>NC_090927.1:446669283-449169283 GCF_040938575.1 Ambystoma mexicanum | reverse complement strand
AAATTCCAAACATGGTCAAAATGAGCAGAGAAACTCTAAAAAAAATAGATTTGATGCCTTCCACACACTGATACTTAAGTGTCGTGATGGACCATTTGAAAAATATGATCTTTGCTGTTCAAGTGTTCCAAATATTTTTGGAGACATTCAGGCCAAATCGAATTTCTATGTGACAGAAATCTGTCCATAGTGCGTTTGTGGATCAAATCAGGGCTAGTAAGAAATACGCTTTGGAAAGCTAAAATGGAACTTTTTAATATGGGATTTTTGTTGGCCCTTGACCCTGCTCGACAAACGCACAATCTGGACGAAAATAGCCTGCCCAAAACTAAATCATCGGAGGAGCCAGATTGTTTATGCCCATTTTGCACGAGAGATAACAGCTTGAAGCAGGGTTTATCCTCTAAATCCCAATCATAACCATCAGTCAGCGAGAAAAAAGAGGAATTTTCACTAGCAAGCTGGAACACAAGTGGGTTCCAACATCTTAAATGGGCTACAATTGAACTGCTTTGATATTGTGGCATTACAAGAAACCTGGATGGTGCAAAGTCCAGTCTGGGATGATCTTGATCTTGTCTTGTTACCAGCGATAACATCAGGCAAAGGTAGACCTACTTCAGGCTTGTTGGTTGCCGTAAAATCGTGTAGAGGTTGTAAGAGGATTCAATTCAACACTACAGCTAAGTCAACGCCTAGTCTAGAATACTGAATGAAAACCCTTATTGATATATCTTTATGTCCAGTTCATGCGTTCTGGATGACTACCCCTATATAACACCCCTCTCTTGGAATCCTCCTGACCCCGCTGAGCCAAGAAGTAGTTCTGTTTCGCAAGTTTAAAAGGTTTATTTGATAATTTAAACAATAGATATATATATCACACTTTATAATAAATTAATAATTGAATATCACACTGAATCTGAGCAGTAATCAATAATGGATAGTCTGGCACTAGCACACTTGTGAATAGGAACAGAAGAATAAGGTGGTAGAGAATGCTTTATATAAGTTCAGATGGATGTAATGTTGAATGAAAATGCAATACAGAAAATACTCAATATGATTTCAACAAAACAATGTAATCACTTTTCTCTGGCAATGCAAGGAAATGGAAGGAAAACACAGTTCTCAGAAATGCAATCAAATGTAATTCAGTTCACCCCAGCAAGCTTAGACTACAGATCGGAGTTTTAAACACAGGCCCAAAATGCTTTTACATGTGCTGGCAATGAAGTGAAAAATATGCTAAAATGCTTTTAATTCCCTCTAGAGGTTCAGGGTGAGTGGTATCTAGTTAATATTAGTCCAGGCTCACTCTAGCAATGATTCAGGGATGGTTCTTAAGAGGCAAACGAATTTTTAGCAAGGAAACTGCTGTTTTCACACGTAGAGAAATTTGCAAATCGCGGCAAATTCGCGAGTGCGTTTTTCGCGATTGCGGCAAAAGTATCGGGGGTAGGAACTAGGTTCGTTGAAAAGCCAGGATTCTAAGCTTTCAGAGGAAAGTTAAACCAAGTTCCTAGCACAAACGGTTACGGAGTTATGAACGATTAAATAAAGGTCAATTTTCAGATTTGGAATGTTAAAATTCAAAGTGACAAGTGACAGTTTTGCAAAATGACAAGGTATAACTTCTAGGAGACAGTTCTGGTTAGATTAAAATAGATTGAATTATATTATTTTAACTAAGAGATTGGTTCTGCACAGTTCTGCTAGGTACTCACACTATATTCTTGAATTAAATGGGCCTCGCCACGGATCTGGTCAGGTTTTAGACTGGACTCTGGTCTGGTCTCTGCACTTCACAGTGATCTGGGTCAGCTCTCTGGTTCTGCTAACAGTGGTCTGGGTCAGCTCTGCTCTCTCTGGTCTAGCCTCTCTGGATTCTGGAGATTGATGGATTTGAAGTCTGGATCTCTGGATGTTGTATGGTCCGGCAGAGCGCGTTGCAGCAAATGGAATTGAATGTCCCCATCTGTCCTGACTGTCTGCTTTTATGTGTTTTGAAAATGGGTGTGTGTGCAGCATCACTAGGCTCTACCCCTCTCCACTTGTCATTGGCCACTTCCTCCTCTTCCCCTTGATTGGGGGAATGAAATGAAGTGTCATCATGATGAGGTCTGTTTATGGTACAGAGAACCCACCCCTGTCAAATTACACACAATCTATATTTTGACCCAAAAGACATATTTGCACAGGTACACATTTGTTTAAAATTACATGCACCCATTACATATCACAGGAGGTATACCCTGTCCAAATCTGCTCTTCCTGGGAGCTTGCATTCAGAAATGGCAACATATTTCACTTTTTGGTCAGGTTACCAATATCAGATTCTTACTCAAATTTATACACATGTGCGCAAGGAGTATGGACATTACTTGATGAAGTGTCAGATTTTTAACATGCATACATTTTAAGTAATACCCTCTTAACTGCTAGTTTGCCCCCAGATCATGCCACCGGTTCTAAAAACCTCTTAAAATGTGGGCAGAAAAATCACAAGAATTATGGTATCATTTAAATAATTATGACAAGTCTGTACTATGAGTTATTCATCTTTTTCTAAACCCATATTCTGGTTACAGGGGTGTGTCTTTTCAGGTCACATGGTACAGAAACCAGTTTTTCCACTTTCTTCAAGCTCAGCCTCTGTCTCCAGTTTCTCCCCCTCCCAGTTTCTGCCAAGAGGAAGCCATTTTTATTACCCCTGCAATAAACCATCTGCCTGGGCCCTGAAAGGCCCATTGTTCAAGAGGAAGCCATTTATGGCCCCCATAATAAAACATTTGCCTGAGTCAGGACAGGGCTTTGTTCAATTTCCTGCAGAGCCCAGGTAATTCAATCAGGGAAGTGTCATATCCCTTTTGGTGGGAGCAGCAAAAAGGCAGCTAGGCCTGGGAACACAGCTGTTGTGCAAGTCTCATCTCCTGTCGGGGGTAGCTGGTGGGCAGAATTCAGTTCCTTAAGCCAGGCTTCAGATAAAATGTCACTTTTGTTCCCCAGTTTAAGTCAAGACAATTTTTTACATATTCAGCTAGGATGCTGATTCTAAATTTAAACTATGACATTTAAACAATTGCAACCTATGTGACACTCAAAGTAGGTCACTCATTTCTTTTAAACATTTAGATTTTTAGTGTCTTTCAGTCCAAATTTACTTAAACTGCTGAAATCCACAGCTCAGCCAGTCTTGTTATAAACCTTCAAGTCACTTCAGAATATAACTTTACATTGGATCCACCTCTCAGTAAGTCTTTCTTTGGCCTGTTTTGGGTTCATTTATTCAGTTTTACACAAAGTCTGGTGTTGTTTTAAAACGCCGGCTTTATGATAGTGGTGAGTACTGGTACTGCACCCATTTTTGGGATTTAAGAAAATTAATTCCCCACAATTCTAGGTTGCTTTTGGCAATCAGCATTGCCATTCCCAATGGTTTCAGACTACTGTGTGGGTAGCCCAATGGTGGTTTTAGGCAGTGCCCTTCTGTGCCCATAACATCGGCAAAAATGAGTGGCAGCCTATTCTTCATGCATTTCCCTGTGCATTTTCTGGGAATCTCTGGCCATCATGATGTGTTCCATGTCAGTACTGCACAGTTTTGAGGTAGGGCTTGGATGCGTGGATAAAAACATCCCACAAGCCCCCCTCTTGCGATGGCCATTCTGTTTCACTGATGGGACTCGCAAGACCTGGGATGTTTCCTCATCTTCTTCCAATAGATGGCACAGTTCAGCATCTTTTCCTCCATCCGGTCGGATCGATCGGTTCTCCTCGCCGGTCCTGATGGGAGTATTGGGCGGTACACTGGGCCCCTTGCGTCTCTGCTCCCGGTCTCCGGATCGTCCTCCTTGGCCCGTCTCCAGGTTTTCTTTCTCCTAGGACGACAAAGGAAGAGCGGCAATACCTATTCATGGACATTTCTCCCCCACCATATACATAGTGGGGTGGCATATAAATTTATAGTCAAAACATATCAACATGCACATTTCTTTTTGCATTCAAAAATGAAAACACCCACATTGAGAAACTCAGAATTTGATAGGCGATATGTAGGATATTTTAAGTTAGAACTGAATTAATCTGAGACAGTACCCTCTAGGATTCCAGAGGATTCCTCCAGTTGTTGCAGAGTGTGCCTGGGATGGCAACACTTCAACTGGTTTATGTGGACCCACTTGTCTTCCCCCTCTGCCAAACCGCCTTTGGGGATGCGGATCTTGTAGGCCACAGGGGAGATTTTGTCTATAATCTCGAAGGGTCCCTTCCATGTAGGCAAAAATGTTCGCTGTTTGGCCTGGTTCCTTTGGAAATTGTATAGATAGACCCGGTCCCCCACCTGATATTCCTTCCTGGAAGTTTTCAGGTCATAGTGGGTCTTCATGCTATCAGCTGATCTTTCTAGATTCCGCTGAGCATAAGCAAAAGCATGTTGAAGGTGTTTCCTTAAATTCTCCACATACTCATGAGTTGTGGAGGCATTTATCAGTGTCTGCTCTTGGGTCCTGTAGAGCAAATGCTGAGGAAGCACCATCTTGCGCCCAGTCATCAACTCAAATGGCAACATTTTGGTTGCAGATGAAGGGGTAGATCTGATGGCCATTAGGACCAGAGGTAATCGAATATCCCAACTTGGCCCAGAATCTGCCACAAACTTCTTTAATATGCTCACAATGGTTCGGTTATACCTCTCTACTGCCCCAGAAGAAGCTGGCCGGTAAGCAATATGCAACTTCCTTTTTACCCCCAGTATCTCCCACATCTTTGTCATTACTTCACTGGTGAAGTGGCTACCTCTGTCTGACTCAATCCTTTGAGGTAGACCAAAACGGGAAAAGATGTGGTTAATCATCAAGGCAGCTGCGGTTTCTGCCTTGCAATTTGGGGCTGGGAGACATTCCACCCACTTGGTAAACAAGCATGTCACAGTCAACATGTACTTATTCCCCCTAGCAGAGCAAATCACGGGGCCTACAAAGTCGATTTGTAAATCTGACCATGGCAGTGTCATCCCCCTCTTTTGGAGAGGCGCTCGGTGCGTGAGGGATGATGGCTGAAATTGCGCACACACAAGACACCCCTTCAAGTATTGGTTGAGGTCCTGCCCCATGTGTGGCCAGTATGCAACCTCTCTTAAGATTTCCAATGTTGTGTGAAACCCCCTATGACCGGCGGTGGCCGCATCATGGGCGTGACTTAACATCAGGCTTCGGAATGAGGTAGGAACCACCCACTGATCGTGGCCAGCTTTGGATTTCCTTACCAACAAACCGTCTTGGATCCGGAACATTTTTGGACATTTCATCAACACTCTTAGGTCCTCTTTCCCAGTGTAATCGGTATCCGTCAGGGGAAAGTTCTCAGGGTCCTCAAGGTGCTGGTAAAACTTACCAATAATTGGATCCCCCTTCTAAGCGGTAATCAAATCAGCATCAGGGGTCTCCTTACTCCATTGTGCAATTGAAAGGTCGTTGTGAGCATTTGTCTGGGACCTAGTGATAGCAGCGACCTGGATTTCCCCCAACAGGGACTCAATCTCAATTAGATCCCCTTGGATGGCCCCGGTTTTGGCCAGCTGATCAGCTAAGTCATTTCCAGTTTTGTCTGGTCCCTCTACTTTGGAATGACCCTGGATCTTTTTCCAATAGATGGTCATTCCCTTCGAGGTGACCAGATCATCAATGTTTTGGATCAACTTCCCATGTTTCAAGGGTTTGTTGTTAGCACATAACATGCCTCTGGCTTTCCAATTAACCAGGTGCTCCACGAACCCGTTCCGTACATAATCCGAATCTGTGATTATGACCAGTTCGTGGAGTTGATGCTGGACAGCAGTGAGGATGGCCTGATGCACAGCCATCAATTCTGCCACCTGACTACTTCGGGGACCAATTTTGTATCCAGCGGAGGGTTCTGGGGACTCATTCACCCATGCATTCCATACGCCGGCCACCAGTTCTTTCTCCCCGTCATTGTCAACATGGTACGAGCATCCATCCACATAGACAGTGGGCATTCCCTCACACTTGTCCTCTTCAAAGACTTTGTGGGGGGAATTAAGGTATGCCTCCATGTTGTCCTTTATTTTTAGACTTTCGTCCTCGAGACAGTTTTCTCTGGCACAATCATGCAAGTCAGCCAGACCTTGCGCGATGGGACTCTTCTTGTTTTGGCCATATCTGACCTCCACAGGAAAGCCTTGCATTGACAGAATCCAGGAAGTATTTCGGGAATTACTCACATTTCCGGCCTGGATTCTGTCACTTTGGAGATATTGCAGAGGCTGGTGTGGAGTCTCCACTATGATGTGTTCCCCATGGATAAACGGGCGGTAATTCTTCAATGCCCACACCGTTGCCAGGAGTGCCTTCTCACAGTCGTTGAATTTTTCCTCCACAGAGGATAAAGTTTTGCTCGCATAGGAGATTACTTTATTGACCTTGTCATGCTTTTGGTATAATACTGCCGTCAAGCACGTATTAGAGAACCCCGTCTCCAGGAAGAACTCCTTGTTTCTGACAGGGTAAGCTAGGCAAGGCGCTTGTGAGAGGCTTCTTTTGAGTTGTTTTACTGCCTCGGCTTGTTCTGGACCCCATTCCCACTTGACCCCCCCCCTTCAGGAGATGAATCAGGGGTCTGGTGATCTCTGCGTAGCCCTCAATGAACTTTCTGCTGTAATTAGTCAGTCCAAGGAGGCTCCTTAGTTCCTGCAGAGTTGTGGGGTCTTTCAGTTTCTGAAGTACTTCCACTTTCTTTTCCTGGGAACAGAGACCCTGAGGAGTAATCTCATGCCCCAAGAAATTAACACGGGTTCTACACCACTGTGCTTTCTGAAAGGAAAGTTTTGCTCCGGCGGCCCTCAACTGGGTCAGAACATAACGGATCTCCGCTATGTGTTCCTCCACAGATGAACTTTTGATGAGGACATCATCTACATAAGCCAGGTTACCCCTCGCACCCAGGTCGGGCATGGCCTTATGTAGGAAAATGTTGAATTCATTGCCGGAGTTGAGGTATCCAAAGGTAGTCCGGGTCCATGTGTACTGCTGGCCCCTAAAGGTAAAAGCCAGTTTGTATTGGTCCTCCCTACTGACAGGCACGGTCCAGTATCCATTGGTCAGGTCTATTGCAGTGAATACCTGTGACCCCTGAATCTGGGCCAGCCCTTGGTCAATGTAGGGAAGAGGCCATCGGGAAGTATGGACCCGTTTGTTGAGCTCCCTGAGGTCGGCGCAGAGTCTCCACTGGCCGTTTGGCTTTAATATTCCCAGCACCGGATTATTGAAGGTGCTGTGGACTGGACGGATTATTCCCCAGGACTCAAGGTTCTTAATTATTTCAGTAAGGGACTCCATGGATGCGAGAGGCAAACGATATTGCTTCACAAACACTGGAGTCATGCCAGGGTCCGTGGGGATTGTTGTTGTGTGGATGTCGGTGCGACCACAGTCATATGAGTCTACCGCAAAGAGATCTTGGAAATCCAAGAAAACTTGTTTCAACTTTTGCTTTTGTTCCAGAGTCACACAGGCATCAGCTAGGTTGACTCTCTTCCACCATCTGCCTGAAGCCTGGAAAGACTTCTGGTTTGGCTATCTCCACGGCCTCCTCCAGCTGGGTGGAGAAGTCCCTGGTCAGAGTGCTGATTTGGACTGGAGGCTTCAGGTGGGAAAGGCAGCCTTTGTGGACCTGGAAAATCACCTCATCCCTTCTGAAGTCACAAGTCACATCTTCCTTACCATAAGGGCAAGAAGTGTACACCAGGAAGTTCCCCCCATGCCGGGTAAAAATCCTGTCTGGTGTTGTATTGTCATCACTGTCACTGTCAAAGCAGTCCTTGGGGATTGGCCCTAACAGTTCATTACCTAAATCTATGGAAAAATGTCGGTCATCAACCGCCACTCCAATAATGGTGCCTGCGGCTAGAGTAATACTCTTCAAGTCGCTGTTATCCACCTCTATTAGAATGGTGTCATGTTCTATGTTGACTAATGGAGTTGGGTTTACCCCCAACCCTTGCTGTTGGAGAGAAGCGTTTAGATGTATGTAAGCATCAGGGTTTTTCAAATGTTGTCCTCTTTTAACTTTCACTTCCAGGGAGAATTGTCGGGTCCTTTCTGGGATGGTGACTTCCTCTTTGATCTGAATTTCAACTGCATAAGGTAGCAATTGAGCTGACCTAAATGCTTTTTCTGGATCATCAAAGCCCATGGGATTATCCGCTAATCGGGACCAAGCTTTGAAGTTTATTAGGTCCAAACTAATGGCAAAGCGATTGAGAATGTCACTGCCTAAGTAAAAGGAGGCAGTGACGTCTCGCACGACCCAACAATTGTGGACTATGCTCTTGTTGCCAATGGAGATTTTGAGCATACACCTGCTTGGCAGGAGATGTTTGGAATTAGGCGCTTCCAGGTCCATTTCCCATTTGTCTATCAGTTTGAATGTGGGAATGGCTGGATCTTTTGGGAGTTGGCGAAACATGGCTTCGCTGATGAAGCTCTTACCATTGTTCACGCACACTCGAGCGAGAACAGAGTCCTTCCCATCATTTAACTGAACAGGGATGAACAACTGCTCTCCAATTTGCTGAATATCAGCCAGGCTCTGAGCTGATTTCACATCTTTCTGGACTATAGGAGTGGGAGTTTCTGATTGTGGATTGGTAAAGAATTTCAGGGTGTTTCCTTCCAGTGTGGAGTACCACTTTAGACTGGAAGGAAGGTTGATTTTCAGAAATAGAGAGGACCCTCCATCACCAGTCTGTTGTCCTACTGCTATTACTGTCACGTCTGGAATTTGGCTATTCTGGAAGTGAAATTCTACTTGGTCAGATTTTTGTTCAACCATGTGGCAGGTGCCGTTTAAACTAACATGGTTGACACTCTGTTTTAATTTTATTGGTCGGCTAGTCTGGGTCCAGGGGACCTTGTTTACGCAATCTATTAAGGGTGACAACCTCCTCAGGAGGTCATTCCCCAGTAAACAAGGGGTGCCCTCTGGAGTCACAACTATGACTGGGTGTTTCAACTTGTGTCGCCCAATTTTAATGTCCAAATCTGCCGTCCCCTCGACGGGAATTTCCTTCCCGTCAAAGTTCTGGAGTTGTCCAGGAAGTGAGGTGAGAGGAATTTGGTAATTCCCTCCCCTTCCTGCATTCAGTTCATCAAAGGCCCTTCTGGTCAGAAGGGTAGCTTGAGATCCCGTGTCCACCAGTGCCAAAATTGTACCCTGTCCCTGTACTTGTACCGGGGCATAGTATCTTCCCTCCTTCTCCTCAAGGGGGCACAGATAATGCACATTTTTGGACAACTGGTGGGCTAACTTTCTGGTTTTGGACATCGCTAGCGAAGAAATTTGGGCAGAATTCTGTGGAGAGCCTTGGGAATCTGAAAGAAAAAGTTGGCGACTGGAGATCAGAGCCATTGTGGGTTCCCCTGGCTCCGGTTCTGGGCCGCCCCCCCCTTTTTGGAGGCAGTCACCAGGATGGGCTTGAACCGGGGGATTTTCTTGCTGTTGGTTCTGGGATGAGATGGTGGGCGGCGGTAGCTCAGTCTCCACATCTCCCCAGTCTGGATTGGCATCCCTTGGGACCCATTTTTCTTTGGGAGGAGTTCCCCCATCTCTGAAGGAGAAGATCCTTTTCCCAGGATCTTCTGAGGATCCCTCTCCCTCAAATTGGAAGATCTGTACCTCCTCCTCAAACTGAGTCTGTTTGGGTCTTTTGTTTCTCCTACCCCTCCTCTGCTCCTTAGGAGGCAGACTTTCAGGGGCAAGAGATTTTGTTTCCGGTTCCTGGGTTTCCAGGGGCTGTTTACAAGTGAGGAAGGAAGCTTCCTCCAAGGCTTTACACCCCCCTTCCCTTTGTGCCTCCTCCCTGGGAACCGGTGAGTTATCGTCATTGTTCTGGAGCACCAGGTCCAGAGTTTGGGGCATTCTGTGCCGGCATGCCCATCTGAGGGTTCTGCTGAGCCCTTAGCACGCGACCCAGCTCTTGTGCCATGTTCTGAACCTGGCACTCTAACTGGGAAACCCGCTCAGGCTGATACGGGGCCCTGTTTTCTCCCCTGGGCTGATCCCGGGAAGGGTAGCTATCCCTTCTCTGGTAGTACCCCGGGTTGGGAAGATTTGGGTACCCCTCCACCCTTGGCCTCCCCTCTCCCGGATTAGGTTGTCTGGGCTCAGGGAATTGGGGAAAGAAGGGTGGAGGATTTTGGGGCTGGAAGTTGGGTGGATACCTGGGGAAGAAGTTCTGCTCAGGGTTTGGTGAGTTTCTGCCCGCCTGTGAGAAGTTGGGAGGGAAGTTCTCTGGGTTAGGTGCTTGGCTGGATCCCCCCCCTTGGGCTGGAGGTGTCCACACATAACCCAGGATGGGTCTGTTTCCCTTGTACGGGGGCTTACATAATCAGGAGAGCGAGGGACCCCATTTGTGGGGCTGCCTCCCTGGCTCCCTGTCTGTGACTGGCCCGAGGGCCTTCTGGGCCTAGCATTATTAGGTGCAGGTAGGTTTTTAGGCCCCCCCATCTCCAAATCCAAAACGGGGGTGACCTTTACCTCTGCCACCTTGGCAGCAGCAGGGGTGTTGTTGACTTTGGGGTTTTTGGGCGCATTATTTTTATTTTCTATTGGCTTCTGCACCTCGTAGATCCGGGTCGCCTGTTCAATGACCCAGTCTAAAGATCTTTTCTCGTGAAAATCCCTCACGAGCTGGGTCATTATGTATTTGGGCAAGGCATGGAAAAACGTATTAATAAATTCTCTGCTATCCGTGCGCACCCTTCTTGTGGTCTGTGCAAAAGCACGCTTTAACTCCTGCACACATTCTTGTGGGGCCTGATCCTCCCCACACTGCAAATTGCAGGCTGCCTTGCGAGCCTCTTGGGGATTTCTGTGAACAGAAAAATGTTTTAATATGGCCGCCCTATAGGTGGACCACCTGGAATGATTTTGGTCCTCCAGCCCTGCAAAGAAACTGGAGTACTCTGTGGAGAATGTCCACTTTACATATTGGATACAGCTTTGGCTGTCCTTCAAATGAAAAGTCTCCATCATTTGCTCATAGAGCTCCAAGTGTTCCCAAACAGAGTACTTGGCGTTCTTATGATAAGGCGTGATGACACTCCTGATTGCTTTAATCTGTTTCAATGGGTCCTTAATCAAGGCCCTTTTTGCCTTATTGGCCTTTTTGGTTCGGGTAACCCTTGTCCATTCGTCCTCTGCCTCAGAGGCACTGCTCCCAGAGGTGCCCGTCTGATCTTCCAGGTTTTCCCGGATTCTGCGAGCCTGGGAATGGCTGGCAGAATGTGGGGACCTGGTCTCCTGTGTCCTGTACCGTTCAGAGGAGTCTTCAGATTCCTCTTTGCTGCCAGGATTTGATGGGTACCCCCCCCCACTGACCTAACTGGGCAGAGGTTTTCAGGATGCCCTTAATGGGCCTACTCTCCTGGGGTTCCCCACTAAATTGCACTGTGCTTGGGTGCCCATACCCGGATGCCCGCCCATCCATTCCTGGGAGGTACTGGCCTATGAGCCCCATGCTTCTGGCTGGATTGTAATCTGCCATCCCTGTGGCCCGGTGCTCATGTGCGCCAGGGGACATGGGGGTGGCAGAGTCCAGGGACTGAGAGAGATAAAGGCCTCTGGTACTAGGGCTCCTGAGGTTATGCTCAGGAGTTTCCCTTTCCCAGCGAACTTGGTCTCTATCCGCCCCTGCTCCCTGTTGCAATGCAAGAGCCTGCGCCTTCAGTTCCTCAGTTAAGGCCTTACTAGACTCTATCAGTCTCCCTTGCATCGCTACCTGTTGTTGGAGCCTATCATTGTGCTGGCAGAGAGCCTCATTCTCTCTCTGCGTTTCCTGATTGGTCCTGGAGCACTGGGCCAGTCTTTGCTGTAGGAGGGTTACTTCCTGAGCTGTGTCCCTATTGGCCTGCTCCTGTCTTGCCAGAGCCTCCTCCACCCTCCTGGTGTGCTCTAGCAAGTCCTGGTGTTCTTTTTGGAGGTCACCCAGTCCCTGGTGGGCCAGGTGATTTTCTTCCATTTTTCTCCTTAAGTGGCAGACTTCCTGGCCTAAGGTGTCCCTTTCCTGACCAAGAGCTTGAATTTGTGACGCCAGGTCGTCCCTTTGCCTTTGGAAGGCACCAGCTTTCTGGCGCTCCTGATCAAACTCTGCCTGGGTATCCAGGTCTTTCAAAATCAGCTTGTTGCTCTCTGCCTTCTCCCTATCTAGGTGGCTTTGCAGGGCGACTACCTGCTCAGCACATACCCTATTGAAGTCTAACTGTTGCTCCAGCTTTTTCTGGCTCTGCAGTAGGGAGTCCAAACCTTCTTGGTACTCCTTCTGCAAGGCCAGAAATCTGGTATCCTGGTCAGCCTTTTCCTGTTGCAGGATGTCCATATCCCTCTTTATTTTAATGATGTGCTGTCTACTCTCATTTTCTGACTCTTATCTCCCCTGCAGCCTCTGCTCAGGAGAGACCAGGTCAGATTGGACCTTCTGTAATGCCAGCAGTTGCCTACTCGCCAGATCTTGGCCTTCAGCACATTTGTCCTGCATGGCTCCCATATGTAAATATAAATATGCCGCTACCCTGGCAATCTTGTTGTGCTCATCCTTGGCCTTAGAGGACATATATAGTTCTCTCAGGGCCACATGTAAGGGACCCTGGTCTCTCCATGTATCTGACCCTGTTTCCGTGATCTGGGGTGCGATTGCTTGCAACCAGACCGTCTGGTCCTGATGAGTCCACTCACCTCTCACAAATAGCTTATGTAAGAAGTGCTCTCTGGCTATTTTCATATCTACCAAGGTCGTCATTCTGGAATTTGAGTTCCTTCCTGACTTACAGAAGTTTGTATTTTATTTTTGCAAAACAGACTTTTTTCTTAGAGCGTTCCTTTGAGGAGTGCTTTACAGCGTAACACAGCATGGTGATCCGACCGGATATGTGTATCTGGTCAGCTGGCACACTGTATTAATCTGCACAAGTGATAGATCTAACCCAAACGTCCGGCCCGAGCCCCCAATTTGTAAGAGGATTCAATTCAACACTACAGCTAAGTCAACGCCTAGTCTAGAATACTGAATGAAAACCCTTATTGATATATCTTTATGTCCAGTTCATGCGTTCTGGATGACTACCCCTATATAACACCCCTCTCTTGGAATCCTCCTGACCCCGCTGAGCCAAGAAGTAGTTCTGTTTTGCAAGTTTAAAAGGTTTATTTGATAATTTAAACAATAGATATATATATCACACTTTATAATAAATTAATAATTGAATATCTCACTGAATCTGAGCAGTAATCAATAATGGATAGTCTGGCACTAGCACACTTGTGAATAGGAACAGAAGAATAAGGTGGTAGAGAATGCTTTATATAAGTACAGATGGATGTAATGTTGAATGAAAATGCAATACAGAAAATACTCAATATGATTTCAACAAAACAATGTAATCACTTTTCTCTGGCAATCCCCTCCCCCCTTTATGCAATGCAAGGAAATGGAAGGAAAACACACAGTTCTCAGAAATGCAATCAAATGTAATTCAGTTCAGCCCAGCAAGCTTAGACTACAGATCGGAGTTTTAAACACAGGCCCAAAATGCTTTTACATGTGCTGGCAATGAAGTGAAAAATATGCTAAAATGCTTTTAATTCCCTCTAGAGGTTCAGGGTGAGTGGTATCTAGTTAATATTAGTCCAGGCTCACTCTAGCAATGATTCAGGGATGGTTCTTAAGAGGCAAACGAATTTTTAGCAAGGAAACTGCTGTTTTCACACGTAGAGAAATTTGCAAATCGCGGCAAATTCGCGAGTGCGTTTTTCGCGATTGCGGCAAAAGTATCGGGGGTAGGAACTAGGTTCGTTGAAAAGCCAGGATTCTAAGCTTTCAGAGGAAAGTTAAACCAAGTTCCTAGCACAAACGGTTACGGAGTTATGAACGATTAAATAAAGGTCAATTTTCGGATTTGGAATGTTAAAATTCAAAGTGACAAGTGACAGTTTTGCAAAATGACAAGGTACAACTTCTAGGAGACAGTTCTGGTTAGATTAAAATAGATTGAATTATATTATTTTAACTAAGAGATTGGTTCTGCACAGTTCTGCTAGGTACTCACACTATATTCTTGAATTAAATGGGCCTCGCCACGGATCTGGTCAGGTTTTAGACTGGACTCTGGTCTGGTCTCTGCACTTCACAGTGATCTGGGTCAGCTCTCTGGTTCTGCTAACAGTGGTCTGGGTCAGCTCTGCTCTCTCTGGTCTAGCCTCTCTGGATTCTGGAGATTGATGGATTTGAAGTCTGGATCTCTGGATGTTGTATGGTCCGGCGGAGCGCGTTGCAGCAAATGGAATTGAATGTCCCTATCTGTCCTGACTGTCTGCTTTTATGTGTTTTGAAAATGGGTGTGTGTGCAGCATCACTAGGCTCTACCCCTCTCCACTTGTCATTGGCCACTTCCTCCTCTTCCCCTTGATTGGGGGAATGAAATGAAGTGTCATCATGATGAGGTCTGTTTATGGTACAGAGAACCCACCCCTGTCAAATTACACACAATCTATATTTTGACCCAAAAGACATATTTGCACAGGTACACATTTGTTTAAAATTACATGCACCCATTACATATCACAGGAGGTATACCCTGTCCAAATCTGCTCTTCCTGGGAGCTTGCATTCAGAAATGGCAACATATTTCACTTTTTGGTCAGGTTACCAATATCAGATTCTTACTCAAATTTATACACATGTGCGCAAGGAGTATGGACATTACTTGATGAAGTGTCAGATTTTTAACATGCATACATTTTAAGTAATACCCTCTTAACTGCTAGTTTGCCCCCAGATCATGCCACCGGTTCTAAAAACCTCTTAAAATGTGGGCAGAAAAATCACAAGAATTATGGTATCATTTAAATAATTATGACAAGTCCGTACTATGAGTTATTCATCTTTTTCTAAACCCATATTCTGGCTACAGGGGTGTGTCTTTTCAGGTCACATGGTACAGAAACCAGTTTTTCCACTTTCCTCAAGCTCAGCCTCTGTCTCCAGTTTCTCCCCCTCCCAGTTTCTGCCAAGAGGAAGCCATTTTTATTACCCCTGCAATAAACCATCTGCCTGGGCCCTGGAAGGCCCATTGTTCAAGAGGAAGCCATTTATGGCCCCCATAATAAAACATTTGCCTGAGTCAGGACAGGGCTTTGTTCAATTTCCTGCAGAGCCCAGGTAATTCAATCAGGGAAGTGTCATATTCCTTTTGGTGGGAGCAGCAAAAAGGCAGCTAGGCCTGGGAACACAGCTGTTGTGCAAGTCTCATCTCCTGTCGGGGGTAGCTGGTGGGCAGAATTCAGTTCCTTAAGCCAGGCTTCAGATAAAATGTCACTTTTGTTCCCCAGTTTAAGTCAAGACAATTTTTTACATATGCAGCTAGGATGCTGATTCTAAATTTAAACTATGACATTATGCAACTCAGCCAGTCTTGTTATAAACCTTCAAGTCACTTCAGAATATAACTTTACATTGGATCCACCTCTCAGTAAGTCTTTCTTTGGCCTGTTTTGGGTTCATTTATTCAGTTTTACACAAAGTCTGGTGTTGTTTTAAAACGCCGGCTTTCTGATAATGGTGAGTACTGGTACTGCACCCATTTTTGGGATTTAAGAAAATGAATTCCCCACAATTCTAGGTTGCTTTTGGCAATCAGCATTGCCATTCCCAATGGTTTCAGACTACTGTGTGGGTAGCCCAATGGTGGTTTTAGCCAGTGCCCTTCTGTGCCCATAACATCGGCAAAAATGAGTGGCAGCCTATTCTTCATGCATTTCCCTGTGCATTTTCTGGGAATCTCTGGCCATCATGATGTTTTCCATGTCAGTACTGCACAGTTTTGAGGTAGGGCTTGGATGCGTGGATTAAAACATCCCACAAGGTTTTAAAATCAGTGCCTGGTTATCTTCGAATAATTTCATGCAACTAGTAAAGATTTCTCACACAACACGTATTTATGCATTATTCAACTTATACTGTAATCCAGTTGGGATCACAGATGATGCTTTCTATCATGATTTATCAATCCTCTTTGAAGAAATTGCTAAAAATACTAACATCTCAGGCACATTGGTGGTGGGGGATCTAAACTTCATGTGTATTCAGATAGAAGGCAAGAAAACCAGCAAAGAAGGTCAGCGATGGGCTAGGTTTATGAAGGATTTAAATCTCAGAATTGCCAATGGAGCCATTCAGGGAGACATTCCCCCAAACCATACATGGGAGAGAGGTGAATCTAGATCCATAATTGATTACGTTTTCTTGAGCAATAGCATTTTTGGGACTACCAACAAATTCACAATCATTAAACAAAATAAAAGTGACCATCATTTACTAACACTAAGTTGGACTACTTTAGTCCGTAAAATTGACAAATCACAAAGTGGCACAAACAAATGCTAGTGGTCAATAATGCCAAAAACAGTTTTAGATGGTCAGAAGATAAATTAATATTATTGTATTACTTGATTATAAATAGCCAGAAAATAAATGGGTTTGAATCGTATGTAGATGTTCTGGATACATTCAGAAACATTCTTCCAAATATCAACGGACCATCTAACATGCACTTACATGGATTTGACATGATTCTCCAACAAAGGAAAACTGATCATAGAAGAAATTTGCAACATTTGCATAAATTGCCGCAGACAGAATGAGAGAACGCAATCAAAGCGGCCAAGTGCACATATCGAAATTGGATACGTTCTAGAAAGGCTTGTCTTTTCCAGAACGATGGTGAGCTTTTTTTGACAGCATGTCACAACAAATCATCAGCACAAGTTTGGGCATTACTAAACAAATGCAATTCCACTTCCCAAGTAGATCATCAGATTAATGGAGTACCTGAAGCACAATGGCTTAAACATTTCTCTGAACGTTATGCTGATGATAACATGGGTGACTTTAAATATACAAATAGATCCATTTTACGTTGGTATTTAACCTGTTCTGAGGACATTGTTAAGGATTTCATCAACAAATCATCATCCTCTAGGGCAGCAGGCCCGGATGGTCTGTCAAACTACATGTTTAAACAAAATTCACAACATTGGGCCACTATCCTCAATAATACTTTCAATTATATTTTGTCATCTAGAAAAATACCGAAGTCCTGGCGTTCTTCCCCGATTGTTTCAAAATATATGAAAAAGGAGACCGCAAGGACCCCAAATGCTACCGCCCGATTGCTTTGTTAGATGCACCTGGAAAAATATTTACACACTTGGTTCTAAGAGATTTTAACATATGGACCGCCAAGATGCATCAGCGTGATCCAAAGGAAACAGGGTTCGTAACAGGCTTAGGGACTGCTGTTAATTTAGTCACCTTAAGTACCATTAAAATACAGGCACAAATAACAAAGCAACCAATTTATTTTGCCTTTGTTGATTTACATTCCACCTTTGATTCAGTCTCTCGACCCAAATTAATGAATAAACTCATCAAGGCGGAATGTCCACCCACGTTAAGTGATATTATTTCTGCTCTCCATTCAGATACCACTGTACATATAAGATTGAATTTCAAAGGCCTGTTATAAGCGGCAATAACAACAAAACGTGGGCTGAAGCAGGGATGTATTCTTGCTTCAGCTCTCTTTAATTTTTTCATTAATGATGTAAGATGGATCTTTGACAATGTAATCGCAGATGCACCGAAATTGAACGGTGTTGAAATAAAAGCAATGTGGTATGCCGATGACCTTGTACTGATCTCGAAAACTCCTGTTGGATTACAGAATTTGCTGACTACCCTATGTAACTACTTTAGTATTAACGAATTGGTGGTTAACAGCAAAAAAACTTAAATCGTTATGTATGCACCAACTAGTTCACAGAGAAATAAGCTAGAGTGGAAAATTAAGAACACAACAATTGAGGTCGTACCAAATTACGTTTATCTGGGTCTTATTTTTGATGGATCTCCTTCTGCTCGCTCTCATATGTCTAAAATTGAACAAAAACTAACATCATCGATCTCACAGTCAAAATTAATTTTGTTTAAGTATGGTAAATTCTCCATTAAGTCGGCTGTTATATTTTGGACCCAAAATGTGGTAGCTGCTATACTGTATGGTCTAGAGACCCAAAAAATAATCCCATCAGCAGTTTTGAATCAATTGGAGGCAAAATTCTGGCGGGCAGTGCTTCATTTACCTCAGTGCATCCCGGGTGCCTGGATGCGTTATGAGCTAGGGTTGTCATCCCTAACGGCCATGTACAACTGGCGACTGTGCAGTCTCTTTCGAAAATGTCTGCTTTCTGCTATAAATGAATCCACGTTGGGAATTGTATCGAGTTATCTGCTGTCATCCTCACATGAATTTCCAAAACAGTGGATTAAGCAGATCATGATGTTGATGAATATTGCAGACATTACAATCGAAACTCTTGTTCTCAATCCAGACCGAGCAAAAAAAAAAAATTTACATGATGGACTGGATTGACACCAGAGCTAACTGTATAAAGTATAAAGATTTCAATCCTAATTTATTTGGCCCAAAAAAATGCAGAGAGATGGAACTATATCTTTGTAAAGCTCCATCTCCTTCAATAAGAAATGCTATTCTACGTTAACGGTTCAACCTATGGCCGACTCGTGACGTACAAGCACGTAGAAAACTGATCAGTAATGAGAACAATTGGTGCCGATTCTGTAACAACGATAATACTAAGGAAACTCTGGAGCATGTAATTGTTGACTGCCCAGAACTCAAGTACCTGAGACAAATACATTTTTGCAACCACTTGCCCTATTTTGCTCAAATGGAGCCTGAGAACAGATGGGTTGCAATAATAGCCACTAACATTATGAGCATCAGAATAGCCACAGTTAATTTTTTGGAAGCCTTAAATCTAGAGTCAAAGTTGAAAAACCTGATCTAATAAACCTTGACTATTTTATTTCTCTTTTTTATAACATGTATATCAATTGCAAAGATCTCACACAAAGAGAAATGTCGAGTGAAATTTTATCGCAACCTATATGGAAAAATTGACGATTGTATTTCAAGAGAATACCACTATAGATGTGTTCTAGAGATAGTTTATTGCTTTTATTGTTTTCTCCTTTTGACATCTATTTGTGTGTTATTGTTTTAAGATCATTTTAAGTATTGTTTTTCCTTCTTTAGATGGACTTCAAGATTCTTTTTCAATTTGTCTCAAATTAATGCAATGTTTCTTGTTGTTTTGCTGTTGAATATGTTTGCTAATTCTTTTCCTTATATTTTTTAATGAATTGAAAAAGTTGATTACATTTCAGTTAAATTCAATTAAAAAAAATTAAAAGAAAATGTATTTCAGAGATTTGACATGTCACTGGTGAATTTGACTGTAATGCTTCATTGATCTTTGACGAACGTTGGCTACTTTGAATTCTGGTAAGCTTCTTTACAAATTGATACACTAGGGGAGAAGAGTATGAGAACATTGTGGGATTTTTTACTGATTAAGAGTTTATATAATATATTTCAGAGATTTGTAGTAGGACTGTGGTGAATTAGACTACCATGCTTCATTGGCCATTGACGAGCATTTGCTACTATGTATACTAGTAAGCTTTATTACATTTGATTCACAATATGGTAAGGGAGATACTCATTTAGGGTTATTAGATCTCTGATACCTGTTTGTTTGGTTACAGATGTTGGAAACTTTTGGCACTGCTTGTGAGCCCAGCATACATGAGGTCGGTACTACTTAATTTACTAATTGACGGATTGTAGGAAGTTTGGAGTTCAGGCTCATTACATTTTTTGTTTATGATTCATAGGAGAGAAGGTTTTTGATTCCATTGTAGAAGGATCATGAGATCTGAAACATGTCAGCCTGAAGGTCTGGACGTGAACAACACTAATTGAGAGACACGAAGAACCTTCTTTACATTTCAAATTATGAGGACACTTTTAGAAGGAATGTATGTATTTGTATGAAAACGTTTTTTGAAGAATAGATTTTTTGATGCATGTAATGTTGCAATTGTAATTATGGGTACAATTTATGTTACAAACTACAATGTTTGCTTGAGGAAAAAAATCACTATTTTAAGAAAATTAATTACCATGTTATGACAAACATTGTTATGTTATTAAAAATGATTCTTTTGACTTTAAATTGAACTGTGTGCCTGAATGCTAGTTATGATTTCCTTTGCATTATATGGCAGTTACCTAAGAGAGTGCTTCTGGGCTTCTACTAGGTTTTAGTGTTTTTTTTGTTATGAGGGCTTTACAGTCAGCTTGGTTAAGCCTGTGAAGATGGGTTAGTATGATTATTGATATGCCCTACTCTGGGACTCATTGTCATCCCTGTATGCCAGGTCAGATCTTTCAAGTTCATCTCTATATCACTCAATTATATGATGGACAATTGGTTCTGTTGATCCTGATGAAGGCTTTATTTATTTATTTATTTTTACTTGCATTAAGCGCACAGAACCCAGATGCATCGAGGCGCTTATTGCGTGTTAAAGAAATATTGCAGCACAAAAGGTGAAACATGTAAATCTTGTGATTAAAAGTAGTGCATTTGTTGAAAATCCTGTGATAAAAAAGTAGTACATTTTATTTTGAAAATATGCATTTGAATTGAGATAGCAAGTAATGTACTCCTATGTTGGATCAATGTAGATCCTATGTTAAAAGTCATTTGAAATATGTTATTTAATATATCAATTTTTATTAATTGTTTATTAGTTGTGATGTATGAGAGTATAAATGAGATATAAATGGTAAGACTTGTATGTTTGGGATGATTCTTTTTACTTTCTATGTATTTGATTGCTATGAATTGATTATAGTTTATTTGAGGTTTTGTATGTGGTTAATATATGATAAAGAAGTGAAAATAATGATTCACTAAACAGAGGGTGGATTCAATGACAGGTAAGAGCAACTTCTGCATTACAAATCGTGTTTTGAATGCCTCCTACAGATGGACACATTTTATGCACAAATGACACGCAGATGCCCCCAAAATCGTGTGCAACTATCCTCAGAACACACGCAAAGCAGAGAAGTAAGTTCAATACTTAGCACACATACATTGACTTAAATGGCTGCAAAGTCTGGTCAACCCAGAAAGTCTTATCTGTGAGGGCACCTGTTGGTGGAGAAGGTGGCTCTGGGAATGAGCCACCCCTCTGCTGCATCAACAGGCATGCCCGCTATCACCTTTGTATATACCTTTGCCCTGATTCATGGATTGTTTGACACTGATTGTGCACTTGGAAATTCATTTACAGTTGGGGTAAGCGTGTTCTGCTTTTCATCTTTTCATAATCCGATCAGAGAGAAAATAAATATTTTTCAAGTTCACCTGTATGGAGTCTTATTTCAGTCAGGAATGCCTTGCAGGGGGTCTGGGGGCTTCTGCGGGTATGTCCAAGTGGGAGAGTGTAGCATTGTGTTCTGATGTCCTCTGTCATCTGGGGGTGGGCAGTGACTAAGCATGCCCTCCTCACCTGTCAGTGGAAAGGTGGTCAACCTCCTCCTTTACGTTCTTTTATCCAAATGCTCCACTTCCACCTTGTGAGCTGGCATGCCCGAAGGATGCCCTGTGGTACAGCACGTGCATGTGTACCTGACTGCCCTTTCTACTGTGTTGAATGGGTTCTTTTGTGCGATAGGAGTCAGTTGATTGTGTTGCCTCTTGACTTGTACACCTTTTTTGGACAAAATGGATATTTCTGTTAAGCAAATATTTAGCCCAACTTTTGTGGATATGATTTTTGAGCACTCCCCTTTTGCATGAGTAATTTGGCTGCTCTACGTGCTGTTCGCCTACTTTGAGCATGTTTTGCCCTCCTTTTGCGCAAATATTTTGCATTGGCACATCTCTGAGGTGCACACTTCTGAAAATCACGAGCATCTCATTTTTACTAATTTCTTGCACATCTCCAAATTGAGCACTTTTTTAGTTTTTTGAAAGTCTGCCCCATGGATGTGTCTATTCATTTGATGTTTTGTGGTGCAGTGGTCCGCTTGCAGACAAGCTTACCAATGCTATGTTGAGAAAACCATCCAGACTTGTTTTTAGAAATCTGAGACATTTAAAATGTAACTGGGAAAACTGCAAGTCTCAGAATTCCAAGGAAAACACAGGAAATTATGGCTTTCTCAAGCATGGAATTGGGAAACTTGACAGCTCTGAATACAGGATGCTTTCGAGCAGCCTGGTTGACAGAAGGGGAGAGAGAGAAAGAGAGGATGAAACCGTCACTGTTTCTGATTATTGACTTTCAATTATCCTGTAGTAACACATCATGGACTCGTGGAGAGGGACTAATAGCCCATTCAGTTTTTGCCCATATTTTTGAATTTTCAGTTGTATTATTTTCCGACACTATTTGTACTTTCACTTACATTCATACCTAGTACCCAACTGAACCCAAGAATGTTAATAATCCAATTGGAAGAACGGACTATTTACAAGATACCTATTTTTCTATAGTTTTACAGTGATGTCATTTGGGGGTCGCCAGGAGTCACAGCCGTGACCACTGTGTTCTCCCTTGCTATCCCTGCAATCTCCCATGCTACCCCGTAAAAAAAAAATGATTTTTTAATGAAGCTCCTGGAGTAGCAGGGGCCCCACCACACGAGATCTGTGGGTGCCCCGGTGCAGTCTTCACCGATCAGAGTGAAGGCTGGGCCGGGGTTTGCAGGTCGAGCAGGAAGCGCTCAGTAGGGGTTGGAGCTGACTTTGACATGTGGCATGTGTCACATGCACGTTCAGCTCTAACCTCTTCTCCTCCGACTTACTTGCGGCTCAAATACAGGATCCAGGAATCTCTCCTAGCTTCCTAGTTCCTGTTTGTGAGCAGCATGGAGGTGCCGAGGGTGGCCTGGAGTGATGGACCTAAGCTGGAAAAACTGGTAATAAGGCTTTTAAAAAAAGTGATGTGTATTTTGCATGTGTGAAGTTCATGTCAGATGTATGTATGTGCTATGGGCCAGTGAGTGTTGGTGGGTGAATTAAATTAAATGTGATAGTGTGTGTTTGAATATTCTTGGTGGGTGGGTGTGTGCCTGTGTAGATAATGCAGTGAGAGTGGATGTAAGAGAAGGTGTATGAGTGAGTGACTGGTGGGTGAATGAGTATGAATGTGATAGTGTTTTATATGTTCTGGATGGGTACGTGTCTGTGTGGAGAATGCATTGCAGGTTAACGTGAGAGGTTTATGGGTGAGTGAATGGTGGGTAAGTGAGTAGGAATGTGTGTGTGTGTGTGTTAGTGTTACTATCCTTGTGGGGACTTGGGTGTGTAAACATGCACACGCTGTGGGGACTTGATTTCACTGTGGGGACCTAAACCCAAGTCCCCACATGGTAATGCCTTCCAAATGACTTAAAACAACTTAAAAGACATCTGTGCCAATTTTTAGAACTTTTAAAAAAATGGCTTTGTGGGGACCTGTGTTTATTTTGGTGTGTTGATTTTTTACTCAGCTCTGCCCCCGCAGGCTGGGTGTGGTATTGCAGTCATCAACACACGGACAGGAATTTAAACACACTTGATAAATCAGATGCCCTACATGCTTAGGCAGCAGACAGCAGATTCATGGGAACCATTTATACACAAATTCAATTGTGTTTTAAATGGCCTGAACTCTGCGTTTAAATGAAAAAGAATGAAATTAAGCTGTTTTTTGTGTATTTTGTATGTTTACAGAAATTAATATAATTGATACGCAACATAAGTCTTCCCTCATTGCACAACACACTTCCAGATTCATTTTAAGCATTGGCTACTTTGTAACAAACCAATCACAATGTGACCTACTTTAGTTCCTTATTTTTCTGTGATTTTGTTGAAGTCCCCATAGGGGTGGTGTGTGATGATATTGAATTCCACACTGTGAAGACAACACATTATGTGCACTGATGTCATCTTGTCCACACTGTGAAGACAACACATTATGTGCACTGATGTCATCTTGTCTATAGTCTAATATGTGAATTAATTGAATGTTGGCATCACATTTTGTCTGATTACACAAACATATTCACAGGGTTAATGTTTAATTGATACTAATTTGGTTTCATTACAAGTTCATCTCTAAGGGTCAAAGTGGCAGTAGTGGAATTGCCGCCACTTTGATCAGTCTGCTGATATACGGGTTATTGAAAATGGACGCTAATTCCTCTGGTGGAATTAACCCTGAAGAAATTAGCACTGGAGGAATAAGCAATGAAAACCAGTGATAATTCCCCCGGGGATACATCCTCCAGTGGAATTAGAGCTGGAAATAAAAATGCTAATTCTATCCTATCTTCAGGTTGAAATACTGAACGAAACACAGCCAAAAATAGTGGCCGATTTTAACCAAAAATACCCAAAAGGTGAAGGAAAATACATTCAGGTGATGCAAATGAAGCAACAGATGCACCCAATTGGCCATACAAGGGTATGTGAATACGAATAGTATGGTATGATGCTGAAGTCCCCATAGAGCTGATATGATGGTACTGAGTCCACCAAAAGGATGGTGCGTGGTCAAGTTCAGGTCCCCACTGGGATGTTGTTTGATGACAAAGAGGTCCTCACAGGGATGGTATGTCATGGCATATTAGGCCCCATAAGAATAGTTTGTAATTATGCTCAAGGTCCCATAGAGATGGAATGCAATGATATTGAATCCTCCAACTGGATGGTGTGTGCTGATGTTGAGGTCCCCACAGGGTTGATATGTGATCATATTTAAGTCCTCAAATGGATGGTGTGTGCTAATGTTGAGGTTCCCACAGGGTTGATATGTGATGATATTTAAGTCCTCACATGGATGGTGTGTGCTGATGGTGAGGTCCCCACAGGGTTGATATGTGATGATATTTAAGTCCTCACATGGATGGTGTGTGCTGATGGTGAGGTCCCCACAGGGATGATCTGTGATGATATTTAAGTCCTCACATGGATGGTGTGTGCTGATGTTGAGGTCCCCACAGCATTGATATGTGATGATATTTAAGTCCTCACATGGATGGTGTGTGTTGTTGTTGAGGTCCCCACAGGGTTTATATGTGATGATATTGAAGTCCTCACATGGATAGTGTGTGATGATGTTGAAGTCTCCTTAATGAAGATGTATAATGATATTAAAGTTTTCATACGTGGGCTCTTTGACATTACATGCCTTACAGATATATTATGCTTCAAGGAAGAAAAAGAGAGGTTTTGTGAAGATTTTGAATAATTTAAGAAAGTATTTATAGGCCCGAGTGTGTTTTATGTTAATTTGAACTCATGTAATGGTAACGTTACATCAAGCTCTGCTTAGTACATGACCAAATCAGCATCCGAACGAAATCTCACCTGACAATGGGGGTCATTACAAGTTGGGCGGTATTCTGTCTGTAAATACACTGGACTTTCGGTTACTTCCACTTGGTCTGGCAGATTTACCGCTGGATTAGACGTGGTGGTGGCGGAGTATGTTTCCATTTTTTCACATTGGACTATATGGGGCATTTTTGGCAGAATTACTGCAGAAGTAATTCTGCCGCAGTAATTTCACTGAAAATGGGTAGAAAGTCAGCAGAGTTAGCTCCAGTTCATAGCTGGAGGTGAATCCTTTACATTTCTGCCAAACGTCTGCCACATTTCACCTACTTCACTGTGCCCATTTATTTAACATGAAATTCACGACTGTCCTTCTTTACCGGCGAAGGAAAATGCATTCAGGTGATGCAAATGAAGCCACAGATGCACCCAATTGGCCATACAAGGGTATGTGAATACGAATAGTATGGCATGATGCTGAAGTCCCCATAGAGTTGATATGATGGTACTGAGTCCACCAAAAGGATGGTGCGTGGTCATGTTCAGGTCCCCACTGGGATGTTGTTTGATGACATAGAGGTCCTCACAGGGATGGTGTGTCATGGCAAAGAAGGCCCCATAAGAATTGAATAAGAATTTGCATGGCATGGCAAAGAAGAATTGGCATATGCATAAGAATTGAATAAGAATTTGTATTGTCATGGCAAAGAAGGCCCCATAAGAATCTTTGCAGAGCTGAGCGGGTGCGAGCGGTCGCCGCTAGCCCAGACTGCCGTTTCCAGCCCAGCACGGGCCCCGGGCCTCCAGTGAGTGTTTTTTGACTATTTATTTATTTTTATATATTTTTTCAAGGCCCACGCTCTTAGCGCGTTGTTTCTCCACCCCCCACCCCCCTGCAGCCACTTACTGGTCCTCCCTCCCTCCCGCCTACTGGCCCGCCCCCCCCACTCTGATTGGTGGCTTGTTGTGTCCATCCTGGACTAGTCGACGGCTGCTCTCCCCGCTCGCTTCTTTGCAGATCTGTGCAGGTGTGAGCGGTTGCCGCTAGCCCAGACTGCTGTTTCCAGCCCAGCACGGGCCCCAGGCCTCCAGTGAGTGTTTTTTGACTATTTATTTATTTTTATATATTTTTTCAAGGCCCGCGCTATGAGCGCGCTGTCTCTCCACCCCCCCTCCCCCCTGCACCCACTTCCTGGTCCTCCCTCCCTCCAGCCTACCTGCCCGCCCACCCCCCTCCCCTCCCTCCCCTCCTTCCCCTCCTATTGGGTGCTTCTCTGGTTTAAACTGTCCCTCCTGGGCAGCCCCCCTGCCCGACAGCCCCCTCGGCAAAGGGCGGCTCCCTGACAGGCGGCTCCTGGTGGTGTCTGCAGGTGTCCGCAGGGGACGCCTGTTGCCTGTTGTCACCCTGCTCATTGGTCTGGTGCCCCCTGTCCACTGTGTCCACCTGGTTTGACCAACTAAGTCAGCTGTGCTCTCACTGTTTCAACTATGCACTGTCACCGTATTTAAAGTTGCTCTGTGAAACCTAGGCCTTTTTCTCCCTCTTTAGGATTCTCAAATTTAGGTCTGTCTTCTTTCCTGTCTTAGAATGTCCTGTGCCTCTCTTGCGCTCGCCGCGTAAGTACCGTCGTCCTGTGCCACTCTCCTGCTCACTTGCCTCTCGCTGTCTTATCTGCCTACTCCTTGGACCCCCTCCTCTCCCACCTACTCTATGGTGCTCTCTGTCTCCCCCATCTTTTCAAACTGTTTCACTATTGACTATCCTGCTCTTTTCTGTCTGGTAGGAAAAAGTTTAAAAAGGACATCCTGGTCTCCAACCCAGGCCTCCCTATCGCTGACACCTACATCAGTGCCTCCTCCAAGGAAACTCTCACCAACATCCTCTTTGTCGTTCCTTCTCCAGATCTATGGACCCCACATATGGTCTCTGTTCTCTCGCCTTTCTCCTCTTCTCCCATTAATGGTGGTACCCGTTGGGATGCCCTCCTGGCCTCCTTCCTTTCCTCTAAGGTCATCATTAATGTCTACTCTAATGGAACCATCTTGGTCCAAGGCCCTCAGGCCAACCTTCATCTCTTTGATAGATGCTTTCCGCGCCTCATAAACTTCCTTTCTTCTCCTGCTGTCCCCTCCCCCCTTTCCTTGGCTACCTTGCCTTCCCCACTCTCTCAATGCCCCCTCTCGGGAGCTTTCTACACCTCCGCAGGGCGTACCTCTGATCTGTACCCCTCCCCGGAAATCCTTCAAGGAGGGCAACCTTCTCCACATTGCCACTCTTAACTCCTGCTCCGCTGTCAAACACTCCTCTGATATCTGCCGCCTTCTTGAAGAACTTGACCTCGATGTCCTCGGTCTCACTGAGACATGGTTTACGGCCAGCTCTGTCACCAGCTTTGACACGCTCCTACCTGATGGCTACAAGATCCTCTCCGTGCCCAGGCCCAACCGATCTGGTGGGGGCGTAGCCCTTATCTTCCCTGAGTGGATTCCTGCCTCTATCATTCCTACGCAGGCCTACTCCTCTTTTGAATGCCTCGTCTGTAGGCTCCCTCTCTCGCCTAGCCATTCCCTTACTGTGACTACTATCTATCGGCCACCTGGTCAGGTTTCTTCCTTCCTCTCTGAGTGGGAACACCTCTCCTCCTCACTCCTGGCCTCAACCACTCAACTCCTCCTTCTCGGAGAATTCAACATCCACCTGGATGCCTTCTGTTCCCCTTCTGAACTCTTTCGTGACCTCTGCGACTCTCTCTCACTCACTATTCTCCCCTCTGGCCTGACTCACTCTGCAGGGCACACTCTCGATGTTCTGATCTTTTCAGACCTTCCCCTCTCCATCCCTCTCTCCACTCCTCTCTCCTGGAGTGACCACTTTCTCCTATCCTCCCACCTCACCCTCCCTAACCCGCAGGCCAAGCCACCTCCGTCAATGCCACCCACCTTCTCAGTCACCCGACCCATGAAGCGCGTGTCAGTTGAGGCTTTCGCTGCCACCTTCTCACCTCCTCCTCCCCCCCCTGGCTGACTCTCACCCTGACACAGCCCTCTCCACTCTCCACTCTGCTATATCTGATACTCTTGACATCCTTGCCCCTGTCATGAGAATCCGCCTGAAGCCCAAAGCCAAGTGCAACACCTGGTATGACTCAGACCTCGTCAGCCTAAAACGCAAGTGCAGGGTTGCCGAGAGGAAATGCTGTGCTTCAAGTTCATCCTCTGACAAACTGGCCTGCCGCCTGCTGCAAAGGCAATACCGGCTCTCCGTCCTCACCAAGAAGAGAGCTCATATCCAAGCCTGCGTCTCTGCGGCATCTAACAACTCGGCTGAACTCTTTAAAATCTCCAAGGAACTGGCCAATCCTGCCGCAGTCTCTACCTCTCCTGTCCCTTCCCAAGCCCTCTGCACGGCATTGGCCTCTCACTTCATTTCTAAAACTCAGGACATCCTGTCCTCACTCTCCTCCTCTCATCCCCCTCCCGCTATTCCCTGCTCTTCCTCTGGCCCTTCTGCTGCCACCCCTCTTCCCTCCTTCCCTACCTTTCCCCTTTTCTCTCCAGACAAGGTTTCTAGACAAGTCCGATGTATGAAAGTCTCGTCGAAACAGGTTCACCTCTGTTCCTCCAAAACTATCAAGGATCACATTGACTCCCTGGCTCCTGCCCTGGCGGATTTCTGCAATCACTCCTCCGCCACTGGAGTCTTCCCTTCCCCCCTGAAGCACTCCCTTGTGCACCCTCTTCTTAAGAAACCCTCTGCCGACCCCTCCTGCCCGGCTAACTATCGCCCAATCTCCATAACTCCCTTCCTGGGCAAGCTCCTGGAGAAACTGGCCATCTCCCAACTGAATCTCCACACTGAATCTGTTGGTTGTCTTCATGACAATCAGTCTGGCCTCAGAGCTGCCAGAAGTACGGAAACTGCTCTCCTGAACATCCGTGAAGACCTGCTCTCCAACCTTGACTCTAACACCCCTTGCGTTCTTATCCTGCTTGATCTCTCTTCTGCCTTTGACACTGTCAACCATGCCATCCTGCTCAACCGTCTCCGTGACAACCTGGGTATCACTGGTCAGGCTCTGGCATGGCTGACTTCTTTCCTCTGCGACCGACCCTGCCCGGTCAAACTTGGGTCCTTCCTCTCTGACATCTTTTTCTCTACCTGTGGTGTCCCCCAGGGATCTAACCTCTCTCCCTGGCTGTTCAACCAATACCTGGCACTCCTTGCACACCGCATCACCGCTCTCTGTCCCAACTTTCAGTGCTATGCGGATGATACCCAGCTCATTTTCAGGCTACCCTCGGCCTCCTCCTCTCCTTCCCTCATCTCTGATTGTCTGTCTGCCATCCAGGATTGGTGTGCCGCCAACGACCTCTGCCTTAATGCCAGTAAGACTGAGATTCTACTCATCGGCACACCCACTCCCTCCTTCCCTGCAGCTCTCTGGCCGGCCTCTCTTGGCCCTCCTCCCTCTCCCACCTGCAAGGCAAAAAACCTTGGGGTCATCTTCGACTCTGCACTCTCCTTCTCCCCTCACATCTCTGACGTCTCTAAGAGGTCACACTACCAGCTGCACCTCCTTGGAGGTATTCTTCCTTTGCTATCCTGCCCCCAGAAGCTCACTGTCTCCAAAGCCCTGGTCCTCTCCAAGCTGGACTACTGTAAAAGCCTCTATCTAAATCTTCCTGCCTCCACTCTCCGCCCTCTGCAACTTATCCAGAACAGGACTGCGAGACTTGTCCTTGGCCTCAAGCCCAGGGATCGTATCTCTCCAGGACTGGCTCCCAGTGGCTGCGAGGATTAAATTCAAAACCCTCTGCATTGTACACAAGGCCTTCTGGGGTCTGGGGCCGCAATACCTTCAACTCTCTCTTCCTAAATATCTTCCTTCTCTAGCTCTTCGCTCATCTGCCTCCAACTCCTTCAGGGTCAGTCGCTTCTCCAAGCAACGAGTTGGTGGCAGATCACTCTCTTCGGCAGGGGCCTCTCTGGAACAGCCTTCGTGCCTCCCTGAAACTCGAGGAGAACCACCTCCGGTTCCGGAAACACCTCAAAACCTTCCTCTTTGCTTCTGCTTTCTCTCCTCCCCTCCCTTGCTGAATTCCTGACTGAAATTGCACTGGTTACCTGGCCACCCTTTCTGATCTCTGGCCCAGGCCCTGTCAACTGCCCACCTGAACTGCCTCCCTGGCAACCTCTGCACGTGGGGACCGTTTTCTGTATCCCTTCAGTCCCCTTTCCAGCACTTTGTCTGCACTTCCTTGCACTTGCCTGTTTTATGTGTTTTATTTATTTATCTTATTTATTCCACTTCCCATTTACTGCACTTTCCCCTCTCCCTTCCTCCCTCGCACTTTTCCTTTCCCCCCTTCCCATGCACTTGCGCGATCTGAATGACACCTGGCCTAGTAGGATCGTTGTCTGTCCTCCCTTTGTCCCCCCCCTTGCCTCGTCGCGCCTTGAAACACTTGTGTATAGGCGCGTTATAAATGCCATATCATATTATATCAATAGTATGTAATTATGCTCAAGGTCCCATAGAGAAGGAATGCAATGATATTGAATCCTCCAACTGGATGGCGTGTGCTGATGTTGAGGTCTCCACAGGGTTGATATGTGATGATATTAAAGTCCTCACATGGATGGTGTGTGCTGATGGTGAGGTCCCCACAGGGATGATATGTGATGATATTGAAGTCCTCACATGGATGGTGTGTGCTGATGGTGAGGACCCCACAGGGATGAAATGTGATGATATTGAAGTCCTCACATGGATGGTGTGTGCTGATGGTGAGGTCCCCACAGGGATGATATGTGATGATATTGAAGTCCTCACATGGATAGTGTGTGCTGATGGTGAGGTCCCCACAGGGATGATATGTGATGATATTGAAGTCCTCACATGGATGGTGTGTGCTGATGATGAGGTCCCCACAGGGATGATATGTGATGATATTGAAGTCCTCACATGGATAGTGTGTGCTGATGGTGAGGTCCCCACAGGGATGAAATGTGATGATATTGAAGTCCTCACATGGATGGTGTGTGCTGATGGTGAGGTCCCCACAGGGATGATATGTGATGATATTGAAGTCCTCACATGGATAGTGTGTGCTGATGGTGAGGTCCCCACAGGGATGATATGTGATGATATTGAAGTCCTCACATGGATGGTGTGTGCTTATGATGAGGTCCCCACAGGGATGATATGTGATGATATTGAAGTCCTCACATGGATAGTGTGTGCTGATGGTGAGGTCCCCACAGGGATGAAATGTGATGATATTGAAGTCCTCACATGGATGGTGTGTGCTGATGGTGAGGTCCCCACAGGGATGATATGTGATGATATTGAAGTCCTCACATGGATAGTGTGTGCTGATGGTGAGGTCCCCACAGGGATGATATGTGATGATATTGAAGTCCTCACATGGATAGTGTGTATTGATGTTGAAGTCTCCTTAGTGAAGATGTATAATGATATTAACATGTTCATATGTGGGCTCTTTGACATTACATGTCTTACAGATATATAATGCTTCAAGGAAGTAAAAGAGAATTTTTGTGAAGATGTTGAAATAATTTAAGACAGTATTTATAGGCCCGAGTGTGTTTTATGTTAACTTGAACTCATGTAATGGTAATGTTACATCAAGCTCTGCTTAGTACATGACCAAATCAGAAATCGAACGAAATCCCACCTGACAATGGGGGTCATTACGAGTTGGGTGGTATTCTGTCTGTAAATCCATTGGACTTACCATTACTGCCACTTGGTCTGACAGATTTACCGCTGGATTACACGTGGTGGTGGCAGAGTATGTTCCCATTTTTTCAGAGTTCATTGGAATCTATGGGGCATTTTTGGCAGAATTACTGCAACAGTAACTCTGCTGCAGTAGTTTTGTGGAAAATGGGTAGAAAGTCAGCAGATTTACCTCCAGTTCATAGCTGGAGGTGAATCCTTTACATTTCTGCCCAACGTCTGTCACATTTCACCTACTTCACCGTGCCCATTTATTTAGCATGAAATTAACAACTGTCCTTCTTTACCGGCATGTTGAAGCTGTCCCTTACCTCTCCATTTAGGAGATTTGTTGTTGCTTCAGAGACCACAGCCCAAAATTCAAAAGATAACTTGGCCAAGGTGCAGGATGTATTTAGTGCTTTCAGAGCAAGGATGCCCGTAGTTAATATCTTGTTCCCGTAAGCATCCAGTCCCTTGCTCCCCCTGTCAGGAGACAAAAGGGGGAAAATTTGGTTTGGAAGCTAGCCATCATGACCATCACCACCAAACATTATGGGGATGCATGGGTGGAGCGCGGCAAGACCAACCCCCTTACATTTCTTGGAGGCACTGCTGAGCTCACCTCTGGTGTGCCTATACCTATCCTACCCTACCTACTGACCTAGCCATGCATACCCTTTCTCTTCTCGGGGTTAGTGTACATATTTCTAGTGTAAGTCCTCACATGGATGGTGTGTGCTGATGGTGAGGTCCCCACAGGGATGATATGTGATGATATTGAATTCCTCACATGGATAGTGTGTGATGATGTTGAAGTCTCCTTAATGAAGATGTATAATTATATTAAAGTTTTCATATGTGGACTCTTTAACATTACATGCCTTACAGATATATAATGCTTCAAGGAAGTAAAAGAGAGGTTTTGTGAAGTTGTTGAAATAATTTTAAAAAATATTTATATGCCCGAGTGTGTTTTATGTTAACTTGAACTCATGTAACGGTAACGTTACATCAAAAAAAAGTCAAACTTCCTACTGTACCTCCTCAGAGGTACTTTGCCTTTCCTCTCCTTCCCTCAGAAGCTCACTGTCTCTCAAGCTCTGGACTTTTGTAACAGCCTCTTTCTAAATCTACCTGCCTCTACTCTCCGCCCTCTGCAACTTATCCAGAACAGGACTGCGAGACTTGTCCTTGGCCTCAAGCCCTGGGATCGTATCTCTCCAGCTCTGAAATCTCTCCATTGGCTCCCGGTGGATGCAAGGATTAAATTCAAAACCCTCTGCATTGTCGACAATGCTTTCTGGGGCCTGGGTCCAAAATATCTTCAGCTATCCCTCCGCAAATACCTCCCCTCTCAAGCTCTTTGCTCCTCTACCTCTAACTCCCTCCGGGTTAATCGTTTTTCACAGAAACAAGCTGGGGGTAGATCTCTATCTTCGGCTGGGGCCTCCCTCTGGAACAGCCTCCCTGCCACTCTAAAACTTGAGGAGAACCATCTCCGGTTCCTGAAGCACCTAAAGACCTACCTCTTTGTTTCTGCCTTCTCTCCCCCTCTCCCCTGCTGACCCGCTCTCTCTTGGCACTGTGCACCTGGCCATCCTCTTTCCTCTGGGTCCAGGTACCTGCTCACCCTGCCGCCCTCCTGCACTGCCTCCCGGCCACCCCTTGCACTGGATGGACTGTATCTGTACCCATACAGCCCCCCCACCCCATTTTCTTCTTTTCTGCACTTATCAGACTTACCCAGTCTTTCGCCATAAACACAGCACTTGCCACATGCTGGCCCACTGTTTATTGCCTCCTTTCTATTTTTTTTTTAAATTAATTATTTATTTATCTCCTCTCGTCTGCTGTGCACTTTCCACTCCCCCCCTTCCATGCACTTTCTCCCTTTTCCCCATCCCATGCACTTGCGCGTTCTCAATGTCACTGGGCCTCGTAAGATCGTTGTTGTTTTTGTGTTCTCCCTTGTTTCCCGTCCCTTGCCTAGTCGCGCTCTGAAACACCTGTGTAAGAGCGCGATACAAATAAAATATATCATATCATATCAAGCTCTGCTTAGTACACGACCAAATCAGAAATCAAACGAAATCTCACCTGACAATGGGGGTCATTACGAGTTGGGCGGTATTCTGTCTGTAAATCCACTGGACTTACCGTTACTGCCACTTGGTCTGGCAGATTTACCACTGGATTACAAGTGGTGGTGGCGGAGTATGTTCCCATTTTTTCAGAGTCCATTGGACTCTATGGGGCATTTTTGGCAGAATTACTGCATCAGTAATTCCGCTGCAGTAATTTCACTGAAAATGGGTAGAAAGTCAGCAGATTTACCTCCAGTTGTTAGCTAGAGGTGAATCCTTTACATTTATGCCAAACTTCTGCCACATTTCACCTACTTCTTGTGCCCATATATTTAGCATGAAATTCACGACTGTCCTTTACCGGCATGTTGAAGCTGTCCCTTACCTCTCCATTTAGGAGATTTGTTGTTGCTTCAGAGACCACAGCCTAAAATTCAAAATATAACTTGGCCAAGGTGCAGGATGTATTTAGTGCTTTCAGGGCAAGGATGCCCGTAGTTAATATCTTGTGCCCCTAAGCATCCAGTCCCTTGCTCCCCCTATCAGGAGACAAAAGGGGGAAAATTTGGTTTGGAAGCTAGCCATTATGACCTTCACCAACAAACCTTATGGGGATACATGGGTGGAGCGCGGCAAGATCACCCCCCTTACATTTCTTGGAGGCACTGCTGAGGTCACCTCTGGTGTGCCTATACCTATCCTACCCTACCTACTGACGTAGGCATACCTACCCTTTCTCTTCTCGGGGTTAGTGTACATATTTCTAGTGTACGTTTCCATTTTTCTTTCGTGCATATAGTTTTTTTGTGCACATTTGTGGATAGGGGTTTGTTTATATTGTTGTAATAATTGTGATTCACCACCACAGCAGGTAGACAGGCACTATCTTCAGAAATCAGGTTCCACTAGCCAGCTGGGCTGAGCGTGAGGGGTTTAAGACTGACCATTAATTCATTATAGGTGATGTCGCATGCAGCACACCCCTACAACAGGTGCTCAAAATTACGGTGTCCCTAGAGTCCCTTGAGTCCCTCACAGGCTAGGTCAAGTGCCTGGGTAAAGACCTTGGCCTAGCAGGGACCAGCATCCTGGTCTGCCATGGCCCTAAGAAATTTGACCCTGAGACATTGCCCCTTACCTTCCACAGGTGTGACTCAATAGTGTCCTATCCTCTTTGGGCATTAAACATCTGGCCAGTGTTAAAGGCTAGCCTATCATCCACACCAGCTATGCCTAGCTCAAGCCTTGCCCTGCCTTGATCAACACTGCATGCATTCACCCTGCAGTGACCACTGTAGGTGCCATCATAGCTGCACCCACAAGCAACCCTAGAACACCTGGGTGTAGCATGCACCAGTTCTACACCAGAGGATAGAGGCACTATACTGAACGCTTCCTCCATGGCGAATGTTTTCAAGCATATGTTGAATGAGGTTATCATGATACCAGCAGAACATGGACACTATATCTGTCTGAGACCCTTCTCAGGTGAGAAACTGACCCAGAGATGTGAAGAGGAATATCGGTTAAGGGTGAACCAGACCAACCAGATAATCCATGACTGGTGAGCTCCTGACAGGGAGACAAGGCATTGCGCTCTTGAGAGTCTCTGATGTCTTGCCACACACCCAAACCCCACATCAAAGGACATTTTACATGCTGGATGGAGTCTTTGGAGCCACTGAGTCCGATGCAGAGCTGACATTTAAGTATTATACCAACCACCTCCAACACAGTGAGAGTCTTTCAGAATATCTGGCCAGAACTGAACCGATTCTGCGGCTGGCTTTCAAGCAGAAGGAGGTTGAGCCAAACAACCTGAAACTGGTCAGGCTGCAACACGTAATGTGTGTAGCAAGATCAGTGCTGCTGCTGCTTCTGCAGCTACGACTCTGAGAACGGATCCCGAAACCACCTTTCTTTGATGAACTGGCCCGGAAGGAGAGATCAAGGACACAGTGTATAGTCTACCTAGTCAACTAGTGTCTCCTTACACAGCCCCAGGATATGACCGGAGACATCAAGTGGTGAAATTTCATCAGATCCTCTTGGTGATGCAGCTGCAGAGGGCACCAGCCAGGATACTGCCTTTAGGGTCACCCATGCTACCAGAGCTTGGAAGAGACTCTACACTATCCTCCCAGGAGAGGAAATGCCAGCTCTTCAAGCCACGGCTGCCCCAAAAGTACCAACAGTGAACAGCACCGCTGCAGTCCGGGCAGTTCTGCCAAAGGTGCGGACAGCAGAGCAGCACTTTCTGTATGTGCACAAACCCACCAGATCACATCTGAGTTGCAGAGAAGTTCCAGGCCTTGAACATTCCAACATGTGCAATGGTGGGAAACGCCAGTGAAGACCAGAAGGGGGAGCAACTGAATCCTCACAATTATTATGCACTGACAGTGTAAAGACAGATAACTGCAAGTCTGTGCCACCAGACAGGTCCAAAGCTGCAGTGGCACCACTGGTGGGCAGGCCATCTGAGAACCAGCATCCACCCAGACTGGCTAGCCCACCTGAGAGGTAGATTACCTGTAATCTAACTACCATCAAAAGCAGCACTGGAACACTTTGGGGAGTACCTAAAGGGCTCACATGACCACCAGCCACTGTGACAGTTACCAGCAGGCACAAACGCTACTGCAAAGTGGCTCACATATGGCCATTGTGTATGCAATGGTTCTATAGAAAACCCCTAACTGATATCCCATTGGATCCCTTGACTGGACTGATCCTCCTCTGCAAGAGAGATCACTCCTGCAAATATCTGGCGAACCTCTGATGCAGGCTGCAATGTCCATGCAATGTAGCTGGAGTCAGCACCTCCATCGTCTCCATGGTTTTGTTGTACAGCAACCAGAGTGAGGAACCCACTCACTGGTGCTGATTAGAACCAATTCCTCGATGTTCAATGCATTGGCTGCACTATGCCGGAAGATGGCTGAACCACGACATGTCAGCACATTGTCCATGCACCCTATGTGCCAGTAGGCATGCTTGCAGATAGATATTCAGTCTAGAACTCTACCTGATGGACCCGTTGGAGATGTTGGCAACAACTGGTTCGGGTAGATCACAATCCTGGCACACATCACAGTGTGGGGTTCCTGCCAGAGTGTGACTCAGCGGGAAGAAACGCCCAAGATGTCGGCTGATGGAGGCACTGGAATGTGGGGAGATCCCAGTGGGTTTACTAGTACAGGAGACCCTGGTGACAATGGATAGCATGGACCTGTAGACCATCAAGGTATTGGTCATTAATGTGGCCAATAGGACCATTTGATTACCAGGGTGCACCATCATCATACAGTTACACCTGACCCCTTCCGTAGCCCCAGCAGGTGTTGCTACCAGCCCATCTGACACGGTACTGGATTTGAATACCTTGGACTTTAGATACTCCCTGATCTCAGAAAAGGACCAGGATCACCTGAGAGAACAGCTTGCCATGAGCGTCAAGGCTTTCTCCACCAAGGGACATCGGCAAGGTCCAAACAGTGGAACACCGGATGAGTGTGAGCGACGAGACACCGTTCAGGGAGCGATCGTGATGCCTGGCACCAAATCAAGACATCTGCATCAAGGACCCACCAGCATATTTCACCTTCATTGATCTTTTTTAAATTGTGTAAATACAAAATAGAATTTACTTTACTTACTTGAAATTTCACATGCTGAAGGCCTAGAGAATTGTACACGCTGATGTACACACACAGCTGAATTACTGTATCAAGCATTCTGATTTACAATGGTAGGTCAGAGGCGCACTGCAGGAAAATGTTATTTCATCTTTTAAGCTTCAGCATGTAGCAACTGCTAGGTGGGGTGATACAGAATAGCATGCAGGTTAAGTGTTGGCTATAGCAGCAGCACAACATTCACAAACAAGCACTGGCAAAGCCAACAGTGTTGACTTTAATGTTGGCATGGGAAAGGCATTTTGCAGACCCTGCCATAATGGTGCTATTGGGCCATAGAATGACAACAGATGGCAAATGGTGTTGGCAATTTGGTATGGGAGGGCTGGCCTGAGTAACAACGGCGATAGAATTGTAGAGACAGACTAGCATGAAATATGGACAAAGAGGCTTGGGACAGCTTTGTGTCATCCCGAAAACAAGATCACTGTAAGGAAGACATTTATCTAAACCTTGGAAGACACACAAAACGAGTGTGCCTCTTTTCAGACAACAATGCTAATAACCAACCCTACTAAAACCTCACTCCTCTGCATACACATCTCAAACTCTAACTACACACAACCATACCTCTTAAACAACAGCATCCCACACGCACTTCACTACAACAACAAACAAACCACACATAGCTACACAACAGCACACAACGGATACCGACGGGATACCACACCAAAAAGCTCAGCGAACAGTGTTAACCGAACTGAACCTGCCAACAGCACATCAAAGCTCCCTGCTCTTTCTCCTAACTTTGTCCTACTAACGTACCCCAACTGACCCCCTTTTATCTTTTAGATCCTCCAGAGTGCCAGAGGACCATTCCGGTGGTGATAGTGCGCGGTATAAATATCCTTTAACATATTATGACAGTGCCTGGTCAATGTCTATTTAATGCCCATACAAGAGCCAAAACGTTTGGCTTCACCAATGCTGGCCATCAACAGGACTTCAGTGTAAGGCACAGATGCAAGTAAACACATATTGATTATGAAGGCACACTAGTTTAAGACATTTTTAATGATATCACGAGCTGCAGAATTTACTGAACATTTTATAATTTCTCTATGTTGCTAAATTTCCTTTTGTAACCAACACAGCATGTAGGTAAATAAAAATAATTTATTAAAATAAGGATGAGGTTTGAAGATATCAAAGCCACCTAGGTGCTGGGGAGCGGTGATGATATTGGTGTCTTCAAAACACTAATGACTGATGATGTCAAGGTCTGATGATTTTGAAGTCCACACAGGGGTTGTTTGAATGATACGGAATTCCTTGAATATTGGTGCTTTTATTTAAACTCTGTGTGAGAGGGTTGGCAATGTTACAGTCATTTTCATGTGGCTTCTGTGGTATGATATTTAGGTTCACCAAGGGCTGAAGGTGTGATTTGAATTAGAACCTTCCACATGGATTCTGGGATTATATAAAGAGATTATGTGATGGCCGAGAAAGTATGGTTTATGATGATAAGACAATAATGAAGCCCCTACAGGATGATCTTTGATGATTTCAAAGTCTGTAAAGGGATGGCGTGAGATACGTTGTCCAAGATGGTGTGTGGAACATTTAAATCTTCACAAGTATGCTTTATGATGACATTGAAGACTTGATGGAATGGAGTTATGTAATAATGAAATTCCCATGAGAAGTGTAATGATATTGAAGTCACCAGATATGGATTGTTTGACCGAGATCAATATATTCACGGTGGAATTGACCATAGTCGATTTTGCTGCAAATCTATTTGACCTTTGGCCAAACAAGCCAATCCCTGGCCTGCCAGCAGCCCTTTATCCACCCCCCCTTCCCTACTTACCTTAGTGCCATCTGCCAGAGCTCCTCTTACTCCCCTGCAACGTCAGTTCTGTCCCTGCAACACGGGTCGGAACTGATGCTGCATGGTCCCTTACAATGTCCAAGAAGAGGGGGACACCCCCGCAACCCCGTTCCCATTATAGTTAGCAAGGAGAGCGGGGGATGCCCCTGCAACCCCCATTCTCCTTGTTTGCTATAATGGAACCGTATGGCCTAGTTGACCGAATTTCTGATTGTACGATCATTTCGTACAGCCTAAATTTGGTCAACTAGGCCATACAGTAATTTCTTTCGGTCAAATTGGGCTATTCCAAATCACCACAAGGATGGTATTAGTCATTAGATGAAAATGAAGCCCTAAAAGGGTAATGCTAAAGTCTGCGAAAATATGGTGTCTGCTGACTATCTGTGATGATATTGAAGTTTGTACAGGAACGTTGTGTGATAATAATGAAGAGAGGGATGATGTTGAAACCCCAACAGCAGATGCTGTATGATCATTGTGTAGTGCTCACAGAGATGGTGTGTGATGACTCTGAAGTCCTGATAGAGTTGTAAATCATGATATTGTTTTTAATGTTGTGATGATGATAAAGTCCTCGCAGGGAACATCTGTGCTAATAATGAAGTCCCAAAGGAATTGTTTGTGATGATACTGATAAAGGATGGTGAACGCTAAGATCCTCTAGGATGGTTTTCAATTTGTCACAGATCGATAAGAAAGACTCAGTGTCTCCCTGATGTGTCAAGTTTTTTTAAAGGTTTCTTGTGGCCCTGAGGCTGTCCCTCTCTTTCTCATGTAGAAAAGCACCTCCTCCGTAACGAGGGCATACCTAACCCCAGTTTAGTAGATATGGATTATTGGCACTTGCTATCTAGGTTCTGTCTTGTACTAGAGATGAAGACTGTGACGAACCTATGGATGTCGTCCCTATGCCCCTAGATGGGGACCTTTCCCACAGGGTAAGGGTGGCACATCCACAATACAATAGTCCCCCTGAGGGTGGAGTACCGGGGGAGGAGCACATGGGAAGGGAAACCCCTTATGGGATTAGGGACGACCATTCCCAGCGAATGTGGTATTCCTCTGCTGCATTAGACTTTCCCTCCTTCCCCAATCCAAACTCTCCTTCCCTGTTCGTAGTCCATGCCAATATTTTCTATTGTGAAGTCAAACAACCTAGTAGGTCAGACCCAAATAAGGCCTCTGATAATACATCACCATCCCACACACACTCCTCCCCTGGTCACTTCACTTCTGTACCAATCTTCCCTCGTTTGTCGGAAGGATTGAGAACTAAGTCCCCTTCAAAAGTACTGGGATGAGGAAGAACAGCAACTACCTAGATAGAGCCTCATTACCAAGTACTGAGATGAAGAAGATCCTATTCTACCCTATGGAGAGTTCAAAGATAGATAATGAGATGAGGCGGAATAACAAAACCATGAAGATTACTCTTAAGGGCCATAATGAGTGGTCTAGTGGTTGCCGGCTACTTATTGGTTCAAACAGAGTAGAAAAGGATGAAAGAATCAGGAAGCAGTCTTTCAGCCCTCCCTGTAGGAGTCCTGTGCAGTAGCCGAAGTGGCTGTGGACCACTGCACCACCCAGAGAGAGGGAGGAATCGAGAGCAGTCGTTGAGCAAGTAAGCTGGGCAGACGCTGACCCAGCGTACCTGGATCTGAAGTAAGAGACCCAGTGCACAGAGTTGAGTGGGAGCGAGAAAACAGGCAGAGAAGAAGAAGCTCCTTTGTGCGCTACCCAAACAAACCTCTGGGTGTCCCGAAGCTTCAGAAGCTGTCTGGAAGTGAAGCCCTGTCCCACGCAGATGGAAGGGACTGGCAGAGTGGCACCATCAAGAAACCAAAAAGAAACTGACCTGCAGACATGCTGCTGACCGAGGCAAGTGACCAAATTCTACCAGAGCCCCAAACAGAAACGCCACTGCCTTGAAGACACACACCAGAGAAACAGGTGTCGGAGAGCAACAGGAACAAGAGTGTGAGAGGGTCTGGGACCCTGAAAGAAGCAGAGAAAGCACAGAAGAGAGCAATTACTTGGCAGGAGAGTGAACCAAGCTATTGCAACTATAGGAGTCTGGGACATGCACCCATAGGAAGACAGAGTCTGGAACCCTGAGAGAAAACGGGAAAGTGCAGAAGGGAGCGTAAACTTGGCATGATAGTAACCCAAGCAGTTACAACTGCACTTAGTGAGTCTGGGACTCACAGCCACATAAGAATAAGAGCGAAAGAGGGTCTGGGTCCCTGAATAACACAGACACACTACAGAAAGGAGCACAAGTTTGGCAGGATAGTAAACCAAGTAATTTCAAGAGAACATTGTGAGTCTGGGACCCACACCCATATGAAAGTTAAAGAGGGTCTGGGACCCTGAGAGTTAGCAGCCAGACTGATCTTTCTTCTGTTCGGCTTTGCACTTATTAGCTCTACCACTCCTTGGTCCTCATTACGAGTTGGGCGGTATTCTGGTGGTAAATCTGCTGTAATACCACCCAATGGAATTATGTTAACACCACTTGGTCTGGTGGATTTACTACCGGATTACAAGGAATGGTAGCAGTGTTAATCCCCATGGATCTTGGCGAAATTACTGCTGGCAGAATTACTGCCATGGTAAGTCTGCTGAGTTTGCTGTTTTGTGGTGGAAAGTGGGAGGATTTACTTCCAGCACGATGCTGGAGGTAAATCCTCCACTGCAGGGTCAAACTCGTAGTATGGCGGAATCGGAAAAGAGGCAGTAATTCCGTTACCACCACTTTTTTGCTGCACCGCCATACTTGTAATGAGATTCTTGTCTTTAAATCCATCAATGGCCAATCTGCTCCCTCCCCATTGCCTGATTGAATCCCAATCCCATTTCTTTTGTGCTCAAATGTTCTATGCTCTAACCCTATACAAGCATTCTAGTCACATTCCCCTCCATCTGTGCTATCTCCCACGACTGCTCATTTCCTGTAGTGGCCCCTTAATAGCATGCACTCCCCCCATCGACATCTAAGCTGTTAAGTCTGTGTAAGTATTTAAGATGGAAATCTCGAGTCATCTGCTCGCCAGTAAAGGGAAATCCCTAACCACCTCTAAGCCTTGTCAGACCTCTCTGCCCACGCAGAAAATAAGCTAAACAACTGTAGGTATGGAGTTATGTAACCAATGATGCAATGCCTAAATGTGCATTATATTTATTAACGTAAATCTGTTATGAATATCATTTTCATATATTTACCCCATACTCTGACTCACCATTATCCACATAGTCATTGAGCTAGGTGAAGACACCCTTACATGGGATTGCCTTAATGTCCTGTTTGCTTCCTTGTCAAAGTGCAAATCTTGCCAACCATTAACATAATTTAAATAATGACACAAAGGATATCTGCTCCAAAGGATTGGACCTTGAAAATCATATGTACCCTGCTTGGCAAAGCACAAAGTCGTCTGTGACCTAGTCAGTGGCCTTCTGTCTTTAGAGGAGCCAAGGATAGCTGCATAGGTTGCTAATGAAGAGGAAGATGGTTTGCTTCCTTTGGATGCTCTAGTGACTCAAGGCTGACAAGGTGAACAACAGGAGCTTCATTACAAGTTAAGGTAATGGAGTCTTAAATATGTTTGTCTGACATTGTTTTCTGGTTAGTGTGATTAGTGTGATAAGATTTGGTGCGCACCATGCTCAGAGTGAGAGCAGGATACATGTGCCTGCATACTCAGACTTTGGGGACGTTACGGGGAGAAGCAAAGAAGCAGAGATGTATGAGAAAGGCACTTTTGTAAAAGTTTAGGAAGGCTCTGAATAATCACAAATAGTTCCTTCTCCCAATGAACAGCAAACCACAGAAGTTGCACACTGGAGGCAGGTGACTCTCCTGAACTTACTGTTGGTGCTTCCTCTCTAGCTGCCCTTGTCCGCACACTTCAGAGTGAGGAAAATATTGGATAAATTTGCTCTTCACTTTTATTTTCTGATAGTATCCAGGTAGAGATTCACAGCAAGACTTCTCAGATTGTTTAGTTATATGGCAAGTGCAGGTGGCACTGCCAGTACTATGAGAGCCCTTTGAGAGTGTATGGATTAACATCAGTGATCCTTTGATCTGCCAACTACCTCTATGAACCACTTCATATTGGTCGTTATGGGCATGGAGCCAGGTACTTTGCAGCGAGCCCATGAGAATCATTCTTGGCTTTGCAGTAGCAAACACACCACACAGGTTGGCACTTACTCTGATGTTTTTAGATGCCTGTTTTTGTCTAATCTGACTCAAAGCCTAATTTCTCAAAATCAAAACGCAACATCTGTTCATACTAGGAGCCGACGTGCAGCCTGAGATATCCTATCTAACTCTCAATGCCCAATGTTTTTCAGCTGGTGGAAATATGATTTGAGATGTTTTCTAATAGTATACTGGAGCTAGATGCTCACATTATTTTTTATAACTCTTCTGAACAGCTATCAGAAAAGCTCCAGGTGTCAGTTTATTTTATTAGTTGAATTTACATTGCGGCTTCTGCTACAACTGGATCCAGTAGAAAAACACCTCTTAGATATCACATGGAATAGAGTGAGTTATTCAGAGTTGAAATAATAGCACATAGGTTATCCTAGCCCTCCCCTAACTAGACTCTGCTGTCTCATTTTTTAAATTGAATACTGGGTGAATTGGTGGAAATTCTACTTTACTTTTCCAAATGTTTCCTACTGGATCCAGCTATTGAGATATAATAATGATAATTTGATATTTATATAGTACTTTTATCCAAAGCGCCTTACATATCTACATACATTTATGTAGATATGATTCTTAGGCTATCTCCTGAAATGCTGTGTGTTAAGTTTTAAAATGTATTTCTGTCAGTTCATTGGCACCTTCCCACTCTATATTTGTATATCTGCAGACCGAATCCTGTGAGCTCCACTTTTTCACTTCCTCCTCGACCCTTTTTCTTGCTGCTCATTTTTCCTCTTTTAGTTGCCCCTCATTGCCCGTTTTCCCTCACTGACAATCTTTTGCTTGCTTTTCACTACTCCTTTTTCCCTCTATAGCCCTCTTTCAATCACTTTTACAGACCATCCCATTAATGCCTATTCCAAAACCAGAACTATTGGCTTTGCCAATGTTTTCTTTGTTTCATATGGACACTCTGGGTTCCCTACTCCTGCATTCAGATCAACTTAAGGAGCAATCAGAGTTAATGCGCTTGATCTGCTGTAGCGTTTCACGTGAACATGTGTGCAAGACAAGCCTTTTGCGAGGTCAAGTAATGCCACCTATCCCAGTGCAGCAATATACAAACTGATTCCCTAACAGAGCAAAGGTAAAAACACCCAGTAAAGAAAAGCTTTAATTTTCCTTCTAGTGTGTTTGCTTTCGTCTTCAGTTAGCATACTGGAGAGTAGAAAATGCACATGTAAAAATTAAACAATACATTCATTAACTATTATGCCTAGGTCTATGGTTTTGGCATAGCATAGCAGGCCAAGTATGTGTGTGTGCGCACTATAAGCACTCGCACATGTGCTGATGGAGTTCACAGCACAGATCGCAGGCTTGATACAAAATAACGCACATGCGTTTCATGTTTTGAATGCACTCACGGGACAAATAGCCAAAATAAAAATAGCAAATTACATCCAAACCGTCAGCTACCAAGCTCCTATTCAGAAGTTGGAGGTCAACAATCATGAGGAGGTGGGGGCAGGGCAGAGGAGGTTACCTTGGAAGCAGAGTAAACTGCAAGGCAGAGCCTTTTGTCATGCAGAATCGGGCGGGCTGCTATTCGCACCTTGCCCAGCTTCCCAGACGCATTACAAAGGGCGTTTCTCTGCCATGGAAAAGAGGTTACCCAGCACACTAACAGACAGCTGGGGGTGGGGGCTGCTTTATAGAATGTGTGTCAGCACTTGGCTTGAGTAAAAACAGTTTCATTGAAAATGTTGATAAGCCCATATTGACTTGTGGTACATGATTAAATGGTTGTAACATTTGCATTTTTTATTGTTCACCCATACGGTTTAAACATCTTTTTTTTTTTTTAAGTTTTCAAAAGTGTGTACTATTATAAGCACAGTATTAGCTTCTTGACAGATGGTGGTTCTTCCCCATAAGTGCAGGCATGCAATACAGTAGCACAAAACATCTGATACCTGCTGCTAAGAAGTGCTAGTATTCACTTTAAAAATTAGAGCAGGTCACCAAAAAAACGAGCAATGGTTTCTTTCTGGTTGATTTTGTTTTAAGCAATGGCCGTGCAGCTGAACTTGGAATATATCAATCCTTAGATAACTCTGATTGCTTTACAAAAATAATGTAAATGCCTATTTCCCTTGGTTATTGGTCAACCTGAATTCACCAACTAAAGCACATCACAAACTTTCTCAGTGACAGAGCCTGCCAAATGCTATATTAATGAAAACAACCTTAATTGGAATAAAACAATTCAATAGCATAGGTTAAAGTTTGATGAAATGCTGTAAGTGCTTAATTTAAACTAGCAAATGCATTGTTTTTGATGGGTTACTAAAATGTTTAATATTTTTCATGTATAGAGTTCTTGGTATTTTTTAACATTTATTTATAACATTTTTGTAACATCCAAACCGAAGGGGATCACTGCGTTTGTACAGAATAAGCAAGATTGTTGCACAACGAAAGGTATGTTACGTGCTGTGATTGTTTGTACAGAAGCAGAGTGTCAGTAATCGTATTTATTGAAGAACTAGGTTTTCAAAGGTTCCTTGAAGGTAGTGTTGGAAGTTTCATCTCTGATGTTTGAGGGAGGAGAGTTACTGATTGAGGGGGCAGTGCTAACTCCTCCAGACCTAGCCTTTTTGAATCGTGGAATGGCAGTCATGGTGTTATTGACTGAGCGAAGAGCATGAAGGAGGTGTTTCTGAGAGATGCTCTTGTTTAGGTACTTAGCGGCAAGATTGTAAATGCAGCAATGTGTCAGTGGTAGAGTTTTGAACTCTATACATGCTATTATGGGTAGCCAGTGGGCTTCGCGCCTAGAGGCAGAGATGTGGTTGGATTGGCACAATCCCAGGGCAGCCTGAAGAGCTTTGTTCTGGAAGTTACAGCTTGGCTAGGTTGGCCATCCAAGTGCCTATGAGAACATTTCAATGGTCAAGCTTGCTGACAATTGCACTGGCAAGCGCGAGGCAGTTGGTTGGCAACAGGAATTACCTAGTTATGGAAATTAATTTTGCAGTGTAGGCTGTAGAGGATGCAAGGGTGTTAATGTGTTTAGTTCAGCGTCCAAATAAACTCCCAGCATTTTGAATTGTCTGAGGACAGGGATGGAGGTGCCATCAATGGAGAAAGAGGAGAAGGTGGAGGCAAGCTTGCTGAGACGACAAGGGAAAACCACAATTAGTAGTTTGATTTTATCGTTGTGTAAGTGGCCCCATCCAGTTTTGGGTGGTGGCGTAGATCTTGTTCATGCTCAAACAGTCCTCAGAGTGGTTGCCCCTGATCGTGATGAGGATTTACATATCCTCAGCAAAATTGGTGTATTTGATATCAAGAGGGTCAATGATGTAGAACAGAGACTTTGTGTAGGTGTTGTAGTGGGTGGGGCCAGGCAAGACCATGAGGAACGTCCAGAGGATCTGGAATGGAGTCACCAGCAAAATTCCAAATCATATTCTAGACGTGCGATATCCCAGAAAGGATTTAACCTAGGCAATTGCATCTGAAGAGAAGAGGAAGTAAGAGCTGAGGTGTCAGCAGAGCGTATGGTGATCAACCAATTCAAAGGCAGAGTGAGCCAGTGGTGGAGCGACAGGGGGCAGGGAGGGAACAGGAGGGGCTTCGTGCAGAAGGGGAGCCTAGAATTTCTGGCTGATCCCAATGGATATGTGGGTCCAGGCGAGGTCGTAGGAGATAGTAGGATTCTGGCGCATAGCTCATGGAGGCGGTCTGTGCCGATAAATGGTTAGAAGTCAATGGCTGGGCTTTTTATATGTTGCCGAGTGGTCTGGAGATAGTAGGCTTTGGCGTGCCTGGTTCTGGAGCTGTTGTCAGGGAGAGGCTGGTGGGTGGAGGCTGGTCTGAGTCTAACTGGCAAGGGAAAAACTGGGCTGGTTTTGTCACTGCTTGGGTTCGGCAGTGTAACTAGGGTGAACTCTCCGTCAGAAGTGAGCATGGGGGAATTAGGTATTGCGGACACCCTGAGAGTGGTTCTGGCCTGAATTGGGAGGGCAGGAGGGAGGGAGGGAGTGGGAGGAGGGGCAAGCAAGGCAGTGAATAGGAGGCAAGGCCCGGATTGTGTCTCGAAGAGCAGACTTGACTAGGGAGATTTTGCGTGGAGGCCCTAAGTTTGCAGACAAGAGGGAGATGAGGGGAGATGGGAAGGTGCGTACAGCAGGCAGGGGGTAGGAAACAAGATGGGGAGGAAGGTGGATAATGCTAGTGGATGTCAGGTAAAGACAACACCACTTATGGGGAGTAGATTGGCATGTAGCTGCAACAGTGGCTGTGCTGAAAGCACTGCAGCAGGGGTTGAAGCGTGTAACAGGGCAGCTAAACTGTCATCAGGGGTGATAAGGTGAGCAGCATTCCGGCATAAGGCAGACGGTATGCATAAAGTAATATAAGAGCAGCTCTTACCTGAAGTGGTGTGTGTTAACTAGCCAGGCTCCATGAGAGGCGAAATCGCAACGTGTGAGTAGGTCTAGAGGAGAGGGGGAGGGCTCAGGCGGGGCAGCAAGGCAGGTACAGCTGATTGGCCAGACAGGAGATTATGATACTGGCCTTATAGTGGGGCCGGCTTTGCCTGCTGGCTCCCATGGGCACCAGAAGAAACGGCATCAGGCAACCAATACGACGGAAGCAAGGTGGGCTCGTGGGAGACACGGCCTGCAGGGCAGAACACTTGCAATGGTGTTAGACATTTTAGAAGGGTTTTGGTCATCCGAGCACAATGTTAGGAATTCAGGTGAACTTGAATCAAGCCCAGCAAGGCTTACCTTCGATGTAACCACAGGTGCGTCAATGAAGGTGGTAGCATGGCACTGCTGCTCCTCGATTATCACAGGCAGCATGGGCCAGACAGGAGATGATGCTGTCATCATGAATTATGGGACTGTTTCTGTGGCTACGGTTTTCTTTTTTTAAATTCTTTCATCATCTCTATCTGCTGTTTGTTTCTTCTATTATAAACAGCCCCATTGTCTAGGTTGCTATAGCTTGTCACACAGCAAAGAATGCTGAAGATGAGTATTCAATTGCAAAAGACACTGCAAGCAGTAGTACTGCAGAGAGAACAGTGCATTTTATAAAACATGTATGTTTTATTGAAATTCATTTATGACTCCAATTGTCTATGTTTGGGCTGATTTTAACCGTACTGTATACTTTTAGTTGGTAACATACTGGTAACGAAGCACTGCTTCAAAAAAGGGATGACTTGTTGATTTTCTTTTGCAGTTGTGCATCTTACTAACACGGTTATCAAATGGCTCTACTATGATGTAACCAGAGTGGACGAGTGTTTTGTTGAATAACAGGAGATAGAAAATTCAAATGTTTTACAATTCAGTTTGATCCAATGCAAATGTATCCAAGGTAAAAATATTGTGCCTCATTACGTGTTCAGTGGTAATTGTGTTTGGCAGTAGTATTTCAATTATTTTCAAAATTAGTTGCAATTACCACCTCTTTTAACTGTTCTGAATCTGCCAGATTACTAGTGGCAAAATGGTAGTGTTACTCGCCATTTCCAGGGCTCAAGGTGCTGCTTGAAACAGCCGGAGATGAAAGCGCTGCAGCTTAACACAGTGTACCTTGAGGAACCACGAGGGAAGCCGCAACTGTCCTGCACGGCATCAACACTTAACTAGTCCCTTCAGCAGCGTGATGTGGACTGCTCCTGCTTTTCCCCACTGACACAATGCAGAGCCCCAACGTGCTCAATTGATCATCTGGTCTCAATCGTGGATCAAGGTACTTATGTTTGGAGGCTATTGTATGCTGCCAAGCCTGTGCATTTGGTAGGTGCGGTAATGGTCACCATCTGAATTGAGTTCAGCCGCTGTGGTATCTCAAGTATGACTGCGGAGTTTAACTGTGAGGCAAGTTGTTGGTGAATCCATTGCTGGACTAGTGCACAGATAATAAGTATTGGGTGTCTGCTAGGCAGTGCTCCCATTGAGAGGCCTAACAGGAACTGCCTTTGTTAGGCAGAAACCTGTGCAGTTCCCTAAGGGACCACTGCAAAAGATTTAAGACTACAGGTGTTGGCAGTAAACCCACTTGGTAGCAGTCTGTACCACCCAGATTTACCTGGTAGCTGTGGCTGAGCGGTCAGACTTCCCTCAAGAAGAGTTAGGCAGTATGCAAAGTATACACAATAGGCACTCAGATACAATAATACAAGCAAACACTGACCAGAGCTTTGGTATCAAAGTATATAATTATTTATTTAAAAACACACAGTTTGAAACACTCCAGCACTCTTATTGTAAAATATTCTAAACACAGTTATTATTGTAATATATACACCCCTTTTCCCTTATCGGATAAGTAACAGTAAAACACATTTTCATACAGAGGTGAGCGCTTAACTAGATTGCACTCCAATAAGTTTGTGAAAAAGGGAAGGAAAAAGACAGAATATGGAAAGGTATACCACTCTAAGATTCAGGAACACTATTAGCAAGGCAGAAGAGCAAAAAGTCACTGGTGAGCCAAAGTCCAAAGGCTGGGCCCCCTCTTAGAGAGAGCAGAGCACAAATGCACCCAAGATCACACAGTTACACTAGGCTTAGAAAGTCTTGCAGAGGGTTCAAAAAGAGTTTAGAGAGGCTTAGGAAAGTTTAGCCAGGGTGTCCCAGGCTAACCCAGGTTCGAAAGCCGGGGGCTAAATCTACCCCGTACAGTCGGTAGCAAGGGAAGCCAGGCGGGACACGGTACCTTAAGTGGGAAGGATCCTCCAGCGGTGGCAGTTGTTCCTGGTAGTGGGTGCAAGTTGCGTCGTCTTCCAGGGGAAGAGAAGATCTCGACTTGGAGGAAAGATGAAGGTCGTTGCACTACCAGGGAAGAAACCAGCCGTGGAGTTTTCCGGTTAAAGGTGGTACCTTTGTTTCGCTGTCGTGGTAAAATGTGGTATCCCGGTTGCCGGGGTTCTTGGCACGGGCAAGGCGGCCACGAGGTACGTCGGGAAGGCGAAAAGACAGTGAAACTGGTTATCCCCACCAGTCAAAGGAAGAAGACTCTCCGGCGGGAGATCTTCTCTGTCGTTGGGAAAAGTGGTGAGGCAGTACAGCAGGGCTCCACCGGTGGTGGTGTCGTGGCAGGTCGGCTCAGCTTCTCCCTCGTCGGATTCTTAGGTCCTGTGGCGACTTCTGAAGTTCCAGTCCCCAAAGCCCTGCTTTTATGCAGCAAACCCCCATTCACTCAGCCTAGCTGTCACTCAAACATGCTAAGTGGTGACCCGGCCGGCTCACCACTTGGGCCAATCAGGATGGAGTGCGACTTGAGTTGCCTAGGCAACTCAGTCCAGGGTGCCTAAATTCCCCTCCACCCCTCCTAAGTACCCCAGACAGAGTGGCACCACTTTGGAGGGCTTCTGTGGAGAAGCCCGCCAAAAAGTGGAACAAAGGGCTCGACTTGGGTTGGAGTCACAGAAGAGAACACAAACGCCATTTTAGAATCAAGTTTTGGTAAAAAATACCAACCGGAGAATTAATATTAATTAAATAAACCGGCGGTATGTTCGAGGCTACCGTAAATAATTAAAGATAGTAGCCTAAAACAATGGGAAATCCTATAGGAAAATATTCGCAGTTGAATATAAAAAGTAGAATCCACTGCCACCAGCCAAAACTCGATCAGGGGGGACGGAGACGTGCCCCCTCGACTAACAGATCCTGGGGCAATCGAATTGCCCCAGCTAGTACGTCCACAATATGATGGTTTGTACTGGTTCTGTTCAGAATTTAAGACTAGTAAAGTCAATGGTGACTTTACATGCCCTGGGAGACAGTAGTCAGTCCCAGGGTATGGAGTCTATACTGGGGGGTCACTATGACACCCCTGTGTCACTGCACGGAGGGTGCTGTGTAACACACATCACAAAAACACATAAAGCCCTATGGGGTAAAAGACCCCATAGCCCATTAAACACATTTAGATCCAAAGAAACACACTCAAATCATGTCCAAGAGTGAGGGTAAAAGAGTCTCACTCTTGGCAGGAGAAAAAAATAAACCCCAAAAATCCAGCAAAGCTGCTGGGGGACTCACTAGGTTAGGAAATTCAGCCTAAACAGATAATTCTCCCTAACAGCCTTTTTTTGGAACTGGAAGGATTGAAGCTTGGGGGAGCCCCAAGAGTCCCAGAGATATTGTGAACTTTATTGACTTGCTGCAAGAGCACTACGTGGAAGGTTCCGAGGTCAACCTTTTTTCAGTTTAACTATTTTTGAAACTGGCGCAGAACAACATCTATGTCTAAGACTACCTGAAACCAGCTGTGGTTTACATTTCTTTTTGAGCCACCATTTTACCTTAAGAAGACCCCATATCATCTTTTGTCTAAGAGTGAGGGCAAGCATAGGTTTTGACACAGGCAGAACTTTAGTTTTGGACTTTCGGACATCGACAGCCCTTAGAAGCATCATTTGAGGGAACAACTCCCTTAGAGTTAGAGCCAGTTAGGCATTACACCAACCCACAAAGTTTCACAATAAAGGTTTTCAAACTGTTATTTTTGAGAGTATGTGTCTCTCCTGATACCATACCTGTCTCACGATAGTTGGATGAAGGTGAGGGATAGATAAGATGTCCAGGAAGGCATGCAAAGGAAAAGGTAGAGGAGCTATGTGTACAATTGGACCAAATTAATGTGGGACTCAACTGTATTCTATGGGGCGCAGCACCAAGAGGAGAGATGGCTAGAGAGGAGGTGTCCAATGCGCAAGGGGGGGGGTATGTCTGTAATGTACTCCCTGAACGTGGGAGCATGGGCATGTTATTATTTATTTATTTGTTTTAATTTGTATAGTGCACTTGCAGCCCCGAGGCATCGAGGCGCTGTTACAGGCATTTTTTAAGACATTTTGATTCATAGGTTAAATTGTGACCCAAAGGTCTCTTAGTTACAGGTATACACTACATGGCAAACAGGTGTGATTGGAGTTACACAAGGTGATCAGAGTTACACACAGATAATTAATACAGTGGGGTCATTGATTGCTTTGCGGAATGCTTGGTGGGACTCGACTCGACTCGGGTGGCTGCCAAGGTAGGAAAACTGGAGCCCCCAGCGCGGACTTTTCGCGTCTTGGGAATGAGAATCATGTTGTAGTATCCCTTCCTCAGAGATCTTATAGCGGTGTGCTTGGTGATTCTTTGAGCCAGGTTCAGGGGGTGCAAGTGTGTGAGGGACAAGGTTTTGAAGACAATTCTCTCTTTGACAGGGAGCCAGTGAGCCTGCCTTCTCACTTCAGAAATGTGGTCTTTTCTTGAGGTTCCTGTGGCCACCCTGAGGGCGTTGTTTTGAACCAGTTGGAGTTTGGCCAGATTTTTGCTCGAGGTCAGCGTTACAATAATTAAGCCTAGATCCAATTATTGCCATAGCAATGGTGAGGCAGTTCTGGCGTGATAAGAAGGGTCTGGCTGCATTAAGGACTTTGGAATAATAGGCTAACGAGGAGGCGATGGCCTTAACCTGTCTATCCATGGTCAGATCCGAGCCTAGGTAGACTCCCAGTGTCTTAACGTTGTTGGAGACCTTAATGGGAATATTGTCAATGGTGAAGGAAGTGTACTGCTGATCGAGGTTGCCCAAGGTGGTGGGTGACCCTATGATCAGCAGTTCAGTTTTTTCACTGTTAAGGCATAGCCAGTTGTCTGCCATCCAAGATTAGATGGTGGTGAGGGTGTTCGTGTCTGCTTCATAGTCACCAGAGAGTGGGCGAAGCACCTGTGTGTCATCCGTATAATTAGTATACGATACGCCCAGGGAGTCGAGGATGCTGAACAAAGATCTTCTGAAGAGGTTGTAAAGCGTGGGTGCGATACAAGAGCCCTGTTGAACTCCACATTTGATGTGGCTGGGGGTGGCACATGCTGAGTCGGAAAAGACTTTCATGTTGACGCCATGCTCATGAAAACACAGATGGCAAAGCCAATATGCTTACTTCCTTACGTCCCCAACAACATTTTGGAGAGGTTGTATGTTAGAAATTTGAATTTCCAAATAAAAGGGTAATGGATTGGAGAATATTCTGAATAATGTGTTTGCCTTAATCAATACAGTACTAGCTAAAGTACCATTATTGAGACTGCCTTTAAACAGTATATAAAAATGAAATCTTATATTACTTTTTCTGAGTTCCTGCAAAGCCCAACAATAAAAGCATTCAGGGGAACCCTTCATTTATCAGTCATATGTCTGTAGGGTGAGCAGGCATCCCGGTTTTGCTGGGACTGTCCCAAAGTTAAGCACTATGTCCCCTGATCTGAGAGTTTTTCATTTGAAAACCCCAACAGAGAGGAGATATATGATGCTATAGAGTAAATCTCACCAGAGTCTCTCTGAACCACACAAACACTTCATATTAAATGCATTTTGTCATAGTTAAAACACTCCAACAAATTCTATTGCAAATCATCCCCCACACATGATTGGTCAAACCTATACAAAAGAAATCCAATCTTCTCTAATTCCCACGTTCTCATTGGTCACATTTATGTAACTACCATTAGCAGTTTCTATTCATAGCACACCCTTTTTCCGGAGTCCACTGTGGTAGGTCTTGGCATCAACACATAGTTACACATTTAAACACAAACATAAATCATTACATGTTTCAGCTGGCCTGGCACCTTCTAACCCCAGTCGTGATTGCAGATGGTTTACAAGAAAAGCTCAAACAATTTGGGGAACGGGAGAATAAACAGGCTTCCTTTGAACTGGTGATAACTATCTAACCTGACCAGAGTTACTGGCATATTGTTTCACTATAATCTAAATGACTACTTATTCAACGCGCATGACCTCAGGACACAACCTGAGAAAATAATCAAACCCCATAAAGTGTTGGTCAATAATGACCTTATGTACATCTTTATCCCAGCTTTATTACTCAACCACAGAAAGATGGCTGGACCTATATGGACAATGAATAACAGGCTCTCATGTACTTCAAAATATTTCATCTCTTATCTGCAATACATCTGATAATGTTGCAGCTACTCATTGCCTTCCCTCGGCCTCTAACCCTGCAAAAACTGTTTCCGAGTCACACAGAGTTCACCCCGTAAACCCCGACTGCAGAGCCCTTTCCAAACTGAAAAACACACGACATACAGATCTGTACATTTGAATGTATTTATTTATTTATTGCATAATTTATAAAGCGCTTATACAACAAGAAATTGTGTTTCTAAGTGCTCACAGGGCAAGGGGGAGGGAACATGGAAACAACAGGCAGGTAGAAATAAAACTGATGGACAGGAAAGATGCGGTCCTACCAGGCCTTGTGAGAATTCAGAACATCGAAGTGCAGAAAGAGAGAGAGAGAGAGAGAGAGAGGGAGAAGGGAAGGGGTAAGTGTTAGGATAATCCACAGAGTAAGACAGTTGCAGGCAACAGGTAGGTACATGGCCGAGATCATTTGGTAATTAGTGATCACTTGCTTAAAATAAGTGCAGGCCTGTGTGTCAGCACAGGCCAATGGGTGCCCAAGGGCAAGTGCTGGGAGTGGGCTGAAGGTGATTGGGAGGGATGCCAGAACCCGGAGGGACACAAAGGTCCTGGCCACCAATCTCAACAACAGTGGCGTTTAGCATGGGAGGAAGAGAGGAAAGGCGGAGGTGAAGAGGAAAGTCTTAAGGAGCTTCCGAAATTTGAGGAGATCTGGCTCAAGATGGGGAGGCAGGTGGAGGCTGTTCCAGAGAAGGGAACCAGTAGAAGAAAGAGAACGGTCTCCAGCTCGCTGCTTGGATAAATGCTTTACACACAAAGAGTTGGAGTCGGAAGAGTGTAGAGATCTGGAGGGAGAGTATTTATTGAGGTTAAGTTGTAGATAGCATGGTCCCTGGCCCCAGACAGCCTTATGGATGATACAGAGGGATCTGAATTTAATCCCTGCAGCAACCAGGAGCCAGTGAAGAGATGTTAGGGCTGGAGAAATACGATCCTTTGGCTTGAGGCCAAGGATAAGTTTCACATCCCTATTCTGGATAAGCTGGAGTGGGCGGAGAGAGGAAGAGGGAAGATTAAGGAAGAGGCTTTTGCAGTAGTCCAACCTTGAGAGTACCAAAGCTCTAGTGACAATGAACCTCTGGGGAAAAGTGAGGAACGGAAGGATACCTCTAAGGAGGTGGAGTTGAAAGTGGGCCTTCTTTGCAAGGTCCAGGATATGAGGGAGGAATGCGAGGGAGAAGTCATAGATGTCTCCAAGGTTTCTGGCTTCAGATGAGGGAGAAGGGGGAGAGCCCATTGCCCATAGCCCTGTTGCAAAATGTTTGAAAGTGCATGATTTTTGCACTAGGAACATTTTATATACCATGAAAAACGGCAATTGCCAAGTTGGAAATGTTTTCCTATATGGACACAATGTTTTTTTTCTCTAGGGTAAACAGGGTGGGTGAAGACGAGTGTGGGGATCACTTTTGCCCAAGACTGTGAATAAAGAGAATTTGATTTGTCATAATGTTCTTTCAGTCATCTTTAAGTTGTGTAGTTATACTTGGTTCCACAGATGTTCTGCATACTGTCTCTGTTACCCTTGGATACTTGACGATCAGAATTCATAGGCCAATGAACTAGGGTTAAAAATGAACTCCTGTAACACCTTTGCTATTACTTTCCTTCTTAACTTTTATTTGAGCAATAATAATGATGATTTAAACACCTTAATGCATAACACACAAACCTTTTTATTTGCCTAGTTTCTGCTTTAATACTGATCAATTAAACCAATATTTCCAAATGACAACAACATTAAGGTCCAAATGTTTTGCACTCGGATACCATCCTAACAAATCTTGATTGTCCAGCACACCAGATATTTTGTACTACTGAGCATGTTTTCAAAGCTTCAAAAACGCACATATTACATAATTATACAGACCAAAGGGGAAAACGAACACAGTTAAGGCATCACTATTAACTGACTGAGTTTACATTAGATTATTAACAAATGTCAGCATTATGAGCGATCTTATTTATTTTTTAACTAAAAGACATTCCTGGCGCTAAGTGTTTAACGGCGCCGTAAAAGGCTGCGGCGCCGTTAAACACTTAGCGCCTTACTACGAGGTCCCTTTGCGGGACACGCCCTTAACGGCTGACCTACACCAGCCGTTAAAGTTGGGACCCGCAAAGGGACCTTGGTGCTAAGCAATTTGCGGTACCGTACTTAGCGCCTTCCCCATTCCCATAGAGCCCTATGGGGCAAAAATGGGTATGGGGAAGGGCCATGGTTCAATGGGGAATTACCGCCCCGCCAACCTTGGAATGGGGTGGTAATTCCCCATTGAACCATGGCGGACCCGCTAATAGCGCCATGGTTTAGCGCCGGTGTTGTAATGAGGGCCATTGATTGAAAATTAGACAGTCCATTACCACTTAACAAAATGTCTTTACTACCCACTTTATATATAGATATTTTTCTAACTCAAGAATGTAAAAGGCACGTGTACCTTTACATTCTACATTATTATACATCACCATTGTCACACAGCAGTGTGCGAGAACTTTAACATCATTAAAATCACACACACCACCTCTATGAAGACCTAATTATTATCACACACCATCTCTATGGGGACTTTAACTTAATTATCACACACCACCTGTGAGAACCTGAACATCCACATCATGGCGCACAATCTCATTTGGGGCTTAAACACTATACATCTAATCTGTGTGAGGGTTTTAATAACCTGATAATCACACGCCATCGCTGTGGAGATGTCAACATTGGTATTTCCATACAACATAATTATTTATCATCATCTTCATACCACACCATGTCCATCATTATTAATGCAAACTATCCCTGTGAGAGACATTTACATCACCATTATCACACACCATCTCTATGAGGACTTGGAATATTTGTGAACACACACCATCCATAGTGTGATGATACAGATTGACCTAAAGAATGCAATGGGCCCGATTCATGAATATTTGTCCAGCTCAAAGTGAATTTGCACTGCGGAAAAGTGACTTTGCACTTCCAACACAACCCCTGATTCATGGAACTGTGCAAAAATGACTAAGGGCTGACTTTGCCCAGCAAAAATACACTTTGCACAGTTGCATGAATCAGGGTTTGTGTCGGCAGTGCAAAGTCACATTTCAGAAGTGCACATTCACTTTGAACCAGGCAAATATTCCATGAATCGGGCCCTTCATTATTATACTGCAATCCTTACAGGGTCTAAAATAATATTAAAGTTGGCACAAGATTGATGTTCTTTTGTGTTAACCATACCAAATGGATATTTTGTTATGATGTTTGGATCCCCAACAGAGGTAGTATTTCATTATATTGAAGTTCCCAAACGAACAATATCTCAAAAGGGATGTTGCTTGGTGATAGTAAAAGCATTAGTGGTTTCCAGTCACCTGGCCACGAGGGTCTCCTGCCCAGCAGGGAGAGCTTTCTAGTTCCTGGCATGCACAGTGGAGATGTGCTCAAAGGCGCCTCCATCTCTGCTGCAAAAGAAATAATGATTTCCTTTGTGGCTCGGGGCAGAGGAGCTCTGGGGCCAGGCAAATGGAAACCAGTGATGCTTTTACTGTCACCACATCCATTGGGCCTTCATCTCCTGCTGCAAAACAAATAGTTATGTATTTCCTTTGCAGTGCGAGCTGGAGGAGCGAGGGTGCCTCCATCTCGCACCACAAAATAAATAGTTTCTTTCTGAAGTCCTAGATGCATGCACTTGAACATCAGAAAGAAGGGATTTCTTTCTGAAGTCCTGCTCTCCCCCCCAGAACATGGTGTGGCAAGGTCCCTCCGCCACAACATGGGAACTGCCGGGTCCCCCACTATGGCAATGACACCACAGGTTAATAGGATTACATGTTAGGGGGCAAAGTAGTTCTGTGTTATGTGAAGGCATCATGAATTAAGAAACAGATAACAGATTCACTTTTCTAAAATTAATGTTTTGGGAGTAAGCTGCAGTGTAAGCTTCAGTTCTTGGCATTGCATTCTGTGATGGTGTGCCCACTGGAGCAGTCTCCCTTCTGTGTTCGTTGGAAGAGGGTTTTGTTTTTTTTACAAATGCTAACCCCTAGCGCGTAGCCAGCGGAGTAAGCTGCAGTTTGTGGCTTAGTGGCTCAACACTGGGTCAAGTAACTGTGAGTTAGGGGGAGCAGCCTTGTTGTACTGGAAGTTGCTAATGTTATGCGCCATAAGTCGCCTGCTGCTTTCTTTGATCTCCTTGGTTTCATCCTTTGGATATGAACATTTATGATCTGCGGTCACGTTTGAGCCCCCGTGAGAGGATTCTACTCGTGAGAGGATTCTACCTTCCAATAAGGCCCTGGTTGTGACACAGCAATTGAAGCAGTTGTCTGTTTCCCCAGTGACAGCAGTGAGTGATTCACGCTCCATGCGGAACAACATGAGCGCGAGATCTTTGAGGTCAAAGAGGTCTTTGCTCCTGTTAGAGGCTGCCACGATAGTAAACAGCTTTGACCCGGTAATTTAATCTCTGGCGTGGAGAGATTTGATGTTGGTGAGATCTCCAGGTTAAGGGTTTTTGTGACACCGTTTCTCTAGGGATCTGATTGGGAATTTGTTGGAGGTGAGCTCAGGGGTGTAACAAGGGACAGATGGTTTGGTCTTAGCGTGGTTGATTTTTAAGGGGGCATGAGTGTCCAACAGCTTCATAGCAGAATTGTTGAATAATTCTAGGATGGCTGAGGTATTCCCTGTGGTGGGGAAGTCTGCAGTTTCCTTCTAGCTTATTTTACCGGGAAGGTTTTAGAATGGGTGGTGCTAGGTGAGTGAGCATTTAGCCTGAACTTTGTGGGTCATAGTCGAATGAGTGATCGATTGTGGGATGTCAGCATTGTCAGATCAGTGAGATAGGGTCTGTGCAGGTTATGACAGTGGATGATGTAAAGACCAAGGGTGTCATTACGAGGTTGGAGGTAAGTAACTGTCTTTACCGGCATGGAGCAAATATTGTGTCCATGTAGGTAAGAGCCACTAATAGAGGGCTATTACGACTTTGCAGGCACGAGCATGCCGCTAAAGTCCCGAAAATGGACCTTAGCAGCATCATGTATAGTGCAGATTTCACTACCGGCATGAAGCAAGACGGCATTAGCGGTCACCACTAATAGCGGTGCTCACTATCAGCGTTGAAGCGGAACCGGAAGTAGCGTCATTGCACAGGAACAGGAAAGAGCACGGCGGCCATCTTTAAAAACCCAATCCATTGCCATCCTCAGCAGCCAGGACCTGTAGTATACTGCTGTGTGGCAAAATCAATCCATAACAACACTATACCCAAAGCTGTGAAAAAGGGCGTCTCCCGCCAGCGCAAGGAGCACTTTAATGAAGATGAGCTAACCATGCTTGCGGAGATCCTGGCAGAGAATGCCGATGTGTTTGCCCAGAGCCTCAAGAGGGAGGCTGTCATCAGAAAGCTACACCCTACTGATGAGGTTCAACCAGACCGAAACACGTGTCTGGGGTTGCTGTTGGTACTCTTGTTCAGAGGAGAATTGCCTAGCATTTCGGTGCTGGACTGCCCCAGGGCAGGACAAAGACTGATATGTTTGGGATATTTCTTCTCTGTGAAAGATAGTGAGCTAAAGACTCTGGGTAAGGCTCTTGTAACCAGGACTCATGTCTGGCAGAGAGTCTCCCAGGACCCCCCTTGTTATCTGCATATTTCAAGTAACTTTGGGTTTCACCCTAAGTTACTAGGGGAATCCAGACGTGGACCCCTTGCTCACTATTCTTAGAGAGGCACAGCTACACCCTACTGATGAGGTTCAACCAGACCGAAACACGTGTCTGGGGTTGCTGTTGGTACTCTTGTTCAGAGGAGAATTGCCTAGCATTTCGGTGCTGGACTGCCCCAGGGCAGGACAAAGACTGATATGTTTGGGATATTTCTTCTCTGTGAAAGATAGTGAGCTAAAGACTCTGGGTAAGGCTCTTGTAACCAGGACTCATGTCTGGCAGAGAGTCTCCCAGGACCCCCCTTGTTATCTGCATATTTCAAGTAACTTTGGGTTTCACCCTAAGTTACTAGGGGAATCCAGACGTGGACCCCTTGCTCACTATTCTTAGAGAGGCACAGCTACACCCTACTGATGAGGTTCAACCAGACCGAAACACGTGTCTGGGGTTGCTGTTGGTACTCTTGTTCAGAGGAGAATTGCCTAGCATTTCGGTGCTGGACTGCCCCAGGGCAGGACAAAGACTGATATGTTTGGGATATTTCTTCTCTGTGAAAGATAGTGAGCTAAAGACTCTGGGTAAGGCTCTTGTAACCAGGACTCATGTCTGGCAGAGAGTCTCCCAGGACCCCCCTTGTTATCTGCATATTTCAAGTAACTTTGGGTTTCACCCTAAGTTACTAGGGGAATCCAGACGTGGACCCCTTGCTCACTATTCTTAGAGAGGCACAGCTACACCCTACTGATGAGGTTCAACCAGACCGAAACACGTGTCTGGGGTTGCTGTTGGTACTCTTGTTCAGAGGAGAATTGCCTAGCATTTCGGTGCTGGACTGCCCCAGGGCAGGACAAAGACTGATATGTTTGGGATATTTCTTCTCTGTGAAAGATAGTGAGCTAAAGACTCTGGGTAAGGCTCTTGTAACCAGGACTCATGTCTGGCAGAGAGTCTCCCAGGACCCCCCTTGTTATCTGCATATTTCAAGTAACTTTGGGTTTCACCCTAAGTTACTAGGGGAATCCAGACGTGGACCCCTTGCTCACTATTCTTAGAGAGGCACAGCTACACCCTACTGATGAGGTTCAACCAGACCGAAACACGTGTCTGGGGTTGCTGTTGGTACTCTTGTTCAGAGAAGAATTGCCTAGCATTTCGGTGCTGGACTGCCCCAGGGCAGGACAAAGACTGATATGTTTGGGATATTTCTTCTCTGTGAAAGATAGTGAGATAAAGACTCTGGGTAAGGCTCTTGTAACCAGGACTCATGTCTGGCAGAGAGTCTCCCAGGACCCCCCTTGTTATCTGCATATTTCAAGTAACTTTGGGTTTCACCCTAAGTTACTAGGGGAATCCAGACGTGGACCCCTTGCTCACTATTCTTAGAGAGGCACAGCTACACCCTACTGATGAGGTTCAACCAGACCGAAACACGTGTCTGGGGTTGCTGTTGGTACTCTTGTTCAGAGGAGAATTGCCTAGCATTTCGGTGCTGGACTGCCCCAGGGCAGGACAAAGACTGATATGTTTGGGATATTTCTTCTCTGTGAAAGATAGTGAGCTAAAGACTCTGGATAAGGCTCTTGTAACCAGGACTCATGTCTGGCAGAGAGTCTCCCAGGACCCCCCTTGTTATCTGCATATTTCAAGTAACTTTGGGTTTCACCCTAAGTTACTAGGGGAATCCAGACGTGGACCCCTTGCTCACTATTCTTAGAGAGGCACAGCTACACCCTACTGATGAGGTTCAACCAGACCGAAACACGTGTCTGGGGTTGCTGTTGGTACTCTTGTTCAGAGGAGAATTGCCTAGCATTTCGGTGCTGGACTGCCCCAGGGCAGGACAAAGACTGATATGTTTGGGATATTTCTTCTCTGTGAAAGATAGTGAGCTAAAGACTCTGGGTAAGGCTCTTGTAACCAGGACTCATGTCTGGCAGAGAGTCTCCCAGGACCCCCCTTGTTATCTGCATATTTCAAGTAACTTTGGGTTTCACCCTAAGTTACTAGGGGAATCCAGACGTGGACCCCTTGCTCACTATTCTTAGAGAGGCACAGCTACACCCTACTGATGAGGTTCAACCAGACCGAAACACGTGTCTGGGGTTGCTGTTGGTACTCTTGTTCAGAGGAGAATTGCCTAGCATTTCGGTGCTGGACTGCCCCAGGGCAGGACAAAGACTGATATGTTTGGGATATTTCTTCTCTGTGAAAGATAGTGAGCTAAAGACTCTGGGTAAGGCTCTTGTAACCAGGACTCATGTCTGGCAGAGAGTCTCCCAGGACCCCCCTTGTTATCTGCATATTTCAAGTAACTTTGGGTTTCACCCTAAGTTACTAGGGGAATCCAGACGTGGACCCCTTGCTCACTATTCTTAGAGAGGCACAGCTACACCCTACTGATGAGGTTCAACCAGACCGAAACACGTGTCTGGGGTTGCTGTTGGTACTCTTGTTCAGAGGAGAATTGCCTAGCATTTCGGTGCTGGACTGCCCCAGGGCAGGACAAAGACTGATATGTTTGGGATATTTCTTCTCTGTGAAAGATAGTGAGCTAAAGACTCTGGGTAAGGCTCTTGTAACCAGGACTCATGTCTGGCAGAGAGTCTCCCAGGACCCCCCTTGTTATCTGTCATCAGAAAGAAGCAGATCTGGGCACTAGTCGCAGAAAAAGTCAGCGCGGTTGGCAACACCCCCCGCACAACTAAGGACTGCAGGAAGAGGTGGAATGACTTGTGCCTGCGAGGCTGCAACATCACACGAACGTCGACTATGAACGCCACATTTTTCATACGATCAGACAAGAAATGGGAGAGTCCATAGACAATTTTGTAATGCGCCTTCGTACTAAATTGAAACACTGTGAATTCCACAAATACTCCAATGAAGAAGTGCTCAGATCGCAAGTGATTGCAGGATGCCTCTCACAACCATTTCGCAAACAACTTCTACAAAAACAGAGATCCCTGGAGGAAATCCTAGCACTGGCCCGCATGGAAGCTGCAGTTGACTCACAACTAGACAATCTAGGAAAAGTGTCCCTACAACAACACGGCAAAAACTCCAAAACAGTCAACAAACTCTACTCGAACCCCACTCAAGGAGGTTAATGCCTCGAGGCCACATGCTACAAATGCGGGTACGAATACCGCCATGCCGGGGAATGCCCGGCCATAGGACAGCAATGCTCTGCATGTGGGGGCATGGATCATTACAGGGCCATGTGCAAGAATGCACCGTTACACACGCCAGGAAAACCGCGTACTCAAGATAGGCGCAGATACATCTGCCAGAATTCACCCAGGTCCAGAGGGGAAAGCGACCAAAAACCCATGAGGAGAGAAGACGGCGATCGAAAAAAACGCTACACTCGGGAAGACAGACGCTCTTCCGAAGACACGAGACGCTCACACAGAAGGCGTTTCGTAAGATACATGGAGACACGGTCCCCCACCAGCAGTGGCTCCCACGTATCAGTGGCCTTGCGGCCTGTGTGCCTGCGAATCTCCTGGCAGGGGTTCAACAGGGTGTATAAGTGGGAATCATAACATCGAATTTCTTTTGCGAATCCTACCACATTTTATTGAAAATAAATGCAGGGGGAGACCCTGCCGACCCCCACAGCCCGCCTACATCCCTCCCACCTTAATTAATACCCCAACCGAACCCCCATCTATATTTTCGATGAAATGTGTTAGAATTAACTCAAAAAAAGGTGTTATGTGGGTCGCAGTAATGGGATCGGATGTTTTGGCAGGATACCGATGTGCAGAGTCCTATGCTACTTAATGTCCTGGGTTGAAGATTCTCTGATCAGTTTGACATGGAGTTTTCAGGGTCATGGCAGCAAAGAGGCACGTGAGTCCAGCGTTGCAGGCATTGTCAGGAACTTCAGAGAGACAAGGCCTTTTAACAGGGCTGAGATTCAGCTGTCCCCAAGGTTTGAGGGGAAAGGAGTCCTGTTGGGTGTTCTGGTTGTTCTGGAGCAGTACAGCTTCCCTGTTGGATTCTTTGAGCATCAAAGGATGCTGGTACATAGTTTCTGCCCTTCCTCGAGCAGTAGGACTTTCAGATTGCAGGTTCATAGATCCAGATGTTGACAAGGTGAGTGGGCAAGAGGATCTGATTTAATCCCCCTCAGGAGGCAGAGTTAACACATTTCCAATCACACACCAAGCATCACTTAAAGAGAGTGGTGGTAAGCCAATTGCCAACCATTCCTCCAAGCACACACATGCATTTGGAAGGGTCAGACACCCAAAGGGGTAAAGCCACACAATCCCAGACAGGAATCTACATAGGTCAGTGTTAAGGTGGCCCAAAAGTCCCAGGTAAACCCAGAGGAAACAGAGTCAATCCAAACCAGACTCAATGACAGAGTAGACAAGGTGCATGGCAAAACCGAACTTTATTCATATCGAAAAAAAAAGCTGCGACAGCATAAGCATTCAAATCTTGTCACTATAGACATACTTATAAAAGACAGTAGCTTTAATACTACAAATGTGTCATCAAAGATGTCATAACATAATATCAGTTTACAAAACCTACAGGGAAAGGGGATAGGTTAGGGGCTTTGACTACATATAGATTCCATACAAGTTAAACAGTTAATTGGGTTACACATATCTGATGGCTCCACCTGGAACCATCCCTATATCGATAAAGGTTAAACTACATCATCTTCATGGCAAGGGGTTGGTTGGCATATTACTTTATGAGCAGCATGTCTCTAAGGATTTCTATAGGTTGGCAAATTACTTACCAACATTGAACACTAAGCCTCTCATTCTGCACCTTTGTTGCATATGAAGGGCATACTTATGCCTTCTGTATAAGGTTGGAAGCAATGGAAAAAACAAAAGGTAATTGCCTGTTTTTACTGCCCCTAATTATGAAGTCAGTGGTCTTTACAGCATGCAATAATCTTATGAATACAGCATGCAGTAAATACTGTCTTCTTTGAAGGTCAAAGATCCCATGAAAAACCCTCCAATGTTTACTTTCATTGGAAAGTTGCAGGAAAGAATTGTATGCCAATCCCGGACACCCCAAGAGTTTGAAAATTTTGATGGTTGGTATTGAACTCAGATATGAAAGAAACCTGTGTATTCTAAAGTCTAAACAATTGCAGACTGGTTAACCAGAAATCCTTAGCTTAAATCTTAAACTTGATGTTTTGCCAGTATCAGCTTTGGGTCTGTATCCCCACTTTCATTTTGCTTTCTTTTGGTGAAAAATGTGGCCTTATCTTTACCAAGTTCATAGGTGCAAGCTAGCTTGGCATGTGTCGGTCTGACCCACAAGTAAAGGTTCCCCTTCAGGCCACGAGTCACGCTCAATGATTGATGCAAGGCAATGTTATTGTCCAGCACTCGTGGAGTGGCCAACAGAGAACTCTGAAGATTTCCCAGTGGGTCTGAACCCCAGGGGCATCTTTTGTGTGGGTATCCTAGTTATGCGCTCCTCGGATAGCTCAGAGGCAAAATGCTCGCCTTGGCAGCAAGACAACACAGTGCAACACAGGTTCGATTCCCGGGTCCGCGCTTAGAAACCTCTGGGTATTTAGCGCATTATATATAACCTATCATATCATATCTTACCTTTTCTCGCTCGTCACAAACCCCTTTCTTTCCATCTCTCATCATTCCCCACATACCTTGTAAGCAAAGAATTTGTTATAAATCTTCCAGTTTGTTTTTCCTGAATCTTAACAAAAATGTTTTACCTTATATAGAGACGCATGTACTTTAAAATGCATCATTTGGACGCATTTTTGAATACTTTCTTGGACAGAGTACCATCCAGCTATGCTTAGTGGGGTTTGGCTTTCTTGCACAGTGTAATCTGGTGCCACTTTAAAAAACATCTCCTGGGCCACATTTTGTTTGCAGTCCATCCTTGTTGTCCTGTCTGAAGATCTCACTTTGGCCGTTTAAAAAATAAATATTAAGAGTCCTAACAGCAGCCAATGAGTTTGTGAACCACACAGGGCATAGCGTATACCTAGCTATATAAAGTCCAAGAGTACTGTGCAATGAGAGAATGGGGCACATAGCTTAGAGGAAGATAGTTGTGCTATGGAGCAGGGTGTCATGGTCATCATCAGTAACCTGTTGTCACTGGGCAGTCTTGGAAGAACAGGGTCTTTCATGTATTTGTTTCTGAAGTATAGGAAGGTGGGGAGTCTGCGTAAAGTATTTCAGTTTGTTGTTATAGAATGTGGGTGTATAGAATGAGTATGTTGATGTTTTAAGTGTATACGTTGTTGTCTTGACTCCTGGGGTTACATTGGGCTCAAAGGATTGCGAAATTCTCTGGTAGGAAAGATGGTATGTTGGTGCATAAGTCATCTCCATTTCCTGTACAAGGAGACGATCTAGTGATCCCACCAAGAGGTAAACTACCAAAGAGCTCGAGATACATTTAAATACCTGGCCATCCATGTATGCAGAGACCAGCAGAACTAGTAACCTCCTGCTTTTCTTGGGATGCTAAACACTGGGAATTGTTATCGATATCACTGTTAGGGAGAGCTACTCTTTATAAGATGCTGATGATACCTAGATGTGTGTATATCCTGCAAAATACCCTCATCGCTAGCCCTACAATTGAATTTGATATAGATGACGCTATCCTGAGAGACTTGCTCTTACAAGGTTCCTAACCTCGAATTGCCCTACTCACTTTACAAAGCTCTCTCTCGGAAAGGGGAATTGGATTACCCAATATTAGCACAACTAGCGATGTCCAATGAGTGAGATGGTATATGGGGTGACATGGAGACCCCCAATCACCCCATAAACTGATGGAATGTGCAGGGATTAGCAATCTCACGCCATTGTAATTCCTAAATGGGAGAAAGGGGTTGTACACAAGTCCTACAGCCACGTAAGAGGTCATTAAGACTAGGAGAATGGTCATGAGATGTATGGGCTGGGCAAGAAAAATCACGCTTTCTCAACCATTATGGCAGAATTCAGAGATTATAAAGATGAGTACCCTCTTATTGTTTATTCATAAAAATATCCTTATTTTAGGGGATATTGTGGAAGGGGGAGCGTTCTCATCTTTCTGGAGTTGAAAACTAAATATGATCTGCCAATGCCTGAACACTATCATTATATATAATTTACTCCCGCTCTACACTGCCACATTGGTTTACTCCAAGGAAGGGTTCCTTGGTCTAGGCGCAGTTGTTGGACCATGCGGTCCACCCATCAAGGTCATGCAAATGATAACCGTTGGCACTTTAGAACAGTTCATTCTTCCTGATAGGACTCCCTTGACAACACAGGTTTCCTCTCTGCATCTGTGCTATAAATCCACTTATATTTCTGGTTCACTTTACTGGCTTCTTACCTCTCTCAACATGTGACTATCATACACTGTCCTTCATGATATCTCTTCTGGTTACCACCTTGCTTTCACACCATCCAATAGTTTTATCTTTTCACTCTTTTCACTTTGCTTGCAATTTCTTTTTCTTTCAATTTTGCTCGTTTGCAAATATACTTTAATTTCAGTTTCATACTTTCAATATTCTCATATCCTTCTCCTTAGTTCAGCAATCAAAACTTATTCAGAGCTTTTCAACTTGCTCGTTATTCAATAGTTCATATTTGGTCATTCAACCCATTTAGCAGTATTCAAAACATATTACTTGTTTGGCAATTCGCTAAGTATTCAATAATCAACTTTTTGGTCTCCAGACCCCTTTTCCATATGTTCTTGCTTGTTCAACATTCGATGCAACCCACACCATGCCCCTGGAGCACCCCGGCCTGAGTAAACCTTCCCAGTCGAACCTTCCCAGTCACTCACTGGTGTGTGGCCGCTCCTCTGTGTGCACTGGTTTCGCTCTTGGGTTCTTACTCGCTCCGCTCTCGTTCCCCAGGAGCTCCGGCGAGCAGCGCTCACCCTCTCCAGCTCTTCCTGCAGCAGTTGACGGTGTCTTCATGTTCCCCACTCCCAACGGGGAACACAAGGAAACAGGCTTTGTGCTGCTCCAGACCCTCTTGCAGCCCGCAATGGCCTCAGCGTCTTCCTAGCTTCATGGTTGTCTGCGTCCTTTTCATCGGCCCATATTCGGCCCGCTCAACCTCGGATGTCTGTGCTCTCCGGCCCAAATGGTTCTCTTCTCTGCTGGTTCTCACTGTTCTTATACAACTGCAACCATTTAACAGGTTGCATGTGTGAACACTTAGTTTCACTTGCCTGGCCATAGTTATTGGGCCATGCCTGACCCTCACAGCAGTCATCTGGCCTCCTCCTCGTCTCAGTACCAGAGTGGTGAAATGACCTGTTAGTGTTTACTCTTAGTCCCCTCTTCCTCGTCCCAGTACTAGAATGGTTTTGGATGCAAATGACAGAGATAAGTTTAAAGGCTGCGAGGGAAAAGAGAACCTTGGCATACCATCAACATAGAATCCTGTTCTTCCCGGACTTGCCACCAATGACAGAAAAAAGGATACTGAACTCTATAAAGAAAGCTTTCCTAGCACAAGGATTCAAGGCAGGATTGCTCAATCCGGCAAAACTCCAAGTTAAGTGGAAGGAAAAGGAATACATCTTCTGGAATGCCGAGAAGGCTGAGGACCTACTAAAGTCTATCCCTGTAAAGATTGCTACTCAGGCGAAAAAGGGTTGATAGTCCATGGAGTACCTGAGGGTGAAGGTTGACCTTGTGACTACCTTGAGAGAGTTCATGACCTCTCTGATACTTGGGCTCCCATGCCATGTAGTAATCTCCTGATTATGTCAAATTCTACATCTAGAATATATGCTATTGACAGGATGTGAAGCTAAGCTATGTGGGAGTTGTAACCAGGCCTGATACTTATTTTGGTTCCTTATTGTCCATCTTACTTGATAGAACAAGATGGGAGAGGTTGGCGGCCTACTGTAATGGTGTTCTGCTGCTGATATCAATATAAATTCATGGCACAGAGTATTTTGTGCATCTGTTTTAAGATATTTATAGGGCCTTTGGTGTGGGAGTAGATGAGGGATTGCCCACTGAGGATGACCGACGACTCAGGAGTGGGTTAGGTTGCTTCTTTTCTGGCTAGTGAGTTGTGCTATGGAAATGGTACTGGATGTTTCTCAGTAAATGAGACCAAATATATTTCTTTTAATTCTGATACAGCCTGTACTCCATGTGTACAGTGTTGTGTTCACCCCTTTCAGGTTTAAGGGGACTTCCAGTGAGACCCCTCCATTTATCTTCACAGTGTTGTTGCTTTGTTATGCATTCACATTGAAAAGTGGCCTGGCATGTTAAGGGCTCCTCTCTTGTTTATGGATTAAAAGTAAAAATGTTAATAGACTTTTTTTTATCAATGCAAGAATGGCAGCATTCCATGCATTTACAGTTTGCTTTTGTGGCAGCATATGCAATGATATATTTGCAAAGAAGGAGGGGGCAAGAGGGATGAAGTAATGAAAGATTTAACCATATAAATAAATCAATGTAATACATATCTAGGGGAAAGCCAGATGTTCTGCTATGTTCTACTGTATCTGTAAGAATAACCAGAGACACATTTAGGTATACTTCTGTTATATTTGCTAACACAATTTGAACGATATCTCTTTTTCACAAGGTCAGGGGACAGGTCCATTGAAACATGTGCATAGCTAATTATTTTACAGAAAACAAAATAGGCAGCGTGCTAAAGGTGGAAGAGAACAGAGTCATGCACTAAACAGTGAAAAATTACCTTTCAGGATCAGACAGAACTGATCTGGTTATATTAAACATATATTACCCATTAGAATTGCACTGCATTCCGGTGACTGTGCCATTGGAACAATATGAATGTGTTCCTTTCTTTGCTCTACTTTACAGAATGTTTTCCCAATTCTCATGTTTTAGGTGTTGGCTCATCAGCCATACCTACTATAGCAAACAACAAATACTTTGAGTGTGAATAGGGGAGGATGCTGTTCACGGGTGGCAAAATAAATGACATTGGTTTCACCCTGCCCTCACCCTCTCCACACACAAGCTGTTCACACATTCATGGCCCTCATCACAACAAGACATGATCAGCATGCAACATTTAACTTTTGATGTCATTCAAATGCATCTTATTGGCTTATGGTTTCTTATCTGAATTTCAGTGCAGAATAAAGTGTGTTGTGACAAATTAATAAGATGCATAAGTAGTACAAGTTCACTTTGCTCGGTCAATAACAACTTTGAGAAATAATGCATCTAACAGCATAGATCTTTAATGTATTGCCACTTCTGATTGTGTCTATCACCAGTGGGCTACAGGAGTCTTCATTGAAAACAAAGCATGCATATGGAGATAGAATGTAAGCTGTTCTTCTGGGTTTATTAGGCAACATTACCTAGAATATGTGGAATGACGTTTCATTACAGGTTTTGTTTTATAAAAGTCATTTAGCTTTGTTTTGTTGCATATGTTGAATAAAAAGCAGGTAGAAGAAATGTTGTATCCGCAGAAATGCATTTTCATACATACAATACAATAGCCTCAAAAGCCTAATGCCACAACTGTATTTAATACACCCTTACGTGGGGACACCCAAGTTAGCCCCCTTGCACTAATATAAAGTCCAGTTAAATGAAGATGTTTTGAACTGGTTCCAGTCACTCACAAATGGTTGTTTCTACAGCTTTCAAATTGCTGCTATGAATGTCACCGGGAGGATATTTTAGAAGCTACATTCATTTTAAATCTGCCAAAAATCCCACTGGGGTACTATGGGCTCCATAACTGGGGAATTACACTACCCTACCACCACATGTAATCCCATGGGAAACACAGGGGACCAAGTGGCAGTAACAGTAACGGTAAAAAGATCATGGTGGTAATTACGCAGATTTCCTTCCATCCTCAAACCTCTTTTCCTGGCTACACACCGCCCCTTTTAGTCACTCCACATTACCCTTTCTCCCTCGCCACATCTCCTTTCCTTGCCCCTCATCACCCCTCTTTCAGTCATTCCACGCAGATCCAATGTTCAAAGCATATATTAAAGCCAAAGCAGTTGGCTTTGCCAATGCTTGTTTTTAGTTTGATTTGTTCGTGCCTTGCTCTTCTTTCTACTCTTGTTGCCACTGCCGCATAAAGTTAAGAAAACAACCTGCTTGAGACCTTCTGTGTCTGACAGATGCACTAATGCTAATAACACCACCTGACCAGAATGCAGCAATTTACAAACTGCTGTTCTGTACACACAGAACACAATTGTAAGACATGTTTTCAAGTGTAACTGCTCCAGCATTTTAGCTTTCTGTTTCACAGGCAGTGTAACTTACACTCAGCGCGTGCTGATCAGGAATATTATTTTAAGTAAACCTTTAAATAATGAACAAGTAAATAAAAAAAAGGTTTCTTATGCTCATTTGAGTATTGTAGCCCTATTGACTACTTGCAGGCCCTCATCACAGAGAGTATCTGTCCTGCAGCTCAGTCCCACATGTGCAATTCAAGAGCACAACACAGAACTTGCCCATTGACAGTAAAAAAAAAAAAAAACTGTCTTTGAATTCACTTTATTCTGCCTGCAAACAGAGCCAATAATCGGCAATACTCCTACAAAACAAGTACACATATAATAAAACCAGATCCAAGTTACGTTTTCATTTGTGAGAACTAGAGGGAAAGTTTAAATGTCAAGCTCCCTGTGATTTGAGTGGTTTTGGGGTTACAATAGGTGAATCCTGTAGCCGTGTAAAGTGCAAGGCCAAGTCATTCAGGCAGGGCCTTTGTCATTGAGAATCACTAATTGGCTGCATTGACACCTCGCCCTCTTTCCAGATGCATTACAATGCGCGTTCCACAGCAATGTGGAAGAGGCTGCCCAGCACACCAACAGAGGACTGAGGGAGGGGGCTGCTTTGCAGGAAGATTCCTGGCTCTTCATTTCAGTTTGAGTGAAAAAAAGCAGTTTAATTTTAAAAAGTGAATGCCCGCCATATGTTATACTCTCCTCTCTTACACATACAATTAAAAACGAACAATATGTGTGTGTATTTTCTTATACAAGCAAACTTTTAAACATTTGCATTTTATTTTTTAGAGTCTTCAAAAGTCGTTACAATTATTAAGTATTTGCTTCCTGACAAATGCTACTGCTGCCCCATAAGTGCAGGCAAATTAAAATATACATTTCACAAAGTGCTAGCACCTTCACAAAAAAGGAAATCTAATTTGTTAAAACGGGTTAGTGCTGTTTATTTTCAGTTTTGCAGGCCTATTATGTGGATGAAGGAGTAATGTCCTTGCAGCTGAATATGGCAAGCCCCTTGATTTCAAGCAACTCTAGATAATACAAGGGAATTAAGAGACACAGCGGAACTATCAACTGTGCGTTTGCTACAGAGGTAAACCACTACTGATCAAGTAGGACACACTGGGCCTCATTGCGAGTTGGGTGGTATCCCGGTGGTATTACCGCCGGGATACCGTTGGGGCTAATAGTGTTATCGCAACCCCCACCCCGGTGTTATTAGCGGCACTGGATCATAGGTTTGGCAGAACAGTAATTCCCCATTGTGCCTATTCGGTAAATTTGAGCGCAACTACCGTCGGCGGTATTACCACACTGTAATTGCGTTGAAAATAAGCACATTTACGGCGCATTTACCCCAGATGCAGGCAAACGTGTGATTTGCCAGACCCTTAAACGTGACTGTAATAGCGTTACTGCCCCATTTAAGGGTTACGTGATGTGTACAGTTGGACCAAATTCATCGTCGGGCTCAGCTGCATATTATGGGACGTTGTAACTTTACCTCCAAAAAGCAAAACATATGCAGCGGGCCCATGATAAATCTGATAAATCCCCTTGGAGTCCTATGGACTCCTACAACGCAGATTAAAACTCCCTTCCTCCACTGCTTTGGTTGAGGCTGGGGGGTGCCAGTTGAGGGATAGGCATCCCATGAGCGAACCGCTGGCACGGTGTTAGCACAGATGCATGCAGACTCCCGAGTGCTGAATGCCCCACTCCATCAGCAGATCCGTTGCACACACGACATTGAGGTCACTGGCCTGTGAGGTAGCCCCATTTGGAGAAAAATGTATTTTTCTTTTTGATTTCACTTTGCATTCATAAAAAAATTATTTTTGTAACAGAAATGTCTTTATGAAGGCAGAGTGACTACAAAAAGAAACTTTCTTTTTGAAGTCCGAGGGATCCCTCCACCCCATGCAATGGAAGACCCGAGGCTGGAGGCCTCCATGTCATGGGTTGGGGAAGCCCTATGACTTCAAAAAGAAACAGTGGGCCTCATTATGAGTTTGCCAGTCTGTAAACAATGGAACCGGTAAGCTTGCCGGTTCCGTTGTTTCTGGACCGGCAAACTAAGAGTTCTGCAAGCGAGTGCCTTTCAGCCCACCAGGTCTGACCTAGCGGTCAGAACGCAACGGCGCGCACAACTCGACGGATGCACCGGCACCATTCATGAATTGTGCCGGTGCATCCGGCCTCCCCATTCATTGAGTCCAATGAGACTCAAATGGGAATGGGGAGTAATATTTTCCTGCACCTAGGAATGGGCAATTACTGGGTTCGCCGGGGCTGTAATGCACTGGTAATTGCCCATTCCTGAGCACCGGAAAATTCCTGACTCCCGTGGCGGTATTTACCGGCACGGCTACCGCCAGGGTCATAATGACCCCCAGTATCTTTTTGAAGTCACTCTGCATTCATAAAGAAATAATTTCCGTTATGGTTCAGTCCTTAATGGAAATAATTTCTTTCTGAAGTCAATGGGACTTCAAAAAGAAACAATTTCTATTTGAAGTAATAGGGCTCCCCTTAACCCCATGACGGGTGTGTGTGTGAGTGTATGGTGAAAGCGTGCACACTTAAATGTTTAGGTGGCTGCCTGTGTGAGTGGATGGTGAAAGGGTGCACACTTAAATGTATAGATGGCTGGGTGTGCATGTGTGTATATGGCGAATGGTGTGTGTGCTTGTGTTCTGGGGTACAACAAAACCTACATTTCGGCTGGGCTAACCCTTCAAATGTTGGGAGAGGCGCTAAGTTCACGGGCGGTGGGGGAGGGCCGTATTTATTTGTGTGGGGGAATCCAATTTCTTTACGCATTTTAATGGGACTATTCTAGTGCAGCTTCAATGTTACAAGCAGTTAACTCTCTCCTTTAAGGTTTAAAGTTCCCACTTATGGACTGCTGCGAGAATTGAGTGCTCAAATGTTCCCTCTCTACCCTTCCAATCACTCCCCTGGCATAAAAGTACTAAACCCACATCACGATTTCAATTGGCTAAATAATTTGGCATTTGAATGCAGGTACTAACAGTGAAATGATTTATGTTATTAATTCCTAGGCTCTTGTTGACAGCAAAACCCAGGTGCCATTTAACATCTTTGTCCTATTCTGTCCGGCAACTGCTCTGAAGGTCAGCCAGGTCGAGTCAACATAGCCCAACATTTCGGGGGGGAGGAGTGCTGAATCCCAGTCAACTCAATGGTGTTGCACCACTACTTGTGTTTAATGTCTTGATTATGTATTAGTAATATTCGTTACTCCTAGCCCTATTCTTCCTCGTCCCACTATTTGTGTATGAGGCAGTGTGCCTCATACACAAGTGCTGGGATGTGGTAGAGGTACATGGAGGTAATGCCTCACTTAGCTACCTGTAATCTTCATTACTCCTAGTCCGACTCTTCCTCATCCCAGTACTTACCAATGAGTGAAGGAGCCTCCTATGTATGCCCTGGGACAAGGAAGAGGGACGTGGAGGTAATTCTGGGCCAAGCATCTGATTTTGGAGGTTGGGGAAGGGGTGGGAGGGAGAGGGAATGTTTGTGGGCGGGGCGGGATAGTGTGACAAATCATAATGGTTGTCCATGTCCAGTCTAAGCAGGCATGATATGTGGTATTAGTGGCTAGAGAGGCATTTTGGTTCTGCCAGTGTCGTAATTCCTCAGTTTGGCATGACTTTTTTTGTAACTGGGCATTTCTGATAAAGCAGTCCTGCTAGGTGTAATTACCTGGCTAGACTGGCATTTGGGTGCTGCCAGATAAGTCGTTTCTCACTCAGGCATTGTATATTTGTCTGGGCACCTGTGATAAAATGATAAGATACAAGGCATTAATAACGCGACTGTACACAAGTGTTTCTAGGCGCAACAAGACACGGGAGGGAAGATAGAGGGAGGACAAGATAAACTATCTTACTCGGCCTTGTGTCATTCAGATTGAGCAGGTGTGAGAAAGAGAAGTGAAAGGGGAAAGGGAAGGGGGGAAGTGCAAGGGAGAGTGGAGGGAAAAACAGGGCAGTGCAGCTCTGGGTAGTGCAAGGAGAACAAGGGAATGTAGGGTTACAGTTACAGCTCCTGCGTGCGAGTTAGGCCCAGAGGCAGTGCAGGGGTGACTGATCAAGAAACAGTCTGGACATAGTGAGACCCTGACGGTAGCCCAGCAACAAGTCGGTACAGCAGACAGGTAGGTCAGGTAGGCCAGGAGGGGAGAGAGAGAGAGAAAGCAGAGGAGAAGATGAACGTTTTGAGCTGCTTCCGGATCTTCACGTGGTTCGGCTCAAGTTTGATTGGGGCAGGGAGGCTTTTCCAGAGGAAGCACCTGCATTGGAGAGAGATCTACCCCCACCCACTCTCTGCCTCAGGAAGTGTGTAACCCTGGATGTCCTGAGATTTAGCAGAGCGGTGAGAGAACAGAGCCATACAGAGGGCCTAGGAGGGAACAGGAGCGGTAAAGACCGCAACAAGATTGACCAGTTACTTACAGATTGTAAAGAGTTTGGCCGTGTTGTTAGAGGCCACAGAGACGCAGGCTTGAATGTGTTTTCTCTTCTTGATGAGTGTGATTGCTTCAACTGGCATTTTGGTGCAACCAGTCTAGGCATGTCTAAATGTGGCCTGGCATGCTTTACTATAATGTTATTACACTAGTCTACATTGTGCAGCCAGTTGGACATGTTTTCATTGTGGTTTGGCATTTTTAATAGCAAAGCATTAATGTTCCTGTGCACTGTTGGTGAGTTGCATGTATTGGATTGGTGTTACCCTACAAAACCATTGCAAACACTCTGGCTTTTTAGACCGTTATTCTCAGAAAGTGTGCTGTATATTGCATTAAAACACATATTTTTATCTTTCTCCTAGTGTAGTATGTGGCATACCCCTTCAACAGCAGATTTGTGCGTATTGCGCAAGCGTGATAATCTAGGCAACCCAGAGTGTGACAAGACCCGTGATTTGTTGCTGAGTTGGGGGAGTGGGCCCTCAGCATGGCTCGAAGTTGGGCCCCCACATTTTGTGTTACGCCACTGATTGAGGTGGCACACATAGCATGCATGGCACAGCAGGCCTACATTCACGGCAAGTATGCAATGCCCCGCAGGGTTTGAGGAACCCCTGGGGATAATGAGTGCCTAAATACGAACAGTGTTCTACCCAACTGCCCATGAACCTGGGCTTAACAACTCTGCACTGATTTATGACTCTAACCTGCTGCACCCAGAGTTGCTGCATCACCATTGGAGACTGGAAAACAAAGAAGCTACAACAATGTCCAAGCCAGCTCGCAAAACAAAAGACACCAAACATACAGGCCTTTATATACATGCCTTTATGATTGCCTCAAAACAAATGCAAATCCAAGACAGACACACTGGGGATGAAGACGCTATAGAGGAAACCTCATACGCTGGAACCCCACTTACCTCTGACTTTCTGCTGCTGTCCTTAGAATCCTTGAAACAGGACATTAGAGAGACATTTCAACCCGAAATGGTGGTTCTACGGAAAGACATGCTGGAATCCATCGGAGAGCATAAGAGAGACCTAGATAGTCTAGTAGAGCGGGTGGACCAGAATGAGATAAGCATTGCCCAGCTCGAATCAGATCTGCCTTAAAGTGATTGAAAACTTTGCAGTCCCTAAAAGAAACCAAAGCCCTACAACTGAAGTTATAGCCCATATAACTAACTAACCCCCAAGATTCCATTCCACAGCACCAGGTGCCCTTTCACCACCAACCCCAAAGTAACAAGTCCTGAAATGTTCAAAGAGGACAGATATTGCATGTCTTTGAGCTATAATCATATGATTTGTATCGCAAGGTGCTGGGAGGTATACTTTACAGTTTGAAACGGGGGTGGAGACCTTGGAGCCGGATGGCGCAGAAGGGAGTGAGGGAAATGTGTGTGTGAAGATTAGAGTGCCCCAGAACCTCCTGTGTGCCAGTCTTAAGGCCTGCCAGGTGCACAGTACAATGATAAAGTAGCATTGTGTTAGGAGCATAGTTAATTCATTCTTTGACCTTCATCAGTGAGAAGAACATGATCTCCACGGCAGCCACGTGATGGAAGACGGACGGACTGGGCTGAAACCAATGACCTGGCATCCCTTATGGGGCAGGCGGATCTTGTATAGATGCACACCAACCAGCCGCGCAGGTTTTTACTGTATGTATTTCATCACTATGACAATGTGTCTCTTCTTAAGACTCTGCTTGTACCCTCTCTTGGCAGAACGTTCTTAGCAGCAGAGTTCTATGTGTTGCTCGGATCTGGGTGTGAGATTAAAACTTGTTATCCTTACAAAATCTATTTGGGCCTTCCTTCCTTAGTATTCTCTCTGGTGTGAGCGGTCAAGGACTTACCTTCACATGGTTACCGTAAAGTCAAATAGTTTGAAGAGTGACTAAGATCATGTGGTCATTTGTTTATCTGGCCTTACTTATTCATTTGCGCAAAAATAGAGGGGCGGAAACTAAATGTGGATTATATGCCTATTACTCAGATATTGTTACCATGGAGGTACATTTGCAAAGTATGAGTGGTGGTTTGGCAGATTTAGACCCAATCATAGAGTGCATTGGACTACATTGTTATGTTATGTTATGTTATTTTGCATTTGTATAGTGCCTTATGTACCATTGTTATGATCTCAAGGCGCTGGTAGGTTGAACGCCCTCGGGAACCGCAGTTCGAGTCAGTTGAGATAGAGTCGTAAAGTGCATGGGCGCACCAGGTATGTGTGCAGCTGGTGTGGTTGTTGCATGATAGCTGCTTCTTAACGGTAGGTGTGGAGCAGAGGAGATCAATTGAATGTGTTCAGTCTGGAGGGTGGACATTCAGACTGAGTTCTGGCTGCGTTAGGCCTGAGGAGACGCCTAAGCTAGCCGGTGGGTGCTAGCTATCTGTTTTATAAGGATGATGGGTAGTTTGATGGGTAATGTTAGTATGAGAACAGCTTTACCGAATGTGTCATAGTACTGCTGTGTTCTAATTGAATGCTGGTGTATAGGAGAGAGTAAGCATAGTACTGGGATATTGTGGTAATCAGTAAAGTGTATGCGACCAGGTACACTCAGTGAAAGTTGGGAATACCTAATAAATTCATTTCTACTACAGTGACACTATTAGTGCATACTTCGGAATTCAACTTTAACACAGTGACGCTATTGGGCACACTTCATCCGCTCGACGCACTTCATGCATTCCATCTGTTCCATGATCTCCCTCCGTTGTATGCACTCCAGCAGTTCTATCCGTAACATCTACTCCATCTGTTCTATCCGCTCCATCCGTTCTATCCACTCCATTTGTTCCATGCGCTCCATCTGCTCCATGCATTCGATCAGTTCCATGGACTCCATCCGTTCCATGGACTCATTTCTTCCATGTACTTTATCGAATGCAGTCATCTCTTCCATGATCTCCATCTGTTTCATGTACTCGGTCTGATTCATGTACTCCGTCTGTTCCTTATACTCCATCTGTTCCATGCACTCAGTCTGTTTCATGTACTCTGTCTGATTCATGCATGGTCTGATTCATGCACTCCATCTGTTCCATATACTCCATCTGATCCATATACTCCATATGATCCGTCCACCCGTTCCATCCACTTCATCTGTTTCACCCATTTCATCTGTTCCACCCACTTCATCCGTTCCACCCGCTTCGTCCGTTCCACCCGCTTCATCCGTTCCACCCGCTTCGTCCGTTCCACCCACATCATCCATTCTATCAACATCATCCATTCTATCAACATCATCCCAACCACCCACATCATCCGTTCCACCTGCTTCACCCATCCCATCCACTTCATCTGTTTCACCCATTTCTTCTGTTCCACCCACTTCATCCGTTCCACCCGCTTTGTCTGTTCCACCTGCTTCGTCCGTTCCACCCACATCATCCATTCTATCAACATCATCCACAGGGACGTCATTTGGGGGTCGCCAGAGGTCGCAACTGCGACCTCTGAGGTCTCCCTTGCGACCTCTGTGGTCACCCTTGCGACCTCTAGAAAAAAAAAAAAGAGAAAAAAAAGGTTGTTTTTTTTTGTAATGTAAGCTCCTGGGCTGTGGCCAGCACCATGTGGCTCTCTACCTCTGGAGTGGCTGGCTTTCTTGTTAAAGCCCCTTAAAAAAAAGAAGAAAAATAAGAACTGGAGTGCCACAAGTCTAAGACTTGCAGCACTGACCCTAAATAAGAAAGAATAGGAAACCAAATAATGTGTCTTTCTGGAATTCTATACAATAATTGCTAGACTCATTAAAGGTTTATTTCAGGCACACTTCAGGGGTGAGTCACTGATTTAGTCTGTTCTTAAACGCCTCAACTCAGCCTTTCATACTTATGAGGTCGATAAATGAGTACCAACACAGGTTGGGTGATATTGGGTGTATATTTTTTCTATATAAAGCGCTTAAGCGTAAGTGCTATATAATAACACATCATTACCATTTGGTCATGGACGTCTGCTTGCATTTACAGTAATTTGGTAATATGGGCCTATATACACTGATCTTAACGATACATATGGCGATCCATTCTTGTATGAAATGTACATCACATTATAGCGATATCATAATATTTTTTGTAGTGTACAATGCTATGTGATAGCACTCCCTGTTTTGTCAACCGTTGAAAGGTTGCGTTCCATCGCATCCCGCGGTATCACTTCAGGGTGGGGTCAAATGACATCACTTCCTGTGATGTCACCAGGGGGTCCAGGGTCGTGTGATGTCACGTCCGCTACCCCTGGCATTTTGGTGAAATGACGTCCTTGATCATCCATTCTATCAACATCACCCGTTCCACCCACATCATCCTTTCCACCTGCTTCATCCGTTCCATCCACTTCATCAGTTCCATCCACCTCATCCATTCCACCCGCTTCATCCGTTCCACCCGCTTCGTCCATTCCACCCACTTCATCCGTTCTATCAACATCATCCGTTCCACCCACATCATCCGTTCCACCTGCTTCATCCGTTCCATCCACTTCATCAGTTCCATCCACCTCATCCATTCCACCCACATCATCCGTTCCACCTGCTTCATCTGTTCCATCAGCTTAATCTGTTCCATCCACCTCATCCGTTCCACCCACTACATCCGTTCCACCCACTAGATCCGTTCCACCCACTAGATCGGTTCCACCCACTTCATCCATTCCGCCCATTTCAACTGTTCTATTGGCGTCATCCGTTCACACACTTCATCCCTTCCACACGCTTCGTCCTTTCCTCACAAGTCCTCCGCTCCACGCGCTTCATCCACTCCACATGCTCCATCCGCTCCACACGCTCCACTCACTCCGCACGCTCTTCGTCCTTTCCATACACTTCATCCTTTTCGCACATGTCATCCTTTCCGCACACGTCATCCTTTCCGCACACGTCATCCTTTCCACGCACGTCATCCGCTCCACGCACTTCATCTGCTCTCCACACTCTTCATCCGCTCCACACTATTCATCCACCCCACACTCTTCATCCACTCCACACTCTTCATCCACTCCACACTCTTCATCCGCTCCACACTCTTCATCCGCTCCACACTCTTCATCCGCTCCACACTCTTCATCCGCTCCACACTCTTCATCCGCTCCATACTCTTCATCAGCTCCACAATCTTCATCCGCTCCACAAACTTCATCCGCTCTATACTTATCCTCCATTCTACACTCTTCATCCGTTCAACCCACTTTATCCGTTCTACCTACGTCCCATGCACTACATCCATCTCATGCACTTGGTTCATCTATTCCATACATTCCGTTCATTCCATTCATTCTGTCTTTCCATGCCATCAATCCGTTCCATGCACTCTATCTATTCCGTGCACTCCGTCCGTATCATGTACTCATCATTTCCATCCTCTCGTCCACTTTTTATTCCTCTCGTCCACTTCGTTCCTCTCATCCATTTCATCCATTTCCTTAATTGCAACCACTTCACTGCTTTCATCCAAATTATTCATATCATCCACTTCACTACTTTCATCCACTTCATTCGTTCTATTCAGTTTATCTGTTTAAATTTATATTAGCGCTTATTAGTTTTCGATTTCTCACTCGGATCATGATGCTGGATTGTTATTTATGATATAGCGGTTTATGGCTAAGGTAATTGAGTTGTTGTTATCTAGTTTGAGTTAAGAGTCGCCACTAGGACTGCCTTATTATTATTTCATGGTCGTAGCTTGCTCCCATCTTAGATTTAGGTTTAGATTAGGCGTTTTTCCAACCTCCCTATACAGTTTAATAAACACCCCTGAACTGTGATTACGTGTGTCTGTCTTTACTGTTGCCACCACGAGTACCTTACCCTGCACAGTAGCACAAAGATATGGACAATAGGTGTGCCAGTTTATGAAGGTGTACAAAAGTGGAACATATACCAGTGACAAAACAAAACAAACAGAAACAAATATATATCAGAGAACACTTACAAGGGTAGCATTAACCTAAGGGGGAAAGCTCTTCAAACTAAAGAGTACTATATAACTCTTCAATATTACATTATTACGTGTCGCTGGAGGGAGTGGTGGGGCCATGTAGGGATAATGAGGGGCAGGGCAGGAGGGCTTTCTCATTAGCCAGTAAGTTCAATTTATGCCAACCTTTGAAGAAATCCACAGTTGGGCTGTCTTTCATTGTTATGGGCAGCAGCTTCCAGTGGAGCAAGTAGGGAGAAAGAGTGGAAGAGAGAGGAGGAAAGGTGTTGCATGGGACAGTTTGAGTACAGAGGAGGACCAGAGGGAACAAGTTTGTGAGTAGCAGATATACAATTAGACAGATACTGAGGAGGACTACCATTGATAGCATTGAAGACAAGGAGAATGAACTTGAATAGGGAGTGGTTGTGCATGGAGAGCCAGCAGCATATTGTCTGTAGGTAGAAGTGGGTGAGGATATCGGTAGGATTTATTATATGTGGGTAGAAAAGTTGAGGACTTTGTCTGGAGGGTCGAAGGAATAGTACGGAAGGCTTAGGAGTAGGCTTGACCAGTAGTCAAGTTAGTAATAAAAGGAGGAATTTTACAAATGTTGAGGAGGTTAATATGAGCAGCAGAGGTAGTGGTGGTGATGAATTATTGCATTTGGAGGTCGCTAACAAAGAGGACCCCAAGGTTGCAAGCCTCGTTCAAGAGAGAAAGAAGGAGATGCTGAAAGGGGAAGGTAGGGTTAGCAAATGAAGCCATGAATGAACAAGTTACTTTCTTACCTGGTAACGTTCTTTCGATGGGATGTTCCGAAGACGTATTCCACATCTGACAGGTAATCACCACAGCTGTGCTGCTTCGGAACATTTTCGGCTCCTGCGTCGATGACGTCGATGCGCTGTCCTCGAGGGCCTCTGTCGAGCCGACGTCAACGGATGTTATAAGTAGGACGCACGACGCACGCAGCCTCAGTTGTAGTTTTTTCCCAGAACGTGTGGCACCAATCTTCTGCCAGTATGACTACAGAAAGCCTTGCGGAAACAGAAGCTGCAATCGCATAAGAAATTCTGTAGAGGGGCAGGCTGGGAGGGAACGATGTGGAATACGTCGTCGGAAAATCCCACCGAAAGAACATTACCAGGTAAAAAAGTAACTTGTTCTTCGAAGGGATTGGTTCCTCTGACGTATTCCACATCTATGACAGACTCCCAAAGCAGTACCAACGTAAGGAGGTGGGAAAAGAATTTTGAATTTTAGAATGCCCAATTAAATTGTAGAATAGAGGACTGCCTTGCCAAAGGCCAAATCTTGCCCATGGATATAATCCAGGGAGTAGTGTTTTACAAAAGTATGGACAGAGGCCCATGTGGCTGCTTCACAAATGTTATGAATGGGAACACCCCTTTGCAGGGCAGTAGAGGCAGCCACACCCCTAGTAGAATGGACCAGCAAGCCTACCGGAGGGTCCTTACCCGCCAAGCAGTAACATTCAGAAATTGTCAAGATAATCCATCTAGACAAAGTCTGTTTAGTAACAGCTTGTCCCAAACGCCTTCCAGCATATATTACAAAGAGCTGATCATCCGCTCTACCCGGGACATGCGTGAGATGTAGAAACATAAAGCTCTCCTAGGATACAACCTATGGAGCCTCCCCTCTTCCTTACCAGGATGCGGAGGAGGATAGAACGCCAGAAGAACAACCTTCTGGCTTAAATTAAATTCTGACACAACCTTCGGAAGAAAAGAAGGATGAACCCTAAGGACAACCCTGTCCTTATGGAACACCATGAAGGGTGGCTTAACGGAAAGTGCCTGCAACTCACTCACTCTGTGAGCGAAAGTGACCGCAACTAAAAATACGGTTTTCAAGGTCAACAGTCTCAAAGGGCAAGAATGTAAATGCTCAAACGGAGCTCCCATGAGGAATTTTAGAACCAGGTTCAAATCCCAACCGGGCACCTGGAAAGGTGACAGTGGAAACACATTAGTGAGCCCTTTGAGAAACTGGGAAATCAAAGGAATCTTAAAATAAGAACACTCCTCAGACGAGCGCTTAAATATGGACAGCGCCGCCAGGTAACCCTTAATGGTACCCACTTGCAGGCCCTTGTGGGCTAAAGAAAGCAAAAAAGACAGAACCACAGGAATGGCACATGAAAAAGGATCCACATTCTGAACCCTGCACCAGTCACAGAACTTTCTCCAATGGCAACAGTACAGGGACTTTGTTGCTGGCGTTCTTGCCGAAAGCAACAACTCCATCACATCTTCAGGAAGGTCCCAATCCTTATACCTCAACCTTTCAGAAGCCAAGCATGAAGGTTGAGGGACTTGACCTCTGGATGGAGAACCTCCCATGAGAGCAGATCGTCTCGGTAGGGAAGACGGCGTGGAGGGCAGATGGACATGTCGAGAAGTTCCGGGTACAATGTTCCCATGCCGGAGCAATGAGGATCATCCGGGAACCGAACCTCCGTAACCTCTGCATCACTTGCGGAATGCAAGGACTGGAGGAAACCCGTACAGCTGTGGGAAGGACCACTCCACTACAAACGCGTCCCCTAAGGCACCTCTTGGAGAAAATTCCCTCGAGCAGAATCTTTCGCACTTCTGGTTGGTACTGGTGGCGAAGAAATCCACTTGTGGGGTCCCCCAAAGGGCAGAGATCTCCAGGAGAATCTCCTGAGCCAGTTCCCACTCGTGAGAGACCGTGCTCTGCCTGCTCAGAGTGTCCACCACCACGTTTTCGTCTCCGGCCAGATGAACTGCCGAGATCGACATTTCCTGCTGGATGGCCCAGAACCAGAGCTGCATCGCCTCTCTGCACAGAGGTAGAGACCCTGCGCCCCCCTTTTTGTTGAGGTAGTGCATGGCCACTGTGTTGTCTGTCAGAATCAGGACAGTCTTCCCCCGTACAGAAGGCAGAAAAGCCTTCAGGGCTAGCCTGATGGCCCTCAGCTCCAACAGATTGATATGGAGTCTGGACCCCGTGAGGGACGCATCTGTCACGATCGTTACCTCCAGCCAGGGTAGCCAAAATGGAGCCCACTTCATCAGATTGCCTTTGACGGCCCACCACAGTAGATCCTGGGCGACCGAGGGTGGCACCTGAAAGGGATCCGACATCCTGTCGGAGGACTGCGACCACTGGAGCTTGAGAGCCCATTGCAGAGATCTCATCCACAACCTGGCCTCTGGCACCGGAAGAATGCAGGATGCCATGAGGCCGAGCAACCTCAAGAACTCGAACGCCGGGAGACTCTGGGCAAGTTAAACTTATGCACCATCTGCAGAATGTGATGAGCCCTCACCTGGGGAGGGAAACACTGCCCCAGGGATGTGTCGAGCACTGCTCTGATGTACTGGAGCCACTGGGTAGGTGTCAAGTGGGACTTCAGGCTCAGGCCTGCCAAATTCAACCTCTGGGGAGGTGTCAAGACCACTGGCATCGTGCAAAGACTGACGCAGGCCTTCCAACTGGCTATGACCAGATAACGGGTCATCAGGAACCTCCTCAGGAACCAAACCTTCCCCAGACCCTTCCTCCACCTCAGAAATATAATCCAGAGGCTGGAACAAATCCCTGGAAGAGGGCACAAAAAAAGGCTCAAGTACAGGCCTTACCGACTTCTTCAGGGCCTTCCTCAGAGTTTCCACCGATGCACGGGGTACCTTCGGTAAAGCCTCCACAAAAGGCGTGGAGGTCGTCGACGGATTCAGCGTCGATGTCAAGCGAGGTGCCGATGGCTTCGACACAGGCCTCGAGGATGGAGCCCCGAGTGTGTCCTTCGACGACCCCGACACCGATGGCGTCGATGACTTCTTCGGAGGCAGAGTCTCGAGAGAGTCCCTCGACGGACATGGCGCCGATGGCGTCGACGTCTTCTTAGAAGACCTCATACGCTCAACCGGTCTCGAGGGCGTCGAGGACCGGGACCTGGAGCGGGCATGGCTAGAGCAATCTACTTTGTCCGATCGGGTCCTCGAAGGCTCCCAATGATTGCACCGACCGCCCGAGCCCGAAGGCGTGTGAGCGGTGGCCCTAGCACGTTCCCTGCCGGCTTCTTTGGAAGGCGCGGATGGAACGGAGCCCTGCGACTGGAAAATCACCATCATCTCCGTACGAAATGCCTCCCATTCCGCAGGAGAAGAATGCTTGTTGGGACAAGTAACCTGCCGACGGGCGGAGTTCTCGAACGAGGACGGGGAAGGCGACCGGTGACAGTGCTTCTGCGAGTGCCTGGAAGAGGCAGAGGAATGGCAAGACCCACTCCGATACCCATACCCCCTGGAGGTACACTGACGATGCGGAGAGTCGCCCCTCGAATCATCGGTCGAAAGCCCAGCGGATTTCGACTTTCAGGGCTTGGACACCCTACCGACAAAGCTTCTTCTTCCGCTCCCGCAAGGCCTCCGATGTTAACGACTGGCAATCGTCACAATCATCCGTAGCGTGGTCCTCACCGAGGCACCAGAGGCAGACGTTGTGCGGGTCTGTCAGCGACATCTTGGAACCGCAGTCCCGACACTTCTTGAAACCCGACCGCGGGACAGAAGAAGACGAAGACATGATATCCTCACAAACAAACAGGTTCAAAGAACCGAAAGAAGTACTCAGAAGAACCGAGGCGCACCAAGATCTCCGAAGCGAACACGTTCGCGGAAAAAACAGAACTGAGGCTACGGGGGTCGTGCGTCCTACTCATAACATCCGGTGACGTCGGCTCGATGGAGGCCCTCGAGGACAGCGTATCGACGTCATCCACGCAGGACGCAGACGCCGAAGATTTTCCAAAGCAGCACAGCTGTGGTGATTACCTGTCATAGATGTGGAATACGTCGGAGGAACCAATCCCTTCGAAAGAGGATTTCCATTTTTGTGGAGTTCAGCATGAGGCGTGATCTAGTAATGAATTACAGGGAGACAGTTGGTAATCCATTTCAAGATGGCTGGGGTGAAGTAGATACATGTTTTGAGTGTCATCAGCAGTAAAAAAGTGATGGTGAAAGACAAAGGATGAAATATGTTTTCCTTATACAAAGGTATAGAGGGTGAAGAGGAGAGGCCATCTACCATGTTTGTTGCTTCTTTACCATCATTTACAGTTTATACTAATGGAAACTTTGGCATCACAATAGTCACAAACCTTTTCAGGAGCGTAACTAAAAGTACAGTTTCCCACATGGGTAGAGGCATAGTCCTCACAGACCATCCTTGTGGGTGCTTTAAAATCACCACAACACTAGACACTGTGCCTCTTTACAAGTATGGCAGTGCAGTAAAATACAATGGGCCTCAGCACGAGTCTGGCGGTAACCCTTAAATGCAGCGGTAGCGCTATTACTGCCGCATTTAAGGGTCCGCCAGATCATGGCTTTGGTGGATTTCCCCCCAGCTTTCAGCTGGGGGGAAATCTGTGGCAAAATTGCCGATTTTCGGCGCGAAAAATCCGCCGGCGGTAATAGCGCAAATGTTCCCCATTGTGCCCAATGGGGAATGAGGAATTCCTGAATGGGCCCAATGGGGAATGGGCAATAACGCTTCCGCCAAACCCGTGATCCGGCGCTAATAGCGCCTGGGGGTTTGGCAGTAGGGCTATTAGCACCAGCGGTAATACCGCCAGCATTACCGCCCAACTCGTGATGAGGCCCAATGTGTGTAACAGATCTACTACCAATTTTAACACACAGCCATTTATCGATGTTGGAGTTTAGTTGGAGGAAAAAAACTCCAGCATTTGACTGGCGGTTTTTCGTCCACAAAATGGAGAAGTTAGCACCTGAAAAATGACGGTCCTTTGTTAATCCTCCATACCCCATTTTAGTTTAATAGGACAGAATAATGGGGATTTGCACCACCTCAGAATCTGTAAGATGTATCTCCAGGTCTGATGTGGTAGTGCTATTACAACAAAATAACAATACAGTAATTGGACAGAATTATCAAAGAGAATTCCATTCAACTCATAATCAAGCCTTTTATCTTTGGAGACATTAAACTAGGGCTCAACATTCACAATGCAATGTAGATGAAAGCACCACAATCAAACAATTGCTGTGGAGAAGCCATCTATTGGCTTGAGGAGATGTGGTCTACATGCTCATTTGGTGACTATTGATCACTGACACCTCACTTCTAATTTAGCTTCCTCGGTTTCCTGTCATCACACAACACCTTGCTGGGAGCAATTAAATCACCATTATGTCACAATTGGTCTATGTGATGTGTAACATAACCATCATCACACACTAACAATGAGGGCAACATATAGCATTAAACATTTCCATCTTAGAAAAAAATGTTCACATCATCAACTACTGTCTCTGCAGGGGTTTTAACCTCAACATCACACAACATCTCTGTGGGGCCTTTAAAATCTTTATTGTGATGTTATTTACCTTCATGCTCCCTTATTCATCTTAACCTCTCTATATCAACCAACTAAAACTCCCCTCACAGTGGCATGGCCACTCACACACCCATAAGAGAAAACACCCTAATCTGTTCTGTGATCTCCCATGTTGCATTGCCACACCTACCCATGTTCGTAAGATGAATCCTGTTTGTATTTCATGGAACACCACACCTGGGGCCCATGTATCAACACAATATCTACATGTTCAATTCACTCGGTATCTCACCAGCTCACAGAAAGCCAAGCACGTACATCTACATCTGTACTATTCAACACTTCAGGATTTGCAGCTAACATTTGATCTGCTACCACCAATCCCTACCTTCCCTCTATTGCAGAGCATATTGCCAAAAAGCCACCAAAATTGTAGAAGTCATATCATACAAGATCCATTTATCAAACATTGTTACATACCATCTCTGACTCTAACATTGATACACATCATCTCTGTGTGGACGGTAACATCATTATTATCCCACTTCACCTATGAAAACTTTAATAGTACCCTTATCAAACATCATCTCTGTGAGAACTTAAGCATCAATATAATCAAATGCCATCTCTGTGGGGTCTGCAATCTCATTTTTATCACACACCATCTCTGTATGGACTTTAATACCATTAGAAACACACCATTGCTGTGGGAACTTTAACATAACTATATTCAAACACAATCTCTTTGGCGTTCCGACACCATTTTTATCGCACACCATGTCTAAGGGAAGTTTAACTGCATTATGATCACACACTATCTATATGGGGACTTCATTGTCAACATTATCACACGCAATCTCTGTGAGGACCTTAAAGTCATGATAATTACACAGCATCTCTGTGGACTTTTGGACATCATAATAATCGCATATCATCTCCTCAGGGACTTCAGCATCATTATCAGACTCAATACATTAACTGAAAGGTGGTCTTCTATAGTGAACCTTTGGCATTTTGGTGGTTTTATTGCATGAGACTTTACTAGGTTAGTGGGGGAATCATATGCAAAACCCGACTCCTCAATGCCAGTATGGTTCTGTGTGGTTTGTGACAGTGGCACTTCGATTTCTCTCTTTTAAAAAGGGAGAGCCCAAAATCTATTAAATGACAGCGCTGTGATACCTGATTAGCCACTGCTTTGGGGGTGATTGAAATCAATAGAGATGAGAGCTTTGGCAAGGCTCCCTCAGGTTAATTTGGTATTAATAGGCATAAGGCTGCCATGTGTGTAGAGGAATACGTGTGTGTAGTGTACGGTAGTAGGAGAAGGAGCGGTAAGTCATTTTTGATGGGGAAGGGGAGATGATTAATGAGGACAACCATTGAGGAGTTCAATACTAGACTCAAATGTTCAGTTCAAGTTTTTGTTGACCTCTGGTGACCTCTGGGTGGACTTTAAAAATATTCTTATTCACACCATCTCTGTGGGGAACTAAACATCATTGAAATTACACACCATCTCTGCGGGGACTTTAGTGTTATCATAATCACATACCATCTCTGTGGGGACCTAAACATCATTGAAATTACACACCATCTCTGTGGGGACATTAGGGTTAACATAATCACATAGAATCTCTGTGGGGACCTAAACATCATTGAAATTACACACCATCTCTGTGGGGACTTTAGGGTTAACATAATCACATACCATCTCTGTGGGAACCTAAACATCACTGAAATTACACACCATCTCTGTGGGGACTTTAGGGTTAACATAATCACATACCATCTCTGTGGGAACCTAAACATCATTAAAATTACACACCATCTCTATGGGAACTTTATCGTTATCATAATCACGTACCATATCTGTGGTAACCTTATTTTCTCTACCGTATACATATGTGTTTCATATTTGTTGCATTTTTCTGTATTTTGGTCGCAATTAAATGTACCACTTTGACATTTTCTACGGTAAAATGACTGGTTACCACGGCTAAGCCTACGTGTTTAACATCATCATAATTACACACTAACATAATCACATACCATCTCTGTGGGACCTAAAGATCATTGAAATTACACAACATCTCTGTGGGGATTTTAGCGTTATCATAATCACATACCATTTCTGTGTGGATGTTATTTTGTAATTGTATTTTGTATTTTATCTAGATTTATATAGCTGCTAATGGCAAAGCGCTTATTACACACTGGGTCTCATTACACGGTAGGCGGTGAGCCATGGCGCTATTAGCGCCATGGCTCATGCCGGTAAAATACCGGCACCGCCTTGGCGGAAAGGGGATTTACCGCCCCATTCCAAGGTTGGAGGGGCGGTAAATCCCCCTTCCACCATTGCCCTTCCCCATTCCCATTTCTGCCCTATAGGGCTCTATGGGAATGGGGAAGGCGCTAATTACGACACCGCAATTTTGCGGTGCCGTAATTAGCTCCGAGGTCCCTTAGCGGGTTGGATTTTAACGCCTGCAAAAAGCAGGCGTTAAATCCCCCAACCCGCAAAGGGACCATGTGGTAAGGCGGTAAGGATTTACCGGTACCGCCATCCGTGTAATGAGGCCCACTGTCTCTGTGGGGACTGGAGTGTAGTCATAATCACACACCATCTCTGTGGGGAACTTAACATCATTGTAATCACACACCATCTCCGTTGGGACCTTAACTTGATTACAAGCACACACCATCTCTGTGGGGACTTTATCATGATTATTGTACCCGATCTCTGTGGAGAATGTAACTTTTCCATAATCATACATGACCCCTATGCGAAAGTTAACTCCACTATTATTATACACATTCCAAAAGAAGAAAGCAACACCATTTCCATTCCACCATTTCTAAAGAGGATATATGAGTGAGCAGGGAAGATGATGTCTGTGAAAGAACGAAATCTGAATCTAAATTCATGATTCCTTTTTTGCCAGAGTGTGTGAGCCTGGGTCAATCAAGTCATCTCTTGTGTCACAGTTCTCTTTTTCTGGAACATTTTTAACGTTTATAATAGTCTTTAATGCCAGAGACCAAGTGCTTTTTTAAGTTTCAAGTGCAAATTAAACATTTTATGGGAAATGCAAAACCAACTGAATTCATCTGTTGTGATACCCATAATGCAGGCAGATACTCACATGTAGATATAAAATGGTATAATGTATACTAAGTACTATAAAGTAAGCATGTTTACATTTGCTTATGATGCCCTCCATCCCAAATGAGAATAATGAAGTAAGCCCCCACAAAGATGGTAACACACGTTAAAGTCCCCGCAAAGATGGTGCATAAACGTGAGAAAAAATAAGCATTTTTGCAAATATGAATTTCCTGTGTTATGAATTTTTTCTGAACATAATTCTGCTATTAGCCCATTTTTATAACATTGGGAAGGGTTAGTTCCCACAAGGTAGGTTTCCGCACATAGTCCTCACAAGGTAGGTAAAATGTGTGTGTGTAGCAGCTAATGCCCAAACACTTAACATCATCATAATTACTAACTGTCTCTGTGGGGACGTGAGTATAGTCCTAATCACACACCATCTCTATGGGGACCTTATCATCATTGTAATCACACACCATCTCTGTGGGGACTTTAGGGTTATCATAATCACTTACCATATCTGTGGGGACCATATTTTGTATTTGTATTTCTTGTATTATATTTAGATTTATAGAGGGCTAATGCCCAAGTGCTTAACATCATCATAATTACACACTGTCTCTGTGGGGACTTGAGTATAGTCCTAATCACACACCATCTCTATGGGGACCTTATCATTATTGTAATCACACACAATCTCTGTGGGGACCTCAACATGATTGCAAGTACACACTCTCTCTGTGGGGACATTATCATGATTATCGCACCCGATCTCTGTGGAAAATGTAACTTTTCCATAATCAAACATGACCCCTATAGGAAAGTTAACTCCACTATTATTATACACATTCCAAAAGAAGAAAGCAACACCATTTCCATTCCACCATTTCTAAAGAGCAGATATGAGTTAGCAGGGAAGATGATGTCTGTGAAAGAATTAAATCTAAATTTGAATTCTTTATTCCTTGTTGGCCACAGTGTGTCAGCCTGGGTCAATCAAGTCATCTCCTCTGTTGCAGTTTTCTTTTCGGAAACCTTTTGAGTGTTTATTATAGTGTTTAATGGCAGAAACCAAGTGCCTTTTTAAGTTTCACATGCACATTAAACATTTTATGGGAAATGCCAAACCATCAAAATCCATATGTTGTCATAGCTATAATGCTCACATGTAGAAATACAATTGTATAATGTATATTGTATAATGTATATTGAGTACTATAAAGTAAGCATTTGTCCATTTGCCTATGGTGCAATCCATCCCAAATAAGAATAATAAAGTAAGTCCCCACAAGGATGGTAACACGCGTTCAAGTCCCCACAAAGATGGTACCGTACACGCGAGTAAAAAAATAAGCATTTTTGCAAATATGAAGTTGGATCCTGTATTATGAATTTTTTCTGAACATAGTTCTGCTATTAGCCCATTGTGTGTGTGTGTGTGTATGTGTGTGTGTGTGTGTGTGTGTGTGTGTGTGTGTGTGTGTGTAAGTGTGTGTGTGTGTGTGTAAGTGTGTGTGTGTGTGTGTAAATGTGTGTGTGTGTGTGTAAGTGTGTGTGTGTGTGTGTGTGTGTGTGTGTGTGTGTGTGTGTGTAAGTGTGTGTGTGTGTGTAAGTGTAAAGCCCTGGGAGACTGGGGATCACTAGAGCATTTTTGACACATCCTTAATTGACTTTGCATGTTTTACTGGTATTTTCGGGCAAAGCCAACTTCATGTTTTCCATCACCTGGCTAGACTGGCATTTTGGTCTAGCCAGTCTATCCATTGCTTACTGTGGCATGACATTTATTACTCAGCACCTTTGAAAAAGCAGGCATGTTAAGTAGTATTGCCTCGCTAGACTGACATTTTGGTGTATCAACCTGTATATTCCGTACTAGGGCCTGACTTTTAATTAACTGAGCATCTATGATGAAGCAAGGGTGATAAGTGCTTTTATGGCTCTAGACTGGCTTACGCTGGAACGAGTTCGGACATGTTTTCTTATTGTGACATGCCACTTTTAATGGCTAAACCAACAGGAGTATGTTCTTACATAGGAGTACTGGCATATATTGGCAGAGCCAGCTTTGTGCCTAGTGCCAGTAACTGTACTATAAAAAAACATCTCCAAGCAAAGTTGTTATATGGGAATACTAGCATATGTTGGTGGAGTCAGCATGGAAATGCATGGGCACAGCCAGCATGAACTTTTTTTTTTTTTTATACTGGCATATATTGAAGGGATTTTAACCCATTATTCAAAACATTTTCTCATGGGAGGGGTAAGAATCCCCCTGCTCCTCCAAACCCATTTTCGTTTGTTCGGGCCCCCTCGCTATACTCAGTTGCAATCGCATATTTGTGGCAAATATTTACACCCTCCAAAAAACAACTCGTCAGCCACCACTGGTGGCTGGTATATTTTAGGACCAGACACCACTCTCTTCTTTCTATGCTAGGTGAAACATTAAAGCTTTGATTAAAAAACATGTTTACTTGGAGTAGTGCATGCCCCTGCAACGGCATAATCATTATGGGCATTGCACACATGTGGTGGTCCGGGCTGGCCCGGGGTGTGTCGTGCCCTGTGCTTTAAGTAGGTTAGGAGGGTCCCCAGCATGGCTCGCAGGGGGCCCCCACATTTTGTGCTACGCCACTGATTCGGCTCTGCTCACCTCAAGTGTGATGTGAATGGTTGAGAGGGGCCACAAACTCGACCAGGACCCTGCTCTGATGCAGCACTGTGTCAGAAAATAAGTGTTGGACACAGAGTCTCAGAAGTGAGAGATCCATATAGTGACCCACGAATGCACACTCAAACTCCTTCTTGGAAAGGGCTTTGTGGAAGTATTATTCACCGGCCGATCCTCTGGGGGGGAAGGGTGGTCACTGAATAACGCACATTGCACATAGGCCTCTGAAAATTGCAGATGCATTGAGCCCCAGAATTGAGGGACGTGCAGCCCACACTCCTCACACCTCACCCCGTTAAAAAAGATTGAATAGTCATGTATCTAAGCCTTAGGCATTAAGGTGTTAGGTTTGGCTCTGGGCTGCGGGGGACATGTGGTTGCTTGTCACATAACTTAAAGATAAATGCACATGGAGATAGATGGCCTCAGCTAACACCTGCACAATAGGTTTCTACTAAAGTAGTGGTAGTTGACTCAGATACATTTATAACCTGGGAATTTTGGTGATACTAAATCCTGGTCAATTATTTAATTTTCGGGACTTGCTCATGCAGCATTTTGCTCCTGGGTAAACAGACAGCGCAAGCCTCTGTGCTGTTTTGGCTTGTTTAACACATCAGTGCTAAAGATAACGAGTACTTCTGTGTCCATTGATCTATAGATGGTTCATACACTACCTGTAGCCTGTGTTAGAGATTTCGGCTACCCCGTTACAAGTACTGCACTATGTCTGTTTTGCATATAGTTTCCATGTCAAATCAGGAAAATGACATTCCCCCAAATGTGTGATTGTGGACAAATCTCGCCTCCCTCTGTGTCTCGGTTTATATCTAGCTGAAATGAGTGCCTGGAAACAAGGGTGCTAGATGCATCTGAAGGTCGTGTGCCATCACTTCCTGTGATGTCACTTGGAGGCAGGGGCGGAGGTCAAGGGCCCTGTGATGTCACTTCCGCTACCCCAGGCATTTTGGTGAAATTACACCCCTGTATTTTTAGTTTGGAAACCCCCTTTAAAAGGACATTTAAATTACAATTTTTCAAGAGCAGAGATAAAGTTCTATTTTACAGCTATGGCAAGCTGTACCCTCCATTTAGTTATCCATTGGCTGGACACTTGAGTTCTCATTGTAAATGTAACACGGGCTGCTGCTCCAGCAGAATGCCTAATGCAGCGTGAGACACCTGTTAACACAGCCGCTTGAATCCCCTCCCATTGTTTTATGCATATCAGATTTTCAGCTGGCAGCATATGTCATGCTCATAACAAAAGACTATATTATCAGCCATTATAAGGGCTATTAACCTTGTCATTGCGAGCACTGGGATTCCCCAAAAGCTGTCAGCTGGGGCCCAGCTTGCTATGCTGTCAAGAAGTTTAACGCAACGCGCAGTGCATTACTCTTCCTGGGGGAGGGGGGGAATGCAAAACGCAGATGGAAAGAGTCCTTGAGGGGCTTATTAAAGGAAATAGCGAATAGATATGCAGAGATAAAAATGCAGTTTGTAAAGTTACCTGTCATACAGCAATTAGTCAGCTGGCAGGTTATCTGCCTAGATTCTTGCTCAGAATAAATAGTTGCTTTTACAGAACTGAAGTTCAAACATAGATGGAAATGAAGTAGCATAGCTACACGCAGTAAAAAGATCATAATATTACCAGCAAAGGAGTGGAGCATCCTGAACGTTTTGCAGAGGTCACTTGATTAAGATTACGACCCTGGCGTTAAGGGTTTAACGGCGCCGTAAAAGGTGTCGGCGCCGTTAAACCCTTAACGCCTGATTACGAGGTCCCTTTGCGGGACCCGACCTTAACGGCTGGTTTTACCAGCCGTTAAAGTAGAGTGCCGCAAAGGGACCTCGGTACTAATTACGGTACAGCAATTTGCGGTACCGTACTTAGCGCCTTCCCCAGTCCCATTGATCCCTATGGGGCGAAAATGGGAATGGGGAAGGGCCATGGTGAAATGGGGAAATACCGCCCCGCCAACTTTGGAATGGGGCGGTATTTCCCCATTCCACCATGGCGGACTCGTTACAACACTGGCACCAACCATGGTGCTAATAGCGCCATGGTTTAGCGCCGGGGTTGTAATGAGGGCCATTATAATTTCTCGCGGTCAAACTCACACTTGCTCTCCCTGTGGAGCCCAGTGTGGAATATTATGAGTGTGGCCTTCATTCTATTTTCATCACTCGAGATGTCTGGGGATCAAAGAGACACTTGCCTACTCACATCAGACTGCAGATCCGGCGTCGCGTGGGTGCAGTCTCTGTGCGTTCACCTATTGTCTTGCTTACCTCACCCTCTTTCCTAACCTGACCCCATGCCATGAGGCGCAAGAGTCTAGTGGCATTTGGCACAATGGGAGGGCCTGACGTTCATTCACCGCCAGTATTTTTTTTGTGGTATTTTTTATGACTATTTTTGCCCGAAAAGGGCACGGGGTGGGGAATAGGGAATACATGATAGGTGAAAGGGGTTTAGGGGAATCGCCCAAATAAAAAATTAAAAAATGCGATGTTTTTTCAGGCAAACGTTTTCCGCAAAAAACAAGCTGTGGATGCATGAACATAGAGCCCATGCAGAGCAGGGGATGCACATTTCACTTTCCTGCCTAAGCAGACTTCTCCGTGCTATTTTGATTGGTTTGTGTGTGGATGTAACTCCAGTATGGAATGCCTGGGTCGTAATGACCCCCATTGTCTCCACAGACCATGTGTAGGGAATGGATGTGGTCCTTACACTCTGCCACCCAGATCTGTCTAAACAATACTCGAAATTTGCATAGATCGTAATTTGGCAGTCTAAGAGTCGTCGTGTGAAAATCAAAATGGCCCTTAATATAAACATTGTGAGACATGGGGCGTCATTACACGGAAGGCGGTAACCATGGCGCTCTTAGCGCCATGGTTGCTGCAGGTAAGTTACTGATCCCGCCATGGTGAATGGCGGAATTACCGCCCCATTCCAAGGTTGGCGGGGCGGTAATTCCCCATTCACCATTGGCCCTTCCCCATTCCCATTTGAGCCCCCATAGGGCTCAATGGGAATGGGGAAGACGGCAATTATGGTACCGCAAATTGCGGTACCGTAATTGCCTCCAAGGTCCCTTTGCACGTCCCGTCCTTAACAGCTGGTAAAACCAGCCGTTAAGGTAGGGACCAGCAAAGGGACCTCGTAATAGGCCAGTAAGGGATTACCGGCACCGGTGTTCTTACCGGTGCCGGTAATCCCTTACCGCCATTCGTGTAATGAGGCCCATGGTCATGGTTTATGCAGGTTCAAGAACGTGCTACCGTATTCACCTTACCAACAGGTGTAGCACGTTCCTCAGAGCAGCAAGAAAGCCACCTGTTTAGTGAATCATCAATGAGGTAGAAAGTGCCCCAGAAATGTGCAGCTCCCAACATTTTCAACATGTTTGCCTATGGCCTTTTAATGTGCTGGTTGCCATGACGCCCGACTGTGGTTGTTATACAAAAGAAGGCCTCAGCACAACCTGCAATTTGTACCATGAATGGCCATGTGTGGTAAAAATTGCCACTCATTGAACACCTCAACGTTAAGTGGAAAATCCTGTTTGTCGCACGGGCAGACTGAGAGCGACTTTCAAAAACTGCACCCAACTAATAAAGTGGAAAGTCTGCTATCTTCACTGTACACATTGTTTATTACTTTCTACCCTGCATCAATCATCTCTCCTATTTAGTTCTTTGAGATACAACTTGATCTATGTAAAATCACATGAATAAATAAATAAATAAAACTCTTAATCTATATTCTCCAGAATTGTCATTATCGGTAACACAGTCGACATATATGTATCAGGTCCCAGTTGTCCACCCTGCAGAATTTGCTGAGCCCCACACTTGAGGCCTGTTAGCCTCATTATGTGGGAGGGGCCAGTTGGGGCATGGAGTGGGAAAAGGAAGTGATGGGATTGGGGTAAGGAAGTTAGTTTTGGAAAATAAAGGCGAGTGAAAAGACATAAAGTTTGCGGAGGCCCGACCCGGCACACGGGCAGTAGACCCCCTTCAGCGTTTACACCCTCTGAAGCGTACAGTCTGCAACAGTCCAAGCCAAAGTTACATTCTCCAGATTCCAAAAGGGAAAGGGAGAGCAGATAAAATAACATACAGACAGATCCTGCTGTGCTTGCTCTCTACCTGAGAAGCTTGAATGCTCTGGCAGAATCTACAACACAGACATAAATACATTAGCTTAAGTAAGTACTAACATTTCTTTAAAACCTGCCATTCCCTACTGTGGAATTGAAATAATAAACCTCTTTCTTGACACTTCAATTTAAGGGATGTAATTAATCGGACTCGTACACTAATGTTCTTTGCTGAAGAGACCTTCAAAACTGCCTTCAGGGCTCCTTCCCAGTGCATGCAGTGGGAAAAATAACTCAAACAAGAAAAGAAAACAACCCGTTCTGTGCCATAATCAATTCTCTGAAGAAGATTTCCAGATTTACAAAACCGGTTTACAACTTAGTAAGTGCTGTTCTCTTCCTGCTGCAGAGTCCCGCTATCTCTCTATCTCCTCCCGCCACAGGTGGAAGTCTTCCGAGTGCACACGCGCCGGATCGAGAAATGAGCCCAAACACGGCACAAAATGTGATAGCTCACAGCGGGCATGCACCCTCTGTAGCCCCACGTGCAGTACAGTCTCTTTAGAAATGTTAGTTTTAGGGCCCGATTCATGGAATTATTTGCACAGTTCAAAATAACTTTGCACTGCTGAAAAGAGGCTTTGCACCCCCGACACAATCCCTGACTCATGGAACTGTGCAAAGTGTATTTTTGCAGTGCAAAGTCCATGCAAAGTCATAACCTGGGAATTTGTCCATTTGTCACGCCAACTTACATCACCTTTGCTCATTCTTTTTGCCCCTTCTTTTCCCCTCCAGTAAGGTGCAGAATGAGACATGTTTACTTTTTGGCATAAAAAGGCTGCAGATTTATTTTCACACATAATAACCACAGCAAACAATAGTGAAAATAGCTCCGAAGCTGACTGCACCGTGTCCAAAACCTGCTTCCCTCTTTTTCCAGTAAAGTCCATAATAGGCACAACTCTCCCAACCCTTCGTGCATGAGACCCGCCTACCCATGCAGGTGTTCCTGGGCTGAGAGAGCGCCGTTGTTGGGGGAAGCTGAGCCCTCATTGCTACCACCATATGCCCCTACCGCTTAGGCTCCCAAGAGGCGCTGGTCCGAAAGAGCGAAGACCCTTTCAGCTTTGCAATGGCTCATTCGGAGTCTGTCTCTTGTCATTGGTCACCAAAACACTGCCACGCCGAAGGTGGGTTACCGCCCACTGCAGCACCCCCTTTCCTCCTTCCTTCTTCCAGTGGCTAATTTTTGTAAAAACCTCCATGCCCCATACTGGCCGGCATATTCAACCTGGCACTCCACCTTTTGCCAGGTGACGCCTGTTCAGGGGAACACTTCTGCCCCTTCCACCTTTCCTTCTCGCATTGGCCTGATCTCAGACCACTGGTTCCTGGTTTACCCCAACTGTGAGGTCAATTTGTTTATCATACTTCACCCATAGCATGTTCCTCTGCGTATTTTATTAGGCTAAAGCTCCCCAGCCCAATCCTCGTTGAACTGCCTGCCCTTGCTGGCTTTTCCATGCTGGGGGAGCGCTGTTACCTGCCAGTGAAGTTGAACATTATTCCTTTGTCAGAATTATAACCAACTTTGTCTTCCGTCCTCTTTGCATCCAACCCTTCCATATTTATTAAACCTCCTTCTTCGTTTTTATACCTCGTGTATGCCGCAGCTCCCCAGCCATCATCCAAGCGTACGTCTTACCCCATACTTCTGTTACTTTATTAGCATCTTATTAAAACCCATTCAGCTACCCGCCAGGTGCACCCCAGCCACAGCTACTTGCTTATCACCTTTCAACGCTAAAAAGCTGAGTTGGCCTTGCTGACCTGCTAAACTATAAGCCAACTCCCAAAGCTATTGATGAACCCAATGTATTGCATCAGACTTTATTTCAGCTAACCACGCCTTTCCGAATTTTTATCACCTGGGTCAGCCGCCATGTTTAGGGGAAAACTGATTGTCTTAAATTGCAACTCGCTGCTAATTCCCCTTTCTTATCCCTGTACCGGCGATGCTATCCCACACACACCACCTGATGACATTATTTCTCCCCCTGATCCTATGTTCTCAACTTCAGCCTTGTTGATTGGCACTCAACCAGCCTTCTGTTTTATACCCCTCTGCGTTCTGTTGTTCCAATTTCACCAACCCCAGCGCACTATCAATAATAGGACAAGTTTATTCAACCCTCAATTGAAATCTGGCCTTCGTGACAGTTTACTTTACCCAGCTTTCCTCATGCTTCGCCTCTCCTACAATTCTGTACTTGTCATGCAAACCTGCGTACTACACCCAACCGTACACCCCAACACCTTCCTTGCTTGATGAAGCATTTAACCAATAATGTCCTCAAACTCTGCTTGAACCCCTGTTGACCGCTTCAGTCCCTATAAAGGAACAGCTGCCCCCTAGTGGCGCCTGCTGCTGCCCAGCCGCCCTTTGAGTGTACTGGAAGGAAACCCCTTACAACCTTCATCTATTAGTGACTGACTCGTTTGACACATAACTGATCCCTTGGGTATTTTAACTGCGGTATTGCCGCCAATTGATCCAACCGAGGCCTCCCCTGTGTCCTCTTTGCCAGAAGCCCTTTTCACATTATGACCAGGCTGCCATGGATGTCCGTTAGAAATAAGGCCCCTTCCGTGTAAGAGTGTCCCAACCATGGAGTTTTAATTGGGCTAACACCCCTTACAATCCCATACACCAAGCAGCCGCGCTTGCATAATGTAAGGACCACCCTTCGCCACAGGAACACGTGCACCAGGTGTTCTCATTGGGCCTTAAACCACCCAACAGCCACCTGAAATACTGCGACCCGGTTGTAGCACTGTGTACCCAAAATGGCTGCACCTGTATGTCCTCCGGACCACGTATCCGATATACCAACATGCGCACCGGCTGTTCTACCTGGTCCATGCTCCATACAACAGGCCCTTCAATTCAAGAAGCACAGCTGTCTTAAGTGCATGTTGTAATACAACCCCTTCCACATAATAACACATCTGCCGTGTTGGTTTCCTAGGGCTATGCTCCCTCCCCCTTAAATTTCTGCCACCTGGCTGCCACTTTAGTTTATTGCAGTCCTGACATAGCCATTACAATAAGATGCGGGAGAATAACTCAGGAGCCTTCTTAACCTAACCCTTGGACAAATATCATATCTGCTAAAATCACAGCCCAATATTAATTCACCCATAGTGTGTTTCCTTCAGCTAAACTACTGACAGCCAAGCCTGTGTGCAGCAGTACATACACCGCGAGTAACCTGCCCAACACCCCTCACATCAGGACAACCTACCTGTTGTTAAAAAACGTGATCAGCAACCACCAACCATGAACATTTGTGTGAGCACTCGCCCACCTTCTTCCACGTGTTACCACCACCTCTATGTTTTAATGCGCCAACTCAAAATCCTGAATTTCACCACACGAATGCGCACATGTCATGCTTAATGCGACACAGGGCTCTCCCTGTAGCTTACTCCATGTGGCTGTGCGATGCCATCAATGCCTCCTTCTGACCTGCAGACTGCTAAAGCCGACCAGCAACTCTGTTATGGGTGACTGCCCCTTTAAGGCAGTCACCCCATGGGGAAACGTCACGGTCCTGCCGTGTCCTGCTTTTCCAACCTACCTGCTGTGCCTGAAAAAAAAAATGTCCTTATCCTCATTCCTCCACGATCATCATCTTCTTCGCCCCCGTACCCCCCCTTGGGACCCACGAGGAACATACTGTGGCGACACCACCACCAGCACGCGTCTACAACCCACTCCCACATGGAATTACTGGGGTGATCCCACATCCACACACCAGTGGGAAACAGTCTCACCAAAAACAAATACAGTGCAGGCCTTCTGGACATCTCCAGGCCAACAACAAGACAAAGTGGGATGCCAACAAGAGCAGCGCAAAGCGAGTACAGAGTGAAACATCTGTCAACAAAATCATGAGTACTGGGGCAGACCAAGCGACATCCAGCTCCAAACCAGCACCAACAGTCATGAGGTCCACTGCCACGGCATGGCGCATGCCCCCCCCCCCTTTCTCTATGAAACCTCAAGCTGATAAAGGAGCAAGGTGGGTGGAATGGCTGGAGGATTTCAATAATTTCATAGAGGCCTCAGGGGAAGAAACCTCTCCACGCCTAAGTAGCATGTTTATTAACACGGCGGGTACTGAAATAAAGACGTTGATCAAAACTATTCCACCAACAGAAATCACTGACTTTGCGAGCCTCATAACAGCACTAAACAAACGGCTTGTCATCGCCCACCCAACAGGGATTATGAAAGATATGTCTTCAACCAGTGCACACAGCGCAATGACGAAACGGTGGATGAGTTCATCACAAGACTTTGCGTCAAAGGTGCGCACTGTCAGTTTGATGCTAGATGAAGCGATTCGACTCAGAGTAATTGAAGGGTGTGTGTCAGCTACACTTTAGAAACCTGTCACTATTGAGGAACTGAGCGAGATGGCACGAATACTGGAGAGAGTGGAGAAACAAGCCACACACATGACAAGCAACACAGCCACCAAACATGACAAAAGTGACATCATAGCAGCTATCCACACAGGCAACTTCAAGGGAAACGAAAGAAGCACTAACCCAAGTACCACAATGTTACCGCAAAGACAATGTTACAGATGCGGGATGGCTTTTCCAGATGCTGGGGCTTGCCCCGCTCTCTCCCAAAAATGTGGCAACTGCGGCAGGGAAGGACATTTTCAGTCTGTGTGTAGGTCAGGAAAACCATTTCCCACACCATGAATGGGTGCTGCCCCGCAATACAGAACAATTCACAGAATATTCCCAAGTCAATCTCACCAGCCACGTTCCTACCAGCAGGGGCCGAGAAGATACGTCCGAGTGGTAGAGGAAGTATTTCTTGAGGATGACAGTCAGGAACATGGGACACAAGAACATAACATGCAACTGCGTGATGAATATGACGGCCCACCTCAGGCGCGACAAGTACCTCAGTTTGAAACACAAGGAAACCTCGAATATGAAAGTGACCACTACGACCTGTATGCCCAGGATGAGTTTGTCAATCTCATTATGGATGAGGAGGAAGCTCAGGAGGCACCCAGAATACAGATAGACATTGGCACTAAACAATTTTGTTTTCTGATTGACTCAGGGGCAACAGTAAACATAATGGGGGAAAAGGAATTTCAACTACTTCACAACAAACCCACACTAACCCCTTCAACCTCAAAGATATATCAATGGGGAGCAGATGCCCCGTTGCACAGTGTAGGTTCGTTCAAAAGAAGGCTCACATTTGGTGACAGGGCTACCAACAACGTCATCCACGTCATCCGGAGCCCCACCAAAGGGCGATGTCTGCTGAGCTACAAAACGGCATCATGTCTAGGCCTAATCAACATACCCGTTCGAGACTGTGATGTCATCAAGTCATCAGAGACACATATCAGGACTCATGGACAAGTATACAACATGGACCTGGAATCTCCTGGCACCACCGCCATCACGAAGGAAGACATTATTAGAGAATTTCCACACTGTGTCATGGCCTAGGCAGGATGAAAGGCCCGCCGATCAAGCTACACATTGACCCAGCTGTCTGACCAGTCCCACAACACCCACGCAGAGTAGGGTTCCATATACAAGAGGCGGTCTCGAAGGAGCTGGATCAACTGTTATGCAATGACATCATTGAGCCAGCCACTGGTCCGATGCCGTGGGTTTCCCCTCTCGTAATCGTCCCAAAGGAGGGTGGTCGCCTAAGGCTATGTGTGGACATGAGGGTTGCCAATACAGCCATACAGAGGGAACGTCATCCCGGTCCATACATCGAGGACATGATAGTCCAACTAAACAAGTCGGTTCTCTTCTCTAAGTTGGATCTGAATCAAGGGTACCACCAACTCGTGCTTCACCCTGACTCATGACCCATCACCACATTTGCATCACATGATGGACTGTTCCGCTACAAGCGGTTAAACTTCGGGATTTCCTCTGCCGCTGAAATATTTCATGAAACAATCTGACAAATAATACGTCCCATCAAGAGAACCCTCAACTATAGTGACGACATCCTAGTCTTTGCAAAGTCACGCAGTGCACATGATGAAGCTCTCCGAAACGCATGCAGGGCCATACAAGAAGCCGGGCTAACCCTCAACATTGAGAAGTGTCGGTTCAGTAAGGCCAAGCTCAACTTTTTTGGCCACATCTTTTCAGCGGATGGAATGACCCCTGACCCCGACAAAGTTTCGACCATCTTTCACCTAGGAAAACCGACTCAAGTTGCCGACGTCAGATCATTCCTAGGAATGGCCGGATACTGTGCTCGGTACATTCCACACTTTGCCTCCATTACTGAACCCCTCAGGCACCTACTACAAAAGGATGTCACGTTCATCTGCTCCGATGAGTGCCAATCGGCATTCGACACGATCAAACATTCCCTTATGGAAGCTAGAAAACTAGCACACTTTGACCCCGAATGGCATACCGAAATCGTGGTCGACGCCAGTCCGGTGGGTCTGGGGGCGATCCTTGCCCAAACCAGTGGACAAGACACTCATCCAAGGCATGTGGTTGCGTATGCCAGCAGAGCCCTAGCTCCACCAGAATCTGCCTACTCCCAGGCGGATAAAGAAAGTCTAGTAGCCGTCTGGGCGTGCAAGCATTTCCATAATTTTATTATTGGAAAGAAATTCACCTTGATCACCGATCATCAAGCCCTTCTATCTCTTTTTGGCAACCCGCGCACAAAAATGCCCCCCAGAATTGAACGCTGGGGCATTCGCCTACAAGAGTATATAACTTTGACATCATCCACCGGCCAGGTGGTGAGAATAACCCTGCGGATTACCTTTAAAGGCACTCGGTCGGCAGTTCAACACCAAGGCAAGGTTATTAGGAATATATCAGCTACGTCACTGCGAACGCACTTTCGCCTGCTATATCCATTGAAGCCATTGCTGTTGCGCCGGCCACATACCCATCAATGGTTATGGCGATTAGCATTACGGAAAATTGCAAATGGAAAGATTTCCGCAGAGCAGTCCAAAGACACCCAGGGGCGTCGCGAGACGAGATCGAGCGACTGGCCAGAGTACATGCGGAACTAACAGTCCAGGACAAGTCCATTCTGCTACGGGGTTGCAAGATAGTCATTCCCTATACACTGCGCTCAGAGGTCATCAAAACTGCACATGAAGGTCATTGTGGGGCGGAGAACACAAAAAGACAAATAAGATGCAATGTCTGGTTCCCCTTCATGGACGATATGGTCGACCGGTGGGTCAAGAACTGCACGGCATGCCAGTGCACAGCAAAACCAGAACCCCCAGTGCCGCTCAGAGTAACCACAATTCCTGAACCTCCGTGGGAAAGAGTTGCGGTTGATTTGTACGGACCACGGGAGGAAGGTGATTACCTACTATTATTCATTGATGAACACTCCAGGTTCCCCATAGTAAAACTTGTCAAATCTACAGCATTTGCCCATGTCGCTGCCACATTTGATGAGGTCTTCAGCAAGTGGGGAATACCGGACACAATAAAATCAGATAACGGAGCACCTTTCAGTGGACATGAATTTGGAGTGTTCGCAAAACTTATGGGATTCCAACACCAAAGAGTAACACCAAGATGGCCACAGGCGAACGGGATGGCAGAAAGGTTTATGGCATCCATCAAAAAGACCATACAAAGGGCATGCATAGAAGGGACCGACCCACATCAAGCACTATGCAGGATTTTGAGGGACTACAGAAACACACCTCATGGGGCCACCAACAGAACCCCATCAGAACTCATGATGAAGTACCAGGTCAGGACCAGGTTAGTCACAAATCCAGCAGCACGGCCCGAGGCAGACCAGGAAGTAATCAGGCGAGACCAAGAAAAAAAAGAAAGAACTCGGGAACAGACTGACAGAAGGAGGAGGGCGCAGGGAAAAGAGTTCCAAATCGGAGACGAAGTGTGGGTACAGAAAATTGTAACAAAAAAGACGGACCCGCAGTTCTCACCTGAGCCACTACAAGTAGTTGCAGTAAAAGGAACTATGATAACAGCTGCAAATGGAGAAAAGGAAGTGACTCAGAACAGTTCCAGGTTCAAACACATCACGAGAGGAACAGAAGACAAGCCGCCACCCGATGATCCAGACCCAGAATACATGGACACTCAGGATGAAACGTGGGTCCCCCTCGGACCACAGGTTCAATGTCAGCCAGACCCTGAGGGAGACGCTGATGGCGGCTCACGCCCTGGAGCCGCGAGGACGACCCCAGAGAAGCGTCAGGAAGCCTCCCAGGTTAGTGGAGGAATGTTGACAGCATTACCACATGGCCAAGTTCAAGTTGTTGCAAGGACATTTGTCCGGGGGTGTTGTTATGGGTGACTGCCCCTTTAAGGCAGCCACCCCATGGGGAAATGTCACGTAAGGAAGTGACATAGAGAGACCGGGGGAAGCGCCGGGGATGGTTACTTTCACTTTTTGAAATCCAATAAAGAAGGTGTTGAATTTACACGCTGGTGTCCGTGTTTAATTGGGGCCCTCCAAACCCCTAACAAACTTCCCAGAAAGAAAGCGCTAACCACTGAGCCCAAAGTACCACATAACCACAATAGCCCCATTGCCCTCCTTTTTATGCCTAACTAGGCTTAATTACACTGAAAGCGTCCGCAATGGGCGACATGCGTATTAGCCAACATTCTGTACAACTAACGTTGGACATACTACACCACGCACGGCCACCCCCTTACTTGCGCACATGCTTTTGTCAATCGCCATGCTCCCTTAATCGCGGAATATTGGCATAGAAGGAAATCTGAAAACCTGAGTTTTAACTTCCCCCTTGTACCCAGAGTGCATCCGTCCTTACAAGTTAACGTGTGACCACTTGTTTGCCCCCTGCGTTTACCGTATCAACTGCATTAAGCAATGTCCCATACTATAACTACTCACTCATCTGCGACATGCCCTCCAAGCTGTCAGCCCCTCACAGTTCACAAGACCCCTGCTCAATATAACTATAACTACTCACTTGTTGGCAACATGCCCTCTAAGGTGTCATCCTCTCACAAGGCATTTTACCATATACGAAGTTGCTTTCCTTAAAATGAGCCTGCGAAACTTTAACCACCTTCAACCTTCCTACCACCCTTACGTGCGTGGCACCCGCATGCATTGCAGCCCGCAAGGACGACAGATCATTACAACAGCATGCTGTTACCAACTCCATCTCTATGCTCCCAGACTTGTTTACCAAATGTTACATGCCAAACTTTATTCGGCAGCCGCAAGCTCGTTGCCACCCTTGAATCTAACTTTAAATAGCTGGTCATTGAAATAAACCCCTATCCAACTCTTTAGCCCCTGCTGCTTGTCCTGTCGGGCCACCATACCCTTGCACAGCTCATTAAAGGCCCCCGAATCTCCTGCCCAGGGCCCCAGCATGCCGGTACACTCCACTGCAGGTACCAAACTTGGAAGCCGAAACCTGCAAAATCACCAACCGGCTCCGCTCAGATCCCCCAATATACACAGCGAGTCATACACCGAGAAAGACTGCCTTGTACCTGGCCCGACACCCCCCTCAAAACCCCTTTAACTGACCATACATCACATGAAGCGCAGGCCAGGCTCCTCCTCCACCACGAACCATCTTCCCTTTCAATTGCACCTGTATCATCCCAGCCAACCCCGACTGGCTTCCCCTGCTTTTCGCCTTGCACTCCAGCACCTCACTGTTGGACCCCTGGTGCGGGCGTGTTTCCTGCAATAGTGCCCAGGGTTGTTAAACATTTCTTTCTGAGATGTCACTGACTACTGCTTGGTGCCCCTGGTATGGGCGTGTTTCCTGCAGCAATGCTCCGGGGTTGGTAAAAAGTCTTCCTGACGGTATTGCCGACTATCGCTATGTGGGTGCAGTAACCAACTCCAGCCTCCGTTCAAGTCTAAGCCCAGCTCTTCTCCCAGCGTTGTAACATTTCCCCAAGATTGTCTTTCCTTAGGGCGAGTACCTTTTCACAGACGCTGCACCTCCATTGTGCACCGTCCCCCCCTTCACCCAGGCGGCCCTGTGTGTCCTGTCCCCATCGATTCTTCTTCCCCACTTGCCGCAATGCTCCAACAGTCTATTGATGTCATGTGGCAGATTTATACCCTGTGCTCCCCTGCTGCAATCACTGGATGTTTGCAAACTTTTTTCCCTGTTGTGCCTCGGGTCTTAATCAAGTTGTTCAAAGTCCTCCCCACATTCAAAATTGACAGTGCTTATGGCCTGCCACTATTGTTATTTCACCCTCCGGGCCCGATCCGCCTACCTCGCACTTACGTGTGACGCAGTGGCTCTGCCTGCTCTCTCTCCACGGACCTGCTGCTCCCTTCCAAGTTGCTCCTGGATGTCTGCAGCTGCTCCACGTCGCTGCTCCCGGGTCTCCGCTTCACCCCGACCCTGAACCAGACCCCGGCTCCGACGCATGCTCCGCTCCTCCGTAGTTTAACTTCTTGGCCAGGATTAAAGGAAGGAAATGCTAGTCCTTCAGCATTGGATTGAATCTTTTTTTAATGTTCGACTGTGCTTTGCTTCACTGGAAAGTTCCCAACCACTCAGTTTCCAGCTGGTTCACCTCACCTCCATCTTGTAAAATGATAATTCCACCTTCCTGAAAAAGAGATGTGCTAAGGAAAATTAAGGAAAAAATAATTAACTTTCCAACCCTCATCACTCACAATAACTCCTTCTCCATTCCTAAAATGTTCTGTACCCCTTTTATGAAAAACATCCTCTCACTTTGTGAGTATCTCGATGCAGACTCCAGGGCTCCCTATCCCGGGATATGCCAAAATGTGCTTAATATCATAACTCAGGTTCTTTGGTGAGGAACGCGACATTTCTTGTCCGTAATCTTCATTGTGTTTCCATCTATTTTGCTCAAGCCTATTACTTACTTTGTGAGCTCCACCTGCATCTCCTAAAACATTCATTATACTGCCATTCAAGCAATATCACCCATACCAATTATTACCAATTATTACTCCCTGCCCAACTTCTATGTCATGCGATTTAATTAAGCAACATAACCCGGGGGCGGGAGCATTACCGGTCTGGTAATGCCCCGGGCCGTCAGTTACAGGCCCGAGCGAAACAAGGGCCTTAACGACAGTGTGGTAAAGACCCCATTCTGAGCATCCTCATTGGCTGGGAGGCCACCACACACCCTGCGATGTGTACTAATTATGGATAAACTAATTGAAGGGAAGAATCAAAGTACGTACTGGGAAAAGGAAGATTGGTCTTGAAGCAATGATGCTCCCACATACAAAAAATTCATTATTAACATAGAATAAGAAACTCATGTGAATGCTCCGCATTATTCACTAATGCCAACCCCTGAATGTCAGCCCAGGAACATGTCAAATTTTGTGTTGTGCTTTTCTTCAAGTTTTTATGATCTTCATTAATTTATTATTCTTTTGGTCTACTGAATAAAAATCAGGTCAAAAATCTTTTTACATTTATATAATTAAACAAAATGTATGTCCTATTTTTAATTAAATCAATGTTGTTCAAACATTGCTACACCTCATGAATGTTTTCTGAGCCTTTATAGGTATCAACTCTGGAAGAAACTTGAAAAATCGAAATGCCCTAATGACATCTTGGGACCAATCAGACAACTTTATTCAAACACCTCTATAACAACAAGACCTACACGAGAAGGACACACAACTCTGAAAATACCAGCCGAAAACGGATTAAAACAAGGATGCCCCCGCGTGGCCACATTGTACAATCTCTTCACCGCAGACATCGAGGCTCATCTACAACCTAACGACCTTAACCCTCCAAAGATCAATTCAACACCGGTCAAAATCTTGACATATGCAGATGATATTATCCTCCTGGACAAGACTCCCTCAGGCCTACCAAACAGTCTTAGCCAATGAAGCAATTACATGGAGCTCAACAAACTCACCATCAATACAAAAGACTAAAATTATGCAATTGACCAAATCGACCAATAACAATGGGAAACAACTAAAAATCTATCTAAATCACAACCAGCTTGAAGAGGTAACAACATTCAAATACCTGGGAATCCATATAAACCAATTGAAAACCGAAAAAGAGTGGACTCTGAAATTAGAACAAAGGATCCAATCTCTGGCAAGACAAGGATGTGTGATCCAGTAAAAATTTAGCAAATACTCATTAAAACCAATAACCACATACTACAAACAAAAGGTCATCCCAACAATAGTCTATGGAACAGAAGCCATGATAAATGCAACAGACTATGGCTGGACAAAATTAGAAGCCTCCTTCTGGCGTAATATCCTGCAGCTGCCACCTTCTTTCCCTATGCCTAGGATCAGACATGAAATAGCAGTACAGTCCATCAGCTCAATCGTCTTATGGAAACAACTAGTCCTGTACCACAAGCTCCTCACCGATGAGAAAACACGATCAATTCAAATCTTGAAGACCCACGATGGGGCAATGAACAACACAATACTTGCCAAATCTAGAACAATCTATGAAAACAGAAGAAATCTCCCACGAATTCCTCATGATACGCCCACAACATGCAAAAACAAAAATAATGAAAAACGATTGGATAAAAACCCTGGAAGAGAAAACAAAATACAGCCTCAATCTACAATGCAAGATTGATATCAGATCTATTAACGAACTACCAGCTTACCTGACCATCTTCCCTGATGCCAAAATGCCAGCACTATACTTGAAAATCAGAACGAACACAATACCAACCCGTTTCTACTTAGCCAAAACCAGACAAATTCCTCCAAAAGAAGACTTCTGCCGCTTTTGCTCAGACACCCAACAATCAGAAACGCTCTCCCACCTACTAATGCAATGTAACAAACTCTCTGAACAAAGATCCAGATTTGGCACCTACTATAAGATCAGTGAACAGACAATGGAGACAGAAGAAAGATGGATGTAGATGCTTAACGGCAGATCGCATAAACTCATCCTTACAATATGCCAATTTCTACAAGAAATTCTAAGCCTTGGCAAACCTTTAACGAGCTAAAAGTAAACTTGGAAAACTGGAGACAAATGAAAAGTTAAAAAAATTAAACTATAACATTTTATAAAAAAATAAAAAAATAGGTATCAACAGATCTGCAATATCTCAGGACTGATGATGTGTACGGTGTAGGTGCTGGCATGTTGCTCACCTGCATTGTTTTAGAAATTAGAAGTAAAACTCTAGGACATGCATTTTGTTTAATTAAATAAATCTAAATAAAAATGGGTAAAAAGCCAAACAGTTTGCCATTGGTTGTGTATGGTAATGGAATAGCTACAAGTACCCAACAGTGCACAGGAGCATTTACCAAGGCATCTTCCTGATGCTGTCGCCCACAACATATGCCAGTATGAAACATTTTCACACTGCCTGTGCCCATGCATTTCCATGCCAGCAGCACCATTTTATGCCACATTCCTATTTTATTTTTATTACGTGCATATGGTTAAAAGGTTTGGACCTCTTACTCTCACACAAAAGCAACTATGTTGTTAACAAGTTAAAAATTCACAATACGTGGTCAAATGAGTCTAAGGAAATTCATGTAAAAAACACACTAATACATACTTATACAAAATCACTACAGCCTATTATTTTACAATAAAAACAAAATGAAATATGAATATAGTTAAAATAAAGTACACAAGCTCTGTTACCATATTCAATACATTCCTATGTCCATACAAACCAGTCAATCAATTCCATCATAAAACACATCTTATGAATATGTGAACCAACATACAAAGCTCAGTAAGTTAGAATGTGGGCAATTATAAGTGCAAAACCTGCTATATACCTATTGTCCTGGGTTCATCTATTTGTGACCAATCAGTATAGCAGCCTCTGCTCCTTTAATACGTGTCAGTGCGACCTTCCAAATGTGGAAAGACTCTGCAGTAGCGACCAATGAGTTAGCAGAGTAAATAGTCGACCAAAACTGACCCGAGACTATACCAGTCTGCGAACTCACAAGAGCATCATGGCCTTTACAATACAATCTCACCACGCAAGCACCATTAGTGAGAATGCGCCGTGCGGTCTCGATTTGCTCTTTGCACAGACGGCACGCTCTTGCTTCCAGAGGGATGTTATACCATGCCCCTAGGTAATCTAATACCGGTGGCCCCTCGGTAATCTAATACCAGCAGTGTATTTAGTCGTAAGTACAATATGAATCGTCTGAGGGCAGAATCGCAAAGCTTAATCAGGTACTCACAGGACATGCCAGGACAGAAACCCTGGAAGGCATAATGTAAATGCATCTTCTTAGCGTTAATTTCATCAAGTTTTCCGAACTATCCCCAACAATAGTTTTATATTTCAACTTTGTGTACAATTCTGAACTGAGTGCCTCAGAAGGCAATTCAATGCCTATGTTAGTCATATGCTCGGTGGCATCAGACTCCAGTTCTCAATAGGCTGGATTGCGCCCATTAGCAAAATAATTGTCAGCTATGCTTCCCAACAGGGACATACCCTTGCCCTTTACCCAGAGCAATCTAGCAAGCAACTTACATCTCAATATTCTCCAACGAGACAATAACGATACAAGTCCCAATCCACATCTTAATGCTTCAACAAGGATGCATTTCGGCAATCCCAGAAATGAGGGATACAGCTTTCCCTGAACATCTTCTAACCAAGAAGCATACCGTTCCGAGAGAAGCTCAAGACCATAAAGTATTCCAGGAGTTACACAATGCTGATATATCTCCAGGAGTCCTGCAAAAGAATGACCTCCTATTCGTTAAAAGAAAACCTAATTACTTGCCATTTATTGATTTGGGGAAGGGCATTCGCATAGTATGTTAGTGGTGGGTAATACTTAATTGTAATTCCCAGATAGTGATAGGTATTTGCCACTTCTAGCCTCTCTCCACCCAAAAACCAATCAAATTGCCTTCTGCTACTAGGTCGCTTATTCATGACCATAAAGTTTGTCTTTTTCAAATTAATTTTAATTTATTCTCAATGGCATATTCATATGCTGCATTCATAGTCCGTTGGAGGCCTATGGGCGAGCGATCTGACAGCACTGTGTCGTCCGCATAGGACATCCATGCAATTAACATTGAACCAATTCTGGGAGGAAAGTTACAGCAGGACTTCAGCACGTTGTCCATATCAGCAACATTTAAGTTGAAAAGCCGGGGATGCCAATAAGTACCGCTGCTTTAAGCCAGTTTAAACCACCCAGTTACCACTCCTTCGTCTGACAGTCTAACCACCACTGAGGTGTTAGAATGCATTTGCTTTGAAAAATGAAGTAGTTGGGCATCCACGTTGCAATTTGCCAGCTTCTCCCAAACTCTATTGCAGGCAACGCAGTCAAAAGTTGCAGCATAATCTATGAAACATGCATACAGATTAAAACCAGGATTATGATGTGTATCAGCAATCAAATATTGCAAAGTCCAAAGATTATCAATCGTACTGCAGCCCTGCTGAAAACTAGTTGGTTGCAGTCCAATTCATTCATTAACTTCAACCCAAATATTTAATTTACTCAACAATACAGTAGAAACATTTTTACAACTCGAATCTAACATGGCAAGTAAACGGTAGTTTTGCAGATCCGTTCTAAGTCCCTTTTTAAAAACAGGAACTAAGTAAGATTCTCGCACAAATTTCTGGAATGTTTCCAGTTCTCAGTATAAGGTGAAAACATCTATGTAATAACTGAGCCGAGTAAGATGTATTCCTTTTAATCAAAATATTAGCGACTCCATCTGGTCCAGTAGCCTGGACGCCTTAAGCTTCCCTATGATGTTCAAAACATCCTCGATTTCACAATTAATACTGCCAAGATTCAAGTAATAATTTCCTTCTGAATCTGGAACATCAGTTTGTACAAAAAAAGGTATTTAATATTATTACCCAGTCAGCCTTTAGAGATGACATTGACCTGCTTAGGATCAGTGTCAACTAAGAAGGAATGAGTTCTGTAACCACTCTTTTGCCACTGGCTCCTTCCCATCACCCCTCAAGCACTCCCTTGTGCACCCTCTCCTAAAAATGCCATCTGCAGACACTTCTGGTCTGGGTAACTACCGCCCTATCTCCACTAACCCCTTCTTGGGCAAACCCCTGGTGAAGTTGGTCATCTCTCAACTAATCCACCACACTGAATCTGTTGATTGTCTCCATGACCACCAGTATGGCTTCAAAGCAGCCTCAGGCACGGAAACTGATCCCTGAATGCCTGTGAGGACTTGCTCTCAAACCTTGACTCAAACTCTCCTTCCGTTCTCATCCTCCTCAATCTGTCCTCTGCCTTTGAGACAGTACATCACTCCACCCTCATAAATTGACTCCATGATACCCTCGGCATTACTGACCAGGGACTGGATTGGCTGACCTCTTTCCTTTCAAATCGGCCCTCCCAAGTTCAATTGGGCTCTTTTCGCTCCTCTACTTCACTCTCTACTTGCAGCGTCCCTCAGGGCTCTATCCTCTCGCCATGGCTTTTCAACATTTACCTTTACCCTCTTGCCCACCTGATCTCCACCTTCTCTAATTTTGTCAGGTGATAAATGAGAGGTATATTGTCTCCCCCATCAACATATTGCACATTTTGTCTGATGTACTATAAGAACTGGAGTCCACCCTCGCTAATCTTAAATCACAGTAATTGTCAATATTAGGGTGTTAATCCCCCATTCTAAGGACTGACACGGAGGTAACGGCCCAGCAGCCCAAGTTATCGGCCTGAGTGAGGCGAGGGTGTATAACGAGGACATCGGGCCATCACCTCACGTTCCAGCCCTTGGAACAGGGGATTAAGGCTATTAGCACCCCAGGTTGCCAAAGCGGTCTGTCCTGTTGAACATGGAAAGGGAAAGCTGTGCCTTCCCTTTCCACAGGGGCCTGCGGGAGTAGAGAAGAAGGAGCGGAGGCAACGCCGGCACTCGCCGCTGCAGAAATAAGGTAAGTGGGGGATGGGAAGCTGGGGGAAACAAAGGGTGGGGGAGGGTGGGGGAAGATGGCAACCGGGGAACCGGCAATAGGTGGCATGGAACGCGGGCTGAGATCGCTGGTTTCAGCCCACATTCGTAGCCACCTGATAGGCTGGCTCCCCACAGCAGGGTGCTAATTATTGAAATGCAAAAGCATACCGATGTTTAACTGTCTAATGCAATGTTCACTACACAGTCTACATCTACAGAATCTTCTAATCAGCTGCGTTCTTGGACCAAGGATCTCCAGAGTGTTAACAAGATTAAACTTGAGCCTCATATATTTCATGGCGGAGATAAGAGTTGGGAAAAGCATGAATATATTTGGCCAGGTAAGCTTGCATAATGCAGACCATTTAGATCATTTTCACTCTTGGTTTTGGTAGCCAAATTTGGCCAGAGCTGCTCTTTGTCAAGGTCCAGTAGATCATCTCTAATTACTCTTGTATTTGCATTAGGAAAACAGATCATGTCCTGCTCCAAAACAGCATTCCAAACATGATAGCAAGCACGTTTTTTGAGATTGCGTACATTTCTTTTATTTCTTTTACTCCCTCTGCAGATCGTGGAGATATAACTGGTCATTGGGGTTTGCCAGTTTCAAAAAGATATAGTGCACAACATGGAAACTGCTGTTTTGTTTGGACCAATGTTTAGCTCACACAGTTGGTACGGTGTTGGCAATTGCGGAGGGTAGCACAACAGAGATTGCATTCAAGTCCTCCCAAATCTCCTTAGTTCTTTCACATGCTTCCGACAACAGATAATGCTCCCATAAGTAAGCTATGGGTCAATTTTTATTTCATAGACCTTTATAACAAATGCCAGTGAGTATCCCCCATGTCTTGCGGCAACACTTTATATTGCACCGAGTTGTTTCAAGCTCTAGCTTCTCTCTGCGTAGTTTCCAGTTGAGTTGATGATCAATAATCACTCCCAGGTAATGATAACTGTCTACCTGCTCAATGGTATTCCCATGTAATTGACATGTAAATTTGTCTTTCTTCTTCTTATAGTGGAATGCCATGATTTTGGCTTTAGTAATGTTAATTCTTAAATCATGCTCTTTAGCAAAAACCGACAGTCGGTTTACTATGACCTCTATCTTCTCGGGTGTATAAATCATCAGTAACAAATCATATGGGTACCCAAGCCACGTCATACTATTGACACCCAATTTGGTGGGAAAGGCTCGTTCAGGATGCATCATTGTTTGAACCCTGCGGTCATGCTAATGAGTGCCGCCAGGTCTACATTCAGATTTCTTACTCGTACCGCCGTAGCAAAATATGTAAAAGCCCTTGAAGCAGCCGTCAAGCATCATTCTGCTGAAGCTGTATGTTTGCAATGATTCTACAATGTCTACTGCACGTCTTTCACCCTGTTGTATATGATATATGCCTCATGTAACTAAGTCATTTCCTTGTAACAGCGCCTCGATGCCCCCGGGCTGTTAGCGTGCTCTATAAATTTAAATAAATAAATAATTTCTTTTCCAGAGACTGCCACGCTTTACAGTGTTGAACACAGCATTAAAATCAACACACACTACACAGAGCGATTGTTGACGAAAGCTCCATGCACTTCAATTGTTGTTGTGAGGAGCATTAGGTTGTCTATTGCAGGTCATGTTTTACGGTAGCCCAACTGATTAAACGGTAGTACTTGTTTAGTGTCAACCCACTCTTGCAGTTCCGCCAATAACACTCTGGCTAATATTTTAGCTGTATCATCCATCATTTCCAGGATGCCATAGCTGTTGGGATCATTCACGTGGCCAAGTTTACAGGCCGGCACCACAATGCTGTCCATACAGGATTTGGCCAGCAAACCCGTCTCAGTAATTAGGCAGTAAAGTACTATACCCATCTCTCTGGGCTATATTTTATGAGGGTGTTGCAAGTACTATTTGGCCCGGGAGCTTTGGAGTCTTTTAATATGGGAGATAACGTACCCTATGGTATTGTTGAATTGACACTTTTCGTTATTCCCAAAAACCACTGTGTCACCATTCACGGTCTTGCTCAAAGTCTTTTTTACAAACTCTTCCCATGCTTCTGTAGATGCTCCCTGCAGGAATTTGAAATTGTGGGGAGAAGTGTCAACCACCTTCCAGAGTGCAAGCTCATCCATTTTTTTTATAATCAAACTTATAAGGGCTTGCAGACACTTCCTGTCCAATGCCAGCTGCATCACGCTCGCCAACGCACTCATTATGTCCAAATTAGATTAATGCAACGCCCTATTCACAGGAGCAAATAACTACATCTTAGACAAAATTCAAATACTGCAAAATAATGCCCTCAAAGCAGCCTTGAGTGTATCTAGTAGAGAGAACAGCTCTAACATCAGAAGAGACCATCATTGGCTAAAAATTAGCGACATAATCCTTCTTAAAACAGTATCCCTTATTTTCAAGCATCTGAACAAGGCTGCACCCACTCATCTCTCAGACAGAATGTTTAGAAGAACCTTGACCCACACTACCAGATCATCTAACTCCCATTGCTTATAAGTCCCCAGATTCACACTCTCCTTATCCAAAGAAGCCAGTTTCCCTGTGAAAGCGGCCCTATCCATGGAACGCACTCCCTCTAGCCCTCAGAATGGAACAACCATACCCTAGATTCAGTCGTAATCTGCTAAACTGGCTTCGAGCCAATGAAAACTAAGACTTTCTTGTTATGTTGTACCCTAGGCACACATGACTAACCAACTTTTCCTTTTATCTACTGTATTACACTGTTAACCTTTGCACTTGCTATGTTTGTTACCACTCCTAACTGCGTGATTGTAGTCATTGCACTCCCAACGCTTGTCATTGTAATATTACCTATTTACCTTATATGTTGCAACTAAGCCTCAAGTATACTTGTATCTGCTGTGCCCTAAGGGTTTGGTGCACATTACCAAATAAACAAACAAACAAACATCAATCAGGTTTCTAGAACAACTTCATTTTTGTGCATTTCTGTAAGCACGCAGCCATTTCCAAGAATTTATTTTGATAAATGTACAATTAGCAGTGACGACATGCTGCTTCTATCCAGTGTGAATGGCTGCATACAGCTCCCTCCTAAGAGCATGTTTACTCTGCCGGATATTCCTATCCAAGCAGTGAGCATGAGTATACTTCGATAGGCTGCCCTTGAGGAGCAATTCTACACCTCTTTTCACAGAAATGCAGTCTATGGTTTTTGAGACGAGCGCTCCATATTTTGACAATACTGTACGTGCATAGGATTCCCCAGAAACAATTGCCCTGGGTAAACCCTTTAGTACAACATAATTCAATAACGGCTTTGCATTCAAAATTAAAACATTGGTCAGCACTAACCATATTGCAAGGTTTCCAGATCACCTGTTTAATCCCAATATGTGTACCTAATTCACCGGCCAAGTGAGCTGGAGCTTTGGGATAAGCAACTATCTCATTACCACTTTCTTCTCTGCTTTCTTTGTTTAAGTTCAATATCAAAGAAAAGAATTGTGGTTGTATGAAAACATAAACTAAAGTGGAAGCACACTTATCTGTGACTCAAGTAAACCCCCCAGGAGGAATCTCTGGGGCACCTTCAATTAAGCATAATAAAACCATGACTTTTAAGGAAGATGCTCCACTTCTTCTTCTTTTCATTGCATGTTGATTTCCTTCATTGTGCAACTGTATTCATATTACATTCACTTGTATCCACGTATGACAAATGCCTGTACTGTTTCATTTACTGTACTACACACTGTACCCATATGTATGCACAAGCCTATGACAGGCAATGTAACTAAGCTTTGAGAATTCTTGTACCGCTGCGCCCAGCTGCCCAAGGGCTTGGTGCGCATTATCAAATTAATAAACAAACAAACGACAAACAAACTGATATGTCTAGTGCTGATTCTAAATCATCAATTATAGAATGGGGGATCTTTGCATTGAAATCTCCTGAAATAAATATTGGAATAGTCTACCCTATCAGTCTACTCCACAAGAGGCTTGATCATAGCCATGATTCCCTCAGTATGAGCGTGACCAGGCGGATCATATACATTAACAACCAATACTGTGGTGAGGGATCCCAACCATTTCCCATTTGTCCCACCAAAAGGACAAAGTCAGAGTTACGACCGAGCTTACGTATGTCGTAGTGTTTGTGAACACTAAGAAATAGCCCACCCTTCGGTCTCCCCAATCGGCCAGCAATTGCAGGAGTTACAATCTGATACTGACAGTCACATTCAAGCTCATCAACTGGCCAAGTCTCCTGCAAGGCAACTACTGCATGCTTTTCTGGATCATTCCATAGGTCTTCCCCCATTAGAAAGTGGAGGTGTTCTCTAGTGTTCCAGGAAAGTAGAGTGGAGTGACTACTATAGTCAGTGCAAAATGTTCGATTGGAGAGCCACGACCAATGATTACTAGTCCTCTCCCATAATTACTAGTCCTCTCCTTCTGCCCCTAGATGCTTAACAGAGAGCATGGTATTTATGAAGGTTTTCCTCTTCGCTTTCCCGTTTATCGCCACAGTCAAATTTCCTTCCACACAAGGCCTTGCATTTATGGGATCTAAGTTTCAATTGTGGTGCAGTCATACCCCATTTTATGGAACTCTTCAGCAAAGGAGATAACAGTTGCTCTCACTGAACTTGAGTAAAAGTAAACTCTAGCCCCAGCTAATGGTTCATCATCAATTAGGTCTACTAACATAATATCACTAGAATGTACTACTCACAAAGGGTTGCTAAACAGTTTTTAGATGGACAAAACAAACTTTTAATTAAAAGGCTACATTCAGGATTAGGATCTTTCCAGTTAGAGGTTATTGCGGAATACGTGCGTAGCTCCGCCTCCTCATGTGTGTCCCAATTATTATCCCTCTTGGGTCGTTGAGCAGCTGTAACCTCATTGTAATATTTTGCAGTGTTATTAACCATTGTGCGATTAGGGTGTTCTTGGAAAATGATTTGACTCTTGCTGTGTGGGGAAGCTCCGCCATGGTGAGCGTTCTCAATACTTTCGTTGGACACAAAAAGGAGATCTACCCCCTGTAAATTAATAGTCACATCATGCAATCCTTGTGAACAGTGCTCCGCCGGCAGGCTTCACTGCACTGGTCCTGAATAAAAAAAGTCACAAATGTCTTTATTGCGCAGTTGTGTCACTTTTTGAGAGCAAGTGGAAAAGGATTGGTCGTTCTACGGTAACTCATCAAAGTTATTATCTTCAAGTCTCTTCTTCACTAGTTTCAACAGCCTGATTCTATGAGTCTGTATCTTTGTCAATTTCTTTTAAGTTATTATGTTTTAATGGAGTGTATTCCATCTACGTCAGACACTGCTACTACGTCACACAAATCTTACTTGGCATCCTTGTTAGGGAGAATTCTCATGAATGTGCTAATTCCCTTCACCTTAGAGACCCCCAGCAACTTCGCTGGAGTTTGAGGACTTGATTTTTTACCTGGAAAGAGTGTGAGCCTTTTTTCCCACTCTTTCATGTATTTTGATGTGTGTTTTTCACTTGTGTTCTTTGATTATGGAGTTTTAGATAACTCCATAGGCATCATCTTTTCAGATGTGTTACACAGCACCCTCAGTGTAGTGACACAGGGATGTCTTTTAGACTTTCCAAAGGTTTAAATACCTTCTCTGGGATAAACTACTGTTTCCCAGAGAATGTAAAGTGAAATTGACTTTACTAGTCTTTCCAAATTCCTAGACGCAGCACACACCATCTTACAATGGGGTGCCGGAGGAGTTACATAGTATCACCTGTGTATAAATACTCATGCAGCAGTCAAATGCTACCCTTTCCTTTTGAAAAGGCTGGTGGCAGTGGTTTTACAATGGACTACCATGATTTTTCCCGACCACGAACACCGTTGGCTTAAAATGACGGGAGCCATGTTTTTCAAGATGGCGCCTTAATCCCCTTTGTTTAAATAGGTCCAGGTCTTCTTTTTGGAAAGGTCCTTTTAGTGTTTGTCTCTGCGTGCCAAACCAGGTTTGGTCCCTTTGTTTGTGTGCTTTTTGGGGGCTTTAGGACTGAAGACAGCCTCTGGTGTCTGAGTGTCTGGGGTGGGCAGGAAGTGAGGGAGGTGCCGAAACTCCCTGTGCTTAGTCTCCTAGGAGACCCAAATGCACTCTGGCGTGATTGGCTGGCTTACTGTCCGGCAAGGACAGCCACCCTGCTGGGTGAATGACAGCTAGGCTGGAATGAAAGGGAGAAAACTGTTTAAAAGAGTCTCTTGTACTGGAAAGCAGAGTCGACCACTGGAATGAAAGAACCAAAGAAGAGCTGGAAGAGGACGGCTGCTGCAACTCCTGGACCATTGTTTTGCCTGTTGAAGCCCGGCTGCAGGCCGAAATTACCAAGTTGATCTATACAGTGAAGCCCCTTCAAGGACGACGTCTCCCTTTGAGTTGGTGGGACCAATCAACTCGTAAGCCACCTGGACACCATTCTCAAGGCTGGTTAGGATTAACCAGGGAGAGGGATACCAGCTTGTGTGCTTGAATCTACATCCGCTGGAACTGAAGTGACTCTATCTTGTTTGCTTTGTCGACGATCCCGTGCAGTGCAGGAGTCCCCCAACATCCTCCCTCTTGTCCCCACGACTGAGGCTCAGGAACAGTGAAACCTGCAGGAACTGCCAGGAACCAACGACTTCAGCTGCATTTGTTTCTTCATTCTAAGGTACTGTGCCAACCCGATTGAGAGAAAGCCACTCTCGCGGTGAAAGTTTGTGAAACTTTCCCAACTTGCAGGCCTAATCAGCTTGTGACCCCACAAATGATTCTTTTTTGCCTAAACTACTTCTGAGAACTTATACAAAGACTTTACCGTTTGATACCAGAACTGCTCTTTCCTATCTAGAACACTAGCCTATTGACTTTGGCCTGGCCTATTGACTTGAATTGAACTCTGTTTAATAAGTATATGTGATCTATTCTGCTTATTTTCGTCCCTTTTGATCACTTCGAAGTAACTGAACTGCCATTTTGCTTCTATTTCGGGGGAGCTCAAACTGTCTCAAAATCTTAGAGTTTTGTATTGAAGTGTATTGGTATATAATATTAAGTTGTCTTCTACTAGTGATATGTTTTCTAAATGATTATGTAATAAATTAATAAGTGTTTACCAGGAAACCTTGAATATAAGTGTTTTCTTAAACCATTGTGATTGAAAGTCCTTTTTGTAACTACTTGTACTGGTCACATTCACTCTTGAGATAAGCCTGGCTGCTCAGCTCGCTACCAAAAACTGTGTGGTACAGACTTACACAAAAGGTTGGTTTGGCTAACACCTGTAGACCTAATTGTGTGTAGTGGTTCCATCCTCGCTTGCTGTTGCTTTTTCCTTGGAATGTGACTAGCATTCCTTATTGGGCATTTCCTCTTAGACATGTTATCGGTACCCAATAACTCCTGCTCCATGGGCCTGTTTATTTATGTTGATATGAGCAATGCATAGCAGCTCAGGTCAGGGTTAGCTGCAGTATTTGCAGATTGTGTGATAGTGGCCGGCCTATTTAAGGTATCACTGGTAGCAGTGCACCTGTTGCTGTTTGGCTTGACGTTAGTTGCTTCTAACTCACATGAGATAGTTTCCGTGGAATAATGCATGCCACATTGGAAAAATCAGATTTAATACAGAGGTTTTCTGCGTAATCATATTTAATGGTTGAGTATGAGCCATGACTTCTTGATGAATGCGCTCAGTGTTTAACTAAGGAAGTCAATAAAAAGTCTAAAGCTTGAAGTTTTAGAGATGAGGACAGCGAGTTATGTTATTCCAGCTGATCCTTCATTCCAAAGGGCGAGTGCAGCTCCTCATTTACATGAGTGATCGTCGTTCTGTTCCTGCCTTCAGATGGAGGGCTTCTAGGCACTACTTTAGGTACTTCTGCATTTGAAGATCTAGACAAGACATTGGATAAATTGGGTACATTGACCCTCAATCCCAAATCTGCATTCAAGATAGTAGAAATGAACAGGGGAAATGTGGGTGACCGTAACATACATCTATCCATCAGTTCCTCTAGTCATGTTTATACCACAATGTCCAGCTGCCTCCTGGATGTTGTGGTTTCTGGAATGCCTCTATTTTGAGGCTTTATTTGAATGTTTTGAATTCGCTCTTCCTGATTCACACCCTGTGTACATCAGGGTGCGTCTTATTAATTGCAGGCTCAAAATCAGCTTCTTATGCTGAAATGAGAGATTTGGTTAGTTTAGTTCACAGCTAGGATAGTAAAGGGTTTACTTGCTTTTTTTAGCGCTGGTCTAGTGTTTGTAGTAGTCTTGTTTAAAAAACAAATAGTGATCTTGGCATTCAGCAGCAAGGCATTATTTCTGCCTTGAGGTTTTTTAGAAATCGCCTTTGCTTTGGTAAGGGGCTTCCTTAAGTCATATGAGTGCTTTGTCATGACTCATGAGGCTATCATCAGTAGGAGGGACAAAATCACTCGCCCAATTCGGCTGCAGCACTATGTCTCTAGATCCGATCGGGAATGGTGAACGCAGAACTGCCTTCTTCATGTTTGGTGAAGTCCCGGGCTCTGGATCGCCGGTTGATGGTGTGATGGTGACGCGCTTTGCATGCTTCGTGCGTGCCGCTGAAGCACCACACTTAGGTAAGACACACCGGATCATGGTTCAAAGGGCTCCTGCCCACCAGTCAGCACGCCGGGATTGATGGAAGTCCTCCCAAGCAGGTTCCAGTAAACGATTCTCTGATCTCAGGTTTGTACTCTTGTAGTAACTTACAAAATGAAGTGCCGCTTCACCATGCTCTTCTGACTTAAGTAAGACACCGGGTCGTGGTCCAAAGGGCGCCTACCCAACAGTCACCACGCCAGGATTGATGGGTGTTGAAGTCCTCCCAAGCATGTTCCAGTAACTCACTCAGCCATTCAGATATATGTTAAATATGATAGGGGTGAAATGTAAAAACCTCAAAAAATGTAATGTAATGTAAATATGACTGCAACTTGTGTTAGAATCTTTTTATGTAAGGAAGCGCACAGATGCCTTTGGGCTTGGCGCGCTATACAAGCAACACAAATAAATAAATGAATAAATAAATAAATAAAGTAAACGGTTCTGAGATCTCAGGTTTATAGTAATCTACAAAATGATCCACCTATTTAGAGTGGGTTTACTCACTTAATGTGAGGTTATCATGAGTGGATTGATGAGGTCAAAGGTCATGTGATGTCCCTTCCTGTGATGCCATTGGGGGTGTGATGTAACTTCCGCTACCCCTGGTATTTGAATGAATTTAGATCTGTGTGCATAGTAACTTTTCTTTCAATCGTTTGCTTTAAGCCCTCTTTTTGCCTTTGATATCTTCATTAATGCCTACTTTGCAGCAACTAGTATTAACATTCACTAAAAAGAGTGACTAGCCAAACTCAATAAAGGAAAAATACAAAGAATAACAGTCAACGATTGCTGTCCCATAATGTTTTGCAACATGGTCATCATACTTCTGCTATTTATCTGTAAATGTTGCCCCTTTTGCCCATGATAATGTGTGAATTATGGCACCACCATTCAGAACATGTATGAGCATCCTCCAGAGAATCTGCAGCAGTCATCAGTCTTTCATCAAAAGCATTTGCCAGAGCAGACTTCACATATTTTCCCATAAACTGTTTATCGAAGTCAAACACACACGGAGGCCAAGTACAGAGTTCAAAGGTGCCACTCTCTTCAGATGTCCTTATTGACATGGGAAATGGATGAACATGGTAGGTGGCACCTGTGATGATGAGGGATGAACATGGTAGGTGTCACCTGTGATGATGATGGCCCTTTTCAGCATCTCCAGTGGGACATCTTGAGAATCCTTTTTAATGTTTGCTTCTTTGTAAGAGGTCACCCGTCAGTTTGAATGTTATTCTCCATCGAATAGCCTCTTCCTCGTCTGCTGCTACCTTCTTCTGGCTGTTGGAGGGACCAGTAAATATACAGGACAGATCAATAAAAACCTGGATGAAAGCATTGAGATCACTGAAACTGTAAGATCTGTATCATGTACGCATGCATGTGTTGAATTCAGGGTCCGGCCATAAATGACTCTGACACTCCAGTGAACTGTTAACTTATTTACTTAAGTTCAGGTACATCAAATAAAGTTCTTAAAGTCAGGCATGTAAAAGGGGACATAGGACACCCACCAGCATCCTCTCTCAGGGCTTACATCCTTGCAACTGAGAAACCTGGAACACACTCATATATAAACATTCTAAGGCCTGCATCCTATCTCAAGATTCTAGTCACTTGCACCAGATGCATGCTAAATTAATCACAACAGCATGTCTCTAGAGCACCTGGTATCTGAAGTGTGGGTGTGCTGTTCTTCACCGTGCTATGTGACTTTGGGATCGTCACGGAGTGGGTATTGACGTAGGAGCAGTTTCCCCTATGGTATTAGGCGAGGCTGTGGTGTAGCACATTGCGCAAGTAGGCAAGCCAGTAGAAGATGTACATCGGCAACAGGAAAATAATGCAAGTTGGTGGGCTAAGAGAGTTTGGGGGAGCAGGCTCTCGGGTGCGGGGTGGTGGGAGATGGGGAGGAGACAGGCTGGAGAGGGGGTTACGTGAGGAACTCAATGTTAGAGCAGGAGAAGGGAATAGGAACAGGGGTTAGCAGCCAGTAGAAGAACTATGTCCAGGGAGGGACTTAGAGGCACACAACACAGTGTTTTCACAAGGGAACAGGAACATGGAGGAAGGGGTAAGATTAAAATGCAGAAATGATCAAAGTGCATCTAAAAAAGCAGGTGCACAGGAAAATGCATCAGGGAAACAATGTATAACTGCTCATCCTTGATTTTGGTCACTGATTCCTGAAATGATCTGTCCTTCCTACAAGCAATGCTGTAAACCCTGTGACACTGAACGTCTGAGGCAGGTTGCTCAGTTATGCACATTGACTTTGCTTGAAAAGCTTTTGATCAAAGGTTGTTCCTTTCTTCACACACCTTCAGTTTGGTGTCATGCAACCTCAGTGTATCCACTACAGATGCTTTTGATTTAAGTTTCCTTTCAGTAGTAGCAATTGTATTTGCACAAACAGTCTCTTCAAGTATACACTGGTAGTTCTGTGTGAAGAAACAGACCACTGCCTGTTCCTGCTTTTCCAAAGTTGCTTCGTGCTATTGCTTTCAGATCAACTAAAGAGCAGCTAGGGAGGATCTTGTTGCGAATCTTAGAGCTGTGAAGATAAAATGTATTCCATAGGATTGGTCCTCTGAACATACATAAGAGAAACACGTATACACTATTTTATCAGTTATGATTAGATGGGAGAAAGCTAGATCACTTGCCAGCCTGTCTTTGTTTAGCACTAAGCTCACTTTAAAGAGTGGGGTTTTTTTTTGCGATTGAGATTCAATCTCCTACCCACGAGGGAATGAATAGCATCAAGGACCAAGTCAGCATTATTATCTAGGGAATGTCGATATTGTGGAGAGGTTGGAACTGTTGAAACTCTTAAGCATTTATTTGTGGAGTGTGACAAATTAACAGGAGAACGAGAATTTTAAACAGAAGAGAGAAATCCTTAATTATTGCAACTATGGCATATATTAAAGCCATCTTGGACAACAAATGATCTTTATTACAGTCTAGGGTTGTGTACTAAAGAATTGAACATGTCTGGATTGCTGAGATTACTAACAATTATTTAACATATGTCTTTTTCAGGTAATGTGTTTGATATGCTTTGTTTTTTTTTTGATAGGAAGAGCTGAATATATTTAGGGTAACATGTAATAACTCTCTTTTTATATAATGAGGGATATCATTATTATTGTCATCGTTCCAAAAATAAAGTGGCAGTATTTCCATATGCTTGCACTTTTCCGGACCGGCAAACAACAAGTTTGGAGTAAAATCAGGGTGCCACCGGCAAAAAACTGCTTTTTTTACCAGCACCTGTATTACAGGTTCCACTTATACTGGCAATCTCCTCCATGGAGTCCTATGGAATGGGGATTTACTGGTATTCCCACTGCCTGTAATATATTGGTAATTCTGGGATATCAGGCAGCAGGAATGGTAATACCGTTTGCCAGTATTCCACTGAAATTACTGGCGGGATACTGGAAAACATGTAATGACCCCCCTATAGATGTTTTAAAAAATAAATTAAAAAATAAGATTTAGATTAAGCCTCTATTATAGGATATTTTAATTTGAAATAGGGTGGCTGTTGCCTTTTAGTTTGCACTTGATGAATTTTCCGCAGATTTATTGAGGGTTTTACTTGTTTAGTATGTATCTGATGAGAGGCCAAAGTGTACGTACGTACTTCTATGCTGGGTATATATACCTTTGATGTTATTGATGTTTTGTTCTTCTTTTTGTAAAGGATTGTAAAGATTTAAACCATATACAATAAAAATTGCTTTCATTTCATGTTTGATGTTTATTAGATTAGATTGTTATAGATTGTTCTACCAATTCAGCATGGTCTGTGAACTTTTACAGGAAATAAGGACCAATAACCAATACATTTTGTCTCCACATTGGATGCATGATTTAAAAAAGCCTTCTTTATCTTTGCTAGTCTATTGGAAATGGTTTTTGTCATCCACAGGTTGTTCAGAAGACTTATTCATTCATACTGAAATCTTCCTATGCCAGAAACAAAAAACAAGCAATCAGCAAGTAATAATCAAATACTTACAAGCAAGTAAATTTATCTTGGCTTGCCAGCCAATTATGTTCTGAACTACCCATACTAGTATTCAGCACATATTCATTCATATAAGCATAAGATATCTTTCCAATATAATTGTTTAATAACCTTGCATAGTGTATGTACTGACAGTGCACTTGCACTCAGCCGTTGCAATGTACATGGGCTGCCTATGCCATAACACAACTCCTTAGTCCACCGAAGGCGTGCTCAACCTGCCACGTACCTGAACGTGAACTGTTAGGTGTAGCTGGAGGCGGTTACAAATGTGAGCAGTTTCCTTCAACTAACACAAAGCACCCAAGTCAAAACAGATAGTCTGGTGAGGTTGGGGTGGCAGCCCAGGGAAAATCTGTTTGGGGAAGAAGAAGCCCTCAGGTGGAGTCCAGTATAGGCTTCCAAGGATGCAGGGTAGGAACACAAACAAAGACTCAAAAGAGGAAGAGCTGAAAGAGCTGAAGCCATAGGATGGCGTACAGAGTGATAAAAGATACCTTTAGAAGCATAGGGCAACAAACAAGAATTGCCAAACCAGCCTCTTCACACGCAAGTTCCTGAGCATTGAGACATGGGGTAAGTCCTCAGAGATTGTATATAATGATACGAAGCAGTTGCAATAGGTTTCCACAGTGTGCTTGAGTAGACGAGCGTCTGGTCGTCATCTTGGAAGAAGAACGGAGCATGGTATACGGAGGTCGCCATCTTGGAAGGTGCATGTGCCAGGAGTTGTTCCATCCCCAAGCAGATGTAGAGGGTGTCACCATCGCCAATTGGCAAATGCCCCTGTATGTGGATGCATAACAAAACCCAAGATTCTAGCTGGCTATAACATGTTCATGTTTATGTTCAGGTGGTTCTGGTCCTACTAGCAGATAGAAATGAAAAGGACTTCCCACCAGCTGCGGCTTTTTAACACATTTGAATTACAAGTCTAGATTGAGTCCTGGGGTCTGTGATGTCTCCGTGTCTGATGCAAAACAAGGCTCTGTCAGAGGATGTTCAGCTTATTTCTATAGATGGCCTTATGAACCGTACGCATTGCCTTAAAGAGTATTCTCTTCCTGACTGGCAGCTAGTGGGCAACAGAAATCCCAGTGAGACAGATTCAATGTGTTTATTATTAGCAGCACACGAGCAGCTGTATGTTATTCTCAGTAGAGTCGTGAGAGAAGTTTTTCAGGTGGCAACACATTTATAGCCAATACCGTGTGATGAAAGGATAGCAAAGGCAGCAGCTTCTTTCATTTGGAAAATCCATGACTTAACCACCTGAGCAAGATGCGTTTCCAAAGAAAGTTACTCATCCATAAGCACACCCAAGTTTCGCACAATGGCCACAATCACAGAACTACAGGGGCACGACATAAGGAGGAGGGCAGAACAGATCCCACCATGGACTGTAGGAGGCTTTCCCCACAATAAAATGTAAGACTATCTTTTAGATAGGCTGGTGCATTTCCATAACGGCATTTATCGGACAGGGAGATTACTCTGAGGCATATTCTTGTGGCCACAGGCAGCCAATGGAGTTCCATCCTGGTTCTGGAAATGTGGTCCCTTCTCTTTGCACCGCACACAATCCTGACTGCCTCATACTGAATCGCCTGACGCTTTTTGACACAGTCTTTAGTAGCACCTATCAGTAGGGCATTGCAATAATCGAGCCTGGGCATGATGATGGCCATGAACAGAATTTCGCACTTCTTAGATGTCATGAAAGGTTTAATTTGCCTAAGCACTCTTAGATGTAACTGAGATCTCTTAACAGCCTCACATACTTGTGCTTTGTGGTGCTAGTTATGGGTACCCCCTTGTTTGTATCCGTACAGACTCAGATGCAAGCTATAGTCTAAAGTGGATGTTTTCCACATCGAGAGGCACTACAGTATTAGTGGCACACAAGCTGATGCATCCTATTTGATAGGCAGTAAGCAACTACACTTGCACACTCGGGAGTATACACACGGGTGCCGGCCTCCCTATTGATACACCTATTAATATTCATGCTGTTTTGTATCCAGTCCTCCAGGTTCACTGATAAAGGGCTATGGCTTATAGCAGGGTGTTGTACCGCACCCCATCATCTTTACGGGTTAATCGGTTCACTCTAACACCATAGACACCGATGGCACATTTGATAATGTTCTAGTAGGGACGTTTCCTCCCCTCACTCTTTGGTTGGATTGCTATTTAGTTACAGACTAACCAATTTCGAAATGCTGTACGCTCCCCATTTCCGTTAGTGGTGGCAGACTCTATGTCCTCCTCTCTCTAGGTGAAGAGAATTTAACCGTACATAATTGGCGCTCCACTCACGAGCCTTTCTCCGCTCCTTGTTGCAGGGACTCCATTGGCCTTTTTGTAAAGATCTATCTACCCATGCTAGTGGCCTCAGTTTTTTTGAGTAAGAGCCATAAAAAGGGCCACTCTCTATTCTGCTGCGTCTCCACGCATGGTTTACAGACGTATTAACATTCAGGTGAGCCCATTTTAATTGAATAATCTTACCTACTTATCAGTTCTATCTGTAACAACAGAATTTCTCGAACACCGGTTCCAGCTCCTTTGAGAAACACTGATTTAGGTTTTTCATGTATTCATTACAGGTGTTCAGCTATTTCATAGCTGACTACAACTTGATTCACTTATGTTGTGAGCCCCCACGAGCACCACGAAGGGTAACAAAAACCCAACGTCTAGTTCTCTCGTTTCCCCCTTTGGGTAAATGACAGATGTACCTTAGCTATCTACTAGCTCCTTATCTGTCCCCTTTTCTTTTAATCTACAGGTTGCACGTGTACACTATACTGTCCAATTTACGAATCAGTTTATGATTTTAATTTAGATTTTCGTGATTTTGACAAACCCTCCTGATGAAAGTTCTCTGAGTAAACCTCCTAAGAACAAAAACATGTCTAGACAATGTCCTGGATGTATACAGGATTACAACTTGTGTTATCGAATAATAATCAGAAACTGAATTACATTGCAATTTGTTTGCTGAATGTACGCTATACCTTTTTGTTACCTTATCATTTGATTGGAATTGACGAAATCCTTGTTTTTTTAGATGTTGATCTTAACAGAGATTATGTATAGGAATTTATGATGTTTATTATTAGCTGTGTGAATTAGAACCTCTTTATGTGTATTTAATTAAAGTTCATATATGGTTTTTTAGGAACCTAATTGCGGAGTGCTACCTGTTATTGAACTCTGTCTGCAAATATATTGATAGTTTACCATCATAACAGCTGGAGAACTTGTTTGGGCTAGCCCAATTTCTGTGATAACCTTTGTGCCATTTACGATCGCAGTGGCTGGTTTTATTGTTGTATCAGGCCTGTTTTCCAAGTTCAGAGTGTTGATATAACTTTGAACAATGACTTTACATTTCAGCTTTTGTGCTGCAAGAAATAAAACAAGTTAAGGGTGGAGTCCCATAATGGAGTATAGGAGTGAAGCAGTGCTCGCACTGGCTGGGAGGCATAAGTAAGCGTTGCAGCGCCCCTACGAAGGAAGGGTTAGCAAGGGCTGTGAGAGGAAAACCACTAGGCAGATTGGAAGAGGGGCCTAAATAGCATGTGCTTGCATATAAGTGGGGGAGAGAATCTCCTGTAGCACCGTATGAGGTCATCTTTCAGGGCCTACCTGAGAACACGGTGTGTACTTCTCAACAGTTCAGGGAGCAGTGCACTGTGTGGGCGTGTTCGGCATGGCCCGTCAAAGACCGGATTGACTCAGGTGTGCCGGCGCTGGTGCGCCAGTACAAAGTATCAGTAGGAAACGTGCAGGGGCAGCTTGGATATGGAGTTTTATATCTCGCTGGAGCAGCATTGCAAAATGCAGCAAGTAATAGTATTTAACAGCCTTAGAGTGAATCACATGACAGAATGTTGACAATCCCAACTAGCTGGATATATAAATCTCGTAGGAGTTCACAGTTGCAATTCAATGTAGAAAAAATACAATTTAGCTCACACAGATCCCACTACTCTCCATGCAACAGATGATATTGAGATGAGATTACAAAAGACATAATGTTCTGCTAAAGGGTGGTGGTGGGTCAGAATGAAAATATGGGACTATACTAGAGAGCATAGTTTGCAGATTTCTTTAGCATAGTAGGTCCCAAATATTCTCAATTTGATGCATAGCCAGATCTAGAGATTTACCTTAAATGACACCATTTTGGTCATGTTTCAAAACCAGGATTAGGAGCCAGGTCTCGAGATTCATAGCCAGCAACATGCACTTTAGACCATCTCTTCCAATTATATGTTGTCACCCTTTTCCATCAGCGTTTGTTAAAGAATATATTGTCCCCCTCTTTAACTGACTCTGGATGACTTATTTGCATCAGGTTTTGTGCTCACCCTTATTTAAAGGTTGGAGTAACTTCCTCCTGAAAAACCTAACACTGACCCAATGGCATAACAAATGTATTTCCAATCGCCAACCTATTCATAGAAGCAAAAATCCTTGACGAGATTGCCAAAGGACAATTCCTAAGGTACATTGAGACAAAGTCCCCATCTCCACCAATCTATGCTCACACCTACAAAGATTCGAGGGGGATTATCTGTACTCCTGCCCTCTATATGGAAGATTAGAAGCACAGAGCACCCCAGCCAAGGTTCTCTATATGGTAGCCATGGACGAGCAACCAAGGCTTAAGCTCTCAGGAGGTGATGCAGGCTGGTTCTTAAGTACAGTGTAGTCCCCAAGCCCCCCAAGAAATGTCCACACACTATGTTATGTGCTAACACAGTTCTTTATATAAAAATAACACACTTTGTACTTTGGCAAATCTAATATGGCAAATATATACAATGGGCCTCATTACGAGCATGGAGGTAATGAAAAAAGGCAGGCGTAATGGTATTACCGGCATCGCTAATGGGTCTGGGCCATTATGAGCTGACAACCCGGCAATACCGCCACCACCCGTACCATGCCCCTTCATACCGGCATGCGTGCATACATGCGCCCCTTCGCAGCGGAAATACTGGGATGCTGCTAACAGGAGGACATCACAAGTTACGCGGGCATGCACTTACTGGCATCCCGAAGGCAGTAAATAGGGCCTGCACGATGGCGGCAATACAGGCATCACGGACCACCCGCAAATAGAAACCTGAAGTGTAGCCAACTGCCACAGGTGCACACAATCACCACAGGTGGAGTCAATGGATCCTGTCCCAGTACAAAAGGAGCACACCCACACACCACACACCTTCCTACACCAAAATGATCCCACTAGCTGTTGCAATCCTGGGGCTGGAGGACATGACTCTACTGCTACACCAGCAACAACAACAACAACTAAACAACAACAGGCAGCACAGAGGAGATGCAGGAGGAGAAGGAGGGTGAGACGGGCCCAGCAAGTCCCACCAGTGCATCCAGTGGTACCAAGTAGGCAGCCAGAGCCAGTCGATTCAATCTAACCCCTGAGCGGATCCACACACTGTACCGGTTGGACCGGGACACCATCAAAAACATAGTGGACATGATACACGATGACATTGTCAGCCTGATAGAAATCCACACTGCCATCCCCCCTCTACTGAAGGTAGTGTCTGTGCTCCACTTCCTGGCCACAGGCACCTACCAGCACACAGTGGGGCAGCTGCATGGCATATCACAACCTCTCTTTTCACATATGCTGACCCGAGTGCTGGATTCCCTCCTGAAGCACGCACACACCCACATACCCCTACCACGGACTGCCCAGGAGCTTGCTGACACTAAAGTAGGCTTCCACGCACTGGCAGGCATGCCCAATTGCGTTGGTGCCCTCGACTGCACCCATGTAGAATTCTTGGTCCCTCATGCCATAGAGGCAGTGTACCGCAATAGAAAGCAATACCACTCCATCAATGTGCAGATGGTATGTGACTCCAGCAAGATCATCACACATTGTTGTGCCCAATATCCCGGATCCACACATGATGCCATGGTGTTGCGGAACTCCACGCTACCACGCTACATGAAGCGACATGCTGGACGACGTGCCTGGCTGCTTGGTAAGTTGCCTGATAGGTCCATGGCAGTGCAGTGGGTGGAGGGGGCGAGACAGGGGAGCGCATACACCACCTGGGTGAGAATGGGGGGGACGCATACACCACCTGGGTGAGAATGGGTGGTGAGTGGACAATGCACATACAGCGAAACAATGTAGGCCTGAACATCCAAACCTGAACATGACACATCAATGCCATAAATAAGACCAATGCAGCACAGCAATGACATTATGCCAGACGTACAAGCAGGCCACCATGGGAATGTCAAGCGATGGATGACAGAACATGATCACACCTGTGGCAATGCCACTATTGGGAATACATAGAGAGTACCGCACATCACCAACATGGGTGTTCAAACATTGTTCTGCATCCACAGTACATCTGCATGAGCATGCAAGTGAACGCCCTGCATCAGCTAGACAATGCAATGCACACCAGCAGAACATATTACCGTACACATTTTGTGTCAAATAAACCTGAGTGCATGCATCCAGGGACATGTGCATGTGAACACTGAATAGCTGCAGCCATGGTAGTGACCACTAAGGCGACAGGTCTGATATCGACTAACACATGCCTCATTGTGTCCCCATGCAGGTGATGGTGGCTATCCCTTGAAGCCGTGGCTACTTACCCCTGTACAGAACTTGCAGAACAGGCACGAAGAGGAGTACAATCGGATTCATACCTGTACCTGCGTTGTGATCGAGTAGACCTTTGGCCTGTTGAAGGCACGGTTCCACTGTCTGAGCAGGTCTGTTGGAGCACTCCTTTACGGGCCTGAGAAGGTGCCAAAGATCACCATGGTCTGTTCCATGCTGCAGAACATGTGCATCCGGAGAAATTTACCTATGCTACCTAACATTGACCTGCATGCACTGGGTGAGGAGGATGATGAAGATGAAGATGATGAAGATGGAGGAGGAGCAGCACCCCTGGCAGTTCGCGATGCACAGTATGGCCGTGCTGTGCGCCAATCACTGATTGACGATTTCTTCTGAACCACAGGGATGCTGATGGGTCTGTGTTATTACTACACTGGGCACTGGGATTGTGTGGATATAGACACAGGGTGTGTGGGGAGTTGGGCACTGTGCGCTGTCAAGAATTGAATAAAAACACACAAAATGAACAATGTCCAGTCATGAAATGATTTTTAACACAACGGGTGTATTGGAATATTAACAATATAGTGCTAGAACTCTCCACCTCACACACACCCTACCCCCTCCCACCACCCCCCAAAACCCCCAACACCCTATACCCCCCAACACCCATACCTCCAAACACCCCATACCCCCCAACACCACCTCCCGCCTCACCCATTGTCATTGAAGAGTTTTGCAAGGTGGCAGTTGCCACATGCAGGGTGGAATGAAGAGGAGGGATAGAGTCAAAGGCTACCCTAGTCATGGGCGTGACAGAAGGTCACCAAATCTTTGCAGCAGAGCTAGGTGGCTGCTAGCACAAAAAGAGACCACCGTGAAGTACAAGAATGTCAAAAAAGGAAAGGTTTTATTTAAACTGACACAAAGACATATTTACAATTTTAGCATGTGCCGTAGCACTAGAAATATGCAAAATTAAGTACATTAGAGTCTGCATATTGGTGAGTTAGTAAACAAAGTGACGGTTCATTTCATGTATTGCTTCTAACCCCTGAGCAGATCCAAACACTGTACCGGTTGGACCGGGACACCATCACCAACATAGTGGACATGATACATGATGACATTGTCAGCCTGATAGAAATCCGCATATTGGTGAGTTAGTAAACAAAGTGACGGTTCATTTCATGTATTGCTTGACATGCTTGACATGAGTTGACAATGTTAACATATTGCCATGCCATGTCAAGCAATACATGAAATGAACCGGAGGTGGAAGGTCCACTGCCTGCTTGTCTGGCCCTGGTACCCTTAGTGGATGTAGTGGCCTTTGGAGCAGACTCCTGGCCATCACTTTCTGCTTCTGTGCCTGTGAGGGAACAGGAGATGCAGGGCATCAGTGATGGTGGTACGTGCAAGATCCATGATTTGGGGATGTTCAATATTTCACATTTCATGCATTGCTTTCTTGTAGGTGTGACGCTCAGGGTACTTGTAATGAGGGGGGGCCATATTGGCATACGCCGTGGACTCTCATTTCTGGACTGCTGTGTTCTAGGTGGCATACCGTTGTATTGCGGTTTGCGTGATGTGTGTCATGTGATTGATCCCTGTGTGTTGGGTGTCTGTTGGTAATGGTATTGGCACGCAGCATGCATTTCATTGTGACAGGGTTTGGGCCACCATCTGGACATGGATCTGTATATGTGTGTATGATGGCCCATGCATTGGCTTAGTTCACTTTCATCTGTTGTGCTACATCATGCTTTTGTTTACTGGGGTTTACGGGGTCACTCACCTTCATCTCCCGATGTCACTGCACCTGTATCCATTTCTCCAAAGCCCTCTATCGACTCCATATTTATCATGGTGCTGCAGGTCTCCTCCCGGGGGGTGGACTTCCGAGTTGCCTTTGACATGATGGGATGATTGGGCCTGCTCTCCACTCTGTAGCACTGCTGTGTTAAGATGATTGCAATGGATTGTGTTTTTAAAGATGGCCGCCGGCGTATTTCCCGTTCAGGCGCGATGACGTTACTTCCGGGTCCGGTATTACGAGCCCGGTATTTGCATGATGGCATTGCCGGGTGCGTTATTAAGGGGTTGCTCCTAGGCAGAGGCGTTAACAGCGGGTGCGTGATGGCGCTATCAGGGGTTTGAGGGGCCTTTAGTGGCATGGCGGTGCAGCCATTACCGGCATGGGGGTTCGCGCGTGCTCGCGCTCTCGTAATCAGCCACTATTAGCGGCGCTGAGGGTGCACAGACACGCTAATAACACCATGCCGGTAATGACTGCGATTTTACTGCGATTCTCATAATGAGGCCCAATGTCTATTTGGTACCACTCTTAACTACTGACTCCTTTAAAATGCACTAACTGCTGACAGTTTCTAAAGGCATACAAATGAAACAGTAATGTGTATCAGCATAGGACATAGGAAGGAAGACCAGTTAGGTTAAACAATGGCAGAATGGTTCTCTTGTTACTAAGACACAGTTCTGTGTGAGGATCCCCCCACATGGGTAACCTGTAATAAAGATTATTAGAACACCCTAGTGGTGTTTTCAATTGATGTGATTGGTCAATCTGAGGGCTACATGAACTGGTATAGCCTGCAGATTGATTACAGTCCAAAATGTTAATTGTAGGTACTTAGCTCTGCCCGCGCCGCTGCTGCAGCCACCCATTGAAGGCTAAGAAGTTGGAGTGTTGTTGTCCATGTAATTTTGGAATGGAAAGAGTTAACGTGAAGAGTTAACGCTCCATTCTGTATTACATGTGGAAAACCAATGTGTGCCACATAGCCACGCCCACTCCAGTAAAGCAAGAGAAAACGTTTTCCGTTCGCAAGGAAAGCATTTCAACTAGCTGAGAAGGAAAAGCAAAATGTTTTTATAATACGGAACGTGCCCTCTATCATTTTACGCCGCAATAAATTAACATGGAACCATGCCCTGATGTCCTCGGTGCACCGTTGTATGAGAATGGCTAATGGAAGAGAAGGAGATCAAAATGTAAGGTGATTGATTGCATGCTAAGTTAATGTGTGTGCAGAGGCACCTTGCAAATGTTTTGCTACTCGATTTAAATGTGCAATGCTTTCAAGGTAACGTTTCTATAGTGTAAAAAGAAAACCACTTAATTAGAACACTGGGCAGGCATACACACACCTGATTTCTCCTTAATGGCATACTCCTCCCACCCAATCACCTTCCACCACCCTATAACAAAAAATCACAAACAAGGCAACGGCTGCATCATTGTAGCTTGTACTTTGTCATTCTACACTGTGTTGTTTGATAGCAATGGCACATATATCATTTAGCCTCCTTGGAAAGAAAACCTGGATGAGTGGCTGAAAGAAGATAGTGAAGACATGGAGGAAATGCCTAAAAGATACAATTGTCTGTCTGAAGCAGATTTAAATGCTCTGGAGATCAACAGATGTGTAGCCAACACACAAAATGCTACCAAATGGGCAACCAACATGTTTAAAATCTAGCTAGCACAGTACAAACTGTCCTTGTATTTTGAAGAACTTGCACTCCCAATGTTGTCCAACATTGCGGAAAATTTTATGCAGATACGTAATTCATCTGGCTCTAGATATCAGCCTGCAAGCCTGATTTCAATCCCTGCTGGCCTCAATAGATACCTGAACAACCCTCCATTTTCACAAAATGTGAACTTGATTCATGGGGAAGAGTTTGAAAGTGCCAACAATATTCTGATTGCCACGATAAAGAAAGGAAGACGTGAGGGCAAAGATCAAACAACGCACAAACTAGGCATTAGCGGAAATGATCTGCACTCACTAAAAAGTACTGGAATTTTCAATACAGACAATCCAATAACTCTTCAATATAAAGTATGGTACGATTTACAACTGCATTTCGCACGACGATGAAGAGAAGGACTGCATGCTCTACCAAGTGATACTTTCCGTATTTGCACATACGAAACCGGCCGCAAATATGCCACATTAACATTTAATGAAATTACCAAAAACCACCAATCCATCAATGAAAAAAAACGAGTCTTCGTCGGGCAATGTATGAAGATCCAGATAATGAGGACTGCCCCCTTAAATTGTTGGTACTATATATACAAAAACTCCCCCAGAATGCACCATATTTCATTGTCCTAGCCAAGAACATGACAATTGCTGAAGGCAAACTGAACCCCATTTGGTATACCTGCCGACCACTTGGCAAAAACACACTCGGCTCAATGATGCAAACAATCAGCAAGAAAGTTAACTACTATCTACATTGCGTGTGACAACTGTGCAGACTTTAGCCAACGGATGCTTGGAAACACATCAAATAATATCTGTTATTGGCCACAAAAGTCCTCAATTAAAAGCTACAGGACACCGCAGTAATCCGAGACAAGGGAATGGTCTGGGCTTCTGCACAATGTAGGAAAACCAAACGACATATCTGCAACTTCCCTTTGTACCACAAAACCAGACACAGATACACCTACAACATACACAAAAAGACAATATCCTGCAGGAACAGAAAACAGTGGAAAACCAACTGCAATAACTTTACCACATGAAAGTTCAAGTACATCATCAAACCCCAATACTGTAAGTGCTATCATATGCACTCCTACAGCCAACAAAAATAATAAATATCCTAAACTTTCCCAGAAAACAAACCAAGGAGCTGAAGAAACTTTTCCAGATGTACTACCAAACACATCATCTGTGCATAATTCGCTGTCTACCACCTCAACCCCAAATATAAGCAGAGGTGGAGTGCCCAGTCTTGTTCCACATGGGTAATTTATCAATTACACCCTTAATTTCTATGGCACCACACACTCAAATAGAAAATGTTCTTTTGACAACTGCTCTTTCCAACCTGTAACCCTTTTCCAAATAAATACTTAATGTCTGCAACATTTATGTACCATTTTTACATTTTTTCTACTTTAATTAAACTTGTCTCATTTTTTCTACTTTAATTAAACACTGAGGGTGTTCTAATAGCTTTATAGACCTGCACCACAGGCCGTACCGGGCGTTATGGTCCCTCATAACTCATTAAAGGCCCTCAATTCTCTCTGGCCATTTACTCATTCTTCAGGGCCCATAACGCCCAGTACTGCCCTCCATGCAATTCTATGAAGCTATATTGACTTATGCGATTTTGACAAAAGAGCCAGGCCCCCGGCTGATATCCCCGACTAGAGCAGCAAGAAATACTTGTACCAATTTCTCTGAAAACTACCTCATTAAAAGATCCAGGCCGAACTGGGAAACAAATGCGGCGATGGCTGCTGACGCTAACCCGCTGCCTATAAAAGCAGTGACACAGCTTGTAAATTTAAGCAGCGAGGATGTATCATTGTCACTTGGTCGATTTCTACAATTGTGGGACAACTGTCTAAGTCTGCTCTTTTAACACCTCTGAAATGATGTGTACTTAACACAGAGACGGTCATTGCCAGTACTCGGATGATTAAGAAATCTAATAATGCAATGCCTTTTCTAATAGATACTGAGAGTGTGAATATGAATCCTGTTGTCTACAGTAAATACATAGCAGGAATGTACGGATTCTTTGATGAAGGTAGTCCCCTTGAACCTTGGCAAAAGGATATGTGAGGTTCTATCTTGTGCTATGCCAATGAAAGCAGTCACTTTGGATGAGTTCAACGTGGCAGTACTACAATTAACTGAGTATGTGAAGCTCAGACGACATTAGGAGTTGTGGAAACATCAGAGAAACTTTCTTTTTCCAACGACTGCATGCCAAATAAAAGTGGCTTGGTTAGTAGTGCTGGGGTGTTTGAGGGTGTGCTCGAGGTTGAAGGTGATGAAGTTCTGACTGTCAATGCTTAACCCTCTGGGCGGCCCCTTCATACCTATTTGACTCATTTGCCACATCTACCTAATCCTGATTCAACTAGTAAGGAGAGTGCAAAACCAAAATATGTCTGGAAAAATTGCTTACGGTGACAGGGAAACTTATCCGGTGATACTCAAAACTTTAAAACAAAAAATTTAAAACTGGATTAAAGGGCATATATATATCCAGACCCATAATGAAAGTTAACAAATGTTATCAATTATTACCCAACATAATTCTAGAAACTTTTGGGACCTAATAAACACTATGAACAAAACCCAAGGTAGCCTACAAAGTAATCCTGTCCTAGAGAAAGAATGGGTGGACCATTTTTCGAAAGTCTATAGGAAATCTTCACCAGTAATAGCATATTGTCTCGGGGGAATAGCTCAAGGGCAACGTGCTCGCCTTGCAAGCAAGACGACACAGAGCACCACAGGTTCGATCCTGGGTCATATCGTATCAAATCTTCACAAGTAATATCATATCTTCCAGTCGATACTCGATGGAAATTAACTATGTCAATGGACCACATTGAGAAACTGATTAGAAAATCTTCAAATTCATTCCTAATGGGTTGACAAAATGTATTTTAAAATACAATCCAACTATGTGGATCTTGTATATTCTTTTCAGCAGGGTCTTGGAGGCAAGAGCAACACCAACCTCTTGTCGTTCTGCCATTATTGTCCTGTTCTACAAGAAGGGAGATAGGACTGATCCAAGCAATTATCATCCTATCTCCCTTCTTGATAGTGAAAGCAAGATCTTTGTGCCTTGAGTGACGTTGTTGATTGGACCTACAAGATAGGCAGTTTGCAAAAGTAACAGACTGGCTTCCGAAAGGGGCTGGCAACGGAACTTTAAGGTCTGCTTGTAAACTAGCAAAAAGAAGATTTGTTAAGGCCAATGAATTTGGTTCTTCATATTGTAGCCATTACTACACTCAGGCTTTAGATAGTGTAAATCAAAACCTGTTATGGAATAAATTAAGAGACTGGAAGATGTCTGGGCATCTGCTATCTATTTTGGTGTATTTCCATGATCACACTTTTGTACAGGTATGGTTGAATGGGCAAGGTGTGCTGATGGAGAGCTTTTGTGCTAACGGGCCTCTGTCAGGGTTGTGTATTGAATCCCTGCCTCTTCAACTTTTACCTGTCTGACCTGGGTGAATACCGGTCTAAATTTTTGTTTGCACCTCCAAGAATTTCTACTATATTCATCCCTTATTTAACCTATGCGGACGACGTTATTCTTATGGACGCACCCAGGTGGGCCTCCAGAAACAATTGCACATGGTAATGGAATACTCCACATTGAATGAACTGTGTATTAATGGGAAAAAACAAATGTAGCAGGATTTGTAAGCAATAAGAAAGCAGCAATGGGATACACTTGGAATGTTGGCGATCACCCTCTTGTACCAACACATACCCTAGTCTATCTGGGTATCCAATTGGACACAGTTGACAATGTGGGTGTTCACATGGTGCGTCTAATGACCAAGGCCACTCAAGCAGCGGCACGTATGAAGAAGATTAGGGTGCATTACTGTAGGTTTTCCATTTGCCCGTTGGAACCTTGTTTATTGTATGGTACTGAGATCAGTCATGGACTGAGGTATCTGGTTTACGACAAGCTAGAGTTACAGGTCTGGAAGAAGGCCCTAGGGCTCAAAGATTGTGTTCCAATATCAGTGCTCAGGTTTGTGTTGGGCCATACATCTTTGAGTTGTTAGGTAGACCTCAGAATTCTTTGGATGTACAGAAAGCCACTGGTACCATTGTGGGGATACTTATATGAGGATTTAGCAGATGTAATTACCCGAGAAACATCGCCCGCTCTGTTCAATTTTAAGAAACAGGCTCATGAAGTATTACTAAGAGCAGAATTGTCAGTCAGTGATCTCATTGACCAGCCGCATGTAATGACAAAGACTCTGCTCAGGCAGAACTGGATTTACACGATCACGAAAATGAGGGATTATAAATTCTCTCCCCTTGATAAACATTTGGGAACCATCCCCAGATACCTGAAAGAATTCCCGAATGGATATTGGGCAGGGCAATTTTCAAGATACAGGTACACAGGAGAAATCTGTCACATCAGATCCTTAGGGGTGTCACCTAGGTAAAAAAGAGGAGGTTATTCAGAACAGGGAGCACATTCTCTTGAATTGCCCATCTTTGGAGATGGTTAGAACTAAATGGCTGGGATGATTCATATACAATTTTGCTTTGTTGGATGTTGCTAAATTTTTTGAAAGAATATCAAGTGGTGATGAAACCATCATTATTATTGCCGTTATTAAAGTTCTGAAAGAAGCTGGTTTGATCAAGCACTGATAGTAGTGCTGAAATGTCTTTTGCTTTCCTTCTCACTTTAATTTGGGTATTACTTTCAGTAGCTAACATTTAGAAATGGTTTTTAGGATTTTAATTGGTTTAAGTGTAGTAGGGTTTTTCTGTTTATTACTGTTATTTCTTATCTTGTAATTTTATAAATGACACGTATTATGCTTGATTTTGTAATTTTATAAATGATACGTAATATTTGTCTTTTGTGTAAGGTTAAGTATATGCAATCAAATTCACAATAAATACAAAATAAATTCACAAAAAAATGATGATAAGCACAGGGAGGGAAAGCAAAGAGGTTCTGACCCTTCCACCAAAAAAGTTCCCCAAAAGTTCAAATGGAAATTCCCGACCCGTGGTAGATCAACTCCCACTGAAAAGCAGAGCGTGGGCACCTCTAGCACTGAGGCCCCCACAACCTCCACAACCAGGGGTTGATTGCAGTGTAGAGATATGTCACATGGGGAGGGGAATCCTGCCTGCAAGGTTAAACCCGAGCAGACCCTAGTGAATTTTGGTCCCTTGAATAGGGGACTGCAGTCAGTGTTGGTATCTTAACAGATGCAGTCCCACTAGGCCAGGGAGTGGCCAAAGGTTTCCTCAGAGTGGGAATCATATTGGGACCTTTGAGGGGACCCCAGTTCCTGCTAAGACTCAGATATTTCAGGACCATGTTTCCAGAAATGGGGAAAAGTCTCACATCTTGAGTGGCACTGCTGCTAGTGCCAGAGCTGTCAGGCAACTGGTGAAGGAAGGGCATTACACCCAAAGACCAAACCTGTAGGTAAGAGGGTTTGCTAGCCTGAAGTAAAAACCCTTGCAAATAGTAGGGTTTAGGCGGAGAAGTGAAACCTCCCTGCACTGTGTTGCAGTCAAGAATTAAAATCCAGTCGGGTGTCTGTTGGGTAATAGCTTCCCTGACACAGAGGTAGTTATGGCAGTCACTGGCCAGGACGCTCTGAGAGCAGCATAGGAGGAAGTGTTTGAGGGCTGCAGCCCTAAGGCTTCCTCAACCAGAGAGCGCAAGGGACTGGCCTCCCCAGTATCTCCATGTCCAAGCCTGAATTCCCCTGGGGCACCTACTCTTGCAAGAGAGGGTCCAGTGGCCACTAAGGTGACTATTGTGTTAGCACTGGTTCAGTGATTTCACGATCTCCTACTGGCATAGAAAAGGAACCTGAGATGGCGGACAGGGATGTTTCAGACCTGAAGGGCCTTCCAGAACTGAGTGAGTTGTCCTCAGCTGGAGACCCAGGTCAGGCCGTCTGTTGCCTGGAACAGCAGGGCTGTTAAATTCCAACTGTTTTTTTTAGGCAGACCATGGAGCACGTACAGGGCAGAGGTCCTGAAACACTCCAGCCAGGGAATAGGTGCAGAGCAAATGCCTTGCCCTGTTCCAAAAACAAGAGGCTTCCTCCAATGGAGAGTGTGAGGGACCAGTCTCACCAGTAGCTCCCAGTCCAGGCCTGAAGTCTCCTGTGACTCCTACTCTTAGGAGGGAGGACTCAGCAGCCACTGAAGTGACTATGGAGTTAGAACATGATTCAGTGATCTAAAGGTTGCCTACAGGCGTAGATCAGATACCAGACATGGCAGAAAAACAAGTTTCAGACCTGAAGGGCCAGTCAGAGCTGGAGAAGATGTCTTCATCTGGTGGTCCAGGTCAGGTTGGCTTTTGCCAGGAACAGAGGGACTGTCCCACTCTGGCAAGTCTGTTGAGGCAGACAGAGAAGCAGGTGTTTAGGAGGGCCCAAAATCACAGATAGGCCCAGAGGAATCATAGTCAGCCCAAACCAGACTCAATGACAGACTAGACAAAATGCATGGCAAAATCCAACTTTATTATCATCAGAACAAAGCTGGGACAGCGTACAAGCATTCAAATCTCGTCGCTCTCAACATGTTAATCAAAATCAATTGCTTAAGTACTACAAATGTGTCAGCAATTACATCATAACATGATCTCAGCCTACAAAACGTATGAGGAATGGGGCTAGGTTAGTGGGTTTGGCTACTTAGAGATTCCATAGGGGTTAAACATTTCATTGGGTTACAAATATCTGATGGCTCCACCTTGAACCACCCGTTAATTGATAAAGGTTAAAATACATATCTCCTTGACAAATGATCAGTTGGCATTCTACTTGATGGGCGGCATGCCTCTAGGGATATTGATAGGTTGGCTGTCTGCTAGCCAACTTTGAACACTTGACAGGTCGTCAAGATATGAGCCAGACGTAGAGTAGGGAAAGAGAAGCCCATGGACTGTTCTTACTCCAATTACAAAAGTTACTATCCCTCATTCTCAGACCATGATATCAGGCAATCCATTTGTACTTGCCCTTGTGTGGCGTCTCATGTATATGTTTGCATTTAGGGAGTACTGCATGTGTCCTATCTATGTTCACTCCCAATGAACAGTCAGTATTCTCCAGTTGTGGGTCATGTGCGATGAGACCGTGTATCAAATTGAATTACCTTCTATTTACTGAGGTTCTAGTTAATATTAAGTAGTGAGTTGCTTTTTCTCTTGCCACCAGGAAAACCTTTGAATTATTCTTCATGGAGTGTTTTGGCTTACTGTTTCATTGCACCTGGCTAATAAACACTGGTTGTGTTCTTATGAAACTTCAATTAATCTGGGAGTACACTGCTTGTGTCTTGGGAATTGCTATCTCATGCCTTTGTTCCACCGTTCCGATCCTCCCTTATTTCACCCTAACCTTGGCACTAGTTGATAGCTACTGTCTGAGCTCTGCACGGTTGTGCATTTCTGGGGAATGTTGGGAAGGGGAGAAACTCTTCCCGCACTCTTCCCACACCCCCAAGCAGTTCCGGATAAGGTAAAAGCCCTGATATGTAATGTAAGAGACCGTGGGGAAAGGAGAGTGCTCTCCAAGTCCTCTACACAATTACATTATTGCATACTTTGTATATATAGTACACCTACAGGAGCAAATGCCATCTTAGATATTAGCAGCCATATTGAAATGCAAGGCCACAGGCCGCGAACATGAGGATAGGAATAGGTTGCATCCCGAGCACTCATGAGAAGGGCCAGAGCTGTTCAGACCCATAAACCCTTCATTGTGTTAAAAGTTGCCAGCCTTCGTGCTCTGGGAAGAATGTGCCCTGCAAGGCCACGGGAGGAGGGCTGAGCATATTTGTATGATACAATCCTATGAGAAGGAGGGCCCAGGCCTCTGACCCGCACCAGCCCTAACCCCTGAATTTCAAGGTATCAGCCAGCCAGAGACCACTGATCATAAACCTCTTACACCCCCGATTGATCAAGAAAGATCAGAAAGCAGGGCTTTCTTGTCCCCACTTCTGGGTCACGTGATTTGTGCTGCGAGGTGCAGAAAGGGATACAATTATAGCCCAGAACAAGGGTGAAAGACCTTGGCAAGGTGCCGGCCTGTCTGGGATCGGGTGAATTTTGTGAGTTAGGATGAACTCAGCTTTTCTATTAAGTCTCCTGTCTGCCTGTACCAGGTGCACTGCTGCAAAGACAGAAATGTATTGTTTATTTTGTACATAATTGCCAATTATCCGCCACCTAATGACCGACGACGACTGCAGACTGCACCCACGTGGAAGAAGATGGGCAAAAGGAGCTGGGACCAATGGCCTGGCATTCCCTATGGAGCAGGCGGCCTAGGTTAGGGTCTCACCAACCCACTGCGTGGGTTTCTGCTGTATGTGATGATGTCACTCTTGACGCTATGCAACTTCTTAATGTGATACTCATGCAGATTTTGGCAGAACATTCTGCAACAGCAGATCTCTTTGCTGATGCACTCCTATTTGTTGGGAATAAAATACCCTTGTAAGCGGTATCTTGGGTGTTTGTCCCTCGAGGGTTGGATTGTTTCTGGTGTGAGTGTTGAAGGGTTTTCCTACATTTGGTGAGCCCGATGTGATCCCAGCGACCCCCGCAATGACAGAGGCTTTGAGGCTGCTTCTCTGAAGGGGAGCGACCAGTCCCAAACGCACAACCCACCATGGTGAGCAGGAGCTGTTATCCCAGAATTCCTGTCTACTCTTTGGAGCGGGGCACGGCTCCTGGGAGAGTGCAGGCCATTATTGGGACCCTGTGATGGAGGAGCTCGGGTGAACATGCAGACGTGAGTACAGCCATTGCGAGGGATAACGATGAGGGGTGGGGTGTGTGGGGGAGTGAGGTCTGTATGAGTGAAGGAGGAGTGTGGTAAGGACACATTGTGAGATTTAGGTTTTTTGGTAATTTAAGAGGATTTTACAGAGGAAAACTGGAGCGTGTGAATCTTTATGAATGAGGGAAGATGATGGCATCATTTGTTTTATGCTGAGGAGGAAAACATAAATATAGAAGCTCTTTATATTAGTTGGCTTGGTCAAAGTAGTGGTTGTTGTTTTAGCTTGTTATAAGTATAGTACACTAAAGACAAGATAGAGAAGTATCACAAGCAATGGGTGGGAGAGACACAAGAGGGATGGCCGGCAGCCATAATAGAGGGATATTAGACCACATTAGCATGTTCTAAGCTGCTAAATATAAAAGTAAACAACTTCAGAAGAGAAAGGAGATACTAGATCTGTGGAGGACCCTGATGGAGGGGGGATACAACACACTGAAGGGGTCACTGCAATGCCCGGGACAACACAGGAGAATGGGTCTGCGCTCTCACATAAAGGATTTTACCCACTCACCACCCACCCTGGCATAGGGTATACAAACCCGACATACGTGCCAACCCTGGCTACTGCCAAACCACCCTATATATGGACACTGAGGTCTATCTCACCCCAGGAAAATAAGGTTCAGAAGGGGTTAGAAGAGACCCTGGAGGATACATGAGTAGAATTGGCTACATTGAGGGTGACACAGGAGGGGGGAGGGAAGAAGGGGAGTGGGTTTGATGAATGGAGAACAAGAGACATTTTGTTTAGGTTAGATAGCATGGCCATAAAGGATGTGCACATTGAGGGAGGTGGTGACGGTCGAGCGGGAAATACGGGATACGGGACAGTGAGGTCCGACAGGGACACAGACTGAGAGTTGAGGGAAGGTGAATGGAATACTGTGGAGGAGATTGAGGATGATGAAGGGGATGTGCAGCAGGTGCCAGAAGTTACGTCCAAGGTGGAAATTTTGTGGGGAACACGATTAAGGAATAGGTTTAGCAGGGTGGCAGTAGCAAGGAACAATTGAAGTGTTGGGTGTAAAGAAGGGAAAAGTGCAAGTACCAAGATGCAGTTGTTGCATAGAGGTCTAGGCAGGATGTACTACGTGCCCTGGGCACAGACGGATAAGAATAACGTGATTAAGCTTCTCTCACCCCTTAATGGTGGAGCTGGGAAGTGGATCTATGCCTTTGAGAAGCAAATGGCGGGGATCCCCTTGGCCATGGGGGATATAAAAAGCCTACCTGTTGCAAATGTTGGTGTTCAGGCTGGAGATGGGTGGGTTAAAACAAGGTATCTGGGAGTTAAGTAAGATGATGACGCACACAATGGTGCACCCTTTAACAATATCAGGGCACAGGTGAGGGACGTGCTGCGGTGCACATACCCCAATACACCAGACCTGCAGTCTATCACAAAGTATACCATGGGGGACGATGAGGAGCCTGCACAATACATTATGAAGGTCCAGGAGAAGTAGCATACTGGGATGGGAGACCAGTGTGATCGGTCAGTTCCTCTTTTTTATTTCTTTATTAGAAGGAGTTTGCCCATGGAGGTACAGAAGGTGCTCTACAAAATAGTGGGCACTGAAGCGAAAGTGTGGGCCGAACTATAATCATACGCCATTGTAAGAGAATAAAGGAGCGAGAAAAGGAAATGGCTCAATGGTTGCAGAGGGAGGAAGCAAAACTAGTGCACAAAAAGCTAGCTAATATAGCAGTTGAAGGGGCAGTATAATCAAATGCAAAACTGAAAGTGGCAGAGCAAATCTCGGCACCTCCAGAGCGTTTTGGCCAGGAGGTGGACAAGGACAGTGGGGAGGTGGACCTCAGTATCCCCACCCGTAGTGGCAGCAAGGAGATCTGCAGCGTTGGGAGAGGCAGGTTCAGAGGGGGAATAGGGGGATTTGAAGGTATGGGACCTCGAGGAGCAGGTATGGGGCCCTCGCAATGCTGGAGCTGTGGGACTTTGTAAGAGAGTATAGGAACAGTAAAGAGGTGGGAAGCAACCTGTATAGTAATTATTGCCCACCGCTCAGCCCCAACAACAGGTACAGATATCGAGGCTAACCTCCATGCCCTATGAGATACATCAGGCTTATACCCAATTACCACCCTGTGACAAAACCTCTGATGCACCAACAGAACACAATGCATAGAAGTAACCTGCCCACAAATGATGTGGTGCTGAATGGCACTGTTGACCCTATCAGGGGGTGAGCGTAATAGGGGGCAACCCTTCTTTTATGTTGCAAGGCACAAACACCTACCCTCATTAAGACAGTCCACAGAGAACTCTTGTGTGCCCAGTCCTGTCCATGACCCTCCGCCCTGACGAGGAACCCTTGGTAGGCACTGACATAAGAACAATCAATTCATCTCCATGGTTGACACAGGTACCACTAAATAATGCATCAGTGAGGGAAACTTCCCACTATCAGGTGAACTTCTTGACACACAGGGCTTCTCTGGGGCTGTTGCCATGGTTCCCTACACAAAAAAAGTGCATATCAATATAGGAGGAAGGTTGATACGTGCAACCCTGTTGTATTCTGAGAGCTCCCCGATTGGAGCGAGACCTGTTAAGCAAATTGAATATGACCATCTCCTTCACAGACCAAGTAATCGTAAGCGACACTCTCGGCATGTGTGCCATAAGAACAATGGCCATAATACATGCAAGGGGAGGAGAGGCAGTGGTTTGCGGTATTTGTTTACATGTTTGTGTATGCCATAACAGTGCTCCTCGAGGCAGTGCTCCACATTTGTAAAGCTTGTTGGCGAGTCCCTTCTGTCATGATGCCTACCCCCGGAGCACCAGGCCAGGCCCAGCACCCCCGGAAGCAGGCATCATGCCCTCGGGTAAAAGACCAGCGGCCCCTTATATGGGCTCTTTGGACTCAGTCCTGGCGCCTTTGGCGCCAGGCTCATGTTGGACATCAGTCCTGGCGCCATAGGCGCCAGGCTCATAAAGGGAGGTGTTTTGTGCACTTACCTGATGCAGACCATGCTGCACGCTTCAGGCCTCCCTGAGACCTGAAAGGGACTATTTTTTCATAGGGACTATTTTTTCACTCGGGCGTGGCCAGGGAAGGACACATACCTAGTTGGGGAAGGATACATACCTGGGACTTCTTTGGAGGCTATTTAAGCACGCCCAGACAGCAGCTCATGCTTCGCGTTGTTCTGCTTCCTGCAGCTTAACGCTCACCGTGTCTGCTCCTGCTCCTGGACTCCAGCCACGCCCGCCTCGAACCTGGAAGACCTGCAAGGAAGGAAGAGAAGAGAAAGGTGAAAACCAAGGACTATTTCAAACTTCTTACCTGCACCCGGAATCTTCTCGCCAGCATCCCTGAAGAAAGACTTCCATTTAAAAGCATCGCGTTGCTCGCTGCAGCGCCACGCTTCACTCACCTGTCCTCGAGACATCTCCCGGCTCCATCGCGGCTGTCAGCATCGGACGCCACATCTCTGCACCTAGGGGAGAGAGGAAGAAACAAAAGGTGAGCAGAAGGAACACAGAAGGAAAGCCTGATTAACAGCCATAATACTTACCGGCTTTTCTTCCACATTTCGGGTCGGCGCCGCCCCGTTGGCAGGTACCGTACCCCGGCCCCTATGGGGAAAGGACAAGAGACATTTCTGGGGAATGACAAGGACATTTAGAGGGATCGCCCTCATCACTACTCACCTCGGCAGTTTAACCCCTCGACGCATCGCCTTCATTCTGCACCTGAAATAAAGGACACATCACAGGTTAGAAAGACAACATAAAGGGGGCCTCACTTGAACTTTGAACTTTCATACTTACGGCGCATCGCTCAGGAAAGTGAAGTGGATTTTGCCAGCGCCATTCTGAAAACCAGTGAAGTAACTGGACGAATGCGCGCTCCTGCACCAGAAGCAGGATGGAGAGTTCATCCTTCCAAACCATAAGGTGAGCTTAAACCGGGGTTTGGAGGAAGTTAGAGAGGAACGAAGGGGGAAAGGGGAAGCTAGCACACTATTCTGCAGACTGTTAATCCCCTTTCTCATCTGCAGAAGGATATTCCTACGGGCCAGGCAAGCACGATTTGGAGGTCCTGTCCAATCGGTGTTCCGGGTCCTGCGCATCACGCTAGAAGAGGCCACAGCAATCCAGACTAGACCAGCGCCCCCGTGGGAACCAGGTGAGCGTTACACTTCTGACTTCATTTTTTGACCTGGGGTATCCCCTGAATTAGTGGCAGGAACAATACTGTCTCTAGATTTACAGGGTCTGATGGTGTCAGCTAAAGGAATTGTTGTACTTTGGGACCGTCCCGGAGGGGTGTGAGTGGCGCACAGTGTTTTGTATTAACCCCCCAATGCCTCTCAGAGAAGGGACTGATGCAGATCTGTTTGAGGATCGACCAGATGATGGCAAGATTGTGTTGGCGATTTCTATTCCTTGTGACATAATGGTGCAGTATCGAAAAGTGCAATGCCCTTTGATGGTTCTTGTAGTCCCACCCCCGTTCACTGAGACAGACCTAGTGAAGCCCCCAAAGAGGCTCTGGATAACAAATATCCATGATGTAGGTCTCTTGCAAGGAGTGACCCCGGTTTGAATAACACTCAACTGTGTTGCCTCGGGTAAAGCAGTATCATTTATCAAGGGAGACAGAGCAAGGGATATGGGACACTATCATTGGCCTACTGAATCAGGGGATAATTGTACCATCTACCTCCCCATGCAACATGGCTACATACCTGATCAAAAAAGCAAAGGGGGCGAGCCGGTGAATGATTCAGGATTTGCACACTCTTAAGGACATTGTACAGGCAGAATTTCCAGTGGTCCCGAACCCTGTGACAATACTTTGTAACATCCCTAAAGAGGTGACCTACTTTGTTGTGGTAGATCTTAGAAACACCTTTTCTGTTCCCTTGCACCCCAACTCACAATACCTTACTGTGTTTATGCTTGCGGGGATGCGCTTTTAAAAGACAAGACTGCCTAAAGGGTACTGCAAAATCCCCCTGCATTTTTAACAGGATACTGCACACTGGGCCAGGCAAAATTCAGGTGACCAGTACCATTATTCAATATGTTGATGATTTGCTGGTATGCAGTGTCAGCGAGCACCAATGCAGGAAGAATTCTATAACACTCCTAAAACTCACAAGGGATATAAGGTTGATAAGGCTAAATTACAGTACTGCCTCCAGGATGTACTCTATTTAGGTCAATTGATCTCTGTAAATGGCAAAATGATAATTCCTCATCGTGCCATCTCTGTGCGCACCACCCCGCAGCCCAAAACAGTGAAAGTAATGCAAAGGTTCTTGGGGCTATGCAATTACTGTTGGGCATGTATACTTGACTATGCAGCATACCCAAGGCCCCCTCTACAGGGCCTCCAGGAAGCCCAAAAAGATGACAACAAAAGAGTATGGACGAAAGACATGATTACCAATTTCAATGACCTTAAGGAGGTCATATCCACCACACCAGTGTTAGCAACCCCAGATTAAACGCAAGAGTTCTATTTATTCTCCCACTCCAAGGGGCAATTGATGACAGCAGTGCTGACACAAAAGCACCATGTACTACAAGCCATTGGCCTATTACAACAGTATGCTAGACTCAGTAATGCAGGGCCATTTTTCCTGTGAACAGGCACTTGCTGCTGCAGCATTTGCCTTTGAAAAGAGTTTCACTATCGTTATGCGATGCTCCACAACATTGTATGTCGAGCCCGCAGTGACCATGCAGCGAGCATCTGTGTACAAAGTTATTTTATCAAGCCCTAACATCCACAAAGTGTGGTGCAAAATGGTTAACCCTGCCACCTTTTTGGCAGAAATGTGTTCTGACGAAGACTTGGCCAATCATGACTGTGTGACATTTGAAGGAAAAGAGGATGATATCCCAAAAGCCCATGATAAGTCGCTCAAGGGCGAAGGGGGACCTCTTTGTTGATGGTCGGAGACAACTGACCAGGACACTGGTTTGCGGCACACTGGTGAGGCAGTGGTTCACCTGGTGAATGGGGAGTATTAAACACTAGTGCAGAAGATATTGGCAAAGCATTTTTTGACCTAAGCTGCCAAGCTCATAGTGATTAATGAAGCGCTACAAGCATCACAGGGGTGCCAACTGACCATTTTATTCTGACTCGGCATATGTCACCACTACAGTACATGCAGGCATTGCATGGTGGAATAGGAGAGGTTTCAGGAGAGCTGACGGATCTCTGGTTCACCATGCCACATTATTGGGCAGGCTCATTCATGCACTATCCCAACTATCTTTAGTGGCAGCAGTAAAATGCACCGCCCACTCTAATAACACAGATGAGGTCTCGCTCAGTAACGCTGCCACGGATGCAGCAGCATATTTCCCATTTCCACAGGTCTCAGAGTATCCTGTGTTGACACCAAACACTGAACAGTTGCCAGCACCATGCAATGCCTCACCAATTGCACAGCTGATTAAGTTACAGGGAGGAGCACCACAAGAAGAGACAGCACTTTGGGTGAAAAGGGGGTGTAAACAATCCCCGAACAATCTGCTGTGGTGCGAAGAAATATCTGAGAAAGCCGTCCTGTCACATGAGTTATTACTGGTTGCATTCGACCAGTTACACCACCCATCACTTGTTTCCAAGCTGCACATTGCAGCAGACATACTGGAGGACTGGTCTGTCACCAACCTACAGGAGAACTTAACTAAAATGGATATGCATTGCACTATGAGTCAGAGTTACAATACAGGGCTTACATTGGGAACTATCAGAGGCACCTTGCACTGCCCCACTGGGCCGTTGCACAAACTTGATATTGATTCTGAAGACATGGGTGAAAGGTGCAATTGATCTTGTTACCTAATTGTGGTTGTGTGTCCCTTCTCAAGATGGGTGGATGTGGGACCTTGTGCACACCCAGATGCTAAATGCAATAACATTTGTCTCCCAACAGATTGCACCTCCCCTGACTGAGGAAGCAGCCAGCACCACAACAGACACACCAGCAACATCATGCCCCCTGCAATTGTTCCCCAGCGACTGGATATATATTAAGAATTTTGTGCACTGTTGGAGTTAGCCCAGATGTAAAGGTCCTTTTCCAGTCATATACACCACTCCTCTAGCCGTCAAAGTTAAGGGGCTGTGGTATTGGGTGCACCTGATGTCCGCAAAGCACCCCAAGGCCCGAGCCCACATTGGCCCAGTAAAGTGACCCCCGCTCAAGCGCTGCATATGTGCCCCTTTTAAACAAGTGAGGTAGTATAGGCCTATATCCCCACACAGACACCACACAAAGCTGCTAAACATTATATTTGCATGGGGAGGGCACTCTTGAACTCTCCCATACTCGTTTCTATCTGCTCAATCCCTCTCTCTCGCTCTCGCTCTCTCTCTCTTGGCAATGGTTCTAATAATTCCATCCATATTAAGAAAACAAATTTGTATAATATCATGTCAAAATTCTCCTATTCATATTTATGTGCTATGCACTATATTGCTGGGTTGTTTTCCTTGTTTATGTTTGGATTAGGCATCTATCTGGGATGCACTTTTATATGGGCGGCGCATATAAAGTTGGGGAGTACACACAAAAATGCTACTACTAATGGACCCATTCAGTATGCAAATATCACCAAGAGTACAGAACTAAGTGTGTCCCCATGTTTTCTTACAAACAACACTGTGGCCACAGACCCCCATATCAATAGTACGGATGAATCTAATGCTTTTACTAATATGCGTTTTGATTTTACCAGTGTTTTTAGTAATGTATGTAGCAATGTTTTAGCACGCAGGAAGAGGCAAGTTAGAAGGACCAAGTATGACGAATACCATGGACTTGGTTTAGACACAATAGATGACGTGCACCATCCAGAACTGTCAAATAGCTGGTATGCAAACTTGAGCTTGGTAAAAAGAAGGGTAAATGGTAGTTGTTATGTGTGTTCATTGATTCCACATGCGTCAGGAGCACCCAAGGTCTTAATACCACAAGAACCACCAATTTTAGAGGCTCAATGTCTGGTTCATCTGGCACTGTGTAGGCTGCAATGCACTTTCCAAGTGCAGAGTGTGCAACAAGAAGTTATAGACCCTGACCAGCTGCAATGCACCCAGAATCCTAAAAGCATCCAGTGTCTACAGAGGCCATAGTTGAAGTTGCAAGGAGTAAAATATGTGGCAAGCAAGTGGCAAGAAACATCAATGAGCTGCATGGCAGGAGGACTAATGGGGTTCAGAGATGAAGTGTTGGCCCGAGTGAATAGAGCATGTGCGCTCTTTTGGAACTAACACATCGCAAAGGTGACGTGGATCGAATCAATGCAAAAGCCAGGGAAAGTGCAAAAACAAGAGACTTGTGAACTATTTATAATGAAGGAACTGTTTTCGTAGGGGCCAACCAAAGATGCAAAAAAAATGTGTTCATTCCAGACCTCAAAAAGTGCAACGCACACTGCTGCAGTAATGGACTACTACTGGTTGTGTGGACAGCAGCCATTCTTGCACCTCCCGCCATTATGGAGGGGCTACTGCTCACTGGACAAGTTGCACTCAGCGGTTCTTGTGATCCCTGAACACCACCTAGCAGTGGAATCGAAGAACATGCTCGCCCCGGGTCCAACATTAGGGGGGCCTACCAGAAGCCTGTTGCAGTCCCCCATCTTCTGCAGTTTACTTGAAAAAGAAAAGAATGAAATTGCGCAGGAAGACTCCTCTGAACTGCTCAAGGAAATACCCAATTAATATAGACTGTTTAGCAAAGAAGAGGCCTTTTTTACATCACTACTACTGCCTGGGGTCCAGACTGCTCCCAAGGCCAATTAGGTACAAATTGTGCATTGGGAAGTCCTACAGCTGGCAAATGACACGGAACAAGGTCTCAACGCAATCAAGGTCGAGATGAGTACAATAAGACTGATGACCCTCCAGTACAGATATGTGCTCGACCTGCTCACTGCGATGGAAGCCGAGGTTTGCTGCAAAATTGGCAATTCTTGTTGTACATTCGTGCCCCCACACGATGCAGAGAATGGCTCCCTGACGCAAATAATAGGAGCACTTCACACACTTGGATTGCACATGCAAACTGAAGCTGGCATACATGACAACCTTTTCTCCTGGACAACAACGTGGATGGGGGCAATCATGAAACTACTGGTATCAGCGATAGTGTTTGTGTTGGTACTTTTCTGTGCCTGCCAGCTGGTACTCAGATGTTGTGCTAAAGCAGTACCTAACAGTGCCATGATGATGGTTTCAATTGGGGTATCAAATGCACCTTGCAGTACAAAAGACAGTGCTGCCCAAACAGATGAACCTAAACAAACCATGCATGGTTGTGATAGAGCAGCGCTACTACCATACCCCCACTTAACCCTGAGTATTATACAGAGCACTGGGTTGATTTAGCAGGTGATGGGGATGTACCATGAGAAGGTGGGCACGGGCCACCAACCCCCACCAGTCCCAATTCTAAGTTTTAGCACCCAAATACCCTAGCCCTAACACCCCTGAATTCCAAGGTATCACCTATTTGACCCCCGAGCAATCAAGAAAGAACAGAAAGCAGGACTTTCTTGCCTTCACATCTGGGTCACGTGATCTGTGCTAAGAGGTGAAGTGAGGGATCAAATTATAGCCCCGAACAAGGGTGGGAGACTTTGGAGAGGTGCTCACCTTTCTGAGATCAGGTGCATTTTGTAAGTTCGTATGACCTCAGCTTTTCATCTGGCCGCTGCCTGCTTGTACCAGGTGCACAGCTACATAGTTAGAGATGTATTGTTTATTTTGTACATAAATGCCAATTATCTCATGACCGATGACAACTGCAGCATCACCCACGTGGAAGAAGATGGTCAGAAGGGGCTGGGGCCAATGGTCTGGCATCCCCTATGGAGCAGGCAGCCTTTGCATTGGGTCTCACCAACCAGCCTCATGGGTTTTGACTATATGTGATGATGTTACTAATGATGCTATATACCTTCTTAATGTGCTGCTCATGCAGATTTTGGTAGAACATTCAGAGCTCTTTGCTGATGCACTCCTATTTTTGGGGAATAAAATACTTTATCCTTGCAAGAGGTGTCTTGGGCCTTTTTTCCTAGTGGGTTATATTTTTTCTGGTGTGAGCGTTGAGGGGCTTTCCTACAGGATTCAGCCTTTTGAGTCTTCCTGAGGTCTTAAAGGAATGGTTTGGTCAGAAATGTTTATTGTCCCTATGGGTCGGCCATGTGTTTTTAAGCCTAAGTGCTCGATATTCGAAAAGTTTCCTATGGACCTTACCTGAGTTTTCATCCATTAATCGCACGCGAAAACAGGCAGCAGGGCGCAGCCATTTTGTGATAATGCTATCACTTGCCCCATCGCCCTGGATGACCTCCTTTTGCGGCACTAAATCATATCCCCCGCCCCTGAGCCTGTCATCAGCAGACGCGTTCCGCCCATTTCACAACCCCAGAGCATGTCTCGTGTCAACATTCGCTGCGCTTCAGCTATTGACGTGTCGCCATGGAAATGGCTGGACGCCTCTTTACTCAATAAGTATAAACAGACCGTTTGACAACAAACAGCAGCAGATTTTCGATTCCATTCCTCTCTCTGTGTTACTTTGAGTATTCTGTGACTCGTTTCTGTGCTCTGGTCAGCTACCTTCGCCGCTTGTAGCCCGTGTGAACACCTGTACCATTGCTATAAATTATTTTAGTTTGTTTACCACACAATGGCTACAATAATGCCCTACATGTACGAGCCCGAGTATACTGAGGAGGAACTACTGGAAAGGGAAACATGCAAAAACGATGGGGCTTCGGATGGCAATTGGCAGGACGAATCAACGGATGAAGACACTAGACCTAGTCGCATGGACGGTGTTTCCACCGGGTGCACATGCAATCAGTGCGAGCTAATGCCAACCGAGGACGAGAACTGTTGCTGCTGTGAAAACTCGGGATGCGTGGCCTACATTTCGGATGGCGAGCCACTGCCGCAATGCATCACCGAGCTTCCAGACTTCAAGGCAGCCTGCCTTTCACTATCCGTGTTGAGGATAAAGATGGTGCTTATGCACGAACTCCGCACAACTGTTCGTCCTCGCAATTCGAGTAACAACTAAGTATACTCTGGTTGTGATGCCGCTACTATTTCATGGTCGTCTCCTATATTCAAAATTACATCTACATTTCATTGTAACGCATGAAAGTCGTTCAATAGTGTGCAGTGTCTAGATAGCATTTGTCCGAGCAGAATGCCATTAGTTAAAAGAATTGTCATTGACAACAAAGGTTTAATAAACTTATCTTGGTCATTTAAAAACAGTTTGTATCATTCTTTTTCACAGGTGGTACAGGCTGGTGGCCTATTGTTCCTTTACATGGTGGCTTCACGGGAGGCTTGGACACCGCGTTCGAAGAGCAATACCCGCCTGTGCCGTTGCGGCCATAAGACAAACTTTCCCCAGTGACAGCGGTCAGTACAGAGGATTTTTCCTCGCTGTGCTGCAACCTGACCTGTACAATGTGTCATTTTTTGTATTTTTGTGCCATCAAAATAAGAAACAAAATAAAACACCACATATATTTTAACAACGGTTGTTTCAATTTTTTAAATGAATCAAGTGTGTCTCCATTCAAGAGTCTTCCCGTGCCTTGCCTGCACGCCCATCCACACCCCCCCATATCAAAGGCAGTTCGAACCCGGGGATGGGCGCTGCCATGGTGTGCTGTCAGGGGCGCAAACGGCCAAGGAGCCAAACAGCATGTACACTTCAAAAGGTATCCCATGCCCAGGGGCCATCGCTCACATGGCCTCCTCAGACCCCGTGTCTCCAGGCAGGCCTCCCCTGACGCTGGCCGTCCCCCTGCGATCCACATACGTGTGTCTACATTCAACAGTCTTCCTGTGCCTTATCTGCACGCCACAGGCCCATCCATCCCACCACCCCCCCATCAAAGGCAGTTCGCACCTGGGGATGAGTGTTGCCATGGTGTGCTGTCAGGGGCGCAAACGGCCAAGGTGCCAAACAGCATGTACACTTCAAAAGGTATCCCACGCCCAGGGGCCATCGCTCACATGGCCTCCTCAGACCCCGTGTCTCCAAGCAGGCCTCCCCTGACACTGGCCGCCCCCCTGCAATCCACAAAAGTGTGTCTCCATTCAGCAGTCTTCCTGTGCCTTATCTGCACACCCCAGGCCCATCCATCCCACCCCCCCTCTATCAAAGGCAGTTTGCGCCAGTGGATGCGCGCTGCCATGGTGTGCTGTGAGGGGCAATAACGGCCAAGGTGCCAAACACCATGTACACTTCAAAAGGTATCCCACTCCCAGGGGCCATTGCTCACATGGCCTCTTCAGACCCTGTGTCTCCGGCCAGGACCCGCCCCCCACGCTGGCCTCCCCCGGCAACCCACATAATACCACGACATATACACGTCATTCATTCACAAACACACCCCTGTTTCTAATACTTTATAAACCACTTGATATCTCTCATGAGAACATCTTTGTGCTTTGCAAGTCAACTCCTGAACTTGCTACCTGAGAACCACTGAGATCGATGCTAATCTGCTTGTCGTCATGCTATCCGTGAACTTCTGTGAGCGATTCAAGCAAACTCGTCAGTGTGCTAGCTGTGGCCATCTACCTGTTCTCCTGCCACAAACTACTGGGCTTGCTGAATCTAACTGTTTGTTGGTCAAGGTAAGGCCATGTATCACAGTCATATTTCGATCATTTTTAAATTTCTATTTTATTGCGAGTAGAGTACTCAATAGTGCTATGTTCATTGGTCTCATTGCTATTGACTTGAGTTTCAATTGTTATGCTATCAATAGATCTATTTATTTTCATCTGTGTAAATTGTCATCGAATTGCATCCTTCGCAGGTCCTGTCTATAATGTAAGCATGTTTCCTTCTCGTGCAAAACAGTACATCCAAGGGACGAGTCACATGTTCAGAGTTTAGTTCCATCATTTTTTAATTTGTGAAAGTAATGCAAACACTAAGCCGCACTTGATGAACTGGTATAGTTCCGGCGACCAAAACAAACCTTGCATTGAACATGGTGTGGTTCATTTACTTTTTTATGACATTTTTATTCATCAAGGTTTTATAATAATCTTGATATTTACTTTTCAGAATTTTCAACAATGCCTGCCTGTTCGATTAGCGGTTGCCCTTCGAAGACCCATGCTAAATCTGAAGATACTACAATGCATGTATTCCCTAAAACTGTTGATCAAATAAGAGAATGGGTCAGACATTGCGGATATCGACTGGATGAGCTTGAAAGTAGAGTCGAACAAGTCTTTGAGGACAAGAGGGGTGATCGATACCGCATCTGCAGCCGGCACTTTTCCTCGAACATGTACACCACATGTTGGGTAACAAAGAAGAATAAATGGCGAACGACACAAAAATTGCTCGCAAATGCTATTCCCACTATATTCATCCACATGCCGCCACTGGTGAGTCAAGTGTTCGGATTTAGCTTTAGGCCTTGCGGTAGTGTGTAGGTAGCCGAATGGATTAATTAATATTTTAGGTGTTGTGTCCCTTGTAATACTTTCGATATTGATATGAGTGTATAGCTTTTTGAATAATGACATTTATCAATAAATTATTTTTCGATTTTATAACCCCCAAAGGAAATCTATTTATGGGCACAGGGAACTATGCTATATTGCACATTTTCAATAGCTTTATTCTCAAGTATTCTGTCGGCTTACATGGCAATTTTTAATATTGGCATTTCATTATCAAACAATAATTTACCTTTACAACTGCTTGACTATTCACTGAATATGAAGCAAGAACATTCTACATCTGTGACGCGCCCGCAGTTATCAACCACTTCTAGCGCGTATCAGGTCATTTTACTTAGCTATTCCGCTACAGACTTGTTTTATGCATGTCAAGTAATAGTTTTTATGTATCGTGTGATTATTTTTCTGAATATTTGGTTAGTGCTTTCCAATTGATATACACCTTAGTTGTCGTCCCCTGGTGTTTGTTTTCAGTTATAATTAGTGTTATCCATACTAATGCAAGTACTGTCTTTCAGGGAGATGCTGAAGCGTCCACCACATTGACAACATTCATAGATATTCTTCAGCAGCACGAGGTATGGATACTGACAGCTCCATCGAACTAGATCATCAGAGCTGGAATACTTGTCGTTTGATTGTTCTACACAATGTTTCATTTGTGGTTAGCCATAGATATGTACCTGTGCGGTCGATCCCAAGTGTGTGTTATGTTTTCAATATTGTAATCCTTACTAATACAAGTACTATGTTTCAGGCAGTAGATGGAGCGTCAACCCCTGCACTTGATGCAGAGCCTGACATTCAAGTAATTCCAGGGGAAGTGGAAGCGGGACAATGCGAATACGAATCGGTGCAACAGCTTTCGGAAGTGCGCACTACATTTACAGCATCCATAGATATTCTTCAGCAGCACGAGGTATGGATGCTGACAGCTCCATCAAGCGTGATCATATAACGTGATTCCATTGGCTATACTTTCTTCCTTATTAACGCAAGTACTGTGTTTCAGGGAGACGACGGAGCTTCCTCTACAATCACAACATCCCTTGTAGATGATGCAGATGTAAAAAAAATCGGAGAAATAAGTCGATTAAATCGGATCATATTTAGATATCCATTGATTCTTTTAGACAATGCATCATTTGTGGTTATCTCTTTATATACCTGTGCCGTCGACACCAAGTGTGTGTTATGTTTACAATATTGAAAACCATACTAATACAAGTACTGTGTTTCAGGGAGTTGCTGTGGTGCCCTCTCCAATAAAATCATTCATGCCAGTCTATGCGGAGCCAGAGATATGTATACTGACAGTTCCATCGAACTAAATCATCAGAGCTCGAATACTTGTCGTTTGATTGTTCTACACAATGTTTAATTTGTGTTTAGCTATTGAGATGTACCTGTGTGGTCGTCCTCACGTGTGTTTTATGTTTTCAATATTGTGATACATAGTAATGAAAGTACTATGTTTCAGGGAGTCGATGGAGCGTCATTCCGTTCTGTCTATGCGGATCCAGAAAATATAGTCGTTGCAGCGCAAAAGGAAGGGGAGACATGCAGAAACATATCGGAGCAACAGCGTGCAGATATTGAAGTTCGAGTCAAGAAAGTTGCAAAGAAAAGAAACAAAAATAAGGTTAATTACAAACAGGTCATATTTTTAGAAATAGTTTTGTGCTGGGGACTATATTATGTTTTTTTTCTGTCAATTGTACTATACTATCTTGTGTTTAAACTGAACATCCCTTTTCCAATCTGTCCTCTAGCTACCCATGGGTGTACGAACTATACATACACAGACAGTGAAGCAAATGAGAGATGTTGCTTGGCAAACCATTTACACTATGGAGGAACTATTAATTCAGGCGTGGCGTGTTCAGACTCGAGATGCTCATGTCCAATGGCCAGAAAATGAATTGAATGTATCTGGAGAATCCAGTAAAGTTTTATTGGACCATTGGTACAGTGCGACTGCGCCACCTCAAGAAGATGATACTGGATGTATTGAAGATAGCTCTGAAGTAGTCGCAGATCAATTCACACAATCTACACCAGCAAATAAAATGCCACCCAAAAAGCTGTTGACATTGTTGAATTCTCCCATCAATGTTCAAGTAACAGATGTTGAAATGCCAGAGAATGAACCAGCAGCACTATTCACCAACGCATCAGAACCGATATTAGTTTTCAATTCTGGTGATATGTCCGCAACGATGCAGTCCGAAACAACTGTGATGCAGGATGACAATCTAATGAAAGAGGGCAAATACATAGTATTTGACAGTTGTTTAATGGATATTATAAGTATGCTGAAATGTGGGCATTCTGTTAGAGGGGAAGTATGTGGGAAGCCATTGATTCATGTGACTCGTCAAACACAAGGCAGTAACGTCAAAATACATGCCGCCTGTACATTACATCATATGTTCTCATGGTCTGCACAACCAATGCTGGGGAAACTGCCAGCAGGCAATCTCCTGTGTGCAGCTGCCTCACTTTTTAGTGGGTCCAGTTTTAGAAAGTTAGAGTCTTTCTTTCAGTTTGTGGGACTCAATTTCATTTCTAAAATGCAGTACGACAAATTCCAACATGATTATCTTTTTCCGGCCATTAGTGATGCTTGGAAAATTGAACAATTGTCTCTAGAAAGTACATTCGAAGGCAAACGATTCAGGCTAGCCGGTGATGGACAGTGCGACAGCCCTGGATTTTCTGCCAAGTTCTGCACCTACCACTTTCAGGACATGGATAGTAAGAAAATTGTGAGTTCGGTGGTCGTGCAGGTGTCCCAATGTAAATCCTCAGTGGCCATGGAGAAACTAGGATTTATAAAATCATTGCAATATCTACAATCGTGGGGAATGCACATCAACCTCATAGCCACGGACAGGCATGTTTCAATAGCCAAGACAATGAGAGAACAGTTCCCACATATTAAACATCAATTTGACGTATGGCATCTTGCTAAATCAATCAATAAGAAAATCTCGGCTGCAGGGAAAAAAAAGGGTTTGGAAAGTATTTCACAGTGGTCCCAGTCTATCAGCCAAAGAACTACAAAGGACTGGGTTTTTTTGTAAAAAGAGGCCTAGGACAATGCCCAATTGAACTTGTATTGTTACAAACAGAAGGTCCTAGCTCCTCTCAAATCCTCGCCCTTAAAGATCCAACAGCAATAGTTTGGATACCTAACGAGCTGCCCTCCTTAGTTGTAACAGACTGCACTCACAAGCGACATTAAAAAAATATATGTATATTTTATTACAAAATTCATTTCATATAAAAACGTTTTTTTCATATATATACAACCAGTATTTCAACCACAGTAATCCATATATGTGGAGCAACAAAACAAACCTCAAGTGGAAAAAATATAAAAAAAGTATATATAAAAAAATCCAAAAAGAAAACAAAACACCAAAGATAGAACTAAAGGGGTTCTGTGTTAAACTTAAGAACAAACACCTGCACCTTTAATAGACAGAAAAACAGTAAAGCAGTTGAAATAATAAATATTTCGCATTACAGGTTGTTAATAATATAACACACAAACATCCAATTGTATACTAAACAACACATAAACAATACACAATATCTAACATTAGCATCTTGAGTACAAATACCAATCTGATGTCTAATTGTGGATCTGTTATATTAATATTAAGATCCTATTATTGTTTCTAAGTAGACAGCAGCTTTTGATGCTTAATTAAAACCGTGACCGTTATCTCATAGCCAGAGAGACCCGACATGTTTCATTCCCATATTTCTTCAAGAGAATTGTTCACTGGAAATTCTTCAGGGGGGATGTACTGTAGACAACAATCGGAATTACACACACTTAAACCAATTCTAAGTATTGTTAGTGCAACCAGATGCAAGCAAGCGGGGGGCAGCTCTTTGATGACAGGCTCTGAACACAGAATGGTGTCAGCCTACACAAACAAGAGAGGGAGAGGAAAAGAAACAAAGAGAGACAACTGTATTAATCGGTTGAGTGTACCAAATGCAAACTCTCATAGCCAATGATTTATAGGCCTTACTTAATGAATCTCAATTTATAGAGGCTTACCTCACTGCCAACTTATTATTAGTAGCAGGGGTAAAGGAAGAATCTTCGCATGGGGAGCTTCCACCCTCTGCAAAAAAATGGGAATGCAAAGCCTTGTCAGTGATGTGGCAAAATACGTTCCATAAATCGGATGTCAACAACCACATCGAAAAATCACTGATGAGGTTCCAATACTACCTCAATCTTACAGAATATGGCAGAGACACTTTGTTTACTACCAACCATTCCCACATGTTATCAACACAATGTGCCCCTCTATAACATATGAGTTAATAGTATGACAGTGTTCTAAAAACCATTCAAAATCGCAGCTCTTCATTAATTGAAAAGATTATATGAAAAACTGTTACAACTCTAAAAATTTGATTGTAACAAACTCGTTTAGTTCTCTAGATAAATGACTGACCTCAGGCTCGGAGTCTTGTAAGTACAATGGCGGCAACAATTCGAAGTCTTAATACAGCCGAAGATTTCAAAAAGACAGGCACGATGTCAGCCGTTCGCTCATTCATCGTAATCAAGAGCACTTTGCTGTGTCTGTTAAAAAATACACATGGGGAAGCGACCGTCAATGTTCATGTATATGAAGGGCACCGACAAATGGGTTAAAAAACACAATATTACCAACATCAAATCACGGCACCACGCGCTCATGAGGTTCGTCTCTGCACTTACTTTGTTGTGCCTCCTCTCCGCGTGCATTCCCATTATGCAAGCTCTACTCGCATGGCCTACTGCAACAGTAACGTGACCTCGCTAACTACTGCGACGTGACTAAATGTTGCAGCAGCTATGCTTTGAAAAACAACAGAAACTGAGGACAGCGGTGAAGGTAAGGATGTGAATCGAAATGGTGGCGGCCATTTTAACAAGGACAAAGCTACTACATAATTAGGCATACCACCTTGTATATTGGGGTCCGAACCACCTCGCCTAGGACCGCTCAGGAGTCCTGGTTATAGGCGGGCAGTACTCACACTTGAACCACATGAAACCTTTTGAACATACTCTTGTTCTCACAATGTATTGGTTCACAATGTATTGGTTGACAAACGTAATTGAAACGCACAACAAAGTACGACTGGAGCTATTGGGTTTTGGTCAACCAATGTATTCTACATAATTGACATCAACAAGCCTCAATATTGTAATTGATTACCTGATAAAATAAGGTTCACACATTAGTCCAGTCGAACTGTTCATTGAGACCTATTTCAACAGAATTACAAAGGTAAATTAGTCTCTGTTCCTTCTCAAACAGATTTCTCTTAATTGCAGCTGTACTTCCTTTATTATCCACTTGTAATAAGACGCTCCAAGTTAAGGATTCCGGTGTGTGATCCATGGCTACAAAATGCCCTACAAGGGGATCTGTCATGTTTTTATTTCGAATACAGCTTTTATGTTCTGTAATCCTTGTTTTTATTTTCCTTTCCGTCATGCCAATGTATATTTTGTTTTAAGGGCACCAGATTACATAAACCACCATCTGTGAATTACAATTAGTAAACTGTCTCTGCTGCCATAGTTTCTTTAGGCCCAAATCAACTTCTTTCGTGCGTTTGGTGCTAGAACAACAGCTGCAATTCCCACATGGTGTGTGTCCGATAGGTTTAGGCAACCCCCAGGACTCCGTAAGTGTTAGTTGTGGTGAACGTATTGAGATATCATTTCTAGTTATCATGTCTTTAAGGTTCTGGCCTCTCTTAAATGCACATATTGGTCTAGCTACAGGGCAATCACCCGACTCGAGAATGTGCCAATTGCGTCTAATAATGGCATTCACCTTATTTGAAAGGGTGTTGAATGTGCTTACGAATACCATTTGGTCAGTGTTATTCACTTTATTCCGATATTCAAGAAGAGCTTCTCTGTTGTTATTCTTAACTCGCTTATGAGCTTTCCTCACAATCTTGTGGGGATATTCTCTTGATAGTAACTTTGAGCTTAGATTCGCTGCTTCTTCTTCGAAAATAGTTGTACTAGAACTATTTCTTTTCAAACAGAGAAATTGGCCAACTGGTAGGTTGTTTCTAATGTGGCTAGGATGGCAGCTGTTAAATAATAACAAAGAATTACGATCCGTTGGTTTATGATAAAGCTTAACCTTCAATGAGTTGCTAGTAGTATCGAACCATATAGTAATGTCCAAAAAATTAATTTCGACAGTACTTGTAGTGGCTGTAAATTTTAGAAATTGATTTTGTTCATTCAGCCATACCTTGAATTCGTCAAACAATACTGTGCCACCGTCCCAAATTATCAGAATGTCATCTATAAAACGCCTCCAAATCCGTAGATGACTCAAAAACGGATTGGAGGGGTTGTAGACGATACTTTTTTCAAAAAATTCAACAAACAAGTTTGCCGCGGAGGGTGCCACAGATGACCCCATTGCCGTGCCATGTATCTGTTGGTAGAGTTGCTGGTTGAAACTAAAATAGTTTTCTTTAAGAGCCATAGCGACACACCAAAGGATGAAGCTATTAGGACAATCACCTTCTGTTCTTTTAGTCATGAGGACCTCTTCTAGGACTTCAAGCGTGGTATCCTGAGGAATACACGTATACAAAGATACTATGTCGAGGCTAACTAACATCTGATGCTTATTGTCAAAAGGATAGTCTTCGATTAACACAATCACTTCGGTGGTATCCTGGATATGTGAATACATCTCTGACACAAATGGTTTTAAATACTTGTCTGCAAATTTCGACAATGGTTCTAATAATGACCCTGACCCAGAGACGATTGGTCGGCCTGGCGGATTAGTTAAAGATTTGTGGATCTTTGGCAAGATGTAAAATTTTGGTATCGATGGTTTTTTGGCATTCAAATAATCATATTCTTGACAACAAATCCATCCTCTTTCCAAAGCCTTTCTAGTTTTTTCTTCCATCTTTGGTGGAGCTCCAAAACTTGTGAAGGGTTAGTGGAAATCCGACTTGAAAAATGGCGGTCACTGATGCACCACTGTACCAACGTTCACCGCTGGACAGAAAACCAACATTTCCACCAATGTGAACATGGCCCTTTGTCCACAGAGGAGGCACGGAAGAAGAAGTGGTTGATTCCATCTTCACCTACACACAAAGCCATTGAGAAGATTGTTTTTGATAAAACTCTATCAAGAGATTTGAGGGGACTGACAGAATTCTGTCACACAGGAGGTTTGGAGGTGTTCCACAATATGTGCCTAAAGTACAGGCCAAAGCAATTGCATTTCGGCATACAGGGCATGAAACATAGGACTCTACTAGCGGTCTTGACCCATAACGAGAATGTGTGCCGTGAACAATCTAGGACTACGGGAAATGTAGGGATGCTTCGCTACACTACGGCCTTTGCAAAAAGAATTAAGAAATGGGTGGTGAAACCAGTATATGAGGAAATGGAGTTCGACTTTGTTAAAGGCCTTAATGTAAATGTACTAGAGAAGCACAGACATGGAATTTTGAGCGATTCTGTGCAGAGCACTGATGCATTGCCACCAAACATTGCCACTGTGCCATGTCCACCCAAAGCAGAGCTCGTTGACAAGTACAAATCCCGGTTTAAATCATTGTAATATGATTGTCTTTTTGAAAAAAATGTTATTGTAAAGTGTACATACAAAGTATGCTAACCCTAACCCCCCCCCATGGGGGCTCAAATGGGAATGGGGAAGGGCCTTGGAATGGGGCGGTAATTCCACCATTCACCAAGGCGGACTCAGTAAAATACCGTCCGTGTAATGAGGCCCAATGTCTACATAGTTATGGTTCTCTAGGACTGCAAAGCTCGCGGACAACAAGGACAAACTTGGGGGCCTTAGACCACGCCAAGGGAGGCGTTGCAGATGGGAGAGAAGCCAGTTTGCATTAGCACATTGAGGCCTAGTAGAAAGATGGAGTCGAAAATTCAAGTTCCCACAGATGGCTTTACACGGGATGTTGCACAGTAAGAATGTATGCTCATGCAGAGTGAAGATCAGTGGCTTTGACTTTTTGCTCGCGGGCTGAAGAGGCCCACGACTCGCACTGGCAGTATAAGGTTCTATTGTTTTTTGACCTTGAGAGACAGGGACCATGCCGAAAGGACTTCATTTGAAGGAGGGGTGCAATAACGTAAGAGACGATAAGGCTGAACATTCTGAAACTGCACCGAGTTTCATATTAGTTCAGTATATGAAAAATCATTGGCACAAACAGAGTGGGGTTTAGGGACTGCATTACGCTGACACAATGGAAATGGCAAATATAATGTAAGTAACTCTTTAGACGATTTTATACCGGAATATAATACCAATAGCGTACTGTTAAAGGCAGGTTAAGTCGTACTTGATCGTTCTGTGAGGCATATTACAATGAAGAGCAAGTAAAACATTTGTGGGATCGTCTTTCTACCGGGCACATGGGCATGCATGTGCCCATTCGACACACATGTAGACAAACAGTTGTTTCTCAGTGGTTCAACGCTAATAAATCCTTACATTGTGTGTTAACCTCAATTTCTTTCGTCAGTTTTCGCATTGCTTTTAGAGCCGAACATACTGCATTGCACTGTCCTCGCAAGCAAATAGTTTCAGCTCGGCCGTTATAAATAAAATGAATAATAGTAATAAAGATCGGCTGGTGAGACTAATTTCAATTTTTATGTTTTCAAAACAGGTACATCCTACCCTACTGCGACTGTCATCTATTCCAGAACCCGGCCAACGGATTCTTTAATCGCCAGCTGCAGCTTCTTGTAAACAACTGCACTACTTTGACTATTTTATGTGCCGATCGCCAAGGGCCCATATGTCCTTACGCAGTACTAGCGGCTAGGAGCAACATATCAACCTTTACGGTGGCCTAGTGCCTAGTTGATGGAACAGCCTTGCGGTTCACTGTGCGACCAAAGTGCTTCTTTTAACGAAAACCAACACCCTGTGTACCATAAAGGAACAACGCGTGACTCACGATAAACTTTAGAGGATTTGCGGATCGAGAGCAAAGAAAAGAAATTCCATTACGATTGAATATGGCAATTGCTGAATATTCTCTAAACATTTAATGTCAAATAAATGTACTTTACCAACTGTACCGTACTGCTGTTTGATTTTAAAGTACAGTTTCATATTCCGAATTGCGGCGCGCTGTGTTGTGAGTTGATCTGTGTTGGTTTCCGGGTTCTGTGTGAAGTCGCGTAGAAGACGACTGGGCGCGTTTGCCTACGCAGCACAGTAACGTCACGGAGAGAGGCGGGGAATATGAATGTTTTGATAATGTCAGGCTCAGGGGCGGGGGATATGATTTAGTGCCGCAAAAGCAGGTCACCCAGGGCGATGGGGCAAGTGATAGGATTATCACAAAATGGCTCCGCCCTGCTGCCTTGTTTCGCATGTGTTTAATGGACGAAAACTCGGGTAAGGTCCATAGGAAACCTTTCTAATATCGAGCGACTTAGGCTTAAAAACACATGGCCGACCCGTAGGGACAATACAAATTTCTGACCGAACCATTCCTTTAAGGCCTGTGCTCATTGTGACAAATCAGAGGGTGTGTCACCCGTTAATCCTGGGTGATCTCTCTCTCTCAGGTGGACAGGGCAGAGGCATTTCCTTTGGATCCATCCCTTGTGGTGGACCAGTGCGGGAGGATCACCTGGGTGAGGGGTCTTCAGGAAGTGGGGGTGAGGCAGCCGATGGTGAAATATGGAATCCCTCCCTTTTTGTTCATCTACCCCATCTATTTTGTAGGATTCTCCGAAGTCCCAACTCCCCTCCTCATTTTTACACAAACACTAGGCCAAGGAAGAGGCTGACTGAGAGTAACAAGACTAACTCTCATACATTGTACTGGACATGTCCCATTAATCGGGTCAGGCAAAGTCAGGCACTTGGCTTGTGGTGCATACACCTGATACCAATTCCCTCTCGTCACACGGATAAAAGGCAGAACCTAAAGAAAAACTCTGAGCAAGGCAGAACATGAGTACGAGCAGGACTTCCAGGGCGAAGCCAAACCTACTGGAGCAGAGCGACGTACCAAGGGACGACAGCAGCCGGTTGAAAACCCCAAGAGTACTCTACTGGAGGTTGTTGCCTTCGACAGGCCACGAAAGACACATGGGGAGGCCAGATCCTGCAAGTTAAGATTGCATTGTGTTTCAAGGATGCCAGCGACCCTCCTGAGTGAACGGCAGAGTTGGGGAGGTGAGGCCAAGCCTGAGGTACTAACCTTGACTCGTGAATTGGAAATCGTAAAATCAAGAAAGAAACGCACACAGTCAGTGAGTTGGCAAGCAACCTGAGAGACCAGTGTGTTAAAGAAAGTTTAAAGCGGCAACATTAAATCACAAGTGAAGTCTGCACACGTGTGGATGAGACGGAAGGAAAGGCAGACCTGTGAATGAAGTAAAGACAGCTGGGGAATCAGCAATACTGAGTAACAGAGTGGTCTGATGAAAGGAATTAGCTGACTCGAAAGTCTCAGTGAAAGGTTCATTGTTTGTAACGATAAAGCAAATGAAGTCCAAAAGCAAAGTAACCATTATTACCTCTTGGTGAAGGGGAGAGTGGAAGTTGAATCTTGAACGTTTAGTCAAAGTGGTCCTGCAGAGGCCTGTAAAGAAAGCCATGCACATTTGTAAGTCTTCGACACCCAAAAGTGGTCTCGGCCCGGCTGAGGGAGACTTGAAGTGTAATAAGCTTGCAAGTTTTGTTGAACTTTGTGCTGAAGAGGTCTGAGCCCGACAGAGGGGAACCCATGTGAACTGTGTTTTAAGAGGTCTGAGCCCGACATAGGGGTCCAATGTGAATTGTGTTTGAAGAGGTCTGAGCCCAACAGAGAGGGACTTACATGAACTTTGTGTTGAAATATTATTTGAAGGTCTGAAAGAGAGACTTTAACGTGGAAGGCCAGGCAGGCCTCGATCCATGTTTTGGAACTGTTTATTGTAATAAGAACCCAAGCCAAAGTGTGTCATCCCGCCTACAAGGACAACCTTACTCCACGGGGTCTAACGTGGGTAGGAGAGCAGATTCAGCCACCTTATTAATTTGAACACTGATTTTTCCTTTGCATACATTTCTCCTTTATACACTTTTTGTACAAGAGATATGGCAGGCATTAGGCTTTGCTAGCATAGGCCATTTTGATTTGATAGACTCTACTAGGACTGTTTTGTTTATCGTTTGATGGTCGAGACTACTCCCATCTTAGCTATAGGGCAGAGTAGGAGTTTTCTAACCCCAGAAACTTCAAAAAAGGTTTTACAAATTGTACCTATTGTGTCCGTGTCATACATGCCTTCCGTACATTATTCAGCGACATGCTGTGGCTTTTATTTTTAAGAAGGTGGCTGCCCAGTTACACTCTTGTTTTTGTTTTAGCAAGCTATAACCGCGTACCATTTATGTTGCACTCACTTTATACATTGGTCATGATAGTGTACTTCATGTCTATGGATACTTCGTTAGTATTCTTCATGTCTAAATGCATATAGTGTGACAGCACAAAAGTGCAGCGGGAAGGGAGAGGGGGGAAGTGCCAGGAAGAGGGAAGGGGAAGTGCAATCAGGGCAGAAATGCTCTGAGTGATTGCAGCCAGGGCAGTGTGACTCTGGGTAAGTGCAAGGAGCTAGGGGGTTGTATAGGTAACAGTTACAGCCCCTAAGTGGGTGGTAGGACTAGAGGCAGGGCAGGGGAGACTGGTCATGGAGGAGCCTGGTAACCAATGAGACTCTGGGGGCAGCCGAGCAACCAGTCAGCGCAGCAGGCAGGTAGGTCAGCAGGGGACAGAGCAATAGAAAGAATAGGAGAAATGGAAGGTCTTGATCAGCTTTTGTAACTTCAGGTGGTCCGGCTCAAGTTTGAGAGGGGTACGGGGGCCATTCCAGGGGGATGCACCTGCAGAAGAGAGATATCTAACACCAACTCTCTGCCTGGAGAAGCGTCTGACCCTCTGAGAGTTGACAGTACTTTCATTACAGCATATAGTTTGCACCCTTTGTTTCCTCCTTGTTTTTACTGTATCTGTATATTTTATGAATAGAATGTAATTCTTTATGGGTGTTATGCATAGTGGGCCTGCTTTATCCTCTACCCATGTTAGCAGTTTAGTGTTTTTTGTCCATTCTTTGAGGCACTCCTTATTTACCTTTTGCAGAACCACTTGTGGTTGCTATACAAGCACCTTTGTTTTACGGCTGATAACTCCTTCGACCCAGACTTCTGTGGTTAATGCCTGTCCTTCTATTTGTAGCCGGCCTTTCTTCCAAAATCCAGGAATTTCTCTTCCCCTTTTGTCAGTGCATTGCAAAAGTTGGTGGGTTTCTGTTCTTAGTTCTCCTCTTCTCGGGCCTGATAATATGTAACGTATTACATCATGTTGTATTTCAACATAACTCATCAGAGAAACTTCTTTTATGAAATTATCTCTGAGTGGAGAATCTTCCTTTGTTACCCAGTGCATGGAGCCAAATTTTCCCTGAAATGACCCCCGGGCATGCATGCTGCGAGGTGTGTCAGGCAGTGTGCTACTTGTGCAGGTACTTCGGTGGCTATACATATTCTGGAGATGAGGGAACACACAAAAGAGCTCTCATCAGACTTCTCTCTCCGCCCTCTGCCTATATTTCTATACCACATATTGTTTGAGACATAAGCAATATTATCAAAATGTTGTCCCTTAAAGCATTGATCAGCAATTACATTTTTGCATATGACCAACAACTTGAATATAAGACTTTAGCCGGGCACAGGAGACATAGATTCAACTGTCTCCCCATCTTACATTCTCACAGTGTGTTCTCCATTCTCAATGACATAGGACATTTTGATTTTCAAGTTGTTGGTCATATGCAAAAATGATGAACCTACATCTCATATCACTGAGTACAGTTTCCTTTATATAGTGAATTTTCAACTATGTATGTTTTTTCATGAATGGACATCATGGTTTGTTATGAAAAGAAACAACTGGAATTTTTTGCAATATAAAATTTATTTTAAAAAAGCTCATAATAGAAAGTTAAATGATAAATTAAATTTCATTTTACATATATTTTTGAGTCATGTGTTTAGCATCAGCAAGCATGTTGCTTTTCTTAATGGTTGCCCAGAATGATATGTGTTCCCATTAGGGTCTAAATAACCAGTGTACACTGAATTCTCATTGTACACCTCCTAGATTTATAGAGGGGAGGACAACCCCCTTGTTACAGCTTTTCCAGCCCTCCAGTCCTTCCCGCTGGGCAGCCTCTTTTTGTTCAACTTCCATGCACTGGCAGGCATGCCAAATTGTTTAGGTGCCCTCGACTGCACCCACGTGGAGTTGGTGGTCCTGCATGCCATGGAGGTGGTGTATGGCAACCGCAAGCAATACCACTCCATCAATGTGCAGATGGTATGCGACGCCAGCAAGAACATCACACATTGCTGTGCCCGATACGCCAGCAAGAACATCACACATTGCTGTGCCCGATATCCCGGATCAACTCATGACTCTATGGTCCTGCGGAACTCCACGCTTCATGGAGCGACATGCTGGACGACGTGCCTGGCTGCTTGGTGAGTAGCCTGACAGGGCCATGGCAGTGCATCAGGGTTGTGAGGTGGGTGGATGTATACTCCACCTGGGTGGGAAGGGGGGGAGATGCATACTCCATCTGGGTGGGAAGGGGGGTGCATACTCCACCTGGATGGGAATGTTGATGTCAGTGCAGGATGTGCACATCACCGAACAATGTGCCCCAAAGCATCAGAAACGCTACATGACACCCAAATCCCGTAGTGATGAAGTAAGGCTGACTACATGACTAACAGGTAACCAGCCCACATCCCACAACACATGCACCACTCATCAGCGGCTCTCACCCACCGTAAGGCCATCCTGCACCATGCAGTGCATATGCACTATGTTGCTGTCTCCAGCATATCACCACACAGGACAATCAACCCTGGGAGTGCATTGAACTGAGCCAACCAGGGATTCCACAGTGTGTCACTGGTTTGGCACACCCATAGGAGTGCTGCATGTCACCATGGAAATGATCAGTGCAGAATGCCCAATATTGTACAGACTACAGCCAACGCTCCCTACTAGTAAATCTCACAGAACACAACACATCACTAATTTTACTCCAACACTGCTGTATGCATATACGATGCACGTGCAACAAGATGTCAGTGCACACCATGAATCATCTTGAAGATGCAACCCACACCATTAGTCCATTGCACAGGACAAATAGCGGGACCTGAAATGGGGTCAATGCATCCAGGGACATGTGCATGTGGGCACCAATTACCTGCAGCCATGTGAGACTAGTACAGTTGTCCAACATGAATGTTCGAACATTTACCTTCATTCCCCTCTCATGCAGGTGATGGTGGCTATCCCTTGAAGCCGTGGCTCCTGACCCCTGTCCGAAACCCACAGAATAGGCACGAGGAGGACTACAATCGTTCCCATACCCGTACACGTGTGGTAATTGAGCAGACCTGTTGAAGGCACGATTTTGCTGCCTCAGCTGGTCGGGTGGGGCACTCCTCTACAGACAAGCATCTGCCGGAACGTGCCCCTGCCCCCTGACATGGAACACCTACCACCTGATGAAGAAGAAGGGGATGATGAAGATGTGGCAGGACCTCATCACGGTGGCGATGCACAGGAGGGACGTGCTGTGCGCCAGTCAGTGATTGCACAATATTTCTGACTTACATGTCAGCAGAGGGTGACATGATGGTAGGACATAGGGCACTGGGTGTGGGGGTACATGTACACTATGCACTGTGCAAGATTAAATCACACATGCGCAATGATGAATGTCCACTCTGGTTCTTTTTTTTTAACACAACCGGTGTATTGAAAGTAATAATATTAACGTGAATAGCAAACCCTCCACCACCCTCACCCCCCTCCCTTCCCCCCACAACTCCCCCACACACCCTCACCCCCTTCCCCTTCCCCCCACAACTCCCACACACACCCTCACACCCCTCCCTCTCCCCCACAACTACCCCACACACCCTCACCCCCCTTCCTCCTCCCCCCACAACTCCCCCACACAAGTCCCATAGGGTCCACGGAGCCCACATGAGGCTGCCAGTACAGTCACTCAGCACTCCCGGAGCCAGGGGGAGGCATGTTCCGTCGGCGCAGCACATGGACCATCCGGCGGAGCGGGCTGGACTGTGTAGAGCTGCTTGTGGACAGTGTGGCCTCATGCTGAGGCTGATGGGCGGGAAGAGCTGCCTCCAAATCATTGGCGATGCGCCCGGGCACCTCGCAGAGGCAGTTTGTGTTATCAATGATGGACTGCCCCAGTGCCCTCAAATCCACGCGACACTGCTCCCTGGCCTGCCGGTTGTCCTGCACGAATTCATGGATTAGGGCAGTGAGCTGGTCAGCCCGCTGTGCTCCTGCGGCTGCACCAGTGGCCCTGCTGGGGATCTGGCTGGCATGCCCGGCCTGCTCATCCTCCCCGGGACTGTATACGGGACTGATCTGTCCCTGCGTCTGTTCTTGCCCAGACTGCTCCGGTGTGTTGGTATCAACAGTGTCACTCATGGATACCTGGGGGGATGGCAATTGTTCTGGGGTGTGGATAACATCCACTGAGTCATCCTCAATGGTGCCCCAGATGTCATCGGGGCTGTCTTCGACTGTGAGGGGCGCCGTGGCTGCCACCTCCCTAGCCACAATGGACTCCTCCGAACTTGGCGTTGGACAGGTGTCTGCAGGCAGTGCAGTGAGGGGTGGGGGTGGGGGTGGTGTGCCCTCCATGGGCCTTGGTGTTGCTGGTGGTATATGTCCCTGTGGTGGCTTCCTTGCTGGGACATGGCACCCCCTGGCATGGCCCCTAGATGTGGAGGGACGGTTTCTGTCCTGTGCAGGGGTGGTGTCCTGCTCCTCACTGTCATGCTCACTGCCTGTGGGGGTGAAAGAGAGGGACGGCTTGAGTTATGTTTGGATAGGCATCATACATACATTGGTACGATTGCACATCCACACAATTGTGGGTAATAGGCATTTGGGTTGGGAACGGCACGTCATTCCATACATGGGTGGTAAATGCAGCCATATGTCGGTGTCACTCATTTTGGCCAGGTACTGTGCTGTCTGACATGCTCATAATTTATGTCATGCATGGTATGTGCATCATGGAATTTCCTACTTTGTGTGGTATGTGTCATGTGCATTACGGCCTTGCACCAGGCATCGGCAATGTGTCTCACTTGCTTCGGCATACTTTACAGGGAGTGTGTGTGTGGCCGACCATGGCGTCACTCTTTGGACAGACATTGGCATTAACTTTCATCAGATTTGGCTTAGCAGTTTTTACTTTGGACACTCACCTCCATCAGCAGAAGACGTGCCGCCACACTCCATCTCTCCTACGCCTTCTATGGATTCTGGGCCAATCATGCTCGCACATGTTTCCTCCCACGGTGTGAGCTTAATTGGAGAACTTGGTCCTCCTCCGGTCTCTAAGGCCTGGGCACGGTTTGCCAAAAGAATGTTCCACACCCTCAGCCGCAGGTCATCCCACCTTTTGCGGCAATCCTTGACCATGCGGGGGGTGTTGCCCACTGCACTGACCTTCTGCCCGACTAGTGCCCAAATCTCCTTCTGCCGCAACACTGCCTCCCTCCTCATGTTGCTGTTGAACTCTGTCTCTGCATGCTCATGCAGGGTGTCTACGAGCATCTGTAGTTCATCCTGGCTGAAGCGCTCCTTTTGGAGGCGGGCAGATCCCTTCTTGTGTGCTTTAGGCATTCTTGGAAGGTATGATGTGCTTTTCGGAAGATCACCAGTGTCCCAGGGGTCCTGTGTGGTGAGGATGGCAATGGATTGTGTTTTTAAAGATGGCCGCTGTGCTCCTTCCCGTTCCTCTGCGGTAACGCTATTTCCAGTTCCGCTATTTAACGGTGACCGTAAATAGCGGTGACCGCTATTTACTGTCACCGCTAATGCCACTTTGCACTATGGCAGTAGTGTTATCTACGATGCGCTTCATGCCGGTAAGGGCTTTTCGGGGCCCTTTTGAGGCATGCCGCTAGGTACCTTACCTAGGCGCAAAGCTCGTGCCCGCAAAGTCGTAATAGTCCTCTATTAGCGGGCTGCTGCCAGCTCGGGCACGCTATTTGCGCCATGCCGGTAAGGGACGGTACTTACCTACAAACTCGGAATGAGGGCCATTGTCTTATAGACTCAATCTACTTTAAAAATGTTAGTAAAGTAGTTAGACTTGAACCTTTCCATTAGCATTTTGTACTATGCCAATGAAAATAATGGACAAATATATACTAGAGAAAAAAAAGCACAGAAACCATTTTCTGTCCTAAAACCCTTTCTCTAGCATACAATAAGGATCATAATCCATGGACCTTAATATTTATCTGCAGTCTCTGAGTCCCTTTCCAGGCCATGCATCATTAAAAGACCGCATTGCACATGCACACCATCGCACAGGACAGCCCTTCTACCCTTTTTACAGTGATGTTTGTAACACTCCCTCATTGCCTGCTTTCAAACATTCACACATCTATTCACCAATCACTTCCAAAAACTCTTCCTATAACCCTATCAACATATTAAACTTCCACACACCAACTGCCACTTAACAACGTTCTAGAAATCATTTGCATGTGCAATTATTTTACTTATACAAAACAATTGCACACACTGCTGCTATAAATGCCCATATGCATTGTGAAATAAGAGAAGTGCATGAATGGAAGGGGGAGTATGGATTGCCAACAGCTGATAGGAGCCCAGTACAAAAGTGCCAAGGGATTCCAAGGTGGGAAGACACTGGGTAACTGCTGGGGCAGAGGAGTCATGTGATGGGTGGGGTACTCAGTCGCCAGGCGATAGACCCCCCAAGGGCAGTGCTGAAGGGGGAGGTGTACCAGTGTCAACTAGATATTGGGCTGGAACCTGTGAGGTTCATAAGGAACCAGGCCACCAATTTCAGTGACAGTAGCATGAGTTAGCAGGGAAGGGATTGAGTGAAATAGAAAGAGAAAAGCAGAGTTTCCGGAATTTAAGGAAGTCCAGCCCAAATCTAAGGGGAGCAGGAAGGATGTCCCAAAGAGAGGCACTGGCCAAAGAGAGAGGCATGTCTCCCACTCTCTGTTTTGAAGAGCGTTTGACAAGCAGAGAATTGGAGTTAGAGAAGCAGAGGGGTTCCACAGGGGAGTATTTAGAGAGACAAAGTTGGCGATAGTGTGGTCTCAGGCCCCAGAAAGCCTTGTCAATGATACAGATTTTGATTTTCCTCCTTGCAGCCACCAGGAGCCAACGTACACATTTTAGGGCGTCAGCGATACAATGCCTGGGCTTGAAGTTAAGGATAAATCTTGTAGTCCTATTCTAGATTAGCCGAAGGGGGCGTAGACAACAAAGGAGGCGGTTCAGGAAGAGGTTGTTGCAGTAGTCCAGCCTAGAGAGGACCAGGGCTCTAGAGATGTTGAGTTTCTGGGGGAATGTGAGGAAAGGTAGGATGCCTGTAAGACAGTGATGCTGAAAGTCGCCCTTCTTTACAAGCTCCAAATTGTAAGGAGCAAAGGAGAGAGAGGACTCAAAGATGAGCCCAATGTTTTTGGCCTCACAGGATGGTAAAAGTAGAGAGCCAAAAGAGGCCGGCCGGAGGGTAGGAAGAAAACAGGGCGCAGGTGTCTCAATAAAAGGATCTCCATCTTACTGGCATTGAGACAGAGATTGTTAGCCACACACAATGCCTGTATGACGGTCAGACAGTCAGCGATAAAAAACGGGGAGAAGAAATTAGTAGAGGGAAGTTTCAAGGAAAGCTCTGTATCATTAACATAACACTGGAAATTACAAAAGAAGAAGGATATCAGGTGAGCCAGAGGAACGAGACAGATATTGAAGAGCCCAAATCATACGATAGAACCCTGGGGTACGCTGCAGGTAGAGACTGAGGTGGTGGAGTAGAATAGTCCCAGTTGCAGCTGGGAAGGCTGGTTAGTGAGGAAAACAGTTCAGTTAGTCCAGTGCCCGGTCCATGATGCCCAAGGTATCATGTAACCGTTTAAAGGCGGAGGCGACACCAAGAGCATTTTCCACAATTGTCTTACTATTATAAATACCATATACACTTCAATTATATCATTCCACCATATTACAAATATGGTACACTACCCCTATAGTACCTATAATAGCTAAACACATATTACTCCACTGTATGTGGCCAGTGGCCAGATTCTTGGGGGCATGGCCATAGGTCCAAGAATCTGGCCACTGGCCACAACCACCACAATCGAATTAAACCATATAACAAGTATGGAAAATACACCTTCAAAGAACAATGCTCACCCAAACCTAGAGCTGGCAGGGAGGCAAGAGTACAGCAAGTGAAATTTGAGAGTTTGAGGGAGTCTAGTGACCGAGTTTGCAATACAAAGCTTTTCTGTAATATCAGCTATAGACGCAGAGAGCCGAAATCTCAAAGCAAACTGCATCACAGAAACACTGTGTGTTGTGGGGAGAATGGGGGAAGGCAGGGGAGGTGAGGAGGCCAACTAGGGAGTGGGGGAGCTGGCAGAGATGAGGATGGCACTTGGTGAGGGCCTGGGGGGGATAAGCTTTCTTTTATATCTGCCGTTTTGCTACAAAACTGCACATAGCTGTGTCTCTCAGTAGTCCATATACTGGAAAGAGACATCCAGGACTCCATTCATGCATTAACCAGGACCAACCCAGCTTAGCTTCAAAGCGAGGATGGTGCCAGCCCCCTCAGGCCATGTTGCCAAATAAATGAGCACAAGTTACAAGCCCACTTGACCACTTAGAGAAACATGTGCTGGCCGTTTCCTCGCTTTGAAGCTAAGCAGGGTTATTCCTGGTTACTGCACAGATGGGAAACCTGGATGCCTAGTTTAACGTCGACTACAGAAAGATTATAGAAAAATGATATATATATGTATTTTATTTGCACAGCTACAGTGATGTCGGGGGTGAAAAATCACTAGCCATCACTGTCAAAACAGGTCAAAATCCGTCTGTGATTAAATAAAGTATTTGAGTGATGGGTTGCAAGTTTTTTAACGTTAAGGTGAGAACTTAACACAACAAACCCCTGAAATTCAGTTACAGCCACCTTAACGTCACGCCCCGTGTTGTGCAGCCTATGACCACAATGATGACATCACCGACGGCATCCCTGATGACATCACTGATGACATTGTGCGTCAAGGGAGAGAATATTACTCATCCGACCAACCCTGGTAGCCCTTGACTCACATGAAAAGAGCCCTTCAAGTGTGTATGAACCTAGTTGAGCTTTGTATTCAAGCTTCTTTCGTTTTGTCCATGCACCAGCAAGTAATGCAGCAGTCATCTTAGTAGTGTTATAATCAAAGTCCCTCAGAATGAACATAAATGCAGCATTTTTATTGTCTACCAGACCTTTGAGCACTAATAGAGAAAGGACTCTTTTGAATCATAGGATGTTGTAACCAGGACAACGGAGAAGAAAACGTGTAAGAGTCTCGTCCTCTGCTCGGCATACATTGCAAGACAATTTAGCAGAATGGATCCATTTCCTCATATTGTAGCCCAATGTGAAGTTATCCGCTCTTGCCAGAGCAAAGAGGCAGACAGAATGTTCAAATATAGTTGTTTAAGAGGTGTTATTTTTCCCAAACTACATTGTTGCAGAAAGTTGTTCTGGCGAGAATGTTGCAAATGTAGCCCAAAAGGGACGGTTAAAACTGAGATCTGCAGTCAAACACGCTTTGAATATGCATGATCTAGAGGTTGATGAAGAGTTACAGCTGTTAGCAATCACAGAGACTTGGCTATTACAGGATAACCCTAGCGTTATTAATGAAATGCTGCCTAATAGGGTTTCAACTCTGTGCAAAAACCACAATAACACACGCAGAGTGGAGGTGGGGAAGAGGGTGGGGGTATTGGTTTTTTACCAATTTGTTTCAGCGGGTCAATAGCACAAACACAGATGTACTCCTCCTTTGAGCATCTTACAACTATATTGAGCACAGAGGCAGCTTTCTCCACGTTACCTGTATCACCCAAGTAGTATGATAAACTGTTTTTAACACAATTTCAGTCCCTCTGTCAAGACTTTGAGTCTTTGTCAACCAAGTGTATTTTTCTCTGGGATTTCAATTGACACCTTAATGACAAAGATTTAGTATTATTCAAAATTGTATTAAGTTATTAGATATTTTAGATGATTTTTTTTTTTGTGTTTTAGTTTGGTGTCAAACTTTTCCATCATTGTGGGTCAGATGTGAGATAGTTTGAAGAAGAAAAAAAAAAGTTAAAAAAAAGAGAAGAAAGTCTGTTGTCTATTATTATGGTTCAAGCATTTCTTCCATTGAGATCAAGGATGCTGGAGAGGAAGAGGGAAATTTTGTTTATGTATTTGTTATTCTTTCCACTGAGGATGGCCGCCCATCTTTCTTCTGTGTTCATTTGGTGCAATGCGAGATCAATGTGGGAGCCAAAGTGCTTGCGTTGGGGTGCAAGAGACTGACATTCCAACACCAAGTGGAATTTAGGTTTCCAGCGTATTTTCAGCTTTACAGAAGCGACAGTAGTTTTGTGATTTGACGATCTGTCTTGTTGTTGCAAGGTAAGAGTTTGTTGGTAGAATATTCAGACGGATTCTCAGGAATATCTATCTGATGTTTTGATCTGGAAATAGTAGCAAGTACGGCTGTGGTTCGTTTAATTTTCTGTTGTCTTTGTTACATTGGAGAGTCTGTTTGTAGGTGTTTTTCAATTGAATAGTTTTGATCCAATCGTTCTGTAATAATTTGATTTTGGCGTGTTGAGGATGCATAATTAAGAGTTCTTCAGAGATCTCTTCCTGTTCCATTTCTTTAATGATAGATTTTTTCCATTTTTCTAGGACCGTGTTGTTAAAGGTGTTTGGTTGGGTTTTCAGAATTTGAATGGCAGGAGTTTTCTCGTCCGATAGTAGTTTACGATAGATGTCTAATCTTTTCCAGCATACAATAGATCTAATAGATTGTGTTGCGAGTTCGTATCTTATTCTCGGCATCGGATACAAGTGAGGGAGACAGAGAATCTTTTGCCAGAAGATCTTTTGATTCAAGTTTCATCCAGTTTACTTTTTCTGTATTCAACATTGCTTCCATTCCGTATGTTATTATCGGGATGTATTTTGATCGATAATAGGCAATGACCGGTTTAAATGAGAATTTTCCATATTTTCTGTGGATTATTCATCCCTGACATGCCAGTGTTAGTGCCTTTTGTTCCACTGTTCTTCAGTCTTGGATTGGTTGATAAGTATGCCAAGGTATTTAAATGTTGTGACATTTTCCAATCGAATTCCACTAATGTTAAATTGTGGTTGGTGTATTGATTTTGATTGTGGGTTTGTTAGAGTCATAGTCTTTGTTTTTGAGACATTGATTGTTTGCTCATTTTTGTCCATGTAGTTGCTCAGTAATGTCAAGGCAACTTGTAATCCAGATGGAGTTTTGTCGAGAAGAATGATGTCATCCGCATATGCCATGACAGGGACAGGTGCTGAATTTATTTTCGGCGGGTTCATTTGGCTGCTGGTCAGATGTTGTTCTATGTCAGATGTGAATAGGTTATAGAGGGTTGAGGCTAAGGGGCATCCTTGCTTTAAGCCATTCGATGTGGTTATTGGGTTGGTGGTCAAGCCTCGTTTTGTAAGTCTTACTTTTATTGAAGTATCTGAATAGAGTAAGATGATTGGTTGCAGAATGTTCGGGGAGCAATTCCATGTTTTAAGTTTTGCCCATAGCTTTTGTCATGATATGGTATCAAAGGCCATCTTTAAGTCAATGAATGCAGCATATATCGTGGTCTTGTTGTTGATGGCTTCATTTTGATGAGATGGAGTAGAAGTAGATTGATATTAGTTCCAACATTAGGAGTGAAGCCAGTTTGTCGTGTTGAGATCCGGCCATTGGATGTTGCCCAAGAGGTTAGTTGTCTGAGAAGTGTTGTTGCGAAAAGTTTTCCAAGTGGGCCCAACAGAGAAATTGGGCGGAAATTCTGGGGTTGGTCGCGGGGTCCTTCTTTGTGTATGGGGACAATTGTAGCCGATCTCCAGGAGGTTGGGATTTGGTTGAGCCTGTTTATGATGTGCATTATCTGGCACATGAAGTTTTTCCATGCCAGAGGATCTTGTTTCAATACGGCGTTTGAAAGTCCATCAGGACCAGGTGCTCTTGATGTATTGAGGTTGTTAATCATACATAGGAGGTCCTCGTAGGTGGTGGTTACCGTCCATTTTACTTTGATATTGATCGATTCTTTTTCATGTTGGAACGAACGATCTGTGTAGATGTCTGAAAAGTGTGCAACCCAAGTTTCTTGCGGTACATTAGCCGTTAACTTGTGCTGTTTTTGAGCATTGTCATTCAGTAGATTCCAGAGATCTCTTGTGTTATTCGATTGGTATGTCTTCATTATGGTTTCTGCATCTGTTTGCAGCAAGATTTTTTTTGCGACTTTTTCCAATTGTTGTAAGCTTGTTTCAATTTCGAAATCTGCAAGATGTTTTCTGTTGTTTTTGTTTTCTTCAGCTGCCTTAACGATTTTGCCAGGGCCTTTTTCTTTTCTGCTATTTCCTGGTTGTACGAGTGTAGGTGGGTTTTTTGTGGTCGATTTTTGGTTGTTTGTTGGAATGGAAGGAGGATCCACTCGTAATTCAGTTTTTTAAGTTCAGTCTTGTTCGAGGCGTGAAATTTCGTCGATAGAAGACATATCGCTGCTTGCGGGATGCGGAGCCTTGAGGAAGTTCCGTCGAGCTCAACTGGACATAAGTTCGGAGTTGAGTCTTGTTTGATGGTGGCATGAGAAAGCACTGTTAACTTGTTGTGGTCGCTGTTTTCTGAGAGTATCGTTTGGGCTGATTTCACCGATTCATGCAGGGTTTATGAAAGGAAAATGTAGTCAATAATTGCAGACGAGGATCCTCTGGCCCATGTGGGCACATGGGAGGTTGAGTTGTTCCTTGCATGGTTTAAAAGGATGAGCTCTCGAGTTTGTATTTCATTCATCCACCTTGTTGCTTAGATTGATGTTAAGATCTCCGCAGAGTATTATTTCTAGGCGATGATAAGTTCCGACTAGTTTATCAAGTGTGATAAATACACCGTCGATGAATGCCTCAGTTGTAATTGCTGCGGGGTTCCAATATAGATTCAATATAGCAATTGTTATTTTCAGCAGTTTTTTCGGATTGGTTATTCTCGATCATCGTTATTATTGTTAATTGTATCCAGGGGTTGATGTTTTCACTAGTCAATACTTTCCATTGAGGGTTTATTTTGATTAGAGTAAGCAGGCCTGTTGCTAGTCTTCCTTGTTTTTAGTTATGGCGGGATTGAGGAAGGTGAGGAATCTATCGCACGCTGGCGTTTCGCTGATCCAAGTTTCTTGGAGACATAGGATGTGATAGTTTTCAAGATCAGTCGAAGGCTGGGTAAACAAATGCATGTTTCCTCTAGTATTCCATGAGCAGATGTCTGGTTTCAGTGGTTGTTATGATTGAGAATAGACTGAGATTCTTGAGGATACAGTTTCTGTGAATGAGGATTCTAGATCATAGATTCTTTTGAATGGTCGGTCACGTCTGTTCCACTCTTCCCGTTGGCCGCCGTGAGTCCAAGGTGTAGCATTTTCTGAGCGATACTTGGTGTGGTTGCTCGTCTGCTTTCTCAGTTGATGTTTTCTTGTTGATATAGATGCCCAGCAGTTAAAGCCCAGTTTGAGAAGTTGGGCGCGTTTTGATAAGATCAGTTCTTGATCATTTGGGTCAGAGAGTTCAGCAACAATCTTGTCTAGGTGCTTGTCATATTTGAAGGTTATTAAGTCAATCTTTTTTGTTGTTATTTGTTGTAGTTGTGGAATCGCTCCAAAGAGTCGTAGAGTGTTTGTTATGTTAAGCATTAATAATTCAGGTCTGTTTGTTTTGTTTTCGATTTGGATTTCGTATATTTGGTTTTGTTGGAGTGGATTGACAAATGAAGGAAAAGTACAATCAGTGTTGGTTGATGAAAGTGAGCTGAGAGAGTCATCTGATACTTGCTCATAAGATTCTGCTAGTGATGAGACAGGGGAGCCGGGGTTGTGAGATATAGCTGAGGTTTCTTGTAGTGAGTCCTCTGAGATTCCTTCGTAGATGTCTATTTGTTGTGGTTCATGATTGTTGGTGTATTCATCTATTATTATGAAACTTGAGGGCGTTGCGGGATGCCTGGGTGGCGGTGTGTCATCTGTTAGCTGGTCTCTGTGGGTTGAGAGGTTGAGGAGATCTTTGTCTTGGGTCGAGTGTTCTGACAGTGGATCTGTTGGTCCGCGGGTCTGTAAGGCCACAGTCTGTTCATGCTGATTTGAGGTTTTATTGTCCTTTGTGGAGGGACAAGGAATTTTCTCTTTAGCTAGTGGAAGGCTTTGTTCCATCGTCTTGTCTGTTGGTAATTAATGACTTTGTTCTGTCCTCTTTATTGTTCTGAGGAAGGCTCTTGAGCCAGTTTGTCTTTTTTGGTTAGTTTTGAGTGTGGTGGTTTCATAATAGTGCCAAGTTTGTCCTTCGAAAAGATCTGGTACTGTTCTGTGGTGTTCTTGATAGGATGATTGGTATCTTGGGTCTCTAGCTGTGTGGTTATGGCAGGTTCAGTTTTCCGTTGTGTATGGGTTGCGCCAATGTTTTGGAGTCCACCAGCTGGTTGTGGGAGCGTTTCCTTAGGTTGAGGAGCTGGTGCCAATTGATCCCTTGTTGTATCTGGTTTCTGTGTTGTTTGATGTTGATGTTGGGCTTTGAGTAGTGCTAATACTTCAGTATTAAGGTTGGTTTTTTTCTTGACAATCGCTTCTTGCTATTTCTGAGAGGCAGTGTTGCCATCGATTGGATTGCTCTGCTTCCGAATTCAAACGAGATTCGATGAAATTCTCTATGTAGATCTGTTTGGAATTTATCAGTGCTAAAAGAGTTGCTTGGTCCTTGATATTATCGTTCATGGCTTCGTGTAACTTCATGTATGGGATCATGGATTGCGAGAGATCTGCGCTAAGCATGTTTTGTAGGTCAAGCATAGTAGTCGGGATCCTTGGGTTGGTATGATCCTCATGATCAGGTTTGTTGGATGTTGCATTGATAGATTTGGTTTCTGTTGAACTCGAATAGGGTGTGGGATGTTCGTTCTTGGTCATAGGATCAGGTGTGTAGTAGTATTCGTCTGTATCATAGGTGAATTGAGTAGGAATGTTTTGGTTTATTGATTGAGTTGATTCAGTTTCTCTTTTAATTGGTCTTTGTCCATTTCCTTGTGTCATGCATGGGGTCGAGGTAAGCTGTGATTGGCGATTTCCAGTTATGTTGCCAAATAATTATTTTCATTTTTCGAGGCTTAGCATGATTGATTCAATTTCTGTAATATCCATTGAGAGTCTTCTTGCCTTGGTTATGGTTTGGTTATCGAGATTTTCTGGGGCTTGAGCAAGTTTAATTGAGTTATGAGTATGTAGCCATGCAAGTTTAGCTAGTCTTGTTTTTTCCTTCTTCGTTTGTTGAGTTAGGCTGTTTGGTGGTTTTTGTAGGCTAGTGGTAGGTCGTGGTTCATCTGAATGAGATTTGCTGATTTTCTGAATGTTGGATTTTTTTATAATCGCAGATGGATCTTCTTTGTTGACAGGCAGAGTCTTGAGTGTGTCAGTGGTATGTTCACTTGGTTGTTTCTTGGCAGTATCGTTCGAGATCTCATGTTTGTTTGGTTCCAAGGGTGGCGCAGATAGTTCTTGATGTAGTTCATCAGGAGACTTGTAGCGTAAGTTGGTGGATTTTTCTGTTATCACAGAAGCTTTCTTGGTGGCGTTTGTGTCGCGTAGTGTTGATACAAGTCGTTCATGTGGCATCGCAACCTTCATGTCACATTTTGGTTGTGTGGTAGCGTTAACCGAGGTGTTGTCTATCGTTAGATCTGGCTTTCCACTTACTGCAGTTTCATTGGTGTTTAGTTGGTAGAGAGGGTGTAGATTTAAAGACGATGGTGGTGGTAGTTCTTGATGTTCGTTGTGACTTCGTGAGTCAGCATCTATTGGTTGAGTCTCGTTGGATGGTTGAGTAGAGGGGTTTCCTGGTCCTGCAGGTGCTAGATCAGTGTCGGTGCCTTGAATAGCATGATGTTCAGTTGTGGCATTGGTGCTATGGATTTGTGCTTGTATGTTAGTCTGATTCTGAGAGCCTTGCTGATCGTTCATTTGTCTGTTTAGATCCAAGGTTGTAGGATCCGTTTTTATTTTCGGAAGGTCATCTGGGATGGGGGCATGCTCGATATCCAGGTCTGCTTTCTGTTGATGGTGGTTCAGGACGGGTTTTATTGTTTGAGCTCCACAAAGTGATTGTTCCAAAGTTAATTGCGAGGAACCTAGGGCAGACATAGCAGCTGTGTTGAGTTTAGTTCTTAGTCTTGTTTTAGGGCGTACAGCAGATTGCTGTTTGGGTCCAGTTCCCGACATTTCTCTTTTGTTTGTCTAGGGTCTGTTTCAATGTCCATCGGACAGGCCCTATCAGGATCCAAGGCGCTGAGCGTGTCACAGTTGCTCTTTTGAAGTTGTTGAAGAGATTCCTTTAGGTCTCCTGGGCAGAGAAGGAGAGTGTTTATTGATGCTGTAATGTAGAATCCTAAGGCGATATTCTTTCTGGGTTCTTGGAGGAAGCTGTATTATAGAAGTTTTGGTTAGGATCCAAGGGGGAAGCCCTTTTTGGTCTCCTAACAGTGAAAGTGGTGCAAAAGTACAGTTGTACTCTACAGGATCCAAGGGGTAATCGCTTTCGGTCTCCTAAGTAGAGGGCATTGCAGAGGATCTGTTGTGATCCAAGGGACTTGCCCTTTCGGTCTCACAGCAGATGTGTTCGATTAGTGAGAGGTTTGAAGGTTGATGTTGCAGTTACAAGCTACAGGAGCCAAGGGACAAGCCCTTTCGGTCTCCTGTGCAGAGGGCTTTAGAAAGACTCTGATGAGATCCAAGGAACAAACCCTTCCGGTCTCTCAGCAGAGGTGGTCACTTGGTAAGAAGCGATGATGTTGAGACTGCAGGCTACAAGGTCCAAGGGGCAAGCCCTTCCGGTCTCCTGTAAGGTGGACGTTGAAGAAGCTCTGCTGAGCTCCAACGGGCAAGCCCTTTCGGTCTCATGGCAGGTGTAGTCATTGAGTATCATTCTCTTTGTGGGGTATTGTTTCCCAGATGCAGTTCCTTCTCGTTTTCTCGTTTCCTGAAAGTGTATTGTCTTGGCTCTATGTGGATCTGGGTTCCACGCTCCTACAGCTTCGTGTCGGTGGTGGTCCTAGTTCTTCTGCAGAACTGGACCGGTTTGCACACAGGGTTGTTTCTTGTTCTGGGTGATTTGTGTTCTTAGTGAGACACTGGTGAGTCAGTGCTTGGAGGATCCGTCTGCATTCGTTGTGCTTTTGGTATTTGGTGGTTTAGCTGTGTTTTGCAAGAGTTGAGGTAGCAGCTGGGCTTGTGAGTGTATTCCGGCAAAACGCAGGCTTATCTTGAAGACTGGTTGTTTGTTGATATAGCTGGAAACTGATGGTGCGAGCAAAGAAGTCCAACTTTTCGGATCAGGTGGGCCGCTGCTCTCAGTGTGGTCCTCGAGCGGCACGGGTGGGTGGAATGCAGTCCGGATTGAGGGTGATGTGCACCAAGAAATTGACTCGAGTGGAGGTTGAAAGGTTGGGCACAGAGGCGGGGACCAGGCGATGCGGGCAGAGAGAATGGTCTCCTGGCGAGGAGAAACAGCGCTCACAGCGCGGTCCACGAACAGTCTGGCAGTGAGGAAGCGGAAGGGAGGAGGGGGGTGGACAGTGTCTTCGTGGTGGGGGTGGTGAAGGACAAAGAGAGCAGGTGGCTCTGTCAAGTGTTGGGATGGAAAAGGCAGCACAGGGAAGCCGCAGACACTGGAGGGAAAGGCATTGGGCTGGGGAGCTGAGACGCTGTTGTTGCGGTGCTTGGTAAACGGAGACTTCCTAGTTCAGGGAGCGAGGAGATCTTGTTGGTCCACCAGATAAGTGCAGAGAGGTGGCCACCAGGCGTGAAGGCGGATGCCGGAGACCCTGAGCGTGGCCCCACTGCGGGGTGAGGCGAGCAGCTGAAGAGGCACGCCCCCGTGCCTGGCGCAGTCCACAGGTAGGAGGAGGAAGGCACAGAGGGGGCTGCAGGTCTCCGCCGGAGCACACGCTGTGGGAGGGGAGAGAGCGTTGCGGGGGTGAGGAGAATGATCGGACGAACAGGGGGGAGAGAGGGAGGACTTATCACTCACCGCAGGGGGAATATTGTGGTTGTGTGCTGTGCGAAGCCAGTCAGCAGGGGTTTTCTTTCACGGAAATCCTTTACAGCAATGTCTGAGCGGGGTATTGCAGCGCCGTGGAGCCTGCAGAGCCTAAAGACCGAAAGACTCTGCAGCAGACTCCGCGGCCGCTCCACAGCTTGCTGGGTATTTTGAAGGAGGCAGCAATGGTAATAGAAAGAGGACAAGGGGCCAAGAGGGATTTCAGTTCCTCACAAAGTTCAGGAGCAAAACGCTGTAGAGTCTTGTCACAACCACAGACCGGAAGACTCTGCAGCAGACTCTGCGGCCGCTCCGCAGCTTGCTGGGTATTTTGAAGGAGGCAGCAATGGTAATAGAAAGAGGACAAGAGGCCAAGAGGGATTTCAGTTCCTCGCAAAGTTCAGGAGCAAAACACTGTAGAGTCTTGTCACAACCACAGACCGAAAGACTCTGCAGCAGACTCCGCAGATTACAAGCTATCTCACTTTGTAATCTTGCAATTATTCCAATAACCTGTTCATGTCCTGCATTAGTTTCCTTTTCCTATGATATAGGGAGGAAACCAGTGACCTTAGCAACAGATCGGACAACTAAATGCCCAATGCGTGCATTACACTTAATGTCTAAGGAGGAACTACACTCTGTATTTCTTTCTTATCCAGGGCTACATTTATCCTTACCCCCTATCCTCTCTTTATTTTATGATAAACTGTTAGGTTGTCTTGATTTTCTGGGACCGCTAATTCAGAAGCGGGTGCAGGCAAAACATCAAAAGAATAACGGCTGGTTTATTCCAGAGCTTGCTCAGATGAAGAGTGGGATGACAATTGGAAAGACGCTGGCGTGCTTCTCTTTTAGATGCTGACAAAAAGTGAGGTTTGCAACACTAATCACACCACAAGAAGATCTTATATCTTTCTAACAAAAAAATATTTTTCAGGGAGAATATCTGCCGCACAATCTAATAAGGCTATATTTTTACAATATCTATACCCCTACATATAGCACAGGGGCCATCTGTACGTTTTATCAATTAAATAGTATGGCAGATTAGAGATAGAAGAGATTTGACAGCTCTTATTCTGTTGGACCTGTTGGCTGCCATCTATACTGTGGATCATGCCACTCAGATTGAACATCTTGAATCTGTGATCCATATCACAGGTACAGTAGCTTGGCTAACATCCTGTACTAGAGATTGAAAACAGGGGGGAATATAGGGAGGTTTCTCTACCCTAGCAACTCTTTAGTCTGTGGTGTTCCACAGAGATATGCTTTGTGTCCCCCCCCCTTCTTTTTAATATTTACATGTTCTCATTGGTGCAAATTATAAAGGAATCAGGTTTTGAATGCCAACTCTACGCAGAAGACCTGGTTGGCATCTGCATAGAGCCGTCGTGGTTGATATACATGGATTACATGATGAATGTAGTTTAGTGTAAAACTTTCTAGTAGTGGTACAAAGATGGATACAGGGCAATTACTTAACTGGGAATAACATTGAGATACTATTGTGTGGTGGCATTAGGGAAAAACCTCAATCTTTTTCCTGTTTGGGTGCGCCTGTTGAGGTAGTCAGAAACTGAGGGATCTTATTTGACTGTCACTTATCTTTTGAGCCACAAGTAGACGCAGTGGTGAAAAGGGTGCTTTTTAATTTTTGCAAAATAAATCACTACAAGCATCTCCAGCATAAGGACCATCTTAAAATTCTAGTTCAGGCTGTCAATAATACAATATTGTGTGTTCCAAGCAGTGTAAAATTAGACACTAAGGGTTATTTTTGGGCTGAAAAAATGTGAGTACATTTCTCAGGCTTGGCGTCTCTAGGTTCGAAATGAATAGAATATTAAAAGAAAGCCTGTGCTCTCACACTTATTTGGAAGATTGTAAATGGCCTTTGTGATGGATCTCGATAGTTGATACCTTCTCCCCAGAGGGGAATCACCCCCCTTTGAGGCTTGGGAGGTGAGCCAGCTATGCAAGACCCTCCCTAGGGGTCAGGGCAAGTGGGACCTCACTGGGAGTGACTCCTCTCTTAGGGACAAGGACTCCAATTCCAGCATGGAACTCTTGGTCCAAACCAGCCTTTCTGAAGGATGTCGGAAAAACTGCTGTATTCCCTCTTACAACTATAACACACAAAGATTCTTCCCTGACTCTGTTGGCTTCAGGTAATGGTGAACGTCGCCTGAGTACCATGATCAAGGAAGACAGGCAACATTATATTGACTCTAATGCTGCATATAAGAGGAGAATGAACTGTGAATGGAGGAGTAACTCCCATGGTGGGAGGAGAGCAAGTGTTATGCAGAGGTGAGTCCCTGTAGCATAGATGTCCTGCAGGGGCAGAGCCACATCGAGCAACAGAGACAGCAGTGATGTGCCGAGCGAGAAACCCACTAGCTAGGCCGGAAAGATAGGTATCTTAACTGAGCAAGAGGGTTTGGTCGAGGGAAAGGCGAGGACGGGAAGACATCCTTTATCAGTGGCATGACCACTTATGAGCAATGATGGACCTGGCGCTCGGTAGCGAACATGAGAAGATAGGAGCCTGAGGTCCCGAGCTGCTACCGACAAGTGCCTTTCCCACCACGAGAGGTACAGATGGGGAAAGATACCCTGCTGATGTGTGGACGTGAGCAAAATATATGACTGCGGGTTTCCAGGAGCAGCGAAACTAACACAGGTACGAAATACAAAGTGAATGTAACGGGTACCTGGCCCCACTAATCCAGAGAGAAAGGGATATGAACTATGTGATTCAAGGCTGGAATAGCTGCCAAAAGTATGAAAAGGCATGAGAACTTTGACGAATCCCAGTGTATTGTCACTGCTTCCTAAGGGGGAGCCGCTTTCCATGAAGGCAGGGAGGTGAGGCCGCTACCTGATAGTCCCTGGGGAGTGGGGGGGTGGTACTCAGTGAGAGAATCTCATGGGGAGGGAAACCCCGTATGGGACCAGTGGTGACCACATTTGGAGAATGTGGTATTCCCACCCAGAACATGACCTCTCCAGAATTACCCCACCTTTCTTTCCACTCCTAATTCCTCTTCACACTTACCCTCACACCCTATCTACTTTGCTAAGGCAACTGAAATAGAAAGTACTGAGATGAGGAGGAATACTAGTGAGTTACCATCTCAAAACTCACCTAGTACTGAGACTACAGAGTACGTATTTCAACCAATTTCACGAGTCTAGTGGTTCACGAACAGTGATTGGCAGAAGTTAGATCAAAAATGAAGGATAGTTGATCATGCCCTCCCAGGAGGACCTGCGAGAGCCGAAAGGAACCTGATGTGCAGACGGGCGCTGACAGGGATGCTGTTCAGAAGGAGAGAGAGTCCGGGGCTGGTCCTGGATGGGAGGATGGTGCGGCCCAGAAGCAGACCAAGACTTCAGGCAACCCAGAGGCTGGGGGCGACCGCATGAGCACACCATCAGTCATCCGAGAGCAGAAGAAACCTGCGCAGCCGCTGCAGGTGGAAGGAAGCTCCAGAATGTTACTGGAGTACCACAAGGTAGCCCAGCTGCATCGATGGAGGGAGCCAGCACTTGTGTAAGCCATAACACAAGGTATGCAAGAAGCTACAGGGGCTCAGAAACCTCTAGAAGGTTGTTGCAAAAACTGGAAAGGTTAGTCTGGGACTTAGACCCAAATCGCAAATGGACTTGTACTAAGACTTGGCAAGAGAGTGAACCAAGTCTACAGAAAGGAAGGATAAAGGTAGAAAGGTGAGTCTGGGACGCACACCTGAATTGTACATGGACTTGTACTAAAGTTTGGCAGGAGAGTGAACCAATTCTACAGAAAGAGAGAATGAAGCCGGAAAGGCGAGTCTGGTACTCAAATCCAAATCGTACATGGATTTGCACTAGGACTTGGCAAAAGAGTGAACCAAGTCTATAGCTTGGAGAGAGCATCCAGACAACACTTCTTCGGTGAAACACTTGGCTAGAGGGAACCAGGTCTGCATCCAGAGGTTAGGGACCCATACAGCTTGGAGAGAGTATCCAGGCAATCCTTGGTCAAAGCAGCATTTGGTGAGAGGGAACCAGGTCTGCAACCAAGGGTCAGGGACCCCTACAGCTTGGAGAGAGCATCCAGGCAATGCTTCATCAGTATCCATTTGGAGAGAGGAAACCAGGTCTGCACCCAAGGTTCCGGGACCCATACAGCTTGGAGAGAGCATCCAGGCAATCCTTGGTCAAAACAGCATTTGGTGAGAAGGAACCAGGTCTGCATCCAAGGTTCCGGGACCCATACAGCTTGGGGAGAGCATCCAGGCAACGCTTTTGTTGTGCAGCACTTGGTGAGAGGGATCAAGGTCTGCACCCAAGCGTCAAGGATCCATGACAGCTTGGAAAGAGTATTCAGGCTGTTCCAATTCAGCGCAATAGCTGGCGAGGGTGAGCTAAAGCTACCAACTAGGCTCTGGGACCCCAAATAACTGATTTGTAAGCCTGAAGAAGGCTGGGGAAAGAAAGACATTTCTCAGAAAGTCCAGAAGTGACTGTAGTAAGATAAAGAGAATCTGATCAAGACAAGAACTGCCTTTTGTCCAGGGGAAGGGTGCCATCCCTCTGGATCAAGAAGACATCACCTTTGATTTGGTAAGCTTAGTTTGTCCCTTACACACTTAAGATTAAGGATTTTGACACTGGACAGTGTGACGTTTACTTTGGACCTTCTGAGACTAGTTATTTCCTTTGAGGCAGGGAAGCCCTCTTAGAGTTAGGGCGAGTTAGGGTTTTCTTTTCCTTTTGCACCTTTGAATAAAAATGTACATCAAACACCATGACCCCTCCGTGTCAGAGTCTTTCTTCTGCACCCTTACAGAATGGTATAGGCACCTGGTCCCACTAATCCACGGAAAGAAGAATATAATATAATAATAATAATTTTGCATTTATATAGCGCTACAAATTGTCAGGCATCTGAGCGCTGCTTATTATTACCCACGGTGTGCAGTGCTCATTTATGGACCTCGGAAGGATGAAAGGCTGAGTTTGGCCTTGCCGAGATTCAAACCTGCATCGACAGACTCTGCACAGATGTCAAAGCAAGCGCCCTACTCGCGGTTCTATCGGACCGGCATAATCATGATGATCATTGTATTGCAAGGCTAGAATAGCCGCCCAAGTGTGAGAAGTTAAGAAAATGAGACAGGCACAAGGTCCCAATAAATGAGAATGGAAAAGATACAGACACAGTTTATCAAAGCTGAAACAACTGCTAAGAGTATCAAGGAAGCACAGATACATGTACTTGGTTGAAACAGAGTGAAGGGAAGTGGAATACTATGTAACATTGAATACAAACTGCCTGAAATCGCTGGAGGCAGTATTCCCTGTCTGGGCAGAAGCCCTACGTTAATTTTATACTAAGAAATAAGACATTTGACCACAGAGCTAACGGACTTTGGCAAGTCCCAAAGCAACGAAGGTGGGAAAAGAAGACTTGTATTTTTGGTTTAAGCCATCCTGGAGGGATTGGAACACTTAAGAATCAGAAATTGTTCCTTTTCAAATAGAGAGCGAAACCCAGACCAACGATAATTGTTAATTTTCCCAAAAGGATTTAATACTAAAGTGGTGAAGACAATCTGCAAGAATGGTGAGAATGGGAACAAGTCGAATACAAGTGTGCAGGGCAGAAGTCCGTACAATTGTTATACAAGCCTCCTTTTCCTTTTTACTTAGGAATTTTTCTTAAGTGGAAGGGCCAGTCAGGTAACAACAAAAAAGGAAAAGATTCAAACTTTGCCAGTCAGGTACTCAGGATTTGGACATGAGAATGTTTGTTTGTACTTGATGGGCACCCTTAGCTTTTCTTTTTCTTCCCTCATAGCGATAGGACAAGTTAGAAGTTTTTTTTAAAATTTAAATAAAATCCTTTTTGAACATGTCACAATTTTGTCCGACTCCTTCTTCTTGCTCGCCACACCTTGTTCCAACTATCTGTTCTGTCTAGCTCACCCAAATGTGCCTTTGTAATCGCGTAGATCAAGTGGAAAAGCTGAACTCTCTTGCACTCGCTATGGAGGTAGATTGTTTTGCACTGTAGGATGCCGCCTGTGGAATGAGTTTCTAATCTTTGTTACAAATACCACTACCGTGCAGGGATTTAAGCTACAGATGAAACATTTACCCTCTTTTCATGTGCCTTGAGAATACGTTGAAAGTATCTGAAGGGCGTTCTTTTAATTGAATTAATTTTATAGCGATTTTACTGTTTTGTTTACATTATTATTTGTTTTGATTGTTTCATATGCCTGGTGTTTTAGTCCCTTGTAACTGTCTTGAGTTGGTGATAGGTCTTTCACTTAATAAATAAATATAACTGCTTCTTCTTCTTGATGAAAGGTTGCCCCAGAGAGGCCAGCCCAATATAAACTGTTTAGGGATGGCAACTCCCCTACCAATGACTCATTGTTTTGTGTGAATTGTTTGTTTTGGAGGTTTGAATGTAAAGTTCTATGTATGGGTATGCTTACACTCCAAGCCTAAAATAGTACATTTTTCCAGCAATTGCTTTCTGTATATTGATATATGCATTCACGCTTGAGTAAAATGCTCCGTCAATGCCATGTCGTCCATGTTTTCTCTTGTTGACATGATTCTTTTTTCTGCATATCTTACAGGAGCTTCTGGTACCCTCCTTTGATGCGAGAAATAGCCCACATCAGTTTGCAGTGTAGAGGTCAGGAAGCCCTGTGGAAGGCACGTAGCTGTTTCCAGAATGTTCTTTCACTAGTTCCAATTTTAGTATATTTCTGTTAGACCACGTTATTTCTGGGTCATAGGCCACAGAACACCCAGATTCTGCTCTGAAAACCGTCTCTACGAATGCCACTGTATGGAGTTTGAGTATTCTAACAAATGCTATTAAGTTTTTTGCTACTGCATTGTGCTTCTTCAACACTGAAGCGACATTGGGTTTACAAGAAAAGGATTGCTGATAGAGTGACTCCAAGGTAAGAAAGACAGTCTGCCTGCTTAGTGACTTCCTTATCAAGCTCGAAGAGATATATATTTTTTTTCCAACACAATTTATTAAGTTTACAATAAAAAAAACAATAAGAACCGTACATCAAGTACATAATGTCTCACTGAAAACAGCATAACGTAATGAGTTAAACATATTAAACATCACATAATATCAAACCCATCAAAAGAAGTATTATCCTGTGAAACACAATATTCCAACCAACAGGTATACACAAAACAGCACAATAGACAACACAAATGGGAAGAGAAAGAAAGAAGACAAAAAAAAACATTTGAAACCCCCTTCATCTTATTCCCCCTCCCCCAAATGACACATCCAACAAAACAGATCCACAATCATATCAATCATAAAGGGCCAAAAAAGGTCCCCATACTCTCACGTATTCCTCGTTTTTATCTTTACACTCCATTGAAACCTTATCATACTGTGATAAAACATGCAGTTCGGTTAGCCACTCCTCAACATTAGGCTTTATTCTCTTGTTCCAAATTCTGAGAATCATCTTAGTTGCTACCACCATAGCTCTATCAATCCAATTAGTATGCTTCTTAGCACGCACACATCTATCAACATGAGATAACAAAATTATGTTCGCTGCAGATCTCAGTAAGGATATTCCATAAAACAAATCAATCCTGTCAATAACCTCCTTCCAAAACAATTGCACTCTCGGGCACTCCCACATCAAATGTAAAAGTGTGCCTCTACCAATACCACAACACTAGCATAAATCATCAGATTGAAGCCCTAATTTAAACATCTTAACAGGTGTCCAATAAAGCCATCCAATAACCTTCTGTCGAATCAGACGTAATCCCATGTCTGTTCCCAAATTCAAATTCACCCTCAGGATGCCATCCCAATCCACATCAGTAATGACCCTACCAATATCATTTGACCAATCTTCCATCAGTCTAGTCCATGCTGAATGAACATTCTCGTTAAAAGGCATAAATTGCATATAAATTTTCACACAAAATTCCTGATCTTCCAATAATTTGCTAATTTCCGGTTTCTGCCCTACAGAACCACCAGCCATTACTATCCTCAAATCAATCAGAGAAGCCAGAGCCAGGTATCTATTCAATTCTCTTCGATGCAATCCATATCTTCCCTGCAGTGCCTCAAATCCCAACAACTGGTTCCCATCCATCACATCTCCTATCGTCAGAATTCCCTTATTGATCCAACTGATCCAATTCAGACATTTGTTATTTACTTGAAGAGCTTCATTATACCATAGACAAGCTTCTGGGCTGAAACCATAACCCTGTCCATTCTCACTAAACCACAACCCAACCACCTGTCTAGTTATCACTACTGAAATCAGTTTCAACCTTTTGTTCAGTATCTTAGCCATAGTATAAATATTCCCAAGATCATACGGTGCAAACACACCCCTTTCCATACTCAGCCAAATTGGTTCCTTCTCAAATCTTTCCCTAAAATAATATGAACTCTTTTTAAGTAAAAAACCTTTATAATACTTCATTAAGTCTGGATATCCAAATCCCCCTTTCTCCACACTTTGCATCAGTACATAGTTTGGAATACAAGGTCTCTTCCCAGGGCCCCATAAAAAGAGATATTTGTCCTTTCTCAACGTCGGTTTACTCAGCACCATGATCTTTGGCTTGTTAAGGACTAAAAAGTTGAATTGAAAGTAACTTTATCGCTTTTAGCTGAGCTTTCAGGGCTTTTGGGGTCCTGGCGAGGAGAACAGTCCTCAGCATGAAGCATCGCGGGCAAAGGTTTGCCAGCAATGTATGCCACAAGTTGTGATGCGGGTAACCATTCAAAAAACAATGTAGTTTACATATAAACAGAACCGGAGCAAGTAAACATCCTTGTTTTACTCCGCTTGATGTTTTCATCAGTGTGGTAAATTTCAGCTGCAGACAAAGTAGACCTGCAAGGTGGTCCTGGACTGAAGAGCCACATTGATGGGTTGTAGTTTTTTGTCATTACCCATTTCTATACTTTAATCCAAAGCCTCCTTCTCACCACAAGGTCAAAAGAAGGGGATAAATCAATGAAAACAACACATGAAGGCATGTTTTTTGTGTAAGCATACTCATGGGCCAAATGCATCACAATGAAAGATTGGTTGACCGTAGAGAGACCAGGTCTGAAGCCTCGCTGGACAATATCCAGGATTCCATTTGAGCCAATCATGTCATTTAGTTCCATACATTTAATGTGGCTAAAGATCTTGCAGTCTATGTCTATTAGGCTAATTTGTCCTATAAGATAAGGCTAATCGAATGATAACCAGATTCAACCAGGAAGCTGGATAAATGCCACCTGTCAGAAAAAAAGGAAAGACGACTTAGAATAGCTGACCAACCAATCCTAGGGATGCTGAAAAACACCCACTGGAATCATGATTGGCCCGGGTGATTGGCCTCTGAATAGATGATTGATAGCCTTCTTGATTCTTTCTGAGGGAAAGAGATTCCTAAAGATGTCTACATATGGTAAAGGATCGCTATTCATGCTATTCAAGACTAAGTGGTGTTGTTAGGCCTTGGCATTCATTTCTAATAAATTAAATGGTCATGGTCCACTTGACTGATTTATAGAGACACAATGATTGACCATTGAACATTTGCATTAAATAAGTTATCCAGTCGTCTTCGGAGATGTTGTTTTCAATGCATGACTTAAATGGAGTGAAGCCGTGGGCTACACTTCTCCAGAAAGTCTTTAAATCATTTTGAATTGCTGCTCTTTCAAATTGCTGCAAGCGTCTATTCCACGATTCCTCCGTTTTTGAGATTAAAAGCATTTTATATGTTTTCTAATAACGCAAATTTCACAGTCCATATCTAATTCCTTCTTGCATATCTGATTTTGCTTTGGCACACTCCTTGCCAAACCATGCGGTTTCCAATTTCTTTGTTGCATTTTCTTTCCGAATTAACCTTTACTTTGTTACAACCGAGCTGAGAGATGACAATAAAGAGTCATATAGATTGCTTACTTTAGTCAGATTTTTGACATCCATGCCAAACTTCATCTCGCAGTTCCCAACTACATTGTGGATCGGATTACTTGTTGGATTCTGTTCATGCCAGGCATTCACATGTTCTTCCACATGGGATCCCCACACTGTTGAAGGTTGATCCAGTGTAGGTCTGGATTTAGACTGAGAAATTCCAAGGGTGCACAGAGATCCCTTCAAACTGAAGCCGGGAAGGACACAAGCAACAGTTTCAAATTTACTTTTTCAGATTCTCAGTTAGAGAGAGATTGCTTCCGTTCGCCAATAATGTAAGATACATGTTTCACCCCATCTCTTATAATATCCTGGTTTCCACTCCATGACACAGTGTATATGTCCAAGAGTGAAAGGGCTACTGAAAGCGCCAGGTGTATATAATAAACATATAGGTGGCATAGTGGTGTATGTTAAATGACTGGGAAGAGTATAGATGACACCTAGGTCTCCCTAAGGTGGCAGGGTGTTGGAGTTTTGTGTGAAGAGTGAATGTAAGTCATGCATGAGGCTTTATGAAAAAGGTCGATGTCACCATGATAAACGTTTCAAAAGACGCATCACAAAAAGTCAATGTGTGTCATAACATTAAGAAGACAATGGGCCTCATTACGAGTCCGGCCGTAACTGAGGCGGTAAAACCGCCTGGTTACCGCCGGACTCGTATTACCATTCCGCCTCCGTGATTCCCGGAATTACCGGGGCATTACAACCCCGGTTTTCCGGGAATCACGGAGGCGGAATGGTGTAAATCCCCATTCCCATTGAGTCCTATGGGGATCTCGTAATGCTGCCGGTGTTTCCTCGTCCGCCTGCATGCGGGAGGTGTTAAACCCGCCAGGTCAGACCTGGCGGGAACATCACCTCCCGCCTGCAGGGGTCGGGATCAGGCGGTCCGGAAACAACGGTGGCGGCGGGTTTACCGCCATCGTTATTTCCGGACCGCCTGGGTCGTAATGAGGCCCAATGTCTATAGGAAAGTGGTGGGAAGGGAAAGGGTTTCATTTCATGTATTTTGCAATAATGTCACGTGACAAGAAGAAATGCAGCTGCTGTTTATTTGTGTTGGGAAGGGGTTACTGCTTGTTGGATACAGGGTTTACATCAGTTGGGAATGCTTTTGTCATCTCTGTTAAAAAAAATATGAAACCAGATACTCCAGGTTCGTGGGTAGTAGAGTAAATTTAAGGCAAACTACCTGGAACTTGGTGTATTGGCCACATATTGATGACTGTACTTCAATCAATGATGGCCATGTTGCCTGGTTTATAAGCAGTGATTACACTGTTGCTTTTAATTCAGAGATAGGAAAAAATAAAGCTACACTGGTACTAGATAAGGGAGTTTTCAGTGACACAATATGCGGCGTATGAATGACTAAGAATTAATACAATTCCTTATTTCGGAGTGCTACGCATGCCGTAAATGTACACACACAAAACATAACAAGTTAAAATTTCAGACAAAATGGCCACAATTTCATACAGACCAGAAAATTATACAGAACAATGTTAATGCCCTTTTGCTTATGATATACTCACATGAATTAAATCATTATTCCTCATTCTAAACCCCTAGTCCTCACACCATCATGGCCACAGATCAGTTACCTCTTAAAGTTCTGGCGCTTTGCTTTAGTGCAGTTTTCCTTATTCCCAATGCTACTGAGAGGTACCATTTGACCATTTTACAAACAAAGGCTCTACTTAAAGAAAATATACTATCCATGGCTTCCCTAATATTCCTTAATTTTAATTTGTTCCACATTAAAATTAAAGTCTTAAATCGAATGTATGTGTGTGAACTGAAAAATATGAGGACATGTGGTATGGATTTCTGATCCATTCCACAAGGCCACGTACAACCATTTCCCGCTATTACTGTTCAACTACCTAACTGGGCTTAGATTGGAAGTAGGCTAAAGTCTGGCAAGGACACTTATATGTCCATATGTTCTTTCCTGGTAACCTTATCAAGGAAGCATGCCATACAATATAAAGGTGCATGGGAAATATGAGAGTTTACAGACACTTTATTGCACTTTATATGCCTGCATGCACTTACTCTTTTCTCCATCTTTATGGTTATTACCATTGACTTTGCCCCTACAGTATTTACTTCAGGGCATGTAAACCAGTTTTCAGGACCCAAACATGTCAGTTCTTTCCTACCATCGATCATCCAAGCGATACTCGGCGCAGATACATTTCCACAGATATATTTTACGAGTGACATAGTTAATGTAGCATTACGGTTATTATTGTGGTGTATGATGCAACAATTAAACTTGGTAGATGTACCTAAAACAGCCATCTGCTGACCCTTCCTGCCCAGCTAACTATCACACCCCCTTCCTGGGCAAACGTTTGGAGAAGTTGGTCTTCCGCAATTGATCCATCATACTGAACTTGCAAGTTGTCTCCATGACCATCAATCTGGATTCCTGGCATCCAGAGGCACAGAAACTGCTCTCCTGAATACCCATGAAAATCTGTTTGCTAATCTTGACTTCAACTCGCCTGCTGTTCTCATTCTCCTCGATCTCTCCTCTGCCTTTGACACAGTCTACCATTCTTTCCTCATAAAATGGCTCGGTGATAACCGGGCACTGGATTGGCTGACCTCCTTCCTAACTAACCGCCCTTTCCAGATGCAGCGGGGCACTTTCTCCTCCACCATCTCAGTTGCTACCTGCGCTGTTCCCCAGGGCTCTATCCTATCACTATGGCTTTTCAAAATCTACCTCTCCCCTCTTGCCCACCTGATCTCCTCCTTCCCTCCTTATTTCCAGTCTTATGCTGATGACACACAGCTTTCCTTCAAACTTCCCTCTATTACCTCCACTTCCTCCTCTCTCATTCCCGACTGTCTGGCTGCTATTCAGGCATGGTGTGCGGCTAATGATCTCTGTCTTTATGCCAGTAAGACTGAGATCCTTCTTATTGGGACACCTGCACCCTGCTTCCCTCTTGCCCTCTGCGCCCTCGGGCCTCCCACCTCCTGCCATCCAGTGAGGCCAAAAATATTGGTGTCATCTTCAACTCCTCTCTCTCCTTCACCCTCACATCTTGGACCTTGCCAAGAAGGCCCACTTTCAGCTTCACCTTTCAGCTTCACCTCCTTAAAGGTATTCTCCATTTTCTCACCTTGCGTCTTCAGAGTTTTGGTCCTCTCTAAGCTGGACTACTGCAACAGCCTCTTCCTCAATGTGCCCCTTTCCTCCCTCTGCCCCTTCAACTAATCCAGATATGGCTCTGAGTCTTATCCTTGGCCTCAAGCCCAGGGGCTGTATCTCTCCAGCCCTAAAAACTCTCCACCGGCTCCTGGTGGTCGCGAGGATCAAATTCGAGACCCTCTGCACCATCCACAAGGCCTTCTGGGGCCTGGGACCCTACTATCAACACATTTCTCTCCCTAAATACCTCCCTGCTAGAGCCCTTTGCTCGTCTAGCTCCAACTCTCTGCTGGTCAAATGCTTCTCCAAGCAGAGAGTTGGCGCTAGACACACATGAGGGTTCCCTTGACTTCGCCTGTGGGGATGAGGCTCTGAATGTGGATGTAAGCACGTATGACACACCACACCCATCATGTCCCCAGCATTTCAATTACCTGCTCTTCGGGCACCAGAATTTCCATGCCCCATTTTAGAACACCAGCATTGACACCACACACCAACATTTCCATTGCCTCCCTTAGAACACCAGCAATTCCACCCCCAGCCTTCATCCAACAGCATTCCTGCAGCATATGTGCACACGTGCTACTGTGTTTTCAGATGCAGGTTGCCGCACATACTAATTACCATTTCCGTTGTCCTTTGTGAGCGGCCATGTAGACAGAAAGGTTGCTATTGTGCATGGTCATGATCATGGGATTGTGGGATAAAACCTGGGAAACATGCACAGCAGTGTGTGATGGTGAGGTCAGTGCCGCAGCTTATTTGAACACGTGTTTATTTATTTATTTATTTATTTATAACATTATTAAGCACTTTAACCCATAGGCATCAGGGCGCTGTTTTGAACCATTTACACACTTAGATCAAAAGTCAATAGACGCATTTTGTTTAGTCAGAGTGTGATTTTAGGCAACTAGTTAGGTTTTTAGGGCCTTTTTTGAAGGGTCAGTATAAGCTGTCAGCTCTCAAGGCAGGCGGCAGGGAATTCTAGTAGTTAGCTGCAACTGCCAGGAAGCTAGCGACTCCCCCTCTCGCTCTTTTGAAGTTGGGTGGCACAAGGCGGTGAGCATGGATAATCCTTAACACTCTAGGCGACATTGACGCATTGAGGTTGTGTTGCATTTTGCTGTTTCTGTAGACCTGCTCGTGTGCATTCGGTGGTACCAATAGGACATGTGAACAGTCCAGGTAACCAATCACATTGGACATGTATGCTGTGCAATAGACTTGTGTATAGAGGCGTTATTAATGCCATATCATATCATATACTCAGCTAAACGGATCAAAGAAAGAAAATCAACATTTTCGGCTGCACAGTGTTTGAGTCGCGGTAATCAAATAGATCCATTCCACAATGAATCCGCTGGACCAATCGGTATTAACAGTATTTTCATTTGGCGGTAGTTCAGTGGAACTGCTGCCAAACTACCGCCAAACTCGTAAGGGCCGCTATTCTGAATGCTGAAGCTGAGTGTTCTTTGTGATATTTTCCGATTGTTCCAGGATCTAAAGACAGAACATCATCTGATGATTATTACAAGAACGTGGAGTAGCATTAGATTACACCTTCTCTCACAGTCATGAGGACTAAATAGGTGTACACCCTCTGAAAACAGTACGTTTGATATCATAGTCTTAGAGCCCACTGTAGCAGGCTAAACCTGATGTTAACAGCCCAGAGACCAAGTTAAAGGCCCGAATGCAGCTCTGGCTCTCATGAGGCTAGAATGCAAATAACACATTGCCCACATGCCTGGACACCAACTATGGTAAAATGTAAAAAAAAAAGGAATGCTGTCAATCAACGGTCACATTCAATGAGAAAAAGGGCTGGGGTGATCAGCCTGGACTGGTGTAGTCCTGCCTCCTTGTCAGTGCTGCATGGAAGGCAGTGAGGGGTGTGGCTGCAGGAAGAGGGAGAGCAGCCACTAGAGGAGGGGGCCTGAGATAAGGACCGTGCAGTGACACAACAAAGAATGGAAACACCAGAGCAATGCCAGCAGTTATCGTCTGGGTTCCAAGGTGTTAATGTTTGCTAGAACGTGTGTGGAGCCCTGAAGTCCATTTCCGAGCACTTCATGTTTGGGATAAAGAACATATGTGTAGTGCCCACACCTATAATCCTGGGTTCATTCACCCTGTAATAAAGGTATGGATTCTTCTTCTGACTTGCAACAAAAAAACAGTATTGGCCTGATGGGAAGGCTTACTAGTGACATCACTCATTACAGTGCAGTAAAATGTGGAGGTCATTCCGTTTTTACCACTTTTTTTAGTGGTTGATGGAACTTGAATTTTGAAGTGGAGGGTTTGCTCCAGCATTATGCTCTTGGCAAATCCTCCACTTTAACGCCACACTTCAGCGGTAATCCCTCCAACATTCCTATAGAGTCCTATGGTGTCCAAAAATGCGGATTAACACCGCCCTTCCATCACTTGAATCCTAAATTAAACCCACAGGAGCACGTGGCTGTAATGGGAAATGAGTTTGGCAGTAATTTGGCTGATTTCCCACTAAATTACCACCAAACATGTAATGAGGCAGAATATTATTTCACTCGTATAACAACATTTAAACAGCGACACAACTCTGTATCTGAAATATAACTATATCTCTTGAACAGGTTGATCTGTCTCTACTTGCATAACAACCCAGATGCATTTCATCCCTTCTTCACCGTGGAAATCACAAACTCAGATTCTGACCGCTGCATGCTTAGCTCAATAAACAAAAATATTTGCTTTTCCTGTCATTATTTTATCATTGTATTGTGTAAAGTGCAGGCCTAGCTTGAGGGCGGCGCTGTACAGGATGTGTGTGTGTGTGTGTAGCGAATGTTTGACCTGGCATCTTTTAACAGTAGCGCAGCACTGTGAGTTGCAGTCTATGCATCCATTGGGCTTGGTCCCTGGTCACGTGTTGTTGAAAATCTGACATTTTGAGAGTCTTGCGAAATTGGATAATTGTTGGAGCATTCCGTACCGATACCGGATTCGAGTTCCAGAGTGAGTGTGTGTGACAAGAGAAGGATTGTTTACAAGTGCTCTCTTTAGGGACTAGCTGCGATTCGAGCCAGTTGGTTGATTTGCTGCTCGAAGATATTGTGCCACCAGATATGCGGCACTTAGCCCGCCAGGTATCCTGGTGCACTACTCGAGACTGCTGTATAGATGACACATGCCATCTTGAACAGTATCCTGTTCTGGAGAGGAAGCCAATGTAGTTTTTTTAGGACAAGGGTGATTGGGTCAAATTTCCGTGCACCTGTGATTAAGACGTGCTTCAGCAGGGTGGACTGCTTTTAGGGGAGCCAAGTGAGCGACTGTCAGCCCTGCCAGGAGGGCATTTCCCCCATCGATGTGCAAGACCACATGAGCCTGCACTAGGGTCTGGAAGTCATGCAGAGGAATCAAGTGTTTGATTTTGCAGAGTGTGGAGATTTGGAGCCAAGCTGTGAGGGCCTTCTTGGCTACGTTGGCTATGTTTTCTTGGCTTTTTAGCCTGTTCCTTTCAACATGATATGCAGGACACATATTACTATTCCCACTTTCTGCAATCCCAGCAATAGAAATAAGGGGAGCATTTTGTAAAACAGCTGAGTGTTTTTTCCAGGCTCACCAAACACCAGCATGTTTCTTCTAATGTCTTTATCCACTCAATCTTACCCAATGGGCCTAAGGGGCTTATGCACCAGTATCCCCTGTCCTACCCTTGATCCCTGTCCACTGATCTAGGGGAATGAAAGGGAAGAGTGCCATGGCGCTTCCCTTTCATTTTCCAAAAACAACATTGGTAAAGCCACCACTTTGAGCTCTGCCAAAGGGACCTCCTTCCATGGAGTGCCTCCTCCCAGGGTGAGAGGATGAGGAGGAGGCTAGCATGCCAAAGATTCACCAGCATGTGAGAAGAGTGTCCCTTCAACATAAATGGCCCTGGTGCCTTTCAGTGTCTACTGTCTGTGCATACCTAATCCTGTATATATATTCTAGTCATTCTGGATTCCATTGATTGCCTCAAATATGCCACACAAGAACCAAAACTATTGGTGGTGTTAAAGCACCAACCCTGGTGCCAAACTAACTGGTATTTTCATGTTTTATTTTGTTGTGAGTTATCATAGTGTGGCACTTGCCACCAATGAAGGCATACAGTAGAAAAAGGGAATAGAAAGAAATGATACAGAGTTAAGAGGAGGGTAGAAAAGTATTATACATCCAGGAGATCAAATTAATGCACTTAGTGAGGAGCACTTAAGACTAGGATACAGTGGTGAGTTTGACATAAATGGTTATTGGTAGGAATCAGAATTAAGCTGACAATGGGAAAAAGTATGAAATAATTCTGTTTGGGATGGAACTATAAAGGAGTGAAGAATGCACAATAGACATTTCTTGGTTTTGTTTGTGTGTCCTTGGGGTAATAGAGCACGGCGGAAAATAGCGCTGACCCTACTAGAGTGACCAGCAAGGTTGTGTCATACAGGGTGGTTAAACACGAGAAGAGTGTAGTCTTGGAGAGTAAAATGGAGCCATGATGGGAACATTATAACAAACAAGAAGTTTGAGGTAGAAACCAATTCTAAAGATCAGACGGTCTTGGTGTTCTGTTTAGGAATTTAAAATGGCACTCAGACAAGAGACTGTGGACTAGATATAAGAGAGTCTGCTTTTTACTTTCTGGTACAGATATGAGCTGGGTTTCAAAATGGCGCCTGCAAAACACAAGATGCCAAAATGTGGCACATAGCACATAGACGATGAACTGAATATGAAATATAAGATAAAGAATACATAGCCTGAGTATTTTTCAACTCTCATTGTGAAATAAGGACGTGAAATGGATTTCAAGATGCATAAATCAGGAATATAAAGGCATTTCGATCAGATTGTAGCTATGCATTTCCTTTTCTTATTTCCTTTAAAAAGAAAAATCCCTGCTACTTGTTTGGACCGTTTAATGCTGAATTTGCTGCAAAAGATCTATTCTGAATGTTGATATGAACAATGTATATTATGGTATTCTTATGATGGAAAAGCAAGCCCTGATGAAGCTCACTAGATTGCACTGAATAATAAGCGTAATATTAGCGAAAAACGGGTTGGCCATAGTGTATGCCTGTAATACTTGCACACTGCAAACATCACATAAGCTGTCGAAAGCAGCTGCTTTGGACTGTGTGAAGCATTACGTGGCAGTGCGTGGCAGTGCGGCTTGATGGCTAGACAGCGAGAGATCCTTTCCTCTAACCTCTCGGGTGCTGCAGAGCATCCAGGCGTCCAGGCATCCAGGCTGGAGGGTTGCCGGCACATGGTAACACAATGCAGCGCAGCGACCAGACCTCAGTGGGTGGTTGGTATCTGGTTGGTCTCTGGTGTTGGTCTCCGGTGGGGTCGGTGGGGCCACCCTCGAGAGGCAAACAGTGCCATTGCTCTGTGTCTAGACTTTCTCTTGGGTAAGTTGGTAGTAAGTGCATCCACACACTGCCTTCTTATCTGCCTTACATCTGCATTTTTGCATATCTGCTATTGCTGTAAACTGAAAAACTGACACTTTGGCTCTTGTCAACTGTACTGGTACTACTAGGTTGTTCCAGGTAGTGCTTTTACCACTCCATGAGCTCTAATCTTTTACAAAAGTGCCTGCTATTGACAACATACTGCTTATCGGCAGTGCAGTCGAATTTAATTGTACTTGTTTTTCTGCTCACCGCAATCATGACGAAACGACGAGAACCTGCAGCAATCGCTGTGCGTGCAGCTAAGCGGATTGCTGTTGTGAATAGAACAAGGGGATTATGGAACCGCAGCCTCCATTATAGATGAAGGAGAGGAGCCTGTAGCGCTAGTTACTAGCGTCATTCAAATTGGGCAAGCTAATGTGTCTTTGGCCCAGACGGGAGCGGATTTCTCTTCTATGACCATGGCATTAGCTCCCCAAAGATCCTTGAGGGCCTCCCCCAATGAACCCTAAAATTGGGAGATCCCAATAGGGGTAATAACTCTGACAAGCCTGACAAGAAAATGACAGACTTTTCAAAACTGTGACATTCCGGATAATGAAGGGGCCTGTGTTCATGGTCATTGTTTAGATCTAGTAGAGGAGCCACCGTTCTGTTCCCCTCCCCTGTATTGGATCTAAAATGATTGAATCAGCGGTAAATGCCATAATAACATCCAAGTTCTCCAGTGTTGGCTTTGCCTTTACCTAGTCCCTGCTTTAGCCCTGTGGTTATTGAACTAGGTACAGCCATTGCTACCATTCCGGAGACTATGGCTGTTCTTCCGTGTTCACTCCTAGCTAATGTTATAATTGAAACGCAGCTTCCCAACAAGGCAGAGTGTAGAATAGTGGCCAGAGCGGAAGTCCACTCAGTGGGACTGTCAGCTCCTTGTGGGACTATAGCCAAGTTAGCAAATAACTCTGTGATGTTTTATATGAAGTGTAAGGAACTCATGGTGGGAACTGTAAAGACAGACAACTGTATAAATGGGTGAGAAAAATGCCTATTCTAAACCTAAATCTAAGATGGGAGCAAGCTAGGACCATCAAATAATAATAAGGCAGTCCTAGTGGCATCTTGTCAAATAAAAAGGCCCAATACTAAAAAAATGAATATTGCCAATCCTTACCACTACGATACAAAATGGTGTGGGATAATGTTCATCAGAAAAGAAAGAAGTGTTCACAAAATGATTAGTCAGGATGGTATAACTGGGTCTCCCTAACCCACGTTTTTTAGCATGGGACAAGGCGGAACTCTCTAGCACAGTACACTCCTGGGCTTCTCCAGCACAAGCTTACAGTGCGTTTCTACCAGAATGCGGGAACATATGAAAATGGTTTGAGATCTGGTCTGTACGCATATGGAAAAAGCCCAGAGACAACATGACAAAAAGGTGAGCTTAAGATCATTCTCTAAAGGACAGAAAGTACTGGTCCTCCAACCCACCTCAGAAAACAAACTTGTCTCTAAGTGGCATGAGCCCTATGAGATATTAGAACCAACAGGAACCGGTACTCATAAAGTAGCCCAACTGGACAGGAAACCAAAGGTCCATTTGTATCATGTAAATCTCTTGAAAGAGTGGAAGGAGAACCTGTCAGCCACCGATGCCAAAATATTAGCCTCTCTGGTTCCAGAAAACTTTTAATTAATTCCTCCAGAACTATCTATACAAAACCAAGAGGATCTAAAAGATGTAGCTACCTCATTTCCCGATGTATTTTCAGAAAAACCAGGAAGAGTAAAAGGCCCATACCACTATATTAAAATACCTAACGATAAAGTGGTTCATTTAAAACTATATAGACTCCCCAAAGACCTTCAACAGATAGTGATTGAGGAAGTTACAAAAATGTTCAAAGCCAATATTATCGAGCCTTCTTCAAGTCCATGGTCCTCTCCTATCATGTTGGTCACTAAACCTGACTGTTCCTGGAGATTCTGTATAGATTTCCGTCAAGTTAATTCAATTTCTGGCTTAGACCTATCCCATTCCACGGATCGATGACTTAATTGATAAACTCGGAGCAGCCACCTTTTTATCCACCATAGATTTAACGAAAGGGTACTCGTAAGTTCCAGTACATGTGCCATATAAGGAAAAGATGGCATTTTCAATGCCCCTAGGACTGTTTCAATTCAAAGTCCTCCCATTTGGTTTACACAACACACCAGCCACTTTCCAGCGCCTCATGGATAAAATCCTGAAACCCTGTTCCGATTTTTGTGGGGCTTATATTGACAATATCATCATTTATAGTAAGACCTGGGAGGGCCATCTCTTCCATCTTTATACCATTGTGAAAGTCCTCAGAGAGGCGGGCCTAACTGCTAATCCAGCTAAATGCAGATTGGCTCAGTCAGCCGTAAAATACCTCAGCTCCTTTGTAGCAAATGGGAATGTACAGCCTCATCATGAGAAGATGAAAGCCATCCTAGACACACCAACACCCAAGAGCAAAAGAGATCTTAGAGCCTTTCTTGGGTTAATAGGATATTACCATAGGTTTATCCCTAACATTTTTAGGACAAAACAGCTAGGCTGACAGATAAACTTAAAAATGACAAACCCCAGAAACTTCATTGGAATTATGGAGATGATATATGTTATAACACCCTAAAACAAACTGTGCTAGAACCCAATCCTGAAGCTAGTAGACTTCTCCAAAGTGTTTATATTACAGACAGATGCCTCCCTTACATGCTTAGGAGCAGTACTGTCCCATGTTTGTAATGGATTAGAACACCCCATCCTATTTGCAAGTTGCAAGCTCTTCCCATGCGAAAGAAATTACTCTGTGTTGGAACTAGAGGCCCTGGCCGTCAAGTGGGCCATTATCAATCTTAGATCCTACCTATTAGGAAGAAAGTTCACACTAGTTACAGACCACTCACCCCTAGTTTGGATCAGCCAATGCAAGGATTCCAACCCTCGGATCATGAGATGGTTTCTAGACCTACAACCCTACTGCTTCACTGTGGAACACCGAAAAGGAAAAGATGAGGGTAATGTAGACTTCCATTCCCAGTACTCCCTGTGAGAATGAGGCGGCTACGAGGAAGCAGCTATTCCAAGATGGCAGTTCAAACGGAGAAGAAAGGCACAGAAACTAGAAAGGACAACAAGGAGGGAAGTGCCCTTGCCCTTTTCGATCCAAGTCTGCAAAGCATCTGTGAAAGGAATCATAAAACAGGAACTAAAGCTGATGTGTGGTGTAACAGATGTCAACGGTGCACAGGACCCTCCTGCACTGATAACCGAGGCAGGGAGACGTACTTGCTACTATGGTCCCGTCCTTGACTCCAGAGACAAGAAACGACAAGGTTGTAAGCAGAGCCTGTTTCTCACTGTCACAACTTTGATATTGGGTTAAGGACTTTCGATTGTACAAGGGATTTTGGCTCGACCCTCGGATGACCACCTCAACTCTGTATGTCAGCCTTTTGTATGGCCTCTTGTTACCATATTATTCACAAGAAAAGGGGACCCGCCAGAGTCTTTCTAATGGATGCCCACATGGCGCCGGACCACTCTGCAGCTGGTCTTTCCCTTGATTTTAAAAGTTCAGTAGTACACATGTTCTTTGTTCATAACAAGTTGCCATTTGCAACCTTCGCTCAACAGAGTCCGGTTAGCTATCAGTTCTCCCTCCGACTCACCAGAGGGCGATTCGGAATGAATGTGCGCTCGCATGCCGATTAGGCTTCCAAGCGCACATTCATGCTGGCGGCTGAATCAGGACTCAACTGAACGAGTATTTCGTTAACCACGAGGTCAAGTTGCAAAGAGTTCCCTCTCGAGCCTGACCTGCACCCCCTACCACAAATGCTAGTTCAGTCCGACACATACCATGTCTAACAAGAAACACACAAGTAACACATAATTCTGCATCCATTTCACCACAACCCATTTCTTCTTTCTTCGTCCTGAGGAAGGCCACCCAATCCTAAGCACCCCTGATCTGCTGCCAGTGGCTGAAACACACCCACATTGCAATTCCCTTCCACAGTGTCTAACGTTAACACTGTCACTTCTTATTTGTTTAAATCAGCCAATATTGAAAATAGTGTATCCAGAGAGAATTGCTATAGTTTCCACTCATTCGGCGCGTGTGCAATTTCTTATGCTGGGATTTACCCCATTGTCTTTTTCTGCGTTTGAAAATATTGTACATCCCCGAAAGATTTCATGAGACTGACCTGTTTTTGTTCTGCACAACATGTATTGTTAATGATGTTCCTATTTTGTGTTCCACATGTGCATTTGTCAACTAACTTGTTCAGATCACTTGACTGCTATGTTCTGCTCTCTTCCTGTGTAACTAGGATCATTACCTTTGTGTATTAGGCTACTATGTCTTCAATCACTAAAATTTTTTGTAAAACTTGATGTGAGTGACACTCATTCCAAGAGTCTCTGAGTCACTACATGTTTATTTTACTACATGAACATACTATGGTGAAGGTTCAGCTAGATCAACATGGCAGAACATTAGGTTGGATACTTACCCAGAAAGTATTAAAACAAGGATGTATTTTAGCACCAATGTTGTTGAATCTCTATATGTCGGATTTGGTTGAGGCCATTGCTAACTGTTCCTCAGTTGCACCAAAACTGGGTGACACTCCAAAACAATGGATGGGCTATGCTGATGATTTAGCCTTATAAGACTTGACGCTTAGTGGATTGCAGTCTTCTTCGGATAAGTTGAAAGAGTATACTGAATTGAACTCCTTGGTAGTGAATACTGTAAATAACAAAGTCATGGTATTTACACCTGTTAGGCGGAAACCTGTGCAGTTCCCTCTGGGACCACTGCAAAAGATTTAGGACTACAGGTGTTTGGCAGTAAACCCACTTGGTAGCAGTCTGTACCACACAGATTCACTTGGTAGCTGTGGCTGAGCAGTCGGACTTCCCTCAAGAAGAGTTAGGCAGTATGTGGAGTATACAAAATAGGGCAATTTACACAGTAGAACAAGCAAATACGGAACAAGGCTTCGGTGTAAAGATATAAAGGTATTTATTTCTAACGACACAGCTATATAAAAACACTCTGGCACTAATACGGCAAACAACTTCAATCGCAATTACTATAAGAAAAAGATCAATCCCTCTAACAATAGTTCGACAAGTCTAGGTTCAATGGCATCACTTATTTGCAGACAGAGGTGTATGCGTTTACCTAGATGGAACTCTAGTATTCCTTAGGTTGGGAGAGAAAAAGGCGGGTTAAGAAATCAACTCAATACCAATACGTGTAAGAACAGAGATGCAAGGCAAGAAGACAAGAACCACTGTAGATTCCAAAGTTCAGAGGCCAGGCCCACTCGGTGAGAGGCAAGGCGATATGTCCCAAAAAGTATCTTAGTGGAAATGCGTTCGAGTCTTTGTAGCAAATTGTTATCGGCAGATTGGACCAGTTCAGAACAACACGCTAGAGAAAGCTTGGAGGCTACCCTAAGGAGAGGCGAGGATTAAGACACCTCACTCTATCCGGCAACAAGGGAAGCCAGGCGGACACAGTACCTTGATTGTGGAGAGACAGCTCCGGCGGGGGCAGTTGTTCCTGGTGGTGGATGCACGTCCGGTCTTTGCCAAGAGAAGAGATGATCTCGTCGTCGAAGGAAAGTTGAAGATCGTTTGCACCACCAGGGAAGAGGTCAGCCGCGGAGTGCTCCGTCACAAGGCACCACCTTTTGGTCGCGGTACAGGGGTAGTGGCTATCCGGTTGCCGAGGTGCTCTGCACGGGCAATTTGACCACTGCATCCTGAGGCGAAGAAAAAGCAAAGGGCACTGGTTGTTCCCACCAGTCAGGGGAAGAGACTCTCCGGCAGGGAGATCTGCTCTGTCGTCGGGAAGTGGTGAGTCGGTTCATAGTTGCAGGTCGGCTCAGCTTTACCCTCGTCGGATTCTTAGGTCCTGTGGCGACTTCTCAAGATCCAGTCCCAAAAGCCCTGCTTTTATGCAGAAAACCCCCATTCATTCAGCCTAGCTGTCACTCAAACACGCTAAGTGGTGAGCGGGGAGGCTCACCACTTGGGCCAATCACACCAGAGTGCGACCGGAGTTGGCAAGGCAACTCGGTCCAGGGTGCCTAAACCCCCTCCCACACCCCTGTGGTAACCCAGACAGAATGGCACCACTTTGGAGGGTCTCTGTACAGAAGCCCGCCAAAGTGGAACAAAGGGCTCAACCTTTGGTTTAGGAGTCACAGAGACGAACACAGACGCCATTTTAAAAAGCCGAGTTCTGGCAGAAAATACCATCCGATAGACTTATTTAAGATAAGTAGACCGGTGGTATGTTAGAGATTGACGAGAAAAAGTATCAATCTCCAACAATGGGACGAATCCCATAGAGTTACATTCGGGGTCGAATATAACAAGTAGTTTCCACTGCCACCAGTCAAAACTCGACGAGGAGGGACGGGACAGTGCCCCCTCGAATAACAGACCCAGGAGTAATCGAATTACCCCTACTAGTACGTCCACAATAGGATGGTTTGTACTAGTTCTGTTAGTAAATTTAGGTCTAGTAAAGCCAATGGTGACTTTACATGCCCGGGGAGACAGTAGTCAGTCCCCGGGTATGGAGTCTATGATGGAGGTCCGCTAGGACGCCCCAGTGCTACGGCACAGAGGGTGCGTTGTAACACACATAGCAAAACATATGAGACCCTATGGAGTAAAAGACCCTATAACCCATAGAACACATTGACATTCAAAGGAATTACACACATTCATGTCCAAGAGTGGGAGAAAAAGAGTCCCACTCTTGGCAGGATGGAAAAAAACAAACTCCAGAAATCCAGCAAAGCTGCTGGGGGACTCACTAGGTTAGGAAATTCAGCCTAAACAGAGAATTCTCCCTAACAACACCTCCATACAAAAAGTAGATAAGGGCGTGCCGGTATATGAATGAAGAGGCAATCAAAGTGGTTCTTGGTATGAATACTTTGGTATATATTTAGATAATAAACTTTGTGATAAAAGACACTTGGAACAAGTAAGCATACAAGCTTTGCAAGTATCAAGCAGTATTAGCTCCCTGGCATGCAAGGGTGGGGGATATTCGGTTGGCATCTTACTACAGTTGTATCAGGCAAACATCTTACCCATTATTTTATATGGAGCAGAAATCTGGGCAACGAAGATTCTCTCTGAAACTAACAAAACAGAATCAACAAATTTAAAGAGACTTACTAGATTGCCTCTGCGAATATCTATTGGAAGAGTAATCTCGAATTTAAGATTGTTCCATTCCAAGTTAAATTCCACTTAATTTGTCTGAATATGTACTGGAAGTGGGTAAATGCATCTGAAACCTCCATGTGTGGGCTCTTACATAAAGCACTATTGACTAAAGCTAGCTATATGCCCTTGAGTTCCATTGTTAGAATTCAATCCCTTGCACACAGATGGCTTGCCTTGGCTCCAGAGAACATCTTGAGATCACAACAAAATAGTTATAAGAAAGCTATGAAGACGTTATTTATTAGGACGTAGTCGGAAACAGCCACTTATTGACTTAACCACTAAAAGCAATTCTGCAGTGTTTGTTGAGTATATTCAGGAAAGAGTGAATATCCCAAAGTCTATTGAACAGTTGGTTGGTAATAGCATGTTCTCGGACTACATTAAATCTAAAGTGAAGTCGGTGAAGACGCTAGAGATTGTGGGGGCCTGGCTGAAGTTACCGAGGCACGCTACACAATGCTGTATATGTGGTGAAACACAACTAGAGTCTGTCAAACATCTATTGACCGCACGTCCTGCTCTTTTGGAATTACGGTTGTTAGCTCTAAGATGGGACATTGTCGGTGCCGCTTTGTGGTCCATGTGCATGAATGGAAATCATGAAGGGTGCACTATCTTCCTTACCATATTATGGAGGACAATTGCGATTGCGTTGGACATTTTGTTATGAGAGCACTGTGAGGTTGTCATATGTTAGTGATCGCTCGCAGATTCTGAGGTACTGCAAAATGCAGACACCATGGGTCCGATTCTTGCAATATTTGCCTGGTTCAAAGTGAATTTGCACTTCTGAAAAGTAACTTTGCACTGCCGACACAAACCCTGATTTATGGAACCGTGCAAAGTGTATTTTTTCCGTGAAGAAACATGGCAGTTGTATACATTTATTTTATTTATTTTATTGCTTAATTCATAAAGCTCCTAAACCCTTAGGCATCAGGGCAAGAGCTTCATGTCAGAGTCCTTCCCCTTCTAAGCACTGTAATTGCTCGTATTGTCGCACAATTTCATGATATTTGTTTAGACGGTTTTTGAAAATCTCGATCTGAGGTAAGACTTGACCACTCTCGCGATAGCGCCATGTTACAATGAACAGAAAATGGTGAAATATATGAGAGATTTCAATGTATTTAACTTGCAAAGTCAATGTTGAATAGAGACTCATCACTGTAGTTGTTGTGGTTGTGTAGAAGGTGAAAGAAAAGGTATTACATATACAAATAAGAATCACACACAGCATATCCTATTAGGCGCTCAAAGAAGATGCTGGACGGGTTAATTGCATCACTTATGTGGGTCTTTACAGACTTCACCTCCCACCCCCAGAGCAGCCTACATAGCTAGTACTGCACCCCCACCCCCAGAGCAGCCTACATAGCTAGTACTTCACCCCCACCCCCAGAGCAGCCTACATAGCTAGTACTGCACCCCCACCCCCAGAGCAGCCTACATAGCTAGTACTTCGCCCCCACCCCAGAGCAGCCTACATAGCTAGTACTTCACCCCCACCCCTAGAGCAGCCTACATAACTAGTACTTCACCCACCACCCCCAGAGCAGCCTCCATAGCTAGTACTTCACCCCCACCCCCATAGCAGCCTACATAGCTAGTACTGCACCCCCACCCCCAGAGCAGCCTACATAGCTAGTACTTCGCCCCCACCCCCAGAGCAGCCTACATAGCTAGTACTTCACCCCCACCCCCAGAGCAGCCTACATAGCTAGTACTTCGCCCCCACCCCAGAGCAGCCTACATAGCTAGTACTTCACCCACCACCCCCAGAGCAGCCTCCATAGCTAGTACTTCACCCACCACCCCCAGAGCAGCCTCCATAGCTAGTACTTCACCCCCACCCCCATAGCAGCCTACATAGCTAGTACTTCGCCCCCATCCCCAGAGCAGCCTACATAGCTAGTACTTCACCCTCCACCCCCAGAGCAGCCTACATAGCTAGTACTTCACCCCCACCCCCAGAGCAGCCTACATAGCTAGTACTTCACCCCCACCCCCAGAGCAGCCTCCATAGCTAATACTTCACCCCCACCCCCAGAGCAGCCTACATAGCTAGTACTTCACCCCCACCCCTAGAGCAGCCTACATAGCTAGTACTTCACCCTCCACCCCCAGAGCAGCCTACATAGCTAGTACTTCACCCCCACCCCCAGAGCAGCCTACATAGCTAGTACTTCACCCTCCACCCCCAGAGCAGCCTACATAGCTAGTACTTCACCCTCCACCCCCAGAGCAGCCTACATAGCTAGTACTTCACCCCCACCCCCAGAGCAGTCTACATAGCTAGTACTTCACCCCCACCCCCAGAGCAGCCTACATAGCTAGTACTTCTCACCCCTCACCCCCAGAACAGCCTACATAGCTAGTACTTCACCCCCACCCCAGAGCAGCCTACATAGCTAGTACTTCACCCTCCACCCCCAGAGCAGCCTACATAGCTAGTACTTCACCTCCCACCCCCAGAGCAGCCTACATAGCTAGTACTGCACCCCCACCCCCAGAGCAGCCTACATAGCTAGTACTTCACCCCCACCCCCAGAGCAGCCTACATAGCTAGTACTGCACCCCCACCCCCAGAGCAGCCTACATAGCTAGTACTTCGCCCCCACCCCAGAGCAGCCTACATAGCTAGTACTTCACCCCCACCCCTAGAGCAGCCTACATAACTAGTACTTCACCCACCACCCCCAGAGCAGCCTCCATAGCTAGTACTTCACCCCCACCCCCATAGCAGCCTACATAGCTAGTACTGCACCCCCACCCCCAGAGCAGCCTACATAGCTAGTACTTCGCCCCCACCCCCAGAGCAGCCTACATAGCTAGTACTTCACCCCCACCCCCAGAGCAGCCTACATAGCTAGTACTTCGCCCCCACCCCAGAGCAGCCTACATAGCTAGTACTTCACCCACCACCCCCAGAGCAGCCTCCATAGCTAGTACTTCACCCACCACCCCCAGAGCAGCCTCCATAGCTAGTACTTCACCCCCACCCCCATAGCAGCCTACATAGCTAGTACTTCGCCCCCATCCCCAGAGCAGCCTACATAGCTAGTACTTCACCCTCCACCCCCAGAGCAGCCTACATAGCTAGTACTTCACCCCCACCCCCAGAGCAGCCTACATAGCTAGTACTTCACCCCCACCCCCAGAGCAGCCTCCATAGCTAATACTTCACCCCCACCCCCAGAGCAGCCTACATAGCTAGTACTTCACCCCCACCCCTAGAGCAGCCTACATAGCTAGTACTTCACCCTCCACCCCCAGAGCAGCCTACATAGCTAGTACTTCACCCCCACCCCCAGAGCAGCCTACATAGCTAGTACTTCACCCTCCACCCCCAGAGCAGCCTACATAGCTAGTACTTCACCCTCCACCCCCAGAGCAGCCTACATAGCTAGTACTTCACCCCCACCCCCATAGCAGTCTACATAGCTAGTACTTCACCCCCACCCCCAGAGCAGCCTACATAGCTAGTACTTCTCACCCCTCACCCCCAGAACAGCCTACATAGCTAGTACTTCACCCCCACCCCAGAGCAGCCTACATAGCTAGTACTTCACCCTCCACCCCCAGAGCAGCCTACATAGCTAGTACTTCACCCCCACCCCCAGAGCAGCCTACATAGCTAGTACTTCACCCCCCACCCCCAGAGCAGCCTCCATAGCTAGTACTTCACCCCCACCCCCAAAGCACCCTCCATAGCTAGTACTTCACCCCCACCCCCAGAACAGCCTACATAGCTAGTACTTCACCCTCCACCCCCAGAGCAGTCTACATAGCTAGTACTTCTCACCCCTCACCCCCAGAACAGCCTACATAGCTAGTACTTCACCCCAGAGCAGCCTACATAACTAGTACTTCACCCCCACCCCCAGAGCAGCCTACATAACTAGTACTTCACCCCCACCCCCAGAGCAGCCTACATAACTAGTACTTCACCCCCACCCCCAGAGCAGCCTACATAGCTAGTACTTCTCACCCCTCACCCCCAGAACAGCCTACATAGCTAGTACAACAAAGTGTAGGGACTGGGCAAGCGTCCGACTTAGCACCAGACATTAGAAAACAACACTACCCATGTTTAAAGTAACTCCAAGGCGTCATAGACACCTCTGCACATTGTAAAAGTAGCCAGTGCATGCAACTTAGATCAGGGCTCCCGTGAATGTTAGCTACCTGACTAAGCTGCTCCTTTTCAACACACTGTTACATCTGAGGACGGCATTATTCTGCGGGTTGCTGCTTGTTTTCCGCACTAGACGACGCGGGAAGGGTGTAATTTAAGATGTATCATATAATTGCAGGCTCGGGATAAATCTGCATCTTCTTTCTTCACGGTGCGCTTTTGTCTCTTCCTAAACACTTGCTGTTCTTGCTCGCATGGGCTCTTTCTCAAAGTCTATGAATAGCACGGCATGTCACTTGCGATTGTTCGAATTTCACCAAACTATCTGTTACACCAGTGTATTGTTTTAGTCCTTCTGTTGTCACTGCTTGGAATCTCATGGGAGACTGGGGAAGGGGGGGTTTGGAGATGGGAGAGGGAGGGCTTTTTATTTACATTTCTACCTATGTATTAGATCATCTTGCCTTCTGATTTGGTTTCTGATGGTTGCATTGCAAAGCTCTGCTGCATTCTGGTGCAGAACCCCAAAACGGATACATAATAACATCATCGGGATGTTATATAGAGCTTCATGTCAGAGTCCTTCCTCCTCCAAGCACTGTAATTGCTTGTATTGTCACACAATTTCAAGATATTTGTTTAGACGGTTTTTCAAAGTCTCCATCTGAGGTTAGACTTGGAGGTCAGTTCAGGGTTGTCTCAACCAGAGTTTAACTTGACCACTCTCTCGATGGCACCGAAAGGACCTTGCACTGGAACTAAACAGCTATAAAGAGTTAATTATTTTGCTTAATTGAATGTATTGACTTGAGTCGTATTATTCATGGAAACCTATATTGTGTGGGTGCTACTACAAGTCAACACCAATGTTTTCATTGTTTGATTGCAAAATAGTAAACGAACAATGTAAACGTGTTTAATGTTCACATCAAAATGGGCCCCTATAGGTCAATGTCACACTTTGGGAAAGAAGAGGAGAGCCAAAGTAGAAAGTAAGGGAAAAGGCTTAAGCAAAAGAGACCAAAAGGTGAACCTTAGAGAGTGCATAAAGCATTGGACAGCAACTTAACCAAAGAGGAATTGTGTGCAGAAATGGCGCTGCACGCTGCACGCTGCACGCTGCACGCTGAGAAGGAACCGGCGTGAGCCGTGGCACGATCAAATATTGGCGCTACGCGTATTCATGGATTTCAAGATGCATTACTAGCCATTGCGCAAGTAACATCAAGCTATACGAGGAACGCCCACAACACACCCCCACGTACACCAAAAAGCAAGCTAAAGGAGTAACACGGCGCAAACCTCCATGCCACCCCTGGCCCAGCATCCAATACCCCAGAGAAATCACGCACCCCACCTTCCAAGCCCAGTCCGTACCCCAGTGAATTTGTACGCCTCACCTCGCAATCCCAGGCTGCACCCCAGAGAAAAGGCGTGCCCTCCCTCACAAGCCCAGGCCGCACCCCAGCGAAATCGCACGCCTCACCTCGTAATCCCAGGCTGCACTACAAAGAAAACGCATGCCCTCCCTCGCAATCCCAGGCTGCACCCCAGCAAAATCGTGTGCCCTCCTTTGCAAGCCCAGGCTGCACCCCTGCAAAATCACATGCCCTTCCTCTCAAGCCCTTGCCGCCCCCCCAGTGAAATAGTGTGCCTCACCTCGCAATCCCAGGCCACACCCCAGAGAAAACGCATGCCCTCCTTCGCAAGCCCATGATGCACCCCAGCGATAAGGCACCCCCCCCTTGTAAGTGTAGGCTACAACCCGTACAAAGCATGAGTTCCCCCCTACACCCTCGGCACTCATCCTGTCCAAATACCCCCCTACTGCACATCAACCACTGTAGTCCAGACACCACCCCTCAGCCCCATCACCTGTGACAACCCCACAGGCAGCCCCCTTCAAACTGGACATCATCCCCAAGCCCCCTCCAGACTGGACACCACCCCCACCTCTTCACCTGTGAAAACCCCCACAGGCAGCCCCATCCAGACGAGACACCCGCCACAGGCAGCCCCCTCTAGACTGGACACCCCTCACAGGCAGTCCCTCCAGACTGGACACCACTCCAGCCCCCCTCACCTTTGACAGACCCCACAGGAAGCCCCCTCCAGACTGAACACCCCCCACAGGCAGCCCCCTCCAGACTGGACACAACCCATAGGCAGCACCCTCCAGACTGGCCACCCCCCACAGACAGCCCCATACAGACTGGACACCACCAGTAGCCCCCTCACCTGTGACATCCCACACAGGCAGCCCCCTCCGGATGGAACACCCCCCACATGCAGCCCCCTCCAGATTGGACACCACCAATAGGCAGCCCCCTCCAGACTGCACCCCATGTTCAGCCCCCCCCCCCCTCACCTGTGACAAACCCTACAGGCAGCCCCCTCAGACTGGACACCACCCCAGCCCCCCTCCAGGCTGTACACCACCCCCAGCCCCTCTCACCTGTGACACCACCCACAGGCAGCCCCCTCCAGATTGGACACCCCCCACATGCAGCCCCCTCCAGACTGGAAACCACCCACAGGCAGCCCCCTCCAGACTGGACACCCCCACAGGCAGACCCTTCCAGATTGTACACCACCCTCCAGCCCCCCTCACCTGTGACACCCCCCCCAGGCAGCATCCGGACAGTCTCACACAATACCAGTGCAATGCATGTCTGCAGCTCACCTGAACTTTCATGGTCTGACAGCACCATGAAGTGCAACACCAACATGTAGTCCCCAAATCCGACCACCTGGAATCACCAGAGGTCCATCCATGCGTGGAGCATCTGCTCACACACCCTTCCAGGCCTTAATCACCCCCCACCATAGGCATATGACAAGTGAATGCATGTTGCCCATAGCACATTGCCAAGGCATCAAAGCACAGTGACAGAATGTGTGCCCAGGACAGAAGCAAACCTACCAACAGTTGTTGCAAGATCCAAAAACAATGGTCAGGGGAGTCACAGCCTGACCACGAGTGACTTCGGTGGCAAAATACCTGTCAGGGAACAATCACATGACAGGGCCATGCATGGGTGATGGTAGGGCAGTCAGAGAGAGCATGACTCACAGAGACTGGAGAATTGTGCTGCCACTCTGGAAGAGCAAACATGGCCCACTACTGAATTCCAGTGATCGAGGTTGCGCAGCACATAAGAGAAGGCATTGTGTGACTGCACATGCTGGTGAACGTGTCTGGACCACATGGGTTTTACACAGCAATGACAAACTCATGTGCTATGAACGTGACCGTGGAACACTCCCACAGTCAGCCCACCTCCCTTCCCCCCCAACCACACTGATGCCAAACATCCAATGATGCTGCACAGGTAAATGCTAATGAATAAATACAGTGCAGACCCAGTTGTCTGATGGCCCCACACCCACATGTCAGGCATATGTGCATCCTGCCATCCGCAACCATCACAGCAACAACAAAACACAAGCATGCACGCCACAAGACACATGACTTGTAATAGAGAGATGCACTGGCTGAAAATAGATCTATCAAAGAGGCCGACACACAAATGAACTGCACGAAGCGTGAAATGTAATAAACAGAACAATGTATTTGAAAGAAATATGTACAAAAATAATCCTGGAATGAAGTGAAAAGTAGTGCATGGTAAATATGTAATAAAATGAATATCTTATGCCTGAACAACTATATACAATAAAAACAGGGAAGGAATGTCTTCAGAGTCTGGGGAAAATAATAAACAAAGAAAGGAAACCTACACCTAAATAACTATGTACACAGGCAGTGGGCTAGTCCAACTCCTCCTCTCCAATCTCACATAGCCTTTCCACCAGGGTTGAGTCCAGCGCTACATCCTCAGTCCTCATGCAGGCCTCTGTTATTGTCTGGAGGGCTTGCAGGTGTGTTTTTATCACCTCAGCCTCCCTGCAAGTGGCCTCCAGGATGGCTGCACGCCTCCTCGCCCAACGCAGTACAATCTCAGCCCTGACCAACCCAACCCTTGCTTTCTGAGCCTGCTACCTCTCTGCTTCGATCTGCTGCCCATCTCCTCTGAACACGGAAGACATACTGTCCCTCAGGGCCACATGTGCCTCACACCACGCACCTGCCCCCTTTCGATGGTCTGCCACGAAAGATTTAGCCTCCTCCTTGTTACCACATGCTTCCACAGTGCCTGGTGCCTGCTATATGTGTACGCCCTCCAAGCTGATGATGCTACCCGGGGGCGTATGGCACATGTACTGCTTCTGGGTGCCTGCTGTCCCTCCATTGCCGGTGACCCTGTCGGTGCCTGGTTAGGCACAGTGACCACCTCAGCTGATTTGCCTTGGACTCCCAACTCGGGCAGGGATGTTGGCTCCACCAGACTGGGAAATGTGCGTGGGACTGGTCCATAGGGGGCCCTGGTGGTATCTGGACCGGAAGGCACCCTGGAGGACGACTGGCATACAGAGCAGGAAGACACGGAGGGGGTTGAAGCAGTGAACATCCCATGGAGCACAACACAGAACAGGCATGTTGCAAGCCAACACCAACATTCACATGAACATGACTAGTCAAGTGAACAACCATCAACCTTCACACCCATACACATGGACATGTAAACCACATCGATGCAGACACATGCCTGGCCATCACTCCAGACATTCACAGCAGGCTACTTGCCACTATCACAATCAATCAATTGCATATGCTCCACACACAGGCATCATTTGCACATGCACATGTCAGCATGCCACAGCAACAAGCACACACACATGTCATGCACACACATCAACTGAGAGGCCCCAAGCCGTGTGATGACCAATCACATCAGAGTCCCGTGAACTGCAATCCCTCTACGTGACTAAGCCAGACATCCAAATGCATGTGTTGCATCCAGGCGTGAGTGATGTCCAGTCACACATTCCCATATTTGGCACATACACATGGATATCATGCATGCACATGATGCGGGCAACACTACCTCAGCTGTCTTGTCACACTGGCATGTCTCAGACACAAGTAACATTGCATGTGCACGGTCTGAAAGGCAGCACTACAACGCACAATGCAAGTGATAGCTCATTCAAAATACAAATTGTCTGAATGCACACATGGAGAGCAATGTCTGGAGCATGCACACAGACATCTGTCTCAGAAGTATACTTGCTGCAAGCCTAAGGGGCTCACTGCCAACCTGCAGTGACATGCACATGCACCGTAGAGCATTGCGCCAGATGGATACTCACCAGTCGACTCCAGATGTTTACGAAACTTGCAGACCTTGGTGTGCAGCGCTCAGTAGCACTTCTCCAGGACCTGCATGTTGGTAGTTGTCTTCCGGCACCTGAGCGCACAGTGCACCTCTGCAGTGGCACCGGCCTGGATGTAGTGCAGGGCCTTGCTGTGTGTCCTGGATTTCAGGTCCTGCCAGCGCTTGTGCAAGGTCTTGAAGGTGTGGGATGCCACTCCCTGCACATCTGTTATCCCATCCCAGATCTGCTGACATCCTTCCTTGCCGCGTTGCATCACAGGATTGAAGAGGGCATCATAATGGTCCAGGACCTTCTCCACCAGGATGTCAACTTCCCTGGCAGTGAAGTTGGCAGCCCTCTGCCTCGCTGCCATGGGTTTGCCGCTCTGGTCTGAAGATGATGGTGCAGACATGGCAACCCCTGAGGCAGGTTTGGGTGGGCAAGGAGGTCCTGGAGCTGGGATGTGGAGCGGTGGTGGAGGTATGGCACGGTGGGAGTCCGATGAAGCAGCTGAGGTGGTCACATGGCCAAAGACAGGAGCTGTGGCAATGACTGGACAGCAGGCACTCCAAACGCAGTGCAGCTGGGCAGCAGATGGCTAAATTGGGGGCAGTACAGGGCAGTAGGAGGCAGGTAAAAAGGCAGGGAGGCAGGAGCGTGGGTCTTCCGTGGATATCTCGGGTGGCAGCCAGAAACAGAGTGATGGGGCTTTGCGTGTAAAAATGAGCATGGACATGTGAAATCGGAAGAAAGGCCCTCAGCAATCCGTTCACTTCAGGGACCGTACAAACTTCTTATTTTGGTGAGGGATTTGCCTCTTTGCATACGCGTATCTACTTTTGTGTTTTTTTAGGCTAACAGTGAGTCGCATACACATTGTTCCAACTCTGTGTGCCTTTGTGAATCGCACTAGTCTTACCTTTAGGGTAGCATTGCAAGGTTCGCATACAGATTTTTGAGTTGTTGGGTGCCACTACGTATCGCGTACCACTTTTTCCCTTTTGCAGGAGTTAACCATGGTCTCGCGTACGCATTTTCTTCATTTTCTGGGGTGCCTGTACGTTATACATAGCATATTTTTGACACCTGTGGTACTTTTGAGCCTTGCTGGACTACAGAAGTACATCTTCCATCACGTACACTGCCCCTCCCTCTAATTGCCCAGGACAATTGCTTGGTGTGCCTTCCATTTTTTACTTACACCTGGAACATGAGTGGAAAGGCCCCAAGAGGGAAAGGGGGCAGAGGTGGCCGGGGTCAGGGACCTCTTGCAGAAGCAGCTGTCCCAGCCCCAAGGGTCCAGGGACCTCCTGCGGAAGCAGCTGTCCCAGCCCCAAGGGTCCAGGAACCTCCTGCTGCTTCAGCTGTCCCAGCCCCAAGCACCTAGGGACATGGAAATGAAGCAGCTGCCCATCCCAGAAGGATAAGGGAGGTGCAGCTGAAGCAGCTGTTCCAGCCCAGAAGGCTAAGGGACATGCAGCTGAAGCAGCTGTCCCAGCCCAGAATGGTAAGGGACGTGCAGCAGAAGCAGCTGTCCCAGCCCGAAGGGTAAGGGATGTGCAGCGGAAGCAGCTGCCCCAGCCCCAAGGGGTAATGCCATGCCCCAGGCCACTAGTGTTTCTATATCTGGAGCCCAGAGTGGTCCCAGCCAGATAAGGTCAACACCAACACCACGTGGCAAGGAGGCAAAGGCTGCACAGCAGGCACAAGCTCAACTCCATGGCACAGCACAGGACACTGGAACATTGAGGAAGAGGAACTTCCATGATGAAGAACTCCGGAGCCTCATGGACTACGTGACCATGCAACACCATGACATGTGCCAGCAACAGGGGAGCACACATACACCTGCTCATTTTATGGTGCATTGGCAGCATGTCACGGATGAGATCAACGCCTTAGAGTTTGAGAAGCACACTGCTGCTCGGGTAGAGAAGTGCTGGGGTGACCTCACCGTCGCTCGAAGTTCAAGCTGGGTGCCAACCTCGCCTCTGCTCTGGCAACTGGAGGGGACACACCAGAAGAGGAGGAGCTGACTGAGCATGAAGAGGCTATGAACCAATTAATTATAATGGAGCAGGTGCAAGGCATCAGAGGACTGGGAAATTATGAGGACACGTCCAGTGAGTGACCAAGATTGTGCATCCTGAGTACGTGTAGTGAAGCATCACCAAGATGTGTGATTGTAGTTCACATCTGGCTGCATTTGAAAGATTGCCCCCTGTGAACCACGTCAGGGTGTACTAACCTTTGTCCAGTGTACACAAGAGTGGATGCAACCCATGTGTTGTACATCAGTTGAACATGGCCGTGTGACAGTACTCATTCCCCACTAGCATACCCACCGAACATCTGAAACATGATACCACAACGTGCCCTCTTGTTAGTTGGATACTTGATGTCAGTGACTCTGCTCTGCAAGACATGTGCTTGTGTCAGAAAAACGGGTTAAACTTCATGCCCTGCAGGGTATATATTCTATATTCACTCATGTACCTAGGTGCTTCCATGCTACATAGAACATCCAAGATGACAACCAACACGCCTTACGGCATGCCCTGAGTGAGTGTGCATATCTCTAGACTGTGCACATCCCTGCTGCCAATATGGCAATGACTCCTGAGTCAAATCGTTGTGAGTCCTGATCCCTGTTACCCTCCCACACTCAGCACACACTCCATGGGTCCATGCCCCTGTCGCTCTTATGGGTCACTGTACCTTGTTCCTATATACAACTCCATTAACTTACTCACTCCACTTCACAGACCTTGCCTAGGTGGTCCTCTTACAGCCATACATCAACTGGGACGGTTTCCTTTTTCACACTAACACTCCAACCTCAGCTGGGCCTAACACAGCGGAAACTGGTGTATATTTGGGCACAGCTACAAAATCAACATTAAAGAATTTGAAAACACAAACTTCACATGGATTCATACCAACTGAATTAGCTAAAAAATTAGGTCGAGCACCCCATCAAGAATCTATAAGTACTCATAAGAGCTCACTAAACATGGAAGCGGGTAGCCCCAACGAAATTCGATCCAACTTAGTGATATGATAAAAAGTAACCTGTGCACTAATAAACCATTGCCCATAATGGTAATGCATACGTAAAACGAGACCTGTTTGAATTAATTGGGCAACAAGAAGTATCTTATGCTGAGGCATGTTGTAAAAGCTTAAATACAAATGCATTAAGTACCAATATCAAACAAACAGGTCAAGCACAATTGACTGAGAATTCAGTTCGAATGATCACTGAGGAGATTTTGAATAGAAAGAATCTGGAGGTAAAACCATCTAGTAACAATACTAGTCCCCATCTCCCCGCAATTATAGTATTAGTACTAAGCCAATGCAATACGTATCTACACAGTATGAGGTCTCATTCAATAGTTCTAATGTGAACAATAATATAGGAGATGGGCAGAGAATCAAAACATCTGACTATAAAACTGAAGAGTCTTGACTCCATAATGACCGGTGATTACATAAGGAAAGGAAATTTCCCTCAGGAACCAAGTCTGATACTACAATACATCTTCGAAGAGGATCGGCCTTGGTCTTTGAACAGACCATTCATCTTAAGTTTGTTTTCAGATATCCCTGACCTAAATCTAATTACCTCTGTCAATATAAAAGTGGTAGATTTTGTTCATGCTTACAGATTTGACTATGTTAGATTCCATCACCTCTTGTAAGAACTCTCCTATTAAAAGAAGCGGGAGCCCTTCAGAAAAGAGGCTATGATATCTTTAATTATCAACACATCATTCCTAATGTGGCAGCAGGAACATGTAATATGGAAAAATGTGACCGAACATACAAGACTAGAAAGTATGAAAACACAAGATCCCGATATTGGAATACTCAAAGCCATGCAGGAATGGTGTGCATTGGCTCTATCTCTAAAAGATTCAACCTAGCAATTGAAAGCGTTAGGAAAACCTCTTTAGCGCAAAGCATAACTTCAGCTTAGTATCATGGAACACAAGAGGAAGTTCCCACCTTGCCCTAAATAAGAAAGTTTGTGAATCGTTGGCTTTGCATGAAATAATTTTATTGCAGGAAACCTGGGCAAAAGGCACCATGTTGTGGATTGGTTTTGATATCCTGAATATACAAGCAAAATCCGGAATTTGAAGTCACCCTAAAGGAGGTCTTTGTCATGACCCTTATCCCAGACCCCCACTGGCAAGTCAGCCTGCCAGCTAGGGCCAGGTTTCAGGGTTCCATTATGGCCTCAGAGGCCTTAAAACCTCATCGAGACACTCTTGGAGTCAGTCCTGGTGCCTTTGGTGCCAGGCTCATATTTATTATGGAGAACATCTTTAAATCGGGACTATTAACTTGGGACTACTTTCTTTGGGCCTGCAGTCAACATGGAGGCCCTCACAAAGCCGAGTTCCCAAGAACTGAGCTATGCGGTATAGTGTTTTGGGTGTGGTGGCCTGGGACTACTTTACTGGACTACTTTACTGGAAGGCTATTTAAACCACACCCAAGCAGCAGAACACGCTTCGCGTTATTCTGCAATTTGCAGCGTAACTCTCACCGTGTCCAGTCTGGTCTCCAGTGTCCTTGATACCAGCAACCCTTGGAACAGCGAAGCATCGTTGAAGCCCCCCACCCCATTCATCAGAATGCACCCTCCTCCCCGACTGGCTCATGTCACTCCCAAACTACACCTCTGTTGTGCGACAAAACCCCTCCTAATTGCTATATAAATGAAGCTAGTTTCATTACATTGAAATTCAAGTACTTTACAGAACAATTCTAATGTGAAAACACGGCTGTTGCTGCCCAAGTAAATGGTTTTTCTGTCACATGCTCTTAGGGAAGGCCTTGCCTGAATGCAGTTTCAAACTGTCCGTACTGGCACACTGCAGGGTGTGAGGGCCACTTCTATCTATCCGTGGGCACCACTATTATCTGGGGTAAATCGTGGGGACAAGGGTTGCCTTTGGGAGCTCTGTGGCCACTGGCTAGACCAGTATCAACGGGCCAATGCAAGCACCACTACTTGTGGGTACAGCACTTTTGGCGCCAAGCCTGTCTTCAGGGGCTCAGATTGGCCTATAGGTCAATAAATGGCCAAAAGCGCTGGTTTAGCATCTTACTGTTGGGCAGTTTTTTGGGGGGCCAAAACAGGTCTGTTTAAAATATACTTTAAAATGCACAATATGTCACAACGCCCCCCCTAGGTAAATAGCACTCCAAAAGTCTGTCCCCAAAAGTATCTAAAGGAAATTTTGCGATTGTGGCTCACTTTTCGTCGGCGCCCGGACACATTTAAATCCCGGCCCAACACGGCCTGCGCGGTCTTATATTCCCTGGCTTGTTGTAGAGTGGGTACAGTTGGTGACTAAGAAGAACCCTGTTAAGACGGATTTCTGAACTCTGTCCTGGTGGCGCAGAAGTTCAGAAGGCCAACCTAATTACTTGGAACAGGGTAACCTCTGGACAAGCCAGACCAATCAAGGTAGCGATCGCGGCGGTCAAGACTAGGTCTCAAGAGGGGTGAGGGTGACTGAAAGCCCGCAATGAGCACACAAAGCAAGAGCGCGTACAAACTACTCCAAACAGTTGTTTATATCAAAAATAGATACACATTTATTATAAGGCCTTGAAACTAATCACCACAGTAAAAGCAGCAATATACAACGATATTAAACCAACACATACACTATCCACCCAATATATATACAGAATACACAGTTTCACAGCATTAGCAGCACGAAATATGTTATCCACCTGCAGGGGAAGGAAAACAGGCAGTGCGAGCCAATGCGTGTGATATGTCCGCCTTCTGAGGCCCCTAACTAGATGGTAGTCCAATCCCTACGAAGAGTGGAGCCTAGCGCTCAAAAGTACCTGCACACGCCGGTGCCAATGGGCAGAAGGTGAAGCTCTTCGGAGGACGTTGGGCAGCTCTGTAGGGTGCCCTAATGAAGGAGAACACGGTCCGCGACTCTAGCGCAGCCTCCACTGTGAGGCAGAAGTAGGGCGCGAGTACGGACAAGGGGAGCTGTATTTACAGCGGGGAAAAGCAAGGGGCACTGCAGGAGGGCGACCAGATCCTAGCTAATCTACTCACCGGTCCCCGAAGCAAGCAGGCCCGAGCTTCTCCTCGATAGATGCAGCTTCTGGCAGGTTCTGAAGAGCAGGGAACGTCTCGTCGTCGTGCAGAGTAAAAAGACGTCCCGATCGAAGAATCCTGCACAGTTTTGTCGCCACGGCAGGGCAACGGAACGGCCGGGTGTATTCAAGCCAAACGAGCACCGTTCACCTCTAGCTTAGGGTTGCTAAGCAAACGAAGCGTGTGAGCGTGCCCCGGACTCAGAATACCACCCAACCTGTCGGCGATTACAGAGCAGGACTCCTTAGTAAGCTGGTCAGTCAACTGGATGGCCCAGAGACACTTCCGAAGGCTTACGGCAGGAGTTGATGAAGGTGCCGGGAATAGCTGGTCCTGCTATTCCAATAGGTCGAAGCGCCAGTACAGGCCTTCTTGTTCGATCTTAGGTGGAAAGGGCTTCACCGGACGACAGCGATGAGGAGCAGAAGTTCTTCAGGGGGTCACCAGCGATTCCTCGGTCCAGCCTCGTGTTCGCAGGATACTTGGCTCCTGTATCCCTGGGTTCGTAAGAACTCAGGAGATCGACATGGCAGTGGTGTTTCCAGCTCCCTCTTATCCACGGTTCCCTTCGCGCCAAAACGGAGGGGAGCCAATGGGAGATCCGCTCATCAACACACATACCATACGTGGACCAATCACGGACCACGGTGGTCCCAGGCATTCACACCACCCTAGACTCTCTGGCACCCAGGATGTGTATTGGGACCAGACAGCCCAGCCCACATCCTGGGGGCACTCAAACGACATGTAGAAGCCCGCGAAAGCAACCGTGTTTCGCGGGAAACTTCATGCCCAAATAAGGAAGGCCCCGGGTGGATGACCCAGGATGTGTATTGGGACCAGACAGCCCAGCCCACATCCTGGGGGCACTCAAACGACATGTAGAAGCCCGCGAAAGCAACCGTGTTTCGCGGGAAACTTCATGCCCAAATAAGGAAGGCCCCGGGTCGCCTGACCCGGGGGAAGGTAAAGGGAGCAAGACGGACAGTGGACGAGACAAAGGAGCCTCGTGGTCCGGCCATTTTGGGTAGCCGGGCCACCCTTTTGTGTTCGCGGCAAAAAGGTGCTCAGAACGGCAAAAGGAGCTCAAAATAAACCAAATGATCGCTGCCACCAGCCCAGTCCCTGAATGACTTGCACCGATCCAAAAACCATCCTACAAGAGTGTCTAGGGTCTGTAGAAGGCTAGAGACCCAAGAGAGCTGTAACTTAGCTTACAGTGCCCTCTTGTGTCGTGTTGCACTAAAATGGCGATACGATAAAAGAAACTACGGGAAACAGCGTTCCCCGGTACTGACTGTCTTAAGGGCATGTCAGTTTCCCCGTAAGAAAGGAGCGAAAGCCCAGAGGAGGACGGCAGAAGGCTGCACTTCTCTGGCAAAGTCAAGAAAACAGGTTGAAAACAATAGCAAAAAGTTTAGGGGTTGCCACATGGAAGGAAAGTTCCCTACAATAACGAAATCTTTCCTAACACTCGCCCCTCCCAGACTATGGACAGGGGGAACTAATCCACCCCTGGATGAGTCTCTTGTTCAGGTCGGTAAAACATTCTGGACAACCCATCAGCATTGCTATGTTGGACACCTGGCCTATGCTCAATAGTGAAGTCGAAGCCTTGTAGACTTATGGACCACCTAAGCAACTTTGGATTCTCCCCCTTCATGTTCATTAGCCACTTTAACGGCTTATGGTCAGTCTGCACAGTGAAGTGGGTCCCATAGAGGTAGGGCCTCAGCTTCCTTAGGGCCCACACAACAGAGAAACATTCTTTCTCTACCGTGGACCATCTGAGCTCTCTGTCCTTAAGCTGGCGACTAATAAAACCGATAGGGTGTTCCTTACCCTTCTCATCTACTTGTGATAGTACAGCTCCTATCCCAGTGTCAGAGGCATCCGTCTGCACGATAAAAGGTCTTTGATAATCAGGGGCCCTGAGCACAGGGGCCTGGCACAAGGAGTCTTTCAAGCCATTGAAGGCCTTCTCACACTCGTCAGTCCAAGTTACCTTCTTGGGTTTCTTCGGAGTTGTGAGGGCAGTCAGAGGAGCAGCTATGGTGCCATAGTCTGCCATAAAATTGCGGTAATAACCCGTGAGTCCTAAGAAGGCTCTCACTTGGGTTTGTGTAGTGGGGGTAGGCCAGTCTTGTACTGCTTGTACTTTACTGGGGAGAGGCTGTATCCTTCCTCCACCTACTTCATGCCCAAGGTAAACCACTGAGCCTTGTCCAATCTGGCATTTACTCGCCTTTATGGTCAAGTGGGCTTTCTGAAGAGCCTGGAGCACAATCCCGAGGTGTTTCACATGGTCTTCCCAGGTGGCACTGAAAACTGCTATATCGTCTAGATATGCAAGACAGAATTCGTCCAACCCATTCAACACATGATTCACAAGCCTCTGGAAAGTGGCAGGTGCATTCTTCAATCCGAACGGCATTACCCGGAATTGGTAAAGCCCGTCGGGAGTTGAAAATGCTGTCTTCTCCTTGGCATGTTCTGCTAAAGCTATTTGCCAATAGCCCGCAGTCAGGTCAAACGTGCTGAGGTACTTGGAGGCACCCAAGGTATCCACCAGCTCGTCAGTTCGAGGCAAGGGGTGAGCGTCTGTCTTGGTGACAGCATTCAGAGCCCTGTAATCCACGCAGAACCTCAATTCAGAAGTGCCTGCCTTTGGAACCAATACCACAGGACTGGACCAAGGACTACTAGAGGGTTCAATCACCCCAAGGTCTAACATTTTGTTGACCTCGGTCTTAATATAAGACCGTACTTTATCCGACATCCTGTATCCCCTACTTTTGGTAGGTACACTGTCTCCTGTGTCAATGTTATGTTTGCACCAAGGTGTCAAACCAGGCGACTGTGAAAACAGGGGGGAAAACTGCCTAAGCAAACTTTTCACCTCAGCCTGCTGATCAGAAGTCAGGTGAGGGGCCACTCGGACACCCTCAACGGAGCTATCTGAAGGACCGCTTTGGAACAGGTCGGGAAGAGGTTCTGACTCCTCTTCCTCAACGTCTGACGCCAGTAGCAGTGCTGCGATTTCGACTCTTGGGACGAAAGCCTTCAGCCTATTTACGTGGAACACTTTTGGAGCCTGTCCAGGCCTTCCAAGGTCCACTAAATAGTTCACCTCACCCAGAGGCTCCACCACTGTGTAAGGGCCTGACCATTTGTCCTGTAAAGCGCGAGGCCTTATAGGGTTCATGATCAGGACTTGCTGACCAGGGGTAAAGTGAATTAAGGAAGCTTTCTGGTCGTACCAATGTTTCACCAGCGCTTGTCCTGCCTTCAACTTTTCACTAGCCAAGCCCATCAGGAGTACCATCCGTTTTCTGAGCCCTAGCACATAGTCAACTACATTGGTAGTAACAGGGGGAGTGGGCATCTCCCATCCCTCTTTGACGATGGCTAAGGGTCCCCGTACGGGATGACCGAACAGAAGTTCGAAGGGGCTGAAGCCAACACCCTCCTGTGGTACCTCTCTGTAGGCAAACAGCAAGCATGGTAAAAGAAGATCCCATTTTCTTCTCTGGGGCTCCTCCAGAGCCCCAATCATGCTCTTTAGCGTTCTGTTGAAACGCTCCACCAGACCATTGGTCTGGGGGTGGTATGCAGAAGAGAACTTGTAGGTGACCCCACATTCTTTCCACATAGCCTGCATATACTTCGACATAAAGTTGCTGCCACGATCTGACACAACTTCTTTAGGGAAGCCAACCCTAGTAAATATGCCGAGTAAAGCTTTTGCAACTGACTTGGCAGTTACAGTCTTTAATGGGATGGCCTCAGGATACCTGGTTGCATGGTCGACCAGCACCAGGATAAACCTATTGCCTGAGGATGTTTGCGGGTCAAGGGGACCAACGATGTCGATCCCTACCCTTTCAAATGGTACCCCCACAACTGGGAGCGGTACCAACGGAGCTTGGATTGTCGCGCCAACCTTACCAGACAACTGGCAGGAGGCACAACTCCTGCAGTGACTTTCTACTTGCACCCCCATCTTGGGCCAGTAGAAGTGCATAGATAACCTTTGCTTGGTCCTCTTCATTCCAAGGTGACCAGCAAGGGGAACTTCATGCGCCAACTGCAGGAGGAAGGGTCTAACAGAAAGGGGAACCACCAACCTCCTATGGTCTCCTTCTGTAGACTCTGTGGGCTCACTGTACAGGAGTCCACCTTCCCAATAAATCCGATGCTTCCCAGGAGGTTCACCCTCAAGCTGGGAGCAGGCCTGTCTCCTTAGGCCTTCCAGAGATGGGCACTCACGTTGGCCCTTACTGAAGTCGTCCCTATCAGGACCTCCTTCAACTAACAAGTCTTTTAGTTCAGGATGGTCGTTGGGGTCGAACACTTCAGGCATCGCCACCTCCTCGTCAGGCTCGGGCGATTGACCAACTCCCTCCACCGCAGTGGTAGGCGAGCTCGGGGGAATATTCTCTTTCCCCCGTCGGGACTTGTTGACTCCTTTCGCCTTGGGTTTCCCCTTCGGCTGGGGCGGCGTATTGGACTTGGCCAATGCTGCCCGTGCTTGAGACCGTGTGTAGGGTCTTTCGGCAGTGTCTCCTACGAGCCCTAGAGCTCTGAGATCATTGCCCAACAAGACCTTTCCCGGGACGTTTCTCTGAATGCTCACTGGAATCCTAACTGCTGTACCATTTAAAGTTAGATTAACAGGGATCACGGGAAACATACGGAGGGGGCCGTCAGCCAACTTAGTGGGCATCAGAGGAGCTCTGGCAACTTCCTCTGAGTCTACCAAGGTAGAATCCACTACAGTTCGACTGCACCCACTATCCCTAAGAGCTGGAGTATCCACTCCATTGATCAGCACACTGTCTTTAAAGTAGTGCTTGGTATTATCCGGAATCCTAGCATACGCCTCTGCGACTTTAGGCTCCCAGGAACCCAGGGACACTAAAACTACCTCAGCCTCTATTCCGCTGGGAAATGAGTCTGAGGAGAAGGATGCTCCTGTAATCTCTTCTTCCTCGTAGGAGGAGAAGGCCAGATTAGCGGAGTGGACCCCCAAAGGTCTAACCTTACAACGGGGATCCCCCTTCACATGGTCAGTTGCTCCACAAGAAAAACAAGCCCCATTGGGTCTGTTTACGTAGGGAGGCTTATTATAACCAGAGTTCTGTTTCGGAGGCGAACCTCCACTACCCTGTGAGTTCTCGTATGGCTTACCCTTATTTTTCTTTTTGTGGCCCTTATGGGAAGAAGATTTAGCAGATTCCCCACCCTCCATATCTTTGGACTTTTTCCCTTCCTCCTGCTTACCAGGATGAGTTTTGTCCTTATGGGACACTCGATGTGACACCCATAAGTCTGCTGCAATGGCCAGCTTCTTAGGATCTATCTCCTTCGAATCGGCCAAATGCTGCTTAAGCTCCGGGGAAGAAGAAGCAAAAATGTGTTCCAGCATGACCAGATTGATCATGCCTTCGAAGGTAGAAACCTTATAACCTTCAACCCAGCCAGTTAAGTTTTTCAGGGACTCAGCTACATACGACACCCAAGTACCACCTTCCTTTTTCTTATACTCTCTAAACCTTTTCAAGTATTGGGTCGGAGTCTTCCCAAACTTTAAAATGAGAGTCTGCTTCAACATTGCAAAATCAGCGCGCTCAGCCTTCGACATTTCCATAATGGCACTGCAACCAGAATGGGGCAGTCTGCTGAGTAACCATGCAATCTTATCCGCATTATCAACCTCTTGAACCTCGCATGCATACTCAAACGCATTTAACCAGTCCATAATGTCATTTCGTTCCTCATACACACTGAGCAGATCTTTTGGAAACCGTGGATGAGAGGAAGCCCCAGAACCATGTCCAGGACCCTTGGACCTATTTGCGAACTGAAGCTTGGCCAGTTCCAACTGGTGATCCCTGTCTTTTTGTTTTTCTGCCTGGTCGATTTTCAGTTTGGCTATGCTGAATTCAAGCTCCTGCTGCCTAAACCGCAGCTCTTGCTTCTTGAATTCAAGCATAGCCTCCCCATCAACACTGGCAGAGGAAACGTTAGACATTACATCCTCCCTGTCCTCGTGGTCGTGATGGATCAGTGCAGCGGCAGAACCGTCGGTTCTGCCAGTGAGAGCAGCCCCACCACCTTCTGCACTGTCCTCGGAAGTTATAGCGTCAAGCTGCGCTTCTTGCCACGCCACGATTCTCTGGATCATTTCCAATTTAGTGCCTTGAGAGGAAACCCCTCTCTCCGCACACATCTTCTTCAATGTTTCAGATTTCGAAGCATTTAAGGTTAATAAAGTATTCGTTTCCATACTGTTGATAGGACTATGGCCTTTTTAACGTTATATTCAATACTTTACTGCGTGTCCTGGTTGGAATAACCTGAAAACGCCTTAGCTCGTGCGCAACACTGGATACCTTCAGTCGTATCCCACCGCTGTACACCAATTTGTTAAGACGGATTTCTGAACTCTGTCCTGGTGGCGCAGAAGTTCAGAAGGCCAACCTAATTACTTGGAACAGGGTAACCTCTGGACAAGCCAGACCAATCAAGGTAGCGATCGCGGCGGTCAAGACTAGGTCTCAAGAGGGGTGAGGGTGACTGAAAGCCCGCAATGAGCACACAAAGCAAGAGCGCGTACAAACTACTCCAAACAGTTGTTTATATCAAAAATAGATACACATTTATTATAAGGCCTTGAAACTAATCACCACAGTAAAAGCAGCAATATACAACGATATTAAACCAACACATACACTATCCACCCAATATATATACAGAATACACAGTTTCACAGCATTAGCAGCACGAAATATGTTATCCACCTGCAGGGGAAGGAAAACAGGCAGTGCGAGCCAATGCGTGTGATATGTCCGCCTTCTGAGGCCCCTAACTAGATGGTAGTCCAATCCCTACGAAGAGTGGAGCCTAGCGCTCAAAAGTACCTGCACACGCCGGTGCCAATGGGCAGAAGGTGAAGCTCTTCGGAGGACGTTGGGCAGCTCTGTAGGGTGCCCTAATGAAGGAGAACACGGTCCGCGACTCTAGCGCAGCCTCCACTGTGAGGCAGAAGTAGGGCGCGAGTACGGACAAGGGGAGCTGTATTTACAGCGGGGAAAAGCAAGGGGCACTGCAGGAGGGCGACCAGATCCTAGCTAATCTACTCACCGGTCCCCGAAGCAAGCAGGCCCGAGCTTCTCCTCGATAGATGCAGCTTCTGGCAGGTTCTGAAGAGCAGGGAACGTCTCGTCGTCGTGCAGAGTAAAAAGACGTCCCGATCGAAGAATCCTGCACAGTTTTGTCGCCACGGCAGGGCAACGGAACGGCCGGGTGTATTCAAGCCAAACGAGCACCGTTCACCTCTAGCTTAGGGTTGCTAAGCAAACGAAGCGTGTGAGCGTGCCCCGGACTCAGAATACCACCCAACCTGTCGGCGATTACAGAGCAGGACTCCTTAGTAAGCTGGTCAGTCAACTGGATGGCCCAGAGACACTTCCGAAGGCTTACGGCAGGAGTTGATGAAGGTGCCGGGAATAGCTGGTCCTGCTATTCCAATAGGTCGAAGCGCCAGTACAGGCCTTCTTGTTCGATCTTAGGTGGAAAGGGCTTCACCGGACGACAGCGATGAGGAGCAGAAGTTCTTCAGGGGGTCACCAGCGATTCCTCGGTCCAGCCTCGTGTTCGCAGGATACTTGGCTCCTGTATCCCTGGGTTCGTAAGAACTCAGGAGATCGACATGGCAGTGGTGTTTCCAGCTCCCTCTTATCCACGGTTCCCTTCGCGCCAAAACGGAGGGGAGCCAATGGGAGATCCGCTCATCAACACACATACCATACGTGGACCAATCACGGACCACGGTGGTCCCAGGCATTCACACCACCCTAGACTCTCTGGCACCCAGGATGTGTATTGGGACCAGACAGCCCAGCCCACATCCTGGGGGCACTCAAACGACATGTAGAAGCCCGCGAAAGCAACCGTGTTTCGCGGGAAACTTCATGCCCAAATAAGGAAGGCCCCGGGTCGCCTGACCCGGGGGAAGGTAAAGGGAGCAAGACGGACAGTGGACGAGACAAAGGAGCCTCGTGGTCCGGCCATTTTGGGTAGCCGGGCCACCCTTTTGTGTTCGCGGCAAAAAGGTGCTCAGAACGGCAAAAGGAGCTCAAAATAAACCAAATGATCGCTGCCACCAGCCCAGTCCCTGAATGACTTGCACCGATCCAAAAACCATCCTACAAGAGTGTCTAGGGTCTGTAGAAGGCTAGAGACCCAAGAGAGCTGTAACTTAGCTTACAGTGCCCTCTTGTGTCGTGTTGCACTAAAATGGCGATACGATAAAAGAAACTACGGGAAACAGCGTTCCCCGGTACTGACTGTCTTAAGGGCATGTCAGTTTCCCCGTAAGAAAGGAGCGAAAGCCCAGAGGAGGACGGCAGAAGGCTGCACTTCTCTGGCAAAGTCAAGAAAACAGGTTGAAAACAATAGCAAAAAGTTTAGGGGTTGCCACATGGAAGGAAAGTTCCCTACAATAACGAAATCTTTCCTAACAAACCCCCACTATGACCACGGACCACCGTGATGAAAACCCAGCTACGTACCTTTCCAAGGAAAGAAAAGAAAGCAAGAAAGCAAGAACAGCCAAGGGGCGTGGAATAAGAGAGAACCAGACGATATTCTGGACTAGCAGCAACACAATGCAACAGCGTGCGGTGTGGAACAGAAACAACTGGAGAAATCAGAGTAGAAAACATTTTATACAATTATCTGCATCTGCGAAAAATCTGCCTGCCCTTTCACACCTGTTTTGCTGCATCTCGGACAGATGTCCCCCCCAAGTGCCTTACAGTAACTGTTACCTCACAAACTGCCATACCAAAGACCCCCTCCCAAGGCTCCCTCATGCTTGAGCATAATCAAGCAGAGTTGACTGGCATGTTAGCCGAGTGTGAGGTGTGAAGATCATGAGGAGGCTGAGTTTGTTGAGTGCAAGTCGATGTTTGGTATACCGCACGGGTAGAGTAGTGTGAGGTGGGTGATATCGATGAGAGGCACAGGGTCCCTGCAGAGTGATAGTGTCGAGGAACTAGACTGGCTTACAGGGAGCCCCTTGAGAGATATTAGCGCTGGGTCACTGCTGTTTTCACAATTTATGACATTGAGTTGTGAATGTTATCGACAGAGTTGTCGTTATTGTTCTCGTCATCATTGCAACCAATTAAGCGGTGACAATTTCAGGAGATTTTGCCACAGGTTGAGTGCTTGGTACGGTGATGAGGTGCCAATAAGCCGGTCGTCCAGTCACTCTTCGACACTAACCTTCATGATCTGCGGGGCAACGTGATGGGGCTAGGGCGAAGCATGTGAGGGTTTAGGGTGCAGAGGACCTCAGACTGGTGTGCAGTGTGGCTGAACCTGTTTCTGGAGCTCTTACACACTTTCTTGTCTGAATGTAATTAGGGGCTGGTCTGCAGTCCCACTGGCATTTATGCATATTGTTTTATTGTGTATTAAGTGTGTCCACGTCTGGTTTTCCAAAAATCTAATCACTCGTTATGTTTTCAAGGTGGGGGTCAGCTCTCCATACATTGGATGCATATCATTTACTACAAACAGCACAATATTGCCCAAAAAGCGCAATAATCTTTTTCCATGGCACTCTGTTCTGATGGTGCGCGGAGACCCCCAATTGATCACAGAATGCATTCAACAAGAGCCTATGTCTCGGGAGGAGGGGCAAAGTGCTTGCCTTGGAAGCAAAACGACACTGAGCAAACACAGGTTCGATTCCCGCGTCGGTGCTTAGAAACCTCTGGGTATTTAAGCGCGTTATAAATAACCTATCGTATGTAATATGACATATACAAAATAGCTTATGCTTCAGGACTACATAACGCCTTTCCACCATCAGCAATGAAATGTATGCGATATTACACAATGTACTAGTACAGATAGCCCACGGGCGAGAGAGCGGAGGAGGTGATAGTAAAGCGGATAAAAGAAGGGAATTTAAAGGAAAATAAATGGGAGTCGCAGAGATGGAAAAAGAAAGTGGGCCAGAGAGGAAATCACAGTCCAGAAAGAAAATGCGGGTGTCTGCAGTCCGTGACCATCAATCACCGTCCACCCCCCTCCGATCAATGCTTTCTACCTTTCCCTCCTGCCACTGTTCAACTTAATGACTGCCGGGTGCCGGAAAAGTAGGTCAGCCTGCCCGCTCGCCTCCCTGCCCCCCCGCCCCAAACACTTACCTGCATGCACGGTTGCACTGCATGTTGCACGACCCACTCTTTTGCAAAAAGATGTTTTTTCAACCGCAATGTCGTCGCCAACGGCTGCAGCCCCCAATCCAAATACGCGTCAGAGTATCAGTGCACTTCTGTGCGCACGCGCATAGCCTGGAGGAGGGCACGTGCGCCCATGGCCCTGGCTGGCGCCAACGCTACCCTGGAAGTCAATAAAGCAACTAATGTTGCAAATTGGCCTGCCAATTGCTGCCCTGCCTGAGGGACGAGGCTGCCTGCTGTCCGCTGCAGTGTGGAATACGAACGTAAGTTAACAACACATTAAAATGATGCATCATTAGGCAGTTTTAGGCTGGTCATATTCCTAGGCTGGCTGGCATTGGCTGGTGCATGCGACCTGGCCTAGTGGCTTTGTACTTGCTTGAGGCTCAGGAAAGCGCCCCCTAGAGGCTAAGTGACGTCAGGTAGCCGTCTGAGCTGCCTGGGACAAAGACCGGCCCTGCCCACGCCCACTTGAGACTACACACCCCTGCCAAAGAGAGCAGGATGGAGAGCACGCCTTATACAGAAACAAGGTGAGGAGAGGGCCAAGGGAAGGGTTGAATCCAAGGGAGGTGGGGAGAGACCCTACCAGAGACGGCCAGTTTTGAACTCAGCCCTCCTGTATTTCAGACTCAAATTCCATCGGAGGCACCACCCGGGATCGGGAAGAGGGTTCGAGGCGCATATCATCCAACCAGGGCTGAGTGGCGTCCCCGTGGATACCAGGTGAGTGTAACAGAATGCGAAGCCTACAATAACATAATCCACCTGGGCGCCATGGAGACATCAGAAATCGACCAATTAGCTCAGTTATTGGGACAGTTATGTGCCGAAGTTCATTCAGCCAGGCAAGAGACCAATGCTCTCCGGAGGGATCTAGTTGTAACCAAAGATCGTACCGAGGAAATCAGTAGACAATTACTCCAAACGAAGGCAGGACAGACTCCATTGCCTGGAAACAACCCGCCGGTACAAGCACCAACCTCATCATCCGCTCCAGTACAAATAACTCTTCCTGGAGCAGTTCCTTTAGCATCACCTGAATGATTCTCGGGAGATCCCAGGATCCCAAGGAGATCACAGGTCAGTTTGTCGAGTGAGAAGAAAGAGCCACCGACCTCACACTTTGCAATACCAGTGATCCTAATCAATCACCAACAACCATCTCAGATGCACGTCGTTGAGGCACACATAGACAGCAGAGCAGTTGGGAATTATATAGATCAAGAACTGGCAGAAGAGATGGGGCTTCCCTTATGTTCAAAGTTGACCATTGAAAAGTTTACCACCGTGGATGGGACAGAAATAGCTTCCGGGCCAGTAACCCGATGTACAGCAGGATTAACCCTTCTGTGCCAGGACAGACACCGAGAATCTATTGCCTTTGATCTCATCAAGGCGCCTCATTTCTGGCTAATATTAGGGATGCCATGGTTAGTAGCTCACAATCCTCAGATAGATTGGCATGCAAGGAAGCTGGCCTTTCACAGTGACTGCACTCCTACCTGCTATTACCAAGAAGAAGAGGAACACAACTTATGCACCCCTGAGACTCCCAGAACGGTGGCATTGACACTTGGTGTGACTAGTACTCTACCGAGCGAATACCAAGATTTACAGGACATGTTCCAGAAAGAACAAGCTAACACTCTACCGCTGCACAGGCCTTATGACTGCCAAATTGACCTCATACCTGGTGCACAAATTCCTTGTGGCAGAATCTATGCACTCACAGAACCAGAGAACCTCCACTTGAAATCCTATCTAGACCAATACCTGGCAAATGGGTTTATCCTCCCGTCTAAATCACCGGCAGCCAGTCCCTTATTCTTCGTACCAAAGAAGGAAGGAGATTTGAGGACCTGCATCGATTACTGCGCACTAAACTTGACCACTGTAAAGAATTGCTATCCACTGCTACTCATCCCTGAATTGTTAGACCAAGTCAAGGATGCCCAAATCTATGCCAAATTAGACCTTGGAGGAGAATACCACCTGGTTCGAGTAAAGAAATGAGATGAATGGAAAACCGCCTTTCGTACCAAATATGGCTTCTATGAATACCAGGTAATGCACTTTGGACTTTGCAACGCTCTCGCCGCATTCCAGTACTTCATGAACGATGTCTTGCGGGAATTAATCGATGTTTGCACGTTGGTCTACATAGATGGCATCTTAGTGTATTCAGCCTCGAAACAAGACCATGTCAATCACATCCGCTCCGTTCTCACCAAGCTCCGCCAACATCAACTATATGCTAAGCTCGCAAAATGCTTTCTTCATGTAACCAAAGTGGAATTCCTTGGTTTCTTCTGCACTCCGAAAGGCATCAGAATGGATATACACAAGGTAGACGCCATTTTAAATTGGCCATCATCATCTTCGCAAAAGGGAATCCAGAGCATGCTGGGCTTTGCAAACTTCTACTGCCGATTCATCCCAGACTTCTCTCAAATTGTACATCCGATTATGTTACTACTTCCAAAAAACAATAAGAAGTTAATTTGGACCGAAGAAACGGAGAGGGCCTTCCAAGAGCTTAATACACAATTCACTTCTGCCCCAGCCCTACGACACCCTCGTCTAGATCTCCCTTACATCGTGGAAACAGATGCCTCCAGTATAGCTATGGGAGCTGTTCTCGCACAGAGGAAACCTGAAACTGGCCAGTTACATCCTGTGGCCTTGTTGTCACGAAAATGTTCAGCTCCAGAGCTCAACTATGCTATCACAAACAAAGACCTCTTGGCTATTAAATCCGCTTTTAAAGCATGGCGACATTATCTCCTGGGAGCCACACATACCGTCACAGTAATCACGGATCATCGAAACCTGCAATACCTAAAAACAGCAAAGGCTCAATCCTCACGTCAACTGCGGTGGGCCCTTTTCTTCGCCGAATTTGATTATGTAATCACATATCGACCGGGAGTCCGGAATGGAAAGGCGGACGCCTTGTCCCACGTGGGCATTGATGAAAAGGTATATACTACTCCAGATCCAGTAGCAATCATTCTCGAGGACAAACTCTTAGGCCGCATGACAGCTTTGACACAAACCGAACTCCAAGACAAGATCCAGCATGTAAAGGGTCCTAACACCTTGCTAGAATGGTGTACTCAGGGAGAACAATACACTGTTAAAGACCAACTACCATATTTTAGGGACCATGTATAGTTAACCAAAAAGGAGCTACAACAGCGAGTCATTTTAAATTATCACGATTCCCTGATGGAAGGTCACCGTGGGATTGGCAGGACGCTAGCCAAGGTAAAAACGAAACTATTGGTGGCCTACTTGGCGCAAGTACATTATCCAATTTATCCAGTCATGCAGTGTGTGTGCACAAAACAAATCGCAAAAGCAGAAACCAGCTGGTTTTCTTCAACCATTGTGTCACGCTCACCTGATTCCCACGGAGGCGCAGGTCTGGCTTCGAGTGCTGATGCTTCTTCAATGGTAAAGCGTAGAACTCTGAAGATGGACAGGAAGGGCCCCTCTACTCTGGCTTTACTGGCTCGCAGGAATATTCCCCTGTGCGTGAAAAGGGAGTATTACTTACTGACGGAATAATGCTCAAGCCTCCCACTCCCTTCCAACCCTCCACGATACCCTTCCACGATTCCCCGTGAAGTCTCACCTTAGGGTCTGGAAGGATGAGTTCTCCATCCTGCTTCTGATGCAGGGGCGCGTTGAAACCCAGTTACTTCACTGGATTGAGGTTTGATGGGAGTTCAAAATAAGCTTGACTATTCAGGTGAGGCGCTGTAAGAGTTCTGTTGCAAGTTCAAAAGTCAAGCTTAATAATAATGTTCATTGTCTTATTGCAGCAAGCGCTAATGCTTATGTCTTTTTCCTCTTAGGGGCCGGGGTTCGGAATTCCGGAGATATGGCGCCGACCCGAAGTGAAACGGGCAGTTCCAGTAAATGACAGGTAAGTTCTGGATGAGCGTTCAGGTAATGTGTTTGCATTCGCTCATTCACTGTCTTTGTCTTTTTTCCCCATAGGGTCCGGGGTCCGGAATGCCAGGAAGCGGCAGGACCCGAAATGAAATGGGAATGATCCAACAGGTAAGTCTTAGAAGGAAACTGAGCCTTTCCTATTCCCTTCCTTCTCTCACCTTGTCTTCTTGTCTTTTTCTCTCTAGGCTCTGAGAAGTGGGTGCGGATCCGGATGATCGCTGCTGAAGATGGAGGCGCCCAGGAAAGGTGAGTGAAATGCAGCGCTGCAGCGATCGAAGCGAAATGCTTTTAAAATGATGTCTTCCCTTTCAGGATAGTCGGTGTGATGTCTCCGTGATGCAGCTTTAGCTGGTAAGGTCTTCTTTCTCTCCAATTCTCTCTTATCTCCCTTTGCAGGCGACCCAGGATGCTGACAGGTGTGGCTGAAGTCCAGATGCAGGAGCTGACACAGTGAGCGTCCAGCTGCGAGGAGCAGAACAACGCGAAGCGTGAGTTGCTGATCGGGCGTGGTTTAAATAGCTTTGGAAGAAGTTCCAGGTATGTATCCTTCCACCGATCAGGTATGTATCCTTCCCCGACCACACCCAGGTGGAAAGTAGTCCCACAGGTAAAGTAGTTCCATTCAGGCCTCAAGAGGGCCTAGATGTAGCAGCATGGTCTGCATCAGGTAAGTGCACATTAAAACATTTGAACACATGTCTAGCTTTATGAGCCTGGCGCCTAAGGCGCCAGGACAGGGGTCTAACATGAGCCTGGCGCCTAAGGCGCCAGGACTGTGTCCAAAGGGCCCCAGCTTGGGCCCGCTGGCACTTCCCTGGGGGGAATGATGCCTGCCTCTGGGGTTGCTGGGTCGGACCTGGCTCCTTGGAGGTAGACATCATGACACATTGGCAATCCCTCCCGCACCATGGGAAACACTTTCCCTCAACTTCATTACAGACCTACCTCCCAGTCAGGGATTCAACACTATTTTAGTGGTCGTAGACTTATTCACGAAAATGGCACACTTTATTCGTTTTAAAGGTCTCCCAGATGCATCCAGTTTATCAAAGGTGTTCCTGGAAAATATTGTTCGGTTACATGGCTTCCCATCAGTTCGGGTCTCTGATCGAGGAAGGCAGTTTGTGTCCAACTTCTGGAAAAAGTGTTGTTCAATGGCTCAAATCAACATCCGACTATCCACCAGTCACCATCCTCAAACGAATGGCCAAACAGAAAGGACTAATCAAACACTCGAGCAATACTTGCGTTGCATGCTGCATCAAGTGGAAGGAAATTGGAAAGACTTGTTATGGATAGCAGAATATGCTTACAATAATTCGTTACACTCCAGCACGGGACAAACCCCTTTCTTCGCCCTATACGGTAGACACCCATGTATTTCTGAATTAGACCTTTCAACCACTTTGGAAATGCCAGCGATAAAAAACCTTCATACGATCATCCCCCAGGCCTTTAAAAGGGCAGCAGAACATCTAATTCAAGCCAAGCACAGACAAAAGAAATTTGCTGACCAACATCGAAGAAAGGCCCCCGACTATTAAGTTGGAGACAAGGTTTGGTTAGCATCAAAATACGTACCCATAAAAGGAACCCGGGCCTTTCGTCCTCGATATCGGGGACCTTACTCCATGAAATCTATAATCAACCCAGTAGCCGTCAAATTAGCATTACCATCCAACATGCAAATTCACCCTGTGTTCCACGTGTCACTCCAGAATCCGGTACAACCCGGTGACGGAGAACCTGAGTTCGAAGTAAAGGATATCCTGGAATCCAAATACACCAGATCCAAGTTATATTATCTAGTCGATTGGAAAGGATACAGCCCTCAAGACAGATCCTGGGAACCCAGCGAGATAATTTTCCAACCAAGCCAGGACCGGGCAGAAGAACCACCGCGAGATGGGCCTTGGGGGGAGTGCTGTCATGACCCTTATCCCAGACCCCCAGTGGCAAGTCAGCCTGCAAGGTAGGGCCAGGTTTCAGGGTTCCATTAGGGCCTCAGAGGACTTACAAACTCATCCGAGACTCTCTTGGAGTCAGTCCTGGTGCCTTTGGCGCCAGTCTCATATTCATTATGGTGAACATCTTTAAATCGGGACTATTTACTTGGGACTACTTTCTTTGGGCCTGCAGTCAACATGGAGGCACTCACATAGCCCAGTTCTCAAGAACGGAGCTATGCGGTATAGTGCTTTGGTGTGGTGGCCTGTGACTACTTTACCTGGACTACTTTACTGGAAGGCTACTTAAACCACACCCCACCCAAGCAGCAGAACACGCTTTGCGTTATTCTGCAGTTTGCAGCGTAACGCTCAGCATGTCCAGTCTGGTCTCCAGTGTCCTTGATACCAGCAACCCTTGAAACAGCGAACCTGCAGAGGGGAAAAAGAACATTGTTAAAGGAATCTTACCTGTGAACACCATCCTGTATTCAGCCGTCGTTAACTCATGATTCTGCTTACCTGTGGACAGTCGATCCAGCGAACTACATCTTCTGGGCACCGCATACTTTCCGGAACGAAGCAACCTGAAAAGGAGAGAGAGAAGAACAGCATTAGTGAACGCATACTAACGGCTTCACAGGAACAACGGACATCACAAGAATCTCACTTGGTTAGTCGCCTCTTGGTCAGCATCGTCCCGGAACATCATGCCCACCAGAAAAGAACACCGCGGCCGGCAAAAGAAAGACGAGGGCACAGGTTAGCATATACAAGGCAAAGCAGCGCTGTGCATTGCGCATTACTTAACGGACAGCATCGCACACTCTGCACCATCCATTACTGGCAGGTGCTCAACCCAACCTGCCCGAAAATGCCAAATCTCTTGCATACCTAAAGAGAAGAGAAAACACATTAACCACGAACAGTATTTAATACAAAGACTGCAAGGCAGCAAGGCCTACCTTAAAGACACTTGAAAGGGCTCGCACCAGTGCAGTAACTCGGTCTCCCACGCCCACTTGAGACTACGCACCCCTGCCAAAGAGAGCAGGACGGAGAGCACACCTTATACAGAAACAAGGTGAGGAGAGGGCCAAGGGAAGGGTTGAATACAAGGGAGGTGGGGAAAGACCCTACCAGAGACGGCCAGTTTTGAACTCAGCCCACCTGTATTTCAGACTCAACTTCCATCGGAGGCACCACCTGGGATCGGGAAGAGGGTTTGAGGCGCATATCATCCAAACAGGGCTGAGTGCCGTCCCTGTGGATACCAGGTGAGCGCAACAGTCTTGCCCTAGTATTGCGCAAAAATGGTTCAATAATAGTTGAATCTGAAGTTCATATCCTGGACACAATAATGGTTGCGACATGCAAAATATTAACTGAAGAGGGAATAGTGTAGCTAATGATAATTAACATATATGGGAATGCCTTGGAATACACAGACAGTGAGTTGTAATTGGCTATTGAGAAATTGGACATATGAATAGATGGTTGGATGGTGTTGAACCCGGGAGAATCAATTATCCTTGCGGGTGACCTGAATGCAGATTGCAATACATCAAACAGCGGAATGGTATGGGCAATGAACCCCAAGGGCGATCGCAATTCTCACGATAGAAGCAAAAAGTACAGAGGAAGTCTATGTTTGGTGTTTGCGAAAAGTTGGGGTCTAAATATCATGTACAAGCAGAAACCAACTTGGCAGGCTACAGGTGAATCCTCTATTATAGATTTCATGTTTGTCAGTACAGATTTATATCTTAGAATCGACAACACAGAGGTCCACTTCTCAAAATTTAGCGACCATGCAATACTGTCTTGTATCCTGCCATAGACAAAAGAAAGCAATGCTTTACTTACTCATTGTGAGAATGTTGACATTAATACTAAATGTTCACATATAAAATGGAAACCGGGTAAAATTTAAAAAGGTAACACCTTGATGTTATATGAGTACGAAAGTACGGTGCTGGAGTGCAAACTTGCGACGTACACTCCTGCAAAATTCAGCTCCCACCTCGAGAATGTGCTGCACAAACACTGTACGAATGATTGTACTGTAGCAAAATCAAAAATTACACACAAGCATAGATTTGATCTGGAAACAAAGCATCGAAAAGCCATACAAAATAAAGAAATTTGTGAGATAAAAAAACAAAATGCGAACAAGAAGATTATTAAAAAAACAATTGAAAAGATGTAGGCAGCGCTATAAGAAGTGGTCCAAAAATCACAGCCACAATACAACAAAATGATGCTGAAGCCCTGTTTGCAACCATAAAAGATTCAAATTCTAGATACTGTTGGTCATTGATAAATAGTACAGAAGCTACACAAATCCAGCTAGCAATGACCCAATAAATGCTAAGGTGTGGACAGAGCATTTCGAAACCCTATATAGACAATCTATCTCAGCATCAATAGTTGTCGAAAAAAATTAAAGGAAATGGAATTTATACGTATCGGTTGAGAACATAAAGGGATTGCGATGGTATAAGAATGAACCAACAAAAAACCCTGAAATATTCAGAATTTGCATTCGCAAGTGTTCCAACGAATAATTTTATCAAAAATTGTCTTAAACAAAAGGCCTCTGATGCGGCTAAACAATTAAAAATCATTGAGAGGAAATATGATTTAGTGATAGATGCATTATTACTTATATAAAGCATTGATGACAGTATGAATTGTGTTGTTTTTTACAAAAAACATATGTGCCAACATTTCTTTGCACGTGCTATTGTTTCGCCCTTTCTTGGGCTTTGTCAAGGAACATTCTTTACTTTGTATTGTGTGTCAAATTCTGTATTATGCTTCATGTTTCAGTGTGAACATTTCAAGTTAATGACACACGTCTATTTAGTATGTGCTTGCAGATATATACATAGGATTATTTCATTTTTTTTTCTTGCTTTGCGAGAGAAAATACTTCAGTGGGTCTGAGGAGTTAAGAATAGAAGTTTGGTTAGTCTGGACTGCGGACGCACAGGAGGAAGCGCCACGCAGTTGTCTCGTGGTTACTCGCATATGGTATGTTAGGGAGATGTAAGCATGTGGGCTTACCTCAGTTTCCAGGTAATAATACTGGTGTGTAGTTGGAATCCATATGCAAACTCACCTCCCCACTGTGATTCCTATGTGCAAGTGTCTTTACCTCGAAAGCCCACTTTGTTGCATGTCCGTGTTCCACCCCATTCCCAGCCCTCTGCGCAAGTCACGGCCTTGCTCTGCATGGGGTCTCGCGCAAGGCGCTCAATGGCACGCAGAGATGTGCCGAGCCTCTGCGAACTCCATGCAAGTCCCTGAGAAATCCTGCACATGTGATTCCATTAAATTAATTTAAAAAAACGAAATATGGGGGCGTTGACATCCATACCCCACTGTTCTACCCACATATCAATAGATAAAATAAATACTTTACCAGAATATAAATACAACTCTTTTCTTAAAAATTAAATAACAGTTTCAACTCTGAATGTAATTCTATCTACAGAGTGAGTGTTGAGTAGTGTACACAAATAGTCCTTCCCTACTCTCCTTTGTTTGCAACCTTATGAAAAGCTACTCCTACACAATTTCAATTTCAGCAAAATAAGACAGTAGTTCTTGACTTAAAATACTTTAAACTTGCTTTTGATCACACAATATTCCTAAGAGTCAATTCTAACTATAGGGTAGCTGCAGACTGCCAAAATAAACCAGCAAAACCAAATATACAATAGCAAGAGAAATCTTAGGATGCCCCAAAAATGAAAAATTGAAGAAAAGACATGAGCAGGATGTGTATATTGAGCTCCATGCCTGCTACTAGATGCATTGCTGTACTAGCATGTACAGAGTCGATAGGACAGGCGTGCACATGTGTTTTCCTCAAAGGAATCTCCTTCTTTGCTGAAGTGGCACAGCTGGGCAGCAGAGCCTTGACTGCATGACTGGGACAGCTTCCTCCAGGCCGCACGCCACATAGAGGACCTCAGGATGCAGATTCTTCCTGTGGCATAGATAGTCTTCCTTTTCTGACGTCACTGTCGGTCCCCAACAGACGCTGGGAAACGTCCACATGCTGAAGAGGCTCGATGGCTGGGCTTGCTTAATTCTAGATATTTTCTTTTCTTCTGGGGATGGTCTGTACTGTGTCTAGTTCTAACTTTACCATCACTGATTCTTTTCAGACACAGTTCAAGTCAAAAAGGTGATGCTTAATCTGTCTTTATTATAATGACTTGGGGACTGGGAAAAGGCCCAGATTCCTCCATCCTTAGGCAGGGAAAGGGTAGAGTCTTCCTTTCCTTTTTACCCAGTAGCCCCTTAGCCTTACTTAATTACCTTCTCTTTCATCTTCGTTACGTTAATTTGGGACTTATTTTGCTCATAAAAACTGGAGAAAAAAGCTGGCTTTGCAGATGGTGCCTTGCATGCTGGGGTGGGGATAGTCCTTTTACCTTTTCTCTGATTGTTTCATCTGCCTTGCCACTTGTCGCTGCTAAACTTCTGCTGGCGGTGGGTTATGTGAACTGGATACCCGAATGATAGAAAAGGGGAAAGGGGGAAGTATCATTCAGGTTTTCTAGCAACTTCGTTCTTACAATGCAGCACGGCTCCCAGACGATACCATGCAGGGGCTGTCACGCAACTACATGCTCTGCCTGACCTTTTCACTTTTACTTTTCACCTCCAGTAGGAGGGGCTTTTTTCTGCTTTTTAACCCGGGCCGTCTGTGGAAGGAAAACTCGGCACTATGCACACTAGGGCCTCATTACGACCCTGGAGGTAACAATGCCGGTTTTTGCGGCATGGCTACCCCCATTCCGGGTACCTGGTCCGGATTCCCTGAATGGGGAAATACTGGGCCATTCCGACCTTGGAGGTCCCGGCATTTCCCCATTCAGGGAACCCAGACCCGTTACATTCCGATTCCCATTTGAGCCCCCATAGGGCTCAATGGGAATGGGGAGGATGCAAACAACGGTCCCGTTAATGTCGGGCCCGTTGTTTGCATCCTGTTCTACTAGCGGGACCCGCTAAGGATGCCTGGTGTCCTTAGCGGGTTCCACGAGGAGACCTCGTAATGAGGCGGTAGAGGGTTAACGGGGCCGGCAGCTCTACCGGCCCCGTTAACCCCCTACCGCCTTCCTCGTAATGAGGCCCAATTGTTTTCCTGTTTTCTCCACAGTAGGGTGGCAATTTCATGCTGCACTACATGGCCTCATTCCGAGTCGGGCAGTCCGGTAACAAAGATGCTGGATACCAGCACTTTACCGGACCGCCCAACTACTGGTTTGCCGGTGGGGCACCTGGGTTACCTCCAGCTAAATGGCCAAAAAAGCCCTCAGTGCCGTGGCGGTAATGACGGAAAATCCCTGCATGGAGTCCTGTAGGACTCCATGAATGCGGATTTACATCGTCCTGCCGGCACTCGTAATCCGGCAGTAATGAGTGCCAGTGAAGCTAAAGGTAAGTACTAAATGCCAGTATCAGCATACTGGCTTGCTTGGAATGAGGCCCACACGGAAAAAGAACTGTGGGCCTCTCTCTCCTCGCTGCGTAAGTGGCGAACGGTGCTGAAGGGTCCCACAGCACAGAAGGGAATGGCGGATTTGCATGTCTTGGTGAAACCCAGGCACAGGCCAAGGTCCACGTCACATGAGCACATCGTAAAAAACTGGAGCTGTCATTTTATTTGTCCAGTGTATGCAACACTGATGCAGCAAGGAAGGCTGGGACTCCGATTCTCACAGAGCACTCGACTTCAAGTTAAAGAGATTCTCATTGGGTTACAACATGCCACAGCCAGGGCTTTAAGTGGGATAGGCCTAGCCAGGGCCCAGACCTGGCAGTCTCCAAATATTGCCCTTGAGCCAGGGCACTGCCAGGGCTATCCGAACTGGGCTCCCTTACCAAATCTCCTTAATAATAATGTAAAACTGCTCTTTGTCAGTATATGCCCCCTCCAGTAATGTTTGGAATCACAAAACATCAATTAACAAAAATGGAAATTAGGTACTTTTCGAACAGGAAAGGGAAATTATAAGATAATATATATTGTTTGATTTTTGCCACACATTGTATTGAAGTATTATCATTATCATCAACCATATTTAAATACATCTTACTTAAGTGTGAGAGTGGGCAGTGGGATTTCAAGAAAAACATACCCTTAGCACTTAAGTGGTTCAACGAGAAGATTTGTGTGAGATTATTGGCTCTGTTAGATCACTCATTTAATTACACAGGCCACTCCTCGTGTAAAGCTTTATTAGCCATTTGGGATTTGGGGCTGCACAAGACCTTTTTTAGGCCCTGCCCCCAAATGTTCCACCACAACATATTAGAGCTCCACCACCCCCCTCGATCTCTTAATCTCACTTAAAGCACTGGTGGCAGGACTCCTAAAAAAGAATTCTGAGAGCACAGACTTCGAGAACGGAAAGGGAATTCTACTACTTCACCAAGCCACATGAGAAGGTGGTGCAGGAGCTGGCATGCAAAACACTGACGTTGAGAGTTGCCAGTGCTTTCGACCTTTTACTTCCCTCAGGACTTTGACTGCTTTTCTTTATCTCTTGGACGTGCTTAAGGATACCAGAATGCTTGCAGCACTTTTGCTCTCACCGGTACTTTCCCTCTTCACAGGCAGCAACAATGGGACTCCAAAGGGTCCTCACACATGGCGGTTGGTTTTCTTTATTATAGAGCAAAGGAACAGTGAGTCGCAGCGGGCAGCATTTACTTTAGGCAGACATGGCTCAGGGTGGTCCTCTTTTCTATCCACTTCAACAACAGCCAGGGCACAGTCCAGGGCTTGACGCTAGCAGCGTCCATTTTCTTTCTCTCTTCTTTTCTCTTTAAACTCCATTTGCGGAGTGTTACGAATAACTGACGCCTCAGGAATGAATGTAGAGCAGGAGGACCTGCCAGACCTAGAACAGGAATTACCAAAGTGCAGTCAATATATATTTTATATTTTGCTCAAGAGTGGGCACGAGTCACCCGAGCCCATGTGGTGGCTTAACTTATACTATTTGGGCTTTCCTGAGTTTACTGAGGCACTAGCGCACACCACACAGGAATACTTCTTGGTGAATGAGGGATCATTGGATAGTTAAGTCACGGTCTGGTAGGTATACAAAATGGTTCTCAGGGGGAGGCGATCGCGCTGGTGGTGGCAGGAAGAGGCAACACGCACTGGCGTTGGGGGAGGCAGAGGTGGCCTCAGAGAGAGTCGAGGCGACTTGATTGCATCTGGGTCCCCAGAAGCACAGCTTAACTTGCGGACACTCCAGGAAACCCTCAGGAATGTAGCATTAGACAATGCGAAACAGGCACACTGGCTCAAATGCAGCCAGATTCATGAGGCCGGGGACAAGGCTGGAAAGATGCTTGCGTGGCTGGAGCGAAGGGAAAGCAGGTATGCGAGAAATCTGCAGAAGGGTACTGGTGAGGAGGTGAGGAGAGACTCAGATAATGCACAGGCGTTTGCAGGGTATTATGAGTCCCTATATAGTGCCTCGTCTTGCCGAACAGGAAACGGGGAGCTGAGGGTCAGGGCTCTGGTGGTTCTCCCACATTTGATAGCACGGCAGTTGGAGGGACTAGATGCAGATTTCTCAGAAGAAGAAATAGCGGCAGCTATCTCCCATTTGCAATCTGAAAAGTCCCTGCGTCCTAATGGCTTCCCTGTGGAGATTTGGAAGAGAATGGGGAAGGCCACTGTTGGGCCACTCCACAGGCTATTTCTGCAGTGCAGGAGGGATGGTTTATTGCCAGACGATCTGAGGAAGGCACGCATAGTATTTCTTCCCAAGCCGGGCAAGCCACCAGAATTTTGAGCCTCCTACAGGCCAATTTCACTAATCAATGGGGAAGCGAAAATCCTGGATATGGTCTTAGCAAATCGCTTATTTAGTGTTATCAGCTGCCTGGTCCATCCGGATCGGTGCAGGTTTATGCCAAGTCTACTCTCATGAACCTGCGCAGGGTACAAATGCTTTAGGTCAAGCTTCCACAATGCCGGACCCGCTGGCTTTACTGTCAGTAGATTTTTCAAAAGGTGTTTGATTCTGTGCACTGGGTTTCTCTGTGGGGAACTATGGAAAGTATGGAGTTTGGGGAGAACTTTCTGGGCTGGGTGCACCTACTATACAAATCGGCAGTAGCAGATGTGTGGGTTTTGCAAACATTTCCCCTGGGGGACAGGACAAGACAGGGCTGTCCCCTCTCGGCCCTGCTCTTTACCCTAGCAGTGGAACTGCTGGCAGTGCAGCTTAAGTCAAGCATGGAGTGGGTGGACTTCAAGTGGCCCTGGGGAGGTGAGGAGAGAATATCTTTATAAGCGGGTGATGTACTGATCTACATGTGTAACCCATCAGTGTCCTGTCACTCAGGGATACTAAGTAACTATCAAGGTTCCAGTGGCCTCAATATCAACTGGCATAAATCGGTCCTCTTTCCCGTACAGGGGGGGACGCGGCACTCCCACAGGATTGCCCGTACCAGGTATCCATGACAGGCTTCCGGTATCTCAGGATTCAACTGGGCGAACATCTCTCAAAGTTTCTTGATTTGAATCTGAACCCGATCATTGATAAATTCAAGTTGGATGTCTCGCACTGGCAGTCTCTTGCGCTGGGGTTGATGGGTAAGGCGGCCCTTTTAAAAATGATATACCTGCCCAAGTTTCTTAATGCATTACAGAAAGCTCCACTTCCGGTATCTAAGAAGGTCTTAAACAGGATTGATTGGGTGCTTAGGAAGCTTCTTTGGGGGGGGTAAACAAGCTTGCATCGCCCTTAAGACTCTCCAGCGGGCGGTTTGGGAGGAAGGGATTGATCTACCTTGTCTGCAGCAATACTACTTGATGGCGCAGTTTGGAGTCGTGAACGAGGTGGCTGCACAGTGACCCGGGGTTGCCTCAAATTGTATCTGAACAGGGTTGGATGGGTGGGAGGACCCACGGTGCAGGTTTTATATGGAAAGGAGAGGAGAGGAGGGGCGCATATTGGTTGGCGGGGGAGGCCGACGCTAAGTCAACCCTTATGGGGCAACACACACCTCCCTGAGCTCTGAAAAATGGGTCACTTTAGACATTGGGAGAATTTAGGGATTCGGAACCTGGCGGACGTGGTACAGGGGGGATGTTCTCCTTCCCTTTGAGGTGCTGCAGGAGAGGTTTTCCCTGGGCGGTGGTGAACGCTTTAGGTATATACAGCTGTAACACGCTGTGAGAGCCCAGTTTCCTGTCTTGAGTGAGTTCCCACAGTGCTCCCCATTGGAGGCAAACCTACTCCCTATGTGCCTGGAGACAAAGGTCACGTCAACGTTAAATCAAGTAATATCTGCATATGGGGCTCCGGAATTACCCCACCTCAAGGAGAGGTGGGAAAGGGATGTAGGCTCCATGGAGTCTGAGGAATGGATGGAGGCGTTGATGTTCCCTTGGGAGAGTGGTATGTCAGCCAGGCTTCGCCTTATACAGTATAAGATTTTGCATAGGGTCTGCTATTACCGCACCAAGCTTGGCGGGTGGGGGCGGACTGACAATGATTGTGGTCTACAGTATGGGAGCCCGGGGTGCATGTTTTAACACACCGTTTGGGATTGCCCTCAGGCACAACTGCTCTCTGGGAAAAGCATATGAAAGTTGTCAAATGTACTGAATGTGGAGGTCCCTGGGGACCCAAAATGTGTAATACTTGGTAATGGGGCAATGAGGAGCTTTCTAAGTACAAAAGGACATTTCTGGCAGTCGCCATGGGACTAATAAACAAAGTTATTGCTTTGTTGTGGGGTTCCCTGAACCGTCCTCAGATGGCTCTATGGGAGGCCAAAATGAACATGTGTATGGCCCTGGAAAGATGAGTGTATAATTCTAGGGGGTGCCCTGAAAAGTTTATGAAGGTTTGGGGTAAATGGGAGGAGGGGGTGGTGAGTAGTGGGTGGTTATATTGGACTGGCACTGATGCCAAAAAAGTGTGTCTGATGTTCGCATTGAACTTCTGCACAACGCCCAGCATTTCATTTTCTGTCAAATCATTTGTGTTGTCATGATATGATGATATGATGTGGCATTTATAATGCGCCTGTACACAAGTCTTTCTAGGCGCAACAAGACAAGGAAGGACAAAATAATGATCTTATTAGGCCTTGTGTCAGACAGATCGCTCAAGTGCGGGGAACAGGGAAGGAGAGAAGTGCCAGGGGGAAGTGTAGGTAACTCACAAGTGCAGCCAGCGGTTGGCTCATAAGTGCAGAGAGAAGGGACTGCAGGGTTTCAGATAAAGATCCTTAAGTGCTGGGGAGCCTGGAGGCAGTGCAAGGGCAACTGGACATGCAGGAGCCTGGGCCCGAATTCAGAGGGTGACCAGGTGACCAGTGCATGGAGCAATCAGGTGCATCAGCAGGGGAGAGGAAGAGAGAAAGCGGCATCGAAAAGAAAGGTCTTAATTTGCTTCCGGAACCGGGGGTAGTTCTGCTCAAGTTTGAGAGAGGCAGGGAGGCTGCTCCAGAGGAAAGCCCCAAATGAGGAGATAGATTTGCCGCAAGTCTCTGCTTGGAGAAGCATCTGACCCTCAGAGAGTTGGAGGTGGATGAGGGGAGAGCTCATTTTGGAAAGGAAAGTTGGAGGCAGAGTGGTCCCAGGCCCCAGAAAGGCTTGTGGACAATGCAGACGGTCCTGAAGTTGACCCTTGCAGCCACAGGGAGCCAGTGAAGAGATTTCAGAGCTGGAGAGATACGATCCCTGGGCTTGAGGCCAAGGACAAGTCTTGCAGTCCTGTTCTGGATAAGTTGTAACGGTCGAAGAGTAGAGTCAGGCAGATTTAGAAAGAGGCTGTTGCAATAGTCCATCCTAGAGAGGACCAGAGCTCTGGAGACAGTGGATTTCTGAGGGAAAGTGAGAAAGGGAAGAATACCTCTGAGGAGGTGCAACTGTAAGTTTGACTTCTTAGCGACATCAGAGATGTGAGGAGAGAAGGAGAGGGTGGAGTTGAAGATGGCAGCAAGGTTCTTAGCCTCACAGGAAGAAGCAGGAAGAGGGCCCAAAGTGGGCAGCCAGAGAGAGAGAGGAAAGGAGGGAGCGGGTGTCCCAATGTGGAGGATCTCAGTCTTACTGGCATTAAGGCAGAGAACATTGGCGGCACACCATTGCTGAATTGCGGCGAGACAGTTTGGTATGAGAGAAGAAGCAGAGGTGGATGAGGGGAGCCTGAAAGAGAGCTCATTGTCATCCACATAACATTGCAAATTGGAGCAGAAAGGAGAAATGCAGTGGGCAAGAGGTGCCAGGTAGTGGTTGAAGAGCCAGGGGGAGAGGTTAGACCCCTGGGGAATACCAAAAGTACAGAGAGAGAGTTAGAAGAGAGAAAAGACCCCAGTTGGACCTGAGAGGGTTGGTCAGTGAGAAAAGAGGTCAACCAGGCCAGGGCCTGACCAGCAATACCAAGGTTCTCCCGGAGACGATTGAGCTGGGTGGTATGATTGACTGTGCCAAAAAGCAGAGGATGGTTTTGTTCATAATGTTCTTTTCTTTTTTTTTTCTTTTTGATGAAAACAATAAAACATTTTGCATTAAAAAAATATGATCGGAGGGCGCGCATTTGTTTGCAGCCCAGGCGTGTTACTCCCGGTCCATCGGGATACAAAGTGGACTGAGTCCCCACTTTGGACCCCCCATGTGAGTGATCCCTGGATCGTGGTGTGGCGATCTACCTTGAGTGTCTGTGGGGGCGGAAAGACAGGCAAATCGACCAGTGGGGAGTCGAGATACTTGGTGAAGAAGCCAGTGCGGGAAACCAAAAGTACTTCCCCTGAGGTGGTGCTCCATGACAGTGGCGACCCCAAAATGGCAGGGGACCTGTAGTCCGAGGCCCAGGCTGCAGAGACACACTAGGGCATTGAAACGATAGCGCCGTGCAGTCAATAACTTTTCAAGGGCTGTGGTGAAATTGTCAAGTGACCCCCCCCCTCCGTATTGAAGGTGGGGACAGAAAAAGATGTGGCCGGGTGAAGGCCTGTAGCCAACAGATGCCAACCCCATAATCACTGTGACTGGGCCCATCAGAGCGTTTGTGGAGTAGCTGGAGGTGCAGATAGGTCGACGCTGGTGAACCTGGGAGCTGGAGCTGTCTGGAGAGTGTTTGACCCTTGGGACTGTGGAATTGTGCGGGAACTAGGGACGTTGCACCCTCTTGGAGGGAGCTGAAACCGGGGGCAGCTGGAGGTCCCCACAGAAGTGACACGGCGGGGAACATCACTAAGCCCTGCCAGAGGGTGATCCTGGCCTGTGGACTTGGTGTTGAGGTGTGGGCCCCATGGTGTTTACTAGGGGTGTGTGTCCACCTCACTGGACGGACACTTGAAGAAGGGTCAGAGGATTTGTGTGAAGGTCAGGGGAGTGGACGATCCTGGCCATGGTCACATGGGGCCTTCCTGGAGTGGTGTGACGCGCTAGGCCCCGACACACAGAGACTGGTTTGGGGGCCCCGTGAGGGGAGGGGCGAGTGCATGCTGGGGGCCTAAAAGAAGAAGAATACCGAACACGACCTCACACAGAGCGACAGTTCAGGGGAGGTACATTGCCTGACCAGGCGGAGACCAGTAGGGAAGTGAGGCTCTAGAGTTCCCTGAAGCATGTCAATGCAGTCGTTGACAGCAAACCGAGAAGTGATCTGCACTACAAAAAAAGGAATAATCAGGATGAAGAAGATCCTACAAGTAAGCCAGTTGTGCCGTGCATGTATGTTTATTTTACATTGACACAGTCCTTTTTTAGTTCATTCAACAATTTATTTTACAGGTCTTTCGATAAGCACGAAAGTTTTTTGGCATCAAACGGACAAAAGTGATTGTGAACGGTGGAAACACGGGTTAAGTGTCAACCTCTGATGTATTGAGGTTAAAACTCCACACTGAAGTACATTCCCTGTATAGATGTGATAGAGAAAGAACTATCAAGCAGGGAAAGTATACCTGAGGCTTGAAAATGGCCCCAGGGTTAGTTCACACAAGGTGTACACAACAGATATTTACACAACATACACAAGGGGGAAGACACAGGATATTTCCCAGCTTGCCACTGCCACCGGAGCAGCAGAATCAACGGACAGCACCACCAATGGTGCCTTTCCTGACGAAGGCCAGCATATAGACCGGCTTCAATCAAGCCATGTTTTGGCCGAAACACACCTGTGTCGATCCCCGTGACACCACTGTGTCTTCCCCCTTGTGTATGTTGTGTAAATATCTGTTGTGTACACCTTGTGTGAACTAACCCTGGGGCCATTTTCAAGCCTCAGGTATACTTTCCCTGCTTGATAGTTCTTTCTCTATCACATCTATGCAGGGAATGTACTTCAGTGTGGAGTTTTAACCTCAATACATCAGAGGTTGACACTTAACCCGTGTTACCACCGTTCACAATCACTTTTGTCCGTTTGATGCCAAAAAACTTTCGTGCTTATCGAAAGACCTGTAAAATAAATTGTTGAATGAACTAAAAAAGGACTGTGTCAATGTAAAATAAACATACATGCACGGCACAACTGGCTTACTTGTAGGATCTTCTTCATCCTGATTATTCCTTTTTTTGTACATATACCCACCTGGGTAAATCAGGACTCCGCCAGGCGCCCTATATTTTCTACGTGATCTGCACTATACATTAAATTTGGAGTTCCCTCCCAGGATAGTGACTCAGGTGAGGTAGTATCATTTGGATGGTGTGATTGTGGTATGGACCCATATTAGCTGGAGCGGAGCTGAGAAGATCTGCACCTAGAGAGGCGCACCAGTGGGGGTATCTCTTACTGGGGAGGTGTGTTACAGCAAAGGCCTTTCCCTTGTGTTTGGGCTGAGAGTTAGAGAGGGGGTGAACCAGGGTTGCTACGGGTGGTGTTCTGTGAGAAGAGGGGACACACGCTGTGGCCCCCGTATTGAAGAGAGTAGAGTGACCACAGGGGAGAAGTGACTGGACCGGGCTTGCATGGGGGACTCATGTCTCGTATGAACTGGAAAGTGAAGTTTGGACAATTTCAATATCCACTGAGGCAGGAGCCCGAGAGGGGGATCTTGGAATGACCCTCAGCCCTGATCCCCACTGGCAAGCCCATTGGCCAGGTGGAATCAGACTTTGGATCGCAAATAAGGCCTGGCATCCGCTTCACAGCTTGATTCCTAGAACCAAGCTATGCGGTATAGTGTTTTGGGTGTGGTGGCCTAGGGACTACTTTACCTGGACTACTTTGCAGAGACTATTTAAACCACACCCGAACAAGACAACACGCTTCGCGTTACTTTGCTACTACCAACGTGACGCTCACTGTGTCCAGCTTCTCACTAGCCTGGCAAGATCCGGACCTGCAGAAAAAAACAAAGAACATCGTTAGCAGCAGAATCGTACCTGCAATCTCCATCCTTCACTGTTCACAGCTCCTGGGCAGCTCTGTTTGGATGGTTCGCTGCCCAGATCGAAGGACCTGAGAAAGGAAGAAAGACATCATTAAAGAAGGTGGTAGAGACATTTCAACCACGAATTGCTTAGAGACTTACCTGACTGGTGGTTGTTCGACCGGTGTAGCTCTGGAACTCCATCCGCCCTGGGAGAACAGCGCGACCTACGAAAAAGAGAAAACACAGGTCAGTGAAGACAAGACATCGCTGCGCTGCACAAAGCGCCTACTTACCGCATCATAGCGCTATTGTGCGCCATCATTTACCGGTGAGAACCAGCCTACCCAGGTCGCCAAGCGGACGCTCCGTGCACCTAAGAGAGATATAAAGAGACATTATTGAACAGAGAAAAGGCATGCAAGAATAACAACACCATAAACCGCAATAAGACCTACCTGAAAGACATTACTTCGGCCGCTTTCAGCTAAGTAACTGGACCGCACGCACCCATGCGCCCCTGCCCAGAAAGCAGGACGGAGAGCCCACCAACTTCGATAACAAGGTGAAAAGAGAACCCAGAGTGGCTGAAATCACAAGGGAGGTGGGGGAAGGCTTACCTTGGTCGTCCAGTCCTAAACATAGTCTTCATTTCCAGGCGGAATTTCACCGAGAACAAATCGGAGAATCATTGAGAAGGGCACCGGCGACCAACTGGCTGGGTGGCTTCCCCGTGGATACCAGGTGAGTATAACAGAATGCAAAGCCTACCATAAATAATCCACCTGGGCGCCATGGAGACATCGGAAATTGACCAATTGGGCCAATTGGTGGGGGACCTTCGTGCCGAGGTTCATTCAGCCCGACAAGAGACTAATGCACTAGGAAGAGACCTAATAGTGACCAAGGATCGCACCGAGGAGATCGGCAGACAGTTCTTGCAATCGCAGGCAGGTCAGACCCCTCTGCCTGGGGGAAATCCACCGATGCAAAATCCTATCTCACCATCTTATACCCCCAACCAGTACAGATCACGCTGCCTGGAACAGTTCCCCTGGCACCACCAGAAAGGTTTTCGGGCGACCCACAGAAGTATGCAGCATTCATAAATCAGTGTCGCCTTTATTTCCTTTGTCGCCCTGGGGCATTTCCAAATGACCAAGCTCGGGTAGCTTTCGTCCTATCATACTTGAGTGGAAGCGCAGCGGATTGGTCGGTGCTGTTGGTGACCCATAATGATCCATTGTTACAGGACTATGGGGGGTTCCAGAGAGAAATGGAAAAACTTTTTGCTCGCCATACCCAGGAACAAGCAGTGGATAACAAACTCTTATCCCTCCGGCAGGGGAATCAGGGCTTGTTAACATACATTGCTACCTTCAATAGACTGGTTGCTAAAGCCAGGTGGCCGGAAAACAAAAGAACCATGTTATTCCATCGAGGCTTACGAGGCGAATTAAAGGACGTCTTGGCCCAGGCAGTTGATCCCCCCAGAGACTGTACCGAATTCATAAATCTGGTCGTGCAGCTGGACCATCGGTTGCAGGACCGAAAAGCAGATCGGTCCAAAGCGGACTCTCGAGTAGTTTGTGTTCGGTCTAGAGACAACGCACCACGGGTGCCAGACAACGCCGTAGAACCCATGCAGATCGGAGCGATACGACCTCCACTAACAAAACAAGAGCGAGATAAAAGAAGACAACAGCAACTTTTTTGTATTGTGGAAAACCAGGACATTTCCTGAAAGACTGTCCGGTAAAACCCCCAAGGAGGACAGTCGGGCCACAGAAAAGGAGGAAGTTAAGGAATCGGAAAACTACCAAGCTCGGCAACCGTAGAGGTCAGTTTGTCGAGTGATAAGAAAGAGCCACTGACCTCACACTTTGCAATACCTGTGATCTTAATAAACCACCAACAATCTTCAAAGATGCATGCCGTAGAAGCGTACATCGACAGCGGAGCAGTTGGGAATTATATAGATCTAGAGTTGGCAGCAGAGATGGGGCTCCCTTTGTGTTCTAAGTCTACCAGGGACAAGGTGACTACTGTGGATGGAACAGAAATTGCCTCCGGACCAGTAACCCAGTGCACAGCTGCAGTAACCTTGCTGTGCCAGGATGGACATCGGGAGTGTATTTTGTTCGATCTCATTAAGGCACCTCCGTTCCGGTTAATACTAGGGATGCCATGGTTGGTTGCTCACAACCCTTTGATAGACTGGCGGGCACGGAAATTAACCTTCTCCGGCAACTGCTCCCAGGCCTGCTACTCTCCAGAACCTGAACCCGACTCCTGTATCTCCAAGACTCACAATACTGTAGCATCTACCCTAGGAGTAACTAATACTTTGCCAGATGAATATCATGACTTTCAGGACGTAACCAAAAAGACCAGGCTAATACATTGCCGCCGCATAGGCCTTATGATTGTCAAATTGACCTTGTTCCTGGGGCACAAATCCCTTGCAGCAGGATCTACGCTCTCACCGAACCAGAAAACCTTCACTTGAAATCCTATTTGGACCAGTACCTTGCAAACGGATTTATCCGCCCATCTAAGTCCCTGACAGCCAGTCCTTTGTTCTTTGTACCGAAAAAAGAAGGGTACTTGAGGACGTGTATTGATTACCGCGCAATAAACAAGATCACTGTGAAGAACCGCTACCCCTTGCCTCTTATCCTGGAAATGCTAGACCAAGTCAAAGATACCCAGATTTATACCAAATTGGACCTTCGGGGAGCATACCACCTGGTCCGGGTCAGAAGCGGAGATGAATGGAAAACCGCTTTCCATACCAAATATGGCTTGTTTGAATATCAAGTCATGCCTTTCGGCTTGTGCAACGCTCCTGCAGTGTTTCAATATTTCATGAATGACGTCTTGAGAGAACTGATTGACGTTTGCGCTTTAGTGTACATAGACGACATCTTGGTGTACTCAGCCTCAAAACAAGCTGGAGAAATGTTTTTTTCACGTCACCGAAGTAGAATTTCTTGGTTTCATCCTTTCGCCAAAAGGCATCAGAATGGATGTACATAAGGTTCACGCTATTCTAAAATGGCCATCTCCAACATCTCTGAAAGGGATACAGAGTATGCTAGGCTTTGCGAACCTTTACCACCGATTTATCCCAGACTTCTCTCAGTTTGTGCACCTGATCACAATACCACTATGATAAAGCAATAAAAAGTTTGCTTGGACCGAGGAAGCAGAAAGAGCCTTTCAGGAACTGAAACGAAGATTCACCTCTGCTCCAGTCCTGCGGCACCCTCGTCCAGACCTCCCTTATGTCGTAGAAACTGATGCTTCCAGTATGGCAATGGGAGCGGTCCTTTCACAGAGGGACCCAAAAACTGGCCAGCTGCATCCTGTGGCCTTCATAAAAGTTCTCACCCCCGGAATTTAATTACGCTATCACGAACAAAGAACTCCTGGCTATCAAGTCTGCTTTCAAGGCGTGGCAACACTATCTTCTGGGAGCTAGACACACCATTATAGTCATCACAGACCACCAGAACCTGCAATATCTCAAAACAGCCAAAGCCCAGTCCTCACACCAGTTACGGTGGGCCCTTTTCTTCTCCAAATATGACTATGTAATCACATTTCGACCAGGGGTCAAGAATGGAAAAGCTGACTGTCATGATGCCTACCCCCGGGCTTCAGGACCAAGCCCATCAGCTCCGGAAGCAGGCATTCAGATATTTATTAAAGCCCTAACAGCGCCCGCTGGGGGCTGTTTGGGTTCAGTCCTGGCGCCTTAGGCGCCAGGCTCATCATAGAAATCAGTCCTGGCGCCATAGGCGCCAGGCTTATAGACTTTACTTACCTGATGCAGACCATGCTGCAAGTGAGTCCAAGCCAACGTGAGGCCTGGATGGGACTATTTTATTCCAGGGACTATGTTTTACTCGGGCGTGGTTCTGGGGAACTTCTTACCTGGAACTACTTTGGAGGCTATTTAAACCACGCCCGAACAGCAGCACACGCTTCGCGTTATTCTGCATCCAGCAGTGTAACGCTCACCGTGCCTGCAGTCAGCATCCAGTCTTCTGCCACGCCCGCCTCGAATCTGGAGCTCCTAAAACAAAGAGGAAAGAAAAGGACAAGGTTAGAAAACGAACAATTTTTTCAAATTCCTCACCTGATTCTGGATCCATCTCGCCTCCGGACCTGGAAAGAACATCATTTCAGTACGCGTCGCATTTCCAGCTGCAGCGCCGCGCCATACTCACCAGTCCTCACAGCATCTTTCGATTCGGCACTGCCTCCATCATTTCTTCGCCGAACTCCGGCACCTGGGGACAAAAGAAAACAACAAGTTGAGCCGAGAAAACCAACAAATATAACTCTTATCACCATAGACTTACCTGATTTACCACCGGAGGCATTATTCTATAACTCTCCACATCTTCATGTGCCGCACCTGCAAAGAGAGAGAAATACAACACGTTAAACACGTGCAACATTTACCGGATAGCGTCGGGTAATACAGACTCTTACCTGAGCGCCACCAGCTACCACGAGAGCATCTTCTCACAAACTCAGCTGCAAGACAAGGAAGGAAGGGGGGAACAAGAGTGAACATCGGACATATTGAACTCTATGAACTTGATACTTACTGGTCCTCGCCAGGAACCTCAGAGTCAATACTCTCCGGAACTCTCCCGCGCCTTCAAACCAGTGAAGTAACTGGCATCAACGCACCCCTGCAATCCATGCAGAATGGAGAGCTCATCTTTCAAGAGTATAAGGTGAGATTGCTGAGAGGGCACTTCGGAGGTGATTAGTGGGGAGGACTGTGGGGGGAGCCATCACTTCAATCCATGGGTGGCTAAATCCATCTCTCCACTTGCAGGAGAATACTTCTACGGGTCAAGCAGACAAGATTAGGAGGGCCAGTCCAGTCAGTCATCTCTGCACCACGCATCACGTTGGTGGAGACCGACACCCCTGTGGGAGCCAGGTGAGCGTAACAGAACGCAAAGCCTTTCTATAAATCCCCACCCGGGCATTATTAAAACCTCAAAAACCGACCAACTGGCCCAATTATTGGGGGAATTTAGGGCGGAAGTGCACTCCGCTCGCCAAGAGACTAATGCCCTCAGAAGAGAACTGATTGTCTCGAAGGAACGCACTGACGATCTGGCTAGGCAGCTGCTGCAAAACCAAGCAGGGCAAACACCTTTACTAGGACTTGGGGGGAATCCAACTCCTGTTTCATCGAGCAATCCGGTGCAAGTGGTTTTACCAGGGGCTATTTCTTTGGCTCCATCTGAAAGCTTTGCTGGGGACCCAAAAAGATTTCCCGTGTTTATGAACCAATGTCGCTTGCACTTTTTATGCAGACCTGGAGCTTTTCCAAATGACGAAGCCAAAGTAGCTTTTGTATTATCATATTTGAGTGGCTGTGCAGCTGATTGGTCCATTCCACTAGTCAATCAGGATGACCTTCTTCTTCGGGACTTTCAGGGTTTTCAAATGAGCATGGAAAGACTATTCGCTAGACATTCCCAGGGACAGGCCCTGGATAACGAACTTTTATCCCTACGACAAGGTAACCAGGATCTGTTAACCTATATCACAACCTTTAATAGGTTGGTGGTGGAAACCGGATGGCCAGAGGTAAAACGAATTACACTATTTCATCGTGGACTTCGGGGAGAACTTAAAGGTGTTTTGGCCCAAGTTGTGAACCCACCTCAGGATTGCGCAGAATATATAGACTTAGTGGTCCAGTTAGACCATCGACTTCAGAATAGAAAGGCTGACCGAGCTGAGTTTCAGAATCGGGTATTAGTTAAACCCAACGTCACCCCCAAAGGAATAGATGCAGCAGAACCTATGCAGATCGGGGGGATTAAGGGACCCTTAACTCCAAAGGAAAGAGAAAGGAGACGGCAGATGCAATTGTGTCTATACTGTGAGGCCTCAGGACATTTTCTACGGGATTTCCCTATAAAACCATCCAAGAAAATAGTCGGAGTCGCTGATAGAAATCAAACAGAACCTGATTCGGGAAACGACCACGCCCGACAAGCGTAGAGGTCCACTTGCCGAGCTTGAAGAAGGACACTCAGACCTTGCACCTAATTATACCAATGGTCCTTTTTGATCCAAGGCAGCCATCACGTATGCACGCAGTAAGGGCATACATTGATGGCGGGGCTGTAGGAAACTATATGGACCACAAGTTGGCTTCTAGGATGAATCTACCTTTCTGCAAAAAAACCTCTTCGGATGTCATCACCACAGTTGATGGAACTGAAAGTGCCTCTGGGCCTGTAACTCATTCCACCACAGAGATGACACTGTTGGGTCAAGATGGGCATCGAGAGACTATTTTGTTTGATTTAATCAAAGTCCCGCAGTTCCAAATAATACTGGGGATACCTTGGTTGGAAACACATAATCCTAGTATTGATTGGCTAGAGAAGAGAATAACCTTCCCGGATTGTGCACACACCTGTTACCCGGAAAAAACCTTGAACAAAAGCCTGGCCACAGTCGCTAATCCAGTCATGCAGTTACCTCAGGAATATCAAGAATTCCAGGATGTTTTTCAAAAAGAACAGACAAACACCTTACCACCTCACAGATCATACGATTGTCAAATCGACCTCATACCTTGTGCACAACCTCCATGCAGTAGGATCTACGCCCTTACGGAACCAACCCGAAAACCTTCACCTACGACAATACTTGGGCCAATACCTTGCAAATGGCTTTATTCATCCATCCAAGTCCCCTGCATCATCAGCTTTGTTCTTCGTGCCTAAAAAGGAAGGTGACCTCAGAAAATGCATAGACTACCGCGCATTAAATCAGATTACGGTGAATAACCGATGCCCATTGCCTCTGATCCCTGAATTACTCGACCAAGTAAAGGATGCTTGCATCTACACTAAATTGGATCTCTGAGGGGCATATCATCTGGTACGTGTAAAGAAAGGCGACGAATGGAAGACTGCCTTTCGCACCAAGTACGGATTATTCGAATATCAGGTGATGCCCTTCGGGTTGTGCAATGCACCAGCAGCCTTTCAGTATTTTATGAACGATGTCCTTCGTGAACTCATTGACGTCTGTGTTGTCGTATACATAGGGCCTCATTACGACCCTTGCGGAAATCGAAAAAGTATGGCGGAAATGCAATACCGCCATCGAATAGCGCTCGGTGCGACTATGACCCGTCACCGCAAAGTACGATGCCATTAGCGACACCGTAGTGAACGCCAACGCTAACTGCACCAAGTACGCGCGCGCCATGCCAAACCGCAAAAACCACCATGGCGCAAGGGTACGCGAATTCCGACCCTAGCGGACATGTACCTAACGCCATCAAGCACGGCGGAAAGTACCATTCCGCCATGGCGAGAAGTACGGCATCGCGAATCAACCGTAAACGGCCCAACTGAGTGCCTGTACACCGCTCCCTGCCCACATAGTACAACTCCCCGTAGGTGCAATGAAGTCACAATGCAACCAGTGAAATGTACAAGACACCCATGCATGCCAACGAACAAATGAATCTCAAGAGGGCCCAATGGGAGCTGCAGGGCACAGATGGCACGAATACAGAAGCCATTCCAATGGACATGACCACAGTCCCCCACCAAGAAACGCACGCAAACACAGGCACCTGTGACCAGCAACATTCCGAAAATCACATCATTCCACCAGTCCACCTGGCTGACCGGCATCTGTTACACAAAACCTAATCCCCCGCCCCTGAGCATGACATCATTCAAACAGTCATATTGGCAGCCCTCATCCCTGACCTCACTGGGCTTCGTAGGCAAACGCGCCCAGCACAGTACCACGCAACTATACTCCGAAGCTGGAACCCAATGCAGATCTCCTCACAATACATCGCTCCCCAAATAGGAACATGCCACATCACTTGCAAAGAAGAACGCTACACGGCCCATATCAGAATAGAAATTAAATGCACAACAAAATCACCAAGGCCATACAGCCATTAGGCCATGAACTCCAAAACACATTTCACCATTGTGGGCTGCATCCGCAAGAAATGACCAGCTACTTCTTGTGTGACGCCCTGTTCCTTCATGGTACACAGAGCCACATTCACGTACGAAAAGGCAACATGGAAGCGCACAGTACCGCAGGGCCGTCCCAATGGGGAGGCACTAGTCCAGCTGAAAGGCCGAAATGTTGCTCCGAGCCACTAGTACTGCGTAAGGGCATGTGGCCCATTGGCGATCGTCCCATAAGATCGTAATGCTGCTCCACTGATTAACACGAAGCAGCAGGTGTCGGGAGTAAAAGCCATCTGCAGGAGTGGCATACAGATGGCAGTGGCAAAAGGGGAGGAGATACCTGTCAACCAAAAGAAAAGAAAAAGAACAGAATGGCCATCAGAACTACATTCGAACAACTCACTTCAATGATCACACTAAATCCACAGCCATATGCATGCTAGCCCACTCCAAAGGATCATCACCACCCCAAAACCACTTGCGACTCATAACTATCTATATCGAGGTGGAAACACCATCACACACGAGTGTACCTGTGCATGCGTCTGTGAAAACAGAATCCATCAGATGGGATTGGTAACGTGCATGGACACAAGTGTCTGAGGGCGCGTCGAGACAGGGAGGGCTCAACAAGGCCAGATAGACGATGGTCCCACTATGGCAGCCCTGCATCACATAGCGCAGGGGAGGCGGACAGATCCCAAGAAGCCCTGTACATGGCAAACTCTGTATCAAATCATCTGTCCATGCATCCATTCATCATTCCCTCATCCCGGGATAAAAACGCCTGAATATTTACTCACATAACATTAGAAATATCCATTGAGTCTGTGCGTTATGCAGCCTGCAAAATCCACTGTGCCCCAGCCCGTAATTCCAGTGTAGTGAAGTAACATGTATTTGGGAACGTCCGGCCTCATCGCCCACGTCGCTATTGCGCATCCCAAACTATTCATATCAATCATTGCATCCTCGCCATGGCCCCTGTCTCAAGGACATTGAACAATAGAACGTTATATTTGCAGTCAGACCTGTGGGCATCTCCTCGCCGCTAGCTGATAACCGAAAGCGCCGCCCTTCGAATTCCTCATTTGCAACATCACGTCGAAAAGGCATCTGTGGCCGCTTGAAATCACAAATTAATCCATCTAGAGCGGCTGTGTGTGAAAATGGCAACTGCCTTCACTCACAAATGGGACGCCCCGCCCGTCGTTGCAACTCGGTACAGTGATGCATGAGGGCCCACCGTTACTCGAGTACTACGTTCCACTGACCCCTCACAAGTCTGTTCGCGACTGCAAAGATTGCATGTGAAACAATGGGACCATAGCCGAATGAACATATCAACCAATGTTACACGGCCATCGGGTACAAATACATGATTGCAATTGCAAGATGCCATGCGTCGAAGTGCAGCGTTGTGTGCGGGACGTGCTCGGCCAAAGGGGAGAGCAGCTTGCACAGGTGGAATGAATCACCACAGGTGGAGGCCATACAGCCTGAAAACACATAAATTGCACACCCAGTCTCCTCCCACAACCACACCCACTCCGAAATGCTACCGGCAGGACTCGCGATGTTGGCCCTGGGGGACCTGATAGCACTGCAAGTACTCCAACTCCAAGAAGAAGACGAACACCAACTACAACCGGCCGCACGGAGGAGACGCAGGAGGAGGAGGAGGGCAAGGCAGGGCCAGCAAGGGCCGCCAGCACAACCACTACCACCACGCAGGCAGCCCGCAATCCCACGCCTCCGAGCACATCCGTTCAACCTCACTGATGAGCAGATCCACACCCTCTACCGTTTGGACCGGGACACCATAGCCGCCATCGTGGACATGACACAGGCTGACCTTGTCAGCATGATAGATAGCCCAACCGCCATCCCACCCCTATTGAAGGTGGTGTCTGTACTCCACTTCCTGGCCACAGGCACCTACCAGCACACAGTCGGACAGTTGCATGGCATTTCTCAGCCACTGTTCTCACGGACACTATTGCAAGTGCTCGATGCCCTCCTGCAGCACGCAGACGACTACATCTCTCTACCACGCTCGGAGCAGGAAATTACCAACACAAAAGTGGGATTCCATGCACTTGCCGGCATACCGGGTTGCATTGGTGCCATCGACTGCACCCATGTGGAATTGGTCGTCCCACATGCCATGGAGGCCCAGTACCGCAACCGAAAATAATATCATTCTCTGAATGTACAAATGGTGTGTGACTCCAACAGGATCATTACACATTGTTGTGCCCGATTCCCTGGATCAACCCATGATTCTATGGTCCTGAGGAACTCTACAATACCACGCTACATGGAGCGACACGCAGGGAACAGATCCTGGCTACTCGGTGAGTCTCATTTCATGCATGATGATGTGGGGTATGTGATTCGGCAATGACCTGGCAGGAAGGGGGGGGGTGTGTGCGTACGTAGCAATGGCATTCCACATTATACGTTTATCGTCCACATACAGGTGATGCTGGATATCCACTGAAGAGATGGCTCCTCACACCAGTCCGGAACCCACGGGACCAGCATGAGGAGGACTACAACCATGCCCACTCACGTACCCGTGTAGTCATAGAACAGGCATTCGGCCTACTGAAGACTCGTTTCCGCTGCCTCAGCAGGTCTGGCGGGGCACTCCTGTACCGCCATGAGAAGGTTGCAAAGATGGTGATGGCATGTGTCATGCTACACAACATGTGCGTACGTAGAAATGTGCCCATGCCCCCTGACGCAGAACTGCAAGCACCTGAGGATGGTCATGATGAGGGTGGGGATGTGGCAGCACCTCAAGGAGTCCGCGAGGCACAGGAGGGCCGTGACATTCGTCAGCATCTCATTGATGCATGCTTCTAGCACTCACGCCTGGTGGCTGATACATGGACACGGTACTCGTGGCACTGTGTGTGTCTGGTACATGCACAATATGGACTGTACGCCTATGATGGCCTAGTACACAAAGATCATTGTCCACACATCTCATTGGTTGATCGTGCATTGTTTATGGCATATGTGATATCATGTTGAACACCTTATCGACCCGCCACCCAAGTGAGCCCAACACACCCCCTCCACCCTCCTACCTCCCCCCCGAACACCAGTGTCCAAAGATGCTCATTGTCAGTGGGCAGTCGCTATTGCAAGCCCCCTCTGCGGGTATCAGGGGCACCCCTGCCTGTGGAGCGCAGGTTCCTCCCAGATCTACGTTGGGGGCTGCCCTGGACGGAACTTGCAACGGATGATGTCTCTGCCTGCTCACGTCCATGCATGTCCCTAAGGGTTTGTGAGAGCTCAGTGAGCACACGGCGCACTGCGGCAAGTTCGGCACATACGTCTTTGGACGTCGCATGCAGTTCCCCTCTCAGGCTCTCGGTGCTTCTCTCCATTTGGACTCTCAGGCTCTCTGTACTTCTCTCCATTTGTGCCCTAAGTGTCTCAGTTGATGTTTCTATGTCTGCCTTAGTGCCCCCACATTCATCGGCATGGTCCTTGAGGAGCGTGGCCAGTTGCTGCTGTTGCACGATTAACTGGTCGAGGGACTGTTGCCTCTGCTGGGCCATGGCCATTTGCGGTGGTGTCACAGAGTGGCTGTTCGCCTCATGTTGCCCTGCCACAGGGCTTGTGGGGGATGGCCAGTCGTCGTCTTGTGGGTGCTCCTGCGTGGTATCCTCATGTTGTACGGGATGGGACAGACAGGGGGATTGGGACAGGTCATGGATGGATGTGACTTCGACATCCCCGTCTTCTGTGTCGGAGCATGCTGCCATCAATGGGGTGTCACCTATGGTGCTGCTGCCACCAGAGGCAGTGCCTTCTGTGGCATCCATTGGGGGGACCTGTGGTGCTGCTGTTGTGGGCATGCTGGCTGCTGGGGTGCCTGTTGGAGTCCCCTCCTGTGTGCTGCCACTTGATTTGTGCTGCTGCCGTGTCTTGATCCGTGCAGCTGAGGTGGAGGGTCTTTGGCCGTTGGTCTTGGCCCTCTTTGCAGGTGTGCTGGTAGGGGTGTCCTGGAGCTCGTCGTTTGGATCGGACCCTGTGGTGGAGTAAAGGAGGGCGAGGGTTATTAATGGGTCTGTGGGAATTGGAATGGCATTGTATCACATGCATTGGGGTGGTACCTGAGGGTGATTTGGGTCGGGGCCTTGGAGGTGGTTTCATTTGTGTGTGGAGTGAGGGTGCAGTTGTTTGGCAGCCTGCAGTTAGGGTGTGCCTGCTGCACGTGTAGTGGGTGTTTTTGGGGTTTTTAATTATTTATGTATTTATTGTGTGTTTTAAAGTGCGCTATCAGGCCAATGTGTGTGGACGTCCTCCTGGCCATGTGTTTCTGTTGCACTATGTGGACACATGGTACTTCACATGATTGGACATTGTGGATTTGGCATTGTTTTATTTGGGCCACCTACCTGATTCTTCGGATGTCTGCACTCCTTTCTCCATCCCTCCGACTCCCTCTATACTCTCCATTCCAATGGTGGAGGCACAGTTTTCTTCCCAGGGGGTCAACTTGATGGGTGATTCCGATCCTCCCCCGGTGGCTGTGGCAATGTTGCGGTTGGCAGAAAGTATGCTACGGACGCGTATCCGCAGGTCGTCCCATCGCTTTCTGCATTGCTGTGGGTTGCGGGGTGCGGTCCCCACCGCACTTACCCGCTGTGCCACCAGAGCCCATATGGCCTTCTTGTTCGCAAGTGCCGTCCTGGTCATTTGCGTGGAGAAGACGGCGGCGGCATTCTCCTGGAGGGTCTCTGTTAGCACGGTGAGTTCCTCACGGGAGAAGTGGACCTGCCGCTTGCGGTCGCACGCTTTCTTCGCTACTTTTCCCATTTTTCTTGGTTTCGCTAGGGTGGATGACGGGTTGGGGTGTGTCTCAGGGTAGTGTTTTTAGTGGTTGTGTGGATTTTGTGGTTTTATGGGTGTACGGCGGGATGTTTCCCGTTCCGGGCCCATGTTTTTACTTCCGTTTCCGTATATTTCCGGTCACCGTACTTTCCGGTTGGCGCTCACTGCGGTGTCCGCTAAGATGGGTGGCGGTATTGCACCTAGGGCGCAGTACGGCGGCGGTTTGGGCCGTTTTGTGGTCATTTCCGCCATCGCGGACTTTGCACTTCCGCCATGCCGTGGTGCTCGTGCCCGATGGGTCGGAATGGGCCGCACTTTGCTCCATCGTGCAATGGCGGAAACGCTATTTACGCTGTGGCGGTCCGGTCTGTCACTTTCCGCCAGGGTCGTAATGAGGGCCATAGACGATATTCTAGTGTACTCCTCCTCAGAATCAGACCATGTTAAGCACGTGCGTTCAGTCCTTGAGAAACTACGCCAGCACAAGTTATATGCAAAATTGGAAAATTTTGTTTTTCATTCTACGGAAGATGAATTCCTTGGATTTATCCTGACTCCAAAAGGAGTCCGAATGGACTCTCGAAAGGTGGACGCAATTCTCAAGTGGCCATCACTCAGTTCAGTTAAAGGGGTACAAAACATGCTCGGATTTGCTAAGTTCTACTGCAGATTTATTCTGGATTTCTCACATGTTGTACACCCCATCACAGCACTTTTGCAAAAAAACAAATGCTTCTTGTGGCCCCGAAGAGGCTGAAAAGGCCTTCCAAGAGCTGAAAGCGAAATTCATGTCTGCACCTGTTTTAAAGCATCCCCGCCCTGAACTTCCATACATAGTTGAAACTGATGCATCCAGTTTAGCCATGGGAGCTGTCCTGTCCCAGAAGGATCCTGAAACCGGTCAACTTCACCCAGTAGCATTTTGGTCCAGAAAGTTCTCGGCACCCGAGTTAAACTATGCGGTTACCGATAAAGAGTTATTAGCCATTAAATCCGCCTTCAAGGCTTGGCGGCATTATCGTCTCGGTGCCAGGCATACCATTACTGTAATCACTGATCACCGGAACTTGCAGTATTTAAAAACAGCCAAAGCCCAATCGTCGCGCCAACTTCGATGGGCATTGTTCTTTGGCGAGTTCGATTTCTTGATCACTTATCGACCAGGCTGTAAAAATTTCAAGGCAGATGCCTTATCCCGAATAGGGGTGGGAGAAGCATATGCGAACCCGGAACCGGTGCCTATAATTTCAGAACAAAGAATTCTTGGCATAACTACTCTACAGACACTAGAGGATATTCATGTAAAAATCCAACAACTCTTCGATCCAACAGCCCTGCAGGACTGGGTAAAGAAAGGCCCGGACTACTCAGTCATCCATGACCTACCTTATTATCAAGGGCGACTATTTCTACCACACAAGGAACTACAAGAACTAGTCATCTCCAATTATCAATACACCCTGATGGAAGGGCACCCAGGTATTGCAAAAACTGAAGCTAAAATTAAGAGACAATTCTGGTGGCCCACCTGGCGAAAAGACGTAAAGTCATTTGTAATGTCTTGTGGCATTTGCGCCCAAAACAGAAGTCAGAAGAAAAAACCAGCTCGTCTTTTACAACCTTTGGATAGTCCACCTACACCATGGCACACCGTATCTTTAGACTTTATTACAGATCTACCTCCATGTAATGGATTTAACACCATACTAGTTATTGTGGATCTTTTTTCCAAGATGGCCCACTTTATTCCTTTAAAGGGATTACCTTCTGCTTCAATTCTGGACAAGGAGTTCCTCGAAAACATTGTTCGAATACACGGATATCCTTCCGTATTGATCTCTGACCGAGGTAGTCAATTCATTTCACATTTTTGGAAGAAATGTTGTCAATTGGCGAAAATCGACGTGAGGTTATCAACCAGTCACCATCCCCAGACCGATGGTCAGACGCAGAGGACCAACCAGACCCCCCTTGAACAGTACCTACGTTACCTGCTACACCAGACCGAAAAGTAATTGGAAAGATATTTTATGGATTTCCCTGTATGCATACAATAACTCTGTACATTCAGGAACCGGACAAAGCCCCTTTTATACTATATATGGACATCACCCTCGAACCTCAGAACTAGATTCGCCTCAGCACTTAGAAATTCCTGCAGTTAGTCATTTGCACTCTACTATTACGCAAGCCTTTAAGGAGGCAACAGAACATTTGAAACAAGCAAAAGAGAAATATAAGAAAAATGCTGATCAACAAAGAAGTGAAACTCCACAATACCAGATTGGGGATCAAGTTTGGCTGGCTACAAAACACATACCTCTGAAGGGAACTCAGACTTTAACCCTAGATATTTGGGACCTTACACCATTAAGGCCATTATCAACCCGGTGGCCGTCAAATTGGAACTACCCTCTAATATGCGAATTCATCCTGTCTTCCATGTTTCACTTTTATAACCAGTTCAACCAGGGACAAGATTAACCAAACCACCCGACCCCATCTTGATATATGGAGAACCTGAATTTGAGGTAAAAAATATCCTGGACTCCAAGATGGTTAAATCAAAACTTTTTTATTTAATCGATTGGAAGGGCTACGGACCACAAGAAAGGTCATGGGAGCCTAGTGACCACGTCCATGCACCTCGGTTAGTGAAGAGATTCCATCGGGACTTCCCAGACAAGCCAGGGCCAAGGGGAAGAACAACTTTAGGAATGGCCTTGGGGGGGAGTGCTGTCATGATGCCTACCCCCGGGCTTCAAGACCAAGCCCATCAGCTCCGGAAGCAGGCATCCAGATATTTATTAAAACCCCAACAGCCCCGGCTGGGGGCTGTTTGGGTTCAGTCCTGGCGCCTTAGGTGCCAGGCTCATAATAGAAATCAGTCCTGGCGCCATAGGCACCAGGCTCATAGACTTTACTTACCTGATGCAGACCATGCTGCAAGTGAGTCCAAGCCAACGTGAGGCCTGGATGGGACTATTTTATTACAGGGACTATTTTTTACTTGGGTGTGGTTCTGGGGAACTTCTTACCTGGAACTACTTTGGAGGCTATTTAAAGCACGCCCGAACAGCAGCACACGCTTCGCGTTATTCTGCATCCAGCAGTGTAATGCTCACCGTGCCTGCAGTCAGCATCCAGCCTTCTGCCACGCCCGACTCAAATCTGGAGCTCCTAAAACAAAGAGGAAAGAAAAGGACAAGATTAGAAAACAAACAATTTTCGAATTCCTCACCTGATTCCGGATCCATCTCGCCTCCGGACCTGGAAAGAACATCGTTTCGGTACGCGTCGCATTTCCAGCTGCAGCGCTGCGCCATACTCACCAGTCCTTGCAGCATCTTTCGATTCGGCACTGCCTCCATCATTTCTTCGCCGAACTCCGGCACCTGGGGACAAAAGAAAACAACAAGGTGAGCCGAGAAAACCAACAAATATAACTCTTATCACCATAGACTTACCTGATTTACCACCGGAGGCATTATTCTATAACTCTCCACATCTTCATGTGCCGTACCTGCAAAGAGAGAGAAAAACAACATGTTAAACACGTGCAACATTTACCGGATAACGTCGGGTAATACAGACTCTTACCTGAGTGCCACCAGCTACCACGAAAGCATCTTCTCACGAACTCAGCTGCAAGACAAGGAAGGAAGGGGGGAACAAGAGTGAACATCGTACATATTAAACTCTATGAACTTGATACTTACTGGTCCTCGCCAGGAACCTCAGAGTCAATACTCTCCGGAACTCTCCCACGCCTTCAAACCAGTGAAGTAACTGGCATCAACGCGCCTCTGCAATCCATGCAGGATGGAGAGCACATCTTTCAAGAGTATAAGGTGTGATTGCTGAGAGGGCACTTCGGAGGTGATTAGTGGGGAGGACTGTGGGGGGAGCCATCACTTGAATCCACGGGTGGCTAAATCCATCCCTCCACTTGCAGGAAAATACTTCTACGGGTCAACCAGACAAGATGAGGAGTGCCAGCCCAGTCAGTCAGCTCTGCACTACGCATCACTTTGGTGGAGACCGCAGCTATCTGGGTCCGACCGACGCCCCTGTGGGAGCCAGGTGAGCGTAACACTGACGCCTTATCTCGAATGGGCATAGATGAAATGGTGTATACAACCCCAGACCCGGTACCCATCATACCAGAAGAGAAACTCTTGGATATCACGACAACCTTATCACAAGCAGAGTTACGAAACGAAATTCGACAGTCACTGAACCCGGATGCTTTCCTCGCATGGCAAACTCAAGGAGAACAATACTGCATCAAGGATCAGTTACCTTTTTTTAGGGACCGGCTATATGTACCCAACAAGGAGTTACAACAGGATATCATTTCAGGTTATCATGACTCTCTGATCGAAGGACACCCTGGAATCGCCGAAAACATAGCTAAGGTGAAAAATAACTTTTAGTGGCCTACCTGTCGTAAGGACATTGTCCAGTATGTTCAGTCCTGCGGTGTCTGTGCACAAAATAAATCACAGAAACAGAAACCATCGGGTCTCCTACAACCACTGGACATCCCTCCCGCTCCATGGCACACTCTCTCCCTTGACTTTATCACTGATCTGCCCCCTAGTCAAGGCTTTAACACCATTCTTGTAGTCGTGGATTTGTTCTCTAAGATGCACATTTTATTCCTCTCAAGGGCCTCCTGGACGCATCAGTCATGATGCCCGCTCCCGGGGTGCCGGTTCAAGCCCTGCGTCCCCGAAAGCGGACATCCAGTCCCCAAGGAAGGACCCAGCAACCCCATATAGGGGCCCTTTGGACAGTGTCCTGGCGCCTATGGCGCCAGGCTCATAAAAGACATCAGTCCTGGCGCCATAGGCGCCAGGCTCATTATGGGAGTGCTTGGGTGCACTTACCTGATGCAGACCATGCTGCAGGATCCCAGCCTCCTTGAGGCCTGAAAGGAACTACTTTACCTGTGGGACTAATTTACCGTCCGAGCGTGGTCTGGGAAGGATACATACCTGATTGGAGGAAGGATACATACCTGGAACTTCTTCCAAGGCTATTTAAACCCCACCCGAACAGCCACACATGCTTCGCGTTGTTCTGCAACTAGCAGCTGGACGCTCACCGTGTCTGCTCCTGCATCCTGACTTCTGCCACGCCTGCCAGCATCCTGGATCACCTGCAAAGGAAGAGAAGAAGAGAACAGAAGAAGGAAAAGTCCTTACCTGCTAAATCCGCATCCCGGAGACATCTCGCCGACAATCCTGAAAAGGAAGACTTTAATTTAAAAGCTCATCGCGTCGATCGCTGCAGCGCCGAATTCCACTCACCTTTACAGGGCGCCTCCATGTTCAGCAGCGATCATCCGGATTCGCAGTCACGCCCCAGCGCCTAGGGAGAAAAAGACCAGAACAAAAGGTGAGAGAGAGAAGGGAATAAGGAAAGCTAAATCTCCATGTTAAGACTTACCTGTTGATTCATTCCCTCTTCATTTCGGGTCCGCGCCGCATCCTGGCATTACCGGACCCCGGCCCGTAAGGGGAAAAAAAAGACATCAGCGTTAATGAGCGAATGAAAAGACATTACCAAAAAACGCTCATTAAAGACTTACCTGATTTCTACAAGGATTTCACCTCTCATCTCGGGTCGGTGCCTGTTCCCCGGCATTCCGTACCCCGGCCCCTATGGGGAAAAAGACACTAGCATTAGTACATTAATGCATGGATACAAGTGGAACCTCTTATCAAAACACTTACCTGGAAGCCAAGCAAGTTTGGTTCTCACCAATCCGAAAATCCAGTGAAGTAACTGGATACCAACGCGCCCCTGCATCAGAAGCAGGATGGAGAGCTTGTCCTTCCAGACCCTAAGGTGAGACGCTACAAGAAATCACAGAAGGGTTTCGAGGAGGGTGAGAGGGGAAAGTGGGAGGCCGATTGCATTACCCCGCAGACAGTTAATCCCCTATTTTCGCCTACAGAAGGATACTTCTGCGAGCCAGACAAGCCAGATTTGGGGGCCCGGTCCAGTCCGTCTTCCGAACCCTGCGCATCACCTTAGAAGAGGTCACAGCAGCGCGAACCAGGCCAGCGCCTCCGTGGGAGTCAGGTGAGCGTAACAGCATCCACCTTAGCAGAAGTATTTCTGGAAAACATTGTCAAGCTACGTGGTTTCCCATCAGTTCTGGTCTCTGATCGAGGCAGCCAGTTTGTATCCAGTTTTTGGAGAAAATGTTGCACAATGGCACAGATAGACGTCCGGCTATCTACCAGTCATCACCCCCAAACGGATGGCCAAACCGAGAAGGCCAACCGGACCCTCAAGCAGTATTTACAGTGCATGCTGCACCATAAATTAAGAGATTGGAAGGACTTACTTTGGATAGCCGAGTACGCGTACAACAATTCCATACATTCTAGCACGGGACAAACACCTTTTTACACCCTGTATGGCAGACATCCGCGTACCTCCGAACTCGACCTTCCTGCCAGCTTGGAAATGCCTGCAGTAAAGACTCTTCACACAACCATCACTCAGGCTTTCAGAAAGGCGAAGGAACATCTTATTCATGCTAAAGAAAAACAAAAGCACTTCGCCGACCAGCATCGGAGAAAGGCCCCAGACTATCAAGTGGGAGACAAGGTTTGGTTAGCCGCCAAATATGTACCCATCAAAGGGACTCGGACCTTCCATCCTCGATACTTAGGACCCTATACCATCAAGGCAATTATCAACCCAGCAGCCGTCAAATTGGACTTACCACCTAATCTACAAATCCATCCGGTATTCCATGTGTCCCTCTTAAAACCAATGCAACCTGGTACACGAGTCAAGACACCACCTAAACCCATACTTATTGATGGAGAACCAGAATTCGAAGTCAAAGGCATCCTGGACTCTAAATACACTAGACCCAAGTTATATTACCTCGTCGACTGGAAGGGATTTGGACCCCAAGATAGATCCTGGGAGCCCAGTGAGAACATCGATGCACCACACCTGATCAGGAAGTTTCATCAGAACTTCCCAACTAAACCTGGACCAGACAGGAGACACACCATGGGAGGGGCCGTGGGGGGGAGTGCTGTCATGAACCTCAGCCCTGATCCCCACTGGCAAGCCCATTGGCCAGGTGGAATCAGACTTCGTATCGCAAATAAGGCCTGGCATCCGCTTCACAGGCCCTCTTGGGGCCAGTCCTGGCGCCTTTGGTGCCAGGCTCATAAACAGGGAAAGACATCAGCTTAAGGAACTACTTTATTCAGGCTTTCAGCCAACATGGAGGCATCCACATAGCTTGATTCCTAGAACCAAACTCTGCGGTATGGTGTTTTGGGTGTGGTGGCCTAGGGACTACTTTACCTGGACTACTTTGCAGAGGCTATTTAAACCACACCCGAACAAGACAACACGCTTTGCGGTACTTTGCTACTAGCAACGTGACGCTCACCGTGTCCAGCTTCTCACGAGCCTGGCAAGATCCGGACCTGCAGAAAAACAAAGAACATGGTTAGCAGCAGAATCTTACCTGCAATCTCCATCCTTCACTGTTCACAGCTCCTGGGCAGCTCTGTTTGGATGGTTCGCTGCCCGTATTGAAGGACCTAAGAAAGGAAGAAAGACATCATTAAAGAAGGTAGTAGAGACATTTCAACCACGAATTGCTTAGAGACTTACCTGGCTGGTGGTTGTTCGACCGGTGTAGCTCCGGAACTCCATCCGCGCTGGGAGCCCACCGCGACCTACGAAAAAGAGAAAACACAGGTCATTGAAGACAAGACATCGCCGCACTGCGCAAAGCGCCTACTTACCTATTGTGCACCATCATTTACCTGCGAGAACCAGCCTACCCAGGTCGCCAAGCGGACGCTCCGTGCACCTAAGGGAGATATAAAGAGACATTATTGAACAGAGAAAAGGCATGCAAGAATAACAACGCCATAAACCGCAATAAGACCTACCTGAAAGACATTACTTGGGCCGCTGTCAGTGAAATAACTGGACCGCACGCGCCCACGAAAGACAACGCGCCCCTGCCCAGAAAGCAGGACGGAGAGCCCACCAACTTCGATAACAAGGTGAGAAGAGAACCCGGAGGGGCTGAAATCACAAGGGAGGCGGGGGAAGGCTTACCTTGGTCGTCTAATTCTAAACATAGTCTTCATCTCCAGGCAGAATTCTACTGAGAACCACACCAGGGAATCATTGAGAAGGGCACCGGCGACCAACTGGCTGGGTGACGTCCCCGTGGATACCAGGTGAGCGTAACAGATCTCAGAGCAGAACGTGGCAGAGGAGGAGATTACCCGGTGTCCACAAAGAGGAACATTGCTTCCCTGATGTAAGAGATATGGGAGGATTAGAACAGACACTGGAGGTAAACTGGATAAAATCAATATTAGGTCTGACAAGATGGATGAGAGACTACAAGAAGTTAAAAATAATCAGTCATCCTTATACACCTTGGAAACTCAGATGGAAATGCGAATGGCCGAGTTGGAGAGAAGAGATGCAGAAAACACCCTCAAGATAGATGATTTCGAGTATCGACAGAGGAGGAATAACCTCAGATTTTTCAGCCTACCCGAGAAGGAGGGGGAGACAGAAGGAGACTTGAGGGCAGCCATACATGAGTTGGTGAAACTCTTGGTTGGAGACAACACCATCGATGAGCCCAAAATCGATAGGGTGCACAGGTTTTGTGGGGCAACTAGAGGCCCAAGATCCGTTCTCACACGTTTTCATAACTATCCAGATAAGCTGAAGATCTTGGAAAAGGTGAGGGCTATGGGCCAGGTGATGCAAGGCTCTGCAAAAATTACGGTCTTCCAAGACTTGTCCACCGTTATATTGGTTAAGCAGCATTTATGTGCTCCGTTTATGAAATGGTTGAATGGGAAGGGGTGAGGTACAGATGGGGCTTCCCCTTCTGCATCACCTTTGAGGTGGATGGATACAACTACAAGCTGATCCCCGAAGACGACATTCGTAGAGTCAGTGGCTGAGCCTGTACTGGATGAAGGAATGAGGGCCCCAGACAATAGACATTGGCAGATAAAGGTGCCCAATAGGCACCTGGTGCCAGGTTCAAGGAAATTTAGGAAATTGAACACCTCTACGGTGACTAACACTTGAGAACCTCTTTCCCCAGCGGTTTTGGATTTCTGGTTACATACAGTGTTTTTTCATGTCTCAATTGGGAATGCAAGCGCTGATATGATGTCCTAGATGGGGAAGGTTTTGTTTCCCAATTTGAAGGGATGGTTCAAATAGTTATTGATGAAAGGAGAAAGGGAAAGGGAATCAGGGGTGGGGGGTTTTGAGGGAGTTGGAATGGAGGGGCTCTTGGGTAGGAGGAGAATGTGTAGGGGACCCGGTAAGTCGGGTATTATTGGTGGTCTGGCACTTGACCAGTGATGTTAACTGGGAAGGATCAAGCACTACAGGGAGTACGGGGTAGAAAAGAGGGCAGTGGGGTGGGGGTTTCTGTAGGTCTGGCATAGGGGAAGGGCTAGTGAAATTTGGTGGGACCCGAGTAGAAGATACTCGGAGTATGTGGTGGTGTGAACAGTTGGTGACATTGGTAATATGTCAATTGCGGACCTGTACAGGGGGGAGGGCAGACAACCTGTGGATCTGTACGTTAAATGTGAAAGGGCTTAACTCACCAACTAAAAGATCCCTGGTTGCTAGAGAGTTTCAGAGAGTGGGGATGGATGTTCTCTTCCTCCAAGAGATGAAGTTCTCACTGGGGGAGGAAAGGACGGTTCCTTGTGGTCTTCTGGGGCAGGTGTATTGTGGGTCAGGAAACAGGAAATACTAGAAAAGGGAGGGGGCATCTTGCTACGTAGGAGAGTGAGGATGGAGGAGGCGAAGGTGTGAAAGAGTGCGAATGGGAGGGCTCTGTCAGTTTCGGGTCTCATTAAGGAGGTAAGATTTACTTTTGCTGCGTTGTATGCCCCAACCAAGGGCAGTTGAAATGAGGGGGTAGGGCATTTAATTGTAGAGAGGGACCTCAATATGTGGGCAGATTAATTGCTGGACAGAAGAGCCTTGGGGCCAGCAGGAACATAGGCCCCCTCAGTGGGTGGCGAAGGCTTCCAGGCTTGTTTGGATTTGCAAAGTCTACGGGATGCGTGGCGCTTCTTCCACCCCTAGGAGAGAGGTTTCACCTTCTATTCTCCACCCCAGGCAACCTATACTCATATTGATTGCCTCTGTATTTCGAGAGAGCTGTGGCAGTTAGCCCTGGGTTCAGAGATTCACCCAATTGTTGGTCAGATCATTATATGGTCTCCCTCAACTTATCTTGGGTGGGGTTGAGTTCTCGCACCTCATCATGGACTTGCATTGAATCCCAATGGAAGGCCCTAGTGTTTAGAGAAAATGTTTGAGGAGACAATTAAGGAATATTTCCTTCTGAATGACACAGCAGAGGTGGATCAGGGCAAGGTTTGGGATGCGGCAAAGGCGACTTGGAGGGGTCTCTTGTTCGGAGAGGGAGCACGGAAGAAGAGGGAGAGGACATTGCTGGAGAATAGATTGCACCCTGAGATAGGGGCCCTGGAAAGACAGATACAAGCGTCGGAGGGGGTAGTGGCAGAATGGATAGAGGAAGTGAGAGGTAAGAGGGATGAATTAAGGTTGGTGGATGAAGGTAAAATAATCCGAAAGCTTCCATTTCTGAAGCACAAATATTCTGAAAAAGAGGACAAGGCAGATGCCCTGTGGGCAGCCCGTTTGTGTGGTAGGTGCGCAAACAGATTATATCGAAGTGGGGGATCTTGTGGTAAGTTGGAGACGTCATCCAGGCGATTGTGGAGAGTTTTGCCTTCTTCTACGAGGGGCTATATGATGGAGTGGGACAACCAGATGTAGAGGCCATAGAGGCTTACTTGAGAGAGGTGGTGTTACTGACACTGATCCCGGAAGAGATTAGGGAAATGGATGCCCCTATCACTGGGGACAAGATTATGTTTACGATCCGAAGTCTGCAGTTGGGGAAGGCACCACGAAGGCGGATATACCTCAGGTTTCTTTAAGTCATTTCTGGGCATCCTGCTCTCGCATCTGGTTAAATTGTTTAACAACATCTTGGAAACCGGCCGGGCACTGAATTCGTTTGTGCTGGCCCTTATCTCAGCAATACCTAAAGAAGGCAGAGGTCCCAAGTTCTGGGGGTCGTGTCACCCAATTTCACTCCTCAATGTGGACGGAAAGATATTCACTTGAGTTCTGGCTTTGAGGCTGGAAGTGCATGCACCACGTTTGGTTCATTCTGACCGGGTGAGATTTATAAGGGGACCGCAAGGAGCGGATATGATGCAAAAATCTCTGCACTTGATCAAATGGGCCGGAGGCAAGGGAGGTAACCCCAAACTCCTGTTGGTTGACTCAGAGAAGGTGTTCAACAGAGTGGACTGGGACTTCCTGAAGGCAGTCCTACTTAATTTTGAACTGGGGGATAGGTTCCTGCAAGGAATCATGGCTTTATATTCAGACCCAAAGGCCTGTGTGGCCGCCAATGGGTGCTTTTCTCATTGGTCTAGTTTGGGGCAGGGCACAGGGCAGGGTTGTCCCCTTTTGCCGATTCTCTTTGCTCTTTCTTTAGAACCTTTGGCTCAAAGGTTGCGAGCTGACCATTGAGTGAAATGTATTGCGATGGGGAGCGTGGACTACAAATTGGGAATATATGCAGATGACATATTATTGCATCTTAAGAATCCAGTATCCTCGGTCCCGGTGGCGGGGGGAGTTAGTAGAACAATATGGAATGTTATCCAGTTTTAAAATTAATAAGGATAAGTCCATACTAATCCCTTTGAACCAAATGGGGGAGGGTGATTTCCAGAGGTTGTCCCCCTTCGGAATGAAGATCAGTGAAGACCAGTTCCGCTATCTGGGTATAAACGTTACAAGGGAAATGCGGGGACTCTATGAGGCAACCCCCCCCCCGCTACTGAAGCTGTTCACGGATATGGAGAAATGGGGAAGATTAACTATGTCATGGCTCAGGCAGCTGAATGCTTTCTCCCCAGGATCCTGTACTTGTTTCAGATGATCCCGGTTTGGATCCCCGACTGTATGTTTCAGGAGGTGAAGGAGCACCTTCTGAAGTTCCTGTGGCAGGGGAAGAAGGCCATGGTGGCGTATGAGGTCTTGGTGCCCCCAAAAAGATAAAGGGGATGGGGGTTTTCCAGACCTGTACCTGTATTAAAAGGCTACTTGATTTGAATCTGAACCCGATCATTGATAAATGCAAGTTGGATGTCTCATCCTGGCAGTCTCTTGCAATGGGCTTGATGGGTAAGGCGCCCTTTTTAAAATGATATACCTGCCCAAGTTTCTTAATGCATTACAGAATGCTCCACTTCCGGTATCCAGGAAGGTCTTAAGCAGGATCGATTGGGTGCTTAGGAAGCTTCTTTGGGGGGATAAACAAGGTTGCATTGACCTTAAGACTCTCCAGCGGTCGGTTTGGGAGGGAGGGATTGGTGCTACTGAATAGCACAGTTTGGAGTCTTGGACGAGGTGGCTGCACAGTGACCCCGGGTTGCCTCAAATTGTATCTGAATGTGGATGGAGGGGTGGGAGGACCCCGGTGCAGGTTTTATATGGAAAGAAGAGGAGAGGAGAGGCGCTTCCACTTATGTTGAAGCATGTGCAACAGGTGTGGGAGGAGGCACATACGCATATTGTTTGGCGTGGGATGCCGACTCTAAGTCAACCCTTGTGGGGCAACGCACATCTCCCTGAGCTCTGCAAAATGGGTCACTTTAGACATTGGGAGAATTTGGGGATTCGGAACCTGGTGGACGTGGTACAGGGGGATGGTCTCCTTCCCATTTAGGTGCTGCAGGAGAGGTTTTGCCTTGGCGGTGGCACATGCTTTAGGTATATACAGCTGTCGCATGCTGTGAGAGTCCAGTTTCTGTCATGATTCCTGCCTCTCATTTCCCCAGCCCTCCAAGATGTCAGGCTAGAGCCAGGCCACGATCACCTACATGGCCCTCAAGGGCCTCTCCATCCCTCCAAAGACCCACTTGGAGTCAGACTTGGCGCTTGTGGCACCAGACTCACTCACTCCCATAGGATAACAATGGGGATTGGACTTGTAGTGCATTGATGGGGACAAGATGGATGCCCCCACATATTTCGGTTCCCAGAACTGCATGTGCAGTCTAGTCTTTTGGGTGTGGTTCAGCCCAGAGACACCTGGGATACCCAGAGACTATTTAAGCCATGCCCAGGCTGAGAAACATGCTTTGTGTTTTCTGCACCTGCAGCGTGACACTCACCGTGTTCGGATCGGTCTCCAGTAGGCCTGCATCTTTTGTCTGCGCTCAGCTCCTGCAAGAACAAGAACACCGTTAGGAACAGCCTTACCTTGCGGCGCTTCTGCCCATCATTCATCGCTTCTTCTGTTCTGCAGGCATCTTCGGCGGTGTCATTCCCATCCCGGCACGCCACTTCCTAAGGAAAAGGGAAAAGAACAGAAAAAAGGCATTAGTAAGAATTCAGCAAATCTTTGCTTATTTTTAAAGACTGTACGAGCTTCAAACGCTTACCTGAATCCCAGCCGCTCTGGGGAACTCTGTCTTCGGAACTTCTCATCCATCTGCAAGAGGGAAAAGACACTCCAGGTTAGCGTGAAAACATCTTGAGGCGCCGCATACCACGCTTACTCACCGCATTTCTTCTTCATAACCGGCATCCATGCTGAAAATGTTGCAGCACTGTCCGGCCATCATCTAAGGAAGGAAAGGAACGAAGTTAGAGAACTGTTCAAAAGACTCATTATACTTACCTGTCAGACTCTTGCCAGTTAAGTAACTAGGCAGCAACGAGCCTGCATCAATCTAAGCGCCCCTGCACTGAAAGCAGGACGGAGAGCACACTTTCCAAGAAAACAAGGTGAGCTGTGGATCAAAGGGAAGGGTTGGACCCCGGGGAAAAGGGGTTCAAGCACACAGAGACAATAGGGAGTTAAACTCTACCAATCCTGTGTTTCAGGCCCAGTCTCCAGTCGAGTAGACTCCAGGGAAGGGTTTGAGGTCGTAAGAGGTCAGAACAGGCTGAGTGACGTCCCCGTGGATACCAGGTGAGCGTTACAGTTTCCTGGCTTGAGTTAGATCCCACAGTGCTCCCCATTGGAGGCTAACCTACTCCCTATGTGATTGTGGTATGGACCCCTATTAGCTGGAGGGGAGCTGAGAAGATCTGCACCTAGAGAGGCACTCCAGTGGGGGTATCTCTTACTGGGGAGCTATGTTACAGCAAAGGTATTTCCCTTGTGTTTGGGCTAGCAGCACCCAGAGGACCCCCTGGGAGGGAGAGAGGGGGTGAACCGGGATTTCTACGGGTGGTGTTTTGTGAGAAGAAGGGACACACGCTGTGGCCCCAGCATTGAAGAGAGGAGAGTGACCACACAGGAGAAGTGACTGAATCGGGCTTGCATGGGGGACTCATGCCTCGTATGGACTGGAAAGTGGAGTTTGGACAATTTCAATATCCACGGAGGCAGGAGCCTGAGAGGGCGATATTAGTGCAGAATGTGGCAGAGGAGGGAGATTACCTGGTGTCCACAAAGAGGGACATTGCTTCTTTGATGGAAGAGATACGGGAGGATGAGAACAGACATTGGAGGTAAACTGGATAAAATCAATATTAGGATTGAAAAGATGGATGAGGGACTACAAAAAGTGAAAAATAATCAGCCGTCCTTAGACACCTTGGAAACCCAGATGGAAATGCGAATGGCTGAGTTGGAGAGAGAGATGCGGAAAACACCCTCAAGATTCATGATTTCGAGTGTCGAGAGATGAGGAATAACCTCAGATTCTTCGGCCTATCGAGAAGGAGGGGAAGACAGAAAGAGACTTGAAGACAGCCATACATGGGGTGGCAAAACTCTTCTTTGGAGACGCACCATCGATGAGCCTAAAATTGATAGGGTGCACAGGGTTTGTGGGGCAAGTAGAGGCCCAAGTTCCGTTCTCGCTCATTTTCATAACTATCCAGATAAACTGAAGATCCTGGAAAAAGGGAGGGCTATGGGCCAGGTGATGCAAGGCTCTGCAAAAATCACGGTCTTCCAAGACTTGTCACCCATTATATTGGCTAAGCAGCATTTATGTGCTCCGCTTATGAGATGGTTGAATGGGAAGGGGGTGAGGTACAGATGGGGCTTCCCGTTCGCCATCACCTTTGAGGTGGATGGATACAACTACAAGCTGATCACCGAAGACGACATTCGTAGAGTCACTGGTTGAGCCTGTACTGGATGAAGGAACGAGGGGCCTAGACAATAGACATTGGCAGATAAAGGTGCCAATGGTGCCAGGTTCAAGGAAACTTAGGAAATTGAACACCTCTATGGTGACTAACACTTGAGAACCTCTTTCCCCAGCGGTTTTGGATTTCTGGTTACGTACATTGTTTTTTCTTGTCTCAATTGGGAATGCAAACACTGATATGATGTCCTAGATGGGGAAGGTTTTGTTTCTCAATTTGAAGGGATGGTTCAATTAGTTATCGATGAAAGGGGAAAGGGAAAGGGAATCAGGGGTGGGGGTTTTGAGGGAGTTGGATTGGAGGGGCTCTTGGGTAGGAGGAGAATGTGGAGGTGACCCGGTAGATCGGGTGTTATTGGTGGTCCGGCACTTCACCAGTGATGTTAACTGGGAGGGATCAGGCACTACAGGAGGTAGGGGAAAGAAAAGAGGGCAGTGGGGTGGGGGTTTATGTGGGTCTGGCATAGGGGAAGTGCTAGTGAAATTTGGTGGGACCCGAGTAGAAGATACTCGGAATATTTGGTGGTGTGAACAGTTGGTGATATTGGTAATATGGCAATTGCGGACCTGAACAGGGGGAGAGGGCAGACCCTCTGCGGGTCTATTCGTTAAATGTGAAAGGGCTTAACTCACCGACTTAAAGATCCCTGGTTGCAGAGAGTTTCACAGAGTGGGGATGGATGTTCTCTTCTTCCAAGAGACGAAGTTCTCCTCGGGAGAGGAAAGGACGGTTCCTTGTGGTCTTCTGGGGCAGGTGTATTGGGGGGTCAGGAAATACTAGAAAAGGGGGGGTGGCATCTTGCTACATAGGAAAGTGAGGATGGAGGAGGCGAAGGTGTGAAAGAGTGCAGATGGGAGGGCACTGTCAGTTTCAGGTCTCATTAAGGAAGTAAGATTTACTTTTGCTGCGTTGTATGCCCCAACCAAGGGCAGTTGAAATGAGGGGGTAGGGCATTTAATTGTAGAGAGAGACCTCAATATGTGGGCCGATTAATTGCTGGACAGAAGAGCCTTGGGGCCTGCAGGAACATAGGCCCCCTCAGTGGGTGGCAAAGTCTTCCAGGCTTATTTGAATTTGCAAAGTCTACGGGATGCCTGGCGCTTCTTCCACCCCTAGTAGAGGGGTTTCATCTTCTACTCTCCACCCCATTCGACCTATACTCATATTGATTACCTCTGTATTTCGAGAGAGCTGTGGCAGTTGGCTTTGGGTTCAGAGATTAACCCAATGATTGGTCGGATCATTATATGGTCTCCCTCGACTTATCTTGGGTGGGGTTGAGTTCTCGCACCTCATTATGGCCTTGCATCGAATCCCTATGAAAGGCCCTAGTGTTTAGAGAAGAGTTTGAGAAGACAATTAAGGAATATTTCCTTCTGAATGACACAGCAGAAGTGGATCAGGGCACGGTTTGGGATGCGGCAAAGGCAACTTGGAGAGGTCTCTTGATCAGAGAGGGAGCACGGAAGAAGAGTGAAAGGACTTTGTTGGAGAATAGATTGAGCACTGATATAGGGGCCTTGGAAAGACAGATACAAGCGTCGGGGGGGTAGTGGCAGAATGGATAGAGGAAGTGAGAGGTAAGAGAGAGGAATTAAGGTTGGTGGAAGAAGGTAAAATAATCTGAAAGCTTCAATTTCTGAAGCAGAAATATTATGAAAAATGGGACAAGGCAGACGCCCTGTGGGCAGCCCGTTTGTGTGGTCAGTGCGCAGACATATTATATCGGGAGTGGGGGATCTGGTGCTAAGTTGGAGACGTCATCCATGGGATTGTGGAGAGTTTTGCCTCCTTCTATGAGGGGCTATAAGAGGGAGTGGGACAACTAGATGTGGAGGCCATAGAGGCTTACTTAAGAGAGGTGTAGTTACCAACACCGACCCCAAAAGAGGTTAGGGAAATGGATGCCCCTATCACTGGGGACACGATTATGTTCACCATCCGACCTCTGCTTTTGCGGAAGGCACCTAGAAGGCGGATATACCTTGGGTTTCTTTAAGACATTTGCAGGCATCTTGGTCCCGTATCTGGTTAAATTGTTTAACAACATCTTGGAAACCCGCCGGGCACCGAATTCGTTTGTGCGGGCCCTTATCTCAGCAATACCTAAAGAAGGCAGAGGCCCCTGGGTCTTGGGGTCATGTCACCAAATTTCACTCCTCAATGTGGACGGAAAGATATTCACTCGAGTTCTGGCTTTGAGGGTGGAAGTGCATGCACCACGTTTGGTTCGTTCAGACCGGGTGGGATTCATAAGGGGACGGCAAGGAGACGATACAATGTGAAAATCTCTGCACTTGATCGAATGGGCCGGAGGCAAGGGAGCTAACCCCACACTCCTGTCGGTTGACACGGAGAAGTTGTTCAACAGATTGGACTGGGACTTCCTGAAGGCAGTCCTCCTTAAGTTTGGAGTGGGGGATAGGTTCCTACAAGTAATCATGGCTTTATATTCAGACCCAAAGGCCTGTGTGGCCGCCAATGGGTGCTTTTTTCGTTGGTCTAATTTGGGGTGGGGCACAGGACAGGGTTGTCCCCTTTTGCCGATTCTCTTTGGTCTTTCTTTAGAACCTTTGGCTCAAAGGTTGCGAGTTGACCATTGAGTGAAAGGTATTGGGATGGGGAGCGTGTAATACAAATAGGGACTATATGCAGACGGCATATTATTGCATCTTAAGAATCCAGTATCCTCGGTCCCGGCGGTGGGGTAGTTAATAGAACAATATGAAGTGTTATCCGTTTCAAAATTAATAAGGGTAAATCCATACTAATCCCGTTGGACCAGATGGGGAGGGTGATTTCCAGAGGTTGTCCTTCTTGGGAATGAAGATCATTGAAGACCAGTTGCGCTATCTGGTTATAAACGTTACAAGAGAAATGCGGGGGCTCTATGAGAACCCCCCCCTGCTACTGAAGCTGTTCACGGATATGGAGAAATGGGGAAGATTAACTATGTCATGGCTCGGGCAGCTGAATGATTTCTCCCCAGGATCCTGTACTTGTTTCAGATGACCCCGATTTGGATCCCCGACTCTATGTTTCTGGAGGTGAAGGGGCACCTTCTGAAGTTCCTGTGGCAGGGGAAGAAGGACATGGTGGTGCATGAGGTCTTGGTGCTCCCGAAAAGAAAAAGGGGGTGTGGGTTTTCCAGACCTTTTCCTGTATTACAAGACTACTCAAATTCGAATCCTGATTCCACATTTGAGGGAACAACAGCAATATCAATGGTTGGGGTTGGATAACTTTCACCTTAGGCTACCGACGGTAGGGAATGGCTATGTGCGCAAGAGATCAGATCCTGAGAAGGATCAGAGAACACCCTATCTTGGGGGTTATTTGGAACATTTGGCAGAAGGGTCCTGAGATGAAAGGGGTGATGCCCTGGCCCTCTCCGCTGAGCTAACTGTGGGCACCAGGTGTGAGTGACCACATTCCAGATTTGGAAAGGTTTCAGAGCTGGTTTGAGGCAGGTTTAATGAGAATTGGTCAATTGTGGAGATAAGGTCAGTTTATCCCCTTAGTGGATATGGAGGTGGGTTGGGGATGGGAAAGTTGTTGGTATTTTCAGATATGCAACTGAAGCGAGTAATTACATCGGAGCCCTGGAAGGAAAATATACAGGGAGACCTCAATGCCTTGGAGAAAATCTTAGATTCTCAGAGGGAGATGAAGGGACTGATCTCGTCTTTATATGGGCAGGGAAGGGGAACACAGAGATACTTCGGAATCAATGGCAAAGGGATCTGGGTTTTGAATTGGATGCTCCATCATTATTGCATAATATGTGCTGTAGGGCGTACAAAGTTTCGATCGCATGCCAGTACAAGTTTCATGTGATTAAGCTTTTGCACAGGCAGCAGTATGATCCGGTGCGACTTTCAAAATTGTTCTTGGGGGTGAATCCTCTTTGCTGGCATGAATGTGGAGCTTGGCCTGACTATTTGCACATGTGGTGGGGCTGTGAGAGGGTGCAGGTCTTCTGGGATGAAGTGCTTGGATGGATTAAAGAATTGGATAGGGTCCCCCGGGTTGAGGACAACATTATTGGTTTTATTTGGCTTGGAGGGTAGTGAGGGGGAATACAGTAGCCTGCCACACTTGGCGCACTCTTTCTTATTGGCGGGATGGGCATACTTAGCAATGCACTAGAAGAGGTTGTTGCATCCGGGTAAGAAGGAATGGACAAAAAATTGCAAAGAATATTCATGCGGTGGAAAGAATCACAGCAGCCATCCATGTCAGTAGTATTATTGTGATTTTATTTGTGTTGTGTTTTGAAACTCAAAGGCCTTGAAATAAATGTATTTGTATTTTTAATATATCTACACCTGACTGGGAGTGATTTGTAAGTGTCCTTTACTCTGTGTGCTCATTGCAGTCTTTCATAAATCCTCACCCCTCCTGAGACCTCGTCTTGACCGCCTTCAATGCTGCCTTGATTGATCTGGCTTGTCCAGAAGGCTACCCTATTCCAAGAAACTAGGCTGGCCTTCTGAACCTCTGCCCACCAGGTCAGGGTTCAGAAATCCATCTTAACAATCTCGTCTTTATATGGTGCTCTGGTGGAGGCAGGGAAGGGAAACACAGAGATACTTCGGAATCAATGGCAAAGGGATGTGGGTTTGGAATTGGATGCACCATTATGGCATACAATGTGCTGTAGGGCATGCAAGTATTTGATTGCGTGCCAGTACAAGCTTCATGCGATTAAGCTTTTGTACAGGGGGCAGTATGATCCAGTGAGACTTTCAAAAATGTTCTCGGGGGAGAGTCTTCTTTGCTGGCATGAATGTGGAGCTCAGGCTTACTATTTGCACATTTAGGGCTGTGAGAGGGTGCAGGTCTTCTGGGATAAAGTGCTTGAATAGATTAAAGAATTGGATAGTTTCCCACAGGTTGAGGACAACATTATTGGTTTTATTTAGCTTGGACGGTAATGAGGGGGAATAGAGTAGCCTGCCAAACTTGGCGCACACATTCTTATTGGCAGGAAAGACATGCTGTGATGGTTGACCTAAAACATGGCGCTGGTGCGCAGTGCATTCTGGGGGAACTCAGAGCCATGATGGATATTTATCCATGCCTCAGTGGAAAGCTACACTTGCTTTGCGAAACAACATGTTTTCAACGTTATTTGCTGATGGGCTTGGAATGCAGGCCTTCCCAGCCAAGGACACGGCACTGGGAAAGCTAAGATCTGCAGGTGCCGTCTGGTACCTGATAGCGAAGTTTGTTTTGGTCTGCTATGCCTGTGCCAAGGTTTTGAGATGAGTTATGGAATTGTTTCCCGGGGCGTTTAGGAGAGAGAAGTGCTTTGCTCCTTGAGGTTACTGTCGGTTGATTCAGCTGGCAACCAACGGTCACCCATCAATGCGCAAGCGCACTGCCAGAAGGTTCAAGAAGTTTCCACCCCTTGTTGAGGAGGGCATATATGCGGAAGCCCTCAACGGTCAGGCGGGATAAGCACAAAGACTTCAGTCGGAGGGGGGACGCTTCGGTCCGACACTCCTGTGGGTTGTTGTGCTCTTGGCCTGGCTGTTATCGGGGTCTTTCAGCCGCTTCTGGCGAGATGAAGTTCCATTAAGCTACGCCCACGGTGATGTATTTCTTTCTTTGACTTCTTTATATTTTCTGTGATCTATGCCCATGTGAGTTGTACGAGTTATTTCTATGTACCTGTAAGCTTTGAATAAATAGCAGTAAAGAGCTGATTATCTTCTAAAGTGTGCGTGGCTGTGAATTATTGTGTCTGTTTTTGGGTTGAAGTATTTGCTCTATAATTGCACCGGTGATTTATGGTAGTTCCGTGCACTTTTCAGAGGAGAGCAATACATTTTTGGCGACGAGGATGGGATATTTGTGATGAATTGCTCCAAATATTAAAGAATCTGTCTGTATGCAGCAGAGATATTTGTGATGAACTGTTCCAAATAATCTGTTTGAAGCTAAGTTATTTGTGATGAACTGTTCCAAATAATCTGTTTGAACGAGCGAAAGGTTGTTTTAATTGGGCAGTGAGTGTTGAACTGTGTTAAGCTGTTTTGTTTTTCTTCTGTTTTCCCTTGCTGTGAAATGACGATTGTGTGAGAGAATGCAGAGCAGGCTGTCGCCTTTCCTTGGTCGTCTCACTGCAGCTCTGAGACAGCCAATAGACAGCACCTTTTGTGTTGGCCTGCCGCGGCCGATAGCATGTGTGGTTGAGATCTTTCCTCTTCAGTAAAGCAGTCGTGGCTGACTTACTGCTGGGAAATGAAACCAAGGAGCCGAAAAGCCGTGAGCAAAGTGGAAAAAACTTCTATGTTCACAGTGCTCCGATGAATGATGAATTAAAGATTTATGTTCAATTAGGAAAGAATTTTTTTTTCATGCGGTTTCCCTTGACAAAGTTGCAAAGTGAAAGCTTGCTCTATTTTGGCATGAGAGCAGAGAAAGAAAAAATTGCGAGTATTTGATGAGCAAATTGTGAACTAGTGTTTAAACATTAAACATTGCGATTCAGCCCCAGTGTGCTACTGAGTGGGGGGCTGTAATATCAAGGAGGCCAGGATGCGCCTTTCTTATAATGTATGCTTTTGAAGTGTTCACATTCCTAAAGATAACGTGGGAATGAGCCGTGTTTAGGAGAAAGAGTAACATCGGTGTTGAAAGCTTAAAGGGTTTGTTTTTGGCAACTATAAATTCCATGTGCTGGCGGTGCATTATGTTTAAGGAACACACTAAAATTGCCTGCTGTGCCATGTTTACAATGGATGAGAGGCTCACTTGAAAAAAAAAGTGAGTGAATGGCATTTGAATTTTCGATTTTTGGGTATTGATTTGAAATTGCAGAACCAGTTTGCAAGGGTTTGGGGGGAAAAGACAATTTACATTTTCTAAATTGCCCCTAGAGTATTTTGACTGTTTGCACGCTATACCATGGAATTGCTGCTAAAAGCAAAAGTACTGTTGTTATTAAGGGATGTATGTTTTATACGAGACAAGGACAAGTTGATTGTGATATATAGTGATAATGTTGTTGACAAATTAACGGCCCACAAGCAATACAGAGTGTGGGTTGCTTTTGCAGATAACGTGCAGGGAGCTGCACTACACATTACATGTTTTGAATGCACTGACATAAGTGGTTATATTCTGGCAATGGTACAACAGAATGGAAAATCTGTGTGTGATAAGACAGCACAAAGATTTAGTGGGTTGCGGGTTCTTTTGAAAGATCGCACAGTGCATTGGAGTGAGTTTGTGAAGCCAAACTACAAGGTTACGAGGAAAAAGAAAAATGTATGCCTTTAAATGGGACATCAGTTTAAACAAGCTAAAAAGACATTTTGCAAAATTACATGAAGTTGAATCTGATAACAAAAAAATGTGCCTCTTTTGAACATGGGAGTCTTGCTGTGCGGAGCTTGTGGCTTGGAGATAACTTGCACTGTCTTGGGCGAGGTGCGCGAAAGAAAAAAAAAACTGTTGAAGGAAGGCAGAAAAGAAAAATGCTGCACTCCTGTTCGGTGAAATGGTGTTTACTGAAGCTGGCAGATCTAAGTTACTGGAACAGTGCAGGAAAGAGTTAATCTGGGTGAACTGTCTGAAACGAGTGCCTTCCATTGAAGCCGCCACAGTTTAAGAGTTATAGAGCAAAGAGATAAGCTTGCTGCGCGCAAGATAAACAATCACATTCCTGCATTCCATCCCCTGTGAGAGACACCGTCAGTGTGAGCAAAAACTGAGGAGGGGGGGGGGTGCAATTACAGAATGCTGAAACTGAACTGAAGGATGATGTATGCAAGTAAAGAATTTGCCCAGTATCAAATGGCAGACTGGGCGCATCGCGCATATGAACATTTGGGGAAAACTGTGCATCTGTGAATGGGCTAAGAAAAGACAGCTGCCCATTTCAAGAGACATTGCCGTGCAAGCTGCATTCCAGTGCCCCATGTGATGTGAACTGAAGTAAAGCGCTGTGCACTGGAGAAGAAACCTCTAGGCGCTTTGTGAGTGAAAATACACAGCTGTCACACAGCCGGCAAAATGCAAGCTACATTGCCAGGGCTGGAGTAACTGACAAAGACATTATGGTGTTCCAGATGGAAGCAAACTAACGAAAGTAACCGTTTTGCAAGAGACAACATGCAGAGCGAGGCTTTGGAGTATAACATGAACACTGCACATTAGCCATGATCCAGAAGCCTCACGGCTTAGTGCAAGAATGAATGATTTGTTGAAGCAAATAAAGGAACTGACTCAAACTATCGCTCTCAAAAGGGTGGCCCGCAAACACCCTTTGGGAAAATGACAAGTGGAAAACCAGAGGCTTGAAAGACACTGCCTGTATGGAGAGAAAATAAACAAGGCTGCTTGTGCAACTGCAGGCAGTATTGGACGAAAAGACTTTACCTATGAGAAATGGAGTGATGCCAGCAGGGCAATCTAAATCAAGATCATGAAATACTGGAAGCAAGTTGGTGCCTGGCATTCGTGATCGCTTTGGTGAAAAAGACCATTGAGAAGTGCGACCTGGGTACTTATTATATGGCTTTTGTAAAATCACAGATCAGTCTGAGGTACCATTGACCAACTATGATCGCATTGCACAAATGAGTTTGTGAGTAGGCGGTTACACCCCGTATGATTGAGTGCAAATAAGCCCTCCAGTAACATGCAGAAGGCTGGTGTTAAGTGAAGGGGTGGACAACGCTGATACATCCTAATGTGGATAAACAATGATAGTGTACCTTTTGATGAAATCATAACCTTTCTGTTTGTATTTTACCTAGGCAAATGACCAAGAAAGTAGATTGGGGGGTAGACGTGTGCAATTGCCGGTTGACACTGATCAGTCAAGCAGACGCATTCTCAGAGAAAGCGAGCCACTGCGACATGCTATTTCAACTTTGAACCTGTCCTGCACCGCACTCAAGGCTGCTAACGTGCGTGAAAAGTGAAAACATTCGTTCGGCAACCTGTGAGAAGTGTCCAACAAAGTAATAACTTTTGCTGAACTGTCACGGTGCGGACTTGGCATATTGTCAAACATTTGATGCTGCACATTCAAATGATTCAGTCGACGGTTGTAATGACCTTGTTGATATGTTTTGTCTTTCTTGTCTAAAGAACTGTGGACAATGAGTTGTGGACTGTGACATCATGCACCACAAACATCTGTGTGAAACAGCACTTGAATGCCAACATGTTGAAACCTGATTCCTAAATGCATTTTGAGATTAATGTATGAAAAAGAAAAAATGAAAGGTTTTGCCCTTCCAAAGGAATTGCCTTAACCAAAGATGTTGATGTTTTGTCTTTTCCAAAATTACTACATTGCATGTAGCCAGGAAAATGATTCATGAATTGTTTGGGCAGCAGGGTTGGGCGAGCAGGAGCATAATATATTTTGAGATAAAATGAATGCGCACACCAAAGTTAACTGTGCGATTAAGGCCTTTGATTTGTAGTAATGCTGCCAAGTGTGTGAGCTCTAATTAGAGATGGTTGACTTTGAAACAGGATGGCTCTTTCCATGTGGTAACATGTGCTTTGACTTGATTAGAACTAATGATGTTTCCTTTACACTCAGTGATAACTCGAGGTAAAAGGTCAACTTTTGAATGTATGGGATTATTTCCTGACTGTGATTAACATGTACATTTGCTATCAGAAGCTGAGGTTTTAGCATTAACCCTTTCATTAGTAGGTGTTTGGGGTTTAGCTGCTGTGGGGTTACAAATCTTTGATGAAATTAGCATGTTTAGTAGTTAAGAGTTTCAATCATATTTCGCAAGCTTTACAAGAGTTACTCCTTGATAGTGAAGTTATTAGAAGAGTTACTTTGCAAAACAGAGCTGCTGTTGATTATCTATTGCTGAAACATAATTTAGGTTGTAACGCAGTTGAAGGGATGTGTTGTTTCAATTTAAGTGACCATTCACGTTCCATTGAAAGTCATATTAGAGGTGTGAGGGTTCTCATTTTCTCAAGTGTCCCAAAATCAAAACAGAAATTGGTGGGATTGGTTATTTTCATGGGTTCCTGATATTGGAAGTACACTGCGTTATGCTTTCGCTTGTATTTGTATTATATTAGCTATCATAATAGCTTGTTGTTGTCCCAATTTGGTTCTGATATTTTGTCGGTTTCAAAGACCGCCTCTTTTGCCACTGGGCTATGGAAAGTAAATATCCAAGGGTGGATTGTGATGGTTGACCTAAAACATGGCGCTGGTGCGCAGTGCATTCTGGGGGAACTCAGAGCCATGATGGATATTTATCCATGCCTCAGTGGAAAGCTACACTTGCTTTGCGAAACAACATGTTTTCAACATTATTTGCTGATGGGCTTGGAATGCAGGCCTTCCCAGCCAAGGACACGGCACTGGGAAAGCTAAGATCTGCAGGTGCCGGCTGGTACCTGATAGCGAAGTTTGTTTTGGTCTGCTATGCCTGTGCCAAGGTTTTGAGATGAGTTATGGAATTGTTTCCCAGGGCGTTTAGGAGAGAGAAGTGCTTTGCTCCTTGAGGTTACTGTCGGTTGATTCAGCTGGCAACCAACGGTCACCCATCAATGCGCAAGCGCACTGCCAGAAGGTTCGAGAAGTTTCCACCCCTTGTTGAGGAGGGCATATATGCGGAAGCCCTCAACGGTCAGGCGGGATAAGCACAAAGACTTCAGTCGGACGGGGGACGCTTCGGTCCGACACTCCTGTGGGTTGTTGTGCTCTTGGCCTGGCTGTTATCGTGGTCTTTCAGCCGCTTCTGGCGAGATGAAGTTCCATTAAGCTACGCCCACGGTGATGTATTTCTTTCTTTGACTTCTTTATGTTTTCTGTGATCTATGCCCATGTGAGTTGTACGAGTTATTTCTATGTACCTGTAAGCTTTGAATAAATAGCCGTAAAGAGCTGATTATCTTCTAAAGTGTGCGTGGCTGTGAATTATTGTGTCTGTTTTTGGGTTGAAGTATTTGCTCTATAATTGCACCGGTGATTTATGGTAGTTCCGTGCACTTTTCAGAGGAGAGCAATACACATGCCTAGCAATGCACTAGAAGAGGGTGTTGCTCCCGGGTAAGAAGGAATGGACAAACACTGCAAAGAATATTTATGTAAAGGAAAGAATCACAGCAGCCATCCACTTCTGTAGCGCGAACGTTGAGACGGAAGGGGCTGACTTTTTGACTAAGAACATATGTCACCTGAAGGTATGGTTGTGGGGCAGAGGGATTGATAGAGGGGATTAGGGACTGTGGAGGTGGTCTTTGAGGTGCTCTAATCTTGAAATGTGTAAATGCTAAAGCTATACCGGGAGGAGGGGATCCAGTGGATGGAAGGTGGATACACAGGCCAAGTTTGAACAGACTGTGACACTGGTGCATTTACTTAGGTCTGATGGGGGTGACAGCCTTTACCAGGGGGATGGTGGGAGGGGAGAAGGGAGTTGGGAAGTATATATTGTATTGTGCTATTAGCCATATCTTATTTTGTAACCATGGAAAAAGTTAATAAAGTTGAATTTATATATATATATATATATATATATATATATATATATATATATATATATATATATATATATATATATATATATATATATATATATGAAAAAAATGCCTTTTGAAAAAAGACAGCAAGTGGAATGCACTCCAGAGAGCAGCTGCAATCAAGAACCAATATCCTTGCAGCAAAAGAAAGTGGAAAGAAACTCCTCAGCACTCCTGGCAACACGTTTTCTTTATTGGTGTGAGTACATCAGGAAGGAAAACAAAAAAATATATATATATAAATTACATGGACGCGGTAGCGTCCATGTAGTTATGGTTAAGTTGGTGTTTCCATATGAAGAACATTTTTTGGGTGGCTTATAACTTCGCTCCCTCTGGACGAATCCTCACCAAACTTTGCAAAAGAAGTATATGGCCCACTCCGAATTAGTTTGCAAAGTTTGGAGAGGTTTGGTCCAGGGGGGGAAAAGTTATAGGGGGTCCCAAAATGTTTGTTTTTTCCCATAGACATCATGGGAAAAAACTTTGCGCACGCCTACAGCCCAAACCGCTGGACGGATTTACACCAAATTTGTGGTAGGAGTGGGGGCTTGGTCCCGAAAGCGTGCTTTTGCAAATTTGGTGTAAATCCGTCCAGTAGTTTTTTTTAAAATGACCAAAATGTAAGGCAAAAAAATTAGTGATATCTATGTTCGCTCCGCGGACGGACTTCCCGGTTCGCTCCGCGGACAGTGCCCTGATTGGCTGAGCGGCTTGCGTGATGTCCGCGGACATGAGACGTGTTCGCTGATTGGACGGCGTGGTACGTGAAGCGCGTCAGATTTCCTGTGGCGCCCGCCATCTTGCATTCGCTGACGACCGCGGACAGCGCAGTGAAACTTGGATTAAAAATTGTATTTAGTGGAGTGTGTTGGTGTGTAGGAGTGTTTGGGGAGGGTGGGAGAGTCTGAGATAGGTTCAATGTTCTGTTTTTTTATGTGCTAGACACTTTTGTTGTGTTCGATTTTTCTACGGACAACACGGCTGTTCTGAAATGTTCGTAAATAAACAGAATGGATTCGGTGTCAAGTTGAAAGTGTTCTAAGAAGACTCGTGGGGTCCTGGAATGTTCACAGGGGGTGTCCTGAAGACGTTGTCTGTATTGTTCATTGTCAAGCTGAAAGTGTTCTAAGAACACTCGCGGTGTCCTGAAATGTTCGTACATAAAGAAAATGGGGGTATTCTGAGGACGTTGTCCGTATTGTTCGCTGGCAAGATGAATATGTTCTAAGAACACTCGCGGTGTCCTGAAATGTTCGAAAATAAACCAAATGGCGGTGTTCTGAGGACGTTCTCCGTATTGTGTGCCTGGTTAGCTGTATCCAATGAGGGAATGGCACAGAGCATGAAGTGGAAATGGTAGAAGGGCTGTCTAAGAGTTATGCGGCCTGCGGACAGGGCATGCTACATTCGGGGTTTTCCAGAAAATCCAGCATGGAAAGAAGACTGTAGGGATCAGCCAATCAGATGTTGAGGTTGTGGATTTGTGTTCAGAGAGACTGTGTGCAGTGAAGATGGCAGAAGTGGAGAAAGTCAGGGTGTTGGTGCTCGGAGATATGTTTGTGCATGGTTTACAACAGTATGCTCAATGCAGGCATGTTGCAAAGAATGTTGATGTTAAAGGAGTGGAGGTGGTGTGGAGCACTGTGCCTGATTGCAATGTACAGGGAATTGTACAAGTTTGTGAAGATATGGGCAGGATCAACAGTCCCCATGTGGTAGTTTTGCACTATGGTGCTTTCCATTTGGGCTATGTCAGTGCCCCTACTTTGTTGGCAGATTTGGAACACTTGGTTCAAGCAGTAATGAACATCCTTCCAAATGCCAAAGTAATTTTTTCTGGATTAGTACCTAGGGCAATATGGGACAATAGTTCAGTTTATTGTCTTCAGCAAAACAATGCTAGGTGTGTAATCAACCGAGGCATGTGTGCCTTCATGCTTAGTGCTGGTATGTTCTTCTGTAATAATGAGAATATTGATTCCAGTAAAGCTGTTTATTTTAAAGAAGATGGCATTTCCTTATCTTTTATGGGAAATGCCATTCTGTTTTGGAATGTAAGGGTTGCTTTGGAGAAGGTAATGTGAGGATTTTAGGAATAAAGTAAGAAGAATTAAAAATAAAAAATACAAAATAACAGGTGTCTGTCAAGCATCTGCAAAAAACCACAAAAAGAACGGCTCTTTTCAGAGCCAACCTCAAAGGGAAAATGGGGCACACTATTTAAATTTACATTCACCACGCTCAGATTTTCGCTATGTCCGCGGACATTGCGGTATTCCGCGGACATCGAAATCACTAGCTAGGGGTTCAGTATGTTCTATGTTACATGTATAGAAAGTCAGGGATATTATGGTTAAGTTGTGCTGCTAAAAACATATGAAATTCAGTAAAAAAAACGTTGTTAAAAGGGACGTTATGGTTAAGTTGCGCTATTAAAAACCTATGAAATTCAGTGAAAAAACATTGTTAAAAGGGACGTTATGGTTAAGTTGCGCTACTAAAAACCTATCAAATTCAGTAAAAAAAACTTTGTTAAAGGGACATTATGGTTCAAAGTAAAACCGAAAAACCCCTGAAATTCGGCAGTTGTGGTAAAATAAGCAACCATAACTCGCGCCACCGTGCACTGCTAACACTAACACCCAGGACATCAAAGATGACATCACAAATGTCATTGATGACATCACATGTGCATTTACTTTTCATGAAAACTCTGTAGGAGGGATTCTTATAATGTTGACCAAAAAGTGTGAAGGATCATTTCAATAAATATCATGAGTTAATTAGTGCATTAAGCAATGCATTGATATAAATAGCATTCTATTATGAAGTTCTATCCAGTATACTAAGCAATTCATGCAGAAACTTAGGCAGTGTGTGCAGTATACATGATGAAGGTGCAATATTCATAATCTAACATGTAATAAGTAGCTAATAAAACCCACTTAATACATAATTACACTTAATACAGACAAAACACAATGAGACAACAACACATACAAATATGAGTATATACAGGGACAGAGAAGTAAGCAAAAAAGCAGAGGTAGTAGCAGAAAGATTTCATAACCTAACTGATTATCTTTATGCAGAGAAATGATTGCTCTGTTTCAAAGGTGCTACTTACTGTATGTATGTGTATCAAATTATGTCAGTGAACCCTAAGGAAAGGAGTGTGAGTACAATGTATACAAATATGAGCATATACAGGGAAGGTATAGTAATAAAAATAAAACTATGAGAAAGTGCTGATAACTCTAATGATTATCTTCATGCACAGAAAGGATTGCTCTCTTTCAAGCCTGTGTCTTCCGCTATATATATGTTTCATATGATATGACTTGACCCTAAGTCTACAAACATAGTACCTTTTCAATTTTTACTTCCTGGCTGTTACTGAAGAAAACTATGTGGCTTAGATATGTCAGTAAAGGAAATAAAGGGAGAGCCAGCCATGTGATGTCATCAGTGATGTCATCAATGACATTTGTGATGTCATCTTTGATGTCCTGGGTGTTAGTGTTAGCAGTGCACGGTGGCGCGAGTTATGGTTGCTTATCTTACCATAACTGCTGAATTTCAGGGGTTTTTCGGTTTTACTTTGAACCATAACGTCCCTTTAACAAAGGTTTTTTACTGAATTTGATAGGTTTTTAGTAGCGCAACTTAACCATAACGTCCCTTTTAACAAAGTTTTTTCATTGAATATATATACATATATATATTCAATGAAAAAACATTGTTAAAGGGATGTTTTGGTTACAAGTAAAACCAAAAAATCTCAGAAATTCGCCAGTTGCGGTAAGCTAAGCAATCATAACTCGTGCCACCACCAGGCACTGCTAAGACTAACAGCCAGGACATGAAAGATTACATCACAAATGTCATTGATGACATCCCTGATGACATCACATATCTGGGCCACTTGTTTTCTTTCACTGACATATCTAGGCCAGGTGGTTTTGTTCAATTGCAGTCAGAATATTAAAGTTCAAAAGGTGCTATATATCTAGATGTTAACTTTGTCATATGTTCTTAAAGTACTTTCCTTAGGGTTTGGTCTCAGCTCATGGTGCACATACATGGGCAATAAGCAGGCCTCAAACACACGATTCATTTGTATACATGAACATGGCTCTCAACCTTTTTTGTCAGCAAGGCTGATGAAAACACACGATTTTCTTTTTGGTGGGTGAGAGGCCCATAGAAGTGAATGAGCGTACGAGGGACTTGGCGGGTGATTCATCTGATTTCAAGGCGGGTGACACCTGCCAAAAGCGGGTGAGTTCAGAGCTATGTATGAAGATAAACTTTAATGGTATTAACAATTTCTGATGATGCTGTTTCTTTCTTCCTTACTTTAGTTTCCCTGTATGTGCCTCTGATTTGTTTGCATTGTGGGTCTTCATTTGTATTGTTTGTATTAGCACAAGTGTTTAGTAAGTCCTGAATTGTTAGCTAGTTATTACATGTTTAACATTATTCAAAACTCTGATAAGGTAGCATTCATTATTTTACTCTCCAAAATTACAAGATTCTAAATATTAGAATACTTCTGTGGTGCATTCTGCAGCCATTGCCTATGTTTATGTCATGTATTAACAACAACACTCCAATAAAACGTTGTTTAGATGAGTACATTCTTTAATAGATTAAGTCATTCATGATAGGTCTCCCGATCACCCATGACATATTGTTGCTAACTTTATCAACACAATGTAGGGACTATTCATCAAAACTAATTTCACATGTGATGTCATCCGTGCTGTCATCAATGATGTTTGTGATGTCATCTTTGATGTCCTGGGTGATAGTCTTAGCAGTGCACGGTGGTGGCTTGAGGTATGGTTGCTTAGCTTACCATAACTGGCGAATTTCTGAGGTTTTTTGGATTTACTTATAACATTAATGTCACTTTAAAAAAGTTTTTTCAGTGAATTTCATGGGGTTTTACCCGTGCATGCTATTTTCCTACAATTTACTTATATCATACTTAGCCCAATATGGCAACTTTTTTGTCTAATTTACAAAGTATCACCTTAAAACTCTGCTATTTTCCACCGTCTATCATCATTTTTAACACTTCTATACACGTTTTGCAACTTTTTGCACTGTTTTAGCATCCGTCGAAGTCCTCGAATATCTAACTTCATCACGGACCTTCCGGACAGTGCCACGAGACCATGCGCGCAAGCGCGGCATGATGACCTGTCCACGAACACATCCGCATTCCGCGATCGGGTCCGTGCTTCGAGGACAGTTTGGAACTGCATTTTCTACTGATCTAGGAACTTTCAGGGTCACAATTTACCCTTGCACTACTTTCTCATTATCCATTAATAATTTAGTGCAAAGCACATACTTGCAAGAATATTAGCAAAACTGCGATTTATCTTAAAAATTACATCAGCTATTGCCATCCCTCCTCCCCTAGAGCCACCACCAGCTGGAGGACCTACACAACAAATGAAATGTAGTACTTCCAAAGACAATGAAGAGGACGAAGAACATTAGGTAGAGGAAGTGCCTACCTATAGCACCCAGAGAAAATCATGGGTCTGGCAGTTCTTTACCACTGTTCTGAATATACCAAAGGCTAAAGCTACCAAAGTGAAATGCACTGAGTACTCAGTTGAGGACTACCTGGACAGTACTCCTATGGGACCACCTCCATGCGCCGCCACACCAAATCCAACCACTCCAATGCTCTCAGAAAGTTTGTTCCTTTTAAAGCAAGGAGTAGGCTGTCTTCCTCCACATTATCTTCCTCAACCAATACTGTAACCACCCAGCCTACTTCTGTGGGACAAAAAATCCCACAAGCTACTTTGTAAGCAATAAAAGGGGCTGTTGATCCATATCTGTCGAAGACAGCAGTCCTCTGTATGTACTGCAACACAGCACTCTGCCGGGGGAAGTAATTTCGAAGTGCGTTTGAAGCTGTTATCAAGGAGCATGAAAAACAATGCCCCCTACCATAGAAGTAACACAAGTGCAACATCTTCCCCTGTCCACCTTATCTTCCATATTAGTGCTTGGTGCCTCTTCCATCATTTCCCTCCCCACCTTATGTTCTAACCTCTCCTGCAAAAAACAAAATACATCAAAAAACAACTAAAGAAAGGTTCCGTTGGGAACCACCTTTCACATTTAAAAAAAATAGAGCAAAAACAAATCTTATAGACTCCATATACTTTACAATTCTGAGTAAAGTCTATAGACTCAATAACATTTTCCAACATTTCCATTAGCATTTTGTGTTATGCTAATGGGAATAATGTGGCGTTCATCCCCCGTTCCAGTGACTGGAATGGGGGATAACGGCCCAGCAGCCCAGATTATTGGCCCAAGTGAAGCGAGGGTGGATAATAAAGGCTCCAGACCATTATCCCCCATTCCAGCCCTGCAATGGGGGATGAAGGCCATTAGCATCCCAGGTTTCCAAAGCAGGAACCCGGGGTGCTAGAAAAAATAAGGATTTTTCTTCCTACACCGGGAAAATCGTTTTCCAAGATGGCCACCATGGAACGGGAAGGCGGGGCTCCGTACAGAGCCCCTCTTCCGTTTCCATGGCAGCCCGCAGAAGGCGAAGAGAGAACCCTATGACCATATTACCACAAGCACATGTTTTTTCCCTTTCAAACCTCTCCCACTTTCGAAAACCTTTACCACATAGCCGGTCCCAGGTGGATAGGCCACTTTAACCCCATTTGTCGTCCCTTGTAGTCATGGCCAGTAGCCAGATTGTTCGGGTCATGACCTTATGCCATGACCCAGACAATCTGGCCACTACCCATGGCCACAGGCTATTCCTCAGTCACCAAAAGTATATCACTATTGTTTGTACCTACATTATGACACTTGGCAAAAAATAAAACACGGGGACATTTGCAAAACCATACTTTAAGGTCCTTGCCAATGCTCCTTACACAAGTTTGCTGGAAATCCGTCCGTGTTTATTTTTCAATAGTGTCAAAATGTATATACATACACTAGTCATATAACTTAGCTCCCACTTGACAAAATCCATTCAGACTTTACACAAACATTAAAGGATGGGTCTATAATCTTTCTGAAAACTTTTAGCCACATTCGTCAAACGGCAACAAAGTTATAAGTCATTTAAAAATGTAGAGAAACCCCTCTAATTTAGCCCCCTCTTGACAAAATCCCACCAAACTTTCTACATTTAACATTGTTTTGCTAACTTTTGTGCAGATTCGTCAGATGGCACCACATGTATAAGCCTTTACAATATTTTGTGACCCCCCCCTCTAATTTTTTTCCCTATTGACAAAACAGCTCCACACTTTCCAAACCCATTCAGAATCAGGTCTAGAATAGAATTCCGAAACTTCATGCAGTTTCATTGAGTGGCACCAAAGTTATAAGCCATCCAAAAACTGCTTCTCACCAACCTTGTAATACAGAAATAGGCATAGATGCTTCCGCACATCTGAAGTGTCCGCGAACATCACAGTACTGTACCCGACCATCCGGACTGTTTGCGGAATTCGGGGATGAAAAACACCTGTTTTTTGGCTTGTTACGGCCATATTTCATCCCATCCTCAACAACCCTCACCTTATAAAATTGCTCTTCCTATGGGTTGAGCAAATTAACCATAACTACAGGGCCCGCTTCCACAGGCCCTGTAAAATATACATATTTATTTATTTAGGCATTTATATAGCGCTCCAAACCCTTAGGCATCAGGGCACTGTTACGTACATGTTACTCTTAGTGCTTCAGTTACGGATGTGGCAGAGCTAGACCACCTGGTGCAAGGGCTACTGCCAAGGTGCAGTTAGTCATATTCATTAGTTACAAGTAAATACAATTGAAATGCAGCGCAGGATGCAAAGTGTCAAATCAAGTGTTGCATATAGGTACAGTTCAAGTGCAGAGCATACTGCCAAAAGTCGAATCCATGGTTACATGTAGATATAGATAAAGTGCGGCTTAGGCTGCTAAATGTCAAATCAGTGGTTGCTTGTCAATACGGTTCAGATGCAGCGCATGCTGCTAAATGACAAGGCAATGGTTACATATACGTAAATTTAAGGTGCAGCTGAGGTTTCTAAATGTCAAATCCGCGGTTGCTTGTCGATAAGGTTCAGATGCACCGCATGCTGCCAAATGACAGATTCATGGTTGCAAATGGGTAGATTTAAAAAGTGCAGCTCAGGCTGCCAGATGTCAGAACCAAGGTTGTAAATAGGTATAGATAAGGTGCAGTTCAGGCTGCTAAATGCCAAAACCAAGGTTGTAAATTGGTACGGTTAAGTGCAGCTCAGGCTGCCAAATGGCAAGTTAGAGGTTGCATTTAGGTACAATTCAGGTGTGTCGTAGGCTACCAAGAGTCACAATGCATTAGGGTAAGAGAGAAGATCCCTGCAGAAGCGAGATCGGGATGATCATTGCAAATTGATGTGAACGGAGCAAGATACAGTACATTAAGTAGGCATGTAGTAGTAACGACAACTCGGATAGGGACCATCCCTTGGCAGGAGGTAGATGGTCGACTAGACAGCAGGGAGCAGAGGATAAGGTGGGCAGAGGTGGAGAGTGATGAGCATACTGGGGTTAGATACTGTGGTATCATTGGAGGTGGGGTATCCACGCCGGGGTGGGTGGTGAGAGTAGTACTAATGCGGGCGATCGGATTGCACCGAAGGCAGGGGAGCAGGAACAATCCTGGAAGGAGCAATCAAACAGGAAACCAAAAGGTGAATGATATGTATTGGTTACAGCTAGATTCACTGCAAGGAGACTCAACCGGTGGCATTAGGCCAGTGTGCAACAGAGGGATTGGCAAAGGTAGACACTAAGGGTGAGAGCACCAGAGGGATGTGTAATAATAGAATAAGATGAGAGGGATAGAGGTGTTGAACCTCTTACCTGCCACTCGTAGCGACCAAGCCTGATGGTGGGGAGTGGAAGCTTGGAGTGGGACCAAGCCTGATGTGCCTATGGTGTTTCTCCTTTCTGTAATGGCTTTGCGGGTTGAAGACCGTTGGTCTAGAGGGTTGCCCAGAGAAATGGCAGAGGTTAAGATTAATTCAAAACCTTCCACCCATCACTCCTTTTGTTTGCTTTGGTCACCCCAAGTCTGACAGGTATGGCCAGACATTGGTCTCAGGCCTACTGAGCCTAAAGACCCAAGCTACACCTCATTGGTGATGCCCAGCGAGGCTGAAACATATTTGGAGTTTCATGTGGCCTCATGCATCCAGGATGTGACCTATCAGTTTGGGGTGGACTGCCCTCTTTTGAGTGGGACCAAGCCTGATTTGCGTATAATCTTTCCTGTTTCTTTAACGGCTTAGCCTACTGTTAGACATGGCCTGGAGGGTTGCCCAGAGAATGTCAGAGGTTAACACTTATTCACTGTGAATGGGAGACCTTTGTTTTTTGTTCTTTTATAGCGTGCTTAATATCAGGGATTGGTTTCTAAGCAGGGGCTCGGGATTCAAACCTGTGTTGTACTGCGTTGTCTTGCCTCCAAGACAAACGCCTTGCCCCTGAGCTATCCCCCTGTTTTGGGAACAATCATGGGGGGATTTGCAGCTTGGATGTGACCACGCAGTTTGGGCTGGACTGCTCTTTTTTGGGGTGAGAGTGAGAATGATTGGCATATTTTATTTCGCCTTTCTGTAATGGCTTGGCAGGCAAAAGAAGGATGGCTCAGAAGTTTCCGAAATCAATGTCAGAGGTTATGATTAATTCAAAAACTTCAAGCCATCCCCCCTTTCGTTTGTTTAAGTCACCCCATGTGGGACAGGTGTGCCCAGGCGTGGGTCCCAAGCCTGGTGGGCCTAGAGACCCAAGCTACTCCTCACTGATGACACCCAATGAGGCTGAAATATTTCTGGAGTTGCTTGTGGTCTCATGCAGAATGGATGTGACCTAGCAGTTCGGGCTGGACTGCCCCTTTGGGGGTGGGACCAATCCTGAATTGCATATGATCTTTCCCCTTTCTTTGATGGCTAACTCAAGTAAATATGAAGAAAACGAAAATATCAACATTTTAATCTTAAATGAACAAATTGCAGTATATACCAAAACACAAAGAAAATAACTCCTGACTGCTAGCAGTATGATTTAGAGCAGATGAGGCAGGCTGAGGGGGGTTTGAATTGTGCTTAGTGGGTATGGGGGTATCCCCCTATTTTAAAGGCATACCTTTTAGACTGAAAAGATGTAGGTGCAAATAACGGGGCTCTGAGATTGGCTGTGGGTGAGATGGTGGGGTTTCCCTGGTTCTGCTAAATCAATAAGAAATCAAGCAAAACATGTTAAAACAAATTCACAAAACTTGCTTTTTTTAAAGGGAAAATAATATATTGAGTACGTTTTTCTTTAAATGTCTCTATTGTAACGGATTACTTTACATATAAAATAAGTTATTATTATCTCTGCATTTTAGGTTTTGGCTATTAGGTGCTGCAAGCTGAAACTATTGCATTAGAGTACAGCTAGGGATAAATGCCAAATGAGGAGGGACACAACGCGTGTAGGTGTTGTTTGGCTATTTACCCTCCTACTGATTGCCCATAGCCATGCTAATCCCTATGGCCCATCACACCCAATTCATGCCCCTCCCTGCCCAAAACACATCCCCCTTGGATCTCTTTGAGCTAGCTTTATGAAGCATTATCATCAAACATTGTGCTGGAAGTGCATGCCAGTGTTTTTTCAAAGCAGTCTTGTGAGAGTTAAGGACTTAATTGGAGTTGTAAACGAGCTACTGCTGTAATAATAATGTGTTCCCATGCCTGAACAAAAGCCCAAACTGTTGGAATTTCCAATTCTTGTTACTGCTTGTCTGTTGGTCCAGGTTATTATCTCTGTCATATTGTAACATACATCCAATAAACACATACTGTTGACAAGATTTACGGAATCAGCAGGTTTTCCAGAGTCCTTCTAAGTGAGTCCCATACATCCCTAGATGGCAGCAAGGCCGTCACAAGAGGGGTGCAGAGGGGGCAAACTGCCCCGGGCCTTGCGCTTGGGGGGCCTCGCATCTCCCTCTCCAAAGTAGAAGGCAGCACAGTCTCCTGTGTCCTTTATTCAAACGGGGGACTGTGCTGTCTGCTCTCTGCCCCTGCAATGATGTTGCTGTTTGTTGTGAAGCCGTTTGGCTCCACAACAAACAGCAAAATAATGGGAGATAGCAGGGCTCAGAAGTGAGCTCTGCTGCCTCCCGTTATTCAGCTGACAACGTGGACATGCTGAATGACAAGCGAGGACTCCTCTCCTGTCAGTCAGTGTGTTCCCGTTGCTCAGCGTGACCACGCTAACTTATAGGAGAGGAGTTTTCTCCTGTCAGGCAGCATGTCTATGTGTCGGCTGCGTGGATGCTTTTGAAGGGTTCATGGAGGGAAGGTAAGTGTTTTTTATTTTAAATTAAATGTGTATTTAAATTAAATGAGTATGTATATGTGTATGTAAGAATGCATGCGTGCATGTTGGTGTTTGTGTCAATGCTGTTGTTGGTTTTATGTATGCATGCATATATGGAGTTGTGTAACTGGTGGATGAATGCATGGGAGAAAGTGTTTTATGTGGGTGTGTGTTCAGACCCACCCCTAAATTTAGCCAACCTGGGGGCCACTTCATTGAGGGGTGGGTTCATGGCATCAGAGGTGCCGCCTAGGCTAAAATGTCAGAGGGAGGGGGGACTAGCACTTCAAATGTTGGGAGACGCGCTGTGATGCTTGAGCTAAAACATGGAGCTGGTGCGCAGTGCATTCTGGGGGCACTCAGAGCCATAATGGATATTTATTCCATGCCTTAGTGGAAGCTGCACTTGCTGAAAAACATGTTTTCAACGTTATTCGTTGCTGAGACTGGTATGCATGCCTCAGCCAAGGACACAGCGCTGGGAAAGCTAGGATCCACAGGTGCCGGCTGGTACCAGATAAAAAAGGTTTGTTGTGACTTGCTATGTCTGCGCCAAGATCTCAAGATGTGTTATGGAATTGTTTTCCGTGGTGCTTTAGGAGAGGGTAGCGCTTTGCTCCTTGGGGTTACTGTCGGTTGACCCGGAAGGCAGCCAACGGTCACTCATCAATGCGCAAGCGCTAATGCCAGACGGTTCGAGAAATTGCCACCCCTTTTGAGGAGTGCATATATGTGGAGCTCTGGAAAGTTCAGGTGAAAAAAGCACAAAGACCTCAGTCGGTGGGGGGAGGCCTTGTTCTGACATACCTGTGGGCTGTTGTGCTCTCGGCCTGGCTGTTACCAGGGTCTTCCAGCTGCTTCTGGCGAGATGAGGAATTCAGTTACACCCATGGTGATGTATTCTTGCTAACTTACTATCTTTTCTTTGATTTACTTCTGTGTTATCACTTATTTCTTTATGTATGTTTAACTATGAATAAATAGCTGTATAAGTGCTCATTATCCTCTAACTGCGTGTGTGGGTGTGAGTTATTGTTCCGTCTACCTGCATTCAAAGTATTTGCTCTGCTCTGCAAATGTACTGGTGATAAATAACTGTCCGTGCACTCTTGGTGAGCAAAACAGGCGTTAACATCAGAGGCTGTGAGGGAGGGGCAAACTTCCTTGTGTGGGGGCATCTAACATCTTTCCACATTCAAATGAGACTATTCTGGTGAAGCTTCAATGTTACAAGCAGCTACCTCTCACCTTCATTTCTGAAACCTCACACTTAAGGACTGCTGTGAGAATGAGATGTCTCATGTCATGTCACCACTTCCCTTCTAATCACTGCCCTAGCATGCAAGTCCTAACCCAACATCACGATTTCAATTACCTAAAAATGTATGCATATGAATGCAGGTACTAACAGTGAAATGTTTTATGTTAGTAATTACAAGGCCTTCGTTAACAGCGAAGCCAAGCCACCATTTAAAGTTTGTGTTCTGTTTGGTCTGACCACAGCTCTGTTGGTCAACCCGGCAGGGGCTGGATAACAGTTTTGAAAGCGGATAGTGAGTGGGGCCAATAAACCCTTTCGGTCTCCCCCTGAGGGATGGTATCTGGGCCTTTCACCTTTTACAGTTGAAATGGGCCCCCAAGTAGCTGCCCCCATGTTGGTAGTCTTATGACACAGACAACTACTGAAAATCTGCAGCTTTAAACCTCCTTGTTGCATAATTTTGAGTTCATTATTGATTTAAGCACTCCACAGGTGACTTGGACCATTCTTCCAATCAGTAAGGGGTACCCCAAACATCAAAAAAAAATGGGGCCTCACCAGCCCTGACACATCTTCAGCCAGCTTTGCTCCCATTTTCCTCTGAATTCACTGAGCCCAACTAGGAAGCTGAAATGCTATTTCACCTTTCCTTTGGCCACTAGTCGTACTGTTCATCCCTTTTCAGAGGCTGTTTACTTTCATAGTGCTATGCTAATCTCTGGAGAGGTGGGCCATCAAAAAGCTGAGACCAGAAGTTAAGGCTTTGGCTTTATCAAAGTGAGTCTGTTGATATTGCATGGTTAGGTTTGTGTGCTGTGCATGTTTGATGCTGATGCTGCTCCTTAACAAGTGCTACTGGCTGGCGACACATCGAAAGAGGCCTTCTGCCTCAAAGTGGCCAGGGGCTGACGCCAACCATGGAACCCGGTCGAGTCCACAAACCCCAATATTTCAGGAAGGCGCTAGAGCCTGATCTGCTCAACGATGTTGCACCACTGCATAGCATTCTTTTTCTTTGGGTTATTAGGTGTGCCACCAATAAGCCAAAACTATTGCTTTAGCGAACAGACAACGGTAGAAATAGACTTTTTCTGGGGCACCCATCCTACCGCAGTGAAAGAGGCCGGGCCCAGCGACGGGAGGATTAGGAGGGTGTAGGGCAGGTATTTTAGTCACCCCATGAACATTTGCCTATTCCACTCGGAGGATTTATCGCCAGCAAAGTTCAAAATCTGTACCCCTTTTAAACCTAAAAAATGCACATCAATATTTCCAGTACAGTGCAACATTGACAAGGGATTTCACAGGGCTGGCTCCTGCTCAGACCTTCAAGTGATCTTGTGGGGAAGTGTCTCACTTTGGAACCTAGCGGCCATGGTTCAAATCCCTGACCAACATAGTTTAAAGCACAAACACACCACCGCGTTCTAAAATAAACATATAGAGCAAATATTTCCCATATTGTGGAGCTGTATTTCAATCTGGTGAGAAATTATTTGCCAGATCCTGGGTCTGGGAAGATCCGCCCCAATGATAGCATTGAGTACAATACAATATGAGGAGGGACTTGTAGATGTTGTTTAGTTATTTGCCCACCCATTGACTTCTCATGGCCATGGTAATCCCCATGGCAATTCTCACCCAGTTCCTGCCCTCCCCACCCAAAACACCTCCTCAATGGAACTCTTTGAGCTAGCTTTAAACACGCCTTGCCATCAAACATTGACCTCAATGTGCATGCAAGTGTTTTCTCAAAGGAGTCTTCTGAGACTTCATGACTTCATTGGAGTTGTACACACGGAACTGGTGTAATAAAAATGTCTTAGTCAGGTCTGCCTTTGGCCACTCAATTTAAAAACACCCTGTGTGTCTTCTGCTGAAGTCCTGTTAAATACAAGCATTGGCAAGGCCAACAGTTTGGCTTATCTATAAGTATTAGGCATTTGCCAGCCATTGCTATTAGCTGCTCAGGTACTCAAACCATTTTGCACCGGCACTATCAATGGCCAGCTAATACCAATACAGAAGTGCCTTTCCCATGCCTACACGAATGCCCAAACTGTTAGCATTGCCAATGCTCTTTTTGCTTTACCCTTGATGCACAGGACTATGTATCAAGGTTAAAGCAAACATACTATTTGGCTAAATTGGCTCACATTTGATGTAGGCCAATCCAGCCAGTAATAACACTTATGGTACACAGTCAGCCTGGATAGAGTTTCTGTGGCATGGCATTTTTACTGGCTGGGAGTCCGTATATGGGAATAATGGCATATATTGATGCAGCCTGCATGGACATACATGAGAACAACCAGCATGAATATCTTTTTGTACTAGCATATCTTGCGTGGAAAGGCAGCATGAAATGTATTGGAAAATGTTCCTATGCACGGTTTGTGATTTGCAACTATTGGGATTTTTCATGTGCTTCCATACAAAACCAATTGAAAACTGTATGGATTCTACCCAATTTTGCAAAGAAAGTGCTGTAAAATGCATGATTTTAACCCAATGTTTCAAACATTTTCTTGGGAGTGGAACCCCCCTCTAGCAACCCTTGTTTGGTCTGGGCTTCCTCACTGTGCGCTGTCGATCCTGCCTAATTGGCACAAAAATTTAAGTCTCTTAAATTCAGAAATGTACCAGCCTCCACTGTGCATCATTTGTCACTGTGTATGATGTGTGCTTTAATGCGCACACAGGGGCATTGTGCTCGTTAACTATATGATATGGCATTTATAACGTGCCTGTACACAAGTGTTTCTAGGCGCGACAAGACAAGAAGGGGGAACAAAAGAGTAGCATAAAACATAGATCTTACTAGGCATTGTGTCATTCAGATTGCGCAAGAGCAGGGAAGGGGGGAGGGGAGAAGTGCCGAGGGTGGGGTAGGATGCAGAAGTGCAGGAACTAAGGAGAAACAAGAGTGCAACCAACAGGTGGCAAGTGTGGGTACTCATAAATGCAGCCAACGGGGGGAGAAAAAGTGCAAGAGAGGGGACTGTAGGTTTACAGATACAGACCACAAGTGCAGGGGAGCCAAGAGGCAGTGCGGGATTGCAACAGGACAGGCAGGGACCTGGGCCCGAATTCAGAGCTTGACTAGGTCACCACTGCATGGATCAGGCAGGTGATCAGCAAGGGAGAGGAAGGGAGAAGGCAGAAGCAAAGAGACAGGTCTTGAGTTGCTTCCAGAACCAGAGATGGTTCTGCTCATGTTTCAGAGAGGCAGGGAGGCTGTTTCCAGAAGGGAGACCCCAGCCGAAAAACAGATCTGCCCTCAACTCTTTGCTTGAAAAAGTGACTAACCCTCATAGAGTTGGAGGTGGCGGAGTGGACAGCTCATGCCATCCTATATATATTTATGCATATGATACAAAAGTTAGTCTGGCATAAACCTTTCTTCAGTATAAAAATCTTAACTTTGCTGTAGTTGATTTGGAATTGTTGTAATAAACCATATTTGGGATCCTGCACACAAACTGAAGGGGAGATTTCTCAAGTCTCCTGTTTGCAGAGGTGCTGCTGCTGACCGAGTGCAAAAAATGGTAAGGGGGCCTCACCAAATGTTTTGCCCCACGCCTCACCAAATCTTCTGACAACCCTGGGTGGCAGTCTGTGGTCCTCTGGATGGGCGAGTACCCGACTGAAAATGGTGGCGCACAGGCCGAGTCTCATTATGATGTTGTAGTCCTCCATAACACAGCCCAAACACATCACGGTCTGAGAGAGTGCATTTCAGCCATGAATTCTGAACTTCTTAGCAAAGTGTTTGTTTTTGTCTGACAAAAATACGCTGTTCTCAGCTTTTGTGTGGAATTTCTGAAAACAATGGGTGTTACTGATTTAAAACGACTGTTTCATCACAGTGAATGCTCAGCTCAGCAAGCCCTGAACCCTTATTTTAAACACACAAATGTGATTCAGTCTAACAATAGCGTCAGAATGCAGCATAGCACGTGACGTGTAACAAAGGACGGGCATGTAAATATCCAAAAGGCTCATTAAGGTGTAGAATGGGAGTCTGGAAGCTTTGATTTCACACACCTTTCTGCAAGCAGTGCTCTGGATTCTGGTAGTCATACAGAGACTCCAAGACACACACATATTGCTGTTTCAGTTACTTTCCTAAATAAACAGAGAGAAGAGGTGTCTGGAAGAGATCTATAAATATACGTGTAAAGGGCAGGGAAACCAAGGCAACGAGAGAACTGTTGTGCTTTAGATAAATTATTTGTAAGATCCTATCAGCCGATGATCAAAGACAAATAGACTTCACACGCTCATTACGTATTCTCCAAGTGTGGTTAATTAGTTGGATACCGATGGCAATTCTTCCTTGCGGAAGGAGATAGTGAGGAGCTACAAGGACTAATTCCAATGGACGCACAGACCTCACAGTTCTGCGCTACTGTTAAACGACGCCAGCCCAAATGCCGGCTACCCACACTCTGTACCACGCTCCACTGCTGTCGAGCTAGGTCTACGCTTTAAATACATTAAAAAATAAAAACATTTTTAAAGATATGTGTGAGATGCCCTAGAATGGGTGGGCGGGAGCTGAGACTCCAGAACAGAGTTGCCTTGGCTACACAATTTATTAAGAATCTGCCCCCAAACCACTGGGTATTGTTGGACTCCTAGACAGCTCACAGGGTGGAGTAGAACAGGGTTTGTGGTCTCCCCCTCATTGAACCATCATTTAATTGTGCATGGAAAACCCCTGTACTGTTATTGTGCTTCCAGCTAAAGACACAAAACAGGGGACCCGGTGGCATATGCAGCTGCAGAGTTCCCTTAGAAATGTATTTTCAATAGTCAGAATGATCTATCATGTGTTCAGCATCTAGCACGACAGTCTCAATGATCATGATGAACGAATACGGTCGGTTTTGTTTTCTCCATAGTATATCTCAACCCTCCTCCTTTAGCGGTTGTGTCGCACATGCTGTGCTCTTGCCCTACGTGCAGGCCAGGGCTGTCTCTGTCCAGACCACTGCTAGAAAGGCCTGCGCAAGCTTGGAGTGAAGTGGGATTACATCCACACGACGTGCTACTGCCATCCTCTGCTTCAGCAGGACTATGCTCTGGTGCTCCCAACTTCCAATCACAGTGGCGGGTATTGAAGATACCAAAATACACACCGGCTATTTCCTAGTCAGTGACCGGGTGGACCCTAAGTGGCCAAGGCCATGGCCATATTCTATTAATGTAATTCTTTTTATACAACACAAATTATAGAGCTGTTCCCATAATTCCTTTTATTTGCTGCAACTCTGGTCTTCAATTAAGTAAAATCACGAGCTTTTATTTTGCATATCTATCCAATGTATTTCGAACCATGTCCTTCTTCGGGGATCTGCCTGTGTAGTACCTTGTCAAGAATCTTCACCATAACCAAATTCATCAATCAGATATGTCCTACAGATCAGCTCTTAAAAACAAATATCGATGTTCCGGGACACAGCACAGCTCTAGCTCGTCTGGCGAACAGGAAACAGGAACAGGAAACAGAAAACAGGAAGAGGAAACACTCTATGGGAGGTACCAAGCCACCTGTACTAGAGGGGGGGACTTCTCTGGTCACACAGGTATAGCTGCTGTAAGGGTGGCATGACACTGCGAATGTGAGGCCTGTTCAGGGAGCTATCATGGGGGGATTTGCAAAGGATCTTTTCCCACTAACCTTTGAAGCAATACATGTAGCTCCTACGCCTAACTCCAGGCAAACCTCCAGCTCACCAGGACATTAAAACAGGTGAGGGAGAGAAGATGCCTGATAATCACCATAGTGGCTGCAGGGGTTCTGCTGGAAAGAAAACTTTCTTTTGGTAAAGTCACGCATGCTTCATGTGGCCTGAGCGCTGAAAATGTGTTTGCCTATTTTTATTAACTCTTATGAGAAGAAGAGGTTGGTGAGGGATACCAATCTGTGCGTTTCCTTTCTTGTGTGTGGGTTTGATTTAGCGCTTATCTATTTACATAATCCCAAAGTATTTTGATTGGTAATTTGAATGTGTTCCTCTTTATCACCCCAAAATGCTAATCTGCCGAAGTCTATATTGTTGGGAGGCCTATTGGGGTGAGCAGAAAACACATGCTCCTTTATCAAAATTTCAGGTAGCTCAAAAAAAGATCATTTTAGGTGATAAATAATACTGTAAATGTGTTATAAAGTAATAAAGCCTGGGCTGTCCAAATCTGGTGAAAACAGATGTTACTAAGATCACATGCCGAAAAGCTCATTTTGTTGACTTTGACCTGCAGTCCTTTTAACCTGGGATCCGTGAGTTGCATATTGATCTCTGCACCAGTCAGATTAACCCATGGGCTGTTTTAGAAGGGTTGATACCAGCCACCTGCAGATGACACATGAATATCTTCAGAAGACGCATCAACCCTTTGTGTTACATCACTGGGAATGGAAACTATGGTCTGAAGTTGACAATCATCTTTGCAGCCTGCTCAACACACTGAGCACTCTTGCCAACCTATCTAAGTTTCTTTCATACAGTACAAAGGGCTTTATTCTGCGTTTGGTAGTAATTTGGCTATAAATCTACTGAATTACTCCAAAATCAGCTACTGTTACTGCTCTTGGTGCTGTGGGTATTTTACCATGGGATTACAAGTGGTGGTAGGGGGGTATAATTCCCCATTTATTAGGTTAATAGAACTCCATGTGGATTTGTGGCGGATTTACCCCTGGTGGAATTACTGCATGGTAAATCCGCAGATTTTTGGAGGAAAAGTGGAGCATTTACCTCCAGACACAAGCTGGAGGTAAATACCCCACTTTTCCTCCGAAAATCGGGGGATTTGCCATGCGGTAATTCCGCTGCTGGTAAAGCTGCCAAAAATGAAAACTTGCTGGAGTGGGTAATTCCGTTACTGCCCAAAAAAGGGTGTCAGTAACTGAAGTACTGCCACTTTATTCCTATACTGCCAAACTTGGAATGAGGCCCAAAGACATCTACATGGTTGGTGAAGCAGAGATCTTTATATCACATTGTGTGCAGTGTTTCACTTGGAGTAATGAAATTGACCTGTTTAATCTGCCTTAAAAAATTACTTTTCATTGTGTCTTTTTTAAAATTAAATGTTTAATTCTTTATTTGTATATGGCCTAAAAACAAACCTTTACAAAATGATTGATCAAAAACACATCAAAACATCAAAGACACTTTTTCAATACATCAATTCATCAAATTCATAGTCTTAATAAAACCGGCCACCGCTGAGCCCTTGGATACAGAGTTTATATACATACATCTCTTCCAGTTATAGTCGCAATTTACTAAATTCATTACATTATGTCGATCACACAATTTTAATATGCATTTCTTTCTACACTCATTTGATACCACACATTCTAATAACAGATGCCTTGAGGATTCCATAGGGGCTTCATTACAACACCTACAGCCAGTCTCTTGCTCAGTGATAACATGCCTCCTAAATAAAATCTCTTTTGTTAAAAGTAGATTCCAGCGTAATCCCAAGAGAATCGTTCTATAATGATGATTTGGAAATTGAGACAAAATAAACGATGGCACTCCACGCCTTTTATGCTCACGTACCAAATCCTTCAGAGAGAAGGTTTTATTACCCAAAGTATTCTTATCTATTCTATCAACCGCCACAGGATGAATGTCCACGATGCAGCATTCATTGTGTGATGAGGCTACACAGATCTCTAGCAGCCTCATCATTGGGGTCCTGGATAGACACTGTGCGATGTCTTGCTCCAAAAACATTTACATATTAGTGTAAATATTTTATAAAGCACATCAAGTATATTGAAACAAAACGTTGATTGTATTTTCAACATACACAGTATGTAAACTGTATTGCCTAGTTGTCATCTGCGCTGGAATTGGTTTAGTTTGCTCCGCATCTTATATGTGGAATTCCAGGACTGGCCTCCTTGTACACTTTCTGGACTGGACAATCGATCTGTACTCCCATACAGAAGGAATAGACATTGCACTTTGCCAATTAACTTGTGATGTTGACTTGCGAAAAAAGAACAGGAATTAATTGTTTAATCTTATATAAAGTACACATTTTATTGGGTGCTATTCCTTTTTACTTATAAAAAATCGATTTAAAAATCTTTATTTATTGCTCGGTAGGACTAGTCCCATTTGTACAGAAAACTACTAAAGCAGCTACTAAGTTATACACTTACAATATTTTCCCATAACAGACTAATAAACACTACACTGTTTCTGTTTTAACCAGATAGTCCAGCAAAATACATTTCCATTTACATGGATTGTTCACGTCCCACCTAGGTTTATTCAAGAAACAGGCATCAATCCATCAAGTGGGCAAATCACATTCATTGCAGGGGTAAATTAATCAAGAATGGACATTATATACTGAACTAAAAACATGAGTATAATGTGTTTTATATGCTCCATGAACTTAATGGGGGGCCTGTGAAGCACATATGGACATTTCTCTAGACAATCGGCTATTCTCTACACATGAATGGCAATGACATGGATTCAACCAAGATCCTTTATTTACGAACATTTATTGAATTGTGTACATGAAAAAACACGAGGAAGTGTACAGCAGAGGATCAGTGTTCTTGTTCTGCAAATCCTGCCAAAATTACTGCCATCTAGAGTCCCGAAAAAACTCAGTTTGTGGCATCATTGAAGGGTGCATTTTAAAACATGTAACCTTTTAAGCGAAGTAACTCACATTTAATTCCCTAAACCAACATGCCATTTGTCATGTTCTCTTAAAATATGACATTTTAGAACTGGTGTGATGCATTTGTGAATTTTCTGTGAACTTTATTAAACACACCAGGGAAAAATGAGTGTTCTTTTGAAAACCAGAAATCCCACAGGAATTGGATTAATCTGTATTACAAACAGCCTGGTCCCTACATGGGCTTTTCAAAACCTTCTTCTGAATCCAAAGTAACTGAAGTGCGGATTGCATTAAAAAATAATGGTCTTGTGCGATCCTTGCTTTGTCAAAAGTTAGCTATATGTGAAAAAACCTTGCATTTACACCTTACACGTATCTCAATTTGACAGCCTGGGTCGTGTCCTGAGCATCATGTGACCTTCCCCCACTGCTTTATAAGAACTTTCTTTCATTTAACTTTGATCTAATTTAACTCTGACTGGCAATTAAGTACATCTGTGCATGACTAATGAAAGGCTTCAGCTTCAAAGGGGCCTACTCAGTTGTTTATAATTCTAATAGTACTTTTATAGCGTGTTTAATATAGAAGAGGGTTCTAAGCACAGACCTGGGATTCGAACCTGTGTTGCTCTATGTCGTCTTGCTTCCAAGACGAACCACTGAGCTATAATACCCATGCAAAGGTGTGAGCGAATTATCAAACTGAAATGACACTTCAATGGGTAGATATCAAGAAATCATGCTTATACTCATTTTAAAAACATGCAAAATAATTTTCTTTCATTCATACATTTATTCACACAAAAAATGTAATATCGTGTGGACTTGGGAGGCAGGCCAAAATGTGGAAGGCTGTGTGGGAGATCACAGGCAGAGCTGCAGTTTTGGGCCAGAGATTAACAGACCCATGGAGGGTGTGTTGTGTATGCAGCAGCCGGACTGGATCGACCAACTGGCAATAACAGGCAGGCTACACCAACACAAATGAATGCACCAACGTTTTTATTCAGATCAGAAATCAGGAACAGATTTATTACTGGCAGAGAAGTAGGCCTATTGCCGGCAATGTACATTAGGCTCACAGGACACAGATGTTTGTCTACACAGGGCTGCGGGCAAAAGGCGGAACATCAACGGCAGGTAAACAGGCTAGGCACACCAACCTTCATGGAACCCTGGGCCTCTGGAGTACTGCGGGCAGGAGAAGGAACACCAAGGGAAGAAGGGAAGATTTGGAGATGGAAAAGCTGAGTGGGGAGGATGCTGTGAAGGAGAAGGAAGGGTGAAAGAGACACGGAGAGAGGGGGAGAGAGAGAGATAAGAAAGAATGGGCAGCTGGCGAGTGATGAGGGAGGATGTGGGGAGCGAGTAAAATAGCCATTGGAAAGGTATTGGAAAAGTGGAGAGAAAGGGCTGATAGAGAGGGTGACAGCTGAGAGAAGGGAGGAGAAAAAAGAAGGAAAGGGAACGAGGAGGAGAGAACAAAAGAGAAAGAGACAGAAAGAGAAAATAAGAGAGAGAAAGAGGGAGATAGAGAAAGGAAGAGAGAAAGAGAGAGAGAAGAGAGAAAGAGGAAGAAAGAGAAAGATAGAGAGAAAGAGAGATATAGAGAAAGAAAGAGAAGGAAGGAGAGAGAGAGAATGAGATCGAAATAAAGAGAATGAGATTGAAGAAGAGAGAAATAGGAAGAAAGAGGAGACAAATATATGTGTGTCACCGAATGTGGTGTGGTGAGATAACCTGACATCAAGTGGTTTAGAACTTCTTTCCATGTCAACCATGATCTCAACGCTAGCTGAATACCACCCTTCATACATTTTTTTGCTCTATCAACCATACTATTTGCCCTTGGGTAATATAACACTGTGCGTGTATGCTTAATGGCCTCACTGTTCAGAAACTTTTTCTTGAACTCTGAACAAAATTGCACACCATTGTGAGTGACTATTTCTGTGGGAAAACCGTCCTTCAAGAAAATCTTTTCTAAAAATACCACTAGCTCATTTGCTGTCACTTCTCTAACTGCACTCCATTCCACCCATTTTGTGTGAAAATCAACTAAAACGAACAAAAACTTCAAACCTTCACCTAATCCCTGCACAGGACCCATTATATATTGCCAATTTCTTCCAAGGTTGAACAGGAACAAAATTTGTAAATAGTGGGGTTTCACGTACAACCTTAGTTTGATCACTTAAACAACCGGGCATACAATTCCTGACATAACCTTCTGCTAAGATGTACATTCCCGGCCACCAAAAACTCTGTCTTAGTCTTCTCTTGGTGCCACTCACTTCTAAATGTCCCTGATGAACTATTTCCACTAACTGAGCTCTAAGTTTCTCCGGAGGAACAATAGACAACCCTCTTCTGAGTCTCCCATCAATGACACTCAATTAGTTTTTAATTTCCTACCACACCTCAAACCTTTTCTCTAAGGTTTCTTTATTGGGCCAACCTGACACTGTTCACTCTCATGTCCTCATCAAGATTCTCACAGTTCTCCAATTCCATCTGTTCCACGCATCCTATTTCTACATTTGCAACGATTACCTCCTCTTTCTATTCTCAGTACACTCCGTCATCTACTGATAGCGGCATTTGTGACAAACAATCTGCAACTACATTACAATTTCATGGCAGATAATAAACTTTGAAATCATAACCTTGCAATCCTAAGTACCATCTGCTAATTCTCAGTGACCCTGCAACCCAGTTTCCACAATCAAACATTTGAGCTAAAAGATTGTGATCCGATCTGACAATAAATTCCCTGCCCCAAAGAAAACACTTAAAATGTATAATTTCCCAGAACATCACCAAAGCTTCTCATTCGATGACAGAATAATTTCTTTCAGCCCCCTTCAGTGTTCTAGATGCAAACGCTATCACGCGCTCTTCCTTGTTTCTGTCATACTGAGTGAGAGTTGCTCACAGTCCCAATACACTTGCGTCCACCGTTAGAACACATCTGTCTTTTGAATAATATTTTTCTATCAAAGGTGCCTTCACAATGTCTTCCTTTATCCTTTGAATTGCCTCTTCGCATTCCCTTGGCCAAATAAATTTGACACCTTTCATGAGTAGCGATTTAGAGGCGTGGATATGATTGCAAAGTTTCTCACAGATTTACGGTAGTATTCAGCCAAACCCAAAACTTGTCTTAGTTGGTCCTTGTCAATGGGATTGGGAGATTTATCTATAGCTTCCACTAGACTGAGGTTTGGGCTGATGTCACTTCCTGATACACTTTGTTCCAAATAGTCCACACTCTCCACATCTATTTTGCACTTCTTCCTTTGTACCGTCAAACCTGCTGCCTTCAATCTATTCAAGACCAATTCTAAAGGTTCATCATGTCTCTCTGGAGATTCTGTGTGAATTAATGTCATCTTGAAACACAACAATGTTTGGTACCCCTTCCAACACCTTTTCCATCACTCTCTGGAATACTGCTGCTGCCAAAGCCAATACAAATGGCATTCAGCAGTATTTGAATGTCCCTTCAGTTGTGACAAAAGCAGTGAGATGTTGACATTCACTTGTGAGGGGTACTTGATGATACGCTGACGATAAATCTATAACCGAGAACACTCTGGAGTTGCTCAATGTTGACAAGGCTTCTGAAATGACAGGCAATGGGTGGCGATCTACCCAAATATTCTTTTTGTCTTTTCAATCTTCACAGAGTCTGATGCTCCCATTTGGCTTTGCCACAATCACAACTGGAGATAACCATTCAGAACTTTCAAATCGTTCAATTATTCCTTTTTGAAGTAATATTTCCAGTTCCTTTTTTTAGCTTCTCCTTTAACTGCTGTGGGACTGTCCTCACTTTATGTACTTTAGGAATTGCTTCTTTCTTAAACTTAATGCAATATTCAAAATCCTTTAGTTTACCTAGGCCTCCTGAGAATACTTCTGGGAATTCTCTTTCCCACTTATCCCTTACTTCAGCTATTGTATTTAGTAGGATGCACATTCCCAAGTTCTATTGTTTGTCCCAGCCATGTCATGTCCAGACTGGACTATTGCAACGCCTTATACTCAGGTGCAAATAAGTCGGTCATTGACAAACTCCAGAGATTACAGAACAACGCTCTAAGAGCAGCTTTGAACATCCCAAGCAGAGAGCATATCTCCAAATACCGGACCGAGGCCCACTGGCTAAAGATAAAGGACAGAATCCTCCTTAAAACCATTTCTCTCACATCCAAATGCCTCAACAATCAAGCACCCCCCTACCTAGCTGGAAGAATCAACTGGAGACCCTCTACCCAACTGACGAGATCTGACAACACCTTCTTACTTGAAGTCCCGAGATTCAAACTTACCACGGCAGGTGGTTCCAGCTTCCCAGTTAGAGCTGCACAATCATGGAACATACTCCCACCTGACCTTAGACGCCCACTACCCTACACTAGATTTAGATCTAACGCTCTCAAATGGCTACATAACAATGATATGTAACAATATTCACCCTTATCTATCTGATCACGTTATACACGGTTATTACGGAATTCTTCTGCGCTTACCCATCTTGATCCTATATCTACTGTATCACCTGTATTATTTTTTGTAAGTTACCACTGTTTTGTAATAGCCTGTGTCAGGCATTGTAACTAAGTTTCGAGTCTACTTGTATTGTTGTGCCCAGCTGCCCAAGGGCTTGGAGCGCATTATCAAATAAACAAACAAACAAACAAACAAACAAATGACAATCCTTCTTTAGTGGCATACACATCTGCCACACAGCTCCTGCCTTTCTATTTGATTACAGCTGAAAATGTCCCCATTAGTTCAATCTTGACATTTCCGCAGGGATACAGTTCTATGTCATGTCTGAGTCGGTTTTCAACTCTCCCTTCTACACATTCTTCATATGTCTCTTGTGACATTATGGCCCATGGGGAGCAGCTTTTTACCTTCATATTTACCACTTTACCATTTATCACAAACACATGAGTTGGACCCTTCCCTCTTCCAGACAGGGCACTTACTTCTAGAATGTGTTTAGCCTGTGACATTGGGTGGCTTATTGAGGTGTCTTCTTGTTCTGGACATCTTCCTCCTGTTTCAATAGGTTCTATCAATGATTTGTCGCAAACTCGTGCAAAGTGTCTACTTTTTTGCATTTAATGCAGTTTACAATCCTTGCGGGGCAAAATATATTTGATACTAGATGCATATTGCTGCCACACTTGTAGCACTTAACTTCTTTTCCTTCATTCGCTCTTCTGTTTTGTTGTTTTATTGCAGATACTTATTGTCCCTGTTTTTCATTTCTCAGGCTTTTCATGTAGCGGGAGATTTGTTCCAATTCTCTGGCAACTTCTATTGCTTGTTCCAATAGTAAATCTTTTGACAATAGTTTCTCCTGCACTCTGGAGTTACTGGTGCATCATGCCAATTGGTCCCTTATAAGGGAGTAAGTTACTGCTCCAAAATCACATGTGAGACTCAAGGTTCTTAGAGCTGCCACTAAGCATTCTACCAGTTTCTGTGGTTCCTGTGACCTCTCCAAAAACTTGTGGCATTCAAAAGTAAGTGGTTTCAAGTGGTTGTGCAATTTTTGTTCCACTAGTGTGTAATCATCCACACCTCCTTGGCCTGCTTCCCCTGTTTCTGGGAAACTGTCATATACGCTTCACCCCGCTGCTCTTAGGTTGTGTAGGAGAACAGCAGAAGTAAATTTGTCTCCACCTATTTATTGCTAGCAGATCAGTGTTTAATAGTTTTTTTCCATCTGTCCCACCTAATTGCTGGTGTGCCCGATTCAGACAAAAAAGGTGGTGGTGGTGCCATGCAATCAGCTGCCATGTTTGTGGATTCTTTGCATTGTCCTGTATAAACTCTGGGGGCTGTGGTGTATTATCTATTGTTTTTTTATAGTGTCTTAATTTTTATTAATGGAATTGCTGCACTGCAATTGCTGCCGCCGTGTAGTGGGCCTTGCTTGCACTGTAACTGCTACCACTGCAGTGTAGTCCCATTTACTGTCCTTATTGAGGCAGCGTTCTACTTTAGAGATTTTCTGTTTATGGGTTACTACGGCAGCACACTTCCTTCCCACGTTGCGTCGACGCTCATGGGTCCTTTCCTCTAACCTGCAAGCATCATGCTAACCTTTATTCCTTGCTTATTGGGACCCTCTCCTTACCTTGCCCCTTGCCCCTTACCTGCCTTCCTCTACAGGGCCATTGGGAGAATGAGGGGTCTCATCTTGGTCAGGGCCTGGAATCCCTCTTGGTTGCCCGCCCGCATCACGTACCTCTCACAGTACCCAGCGCAGAGTCACCAGCTTCTCCCTGTGAGTGAGATTCTTCCGCAGACCCATTTGTGCCCTCATCACCAATGAAAGGAGGCACTGCCACATGGTAGGAGATTCTTTCAGGTCCTTTATTAACAGGCCTGTGGGGACACATCTAATACCTCCGCTCACCATCAACCGTCTGCCCTTGATCTCCCGAGCCTTCCAAGTTCCATGAGAGAAGGCTTGGAAGATAGAATATAACATTAGTCTTAGCAGTGCATGGTGGTGGCGTGAGTTATGGTTGGATAGCTTACCAAAACTGGTGAACTTCTTTGATTTTTACCTTGCAACTTTTTACCTTGCAACTATAACGTCCCTTTAACAATGTGTATTTCAAATAATTGCATAGGATTTTATTAGTGCAACTTAACCATGACATCCCTTTAACGTGTTTTTTTTAGTAATTTACATAGGTTTTGATTAGTGAAAAGGTTTAATGATGTTAAAGCACTGTATATACGTTATTAATAATTCCTCTTTTACATATATATGAAAGGACAATAAACCTCCTTTACAAACATATTGTTTGCAGTGCATACTGATGTGTGTCGTTTTCAGCAGCACATGCTGGGGATACCAGTCATGGTTGAATTGCTTAGACCATGACTCCAGCCCCACCAAACCACCTCCATTATACATTGCACCTAGCCTGCATCCAGTGTCAACTATACCCCCTTAATGTGACCAATACCCAGTGCTCATGGCTTGCAGCCATGGCCATTCTCCACAATCCATGGGGCATGGGCTCTGTCCATGCCACATGCCCCAATAAGCAAATCAGAGTAGACATTCTGTCCTTGCCGAGGGCCAGGCCCAATTCGCAGGCACCAAAGTATATCACTATTATTTGTACTTACATTTTGACTCTTTGGAAAAAATAAAACACAGGACAGATTTGCAAAAGTATGCTTTCAAGTCCTCTGGTGATGCTCCTCGCACAGGTTTGCTGCAATCCCACCCAGCACCTAGGGCTGTAGCCACGTGCAGAATTCTCTTTCGATTCCAACCTATCCCGATTTCGAAAAACCTTGCCGATAGCCGGTCCCTGGTGGCCATGCCCACTTTAACCACATTGCCGGTCCCTGGTAGCCATGGCCAGTGGCCGGATTGTCTGTGGCATGGCTGATGGTCACTGACCATTGTCACAGGCTATACCTCAGTCACCAAAGGTATATCACTATTTTTTGTACCTGCATTATGCCACTTTTCAAAGAATAAAACCCAGACGCATTTGCGAAACCTTTATTTCGGGTCCTTGCTCCTGACAGAAGTTTGCTGCAAATATGTATGTGTTTTATTTTTGGAAAAGTGTCAAAATGTAGGTACAAAAAATAGTAATAGTAATATAACTTAGCCCGCACTTGACAAAATCAATTCAAACTTTGCACAAACATTCAAGGTTGAGTCTATAATCAAAAATGTATGCAGATTTGAAAAACGGCACCAAAGTTATAAAGCATCCAATTATGTTGCCTCACCGCTTCTAATTTTGAGCCCCTCTTGGTAACATTCCACCAAACTTTGCAAAAACATTCAATGTTGGGTCAAAACTCTTCTTGCAAACTTGTATGCAGATTTGTCAAACAGCACCAAATGTATAAGCCATTCAAACATTTTGGGATCCCCCTCTCATTTTGCCCCCTCTTGTCAGAAAGGCGCCAGACCTTCCAAGCACATTGAAAGATTGGTTTACAATTATATTCCAACATTTCATGCAGGTTCATTTAATGGTGCCAAAGCTCTAAGCCATCCATAAACTGCTCTTCACCGACCCTGCAATGCAGAAATATGCCATTTGTCAAGTCCACATACATCACAGCAACGTCCCCAAACATCTGAGATGTTTGCGGACATCGGAAAAGAATAAACACCAGACTTTTGTCTTTTTCTGGCCGTATCCCATCCCATCCTCATCACCCTTTACCTCCCCATATATTGCTTAATTAGTTTGACAAGTGTAATGTGTTTTTTAATATGTTTTACTGCGATGTACACTGTCACACTCACCTGTGTCTCCGCAGGAGCGATGGACGAGCCTCCCTTGACCCAGAGTCTTCACATCTCCTGTTTCACCCGAAGGAATACCTGTCAAATACAAGGTGTACACTCAGACCTGAATTCACCTGATTCAGGGGCGCGATTCACTCGTGTAATTGGTGCCAATGTCTGTAGGCTGAGTTCAGATGCCAAACGCTGTTTATGCCTTCAGAGCGAGGCCGAGAGTTCAAGGCGCCAGTTTCTTCACTGGCTAGAAAGTCCTTCCCACAAGTGAACGTTGCGTGGAGAATGTTGAGTGTCCAAAATTGTCTGTATTGTCTTTGTTTGCGTGTATTTTTGTGGGTGAGTAGCGCTGCGTGTAGAAGCTAGCTGCTGGTAGGTTTGCGCAGCGCCTTCAATTCGAGTGCGCCTGGTAATGTCTCTCCTTTTCCCTTGAAGGAGAAATTATGTGGTATTAGCGCCTCGAGTCCGGGTACAGCGCTTCTGGAGACTTAGTGGTTAGATAAGTTTGCATGGAGGCTTTTGGTAAGTATGCACTGCGTAGAGAGAGAGAGCGCAGTCAAATATGTCTCTGCGTTATTGGAGCGAGAGCAATTAATAATGTCTCTTCTTTCTTACAGGGGTTTGTGCACTCATGCAACTAACCTGGATTCCAGCGTCGCAGGAAGGCTCAGTGAGTATGCGCAGTGTTACTGATGTGTGCGTGTTAACGCTGTTCTTCTTTGTTCTTATAGGTGCCGGTGTAGAAGTCCCCTCTTGACTGGAGATAGCTGCAGCGTGGAGTAAGAACCAGGTAAGCTGAAGCTGAATGATCCAGAGCGGGTAAGCAGAAGTAGGATGATCCGGAGCAGGTAAGCAGAAACAGGATGATCCGGAGCAGGTAAGCAGAAGCAGGATGATCCGGAGCAGGTAAGCAGAAACAGGATGATCCGGAGCAGGTAAGCAGATGCTGGCTGATCCAGAGCATGGCAAGTGTATTGCTGATACAGCTCACAGTAAGCACCACGAAGCACTGGAAGAATCTTAGGTGTGGCTGATATAGCCAGCCACACCCAAACACTCGAGAGCTCATGAGTTATCATGCACTTCGTGTTTGGCAACAGGAAGTGGTAACCAGAAAGTTACTACAAACACTAGGAAGGAATGAAAGGAGGGATTTGTTATGGGTTCTTTGTGTGCCTATGCCAGGCCTGCCATGCCTCCACCCAGCTTGCCCCAACTACCTGCCTGATACCCATGACAGTCTTCCCCTTCAAGACCCCGCCCAATGGTGTGTAAGAGAGCTTTGGTTTCTCAGGATGGTCCCGTTGGAATTTCCGCACCAATCGGGGGCATGCATGTGCGTGCTGGGTTCCCTTGATCTTTCCTGGGGTCCGTACCCCTTCCAGTCAATCAAATAATACAGGGTCTTTCGTACTTGTTTGGAATCTAATATGTTCTTTACTTCATATTCTGGTGCTTCTTCACCCACCTGTATGGGTGAGGGAGGTGTGGAAGTTCAGGTTCCTGGGTGTGCTGGTTTTAATAGTGACACATGAAATACGGGATGTATATGCATATGATGAGGTAACGCCAGTCTCATGGCTGCTGGATTAATTACTTTTTCTATTGTATACGGGTCGATGTATCTAGGCTGAAATTTCATGGGACCCTTTAAAGCAATGTGTTTAGTTGCCAGCCAGACCGAGTCTCCCACTTGATTACCTGGGCCTTTTCGTTGATGGCGATCAGCGTTTCTTTTCTGTGTTTCTTAGGCTTGCTGTAGGTTCCTGCTGGCTTCTCTGGCTGCTTTCATGATGCTGGCATGTGGTTTGTTTACTGCGGGCATTTCAATCTTTTCTGGTGGATCGTAGACCGATGTTCTGGGGCTTCGACCATATATAGTAAAAAAGGGTGTTTCTTGGGTTGATGAATGTGTTGAGTTGTTGTAGGCATACTCTGCCATCCATAGAATTTCTGTCCAGCTTTGGCTTGTTTGGTGTAATAGACAGCGCAAATACTGTTCCATGGTCTGGTTTGTGCGCTCGGTTCGGCCGTCCATTTGAGGGTGGTGACTAGAAGACAGACGTACTTCTACTCTTTCCAGGGCACAACAATTTTTCCAAAAACGAGATACAAATTGGCTGCCTCTGTCAGAAACGAATATGGTAGGGAATCCATGTAGCTTGCCAATTCGGTCTAGAAAAACCTGCGCCAGGGTCTGAGCTGAGGGAATACCTTTTAGAGCTATGAAAATGGGCCATTTTGGAGAAGAGGTCCACTACTACGAGGATGGTATTATAACCGGAGTTAGGAGGTAGATCAGTGATGAAGTCCATTGATACTGTGTGCCAGGGCGCTGGCAGAATGGTGATTGGCTGAAGGAGGCTGGCTGGTTTTTGCCTGGATGTTTTGTATTGTGCACACACCTCACAGGTGCCTATGTAGGTGGCAATATCTTCTCGCCAAGTTGGCCACCAATAAGATTTGCTTACTTTCTTCATGGTGTTGGCTATACCCGGATGGGCTTCTAACAGCGAGTCATGGTAGTCTGATATGATTGCTTGTTGCAGATCCTTAGGTGGAACCTAGAGGCGTTTTTGGTAGTATGGTGGTTTGTCTTGAATGGTGAACTGATCTCCCTCCGTGTCCCAAGCCAGTAGGTCTTCTTCAGACATATTTTCTTTTATTGTTTCCTGCAGAGTATTTAACAGAGATGGGCCGATGCAGAGGCCGTGAATTTTATGGCTGGGTATGATCTCCACCGGGTTAGGGGCATTGTAGACTTCCTCTCCTGTGCCAATGCGGGATAACGCATCTGCTTTCCCGTTCTTAACTCCGGGGCAGTAGGTGATTACAAAGTAGTATTCCATTAAGGATAGGGCCCAACGGAGCTGCCTAGAAGACTGAGCTTTTGCTGAGCGTAAGAATTGCAAGTTCTGATGATCTGTTTTCATTGTGATGGTGTGTTTTGCTCGTAGTAAGTAATGTCGCCATTCACACAGTGCGCTTTTGATTGCTAGGAGTTCTTTCTCAGAAATTGCATAGTTTAATTCTGCTGCAGAAACTTTCCTTGCTCAAAATGCAATGGGGTGAAGACATCCGGTTTCAGGATTTTGTTGAAACAATATGGCCCCCATGGCAATGCTTGAAGTGTCCATTTCCATGATGTACGGTCAATCGGGCTTTAGGTGTTGCAGAATTGGGGCTGAGGTGAATTTTTCCTTGAGAGCTCAGAAAGCTTCTTCCGCCGCTGGTGTCCATTCGAACTTTCAGTGTTTGCGCAGCAAGGACATTATTGAATGTACAATATGTGAGAATCCTGGTATGAAGCGTCGATAAAAGTTTGCAAACCCTAGGGTACTCTGTATTCCCTTTACAGACGTGGGTGAGGACCAAGTGAGGATTGCCTCCACTGTTCTACTGTCCATCTTGATCCCCTCCGGTGTCAGAACATATCCCAGAAACTCCACCTCGGTGACGTGGAAGGAGCATTTTTCTAGCTTTGCGTACAGTTGGTTTTCACGCAGTTTGTCGAGCACAGCTCGCACGTGGGTTATGTGCTCTTGGGGAGTGGTCGAGTAGATCAGAATGTCATCGATGTAGACGACTCCGCAGCCATCTAGGAGTTCCCGTAACACATCATTCATAAAATGCTGGAACGCAGCCGGGGCATTGAAAAGCCCAAAGGGCATGACCTGGTATTCGTGCAAGCCATAGCAACGCAGTCTTCTACTCGTCCCCTTTCTTCATGCGTACCAGGTGATATACGCCGCGTAAGTCTAGCTTGGTGAAAATCTTTGCTTGTCTCACCTGGTCTATGAGTACTGGTATCAGAGGTAACGGATACTTATTTTTTATGGTGACTTGATTTAGGGCCCGGTAATCAATACATGTTCTTAAATCTCCCTCTTTCTTCAGTATGAAGAAGAGTGGGGAGGCGGCTGGTGACTTAGATGGTCTAATGAAGCCATTGGCCAGGTATTGATCCAAGTAGGTCCGTGTATGAGTGTTTTCTTCCTCAGTTAATGCATAAATGCGGCTGCACAGTACCTGTGCCCTGGTTGCATGTCGATCTGGCAGTTGTAAACTCGATGTGGTGGTAGTGTATTAGCTTGCTCCTTTGCGAACACATCCTGGAACTCCTGGTATTCCTCTGGTAAAGTGCCCACCAAGCCTAAACCTGCTATCTTTTCCTGTGAAGCTAACAATGGGCTTCCTTTGATCCCTTTGATGTCGTAACAAGAGGCGCATTCCGAGGAAAAGAGTAAGGTTCGAGCTCGCCAATCTATCTTTGGGTTGTGCGTCTCTAGCCAAGGTATCCCAAGAATCAGCTAGAATTGGGGTGCAGCGATAAGGTCGAATCTAATACTTTCTCTGTGGCCATCTTGGCAGATTAAGGTGATGGTGGAAGTACACTGTGTTACTGGTCCCGAAAGGAGTTGTGTGCCATCCACAGCTGTCACTCTTTCTGTGATGTCCTTACGGTGGAATGCTAATCCCAAGGTCTTTGCAGTGTTTATGTCCAGGTAGTTCCCAATAGCCCCACTGTCTATGAAAGCCTTGAGGGCATGCATGCGGGTGGGCTGTGAAGGGTCTACCAAAACCACAGGAATACTGAAATGTGAGACCTGAGTGCTCCGTTCCTGGCTCGACAGACCGACCTCTACATCTGCCGGGCGTTGGAGTTTTCCGCTACTGCACCTGTGTCTTCCCCTGTGTTATCTAGTACCCCCATTGTCTTCCGTGGGGGTTTAATCGTGCAGTTCTGGAGGAAGTGACCAGATTGGCCACAATATAAGCAAAGTTTTTCCTGATGCCTCTGTTCTCTCTCCGCCTTGGTGAGTGGTCCCCTGAGAACACCCAATTGCATGGGCTCTGAGTGTATTTCTGAGGCCTGTCGATGGGACCCTTCCTTTGGTCGACATACACATATGCTCTGATCTGGTTCGGTCGGCCTTGCGATCCTGTAACCGGTGGTCTAGTTGCATAGTTAGGTCGATGTATTCACTGCAATCTTCGGGAGGATTAACTACTTGCGCCAAGACATCTTTTAATTCGGCTATAAGCGACTGAATGTGGTGACATTTGAGATAAGATCCTGACCACCCTGTCGCAGAGAGAGTAGCTCATCATCCAGGGCCTGACCTCGAATCCGATGGGCAAATAGTTTTTCCAGTTCACGCTGAAAACCTGGGTAATTTCTCAGTAAAGGGTCGTCCCTAGGCACTCACGGGACAGAACAGTCTGCTGCGTGCCCTCCTGAATAGGAGAGGACAAAAGCTACTTTAGCTTGGTCGTTCAGAAAGGTGTCTGGTTGGTATATGAAATGTAGCCGGCATTGATTCATGAACGCTCCAAATTTCTTGGGATCCCCAGAGAAGCGTTCCGGGGGTGATAAAGGGATGTTGCCTGGAAGCAATACCAGAACCGGTGTGGCTACAGGTACCATGGTAGGCTGCCCCTGTGGAACTCCACCTGGTAGGGGTGCTAGACCAGCTTGGGTCTGTAGGAGCTGTCTTGCCAAATTGTCTGTTTTGTCCCTGTTGACTACCAGTTCAAGCCTTAAGGCATTTGTCTCTGAGCGGGCTTCATGCACCTCGGCCCGTACTTCACCTAACAATAGGGAAAGCTGCTCTACCTCGGAGGCTTCCATCGCTCGGGCAGAGGTATTGAGGATGGCTTCATGTTCTGTCACACTCACCTGTGTCTCTGCAGGAGCGAGGGACGAACCTCCCTTGACCCCGAGTCTTCACTTCCCCTTTTTCACCCAGAGGAATACCTGTCAAATACAAGGTGTACACTCAGACCTGAATTCACCCGATTCCCCTGGGCCCTTCCCTTCTCTTTACTGTGTGCTGTGATGTCCCCCTATGGGTTTACCTTGATCTTTAGTAGGGTGTGCACTCCATCCTGCATTCGCAGGGGCACGATTCACTCATGTGATTGGTACCAATGTCTGTAGGCTGAGTTCAGATGCCAAACGCTGTTTTATGCCTTCACAGCGAGGTCGAGAGTTCAAGGCGCCAGGCGCCAGCCACACCCAAACACTAGAGAGCTCATGAGTTATCATGCACTTCGTGTTTGGCAACAGGAAGTGGTAACCAGGAAGTTACTACAAACACTAGGAAGGAATGAAAGGAGGGATTTGTTCTGGGTTCTTTGTGTGCCTATGCCAGGCCTGCCAAGCCTCCACCCAGCTTGTCCCAACTACCTGCCTGATATCCATGACATACACAGACTAAGAGTGCAGTTCGCAAATCCAACAAGGCATCCTTTTCAAAGGTTTTGACAAGCCTCACATTTTGAATTGTCCAATCAGCGGGCGTGTACGATGTCCACGAGTGTCATGTGGCTCTCGTCCGTGGACAGGAATCAGGAAGTGACTCTGTGGACTGGACGCAGATATCACATTTTTTTTACTTACATTCTGGGCATTTTTAAAGAATCTTCTGGATGGACCAGGCTGCCGCTCCGGGTGCAGGTTTGGTGCAAATCTGTCCAGTGGTTTGGGCTGTAGCTGCCGCCGTAGCCTTGAGGAGAACTATCTCCAGTTCCGGAAGCACCTCAAGACCTTCCTCTTCGCTTCTGCCTTTGTCCCTCTTCTCCCCTGCTAATCTGTTTCTCTCGCTCGGCACCCTCTGTCCTTCAGGCCCAGGTACCTGCGCACCCTGTCTCCTTTCTGAACTGCCTCTGGGCCACCGCTGGGATCTGTATCTGTACCCATACAGTCCCCCACTCTTCCTCTGCACTTATCAGATATACCCTATCTGACTAATCATGCACTTGTCACATGTCTGGCTGCACTACCTTTTGTCTTCATTTACTTATCCCATGTATTATTTATTCTGTTCTCTCGTCTGTCCGCACTTTCCACTTCTTCCCCTCAATGCACTTTCCCCCTTTCTCCCTTTTCCTTGCACTTGCGCATTATTAATATCAGTGGGCCTAGTAAGATTGTATTTTTGTTCTCCCCTGTTCCCCTCCCTTTGCTTGGTCGCGCTCTGATTCGCTTGTGTATGAGCGTGATATAAATAAAATATCATATCATATCAAGCAAAATATGTATCCATTCATGTCTATCTGGATTTCAAAGGTTTTGGGACCCCCCTATAACTTTGCCCCCCTTGACGAAACCGCACGAACCTTTGCTTGCAAAATCATTCAGAGGTGGCCATATACTTTTTTTGCAAAGTTTCCTGCAAATGCGTTGAACAGCGCCAAATTTATAAGCTGCCCAAAAACTGCTGTTCCTATGGGTTGAGCAACTTAACCATAACTACAAAGCCACTACCGACGGCCCTGTAATATTCTCCATTTGAGGTGTATTACAGGTTAGTTGAAAGGCTGAACCTTCCGTCTCACCCGAGAACAGAAATTTGACAACCCGAGATCTATGTATCCGCAGTGACGGAAAGCCTAGAGAATAAATAACCAATATGCGGTATTTACGCTTATTGGTGGTATTCTCTTGTACCTTTAACCTCTTAGGTCCTGAAGAAAGTGGATTCACTCACACAACACCACAGAAACTGGTCGACCAGACAGAATAAGGGATGACCAATTAACCACTGGTCACCCCTCCTAAAAAAACAAATTTTTAAACTTCTCATCTTTTTGAGCCAAAGAAAGCAGGAGTATTAAAGTATCATTTTCCTTCTGCTCAGACTCACAATCTGGGCACACTTTTCTTGTTTCCCTTTACAGATTTTTAATATATGATTCAAATCTAGCTCTTTACGAATTGGCCATTCCAATCCGCCAACCAATAACCAGAATAGGGTTAGTCTCTTGTCCTATTGCCTCACCCTAGACAGTTGGCTCACCACCTCGATCTAGGGAGAGCACACCACCACAGGGAGAGCTGCCACTGGTTGGAGGGTCAGACAAGGCTATTAACTAGCAGCACTTGGAATTATCTAAACTAGAAAGATGGACCAGTACGTCTCCAAGTTTTTAGCACCAGGTTCCTGATCTGGCACAATATATGTATATTTTTTTTGTGGCAGTGGAGAGGAATGTGCAAGTCCGGCATTTATGGCTGTTGTAACAGCTTAATATGATTAGGTGTCCCTTTAAATGCATCACAATGGATGCACACACACCTGAATGAACAACAGAATGCTATTTATATCTTGTTACATCTGCATAAATGGATAGAGTAGACTTACTTGTGATCTGTGTGGGCAGAGGTCACTTCCTGATTCAATACACAATTCACAGCCCCGTCACAATTAGGTTACTGTCCCCTGTAAACAAAGGTCGAAATTGAAAGAACAATAAAACCACAAGCAAGGAGAGTCTCAGCAAGTTTTCTGTTCCAGGGCACACAATCAGCTTAATATTAAACGGAGCAGAGCGGGAAATGGAAATGTAAAGGTGAGGTGTAAGGCTTGCATGACCCAATTTGCAGCTCTGCCCCATTTTGCTGCAGTGACAAGACAGAGGAGGGGCATAGGGTGGAAATAAGATCTCTGCTGACCTTCCACCTCTTGTCAATGTGCTTTGTTTTACGCCAGTATGATGTTTTAATGCAGGCATGTGTTGTATCCCTTCTGGAGTCGGGTGTGATGAACAAATGTAATAAAGCACCTGAAATGAGCTGGAGTAAATAATACACAGGAGCCGGGGTTGTGGCTTCTGATCTCTTTAATCATCAGCGTGAAACTGGCGCCTGAGGCGGTAACCCCGCCTCTTCCTTCCTACCGTGGGGCGCAGCCCACAACAAATAAACAAAGATGGAAATGGGACTTGGCTCCCAATTAAACATGGCTAAAAAGATAAACAAAGGACACAACATCTCCCCCCCACTTAAAGAGAGAGGGGACTTCAGTTCATCTCTTCTATCCACCTGGTTGGTCTGCGTAAAGTCCGTTTTGAGGGGCTTCGTCTCGTGGTCACTGTTCTATTTGTCGGGGTATCGCTGTCACTGTCATCGGCGTCCCGATCTTCCACTCTGTATTCAGATTCTGGATCTGACGACTCATATGTGGCTGTAGTGGTTGCATTGTCGAGCTCTAAATTTCCTCCAAAGACTTTGAAGAAAGATGAGTTTCTCGTGATGGTTCCGTGCGGGCTCGCCGCTGTTATCATGGACCCATGGTATGGGTCACTGTCATGGGTTTGGGTCTGAACGCGGGGGTACCCTTGGTGTTTTGGTCCTGTCGTACCAGTACCGCGTCATCCACTTGAATTTGGCATGGTTTTGCTTGTCTCCTCTGATCTGAGTACTTTTTCATTTTCTCTTTGCTCGCTTTGTCACTGGCCCGTGCGTCTTCGACAATGGTTGTGGGTGGACGGACATGAGGGTTATGCGGAAGTCTTGTTCCTATGATTCGGCCAAACATTAAGGGGGATTTACATTCACCTGAGGCGCTGTGCGGAGTGTTCCGATATTCTCTTAGCAGGGTGCAGATTGCTTGCATAAAAGACCCATTGGTGATGGAATAGACTTGTAGTGTCCTTTTGAGATTGCTCATAAATTTTTCAGCCATTCCATTGGCTTGTGGCCATATGGGTGTTTTTGTTCTGTGCTGGAATCCCAGATGCTCTGCGAACATTGCAAAGTCATGGCCACTGAAGGGCGGCCCATTGTCTGACTTTACTGTTGAGGGAATTCCATAGTCCGCAAATGTCTTGTCCAGGGCAGGAATTATGGCTTGTGCGCTGGTCGAGTGTACAAGGTGTACTTCTGGGAAGCGTGACGTTTCATCCACGATGACTAGTACATATTTTCTGTTTGCTAAAGGTCCGAACATGTCAACTGCCTCCTCGTCCCATACCTGTAGCAGCATTTCAGATGGCCTTAGTGGTGCTGGGAATGTTCTCGGGGCCACCGCTTGACATGCAATGCATTTGCTCAGAAGACTTTCCACCTTTTCATCCATTTTTGGAAACCAAATTTTGTCCTGAACTGTCTTTTTGTGGATACCACTACGCGATGCCCCGTGTGTGCTATGTCCAGTACTTGGTTTTGTAAACTGGATGGTATCACCAGTCGGTTTTCTATGAGGAGCAGTCCCTCCGAGGACATGGACAGGGTGTGTTGTTTGAGTTTGAATGTGCGCAGTTGTGCTTCCTCCTGGGCAGATAAACTCAACTTGTCCCGATCTTTGATTTGCCACTGTCCCGATTATATACACTCCTGTACGATTTATAAGATTTTGTCTTTACTCATGGCTTCCACCAGTTGAGCTGTGGAGATGTGTTTCGGGATTGTGTTGTTGACAAGGTAGTTGACGTATTGTTTTGCTTTTGCAAATTGACGCTCCTCTTGGGCTGGCAGAGGGTATCTGGACAGGAAGTCCGCTGGGTTACTGTCTTTTCCTGGCCGATGAATGATGGTGAATGAATATTCCTGTAGCCGCAATCCCCACCAGGCTATGCGAGGTGGCATTTTGGCAGTGGGTTTGCCGTAAATCGTGGTGAGTGCCGGGTGATCTGTGACAACTGTGAACGGGCGACCATACAGAAAGAGATGATAATGCTCACACGCCCACACGACTGCCAGGCTTTCCTTTTCAGGTTGAGAATAGGCACACTCGGCGGTTGACAAACTTCAGCTTGCGTAGGCCACTATGCGTTTTGGTGAATTTGGTGAAGCTCCGGGTCTGGACTGGGCCAAGATGGCTCCAAGGCCGGCCGGGCTGGCGTCCACAGTAAGTTCAGTGTTGTATGCGGGGTCGTAATAAGCCATACACGAGGCTGATGCGATGCAAAGCTTGATCTCTTGAAATGCTTCCTTGCAGTCTGTTGTCCAATGGTGATCTCGATCGTTCCCTGTGAGGAGCCTTAGTGGTGTGCTCACCGATGCGAAATCTTGGATGTATCGGGTGCAATAACTAGCCATCCCTAGGAATGAGCATATGGCTGATGGAGAGGTTGGAGTAGGGGCATCCACCAGTGCTTGCACCTTTTCAGGATCGGGGTGCATGCCTTTGCTCGAAAATATATGTCCAAAGAATTTTAATGTGGTTTTGCTGATTTCGTATATTTCAGGATTTAAGGTGAGATGGGCGATTTCTAGCGCCATGCAGACTCTGCTCAGGGTGTCATCATGACTTTCTTGTGTGGCGCTGGAAAAATGAGAATGTTGTTGCTATAATTTAGACAGTGAGGGATATGTTTGATTATTTGGTGGATTTCGTTCTGGAAGATTTCTGCGGCAGAAGTTACTCCGAAGCTTAGTCTTTTATACCTGAACAGGCCTAAATGTGTTGAGAAAGTGGTGATATATCTTGATGAAGGATGAAGTTCAAGCTGGTGGTAGCCTTTGTTCAGGTCAAGCTTTGAGAACACAGTGGCTCCATGTAGTAGGTGCATCATATCGGTCATGTGTGGGGCTAAATGCCGTTCCCTTTCAATGGCTACGTTTGGGGCACGCATATCGACATAGATGCGTATACTTGATGTGCTATCTCTTTTCGGTACCGGTACTATTGGCGAGACCCAGGGTGTTGGGCCAGACGCTGGCTCAATAATGTCCTGTTGTAATAATGATTGTATTTCACCCTCAACCTTTCGTTGTATGTTGAGCGTCATGTCCCGATAGTGTTGAGCGATCGGTGGTATGTGCAGGTTGATATGTAACTTCATTTGTCTGTCTTTTAGATCACCCAGGCCTTTGCAAAGAGACGGGAACATCTTTTGGATCATGTCTTTTGCGCTGGAGGTGTAGGCGGACATCATTTGATACATGATACTGATTAGCCCCATTTGTATGGCTGTCTGGAAGCTTAGTATGCTTCTCCCTGGGACTTCTCCCTTGATTACGTAGATCTGTACCTTTTGACTTTGCTCTTTGTACTGGCACTTTGCGGTGAACATGCCTTTGCAGTCCAGCGGTTTGTTGGAACCAAATGGATATATCAATGTGCCGGCTTTCCGTAGCTCTTTCTACACCTCGAGTGCTTTCTATACTATGTCACTTATAACATTGACAGTGGCTCCTGTATCGATTAGAAATTCAAAATTCTGTCCATTTAGTTGCAGCAACAACGTTGGGCTGTATTCAGCTGCTGTATTATTGCCAATGGCATGTACATATGCTCGTTTTCTCTCCGCACTGGATGATGATGATCTGGCGGTTCTTCTTTCTTATGGTGATTCGTCCAGGTACCTGATTCTTTGTCTTGGCTGTCGGTGCTGAGAGTGGTGTCTGCTTTTGCGGTGACTGGAGGTGTCTCTTCTTTCTTCTCGCCACCGGGTAGATGGTATGTACTCCCTTGACGAGCTGGGCGAGTGCCGCCTGCTGGGCACAGGGGATTGACTTGCATATTTGTGTGGACTTTCCCGCCTTGACCATCGGCCATCTTGTTTCCAGGGCTCTCTGTTGGCCTCGGCACCTTGGTAGAACTTTATATTTTTGCAGACAGACCGAAAGTGGTTCTCACCCCCACATTTGTCGCAATGATGCCCTATTGCAGGACATGGTCCGACGTGTGGAAATCGGAAACCGCATCTGTAACATTATTTTGGTTCTGATGAGTCGGCGGGAGTGCGAATGGGGCATACTTGTGTTGCATTGGCAGTCTGCATGATGGTGATGTTTCCAAGCGACTCAGTTTGTAGTGTTAATGCTGCGTCGGCTCTTGCAATTTGCAGGATTTCCTGTAGCGTCCTACTTTTTTGCAATAGTTTTTTGTGAAAATCAGGGGACCCACACCCTGTGATGGCTTGTGATTTAAGGGCCTCGTCTGTGGAATAGCTGTCAAAGTCACAATATTTGGCTCTTTTCCTTAATCTCATGACAAAATTGTCCATACTTTCATTGTTGTCCTGTGTAGTTGTATGAAAAACATGTCTCTCGTAATCAACCTTTCTTAAGGGTGCAAAATATGTGTTCAATGAGTCAATAATACCTTGTAATGAGTCAGTGCTGGAATCAGGCATTTCAAATCCGATGTCACGTACCGTGGGCCCCAGAGAATGCAGCAGGATACCTCTTAAACAGCGTTCCTCCCTCACTCCTTGAGGCGTCAATGTAGATGTGAAGTTCTTTTAACCACCTGGCCCATCTAGGCACCAGGCTGTTTGTGTCTGACATGTCAAAGTGTGGCATTGCTTGTAGCTGTAGGGACTCTGAGTTTCCTTCCTCCCTGTTGCTGGCAGGTCTGGGGGTGGAACTGGCCTGAGGGCTTTGGAGGCCACTATCAGAGTTACTTTCAGACATGGTTGCTGCCACGTGTAAATAGCTGCACTTCGGTGTTCAGTAGGGCAGGCCTCTCACTGTAGCTCTGTGCGGCCCATGATGCCGATGTAGGGCTGAAAGGTTTGGTAACACACGTGGTTTAATTTGCAGCGTTCGTGTGAAATTCAGCACTTTCCTCCTTGGCGGTGAAAATCCATAAATCTTCAGTGCAGTGAGCGCGCAAGCATGTGGGCATGCCTTTCGCGCCTGCTACGTGTCTCCGCTGCTGTCCGAGTGCAGAATGCCGGTGTACTGAGAGGCAGTAGTGAGGCCGTCAGACTGCGGGCGCGCCCCTCGCGCTCCGCCATGGCACGGTCGAGTGGGTTCAGCTGGGAGTGAAACCCAGTTAGCAGATCCTCGTCGCCATTGTTGTATCCCGACTGGAGTTGGGTGTGATGAACAAATGTAATAAAGCACCTGAAATGAGCCGGGGTAAATAATACGCGGGAGCCGGGGTTGTGGTTTCTGATGTCTTTAATCATCGGCGCGAAACTGGCGCTTAAGGCGGTAACCCAGCCTCTTCCTGCCTACCGTGGAGCGCAGCCCACAACAAATAAACAACGATGGAAATAGGACTTGGCTCCCAATTAAACAGGGCTAAAAAGATAAACAAAGGACACAACAGCATGAAACAAATGTATTTCTATGGAATCTGCCTCAGTTCCGCATCTGCTCAAGGCCAGGCGGATTCCAATAAATGTTGTCTGCAAAGCATGATGGTATGTTTTTCTTCACAAGATAGACTGGAAAAATAAAAAGTAAATGGGAATAGGCTCTGTTTTTCTCTTTAGTGTTCAACTCCGCCTAGTGAATGTTTAAAATTGCATACAGGGACCTAACATTTGAACCGCTGAATGCAATGAACCCTTTTTTTTTAAAGTACCCTAAATGTGACTTAAGCTGAGATAGCAACAAAAATAAAAGTAAGAGAGTTTGCACTTGTTGGCCATATTGGAATGAAATCTCTTAAGATTAAACCAATCAGAAAAAAGGTGCCAGAAACACCTATTTTAAACAGGTTATTCTCGTTTTAATGTTTTTTAAGCCATTGATGTAGTAGGATTACTATTTATTTATTGAAATATCCATACTTCTAACATATAAACCATGATCTATGACCCGTGCTTCCTAAACAAATTAAATAAACGTTGAGAATAATTGGTAATGTACAATGCAACCATGAGCAGAATATTAATTTCATAGAACAACTTTCAGGCCCATTTGGATTTCTCTGCGGGTTAGCTGTAACTAAGTTTGAGTGAGACATATAAATCTGTGCTAAAACTGGGGCTGCGCCAATATGAGATCTTATGCCTGATCGCCAAAAAAGCCTGTCAGCTGGACAGGACTTCGTTGGCGCTGGCATACACTACAACATGTTAGCAATACACCCAGCATTCGGCAAGTCAAGACGCATTTGACCAATCAGGGAAGTGAGGTAGCAAAGTCAAGATGAAATGGGCGAATTATAAGCACATTTTTGTTGACCACTGCTTGATAGTAGTGTGCAGTCCTAATCATGTGCACAAAGCATAAATCATCCACGCTAATGGGTAACTGTGTGTCTTACCAAGTGTATGGTTGAGTGGTAGATAGGCTGAGGTTGTGAATATCCAAGGATATTTGAGCGAAAAGGTTGAAAAAGCAAGACTTATAGACCTTTCTGGGAAGGCAGATGGTCCTCAGCATTTTGGATACGATTTTGGAGCGAATTCTCTAGCTTAACACTTTGCATAGAAAGGGAAGCAAATCCGAGATTGTTTTTCTGGATAATTGTGAAAGCTGTGATTTGGGCCACGCATTGTTAGTATTTTTGTAGCTTTGATTGTAGTAATTTGGTTTCGATACCCTGTATTTTTTTTTTTTTTATTTTTTTTTTTTATTTGTATATGGTTAATTAAACCTTTACAAAAAAGCAATGAAACACAGGATAAAAACACAGTTAAGTACATAATTACAAATTTTAACGTATTAAAAAGGCTATGAAAGTGAATAATAGCGAAGCAATCCCAAAATCATCATACAAATACAACAGTAAACATAGTAACACCTAATAGCCCTACATCTTAACCCGTATCCTGAAACAACATGGTGACAGACAGGCATATCTATTCCAAGTGGAGGTTGCGAATGAAACTAGAAATAGCCAGACCCTCCCTACTTGTTCTAATAGACAGGCAGCGTTGCCATACTAGATCAGTCGAGAGACCTCGAAATTGTAATTTCAAGTCATTCAAACAGGAGTCTCTTAAGACATTGAGATGAGTACAAAACAAAACGAGATGTTTAGCCGTTTCAGGAACTAAACAACAAAATCTACAGAGACTGTTAACCGGTGTAATCTGTTTCCACCTCAACTTAGTATCCCGAGTGGGTAGAATATTCCACCGTAGTCTGAGTAGAGTTTGTCTATGATCCCGATTTGGGAAAATCTTAAGAATTGGAGAGAGAGTTCCTCGTTTTTTATGCTCATGCACCAAGTGAGACATAGAGGCATATGCATGAAAAGCATCCACAGTCCGACACCAATCAAAATCCCACAACTTCATTTTAGTTTTAATCGGATTGGTGATTAGTTGCTGTAAATCTGAGGTAATGTTGGCTAGGATATCTTCACAAAGCATAGCAAATTTATATAGAAATCCAGTTCGATAAATGTTATTACCAACCAGTTCGTATAGCGTGTTGGCGGAAGGGGCCTTTAATTTAGCATAAAGCAGAAGCTTCCTCCACTCGACTCGTGCTGACAGAGAAATATAGCCTAGCTCAAAGCGAATAGCAGCCAAGGGTACTGCATTAGGGATGTGTAAGACCCGTCTCCATATATCCCCTTCGATACCCTCTAATTTGGCAATGCTTAACTGCGTACTGAACTCTAGGCCATAAATCAATTTCGGGGCGATTTTCCCCTAAAAAAAAAATAATGCAGGTCTAATGGAGAATCGACCATATTTACGGTCAATTTTAAGGACTTGACTGGCCAATACCTTAGCTTTATTTAGGAGAAGAAGGATCTGCCCTGTATCTCTCAGTGTTTTGTAGGCTGTGATATTAGTATGTTTACTGCTTAACTGATGCCATTTACCTGGTCTTTGAGGTCTTTGGGAGCTCTGAAAGACAGTGGGTGATTTGGTTATTTATTTATTTATTTAATTTATTTATTTATATTTATAAAGCGCACTGCAGCCCTCGGGCATTAAGGCGCTGTGAAGGACATGTATGAAGGCATGATTCAGGGTTACAGTAATGCGGCCCCACAAAAATACTTAGTGCAGAATGATAAAATACATAGTGAACAGTTACATTGGGCATTACAAGGAGGCATACAGTGATGATATCCGCTTATGGCTTTGCCAGGCAGATCTGTTAGACAAAGAGCCTAGTCTTGATGGCTTTCTTGAAGGCTCCATGAGAGTCAATCTGATGCAGTTCTGGAGGGCGAGTGTTCCAGTGGGTGGCAGCCATGTTAGGGAAGCTCGAGCCACCAACGCACACTTTTTGTGTGATGGGCGCCATTATTCTGTTGGTGTGGGCATTCTTGATGGTCTGTAAGTGGTGTGGGGGATAATTCTGTGGGCTAGGTAGGGTGGTGCCAGCCCATGGAGGCATTTGTGCGTCAAGGCCAGTCTTTTGAACACAATCCTTTCCTTGACGGGGAGCCAGTGAGCTTTCCTCCTAATTTCCGAAATGTGGTTGTGTCTGGAAGTGCCCGTGGCTGCTTTCAAGGTGTTGTTTTGAGCTATTTGGAGTTTGGTTAGTTGGAAGGAGAGTTGAAGGCAAGAGTGCAGTGTTTTGTGTTGAAGTTGCAGAGCAGAAGTAACCTAAACTCTGCATGCAAGTAAGCTTTCTAGGTGCCAAATGTAGGCGGCATCGGGGGCTTGTGGCTAGAGTGGTGGCCTCATGCTGCTTGTGCGGGTGTGTGTTTGCCAGAGGCTACGTTTGTTAGCTGTAGTTAGTTAGTCTGGATAGGGTATTTTTACAAAGCTGTTTGTGAGTGGCTGGTTTGCATTTGTGTGTGGTGAGTAAGGTGGAGATGAATTTGGGATGTATATGTGTGATGTGGGATGCAGAGAGCACTACATGAGATGTTGTGAGCCACAGGAAGGCAGTGAAGTACATCATTAGCCAGTGAGAACTGGCTGCAGGAGTCTAGACGAAAATGTCTGTGTGTTCAATTAGGGACTTGCTGCAGTTGGCAAAGTAGGTGATTAAGGATTGAAGCAGCGGTAGAGGCCACTGCTATAGTCAGGGTGGAGGAAAGCTAAGGTCATTGTGCCTTGGGCATAATGGGGAATCCCAGCAATGCCAAGTGTCATAGGCGCTTTTATTTTCTCAAACAATATTATCTTGGTCTCTTACATCAGGTCTGTAAATCCATTCAACTATATCTGCATCAATGCATCAGTACAAATTCAGCTAGTCAGTGAAATAACATGTCCCCTAATAGCACCAATCTATTCATTCATAAGAGTCACACCATCAGCCCTGATCTCTTCTTTCCAGATCAATACAAACAAGAACAACTACTAAAAGACAAGGGCAACAGACTACAACTGAAAGAAAAAGAACGTAACACATCATGGTAAAAGAAGGAAAGATGGGCTTGAAAGAAGAGAGAGAAGGTAGTGGAGGAGTGCACCAGCAGAGTCACAAAATTTAAAATGGCAATGCATATATCACAACTGTACATATCAAACATCAGCCATATGTCTTCTTAATTGAAAGTCCTGTTCTCCTGCTGGAAAGAAATGTTTTGCCATTTTACCAAATTCACCAGATTGTTAATCCAGACACTAACCTCCGTTTCCACTTGATCTTTCCATCTGCGCATTATCTCTCTCTTTGCACAAGGGACTCCCTGTAGCACTGCAAATTTCCACTTGATCTTTCCATCTGCGCATTATCTCTCTCTTTGCACAAGGGACTCCCTGTAGCACTGCAAATTTATCACATTATGTCCATTTCTTGGCCCCAACAGTACTGTTACTGGTTGAGTTGTACGTCAATTTCTAGAGTCTCTGACATTTTACTCATAATCTTAATACAGAAAGTGCAGACCTTCGGCATTCCAAGAAAAAGTGTGTAAGATCGTCTGGACTGTATCCACCTACCCAGCTCACACCTGAATCACAGAGACCAATCTTCTGTTTTTTTCACTAGAGTCCAGAAAAACCTTAGTAGTGACCTCTGCTGCATCCAGTGTATCCTCAGGTCCAGTGACCCTCTCCTTATGTCTTCCAACCTATTCTTCCACGCATTATTGATTACTCCAACAGCCTCTTGCTCAACCTCCCTTCTTCTGCCTTGCGCCCTCTGCAACTCATCCAGAACAGAACCACCAGACTTATCCTTGGGCTCAAGCCCAGGGATCGCATCGTTACAGCCCTGAAATCCCTTCACTGGCTCCCTGTGGCTACAAGGAATAGGTTTAAGACCCTCTGCATTGCCCTCAAGGCTTTCTGGGGCCTGGAACCTACCTGCCTGCAACATTGCCTACCTTAATACAGTCCCTCACGAGCCCTCCGCTCATCTACCTTCAACCTTCAGTGAGTGAGCCAGTTCTCCAACCAGAGACTTGGAGGGAGATCCTTATCCTCAGCAGGTGCCTCCCTCTGGAATAGCTTCCCTGCCACCCTCTGTCTTGAGCCTGATCTTCTGGAAACTCCTCAAGACCTTTCTCTTCTCCTCTTGCTTCTCTCTCCCTCTACCCTGCTAACATAGCTCTCTGCTCTTTCCTTCCCTCCCTCCCCATCCTTACAGCTTGCTGACTGGTCACCTGGGGTACCTCAGAGTCTCACAGGTCCCAGGCACCCCCACCAGTCCTCTCTCGTGCTTGCCTCAGGGCCCTACACCCCTCGTACCATCACTGCACCTAAGAAAAACCCATGTCAGTGGCTCTTTCTGCACTTACCTAGTCTCCACCAACCGGGTGCACTTGGACCTCCCCCTCCCTGTAACCGTCTGTGCACTTGCACGTGCCAAATGCACCATGCCTGAAGACCATCTTTCTGTTCTCCCTCGTCTTCACCTACTAATTGCACTGTGTAAAAATGCAATATCGGCATCAGGCCTATTTGCTGTGTCCTCCATTGTTAAATGTATTTTTCGCACTTACTCTGCCTGTTGCAGACTATTATCATCTCAGAAACTCAAGGGCTCTGAGTGATTGGCATTGTTTCCCCATGTTCCTACCCTCCTTAAGCGCCATGAAACACTTGTCTGTGTATATGCGCTTTATAAATAAACAATTACAATTATCTGATGATTCTGTTTCCCAGTCTCTGTGCAACCTAGCCTTCACACTATCCAGCTGCGACCCCCACAGTGAACTAATCACATTATACGTGGTGTGACAAATCACAGGGTTTCATCATTTCTCCCCAGAGGGGAGCATTTCCTTGTGAGGCTATGGAGGTGAGCCCGCTACACAACATTCCTCTTAGGGCTGGATGTATGCAGTATCTCACAGGGTGAGACTCCCCTTTTCGAGACAAGGACTCTTGTTCCCTCAAGGAACTCCCTGACACCCTTCCTTGCGGGCGACAGAGAAATCCATTAGAACAAGCCACTGTTTGTTATTGTAACATTACACCACATATTCAAATTGAAAACATTTTTGATGAAATAAACCCGGGCAGTTCGAATCAGCCAAGACGTAGAAGATGCTGAGATCAGGGTGAACCTCTGTTGGGAGGATGCAGCCGATGGGTGTAACCAGAAGGCACAATGAGAGTGGAGAGCTGAGCCGTGCAGGGAAAGAGAGCTCATAACGAAGGATAACCAGGAGAGTGTTGGCGTGACCAGTGGAAGGTGTATTGTTCAACTCATGAACAAGGCTGAGACCGTTACTACACTGGCCCCACCGGGCCACATAGAAGAACCAATAAGCATCAGAGTGAAAGCAGGAATTGTTCAGACTCCAAGTGTCGTCCCCATCCTGCAGAAAGACCCGCTGACGTTAGCCTGTGAGTAAGAAAGTAATGGGAGAGGGAGGAGACCCAGGAGGAGATACAGGGGACAAGGACACATACAGCCTACTGGTCCCAGTGAAAGGGCAAGTGTTTGAAAGAGTGAGAACCACTACAGCATTCATCCTACTTGTCCCAATGAAAGAACAAGTGTTCATAAGAGCGAAAACCACCACAACAATCGACCTACTCACCCCAGTGAGAGGACAAGTGCCTATAAAAGTGAGAATAACCCTCAGACTCTGTTTACTCCTCTCAGTGAAGAGTCTAATACCCATAAGCAGGAAAATCACAGTTCAACCTGTCTCGCTCAGTGCAACAGGAGGTAAAGCGAACAGGGGAGCAAACATAGTTGCTTGGACCGGTTTATTCAATCTAAGGAGAGGGGCAGTTTGTCAGAACAAGATAAATGTGATATGAGAGAAATTGATTATGCAGAAATAAGGAACAAGAAGAATACAGAGGCACTTAAAGAAAGCATAGTACAAGGGGTTCAAATCCCAAACAGAGGGATGGGAAAGTCTAATTCAAGAAGGAAGAGGGATTCCAGAAAGGTGGCAATGTCCCTGAGACAAACTGTACAAATTAATCCAAGAAATAGCCAAGAAAGATTTAAGAATGAGCTACTAGAGCGCAGGAAAACGTATCCGGGAGAAGGGAGTCAATCTTCTGGACTTCTTTTTTTCTCTTAGTGGTAGTGTGAGGATAGATTTGCTTTGAAGTGGAGGACAGGCTGTTTACTATTTGGACTTCACTACTGATGACGAGCACCCAAGTTACTTTTGTTAGATAGGGAAACCCATAGAATAGGGATAGAAACGTATTTTTCTTATGATTTAAATAAACGACTTGTTTATCATAACAAAAGCTGGTCTGCCTCCTTCTTCTGACCTACCACAGCCACCTCTTTCCATTCCAAAACATACCAAGCATAGCCCACTCACTGATAGACAAACCTGACATCCTGTATATAGAGCAAGCACACAAGTGATGAACTCCTTTCCCAGACCGAATCTCTGCAAAGCCTTAAATATGAACTTCCAGTTGAAGGGATCAAATACTGTCCCTGTCTCTATACTGACCCCTGCTAATGGACCCCTCATATTCTTGGTGTGTCTCTGAATGTCCAACAGAAGGTGAATATTATGGATGCCCTCTCTGTCAGCTATAAATTCCATCTGATTTCTGTGCACAAACTTCGGAACCCGAGCAAGGACTCGTGTATTGTCCATTACATTTATATGTATCTTGGCATTGGTGTTAATCAGTGATATGCGTCTGTAGCTAGCAGAGCACTCCCTGGGTTTGCCCACTACGTAAAATACTGTTATTATTCCTTATCTCATCGTCTTAGGAAGCACTTCCTTGTTCCTGCTCTCTGGAACACCCTCAGAAAAAGATCACCCAGTCTGCTTTCCAAGTGCTTATAGAAATCTACAGGGCATCCAGCCAGACTAGATGTTTTGCCTGACTTCATATTTTTAATTACATGTTTATGCTCATTTGTCTCTATTTGTCATCCGCCGTTATGGCAGAGGACGAGATTGGCGGATTCTTGCTCACTGGAATTGGCGAAACCGACATAGAGGGTTTTAGTCCCTCTTTTGTTTCCTTACGCACAGCTCTGTGCAGTATTTAATCTCCGCCCACAGGAGATGCGTTGCGTTGCAACCCTCGATTCAGGATGCTTCCTGTTTCCGGGTCCCTCTCGCTTCGTGTTTCTGGCTTCCTTCGGTTCTGCCAGTGACTTAGCTGTTTCGCTTCGGCGATACTTTGCACTTGTGTGCTTTCCTCCCTCCTCTGCTCCTCCTCTCTCTACGGCCCTCTGCCGTGCCTTGCTTACATATTTTTTCACTCGTGTTCGGTTCCGGCTCCACGGAGCCTCTCTTTCTTTCTCTCTCTCTCTTTCTCTCTCTCTCTCTCTCTCGCTACCTCTCTCTCGCTCGCTCTCTCGTTTCTCTCACCCTCAGGGTCTCTCCCTTTTACCCGGGTCTCCGTAGTGCCCTTACCTGCTCCCGGCGCTCCTGGACCTGGTGCATTCACCGCCTCCTTCTCCTCCCTGCTCAGCAAGGACGGCTGCTTCTTCCGGCGGAGTCTTCTACTCCTTTTCACTCGTCCAGAATCTCCATCTACTGGACTGCAATTTACCTTCTGTGACATCGCTCCTCACTTCCTCCGGTTGGAACTTTCTCCACCTCCTCCAGTCAGCACTATTGGGGATTTTGACTTCTAAAGAAGAGCCTGTCTTTCATCAAGGGTTTTTCCCTCCGGGGTTTTTTCCCTTTCCGGCTTGATTCCGGAAGGGGAGCCACAGGACAGCTGTTCCTTAGCTGTCACTGTGGCTTCTCTCCGTGACAAGCAAGTGCATCCCAAAAAGAAAAGAGACTACCTCACCCGGAGACGCCTCCAGGAAACCAGTGAATCCAACAGCTCAGGTGAGGAGAACGTGGGCATAGGGGAGGAGGGCAGCAGGAAGGAAACCTCGGCACAGTTTGCAACGCCCATAAGTTCAAAATGTCCGCAGAGGAACAAGTACAGGAATTGTGGACGGCCTTTCAGGCCATGTCCCAGGAACTGCAAGGAGTTAAGACTGAAAATGCTCTACTCAAACAGATGGTGTCGGCCAGGGAACCGGCCCCTCCCCCCGAATTACCTCCCATGGCTTTGTCCTCGGGAAAGTTTGATGGCTCTCCTAAGAAGGTGAGATAATTCTTAGAGGCCTGTATGGTGTATTTCACCTTCCGGCCTCGTACTTTCATTACCGATCAAGCCAAGGTGGGTTTCCTAATTTCTAACATGACTGACAATGCACTGTCCTGGGCGACTCCATTAGTAACCAGTGGGAACCCCATCCTCCAGGATTTTGCCGGGTTTCAAACCCTACTTAAGCAAACTTTCGAGCGGCCAGAATTATCCTTTACAGCCTGAGGAATTATTGGATGCCAAGCAGGGCTCTTTAGATGTTCTGTCCTACATCTCTTCATTTAAGACCTTAGCAGCCGGAGCAGGTTGGCCAGAGACTGCCCAATATGCTATCTTTAGGAGAGGTTTGAGGGAGGAAATTAAGGATGAGCTGGCCAGATCCCCACGCTCACCCACTTTCTCAGATCTGCTTGCTGCTGCCCTTCACATCGAATTTCGTCTGCAAGAAAGAAGATCAGAACGCCGAAAGCAAAGAGGTTTCCTTCCTGAACCCTCTACGCACCCTTCTCCCATTCATCCTGCTGCTCCCTCTTCGGATGAACCGATGCAGATCGGTGCTACCAGGGCTCCCCTGTCAGCCACGGAAAGACGCCGAAGACGTGAGAAAGGACTTTGTGCCTACTGTGGCTCAGACCAACATCTTCTGAAAGAATGCACTGCGTTGCCAGGCAAGAGTTCAGGAAACGCTTCCCCCTACTATTCAATAGGGACCAGCGACCGGGGGTCTCCAGATTTTCATCATCGTCCCTATGTCTCCCTCTCTGTTTCCTCCTCCGAATCCAAGGAAGACTCTAGACTCATGGTAATACCGGTTCACCTTGACATAGAGGGCAGACCAGTACAGACTTTAGCTTTATTGGACTGTGGAGCAGCTGGGAACTTTATAGACACCCTATGGGCTGACAAGGTGGGTCTTCGTGGGGTGGCCCGGAAGGAAGGACAGAAAGTGGAAGGTGTGGATGGCTCACCATTGTCCTCTGGCCTCATCACACATACCACAGAGGGTCTCTCTCTTACTATAAACCATCACACAGAGGTTTTGTATTTTGACATCATCAGAGCAGCTAATTTTCCCATCATTCTAGGCATTTCTTGGCTTCGCAGACACAATCCGTTGATAAACTGGACGGAGAATCAACTGAGCTTCACTTCCCCATACTGTACCTCTAACTGTTTTCCGCTGGAAAGTAGGGGTGATCTACAGCCAGTAAAGATTTGCACAGAAAACCACATCGGTATCCACGTCCTACCCAGTTTCTTGTCAGGGTTTTCGGAAGTCTTCCAAGAATGCCCCCATGCCAGTCTGCCACCTCATCAGCCAGAAGACTCTTCCATTGATCTGGAACCCAACGCATGGTCACATGCTTTTGGGTTTTGTCTCTCTTTATTGTGTTGCAAGCAGCCTGGCTGCCCTTTCCCCCAGATTTCCAATACTTAACTTCAACCTGAACCTTCCGCACAACCTGTGTGTGCACAATTAATTTTAGATTTTGTTGGCAACATTACACAGAGATTTTCATGACATGGGTTATGTTGGTACTCCATTAACCCTTCTGTTGTGTCCTGATCCCTTGGATGCTTGGCTGCATGATATCAGTGAAAGAATGTTGACTGTGTGCCTGGAATGTTTGTATGTGAACTGTGTTCCAGTCCAGGCAATTGAATATGTGAGCCTGGGTGGTGGGTGCCACTTGATCCCAATCGGGGCTCAGCCCTCATACGGACCTACCTACTTTTTGCAACTTAATAAATGGAACTTGAGTGATCTTACCTGCTGCCTCCTGGAGTCCTCCTTACAACACTTTTTTCTCTTTTGTTTTTTTTTATGTCCATCAGTTTCGCATGTCTATTTTTTACCAGCAGGATAGGATAAAACACATCTGCTGCCCCACTCCCCTCATTTATCTCTAAGAATTGTTTTATATCTTCGTCGTGTCACAAACTGCAAGGTCTTTGCGGATGCTTGCAGGGCCGATGATTTCCAGGTGCACTGCAGGGTACCGCAGGGATCGTGCCTGTCCCGGTCCTGCTTAACCTATTTACACTCCCTCTGTTTGAATTCCTGGACTCCAATGGCGTATTGTGTACCAACTATGTGATTGATACTCAGTGTCTCATCCTGATGTCGACGGACTACAGCAGGGACACTGAGTCCATCAATAGGGTCTATTTACTGATTCAGTCCTGGATGATGGAGAATAAACTGGCGCTGAATGATGCAAAGACAGAAGTAATGATTGTAGGGACAGCCTCCCACCTGTGGAAACTATCCCCAGACTACATGGAGGTGGTCATCGCGGGATGTTCCATAACCCCCCTTTCGAAAGTGAAGACCCTTGGATGGTGATTGACCAGGAACTGAACATGAAAGCTCATGTGAGCTATCTGGTCTTGTCCACCTCCTATTATCTCAAATTTCTTGCACAGTTGAGACCAAATTGTGCCTCCATTGCAAGGGCAATTATCGCTGCCAAATTGGACTACGGGACGGTCTGCTGCAGGACACAGGAAAGGAGAAATAATGTGCCTCCAGGTGATTCAGAACAACTTAGTCAGACTTTTAAGGGTGTGAGGAAGAATGAACATGTCACAGATGCTACAAGAGCACTACACTGGCTGCCTATAGCCAGTAGAGTGACATTCCGCCTTCTGTGTATCACACACAAATGCCTATATGGACTAAGCCCAGTGTACCTTTCAAACTGCCTTGCCTGCAAGCCGGCTAGAAGGTCATTAAGATCAAATAATGCAGGGCTACTAAGTACACCTTGGTCCAATCTTGTGGGGATCACCCAGGGGTCATTTGCCTATGCGGCCCTTAAGAGTTGGAATGCACTGCCTCTCGATGTGAGGTTGTGCCAGTCCTTTTCCAAATTTAAAAAGGACTTGAAAACTAGGCTGTTCGACTGAACTGCAGTTAGCGTTAGCTCCACTCCTGTGCCATTTATGGATGGGGGTTTATTCTTTTTTTATGCACATTTTCATTTGTTAAGGATGCATGTGGTGCTTCTTGTTAGCACTATGTAATAACTTGGTAGTTGAAGCAGCATCCGGACAAGCAGGTAAGATATTAGTAGGTTTATTACTTAAGTATATGCCAGGAAGATAAACATCGGCATGTCCCTTCATGCCAGCTTAGCTCTCAACTGTAAATCTTAGAACCAATATTCAGAGCATAACATCCCCAACACTCCACACACTCTGACATCACTACATTCCATCCAACAATGATGTCACCACCCTCAGATACACATTACTACACCTCTCCCTCCTTACATTTGTTGAACAAGAAGGAATTCCACTAAAACTACCACTAACACAATCCCCTACATACACGTGTGGCCAGCATGTAATGCACCATCTAACCAGACTCCACTGACGACAAGAAAAACTGCCAACTGGAGCTCACTATCACCCTCAACACATCCAATTATGTGACACTAGGGAAATGCTAGCAATAAAACCATGAAACATGGGACAAACATAACCTACATGGCACCCCAAGAATAGACTCTCTAACTGTTCCTCCAACAAATTGGACAACAAAACCAAAACCCTTCCGTGTCAGCAAAGACACACCCAACTCCAATAACAACTCTACTCCACTCCATCCCCACAAAACAACAATCCATGAGGAACCCACCGAAGTAGAATACGGGCTAACTCCTCCCTTACAACCAGAACTGGAAATACACTCGAGAAACAAAAATAATAAATTAAGCACTACCACCTGTTTCAAGCTGCCCCTTGAAACCTAGGACCTGCCACGCCCCAGCATTCCCAAAAATAGTACACTACGTAACACGCCAAACCATCCGTGCACAAACAACCTTCCACCCTAGTCTGCACCCTAGGGCACCAGGGCTACCACCCCCGGTCACGATCCCAGCTCTCTGAAAGGAAAAAACAACAAGCTCACCATCCCAACATCAGTCTACAAAATGCCCATACGGAGCACACCTAACACAACCACGAACACCTAAGAAAATACAGTCCAACTAAACTGCACAAAAACACACTCCTTAAAGCACCACAATACGAGACTCAAGTCCCGACCAACTGCCATTGACAGTACACCCACACACACCTAGGACCCCTAGTCCAGCCAAACTGCAACTCCACAGTACACCGTTACTACGACCCAGGACCCCTAGTCCTTTGCAAACAGCACCACCGCAGCCCACTAACACCACAACCCAGGACCCCTGCAACTCCACAGTACACCGTTACTATGACCCAGGACCCCTAGCCCTTGCCAAACTGCACCACCGCAGCACACCAACACCACAACCCAGAACCCTTAGTCCTTGCCCAAACATGCACACCACAGTACACCGTTACTACGACCCAGGACCCCTAGTCCTTGCCAAACTGCACCACCGCAGCACACCAACACTACCACTATGGACCCCTAGACCTAGCAAAAATGCACTAGCAGCACAACAACACTACCACCCAGGACCCCTAGTCCTAGCCTAAACACAAACATCAAAGCACCACCTCGGAACCACGGCACCATCAGCCAGGCTACCATCCATATCATACATGGAAATGGGGCCCCCGGCAACAGCCAGGCTACCATAACCTAACGACACACCCCTCACCATCAGAGCTACATCTGTGGCCCAAAAGCACTCTATACCTCCACAGAGCCCCAAGCTCTAATGGGTATCACCTCAAAGATGACCATAATCATGAAAGGCCTAAAATCATGAAAAGCCTAATCTGTATCAACAATATGAAAGGCCTAATAAGTATCAACAACATCATACCTCCACATCACACTCACCCAACTCATATCACCCACTCCCACAACTCATGGCACGCACGATACAGATGACATTAGACTATTGCTTAAACTCTGGCACAAAACACAAATTGCACCAATTAAGAATTTCGATCCTACCGGACACCAAAAGATAATCCAGTTCTACATGTGGGGAAATTAGTTTTTGGTGGTCATCACAGGAGGGCCCAAACTGGATGGCCCAAAACTACACGACCAGTAACCCACAAGTTCAGACCCACCCGTGAGTCCTGGTCAAATGACCAATCCGGCCCCACCTGTGAAGAAAACATTGTTATTAATTAACCACTAAGTAGAATTTGCATACTCAACAAACCCCAATTATCAAACAATGTTGACCAAAAAAACCTGCAACTCACGAGTCCATTATCCCCACTGCAAAAGAAAAACAAACACAATAATAATTAAGTAATATACATTAGAAAATCCTCACTTACACACACACGGGCCAAAACACGCACACACACATTCATACTGGCCCAAGCTTTCATCGAATAGATCACACCTGGGAGGCCACAACACAAAGACAGAACACCTCACACACCGGCCTCACACACACATATGCTGGCTCACTGAGACTCCGGTAAAACGCCAGCTGTCCTCCACCTCTAGCGGGGCTGCTGCGAAAACATACGTCTCCATAGTTCCAAACAACGTCCCCACAATTCCAATGTAAGTTATTTCAACTGCCAGAGACGACAGGTACTAACGCCCATCGACAGGAACGTCCTCACCACTCGTTCAGGAGCGGCATGTTTCCTTGTCCTGTACCTTGCTCCCCAACACGCTCCAGCTCTGCGAACCAACGCTGTACAGGCAGCGCACTCTAATCCTCCTTTGCGTTCCAGCTGACCGCGCTGGAACGTAACGTGATGATTCTTCAATGTCATCACTTTGCTCAAGACGCCGACAAGTGCGCATCTCCTGCACTGACAACTCCGGCAAACTCCTCAAGGTCCATAGCAACCGATTGCCACTTCTCCAACGCCCTCCATAAGCGCAGATGACCTCCGATTAGAACACACAGCTCCTTGTGCGCCCAGTACACAACTGGTGTCCATAACATTCACCGCCGAATGCGGTATGACTTACTCCGACTGGATGACCCGGCCTCCAGTTGCAACGCAAAGTTAGCTCGCCTGCTATGCTCTCGCAACGCTGCGGGAGACTTCTACCGCAGGACCCTTCTGGCCACAGGCTCCTTCAGCCCGCAAGGCACCAGACACAACGGGAAAGTTAGCTCGCCTGCTAATGATCTCCCAACGCCACGGGAGATTCGGACCACCGGACCCCTCCGGCCACGGCCTTTTCAACCCGCAAAACTCCTCGTTCACTTCCTGCGCCGCCACAACAAAACGGATGTCTGGCCAAACGCAGTCCACACGGCACACCTCAACGCTCCTGAGGCCCAGGACGCAGGGCTGCACAGCTCCAACAGCCTGAAAATGGAGCCGATCCTTCAGCATGGCCCGGTTTGCCAAAATCCAATTAACACCTCGACCAGGACTGCTGGGTTAACGTCTGCTGGCAGCAACAACATGGGACATGGACTCAAAGGAGGGCGATGTTCCTGGCTCTGCACTGTGCCCTCCACGACAGGATCCCATCCTCGTTGCCAGTGTAATAACTTGGTAGTTGGAGCAGCACCCGGACCAGCAGGTAAATTATTACTTGGTTTATTACTTAAGTATATGCCAGGAAGATAAACATCGGCATGTGCCTTCATGCCAGCTTAGCTCTCAACTGTAAATCTTAGAACCAGTATTCAGAGCATAACATCCACAACACTCCACACATTCTGACATCACTACATTCCATCCAACAATGATGTCACCACCCTCAGGTACACATTACAACACACTACTATGCCTGTGACACACGCTTTACAAATATAAATAAATAAATAAACTGTTCCCGCAAAACTATCCATTGGATAGCGTTGTACTGTTAAATATCCACCTCTTACTTCCACATGGTGTATATAAAGGGAGGAGATCAAGGTGTATCAGTGAGTGATGCATCAATGTTAGGACCACCCCCAGTTCCACAGCCTTTCACACTGGCCAGCTGACTCAGAGATACCAAGAAATATTCTATTCTTGAGAACATTCGATGTGCATCCAGGCATGCCAACAGCGTTTTTCAGGTGCCACACATCCTCCAGCACTAGATCAGCCACCATTTATTTCAGCCCATCACCCACCTGTAGATCTGTCCAAAACTAGGTCAAGCACAAATGGTAGCTTAGAGCTGCAATCACATTAATGTACCCATAGCCTCATTGACTAAGGCAGCATCTTTTTTTCGGGGAATACATGGAGACAAGTACAAACGATCTGTTGATTCCTGCCACTGTTTAAGGCTTGCTGCGCTCAGTGGCTTAGCCGCTGTTCAACCCTGCCACTGTTCAAATCTTGCTGCACTCAGAGATTACACATTGGGATAGCTTTAAATCCTGCTAAGGTCAGAGGTTTGGTTACTGTTGATTCCCGCCATTGTTCTAAATCTTGCTGAATTCAGAGGTTACTCCTGTTGTTCCCTGCCACTGCTTAAATCCTATGGCACTCAGAGGCTTAGCCACTATTGATCCCTGGCACTGTTTAAATCTTGTTGCACTCAGAGGTTCACTTACAGTTGATTCCTACCACATAGGAGGGATGCCACTGTTTAAAGGGGTTGCGCTTAGAGGCTCAGCTACTGCTGACTCCTGCCACATATGATATGATATGATATGGCATTTATAACACGCCTATACACAAGTATTTCAAGGCAAGACGAGGCAAGGGAGGGGGAACAGTAGGAAGGGTTCTATGTGATTTCATCGCTGTCCAGACAAGTGGTCGACTGTAAATTGGTCGAAAGACAAATGGTCGACGTAATTTGGTCGAAAACCAAATGGTCGAATTTTTATTTTATTTATATATGTATTTTTTTGGTTTTCGTTTAGGGAAAAAAGGGTTTTTTTTAGAAAAAAAAGGGGGAAGGGGACTCCCCCCCCCCCAAAAAAAAGGGGTCAAAATAAAAATAAAAAAAATTCGACCATTTGGCTTTCGACCAAATTGGTTCGACCATTTGTCCAGTCGACCACATTTTTTCGACCAAATGTCTGGTAACCGATTTCATCGACTGACTTTTCATCGCGGGGTTTGTTGCTGCTGGGGGGGTTACCCCCCCAAACCGCCCATCCGTTTAATTATTTTAATATTCCCCTAGACACACACCACATTTATGTCATTTTTAACCCCCCAAAAAAATAGATGTTTTTTTTTTCGATGAAAAGCCCGTCGATGAAATGACGGTATACCGTAGGAAGACAGAGACAATGATCTTACTAGGCCAGGTGTCATTCAGATTGCGCAAGTGCAGGGAAAGGGGAAGGGGTAAAGGGAAGAGGAAAGAGCAAGGGGTTTAAGGGGGAGGGGACCGTGCAGTACATGGGGTAATATAGAATAAATAGGAACCATAAGTAAAATGTGGCCAGCTGGTGGCAGGTGCGAGGGTAAATGCAGACATCAGGTGTCAAGTGTTGGTAGGGGACTGTAGGGACACAGAAAGTAGTCCCCAAGTGCAGGGGTTGCCAGGGAGGCAGTGCAGGTGTGCAACTGGCGGGGGAGGGGACCTGGGCCTGTGATCAGAGAGTGGCCAAGGCAACCAGTGCAGTTTCAGCCAGGAGTTCAGCAGGGGAGAGGAGGAGAGAAAGCAGAAGCAAAGAGAAAGGTTTGGAGGTGCTTCCGGAACCGGAGATGGTTCTCCTCAAGTTTCAGGGAGGTAGGGAGGCTATTCCAGAGGGAGGCCCCAGCCAAAGAGAGAGATCTACCCCCAACTTGTTGCTTGGAGAAGCGACTGACCTTGAGGGAGTTGGAGGCTGTTAAGCGAAGAGCTTGAGAAGGAAGATATTTAGGAAGAGAGAGTTGAAGGTATTGAGGCCCCAGGCCCCAGAAGGCCTTGTGTACAATGCAGAGGGTTTTGAACATATTCCTCGCAGCCACCGGGAGCCAGTGCAGGGATTTCAGTCCTAGAGAGATACGATCCCTGGGCTTGAGGCCAAGAACAAGTCTCACAGTCCTGTTCTGGATGGGTTTAAGAGAGCGGAGAGTGGAAGCAGGCAGATTTAGAAAGAGGCTGTTGCAGTAGTCCAGCCTAGAGAGAACCAGAGCTCGGGAGACAGTGAGCTTCTGGGTGAAGGAGAGGAAAGGAAGAATACCTCTGAGGAGGTCCAACTGGTAGTGATCCTTCTTAGAGACGTCAGAGATGTGAGCAGAGAAGGAGAGTGTAGAGTCGAAGATGACCCGAGGATTTAGCCTGGCAGGTGGGAGCAGTAAGAGGGCCAAGAGAGGCCGGCGAGAGAGTGACAGGAAAGGAGGGGGTGGGTGTGCTGATTAGGAGAATCTCAGTCTTACTGGCATTAAGGCAGAGATCATTGGCAGCACACCACTCCTGGATAGCAGACAGACAGTCACAGATGAGAGAAGGAGAAGAGGTGGCTGAGGGTAGCCTGAAAATGAGCTGACTGTTGTAGGTGCCTTTCCCCGGCTTACTACGTGTAAGAGAAAATAAAATAACCAGCACAACCCCTGTCGGGGAAGGAGGCACTGAGAACCGGCTGCAAGAGTTCAAAGGATGGTTTATTTCTCCAGCTAGGAAATAACCCAAATAAAATGCCCACACCATTTACATCATCACTCATATATATATCAATTAAGTAACTCTAACAAAAAATACTAAATGGACCCGATTGGCCAGGCGGTGTGGTGCTTTAGTTGTGGGTGGCATCTCTTCCTTCTAATTGGCTGAGTGGCTGACGAGATGATGGACGTCAAATATCTTGTGCTCCACGCAGGTCAGGGTCCGGTCACTGTGGTCACTACCTAAACTAATATGTTGCATTCGTAAAACACTAAATAACAAATTATCTAAACATTTTATACTTCTTTCATATTTCTACACAAATCACACATAGTATGTATTGTCAGTACAATTGGGTCATTCGTGGCTTTAATTGGAGGCCTTGACCTTTATTGTGCATGTAAAAATAGTCAAGCTGTGTTTCACATATCTCCTAAGCTTTAGACCTATTAGTATAAGTAAAAACATATATTGTGCCAAAGTGCTTAAGGTTAGTAGTGGGTGTGTTGGGTGGGTTTCACAGCGCAGGCGAGGGTCTGGCACTTGAAAGAAATACCTTACAGGGAGCGCAGGGTCAGGATGGCAATACATTACTCTAAATGGGGGTGGGTGGCTTGCACGTTTATGGGGATGAACGAGCAAAAAGGGCTTAACTCATCCTGGTTCACATGCTGGTTCTCATGCTAGCAGTGATCTCAGAGGAAGAAAACTGTATCATATTGGTTGTTGCAACTTTCTCCAGCTTCAGCGTGAGAATGGGAGCGCAGAGCTTTCCTTCGCAGGGGGAGTGCAAGGGTGGGGGCCCTCCAGCTGCCTGCGCGCCTTGTGTGTGTCTCTGTCCTTGGCTGTTGCGGTGGAGAGGGGGGGGAGCTGAGCCTTGCTGTTCTATCACAGTGAGGCCTGTTTACCCAAGATGGAGTCGAAAGGGGGCACAAAAGATGGATGCCCTGTGTCCTGCTCAGTAGTCCCATCTATGTAGCGGTCAACCGTGGTTAACTTTACATAAGGGCAAGGGGCAACCCCAATACTGGAGGCACGTGGTCCAAGTCCAGTACTGAGGAGTGTACGGCGCGAGGGGTCTGGGGGCCCCTCGCTCCCATACATTCCCCCCTTTCGTTACATCTAAAGTAACGAACGGCTTATCTCGTTCTTTCCGTTCCCCCTTTGGTAGCGCTCAGCTTCGGCCACAGCCTCCTCCCAAGCAGGTGTACCCTTTATGGGCATCCATGCTTTGCACACTTCTTAAGCTGTTACCCCTTCTTGCGTATTTTTCTGGGGTGACCATTAAGTATATCCCACCATCCCCATCCAAATCTATCGAAACCTCGTTATACCACAGCAAGTCCTTTGGTTCTTTAATGGTAGTGTGATGTAGATTATCGACCACGTCCCCATACTGCCTATAGTTGGCAGTCATTCTATACTGCGGTGTGGTGTATTCTCCAGTTTGTACTTGGGCATCTATCATGGTAGCCACCGTTGTCTGTCGGCCCACTGTTACCATCATCATCGCTGAATTAGGCATATTATTTTCACAGCATCTTAGTCCCAGTTGGCACACACAGAATATTAGCAGAAGAAAGACAATAATGGGAATGAGTATCTTCGCTGCTATGTTCACCCATGATGGTATCCAGCTGAACAGATTGTCGAACCACGTGCTGTTGTCTGCTCCACCTTCCGTTCTCATTCTTTCTCCTAAATTATGCACTGCTGTTATCACGTGTGACAGTGTCCCGTTATCAGCATCTGAAGTTGGTACGAACGTGCAGCACGCCCCCCAATTATTTTGCAAACACCGCCGTCCATCGCCGGGATAAGATCTAAGACATATCTGTTTTGCATCGTCATCAGGCGCAGTGCACGGAGCTCTATTTTTATGATGTTGAATCCTTCTTCAGTGTCGTTAGCCAGCTGGATGAGCTCCCAGCGTGTTATCTGCAGCCATTTCGCGTTTGTGCTGGCTTGAACGCCTGGTGCTAGAAATGATGCAAAGAATGTCTCTGCAGATGAGAAAAGCTTGTACTGCTGCGGGATTTCAGCAAGGAGTTCTGACGATTTGGACGGAATATAATTGGATCTTTTGCTGCGTGACAACTTGGTTCTCAATGTTTCTTCTGACAATAGTTCGTATGCTGGGGGCTCCGTGATTGTCTCATCGGGCGCTGTCGATGGTTCAGCCGATTGTCCTGCTGCTGATGTCAGCCGATTGGCCTGCTGTCGAACCGTCAGCCGAAGGCCTTGCTGTAAACTGAACGTGGCTCTCTGGTATCACCATTAGTGCTGAGTGAAGTGTGGCTAGGGCACAAGTTCCTCTCCAGGATGCTGGGAGATGCAGGTAAGCTCGTTTGCCACAGATCCAGTATATGTCCATTAATGCGGCAGTGCCTTTTTTCATATCTGGTATTATTAAAGTCTTATTGCACTGCTGTGCGTTTCCCATATTCACCTTCCCTTCTCCATGGAAGCAAAGTTTGTGCGGTATTTCCTTTTGAATCTTTATGGGTCTCTCCAGTGGTGTGACCCAAGTCAGCTTGGTGATATGCTGTGACCAGATGGGGATTCACGTTTCTTTTGCCCACTCATATGTTTCGTCTGGTAGCCCTCGAAGCCCCTCAGCTTTGCATTCAATCGTTTCATCATGCCACTTGTTGTCTGCATACCTTGTCCCTTTTATGATGAAAAATGGCTCTTGGAGGCAAATTACTCCTTGTCGTCTGCTGGTGCATGTTTGTTCGTTTTCCAATTTTTCCATGGTGACTGTGTGTGTGCCTGGAATGTCTTTTTTATTCTGCACAGCATCAGATGAATCAAACATTGGGCTTCAGACAAGGGTACTTTCTGTGGAATCAACATTTTTGGTGTTCCAGTTGCATGAGGAATAAGTGAGCACACGTAGCAACTTTCATTACTTGCTTGGTTTGCTGCGGTGCTCATGTCTGAATACCATTTATTTGATTGGTCAGGGTGTCGGGGGTCCTCTATTTCATCTAACCCCAGGTTATGATAAATATCATATCTGTTTTTTCCCGCCCCCCTTTTTCTCCTCTCTTTTGTTTTTTAATTGGGTACCAACTCGTTGATATTGCAGCGGGAATATTCTGGACCATGCATCATCAATGTTGTTCATGGTGACATGTGTGTATTCAGTAGTGGTTTCTGGTGCCGTGTGTGTGTGCATGCTTGTATTTCTGGAGTTAGTCAACCAATAGTAACCGTCATTTACATCCCATCCAGGATCTATTTCCTTGGCCATAGTATTACTCAACAATGGGATAGCAGTTTTGTTTACATGCAATTGGTTATAGGGTGGCGTTGCATTTATACTATTCGATTCAATGTTATAAGTGTCCTTCCAAATGGTTGTTACTCCAGTCCATATTAGTTTAGACCCTGGTTTTATCATGTTAGCCCTGCTCCCCCCTTTGTTCATTTCATTTGCCACAAATAAAACGACGTTATACAAAATAAAATAAAACATCATTATTGCAAATAGTATGACAGCATATTTTATAACGCATTCCACATTGCTCAATCTACTGGCCCTAGTGGCATCCCTATTTCTATCTAACATTTCAGCCTTCTCAGCCGTTTCATCGCATTGGCTCATGTTGAACATATGTGGGCGAGACAAATTCGTTAAGTCATCATGAAAAGAAACATATTTGCAATTGTTCATTCTTTTTCATTTTTTTGCTTAATTAGGCATTTAACAATTTCTTTCCATTTATCATAAAATAATGTGGAAAAATAGGAGAAATAACACAATTCATATGAGAGTAAGAGAGAAAAAAGAGAGAGAGAGAGAGAGAGAGAGACAGACAGAATATAAAAAAAGAAAAAGAAATAAAAAAAAACATTTTGCTTTTCTACTATACTTTTCCTCTCTTAGTTGCAGTTTTCATCATGTCAGACTGTGTTAGCAATGCCATCCATTGGGGGAGTGCGACACTGCGCGCCCTTCTCACGTCCGAGAGGTGCACACAGTATTTCAGTCCCTTCACCTTAAAGGCATGGTCTAGTAAAAAATGTTATTTAAAAAATAGATAGGCAACATAAAAAAAAATACTAGTATTCTCTGTTTTAAAACTTCCTATGTAAAATTTTGAGCTATTCAAGCTCAAAATTCGCAAAAGCAAGCACATGGGCGCATCCATTTTGTGAAATGGATGCCCTCCTGTGCTGGCTTTTGCTTTTGCGGCACTAATGAAGGAAAAGCCAGCCAGCTGTAGTAAACAAAAGCTACCGCTGGGTGGCTTTCCCTTCGTTAGTGCTGTACGCGGAGGACGGGGACCGGAGACCAGAGCAGGAAAGCTGCAGCTGAATCAAGTGGTCTCCGGTCCCCGTCCTCCGCGTACTGCGCTCGTTAGCTGTGCTAGGTATTCCTTAAACTCTTCCCCCAGCACTGTGGCAGCCCTATGTGCATCCGACGCCCTCCTAACAGGAGAGGGCGGCATGTGCATTCTTCTCCCCATCACGATTTCGTGGGGGCTCAAATGGTGATCCTTGCATGGTTGATTTCTGAGTTGGAACAGTGCTAGGGGCAGACAATATATCCAATTTTTTTTCAACGTGCTGCATAATTTCGAAAATTGCTTTTGAGCAGCCCGTTGATCCTCTCCACAACTCCATTGGCCATTGGATGATAAATCGAACATAGTTTATGTTTCACCCCCAGAAGGGAGGTTACTTCTTTGAAAAGATCATTCACAAAGTGCGTGCCGTTGTCTGAACGGATCACGTCACAGATTCCCCACCGCGAGAATACTTCTCGCACAAGGAACTTGGCAGCACATTTTGCATCAGGAAGGGGGCAGGGGCCCGCTTCCACCCACCGTGAAAAAGGGCATACCACCACAATCAAGTATCTCGCTCCATTACATCTTTCTCCCATATCGGCGTAGTTGATATGTAGTTCTCTGAATGGACCTGTAGGGCGTGGCAAAGTGCCACGCAGAGTTCGTAATGTCATTCCTGAATTGTAGGTTTGGCATGTAGTACATTCAATCACAAATTTAGACAAGTATTCATGCAGATTGGGAGCAAACCAATCCTCCTGAATGTCTGAGGCGATGTGTTGTTTTGCAACGTGAGCTGGGAAGTGCAGTTGTTGGAACGCTACTTCTAATAATTCTACAGGCATCACTACCTTGCCTGTCGTTTCCTGTCTCCAAATGAGATCTGTGGCTGATTGTTTACACCCTCGTTTGCCCCACAACTCCTGCTCTTCCGGTGGGGCCCTTCTCTGGAGTTCTATCAATTGTGCTATGGGCGTGTTACTGTATGCTTCTGCTGGTTGTTCTGCTGTGGCTGTTTGTACAAAGTACTCTGATGTTGGTGTCTTATTGAAGTACGAGGCTTCCTTTGCTGCTGTGTCAGCTGCCACGTTCCCCAATGAGACAGCGTCTGTGTTATTGGTATGGGCTTGGCATTTAACCACTGCCACTACCGATGGCTCTGCTAAAGCTTCTATTAGTTCATTTAGCAACGTGGCATGTTGTACGGGGGACCCGTCTGCTCTTCTGAACCCTCTCCTTCGCCAACGTGATAGCCCTGAGTGAACTGTGGTGGTGGCGTAAACTGAGTCTGAATATATTGTTACTGCACATATTTGGCTGTGTGTAACGCGCTGATTAGTGCAGTCAGTTCAGCTGCTTGTGCAGAGTAGTGTGAGGGGAGGCGCTTTTGAACAATCACTTCGTATGTGTCTTCTTCCATGCGCACTACTGCCATCCCCACATTTTTCTCTCCTGTCTCTGAGTTTATGGATGCTGACCCGTCTATGAAATAGATTTCTCCTTCTGTAAGGGCATTTTCTTTTGCTTTGGGAATGTCATCGCCCTCTCCCTCATACGTGCTACAATCGTGTTCCTGTAAATCTTCAGTATGGCATGGCTCTGTAATGAATGTGGCTGGGTTCACTGTCTTGCGTCTGACCACGTGTACATTTGGACTGGATATTATTATTTCATAAGCAGATGCTCTCTGTGTTGTGAGAGTATATTTTGATCTTTCCAGGATAGCAAATAATGAGTGTTCCGCATATAGCGTCACTGAACATCCCATTACGATCGTGGCACTTTTCTCAATGGCAAAGGCCGCTGCAGCAAGGGCCTGTTCGCATGCGAAATGTCCCTGCATTACTGGGTCTAATATTCCACTGTAGTATGCTAGTGGTTTGTGGCCTAGCGATGTCTTTTGTGTCAATACTGCTGTCATCTATGTTCCATTGCTGTGTGAAAACAGAAAAAATTCCCTTTCATAATCTGGATTTGCAAGGACTGGGGCGTCTGCAATAAGGTCTTTTAATCAGAAGAATTGGGCAATTGTCTCATGTGTCCATTTTATTGGGGCCCTGTTCTTCTGTGCTTCCTTCAGTGCTTGTAGCATTGCCCGTGTGTATGCTGCATAATCGAGGATCCATGCTCGGCAATAGTTACATATGCCACGACATTTCTGCATGTCCTTCACTGTTTTTGGTATGATAATGTGTCGAATGGCCGCTGCTCTGTCTGGTAGTATTCTTTTTCCATCATTAGATATTTGCTGGCCAAGATATACAACGTCTGCAAGGCAGTATTGTAACTTTCCTTTGTCCACTTTGTATCCCTTGGCAGCCAATACGTTAAGCAGTGTTATCGAGTCTTCTCGACACTCTTCTTCTGTTTTGCTGCAGAAGAGTAAATCGTCTACGTACTGTATAATGGTGCTCCCTACATCTATGTTGCCGATGTCTTCTCGTAGTACTCTGTTAAAAATGCTTGGGCTCTCACAATACCCCTGTGGGAGTCTGCGGTGTTCACATCTGCTGTTTCCTAATGTAAAGGTTGTAAGGTACTGTGATTCTGGTGCAAGTGGCACAGAGAAAAAGGCATTTTTCAAATCAATGACAGTGAAGCAAGTTGCCTCTTTTGGTATACTGCACAATATTGATGCCGGGTTAGGCACTAATGGGAACTCTTTTTGGATGACGTCATTGAGTGGGCGGAGATCCTGGACCATTCTCCACGCCCCTCCTTTCGCTTTTTTAATCGGAAAAATCGCTGTGTTGCATGGGGAAGTTGATGGCACTAAGATACCTTGGCTTAGGAGTGCATTCACTGTTTCTCTAATACCTTCCTCTGCTTCTTTGGATATTGGGTATTGTTTCACTCTAGGTTGGAGGGCACCTGGTTTCAGTTTTATCTTTATGGGAGTCCCCTCATGCAACAATCTCACATCGTGTGGCCCTGTAGTCCAAATTTCAGGTGCTACCCTGGCCATTACTTCCTCAAATATTGTCAGTGGGGCCTTTATCTTAGCCATGAGTGGGTTGTGTATTTCTCTGTATTGGATCATAATGTCACATGGTATGCTTATTTCCATTATTATTTCTCCATCCCCCTCGTAATCGGTAAACAATTCTTCATCAGTTATATCTTTTAGCATTATGTTCGGCTCTATGCATAGTATACTTCTCCACTCGCGTCCCTGCGCGTCCAGGCCTATGACCACAATGCGTCTGTTGGAAACTTGAACTGCCTCAATGCCTATAGATATAATTGTGCCTGGCACTATATCTGTTGGTGTGATTGGGCGGAATATGAAGTCTGATGGTATTCTCCACTATTGTTGTGTTATTTCAGGCAACACTCGGGCTAATACCTGTATTCCATAGACAAACATGTCCATGTCAATGGGGATCCCTCTTACTGCAACTTCCTTTGTAATCGTGCTTATTATCAGGAGTGCTCATACTGGGCATACCCCTGGCGTCGAGCACACTATCCCTCTTTCAGTAAAAGCTATGGTCATGTTTAACTCACTGAGCAAGTCTCGTCCCATCAAATTGATTGGCGCGTCTTCGTAATACAATAAGGGTGCGCGCACTGTTTTTCCCCCTACTGTTACATCAAGATCTTTTGTGTAAGGAACTTTTAAAATAGGCCCAGAGCCCCTGCGTTTCCAAATTTCTTCCCGAGAGCTGAAACCGCCCTTCTGTGAGACATGATCTTTCTGCTCCAGAGTCTACCATAAAGATAAACTGCTTGTTTCCTATCTCTGTCGCCACTAGTGGTTCCTCATTTGCACTTTGTGTGGTGGATAGGACTGGACACGCAAGTACTCCCTGTGGGCTGTCCTAGTCTTGGTATCTTTGCTGACCTGGCACTGAAAAAACGTTGTCACCTACGACCGTTACTCCACGGAATGGTGCAAGGGCACCGTTTGTAGCCGCTACAAAAGGGTTATTGTTTATGTTCCCTACTGAGTTTTGTCTTGCCATGGGCTGTAGTGTGTTTTGCTGTTGTGGATGCTGCTGTTGCTGCTGTTGTGGGGCTGGCTGTCTTTGTTGCATTTGGGGGTCATAGCAGTACTGATCTTGTTGTCCCCCCCCCCTCCCCATTGGAGCTCCGCAAGGGCTACCTGGGTGTGTGCAGCCACACCCCTGTTCATTGTTCATGGGCTGCTGCTGCCCCTGAAAATACCCTGATGGTCGCATTGTACAATCTTGTGAATAATGTCCCCACCTTCCACAATTCCAACATGACCCCTGTTGTCCTCCTCTTGGTCCTTGCCCACCATACCCTCTGTTTCCCATTCCTCCGTATCCTCCCCTCTGCCCACGGTACCCACCTCTTCCTTGGGCTGGCCTGTTCTGCCACTGTGATTCTCGGCATGGCTGTTCCTCTCCGTTCCACTGTCCTTGGTCCTCTCCAACCCACTGCGCTGCTATCCCAACGGGCCTTCCTCCTGCGTTTTCCTCTCCTTAATTTTTCTGTCTGCGGTTACACTGGCAGTAATGGCGGCGACCTTCACTAATTTTGTCTGCACTAGTTTTGCTTCGTCGGCCAGCCTCTTTTGTGTGACCTCCTTTTCCTTCTCTTTGATCCTCCTCCAATGGTGTACAATTATGCTCTGAATTTCAGGCCACCCTTTGGCTTCGATCCCAGCTATTTTGTCCAAGGCCTTCTGCACCTCTTTCGGCAACCCATTTTTAGTGATAAAATAAAACAAGTCTGTTGATTGATTCCATGCCGTACCAGTTTCACTTCTCCACAAGTCTTGCACTTGCAAAATGAATTGCGCAGGATCCTCGCTCTCCTCCATCGTGCACTGCATCACTGCATGTAAGTCTGGAACGTCTGGAAATGCACGCCGCAATGCATCCCACACTTGTGCTCGAACATTGTTGAATGGTGATCCATCGTGGCGATCACAGCTCATTGTTACTTCCGAGAACCCTGCCCTTTCCCAGATTGTGTCTGCTTGGTCCCCGATTGCTGATACTAATAAGCTTTTCACATCACTTATAGCTAACGGCACGCCTGCCATGTTCTTCTCAAATACATGTATCCACTTACCTGCTCCTCCCGTCAGCAGGGGGAGGATTTTTAACAGGTTGTTTTTGTCCATTTGGGCCCACGGGATATAGTTTGGCCTACCTGCTCCTTTATGCATTAGTGGCATTTGTAGTTTCTGTTTCTTTCCTGTTTTGCTCGTTCTCCCTTTTTTTGTTTTACTTACCAGTATGTTCCCTGTCCTCCCTGTTCGTTGTCTTAATATACCCTGCCATAATGGTGGTGATAGTGTGTCTGGGTAACGGCAGTTTGGCAGTGGGGAACCCTCCGCGGCAGCTGCCTCTTCGTATTCATCTAAATCATCCCATACTTCTTCTATTTCTGACTCTGGCTCGTTATTATCCTCCGAGTTTTCCTTGGGTTCACTTCCTTGTCTTTCACCCTGATCTCCACTTTGTTGACTCTCTGTGGTATCTGGGCGTATAATTCTCACTGGCTTGTTATTCAATTGGAACAGGAACTGTCCTGACTGCCACTCTTGTTCTTGTCTTTGCTGTGATGACGTCCCTTGTGATGCTATAGATTGCCCTGATACTGAGACTGCTGGGGTTGCATTGCTTAGTACCCCTATCGGGGGGGTGAGATCTGCCAGTGACAGCGGGGGTGCCTCTCCTCCCCCTGGCAGCATTTGTCCTTTGTCGCATAGAGCTCTTAACCGTGTTATTTCCATTTGTGCGTGTGCTAGCTGGCGATTTAAATCGCCTGTTAAACGTGCTAAGTTCACAGGAGGTGCACTTGTGGGGCCGTACAGGCCTCCTTTGTCATATGGTGGGGGTTCAGGGGCTGTTGCCCCGCACGGAGCATTGGGGGTGTGTGGTATATACATGGGCTCACTGAACCCTACTGCTCGCCTGGTCATTAAGGGATAGATTTTTGTTACTTCGTTCTCTGTTGTAGTTGTTGAGCACTCCCCTTTGGGTGTCCCGCTTACTTCGTCAGGTATTTTCTGCTTTTCTATCATTCGGCTTGTGAAGTATTTCTCGAAATCAATTGCTAAGAGAGCAAGTGGTGCGTCAATGCTTGGGGCTTTTTTCAGGAGTAAATGCAACCTGCGTAGGTTCATTCTGGTCGATCTTTGCGGCATAAAGCCACACTGGTCCGGATGCAGTGAGGGTAAAACCTATTGAAGTCTGTTGGCCAGTACCTTGGCCAAGATCTTTGCTTCGCTGTTAATAACTACCTCTGCCGTGGGGGTAACTTCCTCGAACATTCGCCATAAATCTAACACTTCTCTCCGGTTCTGTAACTGTTTCCCTTTGTATCGTGCTAGCAAATGTGTTGATACTAGGTCCAACACTCTTTTGTCGAATGACCCTCCTTCTGGCCAAATTGGTATAACCCCATCTCCTTTTATCTCAGTGATCCACTGATCGTGATACTTCTGTATCCTGTCGCTATATAGTGGAAGGTGCTGGCAAATATGTGCCAGTGGCGTTACCCCCCCGGGGGCAATGCTTCTTTTCCTTTCTTGTGTGTTCTGGTACTCTTGAGTCCCTTCCCACCTCTCACTTGGTATGTCAGTTACAATATGTGAAAATACGTTCTTTATCAATGCTCGCAATTATGGTATGTCACATTAGCTGTTCTTCTTGAGAGGTGTTACCTGGTCACCTCTCACAATTTATTTCTTTGCTTATTATTCATTAATCAACAAGTTACTTGTACTGAAATACTTTGGCGTGTTCAACAAGACATATACACAAAGCAGACCAACAAACATATAATCATGCAACATACACATGCACTGCTTGCGCGCGTTTGTTCTTTCCCTATTCCCGTTACTGTGCCCGGTTTTTCTTCTTCCCTATTCTACTTACTATTTCGCATTCACTCCCCACCTCTTTCACCTTTATTATGTCTCAAGATTTCTTACCTCCACGGAAAAAGAATATTCTAAAACTACTCCGAGTCTACTCAATATACGAGACCCCTACTATTTTCTCTTTATCTCTATTCTGCACTTGGTCGGGACAAATGCTACGCGGCGCCACCTTCTACCGCGTACGGGCTAGGATACCACTTCTCTTCTTCTCACTTCTTACAACACTTAATGGCCATATAAAGGATAGATCAGAAAAGCCTCGCCGTCACTCACACAGACCCTATTCTTAACTACCTTCCCTTTGTTTGCTAATTCCCTTCTTCCCGTATTTCCCCTTACCTTCCTTTGGGGTCTTTGCAACCGGGACTCCACGTGTTCAGTCAGGTACTACGAGGGTCACCGCTCATGGTCGGACCTCGCCCAGGTCCGTCCCCCAACCAAGCCGTGGCCTGCCTTGGCGAGCAGACTTTTCGCTCGGGTATTCGTCAACCGGGAACTCTTGACCCTTTCTTCTTGATGTGCACAGTCTGGTCAACCGCGGAGGCGATGGTCTTGCCGGGGGCGTCCTGGATCTCGCTGCCGGGCGGTGCAGGCCTCAAGGCACCTCTCTAAATCACGTTGCGGGAGTCACCCAAAATGTAGGTGCCTTTCCCCGGCTTACTACGTGTAAGAGAAAATAAAATAACCAACACAACCCCTGTCGGGGAAGGAGGCACTGAGAACCGGCTGCAAGAGTTCAAAGGATGGTTTATTTCTCCAGCTAGGAAATAACCCCCAAAAAATGCCCACACCATTTACATCATCACTCATATATATATGTCAATTAAAGTAACTCTAACAAAAAATACTAAATTGACCCGATTGGCCAGGCGGTGTGGTGCTGTAGGTGTGGGTGGCATCTCTTCCTTCTGATTGGCTGAGTGACTGACGTGATGATGGACGTCAAATATCTTGTGCTCCACGCAGGTCAGGGTCCGGTCACTGTGGTCACTACCTAAACTAACATGTTGCATTCGTAAAACACTAAATAACAAATGATCTAAACATTTTATACTTCTTTTCATATTTCTACACAAATCACACATAGTATTTATTGTCAGTACAATTGGGTCATTCGTGGCTTTAATTGGAGACCTTGACCTTTATTGTGCATGTAAAAAGAGTCAAGCTGTGTTTCACATATATCCTAAGCTTAAGACCTATTAGTATACTGTGTCAAAGTGCTTAAGGTTAGTAGTGGGCAATGCTCCCACTAATTATTTTTCTCTATGTGCGGAACTGGTTTGCTGTTGTGCGCACATTATTTTCCATGTGCGCAACTGACTAATGAGGTAACTCACTTTGTGAGCATGCGTATTTAGTGAACTACCGTCGCAGAAGAGAGTTTGGAAAGGAATTTCCTCTTCCCAGCCACTGTAATTCTTGACATATCTTACACTTTTTCCAAACACATAGGCTAAAAGAGAATGTCATATGTGATTAAACAGAAAACTCATCAACCAGTCCAAGACTTCAACATCTGCCACAGTACCTTGCAAGCGTTTTATGCCACTGGAAATTCACTCATGTGTATTACAAAACACAAATATCTCTTGCCATAAACAAATGTGGCTGTCAAGAAATTCAGACAGAATACAACATGTGCCGATGGATTAGTGGCAAGTGCCACTTTAATGAAGTAATTGAAGGGCCAGGAGAACATACGTCTAATAATTTGTGTAAGGATGATAATTGAATCAGAATAACTGCACCTCAGAATATGATGATTAAATATTCCTGTGCCTCTGCTTACTATCCACATTACGTTGTCCTTTGGGTAGTGATAGAACCGTCCTTACAGCTAAGAGACATTACGACCCTGGCGGAAAGTGACTGACCGGACCGCCACAGCGTAAATAGCGTTTCCGCCATTGCACGAAGGAGCAAAGTGCGGCCCATTCCGACCCATCGGGCACGAGCACCACGGCATGGCGGAAGTGCAAAGTCCGCGATGGCGGAAATGACCCCAAAACGGCCCACACCGCCGCCGTACGGCGCCCTAGGTGCAATACCGCCACCCATCTTAGCGGACACCGCAGTGAGCGCCAACCGGAAAGTACGGTGACCGTAAATATACGGAAACGGAAGTAAAAACATGGGCCCGGAACGGGAAACATCCCGCCGTACACCTATAAAACCACAAAATCCACACAACCACTAAAAACACTACCCCGAGACACACCCCAACCCGTCATCCACCCTAGCGAAACCAAGAAAAATGGGAAAAGTAGCGAAGAAAGCGTGCGACCGCAAGCGGCAGGTCCACTTCTCCCGTGAGGAACTCACCGTGCTAACAGAGACCCTCCAGGAGAATGCTGCCGTCGTCTTCTCGACGCAAATGACCAGGACGGCACTTGCGAACAAGAAGGCCATATGGGCCCTGGTGGCACAGCGTGTAAGTGCGGTGGGGACCGCACCCCGCAACCCACAGCAATGCAGAAAGCGATGGGACGACCTGCGGATACGCGTCCGTAGCATACTTTCTGCCAACCGCAACATTGCCACAGCCACCGGGGGAGGATCGGAATCACCCATCAAGTTGACCCCCTGGGAAGAAATCTGTGCCTCCACCATTGGAATGGAGAGCATAGAGGGAGTCGGAGGGATGGAGAAAGGAGTGCAGACATCCGAAGAATCAGGTAGGTGGCCCAAATAAAACAATGCTAAATCCACAATTTCCAATCATGTGAAGTACCATGTGTCCCCATAGTGCAACAGAAACACATGTCCAGGAGAACGTCCACACACATTGGCCTGATAGCGCACTTTAAAACTCACAATAAATACATAAATAATTAAAAAACCCTAAAACACCCACTACACGTGCAGCAGGCACACCCTAACTGCAGGCTGCCAAACAACTGCACCCTCACTCCACACACAAATGAATGCACCTCCAAGGCCCCGACCCAAATCACCCTCAGGTACCACCCCAATGCATGTGATACAATGCCATTCCAATTCCCACAGACCCATTAATAACCCTCGCCCTCCTTTACTCCACCACAGGGTCCGATCCAAACGACGAGCATCAGGACACCCCTACCAGCACACCTGCAAAGAGGGCCAAGACCAACGGCCAAAGACCCTCCACCTCAGCTGCACGGATCAAGACACGGCAGCAGCACAAATCAGGTGGCAGCACAGAGGAGGGAACATCAACAGGCACCCCAGCAGCCAGCATGCCCACAACACCACCACCACAGGTCCCCCCAATGGATGCCACAGAAGGCACTGCCTCTGGTGGCAGCAGCACCATAGGTGACACCCCATTGATGGCAGCATGCTCCGACACAGAAAACGGGGATGTCGAAGTCAGATCCATCCATGACCTGTCCCAATCCCCCTGTCTGTCCCATCCCGTACACCATGAGGATACCACGCAGGGGCACCCACAAGACGACGACTGGCCATCCCCCACAAGCCCTGTGGCAAGGCAACATGAGGTCACCAGCCCCTCTGTGACACCACCGCAAATGGCCATGGCCCAGCAGAGGCAACAGTCCCTCGACCAGTTAATCGTGCAACAGCAGCAACTGGCCACGCTCCTCAAGGACCATGCCGATGAATGTGGGGGCACTAAGGCAGACATAGAAACATCAACTGAGACACTTAGGGCAGAAATGGAGAGAAGTAGAGAGACACTAAGGGCACAAATGGAGAGTAGCACCGAGAGCCTGAGAGTACAAATGGAGAGTAGCACCGAGAGCCTGAGAGTACAAATGGAGAGTAGCACCGAGAGCCTGAGAGTCCAAATGGAGAGAAGCACCGAGAGCCTGAGGGGGGAACTGCATGCGACGTCCAAAGACGTATGTGTCGAACTTGCCGCAGTGCGCCGTGTGCTCACTGAGCTCTCACAAACCCTTAGGGACATGCATGGACGTGAGCAGGCAGAGACATCATCCGTTGCAAGTTCCGTCCAGGGCAGCCCCCAACGTAGATCTGGGAGGAACCTGCGCTCCACAGGCAGGGGTGCCCCTGATACCCGCAGAGGGGGCTTGCAATAGCGACTGCCCACTGACGATGAGCATCTTTGGACACTGGTGTTCGGGGGGGAGGTAGGAGGGTGGAGGGGGTGTTTTGGGCTCACTTGGGTGGCGGGTCGATAGGGTGTTCAACATGATATCACATATGCCATAAACAATGCACGATCAACCAATGAGATGTGTGGACAATGATCTTTGTGTACTAGGCCATCATAGGCGTACAGTCCATGTTGTGCATGTACCAGACACACACAGTGCCACGAGTACCGTGTCCATGTATCAGCCACCAGGCGTGAGTGCTAGAAGCATGCATCAATGAGATGCTGACGAATGTCACGGCCCTCCGGTGCCTCGCAGACTCCTTGAGGTGCTGCCACATCCCCACCCTCATCATGACCATCTTCAGGTGCTTGCAGTTCTGCGTCAGGGGCATGGGCACATTTCTACGTACGCACATGTTGTGGAGCATGACACATGCCATGACCATCTTTGCAACCTTCTCATGGCGGTACAGGAGTGCCCCGCCAGACCTGCTGAGGCAGCGGAAACGAGTCTTCAGTAGGCCGAATGCCTGTTCAATGACTACACGGGTACGTGAGTGGGCATGGTTGTAGTCCTCCTCATGCTGGTCCCGTGGGTTCCGGACTGGTGTGAGGAGCCATCTCTTCAGTGGATATCCAGCATCACCTGTATGTGGACGATAAACGTATGATGTGGAATGCCATTGCTACGTACGCACCCCCCCCCCTTCCTGCCAGGTCATTGCCGAATCACATACCCCACATCATCATGCATGAAATGAGACTCACCGAGTAGCCAGGATCTGTTCCCTGCGTGTCGCTCCATGTAGCGTGGTATTGTAGAGTTCCTCAAGACCATAGAATCATGGGTTGATCCAGGGAATCGGGCACAACAATGTGTAATGATCCTGTTGGAGTCACACACCATTTGTACATTCAGGGAATGGAATTGTTTTCGGTTGCGGTACTGGGCCTCCATGGCATGTGGGACGACCAATTCCACATGGGTGCAGTCGATGGCACCAATGCAACCCGGTATGCCGGCAAGTGCATGGAATCCCACTTTTGTGTTGGTAATTTCCTGCTCCGAGCGTGGTAGAGAGATGTAGTCGTCTGCGTGCTTCAGGAGGGCATCGAGCACTTGCAATAGTGTCCGTGAGAACAGTGGCTGAGAAATGCCATGCAACTGTCCGACTGTGTGCTGGTAGGTGCCTGTGGCCAGGAAGTGGAGTACAGACACCACCTTCAGTAGGGGTGGGATGGCGGTTGGGCTATCTATCATGCTGACAAGGTCAGCCTGTGTCATATCCACAATGGCGGCTATGGTGTCCCGGTCCAAACGGTAGAGGGTGTGGATCTGCTCATCAGTGAGGTTGAACGGATGTGCTCGGAGGCGTGGGATTGCGGGCTGCCTGCGTGGTGGTAGTGGCTGTGCTGGCGGCCCTTGCTGGCCCTGCCTTGGCCTCCTCCTCCTCCTGCGTCTCCTCCGTGCGGCCGGTTGTAGTTGGTGTTCGTCTTCTTCTTGGAGTTGGAGTACTTGCAGTGCTATCAGGTCCCCCAGGGCCAACATCGCGAGTCCTGCCGGTAGCATTTCGGAGTGGGTGTGGTTGTGGGAGGAGACTGGGTGTGCAATTTATGTGTTTTCAGGCTGTATGGCCTCCACCTGTGGTGATTCATTCCACCTGTGCAAGCTGCTCTCCCCTTTGGCCGAGCACGTCCCGCACACAACGCTGCAATTCGAGTAATGGCATCTTGCTATTGCAATCATGTATTTGTACCCGATGGCCGTGTAACATTGGTTGATATGTACATTCGGCTATGGTCCCATTGTTTCACATACAATCTTTGCAGTCGCGAACAGACTTGTGAAGGGTCAGTGGAACGTAGTACTCGAGTAACGGTGGGCCCTCATGCATCACTGTACCGAGTTGCACCGACGGGCGGGGCGTCCCATTTGTGGGTGAAGGCAGTTGCCATTTTCACACACAGCCGCACTAGATGGATTAATTTGTGATTTCAAACGGCCACAGATGCCTTTTCGACGTGATGTTGCAAATGAGGAATTCGAAGGGCGGCGCTTTCGGTTTTCAGCTAGCGGCGAGGAGATGCCCACAGGTCTGACTGCAAATATAACGTTCTATTGTTCAATGTCCTTGAGACAGGGGCCATGGCGAGGATGCAATGATTGATATGAATAGTTTGGGATGCGCAATAGCGACGTGGGCGATGAGGCCGGACGTTCCCAAATAAATGTTGCTTCACAACACTGGAATTCCGGGCTGGGGCACTGTGGATTTTGCAGGCTGCATAACGCACAGACTCAATGGATATTTCTAATGTTATGTGAGTAAATATTCAGGCGTTTTTATACCGGGATGAGGGAATGATGAATGGATGCATGGGCAGATGATTTGATACAGAGTTTGCCATGTACAGGGCTTCTTGGAATCTGTCCGCCTCCCCTGCGCTATGTGATGCAGGGCTGCCATAGTGGGACCATCGTCTATCTGGCCTTGTTGAGCCCTCCCTGTCTCGACGCGCCTTCAGACACTTGTGTCCATGCACGTTAACATTCCCATCTGATGGATTCTGTTTTCACAGATGCATGCACAGGTACACTCGTTTGTGATGGTGTTTATACCTCGATATAGATAGTTATGAGTCGCAAGTGGTTTTGGGGTGGTGATGATCCTTTGGAGTGGGCTAGCATGCATATGGCTGTGGATTTAGTGTGATCATTGAAGTGAGTTGTTCGAATGTAGTTCTGATGGCCATTCTGTTCTTTTTCTTTTCTTTTGGTTGACAGGTATCTCCTCCCCTTTTGCCACTGCCATCTGTATGCCACTCCTGCAGATGGCTTTTACTCCCGACACCTGCTGCTTCGTGTTAATCAGTGGAGCAGCATTACGATCTTATGGGACGATCGCCAATGGGCCACATGCCCTTACGCAGTACTAGTGGCTCGGAGCAACATTTCGGCCTTTCAGCTGGACTAGTGCCTCCCCATTGGGACGGCCCTGCGGTTCTGTGCGCTTCCATGTTGCCTTTTCGTACGTGAATGTGGCTCTGTGTACCATGATGGAACAGGGCGTCACACAAGTAGTAGCTGGTCATTTCTTGCGGATGCAGCCCACAATGGTGAAATGTGTTTTGGAGTTCATGGCCTAATGGCTGTATGGGCTTGGTGAATTTGTTGTGCATTAAATTTCTATTCTGATATGGGCCGTGTAGCGTTCTTCTTTGCAAGTGATGTGGCATATTCCTATTTGGGGAGCGATGTATTGTGAGGGGATCTGCATTGGGTTCCAGCTTCGGAGTTTAGTTGCGTGGTACTGTGCTGGGCGCGTTTGCCTACGAAGCCCAGTGAGGTCAGGGATGGGGGCTGCCAATATGACTGTTTGAATGTTGTCATGCTCAGGGGCGGGGGATTGGGTTTTGTGTAACAGATGCCGGTCAGCCAGGTGGACTGGTGGAATGATGTGATTTTCGGAATATTGCTGGTCACAGGTGCCTGTGTTTGCGTGCGTTTCTTGGTGGGGGACTGTGGTCATGTCCATTGGGATGGCTTCTGTATTCGTGCCATCTGTGCCCTGCAGCTCCCATTGGCCCCTCTTGTGATTCTTTTGTTCGTTGGCATGCATGGGTGACTTGTACATTTCACTGGTTGCATTGTGACTTTATTGCACCTACGGGGAGTTGTACTTTGTGGGCAGGGAGCGGTGTACAGGCACTCAGTGGGGCCGTTTACGGTTGATTCGCGATGCCGTACTTCTCGCCATGGCGGAATGGTACTTTCCGCCGTGCTTGATGGCGTTAGGTACATGTCCGCTAGGGTTGGAATTCGCGTACCGTTGCGCCATGGTGGTATTTACGGTTTGGCATGGCGCGCGCGCGCGCGTACTTGGTGCAGTTAGCGTTGGCGTTCACTACGGTGTCGCTAATGGCATCGTACTTTGCGGTGACGGGTCATAGTCGCACCGAGCGCTATTCGATGGCGGTATTGCATTTCCGCCATTGTTTTTCGATTTCCGCCAGGGTCGTAATGAGGGCCATATACACCATCAGTTTTTACTCCCTAAAAATGAAAATGTGCCCAGCAAAAAACGAGAAACAATGAACATTTTGTTGCTTCAACCCACAAAGCTCTTCTGATATTTTTCCTGAATTAGAGACCAGCAGCAGAGCAGTGGCATAGGAAGGAATCTAATAATATGAATGCCTGATCTCAACAGGAATTTTAAGAGGAAGAACATCTTTTAATAAGCAAAAAGTATCCCTAGTGGCAACACATATTACTTTTTTACTCCCCGAAAAATCATTTGACTCCATGTAGGGAGCAAAATCTGATTAGAGCCTTGCTTGTAACCCTCACATAGAAAGTGGAATGACAGGGAACATAATATAGTCTATAGTTTTGGTCACCCTTCCACACCAGAGCATAGACAAATTAAACAAGAGTGTTATTGAGGTTTATTGTGGATCTCTGTGTAATAAAATCACATATATATGCCTTTTAAGTTAATGGCATCAAATCTCAAGAGATACAACATTACAAGGGTGGCGCTCCCGTAATGAAGGGTGCCGGTACGGGACCGGCACCCTTCATTACGGGAGCGCCGATTACGAGGTTCCCTTTGCGGGACCCTGTAAGGACGCCTGGTAAAACCAGGCGTCCTTTCCGGGTCCCGCGAGGAGAAGAGGGAGGTAATAAAGGGCCAGTTGTAATGTGCCCGTTATTATCTCTCTCCCCATTCCCATTGAGCCCTACCGGGGCTCAAATGGGAATGGGGAATGGTTCTTGCAAGGAGGTATTACCGGGTCCTCCTATGTCAGAATGACCCGGTAAGTCCACATTGCAGGAACCCGGTAATGGAGCCCGGTTTGGAGGCAGCCATGGTGCTAAAAGCTCCATGGCTACCTCCAAACTCGTAATGAAGCCCATTGAGTCCCTTCTTCTGTAACTATGGATCCCTCTTCTGAAATACTTTGTTATACTTTGTTATGAGTTAAATAAGTTGCAGGGAGATGCTAGAGACAATACAGAGCACATGGTTATATTGAAAGAATATCAGCTGAGCATAGAAAGAAAACGAAGGTGCTGTTGTCTAGACGGGTACTAGAATTTCCTATTCTTTAGCAAACAAGCAACACATTTCCTTCAGTATACCGCCGAAACGTCTGACTTGGTTTTTTAAATTTGCTGCTTTGTTCATCACCCGCAAGGAGTGATGACCTGTGCTCTTCCACCCATACCCTTCCCTGGCCCCTGTGCTCGCCTCCAATACTAGTTGATAGAGCACTGTACAAAGTGAGGGATTGTAGCAGTAAACACTCACTGGGATATTTGCAGACCCAGTTTAGTTTATTTGTACCGCGCACCGAACCCTGAGGTAACTGGGCGCTAGAACTGGAGCGAGTGTTACAGGCATATAGTAGAATTTACAACAACACAATAACAACAATAAGTGCAGGTCGACCGATGGTTACAGACAGGTTGGAGGTTGAAACAGTACATGTAAGAAAGTTAGTCTAGTATAACAGAGAGATTGAGCAGGCACAACATTATTGACGGCGTGTTAGCAGACCCTTAGTGTTTCTTATCGAAGAGCCAGGTCTTTACTTTGGCTTTAAAGGTCCAAAACAAACCCATTCTGAGGCTGAGGGGGAGGACCCACAATACTTTGCAAGCAAGGCACATTTAAAATTCAACATATTATGTGCATTTTAAGAATGTCATGACTCTGCATGTATGCCATTCTTTTGCCGTGCATACAGGATTGTTTGAAACATACCCGACCCTCATATCATTGTGTAGGATTACACAGTTCTCAGTGAAACTGTTTTACATAGCAGCAAGTTACCATATAATGTGTGACGGTCAATGCCCAAAGGAAGGCATTCTCCTGTCTGAATATCCAGTGCCCTGATACTATGGACAAGTAATCCCAGGCATAGTCCATACCCATTATCCCGTGTAGGCAAAGTAAATGATATTGCAATGTTGCTCTCCACCTATAGTGTAATGTTAGTAGTGCTAAAGTTGGAGATACTGAGCACCACATTTGTCTTCTCAAAATCCTTACAGGGCAAATTAATATTTTAGTTTTATAATGCGTTTACTTGCAAGGGGGCCGCTTCAAAGCACTTGCACAGTGTATGTACTAAGAAGAGGAAGTATGGGGTAAGGTTACACATCCAGGTAGCCTGCTTACTTACAGTCAGTATCCAATATTTTAGCTGGTAGTTTGATTTTATTGTGTGGGTGACGCTTTTGGTAAGGCACAATGAGTAACAGAAATTCTGGCACATGAACATTATTCATATTACAACAAACATAAAACAAGTGGATGTACGTACACATCTGCTAACCTTTCGCAGAGCCAAAGGAGGACGAGTCAAGGTTGTCTGGTACTATCCTAATCTGTTCTGGGGCAGACGTTAGGAGTCATAATGTCAAAGTGTGGTAGAATCAAGCTTAGGAGTCATGGGTGGGGAGGGAACATTATTTCGTTAATGTGTGCAGGTTAGATTCTTCTGTTCATGGAGGCAGTTTTTCATATTAGTTTTTTACCTCTTATGTGTGTATTTTGCTGTAAGGGATTTTAGGTGTTTACGGTCATCCTTGCATAGTAGTGTAATGCAAATTAGCAGAATATCAAGACTAGTTGCTTATTTTATGAGAAAGCTAATTTCAATTAATTGCTGTGGCTTGTGCCTCATTAAATATTTTTGAAGAGGTGAGAATTGTCTGTGTGCGCTGCTAAAAATCTTCTGAGCGGCATCCAGAAGGAAGCTGGGCAAGCGCACATGCGCACAGCTTAGAGGGAACACTGGTAGTGGGTGTGTTGGCTGGGTTTCGCAGCGCAGGCAAGGGTCTGGCACTTGAAAGAAATACCTTACAGGGAGCGCAGGGTCAGGATGGCAATAAATTACTCTAAATGGGGGTGGGTGGCTTGCACGTTTATGGGGACGAATGAGCAAAAAGGGCATAGCTCATCCTGGTTCACATGCTGGTTCTCATGCTAGCAGTGATTTCAGAGGAAGAAAACTGTATCATATTGGTTGTTGCAACTTTCTCCAGCTTCAGCGTGAGAATGGGAGCACAGAGCTTTCCTTCGCAGGGGGAGTGCAAGGGTGGGGGCCAGCCAGCTGCCTGCGCGCCTTGTGTGTGTCTCTGTCCTCGGCTGTTGCGGTGGAGAGGGGGGGGGAGCTGAGCCTTGCTGTACTATCGCAGTGAGGCCTGTTTACCCAAGATGGAGTCGAAAGGGGGCACAAAAGATGGATGCCCCGTGTCCTGCTCAGTAGTCCCATCTATGTAGCGGTCAACCGTGGTTAACTTTACATAAGGGCAAGGGGCAACCCCACTACTGGAGGCACGTGGTGCAAGTCCCGTACTGAGGAGTGTACGGCGCAAGGAGGTCTGGGGGCCCCTCGCTCCCATACACTGTCCACCGCATAGTACTGAAAGTTGGGGCAGAGAGTGGTGGGCAAGAAGTGCCAGGTATTGGCTGAACAGCCAGGAAGAGAGGTTAGATCCCTGGGGAACACCACAGGTAGAGATAGAGATAGAGGAGAGGAAGGGCCCAAGTTGGACCTCGGAGGGTCGATCAGAGAGGAAAGAAGTCAGCCATGCCAGGGCCTGACCGGTGATACCCAGGTTATCACGGAGACGGATGAGCAGGATGGCATTGTTGACCATGTCAAAGGCAGAAGAGAGATCATGTAAGATGAGGACACACGGGGTGTTGGAATCAAGGTTAGAAGGAAGGTCTTCATGGATGTTCAGGAGAGCAGATTCCGTGCTTCTGGCCACTCTGAAGTCAGACTGATGGTCAGGAAGACAACCAACAGATTCAGTGTGAAGATTAAGCTGGGAGATGGTCAGCTTTTTCAGGAGTTTGCCCAGGAAAGGGGTGATGGAGATTGGGCGATAGTTAGCCGAGCAGGACGGGTTGGCAGAGGGCTTCTTAAGAAGAGGGTGCACAAGGGAGTGCTTCAGGAGGGATGGGAAGACTCCAGTGGTGAAGGCATGGTTGCAGAAGTCGGTGAGAGCAGGAGCCAGGGAGTCAATGTGGTCCTTGATGATTTTGGAGGAACAGGGATGGACCTGTTTTGACGAGACTTTCATAGATCGGATTTGTCTAGAAACCTCGTCAGGGGAGAAAAGGGGAAAGGAAGAGAAGGTGGGAGGAGAGGTGGCCGAGGAAGGGCCAGAGGAAGAGCTGGGAGTAGAGGGGGAGAGGAAGAGAGAGGAAGAGAGAGAGGACAGGATGCCCTGAGTTTTAGAGATGAAATGAGAAGCCAGAGCCATGCAGAGGGCCTGGGAGGGGCAAGTTCCTTGCAGATTTTAAAGAGTTTGGCTGAGTTGTTAGATGCCGCAGAGATGTGGGCTTGGATGTGTTCTCTCTTTTTGGTGCAGACAGATAGCCTGTATTGCCTTTGGAGCAGGCGCCAGGCCAGTTTGTCGGAGGATGTACTAGCAGCACGCCATTTCCTGTCAGCCACCCTGCACTTGCATTTGAGGGTGACGGGGTCTGAGTCGCACCAGGAGTTGCACTTGGCTTTGGGCTTCAAGCGGATCCTCATGACAGGGGCATGAACATCGAGAGTATCAGGTATAGCAGAGTGGAGCATGGAAAGGGCTGTGTCAGGGTGTGAGTCAGCCAGAGGGGGAGGGGTGTGTGAAAGTGTCAGCGAAAGCCTTAACTGAAACACGCTTCATGGGTCGGATAACCGAGAAGGTGGGTGGCAGTGCTGGAGTTGGCTTGGCCTGAGGGGTAGAGAGTGTGAGATGGGAGGAAAGGAGAACATGGTCACTCCAGGAGAGAGCAGTGGTGAAAGAGATAGAAAGGGGAAGGTCTGAACAGATCAGAACATCCAGGGTGTGCCCTGCAGAGTGAGTCGGGCCAGAGGGGAGAATAGAGAGTGAGAGAGAGTCACAAAGTACAGAGGAAGGACAGCAAGCATCCAGGTGGATGTTAAAGTCACCAAGAAGGAGGAGTTGAGTGGTCGAGACCAGGAGGGAAGAGGAGAGGTCCACCCATTCAGAGAGGAAGGAGGAGATCTGACCAGGTGGTGATAGATAGTAGCCACAGTAAGGGAATGGCTAGAGGAGAGAGAGAGCCTGCAGATGAGGCATTCAAAAGAGGAGTAGGCCTGCGTAGGAATGACAGAGGCAGGCATCCACTCAGGGAAGATAAGGGCTACACCCCCTCCGGAACGGTTGGACCTGGTCACGGAGAGGATCTTATAGCCATCAGGGAGTAGAGTGTCAAAGCCTGTGACAAAGCTGGCCGTGAACCATGTCTCGGTGAGACTGATGACATCGAGATCATGTTCTTCCAGGAGGCAGCAGATATCAGTGGAGTGTTTGAGAGCTGAGCGAGAGTTGAGAGTGGCAATATGGAGAAGGTTGCCACCCTTGAAAGACTTCCGGGGAGGGGTACAAATCAGAGGTACTCCCTGCAGAGGTGTAGAAGAGGCCCGAGGGGGGGCAGAGGAAGAAGGAGGAGAGGGCAAGGTAGCCAAGGAGGAGACAGTAGGGGGAGGCAAGGAAGCTGTGGAGGGAAGAGGGGGGACAGCAGGAGAGGGCAGGAAAATGATGAGGCGCTGAAAGCGTCTATCAAAGAGGGGAAGATTGGCCTGATAGCCTTGGACCAGAACGGTACCATTCAGGTAAACATTTATGATGACCTTGGAGGAGTGGAAGGAGGCCAGGAGGGCCTCCCACCGGGTGCCACCATTACTGGGAGAGTAAGACAGAGGAGAAAGCACAGAGACCATATGAGGAGTCCATAGGTCTGGTAAGGGAACGACAAAGAGGATGTCAGTGAGGGTTTGCCTTGAGGAGGTACTGGTATAGGTGTCAGCGATAGGGAGACCTGGGTTGGCGACCAGGGTGTCCTTTTTAAACTTCTTCCTACCAGATTTAGTGAGGAGAGCAGGATAGGCGATAGAGAAGCAGTTAGAAAAGATAGGAGAGACAGAGAGCACCATAGAGTAGGTTGGTAGAGGTGAGAAGAGTAAGGGGGTATAGGCGGGGGTTTAGGGGCTGGGAGAACACTAGGGAAGGACACGCTGGTAGACGAGACAGGGAGAGACGGGACAACAGTAGACAATATCGACATGACGACTCAGAGAAAGCTAGAAAGTTTGCTAGATGAATGCTTTGCTAAAATGTAAAAAACACAGAATGGCAGTTCTCTCACAATGTTGTGGAGAAAAAGAAAAACACACCTAGGTCTGAAAGTCTCATATAAGAGGAAAAAGGCCTAGGTTTCACAGCGCAATTTTAAATACTTTCACAATGCAATTTTTAAATACCGGAGAAAAACACACCTAAGTCTGAGAGTCCTGTATAAGGGAAAAAAAGGCCTGGGTTTCAACAATGCAGTTTTTGGACACAACTAAGGGCCTCATTACGACCCTGGCGCTCCTGGATTGAAGGGGGCCGGTACAGCACCGGCCCCCTTCATTCCGGGAGTGCCGATTACAAGCTTCCCATCGCAAGACCGAGATTGCACGCCTGGTAAAACCAGGCGTGCTTTCCGGGTCCCGCGAGGGGAAGAGGGAGGCAATAATGGGCCAGATGTAATCTGCCCGTTATTACCTCCCTCCCCATTCCCATTGAGCCCTATGGGGGCTCAAATGGGAATGGGGAAGGGTTCCTGCATGGAGGATTTACCGGGCCCTCCTATCTCGGAGTAACCCGGTAAATCCCCATTGCAGTAACCCGGTAATGGAGCCCGGAACGGTGGCAGCCTTGGAGTTCCATGGCTACCGCCATTCTCGTAATGAGGCCCTAAGTCTGAGACTCTGGTAAATGGCAGGGTTGTCAGGGTAGGGTGCAGGCTCTATAACTAACCCAGGCTGCTCCAACCTTGCTTAGTCGCTGCAGACGCTAGTTGGAGCCGCCTCAACAGGAGCTGCCCTTTGCCTTGGGGCTCTTAGCCACAGGGGCTGCCAGGCAGGGGGCTGTTAAGATCTGTAGAGAACCAATCAGGGGAGGTTGGAGGGAGCACACAAGGAAGTGGACGCGGGGAGAGGGGAGGGAGAGGACACAAAGCCAGTGTTGTGGCTACAGAAATAAACAAATTCAGCCGGACAAAATTCCTGGAGACAACACGAGGCCCAAGAGGGACATAGGAGGGACATTCGAGGGACATAGGAGGGGTGCCACTGTTTAAATCCTGCCATGCTAGGAAGATATATGCTGTGATTATTCAAAATCTTTTTGCACTCTGAGGCCTTGCTTCTGTTTATTCCTGCCGCTGTGGAAAATTCTGCTGCGCACAGAGATGTTGCCACAGTGTGGATTGCTGCCACAGTTTAAATCTAGCTGCACTCAGAAGGTTACTACCTCCTGCAAATATCCACGGTGGCTGCCTCGACTCAAATCTCGTGTCACTATGAACTTGGACATTGTGAATGCCACCGCTCCAGGTCCAACTGCACTTCACAGTCAGGCACTAAGTAGAACCCAGGTACCCATTATCATGACCCTTCGCTTCAAATCTCTCCTCACTCATACAGGACCCCATAAGGAAAGATCAAACCACCAATGAGAGAACAACCCCAAACTAAGCCACTCCTCAACATAAGAAAGCACCTAGCCAGCGGGAGTACACATTTTATCCAAATCACTCATCAACACTGAAGGCTCAAGAACCATAACCAAATCAAACCCCACAAAGGAAACACAGCCACCAGAGAGAGGCACCCGCAACGTTGTACCCTGTACTGCAACTATACCCCAGCAACAAGAAACCTCAGGCCCCGCAAGGCTCTGAGACTGAGACTCATTCACCACCTGCAAATACCTACACTAACCTCTAACTTAAACCTTAAACAGAGGTAATACACAACAATCAGAGCAAGGCAGACAGCACAGCACCTCAGACTACAGTAATTTAAAAGGAAACTGGTAAAGCATCAAAATACACTAATCTAACTGAAGACCAGGAAATAACCAACCCAAGATGACAGCCACCCCTGAAATACACTACAACGACCCAATCCCGAAATGGAGGTTATCACCAACAGCCATAGTGAGGCAGACACCACTGTACAACACAGCAGAAGGTCTCATCCTTTATTCCAAGCACAGAAAGACACACAGGAGAGCACACACCCCTGGAATGCATTGCAAACCAAACCAAAAAACAATAAACACAGACCACGAACATGCCTCGATACAAGAAAAATAAAGAAACAGGTAGGAAACCGCAACCCAACAGAATGGAAACCTTAGACCAGTATTCACGACACCCAAAAACCCACACCATGTTACGCTCACCTGGTCTCCACGGGGTCTCGCATGAAGCTGAGCGATGAATGTCTGCACGTGCACCGCATGAGGCTGAGTGATGAGTGTCCGCACGTGTCTTCTCTGTCTCACTACTTCTTTCACCAGTGGGCGTTTGCTTAGAATGTTGAAACGAGATGTTAACCAGCCGTGAGGGGCGGACTAGACGGGCTCTTCCTGTAACCTCCTTGTGCTCTTCTCTGCTTATGCATCACCTTAGGTGTTTTAATGGCGGATTCTCCATCCTACGACTGAATGCAGGGGTGTGTTAATGTTCATAAGCCTCTCGTCTGGATCTAGTTGCGTCACTGATCCTACGGGCTGCAGCGGAGTCCTGAACAACTGTGACTCTGTAGGTAAGTCTCTAGGTATAGTTTATGCTTAAATGGTCTTAATAGCCAAAGTTCTCATCATTGTGCTTATTCCTTTGCAGGTGCAGTTTCGGGGAGGGGGTGCCAGATTAAGCATTGACTCCTCTCCGTGATTCTGAGCAGTATTCCTGCAGGTGAGTGTTAGCGCGAGAGCGCGGCGTCGAAATGTATTAAAAATGGTTCTTTTCCCCTTGCGCGACTAACCTTATGTTTTCTTTTCTGTCCTGCAGGTGCGGTGCGACTCCGGAGCGGCGATCGCGTGAACCGCTTCGATGGATTTCAGGAAGAGTGCAGCCTCCGGGTGTGTATTGGCTCTCTATGCTTGTGTTTCCTTTCTGCAGATCCGACGATTCCAGAGAGCGGCAGAAGGGAAAGCCTTTCGGATGGACTGCTTCTCAAGTAAGGACTCAACCGCTGTTCTTGTTCTTGTTCTCTCTTCCTTTCCTTTCTCAACCGGTGCTGAAGGTTCGTGGTTCCAGAGAAGGCGTGGCTGAAGACTGGGTACTGGAGCTAATCAGACACAGTGAGCGTTACGCTGCAGGAGTGCAGAATAACGCGAAGCGTGTTCTGTCCTTAGGATGTGGTTTATGTAGCCTTGCACAAGTAGTCCCAGGTAAAGTAGTCCCTCCAACCACACCCGAAGCTAGACTGTATGGCTCAATTCTTTCAGGCTGGGCTATGTGTGTTTCCATGCTCCCTGCAACCAGCCTTGCATGAAGGAATGACTGACTCCAGGATGTCTTGAAGCAACCTTTTGGGGCCTTAAAGGTCCCCATGGGTGCCAGCAATTGGGGTAGGCTGGTCTGCTCCTGATGTCTGGAGGCATGCACCATGACACACCACTAAAATGATCAACCAAATGAACCAAGAAAAGAGCAAACATGTAATGCATCTCACGCTACCTCTCCACCTCTGACTCCAACGCAACGCAATACAACCCTCTTATACCCACAAACTACCGCCCCATTACAACAGTCCCCTTCCTGCTCAAAATCCTGGATAAAATCGCCTACAATCAAATCCAAAGTTTCCTGGAACAACATAAACTTTTAGGAGAGCGCCAATCAGGATTCCGTCCACAACATGGTACAGAGACTGCCCTTATCGACCTAAAGGCACAAATAGATGATATAAGAGATAAAGGTAAAATGGCTCTCCTCTTGCTGCTGGACCTCTCGGCGGCATTCGACCTTGTAGACCATGGAGTACTTTGTAGCCATTTAGACTCAGCCGCACATTTTTCCAAGGAGGCCATATCTTGGATTGAATCCTTCCTCAGTGATAGGACCATGTGGGTGTTCTCCCCTTCGGCAGCGGCGGACCCAATCCCCATCCGATGTGGAGTCCCTCAGGGCTCATGCGTCTCCCCGACTCTCTACAACATATTCACTAAGCCCCTTTTTGATGATCTGGACCATCTTGGTATCACCTACACCAACTATGCAGATGATACCCAGATTCTCCTCCCACTTTCCGGGGACTACAACAAGGATTTGGCCTTGGTGAATAGGGTGTATATCATCGTCCAGGCATGGATGGCAACCCATGGTCTATGCCTGAACGATGACAAAACAGAGTTGCTCATCCTAGGGACACATTCTAACATACAGAAACTCAGTCAGGACTATACCTCATTTGAAATTGACGGGAACATCATCAAGGTTTCCAAAGATGTGAAGACACTTGGCTTCTATCTGGATGCCACCCTCTCTTTTGACAAGCAGGTGAAGTCATTGGCATCTGCCACCGCCTACACATGCAAGCTCATTAGAGCAGGCAAGCATTTTCTCTCCGATAACAACTGCCTTATCCTAGCGAGAGCATTAATCCTTTCGAGGCTTGATTATTGTAATGCCCTCTACATCGGAGCAAATAAATCCATTACCCACCGACTTCAAATTCTTCAAAACAATGCCCTACGAGCCGCCCTTGGTGTACCTAAAAGATCACATATTTCTAACATCAGGCGTCAAAACAACTGGTTGTCCTCCCAAAACAAAATCCACCTTAAAGTAGCATCCCTGGTTCATAAAGCCCTGAACAATGCAGCACCAAGCTATCTCCGCAATAAACTCACAAAAAGACATCACTCGCGCCCTGCCAGAACTGCAAATGCCAACAGCCTCATCATTCCGGAATTCAGGTTATCTAAGGCGGGGGGTAGTAGCTTCCCGGTGCAAGCAGCTCAATTATGGAACTCATTGCCTAATCCTCTACGCGAGGCACAGCCCTTCCCTAAATTCAGAAATAACTACATCAATCTGCTAAGGACTGCCAATGAATAGCCTATTGGCGCCCACTTATCCTTCACCCCACCCTAGAACATACATTTCATCATGATCTTATGGTCCCACCCACTTTGCCCACCTGACCGATGAGCTTTCGCCCACACAGTACCTGTACATAGACTGTCTTGATCATATTTTGTATTTATTCTGCATGTAAACCGCAACTGCTGTCTTACTGTGATATTTTGCATTCTATATTTGTATATTGTACTTGTACAGTGTATGTATCCCATGACCCCACCCTGCAACCTAAGCTTCGCATTTTCTGTACTGCTGCGCCCGGCTACCTTCGGGTCTGGTGCGCATTATAAGTGAATAAAACAAACAAACAAACAAACAAACTATCGACAAACAAACCACAAGCAAGAACTCAAACTAATCTGGACCTCAACAGGACATCAAACCAAATACAGCAAAAAACAAGAAACAGCAACTCTGAAAACAACCTTGGTAAGACCACAATAAAAATCAGAGGCAAACGTGAATCCATGACCATCCACAACCCCCAGATAATCAAACACTAGAAAAAAGCACACACATGCAAACAAAGAACCAACCACAAAAAAAGAGAACTAAAAAACCCTTACGTCAGCTTAAATGAACTCCTCAACAAAGAGACAGAGGACCCAATCACAATCTCAGCAAACAACAGCATCGCCCAAGAGAAAATTCCAAGAAATAGAAACCTAACAAAGTTCACCCCGGCTGCGACTCATGAAAGTATAGGCAAAATCGTATAAGGAAACACAGGCACAGTGCACTGCAGATTAATCAATTTAGGATCCATGACGAAACACAAAACAGAAATGTATGCCTTCTTAGGCGAGAGAGGAACCAACTAACTCTTCCTCACAGAAACATGGTTATCAGTCAACTGCAAGACAATCACCCATGAAGCTATACCAGACAATTTCAAACTAATACACACCAACAGAGAAAACCGAAGAGGAGACGGAATCACAATGGTGCACAAAGACCACATCTATGCCACACCAATCCACTCAAGAAACATACAAGAGTGCTAATCCTTCCTCATCAAGATCAAGCTCAACAACCAAGCCAACATACTTTTCCTTCTGATCTACAGACCACCATCCTACAACCCAGTCTTTGCAACGAAGCTCACTGACTCATCGCCAACCTTTGCACCAACCATGATAACTTAATCGCCCTGGAGGATTTCAACATCTGGTTCGAAAGCGAGAAAGAAACCACTGCAAACTCACTCAAAGCCCTTCTGGAAACCCTCCAATTCAAGCAAATAGTGAACAGATCCACCCACAATGCTGGACACACCTTAGACTGAATCTTCTGCAGAGACAGACTCTCTACCACTGCCCCACGGCTACGATGATATGGAGTAATCACCACATGAATCCCATTTTCCATTCAACTCCCTAAATGCAACTTCTTAATGGAACTGTTGGATGAAACTAAACCAAACATCTCTGAGCTAAACAGAATGGCCACTGACTCAGCAGTAAAACAACTCAATGCCTGGATCACAGAGGCCCTAGACCAACTAGCATGAGGAAAACCTTTCAAGACACTGCACAAAATAATTCAGCAAAGTGGTCAACAAAAGAACTGAGGGAACTGTGAACTAAAAAAGCTATGGAGAAACCATTGCAATCAATCGGTCAAAGTAAATCCGCAAGTAAACGCCAAAAGAATCCAATCGATAATATACAAAATGAACACTTCAAAATCATTGAAGAAATCCGAAACCATGACATCACCAATTACCTAAGAACAAAAATAGAAACAATGCAACAAACCACTGAAGCAAGCCACGCAACAATAAACACAAGTACAATTACAGAACCACCAACAATTAGTGTGCCACCAACTGCAGCATCACTCAACCAATTTGAACCCATAGATGAAGACATGTTCTCCACACTAATAAATTACATCAACCTCGCTGGATCCCCCAGCGACCCTTGCCATCCAAATCCTCAACCACAACACCCCAGCATCTTACTTTTAGCTACTGATGAACCTATCCCTAAACACAGGAATAGTACTGAAATGTTTAAAATCAGCTTACATCAAGCCACTCCTAAAAAACGAAACAGGTAGTGCAGAAGACCCCACCAACTACAGACCTATATACAATCTACCATACCAGGCAAAGCTACTGGAGAACCATGCATATAAAACCCTACTCAACCACGTAGAAATGAACAGAATACTTGACCACTCGCAAGTCGGCTTCAGACCAATGAGAGGAACTAATCAGCACTTCAATCCATATGGGATGACCTAAGAATAAATGCAGATACAGTACATGATCTGCACTCATACTACTGGATGTATTAGCCAAGTTTGACACAATTAGACACCCAACACTAATTGAGAGACTGGAGAAATACAGTGTAAAAGACTCTGCTTTACAATGGCTAAAATCTTTCCTCACTAACCGTACTGAAAGAAAGTACCTACCGCCATTTCCCTCTAATACCAAAAACATCTCCTGTGCTGTACCTCAAGGCTCTAGCCTCTCCCCACTCCTTTTTAACATCTACATGTCCCCCTTGATGAAAATCATTCAAAACCACAGACTGACCCACTACAACTACATAGATGATACTCAACTCATCATCAAGATAGCACAACCCAAGAAGATCCTAACAATACCCTCAACAATTGCCTCCAAATGACAACCAACAACCTCAAGCTAAACCCGACCAAAATAGAAATAATGATCTCATCCACAGAGGATAATGTAACAATATACAACTGAACTGGCCACTTGGCATGGGAACCCAAATGGAAGCATTGGCCGTGATAACAAATTTGGGAATAATGATGGACAACAGACTCTCACTAGAGCCACATGTCAACACTATAGCAAAGAAACGATCATCCCGTACGTCTCCTTCCCACACAGAGCCCTCACAATCATCAAAAATTGACTGCCCAAACAGCCACTGCCTTGGAATGCCAGAACGGCTCACTATAAAACTCCAACTCATCCCAAACACTCCAGAAAAGATACTCCTAATACTAAACAGAAGACACCACACCACATCAGCCCTGAAAAGCCTGCACTGGCTCCCAGTAAAATAAATGCATCAACTTCACAGTTCTCTGCATCACCCACAAATGACCAGGAAGAAACATAAGATCAAGCGACGACCTCCAAATCAAAACAAAACAATACAAAAAAGGACATTTGGAGGAACCACTTTTTCACGTCTAATTTCCAATCTATGGTACTCAATGCAGAAGGAGATAAGAATGGCAGAGCAACACCTCACCTTCAGAAAACAACTCAAAACCTGGCTATTCAACTCAAAGTGACTGGCATAAAATGGGTGCTGCCGACAATCACTAGGGACCTCGTATAACCCAATGACAGTACAGTTTCTGAAACCAACTATATAACAACCACACCGTACAAACCACTAAACGTCCCTGCTCCCAGCTCCTCTGCAGCATACCCCACACATACCTCACACCATCTAACAGCTCAGTCTCATCTCACACAAACACACAAGCCACAGATCCACCCTAAAAACAAACTGCCACAATCAAGCGTCCCAGTCACTGGACGTTGCCTTTCTGGACAAAATAACCCCGGTGCACACAACCCAAACACACCAAGAAAGCCAACACACACAAATGCCAGTTTCTCCTGGTTCTACATGCACCAACAGAAAAGCACAACCGCTTTCCTACTCCCTCTCCCCTCACTAACCTACGCAACCCACTTTCTTACACAACCACATGAAGGCCTTAAGAGCATGCCAATGGTAATGGCGCACGGTATAAGTCAACTTAACATAACATAAAGGGCACCATATATTCCGGAAAAAGGATGTCGCACGTAACATCCTTTCTCGAGTGAAGGGCTCACGAAAGGGGACACGTTGGGGTGGACTAGGGGAGGAGTAGGTCAGATGAGTGCAGGGACATGGGAGAGGCAGCAGAGTCGAGGGAGAGACAGAAAGGTGTGTGAGTCTCTGGGTGTCCCTCAGTGGGGTTGGAGAGCGACAGGGGATATGGCATGGATATGGACAGTCCGGGCTCAATGGGAATAGCGAAATTGATTAATTTCGCAAAGTTCACATAGGAACAGTGCATGAAGTAGCAGAGAGACACCTCGGAAATCATCTGCGCTGCCCCTCCGTAGAACCCCAGTATGCATCTTGCCACGTTGTGAGGTTGACTAATGAATAAAGCTAAATAGAATGGCCCTCATTCCGAGTAGGGTGCAAAGGGATACCGGGCACCGGTAATGACACCGGTGCCGGTAATCCCTTTGCGCCCTACTACGAGCTCCCTTTGCGGGTCCTTCCTTAATGCCTGGTTTTAGCAGGCGTTAAGGACGGGACCCGCAAAGGGATAACGGGGTCAATAACGGTACCGCAAATTGCGGTACCGTTATTGCCGCCTTCCCCCTTCCCATTGAGCTCTATGGGGGCTCAAATGGGAATGGGGAATGGCCCTGGTGAATGGGGAATTACCGGTCCCGCTGACCTCGGAATGCACCGGTAATTACTCCATTCACCAGGCCGGAGTTGGAACAATATTGGAGGCAGCCATGCCGCAAATAGTGGCATGGTTACCTCCAAACTCGGAATGAGGGCCAATAACCTAAGTAACTCAAGTTCTTACTTGAGTAATTCAAAGCTAAACCCTTCATGTGTTCCATGGTCATATCTTCTGGATGTGATGTACACATGAGCATAGAAATGGGTGCTGTAACTGTAACCTTTAACAAAGTATTAAAGCCAAACATATTATTTTATCGTCACTAAATGCATAACAGTATCACTTACTGTATAGAATTTCCTCTAAAATTGTAAAACTAATGTAGCCCAGGACCACAAGGGACCCAGCTAGTAGGGGCTACATGCTTGTTCCCTAAGGCAACAACTAGAAATAAAGACGCAGACAGCAGGGTATTAAAAGTACTTCATGAAATGTCTAGTGTGTGTTTTTATTTATTTATGTGTGTGTGTTCAATGTGGTTGGTTTTGGATCAAACCATCCAGTCCACCATACAGCTGGATGGAAGTAAAGGAAAAGAATAATAGGAAAAGAACAATGGAATAGACCTCCCCTGCCCAAGAATGGGCTGGGCAGGGGAGAAAAGAATCTTGAGAAGAGTTTGAATACATAAAGCAAGAAATATTAAAAAGAGACAGGTGAAAAAAAGAGATAAGCAGAGAAAAGAAGGAGAGAGACTTAACTGGCAAATGCTGCCTAAAGCACCCCCCTCCCACCCTCAGCATCTGGGTACTGGGCTGAGCTGCTTATGCCAGGTGAAGCTCAGCCATCCTGGGTCCATGGCACATGTCAGCCCACCCAGGGTCGAGACCGGATGGGCCCCAGCATTATCAAGGGCCATGGTGCTATCCAGGCCAAAAACAAACACCCCAGGCCAGGCCGCATGAAAAGGGCATCCTAGACAAGGCTCCCCGGCTCTGCCCCCTGTCAGCCTGCGGGCCCCTTGCAAAAGTCCTCCCAGGCCACATATTTCAGGCACGGCCGGGGAGATGAAGAGAGGCAAATTGAAGAAAGCACTTGGCTGGCATCGCAGGCCAGCCCAAGTGAAGAGTGGGGCTGAGAAAGTCCCGGGCTGCTCCGTTGGGGGCCCCCTGTGTCTAACGACAAATTGTTGACGGCGCGGGCCAAGAAGCCCCAACAGGCCATTGAGCCACCGTGGTGAAAGCAGTGTCATCCCTATTGCCATGGGGATGCCACCTGAAGTCAAGATGGCAGCGGAAGCACAGCAATACGTGGCGGCGTCCCCACAGCACAGGGTTGCAGCAGTGGCAGCATGGACTGCAGCAGTGACGTGGATTGGCCCCCACACTAACAGGGCCACCACAAAGATTTTGAATCAGGCCCCAGGTGCAGCAGTGCCCTCAGCCATGGACCCCACCCAACGTGCCCCATCCAAAAGATTAATCAAGGGCCGCGTGTGTGGCGGTGATTGCGGGTGGCCCCCACACCAACTGGCCATCCATAAAAATCTAAAAGGGATGCAGGATGCAGCAGTGATGGCGGGTGGACCCCCACTCATGCAGGGGGCTGCCCAGAAGAATAGCAGAGTGCGGGCTGCTCAGTGAGTGCAAACAGCCCCATGTGGTGCATGGTCCAGTCTGAAGAAAGAAGTGGGGCCAGGGACCCCATCTATCATCAGGGGCCAGATCCCAATCAGCCAGCCACCAGGACAGACACATGAAGGTAATGTGAAGGTTGTGACATAGTGTTATATGTTGTATATATGGTGTATGTAAATGTTTATATGAATGTGTATTTATATGTATTTATTTAATTATTAAATGTTAAGTAGGATGTTAAGTAGGGAGAAATAAAATGGGGTTATAAGTTAATTAAGGGTAGGATGATAAGCATGTGTAATGATCTTAAGTAAATAAAAGGGGGCAGAAGGGAGGTACTCTGGCATGAGGCAGTGGGATAGTGTGGCAGCCTGCCTGAGGCCGCTTGGCGAGATGGAACCAGCCACAGAGTCCATCCTCTGGCCTCACTCCGAGTGGGTGGTACCTGAGTAGGTAAGGGGGCTGGTGTATCAGACTCAGCCTATGGGTCTCTGCAACCCCTCCAAAGAAGGGTGAGCTGATCTAGCAGGTGTGCATTTATTTGGTGCTCACGCCAGGGGAATCCTAGGGTAAAAGGGTTCAAAGTATAAGCATGTTTTATAAATAAAGAGGGGTCCCCATTGGGATCCCTATAAAATCCACTCTGGTGTCTGTATTCAGTCAGCCATCTAAGAACTCAGGGAGGAGCCCATCTTCTCTTAACAGTCATTTTATTTGCCAGTTGTAGCACCCCTCCCTACTCAGCAGGCCTGGGAGTTGTGGGGGTTGGTTTCCATGGGGACTGTTCCTGGTCTGCGGTGAGGGAGATGTTCACATTCACTCGGACCAGGGCCGGCAACGAGGGGCTACACATGTTTTGACATAGAGGGTATGCTGCAGTGGACTATTTTGCCATCTCAAGAAACCTGCAACTAAAATAATTGTATCTCTATATTGCTACTAGTATGTTTTTCCTTCTGAAAATGCACAGGTACCTGTAAAATGTGGTGGGGTACCTTGCTTCTATTTCTATGTGGCCGATCTTTACTGAAAGATGAACTAACCAGGCAGTATAGTTCATATTTAGAAAGTCTCACTCATTGCAATTTAACAACAATTAGCAGCTGCTATTTGCAAAAGAATCTTCATGAAAAGGAACACTTGTAACACTGCATAATAAAGCCGAGGGACAAGTGAGAGCAGCTTCAGCAACTGCCTGCTTTGCACCAAAGGCAGAGATGGCAGATTTTAACACAAGCTTGTTTGGAATGGAGTCAGACATATTTATATCATTGCTGCTGCAGTTTAGGGAATTGAAAGTGTGCTTTTTGGTAATTTGCTTATGAGCAAATGCAAGTGCAAAGGAGCAATGGCAGTTAATGGCTTCGTTAAAGGGCCTGTGTGTGGTTTGGTGTTGGAGGGCAGAAGGAGCGATGTCAGATTCCGGAGAATTCCAGAAGCGGCTCTGCTCCTTTCCCTGACAGTCCAAAAGATCTGAACTCTGAGGTGCCTCAAAGATTGACAGTCTCAATCAATGTTCCCTCTAAGCTGTGCGCATGTGCGCTTGCCCAGCTCGCTTCTGGGTGCCGCTCAGACGATTTTAAGCAGCGCACAAAGACAATTCTCACCTATTCTACAAGTTTATTAAGGTACAAGCCACAACAATAATATGATATTTGCTTGCTCTTAAAATAAACCAATCTTGATATTCTGGTGTAGCTCATTTGCATTACCCTACTATGCAAGTGTGACATTAAAAACGTAAAAACCCCAACAACAGAATACACACACTAGAGGTTAAAAACTAATATGAAAAAGTGGCTCCATAAACACAAGAATCTAACCAAGATATGCCTGCACACATTAACCAAGTAATGTACCCTTCCCACCGATGACTGGTACTTGACTCTACCATGCTTTTACTTTATGACTAATTTCTGCCCCAGAACACATTTCGATATCAACATTGACTCTTCCTCTCTTGAATCTACGAAAGGTTACCAGACTTTTACCTACATCCACTTGTTTTATATTTGTTGTAATATGGATAACGTTCTAGGGGCAGAATTTCTGTTGCTCATGGTGCCTTACCAAAGGCGTCACCCACACTATGTATCCCAACTATCAGCCAAATATTGGATATTGACTTTAAGCTTTCTACCTGGATGTGTAGCCTCATCTGATGCGTCCTCTTCTTGTACATATGTCACGCAAGTTCTTTGCAGCAGTCCCCTTGCAAGTTAACACATTATGAAACTCAAATATAAATTTGCCATCTAAGGATTCTGAGTAGACAAATGTCATCTCAGTGTCTCCTACTTTAGTATTGCTAACATTACCCTTTAAGTGGAGAGCAACATTGCAGTATCATTTACTTGGCCTGCAAGAGATGATGGGTATGGACTATGCCTGCCATTACTCATCTATAATATTAGGGTGATATATATTCTAATAGTAGAACATTTTTCACACAATCTGCATCCTTTCGGAGAGTTCAGAGTTCCATCGGGAAAAAAACCATAACAAATTATATGGTAACTCGCTGCTATACAAAAATGGCTTCACTGAGCACTATAGGGCTGAAGGGGTAAGTTGCAAGAAATCTTGTATGCACTGCAAAATAATTGTGTACATGCAGATTCATGACATTTGTATTTGTATTTTGTATTTGTATTTATTTTATTTGTAAAGCACAGACCAACAGGCCCGGAGGCATCAGGACGCAGTTTGTACAGGTTACAGATATACATATGTACATACATAATATTACAAATTTACACAAAGACAGTAGGTGACTAAAGGAATCTATCTACATATACTACAGTTGCACAAAGACAGTAGGTGACTAAAGGAATCTATCTACATATACTACAGTGATGCCGGTGCTGCTTGGTAATAACAGAGGACAGCAGGTCAGAGTGTGTAAGACAGGGGCGGTGAGCAGGGCTTAAAGCTGGTCAAAAAGCCAAGATCTAGTATTGGCTTTGAAAGTGTTAAATGAGTCTTCAGCTCTGATGGTATCAGGGAGGGAGTTCCATAACTTGAAGGCTAGGACAGGGAAGCTTAAACCCCCTGCTTTTTGCAGTTTAAATCTAGGGATCGCTAGACAGTGGGACTGGGCAGTTCTTAGTGGTCGGGAGGTCGAGTGGCGCGACAGTCGACTGCCAAGGTAGATAGGGACCTTATTGGCCAGGCATTTGTGCGTAAGGGTGAGTGTTTTGAGTGAAATTCTCTGCTTGACAGGTAGCCACTTTAACTTGGTTCTAGTTTCTGTGATATGCTGGTTGCGGGGAATGTTTAGGGCGGCACGAATGGCATTGTTTTGGGTAGTTTGGAGTTTATTGAGGTTCTCTTGGCTGGTGCCTAGGTAAAGAGCACTACAGTAATCGATTTTAGCCATGATGAGGGTTCTCGCTAATGTGACACTGTTGGAGGTAGTAAGGAATGGTCTGCAAGCTGCAATGAGTTTGCATGTGTATGCGGACGCAGATCTGACAGCATTCGTTTGTCGAGTTAATGATAGTGTAGCGTCAAGGTAGAAGCCTAATGTTTTAGTGTCTTTTGAGACTCAAATGTTATTACCGTCTATGGTGAATGACTGATAGGACGGTTCTAGTCTGCTCAGGCGTTGTGCAGTGCCCAAGATCAGAAGCTCCATCTTGCCATCGTTTAGGCACAACTGGTGTTGGGCTATCCAAGCTTGGATGACCAGGTAGACGTCATTAAGGGCCTTGGTGTCAGCTAGATAATCACCAGTGATGGGAATGAGTATCTGGGTGTCGTCCGCATAGTTAGTATAGGAGACACCCAGATAGTCAAGCACATCAAAGAGTGGTTTTGTGAAGATGTTATAAAGTGTAGGTGACACGCAAGATCCCTGAGGTACGCCACAGTGAATTGGGGAAGGGGCGGCGACTGCGGATGGGGCAAAGACTCTCATGGATCTATTGCTCCGAAAGGATTTGATCCAGGCTGCAGCAGAGGATGAGAAGTTGGCAGCAGAGTGGAGGTGCTTGCATAGGATCTGGTGGTTGACCAAATCGAAAGCGGCTGAAAGGTCGAGAAGTAATAGCATTGCTAGTTTGCCCTGATCCTTTAAAACCTCAATTTGGGTTTTAAGGTCTATTAAAGCAGTCTCCGTCCCGTGTCTGGGGCGGAATCCGGATTGTCGTAGGCCTAGCAAGTTATTAGATTCCAAATAGTTTTGTATCTGGAGGTATGCGGCACGGTCTAAAATCTTAAACAGAAATGGGACTGTGGTGATAGGTCGGAAGTTAGTAGGAATGCTTGGGTCAAGGGATGGTTTTTTGAGCAATGGGATCACCCAAGCGTCCTTCAGGTTATCCGGGACAATACCGGTTTTGAAGGAAGAGTTAATGAAGGCCGTAATGAATGGGGCCAGCTCATGCGCTGAGTCCTTAATAATAGGGGCTGGGCACGGGTCACCTTGGCAGTTGGATGGTTTAATTCTTAGAGTTATGTTTTCTACCTCGGCAACGGTGAGCAGTGAGAATGTAAATGGTGTAGTATTAGCAGTGTCTGGAGGGGGGGACCTGGCAGGGGAGAGAGCGTAGTTGTCTCGCTTCAGACTGTCCTGCTCATCTTTAATTTTCGCTTGTAGTGTGGAGATTTTATTTAGTAAGGCTGCTTGGATGTTGGCACACCATTTACTATCTTTCAAGCAAGTGTCAGGGGGGGGCGACTCGAGTTTCAAGCTCTTTTAGGATTTTGAAGAGCTACTTAGTGTTCGAGTCAGCTTGCATAATGCGGTTGTTCCTTTTTTGCAGTGATGATAGCATCTTTATAAGAGAGTGAGGCAAGAAGGAAAGCATCTTTGTACTCTTCAGAAGGGTGGCTTTTCCATCGATTTTCAGCACAACGTTTCGCTTTGCGGAGTATTCTTAACTGTGGGGTGAACCATGAGTTAAGATGAGCTTGTAATTTAGCCTTCCTAAGTTTGAAAGGAGCTATAGAGTCAATGGCCGTTAGCATTGTTTGGTTGTAAGTGTCTGCTAAGGAAGTAGGATACATTGGGCCTCATTACATGTTGGCCGTTGCAGAATTAATGTAATGGTATTAACATATACTGGCACGTTTCCACACCGGCCAACTGCAAGTTTTCCGGTGAGGTTCCTGAATTACCTCCAATTAAGAGGGAGCTACAGGTAATCCTGGCACCTTGCCGGCAAATATCTCAGGTATTTTTTATTACCAGTGCCAGTAATACCAGCAAAATCCCCCATGGAGTCCAATCGGACTCCATGAAATGGGGATTTACACCCAACACCGGTACTAGTAATCTGCTGGTAATACTGCTGACTGAGTGCCGGTATCAGTATTTCCATTTACCTGTATCCTGGCAGATTTACCGCCAGGATACCGGCAAACTTGTAATGAGCCACATTGTCTTACAATTCATGTAATATCATAATGAGACATTAAGTATATTTTGCTTGCAAAATATTGTTGGTATGCAAATATCCCAGTGAGTTTTTACTGCAACAATCCCTCACTTTTTACAGTGCTCTGTTAATTAGTAGTAGAGGCTAGCGCAGGAGCCGGGGGACGCAAGGGTACAGGTGCAAGGGCACAGGAGAACACTCCTTGGTGATGGACAAATCAGCAAAGTTCAAAAACCTAATCAGACTTTTCGGCAGTACAGTACAGGGAAGAGAATGTTTTTGTTTGCTAAGGTGTAGGAAACTGTGCCTTCTGTTTCCTTCTATGGTCCACTGCTGGGGGCTTTTCTATATAATCACGTGTTCTTCGTTTATTGGCTCAAGCATCCCCCGGCAACTTATTTAAAGTGATAACAATGACTTACAGAAAAGGGATCTGTGGTTACAGAAGAAGGCACTCAATCTGTTGTACCGCTAAACATCAATGCTATTCACTTAAAAGGCATATGTATATATATATATATATATATATATATATATTACATGGCCACGGTAGTGGCCATGTAGTTATGGTTAAGTTGGTGTTTCCATAGGAAGAGCACTTTTTGGGTGGCTTATAACTTCGCTCTCCCTGGACGAATCCTCACCAGACTTTGCAAAAAAATGTGGGTAACTCTGAATTTTACTGCAAAGTTTGGTGAAGATTCGTCCAGGGGGGCAAGGTTATAGGGGGGGGTCCCAAAACTTTTTTTTTTCCCATAGACTGAATGGGAAAAAATGTTTGCTCGCGTCTACAGCCCAAACCACTGGACGGATTTTCACCAAATTTGGACCAGGAGCAGCGGCTTGGTCCCGAAAGCGTGCTTTTGAAAATTTGGTGAAAATCCGTCCAGTAGTTTTTTTTTAAATTACCAAAAAGTAGGTCAAAAAAAATTTGTGATATATGTTTTCAGTCCGCGGACACACTTCCCTGTTCGCTCTGCGGACAGTGTCCTGATTGGCCAATCGGCTTGCGTGATGTTCGCGGACATGCAACGTGTTCGCTGATTGGACGGCGTGGAGCGTGAAGCGCGTCAGATTTTCGGTAGCGCCCGCCATCTTGGATTCGCGGTCGTCCGCGGACAGCGCGGTGAAACTTTGTTCAAAATTTGTATTTAGTAGAGTGTGTTGGTGTGTATTATTCTTTTTGTGTTCAATTTGTCTGCGGACAATGTTCGCAAATAAACAAAATGGGGGTGTCCTGAGGACGCTGTCCGTATTGTTCTCTGTCAAGTTGAATGTGTTCTAAGAACTCTCGTGTTGTTCTGAAATGTTCGCAGGGGGTGTCCTGAAGATGCTGTTCGTATTGTTCTCTGTCAAGTTGAATGTGTTCTTAGAACACTCATGGTGTCCTGAAATGTTCGCAAATAAACAAAATGGGGGTGTTCTGATGACACTGTCCGTATTGTTCGTTGTCAAGTTGAATGTGTTCTAAGAACACTTGCGGTGTCCTGAAATGTTCGCAAATAAACAAAATGGGGGTGTTCTGAAGACGTTTCTAAGAACACTCGCGGTGTCCTGGAATGTTCATAGGGGGTGTCCTGAAGGCATAGTCCGTATTGTTCGCTGGCAAGTTGAATGTGTTCTAAGAACACTCGCAGTGTCCTGAAATGTTCGCAAATAAACAAAATGGGGGTGTCCTGAGGACGCTGTCCGTATTGTTCTCTGTCAAGTTGAATGTGTTCTTAGAACACTCATGGTGTCCTGAAATGTTCGCAAATAAACGAAATGGGGGTGTTCTGAGGACGCTGTCCGTATTGTTCTCTGCCAAGTTGAATGTGTTCCAAGAACTCTCGCGTTGTTCTGAAATGTTTGCAGGGGGTGTCCTGAAGATGCTGTTCGTATTGTTCTCTGTCAAGTTGAATGTGTTCTTAGAACACTCATGGTGTCCTGAAATGTTCGCAAATAAACAAAATGGGGGTGTTCTGAGGACACTGTCCGTATTGTTCGTTGTCAAGTTGAATGTGTTCTAAGAACACTTGCGGTGTCCTGAAATGTTCACAAATAAACAAGATGATGGTGTTCTGAAGACGCTTCTAAGAACACTCGCGGTGTCTGGGGAATGTTCGTAGGGGGTGCCCTGAGGACGCTGTCCGTATTGTTCTCTGTCAAGTTGAATGTGTTCTAAGAACACTCGCGGTGTCCTGAAATGTTCGCAAATAAACAAAATGGGGGTGTTCTGAAGACGTTTCTAAGAACACTCGCGGTGTCCTGGAATGTTCGTAGGGGGTGTCCTGAAGGCGTAGTCCGTATTGTTCGCTGGCAAGTTGAATGTGTTCTAAGAACACTCGCAGTGTCCTGAAATGTTCGCAAATAAACAAAATGGGGGTGTCCTGAGGACGCTGTCCGTATTGTTCTCTGTCAAGTTGAATGTGTTCTAAGAACTCTTGCGTTGTTCTGAAATGTTCGTAGGGGGTGTCCTGAAGATGCTGTTCGTATTGTTCTCTGTCAAGTTGAATGTGTTCTTAGAACACTCATGGTGTCCTGAAATGTTCGCAAATAAACGAAATGGGGGTGTTCTGAGGACACTGTCCGTATTGTTCGTTGTCAAGTTGAAAGTGTTCTAAGAACTATCGTGTTGTTCTAAAATGTTCGTAGGGGGTGTCCTGAAAACGCTGTCCGTATTGTTCGCTGGCAAGTTGAAAGTGTTCTAAGAACACTCATAATGTCCGCAGACATTAAAAGTTTCCATAGACCATAGTTGAAATGTTTGACTCTATGGATGTGATATGCTGCGGTGGTTGTTGCCAGGGCATAGAGTCTTGGATGCATGGCCATTTGCTCATAACTTTGGGTGAAAAACAAATGTATAAGGAACAAAGGTATTAGAAACTATGGATGTGATTTGCTGCTATGGTTCTCCTTATTATTGTATACTTACTGTTTGGTTAGTAACCAGAGTACATGTATTTCTTGTTAATTTCTGTGATAAAAGAAAATAGCATGTTAGTATTAGTATTTTGTAATGACTTATTACATTGTATAATCAATATACTTTTTTTTTTTGGACCCTCATATTTAGTAGATTACAAATCAGAGTACTGTGCAATTTGCTCATTTTCTGAATTTGTTGCTAAAATCATTGGGTCTGTGGGAGAAAAAAAAATCCATGTTGGATTAAAAAAATAACTTTTTCTGTTATGCTACAGTTTATTTGTTTGTTTGTTTTCAGTTTTCACTTGTTGTTTCTGGCTAATGCTTTATACTTTGGCTTGTATTTTTTTGGAGCAGTAACATATTATTTATTTGTTTTGATATTATAACATTTTGGAGCAGTTAGATACCAATTGGCGTATTCTAACTGTGTATTTTTTGGTCTAATTTAGTGGTATTCATTTATCTGGTTAGTTGTTGCAGAATCTTTGAGCAGTTAGATAGCTTATGGAGTATTCTAACAGTTTATATTGTTTAACACAAGTTTACTTAGGGTTTAAATAGAGTTTAGTTATCAAATTTTGGTTTTAAGAACATCAAATAAGCGTTTGTAAGATTTCCTGGTAATATCTGCTTTAGAGTAATGGTACTATCTTTACATTCAAACCATCCACATTTCTTTTTTATATATGCAGTCTAGTGCCTTGAATTGGTTGTGGCTCCTGCGTGGTAGATTATACCTATTGTTGTGAAGGTTTTCTTACCAAGTGATATTTGACCATGTGTGAATCCAGTCAGCTTGCAGTTGTTTTTGGTACCATCTGCATTGTAACGTGGAAGCATTAGTATTATGTATTTACTATGTGTTTGTATTACTAACGTGGAGCGATTATCTAAATTGCAGGTAGAGCAAAATCTACCATGGTTTGCATTTTGTACAAGTCGCTGAAATGGAATGGATTCACAATTTGGTATTGATATATATATGAAGCGTTCATTGGGGATTTCTTCTTGTGTCACATTGTTGCAGAGAGTGCATGTATGTTTCCACATGTATGAAATCTGAAAGATTTCATTTATAGGTATGTTTTTGTTTTCCAGTACTTGTAGTAAGTACATTAGAAATTCTTGTGGATCTTCCTGTGAGTTTATAGTGAATTTCACCATTCCAGCACAGTAGTCCAATTGTTGTCATATTCCATAAACACTATACGTGTTGTCAGGATTGTTTGCTGCATTTCTTTGAAGTACTAACATTTGCAAACACAATGGGTCTGTACTGTGTAAGTAAATGTTGTCAACAATAGGTGGTAATTGAAATAGAATATTCATTGCTACATTTGCGTAGCAACTTACACCAACTATATTTGAGAATTTAAATGGTCCAGGTAGTTCTGTATCTAACTGCTTTTTTTGGAGTTTGTCTTCCTTCTTTAAAGAAGTACCTGGTTTACTTTCCCTAATTGATTCTTTTTTGCTTGTGGTACTTGATGAAGTATTAGTTTCTTTTACTCTCTTTGGAGGATTTGCAGTGACATCCTGTTGCATTTCTGTTTGTTTATTTTTCTTTTATAACGTTTTACTTTTTGTGGAACAGAATATGTGTTTAGGTGGGGGGTGTATAGTGAGCGGAGTCTATTGTATTCTAAAATGCAAGGCATATCAGCGTTTATTTTACTTGCATCAAAGTTGATTAGAAATAGACCGTCAAGTGTACGTAAGCGGGATAGTGCTGCATAGCTCATGCCTTCTTTAAAGACTGTGTTACCAATATCTATCATTGCTTTGTCTAGGGTAAGACCTTGTGATTTATGAATCGTGACTGCGTATGCAAGAGTTAGAGAAAATTGTTCTCTGCGTATATACATATCTTTGAAGAGAAGGAATCTAGCTGTTGAGCGTCCTATCCTTTTTACTTCTGAAAGTTTGTCAAAGAGTACATTGACAAACTGAATTTTGTTGTCGTGTGGGTATGTTTGAAAGCCAACACCTGTACCCAGTGCTCCATTAACTAGTCCTTGGTCCACGTCAAGTTTACGTTTAAGCATTACTCTGCAATTTAAGGATAATTTTAATATCTTTTCTAAGCCTACTTTGTTTGAGATTGATTTTTCTAAACTGTCTTGTTGTGGCTTGGTCACACATGGGTAGTGTCATACCATGTACATCTAGTTTGTCTGTGGCGCTAATTTCCATGATTGGTTGCATTTCTTTACTTAGCATGATTTCATTCAATTTGTAACAGCTTGCAAGAGTTGGCATTAAGGCCATACAATTGACATTTTTGTGGGCTAATTGTTCCATAACATCTGTAGCACATGCATTATCGCCATAAAGTGCATTAATGTGCCGGGTTTTCAATATTGCTTCTGCTTCTTTAGAAAGTATACCAACTCTGATACTTTTTAAAATGTTGGCATAAGTGAGATCTGCAGATTGCCGCATGTTTTCTGTTAATTCTCTGTATTGGAAATGTTGCCAAAGGTTGACAATTCCAATGCTGCCAACAGTTTTACGGCAGAGTTTGTGTCCTAATGTTTTAAAAATAGGCTCACCTTTCACTGGTGTTAATTGAAGCCGATCTCCAAAAACAATAATGTGTTTTCCTGAAAAGAGCTCTTCATAGTCTGTTTTGAGTACTTCTTGTAATCTGAGGTGAATCAAAGCTAACATCAGGATGGAGACCATGCTCACTTCATCTATTAGTAGCATTTTCATTTGTTTCAATACTCTGCGTAATTCCATTGCAGCTTCTGCAGAAAGTTTGTAATAGTCTAATTTGTTCTGGTGTTCTACTAGTAATAGTAGTAATCGGTGTAATGTAACACCACCTATGTTGTAGGCAGCTAAACCTTTGGGGGCAGTGACAACAGCTGACAGTTTGTTGTTTGTCAATTGTTGAAGGAACTTACTAATGATTTTGATTAGGAGTGTTTTGCCAGAACCAGCTTCACCACTGACGTACAGTAGTATAGGTTTATAATTATGGCAGGAACATTCTTTATTTCCATGTTTTACACCATGTGCAATTTGTTTTGTTACTTCTTGAAAAATGCTACTTTGCTCATTGTTTAGTTTTGATTGTAGTATAGTTAAGTCTTCTTTATCTTCATACTGACACATGGTGTTTTCTACTACTATCATAGCTAATTCTGCCTCATTTGTTATTAGTGGCTCTCCCAGTGGTTCTTGGCTTCCTTTACAGAAGGTTGACTAATGTCAGGAGTGTCCTTATCTAGTTGGGCTTGGAGTTCTTCTTCGTGTTGCTGTTCATTGTGCAACATTGTTTTGTACTGTGTAAAAGTTCACATCAGTTATAGTGCTTTCATTTGCTTAGAAAGCATCCTCATATGAGTCATAGTTATCTAGTAATTGTTCTTCTTTTCACCATGGTTTGAAGAGTTGTAGCAGGGACATGTAATATACTTCTTTATGTTGAGGAGGCTTTAATGACAATTTGATATGATTAATTAAATTTGGTTTAGTGAGTTTAACTAAGCTGCCTTCACAGTTTGTCACTCTATATTTACCTTTTTTTTCATCAGGTTTCATATTATTTTTGTATGTGTAATTTTGGGCTATGTGGTATAGACACATGTTTTCCAAAGTATTACTTCTGTTTGGGTAGTATGTGTCCAATAAATTGTTTTGTAAAATGTCTTGGCTGTTGGGATCATGTTTGGCTATTGTTTCTATATCTTCATATGATTTTAGAACTCTTTTTCTAGATTTAGCTGGACCAAGACTTAGCCATACTATATGTTCAGATTTACCATACAATGCAGTACCAGTTAAACGATCAGCTGTTTCATATGATCCACATTCTGAGATACTGTTTTATCTGATGACAGGACATTCCAGAGGTCTTGGAGCTCTGTCTTTTCTGCTTTAGTTAAGTATGCTGTGACATATTGTGCAACTGCAGTAGAATTGTCTGCAATGTACTGCACATCTGTGTTTGCATACCACAAGTGGGTAATGATTGCATTATAATCATTGATATATTTTTCTTCTTCTTTTCTTTTTATGTAATATGTATTTTTAGGTGACTTACCTTTAACACTATGTCTAACTGAAGACATGAGGTTGTTCACTTGACCTGTATTTGTAACTGGACTAGGGAAACCAAATCGGCATTTGGTGTAGTATTTGCCTTTGTTTTTGTATTTGCAAAGACAATATTTTCCACATTTGTGTCTTTGAAATTGTAAAATTTGTGCATGAAGATCACTATTTGTGGCTTCTGATGGAATTTCACAAGTGACATATTTTTCAATAAACTGTAAAACAGTGGCATCACTGTCGACCAAAATTTAGGAGCATCTTTAATCCATAAAAGCATGTGAATATGTGGTGCTCCTCTGTCTTGGTATTCTTTTCTCCAAAAGAAGTGTTGCACTTCTCCAAGGGGAGGAACAGTTTTATTACAAATAAAATGTAGCATAGCAATGAAGCGATGGTGAAAATATCTTGAAACATTAACAGGATCCAAAGAACAAAGTTCTCCAGGTGTTAGTATATCTATGTTTGTTTTGTTTTTATTTGATATGCGTAGGAAATCATGTAAATCTTCCCATGCATATTCTGCACAACTTAATGTAACAAACCAAGTGGGTGGGCCAAGGTTTCTGATCATACAACGTATATCTCCATGACGTTGAAACCAGTACTCTTTAGTACCATGCATATTTGCTAATAGATTTGGAATATTTGATTGTAAAACCTCATCCTTTTGTTGCACTTTTTCTAATAATTGTGTAGCTGTCATATTTTGAAAGTGTGGTCCTGATTTTAATGTGTGCAACTCCGTAACATAAAGTTGCTAGTTTACTTTCAAAGAGTAGGTTGAATATGTATTCGACATTTTGTCTAAATCTGGGATCTTCAGAATACATCCGTAATGAGCGGTATTCTGAAGCTGATATTTGAATAGGTCTATCATCATACCTTCCTCCTTTGCCAGTAGGAAAGAGTAGAGGAAAAGCACGTGCTTCTATACTTTTTTCCCATATGCTGATTGGCGATCCTTTTGTTTGACGCATTTGGTAAGTTTCCAGTACATCTTCTACGGTGTCATTACAGTGCAAAGGATGAATTGTGTAATGGTCTAAAGTATTTGATATTGTAGCAGGATCTAGTAGCTCAAATTGACCAGCTTCTTGTGTTTCTTGAATTATTTCAGTTGTATCTTTCAAGTTTTCTTCAATATTAATTTCTTTGTAATATTCATTATTCTCTTTAAGATATTGGAAGGCTTGTCTAACTTTATATAAATCTACCAGCTGTTGCCATATTTTTTTGTCTTTTGTAGGGACTCCATTTACTAAAATAATTAAAGATTGCTGTATTGGACGTTGCACTCCTAGAGTATGCACATTTTCTTTTAGATCTAATGGTAAATAAACTACTTTTCCACAAATGCCTTTTGCCAATTCAGAGGGAGGTAATTTTGCTGTTTTTGGTTGAATGCGTATTATTGCTTGAAATGGGTGTACTGTTTGAATTATGATGCTCTCATATAAATTAAGTTGTTGTAGGGGTTTTGGTACTGGGTATAATTCCAAATTATTTGTGATAGCACGTGAAGGAGTTTGGTTGTTGTCAAGTTTTGTAGTGCAGTAACTGCAAAGTATTAAGGGCTTAGTTATTTCGTATTTGTTTTCTGCTACAAGGTAGAGAGCTAATTCAAACCATTTAGAATCTTCATTGTTTTCTATTTTGTATGATAGGTCTACAGTTTTTGTGTTACTTTTATGAAAAGTTCTACGGCAACATACACATACATGGTTTGGTACTTCAGCTGATGTACTTTTAAATGTTAGTATTTCTTTTTTGTATGTGTTTAGCAAAAGGTTGCCATGTGTAGAATTGTTGCTTAATTGGTTTAAAGCTATTTCATTCTGTAAATGACTTTCACTTCCAAAATATTTTTTCTAGATATAGTGAATTTCTTCAAGTAGGTCTTTTGCTGTACCATGTAGAAGGGTGTTATTTAACTTTGCTAGTGCTAAAGCAGGACTTTTAGCATAGTACAGTTTATAGACTAGATTTCTTATAGTTGAATGATGTGTTGATATCCTTTTGATATCATGGAAAGTGGTTTTACAAGTAGGTCCTGTAATGCAGGCCAATGAATGTCCTTATAGTCCTGTGTACTTGCGCACTGGACAGGTATCCATATTTTGCAGTCATTTAATTTTGATTTTGTCTTTGCTTTTTACATATTTATTGAGGAATTGGCGTAAAGATTTGAAACATTGTTTGGGAATGTTACACATTGACGTGCATGGCCATTTGTACACTAGACGTTCTGATTCAGTTGAATGGAGGGGTAATTATAAGTTTTCAGGGCATATTTTTGTAAGGAGTACTTCTTGTTCCATTATGGTATTATTCACTTTTTCATAACCTCGACCACTGCTATGTATGGCAATTGTATTTGTTTGCTTTTGTTTGTACGCTTCTTCATTAAAATATGGTTTTGTGCTCGTAGTGTGATTCCATTCACCTCCGCAGATACTTAAGAAGTTCTTTCTGTTGACATTTCTCTTATTGAGAAGTCTTTTTTGTAATTTAGTTATTAGTTTTGTTCGTGGTTTCATTTTGTTTAACAGTAAAATAAATAACTTTCTTTTGAGAAGAATTGCACTGTCCATCTAAGATTACTTTCCTACGATAGGTTTTAAGCATTGAACCTGATTTCTCTCCTGTTTTTATAAGATTTTGAAGGACTTTGTGACGGTACATTTTGGCTAAAATACTTTTCTTGGTATGCTTACTTTGCACTATATTAAAATTTGAAGAAGTAGTTTTATCTGTAGTGATAGCTGATTTTCTGTTAATTATTTTTTGGTTTGTTTTACATTTTGATAGAGGAGGCAAAGTTTTTGTACTTGAAACTTCTTGTGTTTCACTAAATGACTGTATTAGCTGTTTTGTTTCAACTTTTTTTTACAAATTCTGCTACAGATGGATGCTTATGTTGGACACTTTTATTTTCATTTGCTCTACTTTTGCGTTGCTTTCTACGGACTTGACTTTTGGTAGGCATTCTTTAGGGTCTGTTGAAAAAAATAAAGAAGATATGGGTTGGGGTGTTCTGGAATGTATGTGTGCTGTGTGCATGAGTGTTTGAGTAAGATGATAAAGATGTATGTAATGGTGTGTGATTGTGCATTGGGAACTACAACTAGTAGGCATAGGTATTCTTGAATTTATGTGTTACTAAACTGGGGTTCAGATGACACAAAATAAGTAAGCTAGTGGTGTGGAAAAGTACAAATAGTAAATCTAATGTATACAATTAAAACAGTTGTTTGTTCCATAATATGAAAATTGTAGCGGTTCAGTTGGGTAATTTGTGTGTCCAAAAATAGGAATTTGTGGGCCATTCTGGCTGTAAATCGCTGTTTAAGACATGGAGATTTTTGGAAAAAATGGTACACAATCTCTATTTTTAGGCACAGAAATAGCTTGTATTAACGTTATAGTATGTTTGAGTAATAATACAAATATTATGGTGATATTTTACTTACTTTTTTTCTTAAATTAACAGGTAACTTCTTAGTTCTTCTTTGTTCTTCGAATTCGGCTGCTTCTTTTCAGGAGACTGGTCTTCACTGCAATTGTAAAAGCTCAAATTAGTAACTTTGTATATAGTGCTGTTTTTAATTTACATATTGATTTTTTTAATTGAAATCCTCAGTGCCTTCTTTAAAACCATTAAACTAATTTATTTACATAAGATATATTGCATCAGTTCAGTACATATGATATGTTCTTAATGAACAATTGTATTGAATGACTAACTGTAGCAAAAAAAATATCTTTACTATGTCTTGTGAAATTTATAATATACCAGTGAATACCACTATTTCTCTAACTAAGCTGTTCTAGGTAATAGCGCCTCAATGTCACGTCTAAATTAAAGTAATTAAGTAAATAAATAAATAAAAACAAAACAATATGAAATTGTATAAGTATTTTTTTTAAAGATTTAAACATAGATTGTGCTTGCATGCAATTTTGTTTGAATATATGTAGTCTATATATTTCATTTAAAAAATGTTAGTTTAACATGATTTGAGTGTGTGTGTATAATGAAAGTAAATAGTATAAAGGTTTATAAGTGATAGTTGATTTTAGGAAATTGAAAAAAAATACATTTTTTCAATTCATTTTACAGATTACACAAGCTAAAAGTCTGTTTGAAAATGTGTTCATCTACTGTACAGAAAATATGCATACCTCAAGTTTGTGTTCATGCATATGGATATGCATGGAGCTGCAAGTAGAAATCTTGGAGACTTGTACAGTATTTCTGGTAGATGGTGCTTGCCAATGATATGACACTTGTACTCAGAGAGATTCACAGTACATTTGCAGTGCTGATCTATGATGATGCAGTTAGATGTAGAGGTCTTGAATGTGATTGGTGCATGGCCATGTGATTTCTTAGCTACATCCAATGAGGGAATGGCAGAGAGAGTGAAGTGGAAATGGTAGAAGGGCTGTTCATGTTACGATATGTCCACAGACATGGCGGTAGTTCGTGGACATCGGGAGTTACATCCGGGGATTTTTGGGTTCAGAAGTCATGCAAATGAGAATGAGTACTAAAAGGGATTGGTCAGGAAAGTTTAGTGGGTGTGTTGTGCCAGAAGAGAGTTTCTCATATACTTTTTTGCTGAGAGAACAACAGATAGCTATGTCTGTGTATTTTAGGAAAAAGATTGTATGGATTTTGGGAGATTCATGGATATATAGGTTGAAGGTGCATGCAGAAAGCTGTGGAGTAGCTGTAGATCTTGGATTCCCACATGTGGAAGTACACTGGCATGGAGTACGTGGAATGAAGTGGTTGGACTTGCTACCTCTCTGTGCTACTTTGGAGACAGAGCAACATCCAGACATAATTGTAATTCATTGTGGAGGGAACAGTTTAGGACATGTGACTGGAATTTTTTTGCAATTTGCTCTGTGCTATGAAAGAAGGACTTGGGAAGGTTATGGACATGTTTCCTAATTCTCAAGTGATATTTTCACAGATTGCGCAGAGACAAATGTGGCTTTGTTCTTCTTCATTTGGTCCACAAATGGAAAAAGCAAGGCGCAATGTTAATAAAGCTGTTTGTGTCTTTTTAAAAGATTTTGGCATGTCTTTTCACAATGAAAATATTCTGTTTCGTAGTACAAACATTTTTCGCAAAGATGGAGTCCATCTTACTTATGGTGGCAATCAGATTTTTCTGAGAAATGTACAAAATGCATTGCGACCTTTTTTGGAATTATAACATCCATTTTGAAGTAGGTGTTAAGCATTTATAATTTCTGACTTACAAACACCTCCCAAAGGCTCTTTTCAGAGCCACCACTTCCTCCGAGAGAAAACTGCAATGTTTGTGATGGGGTAGCAACCCAATTTTTTAAATGTTCGCGAACTGTCCGCAGACTTCTAAAAAATACAAAGGGCCCTGCTTCATTTATTTTCACTTCTATTTTTTAACTGTGAAAGGCGGCTCTGAAAAGAGCCTTATTTTTTTTTGATTTTTGATATTTTGTATTTTTTTTGGTTTTTTATACACGACACACTGGGAGAGGAGGGGAAAGGAAGGTAACGGGGGGGACACCAACCACAGGGATAAGAAAGGGCGAGCTGAGAGAGGAAGATGTAGAGTGGGTTTTATTTGGGTAGTGAGCAGATCTTCTCGTGCTCTGAGACGATAGTCTCAAAAGCACTCCGAAGTTGCTCCCCCCTGCAGAGTACTGTGTCACAGTACATACATACAACTGTGACCCTCGAAAGGTAAGGGTCATCAGCATTCTGTATGGCCTGTGAGGCAGCTTGAGGAAGACGCTGTCCCACAGAGGTGGTCCTTGTGGTGACAGGATCAGAAACAGAGGATGAAGTAGAGGAAATCAACCTGCTACGTTCTTCGCAAGGTACAACCCTGCGAATAGCCCGAGTGAAATGACCTCAGGTGTCGCTTCATAGTAGTGGTCCCAAAGCTGTACTTACCGTGCTTCCCGCGACTGAGTATCATTTTGCACTCATTGCAGGTAACCCGGTTCGCACGAGCCTTAGGAACATTCCCATGAATGGTTAATAACCGCCACACCCAAGACTCATGCCTAGTGCGGGTAGTAGGGTTTTCCTCTACATCATTCTCATCATCCTCTTCTTCCTCCTCCGCATCCTCACTCCAGTTCCCCTCTTCAGGCCCTTGGGGAGGTGGTGGTGGTGGAGGGGGTGGTGCTGAAGCAGGTGCAGCACCACGTGGCAGTTCAGCAGCCAGGGATGCCATCAAAGAAGCGATGGAAATCTGCAGTTGGCAGCAAAATTCCCTGTGCTCTGTAGAAAAGCCAGAAACACAATAAGAATGAGCTCTACGGTGTGGTCTTTTATAGGGGAGCTTGTGCGCGGGCCGCGGACATGCGCGCTGTCCGCGGACAGATCGAACACAAAAAAAAGTTTGAAAAGTTTCAAAAGGTATGTAGAAACTCAGGATTACTATGTGGGACTTGTGCCATGGTGAGATTTTATTGAAAAATATTATGGATTAATTGAAAATGTACTTTTAATTTGTTCGGGGACCCGAACAGTGTCCGCATTCAAAACACGCGATCAGCGTGGGCGCGGTCATATGATCCGTTCGCGAACAAGTCCGCGAAGGAAGCGCATGTCCGCAGGACACCAAATGCACGGAGATTGGCTAGCGCATGAGCGTTGATGTTCTACGGACACTGTTCGGGTCCTGAACTAATTAAAATTGCGTCGCACGTGAAACGAACATTTCAGGACACTGCGTGTGTTCTTAGAACAGTTTAAACTTGCTGGCGAACAGTAAGGACAGATATAGTGTTCTTCAGGACACGTTCAATTTCGTTTATGTACGAACATTTCAGGACACCAATTGTGTTCTTAGAACATTTTCAACTTGCTAGCGAACAGTACGGACAGGTATAGTGTTCTTTAAGACACCTCCATTTTCGTTTAATTACGAACAATTCAGGACACCGCGTGTGTTCTTAGAACAGTTTGAACTTGCTAGCGAACACTACGAACAGGTATAGTGTTCTTGAGGACACCTCCATTTTCGTTTACGTACGAACATTTCAGGACACCAATTGTGTTCTTACAAGAGTTTAAACTTGATAGCAAACACTACGGACAGATATATTGGGGTCGATTCATGGAGCAAACGTGCGCCGAAAATCCCAGCGCAAGCAGGCGCAAGGTGGCGCAAGCGTGAGAAACCCAGCGCACGCGCATGCGTGTGATTCAAGGAAGACACTGCGCGTGTTTCCCACTGTCCGTGCGTCAAATCCTGCCATGGCGCACGCGGGCACACACGGCGTGCGCTACGCGCACAGCAAAAGCGCACATAGCCTGGCGCACACAACCAAAGTGGGCGGAACAGTGGGCGTAACACGCGTAATGGGGAATAGCGCGTGAAAAAGAAGGCGTAACTGGGGAAGTACTGCAGGGAACTACACGGAATGCCCACACGCACGCGAACAACCCGTATTCATGGATTCGAATAGGGGAAACCTGAGCACGGCAAAAGATGCACACAGGCGTCAACACGTCCACCACACGAAGGCAGGCGGAAGCATCCCCGCGCACAGTATAAAAGTGCACGCAAACAACACACATGTATATACAGCTACGATGAATGCCCCATTTGTCGCAGCACTGATCGTGGGACACCGCAGGAGGAGGAGAATAGCCAGGGCACGCATTTTTGCACCACGGACCAGCCTTTTTGGGATGCCTGATGACCAGATCTACGGCAGGTATAGGTTTCCACCCCATATCATCCTAGACCTGGTGAGGAAGTGGGAAGATGACCTTACATCCCCCACCCTTTTCTCCCAAGCATTGAGCCCCTTGGAGAAGGTGCTCAATGTCCTGCATTTCTTGGCCACTGGGTCATTTCAGCGGACTACTGCCATAGTGGGGGGTCTCACAGGCCACGCAGTCACACTGCCTACACCAGGTACTGGCAATCATGACAGCGTTCCCCTCAGTCCGCAGGCACATATACATGCCCAGAACCCCACAGAAAGGCAGGCCGTTGGCCTGGATTTGTACAGGGAGGCACACTTCCCCAAAGTGCTCGGTGCCATAGATTGCACCCAAGTGGCCCTACGTCCACCTAGGGCCACTGAGCACATCTACCGAAACCGCAAGCACTGGCATTCCATCAATGTACAGGTGGTATGCGATGCAAAGGGAATCATCACCTCTGTCTATGCAAACTACCCTTGCTCCACCCATGACAGTTTCATATACAGAATGTCTGCCCTGAGCCGGGCCCTGGAAGCTGGGCAGCATGGCGACACCTGGCTCCTAGGTGAGTACAAATGCCCTTGCACATGCATGCACGTCACACACACACAAATCCCAATAATCACAACCATTTACACCTCCCCAGGGAACAGTGCCTACCCTCTGAGCAACCACATGATGACGCCAATCCGGAACCCCACCACACCACCCCAGGTAAGATACAACGCCGCCCATATTGCAACCAGGGCCATAGTGGAGCGCACATTCGGAGTGCTCAAGTCACGTTTCCGACTCTGGCGGGCAGCTACTCTATGCACCCCCAGTAGTGTGCAGGATCATTGTGGCAGCATGTGTCCTGCACAATGTTGCAACACGGCAGGGCGTACCGGTGGACATGGTGGTGCCCCCACATCCCCAACCACAGGCACAGGCGGTGCCCATGGGAGGGGACAGGGCACGTGGCGAGGAAGCCTGGACCCAGCTTGTGGCCACATTTTTCACCTAAACTCCCACCCCTGCGGAGTGCACACAGGCCTGGCACATACCAGATGACAATCGATGATGACAAAGAGACAGTCAACTGTCACAACCTTACCACCCTGAGATTGTTGCCATGGAAGTGCCACATTGTCTGCATCCCTAGCTACTTAAACAAAAGCTATCCTGTGTGACCAAAAGGCACACATATGACATATGACATGACACGATATGGCATTTGTAACGTGCCTATACACAAGTGTTTCAAGGTGCAACGAGGCAGGGAGGGGGGAACAAGGGAAGACAGACAACGATACTACTAGGCCAGGGGCCATTTAGATTGCGCAAGTGCAGGGGTAGGGGGAAGGGAAAAGTGCAAGGGGAGGGGGGAGTGCAGTACAGGGTAAGTAGAATGAAAAACAAATAAATAGGCCAGCTGGTGGCAACTGCAAAGGTAAGTGCAGACAAATGCTGGGAAGGGGGGGCTGTAGGGATAGAGAGACAGTCCCGCAGTGCAGGGGTTGCCAGTGTTAGGGAGAATTCTCTGTTTAGGCTAAATTTCCTAACCTAGTGAGTCCCCCAGCAGCTTGGCTGGATTACTGGAGTTTGTTTTTTTCCATCCTGCCAAGAGTGAGACTCTTTTTCTCCCACTCTTGGACATGAATGTGTGTAATTCCTTTGAATGTCAATGTGTTCTATGGGCTATGGGGTCTTTTACCCCATAGGGTCTCATATGTTTTTCTATGTGTGTTACACCGCACCCTCTGTGCCGTAGCACTGGGGCGTCCTAGGGGACCTCCATCATAGACTCCATACCCGAGGACTGACTACTGTCTCCCCGGGCATGTAAAGTCACCATTGGCTTTACTAGACCTAAATTTACTAACAGAACTAGTACACACCTATTGTGGACGTACTAGTAGGGGTAATTCGATTACTCCTGGGTCTGTTATTCGAGGGGGCACTGTCCCGTCCCCCCTCGTCGAGTTTTGGCTGGTGGCAGTGGAAACTACTTGTTATATTCGACCCCGAACATAACCCTATGGGATTCTTCCCATTGTTGGAGGTTAATACTTTTTCTCGTTAATCTCTAACATACCACCGGTTTATTTATCTTAAATAAATCTATCGGTTGGTATTTTCTGCCAGAACTCGGTTTTTAAAAATGGCGTCTGTGTCCGTCTCTGTGACTCCTAAACCAAAGGTTGAGCCCTTTGTTCCACTTTTGGCGGGCCTCTACACAGAGGCCCTCCAAATTGGTGCCATTCTGTCTGGGTACCACAGGGGGTGCCGGAGGGGGTTTAGGCACCCTGGACTGAGTTGCCTTGCCAACTCAAGTCGCACTCTGGTGTGATTGGCCCAAGTGGTGAGCCACCCCGCTCACCACTTAGCGTGTTTTGAGTGACAGCTAGGCTGAATGAATGGGGGTTTTCTGCATAAAAGCAGGGCTTTTGGGACTGGATCCTCAGAAGTCGCCACAGGACCTAAGAATCCGACGAGGGTAAAGCTGAGCTGACCTGCAATGACGACACCTCCGGTGGAGCCCTGCTGAACCGACTCACCACTTCCCGACGACAGAGGAGATCTCCCCGCCGGAGAGTCTCTTCCCCTGACTGGTGGGAACAACCAGTCCCCTTTGCTTTTTCTTCGTTCCAGGACGTAGTGGTCGAATTGCCTGTGCAGAGCACCCCGGCAACCGGATAGCCACTACCCCTGTACCGTGACCAAAAGGTGGTGCCTTGTGACGGAGCACTCCGCGGCTGGTCTCTTCCCTGGTGGTGCAACGATCTTCAACTTTCCTTTGACGACAAGATCATCTCTTCTCTTGGCAAAGACCCGACGTGCATCCACCACCAGGAACAACTGCCCCCGCCGGAGCTGTCTCCCCACAAACAAGGTACCGTGTCCGTCTGGCTTCCCTTGTGTCGGTTAGTGTGAGGTGTCTGAATCCTCGCCTCTCCATTGGGTCGCCTCCAAGCTTTCTCATCTCTCTGTTCTGAACTGGTCCAATCTTTCTATAACAATTTGCGACAAAGACTCGAAGTGCATTTCCACTGTGATACTTTTTTTTGACACATCGCCTTGCCTCTCTCCGAGTGGGCCTGGCCTCTGAACTTTGTAATCGACAGTAGACCCTGCCTTACTTGCCTTGCATTTATTCGTAAAAGTGTTGGTACTGAGTTGATTTCATACCCTGCCTTTTCTCTCCCGTCCTAACGCATACTAGAGTGCCATCTAGGTTAAAGCATTCAACTCTGTCTGCAAATAAGTGGTGCCGTTGAACCTAGACTTGTCGAACTATTGTTAGGGGGATTGATTTTTCTTATAGTAATTGTGCTTGAAGTGTTTACCGTATTAGTGCCAGTGTGTTTTCATAGATGTGTTTTTATAAATAAATAACTATATATCTTTACACCGAAGCCTTGTTCCGTGTTTGCTTGTGCTACTGTGTAAATTGCCCTATTTTGTATACTCCACATACTGCCTAACTCTTCTTGAGGGAAGTCTGACTGCTCAGCCACAGCTACCAAGTGAATCTGTGTGGTACAGACTGCTACCAAGTGGGTTTACTGCCAAACACCTGTAGTCCTAAATATTTTGCAGTGGTCCCAGAGGGAACTGCACAGGTTTCCGCCTAACAGCCAGGGAGGCAGTGCAAGTGGAGAGTGGCTGGGCCAGGGACCGAGGTCGGTGAGAGTGGCCCAGTTGCAGATCCAGTTCAGTTTCAGTGAAGAATTTAGCAAGGGAGAGGGAGAGAGAAAGCAGAAGCAAAGAGGAAGGTCTTGAGGTGCTTCCGGAACCGGAGATGGTTCTCCTCAAGTTCCAGGGAGGCAGGAAGGCTGTTCCAGAGGGAGGCCCCTGCCGCGGAGAGAGACCTACCCCCAGCTCGTTGCTTCGAGAAGCGGCTGACCCTGACATGCAAGGTGTGAATCACACACACCTGCAAAACAGGACATGACCATCACTGTTATGTCACTCAAACCCTCCCAAACCACAACATGAAATGGCAAGCAATCGCCATACACCAACACAGTACCAATAAGGTACACATTGCCATGTCAAAAATGTACAGTGGCATCAGACAATGATGCCTGACATGGAATCAGATGAAATGACTGACCAACAACCTCCCACCCAAAATAAGTCATTCCCAAATGCATTACAAAAGTTGTAGACGTAACATAACAATGAATGCATGTCTACATGCACATTGTGCATTGCAAAATCAACACTGCAGTTTCTGTGTGCTCTGTCCAACTCCTGCAACACACTGCTCAGCGCACAGCACAGTGAACAGCTATTGTCTGCGATGCACACCCTGAGCATCACATCTAAGCGACAAACCACATCAAAAAGCAAATTAGGCATGTACAGGATCCATAATTGGTCACAGAACATGTGCTCCAGGGACACAGTGGGCACCAGAAGGCAAACATAGTGTACACGTGCATATCCAAGGGTGGTTGTACATGTAGTGCATCATAGTGCGAGTGTGTGGGTCAGTAAGGTGTAGTATCCTCCTTGCGTATAGCGTGCATCTGCACGAGAGTATGCTCGTGCAGGGGAATGGAAGGGGAAGATGGAACGGAGGAAAAGGACAGTTGGAAGAGGAGCGGAGCTGTGGAGACGCACACGTCGTTGTCCCTTGTTTATTCATATCTTAACTTAAAATATAATTATAAAGTATAAATAAATAAACATATATAATTATATTAACTTGCCCCTCCTTACTTCAGTGGCGACGAGGATAAAAGAAAAAAGAAGACGCAATTGTGGCCGTTGAGAAGGATCTCCGGCCGCACCGCAGGTAGGAACGCGGTTCCCATCCCGGCCGCGCAAAGATCCTTGGTGAGAGACTGCCGGTCGAGTTAATTTATTCACTGCTTTTGAGCCCCGCCCGGCGCACACCGCACTGCGTGCTCTCGGAAGGGGGCGGGCCCCAGCTGTTGATCCTGGCCATTCACTGCAAGAAGGAAGTGTTCATACTTTCACCGCCCAATAAATTTGCGTGCCCTCAGAGGAGGCGGGCCCAACCACGACACTGTTCACATCTTCACCGTCCACTGTCGTGTGCACCCTTTGCCTGCCTAAATCCATTACGCATTACTCCGCGTCGAGTAATAGGTAATCCTCATTACTCTCCGTCATCTTCCTCCTCACAGTGGAAATTCAAGAAAAATAAAAAAAATACCGACTCTCAGTTACCTACGCCATAATCTTCATTACATACTTCAGCGATCCTCATCGCTCCTCACACTCTTCCTCTTCACAGTAAGAAGGAAGAACATAAAGGACTCGGATTTGTACAAAATACAGATTTTAAGCTGCATCCTTGAACCGATCACTTACAATCAAAAATGGCCATGCAAGGAGTACAACCACCACACATGTTCCTACCGGAAATTGGTGAACCTATACTTCCCTGGAAGCGATGGCTTAAAGCCTTTGAACATTATGCACATGTAGTTTGTGGAGTGAACTACAGTATAGAAAGAAAGAAGTCTCTACTATTACATTGTTTAGGACCAGCGGGCCAAGAGAAATTTGAGGACTTGCCTGACCTCACAGAAGATGAAACAAGGGACAAAAACATGTATGAAATCGCCATTGCCAAACTCAATAAACATTACGACAAGAAAATGAGCACCATTCTGGAAAGATACAAATTCGGAAAGCGAGTTCAAGTGAAAGAAGAATCTGTAGAACAATATGTCACTGCTTTGAGGAAAATGGCCCGGAATTGCAATTTCAACCAACAACTCGATGAAAGGATCAGAGACCAATTCATGCTTGAGTGTCGAAGCAGCAAGGTCAGAGAGAGGCTTTGGTCTGAAGATGATCCCACACTCGATGTTGTACTTAGATTGGCCAAGGAAGTCGAGCACACAGAAACGTGTGTTTCTACCTTAGAGAATAGAATGAAAGACTTGTCAGTCAAATCATCGATCAGTCTTGTACAATCAGATCAAGAGGAAGAAATTTGAATAATTAGAGGCAACAAAAAAAAGAAAGTGAGATCACAAAGAGACGGAACAATACCCAACGCCAGCAATTTACAGCGAAGATCCTTCGAGGGTAGAGATGTGTACAACCAAGCCAATACAAGAAGACCTGGCGGGTTCGAGTCTAGGAGAAGGAATAGACCTGATGTGATGAGGACGTCTACGTCAGGTCCTGAACGTCAAAACAGGAGCATACTTCCCCAGGATGGTAGAGGAAGGACCAGACAAAGAGGATGTTACCGATGTGGTAGCCCAAGCCACTGGGCTGACAATAAGGAATGCCCTGCCCTTAAGATGATTTGCAGAAGATGTGGTGGAAAAGGTCACATAGCAAGGTGCTGTAGGACCAACCCAAATGGCGAACAAGAACAATCCTCTAATTGGATTGGAGATGATGACAATGGAGAAGAATGTGTTTTCATGGTCACTGATGAAGACACGCACATAGAGAGCCCCAGAGCTGAAATTCTTGTGAATGGATTTCCAGTCAATATGATGGTGGACTCAGGAGCGAAGTATACGCTGATACCAGAAGAGATGTGGAGGAAATGTGGCCCAGAATATTTACATGAAGTTGATGTAAAACCCAAGGCATACGGTGGAGTCAGAATAGAATTGCTTGGGTGGTTCGTTGCAAATTTAGACTTCAAAGGGAGAAAAGCAAGTGGTCGCATTTACGTATCTAAAAGCGGAGAGTCTGCACTTCTCAGTTGGACACACCAGAAATCGCTCAAGGTCCGGTTAGACCCTAATGCTGATGAAATGGTTTACCAAATCGATGGATCATACATGGGCGACATTCAGAAGATAAAGAATGAAATATTTAGAGATGATGTAATAGGATGTTTAAAAGGTTTCTCGCATCGGATAATGCTAAAAAGGGAATCAAGACCAGTAGCCCAAAAGCTCAGAAATGTTCCGTTGGCTCTCAAGAAGGAAGTCAAAGAAGAACTAACCAAATTAGAAATGCAAGGAGTAATTGAGAAAATTGATGCAGCGGAATGGGTTTCACCATTGGTCATTGTTAGGAAAACCACAGGAAAAATAAGAATATGTGTCGACATGAGAGAGTTGAATAAATGTGTGATTCCTGACAGACACCCATTACCCAATATACAGGAACTTATATCTACTTTGGGCCCTGCAAAGTTCTTTCCTACACTAGATCTCACAGCGGCATACCACCAAATCAAACTACATGATGAATCCAAATCTTTGACGGCTTTTATCACGCCAGAAGGGCTCTATCAATTCCGCAGGATGCCATTTGGGTTAATATCAGCGGCTTCAGTTTTTCAAAGAATAATGCAGAATATACTTGGTGATATGGAAGGTGTGGTTTTTTTTCAAGACGATGTATTGGTTTTTGCAGATGATCAAGATAAACATGATATGAGGTTGAACAGAGTGTTGCACAAACTACACCAAGCTGGAATGGTTTTGAGTGAAGCCAAATCGAAAATCAATAGAAAAGAGATTGAATATTTAGGACATGTAATAACCGGTGATGGTATTAGACCCAAGAGAGACCTGGCAGAATCCATTCGATCCATGAATACTCCGGACAACAAAGATCAACTAAGGACTTTTCTTGGAATGGCAGAATATTACGCCAAGTTTATAGAGAATTTCTCAGACCACACTGTCGAAATGAGGAGTCTAATGAAAATGAATAAGAAATTCAGCTGGAACAAGAAGTGTGAGAAAGAATTCCAATTCATAAAAAAGGCGTTAGCCCTAGCCCCGGCACTGCAAAGTTTTGTTAGAGGCAGGAAGACTGTAATTACCACTGATGCAAGCGACGTGGGTTTAGGTGCATCCCTATCGCAATATTATAATGGACAAGAATTAGTAATTGCCTTTGCATCTAGGTTACTCAAAGGACCAGAAAAGAATTACGCTACAATTGAGAAAGAGGCTTTGGCAATCAAGTGGGCCATTGAGAAGTTCCGGTCCTTTGTTTGGGGGGTACAATTCACCATACACACAGATCATAAACCTTTAGTGGAAATACTCAGTACCAAAGGTCTAGACAGAGTATCCAGCAGGATTAGGAGATGGGTCACAAGGCTTCAAGAGTTCAGTTTCAAAGTTATTCACATTCCAGGTTCAAAGAACATCACGGCGGATTGTTTGTCCCGTTTGACCAATCTTAATGAAGTTGAAGAGGATTTTGGAGATCATGAAGCCGTGTGTGAAATATCGAGCCAAGCTGTATCCAAGGAGGATTGGAACGATGGCATGATGAAGGATATTACGCTATTAGAAGTTGTGAAGATGGTGAAAGAAGGGAGATGGAAGAAGAATGAAGTGCTTTCTCCAGAAGTAAAGGCTTTTTGGGACGTACGTGAAGAATTATATCTGCAAAGTGATTGCCTCATGAAAGGAGACAAATTGATACCCCCTATCAACTTAAGAGAAAAGATTATAACGATGGCTCACGAAGGACATCAGGGAATTGTAAAGACTAAAAGAAGAATCAGAAGCACGTATTGGTGGCCCGGTTGTGATAGACTGATCGAAGACCGAGTTAGAAAATGTATCCTTTGCTCTAAGAGCGATAAAGTGTGCAAGGGTGCAGAATATCCAATGGTTTTGAGAGAGGTCCCTGAGAGTCCGTGGAGTGAATTAGCTATGGATGTGATTGGTCCCGTTTGGAGTGATGGGTGTGCTACGCATTGTCTAGTTATAATTGACATGTTAACCAGATGGGTTGAAATTGAATTCTTACCTAAAGTTACCACAAGTGATGTTATAAGATTCATGGAAGAGGTGTGTGAGAGAGAGGGATATCCCAAAACAGTTCTCACAGATAATGGCTCACAATTTAAATCTGAGGAAATGGAGACGTATTTGAAAAGTAAAGCCATTTGCCATAAATTGTGCGCCATTTACCACCCACAAACCAATGGCATTGTGGAGAGGTTTAATAGAGTGATAAAAGATGCTATAAAACTGGCATGGGCCAATGGGAAGGAATGGAAGATAGCAGTCAAAGAGACTCTGTTAGCCCACAGATTCACTCCTCACAGCTCCACTGGAGTCACACCATTTGAACTCAATAGGGGCAGGAAAGCCAATACAAACATGTCTCCAGGCTGGATGAATGACCTTGTGAGTAGTGAGAATAAAATAGAAATAGCAAAGGAAAACATTAGACATAGACAAATTGACAACAAAAAAATACATGATAAAAAACGCTTTGGGAAATTACCTGAATTTCAGGTGGGTGGTTGGGTGAGGATAAAACTACCTGTGAATTTGAGAAGAGATGGTTGCAAATGGTCCAAGCCCGTGAGAGTGGTAGAGGTTTATTCCCATGCTATTAGAACCCAGGATGGTAGAGTATGGAACAATGAAAGGGTAATGGATATAAGTGGTCAAAGTTGGGGAAGTCAGTTTGGTGTTTTGGGAAAAATGGATAGTGAGAGAAGTAGAGTGAGTACAAATGTTGACATTGTGGATAGGAATCTGCGAGGTGAGGGTGAAGTGTTGAGCAGAAAATCAAAGAGGGTTTCTTCCTTGGCAACAGATTCAGATGAGTATCAAGAAAGGAGTTACAGGATTAGATCCAGGTCGGGAAGAGAATCCAGACCACCAAGATATCTCTGTGACTATGTGGGATGATGAAACTATGCCAAAGAGTTCTTCCATATAAAGAAGGGAGATGTGTAGTATCCTCCTTGCGTATAGCGTGCATCTGCACGAGAGTATGCTCGTGCAGGGGAATGGAAGGGGAAGATGTAACGGAGGAAAAGGACAGTTGGAAGAGGAGCGGAGCTGTGGAGACGCACACGTCGTTGTCCCTTGTTTATTCATATCTTAACTTAAAATATAATTATAAAGTATAAATAAATAAACATATATAATTATATTAACTTGCCCCTCCTTACTTCAGTAAAAAGCAAATTAGGCATGTACAGGATCCATAATTGGTCACAGAACATGTGCTCCAGGGACACAGTGGGCACCAGAAGGCAAACATAGTGTACACGTGCATATCCAAGGGTGGTTGTACATGTAGTGCATCATAGTGCGAGTGTGTGGGTCAGTAAGGACATGCACTCAACATATGCATGTGCAATCAAGTGACCATCAGTGTCCTCTACACATCACATGTGAACATTCACCATGTGTACACCCCAGCATGTCAAACCACAACTATCCCCTCACACCTGAAAGGTAAACACAACACATGAACAGGCATTGATCAGCAGAACACAACATGTACATAGGATACCACAATTACAATGTCAGGGTTCCCATCACACTGCAGAGCAAGGCAACTATCAACAACAAAACACCCCCCCTCCCTCACAAATGACCATGACCCACTGAACAACTGCACCTGGGTCATGGAGCCTTCAACCCTCAATTTCACCTGGCCACAGGATCACCCTTCCCCTTCGTCACCATCTCCCACCTTGTGTGTGAAAAGGTGCCTGCACCCTCAGAGTCCACCTTCATTTGCAAAATCACAAAATCCAAGGCAGAAAAACGAACCAGAACAGCCTCCAGTAGATGACTTGACATAGCAGTACCTCACAAAGGCCAAGTACTACCACAATGATGTAACAACCAAGGTAGCACAGTATAACAATGTCACAACAGGATGTGAACCATGTGTGGTACATAACATAGAATGATGCACCACGAACGGATGTACTGTCACAGGTCCCGTGTACAGGCGCAGGAGTGGTACAAACCAAGCACCCCCACCGTGGCCCGGGTGCCTGCAAGGTCAAACTCACACAGGCCTCTGAGACCCTGGTGGGGAAGGAGGGTCAGGGATATGCAGTCGGGACAGGCATTGGCACACTGGATAACTGGAATGAGTGGCAGGAGAGGGGAGGAGGAATGACACATGAAAGTAGGGAATGCACGAAAATGTACTACCTGCATGAACACATACACAATCCGAACAAAGTTGTACATCACTGTCAGGGCCTTCTGGAGTCCAGGCTTAGGAGTGGCACGAACCAACCACCCCCTCTAGGGTTTTGGCGCCTGCAAGTTTGTGGCTTACACAGGCATCCGCAACCCCAGCGGGGAAAGAGGGTTAGGGAACGTTGGTTGGATAGGTATGGGAAGCAGGAACACCGGGTAGAGGGTACAGGGTTTAGAATTGGATAGGACTCCGGGTGATTAGGGGAAAAAAAACATACCAAATTGAATTACACATTGATCCATGCATTAGTGCACCCCCCAGCAAGCCTATGCAGAGCAGTTTGAAAGAAAAACAACAAGACACTTAGCTCTGGTTTTGCGTGCTGGCCTCCTGCCTGTGCACTCTCAGGTACAGTTACAGGAGCACTTCAATGCTGCAAAGAGAGCCACAGTTAATAATCTGTGCGTGCCCATAACACAAAAACACACCACCAAATATGCCCCATAGCAACAAACTACTCCACAAACAGACAATCTGGTGTGGATGCTTCGTACCCATATGTAACATTACCCCTGTGATGGGTCATACACAGTCAATGCATTAAGTCAGCCGCCGATGGGTGCGTGGCAAATGGAACACCAATGTGTCACAATTCCCACAACATGCAATGTTCCCTGGGTAAGCAGACAGACCCAAATAGCAAGGCATGACTTCAGAACAAGTCGTGTTCCACCATGACCAAAACAAAGTAGGCAGAGCATGTTTTAAAATGTACATGGAAATGAAATGCACTGCACCCGAGTATGTCCCTTGCTGTATGTCCCTGTGAGCTGCTGCTTCCATGTCTCGGAAGGCTACATGGTTGATACAAGTGTCTCAATGGACCTCGGTGTACCGAAGAGTATGTGCCACCGCCCCTGCAGGTGCCCCAGACAACCTTACAATCAACAGCCATCAGTCCACCAACACATCTGAGCTGTATTGTGTGCTTCAACACCAATATTCGTCCAAGCTCACCCTCAGTGCTGCTACTTAGCCTGCATGTGCAACTGGCCTGGTGGAAGCTTTGCTGTGTTGTGGCCCCCCTGTGCTGCTCACCTTGCCTGGAGTTCCTTGGAACACGTCAGCAGTTCTAGGATGTAGGTCTGCAATCCCTGTGCCTCTGCTTGCGCACACAAGTGCATGTGGGCACCAACAAACGTGTCCAGAATTCAGACGTCCAATGGGCCATGTCTGCTGGCAAAGGTGGTCTGGAGGCTCATCCCCCTGCAGAAAGGGCATGAAACACATGATTAATGCTTTAAAGTCATCTGTGTGTGTCTCTTCAGGCATCTCATTACTGGACCATGTCAGAGACTTACATCAGAAATCACACCATCAGTCCGTCTTTCGCATCCAAAGTGTGGAACACACTATCTACGGCATGAATTGCAACAAGAACGTGTACAGTAAAGATAAGAAACATACTACACAATGCATAGCAATGAATGTACACATTAATCATGAAACACCCCATCTAGCAAAAGCTGAACAGTGGTCAATAACACCGCAATCATCCCCACTAGGGGTGTCAACACAAGTTACACAGCACCAGACATGCCACAGATATGACAGTCCAAAGCCCTTGTGTAATAGGCTGTCACACCGAGCCATCCTTGCGAGCCCATGGATAAGGGAGGCAGGAGTGGCATATGTGAGTCAAGGACCCCAAGCAGCAAACACATATACAAGACAAGCCAGAAGGGCCCAGCTGGAACAGACAGTGGATGCTTTCAAAAGCCACAAAGCACCGCACCATCACATGAAAGCACAATAGACAAGCATTTTTGAAACTATATTAACTAATTACACTAACTATGAAAAACCTACATTACCTAATTAAACTAACTATCAAACAGAAACTTAACTAACTAAACTAAAAGAAAAATCAAAAATGGCCACATATGACCCGGGGGGGAGGGAAGGCACCCAGGAGGGGGGAGGTACAGGGTGCTGCTCAACACCCACATGCGATGATGCTGAGCCAAAAAAAACCTCCATGGGCTCAACGCCTGCACAGCCCGACCTATGTGGGAGATAGATGGTCGTCCAAGTCTGGCTCATCCTGGAAAGGAGGACGTGGCACAGTAGCCTGGCCACGCCTAGCAGCAGTTTGCCCCTCATCGGCACCAAGTCTGCCGGACGGGTGAGCCTGGTTCTGTGTGGCGATGTGACATAGGTCTGCATGCAGAACCTCACGTGATACACGTGCATCCTCTTGCAAGGTAGCACGTGTAACACGGAGTCCCTCCTGCAAGGCCTGACTGGACAACCGCTGCACCTCCCGGCAAGCCTGTAGCTCAGCCGAGATGGTACGCTCAAGCTGTGCAAACCTCTCCTCTGCCCGCTGCCTCTGGGACATCATAAGGACACCCAGAGTGGATTTGAGGGAAGCATACTCCTCCCTCAGGGCATCCATGTGCGCCTCTGCGTGAGCAGCAATTGCTTTACGCAGAGACGACATTTCAGCCTGACGTGCCCTGTCTGAGACCGCCATGCCCAGCCTGAGCGAGCGGCCCGTGGACCGTGCCGCCTGCTGCTGGAGAAGCACCTGCCTAGCAGGGGGGAGCACAGATCGGGCCACACGCTCCATGCTCTCAGCGATGTTCTCCATTGCTGCCCCCTGCCGTTCTGAATTGGCAGTCATGTCTTGCTCCCACTCAGTATACTGCGGTTGCGCACGGCGACCGCGTTGCTGGGCTTGACCCCTGCGGGACCCAAGGACCGGGTGTCCTCGCTGTGTTGACACCGCCCGCGGCTGCACGACTACATGCCCCCGTCGACATGATGTCCCAGCCACATCAGGGACTGGTGTGGAGGGTGACCCTGCGTCCCGATCCACCACGGGCGGAGGAACCAAGACTGTCTGATCCCTCAGTGCAGGTGTCACGGACAGAGGAGTGTCCACATCAGAATCACTCACCCCTGACACATGGACTTGATGCTCATCCAACTCGACATGGACATCAGAGTCGTCATCAAGGCTGGACTCTTAGGCAGCCAGAGACAAGATGGACTGTAGCACTTTTGGGTTTTCGTGGCCTACCACCCCACGACCCCCACTTGTGCTGGGTTGATGTAGTGGTAACAACCCTGTGTCTGGCATGACAACACCATCCTCTGCCTCCATTGCGTCATCACCTGAAAAATAGAGAGAAAAAAGGTCACAACACATGTCAGGAGCACACAACACACACACACACCGACAACAAACACATCAGGCAGACATGTGACACACAACATAGAACCAGGCATGCATGCTGGGTCAACTTTGAATTGCTTCTGTGATCAGACCTGTTGAAAGGTGGCAGTTTCCATGGAAGTGGGTATATGCAGTGCGAAAATGTGTACGCCACTCACTACCTACATGTACAAGGACTCCATGGTGTGTGTCAGGAAATGTGAAAGCAGTGCAAGGTCAAATTCAGGCATCACGTGCACTGTGCATTCAATGGGTAGCATATCTACAAGCCAAGCACCCCTCCACCCAAGTACAAAAGCAGGGATGCCTAGCATGGTATCAAAAGGCTGACCATACACCTGTGTATTGACAGGCAGTGTTGACTGGCATCAACAGCTTAATGTGATTCAAGTGACAACACTGCAAATGATGATGGGACAGTAACAGGACACATGATGAAAACTCTGGAGGCCGCCCACGTGTGAAGAAGACACTACAACAGTTGGACATAGTCATTGGCCATTAAACAGGCTGGGGCCTGTGAGCCACACAGATTGTCAGACCCTAAACATGTGTGCAACGCAGTACTGAGCCACAGTTGACATGGGAAGGCTGATGAGATGCCATGCAATGTATGCCACCCAGGACTTGTATTACAGTGATCATCCAGTCAAGGACACATAGGGGCATGCGTGCAATGCACATGGAGCATGAATGGGCACTCATGTCCCTGCGGGACATCTGACCTATGCACAGTACAAGTGAGATACCCTGCATCAAGTACTAAGGCTGTACCACATGGCATATGTCTGGCAGATTGTACGCTGGAAGTTAGCATGTACACAGGACGCATGAACAGGAAAGTACACATTGGCAAGATTGAAGCAGACCAGTGCAAAGGTGGAACTGGGATGCAGAGTGGCGGAGGAGGGGCACGGGAGCATGCCTACATGGAGTCCCCGCATGCAGGCAGAGGAGACATGCACGTCAGTCATGCAATGACATTGTGCCTGGGCTGAGAGGAAGGTCACCCCACGCCACATGCAGAAGGGCCAGTGAGCTGGAACATGGACCGGAGGGGCATACTTGTAACCAGCATGCCAGTAGGGTGCAATAGTGGTGATGCGGACAATCCCTGTCTGCTCCACATGTCCACCATCCAGCAGAGCAGACATGCATCACAGAAGCATTGCATTACTTACACATCAGAACCATGTACACGTCACATGTAGTGGCAATCATGCACAACACATCCCACAAGTGAAACACACACGTCCTCAACAAACACGCATCAACACTCACTGGACTGGGCATCAAAGTCCAGCATCTCTCCCACTCCTTCGACCAATTCAGGTGGTATGAAATCCGCAATGAGTGCCTCATGCAGAGTGAGCTCTTCCTCCTCTGGTGCAGGCCCACTGCCAGTCACCAGAGTCAAGTTGTAATTAGAGGCACGCTTAGCCTTAGCGCTGCGTTTGAGGTCATTCCAACGCTTTTTACACTCTTGCGCCGTGCGCACCTCATGGCCGAATGAACTGACATGTTCCGTAACATGCTTCCAGTGGGTGTCACGGCGGGCAGCCGTAGTCTGACTATTGGCACCCACTACCATGTCGTGGCTGTGGCCCCGCACGTAGTCCACGAGGAAGTCCAGTTCCTGCTTGCAGAAAGGCTTCTTCCTCGACGTGCAGGAGGTCGTGGCTGTGTGTGGGGTCCAGCCTGTGCTGCAGGTGCAACCTTCCTCCTCTTGGACTGTGGCGCAGACCCTGGCTGGCTCATGCCACCCTGACCAGTATGGCCAGTGGGTTCGGTGGATTGAGCCAAGGGAGTGGCAGGTGGAGGGACGACCAAAGGCCTGACTTGTGTCAGTGGCATCTGGGTGCCCTCTAATGGACCCTGCGCAGCAACATCCGCTGTGGCAGGGTCATTGACCGCAATGGTCCTGGTTGGCAGACTCACAACTGGGGTGCTAATGGGTGCATCTGCCCCTGCACTTGCCAACACCTGGCTGTTCGGGGCAGCAGATGACATAACTGCCCCAGGGACACGTGTCTTGGTCAGAGCAGCCCTGCGTGCCCCTATGGTTTCCCTGCTGGCCTGTTGGAAATCTACCAAGGGCTCCTCAAGTGCCAACGCAGCCTGCGCTGGCAGACCCTGAGCCTGGGTGGCGGTGTCCACAGCTGCACCTGCAGCTAACACTACCCTTGGGCCTGTGGCAGTCGATGGAATGGACTGCCGGGTCACACGGGCGCCAGTGCCAGATGCAGAAGCTGCATCCCCCGGAACCACAGGGGGTGGTGGCATGACTGCACTGACACATGGCACAACATTGTGCTCAAGTGGCGCACTGCTGCCTCTTCCCCCTCTGTGGCCGCCCTGGACACCCTGGAGTCCCCCTACTCCCTGGTCACCACAGCCACATCCTCGACCACGCCCGCCACAAGGAGTACGCCCAGCTGAGGCGCCCCTCACCTTTGGTGTCCTCCCAACCATGGCACAGATGTAGTAGTGCAGGCACAGATGGAGTAGTGCCAATGGGAGGTGTACACCACAATTGACCTGGGCAATTGGGGTGAAGGGGGTGGGAAGCAAGATGTTAACAGCCACCCTGCACCTGCAAGGCTGTATGTGACCCCAGTGATGTAGTGAAGGGTCACGCAATGCTCAGGCACCCCAAAACTGCATTAAAACCGTGCACACAACCCTGCAGCCTACGTGCGTGGAATCAACCTCCAGCAGTACGCGGTGGCACCCAGTAACACGAATAACGCGTACGCGTGGGACACGCAGGCTACTATGACCTCGAAAATGGGTGCGATACACAGGGGCACCCGCAGTGGGAAAAATAGCGTGTGCGACTCACCGTCTGACTAGCGCGATGCAGAAAAACACGCGTAGCCAATACCCCCGCCAAAAGAAGAGATACGTCCTTGATAGCTGCGTTGTGATGGCGCGCGAAACAACAGGAAGCAGCAACACACGTAGGTCTCCATGAAAGGCACGTACAGCGAACTGCTGCCCCCGCTCACCTTTAACCCATGCTGAGGGAAACGCCCGCGTGCGTCACATCACTTACGCGCATGGACCCTTTCCTCGGATTACACGCATTCCCACGCAGACGTGCAGTTTTTCACGCGCACTGAAACACCCGTGCACGCCCGCGCGCCTCACGTCACAGAGGCGCTTACGCTTGAAGGGTCTTCGGTCCAATGAAATCACGTATGCGTGCAGACGCGCTTACGTGCTAAGGGCCTTTCCTCGAATTACACGCTGATGTGCAGAATGTTCACGTGCAAAATCACTCCGTATCAAGCTGGCCACGCGTAAGCACACGGAAGACCACGCTCCTGCCCAAAAGGCGAATTACTGCCCCCCAGAGCCCTGAGCAGCCTCCCACGAGCCATCTGCTGCTGCCTGCCTGTCTGCTGCCACCGTGCCCTGCCATTTGGTGCCTGCACATCAGCCATCTGCAGGGGTCCAGTTGCTGTGTCCACCCCTGCTGGAATAGAAGACTCCCGACTGGGATACCATCGCTCCAAAGCCCAGCCCCAGGACCCAGTTGCCCACCCACGCCTGCCTCGGGGGTCACCATGTCAGGGCAAACACCATCCGAGACCACTGGTGGCACCCAGCCAGAGGGGCAGAGGGCCACCAGCTTCAGTCAGAAGGAAGTTGCTGTCCTGGTGGAGCATGTCCCTGGGCATTATGATGCCCACTTCGGATCATCACGCGCCGACAAGGAAGGACGGGACAGGATCTGGACGGACATTGTGACTGCCATCAACGCGGAGGGGGTGGCAGTCCGACTATTCCATCATGTCAAGAAGCGCTGGGAGGACTTCAGGTCCAGGACCCTCAACAAGGCCCAGCGCCTCTTGAAGGCAGCGGATGCTAAGGGGCGCCGGGCCACTTGTCGGAAGATCAGATGAGGGTCCTGGAACGCATATCCCCAGCGCTCCACGTCCAGGTCCTTGAGAGGCAAACCCGTCTGGAGTCGAGCGGTAAGTGTCCAAGCATTGCTGTGTGAGACAGGGCATGTTGCAGTGTGCTGGTTGTCTGATACTTGCCTGTATGTGTGACATAGGCCATGGACGCGTGTGTGTGTGCAGGGACATCATGGTCATGCATGTGAGACCAGTAATGTGTGAAGCACACGGTTGGTGTATGTGTTTAAATGCTACATGGGGAGCCCTATGCGGAATGGACACATGAGAGCATGCCAGTCTCTGTTCGTGGACATGGGTGGGGGTGAAGGATGGTTAATGATGTCATGTACATGTATGGTGTCCATGTGTGTGTGTCTGACCTGCGTGTCTGTGACTTGTGAATGCCATGGATGCATGACACATGTCTGTGTCAATGTTCAGATTCACTGATGCAGCCTAGTTATCCTTGCATCCACTGTGTCTGGGGTGTACGAGTCCAGATGGATGAAAGTACGGTGAAGTGTGTGAATGTGATAGGCATGACCCATGATGCATGTGAGTTCAAAAACAACATTGTATGTTTCAAGAGTCCCTTGGACATGTTTGCTAATGTCCATAGCATGCGCCATGCCTGTTACTGCATGTGCTTTGCCTGCACTGACCCATGTGTTGTGGAGGGACATTATGGAAGGGATCTTTGACAGTGCCACTCATCTGCTATTGCTTCCTGACTAGGGGGCCATTGTACAGTACCCTGATGCTTGTGTTCTATGTCTCCCTCTACACAGCGCAAAGTGAAGAAGAGGTCGGAGATGGCACTGTGGAGCAAAGCGGCGGGGATGCCCCCACGGCTGCAGCGGAAGGGGTGGGTGAGCCCCCACAGGGGCTTGCAATGGCGGAAGACGGGGTGGAGCCATCCAGGTTGGTGGTTTCCACAGAGGAGGAGGAGGCTGCTACTGATCCACACATGGGGCCTGGTGGGGGCATCCCTGCTGGTGCAAGTGGTGCAGTCCAGGGGCAGGAGGCCACACAGGTCGCCGTGGAGGTGCCTGTGCATGTCACTGTTCCTGACACTGTGACTGCACCACCATGCACCAGCAGGGATGCCCCATCCCAGGCCCGTCCGCAGGTAGGGTGGATGTCCAGGTCATCTGACTCCCCTCCACCTGCGGACGAGGGGACCCCTGGCCGTATGGAGAAGGTCCTGATTGGTGTCGCGTTGCGCACAGGTGTCATTCGTGATGCGGTGCGTGCTTCCCGGGGGGAGCACGCACGTCATCACGAAGAGCACCGTGCCAACGTGGCCCAGTTGGGAGCGGTCGTGGTCGGGGGTTTCGTACATGTGTCGGGCACTCTGGCGACCCTCTCCTCCTCTGTGGAGGCTATGCGCCAGTCGTTCTCCATGCCGTCTTCCGGCCCAGATGCCACCAGGGCCCCCTGTGGACCTGCCCCGACCAATGCAGCCAACTCAGTGGGGATCCCATCCCTGCCACAGTCGGGAGTCGGAGGTCCAGCAGGGGTGGACACACCAGCAACTGGACCTCAGCAGATGGAGGATGTGACGGCATCATCGGGCAGGGCACGTGCACGACGGCGTCGGTGGATTCCATCAGCCTGGATGCCGTCATGCTGGCACAGGCAGTTGCGTCGGAGGCAGCGGCAGGCACGACGTGGGAGGCATCATGGCTCGGGGCCATCAACATCAGGGGTGCAAGCATCGGCCGGAGGGCAGGAGAACCCTGGAATGGGAGTGGCTTCCATGTGGGAGCGGGAGCGCAGATAGGTGCGGAGCGGCAGCGGGCAGAGGAGGAACGGCTCACAATGGTCAGGGCGGAGAACTCCATGCGGAGGGCACTGAGGCGGGCTGAGTGCCTTGAGGGTATTCGCAGGGAGTTGGAGCTGGACACTGCATTATCCCTGCAAGACCTCGGGGCCAGGGAACATGCCCGCCACAAGCCATTGAACAGGAGTTCGATGATGCCCTGACCCATGACAACAACCAGTGAGCCGTTGGACTAGCCCACTGCCCTGGTAAATAGTTATATAGTTAGTGTTAGGTTTCCTTTGCTTTTTTATTGATTTTGGACCTTTTGGACAATGGACCACATTTTTGTATATAGTTTTTTTTATTAGGTAGTATTTTTAGATAGGTTTCATTTCTTCAGTTGGGATCATGGACCCTGGATTGTTTATCTGTATATAGTTGACTGTTGGATTATGTTTTTTATTTGGATTTACCCATGGAGCAATGGTTTTCGGTTTTGTTGTTCCCTTGGATGTACTTTTTTGAACTGTGACACCTTTCCTTTGGATTATGATTTGTGGTTTTTCATTATTTTATGGACATGCTGCTTTTTGTTTTTAATTCCCAGTCGTTTGTTGATTTTTAATTCCATTTATGTTGCTTTTAATACATTTTTTTCATCAAACTTCAATGTGTAGTATCATCTCATTGGTTTCATGCATATCATGATATGGGTTTTGACATTCACTTACACCCATTGTGTGTATGTGAGGGACATGTGTTCATTTACATACTTGACATTGGGGTTGTATCATGTAATTGGCATTTCTGAGTGGGTGGATGCAATACTTGGGTGGGTGTTTGGCATGTGGAGGCTGCCCATAAGGGCCAGGGATCTAGATTGTGATGACGTGTTGGCTGGGGGACATGTGTCAGGGCCTGCTGGCAGGTGCCCCGCAATGCTGGGGGGTGGAGGTGCAGGGGGACATGAGTGGGGGCCTGCTGGCAGGTGCCTCGCAATGCTGGGGGGTGGGGGTGCAGGGGGACATGAGTAGGACATGAATGGGGGCCTGCTGGCAGGTGCCCCACAATGCTGGGGGGTGGGGGTGTAGGGGGACATGAGTGGGACATGAATGGGGGCCTGCTGGCAGGTGCCCCGCAATGCTGGGGGGTGGGGGTGCAGGGGGACATGAGTGGGACATGAGTGGGGGCCTGCTGGCAGGTGCCTCACAATGCTGGGGGGTAGGAGTGCAGGGGGACATGAGTTGGTGATCAGTAGTGCATGGAGACATGTGCCTTTGCTGGGGGGCATGCCCATGTTGGGTGGGCTGCCTGCGGGACATGACCAGGGATGTAGGGTAGTCCCCTGTGATGTGGGCTGTCTGCAGGGGCCGTGGAGGGTGTATAGGGAACACCTGGGAGGACCCACACTGCCAAATCACGTGTGGGACTCCCCGGCACCCCCAAAATACACGTACCCTGCTGAAATCGCGTGTAAAACTTCCCGCGCACCCCAGTGATACACGTACCCTGCTGAAATCGCGTGTGAAACTTCCCACGCACCCCAGTAATACACGTACCCCGCTCGCACAGGGCCAATCGCGTGTGAAACTTCCCGCGCACCCCAGTAATACACGTACCCTGCTGAAATCGCATGTGGAACTTCCCGCGCACCCAGTAATACACGTACCCAGCTGAAATCGCATGTGAAACTTCCTGCGCACCCCAGTAATACACGTACCCTGCTCGCACAGGGCCAATCGCGTGTGAAACTTCCAGCGCACCCCAGTAATACACGTACCCAGCTGAAATTGCGTGTGAAACTTCCCGCACACCCCAGTAATACACGTACCCCGCTTGCACAGGGCCAATCGCCTGTGAAACTTCCCGCGCACCCCAGTAATACACGTACCCAGCTGAAATCGCGTGTGAAACTTCCCGCGCACCCCAGTAATACACGTACCCTGCTCGCACAGGGCCAATCGCGTGTGAAAATTCCCACGCACCCCAGTGATACACGTACCCTGCTGAAATCGCGTGTGAAACTTCCCACGCACCCCAGTAATACACGTACCCCGCTCGCACAGGGCCAATCGCGTGTGAAACTTCCCGCGCACCCCAGTAATACACGTACCCTGCTCGCACAGGGCCAATCGCGTGTGAAAATTCCCACGCACCCCAGTAATACACGTACCCTGCTGAAATCGCATTTGGAACTTCCCGCGCACCCCAGTAATACACGTACCCAGCTGAAATTGCGTGTGAAACTTCCCGCACACCCCAGTAATACACGTACCCCGCTTGCACAGGGCCAATCGCCTGTGAAACTTCCCGCGCACCCCAGTAATACACGTACCCAGCTGAAATCGCGTGTGAAACTTCCCGCGCACCCCAGTAATACACGTACCCTGCTCGCACAGGGCCAATCGCGTGTGAAAATTCCCACGCACCCCAGTAATACACGTACCCTGCTGAAATCGCATTTGGAACTTCCCGCGCACCCCAGTAATACACGTACCCAGCTGAAATTGCGTGTGAAACTTCCGGCGCACCCCAGTAATACACGTACCCCGCTCGCACAGGGCCAATCGCGTGTGAAACTTCCCGCGCACACCAGTAATACACGTACCCCGCTCGCACAGGGCCAATCGCGTGTGTAACTTCCCGCGATCCACAGTGATACGCGTTCCCCGCTTGCTGTGCTGGTACAGGGTTAGCGCAGCCCTTTGCGGTGGATTGGGGATTTTGATGGCTTTTCCCTGCACAAGGGGCGTTCTTGGGGGCATAACTGGCACTGCTGCAGGGTCGCTGCGCCACTGTGCACCACGGCTGGTTTTGGTGGCTGGAATCCATGAATACGCTGTGCGTGTAAATGTATTTTGGCGCACGTGGCTGGCGCAGGGATTCGTACGCACACACTGTGCGCCAGCCGCGTGCGCCACTTGTGCGCTAAATTCTAAGAATTACCCCCATTGTGTTCTTTAGGACACTTTAATTTTTTTTTTTTACAAACATTTCAGGACACCGCCTGTGTTCTTAGAATAGTTTCATCTTGCTAGCGAACAGTACGAACAGGTGTAGTGTTCTTCAGGACACCTCCATTTTCGTTTATTTACGAACATTTCAGAACACCTGCACTGTCCGCGGACACCTACATTGTTTTAAAAAAAAAAAATGAAACTATTTACAACACAATATAAAAATTAAACTTTATTTAACATATATTAATAATTTATGACAGAGAAGGTGAGGCAGAAACAGAAACAAAAACAGGAGAATTAGGGGTTTCAACATGATTGTTATTAGGTTAAGAAGGGATGGAAGTCTCATCAAAACGTTTTGGGTTATGGAGAGGGTTTGGGGATAATTGACTGGGATATGGTGAGGAGGGACAAGTACATGTGGGGCAATGGTACGAGGTTTTTGGTTTAAAATGATCTTCCACAAAAGTTTTCAATTATTAAAATTAGTCAACAATAAATACATTTTTTCTTCTATACTGTGAAAAGTGTTATCCATAACAGGTTTTTCTGAAGTATTTTCTATTTTGGTATGCTCTGTACAAAAATATATATATATATGTTAAATGTATACAAAATAATAATAATTAAATGGTTTATATTATAAAGTGTTTACCATTAGTTTCACTATCTTGTGACATTTCTTCATGTGGGAAATGCTCCTCTAGCCATTCCAGAGTACTAGACATTTCTGTGAGAGAAAAAAAAAGATAATATTTTTTTTATCTAATACAGAAAGTTTATAAATAAATGAATAAAATTAAGTACACTTACTATTTCAGGTAAGATATGTCCTATGTACTCAGTGGGTCTGCTCTTGTTCTCAGTTCTGTCGTGTTTGTGAGGTAATTATGTTGGAAGCCAATTTATTTTCTTGTGGTATATTCCATTTTAGAACATAGTGCATTTAAATGAATGGTTAGTGTGTTGTATATATGGGTTACATTTCTTATGTATTAGTACATATAATGTGTTTGTGTGCTTCTTTTTGAATTTGTTAAATGTTCCTATGTTATGATATAACAATCAAACATACCCCCCCAGAGTTTTTAGGTAGTGGTACTGTTCTTCGAACATGTCCGCGAACTTTAAATGAGTTTGCGGACATCAAGTACAGTAGAAGAGATTCAGTCAGTTCCATATGATATGTATATGAAGTCAAAGTCATTATTGTTAAGTTGCACTACTAAAAATCTATGAAATTCAGTAAAAAAACTTAGTTAAAGGGACGTTATGGTTAAGTTGCGCTGCTAAAAAACCAATGAAATTCAGTGAAAAAACTTTGTTAAAGGGACGTTATGGTTAAGTTGCGCTGCTAAAAACCTTTCAAATTCAGTGAAAAAACTTTGTTAAAGGGACGTTATGGTTAAGTTGCGCTGATAAAAACCTGTGAAATTCAGTGCAAAAACTTTGTCAAAGGGACGTTATGGTTCCAAGTAAAACCGAAAAACCCTTGAAATTCACCAGTTATGGTAAGCTAAGCAACCATAACTCGCGCCACCACCATGCACTGCTAAGACTAACACCCAGGACATCAAAGATGACATCACAAATGTCATTGATGACATCACTGATGACATCACATGTCTGGCTCACTCTTTTTTCTTTTACTGACATATCTAGGCCACATGGTTTTCTTCAGTAACAGTCAGAAATTAAAAAAATGTATTTTATTTGTAGATGTATTCTTCAAGTAGGTTCTTACAGTAATTCCCTTAGAGTCCAGTCACATCATATGAAACATATACATACGGGAAGACACAAGCTTGAAAGACAGCAATCCTTTTTGTGCATAAAGATAATCAATAGACTTATGAGCACTTTCTGATAGTTCTGTTTTTTTTATGGCTGTACTTTCCCTGTATATGGTCATATTTGTATACATTGTACTCACGGTACTTTCCTTAGGGTCCAATCACATCAAGTGATACATATACCTAGAGTAAATAGCAGCTTTGAAGCAGAGCAATCATTTATTTGCATGACAATAATCAGTTAAGTTATGAATTGTTTCTGCTACTACTTGTGCTTTTTTGCTAACTTCACTTTCCCTGTATATACCCGTATTGGTATGTGTTCTTGTGTCTTTGTGTTTTTTCTATAGTAATGCAATTATGTAATACATGTGTTTTATTAGCTACTTATTACATATTTCACAGTACACAAAAATCTATTAAGAAAACAATTATCATTTCATTGTTGAACATATTAACATTACGAATATTATACCTTCATCTTGTACACTGCACACAATGTTATGTTTCTGTATGAGTAGCTTAGTATACTAGATAGAACCCCATAATAGAATGCTATTTATATCAATGCATCGTTAAATGCAATAATTATATTTATTGCAATGATCCTTGACACTTGTTTCGCAACATTATAATAAGAATCCCTTGTACACATATTTCATGAAAAGTACATACACATGTGATGTCATCAGTGATGTCATCAATGACATTTGTGATGTCATCTTTGATGTCCTGGGTGTTAGTCTTAGCAGTGCACGGTGGTGGCGCGAGTTATGGTTGCTTAGCTTACCATAAATGGCGAATTTCAAGGGTTTTTCGGTTTTACTTGGAACCATAACGTCCCTTTGACAAAGTTTTTGCACTGAATTTCATAGGTTTTTATCAGCGCAACTTAACCATAACGTCCCTTTAACAAAGTTTTTTCACTGAATATATATATATATATATATATATATATATATATATATATATATATATATATATATATGATTTTCTTCAACAGAGCACCAAAAGAAAACTCAATAAGGCTCTTGTTGAATTTTGCCTAGGCTGTATTGAGGAAGGGAAAGCAAAACTATAGGCTGTATTATGATCCCTGTCATTTCACGTCCTATGTCAGGGTTATAGGTAGGGCTCTGATAAGATTTTACTCCCTATTGGGATTCAAATGATTTTTCAAGGAGTAAAAAAGTAATTTGCTTTGTCAATAGGGATATTTTATGCTTGTTAAAATATGCCATTGACCCTTAAAATTCCTGGTAGGATCTGCCTTCCCTTGTTCGGACCTGTTCTTCGCTCCAACTTCCTGATGTGTCCCTGTCCCCTATGATGTCTGTATGTGGGAGGTCATCAGTGGAATGCTGTATGAGTGCTGGAATGTTTGGGAGTGCTTGAGATCCTGAGTGTACCACCTGAGGCAGTTACCATGAGGTAGCCTGGATGGTGGGAGCCAGTGTGCCCCATTCCTATCTCATATGATTGATGTACCTGCTGTCACCAGATTGAAGACTGTGAATAAAGGAGCTTATATAACCTACCTGCTGCTTCAAGTGTACTTTCAATTTTAACAATTTGTCTTGAGATCGAGCAGTTTCCTATGCCACCGCTCAGCTGGTAACTAACTTGAATAAATATAGGTGCAGCTTTGCGGGTAGAACCAGGTGGTAGGCTCCCATGTGTTCATTGTTTCCCAAATTTGTTGGGCACATTTTCCTGTTTTCAGGGAGTAAAAATGGATGGTGTCACAACTCGCAAGACAACGTAATGTGGATAGTAAGCAGAGGCCCAGAAATTTTGACCATCATATTCTGAGGCTCAGATATTATTACACATTAAACATACTTACACAAATTATTCATCTTCCGCTGGCAATTGAATTACTTAATTAAGGTGGCACATGAACTCCTATTGGCATGTTTTCTGACACATTCCTTTTAGTTGCCATTATTCCATCTGCAAATGGTGTATTCTGCCTGATTTGTCTGACAACCACATCAATTAAAAGTGGTATTTGTTTTGTACTACATGTGAGTGTGTTTCCTGTAGAATAAAACACATTTTACTCTGCAAAGGAGTACCTTTTCTAGGTACTGTGGCAGATCATGAAGTCTTGGACTAGTTGATGAATTGTCTTTACAATAACATCAAATATTGTTTTTGCCTAATGTTTGGAAAAAGTTGCAAGATCTAACTTTCACATATATTTATGAAGAATTGCAGTGTATTCCTTTCCAAGCCCTATTCAGAGGCAGTAGCTGGCTAACTATGCATGCTCACAAAGTAGCTTAGCTCATTATTCAGTTGCGCCCATGGAAAATAATGTGCGCACGACAGACAACCCGTTCCGCACAGAGAGAAAAATAATTAAAGGGAACATTGGTCTCAATGTTGTTCTTTTATGTTTATCTAATATTTTGGGTAATAATTATCAGAATAGTCGGTTTAAAACTATATAATAACTGTGCAAAGGCAGAACGCAGACCATATTTCAGTTTAAAACGTGCACATAAGTGCTTGATGGGATTACATTTACCAACGTTGCATCCAAGCAAGACTGAGGATCTTCTGTTGTTTGGGAATTGTCCCCTTCCCAAATGTACTCAATTTGGACTTATCATGTGGTGCCTGCCCCTTACCCTTTGACACAATATAGTATGTACATATACAAGTGGCCAATAAGCTTTCCCTTGTGCCTCAGACATCCCAGGTGGTAAAACAGGAGTCGACAAACAAAGGTGAAACAATGTATCCCCCTTTCATGCATACCCTCAGAGTGCAGTTGGTCATTGGCTAGATCAATATAACAGTCTCTATCCTGGACTAGTGAAGTGGGAGTACTTTTAAAGCACTGTGTTTAACCAAGGTGGCACTCGAGGGAAGGGGGCGCTGTTGCGCAACAAGATGGCCGCTTGAGTGAAGAGCTCCTCTCCGGCATGAATCCTGTTCGATTTATATCCTGCTTCTAGACTGCATCGAGTCTCGTAAACTACCCGCGCTGGTCCCCGAGAGAATCCTGGAATCGCAGGCGAAATCCGGTTCGAAATCAGACTTCCTAAGCTTGGAAACCCTGGTGGACCTTGAGGCTGTGGACCCGATCCGCTTCTCGGCTCCACAGGAATCTACGAGGGAGCCGCTGCTTCCTCCCACACCGGGCCTCATAGTGGGCAGAGCGGGGTGGCAGACTGAGGCCACAAAACGTCGCGGCACACATTCTCCGGACATACAGCGCTCTGCTCGGCATTGAGCGCCCTGCTACATTTTCCTCATTGATAAAGGTGCCCGCTACGAAATTCTTCCTCAAGCCCTTCGCTGTTACGGCCCTGGGGCTGCGGCGTGCCTGTTTCCCCCGGAGCTTGGCTGCCGGCATCTGAGCCTCCCTCTCAATCGCGCCTGAGGCTGGCGCGATCACCCGTGCGGCTGGACAGTTTACCGGCTGAGCTCCACAGCAGCCCGAGGCATATCCCTGGTGACGGCCCGGCGGCCTGGGTCGGACGTCCCCCACCCCACTCCTCGTCGTCGGGGTGAGAGGTACGGAGGTCTGGGCTAATGCTACGGCTGGGCACGAGGCGCAACACTGGGGCCCACATAGATGTCTTGGCGCATACCCGTGGCGCGCCACATTTGTATTAAACTTGGAGTGCTGGGGGGATCGAGCCTCTCCCCCCCCTTGACAACAGTGGTGTACAGAGCCGGTGGAGGAATGCCCCTAACCACATTGTGAGCCACTACAGGACCCTGACGACCATCCCCATCGGGGGACCCGACCACGCATCCTTTAACCACCTTCTGGGATCCGGACCCCGGGACTCCAGCATGGCCCTCACCTAGACACCAGTAAGTTCTCCTAAAGCCGTTCGCACAGAAAAACAAGCTCCTATCCAGGAAAAGCGCATTGCTGGTACCCATACAAATGGGGGAGGACACAATACATTCAGTGCAAGGCTATCTGGTCCAAATCAGATGTATCCAGGTGCAGCTCCAGACGGGCACGGCTGGCGTCCACCGGGTCTCCTTGTGCTTCCCTCCAACTGGTTCAGAGCCTACCATCATCCAATCATACTGTGAAAATCTGTGCATTTCAGCCCTGAAGGACATTGGCCTGCATAGGCCACAGAACACGCTATTTTGGCGCAATCGACGTTGCAGACACACCGGGATCCCTGCGGGCTTCACACCCTCCCGAGCCGTCCTCCACTACAACTCATCACACAGCCTTTTCATATCACCTGGCTCAGGCTGTTTTTTCACCTTCACAATGCCTGGAAAAAACGCGGGCATAAACAGGAAGACAGGACCCATGGACTGCTTTACGAGCTCACAATCACCAGAGATAGGGACGCCGTCCTTAAACTGGCAAGAGAGAAAGGACCCGTGAGGTTCGGTAATGACAACATCCATATATATCCGGACTTCTCCACGGGTGTCCAAACTCAAAGACGATCCTACGAAACCATCAAGCGCCAGCTACGATTGAGACAGGTCCCCTACGCCCTTCTCTTTCCGGCGAAACTTCGTAGAGCATGGTGGAAGAGCGCACTTCTTCGAATCTCCTGCAACGGCGTTGGCCTGCTTGGAAGCCTCGATACCCCTTCCACCCGGGAGACGGGAGCTCAACCAGAACGATTTGCAACAACCTTTTTAGCCTGTCTTACTATTCACTGGGCCCAGCCGCAGTCATGCCTGGCCTCTGTTGGCCACTGAAAATGCTGGAAGCAGGGTGAATCAGGGGAACAGCTCTGCCCCCATCCTTGAATACTGCTGGATGAGATGCGCTTGAACGTGAAGCAGAGTTGCTGCACTCGTCCCCTTCTTTGGGAACATCCACAAGTTAGTTAAAAGGGTTCATCATCAAGTTGGGTACGATGGTGTGGGTGGGTACGGGCAACAGGGGACTGTTCTATTGTTCGAAAACAATGTTAACGCCTCAGGAAGCCCCTGTTGGGCACCAGGCACGATGTTCAGTTGGCTTAGTCACCGATAAAATTGCACTCACTGCTCCACTCGCTCTCCTCCTCTATGTGAAAACCCTCCCTCCCAAGCTTTTTTATGACGCACGGAAATGGCGCAGAAAACTAGTACACCCAGGGGGCTTAAACTAAAACTGCTCACCTGGAATATCCAGGGGCTAAACAATAGGGCGAAAGCCAGCAAAGTAGGGGCATACATTAACAGACATCACCCGCATATCGCTATGCTCCAAGAGACTCATGCATTAAAATCCACCAACGAGAGTATCCTGCGGCAATGGGGAAACAATAGGTATTATACGGAATACTCCTCCCAAAACAGAGGTGTCATCACGTTAATACACCCCTCATTGGGGTTCTCCACCGAGAAAAGCAAAATCGACCCACAGGACAGATATGTTGTGATCTGGGGCACCGTGACAGGCAGAAAACATATTTTGATTAATACATATGGTTCTACAGACGCCTCCTTGCAGAGATAGGCCCGACAACGGAAGCCTGGGTTCTGTGGGGAGGGGACCTCAACACTATCCTCGATACCACACTGGACAGGTCCTCAAGTAAACCTAGAACCCTCACTAAAGCGGCCAACATTATACGCCAAGCCCAGGAGGAACTAACCCTGTCCGATGCATGGAGAGGGATCCATCCTACAGATAGAAAATATACATTCTATTCTTCAGTCCATGATTCCGAATCCAGAATAGATTACTGGCTCATCTCCTCCCCTCTTATCAACTCTATCGAATGCTGCGACATACTTCCGCGCACACTCTCGGACCATTCCCCTGTCACTCTCGACATATTGTTCCCCGACATCAATCGCTCTGCACAGCGATGGAGGATGCCCCCCAACATATTGAAGGACCCGAATGTAGTAGAAACTCTACACACCGAGATGGAAGAATTCTTCCAGTTGAACAAAGGCTCGGTGGACAGCTGGGCATCCATATGGGAAACATTTAAGGTATGGGTACGAGGCAATCTGATGTCCAAGACTTCTGGCCTTCTCAGAACTGTCAGAACCGAATTGTGCAATACAGAATCAATCCTGCAAACGCTTGAATCTGCCTATAGTATGACCCATGACAAACGCACTTTGGCAGACAATAGCCCACATCTCCAAAACTTTAATGAACTGGCCACCAAAGAACAACAATACATGGCCATCCCGGCCAGGGCACGCATATACGGGGAGGGCAATAGAAGTATACACCACCTGGCCTGTATACTTCACAATGATCATAACCACACCCCTATTACAAGCACTCTAACAGATGAGGGAACGGCTGTTCACGGGGAGGATGAAATAAATTCTGAGTTCACAGACTATTACATTAGCCTCTATGCCAATCACGATAGATGCACACGAGACGATATAAAGACATACCTGAGTAAGATTGCCCTCCCTAGGCTAACATTAGAAGACAACTGGTCCCTTGAACAACCCATGACGAGCGAGGAAATCACTGAGGCGAATAAATCACTGGCAGCGGGTAAAACTCCAGGGCCGGACGGTCTGAACGCCGACCTATACAAGACATACTCCCCGATACTCGCCCCAATATTGACTCTCGTATGGGAAGAGGCTATGAGCGCTGGTTCGCTCCCAGAGTCAATGTCAGATGCAGTCATCACGGTGCTATTGAAGCCCAGACGCCTGCCATATAAACGCTCCTTCTACCGTCCCTTGTCCCTGATCAACACAGATGCCAAGATTTACGCGAAGGTACTGGCTACTAGACTGTTCCCCAAAATGACCGCCTTAATACATCCCGACCAATGCAGATTTATCCCAACGAGATCCACGGCCCTGAATCTGTGCAGACTATTCAGCATCCTAGCACAGATCAAGCCAGAGGCATAAGCAGCAGCCATATCACTGTACGCCGAAAAAGCGTTCGATTCGGTATCATGGCTATATATGTTCGAGGTTCTTCACAAATTCGGATTCGGCCCCTATCTGATAGGCTGTGTCAAACTTCTCTACTCCTCTTCCAAGGCCAGAGTTCTAACCAATCGTACCCTATCCAACCAATTTACTCTATGCAGAGGAACCAGGCAGGGGTGCCCCTTCTCCCCCATCCTTTTCGCTCTTACAATTGAACCGGTGGAAGCTGCAGTTAGGGCTGAACAAGATCTGAGGGGTATAAAAATGGCCAGTGTATACCAAGCCATCTCATTATATGCAGACGATGCACTACTATTTGTTCGGGAACCAGAAAAGAACCTATCCGAGATCTTTCCGTTGACACGAGCTACCACTTGCCCCACAAACCCTCATGGCCTGGCATGGGCTCCCGACCACATCCGATACCTGGGAATCCTGGTCTCTCACGACAAGAACTCTCTTTATATAGACAAGTATGAATCCACGCTACAAACCATATACTCTAAACTTCAAATTTGGTCCAAACTCCCCATATACCTCGCCGGCCGGATAGCAGTCCTTAAAATGACAGTACTCCCTAAGCTCCTATATATCTTCTGTAATGTACCTATCGTGGGTGAGTGTAACGCTCACCTGATTCCCGCAGAGGCGCCGGTCTTGACTGGGTGAATGCTGTATCTTCAAAGGTGATGTGTAACACACGGTTGGCTCTTTGGGCTGGACCTCTGTGCACTGTATGTCTGACTCGAAGAGTAAGATGTCTGCAGATAGAAAATATGGGATTAATGAACTGGGGTTATTGGGTGCCTCTCTCCTCTTCCCTTTCTCTTCTCCTGTAGAACCCCAAAGGTTAACGCCCTCACCTTAGGTAAGTGAACGCCGAGCTCTCCATCTGCCTCGGGACAGGGTGCCGTAACCAGTTCCTTCACTGGATAAGGGTGCAGGCCTCTTGACCTCAGAGGACTGCTGTCCGTCGTTAACTGCACGAACGGTAAGTTCTGGGCACTTCAAATGTCTTAAAAGTCTTTTGTAATGATATCTCTTGTTTTGCAGGGTTGCGACGATGGCGGATGGCGGGCTGATGAGAGTTGAGGATCGAACCCGCGTGAGGAATAGAAGCGCCTGGAAGCAAGTAAGTAAGCGCTTGTAGCCTGCTTCACGATGCGCACTAACTGTCCCTTTTATCTTGCAGGTACAAGTTCGGAGCTTTAGAGAAGCTGAAGGGTGCTGGAATAACCACTGGATTCGGCGTGGGAAGGAGTAATGGCACGTGAGTAATAAAGTTGCCCAATGTCTTTAAACGCACCTTCTTTTGTCTTTCAGATGCGGGATGCAGCGCCGAAGGCCTCCGGAGCGTGCGAAGAGCTGGTAAGTCTTTGTCTTTCAGATGCCGGAATGCAGTGCGAAGACCTCCGGAGCATGCGAAGAGTAGGTAAGCCTTTGTCTTACAGATGCCGGAATGCAGTGCGAAGACCTCCGGAGCATGAGAAGAGTAGGTAAGCCTTTGTCTTACAGATGCCGGAATGCAGCGCGAGGCGTTGGTGACAGCCGATGGACCAGGTAAGAGATGTGCTGCCACTGAAGACCGTAATGCTAACCTGTTCTTTCTTTGTCTTTACAAGTGCTGCTGAAGACTGGATTCCAGGATGGTAAGCCTTTGTTTCCTTACGCCCAGGATCAGAAGCAGAAGACACGATGAGCGTTCTGCTGCAGAGAATGCAGAATAACGCAAAGCAAGATTCATCCATCGGGTGTGGTTTAAATAGCCTCCTGTAGTGCTTAGGTGTCTCCTTCCACAGCCTCGCCTAGGTAAGAAAAGAGTTCCTGCTTTCCAGAAGAGTTCCAGTGTTCTGAACCTAGGGAGTGGCTCCTGCCCCACCCAACAGGAAAAGTAGTCCCAAACAGAAGAGGATCAGGGGCTCAACTGGCAGGTAAGTAAGCAGCATGGTCTGCTGCAGGTAAGTCCACCCAAGCATTATGAGCCCGGCGCTTCCAGCGCTGGGACTGGGCATCTTTATGAGCCTGGTGCCACTGGCGCCAGGACAGGGTCCAAAAGGTCCCAATTGGGACTGGCTGGCACTCGGAACCGGGGTTATGGGTCTGCTTCCAAGGGAGTCGGGCAAGTCCTGATCTTTTGGAAGCAGAGATCATGACAGCACCCCCCCTCAAGGCCCCTCCCAAACCGGGCTTCACCGGGGGTTTGGGCTTGTTAGGAAATGTTCGATGAAATCTTTTGATTAGCCGAGGGGCGTGGACATATTCTGCAGGTTCCCAGGATCTTTCTTGGGGACCGTAGCCTTTCCAGTCAATCAGGTAAAATAGTTTAGATTTGGAGATCTTGGAATCCAGGATGCTTTTGACTTCAAACTCGAGTTCTCCATCAACTAGAATAGGTTTTGGAGATTTAGTTAGTCAGGTTTGAGGTTGCACGGGTTTTAATAGAGAGACGTGGAAGACCGGATGTATCTTCATGTGAGGGGGCAAGTCCAACTTGACCGCTACTGGATTTACTATGGTAGTGATGGAATAGGGACCAAGGTATCTTGGGTTGAATGTGCGTGGTCCTTTTAGAGGTAGATATTTGGTGGATAACCAGACTTGATCTCCTACTTGATATTGGGGGGCTTCCTTCCGATGTTGGTCTGCTCCTTTCTTGTATTGTTCTTTAGCCCTTTGAAGGTGAGAAACGGCTTCCTTAAAGGCTTGGGTGATTGTAGAATGCAGGTGGTCTACTGCTGGTGTTCCAAGATCTTGGAGTGGATCCAACTCAAAGGTTCGAGGGTGACTACCGTATAAAAGAAAAAACGGGGTCTTCCCAGTTCCCGAGTGGACAGAGTTATTGTAGGCATATTCGGCTATCCAAAGGATATCTTTCCAAGTTTTTTCAGTTTGTTGTAGCATGCAGCGCAAATACTGTTCCAGAGTTTGATTGGTCCTCTCGGTTTGTCCGTCGGTTTGAGGGTGGTGGCTGGTCGAAAGTCTCACATCAATTTGAGCCGACCGACAGCAACTTCGCCAAAAATTAGAAATAAATTGACTACCTCGATCCGAAATGAGAACTGAAGGAAAACCGTGCAGTCGGACGATGTTTTCGAGAAATTCTCGGGCCAGAGTTGCTGCTGTTGGCAAGCCTTTGAGTGGAATGAAATGCGCCATTTTGGAGAATAGGTCCACGATTACTAGGATCGTATTGTATCCGGAGCATGGAGCTAGATCAGTGATGAAGTCCATAGAAAGCGTATGCCAAGGGCGAGGTGGGATGTCAATAGGGCGTAAGAGGCCGGCTGGTTTTTCCTTTTGACTCTTGTTTTGGGCGCATACTCCACAGGACATTATAAAGTCTCTGATATCTTTTTTCCAAGACGGCCACCAGAAGTAGCGCTTGATCTTTTCCGAGGTCTTGGTCATACCGTGATGTCCTTCCATTAAAGAATCGTGATAACAAGAGATTACCTTTTTCTGTAAATCTGTGCTGGGCAGGTATAACCGTTCTTGGAAATATAATAGGTTGTCCTTCACCGTAAAGTCCTTTCCCTGCAGATGCCAATTCTGTATGTCTGCTGGAGTTACCAGTAGCCTGGCTTTATCCTTAACTTCCTCTATGAATTGTGTGGCGATTACACCTAGAATTCTTTGTTCTGGAATGATAGGTACAGGTTTAGGATTGATCAAATGTTCTTCCACTCCCATCCGAGAAAGGGCATCAGCTTTACCGTTTTTTGTACCAGGTCGATAGGTAATTATGAAGTCAAACTCGGCAAAGAATAATGCCCAACGGAGTTGCCTAGAGGATTGAGCTTTTGCGGTTTTCAAATATTGCAGGTTTCGGTGATCTGTAATCGCAAGTAACGGTGTGTCGGGCCCTCAGAAGATAATGCCGCCAAGCCTTAAAGGCGGACTTGATAGCTAGAAGTTCCTTATCAGTAACAGTGTAATTGATTTCAGGAGGCGAGAATTTGCGGGACCAAAATGCCACGGGATGCAACTGATTGGTTACTGGGTCCTTTTGTGATAGAACTGCCCCCATGGCAAGGCTCGAAGCATCAGTTTCAACGATGTAGGGGAGTTCTGGGCGAGGATGTTTTAAGATCGGTGCAGAGATAAATCTAGTCTTCAAATTCTGGAAAGCTTGTTCCGCCTCGGTAGACCATTCAAAACGTTTGTTTTTCTTTAACAAGGCGGTGATGGGCTGGACTATTCGAGAGAATTCGGGGATAAACCTGCGGTAAAAGTTAGCGAAGCCTAACATGCTTTGAACACCTTTTACGGAGGATGGCGATGGCCATTTGAGAATTGCATCGACCTTCTTTGAATCCATACGCACTCCGCTAGGTGATAATATGAATCCCAAGAATTCAACTTCAGTCACGTTGAAAACACATTTTTCCAACTTAGCGAAAAGTTTGTGTTGACGCAATCTCTCGAAGACCATTTTCACATGTTTCCGATGTTCAGTTTCCGATGAAGAATAAACGAGGATGTCGTCAATGTAAACAACAACACACACATCTATGAGTTCTCTGAGGACATCGTTCATAAAATATTGAAAGGCGGCCGGGGCATTGCAAAGTCCGAAGGGCATGACCTGATATTCAAATAGCCCATACTTAGTGCGGAAGGCCGTCTTCCATTCATCGCCCTCTTTTACTCGTACCAAGTGGAAGGCTCCTCTAAGATCCAGCTTTGTATATATGCATGCTTTTCTGACTTGGTCCAGGAGTTCAGGGATCAAAGGTAACGGATATCTATTCTTAACAGTGATCTGGTTCAGGGCACGATAATCTATACAAGTTCTAAGGTCCCCTTCTTTTTTTGGAACGAAGAACAAAGCTGAGGAAGCAGGGGACTTGGAAGGACGAATAAACCCATTCGCTAGGTATTGATCCAGGTATTGTCGGAGGTGAAGATTCTCAGGCTCGGTGAGGGCATAAATTCTACTACAAGGAGGAGTAGATCCCGGTATCAGGTCTATCTGGCAGTCATAAGACCTATGAGGAGGTAGAGAGTTAGCCTGATCCTTCCGGAAAACATCTTGGAATTCTAGGTATTCAGGAGGTAACTGGGGAGCCTCTGAGGAAATTGCTGCCAGTGCAACACCAGGTTGAGGGTGACAAGTAGAGACACATTCTGGAAACTGAACCGTTCTTGCTCGCCAATCGATCTGAGGATTGTGCTTCTCTAACCAAGGAATTCCTAGAATAATCTGGAACTGAGGGGCCTTGATCACATCGAACACGATCTTCTCATGGTGTCCATCTTGACTTACTAGCGTCACTTCTTGGGTGGTATGCGTTACTGGTCCGGAAGCTATCTCCGTACCATCCACCGTAGTAATGACGTCCTTTACAGCCTTTGGACAAAGAGTCAGATTCATCCTCAAAACCATTTCATGATCCACATAATTGCCGATGGCACCGCTGTCGACGTAAGCTTCAATCGCATGTAATCGATCCGGATGTTCAGGGCTAATGAGGACCATAGGTATCACGAAATGCGAGGTCACGGAACTGGTTTTAACGCTCGGCAAGAGGACCTCTATTCTTGTCCGGTGAGGTCGTTTCCCTGCTCAGAGTTTGTGACCCTGGTAACTGCAGCTCCTACTGCCTTCTTGGCTGGTTTCACCGGACAGTCTCGAAGAAAGTGCCCCGAGTTTCCGCAATAGAGGCATAATTGCAGCTGTTTTCTCCTTTCCCGCTCCTTTTGTGTTAGTGGTCCTTTCAGACCCCCTATTTGCATGGGTTCCCCGGAGTCTACTCCTTTGGTAGGAGTTGGTGGTTTGGAAAATACTCGAGCATCAATCTTGGAACGATCGGCCTTCCTGTTCTGCAGTCTGTGGTCAATTTGAACGACTAAGTCAATATAGTCCGAACAGTCTTGCGGGGGATTCACTACTTGGGCTAACACATCTTTGAGCTCTCCACGTAGACCTCTATAAAACAGCGTAATCCTTTTGTCCTCAGGCCATCGAGTTTCCACTATCAGTCTGTTGAAAGACGCAATATAAGCCAAAAGGTCTTGATTACCCTGTCGCAATGAAAGGAGCTCATTGTCCAAGGCCTGCCCCTGTGAATGTCTTGCAAACAGTTTTTCCATACTGAGCTGAAAAGCTTGAAAATCATGGAGAGCCGGATCATCTTGATTAACTAGAGGGATCGACCAGTCTGCCGCATTGCCACTAAGGTACGAAAGCACGAAAGCTACCTTAGCTTGATCAGTTGGAAAGGCTGCTGGCCGGCATAAGAAGTGCAACCGGCACTGATTAATAAATACTGCAAACCTCTTTGGGTCACCAGAAAATCCTTCGGGCGGAGCCAGAGGTACATTCCCAGGTAGGTTGATCTGCACTGGGTTCGTAGAGGATGTTGAAGGAAGATTTGCCCCTGATGCGGGTAACGGAGTTTGTCCGGCTTGTGACTGTAGCAATTGTCTAGCGAGATCGTCTGTTCGCTCCTTGGAAATAATCAGTTCCCTTCTTAGAGCATTTGTTTCCTGACGGGCTGCATGCACTTCTGCTCTTAGTTCCCCAAGTAACTGGGCTAGCTGGTCGGTATCCGAGGTTTCCATAGCGCCTGGGTGGGAGTTTTGCGGTAGGCTTTGCGTTCTGTAACGCTCACCTGATTCCCGCAGAGGCGCCGGTCTTGACTGGGTGAATGCCGTATCTTCAAAGGTGATGTGTAACACACGGTTGGCTCTTTGGGCTGGACCTCTGTGCACTGTATGTCTGACTCGAAGAGTAAGATGTCTGCAGATAGAAAATATGGGATTAATGAACTGGGGTTATTGGGTGCCTCTCTCCTCTTCCCTTTCTCTTCTCCTGTAGAACCCCAAAGGTTAACGCCCTCACGCCGAGCTCTCCATCTGCCTCGGGGCAGGGTGCCGTAACCAGTTCCTTCACTGGATATAGGCCTCTTGACCTCAGAGGACTGCTGTCCGTCGTTAACTGCACGAACGGTAAGTTCTGGGCACTTCAAATGTCTTAAAAGTCTTTTGTAATGATATCTCTTGTTTTGCAGGGTTCCGACGATGGCGGATGGCGGGCTGATGAGAGTTGAGGATCGAACCCGCGTGAGGAATAGAAGCGCCTGGAAGCAAGTAAGTAAGCGCTTGTAGCCTGCTTCACGATGCGCACTAACTGTCCCTTTTATCTTGCAGGTACAAGTTCGGAGCTTTAGAGAAGCTGAAGGGTGCTGGAATACCCACTGGATTCGGCGTGGGAAGGAGTAATGGCACGTGAGTAATAAAGTTGCCCAATGTCTTTAAACGCACCTTCTTTTGTCTTTCAGATGCGGGATGCAGCGCCGAAGGCCTCCGGAGCGTGCGAAGAGCTGGTAAGTCTTTGTCTTTCAGATGCCGGAATGCAGTGCGAAGACCTCCGGAGCATGCGAAGAGTAGGTAAGCCTTTGTCTTACAGATGCCGGAATGCAGTGCGAAGACCTCCGGAGCATGCGAAGAGTAGGTAAGCCTTTGTCTTACAGATGCCGGAATGCAGCGCGAGGCGTTGGTGATAGCCGATGGACCAGGTAAGAGATGTGCTGCCACTGAAGACCGTAATGCTAACCTGTTCTTTCTTTGTCTTTACAGGTGCTGCTGAAGACTGGATTCCAGGATGGTAAGCCTTTGTTTCCTTAGGCCCAGGATCAGAAGCAGAAGACACGATGAGCGTTCTGCTGCAGAGAATGCAGAATAACGCAAAGCAAGATTCATCCATCGGGTGTGGTTTAAATAGCCTCCTGTAGTGCTTAGGTGTCTCCTTCCACAGCCTCGCCTAGGTAAGAAAAGAGTTCCTGCTTTCCAGAAGAGTTCCAGTGTTCTGAACCTAGGGAGTGGCTCCTGCCCCACCCAACAGGAAAAGTAGTCCCAAACAGAAGAGGATCAGGGGCTCAACTGGCAGGTAAGTAAGCAGCATGGTCTGCTGCAGGTAAGTCCACCCAAGCATTATGAGCCCGGTGCTTCCAGCGCTGGGACTGGGCATCTTTATGAGCCTGGTGCCACTGGCGCCAGGACAGGGTCCAAAAGGTCCCAATTGGGACTGGCTGGCACTCGGAACCGGGGTTATGGGTCTGCTTCCAAGGGAGTCGGGCAAGTCCTGATCTTTTGGAAGCAGAGATCATGACAGTGAGTAAGGGGGCTACCCGGGACTGCAGAACAGGCTTGCAGAGTTACATGCTGCAAAAGGCAGTGGAATAAAGGAGCGAGGGACAGCAGATGATAAGCGTGCACTGCCATACCGACAACAGCACTACTAAGACTCTATAACAGGAGTCGGTTGCCGGCGGGACTGTACACATACCCACCAGTGCCCTCAGGGTGCTTCCTGGCAGATACGAATGATCCAGCGAATCAGATCAGTGATAGTACACACAGAGCCTCTACAAGGCAAAATGGGATAACAAACAAACGCAAGTGAGAGGACATACTGGAAACGTGCACATAGTGATCAGAATATTGAGTTCACCCGATCCGAGACTAGGGAAGGAAGAAAAAAGCACAGAGACAGCAAAAACACCACCTGACTCACACAGGCATAATTTGGGGCGGAATAAAGAGCCACATTCAACGGAGGGAGGTGGGCCCCTACCACATCAGAGGCTGGGGAAGTGCCATAAAACAACTGAGGGACATTGAGACACAATAGAGGTCACCCAAGGAGATAGTGGAGCAGCGAGCTAAAGAGTAACATGAGCAGCAAGGTGGGAAAAGGAACATACGCACAGGCCACACATGGGCCACAGGTCCTTCAGGGAGAACAGAAAAGGGACACCCTCATTCTAATCGCTCATAGAGCAGCCTGCAATGCATACAAAAGACCAATTGTCATGATGCCTACCTCCAAGGAGCCAGGTCCGACCCAGCAACCCCAGAGGCAGGCATCATTCCCCCCAGGGAAGTTCCAGCGGGCCCAAGCTGGGGCCCTTTGGACGCATTCCTGGCGCCTTAGGCGCCAGGCTCATGTTGGACCCCAGTCCTGGCGCCTTAGGCGCCAGGCTCATAAAGCTGGACATGTGTTCAAGTGTTTAGTGTGCACTTACCTGATGCAGACCATGCTGCTACATCCAGACCCTCTTGAGGCCTGAATGGGACTACTTTACCTGTGGGGACTACTTTCCACTCGGGTGTGGTCGGGGAAGGATACATACCTGATCGGTGGAAGGATACATACCTGGAACTTCTTCCAAAGCTATTTAAACCCCACCCGAACAGCCATACGTGCTTCGCGTTGTTCTGCACCTAGCAGCTGGAAGCTCACCGTGTCTGCTCCTGCTTCTGGACTTCAGCCATGCCTGTCAGCATCCTGGGACACCTGCAAAGGGTGATAAGAAGAGAATTGGAGAGGAAGAAGGCCTTAGCTGCTAAACCTGCATCACAGAGACATCTCACCAACGATCCTGAAAAGGAGGACATCATTTTTAAAAGCATTTCGCTCCGATCGCTGCAGCGCTGCATTTCACTCTCCTTTCTTGGGCGCCTCCATCTTCAGCAGCGATCATCCGGATCCGCAGCCACTTCCCAGAGCCTAGAGAGAAAAAGACAAGAACTAGGTGAGAGAAAGAAGGGAATAGGAAAAGCTCAGTTTCCTTCTAAGACTTACCTGTTGGGTCATTCCCATTTCATTTCGGGTCTTGCTGTTTCCAGGCATTTTCCGGACCCCGGCCCCTATGGGCAAAAGACATCAACATTAGCGCTTTGTTGCAAGAAGTCTCCAAGGAATCTTCATTCATCACCTGAAAAAGACAATGAACATTATTATTTAAAGCTTGAACTTTTGAACTTGCAACAGAACTTTTACAGCGCCTTACCAGTATAATCAAGCTTACCTGAACTCCCATCCAACCTCAATCCAGTGAAGTAACTGGGTTCAACGCGCCCCTGCGTCAGAAGCAGGATGGAGAGCTCGTCCTTTCAGACCTTAAGGTGAGACTTCACGGGGAATCGTGGAAGGGTATCGAGGAGGGTTGGAAGGAAGTGGGAGGCTCGAGCATTATTCCGCCAGATTGTAATACTCCCTTTTCACATACAGGAGGATATTCCTGCGAGCCAGATTAGCCAGAGTTGAGGGGCCCGTCCTATCCATCTTCAGAGCCCTGCGCTTCACCATTGAAGAGGCATCAGCACTCGAAACCAGGCCAGCGCCTCCGTGGGAATCAGGTGAGCATGACAGAACACGAAGACTACTCACAATTTCCCACCCGGGCGCTATGGAGACTTCCGAGACTGACCAGCTGGCCCAGCTTTTGGGGGAATTACGGGCAGAGGTGCACTCAGCCCGCCAGGAGACTAACGCTCTCAAAAGAGAACTGATCCTATCCAAGGAAAGAACAGAGGACCTGGCCAAAAGGTTATTGCAGGCCCAGGCAGGGCACACTCCTTTACCGAATTCCGGTGGTACTTCCACATCAATGGGTTTGAATAACCTGGTACAAATCAATCTACCTGGACACATGCCTTTGGCCCCGCCTGAACGTTTTGCGGGGGACCCCAAGAAAAATGCCGTCTTTATGAACCAATGTCGTTTACACTTTGTATGCAGATCCGGGGCCTTCCCTAACAACCAGACTAAGGTAGCCTTTATACTATCTTACCTCAGTGGCAGTGCTGCCGATTGGTCTATTCCATTGGTAAATGAGGATGATCCCATTCTCCAGGATTTTCAGAGCTTTCAGGCCAGCATGGAAAGATTGTTTGCTCGACACTCTCAAGGACAGGCCCTTGATAACGAACTGCTATCCTTACGACAAGGTAATCAGGAGCTCCTGTCCTACATTGCCACCTTTAATAGACTGGTTGTGGAAACTGGATGGCCAGAAAATAAAAGGATCACATTGTTTCATCGAGGCCTGCGCGGAGAGCTTAAAGATGTTCTAGCTCAGATAGTAAATCCACCCCAGGTCTGCGCAGACTACATAGACTTTGTGGTTGAACTTGATCACAGACTTCAAAATAGAAAAGCAGATCGGTTCAAGTACGAAACCCGAGTACCGATCAAAACCCACGCTAACTCCAAGAGTGCCGATGTATCCGAACCTATGCAAATCGGCGGTGTTAAAGGACCATTAACGCAGAAGGAACGGGAGAGAAGGCGGCAATGCAACTTTGTCTGTATTGCGGGTGTTACGGTCACTTTCTTCGAAATTGTCCGGTTAAACCACCTAAGAAGGTGGTTGGATCCACTGATAACGATTTATTGACACCTGATTCGGGAAACGAACTAGCCCGACAAGCGTAGGGGTCCGCTTGCCGAGCTTGAAAACAAACTCTTTGACCTCGCATTTTGTCATGCCAATGGTGCTCGTGGACCCAAAACAGCCTCAGCAGTTGCATGCTATAAAAGCATACATCGACAGTGGAGCTATTGGAAATTACGTAGACCGCCAATTGGCTTCCAGGATTAAGCTCCCTCTCCGCCCGAAAGTAACCCAAGATGTCATTACTACCGTAGATGGAACCGAAATAGCCTCATGGCCTGTAACGCATTCCACTGTTGAATTGACACTGGTGGGTCAGGATGGACATCGGGAAGCAATCGTGTTTGATGTGATCAAGGCCCCACAATTTCAAGTAATTCTTGGAATTCCTTGGTTAGAAACACATAATCCAAGAATAAACTGGCGAGCAAAGAAGATAAGTTTTCCTGATTGTGAACCAACTTGTTATCCAAGAAATTCAGCTATGGGTTTAGCCTCAGCAACTTCCACCTCTGTACAGCTACCGTCAGAATACCAAGAATTCCAAGACGTTTTTCAGAAAGAACAGGCTAACACGTTACCTCCCCATCGATCTTATGATTGCCAAATCGATCTGGTACCCAATGCTCAACTACCTTTTAGTAGGATTTATGCTCTTACGGAACCTGAGAACCTGCATTTGCGTCAGTATTTAGATCAGTACCTAGCCAATGGTTTTATTCGCCCGTCCAAGTCTCCTGTCTCTTCAGCTTTGTTCTTCGTGCCGAAAAAAGAGGGCGACCTTAGAACATGTATAGACTATCGCGCCCTAAACCAAATAACGATTAAGAATCGTTATCCTCTGCCCCTGATCCCTGAGCTTATCGACCAGGTGAAAGACGCTAGTGTGTACACCAAGTTAGATCTCCGAGGAGCTTATCACCTGGTGCGTATAAAAGAAGGCGACAAATGGAAGACTGCATTCCGCACCAAATTTGGGCTCTTCGAATATCAGGTGATGCCCTTTAGTTTGTGCAATGCACCTGCTGCCTTTCAGTACTTTATGAATGATGTTTTTCGGGAACTTATTGATGTCTGTGTCATTGTTTATATTGACAACATCTTGGTGTACTCTTCTTCAGAATCCGATCACAGAAAACATGTTAGGGCAGTTCTTGAGAAATTGCGCCAGCACAAACTATTTGCCAAGCTCGAAAAATGTGTTTTTCATACCACAGAAGTTGAGTTTCTCGGATTCATCCTGACACCTCAAGGAGTCCGAATGGACTCACGAAAGGTGGACGCCATCCTCAAATGGCCATCTCCCAGCTCGGTGAAGGGAGTTCAGAGCATGCTTGGCTTTGCCAATTTCTATCGAAGATTCATCCCGGAATTTTCCCGAACAGTCCAACCCATCACAGCTCTCCTAAAGAAAAATAAACGCTTCGAATGGACTCTTGAGGCCGAACAAGCCTTTCAGGACCTGAAAACCAAATTCACCCCTGCACCTGTATTGAGGCACCCCCACCCAGATCTCCCTTACAATGTGGAAACCGACGCATCCAGTTCGGCCATGGGAGCTGTCCTGTCGCAAAGAGACCCAGAAACTAACCAACTACACCCTGTGGCCTTTTGGTCCAGAAAATTCTCTCCTCCTGAAATCAACTACGCAATTACCGACAAAGAGTTACTGGCTATTAAATCTGCTTTCAAGGCTTGGCGTCACTACCTTCTCAGGGCCAGACACACCATCACCGTAATTACGGACCACAGAAATTTGCAGTATTTAAAGACGGCCAGAGCTCAATCTTCACGACAACTCCGATGGGCTCTATTCTTTGCGGAATTTGATTTTGTAATTACCTATCGCCCTGGCTGCAAGAATGGTAAAGCAGACGCCTTATCCCGGATTGGCATGGAAGAACCCAATTCGAGTTTAGAACCTGTGCCAATCATACCTGAACAAAGAATCTTAGGCTTAACTTCATTGCAAACTATTGAGGATATCCAAACGCAAGTAAAACAACTTCTAGACTCTTCAGCCTTACTGGAATGGAGTCAAAAGGGTCCTCATTACACCGTTAAGGATGATTTACCCTACTTCCAGGAGCGGTTGTTTCTGCCAAGTAAAGAATTGCAGGAACTTGTTATTGCCCATCATCATGAATCATTAATGGAAGGACACCCTGGTATCGCTAAAACGGAGGAAAAAATCAAACGCCACTTCTGGTGGCCTTCTTGGAGAAAAGACATAAAGTCTTTTGTGTTGTCTTGCGGAATTTGCGCCCAAAACAAGGGTCAAAAGAAAAGGCCAGCCGGCCTACTTCAACCCTTGGATATTCCACCGGCACCATGGCACACCTTGTCAATGGACTTTATAACTGACCTGCCTCCTTGTGGTGGTTACAACACTATCCTTGTAATTGTGGATCTATTCTCCAAAATGGCCCACTTTATCCCTTTAAAAGGGTTGCCATCAGCTTCCACCTTGGCCAAGGAATTTCTGGAGAATATAGTTCGCATACATGGTTTCCCTTCCATATTAGTCTCGGATCGTGGAAGTCAATTTTTCTCCCATTTTTGGAAGAAGTGTTGTCAACTAGCACAAATAGATGTGCGGTTATCCACCAGCCACCACCCCCAGACCGACGGACAAACTGAGAGAACCAATCAGACTCTCGAGCAATATCTTCGGTGCATGTTACACCAATCCGAGTTGAATTGGAAAGACATCCTTTGGATCGCAGAATACGCATACAACAATTCAGTGCATTCTGGAACCGGACAAACTCCTTTTTATACTTTGTATGGTCACCATCCTCGGACCTCTGACCTAGATCCACCTCCGACCCTGGAAATGCCTGCAATAAATCATCTGCATTCCACAATAACCCGAGTCTTCAAAGAAGCTGCAACTCATTTACAGCAAGCCAAGAAAAAGTATAAAGAAAACGCTGATTTGCACCGAAATAAAACTCCTCCTTACCAAGTAGGAGACCAGGTATGGCTAGCAACTAAACATTTACCCCTCAAGGGCCCGCAATCCTTCAATCCCAGATTCATAGGACCTTATCCCATCAAAGCTATAATCAACACAGTGGCCTTTAAACTGGATTTACCGTCCAACATGCGTATTCATCCAGTTTTTCATGCGTCACTTTTGAAGCCAGTACAACCAGGAACCCGACTGTCCAAGCCTCCAGACCCAGTTCAAATCGAAGGGGAATTAGAATTCGAAGTTAAAGACATTTTAGACTCCAAGGTGTTAAAGTCGAAACTCTTCTATCTTGTTGACTGGAAGGGATATGGACCTCAGGAAAGATTGTGGGAGCCTAGTAACCATGTTCACGCACCTCGATTAATACAAAGGTTCCACCGGAGATTTCCGAACAAGCCAAAACCCCCGGAGGGAACAACCTTGGGAGGGGCCTTGAGGGGGGGTACTGTCATGATGCCTACCTCCAAGGAGCCAGGTCCGACCCAGCAACCCCAGAGGCAGGCATCATTCCCCCCACGGAAGTTCCAGCGTGCCCAAGCTGGGGCCCTTTGGACGCAGTCCTGGCGCCTTAGGCGCCAGGCTCATGTTGGACCCCAGTCCTGGCGCCTTAGGCGCCAGGCTCATAAAGCTGGACATGTGTTCAAGTGTTTTAGTGTGCACTTACCTGATGCAGACCATGCTGCTACATCCAGACCCTCTTGAGGCCTGAATGGGACTACTTTACCTGTGGGGACTACTTTCCACTCGGGTGTGGTCGGGGAAGGATACATACCTGATCGGTGGAAGGATACATACCTGGAACTTCTTCCAAAGCTATTTAAACCCCACCCGAACAGTCATACGTGCTTCGCGTTGTTCTGCACCTAGCAGCTGGACGCTCACCGTGTCTGCTCCTGCTTCTGGACTTCAGCCACGCCTGTCAGCATCCTGGGACACCTGCAAAGGGTGATAAGAAGAGAATTGGTGAGGAAGAAGGCCTTACCTGCTAAACCTGCATCACAGAGACATCTCACCAACGATCCTGAAAAGGAAGACATCATTTTTAAAAGCATTTCGCTCCGATCGCTGCAGCGCTGCATTTCACTCTCCTTTCTTTGGCGCCTCCATCTTCAGCAGCGATCATCCGGATCCGCAGCCACTTCCCAGAGCCTAGAGAGAAAAAGACAAGAACTAGGTGAGAGAAAGAAGGGAATAGGAAAAGCTCAGTTTCCTTCTAAGACTTACCTGTTGGGTCATTCCCATTTCATTTCGGGTCTTGCTGTTTCCAGGCATTTTCCGGACCCTGGCCCCTATGGGCAAAAAAGACAAAGACATTAAATGAGCGAATGCAAAAACATTACCTGAGCGCTCATCTAGGACTTACCTGATCTTTACTGGAACTGCACGTTTCACTTCGGGTCGGCGCCATATCTCCGGCATTCCGAACCCCGGCCCCTATGGTCAAAAGACATCAACATTAGCGCTTTGTTGCAAGAAGTCTCCAAGGAATCTTCATTCATCACCTGAAAAAGACAATGAACATTATTATTTAAAGCTTGAACTTTTGAACTTGCAACAGAACTTTTACAGCGCCTTACCAGTATAATCAAGCTTACCTGAACTCCCATCCAACCTCAATCCAGTGAAGTAACTGGTTCAACGCGCCCCTGCGTCAGAAGCAGGATGGAGAGCTCGTCCTTTCAGACCCTAAGGTGAGACTTCACGGGGAATCGTGGAAGGGTATCGAGGAGGGTTGGAAGGGGAGAGGCTCTAGCATTCTTCCGCCAGATTGTAATACTCCCTTTTCACGTACAGGAGGATATTCCTGCGAGCCAGATTAGCCAGAGTTGAGGGGCCCGTCCTATCCATCTTCAGAGCCCTGCGCTTCACCATTGAAGAGGCATCAGCACTCGAAACCAGGCCAGCGCCTCCGTGGGAATCAAGTGAGCGTGACAGAACGCGAAGACTACCCACAATTTCCCACCCGGGCGCTATGGAGACTTCCGAGACTGACCAGCTGGCCCAGCTTTTGGGGGAATTACAGGCAGAGGTGCACTCAGCCCGCCAAGAGACTAACGCTCTCAAAAGAGAACTGATCCTATCCAAGGAAAGAACAGATGACCTGGCCAAAAGGTTATTGCAGGCCCAGACATGGCACACTCCTTTACCGAATTCAGGTGGAACTTCCACATCAATGGGTTTGAATAACCTGGTACAAATCAATCTACCTGGACACATGCCTTTGGCCCCGCCTGAACGTTTTGCGGGGGACCCCAAGAAATATGCCGTCTTTATGAACCAATGTCGTTTACACTTTCTATGCAGATCCGGGGCTTTCCCTAACGACCAGACCAAGGTAGCCTTTATACTATTTTACCTCAGTGGCAGTGCTGCTGATTGGTCTATTCCATTGGTAAATCAGGATGATCCCATTCTCCAGGATTTTCAGAGCTTTCAGGCCAGCATGGAAAGATTGTTTGCTCGACACTCCCAAGGACAGGCCCTTGATAACGAACTGCTATCCTTACGACAAGGTAATCAGGATCTCCTGTCCTACATTGCACCTTTAATAGACTGGTTGTGGAAACTGGATGGCCAGAAAATAAAAGGATCACATTGTTTCATCGAGGCCTGCGCGGAGAGCTTAACGATGTTCTAGCTCAGATAGTAAATCCACCCCAGGTCTGCGCAGACTACATAGACTTTGTGGTTCAACTTGATCACAGACTTCAAAATAGAAAAGCAGATCAGTTCAAGTACGAAACCCGATTACCGATCAAAACCCACGCTAACTCCAAGAGTGCCGATGTATCCGAACCTATGCAAATCGGCGGTGTTAAAGGACCATTAACGCAGAAGGAACGGGAGAGAAGGCGGCAAATGAAACTTTGTCTGTATTGCGGGGGTTACGGTCACTTTCTTCGAAATTGTCCGGTTAAACCACCTAAGAAGGTGGTTGGAGCCACTGATAACGATTTATTGACACCTGATTCGGGAAACGACCTAGCCCGACAAGCGAAGGGGTCCGCTTGCCGAGCTTGAAAACAAACTCTTTGACCTCGCATTTTGTCATGCCAATGGTGCTCGTGGACCCAAAACAGCCTCAGCAGTTGCATGCTATAAAAGCATACATCGACAGTGGAGCTATTGGAAATTACGTAGACCGCCAATTGGCTTCCAGGATTAAGCTCCCTCTCCGCCCGAAAGTAACCCAAGATGTCATTACTACAGTAGATGGAACCGAAATAGCCTCAGGGCCTGTAACGCATTCCACTGTTGAATTGACACTGGTGGGTCAGGATGGACATCGGGAAGCAATCGTGTTTGATGTGATCAAGGCCCCACAATTTCAAGTAATTCTTGGAATTCCTTGGTTAGAAACACATAATCCAAGAATAGACTGGCGAGCAAAGAAGATAAGATTTCCTGATTGTGAACCAGCTTGTTATCCAAGAAATTCAGCTATGGGTTTAGCCTCAGCAACTTCCACCTCTGTACAGCCACCGTCAGAATACCAAGAATTCCAAGACGTTTTTCAGAAAGAACAGGCTAACACGTTACCTCCCCATCGATCTTATGATTGCCAAATCGATCTGGTACCCAATGGTCAACTACCTTGTAGTAGGATTTATGCTCTTACGGAGCCTGAGAACCTGCATTTGCGTCAGTATTTAGATCAGTACCTAGCCAATGGTTTTATTCGCCCGTCCAAGTCTCCTGTCTCTTCAGCTTTGTTCTTCGTGCCGAAAAAAGAGGGCGACCTTAGAACATGTATAGACTATCGCACCCTAAACCAAATAACGATTAAGAATCGTTATCCTCTGCCCCTGATCCCTGAGCTTATCGACCAGGTGAAAGACGCTAGTGTGTACACCAAGTTAGATCTCCGAGGAGCTTATCACCTGGTGCGTATAAAAGAAGGCGACGAATGGAAGACTGCATTCCGCACCAAATTTGGGCTCTTCGAATATCAGGTGATGCCCTTCGGTTTGTGCAATGCACCTGCTGCCTTTCAGTACTTTATGAATGATGTTTTTCGGGAACTTATTGATGTCTGTGTCATTGTTTATATTGACAACATCTTGGTGTACTCTTCTTCAGAATCCGATCACAGAAAACATGTTAGGGCAGTTCTTGAGAAATTGCGCCAGCACAAACTATTTGCCAAGCTCGAAAAATGCGTTTTTCATACCACAGAAGTTGAGTTTCTCGGATTCATCCCGACACCTCAAGTAGTCCGAATGGACTCGCGAAAGGTGGACGCCACCCTCAAATGGCCATCTCCTAGCTCGGTGAAGGGAGTTCAGAGCATGCTTGGCTTTGCCAATTTCTATCGAAGATTCAACCCGGAATTTTCCCGAACAGTCCAACCCATCACAGCTCTCCTAAAGAAAAATAAACGCTTCGAATGGACTCTTGAGGCCGAACAAGCCTTTCAGGACCTGAAAACCAAATTCACCTCTGCACCTGTATTGAGGCACCCGCACCCAGATCTCCCTTACATTGTGGAAACCGACGCATCCAGTTCGGCCATGGGAGCTGTCCTGTCGCAAAGAGACCCAGAAACTAACCAACTACACCCTGCGGCCTTTTGGTCCAGAAAATTCTCTCCTCCTGAAATCAACTACGCAATTACCGACAAAGAGTTACTGGCTATTAAATCTGCTTTCAAGGCTTGGCGTCACTACCTTCTCGGGGCCAGACACACCATCACCGTAATTACGGACCACAGAAATTTGCAGTATTTAAAGACGGCCAGAGCTCAATCTTCACGACAACTCCGATGGACTCTATTCTTTGCGGAATTTGATTTTGTAATTACCTATCGCCCTGGCTGCAAGAATGGTAAAGCAGACGCCTTATCCCGGATTGGCATGGAAGAACCCAATTCGAGTTTAGAACCTGTGCCAATCATACCTGAACAAAGAATCTTAGGCTTAACTTCATTGCAAACTATTGAGGATATCCAAACGCAAGTAAAACAACTTCTAGACTCTTCAGCCTTACTGGAATGGAGTCAAAAGGGCCCTCATTACACCGTTAAGGATGATTTACGCTACTTCCAGGAGCGGTTGTTTCTTCCAAGTAAAGAATTGCAGGAACTTGTTGTTGCCCATCATCATGAATCATTAATGGAAGGACACCCTGGTATCGCTAAAACGGAGGAAAAAATCAAACGCCACTTCTGGTGGCCTTCTTGGAGAAAAGACATAAAGTCTGTTGTGTTGTCTTGCGGAATTTGCGCCCAAAACAAGGGTCAAAAGAAAAGGCCAGCCGGCCTACTTCAACCCTTGGATATTCCACCGGCACCATGGCACACCTTGTCAATGGACTTTATAACTGACCTGCCTCCTTGTGGTGGTTACAACACTATCCTTGTAATTGTGGATATATTCTCCAAAATGGCCACTTTATCCCTTTAAAAGGGTTGCCTTCAGCTTCCACCTTGGCCAAGGAATTTCTGGAGAATATAGTTTGCATACATGGTTTCCCTTCCATATTAGTCTCGGATCGTGGAAGTCAATTTATCTCCAATTTTTGGAAGAAGTGTTGTCAACTAGCACAAATAGATGTGCGGTTATCCACCAGCCACCACCCCCAGACCGACGGACAAACCAAGAGAACCAATCAGACTCTCGAGCAATATCTTCGGTGCATGTTACACCAATCCGAGTTGAATTGGAAAGACATCCTTTGGATCGCAGAATATGCATACAACAATTCAGTGCATTCTGGAACCGGAAAAACTCCTTTTTATACTTTGTATGGTCACCATCCTCGGACCTCTGACCTAGATCCACCTCCGACCCTGGAAATGCCCGCAGTAAATCATCTGCATTCCACAATAACCCGAGTCTTCAAAGAAGCTGCAACTCATTTACAGCAAGCCAAGAAAAAGTATAAAGAAAACGCTGATTTGCACCGAAATAAAACTCCTCCTTACCAAGTAGGAGACCAGGTATGGCTAGCAACTAAACATTTACCCCTCAAGGGCCCGCGAACCTTCAATCCCAGATTCATAGGACCTTATTCCATCAAAGCTATAATCAACCCAGTGGCCTTTAAACTGGATTTACCGTCCAACATGCGTATTCATCCAGTTTTTCATGGGTCACTTTTGAAGCCAGTACAACCAGGAACCCGACTGTCCAAGCCTCCAGACCCAGTTCAAATTGAAGGGGAATTAGAATTCGAAGTTAAAGACATTTTAGACTCCAAGGTGTTAAAGTCGAAACTCTTCTATCTTGTTGACTGGAAGGGATATGGACCTCAGGAGAGATTGTGGGAGCCTAGTAACCATGTTCACGCACCTCGATTAATACAAAGGTTCCACCGGAGATTTCCGAACAAGCCAAAACCCCCGGAGGGAACAACCTTGGGAGGGGCCTTGAGGGGGAGGTACTGTCATGATGCCTACCTCCAAGGAGCCAGGTCCGACCCAGCAACCCCAGAGGCAGGCATCATTCCCTCCAGGGAAGTTCCAGCGGGCCCAAGCTGGGGCCCTTTGGACACAGTCCTGGCGCCTTAGGCGCCAGGCTCATGTTGGACCCCAGTCCTGGCGCCTTAGGTGCCAGGCTCATAAAGCTGGACATGTGTTCAAGTGTTTTAGTGTGCACTTACCTGATGCAGACCATGCTGCTACATCCAGACCCTCTTGAGGCCTGAATGGGACTACTTTACCTGTGGGGACTACTTTCCACTCGGGTGTGGTCGGGGAAGGATACATACCTGATCGGTGGAAGGATACATACCTGGAACTTCTTCCAAAGCTATTTAAACCCCACCCGAACAGCCATACGTGCTTCGCGTTGTTCTGCACCTAGCAGCTGGACGCTCACCGTGTCTGCTCCTGCTTCTGGACTTCAGCCATGCCTGTCAGCATCCTGGGACACCTGCAAAGGGTGATAAGAAGAGAATTGGAGAGGAAGAAGGCCTTAGCTGCTAAACCTGCATCACAGAGACATCTCACCAACGATCCTGAAAAGGAGGACATCATTTTTAAAAGCATTTCGCTCCGAATGCTGCAGCGCTGCATTTCACTCTCCTTTCTTGGGCGCCTCCATCTTCAGCAGCGATCATCCGGATCCGCAGCCACTTCCCAGAGCCTAGAGAGAAAAAGACAAGAACTAGGTGAGAGAAAGAAGGGAATAGGAAAAGCTCAGTTTCCTTCTAAGACTTACCTGTTGGGTCATTCCCATTTCATTTCGGGTCTTGCTGTTTCCAGGCATTTTCCGGACCCCGGCCCCTATGGGGAAAAAAGACAAAGGCCCTCATTACGACCCTGGCGGAAAGTGACTGACCGGACCGCCACAGCGTAAATAGCGTTTCCGCCATTGCACGATGGAGCAAAGTGCGGCCCATTCCGACCCATCGGGCACGAGCACCACGCCATGGCGGAAGTGCAAAGTCCGCGATGGCGGAAATGACCCCAAAACGGCCCACACCGCCGCCGTACGGCGCCCTAGGTGCAATACCACCACCCATCATAGCGGACACCGCAGTGAGCGCCAACCGGAAAGTACGGTGACCGTAAATATACGGAAACGGAAGTAAAAACATGGGCCCGGAACGGGAAACAACACCCCGTACACCTATAAAACCACAAAATACACACAACCACTAAAAACACCACCCTGAGACACATCCCAACCCGTCATCCACCCTAGTGAAACCAAGAAAAATGGGAAAAGTAGCGAAGAAAGCGTGCGACCGCAAGCGGCAGGTCCACTTCTCCCGTGAGGAACTCACCGTGCTCACGGAGACCCTCCAGGAGAATGCCGCCGCCGTCTTCTCCACGCAAATGACCAGGACGGCACTTGCGAACAAGAAGGCCATATGGGCCCTGGTGGCACAGCGGGTAAGTGCGGTGGGGACCGCACCCCGCAACCCACAGCAATGCAGGAAGCGGTGGGACGACCTGCGGATACGCGTCCGTAGCATACTTTCTGCCAACCGCAACATTGCCACAGCCACCGGGGGAGGATCGGAATCACCCATCAAGTTGACCCCCTGGGAAGAAATCTGTGCCTCCACCATAGGAATGGAGAGCATCGAGGGAGTCGGAGGGATGGAGAAAGGAGTGCAGACATCCGGAGAATCAGGTAGGTGTCCCAAATAAAACCATGCCAAATCCACAATGTCCAATCATGTGAATCACATGTGTCCACATAGCGCAACAGTAACACATGGCCAGGAGAACGTCCACACACATTGGCCTGATAGCGCACTTTAAAACTCACAATAAATACATAAATAATTAAAAAACCCTAAAACACCCACTACACGTGCAGCAGGCACACCCTAACTGCAGGCTGCCAAACAACTGCACCCTCACTCCACACACAAATGAAAGCACCTCCAAGGCCCCGACCCAAATCACCCTCAGGTACCACCCCAATGCATGTGATACATTGCCATTCCAATTCCCACAGACCCATTAATAACGCTCGCCCTCCTTTACTCCACCACAGGGTCCGATCCAAACGACGAGCTCCAGGACACCCCTACCAGCACACCTGCAAAGAGGGCCAAGACCGACGGCCAAAGACCCCCCACCTCAGCTGCACGCATCAAGACACGGCAGCAGCACATATCAAGTGGCAGCACACAGGAGGGAACATCAACAGGCACCCCAGCAGCCAGCATGCCCACAACAGCACCACCACAGGTCCCCCCAATGGATGCCACAGAAGGTACTGCCTCTGGTGGCAGCGGCACCATAGGTGACACCCCATTAATGGCAGCATGCTCCGACACAGAAGACGGGGATGTCGAAGTCAGATCCATCCATGACCTGTCCCAATCCCCCTGTCTGTTCCATCCCGTACACCATGAGGATACCACGCAGGGGCACCCACAAGACGACGACTGGCCATCCCCCACAAGCCCTGTGGCAGGGCAACATGAGGCGAACAGCCCCTCTGTGACACCACCGCAAATGGCCATGGCACAGCACAGGCAACAGTCCCTCGACCAGTTAATCGTGCAACAGCAGCAACTGGCCACGCTCCTCAAGGACCATGCCGATGGATGTGGGGGCACTAAGGCAGACATAGAAACATCAACTGAGACACTTAGGGCACAAATGGAGAGTAGCACCGAGAGCCTGAGAGTCCAAATGGAGAGAAGCACCGAGAGCCTGAGGGGGGAACTGCATGCGACGTCTAAAGACGTATGTGCCGAACTTGCCGCAGTGCGCCGTGTGCTCACTGAGCTCTCACAAACCCTTAGGGACATGCATGGACGTGAGCAGGCAGAGACATCATCCGTTGCAAGTTCCGTCCAGGGCAGCCCCCAACGTAGATCTGGGAGGAACCTGCGCTCCACAGGCAGGGGTGCCCCTGATACCCGCAGAGGGGGCTTGCAATAGCGACTGCCCACTGACAATGAGCATCTTTGGACACTGGTGTTCGGGGGGGAGGTAGGAGGGTGGAGGGGGTGTGTTGGGCTCACTTGGGTGGCGGGTCGATAGGGTGTTCAACATGATATCACATATGCCATAAACAATGCACGATCAAACAATGAGATGTGTGGACAATGATCTTTGTGTACTAGGCCATCATAGGCATACAGTCCATATTGTGCATGTACCAGACACACACAGTGCCACGAGTCCCGTGTCCATGTATCAGCCACCAGGCGTGAGTGCTAGAAGCATGCATCTATGAGATGCTGACGAATTTCACGGCCCTCCTGTGCCTCGCAGACTCCTTGAGGTGCTGCCACATCCCCACCCTCATCATGACCATCTTCAGGTGCTTGCAGTTCTGCGTCAGGGGGCATGGGCACATTTCTACGTACGCACATGTTGTGGAGCATGACACATGCCATCACCATCTTTGCAACCTTCTCATGGCGGTACAGGAGTGCCCCGCCAGACCTGCTGAGGCACCGGAAACGGGTCTTCAGTAGGCCGAATGCCTGTTCAATGACTACACGGGTACGTGAGTGGGCATGGTTGTAGTCCTCCTCATGCTGGTCCCGTGGGTTCCGGACTGGTGTGAGGAGCCATCTCTTCAGTGGATATCCGGCATCACCTGTATGTGGACGATAAACGAATTATGTGGAATGCCATTGCTACGTACGCACCCCCCCCCTTCCTGCCAGGTCATTGCCGCATCACATACCCCACATCATCATGCATGAAATGAGACTCACCGAGTAGCCAGGATCTGTACCCTGCGTGTCGCTCCATGTAGCGTGGTATTGTTGAGTTCCTCAGAACCATAGAATCATGGGTTGATCCAGGGAATCGGGCACAACAATGTGTAATGATCCTGTTGGAGTCACACACCATTTGTACATTCAGAGAATGAAATTGTTTTCGGTTGCGGTACTGGGCCTCCATGGCATGTGGGACGACCAATTCCACATGGGTGCAGTCGATGGCACCAATGCAACCCGGTATGCCGCCAAGTGCATGCAATCCCACTTTTGTGTTGGTAATTTCCTGCTCCGAGCGTGGTAGTGAGATGTAGTCGTCTGCGTGCTGCAGGAGGGCATCGAGCACTTGCAATAGTGTCCGTGAGAACAGTGGCTGAGAAATGCCATGCAACTGTCCGACTGTGTGCTGGTAGGTGCCTGTGGCCAGGAAGTGGAGTACAGACACCACCTTCAGTAGGGGTGGGATGGCGGTTGGGCTATCTATCATGCTGACAAGGTCAGCCTGTGTCATGTCCACAATGGCGGCTATGGTGTCCCGGTCCAAACGGTAGAGGGTGTGGATCTGCTCATCAGTGAGGTTGAACGGATGTGCTTGGAGGCGTGGGATTGCGGGCTGCCTACGTGGTGGTAGTGGCTGTGCTGGCGGCCCTTGCTGGCCCTGCCTTGGCCTCCTCCTCCTCCTGCGTCTCCGCCGTGCGGCCGGTTGTAGTTGGTGTTCGTCTTCTTCTTGAAGTTGGAGTACTTGCAGTGCTATCAGGTCCCCGAGGGCCAACATCGCGAGTCCTGCCGGTAGCATTTCGGAGTGGGTGTGGTTGTGGGAGGAGACTGGGTGTGCAATTTATGTGTTTTCAGGCTGTATGGCCTCCACCTGTGGTGATTCATTCCACCTGTGCAAGCTGCTCTCCCCTTTGGCCGAGCACGTCCCGCACACAACGCTGCAATTCGAGGAATGGCATCTTGCTATTACAATCATGTATTAGTACCCGATGGCCGTGTAACATTGGTTGATATGTTCATTCGGCTATGGTCCCATTGTTTCACATGCATTCTTTGCAGTCGCGAACAGACTTGTGAAGGGTCAGTGGAACGTAGTACTCGAGTTACGGTGGACCCTCATGCATCACTGTACCGAGGTTCACCGACGGGCGGGGCGTGCCATTTGTGAGTGAAGGCAGTTGCCATTTTCACACACAGCCGCACTCGATGCATTAATTTGTGATTTCAAGCGGCCACAGATGCCTTTTCGACGTGATGTTGCAAATGAGGAATTCGAAGGGCGGCGCTTTCGGTCTTCAGCTAGCGGCGAGGAGATGCCCACAGGTCTGACTGCAAATATAACATTCTATTGTTCAGTGTCCTCGGGACAGGGGCCATGGCGAGGATGCAATGATTGATATGAATAGTTTGGGATGCGCAATAGCGAAGTGGATGATGAGGCCGGACGTTCCCAAATACATGTTACTTCACAACACTGGAATTACGGGCTGGGGCACAGTGGATTTTGCAGGCTGCATAACGCACAGACTCAATGGAATTCTCACATGTTATGTGAGTATGGAAACAGGCGTTATCATTACGGGATGAGGGAATGATGAATGGATGCATGGACAGATGATTTGATACGGTGTTTGCCATGTACAGGGCTTCTTGGAATCTGTCCGCCTCCCCTGCGCTATGTGATGCAGGGCTGCCATAGTGGGACCATCGTCTATCTGGCCTTGTTGAGCCCTCCCTGTCTCGACGCGCCTTCAGACACTTGTGTCCATGCACGTTACCAATCCCATCTGATGGATTCTGTTTTCACAGACGCATGCACAGGTACACTCGTTTGTGATGGTGTTTTCACCTCGATATGGATAGTTATGGGTCGCAAGTGGTTTTTGGGTGGTGATGATCCTTTGGAGTGGGCTAGCATGCATATGGCTGTGGATTTAGTGTGATCATTGAAGTGAGTTGTTCGAATGTAGTTCTGATGGCCATACTATTCTTTTTCATTTCTTTTGGTTGACAGGTATCTCCTCCCCTTTTGCCACTGCCATCTGTATGCCACTCCTGCAGATGGCTTTTACTCCCGACACCTGCTGCTTCGTGTTAATCAGTGGAGCAGCATTACGATCTTATGGGACGATCGCCAATGGGCCACATGCCCTTACGCAGTACTAGTGGCTCGGAGCAACATTTCGGCCTTTCAGCTGGACTAGTGCCTCCCTATTGGGACGGCCCTGCGGTTCTAGGCGCTTCCATGTTGCCTTTTCGTACGAGAATGTAGCCCCTGTGTACCATGAAGGAACAGGGCGTCACACAAGAAGTAGCTGGTCATTTATTGCGGATGCAGCCCACAATGGTGAAATGTGTTTTGGAGTTCATGGCCTAATGGCTGTATGGGCTTGGTGAATTTGTTGTGCATTAAATTTCTATTCTGATATGGGCCGTGTGGCGTTCTTCTTTGCAAGTGATGTGGCATATTCCTATTTGGGGAGCGATGTATTGTGAGGAGATCTGCATTGTGTTCCAGCTTCGGAGTATAGTTGCGTGGTACTGTGCTGGGCGCGTTTGCCTACGAAGCCCAGTGAGGTCAGGGGTGAGGGCTGCCAATATGACTGTTTGAATGATGTCATGCTCAGGGGCGGGGGATTAGGTTTTGTGTAACAGATGCCGGTCAGCCAGGTGGATTGGTGGAATGATGTGATTATCGGAATATTGCTGGTCACAGGTGCCTGTGTTTGCGTGCGTTTCTTGGTGGGAGACTGAGGTCATGTCCATTGGTATGGCTTCTGTATTCGTGCCATCTGTGCCCTGCAGCTCCCATTGGCCCCTCTTGTGATTCTTTTGTTCATTGGCATGCATGGGTGACTTGTACATTTCACTGGTTGCTTTGTGACTTCGTTGCACCTACGGGGAGTTGTACTATGTGGCCAGGGAGCGGTGTACAGGCACTCAGTGGGGCCGTTTACGGTTGATTCGCGATGCCGTACTTCTCACCATGGCGGAATGGTACTTTCCGCCGTGCTTGATGGCGTTAAGTACATGTCCGCTAGGGTCGGAATTCGCGTACCCTTGCGCCATGGTGCTAATTACGGTTTGGCATGGCGCGCGCGGTCGTACTTGGTGCAGTTAGCGTTGGCGTTCACTACGGTGTCGCTAATGGCATCGTACTTTACGGTGACGGGTCATAATCGCACCGAGCGCTATTCGATGGCGGTATTGCATTTCCGCCATCGTTTTTCGATTTCCGCCAGGGTCGTAATGAGGGCCAAAGACATTAAATGAGCGAATGCAAAAACATTACCTGAGCGCTCATCTAGGACTTACCTGATCTTTACTGGAACTGCACGTTTCACTTCGGGTCGGCGCCATATCTCCGGCATTCCGAACCCCGGCCCCTATGGGCAAAAGACATCAACATTAGCGCTTTGTTGCAAGAAGTCTCCAAGGAATCTTCATTCATCACCTGAAAAAGACAATGAACATTATTATTTAAAGCTTGAACTTTTGAACTTGCAACAGAACTTTTACAGCGCCTTACCAGTATAATCAAGCTTACCTGAACTCCCATCCAACCTCAACCCAGTGAAGTAACTGGGTTCAACGCGCCCCTGCGTCAGAAGCAGGATGGAGAGCTCGTCCTTTCAGACCTTAAGGTGAGACTTCACGGGGAATCGTGGAAGGGTATCGAGGAGGGTTGGAAGGAAGTGGGAGGCTCGAGCATTATTCCGCCAGATTGTAATACTCCCTTTTCACGTACAGGAGGATATTCCTGCGAGCCAGATTAGCCAGAGTTGAGGGGCCCGTCCTATCCATCTTCAGAGCCCTGCGCTTCACCATTGAAGAGGCATCAGCACTCGAAACCAGGCCAGCGCCTCCGTGGGAATCAGGTGAGCATGACAGAACGCAAAGACTACTCACAATTTCCCACCCGGGCGCTATGGAGGCTTCCGAGACTGACCAGCTGGCCCAGCTTTTGGGGGAATTACGGGCAGAGGTGCACTCAGCCCGCCAGGAGACTAACGCTCTCAAAAGAGAACTGATCCTATCCAAGGAAAGAACAGAGGACCTGGCCAAAAGGTTATTGCAGGCCCAGGCAGGGCACACTCCTTTACCGAATTCCGGTGGTACTTCCACATCAATGGGTTTGAATAACCTGGTACAAATCAATCTACCTGGACACATGCCTTTGGCCCCGCCTGAACGTTTTGCGGGGGACCCCAAGAAAAATGCCGTCTTTATGAACCAATGTCGTTTACACTTTGTATGCAGATCCGGGGCCTTCCCTAACGACCAGACTAAGGTAGCCTTTATACTATCTTACCTCAGTGGCAGTGCTGCCGATTGGTCTATTCCATTGGTAAATGAGGATGATCCCATTCTCCAGGATTTTCAGAGCTTTCAGGCCAGCATGGAAAGATTGTTTGCTCGACACTCTCAAGGACAGGCCCTTGATAACGAACTGCTATCCTTACGACAAGGTAATCAGGAGCTCCTGTCCTACATTGCCACCTTTAATAGACTGGTTGTGGAAACTGGATGGCCAGAAAATAAAAGGATCACATTGTTTCATCGAGGCCTGCGCGGAGAGCTTAAAGATGTTCTAGCTCAGATAGTAAATCCACCCCAGGTCTGCGCAGACTACATAGACTTTGTGGTTGAACTTGATCACAGACTTCAAAATAGAAAAGCAGATCGGTTCAAGTACGAAACCCGAGTACCGATCAAAACCCACGCTAACTCCAAGAGTGCCGATGTATCCGAACCTATGCAAATCGGCGGTGTTAAAGGACCATTAACGCAGAAGGAACGGGAGAGAAGGCGGCAAATGCAACTTTGTCTGTATTGCGGGTGTTACGGTCACTTTCTTCGAAATTGTCCGGTTAAACCACCTAAGAAGGTGGTTGGATCCACTGATAACGATTTATTGACACCTGATTCGGGAAACGAACTAGCCCGACAAGCGTAGGGGTCCGCTTGCCGAGCTTGAAAACAAACTCTTTGACCTCGCATTTTGTCATGCCAATGGTGCTCGTGGACCCAAAACAGCCTCAGCAGTTGCATGCTATAAAAGCATACATCGACAGTGGAGCTATTGGAAATTACGTAGACCGCCAATTGGCTTCCAGGATTAAGCTCCCTCTCCGCCCGAAAGTAACCCAAGATGTCATTACTACCGTAGATGGAACCGAAATAGCCTCATGGCCTGTAACGCATTCCACTGTTGAATTGACACTGGTGGGTCAGGATGGACATCGGGAAGCAATCGTGTTTGATGTGATCAAGGCCCCACAATTTCAAGTAATTCTTGGAATTCCTTGGTTAGAAACACATAATCCAAGAATAAACTGGCGAGCAAAGAAGATAAGTTTTCCTGATTGTGAACCAACTTGTTATCCAAGAAATTCAGCTATGGGTTTAGCCTCAGCAACTTCCACCTCTGTACAGCTACCGTCAGAATACCAAGAATTCCAAGACGTTTTTCAGAAAGAACAGGCTAACACGTTACCTCCCCATCGATCTTATGATTGCCAAATCGATCTGGTACCCAATGCTCAACTACCTTTTAGTAGGATTTATGCTCTTACGGAACCTGAGAACCTGCATTTGCGTCAGTATTTAGATCAGTACCTAGCCAATGGTTTTATTCGCCCGTCCAAGTCTCCTGTCTCTTCAGCTTTGTTCTTCGTGCCGAAAAAAGAGGGCGACCTTAGAACATGTATAGACTATCGCGCCCTAAACCAAATAACGATTAAGAATCGTTATCCTCTGCCCCTGATCCCTGAGCTTATCGACCAGGTGAAAGACGCTAGTGTGTACACCAAGTTAGATCTCCGAGGAGCTTATCACCTGGTGCGTATAAAAGAAGGCGACAAATGGAAGACTGCATTCCGCACCAAATTTGGGCTCTTCGAATATCAGGTGATGCCCTTTGGTTTGTGCAATGCACCTGCTGCCTTTCAGTACTTTATGAATGATGTTTTTCGGGAACTTATTGATGTCTGTGTCATTGTTTATATTGACGACATCTTGGTGTACTCTTCTTCAGAATCCGATCACAGAAAACATGTTAGGGCAGTTCTTGAGAAATTGCGCCAGCACAAACTATTTGCCAAGCTCGAAAAATGTGTTTTTCATACCACAGAAGTTGAGTTTCTCGGATTCATCCTGACACCTCAAGGAGTCCGCATGGACTCACGAAAGGTGGACGCCATCCTCAAATGGCCATCTCCTAGCTCGGTGAAGGGAGTTCAGAGCATGCTTGGCTTTGCCAATTTCTATCGAAGATTCATCCCGGAATTTTCCCGAACAGTCCAACCCATCACAGCTCTCCTAAAGAAAAATAAACGCTTCGAATGGACTCTTGAGGCCGAACAAGCCTTTCAGGACCTGAAAACCAAATTCACCCCTGCACCTGTATTGAGGCACCCGCACCCAGATCTCCCTTACAATGTGGAAACCGACGCATCAAGTTCGGCCATGGGAGCTGTCCTGTCGCAAAGAGACCCAGAAACTAACCAACTACACCCTGTGGCCTTTTGGTCCAGAAAATTCTCTCCTCCTGAAATCAACTACGCAATTACCGACGAAGAGTTACTGGCTATTAAATCTGCTTTCAAGGCTTGGCGTCACTACCTTCTCAGGGCCAGACACACCATCACCGTAATTACGGACCACAGAAATTTGCAGTATTTAAAGACGGCCAGAGCTCAATCTTCACGACAACTCCGATGGGCTCTATTCTTTGCGGAATTTGATTTTGTAATTACCTATCGCCCTGGCTGCAAGAATGGTAAAGCAGACGCCTTATCCCGGATTGGCATGGAAGAACCCAATTCGAGTTTAGAACCTGTGCCAATCATACCTGAACAAAGAATCTTAGGCTTAACTTCATTGCAAACTATTGAGGATATCCAAACGCAAGTAAAACAACTTCTAGACTCTTCAGCCTTACTGGAATGGAGTCAAAAGGGTCCTCATTACACCGTTAAGGATGATTTACCCTACTTCCAGGAGCGGTTGTTTCTGCCAAGTAAAGAATTGCAGGAACTTGTTATTGCCCATCATCATGAATCATTAATGGAAGGACACCCTGGTATCGCTAAAACGGAGGAAAAAATCAAACGCCACTTCTGGTGGCCTTCTTGGAGAAAAGACATAAAGTCTTTTGTGTTGTCTTGCGGAATTTGCGCCCAAAACAAGGGTCAAAAGAAAAGGCCAGCCGGCCTACTTCAACCCTTGGATATTCCACCGGCACCATGGCACACCTTGTCAATGGACTTTATAACTGACCTGCCTCCTTGTGGTGGTTACAACACTATCCTTGTAATTGTGGATCTATTCTCCAAAATGGCCCACTTTATCCCTTTAAAAGGGTTGCCTTCAGCTTCCACCTTGGCCAAGGAATTTCTGGAGAATATAGTTCGCATACATGGTTTCCCTTCCATATTAGTCTCGGATCGTGGAAGTCAATTTATCTCCCATTTTTGGAAGAAGTGTTGTCAACTAGCACAAATAGATGTGCGGTTATCCACCAGCCACCACCCCCAGACCGACGGACAAACTGAGAGAACCAATCAGACTCTCGAGCAATATCTTCGGTGCATGTTACACCAATCCGAGTTGAATTGGAAAGACATCCTTTGGATCGCAGAATACGCATACAACAATTCAGTGCATTCTGGAACCAGACAAACTCCTTTTTATACTTTGTATGGTCACCATCCTCGGACCTCTGACCTAGATCCACCTCCGACCCTGGAAATGCCCGCAATAAATCATCTGCATTCCACAATAACCCGAGTCTTCAAAGAAGCTGCAACTCATTTACAGCAAGCCAAGAAAAAGTATAAAGAAAACGCTGATTTGCACCGAAATAAAACTCCTCCTTACCAAGTAGGAGACCAGGTATGGCTAGCAACTAAACATTTACCCCTCAAGGGCCCGCAATCCTTCAATCCCAGATTCATAGGACCTTATCCCATCAAAGCTATAATCAACACAGTGGCCTTTAAACTGGATTTACCGTCCAACATGCGTATTCATCCAGTTTTTCATGCGTCACTTTTGAAGCCAGTACAACCAGGAACCCGACTGTCCAAGCCTCCAGACCCAGTTCAAATCGAAGGGGAATTAGAATTCGAAGTTAAAGACATTTTAGACTCCAAGGTGTTAAAGTCGAAACTCTTCTATCTTGTTGACTGGAAGGGATATGGACCTCAGGAGAGATTGTGGGAGCCTAGTAACCATGTTCACGCACCTCGATTAATACAAAGGTTCCACCGGAGATTTCCGAACAAGCCAAAACCCCCGGAGGGAACAACCTTGGGAGGGGCCTTGAGGGGGGGTACTGTCATGATGCCTACCTCCAAGGAGCCAGGTCCGACCCAGCAACCCCAGAGGCAGGCATCATTCCCCCCAGGGAAGTTCCAGCGTGCCCAAGCTGGGGCCCTTTGGACGCAGTCCTGGCGCCTTAGGCGCCAGGCTCATGTTGGACCCCAGTCCTGGCGCCTTAGGCGCCAGGCTCATAAAGCTGGACATGTGTTCAAGTGTTTTAGTGTGCACTTACCTGATGCAGACCATGCTGCTACATCCAGACCCTCTTGAGGCCTGAATGGGACTACTTTACCTGTGGGGACTACTTTCCACTCGGGTGTGGTCGGGGAAGGATACATACCTGATCGGTGGAAGGATACATACCTGGAACTTCTTCCAAAGCTATTTAAACCCCACCGAACAGTCATACGTGCTTCGCGTTGTTCTGCACCTAGCAGCTGGACGCTCACCGTGTCTGCTCCTGCTTCTGGACTTCAGCCACGCCTGTCAGCATCCTGGGTCACCTGCAAAGGGTGATAAGAAGAGAATTGGAGAGGAAGAAGGCCTTAGCTGCTAAACCTGCATCACAGAGACATCTCACCAACGATCCTGAAAAGGAAGACATCATTTTTAAAAGCATTTCGCTCCGATCGCTGCAGCGCTGCATTTCACTCTTCTTTCTTGGGCGCCTCCATCTTCAGCAGCGATCATCCGGATCCGCAGCCACTTCCCAGGGCCTAGAGAGAAAAAAACAAGAACTAGGTGAGAGAAAGAAGGGAATAGGAAAAGCTCAGTTTCCTTCTAAGACTTACCTGTTGGGTCATTCGCATTTCATTTCGGGTCTTGCTGTTTCCAGGCATTTTCCAGACCCCGGCCCCTATGGGGAAAAAAGACGAAGACATTAAATGAGCGAATGCAAAAACATTACCTGAGCGCTCATCTAGGACTTACCTGATCTTTACTGGAACTGCACGTTTCACTTCGGGTCGGCGCCATATCTCCGGCATTCCGAACCCCGGCCCCTATGGGCAAAAGACATCAACATTAGCGCTTTGTTGCAAGAAGTCTCCAAGGAATCTTCATTCATCACCTGAAAAAGACAATGAACATTATTATTTAAAGCTTGAACTTTTGAACTTGCAACAGAACTTTTACAGCGCCTTACCAGTATAATCAAGCTTACCTGAACTCCCATCCAACCTCAATCCAGTGAAGTAACTGGTTCAACGCGCCCCTGCGTCAGAAGCAGGATGGAGAGCTCGTCCTTTCAGACCCTAAGGTGAGACTTCACGGGGAATCGTGGAAGGCTATCGAGGAGGGTTGGAAGGAAGTGGGAGGCTCGAGCATTATTCCGCCAGATTGTAATACTCCCTTTTCACGTACAGGAGGATATTCCTGCGAGCCAGATTAGCCAGAGTTGAGGGGCCCGTCCTATCCATCTTCAGAGCCCTGCGCTTCACCATTGAAGAGGCATCAGCACTCGAAACCAGGCCAGCGCCTCCGTGGGAATCAGGTGAGCGTGACACCAATGCTGGAGGGAGGGAAGAAAAAGTCAGCGGAGCAGCCGAAACAAACCACGTTGGAAACATTTGCTATAAGAAATTACCAAAGAAGACTCCAAGGCCTTAGATTAACACTGGAAGGGAAATGACCCGGAGCCTCAGCCAGAGAGTAGGACAGCAGAATCCTGGAGGCCATTGCAGCCTTGAAAGTGTCCATGGAGACCCACATAGGAGATATGAAAGGTCATATGGGCCTCTTAAGACAAGATGAGCGCAACCTGGCTAGCAAAGTGGCGCACACCGAAAAGGAATTGTAAAACATCTGAACCTCCACAAAAGAATTACAGAAAACAATCCAAAACTTGAAGACAAAGGTCAGATTGCTGCAAGATGGAGCCGAGGACACAGAGGGGAGGATGAGAAGAAGCAACTTTTGGATGTTGGGGCTACCAGAAGGGGTGGAAGGCAGGGACCCCACCACCTACATGAAAAATATGTTCCTCCAGGAACTGGGACTTGGAACATTAGCACAAGGGTTTGCAGTGGAAAGGGTACATCGTGCCCCTCCAGGGGCACCCCCTCAGCCCATTATTGCCAGCATTTTTAATTACTGGGACAAGGAAAAGATCTTAGCCTTCTCAAGGTCTGGAGGAGAGATTCATCGCGGATCAGCTACACTGGCGATCTACCCAGATTATACCATGTATGTCCAAAGAATAAGAGGTCAGTTTATCCCAACGAAATAAAGACTCTGACGTGAGTACATAAAATGCATGCTCCTCTACCCAATAAAGTTAAAAGTAATACACAAGGGAAAGTCCTTGTTTTTTAAAACCCCAGAAGAGGGGAATGCCTGGATGGATGAGAATCGGAAGGAACAGATGGCGGAGAGAAAGATACCTGTAGAGCTGCCAGGCGAATGTCACGACCCTCGGCCAAAACCCCCTCTGGCAAACCCATTGGCCAGGTGGAGTCAGGACTCGGGCCTCTAGAGCCTGGCATCCTCTTCCAAAACCCTCTTGGGGCCAGTCCTGGTGACTATGGCACCAGGCTCATACACCATGAAAAACAATGTGCTTGGGAACTACTTTATTGTGTTGTCAGGCAACATGGAGGCATCGACATAGCTTGGTTCCTCAGAACCAAGCTATGAGGTCTAGTATTTTGGGTGTGGCAGCCTAGGGACTATTTTACCTGGACTATTTTGTTGAGGCTATTTAAACCACACCCGAGCAAGACAACACGCTTCGTGTTACTTTGCAGCTTGCAACGTGACACTCACCGTGTCCAGCTTTACTCCCGAACCTCGGAGAAGCAGAACCTGCATGGAGACAAAAGGAACATCATTAGCAGCAGCATCTTACCTGCAGTCTTCATCATTAGTTACTCACAGCTCCTGAGAACAGCTTTCCTTGGATCTGCACGCCTCCCAGACTGCACGCCTGAAAGAGGAAGATAGAGGCAACATTAAGAAAGCAGAAGAGAGACAGGGCGCTAGAGAGCCGTCCAAGATGGCAGCTCACTAGAGAGCTCCACACCTGTCCCGAGAAAGATCCTGGCAAAATAGCTTCATACACCCCCAAATCCCCCTCCATCGGTCACAATATCGTGTCCCAAGACAAAAGCGTCTGGCGGGTACCAGTTTCAATGCCATCTGCCAACATCCTGGTCAACGCAGCGTCGGCAGGAGAAAGGCTGCAACAGTGCTGCACTACGGCAACGTGGTGATCGATCCTCTGGCAACATCCTCACCCAAGTGACCGCCCTCGGTCCCAACCAAAGTGCAGGCTGCTGAGCAAAGAGAACAGCACCCGGGCCCCCTGGAGGGGGTGCCTGTGGCGGGCCGGAGATCCGCGGCCAAGAGCATAGCGGAGGCGGCTGAGAACCCGCCCGGCCTACCTGCGACATCGGGCCTCTAGTCGGGCTGGGTGCTGCCGTTCGCCTTCGGCTCACGGGGCCCTCCAGACACAGCCAAAGCGGAGAGGGAAGGAGCCCAGACACACCACCGGCGCCAGGTAGGAGAAACGTCGCCCCAACCTCGTCCACCCGGCCCGGGTCTCCGGCCCGGCCTGCAGGCTCCCGAGCAGCTGGTGGACGGGCCCAGCCCTGCCCCTCCGACCCCGTACGGGTGACATTCGCTGGAGCCTGTGACGATCCACAAGCCTCTGACTCCTCAAAATCCCAACGGCCCCAGCCCCACCTCCAGCGAACGTTCAGCCAACATTGTAGATTGCTGTCAGACAACCAGTGCGGTGAGCAGGCGAGAGGCCCACGTGGCTACTCCAGCCAGGCTCCTCTGGCCCGGCTGAGGAAGAACATTAAAGCCCTCGGCATGCTACGAACTCTCCAGCTCCTCAAACCCAAACTGCTCCAGGCCCTAACATCGCCAAACGCTCCGCCAACAGTACCCTGATCACGGCCAAGCAAACAAAGGGCACAGCACAGAGCGAAGATTCACCGCTTGGGCCCGTAGCGCTGCCCAAACACCCTCAGCAGCCGGGGTAGCCCCCAGCCTACCCGACAGAGGAATAGCCTGCAACTCCCACACAAAAGTAGCAGGGTGGAAAAGTGGACCTTAATATTGGCAACGACAAGCCCCACCAACGCTGCGATAACTCCACGAAAGCTCCAGCTACCAGCACGGCAGCGGCAGCCACGAGGAAAGCTCCTGTTGTTATTCTGAGACCCAACATCGGGGCTCGACAATCACTGCCCCACATAAATATCACTCAAGCCGCCCACTCAATCTTCCGCCGGAATCAGAACGCATAAGACCAGTAGCACCCCCAGGTCAGTCGAGTGTGCCCTCTACAACCGGAGGCGTAACTCCAAACAGCACACGCTCATCCGAGCTGAGAGCCGCGCCGCCGACCCAGCAAAGTAAAGAAACCACACCAGCATGGGCAAAACTGACAAATCGCAGCAAAAATTAATGTTAGAAACCGGGGCCATAGCCAAAACTCCCAAGCAGACGAATCGAGAAATAGCACCAGCACCAAGCATGGAACAGGAAACCGAATCAACACCCCCCCAATCTCTCGACATACGAGAAATACTGCTCAAACTCAAAATAGGCATAGGCAACCTAGATGCCAAAATCGACACCCTCTCATCCAAAGTGGACCAAATACAACACCGCCTTGATAAACATGGCGAAAGGCTAGACACCGTAGAACAGAGGGTCTCCGATCTTGAAGACAACGCCACATCCCTGTCCTCCAAAGTGACATCACTAGAGCGCCAAGTAAAAGAAATCCTGCGAAAATGGAAGACTTTGTGGAACATCTATGCAAAGAAATCTTCGGAGCAACCACCTTCTCGCCTCTATTCGTAGTTGAAAGGACTCACAGGATTCCAACCAATCGCCCAATCCCAGGAACGGCACCTCGCCCTATCATCGCCAAACTGCTGAATTTCAGAGACCGCACCCTAATACTCAGGCTAGCCAGGGACAAGGGCGACATTCAATACGATGGCGACAAAGTCCAAATTTTCCCTGATTTCTCACCGGCGGTGCAAGCATCCCGCAGAGCCTTCGGTGGAGTTAAGCGCTGCCTCCGAGAGGAACAAATCCAATATTCAATGCTCTTTCCAGCCAAATTACGCATCCTCCATGCTGAAAAAACACAATTCTTCACGTCACCAGAGGAGGCCAACACCTGTCATGATGCCCGCTCCCGGGGAACCGGTTCAAGCCATACGTCCCCGAAAGCGGACATCCAGTCCCCAAGGAAGGACCCAGCAACCCCATATAGGGGACCTTTGGACAGTGTCCTGGCGCCTATGGCGCCAGGCTCATAAACGACATCAGTCCTGGCGCCATAGGCGCCAGGCTCATTATGGAAGTGCTTGGGTGCACTTACCTGATGCAGACCATGCTGCAGGATCCCGGCCTCCTTGAGGCCTGTAAGGAACTACTTTACCTGTGGGACTTATTTACCATCCGGGCGTGGTCGGGGAAGGATACATACCTGATTGGAGGAAGGATACATTCCTGGAACTTCTTTCAAGGCTATTTAAACCCCACCCGAACAGCCACACGTGCTTTGCGTTGTTCTGCATCTAGCAGCTGGACGCTCACCGTGTCTGCTCCTGCATCCTGACTTCTGCCACGCCTGCCAGCATCCTGGATCACCTGCAAAGGAAGAGAAGAAGAGAACAGAAGAAGGAAAAGTCCTTACCTGCTAAATCCGCATCCCAGAGACATCTTGCTTACCTGATGCAGACCATGCTGCAGGATCCCGGTCTCCTTGAGGCCTGTAAGGAACTACTTTACCTGTGGGACTAATTTACCATCCGGGCGTGGTCGGGGAAGGATACATACCTGATTGGAGGAAGGATACATTCCTGGAACTTCTTTCAAGGCTATTTAAACCCCACCCGAACAGCCACATGTGCTTCGCGTTGTTCTGCATCTAGCAGCTGGACGCTCACCGTGTCTGCTCCTGCATCCTGACTTCTGCCACGCCTGCCAGCATCCTGGATCACCTGCAAAGGAAGAGAAGAAGAGAACAGAAGAAGGAAAAGTCCTTACCTGCTAAATCCGCATCCCGGAGACATCTCGCTGACAATCCTGGAAAGGAAGACTTATTTAAAAGCTCATTGCATTGATCGTTGCAGCGCCGCATTCCACTCACCTTTACAGGGCGCCTCCATGTTCAGCAGCGATCATCCGGATTCGCAGTCATGCCCCAGCGCCTAGGGAGAAAAAGACCAGAACAAAAGGTGAGAGAGAGAGAAGGGAATAAGGAAAGCTAAATCTCCATGTTAAGACTTACCTGTTGATTCAATCCATCTTCATTTCGGGTCCGCACCGCATCCTGGCATTTCCGGACCCCAGCCCCTATGGGGAAAAAGACACTAGCATTAGTACATTAATGCGTGGACACAAGGGGAACCTCTTATCAAAAAACTTACCTGGAAGCCAAGCAAGTTTGGTTCTCACCAATCCGAGAATCCAGTGAAGTAACTGGATACCAACGCGCCCCTGCATCAGAAGCAGGATGGAGAGCTCGTCCTTCCAGACCCTAAGGTGAGACGCTACGAGGAATCACAGAAGGGTTTCACCTACAGAAGGATACTTCTGGGAGCCAGACAAGCCAGATTTGGGGGCCCGGTCCAGTCCGTCTTCCGAACCCTGCGCATCACCTTAGAAGAGGTCACAGCAGCGCAAACCAGGCCAGCACCTCCGTGGGAGTCAGGTGAGCGTTACAACACCTTTCCAGACAATATTGGATGCCGCCCATTACGTGAAATGCCCAGACCACGAAGGAGAGAGAGGAACGGGAGCGATCCGCCCAGAAAATAGCTTCACATCCAGCTCGACTTGGGGGATCGGAACATGAGCAAAGGTCTGTTATATACACCTCTTGATAGGTGTTCCTTGGAGGGCACCAGCGCCCCGAGCACAGCACTGTTCACTAAGTTATCTAGGGAGGGGTTATCTTTGGGCGGGTTGGGGGTTGCCCGACAGGGAGGGGAAAAGGGAAGTTGGGACTCAAGTTGGGGGAAGAGTTCCCAGAAGAAACAAGCCAGCAGTTTGAGACGTGCACCGACCAGGGCCAAAACCGGCCCCACCCGATCCCGACCGGGACCAACGACTCCACTTCGAATATATGAATATCTTTTTCAGAACGACAAGCACTCAAGAAAAGCCGCTTTAAGCACCCAAAAACACCAAACAGAAACAAAGCAGCAGAAACGACATAGCAACACTAAGCAAATTCAAACTAGCCACATGGAACATTAAAGGGGGCAACCAGCCTTCCAAAACAAGGAAGTTGTTACACTACCTCCGTCGTCATAACGGCGATGTGGCCCTTATTCAAGAGACGCACTTACGACCTAACTCAGAAAACCAATGGGCAAAAACATGGGGTTGCCACAGATACTTCGCCTCGTTCTCATCATACGCAAGTGTCGCCATACTTATTAATAAAACAACAAATTTCAAGCTAATCCGGACCCAGAACGACTCCGAAGGAAGAACACTGCTCGTCCACGGAACCATAGACGGGGAAGAAATAATCATGATCAACTCCTATGGCCCCAACATAGATGGCTCCAATAACTTCGACTAGGTCCAGACCCACATTGAATCAAACAGGGAAGCCCCAATAATATGGGGTGGCGATCTAAATACCCCGCTCGATCCACGCATAGACAAAACACACAAGACAACCGCCCCACGCTCCAAGGCGAGTCTACAAATAACCGAAATATGCAAAGCACATGATCTCATTGACATAAGGAGAAGCAAACACTGTGACTCTCAGGAATTCACTTTTTACTCCTGGGTATACAAATCCAGCTTGAGACTCGATTACATCTTTGTGTCGGCTCATAGTAGACTTCAATGGGGTGAATGCCAAATTCTCCCCAGGTCCATCTCAGATCATTCAGCGTCACCTTAGTGTGCACAACATCTCGGAGCGACTTCACCAGACGCCAATGGAGATTCAAGCACAGAGCCCTCCAAGATCAAATCTTTGCCGATGAACTGCGTTCTGAATTGAGCACATTTCCAGAGATAAACCAAGGCACGGTAGCATCGCCGGGAACACTCTGGGAGACACTGAAATGTTTCATCAGAGGGGGGTGCCTAGCAAAGGAAAATGGAATCCTAAGGAGGTTGAAGAAAGAATTAAACACATGAGAAGATCGCCTCAAAACACTTGAACAAGCAGCAACAGTCACAAATACTCCCAGCTCGCTAGCAGCACTTAAGACAGAACTAGAAACCTTCAGAACACTAGCAGACAGAGAAGCCAAATTCCTAGCAAGTCACCACAAGATCTGCCAGTACGGCGAAAGTCAACGACCCGGTGCACTACTTGCAAGACTGATCACCGCAGAACGAAAACCCACGACAGTCGAAGCAGTACTGGACACATCGGGAACCCTTGTGTACTCTGAAAATGACATGTTAGAAACATTCTGTAAATTTTACCAAAATCTATATAACTCCAATTATTCCAGGGATGCTACCGAAATAACACAATACCTAAACACAACCGAACTATATTGGACGAGTGCCGAGTTACGTGAGCCGTTGAACGCACCCATCACTACAGAAGAGATCCTAGAAGTCATCAAGGAATTTCCGAGCACCAAAGCCCCAGGATCTGACGGCCTAACAGGTGAATTTTACAAATTCTTCGCGGACATTCTAGCCCCGCTCCTACTCCAGGTCTACAAAGAAGCCATAGCAAAAGACCAGGTACCACCAACACTCTACATGGCGAATATCATTCTCCTACACAAAACAGGTAAACCCAAGGAAGATTGTGCCTCCTACAGGCCCATATCGCTACTAAATTTTGATAACAAAATCTTTGCAAAAATCCTGACTAAAAGGTTGATGCCACTCATGCCCGCAATGGTGCTGGCGGGCCAAGCCGGATTAGTTCCAGGCAGAAACACATCATTCGGCCTCAGAAGAATGTTCGGAGCAATGGAGGCCCTTAACCCAGAAGACCAAGCGGTAGCAGTGCTTCCCGACGCTGAGAAAGCGTTCGACTCTGTGGAATGGCCCTTTCTATTTGCAATATTAGAATGAATGGGCCTCGGCAAACAATTTATTCAAATGATAGGCCTCCTCTACAAACACCCAACATCTAAAATTAAACTTGGAAACAAAAGCTCCTCCGAAATCCTCCTACACAGAGGGACCAGACAGGGCTGCCCACTGTCAGCATTGCTCATCGCCCTGGTCATGGAACCCCTAGCGTCCGACCTAAGGCTTTATCACCTGCACAGAGGACTCGCCTTCGGCCCGCACAAATTGGTGGTTTCACTATATGCCGACGACATAGCACTCTTCCTTCGCGACACACACGACAACCTGAACCCAGTGATGCGAGCAGTTCTCAAATTCGGTAACTTCTCAGGACTAAAAATCAATAATTCAAAATCGATAATCTTCCCTCTCACAGAATCAACCAAAGATTTCCAGGACGACTTTGGCTTCCACTGGCAACACTCGAAGGTCCAATATCTAGGGATTCTTATGTCCAGATCCAACACTGACATCATGCAAGACAACTACAAGACGACACTCGACACTATCCAAGCTAAAGCGAACAGATGGAAAACGCTTCCCATCACACTTTGGGGCAGAGTGTCCCTAGCGAAAATGGTAATTCTCCCCAAACTACTCTATCTCTTCACAAATATTCCTCTACTACTCACACAAAAATTCTTACAACGAATCAAGTCCATCCTTCTCGACCTAGTCTGGGTGGGCAGGGTTACCCGAGTAGCACACAGCACTATGATCCTGCCCATAACGCAAGGCAGACTGGCTTTATCCGATATAGAAGGCTACTACTGGGCAGCTCAAGCCCAGTTCCTGAGCCATTGGTATGCAACACATTCCATCCGGCCACACGTGCAAATCGAAAGAGCTCTAGCAACACCCTATCTACTTTGTGCAGTCATATTCAACGAACCACCGACACCTTCAACACCGATGAACACAATGGTCACGACGCACACGGAAAAAAATTGCTAAAAGAAATGGAATCCAAACCAGATACTCTCTCCTCCTTCCGGTGAGAAGCATTCCAGGGATACCTATAACATCGGAAAAAGTGTTCCAGCTATGGACCAAGAAATTGCAAATCCACTCGTTGGGCGACCTGTTTCCAAACGGCACGTTCCTGTTGATCCAAGAAGCCAGCGACAAAGGAAGTGACAACGCCCTGGACGTCTTCATGTACTACCGAACCCGACACACCATGCAAACCAACATTGCTACATTCCCACTCCAACCCCCGACATGGCCACTGCTCCACAAAGTGATACAGGCCCAAGGTGATGGCCGCCTGGTGTCAAATATCTATAAAGCCCTGTTAACTGAAAAACTCACATGCTGCTCAAAAGCTCGAACAAGGTGGGAGAGAGATCTGGACATTACAATACCTGATGAAGACTGGTCATACATACTTCGACTCACAAAGTAAGTGGCAATAAACACAAGGTACAAACAAATTCACTTCAACTTTGTCCATCAGGTCTACCACACTCCAGCAAAACTGCACACCCAGAGGACGACAATATCCACCTCCTGCTCTCGCTGCGGGCACTCGGAAGCCGACTTTGTCCACCTGGCATGGTCCTGCCCCGAAATAGGAGTGTTCTGGACATCGGTCCTAGGGAAAATTTCAGCAATAATCAGAGTGCAACTGGATCCCGACCCAACACTGACCATGTTGGGCTTAACCAACCAATTACCAGAATATACCAGAAAACTGGCAAACCTACTCCTTGTGAACTACATATGGACTCTGCCCCTCCACGCACGTCCCCCAGATATCTGGGGCCTCTACATAGCATACCTGTTAGATGCAGACGACGACACGATCTCACAGTCTCCACCACTAATACAAAACCGACACGAACAACTGGAAACCTCAACCTCAACAGTAGCAACGAGTGCCGAACAACGACGACAATAGAACTGATAAGAAACTGTGCTAAATATCAAGTGGGGACCGAACCGAGGGAGGGAGGGGGGGTAAGGGGTCACGCTGACCGGTGCACGGTCTTGTAATGTCATATCATATCATTGTTGTAAAACCAATAAAGAAAGTTACCAAAAAAAAGAAAGCAGAAGAGACATTGCAAATTACAAACTGCTCAAAAGGCTTACCTGGTTGGTCGCCTCTCGGCTGGCACCACTCCGGAAAATTCCACACGCGCTGAAGAACACCGCGACCTGCAATGAAAGAAGACAAAACAGGTTAGCAAAGGCAAGCCATCGCAGCGCTGAGCATAGCGCTTACTTAGCGCATCACAGTGCTCTTAAAGCGGCATCATTTAGCAGCGGGGCTCAACCAAGCCAGTTCGCCGCGCTGAAGCTCCGCATACCTAAGGGAGAAAAAGAGACATTATTAAACAAGAGAGGCATGCAGGATAGCAAAAATACTAAAAAACAGCTATAGGACCTACCTGAACGATATCAAACGGGCCGGCGTCAGTGAAGTAACTGGACCGCACACGCCCACGAAAGACAACGCGCCCCATGCAAGAAGGCAGGACAGAGAGCACGCCTAACTCTACCACACGGTGAGGAGAGGGCCCCTGAGGGGCTGAAATCAATCGGGGGTGGAGGGAGGATACTCACCCCGGTCAGCCAGTCCTGAACACAGTCCTCCTGTATTTTCAGGCAGAACCTTCCCTGCAGACCACATCTGGGCAAAACTGACAAGCATACCAACAAGTAACCCGGCTGGGTGGCATCCCTGTGGATACCAGGTGAGCGTAACAGCAAAGGGAAGCAGTAATGTATACATTTGACATTGAATGCACAGTCCTTAAATGTGAACAAGGGTGGGGAGGTCAGGAACTTGGTTGCAGAACTTTCTTTGTTTAAAAACACATTAAAAGAAATAAAACCCGTTTGGATCTTTGTGGGACGGACCAGCGACTGGGAACCTCCAATTCCAGGTTACATTCTGCCCTATGGGTCTATGGGTTCTGTTTTCTTTTCAACTCCTCGTATAAGGAGTAATTAGAGTACTGAGTAGTACTTGGCCACCAGATCCCAAGGTATGCGGGAACAAAAGGTGGTTGACCCTTCATGGGAAAATTCCAGTGGCGGTGTGTCCATGTTTATGTTGGGGAAAGTTTGTTTCAGTTACAACACGGCTTAATTAGTTTCACGGCAGGAACCCAGGAGTTGGCAGGATGGTATAATGCAGGGTCGGTGCTCTCCAAGAGGTGGGGAGAGAGCAGGTAGTGGGGGGGGGCAAAAAAACCTGATGGCAAAGACACTAGAAATCTTCTCCTGTGACGTAAGGGGGCTAAATAATTATGTTGTGATAGTGGCAACGTACCTGCATCGTAAGGGGATCCAGATAGCCCTACTACAGGAGACACATTTTACATCAACAAAACAGTCTGAAGTACTAAGAAAACGGGTCAGGAAAGGATTTGGATAGGTATATTCTAATTATGCAAGGGGAGTCCTCATCTGGGTGGCCCCCACAGAGCCCTTTCAGCAGATATGAGTTCATACAGATATGGAAGGTAGACTGGTACTGGTACACAGGTTTCTGGACAGGAGGGAGTTCTGTATTATCAATATGTATGCACCCAATCATAGTGCAGCCACCTTCTTTCACTCCTGAAATGTTAGATTAGCCACCTTTAGAGGTGTGACATGGATCTAGGGGGCAGACTTTATATGCGCAATGGACCCGGCGCTGGACAGATCAGACTGTGAACACTTATTGCCATCCCCCCGACCAAAGTCCTGACAATGATGACACAAGAATTAGAATTACAGGAGATATGGAGATGGTTACATGTACCAAAGAAAGAATTTTAATACTACTTGGGTGTGCATAAAGTATACACGAGAATAAATTACTTCTTTACTGGGACAGTGGTGGAAATGGAAAAACTGTAAAAGGGGATCCAACAAGGGCCGTGGGGGTGGAGTTTGGAGGTAGGGCGGCGAAGTGCAGAGGGGGCAGAGTTCCAAAGAGGCGCAGCTGGTAGTTGGACTACACTCAAAGGATATTTTCTAAATAATATTTAAAAAATGGTGCAATTTCTTTCATGCTGCTTCTTTCCAAACTCCACACTGTACATCAATTCAACTTTAAATCACTTCCATGGCAGTGGTGCACCCAAAATACTGTTGGCAATGGAGTGTTTTTACTACATTAAGGGATCCATAGACACCCTGTACAGTAGAAGGCTACCAGGGTAGGCCAGCACGTTGAGAGACCCTTGCTGAGATGTTATACATTCAGAACTGGTTGTTAATCGCATGACTTTTTGTAATTCCTTTTAAAAAAACAAGTGCTAAAAAATATGTTAGGCCAGCGCATGGGTTGGGCTGGTCGCTTACTTATTTTCAGGTTGGAGGTGGGGTATTTCTGCCCATGTAGTGAAAATCAAAAGATGGCACCCATGAACCCACATTTTAATTTCCTAAAAACTGCTGTCAGCACAACAGAAGCATCTATTTGTGATAAACCAGTTTGCAAGCATATAAAATCTTTATAAATATAACCTGCGATAAAACAAAAATGGGACAAACAAATTGGTAGTCCGACAAAAAAAAGAATTCAAAGAAAACTAGTGAATGCCAGCATCATTTTACAGTTTGCAAATAATTTTAGTTTTTCTACGGAAGTGTGAAATGTACATTTGGAAATCAATAGTGGAGAGCCTGCTTTCAACAGTGATGCCCCCTCCCAGTTATATTCATGGCCCATTGATTCCTGTGGTGTCCCTTTCAGGCCAGAAGAAAAAAAAACAGGCTAAGCAACAAAGCCTGCAGACGCGCGAATGAGGGCCGGTGAAAGGAGCACAGCACAGATTGGATCACTGAGCTCACAGCTTCCCTTGGAAGCTGGGGTGCGTTATAGCCGGGTCAGGGCTAAGGCAAGCCGGGTCACGCGATCCAGACAGACATCTCATGCCGGATCTCAGACCTGGCAAGAGCCGGGCCATTGGCAAGTGCTGTATGGGGATAGACCAGTTGGGCAACTTTGTGAGTGCCTCCTACGAAGGGAGGACACTCTCAGACCACTCACCCTTAGTGGAAGTGTGGATATTTAGTAACCAACTTACGCGATGGCCCATTCAGGGAAGAACTGGGTCGGCAGATAGAATAATATTTTTATTTCAAAATGGGTAGTGTTAAAGGAACGGGGACCCTGTGGGACGCTTCCAAGGTGGTGGTCAGAGGCGCAACCATAGCCATGGTAGGGGGGGTTGGAAAGAACTAGAGCAGCAACTGGCAAACACAAAGGCCAAGATTAGGCAGATAGAAGGACCCGGGATAAAGAAGATGGAACAGGCACGGAGGCTCAAAGAACTTAGACAAGACTGTTTAGAGCACTGGGAATGGCTGGGGAGATACAGCTTTGCAAGATATTCCGAAAAACAGCATGGGCAAGGGGACAAGCCAGGTAGGTTGTTAGCCTGGTAAACAAGAGGCATGGAAGCCCGGGAAGGGATTACTGAAATAATTGCTGGATGTGGGGAAAGTGGACATTACAAAAAGAAATCAATGAGACCTTTTGGTCCTTTTACCAGAACCTATACAAGGACTCGGAAGACACCAAAGACAAGAGATAGCAGATACCCTGTCTGATATTGACTTGCCCACACCTAACACGGAGCAAAGGAAGATGTTAGACACGCCGCTAACAATAGAAGAGTTGAGGGATGTGATAACTACGCGACCGGCCCCCTGACAGGTTGGATTTATCAGGTTTACTAGAAATGATGAATAGAACACAGAAGGGAAAAAATGCAAGGAGATTGGAGGGGCAATTGATTACCTGAAGCACCTGTGGGAAGAGAATGCCAGAGACTTTTAAGAAGACAATATCCGTGTTTACAGTTCTTGTTTGGTTGAGGAGAAGGTGGGGGGGGATTTTGAAGCATGTGAAATGAGTGAGCTCAAACAGAATTCTGTACTTTAAGAAAATGGTTGGATTAAGTTGTATAATAAACATTTATATATATTTTAAACCAAAGTGACACACACATAGATGGAGTCTACGCTCAGTGGATGCTCTACTGTGGGAACTACAAACCTAAACAAACAGCAAGGGGCTAAAACCTTTTCAATGCAGGATCTTTAAACTATGTAATTCAGAATAATGGGAATTGAAACAAATTTATGAAATTCAAGAAACATCCACAAACATGGCCATGTACTTAGCAAACTGCAAGAGAATCACCAGGGGAAACTAAGCAGCACACATCCATCTACAATCTAAAGTATGTATTGAAAGTTGCAGCATTAAGACTTAAATAGCATAACATAACCAATCCATCTACATAAACCACACCCAGAACAAAGAAAACCCCTGCCTAAAAATATATGTGACAAAGCTCAAAAGGTTAAGCATTCACTGGTGATATTGCTATGTGAACTTCAGGTCACAGGTGCAGCTCCTGAAGGATCAACTATGCCTCAACTCTTAAAAGGTTGATGAACTTAGTGCAAGTTTAGATTGGGCAAACATGCATGCATGTAAAATGTTCTATGTAAAGCACTCCAGATACATGCATGCTTTATTATTCCAAGATGGCTGATAGGTAAGTCATCACAACATGGTTTGAGGGGGTCAGAATGCGAGACAAAAACACAAAGGTCTAGTTTTCTGAATGTTTGCCATTTATTAAAGTAAAAAAGGGTGAGATAAATGCCTATCTTTCCCTATTCTAACGAGGATGTCCCTACCTAGTAAACTAAAACTAAAGAAAGATGACTTAGTGTCCACAAAATGTCTCTGACCCTCACACAAATACATACAACAAAAGTATACAAGGAATATTTGGCTGTCTGACAGTTCCGCAAAACAATATAAAAGTTCAAAAGTATAGATTTTAGAAAGTACTCATTGTGATCAGGGGTGGGCTGCCTTCCCCTGGATCAATTCAGGAGTATCCTTAGAAAAGTTCTGATTCAACAAAGTTCTGTTCAGTTCAACACAAAATGTCTTTTCCCTCCACGGCGTCCTTCAGCTTGGTAAAGCAAATGTCTCTTTCACAAACACTTGCTAAAACATCAAAGCAATTGCTGTCCTCCATAGTATCCTTCTTGGCAAGGCAAAAGTCTCTCTCACAAAACCCAAGTTCATAAACCAAGGCAATTGTTTTCCTCAGGATGCAAAGGAATTATTAGCTTATCACACTTATTCTTCACGTAGAATACTTTAACAAGGATAGCGCAGCAACTACCTTTGATGATGCAACAGTCAAAATGATAATAGAGTTAACAAGTTATTTCACCAGACCTTTTCACTCTTCAAAACATCAAAACATCTTCTTCTTTCCTGCTATAGTTGCCTGCCAGGACTAACTACTACTGATCCCTTTCCTTGTATACTCGCCTGCCTGGAAGAAAAAGTTCTACAACTACCTTTGGCCTTATTGGCAATATTTGTTTCAGGGTTTCCCACGCAAGTATCCCATGTGAGGATGGAAGAACAACGGTTGCCTCTTTTTATAGTCGTGTGACTCTTGGCAATGTGGGTTACAAGTTTCCCCAAACTGGCATCCCGATTAAAGGATGGAGGTTCCAGAGCAGTAAATGACTATGGTATGCACTTGAGATATCTAGGAGCCGCCGCATTTCGTCCCATGCGAGCACGGTGGTTGCTGGACAGCTGACGACCCGGGTTCCTTCCACAGTTGAGGTAGCTCCAAGGAGCGAACGTGGCGAGGTCCGGCGGTGAAGCACTCGATCTTTACATGTGGGAGCACTAAGTCCATGGTAAACCAGTGGGCCGCGTATTGGGCCTGGGCTGACAGCCAATACTTGATAATATGGTCTCATAAGCATGGCCCATTTAAGTCTAATCGCCCCAGTGTGCCATAGATAGCCATTTACAGTGACCTTAATTGTTTCGAACAATGCTGCCCCCGGGCCAGTTCGGAGCATTCAGGAACCGGTACACAGTTTAACTGATAGTTGCTGCAGGTAGGACCCAAGTTTTCAGTCGTACAGTGTGGTGTGATATCTCGTGACAGTAACCCTGAGATACTTAATCTCATCGGGAGACCAGGCAAACCCCATAAGGTCTCATGGAGCAGCGGTGGTGCCTGTTAGGGGAAATAGTTCAGACTTAGCACAATTGACTCGGAGTCCAGATAAGTGCCAGAAGAAAAGGAAATCACCCATGGCGGGAGCAAGGTTCTCTACTCGGTTGCTTATGTACAACAATGTGTCATCTGCATACAGGAGATGATTTCAGAGAGCCTGAGTGTCTGATGTCCCTATTTGCATGCTTTTGATGCACTAGGTCGGCCAGTGGCTCAATGACTATCGCAAAGATTAGTGGGGATATCGGGCAGCCCTGCTTGGTCCCCCTGAAAATATCAAATGGGGGCTAGAGTAGGCCATTGATACAAGCCCTTGCAACAGGCTGTGTGTAAAGTAGCCGTATCCATGAGATGAATCAGAGGCCGAAATTGCTCTTCACAAGTATGGCCCAGAGGTACTGCCAGAACACAGAGTCAAAGGCCTTCTGAACGTCCAGAGTCGCCGCAGCTGCTCTGTCTCTGGGTCCACTCGGGCTAGCATGTTAAATAGGTGTCTCAAGTTGAGGGCAGTTGAGCAGCCAGGCACAAACCCAGTCTGGTCCGGGTGCACAAGATAAGGCATATTGGGGCCAAGTCGAAGGGCCAACACTTTCGCAAAAATGTTAACATCACTGTTGATGAGAGACAGGGGGCGATATGAGCCACATTGTCTTCCAGTTTTCCCGGGTTTAAGAAGCACAGTTATAACTGCTTCCCTAAGTGATGGGGGGGACATTTCATTTCTTGAACAAATTCAGCCCATAGGGCAGATAGGTGAGGCGTAAGGAGGGACTTGTAGCATTTGTAAAAGTCAATGGTGATACCATCTGGGCTGGGGGCGTTGCCGGGGGGGAAAGCGTTGATGGCCAGTGAGATCCCTTCTACTTAACGGGTCATCTAGTGCCTCTTTGGCCTCGTCGGAGAGCACGGTAAGTGGGAGACCATCTAGGAACTCGTCTGTCAGGATTGGGAGCCTCATCATTGACACATGGATGATGGTCCGCCCTATGCGTCTCAAGCTACCAATGGTTTAGAGTTAGCAAATTACCTGCCTCAATCAGGAATACATTTATGAGCAATTAGACATAAAGCTAATGTGGTCTATTGCTTCCTATGTAGGAGAATGCACTAAAACATTTTATAGCTGCGGTTTGAAACAGCAACACTGAGAGAAGAGACTTTCAAAATAGAGCGAACAAATAGAAATAAGGTCAGTAACACATAGTAGTAATGTATGTGACCAGATAAAATAAATATGTACAAAGTGAGGACTAACCGACACTACACTTAATTGTGTTAAATGTAGAAACAAAGACTGAAAGAAACTCTGTCCACTCCCATTCTCAGATAGAAGTAATATCTCTGAATTCGCTGCCCATTCCTCCAGTGATTAAAATTAAGGTTAGTGTGTGGAACCTAAATGAAATAGACAACATTGTAAAACCTAGTACTTATCTGCACAACACTAATATTTTTAAGCATGTGTTTGTATTCCAGTGCTCGTGTACTAAACATCTAAGTGTGTTTTTAGATTTAACCACAGAAGCAGTGCGACTCTGTCCTGAAGAATGCTCAAAAACAAAAGTTGAAAAGCAGTAGGGATAACGCAATTAGACAGAGGGGCCGAAACATATGTTGACTTTTTCCAGGCTAGAACGGACAGCTTGCACGCTGGTTTTCCAGTGTCCCAGTGGATAGTAAACAAAGGGAAAGGTTTTTCTTAGCCCTTCACTGTGAATCAGACAAGGAACAAAAAATCGGTTGACCATTAGTAGTAAGTGTATGTGCGAAGAGATCTATAGTAACACACTTTACTAACCCCACAGTACCATTACCAATGAATATCTAAATGTACAAGTGTGTTAAATGTCATTGAAATATGTTGTGTTTATGTTTTTTACAAAAATTATCTTAATAAATTACTACATTGATTCTAAAAAGTGTGCATGGGTGAACATAATACCGAAATGAAATACAGTATTTACGAGTGTCACTCTCTACCTAATGATAGGGTTATAAGGGAGCGAGTAACCAGTTCTTTGTTTATTGCATACTATTTGCTATCTGCCCACCTCTAAACTGGTTCCCCCGATAACAATAAATTGGGAAGTACCCATATTTACACTCATGTGTTAGGATAACCCAATGGTTGGTGGGTTTCATTGCAGTAATTAACTGTATGAAAGCTAAACGTGAAACACAATCATGGAGATATGAATACAGCCTCATTCTCCGAAGAGCATTTCCAAAGGCTAGTAGGCCTGCCTTCTCTCTTGGCCTCTGAAACCAGCACTCAAAATATTAATGCCCCGAGCTGATGCTAAATAATCCCTGACCCAAAAGAAAAAGAAACTGGTGAGAACCCAGTCTCATGGTCAGCTGATGTTAGAATACTTGAAGGCAGGTGCATCCCAGAAGTCCTTTAAGTTCGTAACATACCAATGGTTTTCATAGATAACCCCAAATTTAAGGGGAATTTTAGCATAGTCAGGAATAAATGTTCCAGAGACTGGGTTATATTAATCATTGAGACTGCTGAGAAAGAGGCCAAGTAATGGAAAGAGGAAATAGATACCCTACAAAATAAAATAAATCAAGAGGACATAATACAGGACATAAAGGGCAAACTAGAAAAGTTGTCCGAAGAGATAACAAAGTTTAAACAGTTTACCTTAGACAAAAAGATTTGGAAATTGAAGAAGGATATAGAGAGTTACAAACAAAAAAGAACCTACCCATATCTGGTGGATATATATTATGAGGAACAAAATAAACTGGCATACATGAAAAATAGAAGTAACAATATGATTTATCAAAAAAGAAGATTTGTTACATTTTCTAATACCTCTAACAGCACAACTGGGAGCGATTCGGACTACAATAATGCAGGTACAGCTACTGCATTGCCAGGCACTGCAGCCCAACAACCTCAACTTTTTCAGGGGTGGGGGAAACATGACAGGACCAAACAACAGGGCCCACCAAGAATGCAAACCTGCCAATGGTCCAATGGCCAACATCAGGACTGGTAACACCTATCTTTAACCTCACAGAACACGTATTGTCCAGCGTTGAAAGTGAGGTACTTAGGAAAGGGTTAAGCTTCATACCGACCACGAGGGCAAATAATTTCCAAACAGAATTAGAATTACAAAAATTCTTTAAACTTCAACGCATAAAATACGTTTTCTGTGAGCCATGTACAGAAGGCCTGAGAGAGGAAAGCATAACAGGTCTAAAACCTTCTTCGACTTTTTTCCCCTCGACTAACATGGTTACTCTAGCTATTATAGTATTTGAAAATAAGGTACTGAATGAAACTAGATTGCTGTTGAGGTCTAAAAACATCCATTGTGACATTCTGAGTAAACAAGAAAGAGATACTCTGAAAACCTTGGAAAATAACTCGACATTTAATATAAAACCAGCCGGTATGGGGGGTGGAATTGTTCTCTGGTCCAATGAGGCATATAGACAAGAGGTCTACAAACATCTGCATAATCCGGCCTTCTACAAAAAACTAATATCAGATCCTAGACAACGTTTGAAAGAAGAAATCGCCAGCCTCACCAACCATGCATTCCTTGAATGGTGGATTGACTCCAATGAGCAAACATTTTGAACCATAACCCAATAAAGAGAAATTACCTGTTGATTTCTTTTGACGTGGAAGCTCTGTAAACAAGCATTCTGCAGATGGAGAGTGTCATGGTGATGACGGAGTACCTGGGCAAACGCACTGACACGATAGAGAAAGTGCCAATCTGCTTTGTATTAGAATGCATCAGGATTGCATTAACTGCTAATTACTTTCTTTTTGAAGGTGAATTTTACAATCAGCGACATGGAACAAGTATTGGAGCGACTTTTGCTCCAGACATTGCACATTTATATATGGACAATTTTTAACATAAATCCATCTATCTGCTAATAATCCATACAGCCAGATGATAAATGGCTCTTACCGCTCATCAATGATATTTTCATGGTGTGGACAGGTCCGGCTAATACACTAGAAGAGTTTCTGACTTGGCTTAACCATCAAGACCAAATAATTAACTTTACGATGACACCAGAACAATGCCTTTCTTGGACTTGCTGATTCGAAAGTCGGGTAATGGCACTTTCGAGACGACACTTTTTAGGAAATCAACAGACACAAACACTCTTCTTCATTATGAGGGTTTCTATCCGAGAATCCTAAGAAACAGTCTACCCATTTGCCAGTTCCTGAGGGTTTGCAGTAACTGTACGCTTTCAAATGACTTTGAGACACATAGTAAGGCATTAAGAACAAGCATTCAAAATCCAGGATACCCATCCAAGGTTGTACTGTTAGCCCAAAAGAGGGCAAGACATACTACACAGGAAATATGTCTGACCACATCTGAAAAAAGTACTTTGGAGAAAATGGCCTGCGTTACTAATAATACACTGATCAGTAATAATCTAAGAAGAATGATTTTGAAAAATTGGCACATAATACAAACACCGGATTTCACACTGGTCAAACCAAGATTTGCTTTCAAAAGAGAGAAATATTTGAAAGACACCCTTGCACACACTTATCAGGATAGACAAGACACACGGCCTGTGAACACCAACTCACTAAGGGGGTCACCCCCTGTTGTAGGTCATTTTAGATGTGGTAGATGCTCAATCTGCCCCCTTACCAAGGATATAAAAACTGTGGAGCTAAAGGGACAAACCTGAGTTCTCAAAACCTTTACCAACTGCCTTAGACAATGGCCATATATGGCATTAAATGTCCCTGATATTTAATATATATCGGGAAAACGACTAGACAAGTGAGGCACAGAATATGTGAGCATCGGTCTTGTGTAAAAAATAAAGTAGACAAGGTACCTTTGGTCACACATTTTGTGAAAGAAAAAAATAAATCATCAGATATATTTTGGTTTATAATACAAAGCATTTCAGCTCCAGTTCAAAGGAGAGACCGTGATCAACTGTTGAAAAAGCAGAACAACAGTGGATATACAGGTTAGACACTGTCCAGCACGGCCTAGCTGTCATGATACCCGCTCACGGGGAGCCGGTTCAAGCCCTGCGTCCCCGAAAGCGGACATCCAGTCCCCAAGGAAGGACCCAGCAACCCCATATAGGGGCCCTTTGGACAGTGTCCTGGCACCTATGGCGCCAGGCTCATAAAAGACATCAGTCCTGGCGCCACAGGCGCCCGGCTCATTATGGAAGTGCTTCGGTGCACTTACCTGATGCAGACCATGCTGCAGGATCCCGGCCTCCTTTAGGCCTGAAAGGAACTACTTTACCTGTGGGACTAATTTACCATCCAGGCGTGGTCGGGGAAGGATACATACCTGATTGGAGGAAGGATACATACCTGGAACTTCTTCCAAGGCTATTTAAACCCCACCCGAACAGCCACACGTGCTTCGCGTTGTTCTGCATCTAGCAGCTGGACGCTCGCCGTGTCTGCTCCTGCATCCTGACTTCTGCCACGCCTGCCAGCATCCTGGATCACCTGCAAAGGAAGAGAAGAAGAGAACAGAAGAAGTAAAAGTCCTTACCTGCTAAATCCGCATCCCGGAGACATCTCGCCGACAATCCTGAAAAGGAAGACTTTTATTTAAAAGCTCATCGCGTTGATCGCTGCAGCGCCGCATTCCACTCACCTTTACTGGGCGCCTCCATGTTCAGCAGCGATCATCCGGATTCGCAGTCACGCCCCAGCGCCTAGGGAAAAAAAGACCAGAACCTGTTGATTCATTCCCTCTTCCTTTCGGGTCCGCGCCGCATCCTGGCATTTCCGGACCCCGGCCCCTAAGGGGAAAAAGAGACATCAGCGTTAATGAGCGAATGAAAAGACATTACCAAAAAACGCTCATTAAAGACTTACCTGATTTCTACAAGGATTTCACCTCTCATCTCGGGTCGGTGCCTGTTCCCCGGCATTCCGTACCCCGGCCCCTATGGGGAAAAAGACACTAGCATTAGTACATTAATGCATGGACACAAGGGGAACCTCTTATCAAAAAAACTTACCTGGAAGCCAAGCAAGTTTGGTTCTCACCAATCCGAAAATCCAGTGAAGTAACTGGATACCAAAGCGCCCGTGCATCAGAAGCAGGATGGAGAGCTCGTCCTTCCAGACCCTAAGGTGAGACGCTACGAGGAATCACAGAAGGGTTTCGAGGAGGGTTAGAGGGGAAAGTGGGAGGCTGATTGCATTACCCCGCAGACAGTTAATCCCCTATTTTCGCCTACAGAAGGATACTTCTGCGAGCCAGACAAGCCAGATTTGGGGGCCCGGTCCAGTCCGTCTTCCGAACCCTGCGCATCACCTTAGAAGAGGTCACAGCAGCGCGAACCAGGCCAGCGCCTCCGTGGGAGTCAGGTGAGTGTTACAGAACGCAAAGCCTTCCTACAAATTCCCACCCAGGCGCTATGGAAAGTTCTGAGACTGATCAGTTGGCCCAATTACTGGGGGAATTACAGGCCGAAGTACATGCCGCTCGTCAAGAGACTAATGCCCTCAGGAGGGAATTAATAATATCAAAGGAAAGAACTGATGACCTGGCAAGACAGCTTTTGCAAGGTCAAGCTGGGCAAACTCCTCTACCCGGTTCCGGAGGGAACCCCTCTCCTGTGGTTTCCAGTAACCCTGTGCAGATTAATCTACCTGGAAACATGCCGCTGGCCCCACCCGAACGCTTTGCTGGGGACCCCAAACGATTCGCCGTATTCATGAATCAGTGTCGTTTGCACTTCCTATGCAGACCTGGGGCCTTCCCTAATGATCAGACCAAGGTAGCCTTTGTATTGTCATATCTCAGCGGCTGCGCTGCCGATTGGTCAGTTCCACTGGTTACTCAAGATGACCCGATTCTCCGTGATTTTCAAAGGTTTCAAGCAAGCATGGAAAGGTTATTTGCTCGACACTCTCAGGGGCAGTCTCTGGATGACGAACTTCTATCCCTGCGACAGGGCAATCAGGACCTCCTATCCTATATTGCAACCTTTAATAGGCTAATTGTGGAAACGGGATGGCAGAGGATAAAAGAGTCATGTTGTTTTATCGAGGCCTACGCGGAGAACTTAAAGATGTCTTGGCCGAAGTTGTAAATCTGCCCCAAGAATGCACAGAGTATATAGACTTAGTGGTCCAATTGGATCACAGACTTCAAAACAGAAAAGCAGATCGGTCCAGGTTTGAGACCCGGTGTTGGTCAAGACCCATGCTAATCCCAAGGGAGTTGATGTCTCTGAGCCTATGCAAATTGGAGGGGTTAAAGGACCCTTAACTCAAAAGGAACGTGAAAGGAGGCGGCAGTTAAAATTATGTCTTTATTGAGGGAATTCTGGATACTTTCTACGAGATTGCCCGGCAAAACCGCCCCGAAAGGCGGTAGGAGCCGCTGATAAAAACCATGAAGACTCTGTTTCGGGAAATGACTCCGCCCGACAAGTGTAGGGGTCCGCTTGCCGAGCTTGAAAACTAACTCTCAGACCTTGCATTTCATTGTGCCAATAGTTCTCGTAGATCCAGAACAGCCTAAGCGGTTGCATGCAATAAAGGCATACATCGATAGTGGGGCTATTGGAAACTATGTGGATCGTGAATTGGTCTCTAGGATTAACCTCCCTCTCCGTCCTAAAACCAGCAAAGATGTCATCGCCACAGTTGATGGAACTGAAATTGCCTCTGGACCGGTAACACATTCCACTACTGAGGTGACTCTTATTGGTCCCGACGGCCATCGGGAGGGTGTTGTGTTTGATGTAATCAAGGCTCAACAGTTTCAGGTTATTCTTGGAATCCCTTGGTTAGAGACACATAATCCTTGAATTGATTGGCGAGCTAAGAGAATAACCTTCCCGGATTGTACACAAACCTGCTACCCAGAAAACCTGAAGATTAATCTAGCATCTGTAACCTCTGCCTCCATGCAACTACCTCCGGAATACCAAGACTTTCAGGACGTCTTCCAAAAGGAACAGGCCAACATGTTACCTCCTCACAGATCGTACGATTGCCAAATCGATCTGGTGCCCGGTGCACAACCCCCTTGTAGCAGGATTTATGCCCTTACCGAACCTGAGAATCTGCATTTGAGACAATATTTGGATCAATACCTAGCTAATGGTTTTATTCGCCCGTCAAAGTCCCCGGCATCCTCGGCTTTGTTCTTCGTGCCCAAAAAAGTAGGCGACCTTAGAACTTGTATCGATTACCGCGCATTGAACCAGATAACGGTTAAAAACCGTTATCCTCTGCCTCTGATCCCTGAACTCCTTGACCAGGTGAATGACGCTTGCATATACACCAAGTTAGATCTCCGGGGGGCTTATCATCTGGTACGAGTTAAAGAAGGCGACGAATGGAAAACTGCCTTCCGTACTAAATACGGATTATTCGAGTACCAGGTGATGCCTTTCGGATTGTGTAACGCGCCGGCTGCCTTCCAATACTTCATGAATGATGTCCTTCGGGAACTCATCGATGTTTGTGTTGTCGTATATATCGATGACATTCTGCTGTACTCCTCTTTGGAATCTGATCACAGAAAACACGTCAGGGCAGTACTTGAAAAACTGCGCCAACACAAACTATTTGCTAAATTGGAGAAATGTGTTTTCCATACCACAGAAGTCGAGTTTCTAGGTTTAATCCTGACACCCAAAGGAGTCCGGATGGACTCAAGAAAAGTAGATGCCATCCTCAAATGGCCATCACCTAGCTCTGTAAAAGGGGTTCAAAGCGTGCTCGGCTTTGCCAATTTCTATCGCAGGTTTATCCCGGAATTTTCACGCGTGGTACAACCTATTACTGCACTCTTGAGGAAAAATAAACGTTTTGAATGGTCTGAAGAAGCCGAGCAGGCCTTTCAGGATTTAAAAGCTAAGTTTACCTCCACACCTATATTGAAACACCCGCGTCCAGATCTCCCTTATGTCGTCGAGACTGACGCATCCAGCCTAGCCATGGGAGCTGTCCTGTCCCAAAGAGATCCCGAAACCAACCAACTGCATCCCGTAGCATTTTGGTCCAGAAAATTCTCGGCACCCGTGGTTAATTATGCAATCACGGACAAAGAACTGTTAGCCATTAAGTCCGCTTTTAAAGCCTGGCGGCATTATCTGCTTGGCGCTCGACATACCATCACAGTGATCACTGATCACCGGAATTTACAGTATTTGAAAACCGCCAAGGCTCAGTCATCATGGCAGCTCCGATGGGCTTTGTTTTTCGCTGAATTTGATTTCGTGATTACCTATCGACCTGGCTGCAAGAATGGCAAAGCAGACGCCTTATCCCGAATTGGAATGGGAGAATCTGATACAAACTCAGAACCAGTACCAATAATTCCCGAACAGAGGATTCTAGGCATGACTTCGTTACAGACGCTTGAAGACATTCAAGCCAGAGTGAAACAACTCCTGGACCCTACAACCTTACAGGATTGGATACAAAAGGGATCAGACTTTACCATAGATAATGGTTTACCTTATTTCCAAGGACGCTTATTCCTGCCACATAAGGAATTACACGAACTAGTTATTTCCGTTTATCATGATGCATTAATAGAGGGACACCCCTGTATTGCCAAGACAGAGGAAAAGGTGAAACGACAATTTTGGTGGCCCTCTTGGCGAAAAGATGTTAAATCTTTTGTGATGTCCTGTGGTGTTTGCGCCCAAAATAAAAGTCAAAAGAAAAGACCAGCAGGTCTCCTTCAACCTCTAGACATACCGCCAGCACCCTGGCATACCCTATCAATGGATTTTATTACGGACCTGCCTCCTTGTTCGGGGTACAATACTATTCTGGTAATTGTGGATTTGTTTTCCAAAATGGCCCACTTTATTCCTTTGAAAGGTTTAGCTTCAGCTTCTGTCCTAGCCAAAGAATTCCTCGAAAATATTGTTCGGCTACATGGATTCCCATCTATACTAATCTCTGACCGGGGAAGCCAATTCATTTCCCACTTCTGGCGCAAATGTTGTCAAATGGCGCAGATCGACGTAAGATTATCGACCAGTCACCACCCTCAGACCGATGGTCAGACCGAGAGGACAAATCAGACCCTTGAGCAATACTTACGGTGTATGTTACAGCAATCTGAAAGCAACTGGAAAGACATTCTTTGGATAGCCGAATACGCATATAATAATTCGGTACACTCTGGAACTGGCCACAGTCCTTTTTATTCTTTGTTTGGGCATCACCCTCGAACCTCAAACCTTGACCAACCTCAGAACCTCAGAATGCCTGCAGTAGAACATCTGCATTCTACAATTACCCAAGCCTTCAAAGAGGCAACTACGCATTTACAACAAGCCAAGAGAAAATACAAGGAGAATGCTGATCTACATCGGAGTGAAGCACCTCCGTATCAGATTGGGGATCAAGTGTGGTTAGCTACCAGACATTTACCATTCAAAGGGCCTCGAACTTTTAACCCAAAATATCTGGGACCTTATTCTATTACGGCAATAATTAACCCAGTGGCTGTTAAACTTGATTTACCAGCTAGTATGCGAATTCACCCTGTTTTTCATGTGTCACTTCTGAAACCAGTGGTACCCGGAACCCGACTACTCAAACCTCCAGAACCTATTCTAATAGATGGGGAGCCCGAATTCGAAGTGAAGAACATTTTAGACTCAATAAATATGTTTAGGTCAAAACTGTTCTACCTAATTGATTGGAAGGGGTACGGACCTCAGGAGAGGTCGTGGGAACCCAGCGACCATGTGCATGCACCTCGATTAGTCAGGAAATTCCACCGACTCTTCCCAGACAAACCAAAACCCCCGGAGGGAACAACCTTGGGAGGGGCCTTGGGGGGGGAGTGCTGTCATGATGCCCGCTCCCGGGGAGCCGGTTCAAGCCCTGCGTCCCCAAAAGCAGACATCCAGTCCCCAAGGAAGGACCCAGCAACCCCATATAGGGGCCCTTTGGACAGTGTCCTGGCGCCTATGGCGCCAGGCTCATAAAAGACATCAGTCCTGGCGCCATAGGCGCCAGGCTCATTATGGAAGTGCTTGGGTGCACTTACCTGATGCAGACCTTGCTGCAGGATCCCGGCCTCCTTGAGGCCTGAAAGGAACTACTTTACCTGTGGGACTAATTTACCATCCGGGCGTGGTCGGGGAAGGATACATACCTGATTGGAGGAAGGATACATACCTGGAACTTCTTCCAAGGCTATTTAAACCCCACCCGAGCAGCCACACGTGCTTCGTGTTGTTCTGCATCTAGCAGCTGGACGCTCATCGTGTCTGCTCCTGCATCCTGACTTCTGCCACGCCTGCCAGCATCCTGGATCACCTGCAAAGGAAGAGAAGAAGAGAACAGAAGAAGGAAAAGTCCTTACCTGCTAAATCCGCATCCCGGAGACATCTCGCCGACAATCCTGAAAAGGAAGACTTTTATTTAAAAGCTCATTGCGTCGATCGCTGCAGCGCTGCATTCCACTCACCTTTACTGGGCGTCTCCATGTTCAGCAGCGATCATCCGGATTCGCAGTCACGCCCCAGCGCCTAGGGAGAAAAAAAACAGAACATAAGGTGAGAGAGAGAAGGGAATAAGGAAAGCTAAATCTCCATGTTAAGACTTACCTGTTGATTCAATCCCTCTTCATTTCGGGTCCGTGCCACATCCTGGCATTTCTGGACCCTAAGGGGAAAAAGAGACATCAGCGTTAATGAGCGAATGAAAAGACATTACCAAAAAACGCTCATTAAAGTCTTGCCTGATTTCTACAAGGATTTCACCTCTCATCTCGGGTCGGTGCCTGTTCCCTGGCATTCCGTACCCCGGCCCCTATGGGGAAAAAGACACTAGCATTAGTACATTAATGCATGGACACAAGTGGAACCTCTTATCAAAAAACTTACCTGGAAGCCAAGCAAGTTTGGTTCTCACCAGTCCGAGAATCCAGTGAAGTAACTGGATACCAACGCGCCCCTGCATCAGAAGCAGAATGGAGAGCTCATCCTTCCAGACCCTAAGGTGAGACGCTACGAGGAATCACAGAAGGGTTTCAAGGAGGGTGAGAGGGGAAAGTGGGAGGCTGATTGCATTACCCGCAGACAGTTAAACCCTATTTTCGCCTACAGAAGGATACTTCTGCGAGCCAGACAAGCCAGATTTGAGGGCCCGGTCCAGTCCGTCTTCCGAACCCTGCACATCACCTTAGAAGAGGTCACAGCAGCGCGAACCAGGCCAGCGCCTCCGCGGGAGTCAGCTGAGCGTTACACTAAATACGTGGATAGAGTGGGGCCTGTTCATGTAGAATAGCCTGTACATCAAGATCCCAGTGGAGATCTGTCCTGGAATCAGGTTCGGGCTCATCCACTACATTACAGGTTGGACCAACTGTTATAACACAAACATCTATCTGCAAATACATGAGGAGATCTGTCGCTCAGGAAAAGCAAGATACTATTGATCATATGAATAACCTGTGGCAAACATTTTTGTTGTACACATTCTTTCAAAACTATTTTTGGGACCATATTGTTTGTCATATTGTTTGTGATGAGTGTCTCAGATGACACAACACTGGGTTCCGTATACATTGACAACCATTGCGATGTGTTCCATTAGCCACATTTGTGCTTAAGATAGATTCAGAATGGCAACACTACAAACATTGAAAATGTTAAGTGTGTCGCACTGAAGTCACATGGTTTGACCCATGACGTGATGGCATCGACGCAGTGTGCCGATGCAACATAAATAAAGAAGTCTTCATGCCGTTCCGCGATTGTGGTTGGCAGCAGACAAGGACCATGATATCCCGCTGTTCTGGGGTCACAGCATGTAAGAACCCATCCTGCTCACAACTAAAACACAGCACAGGGAGCTCTTTGACTAATTAGTCTGTGCATTTTGAAATATATTGCCCAGTACAATTGGAGAGGGGCTCAATATCCATCCATTCTCTCTGTGCTGCACTCCCATTGGTGGCTGAGTGTTTTCTTACATTCAATAAGGGACCGGCAGGCTTCAGCCGACCCTCTCAGCAAAGGCCCCTGTCTGCTCCCTGTCCGCTTCCGGAATGCTAATTGGGGTCCTCCCTGCACCTTAACCACAATGATGCTGCCACCTCACTCCTCTAAGAAATCCGGACTGTCTTGACTTTGCCACCTCCAGAACTATGGGTTAGTTCCCTCTTTATGGACTCACTTCTACTGCCATTGACTATCACTGTTCTTTCTGCTTGTTACTCCCATGTTGTCATCCTGCTGCGCAGTTCTTCCTAAAACCCTTTTCTAACATCCTATTCCAAGATTGAAAAAGTGAAATCTTGCTGTTTTTGCTTTGCTCTTAAAAGTCAATTCTTGCTGTTTTTGCTTTGTGCAAAAATGTCAAATCTTGCTGTTTTTGCTTTGCTCGGCTTTGCTCTTAAAAGTCAAGTCTTGTTGTTTTTGCTTTGTGCAAAAAAGTCAAATCTTGCTTTTTTTGCTTTGCTCTTAAAAGTCAAATCTTGCTGTTTTTGCTTTGTGCAAAAAAGTCAAATCTTGCTGTTTTTGCTTTGTTCTAAAAAGTCAAATCTTGCTGCCCATTGCGAAATTCTCAGTATTTTGCTTGTATGCTGTTTCTTCTCTGTAACTTGCCAGCCCAGTGACCTCACCACTCTCCTCTGTCCCACACCTACCTGCCTTAGCCCCCCCAGTATCTCCATCCTCTCCTCACTTCCACCCCAATGGCGCTTTCTGTTTCTCCTATCTTCTCCAACTGCTTCTCCATTGACTATCCTTCCCTTCTCACTAAGTCTGATAGGAAGAAGTTCATAAAGGATATCTTGGCCTCTAACCCTGGTCTTCCTATCGCCAACACGTACTCCAATGCTTCCACCAGACAGACCCTTACCGACATCCTCTTTGTCGTTCCTTCGCCAGATCTATGGACTCCTCATATGGTCTCTCTGCTCTGCCCTATCTCCTCCTCTCCCATTAATGGTGGCACTCGCTGGGAAGATCTCATGACTTCCTTCGACTCCTCTAAAGTCATCATTAATGTCTACCTAAATGGAACTGTAATGGTCCAAGGCTCTCAGGCCAATCTCCTCCTCTTTGATCGGCGCTTCCCTCGCCTCATCAATTTCCTCTCATCTCCTGCTGTCCCCTCCTCTCCCCCCTTGGCTACCTTGCCCTCTCTCTCCTCCTCCTCCTCTTTTTCATTTCTTTTATTTTATTTATTTTATGCACATTTGTAGAGTGCACGTCAGCCCGGGGGCATGGTGGTGCTTGTTTTAGACTTATCTTAGTTACATAGAATGCATTATTTACATAAAATACATTATTTACAATGGCAAATATGACATTTGTACAAATTTGCAATGCAGTATATTTACATGGATTTGCGAGTGTCATATATTATTGTGCGAGGAAAGAGGTCTTCAGTTTCCTGCGAAAAATTGGAAGTGAGTTCTCCACTCTAATGTCTGCACGAAGAGCGTTGCAGGTCTTGGCGGCAATGTAGGGGAAGCTTATGCCACCGGCATTGGCTTTTTTGATGCCTGGGATGTAGTGTAAGTTGGTGTATTGCGTCCTGGTGGGACGGGAGGAGGAGGGTTTAGAGATGGTCTCTTATAGATAGGACGGGGCGGAGAGAGAGAGGCATTTGTGTGTGAAGGTGAGAATTTTGAGTGTGAGCTGCTCTTTGATCGGGAGCCACTGGGCTGAGTGTCTGGCATGGGAGATATGCTCTCTTCTTGGGATGCTAAGAGCGGCCCGAAGAGCATTGTTCGGCGTGACTTGAAGTCTGTTTAGGTTTCTTGCTGAAGTGCCTGCTAGGAGGGCATTGAAGTAGTCCAGTTTGGCTCCAATGGTGGCTCTTGCTATAGAGAGGCAGTTGGGTTTAGAGAGGTATGGCTTGATGGCGTTTATGAGTTTGGTGGTATGCGCAGAAGAGGAGGTGTTTGCGCTGACTTGTCTGGTCATAGATAGTGAGGAGTCTAGGTATACTCCCAGTGTCTTTACAGCCTTGGGTACAGGGATGATGGAGTTATCAATGGAGAAGTTGGCGTACAGTTTGTCCAGTTTGTCTAGGGTGCTCTGTTGACCTAATATCATGATTTCAGTCTTGTCTCCATTGAGGCAGAGGCCATTAACTGTCATCCAGGCCTGGATGATAGAGTAGATCGTGTGGAGTGCCTTGGCGTCTTTGTGATATAATCCTGAGAGGGGTAGAAGTACTTGTGCATCGTCCGCGTAGTTGGTGTAAGTGATATGTATGAGTCGAGTTTGTCAAAAAGAGGCTTAGTGAACAAGTTGTAGAGTGTGGGTGCAGTGCAGGATCCTTGAGGGACCCCGCAATGGATTTTCGTGGGAGTGGCGTTGGCAATGTCCGAGAAGACTTTCATGGCTCTTCTCTCTAGGAAGGAGGTGACCCAGAGAGCTGATTCTTTAGAAAAGATGGCTGAGTGTGTGAGGTGTGAAGTGAGGGTCTTGTGATCAACCATATCGAAAGCAGCTGAGAGATCTAGAAGGAGCAGAAGAGCTGGCTTGCCTTTGTCCATGATTCGAGTGATCTGACTCTTCAGATCCACCAGGGCTGTTTCTGTGCCATGTTCCTTTCTGGAAGCCCGATTGCCTGGTCCCGAGGATGGAGTGGGTTTCCAGAAAGTGTTAGATTTGGCAGTGTGCGGCTTTGTCCAGTAATTTCAGGAGGAATGGCACTGTTGTTATTGGTTTGTAGTTGTTGGGATGTAGGGGGTCGAGGGTAGGTTTTTTTAGGAGGGGCCGGACCCAGGACTCTTTGAGGCTAGCTGGGATGATGCCTATTTTAAAAGACGCATTGATGAAAGCCGTAAAAAGCGGCGCAGAGCTGTCTGCGCAGTCTTTGACGAGTTTTGGTGGGCAAATATCACATTTACAGGGGGAGGGTTTGAGATTTTTTAGTAGGTTGATGACTTCTGGTTCAGTGACGTCCCTGAAGGAGAAGTCAGGTATGGTGGGCTTGGACGAGGTGGGTGGGGCATTGGTAGGCTTGGATCCTGTCTGTTGAAGTAATGCTTTGCAATGGTCTTTGATTTTCTGTTGGAGAAGGTCAATTTTGTGTAGCATGGCCGCTTGAATGCTGGCACACCAAGCTTCATCTTTGATTATTTCATCCGGTGTATTGGAGGGGGAGATGAGCTTGTTGAAAATGGCAAAGATCTCTTTAGAGTGTAATTTGGCAGTAGAGATTCGTGTGTTGAAGGCGGTGGCTTTGACAGCGGTGATAGCTGTTTTGTATTGGTGGGAGATTAAGTCGAATTTGTCTTTGGTACTGCTGCAGGGGTTGGATTTCCAGTTTTTTAGTGCTGCTCTTTTGTGGGAGCGCATTGAGTGCAGTTCTTCAGTGAACCAGGAGTTGGTGTGTAGTGATTTCTTTTCTTTTTTCCATTCGAATGGTGCTATTTCATTGATAGCTTTGGTGATAACATCTTTGTAGATGTCTGCTAGAATATTGGGGTCATTAGCGAATGGGGGTGCTAGTTCGGGGGTGTTGAGGTAGGGGCGCAGGTTATCCTCATTGAGTTTTTTGAACTTCTGACTTGTGCAGCGATAGCCGGGATCAGAGTTTTGTGGTTTTTGGTGATAGGAATAGAGAATTTGATACAGTTGTGGTCGGTCCAAGGCAGTGCGGAGTTAGAGGTGATAGTGGAGAGGCAATTATGGTCTGCAAGCCAGTCTAGAATACGGCCTTTGGCGCGAGTGGGACTTTCTACTTTTTGGGTGAAGCCTAGGTCACTAAGTTCCTTGGATAGAGTGACTGCAGTTTTGTCTTTAGCATCATTGAATCCCAGATTGAGGTCTCCTTGTAGAAGGGTTTTGGTGGAGCTTTTGATATTATTGCTGAGCATGTGGATGATGTTTTCCTGAGAGTCTGGGGTGAGACCTGGGGGGCGGTATAGTAGGTGAATGTTGATGGTGTTGTTGGTTGATAGTGTGAGTTTGGCAGATAAGAGGTCAGAGTTGTTGGTCGAGGAGTGACTGACAAGTCGGAGCTGGAGGTTCTCCTTGTAGATGAGGGCTTCTCCGCCTCCTGTTCGTTCTGGTCTGTCTTGTTTGAGTATGGTGAAGCCAGGTGATAGTGCAAGTGCAACGGCGGGCCTGATGCTTCATGTGACCATGTTTCTGTGATGACTAGTAGGACAATGTTGTTGTTGGTTATGAGGTCATGAATATCAGATGCATGAGCTGGGAAGGAGCGGACATTGAGGAGGGCACATTTGATGTGAGGTGTGTGTGGTTTGTTTGTGGAGGTGTAGGTGGTGGATGTGTCTGATATTTTATGTGTGGTGATATTGTGGGGTGTGGTTTGGTTAGTCGGTAGTTGTTTGTGGGAGAGTGGGTGTCTAATGCAAGGGATGTGTTTGGACATGGTGCCGGAGCTTAATCTATAGTTTCTGAATTCTATGGGAGGGGGTTGTGTGCTGAATTTTGTGGTCTGTGTGTGTGCTATAAGTCTTTCCAGTCTACACATTATTGCGATTCTGGGTGAAAGGGGTGCGTCTGTGCGAGGTGAGTGAGTTTGTGAGGTATCCGTGGAAGCAGGTTGCATGGGATTGGGGAGTGGGCTAAGTGGCGTGGGTGCGATGGGACGGATTGATGTGTAGAGTTGGAGAGCAGTGAGTGTTGCAAGAAGGGTGAGCAGCATGGTGGTGGCAGCGGCGAGCTTGCGGGAAGCTATGGGCATGATTGTATGCTGGGAGGGGCTGTGGGTAGAGGAGGGCACAGTCAGGTTGAGTTGGGTGGCCCTAGCCTGAGGTATGCAGGAACAGATAGGTTCAGAGTGGGCTGAAAGGCATCCTAAGGTACCTAAGAGATGTCAATGTAGCTTGCGAGCAGCAGGAGGCACAGGCAAGAGTGCAGATGAGTGACCATAAGGCACAACAAAATAGGGCACAATCAGTAATATCAGAAGTGGCCTCTAAGTGACCGTAAGGCACAACAAAATAGAAATGTGGTCTCTATGTGACCATGGGGCGCAATCAATAGTGGCTGAAGTGGTCTCTAGGCGACCATAAGGCACAACAAAATAGCCCCTCCTAGGGCTCTTTCTCCTCCGCAGGGCGTACCTCTGATCTGTACCCCTCCCCGGAAGGTCTTTAAGGCTGGCAACCTTCTTCATATTGCCACTCTCAACTCTCGCTCTGCCGGCAAACACTCCTCTGACATCTGCCACCTCCTTGAAGAACTAGACCTTGATGTCCTTGGTCTTACTGAGACATGGTTCACGGCCAGCTCTGTCACAAGCTTTGACACTCTCCTCCCTGATGGCTACAAGATCCTCTCAGCACCCAGATCCTCCCGGACCAGTGGGGGGGTAGCCCTGATCTTTCCTGAGTGGATTCCTGCCTCTATCATTCCCACTCAGACCTACTCCTCTTTTGAATGCCTTGTCTGTAGGCTTTCTCTCTCACCTACCCATTCTCTTACTGTGGTTACCATCTACCGGCCTCCTGGTCAAATCACCTAATTTCTCTCCGAGTGGGCAGACCTCTCCTCCTCCCTCCTGGCCTCCACCACTCAACTCCTCCTCCTCGATGACCTAAATATACATTTAGACTCTCCTTGCTCCTCCTCTGTACTCTTCCGTGACCTCTGCGACTCCCTCTCCCTGTGCATCCTCCCCTCTGGCCCAACTCACTCTGCAGGGCACACACTCGATGTCTTGATCTCCTCTGACCTCCCCCTCTCAATCCCTCTGACTACTCCTCTCTCCTGGAGCGATCACTCCCTCCTCTCATCTCATCTCTCCCTCTCTTCCCCCCAAGCCAAGCCTGCCCCAACACTTCCACCTACTTTCTCGGACATCCGGCCCATGAAGCATGTGTCAGTTGAGGCTTTTGCCGACACTTTCTCTCCCCCCCCCTCCACCTTTCGCTGTCTCACATCCTGACACAGCCCTGTCTCTGCTCTACTCTTCAATTTCTGATACGCTTGAAGCTCTTGCCCCTGTCATGAGTATCCGTTTGAAGTCCAAAGCCAAGTGCAATTCCTGGTATGTCTCTGACCTAGCTACACTTAAACGTACACTTTGTCCTCATCCTCCTCGATCTCTCTTCTGCCTTCGACACGGTCAACCATACCATCCTGCTCAACCGTCTCCGTGAAAACCTGGGTATCACTGATCAGGCTCTGGCCTGGCTGACCTCTTTCCTCTCAGATCGACCCTCCCAGGTCCAACTTGGGTCCTGCCTTTCATCTATCTTCCTCTCTGCCTGTGGTGTTCCCCAGGGGTCTAACCTCTCGCTCTGGCTTTTCAACCAATACCTGGCAACTCTCGCCCACTGCATTGCCATTTTCTGCTCAAATCTCCAGTGCTACGCTGACAACACTCAACTCATTTTCAGGCTGCCCTATGCCACCTCCTATCCCTCTCTCATCTCTGATTGCCTAACTGCCATTCAAGATTGGTGTGCCGCCAATGATCTTTGTCTGAATGCCAGCATGACGGAGATCCTCCTCATTGGCAAACCTTCACCACCCTTGGCCCTCCTCATACCCCCACCTGCGAGGCTAAGAACCTCGGGGTCATCTTTGACTCCACCCTTTCCTTCTCCGCCCACATCTCTGAGGTCTCTAAAAAGTCAATTTTCCGACTGCACCTCCTCAGAGGTACTCTGCCTTTCCTCTCCTTCCCCCAGAAGCTCATGGTATGGTATCCCAAGATCTGGTTCTCTCTAGCTTGGACTATTGTAACACCCTCTTTCTAAATCTACCTGCCTCTACTCTCTGCCCCCTGCAACTAATCCAGAACAGGACTGCAACACTTGTCCTTGGCCTCAAGCCCTTGGATCGTATCTCTCCAGTTCTGAAATCTCTCCACTGGCTCCCGGTGGATATAAGGATTAAATTCAAAACCCTCTGCATTGTCCACAAGGCTTTCTGAGCCTGGGTCCAAAATACCTTCAGCTATCCCTCCGCAAATACCTCTCCTCTCAAGCTCTTCGCTCCTCTACCTCCAACTCCCTTAGGGTCAGTAGTTTTTCTAAGAAACGAGCTGTGGGTAGATCTCTGTCTTCGGCTGGGGCCTCCCTCTGGAACAGCCTCCCTGCCACTGTAAAACTTGAGGAGAACCATCTCCGGTTCCGGAAGCACCTCAAGACCTTCCTCTTTTCTTCTGCCTTCGCTCCCCCTCTCCCCTGCTGATCTGTTCTCTCTTGGCACCGTGCACCTGGCCACCCTCTGTCCTTCGGGCCCAGGTACCTGCTCATCCTGCCACCCTCCTGCACTGCCTCCAGGCCACCCCTTGCACTGGGGTCTGTATCTGTACCCATACAGCCCCCCCTTTTTCTTCCTGCACTTATCAGTCCTACCCTGTCTGCTGCCTTAAACCTAGCACTTGCAAATTGCTGGCTGCATTACCACTGTTTGTGGCCTTTATTATTTATTTATTGTTATTTATCTGTTTCTCCTCTGCTTCGCACTTTCCACTTCTCCCCCTTCCGTGCACTTTTCCCCTTCCCCTCTCCCATGCACTTGCGGGTTCTAAATGTCACTGGGCCTAGTAAGATCGCTGTTTTGTTCTCCCCTGTTCCACTCCCTTGCCTTGTCGCGCTCTGAAACACTTGTGTACGAGCGCAATAGAAATAAAATATCAATCAATATCAATCAATGCATGCCCATGCCTGTATAGACAAGGATCTTAGTAACACCTGTGGATCTTAGTAACACCTGTGGTTGTCTGTATGGCGGACATCCCCAAGGCTGTCACACAATGTGTTAGACTTCAGGTTTAGCAACACGTGCAGACGCAGGGATGATGTTCCGCCCTATGCTACTCAAGCTACCAATGGTTTAGAGTTAGCAAAGTACCTGCCTCAACCATGGATAAATGTATGAGCAATTAGACATAAAGCTAATATGGTCTATTGCTTCCTATGTAGGAAAATGCTCTAATACATTTTATAGCAACGGTTTGAAACAGCAACACTGAGAGAAGAGACTTTCAAAATAGAGCGAACAAAAAGAAATAAGGTCAGTAACGCAAAAGTAATGTATGTGACCAGATACAATAAATATGTACAAAGTGAGGACTAACCGACACTACACTTCATTTTGTTAAATGTAGAAACAGAGACTGAAAGAAACTCTGTCCAGTCCCGTTCTGAGATAGAAGGAATATCTCAGAATTCGCTGCCCATTCACACAGTGATTAAAATCAAGGGTAGTGTGTGGAACATAAATGAAATAGAGAACATTTTAAAACCAAGCACTTATCTGCACAACACTAATATTTTTAAACATGTGTTTGTATTCCAGTACTCGTGTACTAAACATCTAAGTGGGTTTTTAGATTTAACCACAGAATCATTGCGATTCTGTCCTGAAGAAGGTCCAACAACAAAAGTTGAAAAGTGTTAGGGATGACGCATTTAGACAGAGGGGCCGAGACATATGTCGCCTTTTCCCAGGCTAGCATGGACAACCTGGATGCTGGTTTTCCAGTGTCCCAGAAGAGAGTAAACACAGGGACAGGTCTTTCTTGGCCCTTCACTGTGAATCAGACAAGGAAGGACACATTGGTTGACCATTAGTAGAACGTATATGTGCGAAGATATCTAAAGTAACATACTTTACTAACCCCACAGTACCATTACCAATGAATACCTACATTTATAAGTGTGTTGAGTGTCATTGAAATATGTTGTGTTTGTGTTTTTTACGAAAATTATCTTAATAAATTGCTACATTGATTATAAAAAGTGTGCTTGGAAGAATATAATACAAAAATGAAATATGGTATTTAAGAGTGTCACTCTACCTAATCACAGAGTTATAAGGAATGGGTTTCCAATTTTCTTTGTTTATTGCATACCATGTACATCGGTTATGACACTATGTACCCTTAAAAGCTATTGCTCATGCTATTTTTGAGAGAGCGCTAAGTGGCAGCAGAGTTCTTTGTTGACACGTACTTTTATTTTTATAAGATTAAACCTTGTTCTCCTTGCAAGAGGTGTGCTGGGCCTTTTGCCCTATTGGATTATTTTTTCTGGTGTGAGCCTTTAGGGGTTACTCCACAGTTCTTCGACCTTTAGGTCGGTGTGAGAGTCTGCGTGTCTTGGTCTTTTCCCGTTCTCTCGCTGGTTCAGGATACCGACCATCCAGCTTTAGCTCAGTGCTGGCATGCGAGCACTTTTGTAACAAGTGGGTTTCTCTACCGTTCCTCCAGGCTCCTCCCAATTCATACACTACGTAGCCGGCGGGATTCCCCGGCGTAGTGTTGTAGTTCTTTCTCTCTGTCTCATATGGTTTCTCTTCTCCTCCACGGGTCTTCTTCTTAGTGATTGGGAATTCCTTAGTTAAAGGAATAGTCACATTTTCCTATTCACAATAGCAAATATTGACTTTTTATTCACACAAATTCTTATAAGATACTCCTGAAGAGGTAGTATTGACATGTTCTCTAGGGAGTTCATTGCCAGAATGGGAGTCTGTGTCCCCAAAGGGGAGTCTCCCTCTCTGTGAGGTCCCACTTGCCTCTTCCCCTAGGGAGGGTATTGTGGAGTGGGCTCACCTCCCTAGCCTCCCTGATTCGTCACAGTACAGATGAACTAGGGATGCTTGTGGTACAGCCATGATAGAACCTACAGCGGGTGTTTCAGGATGACTGGGCACAGTACTGCAAGGCAGGGCTTTGGCTAGCAATTGATGGTGGGCTAGCCTGCAACCCTGTCCAGATGTTCAATGCCCAAAGAATATAAGACACTATTTGGTCTCCCGCTTCAATGGTGAGGGGCAATGTTTCAGAGTTGACTTCCTTAAGACCATAGTAGACAAGAAATCTGGTCCCTGCTAGGCCAGGGGCCTTACCCAGGAACTTGTCTGGGTTGGTGAGGGACTCTAAGGACTCTGTCAACTTGAGCACCTGATGAAGGGGTTTGCTCCATAGGACGTCACCTATTAGCAATGTTCAGGCTTAATTCCTCACCCACAGCCCAGCTAACTACCATGTGGATGGGGACTGTCTGTCAAGTGTTGTGGTGAACCCAGTAAAAATCACAAACAATGATTATGACTGTATATACAAATCACCTGAGAGTTCAATCTCTTTATTTTGAGCTAAGCTCACAGCGACAGCAGGCACCACCCATGAAGGCAGAACCCAACTGAAGTTTAAAGAACATCCACAAATGATAACATTCTGAGAACACACATACATCCAGTAGAACACACATACATCACAGTAGAACCAAAGTCATATAGCAAAGGAATGAAACATTGTGATTGATCTGCATCCACATATATATCTATGTTACATATAATTCATTGCCCAATGTATGCTCACTCATGTAAGCACAACTAAGTAGACTCAACACATCCCCCCCCTTCCAATGACACAGAGGTACTCTAATACATAGTCTCACAACCAAAGAGGTTTTCCTCTCCTCCTTTCTGCACTGGTATTGACATCTCTGTCTTGCTGAACACTTTTATCAACTTCTCCGGAGTCATACACCAACACATTGTCATTGCCGTTGTCGTTACCATTAACATTTTCCACATCCTCTACTGCTTGACCATTGTTATTACATTTTACTAATCTGGACATGGACCAGCATACTCCTACTTCAATTATGACCACATTTCCTCTTACTACAGCTATTTACTTGGGCCCAATGAATTTGCTTTCAATGCATTTAGGGGACAACCTGGGGTTTTTTACATATACAAGTTCACCTTCTTACCATACCAAACTCTTGGACTTCTTTTCCATGTCAAACCTTTCCTTGTATACATCTTTAGCTTCTTTGATGAGTGTCATAATCTTATTCCTGTCAACATTCACACTGTTGGCCATGTCAAGCCACCCTGGACAGAGTTTTGTGCCCGGCTGTCTGCCCTTGAGAGACATAAAAGGTGACACTTTGGTAACGGTGTGGGGCGTCGTGCAATAGTTCCAAACCATCTCTCTCAACACTTTCTGCCACTCCAAACCTGCTGCCATTGCTAACTGCAAACCTCCCTTCACAAATCTATTTGCCCTCTCTACCAGCCCATTAGCCCTGGGTTGATAAAGTGCTGTTTGTTCTGTAGTGTCTTATGCCAAATTTCCTGAAAAACTCCACCATCTTGTCGGAACAAAATTGGACACCATTATCTGAGACTAATTCAGTGGGGAAACCTTCCCTGTAAAATGTTTCTTCAAAAAATGATATCATTTGGGCCGTGGTGGCCTCACCAATGGCATTCCACTCTATCCACTTCGAGTGGTAATCTACTAGCACAATTAAGTACTTGAGGTTCTCCCCCAAATTCTGTAGTGGGCCCATCAGATCCACAGCCACCTTTTTCCAGGGTTCACCCGGAACACTCACAGGTCTCATGGGTGCTTCTCTAATCACTTTACTTTTATCACTCCTCTCGCCCTCTCTGCAGTTCTTGACACACCTCTCTACTTCACTGTCAAATGCTGGCCACCAAAAATATTTCCTGATGTATCTCTTGGTTCCTCCCATCCCTAGATGGCATTGATGAGCTATACTCACCAGTTTGGATCTACCATTACTGGGTGGGACCACTTTGGTACCCTTCCCGAGTTTTAGACCGTCTTCTGATAGACTCAGCTTATCTTTTATACCATAGAAGCAGTCAAATTTTTTTACCACAACATTTTTGTGAGGCCACCCTGTCCTGGTCCAAACTTTGACCTGTTTTAATACAAGATCCTCACCATCGGCAATCTCCCACTCATCCTTACTTATGGCATTGTATTCAACCTCAGAGATGCTCAAGCCTTGCTCTAAAAGGTACTTCCTCCATATCCCTACTTTTCACCGGTAACCTAGACAAACAGTCTGCTACTACATTGTCTCTACCTGCTATGTATACTACCTTGAAATCGTAGGCTAGGAGTTCAATCATCCATCTAGATATTCTAGGTGATCCTTTGGCCCATTCCACACTACCTAGTAATTGAACCAAAGGCTTGTGATCAGTTTTTACCGTAAAGGTTTGACCCCATAGGTAGAACTTAAAGTGTGCCACGGCCCAAGCAACCGCCAGCGCCTCCCTCTCAATAACAGAGTAGTTTTCTTCTGCTCCCTTCAATGGTCTAGAGGCAAAAGCAATTATATGTTCAGTTTTACCAGAGTCTACCTGAGATAAAGCCGCACCTAGGCCCAAATTGCTTGCATCAGCCGATAAAATAGATCTCCTTCCTGACACAAACCCTCCCAAGGAGGGTGCTCGTACTATGCACTCTTTTATTTTCTTAAAGGCTTCTTGACACTCACTCGACCACATAAACTTCACATTCTTCTTCAACACCTCTCTCAACGGAGTGGAAATAGTGGCAAAACCATTTACAAATTTATGGTAGTACTCCGCCAGCCCCATAAAAGAACGTAACTGATCTTTGTCTTGTGGCTGGGGAGCACTGCTAATGCTATCAATAAGAGGCTTTTTTGGAGCAATACCATCACCAGAAATTCTATGACCTAAATAGTCTACTTCTCTAACAGCAATTTTGCATTTTTTCCTTTGTACAGTCAAACCAGCCTCTTTAAGTCTGACTAAGACAGCCCTCAGAATCTCATTGTGTTCTGCTTCATTTTCAGCAAACACTAGTATGTCATCTTGGAATACCGTCACTTTCCTTAACCCTCTAAGAACCTCCTCCATCACACTTTGAAAAACAGATGCAGCGGAAGCTAATCCGAATGGCATGCGCCTGTATTTAAACACTCCCTCAGGAGTGATGAAAGCAGTAAGATGCTGACAAGCCTTGGACAAAGGAACTTGATGATATGCTGCTGACAAATCAATGATGGAAAATATCTTCAGTTCCCTCAGGGTGGAAAGGGTCTCAGATATGTTGGGAAGGGGATGTCTCTCCACAACAATGTTCTGATTGAGGCTGCGCAAGTCAACACAAAGTCTCAGATTTCCATTTGCTTTGACTACTAGCACGACAGGAGATAACCATTCAGTTGCTGTTACTGGCTCAATTACTCCTTTGTTCACCAAATCATTTAATTCTTCACGAAGCTTACTTCTCATCTTCAATGGCACTTGCCTTACCTTGTGCACCACCGGTTGTGCACTATTTTTAAGCTTGATGTGGTGTTCGAAATTTCTGAGTTTCCCTAATTTCTCAGAAAACACCTCAGGAAATTCTTTGGTCCAAACATCTTCCACTTCAGCAATAGTTACTGGTTGAGAGGCATTCGCTTGTATTCTTACACCCAAGTTCTTTTGTTCCTCCCAACCTAATAAAGAAGCTCCCTTTTTTGCTACCAGAATGTTAGCCTGGCATTCTTTTCCTTTGTACTGCACACATGCAGAAAATTCCCCCAATACCTTTATAGTGGATTCTCCCTATCCACAGGCTCTGATATCAGTGGGGCTAATTTTGGCTTCACTCTTCTTCAATATATTCACCAAAGTATCCCGTGACACTATGGTCCAAGGAGAGCAAGTGTCAACTTTCATGACCAAACTGCGCCCATCAATCAGGAAGGTGTCTGCCGGTCCCTTCACCTCACTTGAGATATCAGAAATTTCAAAAACAAACTTGGGGACTGGTTCCTGGGTACTCGAGACTTCCTGAATGTTGTAATTTCTCCTGACCGATTCTTCAATGCTGGGTCTGCTCTCCACTCTGGGCTCGATAAGGTTGATGGTAGCAGCTTTACACACATTTGCAAAGTGCCCTCTACTCTTGCACTTAAAGCATTCAGCAAATCTGGCAGGGCACGACGGAAAGTTGGCACCATGTCTGGGGTTACCACATCTGGTACATGCATTCCTCGCAGTCCAATTCCCTTTCTTTCCTGTGGGGATGTTTGTCTTCTTCTTTTGATCTATGGCACAGACCGACATGTTCGGCGGAAAATAAAAGAGTGCATAGTACGAGCACCCTCCTTGGGAGGGTTTGTGTCAGGAAGGAGAACTATTTTATCGGCTGATGCAAGCAATTTGGGCCTAGGTGCGGCTTTATCTCAGGTAGACTCTGGTAAAACTGAACATATAATTGCTTTTGCCTCTAGACCATTGAAGGGAGCAGAAGAAAACTACTCTGTTATTGAGAGGGAGGCGCTGGCGGTTGCTTGGGCCGTGGCACACTTTAAGTTCTACCTATGGGGTCAAACCTTTACGGTAAAAACTGATCACAAGCCTTTGGTTCAATTACTAGGTAGTGTGGAATGGGCCAAAGGATCACCTAGAATATCTAGATGGATGATTGAACTCCTAGCCTACGATTTCAAGGTAGTATACATAGCAGGTAGAGACAATGTAGTAGCAGACTGTTTGTCTAGGTTACCGGTGAAAAGTAGGGATATGGAGGAAGTACCTTTTAGAGCAAGGCTTGAGCATCTCTGAGGTTGAATACAATGCCATAAGTAAGGATGAGTGGGAGATTGCCGATGGTGAGGATCTTGTATTAAAACAGGTCAAAGTTTGTCACTCTTGAGCTCCTTGACATATAGGGACGTCTGTTCGATGCTCCTGGATAATTCAAGTGCCACATCCAGCTTCATATCTTTGGCCAGTAACTTCTCTTGGATCCTGGCGTTATTGGTGCACCTGAGCAACTGATCCCTGATTAGAGAATCAGTCAAGTGCTCAAATTCACAGGAGTAACTCAGCGACCTTAAGCATGCAACATAGGATTCCACAGACTCTGACTGTTCTTGCACTCGCTGGAAGAATTTGTGCCTTTCGAAGCTGACATTTTTTCTGGGTTCAAAATGGTCCTGTAGTTTTTTAAGAGCCAACGCATACTCATCCGCATCACCAGCCTCCAACACCTGGTCCCCAGCTAGCCCATCGAAGATCCTGCGTCCTTCCACACCCAGATTGTGGACCAAAAGGGCCTTTTTGCGGGCTGAGGAAAATCTGTCTCCACCCATCGCCACCAGGTAATTTTCAAATGTGTCCTTCCACTTGTCCCACCTGAGAGGGGGACGGCCTGGTTCATTGAGAAACGAAATGGGTGGCGGAATTGAAGCCGCCGTGGTGAACAAAAATGTGTACCAATTGTGTAAGCACAGATGACTGTGATGGCTTATAAGTGGCGGGACTAGCAATGTCAAATATTGATAAGTATTTGTGCAATGTTCCCTGCAAGAAACGATTGTCTTTGGTGTACAAGCCCCTCAGTCCCAGCGAAAAAAGAGCTTTATTATCACCTGTGCCTTCCTGGGACAAAGTGTCTTTATTGTTGCCAGTTCTAGAATTTTTTAATAAAGTTCCTTTATGTCTCCCAAGGTGGGAGTCTAGTTGCTAGTCGACTGACGTCACAATGGAGACTGGGGCTGGTGAGAGAAGCACGTTGCCAGGCAACTAGTTTCACAATGGAGACCGGGGCTCGAGCCGACACGCCCCCTTCAGCGTGTGCAGCAGCGCTTGTATCAGCGCACGGCCAGAGCCAGCTGAAAGCCGCGTGCAACAGCACGCGCGCGGTGAAGGCGGGGCCTGCGCTCTAACAGCTGTGCGCGACTCCCCCACGGCTCGCGGGGTCTGCGCGCTGACAGTGGTGCTCGCGCGACTGCCCCGCAGCTCCCCCACGGCTCTTCCCAAATTAAGGCTGACCTGCCTGGGTGATCCGCCTCTTCTCTGGATATTCCCTCACGCCGCCTCGCGTCAGTCTGCCTGCTGTCGCTTATGCAGGGGCAGGGCAGCGCCGCCGACAATGGGCACGGAGACCAGAGCTCAGATGAAGGCTCAGCAGCTCCAGCAGCTCCCGACGGGTCCGTGAAGCAAATCCTCGTCGCCAATGTGAAGTGAAGGCTCTAGGCAACTTTGAGAGTTCAATCTCTTTATTTTGAGCTAAGCTCACATCGACAGCAGGCACCACCCATGAAGGCAGAACCCAACTGAAGTTTAAAGAACATCCACAAATGATAACATTCTGAGAACACACATACATCCAGTAGAACACACATACATCACAGTAGAACCAAAGTCATATAGCAAAGGAATGAAACATTGTGATTGATCTACATCCACATATATATCTATGTTACATATAATTAATTGCCCAATGTATGCTCACTCATGTAAGCACAACTAAATAGACTCAACAAGTAGGTATAGGCACACCAAATGTGATCTCAGCAGTGCTATTAAAGAATTTAGCAGGGGATGATCTTAACACACTCAATGGGAGACAGGAGCAGGCGGGCACAGCAGTATACTCTCCTGACACTTTAACTCATTTATAAATACTTACCCCACCTCTTACCTGTCTCCAGAAAGCCCTGCTTACCTGATTTCGAAATCACCCTAGTGCAACTCTGTGGGAAATGGAAATGGGTATGAAAAGGCAAAGATTAGGATTAACTCCTAGGAAGAAACACTAGGATATAATAATGTTAAACATCCGCAAAGAAAGGAAGACAAAGAAATGCTGGTGTTTGGTTCCTTTAGCAGATAGATATATGTATTTTCAGCCAGTACACCAGCAGTCTTAACTTTTTGTTAAAAGGGGATCACAATACACTATTTACCAACCCAATCACTATAATTTAAAAAAGAAGAGTTCCTAACACGACATGTATAACACCATATTAAAATTTAATTAAAATATATCTAAAAAATATTCCTTATAGGGTGCACTGTAACAATATTACAAAAACCTTACTCGGGAGAATGCCTGGCCAGAGCTGTCTCAAGGTATTTTCTTTTATCTGCTCCTAGGTGGTCCTCCAGCGTATGGAAGGCCCCTCAGTTTTTGTAAGCTGGGGTGCAAGCAGCAGCCGGAGAGGCCTTGTCGGCTGCCAATGCAGCCTCGGGCACTGACTATTCACGGAGCACTACCCTCCCTCTTACAGGGAGCGCCGAATATGCCAAGGGCAGCCTGTGGGTGGTGGTGAAGAAAAGGCGTGTCCTCATGGAGAGTGCCAATTAAACGAGCAGGCGGAACGATGATCTGTGGTGCCGGAAGGTGTAAGTGATATTGGGAGCCCGGCCATGGCAGTGAACACAGCACCCCTCCATGCCACTGGGCACCAAAATACAGGCAGGATCAACCAGGCATTGTTACACAGCACAGAGCGCAGCGCCTGTCTCCTATCTGAAGTGAGGGTTGTGCTTACTGATCTAATAATGGCCTCCGCTCGTGCCAAAGGCAACATTCTGAAGGGTCCACCATGCGGCATCACACACCGGGATGCTCATTTGTGTATCCTTTTGTTTGTTTTCTTTCTCCCTTGCTAGAAGTTACAATACTGTGAAGCACAAGACAAGTAACTAACGGCCACAGAGCACCGCTGTGAGTGGCTGGAACTGAGAACACGCAAGGGAAGCGGGCAGGTACGGGGAAGCGGGCAGGTCCGGGAACACTGCAGGCATATTCATTTTAACAGTAGCTCACCTGTGCTAGAAATAAATAGGCCTCTAGTGGCACAGGCCGGTATGCACTAGAAATGGTATAAGTACTAGAGCAGGCCGGCCTACTAACTAAATAGAAAGATCTAGAAATATGATCTTTCTGCTAACCTGGGTGATGGGCGGGCTCTTCGGGCTTCCGAATCTTACCGTAAATTTGTAGTGGGATTCGGGCGCCCCAATCCACCTACGAATATGCCCAGATCAACCCAACTTTCAGGGGGACAGATACTTCAATATTCACTGGTCACCTTTTTTGAAGTTTGCTCGGGTCCATGCAATGGCTCCCAAAAAAGGATAAGTCACCTATTGAGGATTTGCAGCGCCCACGATATTGGCAGAGTTGCTCAACCACAAGTACTTTTTTTGACAGAGATAGAGAACTAATATGCTATGGTGGTGATGCGAACTAAGGTATATTTGCTTCATGTGTTTACAATACAAACATTTAACACTATATCTAGAGTTAAAATTACCCGTTAAACTCCTGTCGAGCAAGCTGTATATGAGGAGTAGCTTAACATCTGAACATCAACAGCTTTTCAAGTTTTCAACTGCCTTGTGCTTTGGTTTTCCAAAATACGCTGAAGATGCTGTTCTCCTCAATATTGAACAAATCCAATCCCGACTTTAAATTGCAGGCACTGAGAGGGGCGTGCATTTCTCTGGAAAGGCCTTGTCAAGTGTCACGAACTTGAACGCCAGCCAATGACCCTCACTGTAGCTAATCACTGAGAAACGCACATCCAATTTCCAGTCCAAGATAAAAGGTGGCAGTGCCATTTATTACTGCAGCTTCACGTGACAGGAAGATCAGCGGATATGGGGTGCAGCAAGTATGCACAAAGTGGCGATTAAGCGGGCTGCCGCAACAACACTGTGACTTCACTGTCCTGGAAGTATATCGCCAATTAAGATCTCTCACCTGCAGATTTAGGTGTGCTTGCTTGAGATTAATGTGTTATTAAAAGGGAGTGGTCTCTGTTTTTATCAGGTGGAATTAAATTTTCCAGTAGATATCAAGATCAGACAGAAGAAGATATTTAATTACAAAGGCAGGATTGGAGGGGCCAGTGGAAATGTTAATCTCGTAATTAATGAAACAACCTCGGATAAAAGGCAATAATTTATAAGAAAATACTAGGAGGCAACACTTATGAAGGTAAACACATTGACGTATTAGATTTCATGACATCACAAATGGCATGCATTAGGTTGTACATCTATTAGAAGCTTTCAAATTTATTCCCACATTTTACATATTTTAATGTCCTGTTGAACAGCTATTTTTTTAATGCAGACAATCTCAAATACCTATCGTCTGGCTTTCAGTCTGTGCACTTTTTAATGAATGTACTTGGCTTCTGTCAAGAGCAGCATGATTTAAAAGATGCAACCCTGAAAATGTAAAAAAAATAACAACAAAAACAGGAGGCTGTTGCAATGAGTGACAGTGAATAAGGGTGGAGGGGCAAGTCTGCCCACTTGAAGAATTGGAAGGATTGGGCCTCATTGCTGATGTTACCGAGTCTTGTGCAAGGACAGACACTAGAGTGCCCACCCACAAAAATGCACCACCATTTCCACTCACCCCCAACCCCAGGTCTGTGTGTGTGTGTGTCAGGGTCATGGTCTTTGAGACCAGGGAAAGTTAAATCTACGCACACATATTCAAGGTAGGGTGAGCAGTATAAGGTATGCCAGTGCCCAAATGTATTTTTTGAATCACCACCTGCACAGTATCTGAAAGGGTCAGGAGCAAAGGTGGTGGCAATTTTAGCAGGATTTCTAAGTAGACATGAGTTGTGATGGGAGGCCGGGGTTGTTGGATCTAAGATATAACCCATCCTCCACCCCCCTGCACATAACATAAAAAGTTCAGATAAAGGAACTTACAAAGAAAATCACAAGTTTTTGGTGATGGATTTATTGCATTTATTTTGGAGCACATTCTCATGTTGGTTGTGCCCAATGAAGAAAAAACATGATGTCCCAACAATATATAGCAGCAATGCCATGTACAGCAGATTGCTTGTTGCCAGTGCCCCTCATATGCCAGTACTTCCATGGAAAATAATCTATTCATGTTCACTTTGCATGATGTATGCCAACATGTCACTGTAAAAATACATTTTCATGCTACCAATGTCAAATATATAAAGGGATTGCCACAGTACAACGTGCTCATGCTGTGGGGTGTATTTAAAAGGCCCAAAACAGAAGTTCCCTTCACATGAATGCAGGAATTTAAAACACTGAAACAAAAACTGCCTGGAATTTGTTGTTGTTTTTCAAGTTAAATTAAAGAGCCATGTGAAAAGGGGCCTACCTGTCATTACCAATGGATAAGCAGCATTTTAGTTTACAAAAGAAGGAGGAATCAAAGATCCCTGTCACATGGAAAACAGGATTTTTACACATTGAAACCAAAAACGGCCTGCACAGGTGTGTGCAAATAAAAACGATTTTAAAAGTAAATGTGAAAGAAATATCACTGCTCACAGAAAAATGTCAGGAAAACATAACATGATGGCAGGTTGACCAAAAGCAATGTATATTATGTTTCACCTATCAAAACTCCAGTGATATTTGAAGAGCCAGTTTGTCCTCATGAAAAATGTCAGCCCAAGGCACACGCTTTTGCTGGCTGTGGGCAACACTTCACAAGGACATCTCCCACTTCCAGCCTGGATGTCACAACTTCTATCTAATGACCAACCACAACTAAAATGTCCTGTGAAAGGCGTCAAAATTCAGTGTTCTCCAGACCTGCTGGCTCTGAAAGCAAAAGTTACCCTTGGCTGGAGCATGACTAATATGTGTGAAAATGGGGGCACTCACTTCAAAGAGCAAGCTTCCGACACAAAGGAGATTGAAAAAAAAGAAACTGTGGGCACAGGCTGACTGAGTGAAAACAAATGGCCGGAAGCAGGAGCAGAACCATTTGTCTCACATGAAGATTTGCAATTTATTTAAAAGGACTATTATCATTTAGGCCTTTTCTCAGCCATCATAAGGCGGATGGATTTCATTAATGTACCTTATTTTATGTAATTTCCAGGCGATTTTGACTCCATCTTCCTGTGACTCTGGGAACAGTAAGGGCCAGTTAAACTAGGTTTCTGGCTGATCTGAACATGATCCAAATGTGAGAGTTGGTAAGCGGGTAGAAATTGAAATTAGGCATATACTTAATAATTTACATTTAACTGCTGTGCTTTTATGGAAATAGCAGAAAGGTGCCACATGGCTGTGCTACATGATACAGATTTGGTGGTTGGCTTATCTAATTCCCCATGATTAGCGGAAACAGAAAATGTGTTTATTCTGGCTGGGTTTGGGAGGAGAGAGTAGGGTAACTTTCCAATCCTAGTTGCAGGGATTATTGCAGGGTACTTCCCCAAGATTGTAAAATTGGTGGTGCCATCGCTGCTATATAAGGGGGACTGCATTAGGACAGGGGACAAATGCACAGAGAAAAAGGAGAAAGACAGGAACAGACAGACAAGAGACAGACCATCAGGAAGGCTGCTGAAACTTACCATCTGACAGCTGTAAGGAGACACCAGAGAAGATTGCTTATGGTGCATTGGGTGGAGCTGTCTATTTCTAGGAAGGCCTCAAAGCTGACCGGGTCCTATGGTTGAGAGCGGAAGGCCATCTTTGAGAGTGGAGTGACCAGACCCCTGCCCTATTTGTCCAGAGTGTCCTGAGATACAGCTGGCTTTCCTGAACCTTAAACAGAGGCTTGCTATGTAAGTAGAACTGAGCCATGGAAAACCAAAAGCTGGGGGAGTCTGCTGGCCTTGAATGCCTTCCCTTTAAAGTGGGTGGGGGGTAAAAACTGTGTAGATCCTTATCCTATTTAACCAAACATATTAATGTAATTAATTCCCCATTTGGCAGAACACTACGAGGTAAATATGGTTACAATTCTAAATTAACAAAGCTCGCCTCCCAGTATGTGCGGACAACTATAGCCTATAAAATAAATGGGTAATCCTTGTTGTCCAGCTGACCTTGACTTCTTTAAGGAAAAGGGGTGTCTTTGTTCTTAAATCAGTCCAACCTTTTAATCCAGTTTCCACAACATAGGCCTTTCAGTAAGGGGGGTCTGAAATCTGAAATTCCCCAAAGCATTCCAATTTTTCTGTCTGACTTCCCAACATAGACCAAAGCAAGGGAGGGCGAAAAATAAAGGGATAAATGACCCTGTCTTCATTTTAAACCAAAAGTGTGGGCGAAATTATAATTGCCATATGTATTTTTACAAATCTTGAAATCCTACTGCTACCCTTTTAAGCCTGCAGGAAAATCAAAATCGCACAACATTACATAAGAGCCTTTGTTATTGCCCAGTGTAATTATTTAGTGAAGTGAAATTTGCATAAAGTTAAGAATTGTTATTGTGTTCGTTATAACTTCAGAAAAGTGATTTCTTTTTGCTGAGAGAAGTTGATTGTTTATTTATTTAATAATGTGAGACAGTTTAAATATAAACTTTACACATATATAAAATAAAACAAGAAGAGTTTATAAAGTAAAAATTAAGAAAAACATAAATTAAAATTAAATAAGGTCAGGCAGAATTTGGGAAAACAAAGACCTCATTTGCAACTAATTAATAGGTAGCATCAATAGCTCTAGTCAATGTACACTGCATGTATATATTTCATTTCCTTTTTCCAGGTCTGTGATTTCCTTTCACCCATTCAGTAAAGTTTAAAGAGAAAGGAAGGAAGGAAGGAAGGAAACCCTATTAGGCAATTTCCACATAGAACAAAAAGGCTAGATGGTAATGCCCAATTGTTTTTCAATATTCAGCCATATACTATACATAGCTGTGTGAGTTTTATAGAGTTCGAATTTAGGCTGCGGTACCAGAACCATGGTTCCTCTATGTGCTCCATATTATGCACCATTTTCCCATAGCACAGTTCATAGGTTTTAAACAAGGTAGGACAGGCTGTTAAAAGATGTAAAGCAGTTTCGTTAGTAGCAGTGTGTTTACACATTCGACAATGCCTTTCTTGCGATGGCAGATGGTTATCAATCCATTTGTTGGCTAATACCGGTAAACAGTCAAGACGCAACAAAAGAAGGAAGCGTCTGAGTTTACTAGAGGGACTCAAATTGAGGTACAGCTGAGGTTTCAGGTAAGTATATAATATGTTCCGCACAAACTGATACTTTGTGAGTTTGCTCAAGTGATCGTAGTTCTCGAGCCAGTCCCATAAATCTACTCGTTTGGACAAAGCCTTCTTCGTTGCGTCATTAGTGCTCCTCAGCGCAGGAATCCAGCCAATCTCCTTATACAAATTTTCCATATGAGCTTTCAGATGGTAAGATGTCACCTCCCTAGTGACTTCTTGATGTAAAGATCTTAAGAGGGGGTTCGATGGTTGGTTGATCATCTTCGAGTACATCTCCGCTCTTCGTTTAAGCACTGTAGCTTTAAGGGAAGTTAGCCCCAGTTCCAGTCTTATAATCGCCATGGGGATACATTGGGGGAGTCCCAGTATCCGCCTCCAGAATTTGCCCTCTATGACTTGAAGCCAGCTTAGTTTGATGTTTAGTAGTGCCTCCAGACCATATGTAACCATGGGTACCAATATCTGCACATAGAGCTGGCGCACTACCCACAAAGTATAACCACAGTTTTTAATTGCAAAGCAATATATTAATGCTGTTAGTTGTGCAGCTCTGGTAATTCTTGTTTGCATACAGGTGAGATATTCTCCTATTCGTCAACCTCCACACCCAGATATTTGTATGAGGGGGGTATATTTTATTCCGTCACCTGCACAACTAACTTTGGTCTGGAGAACTTTTTTGCCGAGAAGACCATTAATTGGGTTTTCTCACTGTTAATGACCAGATCATTTTTAAGGGCATAATTCCAAAGTGCAATAGCTGATCTAGAGAGGCCGCTAAATGTGTGGTCCATAATGATCAGGTCATCAGCATAGGCGAGCACTGGGCAGTGCTCAGATCCAATTCGTGGGGGGCAATTGCGTGCAGCAGATACCGCTATGGGAAGATCATATGTAAATACATTATATATGAAGGGAGCAGTGACACATCCTTGTTTAACTCCACAGTTCTGTATAACTGGTGCTGTCATATGGCCTTGAGAGTCCAACTTAAGCTTTGCCGTAGTGTTTCGAAGTAAGGCTCTCAAGTAAAAGAGAAGTTCTTCAGGGCAGCCTAATAATTTTAATTTTAACCAGAGTTTGTCGCGAGGGACTGTCTCAAAGGCCGCTCGGAAGTCTATAAAGAGGGCATATAGAGGGGGTATCCCATTAATCTTAGTGCTGGTCCTGAGTAGATCAACAATCGTCAGGTTCATGGTGGTGGTATATCCTTTCCTGAATCCACTTTGATATTGATTCAATATACCAGTTCTGTCTGCCCACAACTCCAATTTATCCAGAAGCATCGATGCAAATAGCTTCCCTGTGCAGTCCAACATAGATAGCAGTCTATAGTTACCTGGTTCCAATCTATTTCCTCTCTTGAATATTGGGATCAGTATGGAGGTTTGCCATGAGGTTGGGATGTTGCCGGTCTCCAATACGTTGTAAAATTGGATCTTGATAAGGTTGGCCCAGAAATCAGGATTACTTTTCAGGACTGCGTTGGCTAAGCCGTTAGGTCCTGGCGCTCTAGATGATTTTAGAGATTTAATTTTGGCAAGGAGTAGTTCGTTGGTCACAACAAATGGTTTCTCGAGGGGGACTAATTCACAGTTGCCGTACTGGTCCGATATGAGCGAAGCATTGCGTCCAGACAAAAATTCAGACCATTGCTGGACACTTATCGGGTTAACCATTGTATGGTGGGTAGTGCCCCTCACTTCATTTAGTACACCCCAGATATTTCTAGTGTTTTTAGAGCATACTACTTGAACCATCTGTTGCCAGCGACTTAACTTCTCTGCTCTTCTCCTCGTCTTGATCCAGGCACGGTATTTATTCTTTAGGATTCTGCGCTGGGCGGCAAAGGATTTGAGTGTAACAGAGGCTATTTTTTCTTCTTGAATAGAAGCTCTTAAAGTTTGTTTAGCATCTTGAATGCTTCTGTCGTAAGGTACGATCTTCCTTCCATCTTGAATCACTATATTAACATGAGTAGTCGCATGAGTTGATGGGAAAGCCGCGATCCATGATTCAATATCGTTAGCATTAATTTTGATAAAGGCTTTGATGTCATAAAGCAGGACGGCTCGTGGTGAACGAGCCGTGTGTTCAATGTTTTTTGTGTGCCAACGAATAAGGGTGCCAGCTTGATTTGTCGTCATGTTACCCATGGGGCGAGGGCTTGGAATTAGCCAATCGGCTGCAAAGGTCACAGTTAAGAGACTATGGTCTCTCCAAATATTCTGGGTGATCTCCATATCTTTAACGCTGCTAGCTATATTTTGGCTAACAAATATATAATCTAAGGTACTGGTTACTGCAGCGTTACGCCAGGTATGTTTTCCAGGACGGTCACTTCGTGTTCTTCCATTTATGAGTTCCAAGTCCCAGTCAGAAAAGAAATGTAACCAGTTAGAGCCTTCAGGATCTTCAATGTTATGCATCATAAGCCCCTTAGGGTGAAGTAAAGGATTGAGAATAGTGCCCTTCGAACCCTTTATATGGCAGTTAAAGTCACCTGTGAAGATAACTGAGTTGTTCCCTGGTACCGTTGTCCAATCACTAAATAGCTTGTGGACAGCCTCCTGTAGTTTTTCTCTGCAAGCAGCGCCAGGTGGATTGTATATGGTTACAAGTAAAATTCTTTCAATGTTATCTTCATAAGGGACAGCCATTTCCACTGCTAAGATGTTATCAGGCTGGCTAGTAGGAATTCGGCAGGATTGAATCAAATGCCTAACACCCACAATCAGTCCTCCAAAAGGTCTACCACTGGTTCCCTTCTTGGCTAGAGACTGGTGCAGTGTATAGCCATTGAGGATCACTGGGGAGACCAGCCAAGTTTCCTGTAGACAGATGCTCAGGTGGTCTTTTGAGATATCTGCTGATCCTTCTGAAGATAATAAATGATTAAAACCTCTACAATTCCAAGAGGCAATGGTATAGGCTCATTGTTTGTTTATAATTAATGGGAGGGATTCAGTCAACCAGCTCAAAACTTTTTGGACGTCTGCAATCTGTACTTCGTCTGTCTTGGGTAAGTTTGAGACCAAAGGAGATTTTTCCGGTGAAGAAACCACCATCCGTGGGCAGCTATCGTCTTCCGCTTTAGGGTCAGCGCCAATCTCAATGTCAACGTTCACCAGATTTTGTTTAAAACTTCGCAATAATTGAGCTGTCGCCAGAAATTTGCAGTGAAGCGCAGATACATTAGGAATGATAATGTGAAGTGGCTCCACATATTCAAAGTCTGCAGAACTGAGAACACGAAGTTGAGGTACAGAGTGGAGCCTAATCATGAGAGCCGATCTTGGGAGCCAATTTCGCTCATGTTGCTGGTATAAGTTTTTAATGATGCATATGCGATTATTAGAATAGTCAGTTTGTGGGGGCTCACTGTTGGTAGGTGGGTAGGGGATGCTTGTTGCCTGAGGAGCCCTAATTGGGCTTTTATTAGGAGTAGAGGAGATCTTTTCCACGTCATTGTTAAGTTCAGATGATTCAAGGTCTAGCAGGTTTTCATCTGTACCTATGGACTCAGTCTCAGTATTGGGAATTAGCCAGCTTGTGAGAGTGCCTGGTCCCTTCGCTTTGCATTTTAACGCTCTTGTTGTTCTCTTTTTTGCTTTTTTTGTTGGTTTCCCCATCGGGGCAGTCACAGGTAAAGGAGAGGCTTTTACGCATGGCTTCTTTTTCTGGCCAATCTTCTCTGTTTGCGTGAGAGGTATGCTGCTGATTCATCCGCAGGTACGGATGTAGGCATAGGCTCAGTAAAAGGTGGTACAGAATCACTGATCGTAGGCCTGGGGACCAGGTTTTCTTCTGCCCCGGGAATATCTTTGGCTCCTTCTCTTGCAGCAAAGTTAAGAATAGATTCTAGAATACGCCCACATAATTTCAAAAGAATTTTTAGGGCAAACTGCAGAGAGGCCATTGAAGATTGCAATTCAACCAGGGCCGGCGTGTTCAAGGTAGAAACTCTGCTGGACTCACTGTTTGTTCCAAGGCCAGAAGGCACTTGAAACTGAGCTAAATTAGGAGATGTAGATAGTCTTTCAACATGCTCCCTCTGAAAGGGCAATGCACTTGGTTGAGGGATCTGTGAATTATTACCCGACTGGCGCGGGTGGGCTGGAGTCATAGCCCGCTGCATTGACAGGCAAAGCTCGAGGAGTGAATTGTTAGTAACTTCATGCGGTGCCACGGCGGGGTTATTCACAGGTTCCTCTCCTTCCGTCACTGTGGAATTTTCTTCGGGAAGTACATTGGGTGGAAAAAAGTCTGTGATGGCCCCTTTAATCGGAAGTTCTTTCCTTTTTGGTTTTACTTTGCCCATTGTGCTCTTTCTCCCGGTGTCTGGGATATTGCTGTTACGCTTCCGAAGATTATAGGTCAATTGTTGGCCTTGCCTGTAGAACGGCATATAGTTTTCCCAGTTAGTCAGGCCCAGTCAGTTTATATTTACAAAAAGTAGCCTTTAGGGTTATATTTTTGTGAAGGAGACCCCACCAAACCCTATCCGGGGGGGGGGGGTATCTGTGGGGTCTCGACTTTATAACCACTAGCTGTAAGTTTACTCAGTGAATATCTCAGCCTCTGGGGTATAGCCGTGATCAAAGGGCGAGCCCCGCAGTCTCATGGCTGAACCCAGGCAATGTTAGTAGGTTGAGAAGAAAAGAGTCTGACAGATGATTAAGTCAGAGAACACAGTACTTGAGAATCCAAGTCGCTCGACTCGACCCTCGGTCCCACGGACTGCAGACTGCTCCCTTGTCACTCCCTTCGCGGTCCGCTTCGCGGGGGAGAATGATTAAGAGTTCCAAGTCCCGAAAGCACACGCCTCCAAGCGCACACCTCCAAACAATGGCAAGCAAAGATACACTGCAGCAATTCACCCGGCAGGTACTGCAGACTGCTCCCTTGTCACTCCCCAAGTTGATTGTGTTATGCCACATATAAAGTGGTTTTTAACATTTTCGTGCTAATTTTGATTACTTTTAATTTAAATAAATATAAATATATTTCCTGTACACCAGCCTGGTTCTTGGCACATTGTTAGCTCATGGGAGAGGGATCCAAGGGGCATGATATGTGTCTGAGATAGGGCTAAAAAAATAATCTGTTAAACAGTTTGTTGCATAACCAAGTGAGTGGGGTGGGATGAAACTCCCCATGTTGAGGGTGGCTTCTCAATAAACCGTTACAAGTTGGGGGCTCGTCCGGGATTTAGTTTCCTTTTCCTGACCCATGACAAGTACATTGTCACAGTCTATTCATCTTGATGCAATTGCATTAAGGTGGAGTGAAAGTCATCTTTGTTTTGTTAAAGTGCCACTAGGACTTGACTCCTGAGTTCCAGGGAGGTGTATAGGTAAAAGAATTGAGAGTGTGTAAGAATTTATTTGAGTGAGGAAATCAAGCACGAACAGGGTGATTTTCCCTTGAATAAAGAATATTTTATTACAGTGCAAAAAGCCAATTGTGAAAATGACTACTGTACAAATTTGGGAAGCCAGGGAGCATCTCCTAACAAAATAATTTCTCAAAGGAGAATGGGTTGAGGACAATGCAGGAAACTGGCAAACCAGAATTGTGCGGGAGGTTACCTCAGTAAGCAATGATATTTGGCTTGAATGTTATGTTATGTTATGTTATTATGCTTATACCGCGCCAAAGCCCGTAGGCATCCAGGCGCCGAGAGAGCTGAGTACAGAGAAACAGAGACACCGCAGGGGATTACTCTAATAGTAGAGATGCGTTTTCAGTTGCTTACGAAATGCAAGAAGATCTGTTGTCTTGCGCAGGGATATGGGCAATGCATTCCATGCCTTAGCTCCCTGGGTGTAAAAGGCCCTTCCAGAGCCTCGAGAGCGTTTAACTCGGTGCAGAACTAAAAGATGGTCTTCAGCTGACCTGAGGTTTCTCTTGGGCTGGTAGATGCTAATGACATCCTTGAGGTAAGCAGGAGCACTGCCAAAGATGCATTTATGGCAAATAGTTGAATCCGGAATAGTGCACAAAGCATTTGGAGCATTTTATATGACCACAACTGCTCGTGATGAACATATACAAATGGCCCAGCTAACGGCTCAGTTATATTTTCATTTGCTGTTAGTAGAAGAGCGTTGGCAAAATAGTGAGGCTAGAAGGATGAATCAGGCTGGAGACCTGTCACAGGCCCAAGATTTTGTTCAACAACTCAAAGCATAGTTAAAAAGACTGCAGCAAGAGAGTGCAGAGCATGTAACACAGTTGTTTGCACTGAAAAGATCACAAAAAGAGTGTGTAGAAAATCTGAGCGCACTGCAACACAAGCTAAATGGCCTGTCTGCTCTTAATAGAGTCTTTTGGGAGGACATTATCGCATTCCAATCAGAAATAAAACAATCGAAAACTTAAAATAGTCAATTATCAAAGGGGTTGATTCCCAAAATGAGTTTGATCAGATACATCAGCAGGTAAGTACTCTGAAACAGAGGATGCAGCTGGCTCAGGAAAAATACCACTTGAATCACGAGGACAGCGTCCTATTACAGAGGATAAATCAGTTGGAAATGGAGGTAGAAAAGGAACAGTCTGGTTCTCAGGAAATTACCAGAATTAGAGAAGAAAGGAATGAGCTTGTAGAGCGAGTGAGGCAAATAAAAGCTGAACTTTTAGAGGCAGCAAAATGTAGGGATGAACAAGAGAAACAGATTAGTCTCCTGAAGGAAAAGCGTCTTGAATATGCACGCAGCATACAAGGCTCACAGAGGTGATATGAATCCCTTCAGCAGGAGGTGCAGCAAATAAAGGATCGGTTGGTAGCTCAGAGCAGGGTAAATGAGGTTAATCAGGCCTTAGTGTCAGAATTAAAAAGCCAGCTCTCTGACCACCAACAGCAAATAAATAGAGACACAGGTTTGAGAGCCTCACCAAGGAAATCTAAAATTATAAAAAGGACCCATGGCACCCTGACCAATCAGGATATGGGACAAAGCCTACCGATCAAGGTGAGGCACCCCTCCCAACAGGGGCCTCATGCCAGTCATTTACAACCTCACGCACAAATGGGAACCAACCTTATGCCTGCCACCTATCTAGAACAGGATGACATGAGGCAGTTAGACTTACCGAGGTCTAACGCAACTGATCAAGGCCAGTCCCTGTCTGATATTGGTGAGCATTCATCTCTACCACACAGGAGGGAAAGTGGCCGGACCAGTGTGTCCTGGGAAGTAAGGGATAATACAGTAAGTACTTCAGACCATGAAAACTCTTATGAGGATAAAATTGGGGAGTCAGATTGGCTGAAGATGCAACTACAAAGAGACCACCTTGCCCACTTCGCTGAAGGAGAAAAGCCAGACCATCAGTCTAGCAAGGGCATTCTAAAAACCTCTGAATATTCAGGGGAAGGAGGTAATTCCCCAGACTCCCTGGTAGGAGGGATGAGGAAACTAGGTTCTATACTGGGCCTGAAAGGAACTCCAGGGAGAGGGACCCTGAGAGCTCACTTTGGTCCAGGCGAGAGGAATGCAGACCCCATGGTTCTGGGAGATATACCCAGTCTCATAAAGATAGGGAGCACCTAGAAGCCATGCAAGGGAGTACCGGTAGCAGTTTTGAGTCAGAAGATGAATGGACTCAGGTGCAGAGGAAGAAAAAGACAGCAAAGCAGATCATGGGTTTTGTGAAAGACCCAATAAGACAAATCACATTCCTGACCCCATATCACAAGAATGCCAAGTATTCGGTATGGGAGTACCTGGAACTTTATGAGCAGATGATGGCATCATTCCAGATCAGGAATGATGTGAATTGTATATGATTTGCTAAATGGACGTTCTCACCTGAGTACTGAAGTTTCTTTGCAGGACTGGAGGACTAGGATCATCATAAATAGTTCCCTTATAAGGCGGCCATATTAAAAAGAATTTCCACCCATAGGAACCCACAAGAGGCCTGTAAGGCTGCATATAGCTTGCAGTGTGGGGAAGATCAGGCACCAAGGGAGTTTGTGCAGGACTTAAAGTGGGCATTTGCTCATACTTAATGGCGGGTAAACACCAATAGTAGGGAGTTCATAACTACATATTTCCATGCTCTAACCAAATACATAATGGCTCAGTTGGTACGTGACTTTCATGAGCATAGGACCCTGGATTGGGTGATTGAACAGGCCACCAGTATTTATGAGATCCAAAAGCCTGCTGAGAGTAAACAATACCGTAAAAAAAAAAAAAACATCTAACACCCCTGCTGCTGCAAAGATGGCAGAGGTAAAAACGACCCCTCCTTTGGATCTGGGGATGGGGGCCTAAAAGTAACCCTCCTGCCAACAAGCAGAATGGAAAGCAGAAGGGACCCTCAACCTGGCCCTATCGAATGGTATTCAGGCGGGAGCCCAGAACAGAACAGCCTTTCAAAACAAGATCAAAAAAGCTTGAGAAACAATAATAAAATGCAAAGTTAAAGATCCACTGCACTCCCCTCCAACAATAGAGGATCCAGTCCAACTAAAAGTGCCTAAATTCCAATTTTCCCCAATTTCCCTGGACGACATGAAGAACGTTCTTTCTTCCATCAACTGCAAATCATGCCCAGAGAACATGCTACCCCCAAAGCTTATCAAAGATAATGCAGAAATCTTCGCTCCTTACCTCTGCCGTTTGACAAACACCTCCTTTAGGGACCGCAAAGTCCCGGTGGAAATAAAGACTGTCGCAGTTACCCCTTTAGTCATAAAACCAGGTCTGGACCAACAGGACCCATCCAATCTCAGGCCAATTACAAATTGTAATTTTCTCTTAAAAATACTTGATAAAATAGCCACAAGTCAACTTCAGGACTATGTCGCAAAAACCATCTCCTTCACTCACAACAATCTGGGTTTAGAAGTTCACACAGTACGGAATCTGCCTTACTGGACTTACAAACCAAAATTCTTGGCATCTTGGATAAAGGGAAGGCAGGCCTCCTGATCCTCCTGGACCTCTCGGCAGCTTTCGATTTACTAGACCATCGGAAGCTCCGAGAGGCCCTGAACACAGCGAGAAACTGTTCCAAAGAGGCTATCGATTGGGTCGCCTCCTTCCTTGAAGACAGAAGCTCAAAAATCCCTTGGGGAGACCATTCTTCCACATTTAGACCTGTAGACTATGGCGTCCCACAAGGGGCTAGTTTCTCGCTGCTACTTTTTAACCTTTATCTTCGCTGTCTCTGCTCCCTACTGACAAAACTTGGGGTCTATTTTACAAATTTCGCAGACGACCCACAACTGATTATGGAACTTTGTGGAAATCACACCGTCGACAATGACAGACTCTCAGCCATTTTCAATTCCATTGAAATATGGATGAAGTCAAACTGGATGTGGCTAAATGGCTCAAAGACAGAGCTCATGACTTTCGGCTCCACTAAAGCCATGAACAAATTAGATCCTGCATACTCCTCTTTCCTAATCAAAGTGGCTGATAAGGTTAAGACACTTGGAGTCTACCTACAATCTTAATTGGGAGCAGAAACCCAAATATCCTACCTCAAACGAAACTGTCAATATCATCAAAGGCTCTTGTGCCGAATTAGGCCACTACTAAGTAAACAGAATAGTGCCACGATCGCTCGGGCTACTATTCTATCGCGTCTTGACTACAGAAATGCTCTGTTATTGGGAGTCAGCAGTAAATGCATTAAACAATGCCAAACAATGCCGTTAGATCGATCACAGGCAAATCTAGAAGAGAGCATATCACGAGTGACAGAAAAGATCTCCATTGGTTAGCAATAGAGAAACGCATCACGTTTAAATCCCAGACACTAGTCCACTGTTGTCTATGTGGAGTGGCCCCTACTTATCTGAAACAGGAATTCACACTGTACGAACCTAGTCGTAGCCTTAGATCAGAAAATCAGGGACTGCTGAAAGTCGGCCCCCCTAGAAGAGCTATGGGCTTAGGCAGAGCGTTCTCCTCCAAAGCTATTTCAAGATGGAATGAGCTACCCAGCCACCTCAGACTCGAAAGCAACTTGATAAACTTTAGGAAACAGCTTAAAACCACACTCTTCAAATAGCTCCCCTGAGCTCTTGATTCTCTCCTTCTCTTCATCTTGACACTTGTGTCCTTCACTCCTCGTTGTCCTATTTCACCCAATTCACGTGTTTTTGTTTGCGCCCTGATGCTTGCGAGCTACTGCGTGTTATAAAAACATAAATAAAAATAAAATTTTAAAAATGATCCCTCGCACCCTGCCACCTATATAAATCGTAGGTACAAGGGTACTAAACCAATCCTGGGATATGTATACACTCCCCCGGCCCGAGAGGGGGAACTAATCAGGTAAGTACTGCCCCAGGAAACTTCCCTCCAAACTTCCCTCAAGAGAGAAGTATCATTCTACCTCCCAATCTGAATTATTTCCCCAAACCTGAACTTCCAAAACAATCCTCCTTTCTCTCCCCGGTTCCAGCATAATATATCCCTGAACCCGGGAGAAGGGAGATTCAGGATGGAAAACTATTGGGGGAATTTCCAGTACCCGAACTACTCCGGGAGAAGGGACCGTTACCCCTTTCAGGAGCAGCAGAGATATGACTTGAGACCGCCCTACCACCCAGACAAGGTCTCGCAACTGGAGCGACAGGTCCAGCAACTGACCAATGATCTGGGGTGCATGCTGAGGGCTCAGTCCAACTCTCAACCTAACCCTGCTTCCCAGAATTCCCCAATACCCAGGTCTGATGCCCCAGGGGGAAATGACGTGAGGAAACCTCTGACAAACCACAAGTTCCGGAGGAGAGGGCCGGGGGAGGGGAGATGCCAAGCCCTTGAGGAAGCTTCCTATCTCACCCAAACAAAACCCCTGAAAAGCTCACATCCTGAAAGAGTCTCTTCTACCACCAAAATATTAGAACCCAAAGAGCAAAGGGTAAGTTGGAGGCCAACGAAGAACTCACTTTGTGGCGGAACTCTGGATCATCCCTTTTGAAAGAGAAGAATCCCAGGAGGATTAAGGTAAGCAGACCTTCTCTTTCAAAAAACGTGGGGATCCCTCCCAAAGTAAAATGGGTCCCAAAAGCCCCTAAGTGGGACAGGGTAAGTATGGAGACTGACCCAGAACCAGAAACTATTCAACCCCAAACATGTGAGCCACACAGAAGTGAAACAAAGGGGGTGTCCTTTCTCCAAACAGGTTCTGAGAACTGTTGCCAAGTAACGGGGGACAGACAAGGAGCTGGGGAAAAGGAGGATTTCCCAACAAAACCCAATGCGAGTTGCAATTTTTCTTTACAGATTCCTGAACTCCGACACCGAAAACTGCAAAGATCACACAGTGTTGGAGTTCAATATTAAGAAAATGACTACCAATCTGTCAAATAACTCACACTTTCTTTGCACCTTGGAGGAGAAAGAAGGCTGATTTTATGCAACAGTTAAGATGCAAGGTCAATGTGAATTATCAGCTCTGGTGGATACTGGATCCCAAGGAACCCTCCTGTCAAAAAGGGCTTTTGACCAACTAAACTCAGGACGGGGAGAGGTCCACCAAATTTCACTCACACCACTTCCCAGACAACTCCAAAATGTTGACGAGAATGATATTTCCATTGAAGGGAATGTGGATCTAGACATCAAAATAGGACGCCACCAGTTGAAACATCCGGTGATCGTTGTGACTCCAGAGGGCAGACCTTGTTCACTGGGGAACCATCTCAGGAGGAGGTTATCACCTCTGATCGACTGTGTAAACAAGGTCCTCTGGACTCAGACTAACCGCCCTGTCAAATAAAAAATGAGTACCAATTATGTAAGCCTGAATGGTACCTGTCACTTAATTGATCAACACTCTGAGAATGTAGACGTCCATTTAAAAAATGGACATCACAGTTATCTCTGTAGGAGAACCAACTGGTGATGGGAACCCTTATCTATTCTTGAAAATCAACCTTCCTCCCAGTTTTAAGTGGCAATCCACACTGGAAGGAAACACCCTAACGTTTTACACGAGTCCAAAATCAGAAGAAACCTTCAGTCCCGTGAAACCAGACAAGGAAGAATCTGCTCAAAGTCTGATGGACATTCAGAAAAAGGGCAAGCAGTTGTTTTCCCCCATTCAGTTAAATGAGGGGGGAGCAACCAGAGCTTGCCAGAGTATGCCTGAATAATGGAAGGAGCTTCATCAGCAACAAATTATTCAAGAAACTCCCAAAAGATCAGACCATGTCCACTTTTAAATTGATTGACAGATGGGAAGTAGGTTTGGAAACCCCAAATTCCAAACATCTCCTGCAGGTGTATTCTAAAAATGTCCATTGGCAACAAAAGCATAGACCATAATTGTTGTGTTGTGAGAGATGTCCCTTCCACCTTTTATCTGCGAAGTGACATTCTCAACCGATTCGCAATCAATTTGGATCTTATTAATAATAAATCCTGGTCCCCACTGTGGAGTAACCCCATGGGCTTTGAAGACATTGAAAAAGCATTCCGGTCAGCTCAATTGCTGCCTTATGCAGTGGAAGTACAAGTGCGAGAAGATATTACCATCCCAGGACAGGTGCGACAATTTATTCCCCTCAAAATTAAGCGATGAAAGAACCTCAAACATCAGGACGCATACATAAATCTAAATTCCCAATTCCAACAACAAGGTTTATATTTAAATCTGACACCTCTTATAGACTTAGAACACAACACCATTCGGATATTGTTGGATAACAGCGAACCTTGAAGTATCACTTTGGCCGCAGACACCTTTATTGGAATGGCGGTTGATGCCAAACATTATTCTATTGATTTAGGTCATGAAATCATGGGACCAATCCCAAATGACTGTTTCAACATCAGCGACAGTATACCTCCAGAAAAGATTCTTACTAGGCATGGGGGGAATTTCCTGGTGTACTCTTCCTGCCCCTACTGTGTGAAAGAGGTGACCTGTGACATTAGGAGGGAGGAGGTAGTGTTTAGAGTCAAGGACCACTACCTCAAATCCCCTGCCCAGATCAACACCATCAAAAGGGATCTCTCCACCCAACTGGAGGATACTGCTGAAATTGCCAAGCCTGAGGTCTTTCCAGGTTTCAGGCAGATAGGCGAGGAAAGGATCAATCTGGCTGATGCCTGTGAGACAGAGGAGTAAAGACAAAAGCTAAAACAGGACTTCCTGGAATTCCAAGATATCTTTTCAGTGGACTCATATGACTGTGGACACACATCCATTCATTTAACCACCATTCCCACGGACCCTGAGATGGCTCCAGTATTTGTGAAACAATATGTTATGTTAACAAAATGTATTGAGCGCACGTATGCCCAGAGGCATCATGGAAGGAGAATTTAATGATATGTAAGCTTCTAAAATAGTATTGTTTAAAATAGCTGGTGAAAGGCAAGGTGGTCCACGGTCCCTCCTAGGGCAAGAGGAAGATCGTTCCAAGTCTTAACAACCGCAACCGAAAAGTCTTGCCCCTCTGATCGGGATAACCTAAACCGAGGGACCACTACAAGAAGAGCCGACTGGGAACGGAGAGAATGAGTGGGCACATAGTTCACAAATTTGGCTTGCAAATATTCCGCTCTGATGCCATAAAAAGCCTGATGTACAATGCACATGGACTTAAACATGATCCGATCCGCAGCGGGGAGCCAATGCAGTTGCCTCAGCAGCAGAAACATGTGTGCTCCAAATGGGGAGCGAACAATAGATCTTGCAGCTGCATTCTGGAGTAGTTGTAAATGCTTGATCAAATAGTGGTGCTGCGCCAAATAGAGTGAATTACCATAATCCAGTACACTCAATACCAGAGCAGCGACTACCAGAGCCTGGCATGCTGTGGGAATGAAAGGGAGGACCTTCCGAAGGATACAGAGCTTAAAGTGGCCGGTCTTACCGACTGCTGCTACCTGCTGATCCATGGCCAGGGAAGCAGAGATAGATACCCCCAAATTCCTGACCGACAGGACAGGTATGTGGAGCGGGCCAAGTGAAGAAGGACAGAAGTCAGCAGTCCAGAACAAATGGGGAGATGTGGTGCTATGACCAAGACCTCGGTTTTGCTACCATTTAGCTTTAGCCAATTAGTCATCATCTATAACTCTAGCTCCCCTACCGGTTACCTCTCGCATCCATGGAGACAATCACAGAGTTTATTAAGAATTTAGCATCCGGTGGAATAATTTGTCCGATCCACAGTACCTTCAATAACCCAGTACTGGGGATTCTCAAACCAAATGTCCGATGGAGACTATGTGCAGACCTGAGGTAGTTGAACAAACGGATCCACATGTCACGAGGGCTGCTTCCCTACATCAATCCGGGACTGGCCCAGATTCAAGGCTTAAGGTGTACACCGCCATTGACCTGACCAACGGTTACTGGACAGTACTCATGAGTAGGGAAGACCAATACAAGCTTGCCTTTACCTTCGGGGGCAGCAATACACGTGGACCCAAACCCCCTTTGGATACATAAACTCCAGCAATGAGTTCAACATCATCCTACTTAAGGCCATGCCCGATTTGGGCAAAAGGGTAAACATGGGCTATATGGATGATGTTTTGATCAAGAGCTCAACTGTGGCCCGGTGGCTGTAATAGTGCTGAGTAGCCATTGAGGAATTATTGTGCAGTGATTCTGCATTCCGACGGCGCTGGCCCGGACTAGCGCCGTCAGAACGCAGAATCGCTGCACAATAATTCCTCATTGGCTACTTAGCCTCCTATTCAGGAACTAGTAACAATAACCATGGTCGTTACCAATTTCCGGCACAAATACTAACAAGGTTTGCTTACCCAGTCACCTTGACATTTTAAGGCAGTTGCAAATGTTTTATAGCATACGATCATTAATATGAATAATCAATTCCCCCATTAAGTAATGAACAAACATGCAAGTGACATTTTGCAGCACTCCGTAAGCAAAGCACAGAAAACTATTCCATAAATAGCTGAAATATCATACAACTAGAATGGACAGTTAAAAACAATATCAACTATTGTGTCTAATACCGCAGGGGGCGCTGTTGTGCGCAACTAAGATGGCCGCCTGATCGGAGCGCTCCGATCAGACGAACATCCTATATATAAATAAATCCTTTTTGGAGCCGCGGAGAGAAGAAACTACTACACCGTCCGTTTCCCGTACTCCTGCTGCACATTGTGTGCAAATCCTGCTCGAAACCACAGAGGCGCGAGGGAATTTGCAGCTCCCTTCGGACTAACGGCTTCTCCAGCAGACCGCGGCCCGCCCCAGGGCTCCGGAAGAATCCTACGCCAGACCGAGGCGCCGTCATCAGCACAAGGCCACGTGGAGGAGGAGTGCCGATCACTGCGGTGCAGCCCCACGACACCGGCCTGGGGGCGGACCGTTTGGGCAGATATCAGGACCCAGGGTGGACACAAGGTGGTCTGCGGCTCTGGCCCACCTCCCGGATAACGACTGGGTCAACACGCCATCTTTCACGCAAGGCCCCAGCCGACTCATGCCTCGGGCCTGCCTCTGAGCGAGCCCTCGTCCGACGTTGCGAGAGCAGGTGAGGGTCGCAGAAGCGTGCGGACCCAGAGATAGTGGCTGTGTCATGAAGTAAAGTTTTATAAAATCCTTTCTACACTGGCTTCCACCCAGAGACAGTGCTAACGTGGGAGGTCGCAGAACAACCAAGGACCCGTGTGGCAACGATATATACGTTACATAAGATTCGGTACACTGGTACCCAACAGGTTTCACAATATAGGCATTGACGTTGTTCTGTACAGGCTATACTAATCCGGTGTGGACAGCTGGCCTGACCCGTGCCATCGACCCTTGCTCTGCACGGGTGACTCATGGGCCGCAACGAGAAAAAAAGCACGGGCGTGAAATAAACTGGCCCAATGGACTCCTATGGCAGCTCCCAACCTCAGCGGACGCCGGCCGCCATAAACATGGGGGATGACAATCCTGCTGCGATTGAACAGGACGACAGAGAAGACCGCCTAATGACCATGGTACCGAACGGCTTCCTGGCAGTGAACGTCAAGCTGGATGATATTGTTTCAACTATCAGCTCCCTTAAGGCTAGAGTGGACAAGGAGAGCACTCGCGTTACAGAAGCTTAGAACAGAATCAGCACAAATGAAGATATGCTAACACAACATGGTCGAGACCAGCTGAAAGGGGAACTGCGTAAGACTCAAGCAAAATGCGATGACCTGGTATCTTGATCTAGAAGAAACAATATCCGTATTGTCGGCATTCCAGAATCCTTCTGTAAGGGTCCGATGGAGCGACAAGTGGAGGTCCTTTTGAAAACTCTTCTGGGCATGGAATCCTTCTCTAACCACTTTCTTGTTGAGAGGGCTCATCACACCCTAGCGCCGACACCCAAGCCTGGGGCGCCACTGCGCACGATTATTGTGCGCCTCCTGAACTATAGGGACAGGGACGCGATCCTAAAACTTTCAAGGGAAAAAGGCTCCCTGAAATATGAAGGAAACAGAGTCCACATTTATCCGGATTTTTCGACCAGCGTCCAAATGCAACGCAGATCCTCTGAACAAGCCAAAAAGATTCTGAGATTGCGTCATGTCCCATACGCCCTCATCTTCCCGGCGAAACTACGGATTCAACATGGAGGCAGGTCGCATTTCTTTGAGGCCCCTGCGGAAGCCATAGCGTACATTGAGGCGTCCATCCCCATTCCTCCCAAAGAACATCCACGAGACCGGAACAGGCCACCACGACCGGGAGACGAAGTCCCGGACTCAGCCAACTGAAATGGAGTTACGGAAACATACTTGCTTAAGCTGTGAAGATGTCTCTCCCGAGAGCAACGGCTCCAATTGCTATTGTTTGAAGAGGGTGGGATCGTGAGCCTCTACTGATGGAGGCCCTGCGACTGCAACTAGCGACCCTCAGGAAAGTTCCACAGGTTATGGGGAAAGGGTTACATCATCGGGTTGGGGTTGATGGTGCGGGTGGGGGTAGGGTACAAAGTTTTTCCATGGTTGGCAATAGTTCTAAAATGCAGAGACTGGTTGCATCGGGTTCAACTGTTAAGGTTGGTGGCGTAAGCGAATCACTTCACACATTGATAGTAAAAGAATACCATGGTACTGGGTGACAGGGGGGTAACTGTTAAACTTCTTTCATGAAATATTCAGGGCCTAAACAACCCGATTAAGGCCAGGAAAATCGCAGCATGCATAACCAGACATAACCCCCAGATCGTGTTACTGCAAGAAACTCACGCACTGGGGCAGGTCTGTTCCAATTTTCTCCCTAGATGGGGCGCATTGCGATATTATACTGAATATTCCTCCCTGACACACAAGGGAGATATGTTGTAATCTGGGGCGAGTTAGCAGGACGCAAGATGGTTATAGTTAACACGTATGGCCCCAACATAGAAGACCCTGAATTCTACAATGCTATATATAATTTGTTGGTTGAAGCTGAGGATGCAGCAGTGATCTGGTGAAGTGATTTTAATACGATACTTGACACAACCCTCGACAGGTCTACAACTTCCCATAGATCCTTGACCAAAACCGCATTAGCAATACGACAAATAATGCAACAGATGACCATGGTAGACATCTGGCGAGAACTACATCCCCAACAACAGCGCTTTACTTTCTATTCATCAGTGCATGATTCTGAATCTCGAATTGATTACTGGTTTATCAGCTCAACACTCACGAATATGGTCCAGCACTGCGATATTTACCCCCATACCCTCTCAGATCACTCCCCTGTGTCAATTACTTTGTGTGTCGGCGAAGCTGCCCCGAGGGCCAGACGCTGGAAAATGCCCCCTGTTCTACTAAGAGACCCTAACGTTTGTGAATCACTGCGCACTGAAATAGAGGAATTTCTTCAACTAAATGAAGGGTCGGTAGACTGGTGCGCTACACTGTGGGAAACATTTAAAGTATGGGAACGTGGCGCAATTATGGCCAAAACTACGGTTCTATTGAAGGCAGTTAGGCAAGAGTTGGACACAATGGAGGCCAAATTGAGCTCCTGGAGTTCGAATACACCTGTACACATAGTAAGGAGGCCCTTCTGGATATGCACACTACACTGGCAGAATTTAATAAACTTGCTGCGAGAGAGGTACAATACATGGCTGCCCCGGTCCGAGCTCGTAGATACGGGGAAAGTAATAAAGCAGGGAGATTCCTAGCCCGGATGCTTAAGGCCGAACACGGCCATCCCCCTATAGCGACAATCCAGACACCTAGTGGTGACATAGTCAATGGGAACCAAGAAATTAATGATATGTTTGCCACATTCTATAAATCACTATATTCCAATAGAGACACCAAAACTGAAGAAGAAATAGTGGAGTATCTGGACGTGATTGATCTCCCAACCCTGACTCCGGAGACACGCATGATATTAGACACCCCGATATCACTTGAGGAAATTACGGAGGCAATGAAAGCATTAACATCAGGTAAAGCCCCCGGCCCCGACGGTCTAGGTGCCGAATTATATAAAGAATTCCATGACATACTAGCCCCTGTCTTACTGAAAGTATGGGAAGAGGCGATGGAGTGCGGCATACTGCCAGACACTATGAGGGAGGCAGTGATAACGGTCCTTCTTAAACCCCGTAGACCCCCTCAGGACATGGGGTCATCTAGACTCCTCTCACTCATTAATACTGATGCGAAGATTTTCACAAAGGTTCTAGCAACCAGGCTCCTGCCCTATATGCCTATATTGGTGCATCCCGACCAGGCTGGCTTTATACCAACAAGGTCCACTGCTCTTAATCTGCGTAGACTTTTGGAGTAATGACACAGATAGACCCAGCGGCGGATGCGGTGGCAGCGTCCCTTGATGCCGAGAAAGCTATTGACTCTGTCTCCTGGGTCTATCTGTTTCAGGTCCTTGAGAGATTTGGGTTGGGAAGATACTTTGCTAGCTGTGTCAGGTTATTGTATACTTGCCCGGGAGCGAGGGTACTAACAAATCAAACCATGTCATCCCTGTTTCGCCTGGGTAGAGGCACCAGACAGGACTCCCCCTTCTCCCTAATCCTTTTTGCACTTACGATAGAACCCATGGCTGAATACGTCCGTCAAAGCCATGCATCTAGAGGTCTTCGTATGACAGGGAGACCACAAATCATTTCCTTATATGCGGATGACACCCTACTATATATTAGGAACCCAAAGGTAAATCTAGCGCCAGTTATGACTGAGGTTAAGAGGTCCTCTGAATACTCGGGGTACAGGGTTAATGTTTCTAAATCAGAACTGTTCCCGCTTACACCTAAAACTAGAGATATGTCAGACACACAGGGATTCAAATGGTCACCAACACACATCCGTTACTTGGGGATCAGGGTATCCAGAGAAGGGAGTACATTGCTCGCAGAAAATCATGGTGAACTCCTACAATCCCTAACAGTTAAACTAGTCTGGAACAAGCTCCCTCTATCCCTATATAGGCGAATATCGTTACTTAAGATGTTAGTGCTACCCAAACTCCTATACCTTTTTGCAACATACCGATTTGGCCGGGCAGAACATTCTTCACCAAACTCAATACGCTCGCCACTACATTTGTATGGGGAGGGAAAACGCCCAGGTTGAAGTGGTCCAAAATGACAGAACCCTTTGCAAAAGGTGGGATTGCAGCACCAGACTTTGAACTTTATTACCTAACATCACAGGCACACTTTGCAAGAGACTGGTTCGACCCAGAGGACACGGCACCACACATTACCCTGGAAAGATTTGCGGCACCCCCCTCAGACCTGCAAGCTGTTATGTTTGACCTTAATCGGAAGGACACGTGCAAATATGATCCTGTAAGTGCCACTGCGCATGGATGGGCCAGAATATATAAGGGACGCCATTACAACCCTGTGTGATCCGGAGGTGCCATTGTGGAACTTCCCGGGCATAAGCCCCACATTTGATAAGGCATGCCAGGATACCTGGGACCCACAGAAGCAATTCAGAATGCGAGACATGTTCCCGGAAGGGAGATACTGTGCATTAGACGATTTTGTCGGGGCAGTGGGTGGAGATCATCTCAAGCGATTTCTGTTTCACAGGATGAAATCTGCCTTCGCCGCCAAATGGCCCTCCTTCCCAGAAGAGCCACCCACACACGAATGTATTGCAGCCATGACGGAACCAGGGGGACACAGGAAAGGTCTCTCTGCACTATACAGCCTTGTTCAGATCCATTCCAAGCCATGCAATAACATTAAAGAGACCTGGGAACGAGATCTGGGTGTGGAACTGTGTGAAACCACATGGTTGAGATATTGCCAGTTGACTAAATGTTGTAAGTGACTTCAATTCAACACTACAGCTAAGTCAATGCCTAGTCTGGGATGCTGAGGGAAACCCATATTGATATATTTTTATGTCCAGTTCGTTTACTCTGGATGACAACCCTTATATAACACCCCTCTCTGAGAATCCCTTTGACCCCACTGAGCCAAGAAGTATGTTTGTTTTGCAAATTAAAAGGTTTATTTGAAAATTAAACAATATATATCTATCACACTTTTATAGTAAATTAATATTTGATAGCACCCTTGTGAGGATGATAGTGATCAACAATGGATAATGTTACAGTGGTACACTCTTTTTGATGGCTTATAAGTGATATACAGAGGATGAAGTAGCTGAGAATGCTTTTATGGCTTCAAGGACAATGCAATGATGAATGAAAATGCAGTACAGAAAATAAACTTGATATGACTTCAACAAAAGACAATGTAATCACTTTTCTTTGACAATTCACCCCCCCCCCCCCCCCTCTATGCAAGGTAAAGAGATGGAAGAGATGGGAGGGAAGCACACAGTTCTCAGGAATGCAATCAAATATAATTCAGTTCCCCCATAGCAAGCTTAGATGAAAACAGGTAGGAGTTTTAAACACAGGCAAGATACTTTGATGTGGTTGCAATTAAGTGAAAAATATGCTACAATGATTTTAATTCCCTATAGGAGATTCAGGGTGAGTGAGAGATACTTTAAATGAATTCAGGATCACTTTAGGAATGCTCTAATGATTGTCAGGTTGCACACAAATTTCAGCAAGGAAAGCAAGGACAAATATTTTTACACGTGGCTGAAATTAAGCAAAATGTCAAATCGCGGCAAATTTAGTCGCGTGCGTCGAGTGCAATTACGGAGGCACTATAAGGAGTAGGAAGTCTAGGCTCGGTGGAAAGCTTAGAATCTTAGCTTTAAGATGACAATTAAAACTCACTCCTAGCACAAACGGTTCCGGAGATACGGCCGATTTAGTAAAGGTAGTTTTTCGGATTTGAAATTTTAAAGCTCAGAATGACAGATGACAGTTTTCAGTTTTAAAGATGACAGAATGACACGATTTTAGGAGGCAGTTCTAATAGGCTAAAATAGTTTGGATTAGATTATTTTAAACTAAGAGATTGGTTTTGGCACAGTGCTAGCTGAGTACTCACACTAGATTTTGGACAGGAATGCGACTTCATCACCGATCGGGTCAGGATTGGCTGGACTTCTACTATCAGTTCTTCACAGCGATCTGGTCTCTGGTTCTCTCTGGTTCCGGATACAGCACTGCTTTCTGGATACTGCTACAGGTTCTTGCAAAAGTTCTTGGCAAAGAATTCAAACAGCTCGCCCGGCTGTTGAATAGTTTGGTTGGTTTTGAGCCCTGCTGAAGAGGATTCAGCGTGTGGATTCAGGCCTCTCTGCTACAAATTCTGGAGTTAATTTCTGGTCTCTGGAGATTGATGGATTTGAAGTCTGGATCTCTGGATGTGAAGTCTGAAGTATCCCGGCAAAGCGTCCCGCAAGAAAGTGGAAAGTGAATGTCTCTACCTGGGTTTCAATGTTCCTTTTATGTGTTTTGAAAATGGGTGTGTGCCTGGGCCTAGCTAAGCCTGCCCCTCTCACTTATCATTGGCCAAGCTTTCCTCTCTCCCTTGATTGGGGGAAAGAAATGGAGTGTCAGAGTGATGCTGTAGGTTTTATGGTCAGAGGAACCTCCCCTTGTCAAATTGCACACAAATCTATTTCTGACCCAAATACATATTTATCTTTGTACCATTTTTCTAATATTATAGGTCCAGTTAACATATTTTCTGTAGCACCAAACCATCCGATCCCTGTCTTTGTACGATGTCGTGTCCACTTATGACAGAATTCTCCCCTTTTCATCCAGATAACGACCTCTAAACCTTTCCAGATTTTACACAAATGTGCACCAGGGATATGGGTTTCAGATGATAATGTGTCAGATTTTTAACATGCATACATTTGGAGTAACAACCTTTTTTTCCGCTACTATCCCCAAGAACGTACCACAGGGTCCTAACACCTCTTAAAATGTGCACAGAAAAATCACAAAAATGATGATGTTATTTATATAATTTTGACAAGTCCGCACTGTGAATTATCCATCTTTTTAAAATCATGCTCTGGCCCCAAAGGGGTGTGGTTTTCCAAAGCACATGGTGGAATTTCTGGTTTATCCACTTCCCCCAAGCTCAGCTGGCTCTCACAGGCACTGCCCCTCCCAGTTTCTCCCAAGAGGAAGCCATTTTACGACCCCCCCCAATATAACATTTGCCTGAGTCCAGGACAGGGCTTTGTTCAACTTCCTGCAGTCTGCAGGTACCACTCCCCTAATTCAATCTGAGACGTGTCATCTCCTTTTGGCAGGGGCAGCAGAATGCAGCCAGGCCTGGGAATAGTTGTTGAGCCAGTTCAACTACTGTCGGGGGTAGTTGTCAGGCAGAATTCAGCTAAATGTCACTTTAGTTCCCAGTTTTCTACATTCAAATCCAATTTACAATTTTTGCACATGCAGCTAGAATGCTGATTCTAAGTTCAAAACTATGACATTTAAACAATTGTAACCTATGTGACACTCACAAGTAGGTGACTCATTTATTCTAAACATTTCGATTTTAGTGGCTTTAAACCCAAATTCACTGAAGCTGCTGACATTCCCAGCTATTTTTTATATATACATTAAATAATGACTTCCTTCAAGTCATTTCAGAATATAGTTTTACATTGTATCCACCTCTTAGCAAGTCTTTCCTTGGCCTGGTTTGGGTTCATTTGTTCAGTTTTACACAAAAGTCTGGTGGTTTTAAAACGCCGGCTTTCTGATAGTGGTGAGCACCAGTATTGCATCCATTTTTGACATTAAGAAATGAATTCCCCACAGTTCTGGGTTGATTTTGGCAATCAGCATTGCCATTCCCAATGGTTTCAGGCTACTGTGTGTGTAGCCCAATGGTGGTTTTAGGAAGTGCCCTCCTGTGCTCACAACATAGGCAAAAATGGGTGGCAGCCTATTCTTCATGTTTTCCCTGTGCACTCTCTGGGGAGTTCTGGCCATCATGATGTTTTCAATGCCAGTAATGCACAGTTTTATGGTAGGGCTTGGGTGCATGGGTAAAAACATCCCACAATGTGTATCCATGAACTCAGGGCTATGTCTTATTCAGTTTAAAGTTCTGAACCAGTTGCACTACACCCCAGCCAAGTTAGCTAAGTTTGTGCAGGGCCACATGGGAAAATGCCCTAAATGTGACGCCCCTGATGCAGACTCCTATCACATGTATTGGGCCTGCCCGCTGATAACTAAATTCTGGGGGGAGGTGGTGTAGATTCTGGAAGACATTACGGCAATACCTGCTACACCTTCCCCACAGAAATACCTTTTGGGGGATATCGGTAAGGCTGCAACTACCGCTAGACCATTGTTCAATTTAGCATGTGTGGTTGCGAAACAAAATATTCTGAAATGTTGAAAGTCCATAGATCCTCCCAGGCGACTGGACTTCTTGAAAGACCTGTCGATGGTTAATGAACTTGAAGAACAATTTATTATTACATTGCCATCGAGATGCCGCCCCAAAGACATATGGTCGCTGTTCAGACTATCTATGTAATATGTTATCTGATGAAGAGGACAATCCATCGTCACCGCTCTAGTACTGTCAAATGATGTGCAAATGTGTAGTATATACTGTAAATGTTCATCTATGTTGTTATATCATGCTTTGATTCACTAGCCGCTGGCCAGTTTGGTCTTAGTGTACCTCTCCCTGAACAAAAATAAAAAATAAACATTTAAAAAAACTATTGTGTCTAATACCTAATAATAATTCAAACATCTTGGGTTAAAAACAGACACGCATAATCAAATGACACATAGCCGACAATATATAGTATTGAAATTGCACATCAATAGAGTACTTTAGAGCACTTGGTTTTAACTATAAAATGTTGCAATATGTTACCCAGAGAATAGGCAGATCTGAATAATTAATTCAGACCCAAAGTAAAGGTATTGTGTACAGACAATGATAGGCTACTAACAACACATTAGCTTAATCATTTGTTGAGGCAATGCTACTGGATCTAGTTTTAACTGCAAGCTGAATACATGTGACGAGTGTGTGAAGTTGAACTTGATCTTCAAGCAAACTGAGATTTTAAAAGGCTTCATTATAACAGCAGTGCCCACTAGCCACAAACATGGAACGAGCCAACGTGTTTGTGAAACTTGATAACATCTGCAAAATTTCAGAAAGTGCTTGCAGTTTTCCCTTTGAGCAAAAACCACAGTTACAAATGATGTTGGCATTTAAAAGCTTCCCCATCTTAACAAACCTTCCTTTAGTAGCGATTGACCCACTAGTGATCTTGCGATGAGGATACGATCGCTAGCTAAAGGAATGGTGTCAAGATAAGGAAATCGCTACCAAGAGATGCTACTTAGAGATATCTCACAGCTGATGGTCTAACTGAGATGCAGCTGCACTCTTCTCTTGCCATAGCTATTGTTAAGACGAATTTCTGTACTCTGACCTGGTGGGCAGATGTTCAGAAGGCCAGCCTAGTTTCTTGGAACAGGGTAACCTCTGGACAAGCCAAACCAATCAAGGTAGCTATGGCAGGCGGTCAAGACTAAGTCTCAGGAGAAGTGAGGGTGACTGAAAGACCTCAACGAGCACACAAAACAAGGACACTTACAAATTACTCCCAGACAGGTGTTATATCAAAAATATAAACACATTTTTATTACAAGGCCTTTGTAACTCAGACCATAGCAAAAGAATCACAGCAATACTAAGTAAACCAACACAACACAATCAATACAATATATATACAAGACCATTGGGTTCTAAAGGGTTAAATGCACGAAATATGTCCACAACCTAGATCGGGAGAAAACAGGCAGTGCGGATAGTCACCTAACTAAGAGGCAGTCCAAGCCCTAAGAAGAAGGGAGCCTTGTGCTCAATAGTACATGCAATGCAAGTGCATGCGGTTTTTCCAATGGGCAAAATGGGGTCTCTTCAGGGGTCTCTAGCAGCTCAGGAAGGTGGATGAGGCGATGAAGAATAAATTCCCACTATTCAGGTAGGGCCTCCACTCAAAGGCAGAGGCAGTTCCAGAGTAAGGGATGGAGTCGCAAGTTCACACTAGCAGTGGAAAGGAGAGGGACCCCCGGGGGCCACTTGTGCGTAATAATGGATGGAGGTGCTAGGGTCCACAGGTTAAGGTTAGGGTTACTCACTGGCCCAAGGCGCACTCTGGACCAAACTTCACCAGTCAAGTCCACTTCGGTTGCGGGTTCTACTGCGGCAATATGACGGCTCTGCGGCTTTCAGTCCCTGAGATACAGCAATGATTCCCAAACAGGACAATTGCTTCACTCAGGGTGGATGAATCGCCCTAGTTTCACTGCAGCAGGCTTCAGGGGCAAGAGGGTCACAAATGCAGTGCACCTGCAAAGGTCGTTGCCGTGGCAGAGCAACACAGTAATCACGTATGCTCCGGTCCTGGCGCACTCGTCTCACTTCAGACCTGGGAATTCCAAGTGTACGGAATTCAGTGTGAGGGTGCCGTGGACACTGGGCTAGCAGTATACCATGTTTTGAGGGCTTCCTCGAAATGACGGCAGAGACAGAGCAAAGGTCCTGCATAAGCTGGTCAGCCCACTGATTGTCCCAGGGACACTTCCGAGAGGGGTTACTTGCAGGATTTGTTGAAGGTGCCGAGAATAGTTGGTCCCACTATTCTAATGGGTCGAAGCATCTTCGCAGACCTTCTAGGATGACCAGATGCAGAGGGGTCCCACGGGACGACAGCGGGCTCAGGGTGCCAAACCTTCCAGCGGTTGACCGGCGGTTCCTCGACTCGGCTTCTTAGTTTCAGGATACTTGGATCCTATCCTTTGTTCAATGAGAACTCCAGAGATCGACATTGTATGGGTGTTTTGGCCTCCTCTTATCCAAAGTTCCCTACGCGACAAAAACGAAGAGGAACAAATGGGAGATCTGCTCACAAACATACACTCCATACCTGGACCAATCACTTACCACGGAGGTCCCAGTCATTCATGGCACTCCAGACTCTCTGGCACCCAGGATGTGTATTGGGGACAGACACCCCAGCCCACATTCTGGAGGCACACACACAAGGCATGCAGAAGCCTGCGAAAGCTTGGCGTTTCGCGGGAAACTGCATGTCCAAATAAGGACGGACTGGGTCGGCTCGACCCGGGGAAGGCAAAGGGGCAAGATGGCCAAAGGACAGGACAAAGAATCTTGTGGCATGGCCATTTTGGAGCTAGGCCACCTATCTGTGTCAAATGCGGTTAACACGGTTAACATGGCAGGAAAGGGTTCAAATATTATGAAAAGATAAGCTGGCACCAGCCCTGTCCTGCACATCTCGCAAAAAGTCCATCAAGAGTATCTAGGGTTATTGTAATTGACTATGAGACCCAAATACACTCTAATGTAAGGTACATTGTGCACTTGTTACAGGCTGCAGAAAGGTTGCAACATTAGAAAAGGACTAAGGGAAACAAAGTCCCCCAGTACTGACTGAGTTTCCCCATAAAAAGTGAGTGAAAACCCAGAGGAGTGCAGCTGAAGGCTGTGCTTCTCTGGCAAAGTCAGTCTAGAGTGTCTTAACAGCAGCAACAAGTTTGGAGGTGTACACATGGAGGGAAAATTACATACAATTATGAAATCTTTCCTAACAGCTATGATGATAGATATAATTTTCTGTTTGGCATCTTGAGGGATACGGACTGGTACGGCCAATCGTTTGGGCCGACGTATTCAGGTCAAAGCTTTTGTAATGTTTTGCATCCAATGTAATTGTAACAGTCCAATAACAAGATCTCTGCATAGTGAGGGACAGTCATTATCCCAAAATATAACCTAAAAGCCAATGATTGGAGATTGAAAGAAGAGAAGTGCTGGTCCTTTGGAAAGAATGGTGGTATGTTAACTTGGGTGTTGGGTGGTGTGCAAGAGCCAGGAAATTGGAAGAATTGGATGGAGGTAGAAAGCAGCCTGGAGAACATTGTGGGGCACGGGAGGATGCCATCAGCCACACTTGTAGCATTGATGTTAGGTGTGGACTATGAAGCTTTCAACTGGGGAGCGAGGGAGGTCTGGGGGATTTCTAGACAAGGGCAGCAATGGTGGGTAAGAGGCAAATGCTTTGCGTGTGGGAGATACCACTTTGGGCACATTTGATAAACGAGATGCAAATTTTGTGCAATCATGAGAAGGTTATGTTTGAAACAGGGGTGTACCACAGAAACACCACAAGATCTGGTACAGATGTTTAGAACAAACCTCTGATGAACAAGGGTTAACTGGTTCATTGTGTGAGGAGGTCCCACCATGCATTTGGCACAATGGTTGACCTTAGTGGGGTTACAAATGCTCCATTATGACGCCTCCGCGTCACACCCCCTTCTTTGTTACACCTCTTGTTTTCATTGCATGTTTGTGTGGTCTGTGTGTCTCCCAATAAGACAGCCCGTGCTTGTGGGAACTTGTGATCTTTTTTGCTTAACTTGCACCATGTGAACTGATTTATTTATGCAATGGCTGCTTCAATATAAATATAGAGAAAAATAGCTTATACCCCATGGTTTTGAACTTAGTTAACATTTCATCACAGCTGGACTATAATTCCCCTGAGGAAAGCCTCTTATTAATAGCCCAGGCGCATGTGCTACAATATGTTGGGTGCATTCCTTTCATCCTTTCTTGTTAAATGTTTCTTGAGTTATCTTTTCTGACTACATTTTTATTTGTATCTTCTCTTTGTCTAAAAATTAAGCTATTTGTATTATATTGGATTTGTCCTTTCATCGCGTCAACTCTTCTTTGATTGTGAACTGTTTGGTGTGGGATACTTTACCCATACGTGATGTGTCAATTCTCTTTGAAGCGTGAGCTGAATATGGTGGAATGCTTTTTGACACAGTTGTATGAAGATAGACCATTAGAACTTGTATGAAGAAATGAAAGTACAAACATTCACAATTTCCCCAAAAATGTATTAGGTTCATTCATTTGAGGGAGGGAGGGAGCAGCTTGGTTCTGCAATTAGAAATGAGTTGGTTTAGAAACCAGGACACGTTAATGTTGTATATACCTTGAAACGCCTCAGAGCCAACTGCATAGAACCCGTACCCCTCTCCCTCTCCCCCCAGTACTTCTACTGGCCAGAATAGGATTTCGCCACAGGCCCACATCCTCGAGATGAAGATACTGTTGAAGGCCCGGTGATGTCTGGGCTGAAGACCTAGTGACACATTTCATCAAGAGAAATTAGCATGTTGTTTGTGATCTCCCGATGAGAGATCGCCCACATTTGCCAGAAACGTGGGATTTAATTAAAACATGCAGTCCTTTGTACTAGGCATTTTGACTGGACTTCAGAGCATGGTATGTGCTGGGGCGCCGCCCACGACTTTAAGGGAAATAGCAGGTGAAGGGAAGAGAAGCCTGCAGCGACAGCTCTGTGTTAATGCCAGCATTACCGCTGCCATCCTCCTCCTATTCTTTGCTTCCTCGTGTAACAGGTGCCGTGCATAGGCGGTGAGATCATTGTTGCATTTCACATTGATGGGCAACTGAACGGGTATAACATGATAACAACTGTCACCGGGGGCCTCAAAGGGAATTGGGACTGACAGTGTAATTCCGAAATGAACTGCATGCCAGAGTTAATCTAGCGAGAAGTTCCCGGGGCCCTGATGCTATCTCTGTGTGGAGCAATGCCCTGCCCTGCGGGTGGGAGATCAAATGCGGCTCTGATGTTCCATCCGCCTAATCCGCGGCACTAGAGAGCCAGCATCAGCCTGGCATTCCATCCGGTAAATAATACGAACTCTGCACCATGACGACATCTCAAGAGTGACGGGAAGCCTTCTAGGTCATTTTTAGATGCTTGCAATGCTGTCTAGAAAGGTGTGCTTTTTTCTCGTTAGCTTTGTTCGGAATGTACACTGGTCGCTTACTATTCCTGTTTTTGCAAAAAGTGCACAGAACTTGGGTTGGCAAAAAGGATTTCAAGTTTGGTTTGCAATAAGTGCGTTATACACAGTGGTGGACTGCTTCAAAAACTAGCACAGAGACAAGTGGCGCCAATAGGCCTAGGTATAATACAACACATTGCATACACTTTTGTGCCTGACCATAAACTGATGAGCTGCCCCATATAATAATCTTTCAAATAACTTCCATTCCTTTCCCCTTAGCTCCTCATCCCTCACCCTTTCACCCATTGTTCACAGCCTTGGGTTTGCTTTTGAGCGTGAACTGAAACTCTACCAGTTCATTGTGACCCCTGCCACTGCAGCCAGACTCAAGCTCCAAGACATTAGAAATATCTGCCCACAGCTCACGCACCACTCGACTAAAGCCCTTACCTTCACTCTTGTAACCAGCAAACTGGACTACTGCACGAGCCTACTTCTTAGTCTACCCCTCCACTCTTTTGCGCCCCCCATTAAAGACATCAACTTTGTGACATACACCCTTTTCAACCAACCCAGATCCTTCTCTTACCTCTACCTATGGTCAACATGCTGGAAAGCTCGCCATGAAAACGTGCTCTCTCTTTAAGCTCCTACGACTCCTCTTTAAGTCAATCTGTGGATGTGACCCCATTTGCTGGCTGCATCTCACTGTACTCCAGTGGGATTCAAACTTTATTATGCTCCCCCCACACCACCCCTTAAGTAGAAATATTGTTACCGGCCCCTCCAGATGCCATGTCCGCTTATATTTCCCATTAAAAGGAGTCACCCTACTGACTTTTATAAGGGTCTTGCGCCCCACCTTGGAAATCCTTCAGGCCCCTCTAGGGGGTACCAGTCCCACAGTTTGAAGACCACTGCCCCACTCTCCCACACAACCTCTCTGCTCCTCGTCTCTTCACAACCTATCTGTCCCCAGCTCCCATGCCTCCTCCCACTGTCGCTCCTTTTAACTACGTGCCCCATTCCACAGGCATGCTCTTCCCTCCACCCCCAACCCCACCCCACCGGCCATGCAAGCCATCCCTTCAGTGATTCTCTTGACACAATGCTCAGATTCCACCTGCTATCAATGGAAGGCGTCCTTCAAATCCCCCCATCATCCTGTCCGAACTAACCACCCACCCCACCTTTCCTGCATTCTGCCTTCAGGACTGCCCTGTGCAATTTGCAAATATGCAAATACTGGCCTCACGTTCTCAGTGTAATGTCCTCCCGTCACTGTCCCTGGTATGTGTTCCTACTCTTACACATTTAAATGTAAAACATGCTCATTTGTAACTGTACCTTACATTAGGACTGCCTCTGCCCTGTTACTGCTAACTTTGGAAGTAATGTATTTTCTAAATGACACCCTGTTCTTAACTAAATACACATATCTTTACATCAAAAGGTATTCCCATCACAATCCCAGGGACTTGCATTGCATTGTAGGTAGTTCCATCAAATGCCATCTGCTCTGGTACACATGCTAGTTGTTTCCCTCATATGTCACATGTATGCAGCATATGAGAAATCGTCTCACCACATACCCAGCGACTTGAATCATGTACACGGCATTCCCTGTAAGCACCATGTACTTATATTGTATGCCAAGTATCACTAAATTTCCAAATATTCCTGCCATCAAATGTCAAACAGGCTTTACAGGATCCCTGCTGGAGTTCTGTATATATCAAATTCCAAACAATCATCATATGGCAAGTATTGACATGAAATGCTACATAAGTTACCAAATTAGATGCCGGGTGATGCTATGAAATGCCATGTATTCACTTAAAATATCCTGATGGTCACAATATATGGCAGGTATCACTATGAAACTCCAGGCACTCACATTGCTTTGCATGTTCTTCCCTCACAGGCATTATATATCATGTAGCAGCTATTTCAAGATATTGACAAACAGTGCCATTAAATGGCTAGATACTTGTCTTATATGCCAGGCACTCACTCAAAACCCAGATCATTTTATTGGATACCATGTATTGTCATCAAATACAAGGCTAATGTGATGTACTGCAACAAATGCCAGGCATTGATATTGTAAAGAAGGCGCTGACATCATGTGCTGGGTATTTTGATCCAATGAGAGTAGAGTACAATACTACACTACCCATGTCCCACCACAAAGAAACCAGGCCTGGCAAGCCGAGCAGGTCAGGTTGAATCTACTAGGAAAGGGATGGGGGTATGTCTCCCAAGCTCAACCCTGGCTCAACAATGGTCCTATCCACCCTTCTGACCTTTCAGAGGTACTACTCGCTGTTTGGGAAATGTACTGTTTTCTGTACAGACTACTAAACCTCTACTTCTAGGTATCTAATGAGTATGTTTGGCTCTGTGGTCTTGAGGCACTTGGCATCTAATCCCCACTCCTCCACTTGATCGTAATGTGCCACAATCTCAACTAACAGAATCTCACTCTTTCCACTCATAAAGATGTGAGGATCACAACATTCGAACCTGACATGTTCTATCGATTTTTCCAAAGCAGTTCACTGGCATCTTACTGAAACTTTCCCAGCCCGACCAAACTCTATAATGTCTATGGCTCATTGCCAGCCTCGCTCCACGCCAGCCTCATCATCTCTCAAAAAGACCCTGCCCCACAAGCCTCTCAGAGGCATGTGTGAGCCTCTGTCTCAGGTCAGACTCCACTCTCTCCTCATGATTGGGATGAAATGCAGCAGTGATATTCTATTTGGCTCAATGTTCGTACACTGGGATCCTTTGGTGCAAGGCCTAACACGTGACTGGCTGTGCCTCCTTCCCACTGGCCTCCTAGAGGCACAATCCTGATACGTGGATGATGGTATTCCCACTGATCTTGCACACTTAGGGTTAATATGCATTGTTTATGGAGTCACAGAAAATAACTTGTGAATAACCTTTGAAGGCATGTATGGGCACTTCTGAAAAAATTCTACAGCAAAATTTCGAGGCAGTCACCGAAGGCATGGAAAATATCAGAATTTGTCATGGTCGGCTCCAAAAGGTTACTTTGATTTTCATCACCATTCTCTTTATTTTGGAATTATAAGCCATTATTGCAAAGAACATAAAAATTACAAATGTAGGGGAGGCATGGTATCACAAGCAGAGACTGATGCAATGGGCACAATTTGTAAAACCTTTATTTAAGTGGTTGGGATTGGAAAAACTCCTATTCTGCCCTACAACTAAGATGGGAGTAGTCTTAACCATCAAATAATAAATAATGCAGTCCTAGTGGAGTCTGTCAAATCAAAATGGCCTATTCTAACAAAACCTAATGCCTCTTGTACAAAAAGTGTGACGGAAAAAATCAGTGTTCAATGATATTTTTTTTTATTTGTATTTATCAAGTTTTCTTGATTTAACAAAGAGTTCGTTTCATTCTATATTCTTACTTTTTTCTTGAGTTCCCTTTTGTTTCCTTTCACTGTTGTTTCCTTTCACTGTTGTAAATGACGCATTATTCCGGCTTGTTGGCGTTGTTGGCGTTGTCAGAGTTCGCCTTGCTGCATTGGGTTAGAGCGTCTTGCAAGATCTTCACAGTAGCAATTGACCAGGATGTTTTTTGGCTGCTCATTAGTCGTTGCCACCATACCTCTTCTTCGCTCGTGATGTAAGTTTCCAGTAGCGGCTGTAGATATGCTTGTCGAGTCTGTTGAATAGCCGGGCAGACGAGTAGCAAGTGTCTCACTGTCTCCGTCTGATCAGTTTTTTGGCACAACCAGCACATTTTGGTGGTCGATTGGCCTCTTACAAATAGAATCTCGTTTGTAAGCAGAAAATTCAGGCATGCTCTTAAAAAGGTTTGTTGCATCGGTTTGTTTGGGAATCTTTGCAGCAACTGCATTGTATCGTTTAGTTTCTTTGATACGGGTGGGAGATGAGTCAGGATCTTATTTGCATTGGCTTTTTCCAGGGTGGCGATCCAGTCCGCTTCCGCCAGTTTTTATTTTTATTTTTGTCGGGTTCTGGATCAAGTCCTCTTCCGTGGATGCAATGTGCTCCAGCTGGGCTCTTTTCTGAGTTGCCCAGTTTGATATCATCTTGCATCTTCCTTCTTTAATTTCAGCATCTATTAGTTTGTAGAGAGGTAGTGCATCTGGGAGGATTGTTTTCCTGAACAGAGAGATGCTGCAGAATTCCACCGTCACTTTTAAGGAGGTGAGGCCTAGCTCTCTTCTGATGGCATCAATCTGTGTCAATTTTGACAGGTTCAGGATAGCTTTCCAGAAGAAACCCCTCCTGTTTTTGCCAGATGTTGGTTGGAATTGTTGGCATGGCGTCAGCGCTGTATATTAGAGCGGGAACCACTTTGGCTTTGTAAAACTTAAGTGTTGGTATCAGAGAGAAGCGGCTGTATCTTTTCTCCAGGACTCTGTTGATAATGTGTCTGAATCAGCTCTCCACCCCACGTTAGGCCTCCCAGAGTAAGACGATCCTTCTTGGCAGGATGACACACTCTGGTTCGGCTTTCAACATAATATACACAGTTCAAAAAGCTGTGGATCGAGGCCCACCTGGCCTTCCATGCTAGAGAGTCTTTCTCTTTCTTCTAAAATAATGTCTTATCCAAAGCGTTCACACAATATTCCTGTCTGCTAGTCTCAGACCTTTCAATACACCATTCTTTTAGATCTCCCTCTGTCGGGCTCAGATCTCCTATGATAAAGTTCAACACAGGTTGCAAGGGGGGGGGCCTCTTCTCCAAGTTTATTTCACTTCGGGTCTCCCTCTGTCGGGCTTGGACCATTCACAATAACTTTCAACACAAACTTCGGGTCTCCCTCTGTCGGGTTCGGACCCCGTTCGGATGTCGAAGACTTTTGAATGTGCGTGGCTTATTTGTCAGATCACTGCAGGACCACTTTGACTCAAAGTTCACCGTGTTACTTTCACTCTTCCCTTCTATAGGAATTCATCTTCTTCTTTTTACTTTTACTGTTCATTCGCTTTCTCGCTTTAAACAACGTACCTTTCACAGAGACTTTCAAGTTGGTTACTTCCTTTCACCGGACCACTCCGTTACTTAGCATCGCTGATTTGCCAGCTGTTCTTTGCATCAAAGCTCATTGACAAGTCTGCCTTTCTTCATGTCTCATCCACACACGTGCAACCTTCACTTGTGATATGATGCTGCTACTTCATTCACTTTAACACACACCGTTCTCTCAGGTAGTTTGCCAACTCACCGGCTCTGTGTGCTTCTTTCCTGTTTGGCATTTTCTGATTTTTGAGTCAAGGTTAGTGAAGAGGGGAGGCAATAATTTACTTCTGCACCCCTTTCCCCCAGACGCATGTACAGGAAGAAGAGCAGAAAGGATAACAAACACACTCGCCATTCTGCACCAATCCCACGTGCATCCATGGGTGACAGGTATGCTGAGAGATACCCACTCCACCAGCCTATCAGCCCAAAAGCAACACAATTCTTGCCCAGAGGGAATTAAGAGCTTCTGGATGCTGTCAGAGACACTTCAATTGACAGTCTTGACTAAACCGATAAAAAGCCGTGCACCGTGCCATTAGGGCCCTCATGGCATAGCCACATCAGACATGAAGAACCCGTGCCATCCACACACTGAACCACTCACGCAAACGATTACATGAAGAACACGGATGCGCATACTGTCATTTCTTTTATTATTTCGTCACTAGGTTAAATGTATACCGCCATGCAGGTAACCACAAGGTGCAAGAGTTCCAGTTTCTAAGCTTGCAGATGCTTACATGCGAATAACTCTATGGAAATGTAGAAGTATTCAGCCTACCTGACAGCGCTATAACTGATTCATTCATGCATTATAAATGGCACACTGTGGAAGCTCTGCTGCAGTATTGGGAAAATTATAGCCATGTACACTTTTCTCAGAAGTCAAGAGGATGGGACTCAGCGCAGCACGCTTTGAAATCCAGGCTCTCAGCCAAGGTCTTGTGCTGAGATAACATTCCCCATGTTGAATGACACTGAACTCAGGCGCAGACAGCATTTTGAATTCTTCATAAAATACAGATAATTCAGAGCTGGAAAGGCACAGAGTATTAAGGCAGCACACATGGCTCAGTAGAACTGACAGAACACCAAGACCTGTCTCTGGGAATGAAGGACAAGTTTGCAAAGCCGAGACGGGACTTAAAACAATTGTAACAGAAGGGCTACATGTTGCATTGGAAGCGGGTGCGCTCAGACATGTTTATGATGCAGAAAGAAAAGAGTTATTCTTTTTGCCTTGGGAGGGTACATTTCGAGCTGAGAACACATTTTGTCTCAGGTCTGGAGACCTTAGCTCTAGCCAATCTTCGTTCAAGATCCCGGGGGTGGGGAGCTCTGAACATTAAACCAATGGGAAGACATTCACACTGCAACATTGTAGAAACTATATAATTGGGGAATAGCCAGGCCAGCCCTCTGACACAGTAGGACCAATGAGAATAATCTCTATAGGGGAGCTATATGTGGCCTACACTAATCACCCAATCACAGGGTGAGATAGGTTCCTGGCAACTGGCCTAAGCTGTGAGGTCAGCAGGGCACTGTGTGTTACAAAACTGGCCCACAAGCCAGTTTGTGTGTGTGGTGTGTGTGTTTGGACCTCTCTTCTATGCACTGATCCCTGTGGACCTTTGGCCATAATAAACCACAGTTTGCACTTGCTGTTTGTTTGAGCCTCTGTTCCTTTTTGGCAAAGGGACGGTGTTGGTGGAGAAAATGCGGGCACTGCCTGAGCAAGCTCTGCATCGAACTTTGCCGCTGGCCCCTTTTGCCGCTGGCCTAAAGAAGCTGTGGGATCCTTAACAGATACAGGCATCGGGGGCCACTTGTAAACCATCCCGCTCGAGAGCAGGTAAAGGCCGTGCAGAATAAGAGGGAAAGCGAGCGCTTTGATAGGGGGATCTGGCAGTCAAGCAAGTGCCAGTACAGCACAGGAACATAAGTACTGGCCCAAACAACCAGCAACAAAGGGTACGAGGGAGGGTATGGCATTTTGTGGGGTAACAGTGGGCAAATGTTGAAGTATTAGTAAAGTATTGTTCATCAGTATGTTGTATAATTGTTAATTGGTGTTAGTAGGGACTAGAGCGGAGGTAGAAGTCCTGTTTTCTGTCTTAGGCTACATCCAGGTTTGGAAGGCCTGGATGTTAATGTTAATGTTAAAGGATATTTGTACCGTGCACTATCACCACTGGAGTGGTCCCCTGTCGCTCTGAAAAAGAGAGGGTTGGGTGAGTTAGTGGGAATGAGTTGGAAAAGTGCAAGAGAGCAGTGATGTGCTGTTGGCGGCCTCAACCCGGAATTCCATTGGCTGGGCTTGGGGTGTTTTCCGGTCGGTAGTCATCGTGTGCTGTTTGTGCAAGTATATGTGTGGTTTGTTTTGTTGTTGCAGTGTAGTGAAGTTTGTGCGGATTGTTGTGTTATGGACTTGTAGTTGTGTTTGGTTAGAATTTGAGAGGTATATGCAGAGGGGTGAAATTGTTAGTGGATTGGTTAATTGGGCAAATGCTAACAATCTCTAGATTTGACGCCAGCTAGTGTTTACGATTACTTCTAGATGCAACGCCGGCTAATTTTCATGATTACGTCTAGGTGTGGCATATGCTAATAATCACAATTCTATCCAAGTGTGGCATATGCTAATAATCACATTTCCATCTCAATGTGGCACATGCTAATAATCACAATTCTATCTACTTCCAGATCGCGGGTCCTTACTTCCACCAAAACTCTACAAGTCACCACAAAATGGATTAGTGATTCTTGGCTCCCACTATCCCCACAATACCTGCATACATAGTCAACCTTCAATATCTGTCTCCTAGCCAGTTGGACCTCTCTTGTTGTGAGAATATTAAGGCGACATTGGATAAATTGCTCACGGTAGTGGGCTGATGGAAACTTTTGTAGGAAAGCAGGGATTTGATTCAACACTCTATTCACTCGGATGGATGTTATCGCCAACTTGTTTTTCTTGGGTGGAGATCCAATCATGTTCTTGCATCCTATTTTTGCTTTTAATAGGTCAACATATCTAATGGAATGTCACATGACCTAAGATGGGCTGCACATTTCCCTTTCCAACTTTCAAACCCCACATCCAAGGAGACCACATTACGGCGTCTCGGAATATCAAAAGGGAGTGAGTTAATGGAGACAGTGCAATTCCTAAATTGGTAGATAGCTTTCCACATTGCAATTGATTCCATGGATTGCAGCTCTAGTTCAAATCGGATGGAGGCTACTGGCAGTAAATTGAGCAATTTCATCATCTTTTGCCAAAAATACCCCTCCAGAAGCCCCATACTCTCCAGGATAGATTCAACTTGGATTCTGCTCCATAAACTAGGATCTGCACCACTTTTTACTCATAGAAAGTTCATAGGGGCAAAACTGAAAAGGTCCCATACCTCCTGTGGAGAGCAGCTCCCTGGCCGGCTAACCTCTTTACCTTAGCTCGTAGCATCATGTAATGGGAATTTTCATCAAGATTTCTGTTGACTATGGTTCCTAAATAGGTAATTGTTTCAAGCATTTGAAGAGGGAAAATGGGAAAACACCCTCCCCCCATTATCATCAAAACCATGGCCCAGGACATCAAGACCCAAGCACCCCCTGTGAGAGAGGTTCGACCCTCACGACCCCCATATTGTGGATTATGTACCATCACCCAGACACTAGGCCAAGGTAGGCCGCAAAGCAAGAGTCTCCAGGCAGGCGCCGCTCAGACGGAAACTCTCTCAGACGAAAATGCAAAGCACTGATCACGCAGAACAAGCCCCAACGAGAGCTCACAGCCAAGGCCGCAATGTTGCCATTCCCCCGCGCCAACATTGCGCTCCCCGCGCCAAAGATACACCCGCCAACGCCAAACGCTCCTCAGAGCCGAAATACAAATCAAATGATCATAATTCTGCTCCAACCACGGTCTCTCCACACGTGACCAAGCCAAGCTGACAAGATGCCAAGCTCGCGAGACATAAAGTTGCCGGGATCCCACGTCTGGGATAAGATTTGCAACAACGAAGTGACAAGTTGGACACCTACAGCGATGGGAAAGACATGCACAGCAGCCACTAGCCAGACCTGTCCATTGTCCACCACTAACACATAGTTTCACATTGTTGCCAGCACTAGGTACACCGCGAGCTGGGAACAGCGATGGTCCCAGGCTTGGGGGCTCGTGGGTGAACCAATCAGAATACGAGGGGCTCATCACTGACACCATTCTAGCTAGCCAATCACCGAGGGTCCCCTTGTAACCAAATTGATGTAGCAACTGTTAGGGACAACCCAAGTGTACCACCTGACCTGTCCTTGTCCAATAATCCTTTCTCCTATAGGTAACTATACTGACCCCACCACTCGGGGAGCCAACCCAAAGCGGCGTTAGGTTTTGGGACAAGTTTTCCCAGGTGATGCAAGTAATACTACAGTAAAAAGGGCCGGAGAGCCCCACGAATGCTGAGAGAGTCTCCCCGGATGCATACGGGCTGAGAATAATCCCTGCAGTTACTATAATAAACAGTAGTAACTACCTTGCTCTTGTGTGTGCCTCATACTCCTTTTGAGATGCGGGCAATCACCCCAAGAAGTTGGAGGCACTGCTGAGATCTGTTTAAGGCCTACCTAACCTAAGGGCAGCCACTAGAAGGCCTCTTGCGATGAGGTACCCTGGCAGCACGGCCCCCTCTGCCGTTGCCCCCTTTTGAGGACTACAGGACTATCACGGAACTGCGAGACGACCGGACAGCGCAATCCGGACATTGGCCGTCGGGAGCCGACTTGAGAAGTATCCTGCCTGCCGTTGGCGAGTGTCCCGACATGGTCCAGATGCGGGGAGGTGACAAGCAGCCTTTTGGAGGGGTGCCCGCGGTCGAGCGGCCCTGTATCACGAGGACTTGATGTGAATATGGCACACCCAACCAGCAATGTAATGTTGTGCGGGAGGGGAGAGGACTTGTAACGAGGGTGGCGGGTGGTTGTTACAGTGTGTGGAAACTGATTTGGGTTAATAAGCGGCGGTAGATATGTAAGGTGTAGCGGTACAGGCACAAGAGCCGTCCGCTACAGCGTCACAAAGTGGATTGGGTGGGGCTTTGAGCGTCCACGTGTGACAGACATACCGCACGGATTGGTCTAGATCGCAGACACCTGTATGAGGGGGTGTGGCTTTCCTATGAATTGACGTTGTAGATCAATGAGTAGATGAGGTTCCCTACTAGTTGAGCGTTTTAGGTCGTTGGGTAGATGATGTTTTCCCGCAGGAGGTAGCTAGATTGTTCCCGAGTGCGGAACATAATTGGCTGGTAAAGCTCCTCTGGAGAGGGGGCGTATCACACACGAAGCGACGCAGCATGCACAGTCCGAGGTGAAGGGGGAGAGGCGGCCATGCACGGAGAAAGCCGGCCGCGCTCGACGGGGAAGCAGGGAGGGGGAGAGGTGGCCACGCACGAAGAACGCCGTCTACGCTCAACAAGGGAGTTGCGAAGAAGAGGGAGGGGACTGAGCAGGCAGTGAGGACGGGGAGAAGGAGGAGCTAAGTTGAAGGTGTGCCAAGTACAGGCGGCACAGGAAGGTGGGGTAGCTCAGAGGCACGCCACACAGGGCACGCAGCCGCAGGGGGCTTTATGCACCATGGCCAAAGGGGGCCATAGTTGTAAGATCGGGAAGGAAGGAGAGCAAGAGCAAGCACTTTAACATTGAAATTGTATTTCTTTTCAGCGGACTGTCGGAAGTCCCCAGCGTACGGGGCCAAGTAAAAGGTTGACGTTTAGAAAGGTGAAATTGTAACATGGCAACGTACTACGGGTCGGGGCAGGAGCAGGGTTGGGGCTCAGAGCAAGCGCTTTAACTACACCACTCCAACACATCTGCACGACATTGTCACCGCATAAAGAGAAAATTTGGAAGTACAGCATTGAACAAGGAACAGAAAACAACATAAGGGTACCATGTCCGCCCAACGGCAGCTTCGACACGTTTACCCAACACTACCTACTGACATACTGACATACCTACATAATACCTACAAAGGAAAAAAGTTAGCAAACCATTGAGAGGTTTTTTATCTTTGGAAGATGCTCCAGGGAGGTACAGTGGGAGCACCGGGATTGTTCGCAGTACAGGGGGTAAAAGAAGAGAAGGGGACAAGGGAAGAGAAGGAGGTAAAAGAAGAGAAGGTGTATGGGGGGTGGGGGTACGTCACACAAAACCCCACCCAGTATTGAAGAAAGTGAGGAGGAAGCAGAAGGATAATTTGCGGTAGCAGAGGCAAGGGTGAAAAAGGAAGGGGCAGGGGACGTGCAAATGACTAAGGTAGTAAAGAAGGAGCCCAACAACAACTAACGGCCGCTGAGGGGTACTCACACCCTGCATACAGACCTCCTCCTCCAAGCGCACCAACAGATAGCTGTCAAAAGTGGGTGGTAACAACGGGCATGACAGATATAAGCAAAACGCAGGCAGGCACGGGGGACGGGAAGAGGGTCCCGAGAGAATTCGCAAACATAGGACCAGATGAATGGATAGCAGCACAGGCACTTCTGAAACTCCGGGGACACTAACAGGGGAAGAGGAGGAGGCAGTGAGGAAGGTAATAAGGGAAGAGATGGACCACGTACAGACAGGGCACGAGGTAAGTAAAGAGAGAGAAGGGTGACTTTCACAAGCAGAGGAAGAGATGCTGGAGGAAAGGTTGGCAGAATTGGGGGAAGTACGAAGCGCACTGATTAGGCAATTCGAGCGGGAAACACAGGAAAGAAAGGAAGAGAGGAAAGCAAATCAGGAAGAGAAGGAGAGGATGAAGGAGCAGGCAGAAGAAAGGAAGAAGGAAGAAGCGTGCATATGGGCAAAGCTGAAAGAGTGGCACGCATGGATCAACGGGAGATGAGAAGGAAGGAGGAGGAGCGCGAAGAGAATGACAGGGAAATGGGACTATGGAAAAAGAAGATTATATCAGAAAGTGTGTGGAAATATGAAGAGGGAAAGGTAATAGAGAGCATATTAAAAGGGAAAGGGGGAATATGGGGGAGGAAGGAAGAAGAGGAGAGGATACTGGCAAAGGTGAGCGAAGAAGTAATGGAAGAACTTTGCAGGAAGAGGGCGGAAATAGGTGGTGAGGTAGTACAGAAGAAAAATGAGGAACGGGGAGAGAGGAAAGTGGAGTATGGAACGAAAAAGTACACCCGCCAGGATAAGGAGGTTGCGACAACATCAACACAGGGGGCTGCGGCCAAAGGAGGTGAGTACACAGACATAGACCTAATAGATTTAAGGACAGTGACAGTGGGGGGGAAACGCACAGAGTGGGGATCGACATTTCAAGATGGATTTTGCAGCGAGGAAGAAGAAGGGTGGTGTGAAGATAGAAGGGAGGGAAATAGAGAGAGTTTAGGTTAACTGTACATAATGCGCACTAACTGCGAGTCACCCTGGGCTTGCGAGACGCAGAGGGATCAACACACAGAGGAAATGAGAAGGAGAAAAGTGAACAGAAAAACACCACGACCACTAACACCTACACCTGCACACACCCCATATGTCAACAGACTTGGGGAGCTCCCAGGACGCAGGCAGGAAGAGCGAGCAGAAACACCCATGATTGGAAAGGAGGGTAATGGGAAAGGAAGGAAGAACATGGGAAACGAAAGTGCGAAATACTGTAATATTGACAGCATAGAGGAGTTACTTAGCATAGAAGATGATGAATACACCATCATGTTCCCACATAGGCGAACGCCAGGGGAAGTAAGGGAGTACATTTTAATGCCACTACTGGAGAGGGGGGATCAAGGCCACAATATGTCCTATGGAAACATGCAGATCAAGAAAATATTAAATGCAGACTTCCATCTCTGAGTGGAGGAGCTGGGAAATGGATATATGAAATGGAAAATCACACTGCGGGTCAAAAGTTAGCTGTGGGTGATGTAAAGGGGTTACTAATTTCAATACTGGGGGATGCTGCAGACAACATATGGAAGAGGGCGGGATTCCCTGGGGTAACAATAAACGACACATCACATGATGGAGTGCCATTTGCTAACTGCAGGCACGCTCTATGGCAGGCCTTGAGGGTCCAGTACCCAGACACCTCAGACATAGGAGCAATAACATCTCGCAAGATGCGCGAGAATGAGGACCCTGTTGATTACATCCAGGAGATCCAGGAGAAGTGGTGCTTAGAAACGCGGGAACCGTGGGACAAGACACTAGCAATATTTTACCACATAATAGTACAAGGGCACCCGGAAGAAATACAAAAGCAGTTGAAGAAATTAGTGGGAATGGAAGCAAAGGAATGGCCAGAAATACAAGTGACAATAGTGCACTACTGCAGGAGGTGGCAAGAAAAGATGAAACAAAAGGATGAATATAGAAAGACAGAGGAAGCGAAATTGGTCCAAAAGAAACTATCTAAATATGCCATGGAAGGGGCACTGATAACAGCACGCATGCCCACACAAGCCACGGTAACACAAGACGTGACACAACAACAAATAGCACTGTTACAGCAAGCACAAATTATGACACAACAGATGCCTCCACCCCCACCATACACAGCACACGCGGGAGGGGGTTATACGCTAATGAGGAATGGATACTCAAACAACTACAGAGGGAGGGGCGGAAAAATGAGAGGGAGAGGATTTGGCACAAATGCACAACAACAAGGGGGAGGGTTCCGGGGTTACAGCCAACCTGGACAGCAGGGGTACTCAGATAACACAGGGGGATACCCATGGCAAAACCGGTAACCACAGAAATGCTGGATATGTGGAGTGGTGGGACACATGTCACGCACATGTAGAATGAGGCCGGGACAAACAGGTTGGGGAGAGCAAGGACAGCAAGGGCCTATTGGGGAACAGCAATTTTACCAACAACCGCAGCAACCACAGCAACCATTACTACAACCACAAGCACCACTGCAACAGCCCCAGCCGCAACTTCAGGGGTACATACAACAAGCACAGATACAACAACAACCACAACAACAGGCACAGCAAATACAACAGCAACCACAGCTACAAACACAAACATACACACCACCACAGCAACAGACACAACACCAACCACAACAACAGGTGATTGCAACACAACAACAGGTCCAAACAGCGCAGCAGCTCACACAAATACAGGACAATGGAATATCATTGACTGACACACCTGTAAAACACACACAGCTGGGGAGGGTGACAATATTGGGCCACAACCCTTACACAGGGAGTGGACAGTCACTCTACCCACAATAGGACAGCCCACAGGTGTCCTTGATGTGTCCCATCCTATCAATACCACCTAACCATGCGGAGGAACCACGCATACAGGTGGCGATAGGTGACAAAAATGTTTCCTTCCTAGTTACCACAGGGGCAACTAGGTCTTGCATAAGGGAGGGAAAGTTTAACTTGTCAGGCGAGGCTATGAACACTCAAGGATTCTCTGGGACTAGAGGGTTGGTTCCCTTCACTGATAACATCTCCTTATCTATAGGAGATCACGATATGTCTCTCCCACTGTTGTATTTGAAGCAATCACTGGTAAACATACTAGGGAGAGACATCATAAGCAGACTGAATATGACCATCTCCTTTACTGAAAAGGGGATAGTTTGCTCCACACCTGGCATTAATATGCTTACAGCACGACAAATACTGCAGGCTTATTGTGGCAAAACAGTGGCCAGGGCAGAACCAGTAGATGGAGACATCTTCCAATATGGAACAGACATGGCAATAGTATGGCTAGCAAGAATTGAAGGGAAAATTTGGAGGAGACCAACAGCTTACCTTTTCAGACCCGAAACACCAGCCAGTGAAAAGGAAGGGGCCATGATGCCAGTGAGCATTGAGAGTATTGTGGCAACAGCAGACTACATTGCCGTGCATGCCCAGGACAAGGAAGGGAGAGCATGGAGAGCAGTAATAGCACTAGCTGAGGGAAGCCGCCTAACACAGGTATCAGATGAGGAGCTGTTCTCTGACGATAACGGAGAGGGGGAGATGGTGTTTGAGATGAGCGTTAACATTTGGTTGAGAGTGACATACAAAGAAGTAGCACAAAAGATGGCAATGGCACTTGAGGCACCTGCCACTACAGCACTGCCATTTTACGAGGATGACCTAGCAGAAGTACCAGCATCTCTATGGACCACAAGTCCATACAACGTAGGATGTATAAAAATGCATTGGAGGAGTAAAAATATTTTGTTTAAAAGGAGCAATGCTGACAAGAGTAAAGCAATACCCACTGTCAAAGGAAGCAGATGAGGGGATATATGAAACAATAACAGCATTAATAGATAGAGGTATACTAGTACCATCAGAGTACCCATGCAACACTGCTGTGTACCCTGTGTGCAAAGCAAATGGCAGGTCCTGGTGTTTCATCCAAGATCTAAGACCCCTCAACCACATTGTAGAAGCAGAATACCCTATAGCAGCTAACCCAGCCACTATACTATGTGGGATACCAGCAGAAGCATCACGGTTCATCGTGATTGACCTAAAAAATGCATTTTTCTCGATAACCCTGCACCCTGACTCACAAGATTTGACCAGCTTCACATACCGCAACACAAAATGGAAACACACAAGGCTACCACAGGGGTACTGCGAATCAACATCCATCTTTAACAGAGTGATACAAATGGATTGGAGTAACATTGAAATGGAGAGCACGGTGCTACAATATGTAGATGACATAATCATATGCAGCACCACAGAGGAAAAGTGCAGAAAAGACTCTGTAAAGATGCTCACAGTACTAGCCGGGAAAGGGTACAAAGTAGATAAGGAAAAATTGCAATACTGCCAAGAACAGGTACTGTACATAGGCCAACTGATTTCACAAAATGGGAGGAACATTGCACCACAAAGAGCGCAAGCCTTAACAAACACACTGCAGCCACAGACAGTGAGAGAATTGTAGCAGTTTTTGGGTCTATGCAACTACTGCAGGGCATGGGTTTTCGACTAAAGCACATACACAGGACCACTGCTTGAGGCTCTTTAAAGAAGCACAGGGGGGGAAAAGAAGTTGAGATGGACAAAAGGAAATGACAGAGGCTTTCAGTGAACTAAAACATGCCATCTCCACTGCACCAGTACTAGCAACCCCAAACTATGAACAGCCATTCTACATATTTTCACATTGGGGCTCAGCAGTAACGAAAGCGGTACTGACACAGAAAACTAGCCTGGGACACAAACCAGTAGCATTTTACAGTGGCCATCTAGATCCTGTAATGATGGGTCACTTCCTGTGCGAACGGAGCCTAGCAGCAGCAGCATTTGCGGTAGAAAAATCCTCATCAACTTATGTGGTGCCCTACCACACAGTACGTGGAACACGCTCTCTTTGCAATATTGAATAAACCCAAATCCATATTGATCACTCAGAGGGCAACAGGCTATGAAATTATTTTATCCAGACCAGAATTGAAAATTGTGAGGGGCAGTAATGTGAATCCAGCAAGATTTATAGCAGAGGTAGTAGAAGATGGCATCTACGACGCCCATGATTGCACACAGGCCATTGAAATGTACTCAAGCACAAGGAAAGTTGAGGAAAATGCCCTAGAGGGGGGAGAGATTATGTACATTGATGGGTCATCAACAATTGATCAGAGTGATGGGGTAAGAAGAACAGGTGCAGCAGTGGTACGACTGAGGGACGACTGGACGTATGTGCCAGTAAAGCATGTACAGTTACCACAACACTATTCTGCACAAGCAGCAGAACTAGTGGCCCTGATTTTGGCACTAAAGGAAAGCTATGACAAAAGGGTAACAATATACTCTGACAGTGCATACGTCACATCAACGGTGCACTCAGGGTTAATTAAGTGGCAACGGAGAGGGTTTAGAAGAGCAGACGGCACCCCGGTGCAGCATGCTCTACTACTTGCTGAACTAATTGAAGTAATTGAAGACCCTAGAGAAATTGCCCTGGTAAAATGTCAGGCCCAAACAAACGGGGATGATCCAATTTCAAAGGGCAACGAAACAGCGGATGCACATGCTAAATATGCTGCGTATTTTGGCGAGATTTGGACCCTCCCAGAAAAACAAAAAGATAAGGGGGGGCGGGGGCAAGACAGATGTTGATGACGGATGGGTACACACACATCCCTGAAACTCAAATAATGGGACTACAGGCAGCAGCACCTATGGCAGAAAAAGAACTATGGGTCAAAAGAGGATGCACCATGTCTCCCACAGACGCATTATGACGACAGAGTAATACAGGCAAAATAGTGATGCCCCTAGCCTTATTGAAAACAGCTTTCGCACAACTACACCACCCCACACACACAGGAAAAGAGGTGATTGCACTACGAATAAAAGAGGCGTGGTTCTGTCCCGAGCTAAATTCACACGTTGCAAACTTTATTAGAAATTGTCTCATTTGTCAATAATTTACAGCCGGTCACACAATGCAAGTGATCAAAGGTACTATACCCCGGCCAGAAGGGCCCTTCCTGCACCTACATATTGACTACGTTGACATGATAAATGTATGTCAAGGATACAGATACATGATTGTAGTAGTATGCCCGTTTTCAAGGTGGATGGAGGCCGGTCCATGCTCCCATGCAGACGCCTTCAGAGCAGCGAAGTTCCTGGTAAGGGAGGTATTCCCGAGGTGGGGGGTATGCAAAGTGTTGCGGTCGGACAACGGCCCACACTTTGCCAATGAAATGTTCCAACATGTAACTGCTCTCCTGGGTATAAAGCATAGGTTTGCATGCGCGTACCACCCGCAAGCAAACGGGATCTGTGAATGCCTCTACGGCCTCCTAAAAGAAGAGATAGCAAAGAATCAGCAAACAACCAAAAAGAGTTGGCTTTACTGCCTTCCCTTGGCTCTGTTTGAATTAAGGAATAGGCCAGGGTCGGACCACCACCTCACACCCCACCAGGTGGTGACCGGACGCCAAATGCACCTTCCACTCACACCACCATCAAGAGCTATAACAGATTGCCATGACTCACAACATGTTTTGGTGAAGAAATGTACAAATATGTCTCTTCCTTGGTTACTAGTGTTGCCTTTATCTCTCAACAGATTGAACGAACGCGGGGAGGGTCGAAGAACACCCAACAAGAAGAAAGCAAATGAAGAACAGGAACAAGCCGCACAGTGGACAGTAAAAGAGGGGGACAATGTTCTTTTGAGGAACTTTAACCGCCGGTGGAACAGCCCCCGGTTCACTGGGCCCCACCAGGTGGAAAAAAACAGCTCCCAGAGCTGTTAAGTTGAGGTATAAGAACATCTGGTCCCAGCTGCATGACATCAAGCCCTACAAAGCACAGACCCCCCCTTGCGTCGACGGAAGGGCCAACGCATCAGCAACGACAACCAACGACAACAGCAACACAGCAAAGACACCAAACCCCTCTAAAGATATAAGTGAACAATCACCCATACCCCACCCCATGGTCACGAGATCCCAGACTAAAGCAAACACCACCCCAGTCAATCCCTAATAAAGAAATTGTTCAATAATATGCAAATTTACACCATACTGTGTAGACACGTGCATGTCCTTTTCTCCATTTTGTCTCGCACATGCAGGTACCGCACAGTTCTGTTATATGTAGAAAGAAGAGAATTTAAGTTACTAACGCATATGTCAGTGCCCAGAGGTAAATGCTGCCCACAGATGACAACACCCCAGAAGCATTGTCACACCAATTTGTGTACGTTATAAAAAGACCAAAATACTTAAAGAAAAGAAGATTACGTGTGTACTACAACAAGTTCATTTTAATAATAGAGCAATCCTTCCCCCATCTCCACGAGCACTTACCAGCTTTAAGGGATAGGACGCTAAGAAAAGCATGGGAACAGCTTTTCGCATGGGCTCTGAACAATTATATGATAGGTAGAGCTTGAAAAAACATTAACAAAATAACGCAGATTTTGAGAAATTTTCAGGCAGGCATCTATATAATAAAAAGTAAAGAAGCTTCAGGACCACAGCAAAGGTAAGAGAACTATGCCAGTGATATTAGCAATTGTAATAAAGATAATAGCCATACTTTTCATCACTGGTCTACTTGCTGCCACTGTCTGGAAGGCATAATATGCTTCCTGTGTTATGGCATCACCCTCTACTAACAGACCCCCCACCACGGCTGCAACAGGTACGGTGTCAGGTGGAACAACTACCCCAAAGAGGGAATAGGAAGAGGGATAAATGTAGTGCCTCTATTGATAACAACGGGGTAGAAACATACCTTACAGAGGCCGCACACGTCTCAAATAATATGTGGTACCAGCACATGTCCAAAATTGGTAAGGGGACAACTAAGGACAACTGCTATGTGTGCTCATTGATCCCATATGGCATGAGCGCATCCAGAACATTTGTAGCGACTGTTGGGTGTCCTGACCCACGTTTGAACTATTATGCTGCAACATTTGCTGCTGTGGGCTTAGAAAATCCAAGATGGCCGAAAAGCCCACATTTGCGCAAGAATCCAGGAAAACCGCGCAGTTTTGCGCACACCAAAATGGTCGCCTGACCTGCCACCCACCAGTGCGAGTGGGATGGACCAGAAGCGCCATGAGTGAAACGTGGTGCCAAAGGAAAAACAGCAGTGCCGGTTAGCTCAAAAAAGCGCCTTGAGATCACCTTTGTTTCTCTGAAATGCAAGCTAAAAATGCCTATTTTAAACATTGCAAGATATTCAAAAATCTCACTGAACACCAGCAGACATTTGGCAGAATGTAGTCTTGTGTGCATACAAAATCTGGAAAGATGAAGAGCCTAAAGCAATGTTTATAACAAAACTGGCTGAGCTGTGGATGTCAGCAGCTTAACTGAAATTGGATTTAAAACCACTAAAATCAAAATGTTTAAAATAAATGAGTGACCTACTTTTGAGTGTCACATAGGTTGCAACTGTTTAAAGGTCATAGTTTTGAACTTAGAATCAGCATTCTAGCTGCATGTGTAAAAAGGGTAAGTTTGATTTGAATGAAGAAAACTGGAACAAAAGTGACATTTGGCTGAAGCCTGGCTTGAAGAGATTGAATTCTGCCCGGCAACTACCCCCGACAGGAGTTGAAACTTGCCCAGCCACTGCATTCGCAGGCCTGGCTGCCTTCTTCTTTTCCCACCAAAAGGAGATTACACCTCTCTGATTTAAACAGGGGAGGAGCACCTGGGAGCAGGGAAACAGAACAATGAGCTTTCCTTGGCTCAAGCAAATGTTAAATTAGGGGGTGGGTCGTAAATGGCTTCCTCTTGGAAGAAACTGGGAGGAGCAGTGCCTCTGTGAGCAACCTGAGTTGGAGGAAGTGGATAAACAAGAAATTCCACCATGTGCTTTGGGAAACCACACCCCTCTGGGCCAGAGCATAATTTTTAAAAGATGGATAATTCATAGTATGGACTTGTCAAAATTATATAATTAATATCATTATTCTTGTGATTTTTCTGTGCACATTTTAAGAGGTGTTAGGACTCTGTGGTATGTTCTGGGGGGTAGTAGCAGAAAATAAGGTATTACTCTGAATGCCTGTATGTTAAAAATCTGACACTTTATCATCTGATGCCCATATTCCTTGTGCATGTTTGTGTAAATTCTGGAAAAGTTTAGAGGTTGTGTTCTTGATGAAAAGGGCAGAATTCTGTCATAAGTGGACACAACATCTTACAAAGACAGGGATCGGATGGTTTGGTGCTACAGAAAATATGTTAACTGGACATATAATATTAGAAAAATGGTACATAGATAAATATGTATTTGGATCAAAAATAGATTTGCGTGCAAATTGACAAGGGGGTGTGTTCTTTCTGTATGCCATAAAATTGATGACTGATGGCACTCCATTCCTTCCCCCAATCAAGGGAGAGAGGAGAGCTTGGCCAATGATAAGTTGTGAGGGGCAGGCTTAGTTATGCCCACGCACACACCCATTTTGAAAACACATAAAAAGAGACTGCTTTGGACAGGCAACACACTCACTTTCCATTTTCTTGCGAAGCATTTTGCCGGACGACTTCAAGATCCATAACTCAACTCCAGATAGATCCAGAACCAAGCCAGAACTTAAAGCAGAGAGGCCTAACCCAAACAGCTGAATTCTTCTCGGTGGGACTCAGCATCCAGCAAATCTAACCAAACTATTCAACAGCTGGGCAAGCTGTTTGATTCTGGCCTAGAACCCTGTGCCAGTACCCAGAAAACAGTGCTGTATCCAGAATCCACTTGATCCAGACCAGCAGAACCAGAGACCCAGACCAGACCGCAGTGCCGCTAGCAGACCCAGACCAGATCGCTGTGAGCAGAACCGGTACTAAAGACCGTCCGTGGCGAGAGAACCGCAGCCAACCTGACCAGATCTTGACGGCCTATTTCAAAATTATAGTGTGAGTACTCAGCTAGAACTGTGCCAGAACCAATCTCTTAGTCTAAAATAATCGGATTCGAACCATTTTAACCTGTCCAGAACTGCATCATAGAATCGTGTGTCCCTTCTCCGATTTAAACCTGTAAAAGTGTAATTTTGCCATTTTGAATCATTATTTCATTTCTGAAAAACTACCTTCACAAAACCGTCCCAAGCCCTAAACCGACTTTCTACTCCTTATAGTTTTTCTGTAATCGCGCTTGACGCATTCGGAAAAATTGCTGCGAATTGTCATTTCGCTCAATTTCGTTTTCTGTCAAAATAGCTGCTTTGGCTTGCATTGCTGAAATACGTTTTCAACCTGATAATCCCTTATTAATCATTGTTAGGTTGACCTGAACTAATTCAAAGTAGCTGGGACCTACCATGAATATCGGGAATTAAAATCATTTTTAGCATATTTTTCCCTTCTTTGCATACCACATTTAAAAGTACTTTTGCCTGTGTTTAAAACCATCCCTGTTTCTCTAAACTTGCTAGGGGGGAACTGAAATTCGTATTGTATTGTGATTGTATTCCTGAAAACTGTGTGCTTCACTTCCATCTCCTTATATTACATGGGGGGGAGTGAATTGCCACAAGGGGAAAAGTGATTATACTGTCTCTGGTTGAAACCATATCAGTTTATTTCTGTACTGCATTCTTTTCCATCATTGGGCCTCATTACGAGTCCGGCGTTAACCAAGGCGGTAAAACTGCCTCGGTTAACGCCGGACTCGTATTACTATTCCGCCTCCGCGATTCCCGGAATTACTGGGGCATTACAATCCCGGTTTTCCGGGAATCACGGAGGCGGAATGGTGTAAATCCCCATTCCCATTGAGTCCTATGGGACTCGATGGAAATGGGGATCATGGAAACACCGGCAACATCTCGTAATGCTGCCGGTGTTTCCTCGTCCGCCTGCATGCGGGAGGTGTTAAACCCGCCAGGTCAGACCTGGCGGGAACATCACCTCCCGCCTGCAGGGGTCGGACTCAGGCGGTCCGGAAACAACGGTGGTGGCGGGTTTACCGCCACCGTTATTTCCGGACCGCCTGGGTCGTAATGAGGCCCATTGTGTTTCCTTGAAACCATAAAAGCATTCTCAGTTACCTTTTCCTTCCTATACCAACTCCTAAGTAATTAAATAAGCGTACAATTGTAATATTATCCATTGTTGATCACTGTCATATTCTTAAGTGTGATATCAAATATTAATTTATTATAAAAGTATGATATATATATATATTGTTTAATTTTTCCAATAAATCTTTTAATTTGCAAAACAAACCTACTTCTTGGCTCAGTGAGGTCAGGGGGATTCAAAGAGAGGGGCGTTATATAAGGGTTTATCATCCAGAGTATAACTTGTCATAAAAATATATAAATAAGGGCTTCCCTTGGGCGTTCCAGACGAGGCACTGACTTAGTGGGATTGCTGAATTGAAGTCACTTAACAGATTGGGGGCTCAAGCCGGGGATTCTGGATTAGAGCTATCACTTGTGCAGATTAATACAGTGTGCTAACTGACAGGATACATAAATCCCGTTGGATCACCACGCCGTGTTACACTGTAAAAACACCCCTCAAAGGAGCGCTCTAAGGAAACGGTCTGTTTTGCAAAATAAAATACCAACTTCTGTAAGTCAGGAAGGAAATCAATTTCCAGAATGACGACCTTGGTAGATATCAAAATAGCCAGAGAACACGTCTTACATAAGCTATTTGTGAGAGGTAAGTGGGCTCATCAGGACCAGGCGGTCTGGTTGCAGGCAATCGCACCCCAGATCACTGAAACAGGGTCAGATATATGGAGAGATCAGGGTCCCTTACATGTGGCCCTGAGTGAACTATATATGGCCCCTAAGGCCAAGGATGAGCACAACAAGATTGCCAGGGTAGCAGCATATTTATATTTATATATGGGAGCCATACAGGACAAATGTGCTGAAGGACAAGATCTGGCAAATAGGCAACTGATGGCATTAGAGAAGGCCCAATCTGACCTGGTCTCTTCCGAGCAGAGGCTGCAGAGGAGCCAGGAGTCAGAAAATGATAGTAGGCAGTATATCATTAAAATAAAAGAGGATATGGGTATCCTGCAACAGCAAAAGTCTGACCGGGATACCAGATTTCTGGCCTTGCAGAAGGAGTACCAAGAAGGTTTGGACTCCCTACTGCAGAGCCAGAAAAAGCTGGAGCAACAACTGGACTTCAATAGGGCATGCGCAGAGCAGGTAGTCACCCTGCAAAGCCACCTAGATAGGGAGAAGACAGAGAGCAACAAACTGATCCTGAAAGACCTGGATACCCAGACAGAATTTGAAGAAGAGCGCCAGAAAGCTGGGGCCCTTAAAAGGCAGAGGGATGACCTGGCGGCACAGAAGCAGGCTTTTAGTCAGGAAAGGGACACCTTAGGCCAGGAAGTCTGCCAATTAAAAGAAAAAATTGAAGAAAATCACCTGGCCCTCCAGGGACTGGGTGTCCTCCAAAAAGAGCATCAGAACTTGTTAGAGCATACCAGGAGGGTGGAAGATGCTCTGGCAAGAAAGGAACAGGTCAGTAGGAATGGGACTCAGGAGGTAACCCTCCTGCAGCAAAGACTGGCCCAGTATTCCAGGACCAACCAGGAGGCACAGAGAGAGAATGAGGCTCTCTGTCAGCACAATGATAGGCTCCAGCAACAGGTAGCTATGCAGGAGAGACTGATAGAGTCTAGTAAGGCCTTAACTGAGGAACTGAAAGCACAGGCTCTTGCATGGCAACAGGGAGCAGGGACTGATAGAGATGAGGTTCGCTGGGAAAGGGAAACACCTGAGCATAACCTCAGGAGCCCTAGTACCAGAGGCCTTCATCTCTCCCAGTCCTTGGACTCTGCCACCCCCATGTCCCATGGCGCATATGAGCCCAGGGCCACGGGGATGGCAGATTACCATCCAGCCAAAAGTATGGGGCTCATAGGCCAGTACCACCCAGCAATGGATGGGCGGGCATCCGGGTATGGGCACCTTAGTACAGTGCAATTTCGTGGGGAACCGCAGGAGAGTAGGCCCACTAAGGGCATCCTGAAAACCTCTGCCCAGTTAGGTCAGTGGGGGGGTACTCATCAAATCCTGGCAGCAAGGAGGAATCTGAAGACTCCTCTGAGCGTCACAGGATACAGGAGATCAGGTCCCCACATTCTGCCAGCCATTGCCAGGCTCGCAGAATCCGGGAAAACCTGGAAGATCAGACGGGCACCTCTGGGAGCAGTGCTTCTGAGTCAGAGGATGAATGGACCAGGGTTACCCGAACCAAAAGGGCCAATAAGGCAAAAAGGGCCTTGCTTAAGGACCCCTTAAAACAGTTTAAGGCAATAAGGAGTGTCATCACCCCTTATCACAAGAACGCCAAGTATTCTGTTTGGGAACACATGGAGTTTTACGAGCAAATGATGGAGACTTTCCACTTGAAGGACAGCAGTAGCTGCATTCAGTATGTCAAATGGACATTCTCCCCAGAATACTCCAGTTTCTTTGCGGGGCTGCAGGACCAAAATCCCTAAAGATGGTCCACCTACAGGGCGGCCATCTTGAAACATTTTTCTGTTCACAGAAATCCCCAAGAGGCTCGCAAGGCAGCCTACAATTTGCAATGTGGGGAGGATCAGGCCCCACAAGAATTTGTGCATGAATTGAAGCGTGCTTTTGCACAGACTACAAAAAGGGTGCGCACGGACAGTAAAGAATTTGTTAATACGTTTTTCCATGCCTTACCCAAATACATAATGACCCAGCTCGTGAGAGATTTTCACAAGAAAAGATCTCTAGACTGGGTCATTGAGCAAGCTACCCGCATCTATGAGGTGCAGAAACCGGTGGAAAATAAGAATCAGCCCAAAAACCCCAAAACCAACGGCACCCCTGCTGCTGCCAAGATGGCAGAGGTAAAGGTTGCCCCCGTTTTAGATTTGGAGATGGGAGGACCTAAAAATCTGCCTGCACCAAATAATTCTAAGCCCAGAAGGCCCTCGGGCCAGTCTCAGACAGGGAATCAAGGAGGTAGTCCCACAATTGGGGTCCCTCACTCCCCTGATTATGTAAGTCCCCGCTACAAGGGAAACCGACCCATCCTGGGTTATGTGTGGACTCCTCCAGCCCAAGGGGGGATCCAGCCAAGCACCTGACCCAGGGAACTTCCCTCCTAACTTCCCACAGGAGGGCAGAAATTCACCAAACCCTGGGCAGAACTTTTTTCCCAGGTATCCACCCAATTTCCAGCCCCAAAATCATCCATCCTTCTTTCCCCAATTCCCTGAGCCCAGACCACCTAATCCAGGAGAGGGGAGGCCAAGGGTGGAGGGGTACCAAAATCTTCCCAACCCGGGGTATTACCAGAGAAGGGATAGCTACCCTTCCCGGGATCATCCCAGGGGAGAAAACAGAACCCCGTATCAGCCTGAGCGGGTTTCCCAACTTGAGCGCCAGGTCCAAAATATGGCACAGGAGCTGGGTCACGTGCTGAGGGCTCAGCAGAACCCTCAGATGAGCATGCCACTGCAGAATGCCCCAAACTCTGGACCTGGTTCTCCAGAACAATGATGGGGGCAGCACCCCGATAACCCACCGGTTCCCAGGGAGGAGGCACAAAGGGAAGGGGGGTGTAAAGCCTTGGAGGAAGCTTCCTTCCCCACTTGTAAACAGCCCCTGGAAACCCAGGAACCGGAAACAAAATCTCCTACCCCTGAAAGTCTGCCACCCAAGGAGCAGGGAGGAGGTAGGAGAAACAAGGGACCCAAACAGACCCATTTTGTGGAGGAGGTACAGGTCTTCCGATTTGAGGGAGAGGGATCCTCAGAGGATCCTGGGAAAAGGATCTTCTCCTTCAGAGATGGGGGAACTCCTCCCAAGGAAAAATGGGTCCCAAGGGATTACAACCCAGACTGGGTAGATGTGGGGATTGAGCTGTCGCCGCCCATCATTCTATCCCAGAACCAACAATACCGAAAACCCCTGGTTCAAACCCCTCCTGGGGACTGCCTCCAAAAAGGGGGGGGGGGGCGGCTCAGAACCGGAACCAGGGGAACCCAAAACCGCATCCATAGACTGGGTAGATGTGGGGATTGAGCTGTCGCCGCCCATCATTCTATCCCAGAACCAACAATACCGAAAACCTGTGGTTCAAACCCATCCTGGTGACAGCCTCCAAAAAGGGGGGGGCGGCCCAGAACCGGAACCAGGGGACCCCAGAACCGCATCCTTATCCAATTGCCAACTTTTTCTTTCAGATTCCTAAAAATCCCTGCCAAACTCTGCCCAGATCTCTTCACTCTCAATGTCCAAAACCAGACAATTAGCCCACCAGTTGTCCAAAAATGTGCATTATCTGTGCCCCCTTGAGGATAAGGAGGGGAGATACTAACTATGCCCCAGTACAAGTACAGGGGCAGGGTACAATTTTGAAACTGGTGGACACGGGATCCCAAGCTACCCTTCTGTCCAAAAGGGCCTTTGATGAACTAAATGCAGGAAGGGGGGGGGGAATTACCGAATTCCTCTCACCTCTATTCCTGGACAACTTCAGAACTTTGATGGGAAGGAAATTCCCATCGAGGGGACTGCAGATTTGGACATCAAAATTGGGCGACACAAGGTGAAACACCCGGTCATAGTAGTGACTCCACAGGGCACCCCTTGTTTACTAGGGAATGACCTCCTGAGAAGGTTGTCACCCCTAATAGATTGCGTAAACAAGGTCCTCTGGACCCAGACTAGCCGACCAATAAAATTAAAACAGAGTGTCAACCATGTTAGTTTAAACGGCATGTGCCACATGGTTGAACAAAAATCTGACCAAGTAGAATTTCACTTCCAGAAAAACCAAATTCTAGATGTGACAGTAATAGCAGTAGGACAACAGACTGGTGATAGGGGGTCCTCTCTATTTCTGAAAATCAACCTTCCTTCCAGTTTAAGGTGGTATTCCGCACTGGAAGGAAACACTCTGAAATTCTTTACTAATCCACAATCAGACATTCCCACTCCGATAGTCCAGAAAGATGTGAAATCAGCTCAGAGCCTGGCTGATATTCAGCAAATTGGAGAGCAGTTGTTCATCCCTGTTCAGTTAAATTATGGGAAGGACTCTGTTCTTGCCCGAGTGTGTATGAACAACGGTAAGAGCTTCATCAGCGAAGCCATGTTCTGCCAACTCCCAAAAGATCCAGCCATTCCCACATTCAAACTGATAGACAAATGGGAAATGGATCTGGAAACACCCAATTCCAAACATCTCCTGCCAAGCAGGTGTATGCTCAAAATCTCCATTGGCAACAAGAGCATAGTCCATAATTGTTGGGTCGTGCGAGATGTCACTGCCGCCTTTTACTTAGGCAGTGACATTCTCAATCGCTTTGCCATTAGTTTGGACCTAATGAACTTCAAAGCTTGGTCCCGATTAGCGGATAATCTCATGGGCTTTGATGATCCAGAAAAAGCATTTAGGTCAGCTCAATTGCTACCTTATGCAGTTGAAATTCATGTTATAGAGGAAGTCACCATCCCAGAAAGGACCCGACAATTCTCCCTGGAAGTGAAAGTTAAAAGAGGACAAAAATTGAAAAACCCTGATGCTTATATTCATCTAAATGCTTCTCTCCAACAGCATGGGTTGGGGGTAAACCCAACACCATTAGTCAACATAGAACATGACACCATTCCAATAGAGGTGGATAACAGCGACTTAAAGAGTATCACTCTAGCCGCAGGCACCATTATTGGAATGGCGGTTGATGACCGACATTTCTGCATTGATTTAGGAAATGAACTGTTAGGACCAATCCCCAAGGACTGTTTTGACAGTGACAGTGATAACAATACAACACCAGACAGGATCTTTACCCGGCATGGGGGGAGAACTTCCTGGTGTACACTTCCTGCCCTTATGGTAAGGAAGATGTGACTTGTGACTTCAGGAGGGATGAGGTGATTTTCCCGGTCCATGAGGGCTGCCTTTCCCACCTGAAGCCTCCAGTCCAAATCAGCACTCTGACCAGGGACTTCTCCACCCAGCTGGAGGAGGCTGCTGAGATAGCAAAACCAGAAGTCTTCCCAGGCTTCAGGCAGATGGTGGAAGAGAGAGTCAACCTAGCTGATGCCTGTGTGACTTTGGAACAGAAGCAAAAGTTGAAAAAAGTTTTCTTGGATTTCCAAGATCTTTTTGCGGTAGACTCATATGACTGTGGTCGCACCGACATCCACACAACAACAATTCCCACGGACCCTGGCATGACTCCAGTGTTTGTGAAGCAATATCGTTTGCCTCTCGCATCCATGGAGTCCCTTACTGAAATAATTAAGAACCTTGAGTCCCGGGGGATAATGCCTCCAGTTCACAGCACCTTCAATAACCCGGTGCTGGGAATATTGAAGCCAAACAGCCAGTGGAGACTCTGCGCCGACCTTAGGGAGCTCAACAAACGGGTCCATACTTCCCGATGGCCTCTTCCCTACATTGAGCAAGGGCTGGCCCAGATCCAGGGTTCACAGGTATTCACTACAATAGACCTGACCAATGGATACTGGACCGTGCCTGTCAGTAGGGAGGAGCAATACAAACTGACTTTTACGTCTGGGGGCCAGCAGTACACATGGACCCGGACTCCCTTCGGATACCTCAACTCCGGCAATGAGTTCAACATTTTCCTACATAAGGCCAGGGCCGACCTGGGTGCGAGGGGTAACCTGGCTTATGTAGATGATGTCCTCGTCAAAAGTTCATCTGTGGAGGAACATATAGAGGAGATCCGTTATGTTCTGACACAGTTGAGGGCTGCTGGAGCAAAACTTTCCTTTCAGAAAGCACAGTGGTGTAGAACCCGTGTTAATTTCTTGGGGCATGAGATTACTCCTCATGGTCTCTGTCCCCAGGAAAAGAAAGTGGAAGCACTTCAGAAAATGAAAGACCCCACCACTCTGCGGGACCTAAGGAGACTCCTTGGACTGACTAATTACAGCAGAAAGTTCATTGAGGGCTATGCAGAGATCACCAGACCCCTGATTCATCTCTTGAAGGGGGGGTCAAGTGGGAATGGGGTCCAGAATAATCCGAGGCCGTAAGACAGCTCAAAAGAAGCCTCTCACAAGCGCCCTGCCTAGCTTACCCTGTTAGAAACAAGGAGTTTTTCTAGGAGACAGGGTTCTCTAATACATGTTTGACTGCAGTACTATATCAAAAGCATGACAAGGTCAATAAGGTAATCTCCTATGTGAGCAAAACTTTATCCTCTGTGGAGGAAACATTCAACGACTGTGAGAAGGCACTCCTGGCAACGGTGTGGGCATTGAAGAATTACCGCCCGTTTATCCAGGGGGAAACACAGCATAGTGGAGACTCCACACCAGCCATTGCAATACCTCCAAAGTGACAGAATCCGAGCCGGAAATGTGAGTAATACCCGAATTACTTCCTGGATCCTGTCAATGCAAGGCTTTCCTGTGGAGATCAGATATGGCCAAAACAAGAAGAGTCCCCTCGCGCAAGGTCTGGCTGACTTGCATGATTGTGCCAGAGAAAACTGTCTCGAGGACGAAAGTCTAAAAATCAAGGACAACATGGAGGCATACCTTAATTCCCCACAAAAAGTCTTTGAAGAAGACAAGTGTGAGGGAATGCCCACTGTCTATGTGGATGGATGCTCTTACCATGTTGACAACAACGGGGAAAAAGAACTGGTGGTTGGCGTAGGAAATGCATGGGTGAATGAGTCCCCAGAACCCTCCGCTGGGTACAAAATTGGTCCCCTAAGTAGTCAGGTGGCAGAGTTGATGGCTGTGCATCAAGCCATCCTCACTGCTGTCCAACATCAACTCCACGAACTGGTCATAATCACAGATTCAGATTATGTACAGAACAGATTTGTGGAGCACCTGGTTAATTGGAAAACCAGAGGCATGTTATGTGCTAATAACGAACCCTTGACACATGGGAAGTTAATCCAAAATTTTGATGATCTGGTCACCTCGAATGGGATGACCATCTACTGGAAGAAGATCAAGGGTCATTCCAAAGTAGAGGGACCAGACAAAACTGGAAATGACTTAGCTGATCAGCTGGCCAAAACCGGGGCCATCCAAGGGAATCTAATAGAGATTGAATCCTCGTTGGGGGAGATCCAGGTCACTGCTATCACTAGGTCCCAGACAAATGCTCACAATGATCTTTCAACTGCACAATGGAGTAAGGAGACCCCAGATGCTGATTTGATAATGCCTCAGAAGGGGGATCCAATAATTGGTAAGTTTTACCAACACATTGAGGACACTGAGAACTTTCCCCTGACGGATACCGATTACATTGGGAAAGAGGACCTTAGAGTGTTGATGAAATGTCCAAAAATGTTCCGAATCCAAGACGGTTTGTTGGTAAGGAAATCCCAAGCTGGCCATGATCAGTGGGTGGTTCCTATCTCATTCCGAAGCCTGATGTTAAGTCACACCCATGATGCGGCCACCGCCGGTGATAGGGGGTTTCATACAACACTTGAGATCTTAAGAGAGGTTGCATACTGGCCACACATGGGGCAGGACCTCGACCTCGACCAATACTTGAAGGGGTGTCTTGTGTGTGCACAATTTCAGCCAACATCCCTCACACACCGTGCGCCTCTCCAAAAGAGGGGGATGACCCTGCCATGGTCAGATTTGCAAATCGACTTCATAGGCCCCGTGATTCGCTCCTTTAGGGGAAATAAGTACATGTTGACGGTCACATGCTTATTTACTAAATGGGTGGAATGTCTCCCGTCCCCAAACTGCAAGGCAGAAACAACAGCTGCCCTGATGATCAACCACATCTTTTCGCGTTTTGGACTACCCCAAAGGATTGAGTCCGACAGAGGTAGCCACTTCACCAGTGAAGTAATGACAAAGATGTGGGAGATAATGGGGGTTAAAAGGACGCTACATATTGCTTACCGGCCAGCCTCTTCTGGTGCAGTGGAGAGATACAACAGAACCATTGTGAGCATATTAAAAAGATGTGTGGCAGATTCTGGGCCAAGTTGGGATATCCGATTAGCTCTGGTCCTAATGGCCATCAGATCTACCCCTTCATCTGCAACTAAAATGTCACCATTTGAGCTGATGACTGGACGCAAGATGGTGCTTCCCCAGCATTTGCTCTACAGGACCCAAGAGCAGACATTAATCAATGCCTCCACAACTCATGAGTATGTGGAGAATTTGAGGAAACACTTCCAACACGCTTTTGCCTATGCTCAGCGGAATCTAGAAAGATCAGCCGAGAGTATGAAAATTGATTTGAAAACTACCATGAAAGAATACAATGTGGGAGACCGGATTTATCTATACAATTTCCAAAGAAACCAGGCCAAACAGCGAAAAGTTTTGCCTACATGGAAGGGACCTTTTGAAATTGTAGACAAGATCTCCCCAGTCGCATACAAGATCCGCATCCCCAAAGGCAGTTTGGCGGAAGGGGAAGACAAGTGGGTCCATATCAATCAGCTAAAGTGTTGCCATCCCAGGCACACTTTGCAGCAACTGGAGGAGTCCTCTGCAATACCAGAGGGGGCCGCTCCAGAGTAATTCAGTTCCAACCCTAAAATATCCCACATATAGTCTCTCAAATATTGTGATTCTTGAATGAAAATGTCTCCTGATTATATCTTGTTTTTTTAAAATAAGAATGTAAATGTCTATTGATTTATAACATGTATATGCCGCCCCACTATATCAATAGTGGGGGAGAAATGTCTACGAATAGGTATTGCCGCTTTGTCATCCTAGGAGAGATGAAACCATGGAGACTGACCAAGGAGGACGACCCGGGGACCGAGAGCAAAGATCTGAGGGGCCCGTGGTACCGCCCAATACTCCCATCAGGACCGGCGAGGAGAACCGATCGATCCACCCTGATGGAGGAAAAGATGCTGAACTTTGCCATCTACGGAATCGGAAGAAGATGATGCGGACATCCCAGCGCGTGGATCAAAACATGCTTTGCACCCGACTCCCTTTCGACTCGAAATCAAAGTGCAGTCGGGTGGGGGGGCACGTTTGAACTATTATGCTGCAACATTTGGTGCTGTGGGCTTAGAAAATCCAAGATGGACGAAAAGCCCACATTTGCGCCAGAATCCAGGAAAATGCGCAGTTTTGCGCACACCAAAATGGTCGCCTGACCTGCCACCCACCAGTGCGAGCGGGATGGGCCAGAAGCGCCATGAGTGAAACGTGGTGCCAAAGGAAAAACAGCAGTGCCGGTTAGCTCAAAAAGCGCCTTGAAATCACCTTTGTTTCTTTGAAATGCAAGCTAAAAATGCCTATTTTAAACATTGCAAGATATTCAAAAATCTCACTGAACACCAGCAGACATTTGGCAGAATGTAGTCTTGTGTGCATACAAAATCTGGAAAGATGAAGAGCCTAAAGCAATGTTTACAACAAAACTGGCTGAGCTGTGGATGTCAGAAGCTTAACTGAAATTGGATTTAAAACCACTAAAATCGAAATGTTTAAAATAAATGAGTGACCTACTTTTGAGTGTCACATAGGTTGCAACTGTTTAAAGGTCATAGTTTTGAACTTAGAATCAGCATTCTAGCTGCATGTGTAAAAATGGTAAGTTTGATTTGAATGAAGAAAACTGGAACAAACTGGAACAAAAGTGACATTTGGCTGAAGCCTGGCTTGAAGAGATTGAATTCTGCCCGGCAACTACCCCCGACAGGAGTTGAAACTTGCCCAGCTACTGCATTCGCAGGCCTGGCTGCCTTCTGCTGTTCCCACCAAAAGGAGATTACACCTCTCTGATTGAATCAGGGGAGGAGCACCTGGGAGCAGGGAAACAGAACAATGAGCTTTCCTTGGCTCAGGCAAATGTTAAATTAGGAGGGGTCGTAAATGGCTTCCTCTTGGAAGAAACTGGCAGGAGCAGTGCCTCTGTGAGCAACCTGAGTTGGAGGAAGTGGATAAACCGGAAATTCCACCATGTGCTTTGGGAAACCACACCCCTCTGGGCCAGAGCATAATTTTAAAAAGATGGATAATTCATATTACGGACTTGTCAAAATTATATAATTAATATCATTATTCTTGTGATTTTTCTGTGCACATTTTAAGAGGTGTTAGGACTCTGTGGTATGTTCTGGGGGGTAGTAGCGGAAAATAAGGTATTACTCCGAATGTCTGTATGTTAAAAATCTGACACTTTATCATCTGATGCCCATATTCCTTGTGCATGTTTGTGTAAATTCTGAAAAAGTTTAGAGGTTGTGTTCTTGATGAAAAGGGCAGAATTCTGTCATAAATGGACACAACATCTTACAAAGACAGGGATCGGATGGTTTGGTGCTAAAGAAAATATGTTAACTGGACATATAATATTAGAAAAATGGTACATAAATATGTATTTGGATCAAAAATAGATTTGTGTGCAAATTGACAAGGGGAGTGTTCTTTCTGTATGCCATAAAATTGATGCCTGATGGCACTCCATTCCTTCCCCCAATCAAGGGAGAGAGGAGAGCTTGGCCAATGATAAGTTGTGAGGGGCAGGCTTAGTTATGCCCACGCACACAGCCATTTTCAAAACACATAAAAAGAGACTGCTTTGGACAGGCAACACATTCACTTTCCATTTTCTTGCGAAGCATTTTGCCGGACGACTTCAAGATCCAGAACTCAACTCCAGATAGATCCAGAACCAAGCCAGAACTTAAAGCAGAGAGGCCTAACCCAAACAGCTGAACTCTTCTCAGCGGGCCTCAGCATCCAGCAAACCTAACCAAACTATTCAACAGTCGGGCAAGCTGTTTGATTCTAGCCTAGAACCCTGTGCCAGTACCCAGAAAGCAGTGCTGTATCCAGAATCCACTTGATCCAGACCAGCAGAACCAGAGACCCAGACCAAACCGCAGTGCCGCTAGAAGACCCAGACCAGATCGCTGTGAGCAGAACCGGTACTAAAGGCCGTCCGTGGCGAGAGAACCGCAGCCAACCTGACCAGATCTTGACGGCCTATTTCAAATTTATAGTGTGAGTACTCAGCTAGAACTGTGCCAGAACCAATCTCTTAGTCTAAAATAATCTGATTCAAACCATTTTAACCTGTCCAGAACTGCATCATAGAATTGTGTGTCCCTTCTCCGATTTAAACCTGTAAAAGGGTAATTTTGCCATTTTGAATCATTATTTCATTTCTGAAAAAAGACCTTCACAAAATTGTCCCAAGCCCTAAACCGACTTTCTACTCCTTATAATTTTTCTGTAATCGCGCTCGACGCATTCGGAAAAATTGCCGCGAATTGTCATTTCGCTCAATTTCATTTTCTGTCAAAATAGCTGCTTTGGCTTGCATTGCTGAAATTCGTTTTCAACCTGATAATCCCTTATTAATCATTATTAGGTTGACCTGAACTAATTCAAAGTAGCTGGCACCTACCCTGAATCTCCTATCGGGAATTAAAATCATTTTTAGCATATTTTTCCCTTCTTTGCATCCTACATTTAAAAGTACTTTTGCCTGTGTTTAAAACCATCCCTGTTTCTCTAAACTTGCTAGGGGGGAACTGAAATTCGTATTGTATTGTGATTGTATTCCTGAAAACTGTGTGCTCTACTTCCATCTCCTTATATTGCATGGGGGGGAGTGAATTGCCACAAGGGGAAAAGTGATTATACTATCTCTGGTTGAAACCATATCAGTTTATTTCTGTACTGCATTCTTTTCCATCATTGTTTTTCCTTGAAACCATAAAAGCCTTCTCAGTTACCTTTTCCTTCCTATACCAACTCCTAAGTGATTAAATAAGCGTACAATTGTAATATTATCCATTGTTGATCACTGTCATATTCTTAAGTGTGATATCAAATATTAATTTATTATAAAATTGTGATATATATATATATTGTTTAATTTTTCCAATAAATCTTATAATTTGCAAAACAAACCTACTTCTTGGCTCAGTGAGGTCAGGGGGATTTAAAGAGAGGGGTGATATATAAGGGTTTATCATCCAGAGTATAACTTGTCATAAAAATATATAAATAAGGGCTTCCCTTGGGCGTCCGAGACGAGGCACTGACTTAGTGGGATTGCTGAATTGAAGTCACTTAACACGACTGAGGTACCTGCTACATCAGTGGAGTGCCTGCTATACCTGGCCCTGTTCCCAACAAGAGGACGATTCCAAGGGCGACTAGCAATGCTGAGATGGAAATCAAGGGACACGTACCCTTATGAAAATAACTTCATCAAAACACTACCCATGTACGACAACTACTGGCAGCATACTCAAGGGCTCCAATATGTGACGGAATGACCTGATAAAGGAGAAACAAAGGAAGTAACATTGAACTATTACCATGTGAATGGCGCGCACGAGAAGTTCCTGGGATACCAGGGTGCTGGGAAAGACCACTGATATTAATATATGTAAAGGTATACACGACAGATGGATGCGTAGATGGGGTTGTGGGAAGCAATATGGTGACATTAGCAAAGGCAACAGTAGTAACAGTAAATGAGGAGAACAATAAATGCTACAACGGATGGACAAGGAGCGCAGCACTAGTAACACGGCTAGAGAAGGACGAGGAACCAATAACAATACTTCCACCAACTGCACCTACACTATGTTATCAACATGATGGGAATGTCGATCTTGGAAGAAACAGCAACTGCAAAAGAACAATTATGATAGCTGAGGGGGGTGCCGGTACAGCAATTCTGATGGACCACTATTGGGCCTGCAGAGGAAAAGCATACCACAGCTTGCCACCATCATGGAATTGAATATGCACTATGGTACACATCAACGTACCATCCCTGGTAGTACCACAGAAACATGCCAACCTGGGGAACTTCCCTAACATGGACGAGGGGAACAAAAGGAAGAAAAGGTCAGTGAAGATAGGAGGAGGAAGGGAAAGGAACAACATGGCAAGCCTGTCGAGAGTAAAGAGGCAAGGAGAACCACTGACGGGGAACTACCTGTGGGGAAGATCAGAAATGGCTGTTAGTGACATCCTACCAGAACACAGACTATTCAGCAGAGCTGCAATGTTCTTCTCCTCCATAATACATCCAGGGATGCAGGCATATGCAAATGTGAAATGGCTCCAGATTACCAGATGGGAACTAATGATGACAATCAACTCCACCATCAATGGATTCAACGCAATAAAGGAAGAACTGTACGAATGGTGGCACTCCAGAACAGATATGTGCTGGATCTCCTAACAGCAATGGAGGGAGGAGTTTGTGTGAAAATCGGGAGCTCGTGTTGCACATTCCACCCGGCCAACGACGCAGACAATGGCACGCTTTCTGAGGCAGTATCACAAGTTGCCAAGATGCACGCCAAGATGGAAGAAGAAGCAAAGGGTGTGAAGAAAGATGGTAGCTGTTTTTCCTACTTGTGGTCATGGATGCCATCGTGGCTGTCAGATGGTCTTAAAATTATAGCAGGATGCATAATATTGGGAATCGCTGCCCTGTTGGGAATGAGGTTATGGAAAGCAAGGTCAACACTCACTACTGATGAAATGATGGAAATGATCAGCATGCACGCCCTAATGCCAGATGAAGATGACGAACACACAGACTTCATCATAAAGGAACCAGACCAATTACGCCAACAGATAATGGAAGCAGACTTGCATCCACCATCAGTGAAGGTAGAGAACCCAAGGAACCCGAAGAATTATGCTGGAAAGTGGGTCTATTGCAAGCCTGGTGGTGGATGTGTATACATCTAATGGTCGTTTGAAGATCACGTGAACCAGTACGGACACCTGGCGGGAATAACGAAAGTATGGAGAGTACGCGGAGATAAGAGAATGGATAATTTTGTGGTCAACAAGTCGACCACAGGGGGGACTGAAGTGGGAAAACACCCTCCCCCCATTATCATCAAAACCATGGCCCAGGACATCAAGACCCAAGCACCCCCCTTCACTTCATCACCAGACGGACAGGTCCCCAGTGTCTGCGGCCCACACGCCCAGGGAGCCTGCGCACTACCACGTCCGGGAACCGCCCACGTCAGCCTCATGGACCAACTCGATTAGACAACAGTCACAAACGGCATCATCGTTAGAGATGCCCTGACGACATAGCCAACAGACAGGAACACACATGCCACCATGCACACTGGTCACTCACACACCAACCCACACGAAGAACATACTCAGTGGTATGACACAGAGGACCGATACACCCACAGACACGCATCGTTGTTATTTTTTACATAGGCCTCCTACAGCACAGCAGAAACGCAAGATGCCTGAAGAGCTTGCGTATATATGCTTGCAGATGCTTTCTCACTACCTATCCCTGCGAAGACGTCACCCCATATATCTACTGATGCTTGTGACGCTCTGTTGCCCCGCACAACCCCCATATTGTGGATTATGTACCGTCACCCAGACACTAGGCCAAGGTAGGCCGCAAAGCAAGAGTCTCCAGGCAGGAGCCACTCAGACAAAAATCCTCTCAGACGAAAATGCAAAGCGCTGATCATGCAGAACGAGCCCCAACGAGAGCTCACAGCCAAGGCCGCAATGTTGCCATTCACATGCCGTGCTCCTCACGCAAAAATTAAACATGCCAACGCTGAACGCTCCTCAGAGCCGAAATACAAATCAAATGCTCATAATTCTGCTCCAACCACGGTCTCTCCACAAGTGACCAAGCCAAGCTGACAAGATGCCAAGCTCGCGAGAAAGTCGCCAGGATCCCACATCTGGGACATGATTTGCAACAACGAAGTGATAAATTGGACACCTATAGCGATGGGAAAGACATGCACAGCAGCCACTAGCCAGACCTGCCATTGTCTACCACTAACACATAGTTGCAAATTGTTGCCAGCACCAGGTACACCGCGAGCTGGGAACAGCGATGGTCCCAGGCTTGGGGGCTCGCGGGTGAACCAATCAGAATACGAGGGGCTCATCAATGACGCCATTCTAGCTAGCCAATCACCAAGGGTCCCCTTGTAACCAATTTGATGTAGCAACTGTTAGGGACAACCCAAGTGTACCACCTGACCTGTGCTTGTCCAATAATCCTTTCTCCTATAGGTAACTATACTGACCCCACCACTTGGGGAGCCAACCCAAAGTGGCGTTAGCTTTTGGGACAAGTTTTCCCAGGTGACGCAAGTAGCACGTAATACTACAGTAAAAAGGGCCTGCGAGCCCCACGAATGCTGAGAGAGTCTTCTCGGATGCATATGGGCTGAGAATAATCCCTGACGTTACTATAATAAACAGCAGTAACTACCTTGCTCTTGTGTGTGCCTCATACTCCTTTTGGGACGTGGGAGGAGTTGGGGCCTCCCCAGCCCCAGAGGTTTGCGGACAGCTCTGGCGGCCCCCGGGCAATCACCCCGACACATTGCCAATCTTTCCTCGCCTACCATCCACAAGTATATTCCCCTGTGTTTCCTATGGGCCGATGACATAATTAGGACTTCGACTTTTGATTTTTTTACATCCACTCGCAGATTACTCACTTCAAGATAAGCCATGAAGACTTAAGTCTGCGCTGAAGCCCTATCGGAGAGAAGAAATATGATTTGACGGGAAGTAGCAAACTTCTTTCCATGGGAGGTGGGGGGCGTTCAAGTGACCTTATGACCAGGTTGTGGGGGTTGGAGGGGAGTAAACAGATACTCTTGTATCCACCTTGGAGGATTGAAGGGCTGAGTGGATTTACTGGGGTTCAAACAGGTGACCTGGTGCTCAAACACAGATCACTGTGTTGGAGTCTGCCACCTGTTGCTCACAAGATCCTTTGGACTGCAATACCCAGTATCCCTCTCTATTGCCTATGCAGGTAAGGACTGATGCAAACTGCAGTCCAAAACATCTGGCGAGTCCAAGGTTGCAGACCCATGTTGTAGCAACAGCACAGGTCTGCACCATGAAAGGAGGGCCTATGCTGACCCCCCGCCCTCCACCCTCCGAGCATACCAACTGGAGTGATTGCTTCTATGGCTGAGATCAGACCCAGGGAGGTGAGAGGTGGGGCACAGAGGGGTCAAAATATTAAGTAAGTGGGTTGGACTCCAGTATGAGATGGAGGATCATCTGGGCCAGTGCTGGTGGCTACCAAATGCCTAAACACTTAGCACTTGCCATGCATGGGGGTATAGTGCTTATTGAAGTTGATAGCAGCAATGGTAGCCCCAATGACCTGTGGATGTCCGAGCCCACGTGCGGCTAATGGGAGGCCCAGGGCCAAACAGAAACACAAGGGTCAATTTCCTAAAACAAATACAACAATAACACAATATTGGGTGGTACGGACATTCATTTCGGAGGTACTTGGAGAATATGAGACAGAGTAGCTGGGGTTCCCATAGAGTTTTGACAAATGCACAAAGATGGTGGAAGAGCAATCTTAAGTGACAGGCAGTGGCCGCCCCAGTCCTCTTACAACTGCCGGAAGCTGAAGAGAGAGCAAAGACCTCAGGGAGCAGCACAGAGGTGGTGGTAGCTGGGAATAGGGGATGCTCAGATGGGAGGTTAATATATCAGAATGGAAAGAAGGTTGGTCAAGCTAAATCCATCTGGAGAGGAGAGTCAGACAGGAAGAGCAGGCGGGGCAGAGTGGGGCACGAGGATCCGGCACAGAACGAACAGGGTAGAGACAGACAGCAAATCCAACAGGATCAATCCGTGCACAATAACCGATAGGGTAGAGGTGCGCATAAGAACTGACAAGGCAGAGCGAGACAAGAAATCCAACAGAACAGACTCAGACAGAAGAAATGACAGGGTAGAATCGGACCAGGAAATCCTGCAGGACAGAGTAGGCAAAAGAACCAACAGGTAGATGCAGGAAGGCAAACCAACAGGGTATGGTGTGGTATGTCCAAGAGGGTGTAGGGGAGGGCAGGAGAGAACAGGAGCTCAGGAAAAACCGATCACCACACAGAGGACATCCAGCAGCACAAACACTTTCCTCTTCTCCATCATCATGTATTCCACAGTGCTCAGATTGTGTAACTAAGGAGAGGCATTCCTGTGAGTAGGGCGTTGCAGTCTGGATAACGGATGATGGTATTCCTGTGGTGCTTCGTTAGCTGGAGCTATCCTAGATTGCAGAAGGTGTATTAGCTGGTTTAGTCTCCGGGAGAGGCATTTCACATGTTAGGTGATGAAAGGGGTGCAGTTAATCATAAGAGGATAGAAGTATGCTATGCCCTGGAGAGGTAGGAAGACAGCTGTGGGGTTTTCTTTTGGGATTTTCATGGGGTTTTGTGTGGGATTGGAAGCAACGGGTCATTGTTCTGTATAAGCGCACTTTTCTGTTCACTTGCATTGTGATTTTAGTTTGGTGACGTCAACCTCAAGTTGGTGCATAGGACAGAGGGTTGTGACTGTGAGGAGTTAGTGTTGTGGACTTGGGATTGGTAGATGAGGTGAACGAGTGGCGGTGTGCGGAAGGCACATGCGCAAGATTGTGGTGATGTGCCGGAGAAGGCAGTGATTTTGTACGCCGTGAACACTGGCTAAGGTGCAGAGCCAAGAAGGCTGGTAGAAATTGTAAGGTGTTAAATTACATTCTAACTTTTGTTCCCTGAACACTGGATTATCAAAATCCTCGACTTGAGGTCAGGTAAAAGTGGTACATAATGTATTTAGGGAATAGCGGGGGAATGACTCCCCTCCAGCTTTTATGTAAGACGCTGCCACCCTACAAAGATAAATTAGCCAAATGCAGTGTAGAATGGTCCAAAGGTACTGAGGGCAATAAAACCATGGCCGCCCTGCTGCAACTTCTCCGGAGACGTGCAGCAATCGCTACTGGCACACATACAAGGCACCTACAAAGGAAAGAAACTGAACAAACACCTGGCTATATTCGAGTTGTGGCGTATGTTCCAAGAGGGGGCGGGGGAGATGGTGAGGCATCCGTGGATGCTGAACCAGCACAAGGTGAGGGAAGAGGGGTCTCACCCTTCCGCGCCTCTCCCTTCCCCCCATGTGTAATATCAGATTACACAGATGATGAGCAGGGGATTTACCCAATAAGGGAACTAGGGCAGCAGAGGGGTAAGAAGTTGGTGGGGGTGGAAGCAAAGGGATGTCTAGAGATCAATGTAAGGGGCAGTAATACCCAGCCCCATACCACAGGCGCCAGCAGCACAACAGCAGTATTAGCAACCACCACAACACGCACCGCCCATGTGGGGAGGATACATGGGGCGGGGCAGGTTCCAGCAGGGGTTCAAAGGAAGGGGAGGATTCCAAAGGGGGCATGGCTTTGGAGCACGGATGCAACCCAATCAGGGAGGGTTTCGGGGATATGGACAGCAGGGACCACAGAATGCAGGAGATTTTTCAGGAGGCTTCCAAGGACAGGGAAGGGAACAACCGTGTTCGATCTGTGGGAAGTTAGGACACATTTTAAGAACTTGTCGATTTGTGGGGTTTCAACAGAATTGGGGGATCAGGGACAACAGCAGTACACAGCAGGGCAGGGAGACTATTGTGCTCAAAACAAGCAGCAGCAAGGGCAGATGCAGCACTCATTTCAGCAGACACCACATGCACCACCAACACCACAAATACAGACACCACAAATGACAACACCCTTAACCCAGTACCTAATAGCATCACAACACAGAGAGACTGCACAGCAGTTAACACAAATACAGAACACTGACACAACGGAGCCCATGGACACCGTAGCAATGGTCCCGGTCAGATGACTGGGAGGGATCACCATTGTGGGAAACAAATCTTTTTTTAAAACAATCTTTATTTTTGGTATATTCAACTGATTATACAATAATCAAGGAAATGACAACATAAAGAAACATGGAAGTAACGAGTGCCTTGTAAACCGCATCTCTCCCACCACCCCGATCCCCGAGGATGCACCTGTGCAAGAGTTTAGTAGTTATTATCAGTTCATCGCCGATCACTGGCTGGCCGGAGTGCCTGGGTTATTTTGTTGGAGTTCTGGGGATGTTTCCCTTGAAGAGTCACTGTTCTCGGTGGACATGAAGTAGGCGATGTAGGGGCCCCATATGTCGGGGGGCCGAGCATGCAGGGATAATAGCTTGATAAAGTTTGATTCCGTGTCCTGACAGTAGGATATGTCTTTCAACTATTGCTGTGTGGTTGGTGTGGGTCCCTTTCCCCATGACATTGCAATTCTCCTACGCGCCAATAGTAGCAACAACCCTCCAAGTTTGCGTGCGGGGGGGAGGTGTTTGATGAGTCCCAAGAGTGTGATCTTGGGGTCGGGCTCTATGGGTATGCTTATGATTGCGGCTGTCTTTTCGACTATTGTTTTCCAGAATTGTTGAATGGCTGGACAAAGTCCGCCGACGGAGCGCCGCTGCGACCGCATGACGGGGGAGTTGAGGGGTGGTAGTGATGAATTCTGGTGGGGGTATGGTACGCTTGATGGATGAAATTTAGGTGTATTAGTTTATATCTTGTGTTTAGCGGTACCTTCTAGGTTTGTGCTAGGATGTATTCCCATTCTTCGTCTGGAATTACCACCTGGAGGGCCTTTTCCCATCTCACCTTGGGTGTTATCAGGTTCGGGGATGTTTCCATTAGCAGTGATTTGTATAGTAACGACACTAGTTTACCTTCCCCCTGTGACTGGATAACCCTTTGTAGTAGCTGCCATGTTGCGGGCTGTTGCGGGAACGAGGGTAGTATAGCTTGGAGGGAGCGTCTCAGACGGAAATAGATAAATGTATCAAGGGTGGTGGTAGCTCTGCAGGCTTTGACCTGTTGGGGAGTGAAAAGTTCCCTTTGAAGAAAAGGCCGCCCATGGTTTTTAGTTTTAGCTTGTCGACCCGGTTTAAATAAACTTTCTCTGTAGTTAGGGGGATTCCAGGAATTAATTCTATCGGCAGGAGAGGAGAGAACCTGGTCTGAATGTCACACTTTTGTGCAATTTTTTCAATATTGCTATGGTGGAGAGGACCGTGTTTAGAGTATTGCGCGGAGTGTGTGTTTGGCTGAAGATAATTGCTCTGAGCAGATAAGGGGATGCAAGAGCTCGCTCTAGCTGGACGTGGGGGCGTACGAAGTGCGTGGTGTACCAGTGGCCTAGAAATTGGGCTTGGGCCGCCCAATAATAACGTTCGAAGTCACGGAGTGCCATGCCACCCTTTTTTACTGGTTGGATTAGTGACTTATAGGCAATTCTGGCTGGTTTGCCTGCCCGTAGAAGTTCTAGGACTAGGCTGCGCAGACGTTGGAGATGTTCCTGGGGTACCAGTAGGGGGAGATTTACAAAGAGATAGAGGAGTTTGGGGAGCATCACCATCTTCACTATCGACACTCGTCCCCACAGAGTGAGTGGCAGTGACTTCCATCTGTCTATTTTCCCCTGGAGTGTTTGACTTACTTTACTATAGTTGTCTTGAAAGAGAGTTTGGTCGTCCCTGGCCATTTGGATGCCTAAGTACCGGACATTTGTGTGTTCCCATTTGAAGCCGAAGTCGTCTGGAAATTCTTGGGTCACCGGGGTTAGCGGGAATATAATTGACTTACTGTGGTTGATCTTTAGACCGCAGAAGTTGCCGAATTTGATTATATAACAAATTACTGGGTTCAAGTTTGTTGCCGGGTCTCATATGTAAAGAGCGATGTCGTCAGCATACAGGTAAATTATTCATTTGTGGGGACCAAAGGTGAGGCCTCTGTGTATGTGTCTGGCTCAGAGGTCGGAGGCGAGGGTTTTGATTACTAGCGCGAAGAGCAAGGCGGGTAAGGGGCATCCTTGCCTGGTTCCCCGTTGAAGTTCGATTGCCGTCGATCTGGTTATGTGTGATCTGGGTTGGTTATACAGGAGGGCGGTTAACTGGATAAATCGTTTGCCGAAACCCATTCGTTGGAGGACCTCAAAGAGAAAGGGCCATTCAATGGAGTCAAAATACTTTTTGGCGTCTAGGAGGACCGCTGCCGCTTGTTACGAGGGATCTAGTCTGATGCCAAATGTTGTATTGCGGCCTGGTATAAATCTGGTCTGATCTGTGAGCACCAGCGTGGGCATCAGGGGAATGAGTCTGGAGACCAGGATCTTGGCTAATATTTTATTGTCGAGGTTGATCAATGAGATCGGTCTGTACGAGCCGCACTCTTCATGGGGTTTATTGGCTTTGTGAAGTAGGATCACATTCGCCTCGCGGAAGGTCGGGGGCAGTGAACCAATCTCGAGTGCCTCCTCAAAAACCTGCAGCAGGAGTGGGGCGAGGATTGGTGCAAATGATTTATAAAACTCGCCAATTTGCCCGTCAGGGCCAGGTGCTTGGTGCTTGGTAGGTCTTTAATGGCCTGGAAGATTTCCTCTTGTGTGATGGGTAGGTTTAGGGGTTCCCTCAGCGTGGCGTCCACCCAGTATAGTTCTATATCTGCCAGATATTACTTTAGGTCTTCTTGAGTGGCGGTGTAGTTGGCCTTGTATAAGTTTTGATAGAAAGATCGGAATGTTTCGACTATTTCCTTGCCTGTATGCACTATCAGTCTCGAAGGAGAGCACCCGGTTTCTGCCCTTCTCCATATTGGCGGATGCGGTGGCCCTGTGATAGAAATTTTAATTCACGGTACGCTGTCGCTCTGAACTTGTCTAGCTCTTTCTTCAATGATGCCGGCACATGTGGTTCTGGTGCTGTGGTCTGCGAGTGCTCGAGCTCCTTTAGTCGGGCCTCGCTTGAGGTCAGTTCACGTCATTGAGTTTGGGAATACCCTATTCTTTGGTTAGGCAGATCCCTCTGACATAACATTTCAAGGAGTCCCACAGGGTTCCGGCAGATGTCACCGAGCCCTGGTTGAGTTCAAGGAAGGAGATAATCTCTGTGCGGAGTTCGTCAGCGAACACCTGGTCTTGTAAGGATCCGGGTTTGAATCTCCAGTGTCTTCACCCCTCTGATGCGTCTGGTGGGGTACACTTGACTGTGACTGCTGAGTGATCTGACATTGATCTAGGCAATATTTGGCTGTCTGACCATTGGACTTGGCTGTGTGCGGAGACCAATATGTAGTCCAGGCGGGAACTGGTCTTGTGGACCCAGGAGTGGAAGGAGTAGTCTTGGGTCTCGCCGTGTTGGCGTCTCCAGATGTCTACCAGGTCATATGCTTTGCAGATTTCGAGCACCTGGAGGGCTGCTTTAGGTACGGTTGTGGACAATGAGTGGGACCTGTCCCAGTGTGGGTCTAGTGCAGTGTTCATGTCGCCTGCCCATATGATTGTTGCGGACCTTGCTTCTCCCAGGTGTGTCATTACCCAGTCGAAGTTGTTGTACCCGTCTGCGTTTGGCCCGTAGGAGTTTATGATGATGAATTCTGTGTTTTCCAGGGTCGCATGTACCAGAAGCGTCCTTCCTTCCTCGTCATTTTTGACTGAGAGTAGTTTGAATTTTAGGGATCTGTGTATTAGGATTGCCACCCCTCTAGTTTATGAAGAATATGAGGTGAAGTATCTATGACAGCCACAGTCACGGGCCCAACGGTTCTTCGTTCCGGGGAGCAGGTGGGTTTCCTGAATCAGAGTAGTGTCCACTTTGTGTCTTCGGAGGTACTGTATCATCTTTCTCATTTTTGGTCAGGTTATTGCCCCCTTTAATGTTCCAGGTAGCTAACTTGAATGTTGTTGATGGTAAACTCTTTGGTTACCTTTGGGGCAAAGTGACGGTTGATTGTATCAGGCCAGATTGCTGCAGTGTTGTGTCCAGGTTTCTGCTTTTCTAGTCAAGAGCCAATTTCAGCGCATCCACTGGGTGATCTTGGGCGTAGGCGAGGGTGCAGACCCCAGGTAAGCACTCTTCCATAACATTAAACAAATTCCCTCCCAGTCACGGGCAACCCCCAACTTGCCCATCAAATTTCCCCACCCAATTGGGGCGCTAGGGAACTTCCCCGGTCAGGCACACCCTGAAATTCGGCGTGGTTGTAGAGTCCAGGGGCACCTTTGAGTGGCGTAAGGCGGCCTAAAAATGGGCATGAGTGGGCATCACGGCAGGTCTCTTTCAACCCGGTCTCTTCTTTGGGGTCTCGGATTGCCGTTGGTTTGTTTGCACCCCAGCTTGTCGAGGAATGAATTTGCCTCTTCGGGTGTGTTAAAGAATTGAGATTTGCCCTCGTGTTGAATCCGCAGCTTGGCTGGATATAGCATGGAATAGAGCAGTTTGTTGTCCTGTAGCCGACGTTTCACTCCGGTAAATGTTCTGCGTAGCGCTTGGACTGACGGGGAGAAGTCGGGGAAGAACTAGATGTCGTCTCCGTTGTGTTGTAGATTCCCTTTCACCCTTGCAAGGCGGAGGATCGTGTCCCGGTCCTTGAAGTTAAGTAGTTTAGCTATTATTGGGCGAGGGGCTGTCCCGCGGATGGGTCGGCTGGACGGGACCCTGTGGGCTCTTTCCACTACAAATAAGTTGGAGAGTGCGGGGCTTTCAAATAGCTCTTTACATAAGGTTTCCATTTTCCTCGTGTTTTGTTGCTCTTTCACCCCTAGGATCCTAATGTTATTCCGGCGGAATCGCCCTTCGAGGTCCTTGTTTTTAGCAATGACGACTTTCATTTGGGTTTCTAGTGTTGTCACTTTGGTGGACATGGAGGCTACGTTATCTTCGATATCGGAGATTCGCTCTTGTGCGTTGTCTAGCCTGTCTCCATGCTTATCTATGCGATGTTGTAGCTGGTCACCTTTTGTAGATAGGGAGTCAAGTTTACTGTCGATATTGCCAATGCCGGTCTTTAATTCAAGGAGGATCTCTCTGATGTCTGTAGTTTGAGCGGGGTTGTCGTCTTGAGGCATGGACCCCTTCGGGTTCTCCTGTCGATCATTTGCTTTTGGGGTTTTGACTATGGCTCGTGACTCAAATGTCAACTTCCTTTGTGATTTGTCGGATTTCCCCATCTTTGCGGCTTTGTTGTTCCGAGACTGAGTGTGTTACACTGTCCATGGGGTTCCCCCCTTATTTCTTTCACCTCAAGGGGGTGACTGGAGGTAATTACGGCTCGTGAGTTTGCCAAAGGTTCCTTAGCAGTGTGAGGCATCCCTGGGAGGGGCGGCTATAGTGGTGGGGTCCTCCGTTGGTCAGCTGGTACTTGCCACCTTATGCTGTCCTGCGGTTGGGGGGGAGTTTCTGCTGTTAGCTGCCTTATGCCTCGCTTAGGCGGAGGTTTGCTAGGTGTTGCTCGCCTGGCATAAAGTTGGGGCCCCCGGGCTGGTGAGTCCACTGGTGTTCAAGAGGGCCTTGGGTTGCCCCCGTTGTCTGCCCCCGCCACGGGGGCTGTCTGACTGGGGTGGGAGGGAACCCCCTCATGGTGGACTCGGGCTGTGTTCTGCCCCATGTCCGGAGCTCAATGTGCCCTATTTTGGAGTTCGCCAGGGGGAGGGCTGGCTCACCTGAAGTGTCAACTGCTACCGCCGCCTCTCCACAACGATGTCTGGGCCCCCGGGCAGCGGGGCGAGTCTGGGAGTCACCCGATTGGCAGATGGCTGCGGGGCGGGCCCATGGTCCGTGTGTCCCGGGTTCCGCTGTCCGGCGTGTAGCGCTGGATCTCCACCGGCTGGATTGCTCCATGGGGCCTCCTCGATGCGGGCCGATGCAGGGGCTACCAGCCGCTGGGTCCGTCCTCGGACCCGCGTGTGATCCCTCTGGGCGGCCGCGCGGGAGCCGTGGCTCCCACGGGGGGCCTAGGGATGCCACAGGTCCTCGTGGCCAAGATCTTAGGTGTCGACTCTCACGGCACGGGCAGCACCAGAACAGCACTCCTCGGCACCGCCGGGGCCCGGATGCCGCCACACGGAGCCGCTCCCCACAGGCCCCAAGTCAGCCAGACGGCCACGGGCGGCTCCACCGCGGCCGATGTACAACGGGCCAATGCGCCTCACTCAAGGACGTCGACCCTGTCTTTGGGGGGTCGGATGGCCCCTGGATGCGTTATTTTTCAAGGATTGATTTGGTGCGCCACCGGAGCTCACACAAGAGCCGCCATCTTGGTCGCGCTCTCTTTGGAAACAACCCTTTCACAGGGAACAGATTATCCATGTATCCACAATAGGACAGCTCATAGACAAACTTGATGGACCTCATTCCGACCCAGGCGGAAAGGGGTTAACGGTGTCGTAAAAGGTGGCGGCGCCGTTAACCCCTTACCACCTAATTACGAGGTCCCTTTGCGGGTCCCGACCTTAACGGCTGGTTTTTACCAGCCGTTAAGGATTGGACCCGCAAAGGGACCTTGGGAGGTATTTACGGTACCGCAATTTGAGGTACCGTAACTACCACCTTCCCCATTTCCATTGAGCCCTATGGGGGCAAAAATGGGAATGGGGAAGGGCCAATGGTGAATGGGGAATTACCGCCCCGCCAACCTCGGAACGGGGCAGAAATTCTGCCATTCACCATGGCGCAATCGGTAAAATACCAGCGGCAACCATGGTGCTACTAGCGCCATGGTTACTGCCTGGGTCGTAATGACCCCCGATGTGTCCCTTCCTGTCAGTCACAGCCAATCCTGTGGAGGAACCTCGCATAGGGGTGTGGATAAGTGACAAAACCTTTTCCTTCCTTGTTGACACTGCGGCGACTAGGTCATGCAGCCGGGAGGGGACATTTGTGACATCATGAGCAGACTGAACATAACCATTTCATTCACAAAGGCATAATTTGCTCAATACCAGGCATATGCATGCTGAATGTAAGGCAGATTTTTCAGGGATATTGTGAGAGCACAATACAGAGGGGGTGCCTGGAGATAGTGTGTTGCAAGACAGTAAACCCAGCTACATTCTTGGAAGATGTCCACCAACCAGAGGACAGGGCTCATGACTGCACAAAGAACATAGAGCAATTCAGTGAGACACGCATGGTGGCGGAAGGTGTACTTGAGGGGGAGGCATGCTGAACTGCTGTAGTGAGACGGAGGGAAGATGGGACAAGAAAGGTGGCTGTGAGTGCACGATTGCCATATCATTATTCAGCACAAACAGCAGAACTAGTGGCTCTCATACTGGCACTAGAACATAGCGTAGACAACTGAAGGAGAGACCAACGCCCAGGAGGAGTGAGAAACATGGTGATGAGGGAAGGATACAACCATCTGCTAGTGAAAGAAATAATGGAATTTCAGGGAGCTGCACCAGACAGGAGAGAGAACTTTAGGCAAATAGAGGATGTTCCATATGCTCTACAGACGCCTTTTTTGGCAACAGATTAACACAGGGAAAGTAGTCATGCCACTAGCACTTTTCAACACAGCACTGGCACAAATGCATTATCCAACACACCCAGGGAGAGAGGTAATTGCTGCACGAATTGGAGAATAATGGTTCTGTTCAAATTTGAATGAAAATGGAGCAAATTTTATTTGTGCCAGCTTAATGTGCCAGCAAATCACTGCGGGGCACGTCCAGAGAATTGTGAGAGGAGCCATACCAAGACCCAAAGGCCCATTTCTACACCTTCACATAAATTACGTGGATAGTATTCAAGTGTGTCAAGGATGATGCTACATGATAGTGGTTGTCTGCCCATTTTTCAGGTGGATTTTGAATTGTGCAACAAGCCAGGGTCTGACCACCATTTAACGCCCCATGGGGTGGTGACAGGATGGCGCTTGCATCTACCCATGGCTCCTCCCACTAGGGCACACACAGATTGTGAGAGTAGTGCAGAGATACTTGGTCAAGAAGAGCATGATTATATCAATTCTCAGGTCTCAAGCGCTTCTTTTTATCTCTCGCCAGATACAAAGGACCCAGGGCAGGCCTGAAGACAACAAACAAATAAAATTCCAATGGCTAAGGACTAGAGACTGCACCAAATACTTCAGTGCAAATGGGAGAATTTGTTCTCCTAAGAAACTCTTATTAGGTGCTTAAGACAACAAGCCCTACAAAGCGGTGGCCAGCCCTGGCAACGAGGGAGCAACAATCGACAGGGCCAATGCAACAGATTTCAATGAACTGCAAGAGTGCACAAACATTGCTATGTTAGGGAAACCTAGCGATCCCATGATCCGATGCTCCTAAGCAGCTAGAGTAGAGACAGACACCCTCATGTGCATAGACAGCTGAAACACAATTTATATGACCTAACCTTTTCCCGCACCCGTAGGTTGTGAAGCAGTAATTGATATTTTGTGCACCCGACAGCTGTAACACTGTTTTGTTCTCTCTCTCTTGATGTTACCTCCCATGAATCACCCCAAAGCAGTTTCCAACCAGTTTGTCCACTCTATCAGAAGACCATACTTGCCAGCCCTAGCGATTTAGGCGGTAAGATACTGCTTTTTAAGCAGTCCTACCGCCTACCGATTTATTGGCACCAAATACCGATTTCTTTTTAGTAAAAAAAAAAAAAAATTATATTTTTTAAACATTTTTCTTTTTTGCCCACACCAGCTCAGGGGAGTCTTTCAAGGGCTCCCCAAGCTGGCATAGCGGGAGAAGGCGTGGCATGCAGGCTTTTGATGTAAAAGGTGCCCACAGCAGTGGGCTAAATGCGCCCCACCACCGTGGGTGCCTTTGACAAAAGGCGCCATTAGCCCCCCACCACGCCAGCTCGGGGGAGTCTTTCAAGGGCTCCCCCGAGCTGGCGTAGTGGGAGAAGGTACGGCATGCAGGCTTTTGATGTTAAAGGCGCCCACGGTGGTGGGCTAAATGCGCCCCTCCGCTGCGGGTGCCTTTGACAAAAAGTGCCATTAGCCCCCCACCACGCCAGCTCGGGAGAGTCTTTCAAGGGCTTCCCTGAGCTGGCGTGGTGGCATAAGGCATGGCAGGCGCCTCATTGTCATTGAATGCACCCACGGCAGCGGGCTCATTTAATGACAATGGGCTGCTGATGTGCCCTATTCCTATCATTACCTCCTCGCCTGACTATTTTTGAAACTTTATGATTCCTACAGAATTTTGGTCACAAAATGTTGGCATGTATGGAAGACCCAGACGCTTTAGAACACGATCCCGTGAAGTATATTTCCTTTCTTTCATTGAATAGCTAGCCCAAACGTTTCCCCAACTTGAATATAGTGCATTCCCCATCCCACCAACATTCAGAGACCCCTCAGTAAGAAAGATCTGGGGGAGCTCTTTATTTTTGCAGTTAGTGGTTATTTAGTTTGTGGAGCTTGAGGGTACTGACAAGTACTAACCTATTAATGCCTTTCTTGCGATTTTCAGCCAGACAACTTTATCGTCTCATCAGCTGCAAGGATCTAGCAGCATAAGTGTTTATGGGCAAGCTAATAAATACTGTTATCATCGTGGGGGAATTATTAATCCTCAGTGGAATAATGGGGGTGGTCCTGTGAAAATTATTTGTAATGATGAGCATTACCACTGTACCCCCTACTAACATTTCCCCGACCCAAGCGGGAAGGCCTTCTGTGTCAGAGGGAAGGGGAGACACTGCTGTCAAGGTAAAGAGAGGTAAGTGCAGTGTTGATGCAGACATGAAAGGGCCAAACATATACCTCACAGACACAGCATGGGTAACCAACAAAATGTGGTATAAGCACATGTACAAGATTGGTTGGGACACCAGTGGGGAGAGCTGCTATGTCTGCTCTTTAATCCCCTGTGCCTTGAGTGCATCCAGAACATTAATTGCAACTGAAATACCAGCCGCAAAAGCACAATGCTTGATGTATCTCGCAATGTTCCAAACGTGAGAAAAATTCCAAGGGAAGACAGTAACATTGAGATGGATGTCAAAAGGGGCGTTCCCCTATGAAGACAATTACATCAAGACATTAGCCACGATGAACAATTACTGGCAGCTCACTGAGGGGTTGCAATACATAACAGAGGGGCCAGAGACTGGAGAAACAAAGACTATCACACTGAAGGAACTGTCTTGCCCATGGACAAGACTAAAGGAGATCCGAGGAGAACATGGTTGCTGAGAAGGACCGCGGATATTGACCTATGGACGCATGTACACCAATGATAGCTGGGAAGATGAAGTGGTAGGAAACAAAGCGCTGACCCTAGCCAATGCACCAGTGAGCAAGGTGCAAGAGGAAAATGACAAGTGCCTAAAGGAGTGGGATAGGAGTGCAAAGTTAGTGAGAATGAAGCTGGACCTGTGCCAATAATTTCCCTGAAGACACCGTCCTTGTGTTATCAGCACAACAGTGATGAAAAAGTTGGTGAAAATTTAGGATGCAAGACAGTTGAGAATATTCCGGCGATGGGAGCAGGAACAGCAGTGCTCATGGACCACCATTTGGCGTGTGGATCTACAGCATATGAGAAACTACCACCGAATTGGGGAGGAGTATGTTCATTGGTGCACATCAACATGCCTTTGTTGGTGGCACCCAAGAAAGACGTGAAGGTTGGCAGCTTCCCTAAGATGGAAAACAACAGAAAGAAGAAGATATCATTGAATATAGCGCCAACAGCCCAAACAAAGGAAGAAGAGAAACAGACAGCACTGAGATGAGTGAAAGGGGAGAGGAACTACTTCTCAAGCAAATCAGAATCAACCTCGGACAAAGTACCAGCGTACCATAGTCTGTTTAGCAGGACACAGGTGTTCTCTGCATTGCAAGATGCAAGAAAACAGCAGAAGAAGCGATCGGAATGCAAATCCTGATGGATGAGAGCTTACAAGGAGCAATGGATGACATTGTAAAAGAAAGAGACAGACTAAGGGAGAAGATAGCGATGTGTGACCTGTTTCCAGCAGGAATAAAGGTGGACAATCCCTGTGATCTAAGGAAGTACAACGGGAAGTGGGTTTGGTGCAACCCGGAAGGAGCATGCGCTTACATGTACTCGTTCTTTGACGATCATGTGAACTATTATGGACACCTTGGAGGAGTGAAAAAGATATAGAGACAAAAAGAAGATGAATGGTTCTTTCGTGGTGTGGTCGACAAGTCCACCAGAGGGGGGACTGAAGAGGGGAGGCCAAAATGTACGCCTTCTCCCCCTTCCCCTGACGCATAAACAGGAAGAAGAGCAGAAAGGATAAGGAACACACTCGTCATTCTGCACCAATCCCGTGTGCATCCACGGGTGATAGGTATGCTGAGAGATACCCACTCCACCTACCTTTCAGCCCAAAGAAACACAAACCTTGCCCAGAGTGAATGAATATCTTCTGGATGCTGTCAGAGACACTTCAATTGAAAGTCTTGACTAAAAGCGCTAAGAAGCCGTGCACAGTGCCATTAGGGCCCTCATGACATATCCACATCAGACATGAAGAACACGTGCTATCCGCACAATGAACCACTCACACAGGTGATTACATGAATAACACAGATGGACAGTTCTGTAGTTAGAGGACAGAAACATGTACATACTGTCATTTCTTTTATTATTTTGTCACTAGGTTAAATGTATTACGCATGCAGGAAACCACAAGGTGCAATAGTTTCAGTTTATAAGCTTGCAGATGCTTACATGCGAATAACTCTATGGAAATGTTGAAGTATTCAGTCTACCTGACAGCGCTATAACTAATTAATTCATGCATTGTAAATGGCACACTGTGGAAGCTCTGCTCCAGCATTGGGAAAATTACAGCCATGTACACTTGTCTCAGTGAAGTCAAATGACAGGAACTCTGTGTAGTGCGCTTTGAGATCCAGGCTCTAAGCCAAGGTCTTGTTCTGAGATAACATTCCCCATGTTGAACGACTGTGAACTCAGGTGCAGACAGCATTTTAAATTTTTCATAAAATACAGCTAATTCAGAGCTGGAAAGACACAGAGTATGAAGGCAGCACACATGGTTCAGTAGAACTGACAGAACACCAAGAGTTGTCTCTGGGAATGAAGGACAAGTTTGGAAAGCCCAGACTTGACTTAAAACAATTGTAACAGAAGGCCTACAAGTTGCATTGGAAGCGGGTGCACTCAGACGCAGCGGTAGTTCACACATAATTATGATGCAGAAAGAAAACAATTATTCTTTTCGCCTTGGGAAGGTACATTTCGAGCTGAGAACAAATTTTATCTCAGGCCTGGAGATCTTAGCTCTAGCCAATCACCAGTCAAGACCCCAGGGGTGGAGAGCTCTGAACATTAAACCAATGGGAAGACATTTACACTGCAACATTGTAGAAACTAGATAATTGGGGAACAGCCAGGCCAGCCATCTGACACAATAGGACCAATGAGAATAATCTCTATAAGGGAGCTATATGTGGCCTATCACTCAGCACCCAATCACAGGGTGAGATAGGTTTCTGGGAACTGGCCCAAGCTGAGAGGTCAGCAGGGCACCGTGTGTTACAAAACTGGCCTGCAAGCCAGTCTCTCTGAGAGCATGCTTGGATTGTCTTTGCCCTGTGATAAACCACAGTTTGAAACTTGCTGTTTGTTTGAGCCTCTGCATTCCTTTTTGACAAAGGGCTAGGTGTTGGGCCTCCCATGAGTTCTGGATCCACGGACTCCCAGTAGCTCTACCCTACCTGGGGGTTCCTTCCAACCCAACATTATTACCACAGGCTTGACCTCGCCTCCCCAACTCTGCCGTTCATCCAGGAGGATCGATGGCATCCTTGAAACACAATGCAATCTTCACTTGTGGGATCTGGACTTCTCCAAGCGTCTTTCACAGCCTGTCAGAGGCAATGACCTCCAATAGGGAAGACTTGGGTTTTTTGGCCTGCTCCTTTCGTCCTGTGGTCTGTTGCTCTGCTCCAGTAGGTGTGCTTTACTCCTGGAAGTTCTGCTCGTTCTCGTGTTCTGCCATGCTCTGAGTGTGTCTTTGGTTTCTGCCTTTTATTAATGTGAGGAGAGCTAATTGATTTCAGGTGAATGCATTTAGGATTAAGGGCCTGACTTTGCCTGACCTGATTAGTGGGACATGGTCAGTACGATGTATGCAAGTCAGAGTTGTTCGCCATCGGCTATCTCACCCGCGGCCCTGAAGACCCCTTACCCAGGTGATCCTCCTGCACAGGTCCACCCCAGGAACTTGATCCAAAAGCCATGGCCGTGTCCTGGCCACCTGGATGAAAAGTCCCCGAGGACTAGCGGGTGAGATAACCTTTGGTTTCTCACACATAGTAGACAATAAATAAGATTAATCAATCGACAATGGGGAAAAAGAAAAAGAAAAGTAATTTCATATATTCATCACATAATCCATTTAATAGTAGGTGAGTCAATTGGTTAGGAGAGGTCAAAGGGGGAAAGGAGATGGTGGTATAAACAATGGAGTGTTCTATAAGGGATTGTGTGACAGTAGCATTAGTGGCTGAGAGAGGGATGGTGTTGAATCAGAGATCCAAAGTGTTACCCCTGGTGTGGGTTAGTAGGTTATGGATCGAGTGGAGAGTGTGGTCACTAAGAAAAGACTGAAATTCAGAAGTCTGAGAAGTAGTTGGAGAGGGAAGGTTAAAGTCACCTAAGAGAATGGGGAGAGGTTTTGTGTAAAGAAAATCATGGAGTTGCCCAAGTTCATCAAAGAATGGTCCAGTGGGACCAGGAGGGTGGTAGAAGGAGATGACGTGAACTAAGTGAGGCAGAGCGGTATTTAAGATGCTGAATTCCAAAGAGGTAGGAGACTATGTGGTATTAGAGATTTGTGAGGTATTGAGGTGGGAAGAGACTAGGTGCTCCATGCCTCCACCTCTGCCAGTTAGACAAGGAGAGTGAATGAAGATTGAATGAAGGATAGTTTGGGGTCGTATAGGGCTGCCAGTGTGGCAGTGTCAGAAGGAAGAATCCAGGTTTCAGAGATAGGAAGGAGGCCTACGGGAGGAATGCTGGCCAGTAAGCAGTCAGTGATCAAATTCAGTATAAAAAGACATTTTGTTGCATACAGACTCAGCATTCCAGAATGTCATTTTCCGTTGATGCTTTAAGTAAGAGTAGAGAATTGAGTCTCAGAGAGATAGAGGCGAGATGGATAGGTGTTAGGGAAGGTATGGTTAGTTCATCGGTTTGTTGGTTTGAAGTAGAAGGTGCAAGCGAGATGGAGTAGTGGGAGCTTTGAGATGTGAGTTTTATGATAGAAATAGGAAAGGAGAAAGTTGTTAAGTGATTGGAAAAAGCATATGGACAGGTGAGTAGGAGCAGCAGGAGTTAAATACATCAACTTGTGAATAACCCAACAAACAAAAGAGTCTATAGTTTAGATTTAGAGCCTCAGTATGAGTAAGGTGACAAGTGAAAGGGCATTACCATCTTTATTTCAGTCTGCCAAAGTATATGGTTCAAACACACTAGGAGGAAATACCCCTAGAACTTGTATGGAGGTATTTCCTCCAGAAAAAGGCAGAATTACTATTGGATACAATTTGTCCAATTCTCAATGAACTCCTGTGGGACTTCTGAATTTGAAATAACCTGAAAGCACAGTGTATACGGACTCGCCTGAGAATCATGCCATGTCATTCCCTAATTCTGGCTCTTTTTTCATAAGCAAACTCTATATTTAAATCTCTAGTTCATGGTAAAGCCCTCTTTTTCCAACTGTTGCTCATGGTTGTGTTACAAATGGCACAGCACAATGGAACACTTTGACCTCCTTATTCCACCCCACCTTGGGGGGTGAGGTCTCACCAACAACATGAAGGCCCCAACTACCCCATGCTTCACCCATCTTACCTAAAACTCTGCATTCCATGAGAGATTGCCATCACATCTGGAATGCAGGGTAAATGAACAGGCAATACATAACCAAACAAAACTCACCCCAAACAATAAAACATAATACAATACATTACATGGAAATAGGAGGCAACATAAAAGAGCAGAACGCAACAAATCCCCTCAGACCCCTCTCCACTAAACAAAAGGAGAAAGAGTCTGGACCCTGTCATGAACTGCAACCTCGTTGAAGTTGCAACGCACCGAATGAGAATGAATACAAGAAGTCGTTATGAGAAAGAATCTTCTTTATTCTTTTTGTGCCGCGAACTGCCACGCACAGGCGCACCACTTGTGCTCATTCACATGGTAAACACTGCTCATTGGAGACTGCATCAGTCACCAGTTCCATATACCAGTTCCTCCTCACGCTGCTCACTGTCCTCTTCCTTACTTTCTTACTTGACGTATCTCTTAAAATGAGACACATTCTGAGTGACTATGCGATTGGCCCTTTGTGTAAGACACTATTAATGGTATTTTCCCAAATCGGGAATCCGATTTTGTTTCTTGTCAACGGCAGACGAGGTCTGCAGCTCGTATTGACAATTCTGTGACATGTCCCCGCTGATCAGCATATCTCTTTATGTCCTGCTCCTTCACCAGATCCATTACCAAAACGTCTTGATCAACAATAGGAATTGGCCCTGATAGATGAGGAAGACTCTTCCTCAGATTTCTCCCAAACATCAACTAAATTGGGTACTTTCTCTTAACCATGCCATTAGCCGGGGCCAAAGAGGAGTGACCTTTCTGTGATGAATCCACATGTAGTGCATAAAGCGGGCAAATTCCAAGACACTAAATAGGGGTCTGTTGTGTGGAGAATCCTATGGATCCCACACTGAAACCTAAAGTCTTCTCCCAGGTGGCCAGGGGAAGGCAGGTACTTCCTGATCCCAATCCTGGGGGTGGTGTAATGTGGGAGGTACACCTGGGAGAATACAGGGCCCAGGGTGGTGAGGAGATTCCGTGGGATGAGACACAGTATTTTTCCTCTGACAAGAATATTCTTATCACTTTGTCTAAAGAGGTTATGGCTTATTGTCATTTTAATGTGTCTCAACCTCATATGAGACCTAAGGCTGTGAATCCCAAGGTTATAACATCAGAAGAAACTATACCAAAAAAAGGATCCTTTTTGGCCTCCCAAACTAAATACCTTCCTCAATCCCAAGAAATTATGGAAATGTTGTCTTCACTAAACCATCTTCTATGATAGTTAATTCGTATAGCTCCTCTGTAAATAGCCTGAAGTAAATTAAATCTACTCTTATAAATAATGGAGAAGTTGAAAAACCTAGCTTTAATAGAAGAAACTACAGGTCCCAGAATCCTAGAGGTACTGAGATGAGGAAGAGGGCTCAGTGGGCATGCAGATGTAGTAGTCAGGCAATTAAGCCTGGTAGCCATTGCAGTATTCAGGCAATTAAGGCTAATGACCCACACCTGAAGCCTATTAATGGACCAGTGACACATTAAAGGCCCCAGCAGGAAAGGAGGAATAGAAGAAGCTGGAACAAGAACTGGAAGGCTGACTGTAGTAGCAGTAGTAGAGGAGAAGCACAAGGCTGGCAAATCATGAGGAAGTGGGAGCACAGAAGGGATGCCAGTACACAGAGACAGCAGATTTCACCTGCAAGTTCTGAGAGAGTCCTGTTCTCCCAAAACCTGAAGTGCAGAGGCTGCACAGCCCAAGACATGCAGGAGGCTGAGTTTTTCACATGTGAGCCCGATTGCAGTGATTGCAGAGCTGTGGAAGTGCAGGAGACTAAGGCTAGAAGCAGAAGGCAAGCCAAGGGAGCAAAAGGAACTTCCATATCAAGTGGCCGGACCAGAGACACCTGTGCTAGAGAAGGGTGTGGGTCCCCAGAGAGCCAGAAGCAGTAGAAGAGGTAGAGAAAGTCGGGAAAGCAGTGCAACCCACAAAGCCAATGTCCCTGAAGCCGGTGAGTGAAGCAAGGCATTCAAATACACTGCGCTATCCTTGAAAGTAACTGTTGCCAGCTCCTAGGTAACGTGCGTAATGCGCGTGAAAGCTGTTAGTTTAATCTGAAGTTCTATTAACAATGGAATGGTAGCACTCGGGTATAACGTTAAAGAACAATACTCGTATGTGAAGTTAAAGTGCTTGAAAACCATTGTTGAAGTATCTAAAGACTCTATAACGGAGTGGTCGCATGTTCCTAATTAAGAAAAGGGAATGCTCCCTAAACTATTACCGAATACCATTGTCTATTTACGAGTTAAAAAACACAAAGAGTGAAAACTACCTCAAAAGGAGGTCGCGTGTGCCTAATTGTAATTCCCAAAAGAAGTCAGAACTGCATCCTTTACAGTTACACGGGAATACAATTCTATATTCACTTTAAACTTAAATATCTACTTGAAAGAGAGGTTGTGTGGCTCTAATTGTGTTTTCACTTGAAAGACTGAATCCTATACTATATTCAGAAGTGAAATTCTTTCTATTTCAAAGAAGTAAAGAGACTAACCTATTGAAGAGACGAACACGCATTACCCAAGCCAAGAGGTAACCCCCTCCCTATAGTGAAACCAGTCTTGCCAAGAGTTTAAGAGCCATCCAACTACCCAGTGAAGTTGTTAACAGACAAGTGGCCTGAGAAAAAGTACATCATTCTTACCTGAAGCTGCGAGAATGTGCATAAGCTTCTGAGTAATTATTTGGGCTGATATCTGGCAGAAAGGTGGGAGTAAAATTGGGAAGAATAGTCTGAAGTAAAATACAGCCTCTGGTGCTAAAGATTGCTAAGCTAGAAAAGAAAGTGTCTTATGGGCAGAAGGAGGTTGATTTTGTGGTAGTAATACAGGCGGATGAGGCATAGATGTTGCCCCCTTTAAAGAAGTCATTAAAAGGAAGAGTGCCTTGCCTACCTGAAGAGGTTGACGTGTTCGGTCAAAACCTACCTAATAATTCAACAGTACTGAGTAGTGGCAGTAATACCTGAACTGTGGTACCATATTAAGTTGACAGTAGATGTCACATTGAAGTGGTTTGCAGCAGTAACGTACTGTGGAACAAAGGTGACTGTTCTCATAGTACCAACAGTAGACGTGTGGTTGTTGATAAGAGAAGCAGCAGCCCAGAGAAAGCATCCTGACAGATATACCAAATGTAAAGTTGCAACTGAAGAAGTCCTTAAGAACTGTGCATTATTGACTTTTGGGAAAATTACACCATCTTTTGAACAGGTGCTATTTATTTTGAAGAAGAGACAATTTATCATACTAAACAGGATAACCATTGGTGCTATTTCTTTTCTGGAAATTGGAAGGCATTCTTTTATTCCAGGAACAAAGAATTGTTACCAATGGATTTTAGTTTGATGAACTTTTGCTTTGACTTTGAACTTTCAAGAGCTGGTTCAAAACCTTAGTTTTCTTTTTCTGAACATTTGGAGTTAACTTTGAATCCTGGGGAAGGAATCTTACCCAGGATAGAAGAAGGCCATTCAGATATTGGGGGTCATTATGAGTGCGGCGGTAAGGGGTTAACGGCACCGATAAGGATGCTGGTGCCGTTAAACCCTTACTGGCGCATTACGAGGTCCCTTAGCGGGTCCTCCAAGGTTGGAATGACCCGGTAAGTCCCCATTCAAGGAACCCGGACAAGAGTTTGCTAATAGCACCTTGGCTACCTCCAAACTCGTAATGACCCCCATTGTGTTAATATTGTCTTTAATATTGGCCCTCATTACGAGGTGGGCGGTAAGGGATTACCGGCACCGGTAAGGGCACCGGTGCCGGTAATCCCTTACCGCCCTACTACGAGGTCTCTTAGCGGGTCCCTTCCTTAACGCCTGGTTTTACCAGGCGTTATGGAAGGGACCTGTTAAGGGACTTCAGAGCTAATAATGGTACCGCAATTTGCGGTACCCTTATTAGCACCTTCCCATTGAGTCCTATGGGGGCTGAAATGGGAATGGCTTTTTCAATGGGGACTTACCGGTCCCGCAAAGGTCGGAATAGACTGGTAAGTCCCCATTGAACGGGACCGGACACGGTACCGGTATTGGAGGTAGTCATGGCGCTACCTCCAACCTCGTAATGAGGCCCATTGTGTTGATATCTAATTTCCTTTGTGTATTTGTTCCCTTAGCGTTTACATGAGGAAGGGAATTCCTCTGTAGAGTAGGGCAAGCAAGGTATTTTCTTAATATAATTTCTTTAATAAAATGACATATTTTGAGACTTCTACAAGCAGTTCTCTGCCTCGCATTACTGACCCCTCACAGTTGTCAGACTTGAGTACATCTGGAATCCATCATGCTGAGAAGATGTTATCCAGTTCTGGAATTACTGTGCCGGCTGTTGTCGAGGAGACCATCTGTACAATGGGGAAACAGGAGTGTTGTTCCATAACTACTAGCCAATATTTTCCATCTTGGAACGGTCGAACGAAATCAACCACAATGTGACTACACACTGCCCCTGGCAGCTCAGACATTCGAAAACGCTCTGGATTGTCCAGTCACGTCATGCTCTAACATACATGCCACGACCAGATGGTGCGTTTAACAAGTGTGTCAATCCCGGGAAACCACATAGTGTCCCTGATCTGATGTTTCATAGTTACAACTCCTTCATGACCTTCTTGTGCTAGGTCGACATTCTGTTGCCGAAGCTCTGATCAAATGACCAGTTGGTTGCTTTTCATGATGAGCCCTGCCACGGACATAGAGAGTTCATCCTTCACCTGTTTCAATGCACAATGGTCCGCCATTGAAAAAATTCCTCTCTCTTGAAAACCTTCTGAAAACATTGTCCCCCATCTCTGGGAGACGATTGGTTCTTGTACCTTCCACAATGTGTCATCGCACTGGATACATTACCCAATGTGAGCTGGAGTTAGCAGACCAGATGTACTGACTTGCGTGAGAAAATTGACATATTCTACCACCATGGAGACATCAGCAGACAGAGCAGTGGATGCCGCCATATGAAATCTGCTGGATTGTATTCTTGTCCTGGCATGTGAACAATATTGAAATCGAAATCCTGCAACCTCAGGCCCCACCATTCTATTCTTGGCAGCATCTTGCATCGGGGATTCCCATAATGGTGACCAAAGTTGATGGTCAGTAATGATTGTGAACGGCTTGACAAGCAGGAACATCTGGAATTGTTTACACACCCAAATCACTTCCAGCCCTTCCCTCTCTCATTGTGGTATGCATCTGACAGGCTTTTGCTGGCATAAGCTATTGCCACTCTCGGGGACTCTCTCTCAGTATGGCATTGATCTAGTATTGCACACAGCCCTACTGGGCTAGTATCCACTGTCAGTTCCGTGTAGGAAATGGCTGGTCAAAATACGACATATGTTTGGCCGATACAACATCTCGCTTCATTTGACAAAATGCTGTTTCACACGGCCGGAACCCTCGAAATGCAACACCTTTTTTGGTGACTTCTCTTAGTGGCATTCTCACGGTAGTGAACCTGGGGGGGTGGGGCCCTTAAATCCAAAACACATCATACATGGATGGGATGCAGAATAACTCTTACACCAAATAAGACTGACTCAGGATGTTGCCAAAAAGTGTCCTTTGACTGTTTTTACATCAATTGTCTACAACAGGGAGTAAAAACGGACATCATCAGACGTTCTCTCTAAGCATTTCATAAAAAACAACATTTATATAGAAAAGATTTGTCATACGTGACATCATACTACATGGCAAATAAGAGAAACCTACAGGGGGTTGTGATACGCTCAAAGGGAACATCTAAGTATACTTTCTATGTAGGGACGTGTTGTGATTGGGTCTCAACAGTCAGGTGGACAACTTATGCCCCCCCTAGTGCAAGTCATCCTCATCAGTTATTAGGTACACAGTATTTTATTGGCTCTCCAAATATATGGCCCTTTATAATTGGTTGGCATGCTTGTACCCTTCTGGAACATTCGGCTCACTAACAGCATGTAAGCTGGTACCCCAGGTGCCATTGGGTGGACTTTTACCATGTCTCCCCACCCAATTAGCCCAACATCTCTCATGCCTTCTGCCATTCAGATTGCCTTTGAACCTGGCCTTGCAAAGTATCCTTGCTCCTGGGAATAAAAGGGAGTACAGGCACATGCTATCTCAAGTCCAGAGCAGCATGCCCACCTTCTATTTCCATCCTTAACTCACATAACAGGAGACCATATTTTGGCCTATTTTGCAGCATTTTGTTGTCTTTAATTAATAAACTTGGCCCTCATAATGTTCTTTCTTTGCAACTTAAGACAAGACGATTCAGCGTCTCACGGTTACTGTTCTTTTCAGATAGATAACCAGTTCTTGGTTACTTCATCTTTTGACACCAGGCCAGACAGCTCTTCCAGGCCTTTCCATGCTTTTAGCTTCATGTTGCTGTGACACAGCTTTTCCAATCCTTCCTTCTTCGTGGGTCCGAGCTTACTAAACATGTGACACGATGTCCAGCTTCTATACAATGGTGGCACTGCCTGTAGTCTATTCACAACGTATAGCCATCCTTTATGATTAGTCTACTTGTGTTGCTGCATCTGTACTGTTATTAAACGGCTTGCTTTTTCTGCACTGCTCTACACACATGCAATATTCATTCCGCATATGAAAGTTTACTTGATTCCTTTTTTCGTCATTAGATTCCATCAAGTCTATGCATCTTCTTTTTTAGCCTCTCTTCTCAGTGTGTCACGCTTGTTTCTTATGACGTTACCAACTTCTCTTTCTTTCATCTTCATATTCCTTCAGGGATCTCTTCCAAGAGATTGTCATTTCTATGGGGATACATCATATATGGTTTTCTCAACGGATACCTTTTCTCGAAGGCTCTCCGTGGAATAAACACGATCACTGGTGTCGTGCATGTCGTGATTTCTGGCTTCCAGCATACAGGAAGGAAGGGGGCTGGACATCCTGCAGAGGCATTCAGCTGCTCCCCTACAATCCCCCCTCTGGTTGATTCATCGACCACTCCTTAATCAGTCTTCACATCTTGGTATCCGCTCTTGAAGAAGTGCTTCTTTGAAGTCCAGCTCTTCATCACTCCCTTCAAGAACCCTGATGGTTTTACATGTTCATCAACACTCCAGGTCATATAGCTGCACTGTCCATTTGGGCAACAATAGATCCATTGTCCCACGTACTTCTTATGGTTCTTTGGATATAGGAACTTTGTTCCCTCAGGTGGTACAATGCTGGCCTTTATGCATTCTCTGATTTCTTCCTCAGTGAACTCCTTGGGCCCAAATCCTGATTCAACATCGATCATTATCTTCATTCCCACTGCTTTCTTAGCTGTCTTTTTGCACTGTGCGATGATTATCCTGTTCACACAGAATCCAAAGATTATCTTCACCTGTACTGCTCTAAGAAGCTTAAAGATGTTTGCCATCCACTGTGGAACCCATGAGATGCTAAATGCAAACCAACTGTAATCTGCAATATCTCATGTCTCATCTTCCATTTTGTTGTGCAGGCTTGACAACAACGTTGTGGCCTCTGTCAAGGTCCCATTCTCGTCATCGTGAGAAGGTGTGAACATGCAACACGATGGCCTGATTTTGGCACAGACTCCTCCATCCATTACTGTAATCATATCAAGGATATATCTGTTCTAGAGGCTCATCAATCTTATGGGCCTTAATACTTCCTGATATCATTGAATCCCTTTATGGTAGTGTTGATCATCTGCAGGAGCTCCCAGCAAGTGATTTGCAACCACTTTGCATTGGCGATCATCTGGATCCCAGGCATAAAGATAGTCATGAAGATAGAAGCAGTTTTACTAAACAGTCTGTGCTCATACGTAATAGCATCAAAGGCTTCTATTGATTTGGCTGAGAAATAGTTCTCCCTCTTTGTTTGATTGAGGAATTGAAGTGATCTTCTCCTTTTTAAATGGGCATCTGCTTTTGGAAACTCTCCAATGTTCAGGTCACTCTGAGGGATCACTAACACTGGAACATGGATCAATACCAAGGAACGCATTCCTCCCCAATCCTTGGGCAGCTTCATGTAGGCTCTGGACCTACAGGCCCAATAATGATCCATTAAGACGACTGTCCCTTCCTTCATGCCCGGTGCATCAAAAATTCGGGCCACACTGGTGATTCTTTTCAACCTTCCTCATACCATTAGTTCTGAAAAACAAGGATGCACTCTTTAGAGGTAGTATCTGTAACGGTCCTCCTTTATCGTTGACCCATGTCAACAATTTCGTAATCTTTGACCAATGATTCTTGCATTCGTTCTCTGCAGTGTCTATAACTGGTTCGTACTGTCCACTTAATGCTGCTGCTCTGCATACAATCAGGCCATCAGCCCATCCTTCTGTAGTCAGCACTGTTCCTTTGATTTGCAATTTACCTCTTTCCCAGCATCTCTGTATCACTTCTTTATTCGTGTCTTGACAATTTAGCATCTTATTTTCTTTGACCTTGATTCCAGCTCCATTTGTTGTAGGCTGTTCATATCTGATTACCCGATGCCTTGTTGCTGGCTTCTCTCTTGATTTTAAATCTTGCACAGAATTATCTTCTCGTTGAGATGTCTCCTTATTTACCCATACCAGGGATGCTGTTCTGCCTTGGAACTGTCCTCTTGTCTGGCAGAGTGTGAGATGCGTCAGGAAATGAACTTTTTTCACTGGTACTTCTGTAGCTATTAATATCTTGGAGGTTCCCATAGCATACGGTATCAGGAAACACACATAGCAACTCTCCTTAGATGTTCTCTCTCCTACCTTTCTTATGTGCGGATACCACATGTTATTACCCACATGTACTGAATTGTCTAAATATGTGTTGATCCTATCATTGTCTTCTTCTGCACTTCTCCTGCATCTCCCTCTCAAAATGTTAGCAGCCCATGGAAACAACTCTAAAGCAGCCTTATGATGAGGTGAGAACACAACGGGTTTTGGCTCATTGGTAATGGGCAGATCAACAAGAGTTCCTGGGGTGGGGAGGATCAAAGAGACTTCTGCCTTGTTAGTATCAATAACACAGAAAAGGCGAATCAAAAGAAACAGAAAAACACAAAGCATAATGGTGCATATGTATATAACAAACCCACCACTTACGCCATTCTGGAACTTCTTGAACTTGTTCATTCTCTGAAACCATGTTAACTTCAACATTTCTCATTTTTACTGCAATTTAAGGAAGGAAAAACACTTTACTCCGGCAACTGTATGTTACGCTCACCTGGTTCCCACAGGGGCGTCGATCTGACCCGGACAGCTGCGGTCTCCACCAACGTGAAGCGTGGTGCACCGATGACAGTCTGAACTGGCCCGCCTAATCTCGTCTGCTTGACCCGTAGAAGTATTCTCCTGCAAGTGGAGAAAGGGATTTAGCCCCGTGGATTTTAGTGATGGTCCCTCCCCACTGTTCTCGTTCTCCCCACTAGTCACCTCCGATCTTCCCACTTAGTATCCTCACCTTATGGTTTTAAATGATGAGCTCTCCATCATGTGTGGCATGCAGGGGCGCGTAGATACCAGTTACTTCACTGGTTTGGGGTACTGGAAGAGTTCCAGAGGAATATTGACTCCGGGGTTTATAAAGTTCAAAGAGTTCAATATGTCCGATGTTCACTCTTGCATTCCCTTGTTGAATTTCAGCAAACAAAATATTGTCTGGAGGCTGCTGATGGCGTTCAGGTAAGAGTCTGTATTACCCAACACTGTCCGGTAAAAGTTGCGTGAGTTTAACTTGTTGTTTTCTCTCCCTTTATAGATGCGGCATAAGAAGATGTGGCGTATTGAAGGGTAGTGCCTCCGGTGGTAAATCTGGTAAGCCTGGTGGTAAAAGTGATTGTATTTGTCGGCTCTCTAGGCTCAACTTGTTATTCCTTTGCTTTCCCCCAGGTATTGGAGTTTGCCGAAGAAAATGATGGAGGCAGCGCTGAGTCGAAAGATGCTGTGGATGGCGAGTATGGCGCGGCGCTGCAGCTGGCGATGTGACGCATGCTGAAGTAATGTCCTTTCATGCTCGGAGTCGTGCAAGATCCAGAATCAGGTAAGGAATTAAAATAATGTCCGTGATCTAATCTTTTCTCCTTCTTTCCCCTTTTTCTAGGAGCTCCGTATTCGAGGCGGGCGTGGCAGAAGACTGGATGCTGGCTTGCAGACACGGTGAGCGTTACGCTGCAGAATGCAGAATAACGCGAAGCGTGTGTTGCTGGTCAGGCGTGGTTTAAATAGCCTCAAAAGTAGTCCCAGGTAAGAAGTCCCTAGAACCACACCCGAGTAAAAAATAGTCCATGTAGTAAAATAGTCCCCTCCATGCTTCACGTTGGCCTGGATTCATTTGCAGCATGGTCTGCCTGAGGTAAGTAATGACTATGAGCCTGGCGCCTTAGGCGCCAGGACTGATTCCTATTATGGGCCTGGCGCCTAAGGCGCCAGGACTGAACCCAGATAGCCCCTAGCTGGGGTTGCTGAGGTTTTAATAAATGTCTGGATGCGTGCTGCCGGGGCTGATGGGCTTGGTCCAGATACTCGGGGGTAGGCATCATGACACTGTAATGAATTTGTTAGCTGCAGTAATTCATCTACTATTGCTACAAGTCGCCTTCTGATGACAGGGCCATTCTTAGGATCCTGTATACAAGTGTGGGTGCCCATATCTCTTCTGACATGAGCAGGATAAGCTTGAAGGATAAACTCAAAAACAGCAAGTACAAGTCGATGCACATCTCCGTTTGACAAGTCCATAGATTCAGCCAAACAAATGCTCAGTGAGAAATGAATCGTGGTACTGCTCACGTTTCCAGTTATCAAATTTGAAATCCAAATCAGGCATGTTCGTGATACATCAATGTTTTTCTAAAGTAAATTTTTCAGAATTCCTGTGACTCCTGGCAACAATCTGCATGTCTGTTATAATATCTATAAGGAGGGTCCACGGGGAGTTAAACTCCAAATGCAAATCTGCATTTATTAGTTCATCGTTTTATCGTCCTTCTTCTTTGTCATCGATCGAGTCTGCACATGCTGAAATTCCTCTTCTTGTCTTGCTTCTGGACTGGGCCCATTAAATCTCGGCTCGTGCCACTTCCTAGTGAAGTTTCTGATTAGCACGACATCACCCACAAATAGTCTTGGTGCTGATAAAAGTTCACTTGATCTGGTTGCTGGACGGTTTTCATCTGTGTTCTGAGACCGACCCCCTGGCGCTTGAGTTGATCTGAAATAAGAGAGGTACTAGCGGTCATTCATGTCAAATACGCACATTTCCTAACATTTCTGGGCATCCCTTCTACTCCTCTGTGGAGGTGTAAGAGGCGTTCTCATCTGCCTACCTGTTACTAATTCATGGGGTGTGAGGTGGTGGTCCGAACCAGGCTCATTCCTTAGGGCAAATACAGCTAAGGGCAGGCAATATAGCCATCACTTTTTCAACGTAAGCTTGATTTTGGCAATCCTTTCATTAAGGAGATAAGCAGTGAAAACTTGTGCTTAATATTCAATAATAATACTATGGGCCTCATTACGACCCAGGCGGTCCGGAAATAACGGTGGCGGTAAACCCGCCGCCACCGTTGTTTCCGGACCGCCTGAGTCCGACCCCTGCAGGCGGGAGGTGATGTTCCCGCCAGGTCTGACCTGGCGGGTTTAACACCTCCCGCATGCAGGCGGACGAGGAAACACTGGCAGCATTACAAGATGCTGCCGGTGTTTCCATGATCCCCATTTCCATCGAGTCCCATAGGACTCAATGGGAATGGGGATTTACACCATTCCGCCTCCGTGATTCCCGGAAAACTGGGGTTGTAATGCCCCGGTAATTCCGGGAATCGCGGAGGCGGAATGGTAATACGAGTCCGGCGTTAACCAGGCGGTTTTACCGCCTCGGTTAACGCCGGACTCGTAATGAGGCCCTATATGTTCAAACACTTCATTAACAAAATGTGGCCCATTATCGGATCTCAGCACTTCACACACGCCCCATCTAAGAAAGACTTCACGTACTAGAAACTTTGTTGTGCAAGTGGCGTCAGGGTGTGTGCATGGACCTGCTTCGATCCACCTAGAGAATGGGCACACCACCACTATCAGATACCTATATCCACTACACACCTGCAGCATATCAACATAGTCAATATGTAAATGCTGAAACAGACCATTCGGTCGAGGAATAACTCCTCTAAAAGTTTGCAGTGTATGCCCAGCCATAAACCTTTAACATAAGATGCAGTTTACTACATAAAATGCAACTTGTTCCATCAGGTTTCAAACAAAAAAGTCTTCTGCAATTGTTGCAGCAAGACTCTCCCTAGTTACATGCCAGGGCAGTGCAGCTATCCAAGCGCTACCTTTAACAATACTAGCGGCATCACTGGCTTTCCAGTGCTATCTTGTCACCATAATGCATCAGTGGGGGATAAAGAACACCTCCTTCGCTTCCATAATTCCTGCTCTTTCTGTGGTGCATTTCCTTGAATCTCCATTAATTGGGTTCCTGGCAAATGATTAAATCCTTCTTTCACTACCATAACCGTGACTATCTTTTCCTTAACATCTGGAGTATCAAAATTTGAAACATCTGGAGAATATGACACCCTCTTGGGTTCTGAGTCTGTGGCTTCTTTCCTGCAAGAAATAATGTCTGTATGCTTAGTATGTGTGGCACATTTAACGACCGCTATGGCTACAGGGAGCTGTAGTGTCTTAATAAGCCTGTCCAATAAGGATGCATGCTGCACTGGAGTGCCATCCACTCAGAGTTAGCCCTCCCTTTACCAACCTGCTAGCCCTGCGTGTTCAGTTGAAATCACATAGGCAGAGTCACTGTACACCGTCACTTCCTACCCTTCGTGTTTCTCAAGCTCGACAATGAGCGCTACCAATTCTGCCGCTTGTGCCAAAAAGTGAGACGGTAGTCTTGCACTTGCTACAACTTCAAACTCGTCATTTGCTCTATTTCTCACCACAGCTGTGTCAGAATGCCTTTCTCCACTGATTTGAGAAATATTTGAAGAACCATCAATAAAGAGAATTTCCCCTCCTGGCAGTGCGGTCTCTTTTACGCGAGGTATCATAGAATTCTATATAGTTTGCACAATCATGCACCTGGTCACAGTCTGTTACTAGCTCAGCTATAAACGTGGCAGGACTCACTATTTTACATCTTACAATTTTAATCACTGGATTTGAAATCATTACTTCCTAAGCAGAAGCTCTCTGGGATGTCAATGGAACCTTGGGTTTCTCTAAAATGGCAAACTGAGCATGTTCCACAAAAAGCGCCATAGAGCAGGCCATTACAATGTGTGTAGATTTGTCAATTGCAAATGCGGCGGCTGCCAATGACTGTTCGCAGGGAAAGTGTCCCTTCATAACTGGGTCTAGAATCCTACTGTAATATGCTACGGGTTTGTCCCCCAATGTGGTCCTCTGTGTAAGCACTGCTGTCACAACGGTCCCATTTGTGAGCGGAAATAGGGAAAACTCCTCAGCATAATTGGGAATTCCTAAAACAGGAGCTGAACAACTTACTTTTTTCAACTCTTCAAATCCCTCCTCCATTTCCTCAGTCCATTCTATTGTAACTTTGTCTACCTGTGCCTTTTCAAAGCCTGCAAAAGAGGTCTTGTGTACCAACTATAGTCAAACACCCAGGCTCTTACATAATTACATAGCCCCAAAAATAGTTGCAAAGGAAATCGATTCGTAACTCCAGAGAACCCTTGAGCATTCATGGCATTTCCCGAAATTGGATATTTTCCCTCTTGTAGACATGAGCGAGTAGCCACAGTGTCTACTAAAAAAGAAAAAGATTTGCCTCCTATCATCACATCGACCCTTGGTTCCTCTTGGGCGTCTGGTGTCACAGATAGTACTGAACACATCAAGTCGCCCTGTGAGCTGTCCTATTGTGGGTAAATGCATACTCCTGGACCTGTGAAAGGATTCCCTCCCATTACAGTGACACCCCCTATTCTAGGTGTCAATAATTCTCCTGTTTTTGCATACTGCTTTGTTTGCATAGGGGCATGCTATGACTGCCCTTGTGTTGGAATAATTTGTGCTTGCTGTGGTTGCTGTGCCTGTTGCATTTGTGGCGTCTGTGTTTGATACACTGTCTGATCTTGGGCAAACCCTTCTCTCGCGTGTGAGATATATGCTGGAGGAAACGCTGTCCCCCTCTTGTAAATTGGCCATTCTGTACATTCCTTTGGCTCCTGCATACAAGTGCAATGTGCCATGTCATCCCACCAGTCTAACAAAGAGGAGGAGCCCGTCTGATTAGTCCCCCTTGGTTAAATCCTCTTTGTGTATTCTGACTCTCATTCTGTGCATTCTGAAACCCACCTTGATTATTTTGGAATGCACCCCTTCCTCTATATCCCATACCTCTTCCTCGTGGCATAAACCTATTCCCTCCTTGGTCCATCGGACGTTGATTATTTGCCTGTGATGTACCCACTGCTTGCTGTATTTCCAGCCCTTCTCTGCTGGTCAATACCGCCCCTTCTATGGCATATTTTGACAATGTTTTCTGAACTCATTTGTCTTCTTCATGTTTGCTAGCCTCATCCTTCTTATTTTTCTCTTGCAAGAGCCAACAGTGATGCTCTATCGTCAACTGTAACTCAGCCCAAGGCTTGGCTTCTATCCGCACCAATTTCTTCATGTGTCTCTGAACTTCCTCTGGCAACCCTTCACATAAAGGGGCTGATTCATGGAATTTGTGCGCCAAAAAATGGGGATTTGTGCGCCATTCTGCCCGCAAATCCCCATTTGTTAAACAGGGATTTGCAGGCAGAATGGCACACAAAACCCTGTTTTTCAGCGCACAAATAACATGAATCATCCCCAAAATGTGGTAAAATATTGCCACTGTTTTTTCCCGTGGCTCTTTCCTTTCAAGAGTTTGATGCTCTTGAATATCCTGAATGTAAGCAATAGGATTTTCATCTTCTTTCATTTTACGTGTGATAATTGCACCTATCTCTGAAGTGTCAGGATACTGTACCCTAAGAGCCCTCAAAACATCTGCTCTGCAATTATTAAATGGTGCTCCATCGTGTGCTGTGTTCTGTGCTGTCACACTTTAATAGGCTGCTCTTCTCCTTATGTCATCAGCTCTTTCTCCAATGATGGCTGCTAAGAGACCCCTAATGTCCCCTTTGGCCAACATAGTTCCTTCTGTCAATTTTTCTAACTTGTAAATCCATTTTCCTGCACCCGATGTCAAACTCAGGAGCTTGCACCTTAAATTATCCTTGTCCATCTGTTGCCATAGAATATACTGCGGTCTTGCTCCCCCTTTTTACAATAAGGGAAACTGAAAACCCAAACCCGCAGTCTGCTCCCATTGTCTGCCTATCCATGGTGGGGACAATTGTCCCTGACCTTCTCCTTCCTGGCAAAGATCTTAATCTGCTCACATATGGCAGAGACTCTCCCTTTTCACTATGAGATCGTCCTTGGGGACGCTCTGGATATGCTATGGAATCTGGTATCCTATCCTTAGGTTGCTCTAAATCAGACCATCTTACTTCCTTGTCTGCCTGCAGGTTTCCCTCTGGGGCACTTGAGCCTCCTCCCTCTTCTCCATGGAAGGATTCCCTCTCCTCAACAGGCATATCTAGTCCCCAACTAGTATGCCTCTCGTCCCCTTCACCCTTATCTAAGGTCAGTCTGCTTGAGGATAAGGCCCTATGCTCAAGACTGAATGGACATTTTTCTTCACATTGTAATTGAAATACAGGGGATTGTTCTCCCTTCCCTCTGCTTCCCGATTTGCTACCTTCCCTTAATTCTTGATAAGCCTTATCGATCCTATTACTGATGCTTCCTATATCAAAGTTCTCTTCTAGGGCCACTCAAGATGGCCCTGATGTCGCTGCCTTCAACGGAAGGAACTCCTCTGTTCTGTCCCATCGTATTGTAGGACTTGGTTCCATCGGCCCTTTTTGAATACGATTAATATCAAGCTCCTGTTGTCTCCTCTTACTTCTAACTCTTCATCTAATTCTCTTTGCTTTCTCACTTCCCATCTAACTCTCTCCTCTTCTTGTCATATCTCTTCTCTCCTTACTCCTGCTCTTCTTTATTACTCTTCTCATCGCCTCTGTATTCTTCTGTCCCTTAATTTCTGTGCTTCCTCCTCTTCTCTCTTCCTTTCTTGTCTATCTTGTTCTTCTGTTGCTCTCTGTCTAGTATCATGCTTTCTTTTTTCCTCTGACCTTTCTTCTTTCTATTGTTTCTCCTCCTGATACATCTGTTCTCAAAGTTGTCTGCTCTTTCTTTTATGCTTGTCTTCCTTTAATCTTTTTTCACGTTCCCTGTCTTTCCTATCCTGTTCATCCTGATCTTCCTTTTGCCTTACTTCCTCAATGTTTTTCCCATCTAGCTTGAACAGTATCTGTCCTCCCATCCATTTGTTCTGTACAAGGGTTACCTCGTCAGCTTTCTCCTTTTCTCCTTTCCATCTCTTAAACTCCTGTTCTATTACTGTCAATAAGTTCAATCGCTCACTTTTCTCTTCCCTTTTTTGTATGATCTTAAATATCTCCTCTTTTCTCTTACTCTCTTCTGGACTGTCGTCACTGCTATAAGCAGGCGGTTTGTATATCGGGTTACTATACCCCTTTAAAGGATACAATCCTATGTCTTCCGTACTATCACCTTTTACTTCCGGCGAGGTAAGGGGAGCTGAGGGCTCATGACCTTCCTCCTTACACTTGTTAAGCATCCACTCCTCAGGTGGCGAATCCTCTCTCTCTTCCTGGTACATTCTCCAGAGCTCTAGAATAGCTAACCTCTTCTCTAATTTCTTTCCTGTGTACGCAGCGTTCAAGTATGTGGTCTTGTGTTGTAAAACCGCTTTTTACAGTGATCCCCCTTGTAGCCATGGCATGAACATCTTATCTGCTGTGCCTTTCACCCATTCAGCACTGTACTGTTTGAGCTTGGGCATGTGTTTTGGCAATGTTTTACATAAATGCATCAGAGGAGTAATATCTCCCATTGTGATGAGTCTCAATTGGCTGTCAATAATTACCAGAATTAATAAAATACCTTTGCAGCTTTTTGATTCTTAAAAACAATACATTTGAGCATGCTCCAACATTCGCAGCTCGAAACCTTTATCACTCCCATTTTCTCTGTCTATCTCTGTATTGGTAGCAACCACTTCCCTAGATAGATAGTATAACTACTTGACTTTGTCTCAACTCTTACACAACTGATTTTGTTGCTCCTCGACACCTTAATTCAACACAAACACATTAACAGACAAACTAGTCGAGTCTTCACATAAAAACCATGGTGATCACCCTTATGCCTATTTTGCCCCTAATTAATACTCTGATAACAGAGTTTAGGATGTCTCCTTATGCGGACTGTCCATCACGTAGCCTAGTTTATTCGATAGGAGTGTGAGACAACCTCTTCTAAAACCCCCTTAGGTTAGGACACTTGGGCATTATACCTCTTTCTCTCTTTACACAATATTTTCTGTTACTCCCATTACTCTCTTAAAATAATCACAACACTGTCCCCTTAGTTTGCCATTTCCCTCAGTCTACTCACCATTTGATCGCTCTGGCTCGAGGCCTTCGGTATTGTCTCCTCCTCCAACCGAGCACTTTTGACCTTCTGTCTGCAAAGCGCCTGTGGAAACCAGGTAGGGATTACATCAAAGAGGCACCCTGCCCACCGCCTTGATTTTACTTGCAAATTTTCTATTCAACCGCTTTCCGCAGGAAACCCAGGGATCATCCAGCTAGATGGCTGGAGTTCTGACAGGTTAATGGGTCGTCTATTAAACCATCTGACAATGCTACCACGTGAACCGGGGGTGTCCTTAAATCAGTAACACATCATACATGGATTGGATGCAGAATAACTCTTACACCAAATAAGACCGGCTCAGGAAGTTGACAAAAAGTCTCCTCCGACTGTTTTAATATCAATTTTCTAAAACAGGGAGTTACGACGGATATCAACAGATGTTCGCTTAAGTTCTCTCAAATCATTTAATAAAAATCAATATTTATATAGCAAAAGTTCATCATACGTAGCAAATAACAGAAACCTACGGGGGTTGTGATACACTCAAAGGGAACATCTAAGCATACTTTCTATATAGGGATGGGTTGTGATTTGGTCTCTACAGTCGGGTGGAAAACATATGCCCACCCCTAGTGCAAGTCATCCTCATCAGTTATTAGGTACACAGTATATTATTGGCTCTCAAAATATACGGCCCTTCGTTATATGGTCCTCTATAATTAGTTGGCACACTTGTACCCTTCTGGAACATTTGGCTCACTAGCAGCACGTAAGCATGTACCTGGTGCCAATGGGTGGACTTTGACCATGTCTTCCCACCAAATTAGCCCAACATCTCTCATGCCTTCTGCCATTCAGATTGTCTTTGAACCTGGCCTTGCAAAGTTTCCTTACTCCTGGGAATAAAAAGGAGTACGGGCAGATGCTATCTCAATTCCAAAGCAGCATGCCCACCTTCTATTTCCTTCCTTAGCTCACGTGACAAGAAACCGTATTTTGCCCTATTTTGTAGCAATTAATTGTCTTTAATTAATAAACTAGGCACTCATAATATTCTTTTTTTGTACCTTAACACGAGATGATTCATCGTCTCACGGGTACTGTTCTTTTCAGATAGATAACCAGTTCTTGGCTAGTTGATCTTTTGAAACCAGGCCAGACAGCTCCTACAGGCCTTTCCATGCATTTAGCTTCATGTTGCTGCGACACAGCTTTCCCGATCCTTCCTGTCATGATGCTTACCCCCGGGGACCCAGACCACGTCCAGAAACCCCGGAAGCAGGCATCAAGTTATCCTAAGCAAGCCCAACAACCCCTGTTAGGGGCTATTTGGGTCCAGTCCTGGCGCCTATGGCGCCAGGCTCATATAGAGAGTCATTCCTGGCGCCATAGGCACCAGGCTCATAGATTAAAACTTACCTGATGCAGACCATGCTGCAAACTTACCTGATGCAGACCATGCTGCAAGAGCTCCAAGCCAAAAGAGGCTTGGAAGGGACTACTTTACTTAGGGACTATTTTTTACTCGGGCGGGGTTGGGGAGGAATACTTACTTGGGACTACTTTGGAGGCTATTTAAACCACGCCCGAAGAGCAGCACACGCTTTGCGTTATTCTGCATCCAGCAGCGTAACGCTCACCGTGCCTGCAAGTCTGCATCCAGCCTTCTGCCACGCCCGCCTCGAGTTTGGAGCTCCTAGAAAAAGGGAGAAAGAAGGAGAAAAGGTTAGAACAAGAGCAATACCTTTAATCCTTACCTGAATTCCCGATCCATCGTGCCTTTGAGCTGGAAGAAAGAAGTTATTTTATGCGCATCGCCTCGCCTGCTGCAGCGACGCGCTTAACTCACCGGCCTTCGCAGCATCTTCACATTCCACCGCATCCTCCTGTATGTTCCCGCCGCACTCCGGCACCTAAGGAGAAGACAAGAACAGCAAGGTGAGCCAAGGGAATACACAGAGGAATATTAGTTAACCTCCCATAGACTTACCTGATTTTACCACCAGGGGTACTATTCCTCTTCTCGGGTCGGCACAGCTTCCACTGCATCTTCACCGAACCCCGGCCCCTAAGGGGAAACAAAGGGACAGCAAGGTGAAACAAAGGAACTAACAAGCGGAACCCTCCTCACCACAATACACTTACCTGATTTTACCGCCGGAGGTATTATTCCCCAAGACTTCATACTTTCTCTCAGCGCCTGAATAAGGGAGAAAGCAACAGGTTACATATTGACATTATTTTATCGAACTGTGTTGGAAAATACAAATCCTTACCAGAATACTACCGGTTGCCACGAGGAACTCTTCATTAGGGTCGAGCTGCAACCTGCAAGGAGTCGGACAAGAGTGAAAGTCAGGCATTTGAACTCTTATGAACTTTATACTTACAGCGTCTTGCTGGGAATCTCGGAGTCAATATTGTTCTGGAACTCACCAATTCCTTCGAGCCAGTGAAGCAACTGGTTATCAAACCGCCCCTGCACTCAATGCAGGATGGAGAGCTCATCTTTTCAAACCATCAGGTGAGACTATACGAGGGGACATCAAAGGTGATCTGTGGGGAGAACAGCAGGGTGGGGGGATTTACAGCCAACTCCACGGGTGGTTAATTCCCTTTCTCCATTTGCAGAAGAAAATTCCTACGGGCCAAGCAAACGAAGCTAGGTGGGCCAGTCCAGTCCGTCATCTCGGCCCTACGCGTCACATTGGTGGAGACCGCAGCTGTCCAGTTCCGATCGATGCCTCTGTGGGAGCCAGGTGAGCGTAACACTTCCTTCTTCATGGGTCCGATCTTACTAAACATGCAACACTGATGTCCAGCTTCTATACAATGACGGCACCGCCTGCAGTCTATTCACCACATATAGCCAGCCTTTATGATTACTTAGTCTACTTGCATAGCTGCATCTGTACAGTTATTAAATGGCTTGCATTTTCTGCAGTGCTCTTCACACATGCAATATTCATTCCGCATATGAAAGTTATTTGATTCTAATGACTGCAAGAGAGTGACAGAGTCCTTTCGGCACTGTTGTTCATTCTCACTGCACACTAACAGGTTGTCCACATATTGGATGATAGTGCTGGGCACTTGAATGTTCCCTAAATCTGCATGTAATATTCTTTTGAAGACACTGGGGGATTCACAGTACCCTTGTGGTAATCTTGTATGCTCGAACTGCCTTCCGCCATGCATAAACGCGGTGAGATATTGTGAGTCTGGATGCAGGGGTATGGAAAAGAAGGCGTTCTTCAAATCTACCACAGTAAAATGTGTTGCTTGCTTAGGGATGCTGTACAAAATGGTCACTACAGGAAATTCTGCCTGTACAATGTCATTCAATGGGTGGAGATCCTGAATCATTCTCCAACTTGCCTCTTTTGCCTTTCTTATCAGGTATAAAGCGGTGTTGCATAGGGAATTGGAAGGCACAATAATCCTTTGGTTCATTAGTGCGGAGATGGTATCTCGTATTCCCTCCTCTGCTTCTTTGCACAATGGAGTGTGATTCGTACGGGTGCCACTCCCTGCAGAAGCCCTACATCATGGGCACTGGTTGTCTCCAATATTTCTGGAACCTTCTCTAGTTCTTTCTCAGTGAAAGAGGGTGCAGTGACAAGGCCCATCAAAGAACATAGCATCTTACAGTATTGTGCCATAATCTGACAGGGGATGCAAATAGCCAACACTATTTCTCCATCATCAGCACGATCCTTAAGCAATTGTGCATCTGTTACTTCTTTTAGGGGTACTGTCGGCTCAATACACAATACAGTGCGCCACTGACACTCATCTGAATCAGTTCCCACTACGGCAATCCTTTTTGTGGATACCACCAAGCCTTCAATGAGATTATTGTCCCTGCCACAAGCTCTTGGGTCACAACAGGCCTAAAGATGAAATCAGACGGTATCCACCAACATGCCTTTCCAATTTGGAGCACTGCATCAAGTAAAACTGTGATCCCATACACAAACATATCAGGGTCGACGGGAATGCTGAGAACACCACCTCTCCTCCCCTTGCATGTATTATCACCATCACCCTCATAGCACACATTCCTAGGGTAGCACATACTATTCCCTGTTCTGTAAAGAAAATGGTCATGTTCAATTTTCTCAGGAGGTCGCGCTCCAACAAATTCCCCGGGGAGGGGATTCTGAGTATAATAGAGGTGCCTGCACTTACTTTCTTCCTATTTTGATAGCTACCTCTTCTGTAAAACGGAACCATTGCTACAGCCCCAGAGAAGCCCTATGTGGCGAGAGGTTCACCAGATAATGATTTAGTGTAACGCTCACCTGGTTCCCACGGAGGCGCAGATCCTGGCTGGACAGTTACCGTGTCTTCAATTGAGAAGCGCAGGACTCGGATGGTTCTCTGGACCGGACCTCCTTTTATGGAATGTCTGACTTGTAGAGTAAGGTGTCTGCAGGCGGAAGAAAAAGGGATTAATGGCTGGTTGTTGGTTGGGCTTCTCCTCCTTATTCGTTTCTTCCCTGAGGCCGCCCAAAGTCTGAATGAGCTCTCACCTTAGATATGTAAATGCTGGGCTCTCCATCCTGCGACTGATGCAGGGGCGCTGGGTTCCAGTTACTTCACTGGGATTGCTTTAAGTCTCTTGTAGCCTCAGAGGGTTTAAAGCTGCTGAAGAAGCGATGCCGTCATTTTCTGCACAAGCGGATGCTGGTCGGTTTGTAAAGTTCGAGAGCACCTTTTAATGAAGTCTTTGCCTTTGTTTCTTAGGTGCCGGTATGCTATATGCTGAGCATACGGATGCACGTAAGTATGAAGGTCCGTGCGTGGAGGAGCACGTAAGTAATATGCTTGCTGACAGGTTTATTCGCACCTCTTAATGTCTTTTTCTTGATTTGCAGGTGCGGAGATGCAGCAGAAGAGGAGATGGCGAGGAGCGCACAGCTCCGGTAAGTGAAAATATAATTGCGTCCAATTTCCCCCTTTTTGCACTAACCGGAGTTCTTTGTCTTGCAGGTAGAGGCCACGGGATGCGGAAGATGCCGTGGGTTCAGGTAAGTAAGCGCGGCTGCTAAAACGTTGACCGGAGTTCTTTGTCTTGCAGGTAAAGGCCGCGGGATTCGGAAAATGCTGTGGTTTCAGGTAAGTAAGCGCGGCTGCTAAAGCGTTGCCTTTTGCTAACCTGATGTTCCTTTGCTGGCAGGTGCAGCCGGAGACTGGATCCCTGGATGGTAAGTCAAGATCTGACTTGTTTTCACAGGCTGGAGCAGAAGATGTCACGAGAAGACTGGAGCTGACTCGGTGAGCGTCCTGCTGCAGATGCAGAATAACGCGAAGCACGTTCTTCCAATCGGGTGTGGTTTAAATAGTGTTGAGGTGATTAGGTGTCTTCTTCCTCAGCCTCGCCCAAGAGAAAAAGAGTTCCTGTGTTCCAGAGTCAAGGAGTGATGCCAGCCCCACCCAGGTAAGAAAGTAGTTCCAGATTCAGAAAAATAGTCCCACCCAGCAGAAGGCTGGGGCTTCATTTTGCCAGGACTTGTGAAGGTGAGTATGCAGCATGGTCTGCTACAGGTAAGTCCACCCAAGCACCTTTATCCAAAGCATGAGCCCGGCACCTCTGGCGCCGGGACTGGTGATTCTTATGAGCCTGGCGCCAACGGCGCCAGGACATGGTCCAGAGGGCCCCGATAGGGGTCGGTTGGGACCAGGGGCGGGGGTTGTGAGCCTGCTTCCGGGGATGTTGGGCTTGTCCTTACTCCTTGGAAACAGTGCTCATGACAGCACCCCCCCCTCAAGGCCCCTCCCAAAATTGTCTCCCCCGGGGGTTTTGGTTTGTCGGGAAAAGTTTGGTGGAATCTTTTGATTAGGCGAGGTGCGTGGACGTATTCAGAGGGTTCCCATGATCGTTCTTGAGGCCCGTAGCCCTTCCAGTCAATCAGATAGTATAGCTTGGACTTAATGATTTTGGAGTCCAGGATGTTTTTAACCTCAAATTCGAGTTCTCCATTAACTTGAATAGGTTCTGGAGCTTTAGTCAATCGGGTTCCAGGCTGCATTGGTTTTAGTAGAGATATGTGGAAAACTGGATGTATTTTCATGTGGGACGGCAAGCTTAATTTGACAGCCACTGGATTTATTATGGCGGTGACAGGATATGGTCCCAGATATTTTGGATTGAAGGTGCGAGGCCCTTTAAGAGTTAAATGTTTAGTGGATAACCAAACTAGGTCTCCAACCCGGTATTGGGGGGCCTCCCTTCGATGTCGGTCTGCTCCCTTTTTATACTGTTCTTTGGCTAGTTGAAGATGGGTCGTGGCTTCCTTGAAAGCTTGAGTGATAGCGGTGTGTAGATGATCTACGGCAGGTGTTCCGAGATCCTGAGGTGGATCAAGATTGGAGGTGGAGGGTGAATCCCGTATAAGAGGTAAAAGGGACTTTTTCCGGTTCGTGAATGGATCGAATTGTTATAGGCGTATTCGGCGATCCAAAGGATGTCTTTCCAATTACTTTCTGACTGTTGCAGCATGCAACGTAAATATCGTTCCAGAGTTTGATTTGTCCTCTCGGTTTGACCATCTGTCTGGGGGTGATGGCTGGTTGAAAGTCTCACATCGATTTGAGCTAGACGACAGCAATTTCGCCAAAAGTGCGATATAAACTGGCTTCCTCTATCTGAGATTAAAATTGAAGGGAAACCATCTAACCGAACAATGTTTTCAAGGAATTCTCGGGCCAGGACTGAAGCTGAGGGTAAGCCCTTCAGTGGGATGAAGTGGGCCATTTTAGAAAACAAATCCACGATTACTAAAATGGTGTTGTATCCGGAGCATGAGGGTAAATCAGTAATGAAGTCCATGGAAAGGGTATGCCAGGGGTGTGGCGGGATGTCTAGTGGGTGTAATAGGCCGGCTGATTTTTCTTTCTGACTTTTGTTTTGGGCGCACACCCCACAAGACATTACAAAGTCCTTGATATCCTTTCTCCATGATGGCCACCAGAAGTGTCTCTTGATCTTTTCTGAGGTTTTGGCAATGCCAGGATGTCCTTCCATTAAAGAATCATGGTAGCAAGAGATTACCTGTCTTGGTAAATCAGTACCAGGTAAGTATAGTCGTCCTTGAAAATAAAGCAAATCCTTAGACACGGTGAAGTCCTTTCCTTTCTGTTGCCAGTTCTGTAGATCTGAAGGAGTCACAAGTTGTTTGGCCTTTGCTTCGATATCTTTGAGGGATTGTGAGGAGACCAGGCCCAGGATTCTTTGTTCGGGAATTATAGGCACGGGTTCAGGATTGACCATGTGTTCCTCCATTCCAATCCGGGAAAGGGTATCTGCTTTGCCATTCTTGTTACCTGGACGATAAGTGATTACAAAGTCAAATTCGGCAAAAAACAGAGCCCAGCAAAGTTGTCTGGAGGATTGAGCTTTAGCAGTCTTCAAATACTGTAAGTTGCGATGATCGATGATTGCTGTGACTGTGTGTTTGGCTCCAAGGAGGTAGTGCCGCCAGGCCTTAAAGGCGGACTTAATAGCTAGAAGTTCTTTATCAGTGATGGTGTAGTTGATTTCGGGCGCCGAGAACTTGCGGGACCACAATGCCACAGGGTGTAACTGGTTAGTTTCTGGATCCCTCTGTGATAAAACCGCCCCCATTGCCAAGCTGGAGGCGTCGGTCTCAACGATATAAGGAAGGTCCGGGCGCGGGTGTTTTAATATAGGTGCTGAGATAAACTTGGCTTTTAACTCCTGAAAGGCCTGTTCTGCCTCTGCTGTCCACTCGAAACGTTTATTCTTTTTTAAAAGAGCCGTAATGGGCTGAACTATTCGTGAAAATTCCGGGATAAACCTGCGGTAAAAGTTGGCAAAACCTAACATGCTTTGTACTCCCTTCACGGAAGTTGGTGATGGCCACTTGATGATAGCGTCAACTTTCCTCGAGTCCATGTGGACCCCGTTGGGGGTCAAAATGAAACCTAAAAATTCGACCTCGGTGACATGAAAAACACACTTTTCAAGCTTGGCAAAAAGTTTATGTTGGCGAAGCCTTTCAAGAACAGCTCTGACGTGTTTCTGATGCTCTGCTTCAGAAGATGAGTAAACAAGGATGTCATCAATGTAGACGACTACACAAACGTCTATAAGTTCTCTAAGGACGTCATTCATGTAGTACTGGAAGGCGGCCGGAGCATTGCAAAGACCAAAGGGCATCACTTGGTATTCAAATAGTCCATACTTGGTGCGAAAGGCCGTCTTCCATTCGTCGCCTTCTTTGATCCGTACCAAGTGGTACGCTCCCCGAAGATCTAGCTTGGTGTATATACAGGCGCTTTTAACTTGGTCAAGGAGTTCCGGAATTAGAGGTAAGGGATACCTATTCTTTACCGTGATTTGGTTCAGGGCACGATAATCTATACAGGTCCTAAGGTCACCTTCTTTTTTCGGCACGAAGAACAGAGCTGAGGATACTGGAGACTTTGAAGGACGGATGAATCCGTTGGCTAGGTACTGGTCCAGATACTGTCGCAAATGAAGATTTTCAGGCTCGGTAAGGGCATAAATTCTACTACAGGGGGGAGTGGATCCGGGTATCAGGTCTATTTGACAGTCGTACGACCTGTGGGGAGGTAAAGTATTCGCCTGCTCCTTCTGAAAAACGTCTTGGAATTCCTGATACTCTATAGGCAGTTGCGGACTTTCGGATGTTGTCGCTGCTAGTCCAATACTGGGTCGAGGATAACAAGTGGGGACACACTCTGGAAACCGTATTGTCTTTGCTCGCCAATCAATTTGAGGATTGTGTTTCTCCAACCAGGGAATCCCCAATATTACTTGGAATTGAGGAGCCTGGATCACATCGAACATGATCACCTCACAATGTCCATCTTGACCTAATAACGTCACTTCCGTGGTGGTATGGGTCACTGGTCCAGAAGCTATTTCCGTACTGTTGTGGTAATAACGTCTTTTATTGCCTTAGGACAGAGGGGTAGGTTCATCCTGGAAGCCATTTCGTGGTCTACATAATTACCAATTGCTCCGCTATCAATGTATGCTTTAATAGCATGCAAACGATCCGGTTGCTCTGGATTCATGAGGACCATTGAAACTATGAAATGCGAGGTCAAAGAACTGGTTTTAACGCTCGGCAAGCGGACCTCTACACTTGTCGGGCGAGGTCGTTTCCCGGCTCCGGCCTTTCGGTATTTTTATCAGAAGCTCCCACTGTCTTCTTTGAAGGTTTCACTGGGCATTCTCGAAGGAAATGTCCTGAATTTCCACAATAGAGGCATAACTGCAACTGTCGTCTCCTGTCGCGTTCTTTCTGGGTTAAAGGGCCCTTCATGACCCCTATTTGCATAGGTTCTATGGCTTCAGCTCCCTTGGTGGAATTCTGTGGTTTGGAGAACACTCGAGTTTCGGACCTGGAGCGGTCTGCCTTCCTGTTTTGCAATCTGTGATCCAATTGGACCACTAAATCGATGTATTCCGAACAATCCTGAGGAGGATTCACTACCTGAGCTAGAACATCTTTGAGCTCCCCCCGCAGACCTCTGTGGAACAGCGTGATCCTCTTGTCCTCGGGCCATCTGGTTTCAACTACTAGCCTATTAAATGACGCAATATAAACCAGGAGATCCTGATTGCCTTGCCGTAAGGAAAGGAGTTCGTTATCCAAGGCCTGACCCTGGGAATGTCTTGCAAACAGTCTTTCCATGCTGGTCTGGAATGCTTGGAAATCGTGAAGAATCGGATCATCCTGTGCAACTAGAGGAACTGACCAATCAGCAGCACTGCCGCTAAGATATGAAATCACAAAGACTACCTTAGTCTGGTCCGTCGGAAAAGCAGCTGGTCTACACAGAAAGTGCAATCGGCACTGGTTGATGAAAACCGCAAACCTTTTAGAATCACCAGAGAAGCGTTCGGGCGGAGCCAAGGGCACATTTCCGGGTAGGTTGATTTGTACCGGACTGGCCGAGGCTGCAGGAATGTAGCTCCCTCCCGTAGGCAAAGGGGTTTGCCCCGCTTGTGATTGTAACAACTGTCTGGCAAGATCATCAGTTCGTTCTTTCGATACAATCAATTCTCTCCTCAGGGCATTTGTTTCCTGGCGGGCTGCATGTACCTCTGCTCTTAATTCCCCTAGTAGCTGGGCTAGTTGGTCAGTGTCTGAGGTTTCCATTGCGCCTGGGTAGGAAGTTATTGGAGGGCTTCGCGTTCTGTAACGCTCACCTGGTTCCCACGGAGGCGCAGATCCTGGCTGGACAGTTACCGTGTCTTCAATTGAGAAGCGCAGGACTCGGATGGTTCTCTGGACCGGACCTCCTCTTATGGAATGTCTGACTTGTAGAGTAAGGTGTCTGCAGGCGGAAGAAAAAGGGATTAATGGCTGGTTGTTGGTTGGGCTTTTCCTCCTTATTCGTTTCTTCCCTGAGGCCGCCCAAAGTCTGAATGAGCTCTCACCTTAGATATGTAAATGCTGGGCTCTCCATCCTGCGACTGATGCAGGGGCGCTGGGTTCCAGTTACTTCACTGGGTTTGCTTTAAGTCTCTTGTAGCCTCAGAGGGTCTAAAGCTGCTGAAGAAGCGATGCCGTCGTTTTCTGCACGAGCGGATGCTGGTCGGTTTGTAAAGTTCGAGAGCACCTTTTAATGAAGTCTTTGCCTTTGTTTCTTAGGTGCCGAAATGCTATATGCTGAGCATACGGATGCACGTAAGTATGAAGGTCCGTGCGTGGAGGAGCACGTAAGTAATATGCTTGCTGACAGGTTTATTCGCACCTCTTAATGTCTTTTTCTTGATTTGCAGGTGCGGAGATGCAGCAGAAGAGGAGATGGCGAGGAGCGCACAGCTCCGGTAAGTGAAAATATAATTGCGTCCAATTTCCCCCTTTTTGCACTAACCGGAGTTCTTTGTCTTGCAGGTAGAGGCCGCGGGATGCGGAAGATGCCGTGGGTTCAGGTAAGTAAGCGCGGCTGCTAAAACGTTGACCGGAGTTCTTTGTCTTGCAGGTAAAGGCCGCGGGATTCGGAAAATGCTGTGGTTTCAAGTAAGTAAGAGCGGCTGCTAAAGCGTTGCCTTTTGCTAACCTGATGTTCCTTTGCTGGCAGGTGCAGCCGGAGACTGGATCCCTGGATGGTAAGTGAAGATCTGACTTGTTTTCACAGGCTGGAGCAGAAGATGTCACAAGAAGACTGGAGCTGACTCGGTGAGCGTCCTGCTGCAGATGCAGAATAACGCGAAGCACGTTCTTCCAATCGGGTGTGGTTTAAATAGTGTTGAGGTGATTAGGTGTCTTCTTCCTCAGCCTCGCCCAAGAGAAAAAGAGTTCCTGTGTTCTAGAGTCAAGGAGTGATGCCAGCCCCACCCAGGTAAGAAAGTAGTTCCAGATTCGGAAAAATAGTCCCACCCAGCAGAAGGCTGGGGCTTCATTTTGCCAGGACTTGTGAAGGTGAGTATGCAGCATGGTCTGCTACAGGTAAGTCCACCCAAGCACCTTTATCCAAAGCATGAGACCGGCACCACTGGCGCCGGGAATGGTGATTCTTATGAGCCTGGCGCCAACGGCGCCAGGACATGGTCCAGAGGGCCCCGATAGGGGTCGGTTGGGACCAGGGGCGGGGGTTGTGAGCCTGCTTCCGGGGATGTTGGGCTTGTCCTGACTCCTTGGAAACAGTGCTCATGACATTTAGTGGCACTTGTGTCGACCATAAAGATGAATTGTTTATTTCCTATTTCAGCGCCCACCAAGGGTTCCTCATCAGGGTGGGTAGCCATGGACAGGATCGGGCATGCAAGAGCTCCTTTTGGGCTGCCCTATTCAGGATATGTGTTGGTTCCCAGAAACATGAAAGGGTTACCTCCTAGCACACTCACACCCTGATACGGTGCCACTGTCTCATTTGGGACAGCATTGCTTCTGGGCACTGTATGATTGGTTCAGTGGTACAGATTGGTTTGGGGCACCAAACTGAGCCGGCAGATGCGCCGCCTGTGGGGGTCGTGGTACTAACTGGTATATGCTTGATGGATTTCGGATGGTATGGATGTGGGCAAGGCGGCATTGAAAAATGTTGCTGTTGTTGCTCTGTACCTGTGGGGGTGTATGGATTGTTTCCCACTTCAATTCTACTTCTACACTCCCTTGCAAAATGACCCCACTTTCTGCACCCCTAACACTGAACTGGTCCCGCTCCCCCTCTCAGCCTCGTCCCTCCAAACCCACCTCTGCCACCTCTTCCCCTTAACCCCCCCTTTCATGCTGCTTATCTCCTTGGTACAACTCTGGGCACTATGACTGAGGCCTACCGTTCCACTGCCCTTCTCCTGGCCAGAGCGTGGCTATTCTTGCATCTGTGCACGCTGCTGCCTGCTCTACTGACTCCGTTTGAGAAGCTGTCGCCACTAGCCCTTCAACTCCTATTGTTGCCAATGTTTTTCTGTACTAGTTTTGCTTCCTCAGCCTGCAACCTTTGTGCTGCTTACTTTTCTCTCTCTTTGATCCACTCACAGTGGTGTATTATTATAGTTTGTATTTGAGCCCACCCTTTCGTTTCTATGCCCACTATTTTCTCAAGGGCCTTCTGTACCTCCTTGGGCAATGCCCTTTTGATAACAGAATAAAAAAGAGGAACTGGTCAGTCACACTGCTCCCCCATCTCCACCCACCACATCTAATGCACTTTCAAAATGTACTGAGCATGGTCTTTATTGTCCCCCATCGTATATTGCATTATGGACGGCAAGTCTGGAGTATCGGGGTATGTCCGCCGCAGTGCATCCCACAGATGCGCTCTGATGTTGTGACACAGTGCCCCATCATGTGTGTAAACATCTATTTTCACTCCGGTTATCCAGCCTTTACCCAAACATCTCCTGCCTAATCTCCCACGATTGCTACGAGCAACCTTTTTAGGTCCTCCACTGCTAGAGGAATCCCAGTTGTTTGTTTTCCGAAGGCATATATCCATTTCCTGGCTATCACAGTGAGGGGCAGGAGCACTTTAATCAAATTGTTTTGTCAATTTGGGCCCAAGGCACATACTACACTCTCCCAGGGCCTTTATGCAATAATGGCAACTGCATGCCCATGTCCCGTTTTGCCTTCCTTACGCCATTTCCCTTTCTCCTGGCCACTGCTGCCAGCCCGAACCTGTTCCTTAACTGTGAACTCCACAAGCTCTCTACCCGTTGGGTAACTGGTAGTGCCTCCTATTCATCCTCCTATTCATCCAAGGTGTCCCACTCCTCCTCCTGCAGCTCCCTAATAGTACCCCATCTGACTCACTGTCCCATAACCTGCACTCTGTGCCCCTCGTTCAGCACTCTTCCGCTTCTCAATGTGAACATCCTTGATCGCAGTTCTGTCTAATCTAAACAAGATGTCTCCAGCCCTACACTCATTCAGGCCACAGCTCGAGTTGCTCCCTCCATCTCCGAGAGCCCTCAACCATGCTAATTCCGCTTGTGCTGCTTCTAAATCCTCCTCTAACTCTTTATGCTGTAGAATAGCAGCCAAATGTCTCTGCAGGAAGTCCCGCCCCCATCCTTCTTATTTGCAAAAAGCCAGAAATCGCACCATGCATGACACCAGTAGTTGTGCCTATTCCGCTCAGAGCCTTCGAGAAAAGGTATCCACTAAGAAAGCCCTATCTGATGTATCCTCGTAGAGATGACAATCTCTTGGAAAAGACCCCAAAGGAATATGAAGATGAAAGAGAGAGAAGCAGGTGACGTCACATGAGATGAGCGTGACGCACTGAGAAGAGTGGCTGAAGAAGAGTATGTTTAGATCTTATGGAATCTGGTGATGAAGTAAAGAATTGAGTAAACTTTCATATGCGAAGTGCGGATTCCATGTGTGAAAAGCACTGTAGAAAATGCAAGTCGTTTAATAACTGTACAGATGCAGCAACGCAAGTAGACTAAGTAATCATAGAGGCTAGCTATACGTAGTAAATAGACTGCAGGCAGTGCCACCATTATATAGAATCTGGACATCTGTGTCACATATTTAGTAAGCTCAGAAGCACGGAGAAAGAAGGAACGAAAGCTGTGTTGCACCAAGAAAGCTGCTCGAATCCAGGAAAGACCAATGAAGGCTGTCTGGCCAGGTGTCAAAGGCTGGAGTGGCCAAGAACTGGTTATCTATCCTTAAAGAACAGTGAATGTGAGAGGCTAAATCATCCCTTCTTAAGGTGCAGAGAAAGAACACTATGAGTGCCAAGTTTATTCATTTAATACAATTAAATGCTAAGAAAAGGAGCCGAATTGCAGTTTCCTGTCACATGGACTATGGCTAAAAATAGAAGGTGGGCATGCAGCTCTAGACTTGAGATAGCATATACTCACACTCCCTCATGTTCTCAGGAGCGAGGATACTTTGCAAGGCCAAGTTCAAAGGCAATCTCCATGGCAGGAGGCATGGACGATGAGAGATGTTGGGCTAATTGGATGGGGAGACACAGTGAAAGTCCACCCACTGACAACTGGGCTACCAGTTTATGTGCTGCTAGTATGCCGAATGTTCCAAAGGAGCAATTATAGAAGGCCATATAATGAAGAGCCTTACAGTTTGATAGCCAATGGTGTACCATGTGTCAAATAATTGTTGAAGATGACTTGCACTAGGGGTGGGCATAAGTTGTCCACCTGATTTTAGAGACCCAATCACAACCCAATCCCTTATAGAAAGTATACTTAGATGATCACTATAAACCAACCACAATACCCCATAGGTTTTTCTTGTTAATCCGCGTAGTGTGACATCACGTCTGACACGTTTTTACTATATAACTGTATTTTTTTATGAATTGATTTGAGAGTTCGTGAGAGAACGATATGCTGTGTGACGTCTGTTGTAACTCCCTGTTTTAGACCATTGATATTAAGACAGTTAAAAGACAGTTAAAAGACTTTGGACCTAATTACGAGGTTGGAGGTAGCCATGCCCTTAACAAGGGCATGGCTAACCCCAAACTCGGGACCAGCTCCCGGTCCCCCGAAAGGGGGATTACCAGGCCATTCCAACCTCAGCAGGCCCGGTAATTCCCCTTGCGTGGGATCCAGAGCCAGTACATCCCCATTCCCATATGAGCCCCAATAGGGCTCAATGGGAATGGGGAGGATAGTAGCAGCAGTACCATCCATAACAGTATCGTTGCTACCATCCAGTTCTGCTCGCGGGTGCTGCTCTGCATGCCTGGTCAGACGAGAGCGGCACCCGCAAGCAGAACTCATAATGTGGTGGCAAGGCAACAACGGTGCTGGTAGCACTTCCGGCGCCGTTGTTGCCTTACCGCCACTACCATAATGAGGCCCTTTCCCTTCTTTCTGAGTTGGTTTAGTGCAAGAGATACTCTGCATCCCATCTACTGCACGAAATGTTACCTATTTAAGGGCCATACGCCAACACTAGGTAGCAGTGGTAGGATGGTTGGATCCATCGACTAAGTAACTCCAGTATTTGGACGATCAGACATCCTCTGCCATCTAGCCGGAAGATTGTGGGGTTTCCTGTGGAGAGTGGCCGAATAGAAATCTTGCAAGACGAATCAAGGCGGTAGCCAGGGTCCCTCTTTGACATAATCCCTACCTGGTTTCCACAGGTGCTCTGCGGACAGAAGGTGAAGTGTTCAGTTGGAGGAGGAGACGATACCGAAGGCCTCGAGCCAACCGAGGGAATGGTGAGAAGACTAAGGGCAATGGCAAACTAAGGGTGTAGGGTTGTGGTCATTTGAAAAGTAACAAGACTAACTGGAGTAATGGGAAATATTGTGTAAAGAGAGGAGATATAGCGCCTGAATATCCTAACCCAAGGGGGTTTAGAAGAGGTCGTCTTGCACCCCAACGGGGGTCCACAGGCTACGTATGAACAGATTAATATATGGAGATGATCTAAACTCTGTGATCAGAGTATTAATTTAAAGGTGCGAGGAAAAAAGGTGAACGCCAAGGTTTTTATGCGCAAAGTCAACTAGTCTGCCGGTTTATGTATTTGTGTTGAATTAAGGTGTCGAAGAGTGATACCAGCAATTGCGAAAGAATTGAGATAAAGTCAAGATACTATACTATCTATCTAGGGAAGTGGTTGGTACCAATCCAGAGGTAGACAAAGAATATTGGAAAAATAGAGGTTTTGAGCAGTGATTGCTGGAGCATGCTCATATTTGTTGTTTTTTGGTTAAAGTATTTTATAAAGTCTGGTGATTATTGACAGTCAATTGAGACTCATCACAATGGGAGATACTCCCCTGATGCATTTATGTAAGACATTGCCAAAGCACACTCCCAAGCTCAAACAGTATATTCCAGAATGGATGAAAGGCACAGCAGATAAGATGTTCATGCAATGGCCGCAAGGGCGGGTCAGGTCATTATCAAAAGCAGTATTGCAACACATGACCACATAATTGCATGCTGAGTACACGGGGAATAAATTGAAGAAAAGGTTAGTTATTTTAGAGCTTTGGAAGTTGTACCAGGAAGAAAGGAAGATCTACCACCCGAAGAGTGGATGCTTAACCAGTGTAAGGAGGAAGGTGTTGAGCCCTCGGCTCCCCTTGCCTCACCTGAAGTAAAAGACGCTATTATCAAAGAAGTAGGATTGTATCCTTTAAAGGAACTGAAAGCAACGACAGGGTATTGTAATCCAATATACGAACCGCCTGCTCATAGCAGTGATGATAGTCCAGAGGAGAGTAAGAGAAAAGAGGAGATCTTTAAGATCATACAAAACAAGGAAGAGAAAAGTGAGCGATCAAATGTATCGCTAGAAATAAAATGAGAGATTAAGAGATTAAGAGATGGAAAGGAGAGAAGGATAAAGTTGACGAGGTTACACTCATGCAGAATGAATGGATGGGAGGACAGATATTACTCAATCTACAGGGGAAAAGCATTGAGGAAGTAAGGCAAAGAGAAGATCAGGACAAACAGGATAGAAAAGACAGGGAACCAGAAAAAAGATTGAAGGAAGATGAACATAAGAGAAAGAGCAAGGAGCAACGAGAACAAATGAATTAGGAGGAGCAAGAGAAAACACAAGAATGGTCAGAAGAGCAAAGAAGGTATGACAACAGGCAGAGAGCAATAGAAGATAGGGACAGACGAGAGAGGAAGAAGCGCAGATATTAAAGGACAAAAAATACAAAGACGAATAGAAGAGGAAGAAAAGAGAGCAGCAACTAGGAGAGAAGAATGAAGGCAAGAGGAGGAGAGAACAAGAAGGGAGGCAGGAAAGCAAAGAGAATTAAATGAAGAGTTAGAATGTAAGAGGAGAAAAAGGGATCTTGATATTAACCTCATTCAAAAAGAGTTAATGGACCCAAATCCAGCAATACGATGGGACAGAATGGAAAAGTTCCTTCCGTTAAGGGGGCATCTAGAGTAGTACTAGATGAAGAGAACTTTGATATTGGAAGTATAGGAGACAGGATCCATAAGGCCTATAAAGAGCTAAAAGAAAGTAGCAAATCGGGAAGCCGAGGGAAGGGGATCAATCCCTAGTATTTCAAATCTGTTCAGCCTCGAACACAGAGTCTTATACTTACGCAGACTAACCTTAGATAAGGGTGAAGGGGACGAGTGTCACACTAGTTGGGGACTAGACATGTCGGATGAGGAGAGAGAATCCTTCCATGGGGAAGTGGGGGGAGGCGCATGTGCCCCTGAGGGGAGCCTGCAGATGGACAAGGAAGTAAGATGATCCGATCTAGAGCAGCCTAAGGAAAGGACGCCAGATACCATAGCGTACCCAGAGCACCCAAGAGGACAATCGTATAGTGAGAAAGGAGAATCACTGCCATATATAAGCAGGTTATGGTCACTACCAGTAAGGAGATGGTCAGGGACTATTGTCCCTGCCATGGATAGGCAGACGATGGGAGCCAATTGTAGGTTAGGGTTCACACAGTTTCCCTTATTGGAAAAAGGGGGAGTAAGACCATGGCCACAGATGGATAATGATAATTTAAGATATGTTACATTGGGTGCGGGAAAATTGATTTATGAATTAGAAAGAATGACAGGAGGAAACACGCTGGCCATAGGAGACATCAAGGCTCTCCTGGCAGCCATTCTTGGGGAAAGAGCTGATGACATATGGAGGAGAGTAGGCTATTCAAATGTGACAGTACGGAACACAGCACACAATGAAGCGCTGTTTAATATTTGCAGAGCAGATATTTGGAGGGCTCTCAGGGTACACTATCCTGACACATGAGACATGGCGCAATTATGACACGTAAGATGAAAGAAGATGAAGACCTTACTGCTTACATTCAGTACATTCAAGAGCACTGGACTCTTGAAACAAGAGAATCGTGGGGAAAAAGGGTGGCACTATTTTACCACATTTTATGTCAGGGGTTGCCAGAGTAAGTACAGAGGAAAATGAAGAAGCAAGTGGGGATGGAAGCAAAGCCATGGGCTGAAATACAGTTGACGATAGTACATCACTGTCGGCTATTGGAGGAGAAAAATAAGAAGAAATATGAGGCAAGGAAAATCAAGGAAGCTAAATTAGTTCCAAAGAAATTGTCAAAGTATGCCATAGAAGGGGCTGTATTGACAAGCAGACAAGGGCTGGGAGTACAGCAAGCAGTGGGTAAATAGCAGGCGATTAATAATTAGCGCCCGATGGACCATGTAGGAAATGGGTTCATGCCACAAGGTAGAGGCATGGGCTATAGAGGAAGGGGTGGATTCCAAAACAATCAAAGTGGTTTCCAGAAGGCACAGAATGAGAATCAGAATACAAAAGAAGAAATCAACGAAGGGGGAATAGTCAGGCGGCCTCCCCCTGTATGTTGGACTTGTGGGATGACAGGGCACATTGCACGCGTATGTGGAAGCCAAGGGTTTGTACAGAATGGCCAATTCTCAAGAGGGGGACAGCTTATCCTCCACCATATAGCACACAAACTAGGGAAGGGTTTGCCCAAGATCCAACAATGTATCAGACACAAGTGCCATGAATGCAACAGGCACATTAATCACAGCAAGCGTAAATGAACCCACCGCAAGGGCAGTTGCAGCGGTCCCCCATGCAGACACAGCAGTTTGCAAACACGGTACAGTTACTGACACCTAGAATAGGAGGCGCCACTGTGGTAGGAGTGAATACTTTCGCAGGTAGAAGGGTACAGGGGTATGCATATACCCACAATAGGACAGCTCAGAGGGCAACTTGATGTGTTTAGTACTATCAGTGACACCAGCCTCCCCAGAGGAACCTGTCATACACAACAGACCAGTCCCGCCACCATGCACCTTTTCAGATACACCAGCACACACGATTACTGTCCCCGGGTTGCAGCCCACCTCCCGAGACATCTCCTTACCTAGGGTGCGAGGGAGTCGCCATCGTCAACCAGGGCGGTCAGTGCGGAAAGTCCGACCCGGTCTGTTGCCTCGTTTCCATTGGCAACTCCCATGGAGACTGCGTTCGGGTTGGAACACCCGATTGCGGTCACTTCCTGGTTCCGCGGTGCTCTCCCGATCACGTGCCCAGAGTTCCGCTCACGTGATCGGGAGCCGGCGCACATAAAACCGGGAAGTTTGAGTTTACTCACCGCTTCACAGCTGTTTCACGACTCTGTTCGGCAATTGCAGCATTCACGTTACCTTGATACTTCGGATTTTGGACCTTGGCTTATGAATCACGGACTGGCTTGCTTACTCCTCGGATCTTGTCGCTCGGATATTGGCACATTGGACACTCGGCTTTGCTTAATGGATTGTTTTCGGATTGCCCTTTCTTGACTCTACGAATTTCGGCCACTGGCGCTACGTGGTTAACTCAAGTGCCCATTACGTTACCGTCAGGCTACAGGTACAACCGGCTATTACCATCTGGGACACGGCTGACACGGTTGTCCGGATCTACGGCGCTCCCTCGCACCAGATCCCCGACACCCCAGTATCATCCCTGTTGGGTTTAGGTAAGAGATACTTACACACTTCTTCATCTCACAGTACTGTGTTTGCCTGTGCTAACCTTACCTTCCCTTTAACAGCCTCCGGGGTCCTGGGCGTCATCAGATCCGGCGAACCAACAAACCACCTGTGGCCTCAAAGCTCGCACAGGGAGTTTATTCACTCATCCCTGTGGGTGATTTGTGGACAGAGGTCCATTACTCTTCACTACGCGGCAAGTCACGACAGAACCAAGGGTTGATGTGATGATTTTCTTTTTTAGTAGACACTTGGGCTACTCGTTCATGTATACGAGAGGGAAAATATCCAATGTCAGGAATTGCCATGAATGCTCAAGGGTTCTCTGAAGCTATGAGTCAAGTCCATGTTACTGATGAATGACCAGTCTATATAGAAGAGTGTGACATGTCTGTTCCATTATTGTATTCACGACAGACACCAGTTAACATTTTGGGAAGAGATTTGATGACAAAACTTAACATGCCGATTTCTTTTACTGACAAAGGGATAGTGTGTTCCACTCTTGGAATACACTACATAAATGTGGGCAAATTTATACTAGCATTCACAGGGCAAGTGGCTCTGCGAGGTGTACCAATAGAGCCAGAGGTTTTTCCTCATGGGATGAGCATTCTATTGACATGGCTACCTGGCTTAGTGGGAAAGACTATGATGATACCTGAAGAATTCTTGTTTAGACCACAGATACCTATGGACAAAGAGGGGGGACAGACCATCCTTCGAGAATAAGAAGCAGCCATAGTTCAAAGGGAAATGGCGATGCTTGAAGGAACGGATGATGAGGGTAGACCAAGGAGAACAGTGATAGCCATCGACGAAGGGTGCAGGAAGACTGACATTACTGATGATGACATATTTAGAGATGATCCAACAGATGATGAAGTAGTGTTATTTATGAGCATCACATATTAGATAAGAATAGAGAAGAGGGAAATCCCACAGTAAATGGCAATAATGTGGCAACGTCCATCATTTTTTGATGAAGACTTGGAGAAGGCGCCAAGTTTCTTATGGACTACAGGCCCTCATGATCCCTTCAATAGGACTATTGAAGGGAATAGGGGAAGTTAAAATAAAGCTGAAGCCAGGGGGCGATTTTACCTCCCTTGCAACACAATAACAATTTGAAAACACTAAAATATCAAACCAAAACAATAAACTAAAATAGCAACCACTACTTCATCTTATTCTCCCACCCAGGATTTGTTGGGAACATCAATCTGAGTTCTGTAATTATACAGAAACCGTAATTTTGTATTCTCTTTTTCACATTTCAAAATATGGCACCATCTTCTTCCCTGACTCAGAAAGGGTCCAGCTCCTCTATTTCTCTTCTCATATACTTAGAATAATAAAAACAACAAAAAGAACCACCACCAGGTGCTCTTTACACACTCCTCATCCATGTGTTCACTCGAGCTCCTCTATCAGAGGGTCCCAATAACGGCCTAAACCCTCCTAGGAACCATGCCCCGCTCGAACGAGCAGACAGGAATTCTGCGAAAACAGCACCTGTATGCCACTACGGGTTACACGCTTGGGACTGATCACTGCAGGTGGGTGTGGCCCTTACAGATGTGCGGCCAGGAAGCCTCCGTCTTTGCAGAAAACCTGGGTTCACGTTGGGGTCACCAAAAATGTAGAGAGACCCCTCAAGGCACACACCAGAGAAAATACGACTCGCTATGGAAAAAGGCGAGCACATCTCTTGCAAGGAGAACAAGGTTTAATCTCACAGAAATACAAATATGTGTCAAGAAAGAACTCTGCCGCCACAGTGCTCTGACGAAATCAACATGAGCAATAGTTATTAAAGGTAACAAGCATCACGACTGACGTGCATCACATAGTTTACAAATCCAAGTAGCTGGTTGGTGCGACCCTATACATAGATGGCCTGTGCCATATGGGAAACCGTTTCTTTGGTCCCAGCTTCTCCTGTCCGTCTTCTTCCATGTGGGGTTCTTCATCATACGTCATCAAGCGTGAAGCTCCTAATTGGCAATTGTTAATCCAATTCAGTGCATCTCCTATCTGTGGCCTAATGTGCATGTGACACTGCAGACATGGCTGCAGAGGCTACTTTCGAGGTCACGATAACTCTAAACCCGTGCTCGATCCCAGACACATTAGCGCTGTTCCAGTTCTTCTCAGCCCAAGCTTAAATTTGTTACTTTCTGTCTCTAGCCCCTCGCAGCACAAATCACAGGGGTCCAGGATATTCTGCATTGATCTTCCTGATAAATTAGCAGTCTAACAGTTTTATGGTCGGTGGTCTGGGGCTGGCTGGTACACTGGAATGCTGGGGTCTTGGGTGACATTGGCATCTGGGCACTGTAACTTAGGATTTGAACTGGTGTAGGTCGGAGGCTCGTGCCCTCCTTCTGCTGGGATAACTTTCCACAGGGAACTCCCAGCCACCTCATGACCTTGCAAGGCGCATTCCTTCTGAGATACAAGTTCTAATAGTATGAGACAATTAGAGGTTTATGAATCTCTGCAGGCTTTGTCTTTCCCACGGCTGCCCAGGCTACCACCCAACCCTGCATGCACACACATATCACTATGTTTTGGGTCCAGGCCTACTGCCAAGGCTGCAATGCGGCGCTAGGCCTCAATTTCAGAAATGGCTGCTCTTTTCTAAGCTGGTGTCTCACTCCCTGTGCAATCTACACCCAAACCTATAATAACCTGCCCATATTGCAGCTTCTATGGACACCCCCTATCGCTCTATAACCTTCCCAAGCACCTACGACACACTCTTAGGTCTCCACCTCATTTGAAACCTCCTGGGGGCCTGGGACGTCTGTCAACGCTCCCCAACACTCGCCATCCCAAACCCCATTCTTCACTCCGCTCCAAACGCCATTATAGCTGCACCTCTTGCTCTTATCCCGCCAGTCTAATATCATCTACCCAAACCATTTCCCTGAATCTACTTCAGCAACAACCTCATCTATCTCTTTTCACTCTAATGACCTCACCCGGAGCATCTGGAATGACAAATCCTTCTACAATCAAACCTGCTTACTCATGAATCCTTTCTTTCCTCACCACCCCAAATGCTTAGGGATGGTTATCAAGAAATCCTGTTTTAACGCTCATGATACCACCACCCTGGCAGCCCTTCATGCTGATTTTGCCTCTTTCTTTTGTTCCCCTAGTCTCTCCGTAAAATACAGTGGTGTTAGTCTCAAGATCATGAAGGACGGACACACCATTGGCAACCTTTCCCTCCCTGATTTCACTTTCACCTCCTTTGAGCATATCTTGGACAACTCCTCTCTCCACCCCTCTTACTATCCTCCTCATCTAAGAACCACCTGACACCCGCAACCTCTTATTCTCTTATCCAGCTGATGTGCTTGCCATCATAATAGTTGGCCCCTCCAATGTGACTATGGCTGAACAACTCCACATTGACTGCACCCTCTCGGATAACTCACTAGTCCACCTACACAGCCTTCTGACCCTCACTCAAGGCAATTATTTTGATCTTAAGTTCCTATCTTCCACCCTTATCTAATCTGCTCTCATGATTTCCCTCTCCCTCTCTGGCCTTTCTCTCATTCATTTCACCATCTCTATTCCTCCACCAATCTACCCCTTTTATCACCAAGCATAACTTCAAGCACGACTCCATGGTTGCCTACCTCGACCAAGTCAACATCTTGCTTCAAGCTCTGTCTCCTAAACTCACTCACTTCTCACAACTAATCTTTACCAAACTCACCTCTGCACCGTTTACCCCCTTCAATAATCACTAGCCTTCCCACTCCTCCCCCCCCATCTGTGTCTCAACCATGGAACTCCACTCCATCTAGCTGTGTAGAACAACAATATGTTGCTAGAGAAAAGAGTGATCCCCCGTTCTTCTCACTGTCTACAAAGACTGTCTTCTGATACTGACCAATACACTTGAAACAATTCAACTCTACCATTAACCTGATCTTGTTTCCTCTCGCCGATCGCACCATCACATACTATCTATGACCCTCCAGGCCATGCTTTACCCCTTAGGATCTGCTCCATTTCCTCATCTCTCCCTGTTTTTGCTTCCATCTTTTCCACTTACATCACTAAAATATAGACATCTTGGCCACACTTCTATCCCTCCTATCTCCTTTCTGATTCCCCCTGCTCTTATCTCCCCCCATTTCCCTCTCTATCTCATGGCCCCCTCACCTCTCCTACTGAACCTCTACACATCCTTCATCCTCCCAACCCAAACAACACTCCAAATGACCCCTTTGCTCCACAAATGGTTAAGGGACTTGCACCCATCAACTTTGCTCACCTCTCTGCCTTATTCAACCTCTCTCCCAGAACTGGTATCTTGGTATCTCCCCAGCCTGTTACAAAACAGCCCCAGTCAGAAATTTCATAAGAAACTAAGTGCTGACCAACCAAACCTCTTTAAACAGAACTGTCTCTCTCCTTCCTTACCACCATAAAATCCTCAAAAGCGTTGTCTTCAACTACATAGTCATCTATCTCAAGGTATACTCAGTTACTGACCTCTTCCAAACCGGATTCCAATCCAAACAATCCACCATGTCTGTGTTCATATATGTCATCAATTGTGCGGACCCAACCAAACCTCATTAAACCGAAATGTCTGTCTTCTTCCTTACCACCCTAAAATCCTCAATAGCGTTGTCTTCAACCGCATAGTCATCTATCTCAACGTATACTCAGTTGCTGACCTCTTCCACACCGGATTCCGATCCAAACACTCGACATGTCTGTGTTTATATATGTCATTGATTTTCTTTCCACTGCCCACCACTCTCACATTTCCATTCCATCATTCCAGACCTTTCCGCTGCCCTTGACACTGTGGATCAACCCTCCCTACTTAACACTCTTTCTCTCCTTGGGGTCAAGGACATCATACTCATCTGGGTGTCCTATCTCTCTGGCTGCTCCTTCTCCATCTCATCTGACACAACCCCCTTCACCCCAAACCTCCTCCATTTGGTGTCACTCAGGGATCAGTCCTAAGCATATTCTTCTTCACCTTCTGCCTCGGCAAACTCATTTCCTCCTTTGGCTTTAATTATCACCTTTTCACTGATGATACTCAGATATTCCTCTCCTTCTCCACTTCACCTTTGAAATCTCGGGACACATGATCAACTGCCTAACAGCCATCTGCCAACAGATGGCTCTATGCACCCTTATGCTAAACTCTTTAAAGATGGAAGTAATTTTTTTCCCTGCCTCAAACGCAAACTCCACTCTCCCATCCCTCCGCCTGACCTCCTCACTTCCTGGCCCACTGGTCACAACCTTGCAATCCTCTTTGAAAGCCACCTATAACTCTACCAGTTCATCACACTGATTGACAACAAAGCCAAACTCAATCTCCTAAACAATAGAAAAATCTGCCCACACCTCAAACACCACAGACCTATCCAAACTAACCACTAAGCCCACCTCTCCTGAATTCTGCCCTCATGATTACTCTATGTGATTTATAAATATGTAAATCCTGGCCTCAATCTGTTATTGTTAAAAATATTGTTATGCCCTCCAGTCCCGGCCCCTGGTATATGCTCCTACTGTAATCCCTTCTCCACACAGTAAACCTCATTCAATCCAACATGCTCTTAGGTGAAGGCACTTTACCCCAAGACTGCCTTTGCTCTCTGTTAATGCCTACTTTGTTAGTCATTTATGTACTAAATGGCACTCTGTTCTCAAATATAAATACAAAACATAGGAAAATATAGTAGTAGATCTTACATTTTAGGCCTCATTACAAGTTTGGCAGTAAATCCCCTGGAAATACCACCAAATGGAATTACTGTTACTGCCACTTGGCCCAGCAGATTTACTGCTGGATTACAAATCGTAATAGACGGTGTTAGTCCCCATTTATTGGAGTCCATAGGATTACATGGACATATTGGTGGCATTACTGCTGGCGGTAATTCTGCCGATTTTGCCGATTTTCAGCTAAGTGGCAGATTTACCTCCTGCTTGTTGCTGGGGGTGAATCTTCCACTTCACCGCCTAACTTGTAGTACGGCGGTGAGGTAATGCAGTGGTTACCACTCCATTTCCGCCAATTTATACTGCACCGCTGTAGTCCTAATTCGCCTGTTTTTGTTATCGTTTTGAACAATGAGCATGCATAATTGCAGCCATTTGGAAAGGTGGTCACTTGCATTCAAGACATTTAAAAACAGACAAAAGCATTGAGCACTGGGGAAAATGTTGAAACCAGCTCACATGGCTGCACAAGCTTGGCTTTCCTATATTGGACCACTTATTTCATATCTTTTGTTTTCTTTTGTACCTGTCTAATTTGTTCAAACATGATGATGTAATTGTAAAACAGTTCAGATCATACAAGTTTACATTGTTTAAAAAATGTAGAGTACTGGTGCAGAGGTTTGAACCTAGCTCACAAGGCTGATCCCTTATTAGTTTTGGCTATTCGGTAGCACTGTGAGCATTTTCTATAAGCCAACAGTAGTGGCATGGTAAGTGAAGGTAGGAGAAGGAAGGCTGTAAGAAGGAACACACAGACGGTGGGTGTTGATTGATTTTTTATCCACCCATTGGCCACTAGTGGCCATGCTAGTCCTATAGCCATTTCCCCCTCCCACGGCCTGCCACCCCTCCATCTAAAATAACCCCCTCTCTGGTATCTCTATGGCACGAGCCCAGTGATTTTAAGGGGATGCCAATGTTATTTCTAAGCAGTCTTCGGAAAAGTAATGGCTTGCAGCTATAAACCGGCTCCTGGTGTGATAAATATGTGTTAACCAAATGTATCCTCAGCCACTTGATTTATATGCAATATGTGTGTCTTTGTATCTGTACCTTGCTCTAAATTTCAGTTAAATCTAGAATGTACAAATCCAAAAGTTTAGTCGCCTGTATGTGCATTAGGTAGGCATTTACCAGACATATTACACCCAGATACCAGACATATTTCGCCCAGATAATAACACCATTTGCCAGCTGTTGCCATTTTACGGCCATATAGTGCCATTATGGCAGTTTCAGAAAAATGCTCACATCATCCCTACACAAAGGCCCAAACTGTTGACTTTGGCAATGTGTGTTTTCACAGTTCCTGATTATTTAACAATATCATCAATGCTTTGGTTATGAAGCTACTAGTAGTATGCTATGTCAGCTTTCCCACAGCACACCATGTCACTATGCACCAGGACAGCAGGTAATGCAACATATTGGGTATGGAGAAACCTTGTGCATGGTCAGTGCAATTTGGATATAGCACCACAGTGGGTAGAGAGTGAAGAGGAGCAGTTAGTTCTCTTTTAGGTATTTCAAGTATGCAGAATAAATAAATGTGTGGGAGGTGGCACTCTGAGATGCAGGGTATCGTATCATAGTAAAGAGCACATTGCGTGTTGGTGGTGATTGACAAGTACTATAGTAAACTGAAAATGTTCTTGGTAATCAAGGCATCGCTACATAATTTATACTTATTTATTTATTTTTTATTTTTTATTTATTTGCATTTAATCTGTTTAGATTTTTACAAAGACGTTTTGTTCATTGAAGGGGAGTGTTTAGTGTTTTTACTATGCGTTCTCAACGTTCTCGACGTAGACCACGAAGGACAGGATTTTGCAAAAGAAAGAAAAGACTTCAGGCAGAGGAATAGTCCTGGTATCATCCTCGTCTTTTGGTTGAGATGGCTATTTCTGTAAGCTACTCCTGTAGGTTTTGGGAGGCCTTCTCCAAGGCGATGATTAGAAGTTTGGTCGCTGCTATTAGCCATCTAGTTTGGGCTCCTGTAATAAGACGATTCCACCAAATGTTTTTGTCGACGACGTAAGAGGTTATAAACAGGGGGCCGAGGAAAGCTTTTCTTTCTTGGTCTACTGTCTGGCAAACCATCAAGAGGTGCCTGATTGATTCTGTAGATTGTGGATCTTTACAAAGTCTACATGATTTTTCTTCGGACGCTGTACGAATTGCTAAGATTTCTTGGGTCGGTAGGAGGTTTAAGCGAGCTTTCAGTAGGATTTTCATTAGCCATTTACAGGGTATTTTGTGCAGTATCCCATTGGCTCTTTGAGTTTGTTGAAGACTGGTGGTAGGTGGGCTAGAAGTTTATTCGAGACTGCTTTCTCGTTGGTTTTTATCCAGTCGAGCCATTCCATTTTTGCTTTTATTCTTAATGGATTTTGGATTAGTTCTTCTTCAGAGCACGATATTTCTTGCAGTGTGAGCTTTTGAGTATTGGCCCAGTCGTTTAGAAATGTGTTGGTCCCTTTAGCGATTTCCACTGCAATCATGTGGTATATTTCTAGGCTCTCTGGGTTCTGGATTTTTCTGAAGAGTTGGATGGTACTCTGGGCTACCACTGCCTCTAGGGAGAGTAGACCTAGTTCACGTCTTATTGCTGCAACGGCTGTGGATTTAGGTAGGCCTAAAACTGCTCTCCAAATGAAGCCTTCCAATTTAGTCCATAGAGTGGATGGGATTGCAGGGGTTGCGTCCATGCCATACGTTAGTGATGGAATTACTTTAGACTTGTAGTACTGGATGGCCGGCAGTAGGCTATATTTGCCGTATTTTCTGTCGACTGCCCGCAGTTGAGCAGTTAGGTTTTTGGTCTTTGTCCACAGGGTTTTCTACATGCTCACACCTCTCTTCGAGCTGTCAATTTCAACTCCCAAGTATTTGAATGTTGACACGATTTTGATTTTGGACTGGTCAAGGTACCATTTTAGGGTCTCTTTCTTTTTGTTCCCCTGCTTCTGGAGAATCAGTATTTTTGTTTTCGATTTATTGATCTCAAGATTATTCTCCTTTGTGTAGTGGGCTAGGTTGTCGAGTTGGCGTTGAAGGCCCACCTGTGTGTGATCCAAGATGATTAGGTCGTCGGCGTATAAAAGTCTGATGACCCTGGTATTTCCGATTTTCGGTGGAAATGATCGGATCGACTCTTGCGAGTCTTTGAAATCACCAAGGGAAGAGATGAAGAGTGCTGGAGCCAATGGACACCCTTGTTTAGCTCCGCGATGAGATGGTATGTGGTTAGAGAGTAACCCTTGGTGGTTCAATCGAACTGACACACTGGTGTTGGAGTGAAGGGCAATAATCGGTTCGAGAATTTCATTGGGGCAGTTCCACTTCTTCAGTTTGTTCCACAGTTTTTGCCTGTCGACTCTGTCGAAGGCCTGCATTAGATCCACAAAGGCAAGGAAGATTCTTGGAGCGCCTAGCAAAACTTTTTCTTTAAGAATGTTTAGGATCATTATGTTGGCACCGGTGCTTGCGTTCTTCTGGAATCCCGTTTGAAGAGGGTCCATGGCCGGCGAAGATCGTGCCCAGTTCTGGAAGTGGGTCAACAGGATTGTTCCAAAAACTTTGCCGATGACGTCCAGCAATGCTATGGGTCGATAGTTGGAGGGATCTTCTCTGATGCCTTTTTTGAAGATTGGGACAATGACTGCTTGAATCCAAGAGGTGGGGATTATCTTGTGTTCTTTGCAGTCTTTGAATATCATGCTCAGGACGGTTGACCAGGCATCAGGATGTTGCTTTAGGTCAGAGTTTGCTTGACCGTCAGGACCAGGTGCTCGGGACAATTTCAGTTTATACTTATTTATTTGAATAGATACATACAGGGAAACAAGATCTTTTGGTCATAAAGGAGTATACAAAAGGTTGTATAGCAGATAAACGGGAGGTAGTGAGAGTCTTATAATGGGGAGAGTTTGAGTGGCATGATGACCGGGTTTGAGAAGAGGTATATTGAAACGATACCAGGAAAAATATGATGGACAAACTTAGGACAATTGTCAGCAGGTGGGCAGTGTAGCCTTCTACTCATGAACTGTGACCTCAAACTATTAAATGCTAGAGTAGCGGGGAAAAGAGCGGCAAGAGTGAGGGAAGTAGCGAGGAAAGGTGTAGGTAGTAAGGCTGGAGGGGTGAGTCAAGAGCACAACTCAGAAGCGGGGAGGTGGGCTTTCAACTTGCTTTTCAATACATTGATCTGGAATGTGTTTCGTATTGCAGAGGGGAGGGAGTTCCAAGTAAGTGGAGCAGGAAGAGTCGAAATCGCCTGTGGTATATATAAAAATATATCACCTCTAATAACAAGCATACATGATCCATACACATGTGTAGAGCATCCAGACGGGCATCCAGAGGATTGTTGCCTGCTAACACCAAAGAGCAAAACAGATATAAAAAACACAACAGGTGCATTTGAAGGACACACGTTTACCAAATGAGGTACACTGGCACAATAGGCAGTTAACGGATATATATTACACAGCCACGGTAGTGGCCGTGTAGTTATGGTTAGGTTGCTGTTTCCATAGGAAGAGCACTTTTTGGGCAGCTTATAACTCCACTCCTCCTGGACGAATCCTCACCAAACTTTGCAGAAAGAGTATCTGGGCCACTCTGAATTCTTTTGTAACGTTTGGTTATGTTTGGTTCAGGGGGGGAAAAGTTATAGGGGGGTCCCAAAACGTCTTTTTTTCCCCATAGACTGAATGGGGAAAAAACTTTTCACATCTCTACAACCTAAACCGCTGGACGGATTTTCACCAAATTTGCGGTAGGAGCAGGAACTTGGTCTCGAAAGCGTGCTTTTGTACATTTGGTGACAATCCGTCCACTACTTTTCTTTAAAATGACCAAAAAGTAGGTCTAAACAAATTAGTGATATCTATGTCCGCTCCGCGGTCACACTTTCCTGTTCGCTCCGCGGACAAGATACTGATTGGCTAAGGGGCTGGCGTCATGACCGCGGACACGCGACATCTCTGCCGATTGGCTGCAGTGAGACGTGTTGTGCGTCAGATTGTTTGGATGCGCCCGACATCTTGGATCCGCCGACAGCGCAGCGGCGACCAACGGCAACATGCTATTTTGAAACCTATTTTGCTGTGTCATAGTTCTTGGGTAGGTTCACACAGTAAGAGATGGATGAAAAACTATATTTGTTCAGGCGGTAGGTGTTAATGATATATTCTCTATGCACGCCTTGTTCGGAATGTTTGTTCTTACAGAAAATGAGGATTTTAATAGGGTTACTATTTCAGTCCGTGCTGCGCACAGGCACTTTCAAACTGTTCAAAGGACACCCGTGGTGTTAGCGAACATTGAAATTGAGTACATGTCGTTATCACATTATTTTTTCCTATGGGCGTGCTATTGATTAGTACGCCGCCATGGGTGTGACATGCTGCGGTAGTTGTGGCCAGGGCCTAGAGTCCTGGGTACAAAATGAGTGCATGCTACAGTTATAATCGTTGTAATGTGCTGCAGTGGTTGTGGCCAGGGCCTAGAGTCTTGGGTGCATGGCCGTAGGCCGTAGGCCGTAGGCCATACTTCCTAGACTCTAGGTCTTGGCCACAACCACCGCAGCATATTACAGAAATCGATATAACTGTAATATTGCTTATGGGTCAAATGGTTGTGGAGAGTGTGTAAAGACTTGGCTGCCGTAGGCCATACTTTAAAGACTCTAGGCCCTGGCCACAACCACCGCAGCATATTACAGAAATTGATGCAACTGTAGTATTGCCTATGGGTCAAATGGTTGTGGAGAGTGCGGAGAGACTTGGCTGCATGGCTGAAGGCCATGTACCCAAGAACAAAGTTATACGCACTGGAGGTATAAGCCACTTCACACCCATACATTGAACTGTGTATGGACATACATCTAAGACTTTAGGCCCTGGCCACAAGCACTGCTGCATATCACAGCTACAGATACGCCTGTAGTATTGCACATCACTCACAGAAAATGAGGGTTTTAATAGGGGTACTATTTCAGTCCGTGCTGCGCACAGGCACCTTGAAACTCTTCTAAGGACACGCGTGGTGTTAGCGAATATTGAATTTGAGTACATGTTGTTATTACATTATTTTTTCCTATAGGTGTGTTATTGATTAGTACGCCGCCATGGGTGTGACATGCTGCGGTGGTTGTGGCCAGGGCCTAGAGTCTTGGATGCATGGCCTTAGGCCGTAGGCCGAAGGCCATACTTCCAAGACTCTAGGCCCTGGCCACAACCACCGCAGCATGTCACACCCATGGATACACCTGTAATACAGAAAATGAGGGTTTTAATAGGGGTACTATTTCAGTCCGTGCTGCGCACAGGCACCTTGAAACTCTTCTAAGGATACGCGTGGTGTTAGCGAATATTGAATTTGAGTACATGTTGTTATTACATTATTTTTTCCTATAGGTGTGTTATTGATTAGTATGCCGCCATGGGTGTGACATGCTGCGGTGGTTGTGGCCAGGGCCTAGAGTCTTGGATGCATGGCCGTAGGCCGTAGGCCGAAGGCCATACTTCCAAGACTCTAGGCCCTGGCCACAACCACCGCAGCATGTCACACCCATGGATACACCTGTAGTATTGAATATCGATTAGATGGTTGTGGGGAGTGTGTACAGTGTTGGGTGCATGGCCAAAGGCCATGCACCCAAGAACAAAGTTATAAGCAGTGGAGGTATAAGCCACTGCACACCCATACATTGTAATATCAATGGACATACAGGTAGGAGTCAAACCTCTGGCCAGAACCACTGAAGCATACCACAACTATCGATACACCCGTACTACCACACATCACTCCGGTGGTTGTGGGGAGGATCTGCAGTCTTCGGTGCATGGCCAAAGGCCATGCACCTGAGAACACACTTGTCAACTCCAAAACTATAAGACAACATGGATTTTACATGGTGCGGTGGTTGTGGGCAGGACGTATACTTTTGGGTGCATGGCTGCAGGCTGTAGGCCATACACCTAAGACTGTAGACCTTGCCCACAAGCAGTGCAGGATATCTCATTCATACATCAAACCCACAAATTCGATTATGTATCTGGTAGGTGTGGGCAGGGCCTAGAGTCCTGGGTACAAATTGAGTGCATGCTACAGTTATAATGTTTCATTGTATGGGTGTGTCACTCATTTATAAGGGACCATGGGTGTAATATGCTGCAGTGGTTGTGGCCAGGGCCTAGAGTTTTGGGTGCATGGCCGTAGGCCGTAGGCCATACTTCCAAGACTCTAGGCCCTGGCCACACCACTGCAGCATATTACAGAAATTGATACAATTGTACTATTGCTTATGGGTCAAATGGTTGTGGAGAGTGTGTAGAGACTTGGCTGTATGGCCGAAGTGTTGTTACAAGCCACAATGGGTGTGATATGGTGTGGTAGTTGTGGCCAGGACTTCCAGTCGTTGGTGCATGGCCAAATGCCATGCACCCAAGAACAAATTATAAGCACTGCAGTTGTAAGCCGCTATGGATTTTATACACTGCATACCCATACATTCAAAAATCTATGGCCTTACACCCAAGTCTGTAGCCACAACTACTGCAGCATATAACAGGCATAGGTACACTCGTACTATGAAACATCATTCAGGTGGTTGTGGGGAGGGCGTAGCGTTTTGGGAGCATGGCCAAAGGCCATGCTCCCAAAACCAACTTTATAAGTAGTGAAATTAGAAGCCACAATGCTTCTGATATGCTTTGCTGTTTCTGGCTAGGACCCAGAGTCTTGGGTGCATGGCCAAATGCCATGCACCCAGACTGAAGTGATAAGCAGTGAAGTTATAAGTGAACATGGGCATGGTGTGGTGCTGTGGTTGTGTGCATGTTCTAGTGTCTTGGTTACATGGCTACAGACCATGCACCCAAAACTAAACTTAGAAGTAGTGAAATTAGAAGCACCATGGTTTTGATATGTAGCGATGGTTGTGGGTAGGACCTATAGTGTGGGTTGCTTGGCCGTAGGGCATAGGTGGCAGGTTATACATCAAAGATGCTAGGCCCAGGCTTCAGCCACTGCACCATATTACTGCTATAGATTAGCCATGTTGATTCGCATATGTATGAAATGACTGTAATTATACTTACTGTTTAATTTGTGCAGAATGCATATATGTTTTACCTGACTGCAGTACTTGGCAGACCTAGCCTTTTTTAATGTGTGTGATAAAAGAAAAAAGCATGTTAGTGTTTTCATTTTATGAAGACTTATTACATTGCATAATAGACAGTTTAGCTTTTTTTTACCCTCATATTTAGTTTACAAACCAGTGTACTGTGCATTTTGCTCAGTTTCTGTGTATGTTTTTGAAATCCTTGGGTCTGGGGGAAAAAACCTTTAATTGCTATGCTACAAACTATTTCTTTGCTTTCTTTGAGTGTTTCCTTGTTCTTTCTGATTATTGTTATGTTTGTTGCCTTGTTGCTATTTTAACAGCAGTTAGATACCAGTTGGCGTATTATAACTGTGCATTTGTTGTTATGCTTCTGTGGTATTCATTTATCTGTGTTGTTGTTATAGACTCTTGGGCAGTTAGATACCTGTTGGCGTATTCTAACTGTATGTAGGCTTTCACTTCATTTTTTGGTAATGTTGAAGTACACATTAGTCACTAAATTTTGGCTTTAAGAAGATTAAATACACATTTGTAAGATTAGCGGGCAATCTCTGCTTTAGAGTAATGGTGCTATCATCACATTCCACCCATCCACATTTCTTTTTAATGTATGCAGTGTAGTGACCTGCATTGGTTGTAGCTCCTGCATGGTAGATTATACCTACTGTTGTAAAGGTTTTTTTTCCAAGTGACACTTGACCGTGTGTGAATCCAGTCAGCTTGCAGTTGTTTTTCGTACCATCTGCATTATAACGTAGCAGCATAAGTATTATGTACTTACTATGCGTTTGTATCAGTAAGGTGGAGCGATTGTCTGAATTGCACATAGTACATAATCTGGCATGGTTTGCATTCTGTACCAGTTGCTGAAATGGAATGGATTCACAATTAGGTATGGGTACATACACAAATCGCTCATTTGGGATTTGTTCCTGTATGACATTGCTACAGAGAGTGCATGCATGTTTCCACATGTATGAAATCTGGAAGATTTCATTTACAGGTATGCTTTTGTTTTCCAGTACTTGTAGTAAGTTCATCAGAAATTCTTGTGGATATTCTTGTGCGTTTATAGTGAATCTCACCATTCCAGCACAGTAGTAAAATTCTTGTCTTATTCCGTAAACACTGTAAGTGTTGTCAGGATTGTTTGTTGCGTTTATATGAACGACTAACATTTGCAAACACAATTGGTCTGTACTGTGTAAGTAAATATTGTTAACAATTGGTGGCAATTGAAATAGAATATTAATTGCTAAATTTGCATAGCAATTTACACCAGTTTTATTTGAAAATTTGAATGGACCAGCTAGTTCTTTCTTTGAAGAAGTACCTGGTTTACTTTCACTAATAGGTTCTTCTTTGCTTGTGGTAATTGATGAACCTTTTCCTTCTTTTGTTTTCTTTGAAGGATTTGCGGTCAGATTCTATTGCTTTTCTGATTGAATTTTTTTTCTTTTACCACGTTTTAATTTTTCTGGAACAGGATATTGTTTCAGATGGGGGGTGTACAGTGAACGTAGTCTATTGTATTCTAAAATGCAAGGAATATCAGCGGTCACTTTACTTGCATCAAAGTTGATGAGAAATAGACCGTCAAGTGTACGTAAGCGTGATAGTGCTACGTAGCTCATGCCTTCTTTAAAGACTGTGTTTCCTATATCTATCAATGCTTTGTCTAGGGTAAGACTTTGGGATTTATGAATGGTGACTGCATATGCAAGAGTTAGAGTAAATTGTTCTTTACGTACATAGATGTCTTTGAAGAGAAGGAATCGAGCAGTTGAGCACCCTATCCTTTTCACTTCTGAAAGTTTGTCAAAGCGAATATTGACAAACTGAATGTTGTTGTCACGTGGGTATGATTGAAAGCCAACAACCTACCCAGTGCCCTATTGACTAGCCCTTTCTCCACGTCAAGGTTACGTTTAAGCATTACTCTACAATTTGAGGATAATTGTAATACTTTTTCCAACCCAGCTGTGTTGGATATTGAATTTTCTAAACTACTTAGTCTTGTTGTGGCTTGCTCACACATGGGTAGTGTCATGCCATGTACGTCTAGTTTGTCTGTGGCTCAAATTTCAATTATTGGTTGCATTTCTTTATTTAACGTTGTTTCATTGAATTTGACACAGGTTGCAAGAGTTGGCATTAAGGCCATACAATTGACATTTTTGTGCGCTAATTGTTCCATAACATCAGTAGCACATGCATTATCGCCATAAAGTGCATGAATGTGCCGGTTTTTCAATATTGCTTGTGCTTCCTGAGATAGTACACCAACTGTAATACTTTTTAGGATGTTGGCATAAGTGAGATCTGCAGATTGCCGCATGTTTTCTGTTAATTCTCGGTATTGGAAATGTTGCCAAAGGTTGACATTTCCTATGCTGCCAACAGTTTTACGGCACAGTTTGTGTCCTACGGTTTTAAAAATAGGTTCCCCTTTCACTGGTGTCAATTGTAGAAGATCTCCGAAAACAATAATGTGTTTCCCTGCAAAGAGTTCTTCATAGTTTGTTTTAAGTACTTCTTGCAATCTGAGGTGAATCAAAGCCAACATTAGGTTGGAGACCATGCTCACTTCATCTATTAGCAGCATTTTCATTTGCTTTAATACTCTGCGTAGTTTCATTGCAGCTTCTGCAGAAAGTTTGTAGTAGTCTAATTTGTTTTGGTGTTCTACTGGAAGAAGTAGTAATCGGTGTAAAGTGACACTGCCTATGTTTTAGGCAGCTAAACCTGTGGGGGCAGTTACAACAGCTGATAGTTTGTTGTTTGTCAATTGCTGAAGGAACTTGCTGATGATTTTGATTAAGAATGTTTTTCCTGACCCAGCTTCACCACTGACGTACAGCAGTATTGGTTTGTAATTTTGGCAGGTACATTCTTTATTTTCGTGTTGTACACCATGTGCAAATTGTTTTGTTACGTCTTCAAAAATGGTGCGCTGATCTTTGTTAAGTTTTGCTTGTTGTACAGTTAAGTCTTCTATATTTTCTTGATACTGACACATGGTGTTTTCCACTTCTGTCATAGCTAATTCTGCCACATTTGCTATTAATGGCTGTCCTAGTGGTTCTTGGCTTCCTGCTACAGAAGGTTGACTACTGTCGGAAGAGTCCTTATCTAGTTGGGCCTGAAGTTCTTCTTCGTGTTGCTGTTCATTGTGCAACATGGCTTTGTACTGCGTGAAGTTCACATCGGTGATAGTGCTTTCATTTGCTTTGAAAGAATCTTCATAGCAGTCATAGTTATCTAGTGTCTCTTCCTCTTTTCTCCATGGTTTAAAATGTTGTAGCAGAGACATGTAATATAGTTCTTTCTATTGAGGAGTTTTTAATGACAATTTAACATGATTAATTAAGTTTCGTTTTGTAAGCTTCACTAAGCTGCCTTCACAGTCTGTGACTCTATATCTGCCTTTGCTTTCATCGGGTTTTATATTGTTTTTGTATGCAAAGTTTTCAGCTATGTGGTATAGACACATGCTTTCCAAAGTGCTACTCCTGTTCGGATAGTATGTGTCCAGTATATTGTTTCTTAAAATGTCTTGGCTGTTGGGATCATTTCTGGCAATTGTTTCAATGTCCTCATATGATCTCAGAACTCTTTTTCTAGATTTAGCAGGACCAAGACTTAGCCATACCATAGCCAAGCAGTACCAGTTAAACTATCTGCCGCTTCATAGGCGCCACATTCTCTATGAGAGAGCATTTTTATGCCTAGGCTGTACAATTTCTGAGATAGTGTTTTGTCTGATGATAAGTCATCCCAGAGTTCTTGAAGCTCTGTTTTTTCTGCTTTTGTTAAGTAGGCTGTAACATATTGTGCAACAGCAGTGAAATCGTCTGCAATGTACTGCACATCTATGTTTGCATTCCATAAGAGGGCAATGATTGCATTGTAATCATTGATATATTTACATTCTTCGGTTCTTTTTAGGTAGTACGTGTTCTTAGGTGATTTACCTTTCACACTATGTCGAACTGAAGACATGAAGTTGTTCACTTCACCTGTTTCTGTAACTGGTCTAGGGAAACCAAACCGGCATTTGGTGTAGTATTTCCCTTTGCTTTTGTATTTGCACCGACAATATTTGCCTTTTGCCATTTGTGTCTTTGAAATTGTAAAATCTGCCCGTGCAGGTCACTATGTGTCCGTTGTGAAGGGATTTCACAAGTGACATATTTTTTTATGAACTGCAAAACAGTGGCATCAGTGTCGTGACCAAATTTAGGTGCACCTTTGATCCATAACAGCACGTCAATATGTGGTGCTCCTCTCGCTTGGTATTCTTTTCTCCAAAAGAAGTGTTGCACTTCTCCGAGGGGAGAAACCATTTTATTGCAAATAAAGTGTAGCATAGCAATGAAACGATGATGGAAGTATCTTGACACATTAACTGGATCTAGAGAGCAAAGTTCTCCAGGTGTTAATAAATGTATGTTGGTTTTGTTGTTGTTTGATATGCGTAGGAAATCATGTAAATCTTCCCATGCATATTTTGCACAACTTAGTGTAACAAACCAAGTCGGTGGTCCAAGGTTTCTGATCATACAACGTATGTCTCCGTGCAGTCGGAACCAGTATTCTTTTGTACCACGCATGTTTGCAAACAAATTTGTTATACTTGACTGTAAACCCTCATCTTTTTCTTGTACTTTTTGTATTAATTACGTAGCTGACATATTTTGAAAGTGGGTTCCAGATTTCAAAATGTGTGCAACTCCGTAACATAGGGTTGCTAGTTCACTTTCAAAGAGTAGGTGGAATATGTATTCCACATTTTGTCTAAACCTGGGATCTTGCGAATACATTCATAATGAGCGGTATTCTGATGCTGTAATCTGGGTGGGTCTGTCATCGTACCTTCTGCCTTTGCCAGTAGGAAATAGCAGTGCAAAAGTACATGCTTCTATACTTTTTTCCCATATGCTCATTGGTGAACCTTTGGTTTGTGACATTTGGTAAGTTTCTAGTGCATCATATATGCTTTCGTTGGAATGCCATGGATGAATTGTGTACTGGTCCAAAAGAGTGAATACTGAAGCAGGATCCAGAAGTTCAAATTGTCCAGTTTCTGATGACTCTTCAATTATTTCAGTTGTTTCCCTTAAGCTTTCTTCAATATTTATTTGCTTGTAGTATTCATTATTGTCTTTTAGATATTGCAAAACTTGTCTAACTTTATGCAAGTCCACCAGTTGTGGCCACATTGTTTTGTCTTTTGTTGGTACACCATTTACCAAGACAATTAATTAATGCTCTATTGAACGTTGCACTCCTAGAGTGTGTACATTTTCTGTAAGATCTAATGGCAAATAAACTACGTTACCACAAATGCCTTTCACCAATTCAGAGGGAGGTAATTTTGCTGTTTTTGGGTGAAGGCGTATAATTGCTTGAAATGGGTGAACAGTTTGAATTGTGATGCTCTCGTACAAATTGAGTTGTTGCAGGGTTTTTGTTAGTGGAAACAATTCCAAATTATTTGTGATAGCACCTGAAGGACTTTGGTTGTTGTCTAGTTTTGTAGTGCAGTAACTACAACATATTAGGGGTTCACTTATTTCATATTTGTTTTTGGCTAAAAGGTAGATAGCTAATTCAAGCCATTTGGAATCTTCATTGTCTTCTATTTTGTATGCTATGTCTATATTTTTTGTGATCCTTTTGTAAAATGTTCTGCGGCAACACACAAACACATGGTTTGGTATTTCAGCCGATGCACTTTTAAATTTTAGTATTTCTTTTTTGTATGTGTGTAATAGAAGTTTGCTATGTGCAGAAATGTTGGTAGTCTGTTCTAAAACTATTGCATTTTGTAAGTGACTTTCACTTCCAAAATATTTTCTCTGGATACGGTCAATTTCTTCTTGTAGATATTTGGGTGTACCATGCAGAAGAGTGTTATTTAAATTGGCTAAATCTGAAGCTGGACTTTTAGCATAGTATATTTTATACACTAGATTTCTTACATTTGAATGATGTATTGATATCCTTTTGATATCATGGAAGGTGCTTTTGCAAATAGGTCCAGAAATGCAGGCTAATGAATGTCCTTGTAGTCCTGTGTATTTGTGCACTATACAGATATCCATATTTTGCAGCACTTTCATGTTGATTTTGTGTTTACCTTTCACATACTGATGGAGGAACTGACGTAAAGATTTGAAAGATTTGTTAGGAATGGCACACATTGAAATGCACGGCCATTTGTATACTGGACGGTCTGGTTCAGTTGAATCGATAGGTTATTCGAGAGTTTTCAGGGGATACTTTTGAAAGCAGTGTTTCTTGTTCCATGATGCTATTATTGATTTTTTTCATACCCTTGTCCACTGCTATGGATGGCAATTGTGTTTGTTTGATTTTGTTTGTATGCTTCTTCATTAAAATATGGTTCTGTGGTTGTTGTGTGACTCCATTCACCTCCACAAATATGTAAGAAGTTATTTTTGTTCACATTATGTTTATTGATAAGTTTCTTTTGCAGTTTGGTACTTAGTTTTGTTAGTGGTTTCATTCTATTTAACACTAATATAAACAACTTCCTTTTGAGAATGATTGCACTGTCCACGAGAGCTTGTAGGATTATTTTTCTATGGTAGGTTTTAAGCAGTGAGGATGATTTTGGTCCTCTTGTTATTAGATTCTGAAAGACTCTGTGGTGAAACATTTTTGCTAAAATATTTTTTTACTATAGGTTCTTGTTACTATATCAGGATTAATAGGAGCATTGTTAGCAGTACTGGTAGCCGATTTTTTGTGAAGAGTTTTGTGCTTGGTGCCACATTTTGTTGGAGGAGGTAAAGTTTGGGTAGTTGAAGCTTCCTTTGTTTTGGTAAACGACTGAAATTAGCTGTTTTGTTCCGACATTCTCTACAAACTCTGCTACAGATGGATGCTTAGGTTGGAAACTTTTATTTTTATTTGCTCTACTTCTGTGTTCCTTTCTACGGACTTGCTTTTTGGTAGGCATTTTTTGGGGTCTGTTGAAAAAAAGAAGGCATGGTTTGGTCTGTTGTACAATGTATGTGTGCTGTGTGCATGCGTGCATGAGTTTGATGGACAAGCTCTTTGTGGTGGTGTGTGAATGTGCATTGGCTTCTTACAATGATTTGGGAAGGCTATTTTTCTGTTTGCATATTACTGCAATGTGCTTCAGATGAGAGTAGAAAGTGGCCTAGTGCTGAGGAGAAGCATAAATAGTGAACGTACTGGCATAAAATTGAAACAGCTATTTGTTTTCTACTGCTAACATTCTAAGGTATCTGTATGTTATTTGAGTTCCAAACATACAGGGATTTGTGTGTCATTCTGCCTGTTATTCTTTGTTTAATAAATGGGGATTTGTGGGTAGAATGGTTCAGAAATCACTGTTTGCTTTGGTGCGCAAATTAAATGCATAACCCACACAGTCTGTTTGAGGAATAATTACAATATGAAGGTCGTATTTTACTTACTTTTTTTTTGCAGAATGACCAGGTTTCTTCGGATATGTCGTTTGGAGTGTAGATGCTGTTGATTTTCAGGAGAGTAGTCTTCACTGTGATTGTAAAAAGAAGAAGTTAGTAACTTTGTGTGTTTAAAGCTGTGATGTTACTGTACATGTTAATTTTGCATTGTTTGTCGGAGTACTGTCCTTTGATATTTCAACACAGTGCATGTGTGCATTTCACTTCACTATTTGTTGCCTTTCTATGTTAATTGCAGTATGTCAGTTGGACGTGCTTCAGAAATGCATACAATTGTTAGGTTACGAAAATATCTTTTTTCTTTAAAGCTGTGCTACCTATAGCAGTGAGGTTTGTAAGCGAAAGGTCATTACAGTAAATGGGGAAAAATTCTGTACTTTCATATCATAAGTACGATTGCGAAAAATCGGGTGACTCTCGAAGGGAAATGTCACCACAGCAATCGGGAGCATTTACTTTTTCTCATACGATCGTATTGGAAATAGCATTCGGAACACAGTAAAATATTGTGCCATTTTTTAATGGAAAATCGAGTTTCCCACTAAATAGGGAGAGTTCTAACATATGTATAGGTTATGCAGGAGACAGTAAGAAGTAGTGTGGTTTGTCAATGAAAAATCGCACATCTTGTACTTAAAGGGCGACCATTGGTATGTATTGGCTATGCATATTTAGTTGCATTAATATGATTAAATGAAATCATAAGGGTTGCACATGTTCTCTGAGTAAAATATGCATACCTGTAGTTTATACGGCGATACGTAGAAATCCGCACACAGTAGTTTTTGAAGTAGGTGCTTTGCAATGATATGCGACTTGCATTCAGAGTGATCAATAGTACATTTGAAGTGTGAAATTTTGATGACGGAGTTAGATGTAGGGATGATTCATGTGATTGGTGAATGATTGTGTGACTGCTTAGCTGTGTCCAATGAGGAAATGGAATCGCAAGTGATGTGGAAACGGTAGAAGGACTGGCTAAGAGTTACGTGCCGCACGTAGACAACGCTTGTCCGCGTGTAGGGCGTGTCACATACAGGTTTCTACAGCAAATCCAGCATGGAAAGGGGACTGTGGGCATCAGCCAATCAGATGTTCACATTGTTTCTTTGTGTCAAAAGACGGTGCATATACTGAAGATGGCAGAGGCGCAGAGGGTCATGGTTTTAGTCCTTGGAGATATTTTTGTCCAAGGTTTACAGCTCTATGCTGAAAGTAGGCATGTGGCACATCATTTTGATGTGAGAGGAGTGGCGGTGGTGTGGAGCGCTGAGACTGATCACAATGTTGTGGCACTTCTCCAAGTTTGAACCGAGATGCGTACGATGACCACTCCTCATGTGGTACTTTTGCACTACAGTGCTTGCCATTTGGGCTATGTGAGTTCACGTACTTTGTTGAAAGATTCGGAACAGTTGGTTGAAGCAGTCATGAACATCTTTCCAACTGCGAAATTAATTTTTTCTGGGTTACTGCCTAGAGGAAAATGGGACAATAGTTCTGTTTTCTGTCCTGATCAAAGTATTGGGAGGTGTAACATCAATTGCGGCATGCGTGCTTTTATGTTACGTGCTGGTATGTTTTTCTGCAGCCACAAGAACATTGTTCCCAGTAATGCGGCTTATTTTGAAGCAGATAGTGTTGCGTTATCTTCTTTGGGAAATGCCATGTTCGTTTGGAATGTGAGGCTTGCTTTGGAGAAGGTTCTGTAATGGTTGTAGGAGTAAAGTAAGAACAAAAAATATAAAAAAAGAAACAAAATAACAGGTGTGTGTAAGGCATCTGCCCAAAAAATAAAAATACGGCTCTTTTCAGAGCCCACCTTCAAGGGGAAAAGGGGAATATTTAAATGTACAGTCGTCACAATCTGATCCTGTACGTGTCCGCGAACATGGGAGTAGTTTGGAGGCGGCGCTTATTACCAACAGGGATTTTGGGCTGGAGACGCATGCAAATGAAATGTGCGAAGGTAGGGATTGGTCAGTAAAGGTCAGTGGGTGTGTTTTGTACAGAGAAATTTATTCAGAACGTCTTTTCCCTGACAGGAGACCAGACAGCCATGGCTCTTTGTGTTCGAAAACAGATTATCTGGATTTTGGGAGACTCATGGATACATTGGTTTAAGGTGCATGCAGAAAGTTGCTGTCTTTCTGCAGATCTAGGATTTCCTCATGTGGAAGTGCACTGGCATGGCATGTGTGGAATGAGGTGGCTGGACTTGGTACCTCTCTGCGCTACTTTACAGACAGAGCGTCACCCTGATATACTTATCATTCAATGCGGAGGAAACAGTTTAGGCCATGTTTCTGGAATTTCTTTGTAATTTGCAATGAAGGAAGGACTTGCGAAGGTCATGGACATGTTTCCAAATTGCCAATTAGTTCTTTCCCGTATTGCACAAAGACAAAAGTGGCTGTGTTCTTCTGCATTTGGCCCACATATGGAGAAAGTGAGGCGCAATGTGAATAAGGCTGTTTGTGCCTTTCTAAGAGATGTTGGCATGTCCTCATTCAACAATGAAAACATTTTGTTTTGCAGCTCTTTCATATTTCGCAGAGATGGAGTCCGTCTCACATATGCTGGCAATGAGATTTTTCTTCGCAATGTACAACATGCATTGCAACTTTTTTTGGACTCATAGTCACCTATTTGGCAATGCATTTTTTCCAACCTACAGTTTTTGAAGCACACACAACCCCACCGAAAGGCTCTTTTCAGAGCCACCACTTACTCCCAGCGAAAAGTACATTGGTTTTGCTTTGCTTGCCCCTCCATTTTTGAGTGTCCTACAACTGTCCGCTGACTTTTCAAAAAATGCGAGGGGGGCCTACGACGGTCACTTGATGGTTCTATTGTTAAACTGAGAAAGGCGGCTCTGAAAATAGCCTTTTTTGTAAATTTTGTAATTTTCCAGTTTACTGCTTTTATGGACACGACACACTAGGATAGGAGGGCAAAGGAGGGTAAGGAAGGGACACCAACCACGGGGATAAGAAGGGTCAGGTGGAGAGAGATGTATGGTGGGCTTCACTTAGGTAGGGAGCTGTTCTTCTGGTGCTCAGTGACCGTAGCCTCAAAAGCACTTCGTAGACCCTCCCCCCTGCAGAGTACTGCGTCACAGTACACACACAATATTGTGACCCTCGAAAGGTACGGGTCAACAGCATCGCAAATGGCTTGTGAAGCAGCTGGAGGGATGCGCTCCCCCACAGGAGTGTGTCTTGTGGTGAGAGGATCGGACAGGGAGGATGCGGTGGAGGAACTCAATCTACTACGTTCTTCACATGGCACCACCTTGCGAATGTCCGCACTGTGGAACGACGTTAGGTGTCGCTTCATGGTTGTTGTACCAAAGCTGTACGCACCAGGTCTTCCGTGACTCAGCACAACTGGCACTGGTTGCACCTGACCAGGTTCTCACATGCTTTCGGTACGTTCCCAAAAACGGAAAACAACCGCCACACCCACGACTCCCGGCTAGTGTTTGTAGTGCGGAGTTCCTCCACCTCATTCTCTTCTTCCTCTTCTTCCTCGATCTCTACATCCTCACCCGTATATCCCTCTGCAGGCCCTTTGGGAGGTGGTGGCAGTGGAGGGTTTGGGGGTGGTGCTGAGGCTAATGCAGCAAGAGTAGCCATGGATGCCATAAGGCTTGTTTGCCTAATGGTCGCTACAGTAGTAAAGGCAGCACAACTCTAACTGCTATAGCCAGAAGCACAATGAAGATGAGCTCGGGGGTGTGGCCATAGGGTATGAGGTTGTGCGGCTCGTGACCATATTGATCATTCAAAAGCACTGCAAAAATTGTAATCGACACATTCACAGGTAGAGCTATTGTATGGGACATGTCAAATGGTGATTTTATACTGAAAAATAATTTCCCATGTATGTGTAAGTTATTTTGCAATTTTGCGGAAGCAGACAAAGTGCGCAAATTAGTCCACATGCTCAGCGTGGGTGCGGTCACATGATGACGTCCTGAACACATCCGGAAGGGAAAAGCATGCCCGCTGGACAGCAAATGCAGACTAACAAACGTGCGCATGCGCGCCAGTGTTCTACGACAGTGTTCGGGTCCTGCAACTAATTAAAAGTGTGACACAAGTGAGACGGACAGCTAGGGACAGGTGGGATGTTCGCAGTACTTATGGGTGTACTGCGCAAGTGCGTACCTGATCTGATGACTGTACGGACACCTCCATTTTGTTTGACAACGAACATGCCGGCCACCGCGCCTGTTCTATGGATGGTTCCATCTTGCTGCGGACGATACGGACAGGTAATGTGTCATTTGTGATGTCATTTTTGATGTTCTGGGTACTAGTCTTAGCAATGCACAAGTTATGGTTGCTTAGCTTACCATAATTAATGAATGTCAAGTGTTTTTCGGTTTTACTGTGAACTATAACATCCCTTTAACAAAGTTTTTTTACTGAATAGACATATATATATATATGGCAGTGAACAAAAACAAAGGGGCTACAGATGTGATATCAATAATGTCATCAATGACATTTGTGATGCCATCTTTCATGTCCTGGGTGTTAGTGTTAGCAGTGCACAGTGGTGCGGGCAGGTATGGTTGCTTAGCTTACCATAACTGGCGAATTTCAGGGGTTTTCCGTTTTTACTTTGAACCATAATGTCACGTTTGTAAAGTTTTTTTAGTGAATTGCACAGGTTTTTAGTAGGGCAACTTAACCATAACGTCCCCTTAACAGAGTTTTTTTTAGTGAATATTACACTGCCACAATAGTGGCAGTGTAGTTATGGTTAAGTTGCTGTTTCCATAGGAAGAACACTTTTTGGGCAGCTTATAACTTCGCTCCCCCTGGACGAATCCTCACCAGACTTTGCAAAAAAAGTATATGGCCCACTCTGAATTATTTTGCAAAGTTTGGTGAGGATTCGTGCAGGGGGGGAAAAGTTATAGGGGGGTCCCAAAATTTCTGTTTTTCCCATAGACTGAATAGGAAAAATGTTTTGCTCGTGCCTACTGCCCAAACCGCTGGACGGATTTTCACCAAATTTGGACCAGGAGCAGCGGCTTGGTCCCGAAAGCGTGCTTTTGCAAATTTGGTGAAAATACGTCCAGTAGTTTTTTTTTTAAATGACCAAAAAGTAGGGCAAAAAAAATTAGTGATATCTGTGTTCGGTCCGCGGACGGACTTCCCTGTTCGCTCCGCGGACAGGACGGTGATTGGGCCAGCAACTTGCGTGATGTCCTCAGACATCTGACGGGCTCTCTCATTGGATGCGGTGAAAGCGTGCAGTGCGTCTGACTTCAGAGACGGCCGCCGTCTTTCTTTCCCGCATGAGAGGCTTTGTCAGGTCAGCAGGAGCGTGTCTGTCTCCTGTTCCTCCCACCCCCGCTCATGCCCCGTGTCCGCCCCACCCCCGCTCATGCCCCGTTTGTCCTTTCTGTCCCCCCACCCCCGCTCATGCCCTGTGTGTCCTTCCTGTCCCCCCAGCTCCGCTCATGCTCCGTGTGTCCCCTGTTCCTCCAGCCTCCCGCTCACGCCATCGCACACGGTGGCCAGCGGAGGGCCGAGGAGCGGGATCTGCCACACGACCTCATGTCCGTGTGGCATGTCCGTGTTTTTGTTTGTCCCCCCACCCCCCGCTCATGCCCCCTGTGTCTCTCTTCCTCCCCCCACCTCCCGCTCATGCCTCGTGTGTCTCTCTCCCTCTCCCCCACCCCCGCTCATGCCCCGTGTGTCTCTCTCCCTACCCCCCACCCCCGCTCATGCCCTGTGTGTTTCTCTACCTCCCCCCCAGCCCCGCTCATGCCCCGTGTGTGTCTCTCCCTCTCCCCCACCCACGCTCATGCCCCGTGTGTCTCTCGTCCTTCTGCCCACCCCCTGCTCATGCCTCGTGTGTCTCTCTCCCTCCCCCCACCCCCCGCTCATGCCTCGTGTGTCTCTCCCTCCCCCCACCCCCCGCTCATGCCCCGTGTGTCTCTAGCCCTCCCCCCACGCCCCGCACATGCCCTGTGTGTCTCTAGCCCTCCCACCCACCCCCCGCTCATGTCCCGTGTGTCTCTAGAACATCCCACCCACCCCGCGCTCATGCCCCGTGTGTCTCTACCCTCCCACCCACCCCCCGCTCATGCCCCATGAGTCTGTATCCCTCCCACCCACCCCCCGGTCATGCCCTGTGTCTCCCTTCTGTTGCCCCCCAGCCCCCAGTCATGCCCCGTGTCTCTCTGCTGTTGCCCCCCACCCCCGGTCATGCCCCGTGTCTCTCTCCTGTTACCCCCCACCCCTCTCTCATGCCCCGTGTCTCCCTTGTGTTCCCCCCACCCCCTGCTCATGCCCCATGTCTCGCTCCTTTTCTCCCCCACCGCCCACTCATGCCCCTTGTCTCTCTCCTGTTACCCCCCACCCCCCTCTCATGCCCCGTGTCTCTCTCCTGTTCCCCCCACCCCCCGGTCATGCCCCGTGTCTCCCTGCTGTTGCCCCCCCACCCCCCGCTCATGCCCCGTGTCTCTCTCCTGTTACCCCCCACTCCCCGCTCATGCCCCGTGTCTACCTGCTGTTGCCCCCCACCCCCGCTCATGCCACGTGTCTCTCTCCTGTTACCCCCCAACCCCCTCTCATGCCCCGTGTCTCTCTCCTGTTGCCCCCCACCCCCGATCATGCCCCGTGTCTCCCTGCTGTTTCCCCCACCCCCCGCTCATGCGCCGTGTCTCTCTCCTGTTACCCCCACCCCCCTCTCATGCCCCGTGTCTTTCTCCTGTTACCCCCCTCCCCCCTCTCATGCCCCGTGTCTCCCTCGTGTTCCCCCCACCCCCTGCTCATGCCCCGTGTCTCCCTGCTGTTGCCCCCCACCCCCCGCTCATGCCCCGTGTCTCTCTCCTGTTTTCCCCCACCCCCCGCTCATGCCCTGTTGTGTTCTCTTTATACACCCCGCCTTCCCTTTCCATGGTGGCCATCTTGGTAAAAGATTTTCCTTCCTGCACCGGGACGCCGCAGGCGTCCTGGTTTGGGAAGAAAAATCTTTTTTTTACCACGTGGGGTTCCCACTTTGAGGACCTAAGATGCTAGTGGTCTTCAACTATTGAAAAGGATGTTATGGTGACGTTGCACTAATAAAAACCTATGAAATGCAGTAAAACAAAATTGTTTTACAGGGACGTTATGGTTAAGTTGCACTAATAAAAACCTATGAAATTCAATGAAAAAACTTTGTTAAAGGGACGTTATGGTTAAGTTGCGCTACTAAAAACCTATGAAATTCAGTGAAAAAACTTTGTTAAAGGGACGTTATGGTTAAGTTGCGCTACTAAAAACCTATGAAATTTAGTGAAAAAAACTTTGTTAAAGGGACGTTATGGTTCCAAGTAAAACCGAAAAACACTTGAAATTCACCAGTTATGGTAAGCTAAGCAACCATAACTCGCGCCACCACCGTGCACTGCTAAGACTAACACCCACGACATCAAAGATGACATCACAAATGTCACTGATGACATCACTGATGACATCACATGTCTGGCTCACTCTTTTTTCTTTTGCTGACATATCTAGGCCACATGGTTTTCTTCAGTAACAGTCAGAAACTAAAAATGTATTTTATTTGTAGACGTATCCTTCAAGTAGGTTCTTACAGTAATTCCCTTAGAGTCCAGTCACATCATATGAAACATATACATAGGGGAAGACACAAGCTTGAAAGACAGCAATCCTTTTTGTGCATTAAGATAATCAATAGACTTATCAGCACTTTCTGATAGTTCTGTTGTTTTTTTATGGCTGTACTTTCCCTGTATATGGTCATATTAGTATACATTGTACTCACACTACTTTCCTTAGGGTCCAATCACATCAAGTGATACATATACATAGGGTAAATAGCAGCTTTGAAACAGCAATCATTTATTTGCATAAAAATAATCAGTTAGGTTATGAATTGTTTCTGCTACTACTTGTGCTTTTTTGCTAACTTCAATTTCCCTGTATATACCCATATTGGTATGTGTTCTTGTCCCTTTGTGTTTTGTCTATAGTAATGCAATTATGTAATACATGGGTTTTATTAGCTACTTATTACATATTTCACAGTACACAAAAATCTATTAAGAAAACAATTAGCATTTCATTATTCATCATATTAACATTAGGAATATTATACCTTCATCTTGTACGCTGCACACAATGCTATGTTTCTGCATGAGTAGCTTAGTATACTAGATAGAACCCCATAATAGAATGCTATTTATATCAATGCATCATTCAATGCACTAATTAGGGTATGATATTTATTGCAATGATCCTTGACACTTTTTTCGCAACATTATAATAAGAATCCCTTGTACACATATTTCATGAAAAGTACATACACATGTGATGTCATCAGTGATGTCATCAATGACAGTTGTGATGTCGTCTTTGATGTCGTGGGTGTTAGTCTTAGCAGTGCACGGTGGTGGCGCGAGTTATGGTTGCTTAGCTTTCCATAACTGGCGAATTTCAAGGGTTTTTCGGTTTTACTTGGAACCATAACGTCCCTTTAACAAAGTTTTTTCACTGAATATATATATATATATAAGGCGGAAAGACTACTGATGTGTTCCAAACACCCTGATGGAATAGTTTAACAAAGCTGAAAAGTGTTGATAAAATAGGTGCTGCCCACTTCCCCGGGATCTTAATGGATGGTGCATTTCACATTTGTGTGACACAGTCGAGTTTTTTAAATATTTTCATTACAAACAACATGTAAGAATGGATGCAGAGCCTTTCATTGAATGCCGACATTGCACACTTTGCAGAGCAAATGCCCCAGCCTGACCTTGCTCAGATTACAGACCACATGGGATGGGAATGGAAAAGAGAAGACACAGGGTTGAAGAAAAAAATGGTGTTATGTGATTGACATCAAATATCCTGGCACGTGGCTACTCATTGTGTAACCTTCCAGATATTTTGGACAGTAAATCCCACATGATCCTTCACCGTTGACGATGCTGGCTAGGAATAATGGGGCATGAAGTCCAAAACATCTTGTGGACCACATAATGAGTAGCCATACACAAGCAGGTTAAAGCTACAATGATGAACAATAGGTGCAAATGTAATACGTTTCTGGGATATCTGAGCGAAATGCACTTGACCCTCACAAAATTGCCTCTGTTCGAGAGTCCCTAAAATGGGAGCAAAACTCTGCAGACCTAGGGCCGAACCACCAGTGTTTCCCCTCATGGAAGCAACACACATGACGCATACACTTATAAATTCAGGAATTTACGCTAGTGGAAGGAGAATTATTTTGAAAAGTCACCCGCCAATATACACAGGTCTACCCCACTCTCTGCTTCAATTGGCTGGTTTGCAAATCTGTTCAGGTCACTTGGGTTGGAATCACACCTTGCATAGATATAACATTTCTATTTCTAGCATGGGGGGGGGGGTCTTCTTGGTTAGAATATTGCTACAGTTTGTCTATTTCTAGATGTAGAATAAGCATGCCTAGGATATAGAATAAAAACCGTTTCGGCACAGGCCCGACCGAGCTACACATCTGATCAGTGAGTGCAGGGCAGGGTGATTCCTGCGTCATTCTGAGAAGCGAGTGGGCGGCAGCGGCCAGTGGAAGAGGGGGGCTGTTGTATAATAGTTGTAAGGATGACAGGAGGCATCTTAGTTATAGTGATGTCCTTTATTCAGCATACGACATCAATTGTCACATATAGATGTATATGTGGGAAATCCAACTGGGCAACGTGCCTCTTAACTAATGTGTTGCAGCTGGGAGGCTGTCTTGTCTCTTCTTAGGCTGAGGGCCTAATTCTCGGAGGAGCTGGGAGGACACGTCCTCACGCGTCCTCTGCTGCTCCTGTAATGCGCGCCGAGCGCGCGGGGGCGGCCATAGTGACCGCGATCTTGCGAGAGTTGCGGCTCTCGCGATATCTCTACACACCTCCCCCTGATAATGCAAAGGTAGTTCATTGCAATGCATAGTCATTGTATCTCACCGGTCTTCTGTGTTCTCTTCTTGGCCGGTCACTTTTCTCGCTGTGGGCATCCTGATGTTCAGGTTCTCGTTCTGCTGTGGGTGCATCCAGTTCCATCTCTGTTTCTTCCCTTTCTCTGTCATCATTCTCTGGCTCACTTTCTTCTTCTCGCTCGTAGTCCATTCCTCCTTCCGCTTCTGATCTCTCCGGGGTCCTTGCTCTCTCTTGTCTCTTCTGGAATAGGGCTACTCTTTCCAGGTTCCAAGTGCGCCCGTCTTCGGTGCGGACGTGGTTGGTTCCTCTGTGGATCACTTTTATGGGTCTGCTGAACCGAGAGCCTGTGATTTGATCCTTTGTCGGTAGTCGTATTTTGATCCAATCTCCCTCTCTAACGTCTGACGCTTGTTTAGTCCTTCTTCTTCTGTCACTCCATGTTTTCATGCGTGCTTTGCTGTTTTCAATTCTCCACACCACCTCTGACATGTCTACTTCTTCATCTTCCCTTACTTTGGTCAACTATGGTGGTATAAGCGTTGAAGCTGCTCTCCTCCCTCTCAACATTCGAAACGAGGATATTTGAGTGATCCCGTTGGGAGTAAGCCTGTGGGCCGCTATGGCCTCTTTGGTTGTTTTGAGCGGGTCCATTCCGGAAGCGTTTGCTAGCTGGATAGCACCTTTTATAAACCTGTTGGCTCTCTCTACCAGCCCATTGGCTTGGGAATGATACAAAGCTGCTTTCTTCTGGTGTATGTGGTGCTTTCTCAGGAATTGTTCCATGTCCCTTGAAATTACTTGTACTCCATTGTCCGTTACTACTTCGTTGGGGAGTCCTTCCCTTTGAAAAATTTCGGTGAGGACTTCGATTACTGTTGCGGTGGTGATGTTTGGAACAAACTCAGCCTCAACCCACTTTGATAAGTAGTCCACTAGCACTATGCCATAGCGATGTTCGGGCGCCATCGCCTCCAAGGGTCCTATAAAGTCTATACCTACTTTTGACCACACCGCTTCTGGTACTTCTGTGGGAATCAGAGGCGCCTGTCTGACCTTTAAGCGCTTGTCACTGTTGAGGCATTCATGACATCTCTCTATCATGGTGCAAATCTCTTGATCCATGGACGGCCACCAGTAGGCTTCTCTCACTCTGCGACGGGTCATAGTGTTCCCTAGGTGGCCCGCGTGGGCTCTGCATAGAATGGTCTTCCTCATACCTACGGGTGGGATTATCTGGTCGTTTTCAGTATAATTCCATCGGTTTCTTATATCTCATCTGCCACCTTCCAATAGGGCCTCATGCCTTCTGGCATCGCTTTTTCATTCGGCCACCCTTCCATGATCCACTCTCGTATTCTCGCCATGGTTGGGTCCTTTCCGTCTTCTTCCAACCAGTGCTTCTCACTGAGTTCCAAGTAGTCTGGTGCTTTGAGATCTGTGATGGATGCCACGATGCATTCCTCTTGTAGAAACGTGGTGGACTTGTCTTTACCCTCTGGCAATCTTGACATGCAGTCTGCCTGCAAATTCTTCCATCCTGAGATGTGCTGTACCTCAAACGAGTACTCCTGCAGTTTGGCTGCTATGCGTGCCAATCTGGGTGTTGACACTTTAGTGCCTCCTGGGCTGAGAATGTGGATGAGGGGTTTATGGTCGGTTACCAACCTAAATTTTGTGCCCCACACATATGTTCTGAAATGTTCTACCGCCCATGCACACGCTAACATTTCCTTTTCTATGGTGGAGTAGTTCTGTTCGGCCGAGGATAAAGCTTTCGAGGCAAAGGCTACCACATGTTCTGTGTCACCTTTCTTCTGCGTTAGAACAGCTCCTAATCCTTACGCACTGGCGTCTGTGGTGATGACTGTACCCCATTCAGGGTTAAATGGTTGGAGACACGGCGCTTCCATTATGTGGCGTTTTATGCTTTCTACCGCTTTCTTTTGGGGTTCTTGCCACGAGTACTCCGACCTTTTTTTGAGGAGTTCGCGGAGGGGTGCTGAGGTTTCCGAGAACTTGGGGATGAATTTTGCATAGTACTCCGCTAGTCCAAGGAATTACCTTACTTCATCTTTGCTGGTGGGTTCTGGTGCTTTAATTATGGCTTGCATTAAATTTTGTTTGGGACTTATCCCTTGCTCGGATATTTTGTACCCTAAGTACTCAACTTCTTTCACTTTGAATACGCATTTCTCGTAGCGTAACCTCACCCCCACTTCTTGCAGCTTAGTTAGGACTGTTCTCAATGTGGCATCGTGTGTCTGTTCATCCCTTGCATAGACAAGGATGTCATCCTGAAAATAGGCCACGTTTTTGACTTTCTGTAGTAGGACATCCATCATTCGTTGAAAAGCCGATGCAGCAGAAGATAAGCCGAATGGCATCTTGGTGAACTGGTAGGTGCCAAACGGAGTGATGAATGCTGTGAGCGGTATGGATTCCTTGTGCAATTGTATTTGATGGTACGCGTTTCTCATATCCAGTTTTGAGAATATTTTGGCTTCTTTCATCATAAGAATAAGTTCATTTATGCTCGGTAGCGGGTAACTGTCCGTAATGACCTCCAAGTTTAAACTGCAAAGGTCAATGCAAACCCTTAGCTCTTGTGAGTTGGGTTTCTTTATGAGCACGACTGGGCTCAGCCACTCCGAAGCTTCAATTTCTTCAATGACGCCATCCATCCTCATTTTGTCCAATTGACTCCTGAGTGTGTCTCTCGCGGTTGCTGGTACTGGTCTCACGCGATGTTTGACTGGGACAGCATTCCTTTTAAGCATTATTTTGTGGACGAAGCCTTTGATATGTCCCGGCTCCTCCGAGAAGAGTTTAGGATAATCACATTTGACTATTGGCACACTCCTCCCGCAGACAGAGAGTACCTGATCTTCTGTGCTGGGATCCAGTTTGATTTTCAATTTATCTTGGTCGTCCCATCCTAATACTGCTGGGCCTTCTTGGCTGAAATATACTCTGGTGGTGGTTTCTCTTCCTTTAAACTCCACCTTCCCATTGATATAGCCCAGTAGGTCAACTGACGCCCCTCCAAAAACCGTGGGTTTGTGCCGTGTGGTGAGCACTCGAACCTTTTCCATCCCCAACATTTCTTTGTATGTGCGTAGGGGTATTATGGTGAGGTCAGAACCTGAGTCCGCGATGACTTTTGTTTCCATCCCGTCGTATTTTGATTATGCAATGGGGTTTTTCTCTCCTGGCCCGTGTACTGTTCACCATGATGACTGTGGGTCTCCCTTCATCTTCCGAGGATGAATCTCTCTCCGTGTTGCGATCCATGTTGACGTTTGTGACTTTCTTGTTTCTCCACCAACACACAATCGAGAAATGGCCAATACGTTTGCAGATAGAGCACTCTTTATCTCTGGCTGGGCACTCCCTGTCAAACGCCAAATGTTTCGTGCTTGTACACCTGTGGCATTTCAGTGGTTCTTTCTTGCTCCATTTTTCTTCTTTCGTGTTCGATACCTGTCTCTCTTTCTTCGGGCGAAACGCCACTGCTTGTATTTCAGTGGAACTATGGCTTCCTGTGAGTTCTTTTCTTCTCCCAGCTGTTTCTTCGACTGCTCTGGCAATCTCAATCGCTTTCTCTAGCAGCAGTTCCTTCTCCATAATGAATTTATCTTGCACTTTCCTGCTGTTGGTGTGAACTACCAGCATGTCGCAGATGAGGCTCTCAGCATTGTTACCAAAGCTGCACAGCGCTGCCAATTCCCGCAGCTTGGTAACGTAGTCGTCAACGGGTTCCGAGGCTTCTTGTTTGCGGCTGTAGAACCGTATTCTGTGCAGAACCTGTTCTCTTTACTGGCAAACCTTTTTACAATTCTTCTTACAGCTTCCTTGAAGACGTCATCGTTGTCACCAACCACCGGGCTCGGGGTGAGACTTTCAAACACCCTCTGTCCTTCTACTCCTAGGGCGTTAAGTAACATTGCCCTGCGCCGTGCCGCCGAGAATCCTGCACCGCCCACAGCCTCTACGTACGTCGTAAATAAGGGTTGCCATTGCGGCCACGGGATTGCAGGTTTACCTGGAGTTTGTAGCAAGGGCGGTGGTAGTGTCGCGTCTTGCATGGTTCACGTGGGTTGTAGCGGTGATCCTCGTCGCCAATTTATGTTGTATAATAGTTGTAAGGATGACAGGAGGCGTCTTAGTTATAGTGATGTCCTTTATTCAGCATACGACATCAATTGTCACATATAGATGTATATGTGGGAAATCCAACTGGGCAACGTGCCTCTTAACTAATGTGTTGCAGCTGGGAGGCTGTCTTGTCTCTTCTTAGGCTGAGGGCCTAATTCTCGGAGGAGCTGGGAGGACACGTCCTCACGCGTCCTCTGCTGCTCCTGTAATGCGCGCCGAGCGCGCGGGGGCGGCCCTAGTGGCCGCGGCTGAGATCTCGCGAGAGTTGCGGCTCTTGCGATATCTCTACAGGGGCTGACAACTGAGTAAGGTTGGGTGACGTGGCACAGTGACCATTCAGTGAGGAAAGGCGACCAGTTCTCGTTTTTGCAGAATTCCGCCTCTACCGTCTCTGTTCTTCTTTTCCTTATGCCCCTTCCTGTGGGCTGTGTGCACTGCCCGCTTCCTCTCTCCTGTGGTAACATCACCCCTCTCCCCCACAGGCACCTTACACGGATGCTCTGGCTCTGCTAGGCCCTGCAATTGTCCACTTTCTCTCTTCCGTTCTTCCACCCTGATGAGTGCGCTGTACAGAAGCGGTGGAAACTCCATTACCATTCAATCCTTGGCATCTCCACTAAGACTACTGGCACATGTTATGTGGTATTCCGTTCACAATCCCTGAGAACCATACCTACAGCGTTGAATGCTTATTGTTACCACAAACAAGCCTACACTGACTTGTTGGATTGGCCAATCATTGCTGTTACACCAGAACGACAGCAGATGTTGGCACTGTTAGTGCCCCGTTTGCATTAGGCCTCTCAGTGGTATTTATCATCAGCGAACAGCACTCTGACAGCACGGCGGGACAGGCGCTAATAATGGCTCTTAAGTCATGTATTTCCGACATGAATCTCACCATTGTTATTCTACTGCTTATCTCACAGGCGCATCCTCTGTTGGGGGTGGGAGGGCGTCTCGCAGGGCTCTGCAATCTCGCCCCTTCTTGTCAAACGTGTATCTTCATTCCCTCGCCTCCTGTTGCTGTATCTTCATTCCCTCGCGTTTGTGTTTTGCGTGTATGCCACAGAAACCCTTGATAGGCGCCTGAGGTCGACATCAGACTGCATTGTTAACCCCTGACCCAGTGGACGGACTGGATTATGAAAGCGGCAGCCCTAGTACAATTTGCAATTACTACAGTTTTACACTGCAGGGATCTCAAAATGGGCCAGAAAACTCACCCCATCCCACCCACTCTCCCATACCAAAAGCATAGTAGGGCTAGGTAAAAGAAACCTACACCCCTTCTCTACCACATTACTTCCATAGCTGGTGTAAACATTCAAAACCCAACAGAACCTGCACCTAGTGGCTTACAACCTCAAGATCCGCTGAAAAACAAATTATTAACATGGCTGTATATACTGGCAAATAGATGCTATAATGTAGAAAAGAAACTACCACAGAACCTGCACCTAGTGGCTTACAACCTCAAGATCCGCTGAAAAACAAATTATTAACATGGCTGTATATACTGGCAAATAGATGCTATAATGTAGAAAAGAAACTACCACAGAACCTGCACCTAGTGGCTTACAACCTCAAGATCCGCTGAAAAACAAATTATTAACATGGCTGTATATACTGGCAAATAGATGCTATAATGTAGAAAAGAAACTACCACAGAACCTGCACCTAGTGGCTTACAACCTCAAGATCCGCTGAAAAACAAATTATTAACATGGCTGTATATACTGGCAAATACATGCTATAATGTAGAAAAGAAACTACCACAGAACCTGCACCTAGTGGCTTACAACCTCAAGATCCGCTCAAGATCCGCTGAAAAACAAATTATTAACATGGCTGTATATACTGGCAAATAGATGCTATAATGTAGAAAAGAAACTACACCTGCACCTAGTGGCTTACAACCTCAAGATCCGCTGAAAAACAAATTATTAACATGGCTGTATATACTGGCAAATACATGCTATAATGTAGAAAAGAAACTACCACAGAACCTGCACCTAGTGGCTTACAACCTCAAGATCCGCTGAAAAACAAATTATTAACATGGCTATATATACTGGAAAATACATGCTATAATGTAGAAAAGAAACTACCACAGAACCTGCACCTAGTGGCTTACAACCTCAAGATCCGCTGAAAAACAAATTATTAACATGGCTATATATACTGGAAAATACATGCTATAATGTAGAAAAGAAACTACCACAGAACCTGCACCTAGTGGCTTACAACCTCAAGATCCGCTCAAAATCCCCAGAAAAACAAATTATTAACATGGCTATATATACTGGAAAATACATGCTATAATGTAGAAAAGAAACTACCACAGAACCTGCACCTAGTGGCTTACAACCTCAAGATTCGCTGAAAAACAAATTATTAACATGGCTGTACATACTGGCAAATTGACGCTATAACGAGAAAAGAAACCCACCCAACTCTTTACCCTGTGCAATCCCTGCCTGCTCCAACTTGGCCAAAAAGGTGATGGTGGGTGGGACTTCAGGCGGGGGGCACTGAAAGGAGAATGAGCTGCCAGTCCCCCCGCCTTATATTCCGGATGTGCTTGCCCCTGGGGACGCTCCCTTCCTCCCGGAGGGGGCAAGGTGGGGGTTCCCTGCCAGGGGGTGGGGTGACCAGAGGGCTGCCTGCTATGCAGGCTGTCCCTCTAGTGCCCCCTTTCGGGGCTGGACATCCACTTACCAGTGACATCCCCCATTGGGCCCCAACCCCTTTTCCGGGGGCAGGGTAAGACAACAGACCATAACCATTACTACCCTACTAATAAACATAGACACTTGTTATACATTTGGATACAAAAAGTCACATTTATTGAAGCATAACACAATACGGGGGCAGTCCCAGCCCTAAGCAATGTCATAATTCACAACCTTAGACTTCTAAGGTAGCCATAGCAGGGCAATGTCAAAGTTATGAATGCTCCGGTGTACCCTTGCCACATACGGCTTGGCAAGGCAGCAGACATACGCTTCAGACTGTACTGCATGCAGTACTTTTTCCTTAGACTTCTAAGGCAGCCCATACGCAGACTAATGTCAAAGTGATGAATGTTCCGGTGTACACTTGCCGCACACGGCTTAGCAAGGCAGTGGACATACGCTTCAGACTGTACTGCCCGCAATACTTCTTCCTCGGGACCACTGAATCTTGTAGACAAGGAATCTCAACGGTCCCTAAGGGACTCAGTGCCCATAGTCCAAATTAGGCTTGAGTGTGGCCATAGGGAAACCGTCCATGCTCAAAACCGCTGCGTCACACTCCTCCCCAGCTAGGACTGCCTCGAACTCTGCCACACTTTGGGGGATACCCCGCAGCACCCCCAATTTCCCCATACCTGTGCTCCTCCTCTTCCTAAACCTTGCCTACCTGCACTTCCTATTCACCACTCTCTATTACTCCACCACTCATTTGGTAACAGTTCACTGGCACTAAATTCAGCCTCGACTTCAGTGCCCACCAGTCTATAGAACTGCTGTCTCCTTTGGTCCGTAAAAGGATTTCACTTAGCTGACTCATGGAGATCAGTCCTGGCAGCCGAAAGTACCAAGCTATCCTGCGGTTGGCACATGTTCCACTTTTCTGGTGCATGACCACTGAGTCCCCCCCTTTCCCAGAGCCTGAGTGGGTATCCCGCTTACTTCAACAGGCAGTTACAGACATGTCCTGGCTGGGGTGTGGCCAAAGCAAATCCCTATGTGTAACCCAGTGATGTGTTGGGGACCTTCCCAAACTGGGGGGCTCAGGCCCTTCTGAACCCGCGTTGTGGGCTGATAAATAAAAGTGTCTCTCTTTACATGTATGTGAAGGAAGCTAAACTACTAATTCAACGTCTATTGGTAACCATTCACAAGGACAAAGTGGTTGTACGCACACATTTACGCTTGTCTCCAAACTTTGTCTCCAAGTCCAATGTCAATCATCCTATTGAGTTTCTGTCTCCTTTGGCCACAACATGATTCCACTTAGTTGCCTTTGGGAATCAGCACTGGCACAATAAGTGCCTCAAAACCTGCCGGTGGCCTAGGAGTACCTAGTCAATGGTACCCTTGAAGGCCTATGTGGCACCCCTCAAACCTCATAACATGTACCGGCCTCTTGGTCCAGACCCTCAAATTGTACACAAACCGCAATTCCAATTATCAGTGTACTTGCGTCATCATCCGGTCTGACCGTATGCATTTATCCTGTGGCAGTGCCCCACAGTTTGCCCAACCTCACAGGGTCATAGTGCTGTGTTAATGGTCAAACCTTCAAGTTTGTACGTAAAACACAATTTCAACTTATCAGTGACCATATCCCATCATCCGATCTTACTGCAAGCATGTATCCTGAGTGTCCCCAGAGCTTACCATTTCAAAACTTCTTGGGGGATCGCATGGCGCGTTCTTGACCAGACCATTAATTTGCACCCAAACCACAATTTCACATTATAAAGGAGCTTACGCCAATGTTCCGTTTTACCATGTGCATGCAGAGTTTGGGAGATCACAGTTTACCAAAACCTTTGAAGGCCGTTGAGCAGTGTTACTGGACAGACCCTCAAGTTGTACATAAAGTCTCACCGTGGGCATGTCATTGTGGGAGTGCCCCACAGTTTACCAAACCTTTTGGGATAGTTATGTTGCGTTCCTGGCCATACCCCTGGGACCAGACTGAGGCGGTCGTTGATGTCCTCTATTATTTCCATAGCCTATGATAACACATAATTACAAATCTGTTATTCACACTGAAAATATGCAGAACCGTGTCCCCAGCTGGCACCATCGAGGAGTAAGGACCCTTGGTAGATCCCTAAATCCATCGACCTGAGGTTCCCATGGCCAAACCAGCTGCTGGTGAAAGGACCACTGTTAACGGGGGGGTGGGCAAGTCAAGCAATGTCTACAGGGGCAAAGGGGAGAGAACTGTGATGCTGCTGCCAGCACACAATCCACCAAGCCATCTCAGGTATTTATTTTAATTTTCTTTTTAATATAACCAGACAGTGAATCTGGCCGTGATCAGACTAACAGCGAAAAATACACTGCTGTTGATTGTTACATTTTTCAGGCAATTTATACCTATAATTTTACTGCGCGTGTTTAAACCACACCAATTCGTTAGAAGCTAGTCCCTCATTATACACTCTTCTATGCAGGTATGTCTGCTCCCACTGGCCTGCCAGCCTTACATTTTTGGGCAATTTATACTTACAATTTTCACTGTGCGTGTTTAGACCACACCAATTCAGTAGAAGCTAGTCCCTCATTATACACTCTTCTATGCCAGTATGTCTGCCCCCACTCACCTGCCAGCCCGATCCCAGACAATGGACGCAGGCAATTGGAGGGGTATTTAATTCGAGATAACCACACCTTCTTAACTTTTTCATTGTGCATTTATGTCTGTTTATTTCTGTTACAGTCCTTTATAAACAGAAGGACCAAGCAAAATTTTTTTCACGGCGCCCATGAAATAGACATCAAAACCCAAGTGCAAATATGCTATACAGAGCAATCCCAACTGGCTCTGACTGTGCCCCAAGATTGTCTCAGCCTTGAAATAAAATTGGCACACAATTGTCACTGACCTTCCATTTCTTTTATGACCCTGTTGCAATCGCACACATGAGGAAATAAGATGCCAATAGTGCACTTAGAAGATGTACTCAGCAACCCTGGTCAAACTACTGACCAGACAATGCGTTAACGCATCCTAGGTTCGCTGTTGCCATGAGCCTAAAAGCCTTTTGGCCATTACCTAGCTGTAGCCCGAACATTTTAATATCGCTCAAACCATGCTAGCATCAACCTTCTCAATACCCTTTATGACCAGTACTAATGGCATACCTTACACCATCAACCTCCGCAATCTCACTGTAGGTGAACAATGTTTCGATTGGGCTCGGTAAGCATTCTACTCGTATCACTCATTAAAGGCTATGTAAAGATGCGCGCCAACTGAATTAAGGTCCGTCCTTGCAAATGTGTGATGCAAATTGTTCATTTCCCAAAGATATGTAATCTGGCCCACTGCTGAAGCATAAGCGGGGCAGGGCACTCTAATTCACGACAGTACCCCCTAGATAAAGGCGGGATAACATTTAGCAATCACATCAGCCCTAAAAATGCAAGATGGTCATGTTCCCCTTTCACCTGGCGCAATTATGATACCTAATCAGCAGATATTCCTACCCCTTGAGTGATCAGCAAAGCCTCTCTTAACCTGCTTTATACTCTTGCCAGCCTTACCACTACTCTCCAGCTCTTTACCTGTACCATGACCGACTTGCCACATGATCCATTCTCCTTTAAGGCCTCCGTGAACCTGGTATTGCACATAAACAATGTGTTATTACCCCCGAGCAGATCATAAGGCATTCTGTGGTAACCCCTGTGGGACTCTGTGTCCTGGAAACTTTTGTCCTGTGCATAGATTTCCTATGAATAAATAAAATCAGAAACCACCTCTGGGTGTATTACATGGCTTAGTCATTGGTATTACATGGCTTAGTCATTGGTTGTGCATGACCATTTGCCATTCAGCCCCTAACATATCATGCGCTCCCACAGTTAACACCCTATGCTGCCTGGGACGTAAATTGTTGCTGGCCACCCGCGACAATTCTGAGCACTTTAACCTAAGAGCAAAAAGCCCTAAACACAATCTGTTCTTTGTGTACCCATCGCACTAAGTCTGGCTGGGCCCCAGCTTATCTCGTCCACCAATGAAAAAGGAAATGCTTTCAACTTGCGTGCAGCAACATACCACTGAACCACCCGCTGCCTCAGTGACATTCCTGGTTTCCTAGTTTCTAAAATAGGAGCTTCTCAACCAGCTAAAAACCATTTCCAATGTGTGGGGGACAATGCAAAGGTCAGTGCTACCCGCTGAGCTATCCTTCTAATATCGCACACCTTGTCCCTAAGCAAAGCCTAACAAGGCACAAGAACCGCCAGGGGAATGTAAAACAGTCCCTACTCCAATAGTCATCATCGTTCCTTATACAACTCACAGAATTGCACTTAAAAACGCTTATTGCTGACAAATGCTGGTTGGCAAGCCAGTGGCTGCACAAAGGAAGGCGAGATCGGATGGGAAATCGAATGCCAGCAGCTGCACAAAGGAGCAAGCAACCTGATGCAAGCCAACGTGCCAAACCCCCATAAAAGCTAACTTGTTTATTGAATGAACGGGCGCGGTGACAGACACCCACCAAGTGTTGTTGCCTGTATATTGGCACCTGCATGCTCCTCTCAGAAGAATATAGCTGTTTCCCAGACCTTATTTATACAACAAAAGTTACCACATCCTTGGTGCCCAACACATCGCTAATCGCCATTGTGGCCATTTCCCCATCGCTCCTGGCACTTAGCTTGGGAGCACGCATGAGCCCCTCAACAGTCCTTGAAAGCTGCAGCAAAAGTGATTTGCCTAACATGAAAGAGCCCTCATTACACTACAACGAATAATGCCCTGCACAGCAGCCCGGCATTTTTGCCCCTAAATCAACGGACTTAGGCAGCTCGGACTAAAACCTCCTTACTTTTTAATGTACATTTATGCGCCAAACGCTCATCTTTTCCTTGTGATCACTAACCCGAAAATGCAATGCTACATTGACACCGTCCCTGTATTTTTAATGAACTCTTAAATTAAACCCCACCAGCTCTTCAGAACGCTGATGGCACGGCAACCACCGAGCGCTACTGTTAACTATAAAAAAAACTTGCATCAACTAAAAAGGAAACGTCCAGCGCCGAGGCCAAGAACATCCCTACTCATAAATCAGAAAAATACCCACGATTTGAAAATGCTTGTCTTTCCCAATTTCAGATGTAGAGGCTGAATACTGGGTGCAACACGGCAATCCCTCATGCCCCATGTTAAAATGTGTAAGCGGTGCCGCGGTACAAGGAACAGTGCATTGATCTGCAGGTTGACAACTAATTATGCTTTGAAGGGCCTGACATTGCGCGCTGGTATGGTAAAAAAGAGGTGCGGCACGGAGGACAGTGTACACCAACCCATTCCAAACGCCAAAAAAACATTCTCAAACGTGTTTTAGAAAAAGCGTTGCAGTTAGGACACACTGGCTGGTCAACTGAAGCAGCGAGCTGGTGCCGTAATAGATGCAAATCGCGGTAATACCCCACCATTACCCATAGAAAAACTTGCAGTAATCCACATGGCAACGGACAGGACAATACTGAAATAAGTGATAACTGATCGTTTTGAATAAAATCGTGGCACTAAACCAACGATCCACTCTTCTAAGATGCGCCTGAAAAGCACAGATGCGCGAAAATTGACAAAAACATACTTTCTAGAAATGTGTTGGAATCCCACAGAGAAGCGAAACGTGTGGCGCGGCGGTCATGTCAAAATACATTAAATTGAAACTCAGGGCGCGCAAGACTTGGTCAATCGGCCCCTTAGTGTATATCATTCAAGCACCTCGAAATGTAGTCACATTTAAGCATAAATCAACATGCCTGCAGCAATAGAATTACGAGGTGGTCTGCCAGTCAAACGCACAAGATAACGGGCTGCACGCTGACGCATGATAGCCTCGACCCACCAACCTTTTGTCAATAACCACATGCACTCCTACTTGCGCCACTGCAAACTGGAGTGTCCTACCTCGCAACCAGAGTCACACAAGCAGCATCGCAGAATATTCAGAAAACGAAATATGTGATAAAAATCAAAATGGACAACAATGCTCTGCTGCCGTATCTCATGGAGCCAAGTGGTATGGCTAAAACCAGCGACACCTATGAACTGCGTAACATTGCGCTCTACATGTCCAGCTCAACGGCATTAAGTACACACCATCGGGGAAGAACACCACAATACATAAGTGCAAAATTACCTTGCGGCATGGCGAAGCAAGGCACAAGGGCCAAAGGAAATACACAAGGTGGCTCCACCAGACAACACCCCAAACCATGCAAAACTAAAAAGAAACTCTGCTGCGCTGGCCGCCCAGAGCACTTGCAGGGGTGGACTGGGAACTAAAAGAGGCCCTGGAAATAATTACCGAGGACCAAAAGAGGCCCTGGAAATAATGTTCAAAGTGGCCCCATATGACACATTTTCAGCAAGCCCAATGCTTTTCCTATGGGAACATTTGGAAATGCCACGCAAAAGAGGCCCAGGGTGCAGGGGCCCACCGGAAATCTCCAGAGTTCACCCCTGAGCACATGCCAAACAATGCTGGCCCGCGAGCATCAATGCGTGTGAAATCTGGGGGAGAGGCCTCGTCCCCCCAAACGCCCATCAGCCAGCCCTGAAAGGGGGATAGAAGTAGATACTTACCAGGCAACCCCTGAGACCTTACTTAACGATAAAATTGCGGCTCGGCGACAACAAAACAATATAAATAAAACCACCACTTTTATCTAGGCATGACCTGCATTGTGCCATCCTGCATTTGGGCCCTGGAAATCTGAAAAACGAAGGACGGGGCTGGCAACCCACTGGGGATATCAGGTGGGATAAGGACAACCGCCGGCTGTCAAGATACAACTGCCGCCTCCCACTGCCCCATACTTACAAGTCCTTCTCTGAAATCGGGTCAACCCGGAACACCCAGCAATGGTCGAGGATGGCAAACTTCAGGCGGAGCGCACTGGAAAGAGAATGAGCTGCCAGTCCCCCGTCTTATATTCTGTCCTCTTGCCCCTGATGACACCCCGTTCCTCATGGAGGGGGGGGGGGAAATGTGGGGTATCCCTGCCAGGGGGGGAGGGTGGCCCGCTATGCAGGCTGTCCCTCTAGCGCCCCCTTCAAGGGCCGGACATCCCCTGATCCACTACTGTGTGTATTCATTGGGAAGTGGGTGTGGAAAGGTGTGCTGAGACACATTGACAGAGCAGCAGACTCACCTTCAATGCTACACTTGAGGGGGAACAGGGTGGGGTGTGGTGGGGGCAGAGGGTTCAAAGAATACACTGAGACCGTTAGCTGTAATTAGTCCAAATTGCAGCAGAGTGCATAAACAGAGCAAAGTTTAAAGCAGTAACTAAGGATTCAATAGTCACTATTTATAGGTAATCAAAAAATATTATATTTAATTCTAAGACAATTTGATCATCATTAAAGAATTTGTATCCGTAAATTAGAACCACATCAGTAAGTGTAGGCCGCACTGTTGTTGATTAACAAGTCAAATAAATGTGGTTTTTGTTTGTTGTCAATTTGCAGTCATGAAAAAGGAGGAGTGTGGTGATGTCCTCTTTAAGGATGTGAGCCATGACCACGTCATGGCATGCTCCCAATAAAAGGAGGGAGCCTCATGCAAGCACGTGCGGCAGTACAGCGGCAGACTCTATGGGCCTCATTACACGGTAGGCGGTGGACCAAGGTGCTATTAGCTATTAGCACCTTGGTCCATGCCGGTAAATTACCGGCACCGACTTGGCGGAAAGGGGAATTACCGCCGTACTCCAAGGTTAGTGGGGCGGTAATTCCCCCTTCCACCATTGCCCTTCCCCATTCCCATTTTTGCCCCATAGGGCATAATGGGAATGGGGAAGGTGCTAATTACGGTACCGCAAATTTGCGGTGCCGTAATTAGCACCAAAGTCCCTTTGCGGGTTGGGTTTTAACGCCTGCAAAAAGCAGGCGTTAAATTCCCAAAACCGCAAAGGGACCTCGTAGTACGGCGGTAAGGGTTAACGGTCACCGTTATCATTAACGGTGACCGTTAACCCTTACCACCGTCCGTGTAATGAGGCCCTATGTATGGAAGTATCTGTGTCCGGGTTCTTCATTGTATGCAACGCCATGTAATCACGGCCCTGTTGGATGTGATGCTGTCCGCTCATGGCAATGGTCCTGCTGACCCTTGTGATCATGGTGCCAGCCATAACACTCAATAACATTCTATGGTCTCTAAGCAAATGGATTTATAGGTAGAGGTCAGAAACAATGTGGGTGTCATTTGGTAATTTTCAATGTTTGAATTACAAAGTACAAATAATGTATGTAAATCCTGGTAGACCCAGGTTTGCATGCATCACACCTGTGTGCGCAGCGCTCTAGCAAACAAGATGGATCGTTGACACATTTTCTGTAGCTGTGTTCCAAATACAGTCATCTGAGAAGGAGACACTTGCTTGGCCTGCTGCAGAAAAGTGAAATTGGTAATTGCGATGCAGCAATCTAATTTTTAAGGGCAGATATTTCTCTTGGGGTGACAAGGGCAAAGGTCAGATTCTTGGTTGCCATCTGAAAGATAAGAGACTAAGAGCCTGATTTACAAAAGCATTTTATAATTGGACAACGCGTTGTAAATCAGGCCTTCACAGACCCCCAAATAAATGTTCCTTCACACTTTCCTCCATTTTATCTCAGTCTACTCTAAAAAGACCAGAATCTCGTTTCGTATTTCTCAGCTGGATTTGATACATTCATATGTCCTTGCACGAAAGGGTTGATTAGCTTCAAATATTAATAAATCCGTTCATTGCACATTGTAGTGCAAACAAGCGTAAATGTCCCCTGGCATGTACGAACACCAGGAGGCATTTAACATACATTCCTGTGGAATCCGCTGCAATGACGCCAGCATCATAATCAGATTCTGGCAGAAATGTCTTTGTTTTTTGGCCGGCGGAGCAGATGGTTGAGGCGCAAACGTTCATTTTGTTCCACGCTCCAGATCTGCCTTCCAAAAATATGATTGTGTTAATTCATGTGTAAAACCTGCATTCACCCTACACATGTTTTCTTACACATGATTTAACACTGGAGACTTCGTCCAAAATAGCTGCTGTTGTATGTTGGCTTATCAGTGATGCTTTTTAAAAGAGTTGCATGTTGTGCAATGGTATTGCTTTGCCTTTTTTATTTCTTTTGTTGAAGAGTAGTTGACAAAGTTGGCATATATGCCCCCTTTATTTTTTATTGTTTATTGTGTCTATTATTACACAGCCACAGTAGTGGCTGTGTAGTTATGGTTATGTTGCTGTTTCCATAGGAAGAGCACTTTTTGGGCGGCTTATAATTCCGCTGTCCCTGGACGAATCCTCGCGAAACTTTGGAAAAAAAAGTATATGGCCCACTCTGAATTCTTTTGCAAAGTTTGGTGAGGATTGGTTCAGGGGGGAAAAGTTGTAGGGGGGGTCCCAAAACGTCTTTTTTACCATAGACTGAATGGGGGAAAAACTTTTCACCAAGTTTGCGGCAGGGGCAGGGGCTTGGTCCCGAAAGCGTGCTTTTATAATTTTGGTGAGAATCTGTCCAGTACTTTCCTTTTAAACGATCGAAAAGTATGTCTCTAAAAATTAGTGAGATCTATGTCCGCTCCGCGGTCACACTTCCCTGTTCGCTGCGTGGACAGGATACCGATTGGCTAAGGGGCTGACGTCTTGACCGCGGACACGCAACGTCTCCGCCGATTGGCTGCAATGAGCCATGATTTGCGTCAGGTTGTTTGGATGCGCCCGACATCTTGGATCCGCCGACAGCGCGGCGGCGACCAGAGACGAAATGCTGTTTTCGCAACTGTGTTCATGATGTATTCCCTATGCCCGCCTTGTCCGGAATGTTTGTAAGTACTGAAAATGAGGGGTCTCATAAGGATAGTACTTCAGTCCGTTCTGTGCGTAGGCAGCTTGAAAGTATTTTAAGGACACGCATGGTGTCAACGAACATTAAGGGCCTCATTACGACCCTGGTGCTAAGGGATTACCGGTACCGGTAAGGGTACCCGTACCGGTAATCCCTTAGCGCCTGATTACGAGGTCCCTTTGCGGGTTCCCACCTTAACGGCTGGTTTTACCAGCCGTTAAGGAATGGACCCGCAAAGGGACCTTGGTGCTAATTACGGTACCGCAATTTGCGGTACCGTAATTACTGCCTTCCCCATTCCCATTATGCCCTATGGGGCAAAAATGGGAATTGGGAAGGGCCATGGAGGAAGGAGGAATTACCACCCCGCCAACCTTGTAATGGGGTGGTAATTCCCCCTTTCTCCATGGCGGAGTCGGTAAGTTACCGGCATGGACCATGGTGCTATTAGCACCATGGTTTTCCGCCTGGGTCGTAATGAGGCCCTAAGTACATGCCGTACTTAACATTTTTATTAGTACGAGGGTGCTACTCATTTATACGCCACCAGGGGGGGGGGTGATATGCTGTGGTGGTTGTGGCCAGGGCCTACAGTCTTGGTTGCATGGTGAAAGGCCATGAACCCAAGATGAAATTGATAGGTAGAGAAACTATAAGGCATTATGGGTGCGATATGCTGTGGTAGTTGTGGCCAGCACGTAGAGTCTTGGGGACATGGCCGAAGGCTGTGCACCCAAGCACTAAGTTAAAAGCAGAGTTATTAGCCACTACGGTTTTCATAGACTATACACCCACACCTTCAACTATTTACGCCCTTACACCCAAGCCTCTAGCCTCTGGCCACAACCATTTCAGCCTATCACAGCTATAGATACACCAGGCCATGCACCAAACAACAAAGTTATAAGCAATGCAATTATTTGTCACTGCACACATATAGATTCCAATATGTATGGACAAACACCCAAGACTCTAGGGCCTGCCAACAACCACTCCAGCATATCAGAGCTATCTATACACCGTATTATCAACCATCAAGGAAGTGGTTGTGGGAAGGGTGTAGAGTCTTGGATGCATGGTCGAAAGCCATGCACCTAAGACCAAACTTGTACGTAGTACACTTAAAAGCCACAATTGATGTGATATGCTGTGGTGGTTGCAGCCAGGGCCAAGCGTCTTGCACCTAAAAACAAAGCTTTAAGCACTGGAGTTATGGGCCACTATGGTTTTGACATATTGCACACCCATTCATTGAAATATCTATGGCCTTACACCCAAGACTGTAGGCTCTGGACACAACGACTGTAGGTTATTACACAGCCGCGGTAGTGGCTGTGCAGTTACGGTTAAGTTGTTGTTTACACAGAAAGAGCATCTTGCAATGCTTTAACAATACTATTACTGTGAGACTTGCGTCCTACATTTTAAAATCTGAGACAGCCACCTGCACTATTTGCTGCCAACAGTGGTTAAGCACGTGTATGGGAGTAGCGATTTTCATGAATGGATTCTAATTTGTTGTTGTAAAGTGAGAATGTATTTGCATTCTGAGTGAAGGTCACTTGTTTTGCTTTTTTTTGGTTTCCAGCACAGTAGGGACATGCAGCCAACTGTACCCATAAGGGTCCATTGTTTTTTGACCTTGAGCTTCAGCGCAAAAACAGTAAGAATGAGGGAGTGAAAGTTTGCAACACATACCATTTGATAAGGTTATGTTTCAAAACCATTTGTAAGGCACATGAAATATCACTTCACAAAGATTCATTGAGCCGAAAACATTGCTGTCTGACTTCATGTTACGCTCACCTGGCTCCCACAGGGGTGTCGAGCGGAACTGGACAGCCACAGTCTCCACCTACGTGATGCGTATTGCAGAGATGACTGACTGGACTGGCCCACCTAGCTTTGTCTACTTGACCCGTAGAAGTAGTCTCCTAAAGACGGGGAAAGGGAATTAGCCACCCGTGGATTTGAGTATTAACACCTCACTGCGTCCCCACTTATCACTTCTGACATTCCCTTTCACAAAGCTCACCTTATAGTTTTGTATGATGAGCTCTCCATCCTGCAAAGAATGCAGGGGCGCGTAAATGGCCAGTTACTTCACTGGCTTGAGGATATTGGAAGAGTTCTGGACAAATCTTGGCTCCAAACCTCCGTGTGAAAGGCCGTAAGTACATAGTTCTAATGAGCTCAAAATGTCTGATTAATCACTCTTGTCCAATTCCTTGTTTCTTTTGCAGCTTAGACCCAAAAGATGATCGTCTTATGGAAGCTGAAAGCGTTCAGGTAAGAGTCTGTGTTTTGTAACACTGTCTGGTAAATGATGCTAAGGTTTAACTTGCTGCTTTCTCTTTTCTTGCAGGTGCAGTGTAGGAAGATCTGGCGTGCTGGTGGATAATACCTCCTGCGGTAAAATCAGGTAAGCATATGGTGGCAAGAGATTGTCCTTGTTTGTTCCCTTGGCTCACCTTGTTGTTTTCTTGTCCCCCTTAGGCGCTGGAATGCAGCAACCAGGTGATGGAGACAGCACCGGATCGTAGAGATGCTGCGAGGAACGGTGAGTATGGCACGGCGCTGCTGCTGGCGATGCGACGCATTTAAAAGGAAGTCTGTTTCTGGTTCGAAGATGTGCTGAATCTGAAATCAGGTAAGAAATTCAGTAAAGTAATTGTTCTAACCTTTCTTCTTCTTTCCCTTCGTTCTAGGTGCTCTGGACTCGAGGCGGGCGTGGCAGGATGCTGGATGCTGACTGCAGACACAGTGAGCATTACGCTGCTGGATGCAGAATAACGCGAAGCATGTGCTGCTCTTCGGGTGTGGTTTAAATAGCCTTCAAAGTAGTCCCAGGTAAGTATTTGTCCACAGCCACACCCGAGTAACAAAATAGTCCCTAAGATAAAATAGTCCCTTCAAGCCTCACATAGGCTTGGATGCTTGGATCCCTTGCAGCATGGTCTGCATCAGGTAGGTTTTAACATATAAGCCTGGCGCCTATGGCGCCAGAACTGATGTCCCATATGAGCGTGGCGCCATAGCGCCAGGACTGTACCCAGATAGCCCCTAACAGGGGTTGCTGGGTTTGCTCCAGGTAACATGATGCCTGCTTCCGGGGTTGATGGACTTGGTCTGGATGCCCGGGGGTAGGCATCATGACACTTCACTTAAACCAATGGAGGTGGTACATATCATGTAAGTTGAATTTTGACGACTGCACACCGCACTGAGTTTGAATTTTTATATTACCAGACCATTATTTTTGAAAATATTACTGATATATTACTTTTCTATGCAGGTGTTATTTTTTCCCCCCTTACCGAGAGTGCAGATTGTCCGCGTTCTCAGGCTATGTGTTCATTCACCCATTAACATTTTCGATGACGACCGAAGAAACTAATTTATTATGGGATTGACAATGGGATTACTCCGATGTTCGTGCACAGTTTATTGTGAAATAAAAGTATTTTAGAAATTCAAAAATGTTACTCTTTCTTTTAAAAACTAGTTTATTACTTCAAAATGTCACGTGCTACATTGTACGTTCCTGTGTGTTAATTTTCAGGTGGTGCGTCACGGCACGTAGGTGCTTATGAGTGGGGTTGGTTATGTAAGGGTCAAGAGCGGCCATTATATATATATATGCCAAAACAAAAACCTGTGCTCTTCACTAAAAAACCTATTCAAACGTGCCATTATGGTTCAAAGTAAAACCGAAAAACCCCTGAAATTCGCCAGTTATGGTAGGCTAAGCAACCATAACTGGCCGCACCATTGTGCACTGCTACCACTAACACCCAGGACATCAAAGCAGACCAGGAAAAAAAAGAAGAAATGCCAACAAACGACACAGAGGAAGACAGGCTAAAAAGAATAGAACTTAAAATGGACGCACTGAATGTCAATTTTAATAGTTTAAGGGAATTTGTGGAAGAATTTGTTAGAGGAAAAATACGGTATCACTGTCCCACCTGTACCTGCCCCCATCTCCATTCCCTAGTGAACCGTCCCGAAACCTTGAATAAGAAAATAGACGTTTTGATGAAACATCCATCCCCACACAAATCATCTCCTCACAATCAGCCCGTGTTGAACCCTAATTCCCCTATATTCGTGTCAGTGGGCCTCATTACGACCCAGGCGGTAAGGGGTTAATGGCGCCGTAAAAGGTGGCGGCACCGTTAACCCCTTACTGCTTAATTACGAGGTCCCTTTGCGGGTCCCTACCTTAACGGCTGGTTTTTACCAGCCGTTAAGGATTGGACCAGCAAAGGGACCTTGGAGGTATTTACGGTACCGCAATTTGCGTTACCGTAACTACGGCCTTCCCAATTTCCATTGAGCCCTATGGGGTAAAAAGTGGGAATGGGGAAGGGCCAATGGTGAATGGGGAATTACCGCCCCGCCAACCTTGGAATGGGGCGGTAATTTCGCCATTCACCATGGCGGAATCGGTAAAATACCGGCGGCAACCATGTCGCTACTAGCGCCATGATTACAGCCTGGGTCGTAATGACCCCCAGTGTCTGCATCCCCCTGTGTTTCTGTTGATTAAAGTGCGTGTAGTTTTTTAGAAAGTGTTTGTATATTTGTTGTAGAGTAAGGGGTTGAGAATTTAATTTTTTTAAAAGACTTAAAATGTTTGCGAACAGCGCGCCTGTTCGAGCTAGCCGTAAGCAATACAATGTGGATATTCTAACAGCAATACACGTACCTGTACCAATGCCAACCAAGATGGAACTGATCTTAGAAAGCACCATCTGTGCAAGTTGTGCGTAAATGAAGAGAATGGGGCATGCTAAGGACATTATTGCTCTCCGTACGGCTCACAAACGAGATAAAACATGTGCCTAGAACATACTAGGTGGGTGGGATGTATATAAATTAACTAAATTGGAAGTGTCCTAAGGACACTATATCTGTCCATATCGTCCGCAGCGAGATGGAACCGTCCGTAGAACAGGTGCGGTGGCCGGAATGTTCGTTGTCAAACAAAATGGAGGTGTCCTAAGGACACTGGACCTGTCCCTGCAATCATCAGATGTTGTACGCACATGCGCAGTACACCCATAAGTACTGCGAACATCTCACCTGTCCCTAACTGTCCATCTCACTTGTGTCGCACTTTTAATTAGTTGCAGGACCCGAACACTATCCATAGAACACGAGCGCGCATGCGCACGTTTGTTAGTCTGCATTTGGTGTTGTGCAGGCATGCTTTTCCCTCGCGGATGTGTTCAGGACGTCATCATGTGACCGCACCCACGCTGAACATGTGGACTAATCTGTGCACTTTGTCTGCTTCCGCAACATTGCAAAATAATTTACACATACCTGTGAAATTATTTTTCAGTATAAAATCACCATTTGACATTTCCCATACAATAGCTCCACATGTGAATGTGTTGTTTGCAATTTTTGCAGCGCTTTTCAGCGAGCAATATGGTCACAAGCCGCATTCTTGGACCCCTATAAATGGTCACACCCCGAGCTCATCTTCATTGTGCTTCTGGCTATAGCAGTGGTGGAGGTGTGCTGCCTTTACTACTGTAGCGACCATTAGGTAAATAATCCTTATGGCATCCATGGCTGCTGTTGCTGCATTAGCCTCAGCACCACCCCCAAACCCTCCCCTGCCACCACCTCTCCAAGGGCCTGCAGAGGGATATACGGGTGAGGATGTAGAGATCGAGGAAGAAGAGGAAGAAGAGAATGAGGTGGAGGAACTCCACACTACTAACACTCGGCGAGAGTCGTGGGTGTGGCGGTTGTTTTCCGTTTTAGGGAACGTACTGAAAGCACATGCAAACTTTCTCAAGTGTAATCGCTGCCAGTTGGTGCTCAGTTGCGGGAGACCTGGTGCGTACAGCTTTGGTATGACAACCATGAAGCGCCACCTAACTTCGTTCCACAGTGCGGACATTCGCAAGGTAGTGCCGTGCGAAGAACGTAGTAGATTGAGTTCCTCCACAGCATCCTCCGTGTCCGATCCTCTCACCACAAGAGACACTCCTGTGGGGGAGCGCATCCATCCAGCTGCCTCACAAGCCATTCGCAATGCTGTTGACCCTTACCTTTCGAGGGTCACAATATTGTGTGTGTATTGTGACGCAGTACTCTGCAGGGGGAGAGTCTTCGAAGTGCTTTTGAGGCTACGGTCACGGAGCACCAGAAAAACTGCTCCCTACCTGAGTAAAGGCCACCCTATATCTTTCTCCATCTGCCCCTTCTTATCCCCGTGGTTGGTGTCCCTTCCTTACCTTCGATACGGATTGGTTTGCTCCCAAGAATTGCGCACACAACCAAAAATTAAGTTGCTTAATTGCAGATGATTTAATGTGAATCAAACAACAGCCGACACGTGTTTCGAGCAGAGCTCTTCTTCCAAGGCTGAGAAAATTACCCAAATTATGTACAGTTTTGACAAACAATAAACATCAGTTAAGCATCATGCAGATCCAAAAAACATACAGTAAGCATGTGGGTGGCAGGGGAAAAGAAAAATAGGCATCACAATGTTAATCAACAGTTTACGCCAGTTAATATGCATTGCAAGGTATAATTATATGACATGACAAAATTAAAAATAGACATGAAAGGATATCTAGACCGTAGATCATTGGGGTGAAGCGAGCCGTTAAGTCAATGTCATATATGGAGGAAAAAAGGAAAAAGATATATACAAGAGAGTGAGTGATGGGAACGGCCCTGTAAACACAAGACTCATCATACTTGTATCGAAATAATGGAAGTCGTTAATGAATTAGTGTTTACCTGAGGAGGCTTGGCACTAGAACTACTAATTTAGAAAACAAAAGACAGAAAACGAGGGGATTTGTTTGAGAATAGCCATATCAATAATTAAACAAGCCGCTAGAGATAAGATTGCCATGTTTGATTGTATAAAATCTTACCTGATTAAGGTAGATAAATATCCGACAATTATAGGTTGCGGCTCCGCTGTGAGCGGGACAAAAATCTAAGTTAGCCGCTTAACATATGGTGGGATTTAATGACATGTTAGATGGACAATCTATAAAATAAAATAAAAAAATAAAATTTAAATTTAAAAAATAATAAAAAATCATACCTATATAAACGCGTATGCGTATTCAATTGTAGCTGTCAGCCAGAGCAATAAGAACCTAATGTGGTAGAGTTGAAGCAGACACGCGGCATCGTGTAATGGGGGAGACAAAAAGGGGAAAGAACTAATTAGTCAATTAAAAGGCACTCGCGAAGGCGAGACAGTCACATACGTGTCCCCCCAGGGTGAAGTATCCTTAGGGGTCGGCGCGAAGGACCTACACTTACCGGCATTTCCGCCCGAACTGATGAAATGGAGCCTCGCGCATGGTTGTTGAGCTCGTATTTAGTACGGCCAAGCCCAGTTGAGCAACTAGAGCTCTGATGTAGGCTCTGGCGGCCATATTGGGTGTAAACCCAAGTTGTAGTTTTAAAGGTACGATGGTCCATACACATTTGAGTTGAGGATCAAGCGATAATTAATACTAAATAAGGAGGTCATGTTTTCATGAAGTGACTGATAATTTGTAATTTTTCATGTAATTTTTGAAAGTTAATTTATGGTAAATGTTCGTACGAGGCACAAACAATGCAGCCTTTCTTATGTTAGTTAGCAAATAATAATGATAAGATAGGCCATAATTGTTATTATTAGACCCAAACTACCCGTAATAACAAAATTCTGTTAAACAGGTAATGTTCACAGGATGCGCAATTATTGCAACCTTGTGTTATTGGAGGCTGGTTAGCAATTATGAAGGATGACATGGGCCATAGTTAGAACGCCCAGTGTCCCCCAATTCTCGATGCTGCGTGTTTTGGAGCCAATTAGTTGAAATAATTGTACAAAAGAGTTACTGATAAATCCAATTTAAAAATGATCGGTCTTGTGTAAACCTGACAGTTCCCATCATCAATATCTAAAAACAAGTATGGAGCCCCATACAGGTCTGGTGCAACTCAGCACACAGACATCAGAGAAACACAAATAGTTCATGGTTGTTGTTGAGGCCATTGGATACGTTTCGGTATTGACAGATTAACCGTGCTTCCAATTGTCTCAATTTGAGGGTGAGGTTGCCTCCACGTTGTGGTACAGATACTTTAGCCATACCCACAAATGTAATCTGTGATTTGTCATCAAGCTGATGAAATGTTTGCCAATGCGTGGCAAGTGGATATTTGGACTCCTGATTTGAAATAGTGGATAGATGTTTCTTTATTCAATGAATTGAATTATGCCTAGACTTAGGGGTGAGAATTTATTCGAGCCCGTAGGAATTGGTCCAATGACTCAGACTTTTTACAAAAATGTGCATTCCTATGTGAGAAATTTCAAACGAGAGGCTATGGCCGCTGTATAGTAACCAAAGCCCAACAAACTGTACAGAACATGAAGAGGGTGGACCTACTCACCCCTAAAACTAGACATAATGGTGTCCAGACATTTGGTCGACCTAAAACTGGTCGAATGACATTTGGTCGACGCAATTTGGTCGAAAACCAAATGGTTGAATTTTTTTTTAATTATATATTTATTTTTCGGGTTTTTGTTTTTTACAAAAATGGGTTTTTAGAAAAAAAACAGGGTTTGGGGGGGATCCCCCCCCCCCAAAAAAAAAAAAGGGGTGAAAAAAAAAAAAAAATTCGACCATTTGGTTTTCGACCAAATTGGTTCGACCATTTGTCTGGTCGACCAATTTTTTTCGACCAAATGTCTGGTAACCGACATAATTCAATTCATTCGAATAAATTGAAATTTATTACAAGGTATAACACAGATAGCTCTAAGCTGTACAAAATTGTTCGTCGCCACTGGCATTTACTTCAGTTAGACCATGAGATCTCACCATGGCTGGATAAAACTCCAAACTTCATCTATAGTAAAACAAGTAATCTTAAAAATATTCTGTCACCATCATTTATGTCTAACCGCCAGCCTGCCAAAACTTGGCTCTCGCAGAGATCTAATGATGGTTTCCACAAATGTGGAAGATGCACAATGTGTTGTCATGCACTTGAGACTTCTAGCATTGATTTTGGTAAACTTGGTATGTTCAAGGTGAATTCTTTCATTAATTGCAATACTAAATTCTGTGTTTACTGTATTTGTTGCCTTTGTGGAAAATATTACATCGGGAGTACGATTAGACTCCTTAAAATGAGAATACGTGAACATCTATCCACTATTTCAAATCAGGAGTCCAAATATCCACTTGCCACGCATTGGCAAACATTTCATCAGCTTGATGACAAATCACAGATTACATTTGTGGGTATGGCTAGAGTATCTGTACCACAACGTGGAGGCAACCTCACCCTCAAATTCAGACAATTGGAAGCACGGTTAATCTGTCAATACCGAACCGTATCCAATGGCCTCAACAACGACCATGAACTATCTGTGTTTCTCTGATGTCTGTGTGCTGAGTTGCACCAGACCTGTATGGGGCTCCATGCTTGTTTTTAGATATTGATGATGGGAACTGTCAGGTTTACACAAGACCGATCATTTTTAAATTGGATTTATCAGTAACGCTTTTATACAATTATTTCAACTAATTGGCTCCAAAACACGCAGCATCGAGAATTGGGGGACACCTGGCATTCTAACTATGGCCCATGTCATCCTTCATAATTGCTAACCAGCCTCCAATAACACAAGGTTGCAATAATTGCGCATCCTGTGAACATTACCTGTTTATCTGAATTTTGTTATTACGGGTAGATTGGGCCTAATAATAACAATTATGGCCTATTTTATCATTATTATTTGCTAACTAACATAAGAAAGGCTGCATTGTTCATGCCTCGTACGAACATTTACCATAAATCAACTTTCAAAAATTACATAAAAAATTACAAATTATCAGTCACTTCATGAAAACATGGCCTCCTTATTTAGTATTAATTATCGCTTGATCCTCAGCTCAAATGTGTATGGACCTTCGTACCTTTAAAACTACAACTTGGGTTTATACCCAATATGGCCGCCAGAGCCTACATCAGAGCTCTAGTTGCCCAACTGGGCTTGGCCGTACCTAATACAAGCTCAACAACGATGCGCGAGGCTCCATTTCATCAGTTCGGGCGGAAACGCTGGTAAGTGTAGGTCTTTCGTGCCGACCCCTAAGGATACTTCACCCTGGGGGACACGCATGTGACCGTCTCGCCTTCGCGAGTGCCTTTTAATTGACTAATTAGTTCTTTCCCCTTTTTGGCTCCCCCATTACACGATGCCGTGTGTCTGCTTCAACTCTACCGCATTAGATTCTTATTGCTCTGGCTGACAGCTACAATTGAATACGCATACGCGTTTATACAGGTATGATTTTCTATTATTTTTTCAATTTTAATTTTTATTTTTATTTTTTATTTTTATTTTATAGATTGTCCATCTAACATGCCATTAAATCCCACCATATGTTAAGCGGCTAACTTAGATTTGTGTCCCGCTTACACCGGAGCTGCAACCTATAATTGTCGGATATTTATCTACCTTAATCAGGTAAGATTTTATACAATCAAACATGGCAATCTTATCTCTAGCGGCTTGTTTAATTATTGATATGGCTATTCTCAAACAAATACCCTCATTTTTTGTCTTTTGTTTTCTAAATTAGTAGTTCTAGTGCCAAGCCTCCTCAGGTAAAAACTAATTCATTAACAACTTCCATTATTTCGATACAAGTATGATGAGTCTTGTATTTACAGGGCCGTTCCCATCACTCACTCTCTTGTATATATCTTTTTCCTTTTTTCCTCTATATATGACATTGACTTGACGGCTCGCTTCACCCCAATGATCTACGGTTTATATATCCTTTCATGTCTATTTTTAATTTTGTTATGTCATATAATTATATCTTGCAATGCATATTAACTGGCGTAAACTGTTGGTTAACATTGTGACGCCTATTTTGCTTTTCCCTTGCCACCCACATGCTTACTGTATGTTTTTTGGATCTGCATGATGCTTAACTGCTGTTTATTGTTTGTCAAAACTGTACATAATTTGGGTAATTTTCTCAGCCTTGGAAGAAGAGCTCTGCTCGAAACACGTGTCAGCTGTTGTTTGATTCACATTAAATCATCTGCAATTAAGCAACTTAATTTTTGGTTGTGTGCGCAACTCTTGGGAGCAAACCAATCCGTATCATAGTTAATTTATGTGCACACTGCAGGGAGGGTGTTCACACATTGCTCCCAATTGCTGCCCATGAACCAGCCCTCAAATCCATTTTGTCAAGTGCGCCAATTCCACTTTTGTCCTCTTCTGCCACATACTTTTTTCCCTTCCTTACCTTCCTTTGCCTTCCTCTCCTAGTGTCTCGTGTCATCAAAAGTAGTATAGTGGAAAATTACAAAAATTAATAAAAAGGCTCTTTTCAGAGCCGCCTTTCTCAGTTAAACAATAGAACTATCATGTGACCGTTGTAGGCATCCGCACATTTTTTTAAAAGTCTGCGGACAGTCGTAGGATACACAGGGTAAGCATAACAAAACCAATGGACTTTTTTCTGGGAGTAAGTGGTGGCTTTGAAAAGAGCCTTTCGGTGGTGGTGTGTATCCCTCAAGAAATTTAGGTTAGAAAAAACGGATTGTGAAATAGTTGACTATAATGTCAAAATAAATATTGCAAAGCATTTTGTACATTGCGAAGAGAGATCTGATTGCCATCATTTGTGAGATGGACTCCATCTGAACGAAAAAGTAAAGAACTACGAAAGAAAATGTTTTCATTGTGGAATGAGGACATGCCAACATCTCTTAGAAAGGCACAAACAGCCTTATTCACATTGCGCCTCGCTTTCTCCATTTGTGGACCAAATGCAGAGGAACGCAACCATAACTGTCTTTGTGCTATACGGGAAAAAACAATTTGGCAATTTGGACACATGTCCATGACCTTCGCAAGTCCTTCCTTCATTGCAAATTGCAAAGAAATTCCAGACACATGGCCTAAATTGTTTCCATCGCAATGAATAATAAGTGTGCCCGGATGACGCTCTGTCTGTAAAGTTGCACAGAGAGGTACCAAGTCCAGTCACCTCATTCCATGCACACCATGCCAGTGCACTTCTACATTAGGAAATCCAAGATCTGCACATAGACCGCAACTTTCAGCATGCACTTTCAACCAATGTATCCATGAGTCTCCCAAAATCCAGATAATCTGTTTTCGAGCACACAGAGCCATGGCTGTCAGGTCTCCTGTCAGGGAAAACACGTTCTCACTAAATGTCTTCATACAAAACACACCCACTAAACTTTACTGACCAATCCCTAGCTTTGCACATTCTCTTTTGCATGCGTCTCCACCCCACAATCGGCGCCGCCTGCAAACTACCATCATGTTCGCGGACACGTACAGGATGAGAGCGTGAGGACTGTACATTTAAATATGATTCCCCTTTTCCCCTTTAAGGTGGGCTCTGGAAAGAGGCTTTTTTTTTTTTTGGGCAGATGCCTTACAGACATCTGTTATTTTGTATTTTTAAAATATTTTTTCTTCTTACTATACTCGTACAACCAATATAGAACCTTCTCCAAAGCAAGCCTCACATTCCAAAAGAACATGGCATTTCCCAAAGAAGATAACGCAACACCATCTGCTTCAAAATAAGCCGCATTACTGGGAACAATGTTCTCGTGGCTGCAGAAAAACATACCAGCGCGTAACATAAACGCACGCATGCCGCCATTGATGATACACCAATTCCTTGATCAGGACAGAAAACAGAACTGTTGTCCCATTTTCCTCTAGGGAGTAACCCAGAAAAAATGATTTCGCAGTTGGAAATATGTTCATGACTGCTTGCACCAACTGCTCCAAATTGTCCAACAAAGTACGTGCACTGACGTAGCCCAAATGACAGGCACCGTAGCGCTAAATCACCACATGAGGAATGGTCATCGCATGCATCTCGGTGCAAACTCGTAGAATTGCCGCAACATTGCGATCAGTCTCAGCGCTCGACACCACCTCTACTCCTCTCACATCGAAATGGTGCACTACATTCCTACTTTCGGCATAGTGCTGTAAACCATGCACAAAAATATCTCCAACTACCAAAACCTTCACCCTCTGCACCTCTGCCATCTTCAGTATACGCACCATCTTTCGACACAAAAGTGCAATGGGAACATCTGATTGGCTGATGGCTACAGTTCCCTTTCCATGCTCGATTTTCTGTAGAAACCTGTATGTGACATGCCCTACCCGCGCGCAAGCATTGTGTACGTTCAGCACGTAACTCTTAACTAGTCCTTCTACCCTTTCCACATCACTCACAAATCCATTCCCTCATTGGACACAGCTAAGCAGTCACACAACCATCCACCAATCAGATTGAACATCCGTACATCTAACTCTGTCATCAAAATTTCGCACTTCAAATGTACTATTGATCACTCTAAGTACAAGGTGCATATCATTGCAAAGCATCTACTTCAAAAGTACTGTCCAAGTGTCACGGATTTCTACGTACAGCTCCATCGATGCGCACATGCATGCGTATAAAGTACAGGTATGCATATTTTAATCAGAGAACATGCACAACCCGTGTGATTTCATTTAAACAAATGAATGGCACTAAATCTGCATAGCCAATACATACCAACGGTCCCCCTTTAAGTGCAAGATGTCCGATTGTACATTAACAAAACGCACTACTTCTTACTGTCTCCCGCATAACCTATATATACGTTACAACCTTCCCTATGTAGTGCGAAAGCCAATTTTCCATTAGAAAATGGCACAATTTTTTACTGTATACCGCTTACATCAATGCTACTTCCAATATGATCGCATGAGAAAAATAACCACTCCCGATTGCTGTGGTGACATGGCCCTCTGAGGATCTCCCGATTTTTCGAAATCGTACTTATAATAAGAAACTACCGACATTTTTCCCAGCAACTATAATAAGCTATCACTTACAAACCTCTCTGCTATACATAAAAAAGCTTAAAAGAAACAAGGCATTTTCATAATCTAACATACTGCAGGGTAACATACAAAGGCAGCACATGGTGAAGTGAAATGCACACATGCACTGTGTTAAATATCAAAGGAGAATACTGCGATGACAGATGCAAAATTAACGTGTACAGTAACATCACTGTTTTAAACACACAGTTACTAAAGTTACTAACTTCTTATTTTTACAATCGCAGTGGAGACTACTGTCCTGAAAATCAACAGCATCTACATTTTAAACAACATATCCGAAGAACCCTGGTAATTCTGCTAAAAGTAAGTATAGCACAACCCTTATATTCTAACTATTCCGGAAACAGAGTGTGTGGGTTATGTATTTAATTTGCGCAGCAAACCAAACAGTGATTTCTGAACCATTTTACCCACAAATTCCCATTTATTAAACACAGATAAACAGGCAGAATGGCTCACAAATCCCCGTCTGTTTGGAACCCAAATAACATACAAACGCCTTACAATGTTAGTACTAGAAAAGAAATAGCTGTTTCAATTTAATGCCATTACGTTTACTATTAATGCATCTCCTCACCACTAGGCCTCTTTGTATTCTCATCTGAAGCACATTTTAGTAGTATACAAACCGAAAAATATCCTCCCCAAATCATTGTAAGAGACCAATGCACATTCACACACCACCACAAAGAGCTTCCCCATTAAACTCATGCACGCATGCACACAGCACACATACATTGTACAACACACCAAACCATGCTTTCTTTTTTTCTACAGACCCCAAAGAATGCCTACCAAAAAGCAAGTCCATAGAAAGGAACGCAGAAATAGAGCCAATAAAAATAAAAGTGTTCAACCTAACTATCCATCTGTAACAGAGTTTGTAGAGAATGTTGGAACAATACAGCTAGCACAGTCATTTAGCAAAACAAAGGAAGCTTCAACTACCAAAACTTTACCTCCTCCAACAAAATGTGGCACGAAAGACAAAACTCCTCACAAAAAATCGGCTACCAGTACTCCTAACAATGCTACTATTAATCCTGATATAGTGACAAGAAACTATAGTTAAAAAAAGCATTTTAGCCAAAATGTTTCGCCATAGAGTCCACCAGAATCTAATAAGGAGAGGACCGAAATGTCCTCAACCCTTAAAATCTACCGTAGAAAATTAATCTTACAAGCTCTTGCAGACAGTGCAATCCTTCAGAAAAAGAAGCTGTTTATATTAGTATTAAATAGGATGAAACCACTAACAAAACTAAGTACCAAATTACAAAAGAAACTTATCAATAAACGGAATGTGAACAAAAATACCTTCTTACATATTTGTGGAGGTGAATGGGGTCACACAACAACCACAGAACCATATTTTAATGAAGAAGCATACAAACAAAATCAAAAAAACACAAATGCTATCAATAGCAGTGGACGAGGGTATGAAAAAATCAACCACAGTATCATGGAACAAGAAACATTGCTTACAAAAGTTTCCCTTGAAAACTCACAATTACCTCTCGCTTCGTCTAAACCAGACCGTCCGGTGTACAAATGGCCGTGCACATCAATGTGTGCCATTCCTAACAAATTATTCAAATTTTTATGTCAGTTCCTCAATCAGTATGTGAAAGGTACAGACAAAATTAAAATGAAAGTGCTGCAAAATATAGATATTCGTCCAGTGTGCAAATACACAGGACTACAAGGACATTCATTAGCCTGCATTTCTGGACCTATTTGCAAAAGCACCTTCCATGATATCAAAAGGATACCAATACATCATGCAAATGTAAGAAATCTAGTGTATAAAATATACTATGCTAAAAGTCCAGCTTCAGAATTAGCCAATTTAAATCACACTCTTCTGCATGGTACACCCAAATATCTACAAGAAGAAATGGACCGTATTCAGAGAAAATATTTTGGAAGTGAAACCCACTTACAAAATGCAATAGTTGTAGAACAGAGTACCAACAATTCTGTACATAGCAACCTTCTATTACACACATACAAAAAAGAAATACTGAAATTTAGAAGTGTATCAGCTGAAATACCAAACCGTGTGTGTGTGTTGCCGCAGAACGTTTTACAAAAGAAACACAAAAAATATAGACATAGCATTCAAAATAGCAGACAATGAAGATTCCAAATGGTTTGAATTAGCTCTCTACCTTTTAGCCGAAAACAAATATCAAAGAAATGAACCACTAATATGTTGCAGTTACTGCACTACAAAACTAGACAACAACCAAACTCCTTCACGTGCTATTGCAAATAATTTTGAATTGTTCCCACTACCAAAAAGCCTGCAACAACTCAATTTGTATGAGAGCATCATAATTCAAACAGTTCACCCATTTCAAGCAATTATACGCCTTCATCCAAAAACAGCAAAAGTACCTCCCTCTGAATTGGTGAAAGGCATTTGTGGCAAAGTAGTTTACTTGCCATTAGATCTAACAGAAAATGTACACACTCTAGGAGTGCAATGTTCAATAGAGCATTCTTTAATTGTCTTGGTAAATGGTGTACCAAGAAAAGACAAAATAATTTGGCAACAACTTGTGGACTTCCATAAAGTTAGAGAAGCCTTGCAATATCTAAAAGACAATAACAAATACTACAAGGAAATAAATATTGAAGAAAGCTTAAGGGAAACAACTGAAATAATTGAAGAGGCAACAGAAACTGGACAATTTGAACTTCTGGATCCTGCTGCAGTATCCATTCTTTTGGACCAGTACACAATTCATCCATTGCATTCCAATGAAAGCATAGATGATGCACTAGAAACTTACCAAATGCGACAAACCAAAGGTTCACCAATGAGCATGTGGGAAAAAAATATAGAAGCACATGCTTTTCCTCTGCTATTTCCTACTGGCAAAGATGGAAGATATGATGATAGACCCACTCAAATTACAGCATCAGAATACCGCTCATTACGAATGTATTCACAAGATCCCAGGTTTAGACAAAATGTAGAATACATATTCCACCTACTCTTTGAAAGTGAACTAGCAACCCTATGTTACGAAGTTGCACACATGTTGAAATCTGGAACCCACTTTCAAAATATGTCAGCTGTGCAATTAATACAAAATAATACAAAAAGTACAAGAAAAAGATGAGGTTCTACAGTCAAATATAACAAATTTGTTTGCAAACATGCGTGGTACAAAAGAATACTGGTTCTGACAGCACGGAGACGTACGTTGTATGATCAGAGACCTTGGACCATCAACTTTGTTTGTTACACTAAGTTGTGCAGAATTTGCATGGGAAGATTTACATGATTTACTACGCATATCAAACAACAACAAAACCGACATACATTTATTAACACCTGGAGAACTTTGCTCTCTAGATCCAGTTAATGTGTCAAGATATTTCCATCATCGTTTCATTGCTATGCTACACTTTATTTGCAATAAAACTGTTCCTCCCCTCGGAGAAGTGCAACACTTCTTTTGGAGAAAAGAATACCAAGCAAGAGGAGCACCACATATTCACATGCTGTTATGGATCAAAGGTGCACCTAAATTTGGTCACGACACTGATGCCACTGTTTTGCAGTTCATAAAAAAATATGTCACTTGTGAAATCCCTTCACAACAGACACATAGTGACCTGCATAGGCAGATTTTACAATTTCAAAGACACAAATGTGGCAAATATTGTCGTCACAAATACAAAAACAAAGGGACATTCTACACCAAATGCCGCTTTGGTTTCCCTAGACCAGTTACAGAAACAGGTGAAACGAACAACTTCATGTCTTCAGTTCGATATAGTGTTAAACGTAAATCACCTAAGAACACTTATTACATAAAAGGAAAAGAAGAATCAAAATACATCAATGATTACAATGCAATCATTGCCCTCTTATGGAATGCAAAAATAGATGTGCAGTACATTGCAGACAATTCCACTGCTGTTGCACAGTATGTTACAGCCTACTTAACAAAAGCAGAAACAAACAGAGCTTCAAGACCTCTGGGATGACCCATCATCAGACAAAACACTATCTCAGAAATTGTACAGCCTAGGCAGAAAAATGCTCTCTCATAGAGAATGTGGCACCTATGAAATGGCAGATCATTTAACCAGTACTGCTTTGTATGGAAAATCAGACAACATAGTATGGCTAAGTCTTGGTCCTGCTAAATGTAGAAAGAGTTCTGAAATCATATGAGGACATAGAAACAATTGCCAGAAATGATCCCAACAGCAAAGACATTTTAAAAAACTATTTACTGGACACATACTATCTGAACAGGAGTAGGACTTTGGAAAACATGTGTCTATACCACATAGCTCAAAACTTTGTATACAAAAATAATATAAAACCAGATGAAAACAAAGGCAGATATTGAGTCACAGATTGTGAAGGTAGCTTAGTTAAACTTACCAAACGTTGCTTAATAAATCATGTTAAATTGTCATTAAAAACTCCTCTACTATATTACATGTCTCTGCTACAACTTTTTAAACCATGGAGAAAAGAGGAAGAGATACTAGATAACTATGACTGCTATGAAGATGCTTTCAAAGCAAATGAAAGCGCTATCACCTATGTGAACTTTATGCAGTACAAAACAATGCTGCACAATGAACAGCAACACGAAGAAGAACTTCAGGCCCAGCTAGATAAGGACTCTTCCGACAGTAGTCAACCTTCTTTAACAAGAAGCCAAGAACCGCTAGGACAGCCACCAATAACAAATGAGGCAGAATTAGCTATGACAGAAGTGGAAAACACCATGTGTCATTATCAAGAAAATATAGAAGACTTAACTGTACAACAAGCAAAACTTAACAAAGATCAGCACACCATTTTTGAAGACGTTAAAAAACAAATACTACATTGTGTACAGCACGAAAATAAAAAATGTACCTGCCAAAATTACAAACCAATACTACTGTACATCAGTGGTGAAGCTGGGTCAGGAAAAACATTCTTAATCAAAATCATCAGCAAGTTCCTTCAGCGATTGACAAACAACAAATTGCCAGAGGTTGTCTGCCTACAACATAGGCTGTGTCACTTTACGCCGCTTACTACTTCTTCCACTAGAACACTAAAACAAATTAGACTATTACAAACTTTCTGCAGAAGCTGCAATGGAACTAGGCAGAGTATTAAAGCAAATAAAAATGCTACTAATAGATGAAGTGAGCATGGTCTCCAACCTAATGTTAGCTTTGATTCACCTCAGATTACAAGAAGTACTTAAAACAAACTACGAAGAACTTTTTGCAGGGAAACACATTATCATTTTCGGAGATCTTCTACAATTGACACCAGTGAAAGGGGAACCTATTTTTAAAACCTTAGGACACAAACTCTGCCGCAAAACAGTTGGCAGCATAGGAAATGTCAACCTTTGGCAACATTTCCAATACAGAGAATTAACAGAAAACATGCAGCAATCTGCAGATCTCACTTATGCCAACATCCTAAAAAATATTAGAGTTGGTGTACTATCTCAAGAAGCACAAGCAATATTGAGAAACCGGCACATTCATGCACTTTATGGCGATAATGCATGTGCTACTGATGTTATGGAACAATTAGCGCACAGAAATGTAAATTGCACGGCCTTAATCCCAACTCTTTCAAGCTGTTTCAAATTCAATGAAACAATGTTAAATAAAGAAATGCAACCAATAATGGAAATTTGCACCACAGACAAACTAGACGTACATGGCATGACACTACCCATCTGTGAGCAAGCCACAACAAGACTAAATAGCTTAGAAAATTCAATCTCCTACACAGCTGGGTTGGAAAAAATATTATAATTATCTTTAAATTGTAGAGTAATGCTTAAACGTAACCTTGACGTAGGGCAAGGGCTAGTGAATGGAGCACTAGGTACAGTTGTTGGCTTTCATTCATGCCCAAGTGACACCAACATTCAGTTTGTCAATATTCGCTTTGACAAACTTTCAGAAGTGAAAAGGATAGGGCACTCAACCGCTCGATTCCTGCTATTCAAAGACATGTATGTACGTAGAGAATTTTCTCTAACTCTTGCATATGCAGTCACCATTCATAAATCAAAGGTCTTACCCTAGACAAAGCATTGATAGATATAGGAAGCCCAGTCTTTAAAGAAAGCATAAGCTACGCAGCACTATCACGCTTACGTACACTTGACGGTCTGTTTCTAATCAACTTTGATGCAAGTAAAGTGAATGCTGATATTCCTTGCATTTTAGAATACAATAGACTACGTTCACTGTACAGCCCCCATCTCAAACAATATCCTGTTCCAGAAAAAGTAAAACGTGGTAAAAGAAAACTAATTGAAACAGAAATGCAACAGAATCTCACAGCAAATCCTTCAAAGAAAACAAAAGAAGGTAAAGGTTCCTCAAGTACCACAAGGAAAGAAGAACCTATTAGGGAAAGTAAACCAGGTACTTCTTCAAAGAAGCAAGACAAACTCCGAAAAAGCACTCAGATACAGAACTAGCTGGTCCATTCAAATTTGCAAATGAAAGTGGTGTAAGTTGCTATGCAAATGTAGCAATAAATATTCTATTGCAATTGCCACCAATTGTTAACAGCATTTACTTACACAGTACAGACCAATTGTTTTTACAAATGTTAGTCCTTCATAGAAACGCAACAAACAATCCTGACAACACGTACAGTGTTCACGGAATAAGACAAGAATTGGACTACTGTGCTGGAATAGTGAAATTCACTATAAACTCACAAGAAGATCCACAAGCATTTATAATGTACTTACTACAAGTACTGGAAAACAAAAGCATACCTATAAATGAAATCTTCCAGATTTCATACATGTGGAAACATACATGCACTCTCTGTAGCAATGTGGTACAGGAACAAATCCCAAATGACAGATTTGTGTATGTATCCATACCTAATTGTGATTCCGTTCCATTTCAGCATCTTGTACAGAATGCAAACCATGGCAGATTATGTACTATGTGAAATTCAGACAATCGGTCCACCTTAGTAATACAAACACATAGTAAGTACATAATACTTATGCTGCTACGTTATAAAGCAGATGGTACCAAAAACAACTGCAAGCTGACTGGATTCACACACGGTCAAGTGTCACTTGGAAAGAAAACCTTTACAACAGTAGGTATAATCTACCATGGAGGAGCTACAACCAATGCAGGTCACTACACTGCATACATTAAAAAGAAATGTGGATGGGTGGAATGTAATGATACCACTATAACTCTAAAGCAGAGATTACCAGCTAATCTTACAAATGCGTATTTAATCTTCTTGAAGCCAAAGTTTAATAACTAATGTGTACTTCTACATTACCAAAAAACGAAGTGAAAAACTACAAACAGAATACGTCATCAGGTATCTAACTGCCCAACACTGTATAACAAGGACACAGATAAATGAATACTGCAAAACCGTAACAATAAATGCACAGTTAGAATACGCCAACAGGTATCTAGCTGTTGTTAGAAATCGACAACAAGGCAACAAACATAACATTAAGCAGAAAGAACAAGGAAACACTCAAAGAAAACAAACAGTTTGGAGCATAGCACATTAAGGGTTTTTTTAATCCGACAAGGAATTTTTTTCCCCCAGACCCAAGGATTAGAAAAAGAAACACAGAAACTGAGCACAATGCACAGTACAATGGTTTGTGAACTAAATATGAGGGTAAAAAAAAAATGAACTGTCTATTATACTTTGTAAAAAATCTTTATAAAATGCAAATACTAACATGCTTTTTTCTTTTATAACAGAAATTAAAAAAAGGCTACTTTCGACAAGTACTGCAATCATGTAACACATGTATGGATTCTGAACTAATCAAACAGTAATTATAATAACAGTAATTTCTTACATATGCAAATGTACACGGCTATTCTGTGGCAATAATATGGTGCAGAGCCTGCAGGCAGGCCTAGCATCTTTGATGAACAACCTACCACTTACACCCTACAGCCAATCAAGCAAGACTATACGTCCTACTCAGAATCATTACTCCATATTAAAGCCATGCTGCTTCTATTTTCACTACTTCTAAGTGTACTTTCGGTGCATGCTCTGCAGCCATGCAGCCAAGACACTACAACGTGCACACACCCACCGCACCACACCACACCCATGTTCACTTATAACCTCACTGCTTATGACTTCAGTGTTGGGTGCATGCCCTTTGGCCATGCCCCCAAGCCTCTGGGTGCTGCCCAGAATCACCAAAGCATATCGCAACCACTTTGGTGTATAATTTCAGTACGTATAAAGTTGGATTAGGGAGCAGGGCCTTCGGCCACACTCCCAAAATGATACGCCCTCCCTATGCCCTCCCCACAACCACCTGAGTAATGTTTCATAGTACTTGTGTACCTAAACCTGTGATATGCTGCAGTAGATATGGCCACAGGTTACAGACTTGGCTGTAAATCCATAGATTTCTCAATGTATGGGTATGCAGCATATAAAATCCATAGTGGGTTACATCTCCAGTACTTATAACTTTGTTCTTGGCTGCATGCCCTTCGGCCGTGCACCAAAGACTCTACATCTAGGCCACAACTACCACACCGTAGCATACCCATTGTGCTTTTAACAACACTACGTATGAATGTGCTTTTGGGGGCATGGCCTTCGGCCATGCACCCATGACTGCAGGCCCTCCCCACAGCCACCGGACTGAAGGTCAATACTACGGATGTATCTATACCTGTGATATGCTGCAGTGGTTGTGGCCAGGGCTTAAAGTCTTAGGTGTATATCCATACATATTTCAATGTGTGGGCATGATGTGGCTTTTAGCTCCAGTGTTTACAACTTTGTTCTTGGGTGCATGACCTTTGGCCATGCAGCCAAGACTCTACACACTCCCCACAACCATATGAGCGATAGTGAATAGTACAGGTGTACCCATTGCTGTGACATGCTGCAGTGGTCGTGCACAGGGCCTAAAACTTTGGAAGTATGGCCTACGGCCAACAGCCTACAGCCATACACCCTTAAGTCTACAGCCTCCCACACGACCACATACATAGTTGATTGTATGGGTGTCACGTATGAATATATTATGCTGCAGTGGTTGTGGGTAGAGTGTACATACTTGGGTGTAAGGCATATAGCCTGCAACCATACATCGAAAAGTTTATGTCTTGCCCACAACCACCGTAGTATGTAAAACCCATGTTGGCTAATAAGTTAAGAGGTTATAATTTTTTTGTTGGGTGCATGGCCTTTGGCCATGCACCCAAGAATGCAGGGCCTCCCCACAACCTCCTGAGTGATGTACAAAAGTACAGGTGTGTCTATACATGTGTATGCAGCAGTGGATGTGGCGATAGTATAGACTCTTACCTGTATGTCCATAGAGATTGCAATGTATGGGTGTGCAGTAGCTTATTACTCTCATACTTACAACTTTGTACTTGGGTGCATGGCCTTCCGCCATGCACCCGAATCTGAGCACACTCTCCACAACCATCTAACCCATTACCAATACTACAAGTGTATCCATGGGTGTGACATGCTGCAGTGGTTGTGGCCAGGGCCTACAGTCTTGGAAGTATGGCCTTCAGCCTACGGCCTACAGCCATGCACCCAAGACTCTAGGCCCTGGCCACAACCACCACAGCATATTACACCCATGCTCACTTATACATGAGTAACACACCCATACAATGAAACATTATAGCTGTAGCATGTACTCATTTTGTACCCAGGACTCAAGGCCCTGCCAACACCTACCAGATACATAATAGAATGTATGAGTGTGATGTATGAATGTGATATCCTGCACTGCTTGTGGGCAGGTTCTACAGTCTTTGGTGTGTGGCCAACAGCCTGCAACCATGCACCCAAAACTGTACGTCCTGGCCACAATCACCGCACTATGTGAGATCCATGTTGGCTTGTAACTTTAGAGTTGACAAGTTTCTTCTTGGTTGCATGGCCCTCGGCCATGCACCCCAGACTGTACACACTCCCCATAACCATTTAATTGTTAATCAATAATATACAACAGGTGTATCCCATAGGTGTGTCATGCTGCGGTGGTTGTGGCCAGGGCCTACAGTCTTGGAAGTATGGCCTTCGGCCTACGGCCTGCAGCCATGCATCCAAGACTCTCGGCTCTGGCCACAACCACCACAGCATGATACACCCAAGGCGGGGTACGAATAAACAGCACACCCATTGGGCAAAGTAATAAAATAGCGATATGTAGTCAATTGCAATGTTCGTTAACACCACTCGTGTCCTTAGAACAGTTTCAAGGTGCCTTTCCACAGCACTGACTGCACCCATGGTGGCATACTAATCAACAGCACACCCATAAGAAAAAATAATGTAATAACGATATGTACTCAATCTCAATGTTCGCTAACACCACGCGTGTCCTTAGAATAGTTTCAAGGTGCCTTTGCACAGCACTGACTGCACCCATGGCGGCGTGCTAATCAACAGCACACCCATAGGAAAAAATAATGTAATAACTGTTGTGATGTCTTAAGGGAAGCAGGGAGCTTTCAATGCTTTCCCTATATGATGATGTCTCAACCCTGTGTGATGTCATGGAATGTTCTGGTTGCATCTTGCGAATAATGTTCTAAGTTGGTCAGTTGGCGGAAAGTGCTGAAGGAGAGGAGCCTCTGAGTGTTGGGGGTCTTCTTCCCTATATGTAACCTAAATAAATACTGTTACTTTGCTTACCTGACTGCGCCGGCCTCTTCATAACAATAACGATATGTACTCAATTTCAATGTTCGCTAACACCACGCGTGTCCTTAGAAGAGTTTCAAGGTACCTTTGCACAGTACTGACTGCACCCATGGCGGCGTACTAATCAACAGCACTACCGTGGCCGTGCAATATATATATATATATATATATATATATATATATATATATATATACTAACAAAAACATTGTTAAAGGGATGTTATGGTTAAGTTGCACTGGTAAAAACCTATGCAATTCAATTGACAAACGTTGTTACAGGGACGTTATAGTTACAGGTACAATCGAAAACCCCCCAAAATTCGCCAGTTATGGTAAGCTAAGCAACCATAACTCGCGCCACCAGTTTGCACTGCAAGGACTAACACCCATGACATCAAAGATGCCATCACAAATCTCATTGATGACATCACTGATGACATCAAATGTCTGGCTGCCCCTTTTTTGTTCACTGACATAAGTAGGCCATTTGCTTTTCTTCACTAACAGGAAGTTCTATCAATCACCACACCCATGCAACCAACAATGTGTGCAATGCAGCCAAACCACACACACAAAGCGACAATGTGGCACCGACTTTGAACCAGTGGACATACCTTTTCAAACAGTAGACATACTTTTCTCTTTTCTGTGTAAGGGCTGCAGCCATGTATTAAAGGGGCTACGGACTGAACGCACACAGCACACCATAGTACACCATATCTGTAAATGCGCATGCCTTGTGGAATGCACTCCCCTTCTGCAAATGTGCCTGCCACCACCCATCACAGAAAGACATCGCCGCTGCAGCTGGCATGCCATAACGAAGGCTGCCTGCAGTGACCACACAAGATTGTTCCCTGTTGAGATAACTGCGAATTGGCATAGTATGCACGGATACCGCTGGCACACCACCGTGTTCTTCTAATGAGATGTATCACTTGCAGCACTTCTCATTCCTCCCATCCTTTCCCACCACCAGATGTCATAAATTATGTTTTCCAGGCCTGTTCACCACTGCAGTGCGCTCGGAAACAACATGCCAGAGTTATCGAAAACTATTCTCGCACAACACATCACCGTACACTGCAGTGCATTCACATTTTTCACCGCGTAGCGAACAGGGAAAAGGGATGCCGGAGTAGAGGCAGATATGAGTACTTTTAGTGGTCACACAGTTACATACAAGAGGCCCAGCCATGAACACAATGCATTAGGGGCTTGGCACACACATCGCAACACTGTCCTCCGATACACCATGGTCGCGTTTCCCAAAACATTTGACGCAGAGCACTCTTCCCTCCAGCCAACCACCGGCTGCGTCCAATGTTCGCAGACAGCACAGCGTACCGCAGGCCAATGAGATTCCGGTCCGCGGAGCGAACAGGGAAAGGGATCAGCGGAGCAGACCCAAATAGCACTCATTTTTTGTGATGTTCGTTTCAGTTCTTTGCAACAAAAGTACTGATTGGATTCCTACCAAACACAGAAAAGCACACTTTCTGACCCAAATCCCCGCTCCTGCCACAAATTTTATCCAAATCTGGTTGCTAAACTCATAGGAAGAGCACTTTTTTGGGAGCTTATAACTTCGCTCCACCAGGAGGAATCCTCGCCAAACTTTGCAAAGAAAGTATATGGCCGGCTCTGAATTCCTTCGCCAAGTTGGGTGAGGTTTCATGCAGGGGGGCAATGTTATAAGGGGGGTCCCACATTTTTTTCCCATAGACTGAATAGGCAAAAACTGTGCACGGCTACAGCCCGAACGGCTGGACGGATTTGGACCAAACATGCGACAAGAGCGAGGGCTTGGGTCAGAAAGCATGCTTTTGTCTGTTTGGTGAGAATCCGATCAGTACTTTTGTTGCAAAGAACTAAAATGTACATCCCAAAAAATGAGTGATGTCTGGGTACGCTCCGCAAACCAATTTCCCTGTTCGTTCCGTGGACCAGAGTCTCATTGGCCTGCAGTACACGATGCTGTCGGCGAACATTGGACGCGGCTGGTGGTTGGCTGGAGGGAAGCGTGCTGTTCGTCAAAGGTTTTGGGAAACACTGCCATGGTGTATAGGAGGATAGTGTGCCAGCGGAAGGGTCTGGACAATATACTGTACGCCATGTGTTGGCAGCAAGAAGGGAGGGAAAGGGCGGGGGAGTGAGAAGTGGTTCATGTGAGATATGTGAATAGGTGCAAGAAGACGGAGGAGTGGATTCAGTATTTGTGCGTATTGCACCAAATCGTGGGTACCTAGACAGGCGACTACTTTGTGTGGTGATTGGAGGCAGCTGTCGTAACAGCACGATAGCTTGTACCGCAACCTGTTTGCGCTGACCACTTTCCGTGGTGAGTGGTGGCAGGTGATTTTCAGAAGGGGAGTGATTTGCACATGACATAGGTTGGGTGGGAGCGCGGGTGGCTGTGCTGTGCGGATGGATTGTGGTAGTTGAGCACATGGTGACATGCATGGGTGCATGAAGTTGCAGTAGGTCTGTTGAAGGGTTAGACTATTGGGTCCATGGCCCAAGGCCGTAGGCCGTAGGGCATACAGTCAAGAGCCTAGACCTTCAGCACACCCACCGCAGCAATACATGTCTGACTCTGCAAACGGTAGAGGGTGGTGCTTCCATAGTGTGGTGTGTGCAGATAGGTTGGAGTAGGGCCAATGTTGCGAACAGTATGTGGGTAGGTTGGCAGTGACAGAATACTTTGTGAATGGAAGTGGGTATGGCCATAGTATGTGAATGAAAGTGCACAGCGGTGCAGGAGACAGTGGTTTCTTTCTACATTATGGTAACAGTTCCACTTTTTTGCTGCATAGCTCCATGGCGGTGCACAGGTTGGGTAGGAGTGCTGGTGGCAGTGGTATGTACGTGGATTGTCGTAATTGGAGACATGGTGACATGCAGGTTTGACAGTGCATCAGACACAGGGTGGTGAGCTTTGGTGAATGGGTGTGGAGCACATTGTAGACATGTGGCAGCAGCACAAGGGAGTTGAAAAGCATTTATTGTGCGTTCCATGGTTGTGGTGATAGTTGCAACATGCTACAGTATTTAGTGTGCGGCAGGAGATGGTGCAGTGAGAGGTTGTGCAGCTTTGACACAGGGTGCAGTGTTTATGTAATGTGAGTATGGAAGAGGGTATGGTTGAAGTGCAGCTAATATGTGCTGGGTTAGTGTGCTGTGTGCAGATTTATTAAAGTTGCCCCAATGTTATGAAGCTGTTGTGGATCGGTTGCCAGTGACACAATACTACTCTGCATCAGTTAGAGGGTGCTGACTTGTACGGAATGGGTGTGGAGCACATTTCAGATGCAATAGAGCAGCAGAAGTGAGCTGCCATGAGTGTACATTTGGTTTCGTAGGTGAGGTCACTGTTAGAACACGGTAAAGTGTTTCATGTGTGGTTGGAGATGGTGCAGTGAAATGTCACGCAGTGTGGGCACTGGGTGCACTGTTTGCATACTGTCAGTATGGAATAGGGTATGGTTGAAGTGTAGTTTATATGTGCTTGGATACTGTTCTGTGAGCAGATTGCCTGGAGTAGGGGCAATGTTGTGAACATTTTATTGTTCGGTTGGCAGTGACACAATACTTTCTGAGTGGAAGTGGGTAAGACCATACTATGTGAATGAAAGGGCGTAGGTGTGCCGGAGACAGTGTAATGTTTGTAGAATGTGATAACTGTTGCATTTAACGCTGTGTAGCTCCATTGCGGTTCGCAGGTTGGGTAGGAGTGCTGGTGCCAGTGGTGCGTATGTGCATAGTGGTCGTTGGTTACATGCTGACATGAATGGTTGCATTATGGTGGGGGAATGTGTGCAAGAGGCACACCCACTGCAGCAATGCAGGTTTGACAGTGCATCAGGCACAGGGTGGTGCGCTTTGGAGAATGGGTGTGGAGCACATTGTAGACATGTGGCAGCAGCACAAGGGAGTTGAAAAGCATTTATTGTGTGTTCCATGGTTGTGGTGATAGCTGCAACATGCTACAGTATTTGGTGTGCGGCATGAGATGGTGCAGTGAGAAGTTGTGCAGTGTGGACACAGGGTGCAGTGTTTATGTAATGTGAGTATGGGAGAGGGTATGGTTGAAGTACAGCTTATATGTGCTTGGATAGTGTGCTGCGTGCAGATTGCTTGGAGTAGTGGCAATGTTGTGAACATTTTGTGGTTAGGTTGGCAGTGACACAATACTTTCTGAGTGGAAGTGGGTAAGACCATACTATGTGAATGAAAGGGCGTAAGTGTGCTGGAGATAGTGTAATGTTTGTAGAATATGGTAACTTGCATTTAACGCTGTGTAGCTCCATTGCGGTGCAGAGGTTGGGTAGGAGTGCTGGTGCCATTGGTGCGTATGTGCATAGTGGTAGTTGGTGACATGCTGACATGTATGGTTGCATTATGGTGCGGGGAATGTGTGCAAGTGGCACACCCACTGCAGCAATGCTGTTTTGACAGTGCATCATGCACAGGGTGGTGAGCTTTAGAGAATCGGTGTGGAGCACATTGTAGACATGCGGCAGCAGCACAAGGGAGTTGAAAAGCATTTATTGTGCGTTTCATGGTTGTGGTGATAGTTGCAACATGCTACAGTATTTGGTGTGCGGCAGGAGATGGTGCAGTGAGAAGTTGTGCAGTGTGGACACAGGGTGCAGTGTTTATGTAATTTGAGTATGGAAGAGGGTATGGTTGAAGTGCAGCTAATATGTGCTTGGTTAGTGTGCTGTGTGCAGATTTATTAAAGTTGACCCAATGTTATGAAGCTGTTGTGGATTGGTTGCCAGTGACGCAATACTACTCTGCATCAGTTAGAGGGTGGTGACTTATACGGAATGGGTGTGGAGCACATTCCAGATGTAATAGAGCAGCAGAAGTAAGCTGCAATGCATGTACGTTTCGTTCCGCAGGTGAGGTCACTGTTAGAACATGGTAAAGTTATTCATGTGGGATTGGAGATGGTGCAGTGAACAGCCACGCAGTGTGGGCACTGGGTGCACTGTTTGCATACTGTCAGTATGGAAGAGGGTATGGTTGAAGTGTAGCTTATATGTGCTTGGATAGTGTGCTGTGAGCAGATTGCTTGGAGTACGGACAATGTTGTGAACATTTTGTCGTTCGGTTGGCAGTGACACAATACTTTCTGAGTGGAAGTGGGTAAGACCATACTATGTGAATGAAAGGGTGTAGGTGTGCTGGAGACAGTGTAATGTTTGTAGAATGTGTTAGCTGTTGCATTTAACGCTGTGTAGCTCCATCGCGGTGCAGAGGTTGGGTAGGAGTGCTGGTGCCAGTGGTGCGTATGTGCACAGTGGTAGCTGGTGACATGATGACATGCATGGATGCATTACGGTGCAGGGAATGTTTGCAAGGAGCACACCCACTGCAGCAATGCAGGTTTGAAAGTGCATGAGGCCCAGGGTGGTGATCTTTGGAGAATGGGTGTGGAGCACATTGTAGAGGTGCTACAGCAGCACAAGAGAGTTGAAAAGCGTGTATTGTGTGTTCCATGGTTGTGGTGATAGTTGCAACATGCTACAGTATTTGGTGGGCGGCAGGAGATGGTGCATTGAGAAGGTGTTCAGTGTGGCCACAGGGTGCAGTGTTTATATAATGTGAGTATGGAAGAGGGTATGGTTGAAGTGCAGCTTATATGTGCTTGGTTAGTGTGCTGTGTACAGATTTATTGAAGTAGGCCCAATGTTGTGAAGCTGTTGTGCTTAGATTGCCAGTGACACAAGACTTTGTAAATGGCAGTGGGTAGGGGTGGTGTGGGCTGTGGTATGTTTGTGGATTCTTCCAATTGTGATACGTTGTCGTGAATGGATGTTCTATGGTGTGGGGGAGTTGGGTAGAAGTGCCACTACGTATGTTACTTTTGTGCATAATCTTAGCTGCCCACATGGTCGCATACATGTATCCATAGTGTTGTGGTGGGTGTGGGCAAGGGCTTTACTGTTGTGTGCATGGTCAAAGGTGTGCTGGGGGCGCCGCAGGATCTTTGGTGATGCTGCAATCGTGCATTCTGGTGGAGGGGTTTGGGAATCAAACGCAATGTGCACTGACAGTGTGTAATGGTAAATATGGACTGGTGTAGAGAAATGATAGTGTGCAATGCAGAGGTTTTGTATGTGATAGCTGCATGCGTGTTTGATCATTTGACAGCATTCAATGAGGGAACACTGCAAAAATGCCACTGCAAAGGGAAAAAGTATTGTGTGTGCTTTACTGGGCCGTGGCCCTCACTGTAGATGGAAAAGCGCACATGGCACATTCTGCCATTATGAGCATCCTTGCCATGGAAATGGAATTGTGGGAAATGGGCATTTAGGTGTTTAGGGTGTGGTTGACAGGAAGGGGCGGTACCATATCTTCCCAATACTGTGTCGTGTGGTTGGTGGAGATGGAGAGACGCACAGTGCTTATCGTCAGTGATATCTTTGTGCGCCATCTGCGCAGGTGTTGTGTGCAAAAAGGCATTGCTGGTAATTTCAGGTTGGAAGGAGTGGACGTTTTCTGGGGCTGTCAGAGTGACTGCAGTTTCAGCTGGATGGTTCGGCTTTGCAGATATGTGGCCTCTGTCACAAATGTAGACTTTGTCGTGGTGCACTATGGAAGTGTACAGTTGGGTTACATGTTGTGTGGACGTTTAATCCGTCACCTGAAGAGGTTGCTGAATGCAGTGATGCAGATTTTCCTACTGCAAAGGTCGTTTTCTCATGCATAACGCCAATAGGAGTATGGGCCAATGCTGGTGAAATTAGTCCCCAGCCAGATGTCGGAAGGTGTGTAATAAACAGAAGCATGTGTGAATTTATGCAGACTGCTGGCATGTTCTCCACCCACTATGAGATCATGAGGTGGCAAAATATGCAGTGGATCTGTAGAAATGGCATTTCTTTGAGCGTCTTAGGCAATGCCCTTTTCTTTAACACTGTGCAAGAAGCATTGACCAGAATGTGTTAAAAATGTGAGGAGAGGCAAACAGAAACGCGTATAAGGAGAAAAAAAACAGTTGCTTGCACGCATGTAAAGAAAAACGTTATACATCTACGATGGAATGCTCGATCCCCTACCCAGCTTGATATTGATTCCCCTGCCACCCCCAGCTCTCCCCCACTATCACGAAAAGGTAGCGGATTCTGCTGTACTTTCAGGATTACACCTGCCACATCCTGGGTGGCCATGTGGATGTATGCGGATGGGGAAATCGTGCATAATTTTACTGAAGTTTGCAGTGGACGTGGTTTGGAATGGCACAACACTTGTACTGTAAATGTGTAATGGTACATTTGAAGTGTTGTATAGGAGTGATAGTGTTGGATGATGGCGGCTTCGATGCAATTGGTGGATGCGTGTGTGCCTATTTACGCATAATCCAACGAGGTAGCGCTGCAGAGAAGATAGTGGAAAGGGAAGAAGGACTGCTCCTGTTTTACAGGGGTGTGGCCCTCGCGGTACTCTGGGAGGCCACGTGCCACAATATGCCCTTCCCACCATGTTGCCCAATTGATATGGGACTGTGGGGATTGTCCAATCAGGTGATTAGGGTGTGTGGCTATAGGAAGAAGGACTCCTGCTTCACTCGGTCCAGCTCTCGCTATACTTGTGGAAGCACACGAGCCACATTCTGCTCGCCATGCTGGCCTATGGAAATGGGACTGTAGGGATTGTCCTATGAGGTGCTCAGGGTGTGTGTCACAGGAAAGTGCACCAATAGGAAGAAGGACTCCCCCTGCTTCACTGCGATGCGGACCTTGCGGTAGTTTGGAAACCGCACATGCCACATTCTGCCCTTCTAAGCATGCTGGCCAATGGGAATGTGACTGTGGGGATAATCCAATTAGCTGCTTAGATTCCCCTTCACAGGAAGGGGCAGTAACATTTCCTTACATTACTACGTGCATTCAGACTGGCACAAATGGAGAGACACAGAGTGCTGTTACTGGGTGATGCCTTCGTGGTACATTTGTACAGGTATGCCCAGGAAAGAGACTTGCATGGCAATTTTGGGTTGGAAGCAGTGGAGGCATTGTGGTGCGCTGCCGATGTCTGCAATTTTGGCATTGTCGTTGACCTTTGCAAAGAAGTGGTCACTTTCGCGCCTTTTCATGTTGTGGTACAGTACGGAGCTCAGCATTTGGGTTACGCGCCTTGTTCATATGTGCTGCATCAACTCAAGAGATTGATGAAAGCAGTGAAGCATTTTTTTCCCACTGCGAAAATTCTATTCTCATCTATACTGCCAAGAAGAGGGTGGGACTGTTCTAATGTAGTTTGCTCACACCTAGAGGGCTGAAGTTGTATCATCAATGGAAAATGTGCTACTTTTTTGTGCAATTCTGGAATGTTCTTCTGCAACAATGACATCATTGCTTCTCAAAATGTGGACTTATTCCATGACAACGGCATTTCTTTGTCCAACATTGGCATTGGTAATTTGTTGCTCCATCTACAAGATGTGTTGAAGAGCTTACTGTAAGAATGCGCAGAGTACAGAAAAAGAATAATCTGTATAAAAAGTGAAAATCCTTTTCTTATCCATAACACTAAGAAGAGTATGCGACTGTTCTAATGCAGTTTGTTCACAGCGAGAAGGCGGAAGGTGTATCATCAATGGAAGCATGTCTACTTTTTTGTACGATGCTGCAATGTTCTTCTGCAACAATGACATAATTGATTCTAAAAATGTGGACTTATCCCATGACAATGGCATTTCTTTGTCCAATATTGGCAATGGTATTTTGTTGTTCCATCTACAGGATGCGGTGAAGACCTTACTGTAAGAATGGGTGGAGTGCACAAAAATAAAAATCTCTATAAAAACCACTGAAAGAGTGTTTCCTTAAAAGCATCTAAAAAAAACGAAACCAGAAAAGGCTCTTTTTAGAGCTATCACTACATATGAAATCCGCTCTCCTGGTTGAAATATATTCCACCACGCCTGCAGAGAGCATGAAAAGTACATGGACACCGCGTTGCTTCCGGGATTCCACATGCCACATGCCACATCCAGCCCATTTGCAGAATGGCGCGCATGGAAATGAGTGTGTGGAAGCTAAAAGATTGTGCAATAAGACTTCTGGGTGTGGTGTGAGCAAGAATGTGTTGGAAGCGTAACATTTGCAAAATAGTCACCAATTAAATATTATAGCACAGTACATAATGTTGCTAGCAGTTAATTGCAATATTTACTGCAAAGGGTGGGCATGGACTTGGACACGCTTTGCGAATGAAAGCCGTCGACTGCAAATCGCTCCCAATACCCACTGTGTTCCTTTCTTCTTGCCTGTGAACAAAGAGCCACTCTACAGGTTGCTATGAACAGTACAATACTATAGCGAATGTATATATATATAAAACATCTGATGCACTAGTCCTAAACAGCTTGTGCAGTGGCGCTGCCATATGTCTGAATGTCTCACCACGGGTAACGTGTTCTCGCAGATATTGATCTGCAGCATATTGTATGACATGTATTACGCCACAAAACTGCTATTTGTACGTCTTTAAATATAGCAATATGTGCATCGAAGCGAAAGTACCATCACTTTATGGCACAACATTAGCCGTATTTGTAGCATTCATGGAGATTAGTACATTTTGCCACATAGGAACGCTTTTCATCAGGAGATACGCAGTTTTATTAAGCAGAGCAACAAGACAGTTGTTCAGGCAGCTGCACGTGGCCATAGTACCTTTGCAAACGGCACTCATAATCTTTGAGATCCGAAGATTTTGTTGTTTACTTATCTGTGCTTACATTTAACTGTCTGCAAATTAGCAAGCAGATACAGCGTTCATATTTTCCAGACTCGCTACGGACTGTCATATGTGCAGTGCAATCTTTTATGCACCTGCACAAACCGCAGTGAGAAACTTGCTACGTAACCTCGCGGTGCGAAGTGCAGAGACGGTGTGTCAGTTTCACGGGTCATGGAAGGGCAAGCAGTTCATCAATCAAAGTAATGGCCCATTTGACATGCCCACTGTACACTGGAACATCCTGCTCCATGCTCCCAATGGGCCTCATGCAGCCAGGTGTGACTCAGCCATAATTCGGTAGCTTTGCAACACGAAATAGTAGCGGCAGGACTGTTTGAAATGCTGTAGCCTGTCGCATGAATCGGTAGGGTTGGTGACCGGGGTGGCATTGCCAGGAGACAGAGGATGACATACGCATATGTATAGCTGTGTAACAGACAGACGTCCGGTGCCACAACTAATTAAAAAGGAATGAGAAGATGCGGACATCAGGCCAGTACTGTAGTCCTATGGACACTTCCATTGTGATTGGACATACGCCGGGAAGGTGCACTCTCAGTAGGAAACCGCCATTTTGTTTACCTGCAGGCATCTCGGGCAGCACTGTGCGCTAGAGTCACAATGCAATTACAGCACCAAAGCAACAACTACGCACACACTGACAAACAGTTTACATATACACGTTTAATTTGTAAGAAACATTGCCAGTATTAGGACAGGGTAGGGGTAGTACTAATTGTGTAGCAAATGTTAAATGTTTACATACAGGCTATGTACGTTGCTTTTTACAGCATCTCATTGATTTTGTGTCGCTATATGCTGTTGCGGAAGAGGTGCCGCTTCTGATGCATTCCTTCAATGTAAAGTATGTCCTGTTACACACAAACATATGTGTGAAGTGTATGTAAAGCAATACATATTAACTACATTACTTTTACACTGTGCTACTTGCAAATGCAGTTACTATTGTTACTCATTTCGTGAAGAGGGACGTTCTCCTCCAGCCATTCTAGGGTGCTTGGCATTGTTGCGTAAAAAAAACAAATACCACGGTTTGCTATTGTGGTACACTGCAGAAATTCTGCAATCATAGGAGAGACTTCAGTGTAGTTACCACGTTGCAGGTATGTTCTGCTCTCAATACATTGCATTCCTTGCTCTGCTATTTGCTTCTTCGTTTCCATGTACAGCGGCAATGTGGTAATATTGTTGGACGCACACGTCACTTTGTGTACTGGTGCATTCTATTAGGGTGCATACTCTATGCCTTTGGTATGTTTGTTTCACAAGTACAGAGTTTGAACACTTAACTTACTTCATTCTCCTTGCAATGTACATACATGGTGCTATTTGTACATCTTTATTCACTTTGGTGAATGGAAGCAGTATGTAAGAGAACTCATGCTGTTTCCAGCAGTTTGAATGCTAGCTGCTATATGCGCACAGACGTACAGTTTGTGGTTACTGTGCTCATCGGTATGGAGACATCAATTTTGTATGCTGTATGGTACATCTACACAAACTAATGGATTCCTGGTAAAAACCTATAAAATTCAGCGAAAAAACTTTGCTAAAGGGACGCTATGGTTAAGTTGCGCTGATAAAAACCTATCAAATTCACTGAAAAAACTTTGTTAAAGGTACGTCATGGTTAAGTTGCACTACTACAACCTATCACCTTCACTGAAAAATGTATACTTAAGGAACTATCTGGATCCACTGCCCTACTAAAAACCTATGAAATAAACCAACAAAAAAGATTGTTAAAGGGACGTTATGGTTAAGTTGCGCTATTCAAAACCTATCATCTTCACTGAAAAATCTATACTGAAGGAACTTTCTGGATCCACTGCCCTACTAAAAACCTATCAAATAAACCAACAAAAAAAGTTGTTAAAGGGACGTTATGGTTAAGTTGCACTACTAAAAAACCATTTGTGATGTCATCTTTGAGGTCATGGGTGTTTTTAAGTTTGCCACATAGGATGGTATCACTACATAATATCCCCAACAAAATTATCACCGTAGATATGGCCGTTTGGTTCACCATAGGCAATATTTTTGTTGGGGATATTATGTGGGAGCGGGGTTTGCGGGATGTCCCTCGCACATTAAAAAATGATGCGTGGGTTGCGGGGGTGTCCCCCGCAGGGTCCATGTGTGAATTTCGGCGTAGAAATATGGTGATATTTTTGCATCGCAATATTTTTGCGGCGGAATTAACACATGGAACCCATAGGATGACATCATAAGTGATGTATATTGTGATATAAAACCTTTGCATAATCGAAACTTAAGTGTGAGCGCGTGGACTACAATTCGTTGTTCGCCAGATTGCCCTACTTTATTGAACTGATAATAAAGTAGTACTTTGCCATATGCTTTGAGTCTGTCCAATTATTTGCTTCTGAGATCATTATTTGTAATTTCATCGAGCACATGAGACGCTTCAAGGTGCTATTCCAATACGTAAATCGCAAACAGGTTATTTTCTGTTTAATAAGATGCGCACAAATGACATAATAGGAGATCATTATCGTAAATGGAAATAAAATCACATGAAATATCTTGTGGATTCTATGGCTGATGCCTTTGCTCCCAATAGGAAGGAAAGGCTGAAACATTTTATATCAAACATTTAAAATGTGAATCTTTTTTTGAAGTTCATGGGCTAAAACGAGAAGCCACTAGCAGGATAATGGACTCTCAGATATTGTATATGCTTAGTCTTCTTCCTCTTAAAACCTCTCCTGACTTTCTCGGACATGTGGATGCATACATTCTATTTGGAAAGATAAGACCCATAGAATAGCAATTCAGAAACTAAAGGCGTTTACTGTTGTTCTTTGCATTATGCATTTATAGACACCAGGGTGCAAGGGGGAGAGTGAAAGGTTGTAAAGGAGGATGCGATATGGGATGTGCAGGTATACAAGAGAATGAGAAGGGGAATAGAGCAAGGGAGGGAACAATTGATAGAGGGTGCCATCGATGATGAGCAAGAGGAAATGTGAGCCAGAAAGGGTGAGAGTGAAATAAAGCGAGAGTATGTGCGGAAGGATGAGAGGGGGTAGAGAGAGGAGGGGTGGTGGGTGGGGGAATAGAGTATATAGGTTGGGTGTGGCTAGAGAGCTGGAGGGGTAGTCATGCGTGAGTGGGGGTAGCTATGCCGCCAAAATGCTCTAAAACCAAAAATTCATGAAGTAAAGCATCACTCAAATGCTACCTTCAAACTGCACAGAACTCGGCTTCGAACCTACTCTGCGCCTGTACCAGCATGGCCGGCTGTCTCTGAACATCCCAGGAACTTGGGGGAAAAGAGGAATGTTGAGCAGCTCCAGCCCCCTTGTTCCACCTTTAGGGCCCTGGTGATTGCCCTATATGCACTTTCATCCCGATATCCTTTTTGGTGACTGTCTGCCGTTTCTTAACCATCAACCCTGCTACAAAAGGCAAAAAAGGTACTGTGCCTGTTGCTGGTTTGTAGTAATAAGAGGTCATAGTCAGTGGTGTAGCCACTACGAATTCTTGTACTCCTGCAGAGCGCTAGTGATTGCCTCACACTGTACAACGTGACCATGCAAGTAAGACAGGCAGTAGGAGTGACCCCCACAGACCCGATTTCTCTTTCGGTTTCCCAACTCACTCACCTTTCACTATTGACTATTAAGTATGTTATGTCCCTTCCGGCACTGGCTAGGCAATGCTAGCTCCCTCTCTGAGGCCTGCTGTACAATAAATTACCCAGTTATAAGTGTGTTGCAAGTGTATTATAATATACAGAATGATTACCGGAACTGTGCACATTTTATAAATGACACTAGACAGTCCAAGGAAACTTAAGAATCCTTTTTTATTTAAATATGGTAATTTTTAAAAAATATATCAATGTTGTTATTTCAAATGTAACAAAACATACAAACAAAAAGCCCTTCCCGCCCACCACCCACCCCTCCCGAGCTCAAACATTAATATGGACGGTAGAGTGGGCACATTGTATTTCCTGGGGGTGAATTTGTGCTGCTTGTCTTTCCTGGGGGTGGATTTGTGCTGTGGTTTCTTTTGGAGGCAATGTAGATCAGAGGGTAGTATTCTCCACAGGGACATCAAGATACTGAGGCCTGATTATCCATCTCCGTAGATATGTAGGACCTTAAGGGGGACCAGTAGTCCAATGGTCTCGTACATATTGGTATGGTTGTTGCTTACTGTGTTTCCCTCTTTTCACAAATATTCATATAGGCCAACCAGTCCCGGAGTGATGGTGCTTTGCTTTTCCCCCATGATTTGGCGATTATAATCCTGGCAACCACCAACGCCATTCCCGCTAGTTTTGTTTCAGATCTAGACCCAGTATCTATTGCTGCCAACATTCCGTATGACATTGCCTGGTGCTCCTGAGCATAGCAGTCAAGGCGGTTTCAATCGCTGACCAAAGTGGGCGTGTTTTATGGCACGACCATGCTACATGTAGATAGTCGGTCATTTCTTGGGCACATCTTTTACGTTTAGACGGCCTATCAGGATAACATTTGTGTAGCTTTGCTGGGAATGATATACCTGCTGTAGGAATTTGTAATGAATTGACTGTAAATGGTTGTTCAAGGAGAGGGATTTTGTTTGTCGGCAGATCTCTTTCCACTGAGCGGCTGTCAGTTTGTGGCCCAAAGTGGACTCCCACTTAGCCAGAGACGGGTCAACATGAGAGGGTATCTGTGCTTTAATACCCCTATATATAGTGGAGACCAGGGACTTAGTGGGATCCAGGGACTTAGTGGGATTATATGTGGTGTTTAATTGTAACAACGGGGAGGTCGCAGGAGCCAGCGGGTAGTTAGGCCAAAGGCAAATAGACCTGAGCACCTCCCATAGATGAAATAATAAAACATTGTCACTGCGTTCCATTCACCTATAGTTTTCAGAACCTCCCAAGTTATAAAACCACTGTCCACCACCAAGTCTCCCAGTGACTGTATCCCCAAGTTTGCAAAGTGTATCTGAAAAATCTTTACATGACTAAGAGGTACACCCCTGACCTTGAATATTGCCAACATTGGAGAAGAAAGTGCGTTTTCACTGAAAATGCTCCCCAGTTTTTTACATGCCTTACGTGTAACCGTAATTGGTTATACCTCTGCCTGGCTACCCGCCACGAGTCCCAGTTATAACAACCCCTTTATATCTTCAGGGAGAGTGATCGCCTTTTCCAGGAACCCATGCGGGAGGTCCGCTGATGGGCACCACCGCCAGATGGAGTACTGGATTGTGCTGCTAAAACGTAGAGGTACAAATCTGAATATTCTAAACCACCTTGTCCATAGGTTAACGTTAATACATCGAACGAAATCCTGGGTTGTTTACCAGCCCAAATGAAATGCATCATTAATTTATGCACCCTGGATCAGAACCTTGATGGGGGCCACATCGGGACATTGTTAGATATATATATAGGAATTTAGGCAATAAAACCATCCTAGCTAAGGACATGCGGCCAGCTTGAGAGATCGGTAAACTGATCCATGTCTCCATCCTTGTGTTCCAGGCAGGTTAGCACCTTCAAATAGTTTGCCTCAAATAGATCTGTCGGGGAGGTTGTGATGTGTATGCCTAAGTAGTGCATGCCCTGTGGGTACCATCTAAATTCCTTTCCAAACTCTTGCTGTTGAACCACTGGGGCCAGGGGCAATACCTTCGATTTAGACCAATTAATTCTCAATCCGGAGATGTCACCATATTGTTGTATGGTGGCTACCACCAGTTGTAGGTTATCCGGAGGGTGCTTTATGTACAATAACATATCATCGGCATATAATATGATAGATACATGAGAATGCACTCGAACACCCCAGTGTATATGGTATTCCCTGAGGTAGCATGCAAGGGGTTCCATTGCGAGGGCAAAAAGGATCGGAGACAATGGGCATCCCTGTCGCGTGCCCCGAGTCAGTGCAATGTATTTTGACATGATTTTATTTGTGTATATTGCAGCTCGAGGGACAGTATATAACAGGTGGACCAACCGAAGATAAACGAGACCCACGACTTAGGGTCTTAGGATTTCAAATAAAGAAGACCACTCCACCGAGTGAGTCGAATGCCTTTTCTGCATTGAGGGCAGTGACTGCTATAGGGATTTCTGGGTTCACATTGTGCATGAGTGTGAATAGTCGTCTTAAGTTGTTCTGAGTTGACCTACCATGTATAAAGCCTGCCTGATCTGGCAGGACCAGCACGGGCATATATGGAAGGGGGCGATCTGCTAGGATTTTGGCCAATATTTTACTGTCTGAATTATTTAGGGAAAGGGGTCTGTATAATGAGCACTTCAGAGGGTCCTTATCTGGTTTTAGACGTTCCGCCCCTTGCAAAAACCTACTTTCTGCAAAGTAATACAAAGTAGGGGGTTTTATAAAGCACAATGATAGCTGGCCAGCAACAATGCGCTGTGTGAAAGAGCAACGTAAGAATATTTAAAGCAAACTACCGAGAGGATGGGGGTTCATAGAAAGCACAACCCAAAATACAACCCAAGAGGGGCATGGATTGCAGGTTTGCAGCCCCTACCACAAATCAGTATTGGATCTAGACCGTGTGCAACACAAACCCAGCCAAGCAAGAAGTTCATGGAATGAGTGATATATATTCAGACAGGAAAATAAACTAATGCAACACACATCCCAACACAATACGGGTTGCACAAAGTGCACAACACAAATCCAGACACAAGAGAGCTCATACCGGCACGATACATGTTTACATAGGAAGGAGGCATTCATTTGTACTATTGAGAAGAAAAAAAAACACCATAAATATCACAATATCACAATATCACAATATCACAGACTCCAGTTGGATTCATACCACTTCTAAGACTATGGGACTCAAATAGGAATAGGAATAGGAATAGGAATAGGAATTGAGAGTATCTTTTTCCAATGCCCCAGTGATTCCCCATTGCCAGGCGCCCGAAAAAATATACAACTCCAGCGGCAGCCTGCCGTTTTTACCAGTACGGATACCGGCGGAGTTGTAATGAGGCTCAATGTTCGTGTTCGTGAGCCTGCCACTACCAGCATTTTCATAGCCCAAGCATAACAAATCTAACCCACTCTATTTCCCCCAATGTTAAGTGTTAATGTCAAATGTTAAACTACACACTGAAAATACCACACAATGCTTTAGTTTCTAAATATTCTAACAGTCCCAGAAGAAAATTAAGATGAGCTAGAAGATATAAATCACAACTAGGACATCAGAAATAGTCTGTCTTCAAGTGTGATAAACACCTCCTTGGTAGGTTTGATGCAGGATAATGACAATTTGCAGAAATAACTTACTGAGTAAACCCTGCATTCTAGGAACTTGGGTAAAAAAAGAAAAACAGGCAATTGTCACAATTGAGGATAGTCATAAAACAATACACACTGGCGGCACTGCTCTGCATTTTCAAACAAGGAGTCCCATGGCTCTGATCCCTTCCTTCTCCTTCTTCTCCTAGCCTTCCTCTAGAAGCTCAATTTCTCTAGAGCTCTGGTCCTCTCCAGGCTAGACTACTATAACAGCCTCTTCCTCAATATGCCTCTTTCTTTGCTCCGTCCTCTTCAACTAATCCAGAATGGGGCTGCGAGACTTATCCTTGGCCTCAAGCCCTGCAACCATATCTCTCCAGATCTAAAATCTCTCCACTGGCTCCCAGTTGCTACAAGGATTACATTCAAGACCCTGTGTATCATCGACAAAGCTGGCTGGGGCCTGGGACCACACTACCTGCAACTCTCTCTAATTAAATACTCTCCTTCCAGATCCCTTCGATCTTCTAGCCCCAACTCTTTGCTGATCAAACCTTTCTCCAAGCAGAGAGCTGGGGCAGACCTCTCTCCTCAGCTAGCTCCCTCCTATGGAACAGGTGTCCCCTCTCTCTCCACCTCAAGTTCTGCAAACAACTCAAGACCTTTCTCTTCTCCTCCTACTTCCCTCTCCCACTCCTGTGCTAACCATCCCCACTGTCGCTGAGATTGGCAGCCTGGTCCCTCAAGAGTCCAATAGGGTCCTGGCCTTCTGCTCAATTGCCCCCAGCACCCCCTCTGCACTGCCCTATGGGCCAAATCCCATCTGTCGGGTGGTTAACTCTGCTCTGCACTCACCTGTAGGGTGGTAGACCTCCCTCTTCACCTGGGGTGTTTCCACCCATGCATTTTACCATTGCCCCCCCTTTACGGGCACCTCTGGCATTTCCTCCCCTCAGGGACCCTAATAGCACTTACGCCACCCCACCTCCCCCTTTTTTCCTTTTTTTTTCACTGCACTTGTACGCTCCAAATGTCACAAGGCCTAGTAGGATTCATTGTCAATTTCATTGTTTAGTTGCCCCCTTGTTCCCTTCCCTTGTGCCTTGTGGTGCTTTGAAACACTGGACCTCATTACAAGTTTACCGGTCCGGAAACAACGGTACTGGTGGCAAACTACAAGTTCTGCGAGCGGGTGCCTTTCAGCCTGCCAGGCCTGACCCGGCGGGCGGAACGGCACCCGCTCGCAGACCTCAACGGATGACTGGTGCTGGTGCATCCGGCCTCCCCTTTCCCATTGAGTCCAAATGGGAATGGGGAGTAATATATTCCGGCACACGCAATAGGGAATTACCGGGACTGCCGGGGCTGTAATGCCCCGGTAAGTCCCCATTGCCGGGTGCCGGAAAAAAATGACTCCGGCGGCAGCCGTGCCGGTATTTACTGGCACAGCTACCAACAGAGTCATAATGAGGCCCACTGTCTTGTTGTATAAGCGCCTTATAAATATTCAATAAATAAATAAAATCAGTCCTCAAGGAACGTTACCAACCGAGCAGGGAAAAGCGCTCCACCCCACTATCAACTCTATGAAAAATAGCAAGTGGGTGGCGGAAGATAACAGGGAAAGATACATTCCCATTTCAACACGCCTTTATTGGAAGCAATGTTTAAGTTCATGCAAGAAGTATCTTTAAATAGAAGCTATATTCTGCAAATTATTAACAAAATACCGCCATTAAAATTATTAAATTCCAATGGTTTAAACCAAGTGAAATTCTGCAACTTCAATGATTTACAAACAGTATGTCTGCATTTATTCTCGAAGTCCATTGTTAAACTGGTTTTAAAGGAAGCAGATTATTTTAGAAGTATGGGATACGACATATGTATGACCTCTCATTCATCACAAACCTTAACACAAACTGTAACGATCAAGACACCGGCAAGTTACAAACAAAGGCTAACTTGAGAGCTATGATCATTCAAAGTCACATTACAGATCCTTTTCAAAGAAGAGTATTGTTGTGTGACATGGGGGGTCAAGTGCCGTGTCCTAAGGTTAGTGGAAGTTGCTTTCCAGCCATCCAACCCCATTTAAAAAAAATTAAAAGTCCCCTGTGACCCTTCCAAGCCCCTTCTTGGCCCTCTCCCACCTGCATCCCTTCCTGGTTCCTTAGCCCGCCCTCCTCCCTCCCCGCCCACCGTGCCGTGATTGGCCTCCACAGCATTGCTTTCATCCTACCTAACACTTGACCGGCACAGCGAGTAGAGCGCTCGCTTTGACATCTGTGCAAAGTCTGCTAACGCAGATTCGAATCCCGGCGGGGCCAAACTCAGCCTTTCATCCTTCCGAGGTCGATAAATGAGCACAACACACCGTGGGTAATAATAAGCAGCGCTCAGATACCTGAGGGTTCGTAGCGCTATATAAATGCCAAATTATTATTATTATTTATTATTATTATTACTCGCTGCAGGCCCAAGCCCCCTCACTTTGTGCCGCGACCTAAGGTGAGTGCAAGTTGCTTTCCAGCCATACAACCCCATTTTAAAAATTAAAAGTCCCCTGTGACCCTTCCGAGCCCCTTCTTGGCCCTCTCCCACCCGCATATTTTCCTGGTTCCTTAGCCCGCCCTCCTCTCTCCCCACCCACCGTGCCGTGATTGGCCTCCATAGCGTTGCTTTCAATCTACCTAACACTCGCTACAGGCCCCAGCCCCCTCACTTTGTGCCGCGACCTAAGGTGAGTAGAAGTTGCTTTCCAGCCATCCGACCCCATTTTAAAAATTAAAAGTCCCCTGTGACCCTTCCGAGCCCCTTCTTGGCCCTCTCCCACCCGCATCCCTTCCTGGTTCCTTAGCCCGCCCTCCTCTCTCCCCACCCACCGTGCCGTGATTGGCCCCCACAGCGTTGCTTTCAATCTACCTAACACTCGCTACAGGCCCGAGCCCCCTCACTTTGTGCTGCGACCTAAGGTGAGTAGAAGTTGCTTTCCAGCCATCCGACCCCATTTTAAAAATTAAAAGTCCCCTGTGACCCTTCCAAGCCCCTTCTTGGCCCTCTCCCACCTGCATCCCTTCCTGGTTCCTTAGCCCGCCCTCCTCCCTCCCCGCCCACCGTGCCGTGATTGGCCTCCACAGCATTGCTTTCATCCTACCTAACACTTGACCGGCACAGCGAGTAGAGCGCTCGCTTTGACATCTGTGCAAAGTCTGCTAACGCAGATTCGAATCCCGGCGGGGCCAAACTCAGCCTTTCATCCTTCCGAGGTCGATAAATGAGCACAACACACCGTGGGTAATAATAAGCAGCGCTCAGATACCTGAGGGTTCGTAGCGCTATATAAATGCCAAATTATTATTATTATTTATTATTATTATTACTCGCTGCAGGCCCAAGCCCCCTCACTTTGTGCCGCGACCTAAGGTGAGTGCAAGTTGCTTTCCAGCCATACAACCCCATTTTAAAAATTAAAAGTCCCCTGTGACCCTTCCGAGCCCCTTCTTGGCCCTCTCCCACCCGCATATTTTCCTGGTTCCTTAGCCCGCCCTCCTCTCTCCCCACCCACCGTGCCGTGATTGGCCTCCATAGCGTTGCTTTCAATCTACCTAACACTCGCTACAGGCCCCAGCCCCCTCACTTTGTGCCGCGACCTAAGGTGAGTAGAAGTTGCTTTCCAGCCATCCGACCCCATTTTAAAAATTAAAAGTCCCCTGTGACCCTTCCGAGCCCCTTCTTGGCCCTCTCCCACCCGCATCCCTTCCTGGTTCCTTAGCCCGCCCTCCTCTCTCCCCACCCACCGTGCCGTGATTGGCCCCCACAGCGTTGCTTTCAATCTACCTAACACTCGCTACAGGCCCGAGCCCCCTCACTTTGTGCTGCGACCTAAGGTGAGTAGAAGTTGCTTTCCAGCCATCCGACCCCATTTTAAAAATTAAAAGTCCCCTGTGACCCTTCCGAGCCCCTTCTTGGCCCTCTCCCACCCGCATCCTTTCCTGGTTCCTTAGCCAACCCTCCTCCCTCCCTGCCCACCGTGCTGTGATTGGTCCTGTCAAGAGGACTCTCATTCATTACCATTCCCCCTTGAGCAGGCCTCTGCCCGACAGCCCGTCGGCTAAGGACCCAAGGCAAAGGACGGCTGTTTCAGTGCCGGCTCCAGGGTGTATCTGCAGGTATGCGCAGGAGAAACAAGAAGCCAACAATAAGTAAGTGTGGCAAGGGCGGGGACTGAAGCAATTACTTCACGCCATACTACCGTACCACTCATCCGCCAAAAGCTAAACTGTTGTGATCTCTTCCATCTGTAGTTTAACTGCATATAGAAGTGTGCCTAATAGCGAGCCCTACTTGAATTTAGAAGTGTACCTAATATCCCCTCTCCGCAAAGCTAACTTTAGAAGTGTGCCTAATTGCCTCCCTGTACAAAGTTGAATTTAGAAGTGGGCCTAATAGCCTCACTGTGCAAGACTTGAATTTATAAGTGGGCCTAATTGCCTCTCTGGGAAAAATTGAATTTATAAGTGTGCCTAATTGCCTCTCTGTGCAAAATTGAATTTTGAAGTGTGCCTAATTGCCTCTCTGTGCAAAATTGAATTTAGAAGTGTGCCTAAATATCCCCTCTGTGCAAAGAATTTAGAAGTGTGCCTAATAGCGAGCCCTAGTTGAACTGACGAGTGTCCCTAATAGTCTCTATGTCCATAGTTTAATTTAGAAGTGTGCCTAATAGCAAGCCCTAGTTGAACTGACGAGTGTCCCTAATAGTCTCCATGTCCATAGTTTAATTTAGAAGTGTGCCTAATAGCGAGCCCTACTTGATTTTAGAAATGTACCTAATATCCCCTATGCGCAAAGTGAATTTTAGAAGTGTGCCTAACTGCCTCCCTGTACAAAGTTGAATTTAGAAGTGTGCCCAATTGCCTCCCTGTACAAAGATGAATTTAGAAGTGTGCCTAATAGCCTCACTGTGCAAGACTTGAATTTTAGAAGTGTGCCTAATTTGCCTCCCTGTACAAAGTTGAATTTAGAAGTGTGTCTAACTTCCTCTCTATGTGAAGTTGAATTTGAAGTGTGCCTAATAGACTCTCTGTGCAAGACTTGAATCTAGGAGTGCGCCTAAATATCCCCTCTGTGCAAAGTTGAATTTAGAAGTGTGCCTAATAGCCTTTCTGTACAAAGTTGAATTTAGAAGTGTGCCTAATAGCCTCACTGTGCAAGACTTGAATTTTAGAAGTGTGCCTAATTTGCCTCCCTGTACAAAGTTGAATTTAGAAGTGTGTCTAACTTCCTCTCTATGTGAAGTTGAATTTGAAGTGTGCCTAATAGACTCTCTGTGCAAGACTTGAATCTAGGTGTGCGCCTAAATATCCCCTCTGTGCAAAGTTGAATTTAGAAGTGTGCCTAATAGCCTTTCTGTACAAAATTGAAGTTAGAAGTGTGCCTAAGAGCGTGCCCCAGTTGAACTGACTAGTGTCCCTAATAGTCTCTCTATGCATAGTTTAATTTAGAAATGTGCTTAATAGCGTGCCCTGGTGAATTTAGAATTGTGCCTAATATCCTCTCTGTGCAAAGTTTAATTTAGAAGAGTACCTAATAGCGTGCCCTAGTCCAACTGACCTAATAGCCGCTCTGTACAAAGTTACATTTAGAAGTGTGCCTAATAGCGTGCACTAGTTGAATTTGGAAGGGTGCCCAAAAGTCCACCCTGTTTGAATTTAGAACAGTCCCTAATTTCAGCTCTGTATAAAGTTGTACAAAGTTGAATTTAGAAGTGTGCCTAATAGCGTGCCCTGTTTGAGTTTAGAAGGGCACCCAACAGTCCACCCTGATTGAATTTAGAACAGTCCCTAATTTCTGCTCTGTGTAAAGTTGAATTAAAGTGTACTTAATAGCCTCTCTGTGCAAAATTTGAAGTTTGAAGCGTGCCTAAATATCCCTTCAGTGCAAAGCTTAATCTAGAAGTGTGCCTAATATCATCTCTGTGTAATGTAGAATTTAGAGGTGTACCCAATAGCATGCCCTTGCAAATTTAGAACTGCGCCTAATAGCTTCTCTGTGCAAAGTTGAATTTAGAAGCGTCCCTAATAGTGTGCCCTGTTGAACTGACTAGTGTCCCTAATAGCCTCTCTGTGCAAAGTTAATTTTAGGATTGTGCCCAATAGCCTCTCTGTGTAAGGTTGATTTTAGTAGTGTGACTAATAGCATCCCCTGCTTGAACTGACTAGTGTCCCGAATAACCACTCTGTACAAAGTTGATTTTAGAATTGTGCCTAATATCCTCTCTGTGTAAAGTTGAATATAGAAGTGTTCCTAATATCCTCTCTGTATAAAATCAAATCTAGAATTGTGCCTAATAGCGTGTCCTAGTTGAATTTAGAAGTGTGCCTAATAGCGTGCCCTGGTGAATTTAGAATTGTGCCTAATATCCTCTCTGTGCAAAGTTAAATTTAGAAGTGTGCTTAATACTGTGCCCCAGAGAATTTAGAATTGTGCCTAATATCCCCTCCGTGCAAAGTTGAATTTAGAAGTGTACCTAATTACATGTCCTAGTTGAATTTAGAAGTGCGCCTAATAGCGTGCCCTGGTGAATTTAGAATTGGGTATAATATTCTCTCTGTGCAAAGCTTAATTAGAAGCGTACCTAATAGCGTGCCCTAGTTCAACTGACTAGTATTCCCTAATAGCCTCTCTGTACACAGTTGAATCTAGAAGTGTACATAATAGCGTGCCCTGGTTGCATTTAGAAGGGCGCCCAAAAGTCCACCCTAGTTGAATTTAGAACAGTGCCTAATTTCCGCTCTGTGTAAAGTTGAATTTAAAGTGTACCTAATAGCCTCTCGGTGCAAAACTTGAAGTTTGAAGCGTGCCTAAATATCCCTTCTGTGCAAAGTTTAATTTAGAAGTGTGCCTAATATCATCTCTGTGTAATGTAGAATTTAGAAATGTGCCTAATAGTCTAATAGCCCCTCTGTGCACAATTGAATTTAGAAGTGTGCCTAAATATCCCCTCTGTCCAAAGTTGAATTTAGAAGTGTGCCCAAATATCCCCTCTGTGCAAAGCTAAATTTATAAGTACACCTAATAGCGCACCGTGCCCGAATTTAGAAGTGTGCCTAATAACGTGCCTTAGTTGGATTCAGATCCCCTCCCTGTGCAAATTGAACTTGGAAGTATACCTAATATCCTCTGTGTGCACATAATATCCATCGCTGTGCAAAAGTGTGCCCATGAGCCTTGAGTTATTAGTTGAATATAGAAGCATCCCTAATATCCTATCTGAACAAAACTCAAATTTAGAAGTGGGCCTAATAGCGCCCCTTGCCTGAATCTAGAAGTGTGCCTAATAGTGTGCCCTGATTGAATTTAGAACTACAATCAGAAAGTCCTCCTAATTTGCACTTAAAAGTCCACCTAAAAGCATACCTGTGGCGTTGTTACATTCAATTTCTCCTAATAGCTTACCTGTATTTCTCTCTAATAGCTTACCTGTACACCACCTATAAGTCCACCTAAAAGCATACCTGTGGCATTGCTACATTCAATTTCTCCACCTATAAGTCCACCTAAAAGCATACCTGTGGTGGTGCTGCTACATTCAATTTCTCCCTAATAGCTTACCTGTATTCCAGCTTACTAGAAGAAAGTCTACCCAACAGCGTAACTGTGCTGTAGTTGCAACTAAATAGGCCACCTAACAGCATATCCTAAGATGTAGCTACACTTCAAAACGGCCTAATATCTGCAGCCTAGTTACAATTTGTACACTAAAACCTAGAATAAGTGAATAATACCACCCTACTTAGTGGAACCCAGAAACCATGACTAATCTCATCCAGCGATATAGCCGAAATTATAAAATCCAACATAAGGTGTAAGTTGCACCTGAAACTACACCTAATAGCACGTACTAACCATGAATGCACCCAATCCACCAGGGTCGGCCAGAAACGACCACCGCGGACCGCCTCCACTCAAATCATCCCACCCTCCTTCACATCCCCTACCCACCCCTTTTCCAAACACCAAGCCAGAGGGGCACAATGGCGAGCCAACCACCCTAAGACCACTGCTCCACCAAACCCCACCACCGACCAGCCTAAGTTGATCATGCCCGCTCCCCTCACTATCATACCGGGCACACCCTGCCCTGCAATCATGCACCCCCTGCCTCTCCCACTAACCCCCAACATCATCCCCCCCGACCACACCCCTTTCCCTCCCTAAAAACCGCACGCCTAGCCCTAGCAAGATCAGAAGCCTCATCCCTCTCCCCCTCTGTCCCCCTTATCCTCTCGCACACACCAATCGCAACAAGGACACTAAAGAGGAAACGTGCCTGGTCCCCCTCAATCTCTCAGCACTCATCACCTCCCCTCTCTCGACCCAACACCTCATTCCCCCAATCACCACCATCCCCCCTGCTTCACCCTTCCTGAAACCCCTCTCCCTTGATTTCTCACTGACCGCAACTGAATCTCCTAACCGCCCACACACCACCTTCAAATCACCCATGCCACACCCAATCACCCTAACACACGGATCCATCCACTCCCAGCCGAAACCCGTCAACTTTTCTGCTCGCCCACTTTTCCCTTCGATCATCAACCACCCTACCCCTCTCCATCTCAAGTTTCCACCCTCTTCCCCCACACCCTTCCGCTGCAGCTCCAACACCAACCTCACTTACCAAAGTGAATTGCATCCTATTTAATGCGCGATCCGTAGCAAAAAACAGACACAGCAGGCCTCATTACGAGTAGCGTAGTAAAAACGGGGTCATTACCGGCATGGAGGTAAGAGCAGGTCCGTGCTCGTATGATGCTGCTAATAGCAGGTGATTACGAGTGCGCGAGCGCGCGCAAACCCCCATGCCGGTAATGGTCATACCGGCATGCCGCAAAAGGCCCTCCAACCCCCAAATAGCGGCATCATGGGACCCGCCGATACCGGCACTGCCTGGGAGGAACCCCTAAATACCGACCCGGTAATACCAACATGCTAATACCGGGCTCGTAAAACCGGACCCGGAAATAACGTCATTGCGTCGGAACAGGAAATTGGCCGGCGACCATCTTTAAAAACATAATCCATTGCAATCCTCCAAAACCACCAGTCTATTCGTGTTGTGCTGTGTCCAAAAACCATGAGGATGTCCAAGGCCACCCGGAAGACGATCCCCCCGGCAGCGGAAACAGCGTTTCTCTGATGCAGAGCTAAATATGCTGGCGGACACTCTGGCTGCACATGCAGAGATAATGAAATCCAATGACATGAAGCGTGATGCCCAGACGAGGAAAAAGGAAATCTGGCTAAAGGTTGCCCAGAAGGTGTCGGCCGTGGGGACCACCCCACGTACTGTGCGTGACTGCCGCAAGAGGTGGGACGACCTCCACTTGAGGGTGAGAAACATCCTGTCAAGCAACAGCAGGGCGGTCATGGCGACAGGCAGGGGTCCCCACTCACCTGCAAAGCTGATGCCCTGGGAGGAGACTGCCAGCACATTCATCGATCCTGAGTCGATTGAGGGATTTGGAGAGATAGAGATGGGTGCGGCATCATCCCCAGAAGGAGGTGAGTGACCCTGCACATCCCTGTAGGGAAAACCATGACGTAGCACAATTGACGTGGAAGTGAGACTAGGCAAAGCAATGCATGTCCCTACACCCACATCAACATATCCAAGTCCAGATTGCGGCCCAAACCCTGCCACACGGAAATGCATGCTGCGTGCCAATCCCATAACCAACACACGGGCAACACAGCAGGACCGTGCCCATGTAACCCATCACACAAACCCCATATCAACGGCATGCCACCTGCCATGCAGTGATAGCCAATATGCCCCCTCAGAACACCAAGTGCCACACACCTGTAAGACATGGATGCATGAATGTATGAATATTGAACAGCACAATTGTATGCCGCTGGCATGTGACACCATCACTGATGACCTGCATCTCTTCTAACCCCCAGGCACCGATGAGGAAGATGCCAGCCAGGAGAGGACCACAAGGGCATCCACATCACGCCATAAGACAAGGGCCACTGCCACCACCACCCCCCAGCCAGACAAACAGGCCAGACCCAAAGGCAGTGTGCCTGACCGGGTGGAAAGCCAGACAACAACACCTGCTGCCAGTGTGCCCGACACACATCAGGACCAGCAGCACAGACACACAACAGTCAGAGGGGTGTCCCTTCCTGCGCCACCCACCACCGAGGACACTTCGGATGCCAATGTGGACCCCGTGGGAGTCACAGTAGTGACTTCTACACCCACCCCAACCCCCCTGCCCACTCCCCACCCCATATGGAGCCCTACAGCAGTGATGATCCCTGCCTCCATGACTCTGACCTGAGGGATTCGGAACTGTACCCCTTCGAGGAGGACAGAACCCAGGATGTAGGCCCCGTGCATGCACCATCCACCACTCCAGCACCCACCACTCCAGCTCCCACCAACACCCTGGAGTCACACCTGTCAAGGGTGGAGGCACGACAGGAGGCAATGCTGGAACTCCTGCGGCAGTATATTGCCGATGGGGAGGAGACAAGAAGGGGCATTGCAACTGCCATTGTGGGGACCACAGCGGCCACCGCAGCGAACACAGCTGCCATGAATGCGTCGACTGTGCTCATGATGGACTGTCTGGGGGCAGTAACCCAAGTCCTAACTTCCATCCTGCTCCATATGCAGCGGCCACGCCTTGGAGCAGGAGTGGAACCTGCCTCAGACACATCCACTGCCACAACACCTGCATCCTCAGTCCCCGCAAGCCCTGTGCGGCAGACCCGGAGGAGTCCAGGAAGTAGAGTGCCCAGACAATGGGAGTGGGACACATGGTTGTGGGTGAAGGGAACCATTTCATGGAGTACATTTGGGGACTTTTGCGTTAGGGAGTTCAAAAAAATTCAAAGTCTGGACATTGTTCATTTTGTGTATATCCATTTAATGTGTGATGGTGTTCAGTGGCCAACTCCCAACAATTCCAGTGTGCATGTCCACATGGAGCCAGTGTGTCACTGACACATGTCTATCACAGTCCCTGTGGTTCAGAAGTATTCGTGAATCAGTGGTTGGCGTACAGCATGGCTATCCCGTGCATCATGTCCGGGCAGGGGGGCTACTTCACCTCCGTCTCCATCCTCATCATCGTCACCCGGGGCATGCATGTCAATGTCAGGTAGCAGTGGTACATTTCTCCGGACGCACATGTTGTGCAGCATGACACAGGCCATGGTGATCTTTGCCACCTTCTCACGACTATATAGGAGTGCCCCACCAGACCTGCTTAGCCAGCGGAAACGCGCCTTCAACAGGCCAAAGGTCTGCTCAATCAAAACACAGGTACGGGTGTGCACACGATTGTACTCCTCTTCATGGCTGTTCTTCGGGTTCCGCACAGGGGTAAGTAGCCACGGTCTCAAGGGATGTTCTCCATCACCTGCAAGCAAATACAAATAGGTGTGTGTCACTCTGAGCTGCCACCTTCAGGAAGCACAGTCATGGCCGCAGCTATTTGGTGTGGACATGCACATGTCCCTGTACGTATGCAAAATTGTTACCTAGATGCATACTATACTGTTATGAGGTGTAGTAGTCTGGATGGCCTTCAATAGATGATGCGGGGTGTAATAATGCATGCTGAGGCGAATGTACTGGGGTAGTACGACAATGTTTAGCCTCCCATTCATGATGTGTATTCTACACTGTGCATGATCACACGAGCCACATTGGCACAGTTGCAATCCTGTTCAGTCACGCATTGCTTGCCATCACCATGGTGGCCTGGTTGTGCCTCTTACTTGTTGTCATCGATATGCATAATTGGTAAAATGTGTGCCAGTGATGTGTCATGTTCCTTTTGGGAGGTTCAGGTCAGGAGTGTTTAGCTCTGTATGCATTCTCCAATCACCGAGATATGCCACCCAGGTGGAGTATGCACCCCCCCCTTTCCCACCCAGGTGGATTATGCATCCCCCCCTTAACCACTGAGGTGGAGTATGCATCCCCCCTTTTCTAACCCAGGTGGAGTATGCATCCCCCCTTTCCCACCCAGGTGGAGTATGCATTCCCCCTTTCCCACCCAGGTGGAGTATGCACCCCCCCTTTCCCACCCAGGTGGCCAGGTGGAGTATGCATCCCCCCCCTTTCCCACCCAGGTGGAGTATGCATCCCTACACATCAGTGCCCCAAAGCACTGCCATGGGCCAGTTGGGCAACTCACCAAGCAGCCAGGCACGTGGTCCAGCATGTCGCTCCATGTGACGGGGTAGCGTTGAGTTGCGCAGCACCATGGCATCATGTGTTGATCCGGGAAATCGGGCGTAGCAATGTGTGATGATCTTGCTGGAGTCAAATACCATTTGCACATTGATGGAGTGGTATTGCTTGCGATTGCGGTACACCACCTCTACGGCATGGGGGACTACCAATTCAACATGGGTGCAGTCCAGGGCACCAACACAATTGGGCATGCCTGCCAGTGCATGGAAGCCTACTTTGGTGTCAGCTATCTCCTGGGCAGTCCGTGGTAGGGATATGTGGGTGCTTGCATGCTTCAGGAGGGCATCCAGCACTTAGTTCAACATGCGTGAAAAATGTTGTTGTGAAATGCCATGCAGCTGCCCCACTGTGTGTTGATAGGTGCCTGTGGCCAGGAAGTGGAGCACAGACACCACCTTTAGTAGCGGGAGGTTGGCAGTGCGTATTTCTATGAGGCTGGCAATGTCGTTGTGTATCAGGTCCACTATGGTGGTGATGGTGTCCCGGTCCAACGGTACAGGGTATGGATCTGCTCAGGGGTTAGGTTGAATGGCCTGGGTCTGATGTGAGGGATTGGTGGCTGCCTACGAGGCACTGCTGACTGCACTGGTGGTAATTGCTGGGCCTGTCTCACCCACCTTCTCCTCCTGCGTCTCCTCTGTACTGCCTGTTGTTGCTGCTGTAGTTGTTGTTGTTGGTGGTGTGGCTGTAGTTGTAGCAGTATTGCCATGTCCTCCAGCGCCATGATTGCAACAGCTAGTGGTAGCATTTTGGTGTTGGAAGGGTTGTGGTGTGTGGGTGTGCTCATTTTATACTGGCCCAGCCTCCATTAACTCCACCTGTGGGGATTGTGTGCACCTGTGGCAGTTGGCTTGATTGCTGATTGCTGTTTGCGGGTGTTCCACGATGCCTGAATGGCCGGCATCGTGCAGCCCATGATTACCAGCTTCTAGATGCCGGTATTTGCATGTCCGCGTGGGTTGGGATGTCCTCCTATTACCGGCATGCCGGTATTTGCTCCACGAACGGGCGCGTGTACGCGCCAATGGCGCTATTGGTGGCACCTTTATTTAGGGTGCCGCTAATAGCGGGTTGCCGGGTCATAATACACCGGAGCAGTAAGCAATGCCGGTAATCCTTTACCGGCATTGTTTTTCCCTTACCACCAACCTCGTAATGAGGCACAGCATCTTTGACTTCCTCGCCTCTGACAAACCAGACCTGGTTTTCATCACCGAAACTTGGTTCTCTGACGACTTCGCCCCAATCGCCAATTAAGCCTCCCCCCCGACTACTCCCTCATCCCAATGAACCGTCCCTCTAGAGGAGGGGGAATAGCATTCGTCTTCAAGACTCACTTCCACGCCTCAATCATCGACAATCAACCTTCCATTCCTTCCTGCGAATCACTCCTCTTTAAACTATCCCTTTCCCCGTCGTTCTCACACAGCTTCCTAATAATCTACAGACCCCTGGCTATGATAGACAATTCTCAAAAAACCTCTGCGACTCTATTGCCACCCTTCAACTAAACCATCCCAACCTAACCCTTCCTGGAGATTTCAACATATGGCTCAACATCCCCACCAACCCCATGACACACTCTCTGGTTGACGGTCTAGACGCGATTAACCTTCAACCCCACATAAACGGCCCGTCTCACTAGAAAGGACACACTCTTGATGCCATCTTTAGTTCCCACAACCGGATACATCTAAACCCACCCACCCGTATCATCTGGTCCGATCACTTCATTGTCTCTTTCGCCATTCGCTCACCCGACCCGCTTCCCGTACTCGAACCTGAACCTTTGAATCTACAAAAATACTGGAAAAAACTAATAGTCCTTCCTGACCTAGCCGACGCACTCCTCCAGTCTCCTCCACCTACCTGCCAACTCAATAAACAACTAACCCCCAACGCCTTTGACTCATCGCTCAACACTTCACTAATGCGGCTCACACCCTCTTGCAAACCATCAGCCCGCCGTGGCCTGTTCCCTAGATGGTTCACACCTGATTTGAAGACCACTAAACAGCTACATAAATACCTAGAATGCAAATGGCAGAAAGACAAAACCCAAGAGAGCAGAACCACCTTGGGCCGACACCTTCATCAGTACAAGGCCAAAATCCGGAAAGCAAAAAAAGCCCACTACAACTCCCGAATCCTAAACTTCAAAAACCCCAGCAAAGAACTTCACAAAATCATCACCGAATTCACCAAACCAGCATGCATTACCACCGTCCCGACCCCCTCACAATCACTGTGTGACCCACGCTCTCTCCACTTTTACACCACAGCTCTCGAAAGAACAAATGCGCTAACCACCAAACTGGCTCTCTTACAGCCACCAGGCAACCCTCCCCCCATACCGGCCAACCCACCGCCTGCGACCACTGCGCAACCAACGTTCGAATCCTTTAGTCCAATATCACCCGACTAATTTCTCAAACCCTCCGGCTGTCCGCTAGACCCTTGCCTGGCCACAACCCTCAAAGAAATTTTAGCTTCTACCTGCGCAGGCGAACATGCAAGATCCATCATAAATGACTCCCTTTCCTCTGGTATTTTTCCCGACGCATTCAAAACGGTTCATGTCAAACCTCTAATAAAAATACCTTCCCTCGACCCTCTCGAGCCCAAAAACTACCGCCCCATCTCAAACACCAGGTTCCTTGACAAACTCATTGACCGAACCGCCTACTTCCAACTAAATGCCTTTTTCGAAGCCAACAATCTCCTACACCCCGCACAATCAGGTTTCAGAGCCCGACACGGAACTGAAACCACCCAAACCTCAATCTGGGATGACCTTAAAAACACGACAGACTCCGCGGGATGCGCCGCATTAATCCTTCTTGACCTATATCCGCCGCCTTCAACACAATCAATCACTCAATCCTCCTTGACCGCCTCCACTCCCTAGGAATTCGTGGAACCGCTCTCAAATGGATAGCTTCATTCCTCAAAGATAGGTACCAAATAACGCTACTCTCAACCTATTCCTCCCAAGCCCAACCAGTTGACACAGGAGTTCCACAAGGAGCATGCCTTTCTGCCCTCCAGTTCAATCTTTACTTGATCACCCTCCCACCAATAATTCGATCACACAACATCTTTTGTTACAACTACGCTGATGACACTCAACTAATTCTAAAACTCCTAAACTCAAAACCCAACTGCCGACCTGACCTCACCTCTTGCCTCCTCGACACAGAGCTCTGGATGACCCAAAGCCACCTTTTGTTAAACCCCTCCAAAACTGAAATCATGGTATGTGGCAACTCCGAACTTCTTCCACACCCACTACCCTGGCCATCTGCCATGGGCAACTCTCCGACTCCCTCTAACTCAGTAAAAAACCTTGGATGCACCCTTGACTCTGACCTAACACTCTCGCGCCAAGTCAATAACGTCTCAAAGTCCTGCCACTACCACCTTAAAGCTCTTATGCGCATCTTTCCATATCTCTCCTTTCCAACAGACTCTTCGCGGTCCAATCAATTGTTATATCAAGACTGGACTACGCTAGCCCCCTCTACCTCGGAGTCCACGCTTACCAACTGAATAAACTGCAAAGAGCACAAAACGCCACTGCCAAACTGCTACTAGCACTCGGCCCGAGAGACCTCATCTCCCCTGCCCTTAAAACACTGCACTGGCTTCCAGTGGCACGAAGGATGACTTTCAAAACCTTATGCATATCTCATCGAGCATTGCATAAAACCGGACCTCAATATCTTCAAGACAAGCTAAAACCCTATCACCCTCCACGTACTCTAAGATCGAGCTCAGCCGGCCTCCTAGTCATACCTAAAACAAACTGAGCCAGGTTAGGCGGATCATCATTCTCAGCCTTGTCCCCCACGCTGTGGAGCACACTCCCACCCCATATCCGCCTAACCGAATATCTAATGTCTTTCCACAAACTACTGAAAACTTGGCTCTTCCCCTAAAACCAACCCCTACGCAAACTAACCCAAACTGAACAACAGCTTCTCAACAACACCAACCCAACAATAAGACAAATAACAATACAACATCAAGATCCATGCGAGAAATTGACAAACTAATAACCACTAATGTAAACTAAAAGGACAAACAGAATAGAACGAGTAAAGTAGATCAATGCAGTGAAGTGGATAAAAAGAATAAATCGTACGAAAAGAGTAATGAGGTTTAAATTAATGAAATGGATGTAATGAGTCCAATGGATAAAATGAACAAAAAGGGTGAAATGAATAAAGAGAAGATGATGGAAAGATAAATGCAAGAGACTGATGAGTACATTGACAGATGAAAATACAGAATAGACGATTCAAGTACATGAGACGGGTGTAGTGCATGAAACAGATAGAGAACACGGAACGGACCCAGTGCGTATGATAAGTGACATGGCCTGAATCGATAATGCATGATGAACGAACAAAGTGAATGGAGCGGACAAAATCGTTAGAATGGATGAAGCACTTAGAACGGAAGAGTGCGCTGAGCGAATGAATGCGTTGAGCAGATGAGTGTGTAGATCGGATGAGTGTATAGAACGGATGAGTATGTTGAGCGGATGAGTGTGTTGAGCGGATGGGGTGTAGAGCGGATGATTGTGTAGAGCGGGCGAGTGTGTAGAGCGGATGAGTGCATAAGTGCAGAGTAGTGTGTAGAACACAGGAGTGTATAGAACAGATGAATGTGCAGAGCGGATGAGTGTGTAGAGCGGATGAGTGTGTAGAGCGGACATGTGTGTAGAGCGGATGAGTGCGTAAGTGCAGAGTACTGTGTAGAACGCAGGAGTGCATAGAGCAGATGAGTGTATAGAGCGGAGGAGTGTATAGAGCTGAGGAGTGTATAGAGCGGATGAGTGTATAGAGTGGATGATTGTATAGAGCGAATGGGTGCATATGAGCAAATTACTTTGTAGATCAGATGAGTGCATATAGCAGTTGAGTGCATGGAAAGAACGAGTGCATAGAGCGGATGAGTGCGGGGAGCGGATGAGTGTGTGGAATGGATGGATGCGCAGAGCGGATGGTGCACAGATCAGATGAATGCGCAGAGCATGATGGGTGCGCTGAGCGTGATGGGTGCGCAGAGCGGAAGAGTGCGCAGAGCGGAAGAGTGCGCAGAGCAGAAGAGTGTGTAAGAACAGAAGAGTGCGTAGAGTGGATGAATGCGTGGGACAGACTAATGGGCAGAGCGGACGAGTGTATGGAGCAGACGAGTGCGTAAGAGCTAATGAGTGCGTAAGAGCGGAGGTGTGCGGAAAAGCGGAGGGGTGCGTAAGAGCGGGTGAATGCGTTAAGCGGGGAGTGTGTAGAGCGGGTGAGTGCGTAGAGCGGGTGAATGCGTAGAACGTGCAAGGGCATAAAGCGGACGAGTGCCTTGAGCAGATGAGTACATAGGACGGATGACGCTATATATATATAAATGCCAAATTATTATTATGAATTATTATTATTATTATTGAGTGCGGGTGGATGAGTGTGTAGGGCAGACGAGTGCATAGAGCGGACGAGTGCGTAGAGCATGTAGAATGGATGAGTGCCTTGAGCAGATGAGTGCCTTCAGCAGATGAGTGCGTAGAGCAGAGGAGTACGTAGAGCCGTTGAGTGCATAGAGCATATGAGTACGTAGAGCCGTTGAGTGCGTAAAGCAGACGGAACGGGTGAAGTATGTGGAAGGAATGGGTGACATATGTGGATAGAATGACTGATGTATGTGAACTGAATGGGTGACGTACATGTATGGAATGGGTAACGTATGTGGATGGAACGGGTGACGTATGTGGATGGAAGGGATGACGTATGTGGATGGAAGGGTGAAATACGTGGATGGAGTGACTTCCAACTTAGAAATACACGGAACAGATTGGAGTATATGGAACAGATTTGAATGCATGGAGCGGATTGGAGTGCGTGGAGCAGATTGGAGTGCGTGGAGCAGACTGGAGTGCGTGGAGAGGACTGGAGTGCGTGGAGTGGACTGGAGTGCATGAACGGATTGGAGCGCATATAACTGCGCGACTTACATGGAATTGCTTGGAGTGCATGGAATGTTTGAAACCATCATATCACATCACCATGCTTACTCTCTTCTTTACACCACCATTCAACTAGAACACAGAGATACTACGACACCATTCGGTATAGCTGTTCTCATACCAACATCTGCCGCATACTCCCCATCACTCTAACTAAACACTGCTGGTTACACAACCCCAGCCAGGCGTTCTCCTCAGGCCTAATGCAGCCACAATCGGTCTGGATAAATCCTGCCAGAACGAACACATACTCTTGATCTCTCAACCACCACACCTACCGCTAAGAAGCAGCTATTACACAAATGCCACTCCAGCTGCACACATATCCGGTGCTCACACGCACCTTGACTCTCTCTACTCTCTCTACTGACTTGAACTTCGGTTCCCAAGGGCGTTCAACCTACCAGCTCCTTCAGACCATACCAATGGTACATAAGGCGCTATATAAATGCAAAGTAACATAACATAACATAATATTTGCTGCTATTGCCATGGCAGCCAGGAAAACCTGGCTTGCCTTACCTGTTTGTCCACAGGTGCATCCTCTTAATATAGCTTTGCATAATTTGCAGACAGTATGCAGACACTTTACGGTGTTGAAAGTCAGAAAGGTAAGTGGTGAGAGCCAGGCACAAGTGGGAAAGAGGCCTGGGCGGGCCCTTAGATAATAATAAATAGTTGGCGCATGTGCGTATACCAAGGGGCTGTGGCATAATGTGTGCTTCCAGTACATACAGTTTAAGGTCTTACATAGGGCCTAGCTGACCTTAAGTCTGTTACATAAGATTAATCCCAAAATAAGGTGGACCTGTCCGAGATGTGGGGTAGAGGGACATTTCTTTCAGATGTGTTGGAAATGTGAGCATATGGTTAGATTCTGGGAGGAATCAACTAAATACAATGAGCATCATGCATGTACAGTGTTAGCAGCAGACCCCAAAATGTATCTGTAGGGCTTGGTGCCTACGAGCAAGAAAATTAGGGGCACATTCAGGTTTATCTCACTGGGTCTGATTCTGGCTAAACAATGTATTGCTATGCAATGGAAGCCCTCCCTTTCACCTTCAGCAAAGAAATAGATTTAAGATCTTATCAAATGGTCCACTGCAGAGAGACCCTAAAACGGTCTTAAGCGAAAAGATCTTTTTTGAAATCCGGCGGGAGAGGGTGGGGTGGGGTGGAGGAAATCGTGGAGGAACAATGGAGGGTTCGGGGAGTCAAACCCCCTGAATATTTTTTTTTAAAGCATTATAAAGGTCTCAAGAGAAAAAGAGCTTTATAATGAATAAAGAAAATTGGGCATTGTAAATCGGTCATTTTCTCTTGAGACCTTTAAATGAGGTATTTTCACATAGAACCCCTAAAACAACCTGACCCACTCAAGGATGAAGGTTGTGCTGGACTGAATATCTGGATATCTGGACTCTGTTCAGTACCCCTCAGACTTCAGACCTTCTGCTTGAACTTCCATTCTGTTATTGATATATGATTTGACAAGTGCGTAAGGGTGCCAGTAGGGTCCATTTATTGAGCCATATATTTTTATTTCTCATATCTGCTACAGTGTTGGAAAGGCAGCAATTAGAACTGCAGTTTTTTTTTCAGATAATATGTTTGAGTCAGTTAACTGATATGTTAATTAGTGACAAATAGTATGGTAAGCACATTTAAACAAATATATACTGGAATTGACAGGTGTGTGGGATGGGTTGCTAGTACAGGTACTATTGGCCGTGGCTTGGTTTGGCTTCTTAACTGGTGTTGCAGTATTTCTGATAATGTTGTGAAATTCAATGCAGAAAATAATTCTGGAAAAGGTGCATATTGTATAATTTACCTTTGATGGCAAACAGGAAGATTGGTCATGGATAGTAGAGGCCCTGGTCTTGCCACGAAAGATGGCTGTTTGACTTGGACACAAAGCTTTGTATCATGTCCTGGAATTCACATGCTTGTTAACGTTTCTTAGTCCATATGGATGTTTTATGTTTCTTGGAGTCTCACAATTTATTTTTCTTACATGGAAGTGTGGTCGTCAGATTGTTCAATGTTTGAAGGTCTAAAATGTTTCTTTAAAAAAGCCATAAAAGGAACCTGCAGCTGCACATTATGGGGGTTGCTGACCATAGTTCTTACCACACTAACTGCTAAGGTAACTGACATTTTTAATGAGTGAAATATTTTGTTAAATAACAACGATTGAGTGGAATTCTGACTAATAATTTATATATTTATATATATATATTATTTTTGTTATTGTATGTGAAGAAGCAACAAGGTCATTGTGAAATACGTAGTACCTTGCTTCGTGTGTTTTCCCTGTCTTCAATACACAAGCTCCTTTTTTATGATTTGAGAGGCGGTGGAGTGCACTTGCAATGTGCATTTGCACTAGTGGCTTCACTGGAATATGTATATATATTCAGTGAAAAAACTTTGTTTAAGGGACATTATGGTTAAGCTGCACTAACAAAAACCTATCGAAATTCAGTGAAAGTACTTTGTTAAAGGGACGTTATGGTTAAGTTGCACTAATAAAAACCTATCAAATTCAGTGAAAAAACTTTGTTAAAGGAATATTATGGTTACAAATGAAATCGAAAACCCCCATAAATTCGCCAGTTATGGTAAGCTAAGCAACAATAATTTACGCCACCACCGTGCACTGATAAGACTAACACCCAGGATATTAAAGTTGACATCACAAATGTCACTGATGACATCACTTGTGAAAATAATTTTGATGAAAAGTAAACAGCTTACAATCTTCTGTTAGACACAGTGTGAAAGGCGAATCGCCTAAAAACACATACTGCATTAAAAGAAATGAAGCTTCAAAGTGCATCAATGATTACAATGCAACCATTGCCCTCTTGTGGAATGCAAACATAGATATACAATACATTGCAGACAATTCCACTGCTGTTGCAAGATATGTCACAGGCTACCTAACCAAAGCTGAGAAAACAGAGCTAAAAGACCTATGAGATGACATATCATCTGACATAACACTGTCACAAAAATGGTACAGCTTTGACATACAAATGCTCTCCCATAGAGAATGTGGATGCTACGAAGCTGCAGACCGTTTAACAGGCACAGCCTTATCTGGCAAATCTGAACACATAGGGCCTCATCACGACTTCGGCGGTCACCCTTAAATCCGGCGGTAGCGCTATTACCGCCGGATTTAAGGGTCCGCCGAATCAGGGCTTCGGCGGATTTCGTCCCAGCTCGGAGCTGGGGGGTAATCCGCCGAAAATTCGCGCTATTACTGCCGGCGGGAAATCCACCAGCGGTATTAGCGCAAAGATTCCCCATTGAGCCCAATGGGGAATGGGGCATTCCCGAATGGGATCAGTGGGGAATGGGGACTTACATTGCCGCCGAACTCATGATCTGGCGCTATTAGCGCCGGGGAGTTTGGCGGTAGGGCTAATACCGCCCGCGCTAATAGCGTTACCGTTACCGCCCAAGTCGTGATGAGGCCCATAGTCTGGCTAAGCCTTGGTCCTGCTGCATCCAGAAAAAGAGTACATTATTGTATCAAGACATAGAAACAGTAGCCAAAAATGATCCCAACAGCCAGGACATTTTGGAAAACAATGTATTAGACACGTACTACCCAAACAGATCATATAAAGCTATCATTTAAAACTCCTCAACATAGAGAACTTTACTACATGTCCCTACTTCAACGTTTTAAGCCAGGGAGAAAAGAAGAAGATTTATTGGGCACCCATGGCTCATTTGTAGCTGCTTTCAATGCAAATGAAAGCAGTATAACACATGTCAATTTCAAGCAGTACAAAAACATGTTGGACACTGAACGCCAACAGGAGGTAGAAGTTCAAGCACAACTAAATGAAGACAGTCCTGAGGGCAGTCAACCTTCTGCTACGGGAAGCCAGGAACTACTTGGAGAGCCACTCATAGTAAATAAAGCAGAATTATCCATGACTGAAGGAGAAAACACCATGAATCGATATGAGGAATCAGAAGAAAACTTGGCAGTGCTCAAATCACAACTCAATAATGTGCAAGTTAGCATTTTCCTCGAAGTACCTAAAGAAATTGAACATGGTTTGCAACATGAAAGTAAAACTTGTAGCTGTCAAAATTATAAACCTGTGCTCCTCTATGTAAATGGTGAAGCTGGTTCAGGCAAAACATTCCTAATAAAAATCATCAGCAAGTTCCTGCAAAAGTTAACAAACAACACGCTTTCAGCTGTTTTAACAGCCTCAACAGGTTTAGCTGCCTACAACATAGGAGGTGTTCCAGTAGAACACCAAAACAAATTACATTACAACAAAGTGTCAACAGAAACTGCTATGGAACTACACAGAATTCTGAAACAAATGAAAATGCTCCTAATAGATGAGGTGAGCATGGTCTCCAATCTAATTTTGGCTTTGATTCACCTCAGATTACAAGAAGTCCTTAAAATGGACTACGAAGGAGGAAAACAAATTATTGTTTTTGGAGACCTCCTACAATTAAGACCAGTGAAAGGTGCACCTATTTTTAAAACCTTAGGCCACAAACAATGCCGCAACACACTTGGCAGCATAGGAAATGTAAATCTCTGGCAACATTTCCAATACAGAGAACTAACTCAAAACATGGTCTGCAGACCTGACATAAGTAAACATTTTAAAAAGCATTAGGATTGGTCTTCTTTCGAAAGATGCACAATCTATCGTAAATAGTAGACTCATCCATGAGCTATATGGGCATGACGCATCTGCTCCTGATGTCATGGAACAATTATCACAGAACATTTTGAAATATATGTCCTTAATGCCAACCCTAGCAAGCTGTACGCAATTCAATGAGACAATGTTAAAAAACGAAATGCAACCAATAGTGCATATTAACTCCACAGACAAACTGAAAGTGCATGGCATGACACCCACTATGTGTCAACAAGAAACAGCACGACTGAATAGCTTACAAAACTTTATCTCCAACACAGCTGGTTTGGAGAAAATGTTAACATTGTGTTTAAACTGCAGAGTAATTCTGAAACGTAACCTTGACGTGGAGCAAGGTTTAGTTAATGGAGCAATTGGAAAAATTGTTGGCATCCAAACGTATCCACATGACAACAACATTCAGATTGTCAACATCCCCTTTGACAAACTTTCAGAATTTAAAAGGATGGCATGGTCAACAGCACGATTCCTTCTTTTTAAAGACATGTATCCATGCAGAGAACAATCTTGCATATGCAGTCACTATTCAGAAATCACAAGGTCTAACCCTAGATCAGGCACTGATTGACATTGGCAGCACAGTCTTTAAAGAAGGTATGCGTTACGTAGCACTGTCACATTTCTGTACACTCGAAGGACTATTTCTAGTCAATTTTGATACAAGCAAAGTCAAGGCTGAAATTCCTTGCATCGTGGAGTACAACAGACTATGTGCACTCTACACACCCAATCTCGATATGTACCCTGTTCCTCAAAAAAGTAAACTTGTTAAAAGAAAAGTAATGCAAACTTATAAGAGATCTCCCAACAGTACCACGAAAGAAAGTGGAAGCAACTGCTACTCCCTCAAGTAGCAGAACCACTAAACTATATAGTCCAAATGCAAGTGCACATCCAACAGCACAAACAAAGAGAAATATGTCTCCTTAAAAAACAAGTGGCGGTCCAGCAAATGACACAGAGACAGAACTCTCTGGTCCATTTAAACTTTCCAACACCCACTGGTGTAAATTGCTATGTAAACGTAGTAATCAGTCTTCTTTTCCAATTGACACCAATTGTTCAAAACATTTACTTGAACGGCTCAAACCAGTTGTGTTTGCAAATGCTCGTCCTTCATCAAAATACAACAAATAACCCTGACAACACTTACAGTGTCTCAGGAATAAGGCAAGAATTGGACTACTGTGTAGGAATGGTAAGATTCACCATAAACTGCGCAAAAAGAAGTTGGATAAACTTATTCAGCTAGGTCTGGCGCTCTCTGTGAGACTCCAATGGAGCTTCTCAGTAGCTTAATATGAGTCTGTGCGGTGTTGGTCAGAATTTTCTTCAAAAGGTTCTTAATGTTTGTATATTTATCGCTAATTTTCAGGCAGAATAGCTTCACAATTCACAAATTGCTAACTGTTAGGTGCTCAGACAAGAAGCAGAATAGTTTGGTTTGGTTTCTTGTATGATTCATTTAATGCCAATGCATTTTGGAGCGACTCTCCTTCGTCAGAGCGTTAACCATACTAATGTATTCAAAATAAGTACTTTTTTTTTTAAAAAAAGAAACCAGAAATTAGCACATTGTTTGAAAGGAACCAGATAAAGCATCACTTACAAGGGTGAGATCGTGCCAAAGATCAAATATAATAAACATGCATGTAAATTCGAATCATTAAGCAAATACACATTAATTGATTCAGTCATGATCCATTGTGATAATAATAATTCCAAAAATATGATAATTTGACATGTACATACCCATTCAAGGCAAATTTCCAAAGTGGATACCAGAAGAGATGATATTAAAGAAAAAACAACAACATAACATGTTCTTTAGAAAAGCGTTCGTAAAGGATTGAATAGTAGTGAATGTTATGTTCACAACAACGAGTATACCAATTATTCTGTGAACGCGCAATATTTGTTAAACTAAATTACCTTTAGCTGTTCCTCGTGGTGTTTCACACCACAGCAGGGCAAGAAACCCTGTATTCTTAACGATTAAACTGTATTATGTACACAACTCCAAGTGTACCAATTGTTCTGTGAACATGCAATATTTATTAAACTAAATTACCTTGCGGACTCTTACACCACTGCAGGGTAGGAAACCCTGTGTTTCCAACGGTTAAACTATAAGTAAACAAATTACGTACATTTAACTTTACTTCGAGCTCTTATAATGTTCTGCGATATTCTGTGTACCTAAGAAAAGGACTTTGTAGCTTACCCGTGTAAATTCGCTGGTGTCTGTTCTCTGTGGCAATAGCCGCTCTGCGGGATGATAATAAACAAGCCTGATCTTAATATAATGATAAACTGACCGTTAATATAATACAGAATGTGTACGGGCTGGTGAATGCTTACCGTTTTGTTCTGTTGTTCACGGCCGTAGGAGTAAGATGATTACGAAAGCGGCGTCCGCCGCTTAGGTAAACCAATTAAAGCTGTGCTCTGGTGTCCATGGCTACCCCGTTTGGCGTATGCAAATGTGTGGGGCGTTCCCAGCGTTGCGATGCCTCGCGTCCCGTGTCCCCATGGAAACGGGGAGACGGGATGGACGGGGTGTATGCAATGACATGGGATTGTTAAAATGATGTCAAACAAGGAATCTCTTAATAATTCATCTTATATGTGTTGTTACAAACATAACCCAATGTCTTAAGGTAGGTATGCCGATGTTTCAACAAAACGTGTATCAGTGATAATGCACTCTTTCCATAATCTAAACCCTTAGATAGTCACTGTGGATTAACGAACTCACAAATTGCAGATGATGTATCGGTATGTGTTTACGATTTGTGACCGATCGAGTCGCACAATATATAAACCTTAATGCAACAAATGTTCGTCAAGTCTTTAGATAGAATTATGAGTGTCATACATAAGTCTCCTTGTCTCTTGTATTTATAGACATTTTAAGTTTCAAAAATTAATTATCTAAAAGTTCCTTTAAATTCTGATGTCCTCGTTGAAAACTATTTTTTCTCTGGAATTATTATACAGTGTAATTTTTTATAAAATAAATTTGCATTGGTACCAAACTTATGACATTTTTATGTATTATAACACTCCATATCAGTTAATGACGTATGTATTCATAAAAAACATGCCCAATTGATTCTTCATTCAATTCCCGCGGAGTTAGACACCCCAACTGTTCAATCCAATAGCACTCTCTTCTGTCAAGTCTAGTTTGGATATTTTCGTGCGGCTCATTCCTCTGGACTACCTCTAAAATCAGAAATCAAATTTGTGCCAAATGATGTCTTTGAGCCAATGTCTTGCAACTGCTGAGTATAAGATTCACCATAAACACACAGGAAGATCCACAAGAATGTCTAATGTACTTACTGCAAGTACTAGAAAGCAAAATTGTACCTATAAATGAAATCTTCCAGATTTCATATACATGGAAACATATATGCACTCTCTGCAACCATGTTGCACAGGAGCAAGTCCCTAATGAACGATTTGTGTATGTATCTATACCTAATTGTGAATCCATTCCATTTCATCAACTGTTGCAAAATGCAAATCATGGCATATTATGCAGTGTTTGTAATTCAGACAATTGTTCAACCTTACACATGAACACACATAGCCAATATGTAATAGTAATGCTTTTCAGGTACAACGTAGATGGTACCAAAAATAACTGCAACCCCCACTGTAACGGAACACAGAGGACAGAGAGTTTCACAAAGAAAATGGATGCACTCTGGATACTGACAGGAGGGTAGTTGGTAAAGTAATCTGTGTTACAGTACAAAATAATTTGGTTTCAGCACCAAAGGGGCAAAGGGTTGTAACAGTGTCTAGGGGCCTTCATGGAAGGACCAGGGGGGCAGAACCACAATCTACCTGGTGCTGAAGATGTTCTTTGTGCTCGACAGCGTTGAGGCGGTTTCAGGGCGCTTTGCAGCTCTTGAGACAGAGTTAGTAACGGGAGACAGCTGCGGGTACCAGGCGGCAGGCAGTTCGGCAAACAAGTCTGGATGGACGTCTGCTGGCTATCTGGCGCGACGGCTAAGGGCCACACATTGTTGTCTCTGTGCTGGTTCGGCAGATCTGGAATGCTGGTCGAGGCGTCTTGGATGGCCCTGGCAACTGCGGCGTGATAACAGTCAGCGGTGCAGCCAGATGCAGATCAAGGTCTTGACTCTCTCATAATTTTCCTTAAAAAGATGAACGCTGGATGATGCTTTTGTGGCACTCCTCTTAGCTTCTTCGCAGGGCTCGTGTCCTTTCAAGGCAGACGGCCCAAAGCTCAGTAGGGTGTTAGAAGGCAACTGCCTTGTCCTTTGTCCAGAGATTCACTGGTACTTCCCACCTAGGAGGCTTGCTGTCAGAACCTAGCATGGCACGCTGTGTGCTGGCTATGTACCAGTTCTGGAGCTGCTGGACGGGTCCTCTGAGTCTGGTATCTCCCACTATACCCTGGGAGATGTTTGGGGGAGGTATCTTGCTTCCCTCTTGGAACTCCTGGCCTTCCTTCACTGACGGAAGATGTAAGGTATACTGTACCTTCAGCTCAGGTCCAAATGAGTCCTTCTTACACCTAGCAAAGTCTTCAGATGATCTGATCAGTAAGGGTTCAGCCCTCTTTTAAAGCCAAATAGGCCCCAGTGATTGGTGTAGGCTAAGCCCACCTTAATGGATCAATCTTAGGTCCCCACCAACAATCTTCAGTGACGCTCCTGGTCAGAACCAAGGCACTTGGCAACAGACAGGGGAAGGATGATAACATATACTTCTGAGTCCCACCCATCTTCCTGTCTGCTGTACACAAGTGTCTCCCTAATTGACTGAGCCCTATGCGGCGCTTGATCACAACATGGACCTCCTTTGAAGTAGGGGGATTGCAGGCAGACTTTTGCCTCCTACAATTCACATACTTCACTGAAAGAAGTGGTTCAAGACAGGACATTCACAGCCCTTTCATACCAAGGAGGGGTGTTAGTACCAAGTTGACACATTGCATTACAAAGAGGTGTCTGGCGTTTGGTCTCTGGTCTCCATTGGCACTTCCTGCACCCAGGCCTTCCCTGGGGCATGCTAATTAACATCCTTCCGTATTCACCACCACCAGCAAGGTGTAACAATGGAGATGCAAATCCATGGGGCCTTGAAATGCTAATCAGGCTGCCCATGGCCAGAGGCTTTTGATGTACCCACATCGGTCAGGTATCAGCTACACATGACAGGGGAGGGTGGCGCTGGTAAGCGGAGTCCTCCCAGAGTACATGACTATTTTTCTGCTGTGCTGTGAGCATGTAAAATATGTGCGAGAATGGCCCCACACATTTTCTAGAGGTTGATCTCCCATCATTCATTCTTTTAAATTAACAAAAAATCAAATAGCCCGGGCGATTGCTCTCTTCCTGTGCGGATGGTCACATTCCTCAATGCAAGAAACAGCGACAAAGAAAAATCATCAAACACACAAGAGACATGAGCACAATCCGTTAAACTCCCCAGTTTGGCACCTCAGAGATGCTCAAGAAACAGAGCGACCAAGACAAATCATCAAACACACAAGAGACATGAGCACACTCCATTAGACTCCCCAGCGAGGCTCTGCGGAGAAGCTAAAGAAACGGAGTGACCAAGAAAAATCATGAAATACACAGGAGACATGATCACACTCCATTAGACTCCCCACCGAGGCACTCCAGAGAAGTTAAAGAAGAAACAGAGTGACAAAGACAAATTATCACACACACAAGTGACATGAGCACACTCCATGAGACTGCCCAGCGAGGCACTGCATTGAAGCTAAAGAAAGAGAGTGACAATGACAAATCATCAAACACACAAGGGACATGAGGACACTCCATCAGATTCCCCAGCGAGGCACTGCAGAGAAGCCCAAGGAAGAGAGTGACAAAGACAAATCATCTGACACACAAGAGACATGAGCACACTCCATTAGACTCCCCAGCGAGGCACCGCAGAGAAGCCCAAGAAAGAGGTTGACAAAGACAAATCATCTGACACACAAGAGATATGAGCGCACTCCATTAGACTCCCCAGCAAGGCACCACAGAGACTCTGAAGAAAGAGAGTGACAAAGACAAATCATCAAACACACAAGAGACACGAGCACACTCCATTAGACTCCCCAGCGAGGCACCGCAGTGAAGCCCAAGAAAGAGAGTGACAAAGACAAATCATCTGACACACAAGAGATATGAGCGCACTCCATTAGACTCCCCAGCGAGGCACTACAGAGAAGCTGAAGAAAGAGAGTGACAAAAACAAATCATCAAACACACAAGAGACATGAGCACACTCCATTAGACTCCCCAGTCTGGCACCTCAGAGATGCTCAAGAAACAGAGCGACCAAGACCAATCATCAAACACACAAGAGACATGAGCACACTCCATTAGAGTCCCCAGCGAGGCACCACAGAGAAGCTGAAGAAAGAGAGTGACAAAGACAAATCATCAAACACAAGAGACAACAGCACACTCCATTAGACTCCCCAGCAAGGCACCACAGAGACTCTGAAGAAAGAGAGTGACAAAGACAAATCATCAAACACACAAGAGACATGAGCACACTCCATTAGACTCCCCAGCGAGGCACCACAGAGAAGCTATAGAAACAGAGTGACAAAGACAAATCATGAAATACACAGGAGACATGAGCACACTCCATTAGACTCCCCAGCAAGGCACTGCAGTGAAGCTGAAGAAAGAGAGTGACAAAGACAAATCATCAAACACACAAGAGACAACAGCACACTCCATTAGACTCCCCAGCAAGGCACCACAGAGACTCTGAAGAAAGAGAGTGACAAAGATGGTTTATAGTGATTTGGTCGAAAATAAAAATGTCGAAAGTCAAAATGTCGAGAAAAAAAATTCGAATTTCTTTTTCAATACGTTTTTTTTTCGAAATGGGGGGATCCCCAACCCCCCTTTTTTTCTATTTTTTTCTTATTTTACCCATTTTTTTTTACTTACCGAACCCAAAAAAAACATATAAATACAAAAATAATAAATTCGACTTTTTTTTCGACATTTTGACTGACCACCGACAAAGACAAATCATCAAACACACAAGAGACATGAGCACACTCCATTAGACTCCCCAGCGAGGCACCACAGAGAAGCTATAGAAACAGAGTGACAAAGACAAATCATGAAATACACAGGAGGCATGAGACCATCCATTAGACTCCCCAGCGAGGCACTACAGAGAAGCTATAGAAACAGAGTGACAAAGACAAATCATGAAATACACAGGAGGCATGAGACACTCCATTAGACTCCCCAGCGAGGCACTACAGAGAAGTTAAAGAAACAGAGTGACAAAGACAAAGCATCAAACACACAAGAGACATGAGCACACTGCATTAGACTCCCCAGCGAGGCACCACAGAGAAGCTGAAGAAAGAGAGTGACAAAGACAAATCATCAAACACACAAGAGACATGAGCACACTCCATTAGACTCCCCAGCGAGGCACCACAGAGACTCTGAAGAAAGAGAGTGACAAAGACAGATCATCTGACACACAAGAGAACGCAGCACTCCATGTGCCTCCATAGAAGCACCAATTGGGTGATCATGATGCCCCCACCCCGTGTCACCACAGTGACTGATTCTTTTTAAGGTTCATCGTGACACTGGTAAATACTGCGTCCCTTCAGCAGTCGTGTGGGTGTGCCACACTTTAGTGTGAGAAAAGCTATGGACCTTACACAGTTCCATGCAGTTTTCTTTGGTAAATGTGTGTGCTTGCCACTGTCAGGAATTCAGTGGTTAGCAGAAATACATTGTGGCAGCAGTGATGGGTGTGCAGGTCAGAGAGATGGGTTAGGTATTTGCATTGTTGGCAGTATTGCCTACCTGGGCACATGCAAACACTCTTTGCATATACACCATCGCAGAAGCGCCAGAGCAAATCCACCCGTACTGTTTGTGTTGGCGGACCCCTCATTGAGCATGCGCAAACAGTGAAAGGAGCAGAACACCGCCCTAAGTATTTTAGAGGGCTACTCATTGCGGCTTTACAACTATGACTATACTTGAGTCGAGTATTCGCTGGCTCTTTTGTTGTGAAACTCACAATTGTGAAAACTCTGGGGATTTCAACACATCTCACTTGGGTGCAAGATATGATTGTATGTATGTGCTTAGGAAATGTTAACATTTTACAGTCTGGCCCCATTCCATCGCTGTCTGTGAGACTGGGACATGCATACGGTGTGTGATCCCCGCCTTAAGTAGTGTGTAAGCAAATGTGTCCGTTTCATGATCATGAACAGCAGTGTTTGTGTAAAAAGCAGACATGAATGTCACTGGAGACTCTGGGGTGCAGCTCATTATGCCCCCCCTCTGGCTACAAGAACTGCCCACGCCTGAACCGCGGTGGCAGGATGGGCGCTCTTGAAACGTTATAAATAAACGTCCTTGCATAGTGCCCTGAGGCTGGAAAAAGAGCCGGGTTCTATTTGGTTGACTTTGCTTCCAGGTGCCTGGTGCCTTCTTCGGCACAGACTGGTAAAAATGCCACGCAGCAGGCATTGAAAGCACATGTGATGGAACACTTCCACTTTACCATTGTTTCATCTATTCTCATGTAAAAGTTTCACCGCATTATGCTTATGAAGTTATGACTATATGATTGTATATTACATACCTTAATAAAAAAAAAAAATTATTAAAATAAAAAAAAGAAAGCACATGTGGAAGCATCGCGTTTCCTTTGCGAAGAGGAAGCGGGGCGAGGGCACAGCACAGACTGGTTTGCATAGATATTTCGACAACAGCATCTCGACCACAACAGCATCGCAGCCTGTCATGGATAATAGGCACTTGCTTCGTGGTTACTACTAGTAGGAGTGCATGTTTTCGTTGCAAACAAATATTAAAAATGCATCAATTTTCTTGGCGAGAAAACATGTATAAGTTACGAAGCATGGCACTGGGCTCTTGTAGGCTAAAAATAGAATCCATAGTCAAATGTGTTCGCAGTAGTAATGTAGCATTCACAAAAATGCGGTTACCTTTATTCACACGCCTCCCCTTTCCTGACACTCATTATGTTATAGTTCTGGCTAAAGCCCTGTTGTTGCTGTTTTCCTTTTTAGATTTGGCTCCGATGTCATACTATAGGACCACCTAGGATCTAAACCTAATGCTATTAATATGAAGAGAGGAAGGTGGCGTTTGCGGAGGGATACATATGTGCCAGTGTGTTGGCCTTGTCCCCTTACTCTCCATGATCATGCTGTGCAGGCAATGGTGGCCAACGTCCCAACAAGACAAAAGTGTTTTAGTGGAAATTCGACTTGACCTTTTTCAAATGGTTGCTGCTGGAGCCAGTAACTAACCTAGGGGTTTGAACGCCTCTTTAATCACTATGAGGGACGTTTTTGGGGTGATTTGTGTCCATCCCGGTGCATAGCGTCATCACCATCCCTGCCCATACCGTTCTAGACAGGGCCTGGCGAGCTCCACCGTTTCCCTCACAACTTGCGTTTCCTCTTTCCTTTACCTTCCATGTTTCACTGCTCCTCCTCCCCTCTTTCCTTGGCTCCACGCAGCCCCTCGTTCCCGCCACACCACTCTTTGACTCACGTTTCGCGGATACTTTTTCCAGTCACTTTGTCAAAACCACAACTGTGCTTGTTTTCTGCAGCATATGTCCAGTGCAGACTGCCATGGATTGCATTCAGTCTGAAGCAAATATCCCCAATATTTGGTCAATGAAATAAAACATAAGATGGACGCTTGCCCATGACATTTGAAGTAAGACAGACATGGCCAGATCGAGATTTAAGTTTTATGTTTCAGGATGCTTGCAAAGAAGAGAACGTTCTCGGGGAAGCAAATTAAAACAATCTTATTCCGTTGGAACCATATAAATACCCTTCACTGTTCATTATCTCTCTGCACTTTAACCAAGAGTGCTGATAGTTTTCATTCTTTTCAGTGTTTGACATGTTTGCTACGTTTGTTTTAAAATTATTTAAAACAGATGCAACTGAATAACTTTCTGAGTCAAAATAGGTGTGACTACTATTTAGAGAAAGAGCACATAGAGGCTTGACTATCATGTTAGTTCATATCTCAAAAATGAAAATATGCCACGTGATGCCCCTTTCGGTTGGACCTGGTCATTATATTATGGCAGATGTTAAAACTGCATTGCCTTTCAGCGTACCTCAGACACTGCCCCCTGACTGCTCTAAAATGCCTTTATATATTGCAACGTGTGGCATAATAGTACAAGGATGATTTTATTCCCCAACATGCATTAAATTAATGCTCACAATTATTCTTTTTTAAAACAGTTTTCTATCTCAAATTATTTTATTTTCTCTACCTTATACATATTCATTGGCACTATTCTTTAACGTGGAGAACGAGCCACATCTTTTAAAGGTATTTTGCAGTGCAAAGCTTCGTTTAGTTTACAGTTCTCACTGTAAGTGGCTAATTTTAAGGGTATCAGGTAATAACATCGCGGCAAAATGTCGCCGGTAAAACAAATTGCGGCAAAAATGCTGTGATTTGACCCGGTAAAAGTGCACACCATTATACCATTTAAGGGGGGCGGGAGTTGCGGGGGTGTCCCTCGCGCCCCTTAAATGGTATAAGGGGTCCAGGGGTTGCAGGGGTGTCCCCCGCATCCTTTACATGATTGTGGCGGCAACACCACAGCATTTTTTCCGCAATATTTTGCATTCACGGCCATTTTTTCCGCGATTTTAAGACATGGAACCATTTTAAGTAACTGTGCATTCTAGAGTCTAGTGATAGTAATTAATTGTTTGGTGATCATCGTATGTTTCGAAATTTTCTCCAATGTCCTTGACTTTGCTTCGAGCTTCAGTCACCTAGTGACGACAACCCAAGTATACCTTCAAAAAGAATCATAAGTCAGAAGGCTCCATCCTAAGACACATACTTTTTTAACCGGTACCCATGATCTGCGACGCCCCTCATTAGGAAGGATCCATCCCTTAAAAATGTTCATCTATTGATTGGACCAGGACTCAGTAGGATCGTCGACTCACGCAGTGGTAACGTCTAGCCCAATTTTCAGAAGCACCAACAAATATGCAAATAATCTCCACTGGAATGCATTGTATGTAAATAGTCCTCATGTATATTCAATATGGATATCCCCTGAACCTATGTATTCTAGTCAGACCTTCTGAGGTCGACTCCGGCATTGAAAAAGACCGCCAAACCTTACCAGCAATGCAGCCTGACCCAGGCAAGAAAAGGCACGCTCAGACAATTTAGGGAAATGTTCTTTTAATGCGTATTCTTACAAGGCGGTCATCCGGTCCCAGACTGCACCACAGCTCTGCCAGACAAACAACGATTATTTGCAGCTCTGTAGCCGGGTCCTATACGGTTTGTCGTCAGCCAGGAGCGGAATGAACGTGTCACTGTGCGACAGTTTCAGATTGCTGCTCCATGGTGGGATGCTCTTTCCTTCCTTCTCAGGCGCATCACCGTGGAGTTGGTGTCCAGAGGCTCCAGGACTGCCCTCGCCCTGATTGAGCTCCATTAGCTCCAGCTCATGCTTGGCCGCCGTTTCCAGAACCCTCTGCTTGTTGTAGTACTTGACAAAGTTGTTGATAATGGGATGGATGGGAAGCGCAATAGCTATGACGCCACAGAGGAAACTGATGGCTGCATTCAGCTTCCCCAAAGTGGTCTTGGGATATATGTCTCCATACCCAACGGTGGTCATGGTGATGATGGCCCACCAAAAAGACTGCGGGATGCTCTTAAACAGGGTGTCAGGGTGGCTCTGCTCCATAGTGTAACCCATGGCAGAGAAGACAAAGATCCCAACTGCCAAATACATGAGAAGCAGCCCAAGCTCCTTGAAGCTACTTTTGAGGGCATAGGTCAACGTCTGAAGTCCTGATGAGTGGCGGGCTAATTTGAAAATCCTTGCAATCCTCATGATGCGGAGCGCTTGGATGGCCTGCTGCACGTTGGTCAGCTCCATGAGCGTGGCCCCCAAGTGAGTCAAGATCAGACTGACATAAAATGGCAGGATGGCCAAGGCATCGATGATGTTCATGAAGGAGAGGGCAAAGTGCAGCTTGTTGGGGGACGAGATCAGCCGCAGCACATACTCGAGCGTAAACCAGCCTATGCAGGCCGTCTCAATGCTATCCAGCATGGGGTGTTCTACATGGTTACCTTCGGAGTCCTCCACCTGAAGCTCGGGGATTGTCCCCACGCACATGACTACGGAGGAGATTAAAATGAAGAGGAAGGATAAAACTGCTGTGACTCTGGCTGGATACGACGATTCTGGCTTCTCGATGAACTTCCAAAGGAATTTTTGACACCTTTTCCAGCGGCTTTCCGTGGTGTCCACTCCCAGATCATCCAAAATCGTCTGCACATGCAGCGCAATCTCCTCCATCTCCTCCTTCTTCTCGCTGAGTAGGCTCTTGCAGCAGTCATCTAGGAGGTCAAGGTTCACTTTCCAGAACTCCATCTCATTCTGGAAGCAGAGCGGGCAGATCCCTTTCTTCATGTGCACTTCCCCAAAGTAATAGACGTCGACAATGCACCTGAAGACGTCAGGATCTCGGTCAAAGTAAAACTCTCTCTTCCCAGGGTCGAAGTCATCACATACTGAGAAGATGGCGTCATATCCGCCAGAGACGCAGTCCACGAGCTCAGCCAGCCGAGTGGCAGGGTACCTGCTTAGTATATCCCCGTAGAAAATGTGCCGCATCCCGCCAACATTGACGAGGATTTCCACCTCGTCGCTGCATTCCGACCCATTACTATCCAGATCCTGAAAGGTGGAACTGCCCATCATGTTTCCACAGAAAAGTCAATTTCCAAGCCCTCTCAGTTCCTGAGGGAGGGGGCTCTCTGTCCATGTGACTCAAAGCAAGTAAGACATATCTGTACAAACATGGAGCAAAGGGTCAGAGAGTGAACCTGCAGCAAGCAGAGGTGGGGGGAGCCTGAGCTGCAGCAAGCAGAGAGGAGGAGGTGAACTATCAGCAAGCAGTGGTGGGGAAGCCTTAGTGAAGCTGCAGCAAGCAGAGGGGATAAGGTGGACCTTCAGAAAGAGGTGTGGGGAGCCTCAGTAAAGCTGCAGGAAGCAGAGGGGAGGAGGTGAAGCTGCAGCAAGAGGTGGGAAGCCTCAGTAAAGCTGCAGCAAGCAGAGGGGAGGAGGTGAAGCTGCAGCAAGAAGAGGTGGGGGGCCTTAATGAAGATGCAGCAACGAGAAGGAGAAGGGGGGAGGTGAAGCTGCAGCAAGCAGAGGGAATAATGTGAAGCTGCAGCAAGCAGAGGGAAGGAGGTGAAGCTGCAGCAAGAAGAGGTGGGGGAGCCTCAGTGAAGTTGCAGCAAGAAGAGGTGTGGGAGCCCAAGAGAAGCTGCAGCAAGAAGAGGTGTGCAAGCCTCAGTAAAGCTGCAGCAAGCAGAGGGGAGGAGGTGAAGCTGCAGCAAGAAGAGGTGTGGGAGCCTCAGTAAAGCTGCAGCAAGCAGAGGGGAGGAGGTGAAGCTGCAGCAAGAAGAGGTGGGGGAGCCTCGGTGAAGCTGCAGCAAGCAGAGGGGAGGAGATGAAGCTGCAGCAAGAAGAGGTGGGGGAGCCTCGGTGAAGCTCCAGCAAGCAGAGGGGAGGAGGTGAAGCTGCAGCAAGCAGGCTTGAAAGGCCGTGCACAGCCGGCAGATCTTTGAACGGTGGATGCGACATTCAACAAGCTGCATTCATAGGAAATTGGAAAATCAAAATGAAACGGATCAGGGTCCCAACTATGATGTGCTTCCTTCTGGGAAAGTCCAAGTAAGGCACGCCTTGACAAAAGTCCCCACTTTTAAAGGGCTGATGATTCTGCCACGCGGGTGTTTCCTCCCTGTGTACCCCTTCTTTAGGGGATAGGTGTCACAGTGGCGCCATCCTCGCGAACCGATGATGCGTCTTGCCCCGTGCAGTTATTGCCGAAGCGGAGAATGACTTAGAGTGACCCCGGTCGGGGATAAAGCCGCTCCGGTGGGGAGCGCGCGTAGTTCCTGGCCGATGCCGCGGTCTTGTGCGCCTGAGCGCCCCAGTTCCAGACTCCGAGTGACAGTGGCTGGAAGTTCTCAGCGAATGAACCAGTGCGTGCTTTTCCGATGTCAGCCTGACTCTTAACACAGCACCAAATCCAGGGTGGTGAATTTTTAAATGAAAACATAGCGCCCTCCTCTGGTATCTGAAAACGAAGCGGAGAGACAGCAAACATCGTTGTTGCGTTCTTTTTTTAAAAAAAATATAAGTTGTTCACTTTGTGCTACATTTGTTTTATTTAAAGCAAATGCTCTGCAGAAGAATTGTTACTCTTCAACTCTATCAATTTATTCTATTATACATTTTAATGTTTAACAACGACGCGCAATAAGCTTGGTTGTATTCAGTGTGGCGACGGCGAGCTAAATGATGTTGCTGATTCGTCTATTGAAATCAATGACAACTTCCAGAAACTGTATAGCTCCCAAACATGACAGCTAAAACAAAACGAGCCGCGTGCATTCATCTACCAATTGACCTAAACTTGATAATTCAAAGACATTGCAGGCAATATTTAAAAACCTTGATATCACCCGAATGACATCCTCATTTCTTTTTCCAAAAGAAACCATGTAAACAGCATGTGCTTAAAAAGCTTTCAATGTATGAACATGGATTATAGCGGGCGCTGCTGCTTTTCAAACAGGCTGAGCACAACTGTGGGAGCATTATGGGCCCCTAGGATTTACCTCCAGCATGATGGCGGATTTATCTGCCGGATATACCGGGAAAGGCGTAACGAGGCCTGTCCTTGCAGAGGGCACGCACTAAGCGCATAGCAGCGCGAGGAACACCCTGACCCAAGTAAATGCTTGTGTACAGGGCAGCCCTTAAGGGCAGCAGCGCCCTGGGCGAATTGACGCCCGAACCCCCTGCCCCGCCCCCTGGTTAACAGGGGGCGGGGCAGGGCCAGAATGCGACACTTTTTTTATTTTTATTTTTTTAACATTCTCGCTCCGGCGAGGAGGTTAAATAGGGCACGTCAGCACCCCATTGTCATTAAATGAGCCCTCCACCGAGGGTGCATTCAATGACAATGTGGCGCCTGCCACGCCTTCTGCCGCCACACCAGCTCAGGGGAGCCTTTCAAAGACTCCCCCCCGCCCACCCAGTGGCGGGGCTGTGGCGCCCCGGGCCCCAAGGCTGGCTCTGCTTGTGTACTAACATCCACTATGGGCAGGCTTTACTTGCCTGTCAAAAAGAATGCCTGTCTTATAGTTCTCACCTTATTCAGCTCTTAGTCCCTAATCCGTCGATGGCATGCCACCTTGCACTTCCTGGCCTTCGGAGATGGTCAGGTGTTCTGCCAAATAGGGCGGGACTTCGGTCATCAGCGGCAGGCGCAGGCTGTTTTCAAATAAATGCGGGCTAGTGCAACTTTTTGAGGATAGGTGTGATGGGTAGTGTGAGCAGGTTTAAAAAGTAAAAAAAAAACGGGACAGTGCAGCTAACATAACAGTAGCACTAACTCTTGAAAGTGGCTGTCAAGGCGCTATACTTCATTAGCGTTTGGATGAAAAGGGGTTTAAGTGTTACTGTTCAAAGAAACACATATTATAATACATTTATCGCACACGAACACTATCTTAAGTTGTAAAATGCAGCATTTCTTCTGTGCGAGATTGTGCACTCCTGCCTGTCAGCTATGAAGACCTTCTACCAAAAACCGGGACCACTGCAGTTTCCAATGGGTGCATGATCTTGAAGTGGGCAGCGTGTGCTATTTTTGCAAGATGACGAGAGCGAGGTTTAAATCGTTTTTGGTCAACCTCATCCAAATACATGCTGAACAGCCAAAGGGGACAAAATACACTCCTGCTCCCACGGTTCAACGAATATGGGGCCAACTGCCCCATCTGACCCCATGTAGTTGGCGCCTACAGCGGCAAGGAGTGCTGCCGCAAATTCAGGTGGGAGAGGATCAAGATTTGGATTCCGGTTCCCAACATCTAATGTGGAAATGAATGGGTTGACTTTCTGGGGCAGGGAGAGCAGGAAACAAGCTCGCTGGGATTTCATAACAATGTGTGTCTTGAATGGGAGGTCTCTGTCATGATAAACCAGTCAGGTTTTGCGTGGGGGCTATGGTGTGAATCAATCATGGTACATTTTTGCCATCCAGGTCTGGATCTGGGATTTTTTTGGGGCATCCACGAGAAGGAAGAATTCTGTCTGGGTGGGGCTCAGTTTCAGAAAGTTGCTTGGCTTCCAAGCCTGGATGAGGGTGAGGAAATGTCTCTAGTGGTGTAGCTCAGCAGAACTGTTGGTCCTTGTGGGACTTTGCATGTGAATGAGTGGCTGTGTGATGCCACTTATACCCGCTGGCACTTGTCTGTAAGGGGTCAAGTGGTAACCAAATGTGGCCCTGGAATCGTTTTTCAAAGTGGCCTCTGATTATACCATGTGCGAAAACCCAACTCCACTAAGGAGAGCTTGTGGGTTACCTGACCAAGAAAGTTTGGAAAAATTGGTCAAAACAGTGGATTTTAAAGGACTTTCGTCCCTATATAGGCATTAAAAAATAGTTAAACATGGCAAAATAAAATGAAAAGACCATTTGTTGAGATTGAGGACTAGCTTAGTGGAAGATTTACAGCACATGATTTGCTTCAAAGGGATGCTGGGGGTTTTCTCTATATTGTTAAATGCGGCCATAGCCTCTGACCACCAGCCGGGTGACCCTCTTCAGCCGACTTGAGGTTCAGACAGCTTGGCAACATGAAGTTAATACTGACTGAATTTTCAGTCTGGTTTTATATTGGCACTTTGTTTCACTATGCACTTTATTCTACAACAATATGCTGCTATTTAGAGATGAGCTCGTAACAAAATTTAAAATTTAATATGTATGTTTTAACAAATGGAATTTAAATAAAATATTCATGTTTTTCAATTACTGTTTGGTTTATATGGTCTGATCTGTGATTCCGAATTTCGGGGGCCCCCTCTCTCCCCAACCCATTGCCGGTCACCACTTTAACTTGAATTTTGTTTCCGCTGACACACTCTCTGTTCACTACATCAGCATAACTCTGGACATGAGGGAAGAAGGTGGAGGTCAAGTCAACCAAGGGGCAAGGTAGATGTTGAAAAGCCACAGCGATAAGATAGAGCCCTGAGGGACACTGCAGCCCTAAGGGACACCGCAGGTAGAGTGAGAAGCCGAGTAGAGGAAAGGGCCCAGTTGCACCTGCAAAGGTTGGTAAGATAGGAAGGAGGTCAACAAAGGCAATGCCCGGTCAGACACGATTTATGATGGTGGCATTATTAACCGTGTCATAGACAGTGGAAAGATCAAGGAGGCTGAGAACGGTGGGGGAGTTGGAATCAAGATTTTAGAGCAGGTCATCACGGGTGTTCAGGAGAGCAGTTTCATGCCTCTGGATGGTCTGAAGCCAGACTGGTGGTCGCAGAGACAGTCAACAGATTCAGTGTAGTGGATCAGTTGGGGGATGACCAGCTTCTCCAAGAGTTTTCCCAGGGAAGGGGTGATGGAGATAGAGTGATAGTTAGCCAGGCACAAAGGCTCAGCAGATGGCTTTTTAAGGTGAGGGTGCACAAAGGGAGTGCTTTAGGGGTTGTGGAAAAGAGCCTGTGGCAAAATAGTGATTACAGAAATCAACCAAGGCAGGAGCGGGAGAGGAGATGTTGTCCTTGATGGTTCTGGAAGAGCAAGGGAACACCTATTTGGAGGAGACGTTCATAGAGCGGACCACTTTAGAGGGTTACATGCAATTGTAACTAATGAAATAATAACTATTGAAAGAATAACAAATTAAAAACAACACATTCCAAAATAACTAATTTCTTTTTCGTTGTCTTTTTTATAATACTTTTCCCCCACCCCCAAAACCACTATTCCCTCTCACAACACCATTTTGAGTTTTTTCCAGAATTAGTTATTTTGATATTAGTTGTTTTTTCATTTGTTATTTTTTCATTAGTTATTTTTTATTCGATATAATCACTGCATACCCTTTAGAGACCTCACCCGGTGCAATGGGAGAGAAACAGGAGAGTATGGGGGACAAAGAGCAGGTGGCCAAGGGAGGCATGAGGGAGGGATTGGGAGGGGAGAAGAGGAGAGAGAGTTTTGGTGGTGAAGTTGGAGGCTAGTGAAGAGGGCCTGGGAGGGCGGAAGAGAGGTGGAAACTGCAGTAGAATTGGCAAGTTCCTTACGGATTTTGAAAAGTTCAGCCAAAGTTCAGCCATGTTATTGGTGGCCCAGAAATGCAGGCTTGGACATGGGCCCTCTCCTTAGAGTGAAAGGAATTTCAGTAGGTGGCAGGCCAGTTTGTGAGAGGATGTGCATGAGGCCTGCTGCTTCTGCTCAGGGGGACAGCGAATCACAGAGTTTGTGTCAGTAGAGTCAAGATGTTTGTTGAAATCTCTGAGGAGGAGAAGCTTGAAGGAAGCGGATAGTAGAGAAGAGAAGAGATCAGCCCACTCTGAGAGGAAAGGGGAGATGGGTTTAGGAGGCCTATAGATGGTGGCGAGAGTGAAGGAGAGGGTAGATGAGACCCCAAGCCTACAGACAAGGTATTCAAAGGAAGGGTAGAATTGAGTGGGTATGACAGTAACAGGGACCCATTCAGGAAAGATAAGAGCCACTCTGCCCCCAGACATGTTTGGCCTGGGATTGGAGAGGATCGTGTAGCCATCAGGGAGAAGAGTGTCAAAAGCAGTGATGGAGCTGGCCTTGAATCACCTCTCAGTGAGAGCGAGGACTTCAAGGTCAAGGTCTTTGAGGAGGTGACAGATGTCAGAGGAGTGTTTGACAGCAGGGCGAGAGTTAAGGGTAGCTAAGTGAAGCTGGCTGCCACCTTTAAAGGTCTTCTGAGGAGAGGTACAGGGGCAGGGTACATCCCTCGGTGGGGGCAAGACAGCCAGAGGGGGGGCATAGGTGAGAGAGGAGGAAGTTAATGAGAGATGGAAGATGCCTATCCAAAGCCTTGCAATCAAAAGCTTTGAAGGCAGCAAAGAGATCAAGCAAGACCAGTAGTGAGGGGTCTCCTTCATCCATGATGTGCGTGGCACCTTTGACAACGTGGCTGCAGCAGGAATCCAGTAATCACAGAAGAGTTTGTTTTGGAAAATGTCTTATGGAGCTGTATGTAAGAGGAGTGATGTGCCAGTAGTTTATAAGATATCTGAGTTGAGGGTGGGTTTCTTTAGCCTGGAGGTGGTCTTCAGTTTCTTAGGAAAGATGCCCTGAGTGATGGCAATGATGATGTGGGCTAGGGGTGTCAGTCTTTCACATAGGGGGATTGCTATCACAGAGGCGGGGAGAGTTTATTCTTTGTAGAATGTGTTTCCTTTAGGGCTGAGTGTTAACTTTCCAAGCATTCTAGAATTAGTCTTGGACTAATTAATTGCCTGTGTGGCCTATATTACGTGGGACAGTCTAAAAGAACATCAAAAATAAGATGGAATGAGCACAGGTCGTGTATCAGAAACCATAATGTGAATTCAGCTGTGGCACGGCATTGGAATGAGAAAAAACATAACCTGGCTCAGATTCAGTTTCAGATCCTTGAAGTGGTGTCAAAATGGGATCCCCATGAGAACACACAAAAAAGATTGGACCAGAGAGAATTCTTTTGGATTGACAGACTCTGAACACTGACACCGAGAGGCCTCAATGGAGAAATAAACTTTGTTTGATTCCTGTAATTCTAAAGGACAATGAAGGTCAACAGAATGACCAAGGTGGTTGCCAACAGAATATAACTGTGTGCGCAGTTGATTGAATCATGAGTGCTTATGTGATAATAACAAATGTAATGCATATACAAACCTAGTATTCCTCTGATAGAGAGACACCTGTTTGGAAGGATGCAATGAGCTTACATGACAGTAAAGTGATGTATCGAGCACTGGGGTTGGTTTATCTGAAACTAGAGTACAGTGGTAACTAGATAGAAATCAGGTTACACATGTGTGTTTGCAGATAATGTACAAGTTAAGTGGTCATATTTGGTGAGCAGCATTGCTGGATCTCTTTGCTGTATCTCTGGAAAGGGATAAATAGCACTGTTAACAGGAGTGCCTTATTGTGAAGGTGAATAGTTCTATTTACAGATTGATCGCAGTAACAAGTTAAGTGGCCATATTTGGTGAGCAGCGTTGCTGCATCCCTTTGTTGGGTCTCTGTAAATGGATAAATAGCACTGTTAACAAGAGTGCCTATTGTGATGGTGAATAGTTCTATTTACAGATTGATTGCAGTATTTAGTATGTAGCAGAGCATGTATAAGGAGAGCGTTTCATAAGGATAGTATTTTGTACCAGGGAGACTTGGTCCCGCCATCCGGTTGACCTGAGAGGACGGGACGCAAGGCATGGGTGTGTCAGCACGTTGCTGCCGCCAGAGGACGCCATGTAATGTTTAGATGGTAACAAGCATCAGTAGGTTTATATTGTGATCGAGCATATCAGTTTTAATGCCCTGGATAGGAAAACGTATATCTTACTGGACAGTGTTATGTGGCCCCAGGACCCCACGCACGCATGCATTCACGCAGGCACACAGGAAGGACACGGGACGCGATGTTATCTCGTCCGCGTCCCGGCGGGAACTGCCGCACGGGCGCACTTTATTGCAGGCACGCATGCGCGGGCCACAACGAGGCTCGCGCATGCGCGCTATCCGTAACTCGGGACGTCACATCCCTTTTCAACTTTAACAAAAATGGAACACAAACTTGCGGGGTGCATGGACCCCAAAACAATTGGTGGCCTTAAACACAGCCTTTAGCAGTTGCACTTACGTCCCATCAGGTCTTCTCGGCTTAGTCGCCCGAGTCTAGTACATAGTCCTTGAGATAGCCTGGCAGCCTCCGCTCTCGGCGGACAGGATATCTTGGTGGGGTCCCGGCCCACAGGGGACAGTCGAGTTCGGCTTCCGCTGGGGCGTGTTGCCCGTTCTCACCTTGGTCGGCGGGTTGTTCCTCTGTGCTTGTGCCTTCCTCCGGTACTTCATTCTCGACTGTACTTTCAATTCTCTTGAAGAACAACCGGTTACGTGTGACGGTCCCTCGATCGCAGGCCGCCGTTACCATCGTGCCCTTCACATGGGTTACCTTCCACGGGCGTGGCTCAAATGGGAGGGACAGTTTTCCTTCCGGGTGTCGATTTCTGACCAACACCGTGTCCCCTACCCGCATTTCCTTTTCCTGCAACCCTCGTCGTCCACTTTCCTTTTCGTTGCGCCTGATTCGCTCTTCCCGAATCTTCTCATTGTCGATAATTCCGGGTGTTCGGCCTTCTTCCTCCGGTAGCAGTCCTCTTGGGCATCGTCCGAATAGTGCTTCCGCGGGGGCCACTCCCGTGGACTGGTGAGGTGTCGTGCGGTATTCCCTTAGAAATTCCACGAGTTTTCTCTCCAGGTCTGCCCCATTGCTGGCGGATATTCTTAGGACTTTGTTGAGGGTCCGCATCATCCTTTCGGCTTCCCCATTGGCTCGTGGCCAGAGTGGGGATACCCTGCGATGCTGGATTCCTCTTCCCTTGAGGTAGGTGGCGAACTGGTGGCCAGTGAATGGCGGGCCGTTGTCCGAGCATATGAGGTCTGGGAACCCATGTGTGGCAAACATCTTGTCTAGTGCCTTCGTTGAGAATTCAGTCGCCGTTGATTCCACTATCTCTACTTCAGGGTATCGTGACCATTGGTCCACAGCTACCAGAAAGTACATGCCCCTTCCTGTTGATCTGAAGTCTACATGTACTGTCCCCCATGGTTTTTGGCTGCGCTCCATAGATCGGATCGGCGGAGCTCGGTCCCCTGGGGTCGCGGCCTGGCACTCTAGACATCTTTTCACAAAGTTCTCTACCATTTTCTCCAAGTCCGGGAACCATACTTTTGCTCTTAACCGTGCCTTCGTCTTGACCACTCCCTGGTGACCAACGTGTGCTAGTTCTAGTATCCGGGACCTCAGCGTCCCTGGAACGACGATTTGGCGTCCTCTCAGAATGAGCCCGTCGTCCGAGATGGACAGCTCCTCTCGCACCTTCCAGAGCGCTTGGAGGTCCCTCCGGGCCACTTCTTGGCAGCGCGAGTTGTCCCGCAGCACCTCTCTCCAGTCGCCGCTTCTGATTGCAGTCCGGACAATGCCGAAGACCTCGTCATTGGCTGATTCCGTCGATATGACTGCTCTTGATATCGCCATCGGAAGAGAACTTTCCACCACTTGACATAGTAGTCCGTGGCAGTCACTCGCACCAATGTCTGTATCTGGACCCTCTTTGTTGGGATGGCGTGATAGATAGTCTGCCGGATTGTTGGTGCCTGGCCTGTACATCAGTCGTACCCCATACTCCATCAGAGCCAGCATCCACCTTTCAATCCTGGGTGGTGGTTTCGATGACACTCCGGCTAGTATGGGTAACAAAGGCTTGTGGTCCGTCACCACCACGACAGGTTTGCCCAGAATGTATAGGCGGAAGTGGCGGCAGCCCCACAGGATGGCTAGAGCCTCCCTTTCAATCTGTGAGTATTTCATTTCGGTCGTGGAGAGGGCTTTACTTGCGTATGCGATAGGGCGCATATCCCCGCGTTCGTCAGGTTGCAGCAGTACAGCCCCCACCCCTACCGGGCTCGCATCTACTACCACTTCGGACTCCACTCCAGGGTTGAAATACGCCATGGTATCGCCATCGGACAGGGCGGTCTTCAGGGTCTGGAATGCCTCTTGCTCCCTGGCGCCCCACTTCCATGCTGTGTCGTTCCTCGTCAGCGCCCTGAGCGGCTCTGCCGTTGACGCTAGCCCTTTGATAAACCGCCCACAGTAGGTTACCATCCCCAGGAAGCTTCTCACCTCGGTGGGGGATTGTGGGGCGGCAGCGTTCTTGATGTCCATGATTTTGGCCGGGTCAGGGGACACACCTGCTGCATGAAAGATGAAGCCAAAGAAGCCTATGCATTTTTGACGATGTAACGTGAGGCCTAGATTTTTCAGCCTTTGGAGAGTACTTTCCAGCCTCTTCAAGTGTTCCGTTTCCGAGGCTGCGAACACCAAGATGTCGTCACTCATGTTCAACACGCCTTTGAGGCCTGCTAGGGCTCCTCGGATGGTGTTTTGGAATACTTCGGCGGCTGACGAGACCCCGAAGCTTAGGCGTTTGAATTGGTAGAGGCCATCGTGCGTCGTGAATGTTGTTATATACCTCGAGTCAGGGTGAAGTTCCAGCTGATGGTACCCTGCTCTTAGGTCCAATTTGGAAAAGACCTTGGCGCCTTGTAGTTCTCCAATGATGTCGTCGAGGGTCGGTGTTATATGTCTCTCCCTCTTAATCGCTGCGTTGGGCAGCCGCATGTCCACGCATATTCTAACGGCCCCAGGTTGTTTTGGTTTGGGCGTCACCACGATCGGGGAGACCCATGGCGTCGGCCCCTCTACTCTCTCGATGATGTCCATGCTGACAAGGGATCGGAGTTCTTCCTCCACCTTTTCCCTGAGGTGGAAAGGTATCCTCCTGTGTTTCAAGGCCGTGGGCCTGATTGATTCGTCTATGTGAAGTCGCACCGGGGGCGCTTTCAATTTCCCAATCCCCTCGAAGATGCCTGAGAATTTGTTTAGCAGTGTCTCAATGTCTATCTGATATACTTCGTATGCGAAGTGTACAAGGTTTAGCGCCTCGGATGCGGCACAACTGAGTAAGGAGTGCGGGCTGACCTCTGTGACGAAGAATCTGGCCTTGATGGATACTTCCCCCTTAGATACGGGTGCCATGAATACGCCTTTGAGAGGCAACGGAGTATCTCCCCCAAATGTGAAGATTTTCGCCATGGGTTTGTCTAGTGTTGGAGGGCCTGGGAGTCTCAGGTAGTGCTCCTCCGCGAGAACACACACCGATGCACCTGTGTCAATGAGGATTTGTGTTGGCACCCCAATATATTCACTTCGCACTTGGGCTGTCTCTTCCGTTTGCTCCCCGATGCGATGTTGGAGATGAAAAAGACTTCATCTTCCTCTTCTTCTTCCTCCGCGAGCTGTAGCCTTTGGATTCCTAGTTCAAGCGCTGCGATACTCCGCTGTCTTCTGAAACCGCTATCCCGTGCTCTCGCGGGTCCTCTCTGCACAGGCACCAGCGCAGGGGCGCGGCACATGCGGGCATAGTGTCCTGGTTCATTGCACCGTCCGCAGGACCTACCCTTGGCTGGGCACTCCTCCGTGTGTGGCAGGTCATATCCACAGTAGGTGCAGGAAGGTCCAGAGGTGGCAGGGATGTTGTTCTCAGAAGACTTTGGGGTCCATTTGTCTTTCGGCCTGGACCGTTTGTTCATGGCATACGCCACATCCCGTGTGCTGGGGTGGACCGCTGCGTCCATGTTCGCACCTCTGGACTCTGCCAGCTCATATGTCCGGCCACTGTCTTGTATTTGTTGCAGTGACCATCCTGGCTCCCTCAGTATTTGCCGTCTCAGTTTGCCTGAGCTGCATCCCTGGATCACCTGGTGTCGTATCATCGACTCTTCGTTGTCCCAGCGACACGTGCTAGCCATCGATGTCAGCCTGGCACAGAATTGGTCAAGGGATTCCTCCTCCCGCTGTTTCTCCTTGGAAAAGAGGAATCTTTCATAGTCTACATTTGACTGGGGTATAAAGTGATTTTCCAATGCAGTCTTTACCGTGGCGTATGTGACTATCCGCACGTTGAGTGATTCGTATATGCGCATCTCCTCTAGCCCAGCCGAATATAGGAGCGTCGCTCTTTTTGAGTCATCATCGGTGGTTCCTGTGGCTGTGGAGTACATTTCTAGTTTCTTTACCCATAGTAGCCACCTGGGGCCTAGCTTAGACGGGGGGCCAGAAGTATCAAATTCCTGCATGGGCAGTAACGACCCTTGTTGAGTCCTTATCACTCTTGTCGCGACTTCTGTTTCGCTATCACTTCCCGCCATCTTTACAGGTCGCACAGGCACCTCTCGGTGATTTTGAGGCCGCAAACCTGACTGGGGTGGGGTTCCACGTACCTCAGACTGCGGTATGCCAGGTCGTTTTCACTCCTTGGTCTCTGTGTTGTTGTGATCGTCCCCAGCTTGTTGGGGGCGGTCAGGGTTCCAAAAATTTTGTCGTTTCTTCTTGAAATGGCAGCGCACGAGCACCTTCTCAGGCCGCTACTGCCACTCCACGTGGAGTGTTACCGCTGGGTCCGCTCCGTGTCACCGCGTAGCAACGCAGATTTATTGTTCCTCTGCACCCACGTGTTGGGCCCACGTTGCGGCGGTGGTCCCGCCTCGTCGCCAGTTGTTATGTGGCCCCAGGACCCCACGCACGCATGCATTCACGCAGGCACACAGGAAGGACACGGGACGCGATGTTATCTCGTCCGCGTCCCTGCAGGAACTGCCGCACGGGCGCACTTTATTGCAGGCACGCATGCGCGGGCCACAACGAGGCTCGCGCATGCGCGCTATCCGTAACTCGGGACGTCACAGACAGTAGGCTCACAAAGTACTACAGAAGAAATGATTATGAGTAACGCAATAGTAAACACAGAGACTTGGTCCCGCCCTCTCGCTGCCATGGGAGGGTGGGACGCAAGGCGTGTGCGCATCGGCGGATTGGAGCTGACGGGCGGCGCCATAGTAGGTCTCCATAGTAATCAATAAAAGCTGCCGAGGGATGCACGTCCAAACGGGTCTCCTTGGCAAGCATTGGTGCAGATGTGTATTCCTTCGGTAAGCGTAGAGAGAGCACAAATGAATGATCGAATACAACAGATATATATACAGTAGATATGCTGAAAGTAAGATTTGTTGCAGGTAAGCACGCTTGTCATGAGACACTAGTTACAAGATGTATTGAGGAAAGATCACGTACATTCTAAATTGAAAGACTCTATGATTTGAACTACTGCAATACAGAGTAACATGAATGACATGCTTGCATAGTTCGATGAAATAATGATGATGAGGTGATTTCTGCTTTTTTATTTTAATTTTGTTATCTCCCTTTTGAACACAGAACTCGCTTAACACATAATGGTATGCACCTCACATTATGATCTGAATTGATACAAATGTATTATTCTTTCAGAATTTAATGTATATATGAAACATGTATAGCCCTGAAGATGGTGTTTGACACTGAAAAGCATTGGCTTAATTGTTATATATAGACAAAAGAGTCTTTCTTCCTGCCTGAACAACCGTGTGAATTAAACACTACCTGGCATTTTATATGAAGGATTCCGTAATTACTGATGGACATAACATATATTTTTTCCGAATAAGTGAAAGACTACCATAAGAAAGCAAAGAAAAAAAAAAGATGAAAACTATTGATCGAGTATACAGGAATGAAGGCTCATTCACTGAGTAATTTGAGAGCATAACACCCTACTAGGTGGTTCCCATGGTTACCTTTAAAACCAGTGCCAGTCAAAGTAGGAGGCTTCACAAATGCAAAAGGACTAGGTTGCACTGAACAAAATGGATATTGCAATTTGCAAATTACTTTGTGAATCGACGCATTGCATTCTCTATCCAGTTGCAAAGTCACTGCAGTGGAGTTTCGAAAAGTCTTTGCAGCTCACATAGAAATGTATAAAATGTTTCATGTCGGCTCATGCAGGACACAATTCAATAGGAAATCTGAAATGTGTGAACTCTATCCCACAACTATTCACCCCACCCCACCATAGGCCAAACAAAGGAGAGGACTCTGCCAGAGCGGCTGTTGTTTGGTGATTGGGTAGGCACCCGTTCATTTATTACAATTGATTTTGCACATCAGGTGTAACTATTCATTGCATTAAAAAATACAAAAAATATAACAATTCTGGATCATATATAGGTGAAGTTTGTTTATGTAACTCTGATGGCAACCAAAACAATTAAACAAATTATAGCAGCACTAAAATATACTTTAACATTGACTTTAAACTTGATTGAAATATAGACCTATCCTAACCAACATATTTGCTGCAGTTTTCAACCGAATTTGCTGTTGCTTTGTTCAATTTCGTCTTTTTTGCCTGTGTAGTGCTGTTTTTGTTTGGATTTCTTTGGGCAATAAAGAAAGCGGCTTGGATAGTCTGGTGTGTTAAAGCAGCAACAACACTGAATGAATCTGAGTGGCTTGCAGGTCTCACACGATTCAGACTTTCATTCTTCAAAGGATAATTTCACAAGCATCACATTTTTACTACAAAGCAATATATATAAAACATAGACAGGTCCGAAAACGTACAAGTAAATCTACTCCATATATTGAACTGCAGCCCACTGGTGGATTTTAAAGTGAGGTTTGCAAGATCGTCCTGTCTCCACTCCCTCGTCCAGTTGTGTTCATGCTGAGGGCTCCCCTGTAGCGTTTACACCCATTTCTATAAAAAGGCTAGTCTGACCTGGCCCCTTCTGCCGAGCGCTGCCGGTATCCCTCTTATCCTTGCATTCAAATGCTGCTAGAAGTGATTAAACAGCAATTATGATCTTTACCCATTTCTGAGTAAACAATGGTCCGCAATCACTCGTGCTGATGGAAAGGTGTTGTGTCTCAGCCTGGTCTCTTCCTTTGTCACCTTGGCAGTACTTAGACCAGCTGTTAATATGTTTGTCAAAAGCTGTCAATTAGATCATCTATTCGGGTCATTGGGTTACTATCAAATTGACATACTTCACTAACCTCCCAAAACTCTATACAGAATCTCCAAGAATTATCTGAATTGGCTACTAGAACAATGGGGGAAGACCAAGGACTTTGGGATGGCTCAATCACATCAGCTTCTAACAGGCTTTGATTTCAGCTTGAATGATTTGTTTTCTACGTTCAGGTATCCTGTAAGGTTTCTGATGCACCACTCTACCAGGAGGAGTGTGAATGTACCGGGTTCTGATCTAAACACATCAGGAAACTGTACCAATATGTCTAATAAATCCTTTTTTTGATTTTGAGGTAATTCGGGAGATATTAGTTGATTTACCTGGTTTCCCACAGATAGTAAGCTAGCAAGCATAATGGATGTATCTGTTCCTGTAGGTTCTTTGATTATAGTTTTCCCTTTTTTTGTTCTTGTGCCTTCATCATATTGGAAGTTACTATTTTTCTGATGGCAGCCATTTGTTCTTTGGATTTTTGTGTGGTTTGAGATAGCGTGATAGTAGCCTGAGGAGTTTTCCGAATTGCAAACAAAGCTCATGGTATCATAACATCCTGGTTTTTCCCATCTATTTCCACCAGCTTCCTCAAAATATGTTTTAATGTTTTATTGAATATTTCCACCAACCTGTCTGTTTGGGGATGATAAATGGATGTTCAAAGTGTTTGAATTAGGAGGATATCTTTTACTTCGGACATAAGTATACTCATGAAGGTGGAAACCTGATCTGTAAGAATCCCTCTGAGAAAAAAATGGTGGCTGATGTTTTAAGATTTGTTGACAAGTATTATTCCTTAAAGGAAAAGCCTCCAGATATCTAGTGGCATAATCCAGGGTGACTAAGATATACTTATTACATACATTTGATGTTTCCAAAGGTCCTACTATATCCATTCCAATTCTGGAGAATGGTACATCAATAATAGGTAAAGGCTGTAAGTGGACAGGGGGAGGAATTTGAGTACCGGTCTTTTGACACAGTTCACAAGTGTTAACATATTTCTTGATATCAGCATAAATGCTGAGCCATAAAAGCCGTTCACAATTTGGGTTTGGGTTTTATTAATACATGAATGTCTGCCTGTTAAATGGGTATGTGCCATTTCTAATACAATGTCCTTGTGACTACTTGGTACTACAATCTGGGATCAGGGTTTACCACCTGAATCTACAACAAGCTGTTCTGCTGGAAAAATAAAGATCCCCCTTTTTCTCTACCTTCCTTTTCATCAATCACATTTTTTAATGTCTCAGCCAGAAAAGGATCATTATGCTAGGCGAAAACTGAATAACTTCTTTCTCTTCGTCTATATTCAAGAGACTCTTTGGTTGTGGATCTGCTTTGCCAAACCATTGAGTTACCCTAGCTATGGTTCCTGAATTCTGAATTTATTTAAGCTTTGGGAAAAAGACACATTCCATTATTCCTTGTGCTATCCTTTCCCAAGCTTTAACTTGATAAACATTTTTCCTGTTATTTTGTATTAGGACTTTTATGTCAACTCGTTAATCTGGAGCAATCAACCCTGCGAACACGTCTACGCCATATCACCAAGCTAAGCCAGACTTAGAGGCAAGGCGAATATAAGTACCCTTAGGGGGTGTAAGAATTAAATCTATGGGATTAAATCCCGGGTCTTTCCCCAGGTTGGATTAACTCTCCCCTACTACTACAAATATCAAATCCAATAGAATGTTCTATAGTCATAGATGGGCTTGAAGGGCTTTTACTAAAGTTTCCAAATCAGAGGGTTCCCCAATTTGTATCAATTGAGTCACATCCCACCCTGACACCATTTATGGGGGTCAGTAATTTTTTTAAAAGGTTTTATTGTTTTCAAACTAAAAAACAAATTATACAACAAACAAAACCTTTAACAGTTTAAAAGAATCAAAAGCCAACCTTTCAGCCTTCCAAAGTTCTAACCACAGCAGCAATGCTCTCACAATTTTCACAGCATATACTATATCCCATGCAAACAGCCCTAGGTATTACACTTCCAGTGTTTCCTTTTTTTGGCCAATCATTGCGTTTACAAATTTCAACATAGCCAGAATATGCCCTTTTTGATGACTGATCAAGATCCAGTACCAATATTCTTCCAAGCTTAAAGTACCCTTCATATGGGTTCTCATGTAGTTTGCTCTATCCCTGGTAAGGCTTTCACATACCATAGCGATGTGGTAGAGAGATTCTACCTCATCTTTCTTCTTGCAAAACTGACAGATATTATTCTCAATCGCATTTTGCTGATGTTTGAACTGGATTTCTCTTGTTGGTATGATATTCATTGGGCAACGAAAGAGAAGATCCCTATAGAATGGGGATGGGAACTTACATAGATACGAGGGAGGTTCATTTAAACTTTTTTTATATCCACCATTTAAATGAATGTGGCGTGATTGGTCTTGCTTCACATGTTTTAATCCAATCAGCTCTTTCCAAGCAGGACTTTACTTTCTTCGGATTGTCCTTTAGTAAGTCAATATCTACCTCCAAGGACTATAATGTCTCCACCAGTACTTCAAAACAGTTTGATAAGAGTTTTTCCTTAGATCCCTTTTCTTTCTAAATATAGTAAGGAGAAAGGGCCAGGGGAGTCTTGCATAATACATTTTCTGAAAAAATAAATTTTCTTCCACAGAACAATGGATGCCATTGATGGTAAACATAGTTCATGGAGGATTTAAGCTGTAGATAGACACATTGGAAGCCTTAATACCTTTCCCCAAAAATGACCTTCCATTTGTGGCCATAATTCTTTATTTATGTCTAATAGGGTCTCTGCACCATAAGTAATAACTTGTATAACTTTTTAGTCAGTAAAAAGTTAGGATTGGTAGCATAGAGAAGGTCCCATAACGTCTGTGGATGGCAATTCCTGGATTTGTCAAAGATTGGAGCTTCAATTTCAGCCAGGACACATATGCACTTTCATTAATATTTCTATTAATTTTCACACCCAGATATATAATGGTGTCTACCATGTCCATGCATATGTCACCAACATTCAATGAGAACACTGATTTATTCCTCTTCCTAGCAGTTGTCATGGTTACGATTTCGGATTTCCCTACATTCATTTTCATGCCATTGATGTTTAAGTAGTCGTTAAAGGCTGTTATTCTCTGTTGCAGACCAATTTCCGTTTGATCTAAAAAAACAATATCATCTGCATACAATAGCCAAGCCAACTCAAATCCTTTTAATTTAGGTGGAAAGGTACAGATGTCATTTTGTGAGATACCCAAATCGGACAGTAAGAGACTAAATAAGATGGGATAGAGCGCACATCCCTGTTTTAAACCACGGGAAGTCCAGATTTTCCTGGACAACCGACCGTTCAATCCTAGTCTAATCCGTATAGAGGTATAGGAATACAAAGCTTGTATTGCCTCTAGGATATCAGCTGGGCTATCCCATGCCTTGAGTTTAGCCCACAGGCGATTCCTGTCGACTCTGTCGAAAGCTTGATGTAAATCTAAAAAGGCCATAAAAATTGTGGTGTTATTAGCCAGCGATCTCTGTTTAAGAAAGTTCAGGATATAGAGATTTAGAGGTCCCAACCCCCTTTAAAAAGCCTGTCTGTCTGGGATCCAAAATTCCCTTAGCAACGGCCCATTTGTGAAGATCTCAAAGAATCATGGAGGCAAAAACAAACATAAATCATGTATCAGGAATAGGAACTTAACATCAGCAGTAGCAAGCCATTTCATAGAAAAGGGCCATTCAATGTCCCAACTGCGATTTCAAGTCCTAGAAATTGTGAAACAAAAGGGGCCATCTAAAGATACAAACAAAAAAAGGGCCCAACGAGAGGCTTTGATTGAAAGACTGGACTCCCTTGGTCCGGGAGGCATGAACGAAGAATGGGATCTCAACTGTTTTTTATGATTATGACAATTGAACACATAAGACCAAGATGTATTCTAGGGTCCAAAATATCACATATAATATATGCATTGCACAACTTTTGGCAATCTTTTACAATCTTTCACATCTAGTCTATTTACTATGAACCTTTACATATACCGTTGTTTGCCAATCTGAGTATGATGGACTATAACACGCCTGGGCTTTCTGAACGATTGTGAATTGATGATGCTCCTACAACCACTTGTAACTTTGCATGAGCATAGTAGTGCATATCAATTTAAGGTTGATGGATTCAATATGTATATGACTCACTTTTATAATAATGTGGCACATAGAATGCTCCTTTACTACTGTTGCCATCCTATAGCATGTGCGCCAACTAAATGAAGACGTAAACCTTTAGAAGGTGGATTCTTATGATCAACTGGCTGCGAGTGGTTTGGCGTGGGTGAGTAGTGCAGTCATGGGACCTCATTTCTGGCAAAAGCATTGCTCACACGTGTCGGCGTGTCTTTCGGGCAGATGAGTGACACAGTATGCACTGCATTAGTTAGTTGAACATGCAACCGCTGAATGCTTATATCTAGGCAGTACATCAGAAAGCTCTAATGAGATAATACATAATTATCGTCACTAATACGGTTGGTTTTTCCAACCTCGATGAACACGTAGAACGCTTATACATCTTGTTTAATTAGTGTAATTGTCATAACCATTACGGCCAACCAAACTGTGAGCAATTACTAATACCCATACTGACGACTTAACACCATATACATTAATATGATCTATAGCCCTCTTAAAATGGCTGCCCGATAAACCATGGAATCATATAACACATGGTTGCCAAGACAACGGCTTGCTGACAAAGCCATTTTCAGTATTGGGAATGCGAGCCATGTACCACGCCAGCGAGACATTGCTTATCGTAAGTAAGGTAAGCATACTGCCCCGATAAGCTATCATTTTAAGTAGTTTATGGTCCACTGAACTATTCACCCAGGACTTAAGCCTGTCAGCAGTAATTCAGACCGCGATCTGTATATGTATGAATTCAAGAGTAAACAGCACACGTGATCCGCGCTTTACATTACAGTATTACCGTAGTCGGATAGTAAGGTAAGCGCATCTTTGCGACTTCCCTTGACACTACACACTTGAAATAATTTCACTCTAGATGGCAGTAACAACCCAGATTACATCGGCAAATGTGTGTTTTTTCAGATCACCAGGTAATATATGAGAGACTACTTGCATCAGTGGCAGCTTCATTTTATGGAAGCACGGCTGCCAGAAGGCGTAGATGGTAACCTAGAGCATATTACAAACTATACGATTATTTTTGAAAACTACAAATTATAGAAACCGCATAGTGGTGACTCGGGTGTGCAGCCCACACCGCTGGCAATTTCTGCCAAGGTCCTCTCGCTCTGTCTTTTGTACAACTGTCAGGATGTTCTCGCTTGAGATTCACTCTTCTCTCAACCAACTTCATTCTACAATATAACTGTAAGAACAGCTCCCTTGGTCCCACAGTTAACTTCACCAATACTAATAACCACAGTCTTTTTACTGCTACAACAACTTCTATTGCTTCTCAATATGCTGCTTCATGGCAATTAAGTAAGCATTACTACAAGATATCTTCTACAGGCTGGCAAGGCACTCTTCTTTCTATCTCCTAAAAAAGGGTAGCCTCTTTGCCTGTCCAAAGATTCTGCTTCACTTTGGTGAACAAGTACCCAGCTCCCTTCCCCAGTTTTATGTACACCTGGTCATCAGTGGTTACCCCAAAGTGGTTGTGCAACTCTCCCAACTTTGAATGTAGACTTTTAGGTTTCAAAACTTTCAGCAACTTCAAAATCACCAGTGTACCATTCCTTTGTTTATGGAATTATGCTTTCATAGAGTTCCCTCTATGGGTTTGGGCACTGCTTTTTCTATCTGCAACTTCTTCTATGTCTTTCTGCTGCTGCTTCAACCTTTGATGTGTTGCAAGGTAATTGTTTACAAGGGAAATCAAAATTAGGCGCACATGGTCGCATTTTAATATTGAACTGCCACTTCAAATAAAGACGTGTTCCCACCTTTCTGTCATCACTCAGCCTCCAAGGCGCAGGGAAACATTGTCTCATGTACATGGTCCCTTTAACAATACCTGCAACTCTTCAGGAACATCAGTTTCGCTTTTCTTCAGCTACCAGCAGGATCTTCGTGCTAATCAGAGGCATGCGACCGCTCGACAACAAATTATTTCCTCTTCTCGGAAAAGAAAGGATTTTCATCACACACAAGCATTTCAGGTAAGCATGTGCTACTCTCACATTATTGAAAGACTTCTCACTTCTACGGTTGATTCTCACTCGCTCATAACTCGAAGCAAGTACAATTGTAAGCTGGCTACAGTTACCGGCAAGGAACTTCTGCTTCTTGTGAGTACAGAGCTTCTTCTTCTGCCTGCCTGTTATAAAGGTTGCGTGCTGCAGCAGCTTCCCGACTTTTCTGCTTGTTCTCTACTACAGGAAGCACTCCTGGGATCCACACCCCTCCACTACATGGGTGTCTGCAATCCGGCCTCATTAAGGGAGAGCTTCCCACTCTCTAGTTTCCCTCGGCTGCACTCTGCACAAGGGCCTTAGAAACAACTGCAACTTCATCTCAGCACACACAGCAAGAAGGCACACCTAGAACGCCTGCCTTCTGCTTTTTTTTCTCTCCAGTGCTGCCACTGCTCTTCAAGATTTGTGAGCACAGGACCAACTCAGAGTTTACGATTGATATTTGCCCATCTACTCTGGCGTCCCTGTTGTGGTCACACTTCCTCGTGTTCTGCTGGCTAAGCGCTCTGCCTCCTCTGCTTCTACACCTTCTGACCTTCCAGCTCCTGCCCCAGCTTCTCTCTGCTGCTTCACTCTCAGGCAGCCTTTTACGCCTCTCAGCTGGGCTGATTAGATTCAGGTGAAGGCCTGTAGGCTTAATTGCCTTACCTTGTTTAGAGTCATTAGGCCTGCCTGCCTGACATGGACTCCTCCCTGCCTCTTTAACCCTCTTATACTTCACAGTCCCTAAGGAGTTCTAGTACTTGTAGTTTCGGTTACATACATTCCCTTCGACTCCCCTGGAATGGCAAAAGGCCATAAAAAGGGCAGGGTTATGGGGAAAATTAAAAAGGGGTCATCCCGGCCTGATCCGCCCCCATGTGATCCTCCCCCATTGCACCACCCCAGGGTCGTGATCAGAGAGCAACTGCCTGGCCACATGAGAAGGGCCCCAGACCAGGTTTCTGGGGGGAATCCCATCAGATATTCCATAGTGGCCTCATTTATATAGGAAGTGTCGTATGTGAACTACGCATACAACTAAGGGAACACCTTAATTTCATGGCGACCTGAGACTACCGTTGGCTGTCCATTGGCAAGAGAAACACCAATTGGATTCAAAATGTGACATCCGATTTGTTGGGCTACAGATAGCCAAGTGCAACCCCAGATGAGGGGACAGAGAACAACATTTGAGGCAATTGGAAGCAAGATTCATTTGTAAACATAGAACTGTGCTGAGAGGTCTGAACCCCGATCATGAGATGAGTGTCTTTTTCTGAAATGAAGATCAATTTCTTTAATTCCAGCACATTTGTAGAACTATGAAATTGAGGATTGTGGAAGTCATAAGAACAAGCACAGTTGTGCAACCACAGTGCTGGGCAATGCAACACCAATATGTAACACATAACCTGGTTCACAAAGTGATCAATGTCTCCTGTCGTGGCCTGGGTGAACTTCCCTTCCCCAGATCCAAACCAGAGTCTTCTCCACAATTCAAAGGACAAACCAAGGAAATCCAATTTAACACAAAGTTCCAAAACGGTTCTTAAATTCTAGTGCTCAAGTTTACAAAGTTCTGTTGCTGCAACAAAGTATCTTGAAAAAGTAATAAGCCATCACTCCTGGAACAAGAACTGCCTCGCATTTGTAATGACAACAAATAGTTTGGTCAAGATGGTTCACCACAACTTTAACTGCAGAAAGAATTGTAACTCTTCTTCAACCAGCTTTCACAACTCTTCCGCAACTGTCACAATTCAACGTGATGTTTTCTGTTAGTACCACTCTTCAGCACGTGCACCTTCTACTACCCGGTTTATCCTTTCCCACAGGTTTCTTCTGGGCAATCACTTCTTGCCCTACGGGTATACTCGCCTGCCCATCTACTTCTTCAACCACCAGAACAAAAAAAGTGCTTTAATGGTAAATTAGAATAAACTTCTATAATCTTCTTTGCTATAGAAATGTTAGTAATGTTCAGGGAATAGAATATTCAGATTAATCCACAGTAGGACTGTGCTTCAAACTTTGCTCATCTCCCTCTAAATTTTTCATTCCAGAAGGGCAGCCTGTTTGCCACCTTTCTTTGCCTGCTGCTTCAATAGTTATACGGTAGCTAGGATACAGCCTTTTCCTCTAGCTACTTACCCTTTGGCAATGTGAGTTTAGATTAGGCACATTCTTCTCAACATATGAGCAGCATTTCCTACAACCCTTGGGATTCTTATTGCTTCCCTCTGGCTTTTGGCAATTTTTGCTGATCTCATTCTGCCCAGGTTTAGCATAATTTTGGCTTTGGCATTGCTTGTGTGCCGTAGTTCTTAATATTGTTTCCCCACCGGGTTGTTGGAATCTCCACAAACTCACAAAAGGAATATCAGAGCTACTTTGTTTCCTTAACCGCCACCTTTGTGGTTTTCTGATAGTTTAATATTCAATAGCAGCACCTCTGTCAGTCACACGTGGACAACACGGCTGATCTGGCATACTGAGCAGCACCCGAGCGCTCCGGTACCACTGGAAAGTGGGGAACTCACCAGGTAAGTTGCTCTCGCTCGGTGCTCGCTGGTCATTTGCTTCTGTGGCTCTCCTAGGCCTGGTGAACAGTTTGTTGGTGATCGCTCACTTTGACGGCGCACCAATTCGGAGCTTCTCAAGCTACTACGTGTCTCCTATGTGACCCAGTCACTGGAGATCTCTCTGCATTTTCCACCACGCCGACTTTCTCCTGCACAATCTATGCAAGGGGGATAGGGAGAGGCACCGACACTCTCAGGACCCTCCGTGGTCCCGGCATCTTCTCACTCTGTTAATCCCACCTCCACCTGCAGACACTGCCCGCAGAGCATACACTGCTTACTCTGCTTCAGCCTCTCTGGCTTCTCCAGATACTCCAGCTTCTCTGCAGTCTGCACCTGAGGTGGCCATTTAAACTACCCAGTCTGCCTCAGGTGTGGACAATCTACACTAATTAACTGCTTACTACAGTTTTGTTCCTCTGCATCCCTCCTCCTCGTCCCAGTACTAAGGGATTGGACTTGAAGTCCCAAACCACAAAGTTTTCTGTTTTGCAATAATCCATCAAAAGACTATGGTTTTGGGAAACGTTAAACAGAGAAATGTCCCCTTCCTCCTGACCTGTTTCCTCCCCATGTGATCCTCCCGCGGAACAAAACCCCCCACTCAGAATCAGGAAGCGTCTGCCTTCCCCTGGCCCCATGAGGGAGGTGCCAGGCCGGGGTTTTGGAGGGATCACTACTGATTCATCAAAGTATTCAAGATGCAGTTATGATTTGTGGACCACAACATTTATCTATTCCATCGAGAATGTATCTAAGCACAAGGAGGCATTAATAAGATTGCCTGATCTCCCAAAATAACATTGAACCAATTTGTGAGGTTAGAATTCATGCATCACATACCAACATTGGGGAAAGGACTACATGCGTATTTAAATGCATAGTCTTGAGAAAGTATGTTAATTTAACATTACGTTTTGTCATATGTAAAGTGTGAGCAAAGCCTGAAAATTGAGTTTCAAGTGGAGTGAGAAATTGCCAAATCAAACATCTATCTTCCAAATGGACTTTGTATAATTCATTGTGCCGTATTCATGGTTTATTCAGCAAGCAAAGCCTGGAAATTGAGTATCAAGAATAGCGAGAAAAATGTGAAGCGCTAATTCAAATGTGTATTTGCCAATTAATTTTGTTTAACTCAGTGTGTCTTGTTAATTCTTTATCCAGTCACAATGTTTCTATCTCTACTATTTTCGCACTATTGTATGATTACACACCCTCTAGGAACTGTTGGGTCATTCATTGTAGTAGCAATCTATTTGAATGGTGAATGACAGCACGGTTTCACAGTATGGCACTACTTGGATTGTTTGTTATTGTACATGAGTCAAGTAAGTGATGTCACCCGTTCATGCGTGATGTCACAATCGGTATATCAATGCTCTTACATAAGATGGCAGCCGCAAACACATGGAACCCCCATCGGGGAGCTTGGACCAACACTAGCATTCATAGTAAATGGGCCTCATTACGACCCAGGCATTATGGGGTTAACAGCGCCGTAAAAGGTTGCAGCACCGTTAACCCCTTAACGCCTTACTACGAGGTCCCTTTGCGGCTCCCAACCTTAACGGCTGGTCTGTACCAGCCGTTAAGGTAGGGACCCGCAAACGGACCTCAAAGGTAATTACGGTTCCGCAATTTGCGGTACCGTAATTACCGCCTTCTCCTTTCCCATTGAGCCCCATGGGGAAAAAATGGGAATGGGGAAGGGCCAATGGTAAATGGGGAATTACCGCCCCGCCAACCTTGGAATGGGGTGGTAATTCCCCATTTCACCATGGCGGAATCGGTAAGTTACCGGCGTTAACCATGGCGCTAATAGCGCCATTGGTTAACGCCAGGGTTTTAATGAGGCCCAATGTCTCTTTAGTGACAGGGTTCCTCAGAGCTATGTTATTTAGGACCTTTCTCAAAGTAATTGCATGGCTCGGTTTTTGTATCATAGAGCAATATTGAGATTTTTTAAATTACTGTAGGTGATATATTGAAGCAGTTGATACTGAACTGATTTTTGACCAAGTGTCTTACCAGGTACGCCAGTCACATGGATGGGAACGGGGTATCTTCACTTTTCACATTAGACAAAGAATGTAGTTCAAGGATTTTTTCAGTGTTTTTTATTTACAGCTTTTCTTTCGGAAACAGGATATTGGGTTTATATAGCTTGACGTGTGAATTTTTTCAAGTGGTAAGAAATTCTTCATGACATGTGTATGTAAGAGCAGGTGGTTGATTGAGGATCGAAAATTGGTGAACACGTTTTACTCCAACCACGTATTGTGTGTATACCACATATGGCACTGGGTAATTTTTGATTAGTGGTGGGTGTAAGTTTCACAAATACCGATTACCTTTAGTGTCATGGCAATAAAGACAGTAGAATTCTGGTGAATGGAATTGTAAATAAGTTAATATGTTAGTATGGCAATCCTCAATTAGTGCAGTTTCTAATTTGTGGTATGTTTCTTCCCCTTCCCCTCTTTCTTGCTTTTTCTTTTCCATTTTTTCTTTTCCCTTTTGTTTCCCCTTCTTTGGTATTTCCAATGTGAATTGCAATTGGTTGGGTTCAACCTGTGATTATGTTAATCAATTCTTGCATATTTACTCATGCATACATAATTGTTGGTATTTTAAACATGTGTTGCAATTTATGGATATAGCAACCCTTAAGAAAATACTTTGATAGGTCGAAACATGTGTTGGCTGTTGTGCAATCTCAATAACTTTTCTAATAAACAAGGAATTGAAGATTATTTGTTATCCATGGATTTACTAGATGCTAGGTAGCTTTGATTATGAACTTTTGTGGAACTGTAAGAAATGAATGGAGTGCAAAGAGGTCAGGGCAACCCTAACTCATGAGTGAGGGTTAGGAGAGTGCTAATTGCAACTCGCTGCCTAATAAACAGTAAAGAGGTCCTTAACGGATTGTCTCTGCTTTGCACAAGGTTATCAGTTACACTAAGCAGGCGGTAGCCATTTAATGTTTTGTGGCAGGAGCAGAGAAGAGAAACAATTGGTATATTTCTCTGTAATGGCAGGGACGACATGGACAAAGAGCTGGTAACTGCTCTGTTGCTTGTTGTTTCTGCATAGCATTCTCTGATCTGTAGATCTTTAAAGCCCTGTCGTCACAGTGGAGAGGGAAGGCTCAGGGCCAGATAAAACCCTGACTGATCTTTTTCTGCAAGAACAGAAAAAATGGGTGTGACAAATTGGATTCTTCTTCGCAGCAGTACACGGGTGAGTAGGGACAAAATGGCTTGCTCAGCTCTCACACTTCTACAAACCAAAACACAACGCAATCATAAGGGTAAAACCGGGGCAGTTAAAAGATATACCTCCTTCGCCTCTTGTGGTAATGCAGGTAGCAGTAAGGCTATAGTACTAAGAGGGGTGCAAAGGTGACCAGTAGAGACCCAAACAACACAGTATCAGAGTTCAAAATAAAGGGAATGTCCAATCAAGGTTCCATAAAACTATAAACACTTTAATAAAACACATCATCTGCAAATAGAACAAAAAGAGATTATTGTGCAAAAACCCACCCCAGAGGAAAGGCAGAGAAGATGCTACTTTCTCCAGTTTGCCATACCTCCAGGGGTGGTAGGTAAGGTACTACCAAACAGGCTACTGGTGAAAACAGGGACACTCGTGACCTAACCTGTCTCTAGTGCCCAAGTGGACCGGGAAAGGGCAGTTCAATGTCACAGTACCTGAATTCGGTTTTGGGTGGGCTGATGCATCAGACTTGGGTTGAAAGTTGATGCGAGCTGATAAGGCTCAACTGGGCCCATAGGATTGCAGAGGCCCTGGCAGCAAGCAGGAGTCTGACAGGTGCAAATGCGGGTGCTCGTTGCGGTTGAACAGCGGTGGTTAAATTGCTGCAGGTCAGAGCTGTCCCAAGAATGCTTCAACGTTGGTCCAGCCAAGTCGGGCTTTAGCTCCTGGCAGAGGTCGGCGAGTGATGCTCTAGCGGGTCGAGTCGGCGGGCAGCTGTTGTGAAGTAGTGATCATGGGGGTGTCGAGGTGCAAGCAATGATGTGGCAGTTGTCACGCTAGCTGGGCCGAGTCATGTGGTAACCTCTGGGTAGGATCAGTGGGTGACCCTCCAGAGATTCAGTTCAATTTTCAGGCGTTGAGGAGACGCTTCGGGCCTGGCAGTTGACAGGCTCTGCTAGGATGTGATGACGTGTCAGGCTGATGGAGATGCAGTGCAATCATTAAGCAGGTTGGAGAAACATAGATACAAGAACCAGTGTCTTCCCTCTCATTCAGGATGCGGGGAATACAGAGCAACTGGTTCGGTGAGGATGACCAGGGCGCATCAGCTGATCTGGCCCTCTGGGTTTCTGTGAAGCCTTCGCCAAGGGCTCGCGGACAGGATACTCCACTTCAGGGTCTTATTACGCTCACCTGGTATCCACAGGGCACCACACGATACTGGATGGAGGTCTAAGCGCTATCCCGGACCCCTCTCTGCTTGGTTATGTGCCAGACATTGGGTAGCGCCTATAACAGGAGAATGGAGGGTTAAGATACTGATTCTGTGATGGGTGGACTCCCACCGCCCTCTGGTCCAAATCCCCTCACTTGGGGTTATTGCTCACCTTAGGTTTTTGTGCGTTGAACTCTCCATCCTGCGTCTCTGTGCAGGGATGTGTGGTTGGTGCGGGCGTTCCGTGGACCTTGTTGCTTCACCGGTCCGTGTGCCCTTATGTTGAGTCCAGACCGGCTGTGACTCTGACTCTGCTTGCTGTCTTCCAGGTGAGTTATAATGTATTTTCCATCTTTATTCTGTCTCTTTCTTTCCCTCCGTTTTCTCTGTCTTCTCAGCATCTTGCTTCACTGCGCTGTTCCCTAACAATGGGCCTCATTACACGGATGGCGGAGAACCATGGCGCTATTTGCTATCCAAGGTTGGCGGGGCGGTAATTCCCCCTTCCACCATTGCCCTTCCCCATTCCCATTTTTGCCCCATAGGGCTCAATGGGAATGGGGAAGGCGCTAATTATGGTACCGCAAACTGCGGTACCGTAATTAGCTCCCTGGGACCCTTTGCGGGTTGGTTTTTAACGCCTGCAAAAAGCAGGCGTTAAATCCCCCAACCAGCGAATGGACTTCGCAGTAATGATTTACCGGTACCGGTATTTTACTGGTACCGGTAAATCCTTACCGCCATCCGTGTAATGAGGCCCAATGTCTCTTTTGTTTTCACAGGGATGGTTGTGATCTCGGAGTTGCCGCGCCGATGGCGAGGACCACAGTGAATTATTGATGCGTGAAGCACTGTTCTGTTTATTGGTGTTAATTGCTAACCTGTGTTCTCTTCTCTTCTTTCTACAGGTTGCGGTGATGTTCCGGAGTGATGAGCGATCGAATCGCTGCTTTCCCAGGAAAGTGCTTTGTTAATGCTGACCTTGTTCCTTCTCCCTTGCAGGATGCGGTGAAACCCGGAGATGGGCGAGGTAAGGGAAGCGCAGGGTGCTGCCAGGACTCGCTGCTTGCCCAGGTAAGAATTGTTATTAATGCTGTCCTTGTTTCTTTACCTTTGCAGGTTGGGGCGAACTTCAGAGATAGGCGAGGTAAGCAAAGCGCAGGATGGATTCAAGGCCAGTTACTTCACAGGTAAGTGTTCCTGCTCGCTAATGCTGTTCTTGCTCTTCCAGGTTATTGACAGAATCCAGATCTAGGGCTTCAGGATCGGGCCGCCGGAGAAGCAGATGAGCAGGAGCTAGACACGGTGAGCGTTATGCTGCAGGAGTGCAGAATAATGTGAAGCGTGTTCTGCTGTTTGGGTGTGGTTTAAATAGCCCAGGTAAAGTAGTTCCAGGCCAAGTAGTTCCAGGCCCAGCCACACCCAAAACACTAGACCGCATGGCTTGGTTCTAAAGAACTGAGCTGTGTAATAGGCCTCTATGTTGGAACTGGTATTACTTTATTCCTGATATGAGCCTGGCACCAAAGGCACCAGGACTGACTCCACATATGTTTCTGATGGAGTTTTAAGGCCCTGGGGGCCAGTGTGAAGGGCTTTAGCCCCACTGCTGCCAGGGGGCTGTTATACCTGAGGGGGTCAGGGGCATGGATCGTGACATCTGCTCTTCTGGCACAGAAGATCAGTTGCAGATTGGTTGGTTGGGTTGGTTGGGTCCTGGACCACAGCATTGGTCACTCCTGATAGTCCCTGCGAGTGGTTAGGAGACATATATTTCTGTCTTGGAAGGCTCCTTCTTCAACTCTGGCGGAGTGCTTTGGACAGTGCAACAATGCCAAAGGAAGTGCAGGTGAGAGTCCCCAGAATGTCTCTTCAGCCTTAAATGATCCTCGAGTAACAGATTGCAGATTGGTTGGTTGGGTCCTGGTTCAGCTCGCTAGTCAATCCTGATAGTCCTAGTCCTAATAAGTATTGCGATGCAATATGCCTAAACTCAGGGATAACTTATTTTTAGAGATTACCTTGCCACCAGCATGTTCTACTCATGATCATCGTTGTTTGGATAAAGGGGGGATATCTTAAATGTCCCCCATGTGCTGCAGTGACTTTGCTGTCACTGCAGCACTCAACTGGGCATCTTGTGACCTTTGAAGCTGGTGCTGCAGATCACGCTACAGATGCAGCAGGGCACACGTGTACTATGCTTTTGGCAAGAAGTTGTGACAAAGGGGGATCTGGTTAGTAGATTACCCCATTTGGAGAAGGAATTATTCGGATCATTTTAGGTAATAAAAATCAAAAAAGAAAAGCCAGGGCTTTGCACCCTTGCCAGATGGATATTCACCCCTGGTTTATGTTGGATGTCCATCTCCAATCCTTGTAGGGATATGGCCCAACGCAGTACATTGCTGTTCTCCTCCTGCATGGCCATACACCACCTCAGAGGTCTGTGGTCGGTTTGTTCAGTGACGTGAGACCAAAAGATGTAGGGTTTCAGCTTGTGTAGCACCAAAACTAACGCAAACACTGACTTTTCAATGGTGGCCAAGTAGCACTCTCACTTGGTCAAGCACCTACTCAGGTACACACAAGGTTGTCTACCCCCTGTAAGATTATTTAGCATTTTTTTTCATGCAGCACCACTGCATGGGTTGGTGCATTGCTATAAAGCGGTACAGCAAGGCATGTGTTGCCAGTGTGACATGGACATGTAAATGAAAACAGGCTATTCAGTCAAAAACGATTTCTACATCTAAAATGTAAGTAATTTTTTTTCACAGTTAAAAGCTTATATTTTTTTTTCTCACCTGAAATTCCTCTGTTGCAGGAGACACATTTGAGGATTAATGAACTAACCTCATTAACAATACTAACGATTCTAACTCATTAATAATATAATGTGTTCTCCAGTGCAAAATGAGGCTCTGAAAGTCATTTTAAACGCGCATCCAGATTTCTTTTTTTCTTTGCTTCTATCTGTGCTCTGTCCACATTATTTGCAGGAAGCAAAGACTCGAATAAGCGGGAAATCAGTTTGGTTACAGTTGCAACTGTAGAAGCCAAGCCATTGTTCAAGAGAAGGAGGGTAGGACATAATTGAATTTCATTGGTTGAACTCATTTGGTAGGCTGTAACAGAGCTTTTCTAATGAACCTCGGGGAAGAAAAGAGGGACAAGACATTTTACACAGCTGGGAGAAAGACCTGGCTGGTGGCTGGGGAGTTTCCTGATTGAAAAAGCAGATCCCAGTGCACTGCTGCAGAGACTGGGAATTCCAGTCAATAAGCCCGGTTTGAGTGACGGCAGATGCTCGTCCTTGCTGGGGTGATTTAAGAGGGACTTCCAGAAGGCGACCAGCTGAAGAATTTCACATGCTGGACAGGCATGGTAATTATATTGCAGAGTGTGGGGGCAGTGTGTATGTGTGCGAAACTATTCAGTCAGAGAAGAAGAGGGAATTCCAGTGTTTTATCAACATGTTTAATGTTGCAAATTGAATATGTTCTCGCCGCTCTCTTCTCATTTTGTTACAGATAATGTTGTTACTGTGCAATTTCCATTTATTTCTGTAAAAAGAGTAAGATCGTGTTGAAATGCAATTTTTTATAATACACAAAAATATCTGAAAGCAGACGGAGAGTGTGTTTTATTTTTCTCTTTTATTTGTGCATCTACCATTACACTTCTGATAATATGGGGAGAAGTTTAGACAGTGCAATTGTCATTTTTTAAGGTAGCTAAAAATAAGACTTGGCGGTAGCTGTGTGCATGATTCCATTCAGTATATAAGTGTGTGTTTTCTGAATTGAACATAATAATAACATAATGAAACAGCCTGCTGCTGGAGGTACATGAGTCAGCAGAAAGAGAGGCCCTGGACATAGTTCACCAATGTAGATAAGTTGGTGATAAATACCGCATGTTAGCTCTCTGCCGTAGATAAGTCAGTGAGGACAGCCCATGGTGGCACTCCAATTGAAAATGTGGTGTTCCTGAAATGTAAGCCTGAGGTCTCTCTAGTGATCACACGAACAAACTAAGCAAACATAAGGGGTTCTGGATATTGGGGTCACATATGAAACAAAGGAATTATGCTCACCAGAAATACCACCAATAACGCCTACCAACATAATGTATAACACTAAATGTATCTGTATGCTGAAATAATGTATGTATACTGTAGTACTATATACCAAATCTAATCTGAATACAAAGAGTGATTATTACTGAATTATTTTAATTTTGGCGGTAAGAAAATACTGCTAGGCCCCAAATCTATACAAAATACCCAACACCCCTTAGAGTTCAGTTGTGCTAACACTGAACCAATGCCAAATTTGCAAATGTCTGTATGTATGATAAACCCCTTGCCGAAATCCGTGATTTTAAGAATGGGGGCCTGGCACAGGCCATCGTTCAAGATCTGGAAGGATGACTGACAGGCAGGTGTCCAAGTGACCTTTTTTGGCAGCTTCTTGGAAGTTGCGTAGTTCAGGGAAGGGCAGGAGTCCCATATCCTTTATTGAAAGGCTGGTAATAGTCCCAGTTCATCACCACCTAGAATTTGGCCTGCAGAGGCTTTTCCTTACCACCACCGACCTAGTGTCTGAGGTAAGTTACAGTACTCTGCACTATCTGGCCTTTGCACCAGTTCCAGTTGGGATAGCTGGTCTTCCCAGGTGAATACGGCACGTCGTCGAGGTAGGTAACACTGAAGTCTTCCAGTCCAATTAACACCTAGTTTACCATTCTCTGGGAGGAAGCAGGGGCATTATTTAGTCCGAACAGCATAACAGTGAACTGATCTGCCAGTACCCGGCCATGAGGTCGAGGGTACTCATGAACCGGGCAATTGCCTAACTGGTCAATTAGCTCATCTGCCCGAATGATGGGGTGTGCACCTGTCTTCGTGAGAAAGTTGAGTGCCTGATAATCCAGACCTAAGTCTTCCCACTACTGGAGGTTTTACGGACAGGTACAAATAGGTCTTGATAACCCCCAAGGCCAACATCTTGGAGACTTCCTCTTGATGGTGTCTTTGACCTTGTCTGACATCCGGTGAATCCTACTCTTTACTGGGTTACTGGCCCCTGTGTTAATGTCATTGACTCCCACACCCCCCCAATTGATCTTCCCAGGAGTCAAGGAGAACAGGTCAGCATACCTATCCAGCAACCACTGGCAGTCCCACCTTTGCTGCTTTGTGAGGTCTGTCGAGAGTTGAACTCGCTCGAAAGACCTGTTGGTGGGCTCTGCATGCAACAACAGACCAGGGAAGGGATCTTGTCATCCGTAACCAGAGCCATCACCAAGTCATTCTGGCTGTAATGGGGTTTCAGCCGGTTGACGTGATAGACACGATGCGTCTGCCTCAGGATCTTTGTATCAATGAGGTAGTTAACCACGCTGATCCTTTCAAGCACCACGTAGGGCCCATTCTACTTGTCATGCAAGGCACTGGGCTGGATGGGCTCCTGGAGGCGCAAAGCTAACTACAGCTTTACGATCCAGTTGAAAACATCCTTCTCCCCCTCATACCGTTGCACTAAGTCCTTGGAGAGGTGGCGCCTAGGCTTTCCTGGGCAGCCACTGCTGGAGACACTCCCTTATCCATTGGAAGTCGTGGTGGCCTCTTTCTGAAATTCAAACACTTTTTTTTAATAACATGTTTATTTTTTAAACAGTTGCCCAGCGGAGACGGTTATAGAAAGCGGAGCATGCGTTAATACATACTATGAGACAATCAAATGACTGATCGGCTAATCCAATAAAGTCCCCCGTATCCCCAGGCATCCCTCCCCTCTCCCGCTTCCCTGGTCAAATGTCTTCTTGGTCGCTTCAAGTCGGCCTTTGGGGTCCCTGTTCCCTGGCCTCACATAGGGCCAGGCGGGCCTCTCGAGGCTTGTAAGTTTGTGCTGGGAATTTTTGGTCATACTCCATAAGGGGGTCAAATGTCCGTGAATCGGTGTAGGAGGCCCGCCTTTGTTGCAGTGACTTTCTCTGCCACCAGAATGTCCCATAGTTTGACCCACCACAGGATCATGGAGGGGCCCTCAGAGGACTTCCAAGTCTGGGCCGTTGTGATCCTTGCCGCCAGTAGCATTTGCATAAGTAATTTGGCAGTTTTCCCAGACCTGGGATTGGACCCTGGTGTTGGTGCCCCCGGCAAGATGACCTCAGGTTCAATGGGAATCGTCACCTGGGTGATTTCTTTTATGGTAGCGATACATTGACTCCAAAACCTTTCCATTTTAGGGCAGGTCCACCACATGTCGAGGTAAGATCCAGGCTGTCCACAGTTACGCCTACATAAGGGGCTGAGGGCTTGGTTGAATTGGTGTAGGTGTGTTGGAGAGTAGTATCGACGAAGGAGCAATTTGTAGGCGAATTCGCGGTTGATAATGCAGAAAGAAGACGAGTGGGCTCTAGTCCATACGTCCACCCAAATTTGGTTGTCCAGTGAATGGCCCAGGTCCTCTTCCCATTGCACCATATATCAGGGTCTGGGGGAGAGGAGATCGTCCTGTAAGAGTTTATAAAGCTTGGAGATCCTGCCTCTCTTGGGTAGGTCCTGTAGAGTGAGTTCGAGAGGGCTGGGGTTTCGTGTAGCTTCAAGTCGGACCGAGGGGTGCGAGCACCAGTGTCAGAGCTGGGCAAAGGTAAACCTGTCAGCTTAAGTTAATTGGAAAGCTTGTTTACATTCCTCAAAGGTGCAGGGTTGGCCGTTTTCAAACAGTTGCCCCAAGGATTTCAGCCCTCCCGCTACCCAATTCCTAAAGTTCGATGGTTGAAGCCACGGGGCAAAGGCTGGGTTATGAAAAACTGGGGAATGTGGACCAAGACCCTGTGGAATCTTCTTAGCTCTTAGTGCCCCGTGCCAAATATTCAGGGTGGATTTAGTGGAGGTTAGGATCTTTGTCCATGACCTTCAAGATGGGGGTGGGACATACGGGAGGAAGTGAAGAGGGAGCGGGAGTCGTAACTGCTCTAGTTCGACCCATTTTGGGGGGTTATCTGATGTGCACCATGTTCGGAAGTGCACCAGCTGAGATGCTGTATGGTATTTTCGGAGGTTAGGGACCCCCAGATCACCCAGACGGGGTATCATAACTCTATGCCCATCATAACTCTCTGAGATAACCTTGATTTCTTACCCCTCCATATGAAACGAAACATTTTCCTCTGAAGTCGCCGTAACGGAGGCACAGGTACTGTAATGGGTAGGGAGGCACAAGCGTATAGGAACCGTAGGAGAAGGTTCATCTTACAGGCTGTGATTCGCCCAATAAGAGAAATCTCTAGCGAGGACCATCGCTTAAGGTCCTGTTCCAGTTCTTTAAAGAGAGGGGGGAAGTTCAGTGGGAACACATCTCTCGGACGACCCGGGAGATGGACCCAGAGGTACGGGATTGATTGTAGTTCCATTGAATTGGGCAAAGGGGTCTGAGGCCTTCTATTTCAGACGAATTTAGTCCTATCCCCAGAGCCGCTGATTTCCCAAAGTTAATGGCAAACCATGCAACCTCTCCAAATCGGTGCAGTTCTTAGAGGGAAGATAATAAGGAGGGGCGAATATCCGTTAAGGACAGCAGCACATCGTCTGCATAAAGCAATACTTTATGTTGCTAGGCGCCTATTGCTAGCCCTTTAATCTTCTGGTCTTTTCTAATTTGCTGGGCGAATGGCTCCATTACCAGAGCAAATAGAAGCGGGGAAAGGGGGCAGCCTTGTCTGGTGCCACAGGACAAGGAGATAGAGTCCAATAGGTTCTGGTTAACTCGGAGCAAGGTTTTGGGAGAGTGGTAATTGGCTAGGACCATGTTATGAAATCTTCAGCCAAAATGGAAAGCTTCTAAAGTGAGCCGTAGGAAGGACCAGTCCACCTTGTCGAAGGCCTTGGAGGCATCTAAGGCTAGCAGGGCTAATTTATGGGAATCTTGGGTCACAATGTCTCTCAGATTGAGGGCCCTTCAGATATTGTCCCCTTTTGATCTGTTTCGTATAAACCCTGTCTGGTCCCTGTCTGGTCTGAGTCAATTAAATGAGGGAGGATCCTTGGCAAATGGTTAGCTAATATCTTGGAGTAAATGTTGGTGTCAATATTCAGCAAAGAAATAGGTCAATATGAACAGTTGTCCCTCAGGTCTTTGCCGGGTTTAAGCAGCAGAACGGTTATTGATTCCTGCATAGAGGGAGTGATCGAGCCCGAAGGTACCAAAGGAATTAAAGAGAGCTGCCAGCGGGGCAGTTAGTTGTGGGCGGGACAGTTGTGGAACCGTGTTGTAAAGCCATCTTGGCCTGGGGCTCGAGGTTTCAAGGATTTGATAGCCTCTTCCACCTCCTCACCTGTGATGGGAGCATCCAGATCTTCCTTGTCCGCTTCCGTGAGGTACAGAAGTGTGGCGTCCTGCAGGTCGGCTACTTGTGTCGCTCGGTCGCGCAGCAATGCTGTCATAGTTTCTGAGATGTGGGTAGCGGGCAGCTGGAGTTTTGCTTGTTCTCCGTAGTGGATGTGGCCTTGTGTGTCCCGCAGGCCTACGATGGTATTCTTTTTTCTCGCTTTGGCCAGTTCATCCACTAAGAGTTTATTTGCCTTGTTGTTTTTGGCGTAGTAACTTTGCTTAGTTTTGGCCAGCACTGCAAAGTGAGCCTCCAGTTTCTTCCGCGCTATTTGCAGAGCTTGTGGGTTTTGGGCATCCAACCTTTTTGTTTGTGGCGTGCATTCGGCATCTCAGATCTTCTCCTCCAGTTTCATCTGGACCTGCCGTTTCTGCTTATGGTGCGCTGCCTAGTGCGTGATCTGCTCTCACCTAATCACTGCTTTCATGGAGTCCTAGGTATTTGCTGGAGAGGTATCTTCAGCTGAGTTTTCCTGAAAATAGCTCTGGATGGCTTTGGTTATGGAGTCTCTGAGAGGCATGTCATTGAGGAGTGGGTCATAAAGGCTCCAGCGGCGTTGAAGAAGCGGATCTGGGTTATGAGCCTGCAGGGTTCATTTGGGTTGATTTGACTGGGGCATGGTCCGAGAGTACTATTGAGTCTATTGTTACATCGTCCACAAACATGAGGGTCTGTGGGAAGGTTAATAGAAGGTCTATTCGTGAGGACGTCCAGTGCACACTGGAGAAGAAGGAGAAGTCCTTTACGCCTTGGTGCAGGACCCTCCAGGCGTCCACTATCTCCAGTGTGTCGAAGAAATGGAGGAGGCCAGCAGCGATTTTGAATTCTCTGGGAGATAGTGAATGTGATTTGTCCCATAAGGGGTCCGGGACCCCATTAAAGTCCCCCCCAATGATTACTTGGCCTTCGACGAATGGGAGCAATTCATCCCCCAGCACTGCATAGAGCGCTTCCTGTCCATCGTTAGGAGCGTAAACCAAAACAAGTGAATACAGTTGACCACATATGAGGCCTTGACTGCTGAAAATCGTGCCTCAGGGCAGCATAGTGTTTCCAAATCTCTAAAATGGGTTCCTTTGGCCAAGAGAATCATTTTTCCCCCCTTTTTGACCCCACTGGAAGCCATTTATTGATGAGGGAAGTGCCTGTGGTGGAGACGTACAGAGTCAACGGGCAGCAGGCGGGTCTCCTGCAGAAAGAACACCAACCCCTCCAAGTCCACAAGGAGCTGTAAGACCTATTTCCTTTTGGAGGGAGAGTTCAGGCCATTTACATTCAATGAAATAACATTCCATTTCTGGTGGGGTGGGGGTTCCCCTGAAGTGGCTGTGTCCTTTTGGCAGGGTCAGGAGGGGTTCAAGTGTGAATCAGCCGCCATTCATATCATCCTTTGCGCTGGCCCCACAGCGCAACTGAAATTTTAACTTCACAAAAATTAACATAAAGGGCACCAAACATTTTGTGTCAGCGGTGCCCTTAACCAATTTTAACAGAATAGTCCTCAAGCGTGGAGTTAAACCAACAGAAACTTAGGAAGCCAAGTTTGTTTTATTGGCATGGCCCACAGCGAACAGGGCTAAAACAGTTGGTAAGAATTTATCTTGCATCCCACTCCGAGGGGTCATAAATGGAGTAAACCCTTAAGTAGGGCATGGGCCGTGTGAAGGCCGCAGTCGTATAGTTGCATCTCTTTGTTCCGCCATCGCCCATTGTTAGCTAGGACTATAAATGGTCATCTTACATTCCGCTTCTCGATACCTTCGTCCAGGTCGAGCGCTTAGGTTTGGGAAGAGGGGTCTCTGAATCATCAGCATTGGGATTCGTCAAGGCTTCTTCTGCCCCCTCAAGGGAATTGGGGTGTAGGATTGCTGCAGCATCCTCTAGGTGGCTGATCCTACAGAGGGTTCCTTTATAAGAGAATTGGAGGGCCGTTGGAAACTGCAATCAGTATCGAACTTGCTGGTCTTGGAGCAAAAGCGTAAGAGGTCTGAGGGCCCTCCTCTTTTGCATCGTCACAAGGGACAAATCCTGGTAGATTTGAAGGTCGGAACCCTGGAAAGTCAACTCATCTCGGGATCGCCCTATTGCAGAGATGGCTTCTTTGGTGGTGTAGAAAGGCACCCTTGTTATTACACCTGGCGGGGAGTCTGTCTCCACTCCTCAGCATGGGTGCAATCTGTGGGTACGGTCTAACAGTAGTTGTGCTTTATCGGCGTGTGGCAGCAGTGACTGGAAAAAGTCCCCCACATATTCGGGCAACTTTCGGGCAACTCTTTGTCCAGGACTGGGTTGGGAATTCACTGGATCTGTAGATTATTGCGTCAAGCCCTGTTTTCGAGGTCTTCTTGTTTAAATTCGAGAATTTTGTTTCTGTCAAGTAGAGATTGGATAGAGCGTTGCACCTCCCGGAGGGCCGTGGAATGTTCCTGCGTCAGATCCTCCATTTCTCCCAGTCTCTGTTCTACATCTGTGACTCTTTGGTCCGTTCGCTCCAACTTGGTGGTGAACTCTGACATGCAGGATCTGAATTCTGCCTTGATATCGGACATGAAAGCTTGAATGTCTTCTTTGCTCGCGAGTTGTCCCCATTCCTCTGAAGTCTTTTGAGGTGTGAGTTTTGGTGTTTTGGATTGTTCCCCTTTGTCAGCTGAGAGCAGCATTGTGATCAAGTCAGAGATTTTAGCAAGCTTGAGATGCCTGGCGTTTCCACAAGCTCTAGTCCAGGGGCTCCTGAGTGGTCTCCAGCGTTGTGGCGCTGTTCAGATAGACTGTTACGTAGGACTCTGGATGGGCAAGTTGTAGCCTCCCTAAGCCTTCGTAGTGTGGAGCTGAGTTCTTTAAAGTGGAACAGAGATGGTAGAAATCCCTTCTCTCAAGGCATTGTGGTGTAAGCGAGTACAGGACACCAGGGTCAGGATGCGAGCGCTGGGTGGGTGCGGAACTCAAGTATAGACACTTGAGGGTGCTATTTACCCAAACTGTATATTACGCTCAGTGGGATTAAGAGGGAGATTGGTGCCGGCTTTGCAGTGTCGCCGAGGATCAGGGTCCAATCCTTTATCCCCAGGGGTGGGGAGCTAATGGACCGCTGCCGAGTTGCTGTGAGAGATGACTTCTCAGAGGAGTCTGTGTCGTAGAGAGAGGCGGCTGTGGAGGGGGCATGAAGTTATTACAGAGAGTGCCCACAGCAGAGTAATGTTTTTAAAGGGCACAGGAGATGGAGCTTTTCGGTGCCACGAGCTGCTGTGGAGATTCTGTGATGTCTGGGAAGTTATGAGGGGTGAAGTGCCTGGTGGCGCTTTCTGCGCCTAGAGTGAGATCCCTGCTGCGGCCAAGCTTACATGGGCATCGGAGTCCTGCCAAGCGAAGGTGTCCCAGGGGCCCAGGAGAGCAGGTCTGGAGCGCCTCTGGCTGGATAGAGGCAGGGCAGGATCTTCAGCAAGGAGTGGGAGGCCTAGCTAGACCTCGTGCAGGTGGGTAGCTCTTCCGGGGCTGTAGTAGAGAGCCTGATCTATTTATTAGCTTCCCCCACGGTTACCACATCAGCATAAGCTCACCTTCAGGCCACAGTCTTTCCTCCTTATCCGCGCCTAGCTACGTGAGAGGTGGTCCGTGTGAGAGGTTCTCAGGGCTGTGGTTCTATGGTGTTCTCTCGGACTGCTGGATTGCAGATGGCACTCGGGATCCGCATACATCAGCGCAGTTATAAGGTCGCTCTCCTTCCCTCACTTTTGGGAGCGGGTCGGCGTCTGCGGGAGCGGGCACCTCAGGTAATCACCTCCCGATCCCTCCCCTGCACCCGGGGGTGAAGTTGATGCCCGTCTGTTTCTCCGAGGGCCAGCCTGTTGGTCGGCTATGGGTGGCCGATGCAAGGTCTCTGCCGCTGAGGGAGTGGGAGGGGAGTATTTTTCACCACTGCTTGTAGTTGAAATGCAGGGGATCGAGCCGCAGTGTTGGCGCCTTGTGTGGAGCTACAGTGGGAAAGTCGGGGCTCTGCACTTCCAAGAAAGAATTTCTAAGCACCCCCAGCCTGTGTTCAGTAGGGTCTCAGGTTGCGGCAGCCGCTCTCATCTGGTCCGGTCGCCATCTTGCATCCCTTCGGCGGCTGACCCTTCAGGAGTCCTATGCAATCTCGGAGCTCGAAGAGCGTTAGAGGCTCAAAACGTAGCTGGGTATTGCCAAAGCATTCAGGTTTCGGGGGTTGTTCTTCCTTCATTTGGATGACGGCAGGAACGGTGTGTTACAGATGTGAAATGCAGCCTACACATGGAGGTCATTAGAGGAGCTGCCACATTGATGGCGCTCCAGGCCTCGCCCCCTGAAATTCAAACACGTTAATAAAACACACCATCTGCGAGTAGAACGAAAATATATTACTGTACAAAACTACACCACAAAGGGAAGGGAGAGAAGATGCGACAGAGTGGAAAAAGTAGCACTTTGAGATTATTTCCAGGGCTGGTAGGTAAGGTACTATCAAAAAAGATATATTTGTGAAGAAAGGGATGATCATGACCAGATTCTAGGGCCCAAGTGGACCGGTGGCAGTTCAGTGTCACATTATCTGAATTTGGTTCTTGGTGGGCTGACGCATCAGACCTGGGTTGAACGTGATGTGAGCTGATCAGGCTCAGGGCACATATGATCACAGAGGCCCTGTCAGCAAGCGGGCATTGAGCAGGGGAGAATGCGGGTGCTTGCTGCTTTCAAGTGCTACAGGTTGGGGTGGACCCAAGAACGCTTCAACGTTGGCCAGCCGAATCAGGCTTTAGCCACTGGCAGAGGTTGTTGAGTGATGCTCCAGTGGTTGGAGTCGGTGGGCCACAGTCGTTAAGTGGTGATCAATGGGGCATTGAGCTGCAAACATTGAGTGGCGATTCTCAGGCTAGATGGTCTGAGCCATGTAGTTACCTGGGTAGGATTGTCGAGTGGCCCTCCAGAGATTCGGTTCAGTTTCTGATGTTGAGCAGACGCTTTGGGCCTGGCAGTTGACGGGCTCTGCTATGACATGATTCTGTGTCGGGCTGATGGAGATACAGTGCAATCGTTCAGCTGGTTGGAGGAATGCAGATACCGGTACCAGCGCCTTCCCTCTCATTGAGGATGCTGGGAACATGGAGCAACTGGTTTATTGCAGGTGAACAGGGAGCTTCGACTAGCTTGGCACTCTGGGTTGCTGTGAGGCCTTTGCAAAGAGCTTAAGGACATGATGCTACACTTCAGAACCTGCTCTTCAGGCACAGAATATACATTGCAGATTGGCTGGTTGGGTCCTGGTCCACAGCGCTGGTCACTCCTGATAGTCCCTGGGAGTGTTTAAGGGAGAGATTTTCTTTCTGTCTTGGATGGCTCCATCTTCAACTCCGACTGAGTGCTTTGGACAGTGCAACGGTGCCAAAGGAAGTCCAGGTGAGAGTCCCCAGAATGTCTCTTCAGCCTTAAATGATCCTCGAGTAACAGATTGCAGATTGTTTGGTTGGGTCCTGGTCCACCTCGCTAGTCACTCCTGATAGTCCAAGTCCCTGGGCGTGTTTAAGTGAGAGATCTTCCTTCTGTCTTGGATGGCTCCATCTTCAACTCCAGCGGAGTGCTTTGGACAGTGCAACTGTGCCAAAGCAAGTCCAGGTGAGAGTCCCCATAATATCTCTTCAGCTTTAAATGATCCCTGAGTAACTGAGGTATTCTGTTAAAGGTGTGAGAAACCTTTAAGGGCATACGTCCTGAGGTGATTGCTCTAAAGCAAGCCTGCTTTAGGGGACCTATCCCTGCTCCTGGCTGAAGTGGACCTTGCCCTCTTGCTCTAGCACCCAAAGTGCTTTGCTCCAGGGGAAGCAGAAGAGACAGGAAAGGGAAAGAGAGAAAGTGGGAAATAAGATGGAAGACTTGTTCCACTGTCCAGAACACTCCTCCCTATCCTAAACCCGCCCCTGTTACCTCTTACTGACAACAACTTTTCAGATGCAGTACCCTGGTGTGAGGTGACTTCTCCTGAATGGGTGTGCTATCTTGATACCTGGCCTAGGGCCGTTGTCTGCTGTGCAGCAGTCTCTGGGGGAGGGTGTTACCGGCCCTCACAAAGAGAATCAAAGAGAGGTTGGGTCCTCTGGGTTTCTGTCCTGCTGGATGGCAGTATCGGCCCATCTGATCCTAACACACATTCCCTTCCACAGCAGAGCTGACTCACAGGAGCTAACACATGTGCCAATATAAATGGTTTGTGGTGGCCACAATCATAAGTATCACCATGCACTACGCCTAAACTCACGCATAGCTTATTCTTAGAGATTACGCTGGCACCAGCATGGGGTGTTCATTATCATTGTAGTTTGGGTACAGGGGGCATAGCTTAAATGTTGCCCATGTGCTGCAGTGACTTTGCTGTCGAGTTGGCATCTTATTACCTTTGAACCTGCTTTATGCCACGAGCAGAGCAGGTGCTGTGAATCAGGCTACTGGTGCAGCAAGGCACAAGTGCACTTGCTTATGGCATGGAGAAAGGCGGATCTGGTTAGTAGATTACCCCTTCAGAGAAGGAATCACCTGCATCATTTTAAGTACTAAAAATCCAAAAAGCCATGGCTTTGCACCCTTGCCAGATGGCAATTCATCACAATGGGCCCCTGTATTAAAATGTTTTAATGCAACTCAAAGTGAGGGTAATGTTCCTTTCAGCTGGTGTGAATTATAGTCCAATATCACTGTTGGACAATAAGGCCAAAATGTATGGTAAGACCATTCTTTGGAAGTTTGAATATTTGGCTGTAAATAATAATTTAATAACCCATCCACAAGATGGTTTTCGGAGAAGCCGTAGCACAATTGTTTTAGTGTTCATTATTACTGCCCTTTTTCAGAATATATATGTCTTTGCTTTTTGTTCCCAGACTTCAAAACTGCCTTTGATAGTGTTAATAGGAAAGCTTTGTGGGCAGTACACCAAGGCCTGACGGCTCCAGTCGCTCTGTTAAGTACAATTAGAAGATTCTAAAATGGTAAATATGGCTAGGATCAGATTTGGCCATAGCTGGGAATGTACAGCTCCCTTTAAAGTATAGTCAGGGGTCCGACAAGGATGCGTACTTGCTCTTTTCTCTTCTTGTCGTACATTCATGACACAGCTTTTATTATAAAACAGGATAGATTGTGATGCACTGTTAAATGACGGTAGGAAAATAGGAATTTAATTGTACGCAAACAATGTCGTTTTTATTTCTAAATCACCCATGGATATCAGGAAATAACTGAAAGCCTTATATGTGTATTGTCTTGTTCTGTCTTTAGTAGTTAACACCACTAAAACAGATGTTAAGGCCTGCCAACATTCTAGAGCTATAAAATGTTATTTTCTAAATTTGCCTGCGATTTTATTTTCTAGGATATCAAATTTGATTATCTTGGGATAAGAATAAAGCCTAATGTAAATGGATTATCACATAGTCATCATTGTAGATCTTTATCTGCCCAAAGAACAGGAGCTATTGAATCATTTGCAAATCGAGACATGGCTAGGGATGTCTTGCCTATGGTGAATGTTTATAAAGCTCAGGCATGCTCAATGGCCCTCTAGCGGGAGAAGCTTTAGGGCATCCTTCATGCGCAATTCTAGATGTAGAGTAAAGAAGCTTCTTAAAAGAGAATTACATTCTCCCCAAAAAATGTCCCAAGTATTATATTTCGCTAGAAGTATCTCCTCTTTCTTATGAAACTCAATTTTTAGACCCCTAGTGCTAAGGCTGCCTATTCATCACTCAGAATATGTATTATTATGCAGAAGAGGGGGCACTTGAGGGTCAATCCAGTATGGCGGCTCTGATGTGAGCTCCACTTACCAGCTGAAATCCTGGCAAAATCCTGAACCGCTGGGAGCCTGAATTCATCCTGATCGCGCTCTGCAGATTATTAGGGGGCCTGTGCGATGATCGGCAGCTGGGCGACCACAGGAGTGCTGTCATTGATGGTGGAGTGGATTTGTCCCGAGGCTGGGTCGGCAAGGCTGCCTAAGAGGAGTGGTGGACAAAAACGACAGGGTAGCCGTGCCTGTTCCTGGGCCCTAGCAGTGCACACATCCAGTAGGAGGTGATGCGACTCGCAGTGGAGCTTGGCCCCGGTAACCTTTTGAGACCAGTCATGGTCAGAGGAGAGCGGGTTGCACACGGCCCACTCCCAGATGGCTTCTCAATAGATTGCACCCTTGAGACCTCAAGGCAGCTGTGCCAGCTGGGAACATAAGTGCCAGCGAAGATATAGAAAGGTGGCCTGGAGGAGAGTGAGAGCTGACTTGAGGCCATGATCTCCAAGCCTAGTATCTCTGAAGAGTGCCATGAGAGCACCACAGAGAGTTGTGCTCTCCTGGCACCCATTACAGTAAATAGACTGTGTGGTAAGGACTGGTAGTGGCGTACAGGGAACAGAATGTCGAGGAAGGGGCCCAGGCACTCCATACCATCGGCACAGGCAACATTATGGGCAAGTCTGACAAGAGCCAGCACAAATTCTCCTTTAATGGTGGAGCAGTGGTTAAAAAGCCCAAGAACCTGGTTATGATCACACCGCCATCTAGGGGAACTTGCGTAGCTGAGGGGATGATGGACACATCCACAGACTCAGAGATGGGCATCACAGAACTGTTGCTTCACCTCCAGAACTCAAGCTGTGGTCGTTCACCACACGTGGACCTAAATGCAGATATTGCCACCTCCCAGTCTGTGAAGTCGCCTAGTCGGGGTACTGAGCCTGTAGCCTAAACCATTCTGGAATCTGCTATCATTTCACAGGAACGCGCAATGCTGTCCCATCATTGAGCATCATCATTCTAGTGACAGTCAAGCTTCCTGAAGCCCATACCAAAGACACCATGACCTCAGAGACAAACCAGCGGTTCATCAATACACATCCAGGCACTGCTGCACCGATGTGTCATCTACCTACATGACTGTGTCCCAAAGGTAGACAGTAAGGACGACATATCAACACTAACCCAGTTGCGATATCGGAAAACATTTCCCTTTGCTTGCAAAGAGAGAGCTTTAATACCAAATCACCTTCCCCCCACACTGTTCTCTGAGCAGTGATGGGTGTTGTAAGCGATATTCAATCAACACTACAGCTAAGTCAATGCCAAGTCTGGGATGCTGAGGAAAACCCTTATTGATGTATTTTTATATCCAGTTCAGTACTCTGGATGACAACCCTTGTATAACACCCCCCTCTTAGAATCCCCCTGACCCCACTGAGCCAAGAAGTAGGTTTGTTTTGCAAATTAAAAGGTTTATTTGAAAAATTAAACAATATATATATATCACACTTTTATAATAAATTAATATCTGATAGTACACTTAGACATATGATGTTGATCAACAATGGGTAATCTGGCACTAGCACACTTCTTTACAATCAATGAGGAGTTAGTATAGGATGGATAAAGTAGCAAAAATACTTTTATGGTTTCAAGGGAAAAGCAATGAGGAATAAAATGCAGTACAGAAATACTTGATATGATTTTAGCAAAAGATAAGATAATCACTTTTTCTCTGACAATTCACCCCTGTCCCCTATGCAATGTAAGAAATGGAAGGCGATGGAAAGAGGAGCACACAGTTCTCAGGAATGCAATCAAATACAATACGAAATTCAGTTCCCCCCCCAGCAAGCTTAGAGGAAACAGGTAGGAGTTTGAAACACAGGCCCAAAATGCTTTTTAAATGTGATGGCAATGGATGGGAAAATGTGCCAACTGATTTTAATTCCCTCTAGAGATTCAGGGTGAGTGGAAGATGCGTGTTGGTATTAGTTCAGGCTCACTTTGGCAATGCTTTATGAGTTATTACCAAATTGCAACGGATTTTAACAAAAGAAAGAATGGAGCTGCTATTTTGACAAGTGGAGAAATTGAGCCAAAATCGCAAATCGCGGTAAATTTCGCGAGTGCGTAAATCGTGATTGCGGAAAAAGTATAGTATAGAGTAGGAAGTCAGGCTTGATAGAAAGCTTAGGTTCTAAGCTTTCAGAGGAAAGTTAAATCTCGGTCTAGCCCAAACGGTTCCAGAGATACGGACGATTAAATAAAGGTAGTTTTTCGGATTTAAAGTAAACTCAAAATGATAGGAGACAGCTTGCAGCTGCAGAATTGACAGGTGACAGTTGTGCAGCTATAAAAATGACAGATGACACGATTTCTAGGAGGCTGTTCTACTTAGGTTAAAATAGTTTGGATTAGATTATTTTAACTAAGAGATTGGTTCTGCACAGTTCTGCTAGGTACTCACAATATAAATTTGAACTAGGCCTCGTCACGGATCTGGTCAACACGTCCGGCTGCGGTTCTGTCTGCTCGGCGGGTCAATCAGGCACCGGTTCTGCTCACAGCGATCTGGGTCAGCTCCGCTCTGCTGGTCTAGCCTCTCTGGATTCTGGATGTAACACTGCTTTCTGGGTACTGCTACAGGTTCTTGCAAAAATTCTCGGCAAAACTTCAAACAGCTCGCCCGGCTGTTGAATAGTTTGGTTAGTTTTGAGGCCTGCTGAAGAGGATTCAGCTGGTGGATTCAGGCCTCTCTGCTACAAATTCTGGAGTTAATTTCTGCTACAGGTTCTGGAGATTGATGGATTTGAAGTCTGGATCTCTGGATGTGAAGTCGTCGGTCAGCATGCTCCGCAGCAAATGGAATTGAATGCCCCTACCTGTCCCAGCAGTCTCTTTTTATGTGTTTTGGAAAGTGGGTGTGTGCGTTGGTCATAACTAAACCTGCCCCTCTCACTTATCATTGGCCAATTCCTCCTCTCTCCCTTGATTGGGGGAAGGAAATGTGAGTCAGAGTGATGATGTAGGTTTTATGGTCAGCGGAACCTCCCCTTGTCAGATTGCACATAAATCTCTTTCTGACCCAAATACATATTTATCTATGTACCATTTTTCTAATATTATAGGTCCAGTTAACATATTTTCTGTAGCACCAAACCATCTGATCCCTGTCTTTGTACGATGTCGTGTCCACTGATGACAGAATTCTCCCCTTTTCATCCAGATAACGACCTCTAAACCTTTCCAGATTTTACACAAATGTGCACCAGGGATATGGGTTAGAGATGATAAAGTGTCAGATTTTTAACATGCATACATTTGGAGTGAGACCCTATTTTCCGCTAGCAACCTCCCAGAATACACCACAGGGTCCTAACACCTCTTAAAATGTTCACAGAAAAATCACAAAAATAATGATATTACTTATATAATTCTGACAAGTCCGCACTATGAGTTATCTATCTTTTTAAAATTATGCTCCGGTCAAAAAGGGGTGTGGCTTCCCACATCACAGGGTGGAATAACTGGTTTATCCACTTCCCCCAAGCTCAGCTGGCTTGCAGAGGCGCTGCCCCTCTCAGTTTCCCCTAAGAGGAAGCCACTTTTACGACGCCCCCAATATATCATTTGCCTGAGTCCAGGACAGGCCTTTGTTCAACTCCCTGTAGTTCCCAGCTGCTCCACCCCTAATCTAATCAGAGAGGTGTTAACTCCTTTTGGCCAGGGGCAGAGTGGCTGAGCATCCAGTTTCAACTCCTGTCGGGGGTAGTTGTCAGGCAGAATTCAGTTTCATTAAGCCAGGTTACAGCTAAATGTCACTTTTTGTTCCCAATTTTCTACATTCAAATCAAACTGACACTTTTTACCTATACATAACATAATTACTTCCTTCAAGTCATTTCAGAATATAGTTTTACATTGTATCCACCTCTTAGCAAGTCTTTCCTTGGTCTGGTTTTGTTTCATTTGTTCAGTTTTACACAAAAATCTGGTGGTTTTAAAACGCCGGCTTTCTGATAGTGGTGAGTACTGGTAATGCAACCATTTTTGGGATTAAGAAAATGGATTCCTCACAGTTCTGAGTTGCTTTTTTGGCAATCAGCATTGCCATTCCCAATGGTTTCAGGCTACTGTGTGTGTAGCCCAATGGTGGTTTTAGGCAGTGCCCTCCTGTGCTCACAACATAGGCAAAAATGGGTGGCAGCCTATTCTTCATGTTTTCCCTGTGCACTCTCTGGGGAGTTCTGGCCATCATGATGTTTTCCATGCCAGTACTGCACAGTTTTATGGTAGGGCTTGTATGCATGGGTAAAAACATCCCAAAAGCCCCCCCTCTTGCGATGGCCATTCTGTCCTTTCGCTGATGGAACTCGCAAGATCTGGGGTGTTCGCCTCCTCTTCTTCCAATTCCATGGATGGCACAGTTCAGCATCTTTTCCTCCCTCCAGTCGATCAATCAGTTCTCCTTGCTGGTCCTGATGGGAGGATTGGGCGGTACCTTGGGCCCCTCGGGTCTCTGCTCCCGGTCCCTGGTCGTCCTCCTTGGTCAGTCTCCATGGTTTCATCTCTCCTAGGATGATAAAGCAAAGCGGCAATACCTATTCGTAGACATTTCTTCACCACTATTAATGGTGTGGCGAACATATACATTTTCTTTTTTAAATTAGGAGACAAGAACATATATATATACAAGGATCACATAATTTTATATGCTATATGTGGAATATTTTAAGGTTGGAACTGAATTACTCTGGAGCGGCCCCCTCTGGGATTCCAGTGGATTCCTGCCGTTGTTGCAGAGTGTGCCTGGGATGGCAACACTTTAGCTGATTCATATGTACCCACTTGTCTTCCCCTTCCGCCAGACTGCCTTTGGAGATGCAGATCTTATAGGCAACAGGGGAGATTTTGTCTATAATTTCAAACGGTCCCTTCCATGTAGGCAAGAATTTTCACTGTTTGCCCTGGTTCCTTTGGAAATTGTATAGATAGACCCGATCACCCACCTTATATTCCTTTCTGGTAGTTTTTAAATCATAGTGGGTCTTCATGCTCTCCGCTGATCTTTCTAGATTCCGCTGAGCATAGGCAAAAGCATGCTGAAGGTGTTTCCTTAAATTCTCCACATACTCATGAGTTGTGGAGGCATTTATCAACGTTTGCTCTTGGGTTCTGTAGAGCAAATGCTGGAGAAGCACCATCTTGCGTCCATTCATCAACTCAAATGGTGACATTTTGGTTGCAGATGAAGGGGTAGATCTAATGGCCATTAGGACCAGAGGTAATCGGATATCCCAACTTGGCCCAGAATCTGCCACAAACTTTTTTAAGATGCTCACAATGGTTCGGTTATATCTCTCTACTGCTCCAGAAGAAGCTGGCCTGTAAGCAATGTGTAGCTTCCTTTTAACCCCCAGTATCTCCCACATCTTTGTCATTACTTCACTGGTGAAGTGGCTACCTCTGTCTGACTCAATCCTTTGAGGTAGACCAAAACGGGAAAAGATGTGATTAATCATCAGGGCAGCTGCTGTTTCTGCCTTGCAATTTGGGGCCGGGAGACATTCCACCCAACTTGGTAAACAAGCATGTAATCGTCAACATGTACTTGTTTCCTCTAGAGGAGCGAATCACAGGGCCTACAAAGTTGATTTGCAAATCTGACCATGGCAGTGTCATCCCCCTCTTTGGAGAGGCGCACGGTGTGTGAGGGATGATGGCTGAAATTGTGCACACACAAGACACCCCTTCAAGTATTGGTCGAGGTCCTGCCCCATGTGTGGCCAGTATGCAACCTCTCTTAAGATTTCCAGTGTTGTGTGAAACCCCATATTACCGGCGGTGGCCGCATCATGGGCGTGATTTGCCATCAGGCTTCGGAATGAGGTAGGAACCACCCACTGATCATGGCCAGCTTGGGATTCCCTTACCAACAAACCGTCTTGGATTCGGACCATTTTTGGACATTTCATCAACACTCTTAGGTCCTCTTTCCCAATGTAATCTGTGTCCGTCAGGGGAAAGTTCTCAGGGTCCTCAATGTGTTGGTAAAACTTACCAATGATTGGATCCCCCTTCTGAGCTGTAATCAAATCAGCATCAGGGGTCTCCTTGCTCCATTGGGCAGTTGAAAGATCATTGTGAGCATTTGTCTGGGACCTAGTCATCGCAGTGACCTGGATTTCCCCCAACAGGAACTCTATTTCTATTAGATCCCCTTGGATGGCCCCGGTTTTGGCCAGCTGATCAGCTAAGTCATTTCCAGTTTTTTCTGGTCCCTCTACTTTGGAATGACCCTTGATCTTTTTCCAGTAGATGGTCATCCCATTCGATGTGACCAGATCATCAATGTTTTGGATTAACTTCCCATGTTTCAAGGGTTTGTTATTAGCACATAACATGCCTCTGGTTTTCCAATTAACCAGGTGCTCCACTAACCCGTTCCGTAAATAATCTGAGTCTGTGATTATGACCAGTTCGTGGAGTTGATGTTGGACAGCAGTGAGGATGGCCTGATGCACAGCCATCAATTCTGCCACCTGACTACTTCGGGGACCAATTTTGTATCCAGCGGAGGGTTCTGGAAACTCCTTCACCCATTCATTCCCTACGCCAGCTACCAGTTCTTTCTCCCCGTTTTTGTCAACATGGTAAGAGCATCCATCCACATAGACAGTGGGCATTCCCTCACACTTGTCTACTTCAAAGACTTTGTGTGGGGAATTAAGGTATGCCTCCCTGTTGTCCTCGATTTTTAGACTTTCGTCCTCGAGACAGTTTTCTCTGGCACAATCATGCAAGTCAGCCAGACCTTGCGCGAGGGGACTCTTCTTGTTTTGGCCATATCTGACCTCCACAGGAAAGCCCTGCATTGACAGAATCCAGGAAGTAATTCGGGAATTACTCACATTTCCGGCCCGGATTCTGTCACTTTGGAGATATTGCAGAGGCTGGTGTGGAGTCTCCACTATGATGTGTTCCCCCTGGATAAACGGGCGGTAATTCTTCAATGCCCACACCGTTGCCAGGAGTGCCTTCTCAGAATCGTTGAATTTTTCCTCCACAGAGGATAAAGTCTTGATCGCATAGGAGATTACTTTATTGACCTTGTCATGCTTTTGGTATAATACTGCCGTCAAGCACGTATTAGAGAACCCCGTCTCCAGGAAGAACCCCTTGTTTCTGACAGGGTAAGCTAGGCAAGGCGCTTGTGAGAGGCTTCTTTTAAGTTGTTTTACTGCCTCGGATTGTTCTGGACCCCATTCCCACTTGACCCCCCCCTTCAAGAGATGAATCAGGGGTCTAGTGATCTCTGCATAGCCTTCAATGAACTTTCTGCTGTAATTTGTCAGTCCAAGGAGGCTCCTTAGTTCCTGCAGAGTTGTGGGATCCTTCAGTTTCTGGAGAGCTTCCACTTTCTTTTCTTGGGGACAGAGACCCTGAGGAGTAATCTCATGCCCCAAGAAATTAACACGGGTTCTACACCACTGTGCTTTCTGAAAGGAAAGTTTTGCTCCGGCGGCCCTCAACTGCGTCAGAACATAACGGATCTCCGCTATGTGTTCTTCCACAGATGAACTTTTGATGAGGACATCATCTACATAAGCCAGGTTACCCCTTGCACCCAGGTCGGGCATGGCCTTATGTAGGAAAATGTTGAATTAATTGCCGGAGTTGAGGTATCCGAAGGGAGTCTGGGTCCATGTGTACTGCTGGCCCCCAAAGGTAAAAGCCAGTTTGTATTGGTCCTCCCTACTGACAGGCACGGTCCAGTATCCATTGGTCAGGTCTATTGCAGTGAATACCTGTGACCCCTGAATCTGGGCCAGCCCTTGGTCAATGTAGGGCAGAGGCCATCGGGAAGTTTGGACCCGTTTGTTGAGCTCCCTAAGGTCGGCGCAGAGCCTCCACTGGCCGTTTGTCTTCAATATTCCCAGCACCGGATTATTGAAGGTGCTGTGTACTGGACGGATTATTCCCCGGGACTCAAGGTTCTTAATTATTTCAGTAAGGGACTCCATGGATGCGAGAGGCAAACGATATTGCTTCACAAACACTGGAGTCATTCCAGGGTCCGTGGGAATTGTTGTGGTGTGGATGTCAGTGCGACCACAGTCATATGAGTCTACCGCAAAGAGATCTTGGAAATCCAAGAAAACTTGTTTCAACTTTTGCTTCTGTTCCAGAGTCACGCAGGCATCAGCTAGGTTGACCCTCTCTTCCACCATCTGCCTGAAGCCTGGAAAGACTTCTGGTTTGGCTATCTCAGCGGCCTCCTCCAGCTGGGTGGAGAAGTCCCTGGTCAGAGTGCTGATTTGGACTGGAGGCTACAGGTGGGAAAGGTAGCCCTCATGGACATGGAAAATCACCTCATCTCTCCTGAAGTCACAAGTCACATCTTCCTTACCATAAGGGCAAGAAGTGTACACCAGGAAGTTCCCCCCATGCCGGGTGAAAATCCTGTCTGGTGTTGTATTGTCCTCACTGTCACTGTCAAAACAGTCCTTGGGGATTGGTCCTAACAGTTCATTTCCTAAATCAATGGAGAAATGTCGGTCATCAATCGCCATTCCAATAATGGTGCCTGCGGCTAGAGTAATGCTCTTTAAGTCGCTGTTATCCACCTGTATTGGAATGGTGTCATGTTCTATGTTGACTAATGGTGTTGGTTTTACCCCTAACCCTTGCTGTTGGAGAGAAGCATTTAGATGGATATAAGCATCAGGGTTTTTCAATTTTTGTCCTCTTTTAACTTTCACTTCCAGGGAGAATTGTCGGGTCCTTTCTGGGATGGTGACTTCCTCTTTGATCTGAATTTCAACTGCATAAGGTAGCAATTGAGCTGACCTAAATGCTTTTTCTGGATCATCAAAGCCCATGGGATTATCTGCTAATCGGGACCAAGCTTTGAAGTTTATTAGGTCCAAACTAATGGCAAAGCGATTGAGAATGTCACTGCCTAAGTAAAAGGCGGCAGTGACGTCTCGCACAACCCAACAATTATGGACTATGCTCTTGTTGCCAATGGAGATTTTGAGCACACACCTGCTTGGCAGGAGATGTTTGGAATTAGGTGCTTCCAGGTCCATTTCCCATTCGTCTATCCGTTTGAATGCGGGAATGGCTGGATCTTTTGGGAGTTGGTGGAACATGGCTTCGCTGATGAAGCTCTTACCGTTGTTCACACACACTCGAGCGAGAACAGAGTCCTTCCCATCATTTAACTGAACAGGGATGAACAACTGCTCTCCAATTTGCTGAATATCAGCTAGGCTCTGAGCTGATTTCACATCTTTCTGGACTATAGGAGTGGGAGTTTCTGATTGTGGATTAGTAAAGAATTTCAGGGTGTTTCCTTCCAGTGTGGAATACCACCTTAAACTGGAAGGAAGGTTGATTTTCAGAAATAGAGAGGACCCCCATCACCAATCTGTTGTCCTACTGCTATTACTGTCACGTCTGGAGTTTGGTTGTTCTGGAAGTGAAATTCTACTTGGTCAGATTTTTGTTCAACCATGTGGCAGGTGCCGTTTAAACTAACATGGTTGACACTCGGTTTTAATTTAATTGGTCGGCTAGTCTGGGTCCAGAGGACCTTGTTTACACAATCCAATAGGGGTGACAACCTTCTCAGGAGGTCATTCCCTAGTAAACAAGGGGTGCCCTCTGGAGTCACTACTATGACCGGGTGTTTCACCTTGTGTCGCCCAATTTTAATGTCCAAGTCTGCAGTCCCCTCAACAGGAATTTCCTTCCCGTCAAAGTTCTGCAGTTGTCCAGGAAGAGAGGTGAGAGGAATTCGGTAATTCTCCCCCCTTCCTGCATTTAGTTCCTCAAAGGCCCTTTTGGACAGAAGGGTAGCTTGGGATCCAGTGTCCACCAGTGCCAAAATTGTACCCTGCCCCTGTACTTGTACCGGGGCATAGTCTTTTCCCTCCTTCTGCTCAAGGGGGCACATATAATGCACATTTTTGGACAACTGGTGGGCTAACTTTCTGGTTTTGGACATTGCTAGCGAAGAGATTTGGGCAGAATTCTGTGGAGAGCCTTGGGAATCTGAAAGAAAATGTTGGCAACTGGAGATCAGAGCCATTGTGGGTTCCCCTGGTTCCGGTTCTGGGCCGCCCCCCCCCTTTTTGGAGGCAGTCACCAGGATGGGTTTGAACCAGGGGATTTTGGTATTGTCTGTTCTGGGATGAGATGATGGGCGGCGGTAGCTCAGTCTCCATATCTCCCCAGTCTGTTGATTCGGTTTTAGGTTCCCCTGGTTCCGGTTCTGGGCCGCCTCTGCCTTTTTGGAGGCATTCACCAGGATGGGTTTGAACCAGGGGTTTTTGGTATTGTCGATTCTGGGATGAGATGATGGGCGGCGGTAGCTCAGTCTCCACATCTCCCCAGTCTGAATTGGCATCCCTGGGGACCCATTTTTCCTTGGGAGGAGTTCCCCCATCTATGAAGGAGAAGATCCTTTTCCCAGGATCTTCTGAGGATCCCTCTCCCTCAAATTGGAAGACCTGTACCTCCTCCACAAAGTGGGTCTGTTTGGGTCCTTTGTTTCTCCTACCTCCTCTCTGCTCCTTGGGTGGCAGACTTTCAGGGGTAGGAGATTTTGTTTCTGGTTCCTGGTTTTCCAGGGGCTGTTTACAAGTTGGGAAGGAAGCTTCCTCCAAGGCTTTACACCCCCCTTCCCCTTGTGCCTCCTCCCTGGGAACCGGTGGGTTATCGGGGTGCTACCCCCGTCATTGTTCTGGAGCACCAGGTCCAGAGTTTGGGGCATTCTGCGGTGGCATGCTCATCTGAGGGTTCTGTTGAGCCCTCAGTATGTGACCCAGATCCCGTGCCATATTTTGGACCTGGCGCTCAAGTTGTGAAACCCGCTCCGGCTGAAACAGGGATCTATTTTCTCCCCTGGGCTGATCCCGGGAAGGGTAGCTATCCCTTCTCTGGTAGTACCCCTGGTTGGGAAGATTTTGGTACCCCTCCACCCTTGGCCTCCCCTCTCCTGGATTAGGTTGTCTGGGCTCAGGGAATTGAGGAAAGAAGGATGGATGATTTTGGGGCTGGAAATTGGGCGGATACCAGGGGAAAAAGTTCTGCCCAGGATTTGGAGAATTTCTGCCCTCCTGTGGGAAGTTGGGAGGGAAGTTCCCTGGGTTAGGTGCTTGGCTGGATCCCCCCCCTTGGGCTGGAGGAGTCCACACATAACCCAGGAGTGGTCGGTTTCCCTTGTAGCGGGGACTTACATAGTCAGGGGAGCGGGGGACCCCATTTGTGGGACTACCTCCTCGACTCCCTGTTTGTGACTGGCCCGAGGGCCTTCTGGGCTGTGAATTATTTGGTGCAGGCAGGTTTTTAGGCCCCCCATCTCCAAATCTAAAACGGGGGCAACCTTTACCTCTGCCACCTTGGCAGCAGCAGGGGTGCTGTTGGTTTTGGGGTTTTTCGTCGCATTATTTTTATTTTCGATGGGCTTCTGCACCTCATAGATCCGGGTAGCCTGTTCAATGACCCAGTCTAAAGATCTTTTCTCATGAAAATCTCTCACGAGCTGGGTCATTATGTATTTGGGTAAGGCATGGAAAAACGTATTGATAAATTCTCTGCTATCCGTGCGCACCCTTCTGGTGGTCTTCGCAAAAGCACGCTTTAATTCTTGCACAAACTCTTGTGGGGCCTGATCCTCCCAACATTGCAAACTGTAGGCTGCCTTGCGAGCCTCTTGAGGATTTCTGTGCACAGAAAAATGTTTCAAGATGGCCGCCCTGTATGTGGACCAAATTGAATGGTTTTGATCCTCCAGCCCCGCAAAGAAACTGGAGTATTCTGGTGAGAAGGTCCACTTTACATTTTGAATACATCTTTGGCTGTCCTTCAAATGGAAAGTCTCCATCATTTGCTCATAGCGCGCCAAGTGTTCCCAAACAGAATACTTGGCGTTCTTATGATAAGGCGTGATGACACTCCTTATTGCCTTTATTTGTTTCAATGGGTCCTTAAGCAAGGCCCTTTTTGCCTTATTGGCCTTTTTGGTTCGGGTAACCCTGGTCCATTCATCCTCCGACTCAGAAGCGCTGCTCCCAGAGGTGCCCGTCTGATCTTCCAGGTTTTCCCGGATTCTGCAAGCCTCGGAATGGCTGGCAGAATGTGGGGACCTGGTCTCCTGTGTCCTGTGATGCTCAGAGGAGTCTTCAGATCCATCCTTGCTACCAGGATTTGCTGGGTATCCCCCCCACTGACCTAACTGGGCAGAGGTTTTCAGGATGCCCTTAATGGGCCTACTCTCCTGGGGTTCCCCACTAAATTGCACTGTGCTTGGGTGCCCATACCCGGATGCCCGCCCATCCATTCCTGGGAGGTACTGGCCTATGAGCCCCATACTTCTAGCTGGATAGTAATCTGCCATCGCCTTGGCCCTGGGCTCATGTGCGCGAGGGGACATGGGGGTGGCAGAGTCCAGGGACTGGGAGAGATGAAGGTCTCTGCTACTAGGGCTCCTGCGGTTATGCTCAAGAGTTTCTCTTTCCCAGCGAACCTCATCCCTATCCCCCTGCTTCCTGTTGCAATGCAAGAGCCTCACTTTCAGTTCCTCAATTAAGGCCTTACTAGACTCTATCAGTCTCTCCTGCATCACTACCTGTTGCTGGAGCCTATCATTGTGCTGACAGAGAGCCTCATTTTCTCTCTGTGCCTCCTGATTGGTCCTGGAGTACTGGGCCAGTCTCTGCTGCAGGAGGATTATCTCCTGAGCTGTGTCCCTATTGGCCTGCTCCTTTCTTGCCAGAGCATCCTCCACCCTCCTGGTGTGCTCTAACAAGTTCTGGTGTTCTTTTTGGAGGTCATCCAGTCCCTGGAGGGCCAGGTGATTTTCTTCCATTTTCCTTTTTTAAGTGGCAGACTTCCTGGCCTAAGGTATCCCTTTCCTGACTAAGAGTCTGCATCTGTGCCGCCAGGTCGTCCCTTTGCCTTTGGAAGGCACCAGCTTTCTGGTGCTCCTGATCAAACTCTGCCTGGGTATCCATGTCCTTCAGAATCAATTTATTGCTTTCCTCTTTTTCCCTATCTAGGTGGCTTTGCAGGGTGACTACCTGCTCAGCACATGCCCTATTGAAATCTAATTGTTGCTCCAGCTTTTTCTGGCTCTGCAGTAGGGAGTCCAAACCTTCTTGGTACTCCTTCTGCAAGGCCAGAAATCTGGTATCCTGGTCAGCCTTTTCCTGTTGCAGCCTATCCATACCCTCCTTTATTTTAGTGATGTACTGTCTGCTATCATTTTCTGACTCCTGGCTGCTCTGCAGCCTCTGCTCAGAAGAGACAGGTCAGATTGGGCCTTTTCTAACTCCATCTGTTGTCTATTTGCCAGATCTTGGCCTTCAGCACATTTGTCCTGCATGACTTCCATATATAGATACAAATATGCCGCTATCCTGGCAATCTTATTGTGTTCATCTTTTGCCTTAGGGGCCATATATAGTTCACTCAGGGCCACATGTAGGGGACCCTGATCTCTCCAGATATCTGACCCTGTTTCAGTGACCTGTTGCGCCATTGCCTGCAACCAGACCGTTTGGTCCTGATGAGTCCACTCACCTCTCACAAATAGCTTATGTAAGAAGTGCTCTCTGGCTATTTTCATATCTACCAAGGTCGCCATAATGGAATTTGAGTTCCTTCCTGACTTACAGAAGATTGTATTTTATTTTGCAAAACAGTCCGTTTCCTTAGAGAGTTCCTTTGAAGGATGCTCTCACAGTGCAAAACAGCATGGTGATCTAACCGGATATGTGTATCTGGTCAGTTGGCACACTGTATTAATCTGCACAAGTGGTAAATCTAACCCAGAATATCCCGGACAAGCCCCCACTTTTGTAAGCAATATTCAATCAACACTACAGCTAAGTCAATGCCAAGTCTGGGATGCTGAGGAAAACCCTTATTGATGTATTTTATATCCAGTTCAGTACTCTGGATGACAACCCTTGTATAACACCCCCCTCTTAGAATCCCCCTGACCCCACTGAGCCAAGAAGTAGGTTTGTTTTGCAAATTAAAAGGTTTATTTGAAAAATTAAACAATATATATATCACACTTTTATAATAAATTAATATCTGATAGTACACTTAGACATATGATGTTGATCAACAATGGGTAATCTGGCACTAGCACACTTCTTTACAATCAATGAGGAGTTAGTATAGGATGGATAAAGTAGCAAAAATACTTTTATGGTTTCAAGGGAAAAGCAATGAGGAATAAAATGCAGTACAGAAATACTTGATATGATTTTAGCAAAAGATAAGATAATCACCTTTTCTCTGGCAATTCACCCCCCCTATGCAATGTAAGAAATGGAAGGAGATGGAAAGAGGAGCACACAGTTCTCAGGAATGCAATCAAATACAATACGAAATTCAGTTCCCCCCCAGCAAGCTTAGAGGAAACAGGTAGGAGTTTGAAACACAGGCCCAAAATGCTTTTTAAATGTGATGGCAATGGATGGGAAAATGTGCCAACTGATTTTAATTCCCTCTAGAGATTCAGAGTGAGTAGAAGATGCATGTTGGTATTAGTTCAGGCTCACTTTGGCAATGCTCTATGAGGTATTAACAAGTTGCAACGGATTTTAACAAAAGAAAGAATGGAGCTGCTATTTTGACAAGTGGAGAAATTGAGCCAAAATCGCAAATCGCGGTAAATTTCGCAAGTGCGTAAATCGTGATTGCGGAAAAAGTATAAGGAGTAGGAAGTCGGTTCTAGGCTTGTTGGAAAGCTTAGGTTCTAGGAAAGCTGCAGAATTGACAGGTGACAGTTGTGCAGCTATAAAAATGACATATGACACGATTTCTAGGAGGCTGTTCTACTTAGGTTAAAATAGTTTGGATTAGATTATTTTAACTAAGAGATTGGGTCTGCAGAGTTCTGCTAGGTACTCACAATATAAATTTTAACTAGGCCTTGTCATGGATCTGGTCAACACGTCCGGCTGCGGTTCTGTCTGCTCGGCGGGTCAATCAGGCACCGGTTCTGCTCACAGTGATCTGGGTCAGCTCTGCTCTGCTGGTCTAGCCTCTCTGGATTCTGGATGTAACACTGCTTTCTGGGTACTGCTACAGGTTCTTGCAAAAATTCTCGGCAAAACTTCAAACAGCTCGCTCGGCTGTTGAATAGTTTGGTTAGTTTTGAGGCCTGCTGAAAAGGATTCAGCTGGTGGATTCAGGCGGTGGATTCAGGCCTCTCTGCTACAAATTCTGGAGTTAATTTCTGCTACAGGTTCAGGAGATTGATGGATTTGAAGTCTGGATCTCTGGATGTGAAGTCGTCGGTCAGCATGCTCCGCAGCAAATGGAATTAAATGTCCCTACCTGTCCCAGCAGTCTCTTTTTATGTGTTTTGGAAAGTGGATGTATGCGTTGGTCATGACTAAACCTGCCCCTCTCACTTATCATTGGCCAATTCCTCCTCTCTCCCTTGATTGGGGGAAGGAAATGTGAGTCAGAGTGATGCTGTAGGTTTTATGGTCAGCGGAACCTCCCCTTGTCAGATTGCGCACAAATCTATTTCTGACCCAAATACATATTTATCTATGTACCATTTTTCTAATATTATAGGTCCAGTTAACATATTTTCTGTAGCACCAAACCATCCGATCCCTGTCTTTGTACGATGTCGTGTCCACTGATGACAGAATTCTCCCCTTTTCATCCAGATAACAACCTCTAAACCTTCCCAGATTTTATACAAATGTGCACCAGGGATATGGGTTACAGATGATAAAGTGTCAGATTTTTAACATGCATACATTTGGAGTGAGACCCTATTTTCTGCTAGCAACCCCCCAGAATACACCACAGGGTCCTAATGCCTCTTAAAATGTTCACAGAAAAATCACAAAAATAATGATATTACTTATATAATTCTGACAAGTCTGCACTATGAGTTATCTATCTTTTTAAAATTATGCTCTGGTCAAAAAGGGGTGTGGCTTCCCACATCACAGGGTGGAATAACTGTTTTATCCACTTCCCCCAAGCTCAGCTGGCTTGCAGAGGCACTGCCCCTCCCAGTTTCTCCTAAGAGGAAGCCACTTTTACGATGCCCCCAATATAACATTTGCCTGAGTCCAGGACAGGCCTTTGTTCAACTCCCTGTAGTCCCCAGCTGCTCCACCCCTAATCTAATCAGAGAGGTGTTAACTCCTTTTGGCCAGGGGCAGAGTGGCTGAGCATCCAGTTTCAACTCCTGTCGGGGGTAGTTGTCAGGCAGAATTCAGTTTCATTAAGCCAGGTTTCAGCTAAATGTCACTTTTTGTTCCCAGTTTTCTACATTCAAATCAAACTGACACTTTTTACCTATACATTAATTAATTACTTCCTTCAAGTCATTTCAGAATATAGTTTTACATTGTATCCACCTCTTAGCAAGTCTTTCCTTGGTCTGGTTTTGTTTCATTTGTTCAGTTTTACACAAAAGTCTGGTGGTTTTAAAACGCCGGCTTTCTGATAGTGGTGAGTACTGGTAATGCAACCATTTTTGGGATTAAGAAAATGAATTCCCCACAGTTCTGAGTTGCTTTTTTGGCAATCAGCATTGCCATTCCCAATGGTTTCAGGCTACTGTGTGTGTAGCCCAATGGTGGTTTTAGGCAGTGCCCTGCTGTGCTCACAACATAGGCAAAAATGGGTGGCAGCCTATTCTTCATGTTTTCCCTGTGCACTCTCTGGGGAGTTCTGGCCATCATGATGCCAGTACTGCACAGTTTTATGGTAGGGCTTGTATGCATGGGTAAAAACATCCCACAGTGTGCAGTGAGGTCTTAGAAAGCTTCCTTTTACTGGAGGCTTTCTTTGGGAAATGCAGGGTCCTCTTCTTCTTGCAAGACAATTGTAAGGCATGGGTGCCCAACATACCCACGGCTATTAACCTTTTCTATATCTCCATTGTAATGTATGCCTCCACTCCTTTGCTTAGAACGAAAAGCAGTCTGAGGCCCCACTGGGGGTGCATACATTATAATGGAGATAAAGATAAGGTTAATATCCGCCAATTATAATGATACAGCAAGTCAGCTGTCAGCCACGTGTTTACAAAGAAGGATTCATTGATACTCAGCAAGGAGCTGGAACACTGAATGCCCACTGAGCAGCAATACATCCTTATATGTAAGCAAGTAGCTGACGTGGAATAACCAGTGTTGAAAAGCAACAAGGTGGCACTTCTGTTTTCCCCAATAGAAGTGACAGGTTGAAAGATTTAGCCAACGTAGCTTGTAAGGCGAGCACTGCAAATCAAACCCTTTAAGTCCCAGAACATATGTAGCATATGAAGGAATATATTGCTGTGTTATTAGAATGCTAATTGGCAATATTGGGGCAGTTGCTGGGGCTCTCCTGAGGTTTGAGACCCCTTTCATTTGAAAGGCCCAGGCGCCGTCCCTGTCTGTACTGATGAAGGACCTTTACATTGGTCACATTTCTAGAAGTAAACTACTATTCGGCTCACTATTTGGCCAACTACTCCTTTTTCAGCCGAATAGTAAATGTACTATTCGGTCCACCCCTAGTGGTAATAGCTACCCACATATTGTGCTTCCAAAGGATACTTGACTAAAGCTGGGTCTGGGGACAGTGTGTGCACCCTGTGCATTAATTGCATGAGTGTTGGGATTACAAGGTAGGGTGGTTGTGAGTCAGGCCATTTAGGGTTGTCTTGTTGGGTGTGATGGGAGTGGGGACAGGGGTTGTTGTTGTTCAGAAGGTCTCAGATGTGGTAGTCTACATATCGACAGATGGTCAGTAAGTTATGTGTTGGGAGAGTGCCTCTTTTGAGTTACACATGGCCAACAGGTGGAATATGAGTGTCAATTTGGTGCCTCTGGGAGGGTGCAACCCGGATGTGTGTTGGAAGGCAATTAAATTGATTACCTGGAATATACAGGGGGCAATCACTTGGGTAAGACGAAAAAAACTCTTTTATGCATGAAATGCCAATTTATTATTGTAGCGTTTATTCAGGAAACATATCTTACACAGTTTTCTGGGAATAGATGAGCCTCTGAATGAGGGTGCCATAGATACTTGTCATCCTATTCCACCTATGCTAGCGGTGTGGCAATACTCATTTATACCTCACTCAGGTTTCGGATGCAAGGTTTCTTGTGCGACCAGGAGGGCAGGGCATTGATGGTCATAGGGCATATAGGCGGTGTCTTGGCTACACTGGTTAACACCTATGCTCCAGGTTTTTTGGCTGAGTGCTCGCAAATCTGGGCCCGAGAGGGGAATACATAGTTCTCTGGGGTGGAGATTTTAACACTGTGATAGATAGGTCTAATAAGAGCCTGCAATAAGAGCCTGCTGAGGCGGTCCGGGGCGAGTCAAAAAATAGCAGATGTATGCTGTATGTATAATTTGATTGATATTTGAAGATTGCAGCATGTGGAACAGAGGGACTACACCTTCCATTAATGGGTGCACGATACAGCGTCACGCTTAGATTTCGTCTTGGTCTTGTGGACAATCACCCTTCAATATGGGGATTGTGAGATTCTTCCTCGTACTTTGTCTGATCATCCTCCCACTACCTTGGAATGCCTCATTCCAGAGGTGAGCCACAGGAGGTCAGGCCTCTTAAAGATACAGGGCCTCATCACGAGTTTGGCTATAACCCTTAAATGCAGCGGTAGCGCTATTACCGCAGCATTTAACAGTCCGCCAAATCACAGGTTTGGCAGATTTCCCTCCAGCTCAGAGCTGGGGGGAAATCCGCCGAAATATCGCGCTATTACCGCCGGCAGGAAATCCGCCAGCGGTTAGAGCGCAAAAATTCCCCATTGAGCCCAATGGGGAATGGGGAATTCCCGAATGGGCTCAGTGGGAAATGGGCAATACCCGTTCCGCCAAACCCGTGATCCCGCGCTATTAGCACCATGGGGTTTGGCAGTAGGGCTATTAACGCCAGTGCTAATAGCGCCGGCGTTACCGCCCAACTCATGATGAGGCCCACAGTCTTTCACTGGGAGCTGAGTGAGCAGATAGCTTCCTTTTTTGCCATCAACGAGGGCTCAGTGCACTTGAAAGGTGTGCTCGCCGAGACCTTCAAGTGCTACATTTGTGGGGTATGTATAGCAAAAGAGACAAGGATCCTACAATAATTAGAAGAGAGTTAAACTCCAATGAATCCAAGCTTAAAGACTTGGAAAATTAATGGGGACAAACACACACTGGCAGATATCGAATGTGAACTGGATAAGTTTCACGAGAACGCACTGAGGTAAGTCAAATACTTGGGTAGGTCACATCTAATATGGCAGCATGGGGAGGGACCAAAGTCTGGAGCATTGTTGGCAAGGGTGCTCAAAGCTGAGAAGAAATTAGGGGCAGGTGGAACTAATTAAGTATCCGAATGGGTAATATGAGTAGGAGTCATCTGACATCGCTGAAGCATTTAGGGAATTTTACAGTGCCCTATTTGCCCTGAGAGAGACCCACTCTGAGAAGCACATACAACATTACTCAGAAGACATTTAGTTATGCTGGTTGCTTCAGGATTACCGGGACATGTTAAACAGGGACATAACTCTAGAGGAATAGTGGTGGGCATTATGAGTCTTCCCGGATTCAAGGCTCCCAGGCCTGATGGTATACGGCACAGTTTTATAAGGTCTTTTCCAACATTTTAGCTCCTAACTTGCGTTGGATATATTCAGCATCGGCTGAGCGAGGGATTCCCCCACCGACGCTTCAGAAAGCGATGATAACCTTACTACATAAGACGAGGAAGCCTTCAGATGAGTGTATATCGTACCAGGCAATATCGCTCATTAATAATGCCAACAAAATGTATGCGTCTGGCAAACAGACTTCTTCCCCTTATGACTTGCTGGGTCATCGCCGACCAATCAGGATTTGTTCCCGGCAGGAATACTACATTTGGACCACACCGTTTTTTTGCGCTTCTCGATGGTGCCGGCGATGTCAGTGCTTTTAGATGCCAAGAAGGCATTTGAATACATCAAATGGCCAAAGATGTTTCTGACCCTTAGTAAAATGGGCTGGGCTCTAGGTTCATTGCCTTGGTGCTGCTGCTGTATAATGCCACCTCTGCATAAATTGCTATGAATGGACTATTATTAGAATGCCCTCAAGATGGGAGGCATGTCCCCTCTCCCCATTACTGTTCTCTCTGGCTATGGAACTTTTGGCAGCCACGTTGCGAGAACGACATCTACATAGGGGGATACACTTATAATAACATAAATTGATAATTTCTCTATATATGCAGATGACATAGTACTGTTTATAAAAGAACCACTTGAGAACTTAAGCCCGGTAATAAGGCAGGTGATGAGATTTAGGGAATTCTCCGGCCTAAGAATGAATCATGGTAAATTGGTCATCTTCCCCCTTACCAACAGCATGGAAGGGTGTGAAGATGATTTGGGGTATAAATGGGAATGTGATAAATACTTGTGAATTGAAATATCCAGAGACTCTGGTGTACTCTTCTGGGTAAACTATGGTAGAGCAGTAGATGCTCTCAAAACTCAAGTTCAGTGGTGGCAGGGACTTCCGCTTTCATTAATGGGTCGCATTGCGGTAATGAAGATGATTGCATTGCCGAAATTCCCATATTTCTTTTGAATATCCCTATCTGTTTATTGGCAATTTATTTCATACGGCTCCGGGCAATACTTTTAGGATTTTTGTGGGCAGGGTAGCTGGAGTGTATTATCGTTACAGTGCGCAAAGATGGGTTAGCACTTCCAGGTTTTGAGCGGTGCTACTTGGAGCCACATGCTCACTTTTGATCCTTTTGGTATGCAGAAAAACCGTCCCGTTCAAATGTTCAGATAGAAAGGGCACTGGCTGCTCCCACATTACTCAGAATGACAATAATAGAGTGTGACCGGCTTAGGCCCACAATGGCGAATGTGATTTCCTGCAACTGTACGGACTGGCATAAAATAGCAGATATACTGGGATTAAAGACTCTATATCCTTCATTGATTACGGCAAGATAAGTGCAGGGGTTTGGGATCATGCATGAAAAGGTATATATAAAATTGGTGCCTAAGCTTGGCATAGTAACCTTGAGAGATTTCTATGTGGACGGATCCTTTCTATGCATAGAGATGTTTTAGCTAAACGCTGGTGACTCCTCGTAGATGCCCTTGGTATTTTTGTATTAGAAATTAATTTAGGAACTGATGTCCCATCTTCTCACATCAACCGACCAACTTCTCACTCCTACATGATGTTATCACTGCCCAGGGGGAGGGTCGCTTGGTTTTGGCAGCAATATAGAAAGCTGGTGTCAGAGCTTCCCCAGGAGGATAATGCTTCAAAACAAAGGTGGGATAAGAACTTAGGTATCAAGATTCGGGAGGAGGAATGGTCTTATATTATGAGACAGATTAACATGATCTCACTGAATGCCAGATATAAGATGATCCATTTTAATTTCATACATCAGACATATCACACTCCAGTCAAGCTGCACAAATATTGTCCTGGGGCATCATGCGCATGTATGAGATGTAAGGCTGCCTGTGCTGATTTTGTCCATATGGCCTGGACCTGCCCCCTGATAACCGGCATTCTGGAGGGAGGTCTCTGAGGTGCTTTACCACATTATGAAAGATCAAGTTGCACTGGACCCGGTACTGGCTCTGCTCGGGCGGACTAATAACATCCCAAGATACCCGCGCAAGTTGAGGGGGCTTCTTTTGGTGCTGGCTCGCAGACGGGTGGCTATGGCCTGGTGGAAGGAACCAGGGCCAAAGATTGAAATGTGGCACACTGCTATGATTTGGCTGCTGCGGTATTCATACTATGCCTTTGCACGCACGAACCCCAGATATATGGGGCCCCTGTCTGCAATATTTGTTGTCCACTTCATCTACGTGGCCTCCACTGGCCCTTGAGAGCCTTTGCATGCATATGTCTGCTGTTGATCATTGGAATTATGTCTGTATTGTTAACTTCTCTGTTGCTGCCTCATTCAGGGTACTGTGGGTCATTACTGTTTGTTGACTTGTGATGTATGTTGCATTGAAAATCAATAAATAAATGTTAAAAAAATTATATGCAGGAAAATCATTTGAGATATGCTGATAAATGTTGATGGTTTAAAGGTAGGGTGGCAAAAGCATGTCAAGACAGCGCTATCCGGTTCAGGTCTTGGAAATCCTAGGCATAGAGATTTAAAACCTACCCAAAATGATCTTAAGGCAATAATATCTTCCCATGAAGAATGGACAATGTGCCACTTTTTAGGTAGGTGGTTAGTCAAGTATAATTTTCTGACTTGGGGCTTTCAAAGGTATCTCAATTACATCCCCAATGCATTTAAACGTTAATTATTCTTAAATTTCCGCCTGAATCTTCTACTTCTATCTCACTGCACTTTGAGGTGGTCTCCGGACATGTCTGATCGCTGTCCGATACGTCAATGTGTATCCGAGACTGTAACCTATTGTGTTGTTCTATGCCCATTCTATAACCATTTTAAAGCAAAGTGGATTTTTCTGCTTCTATAAAGCAAAAGAATTAATCACAAAGTAGAGACCAAAACATTCTTAAAAGAGTTGGCATCCATTCTCAGGTATCATCTGTAGACAATGTTCTGGACTTCATTTGGTCCCAACATTGTGAATATATGCATATGGCAGCTACTAACACTTACAATTGAATATCTAATACTTAACAGCGCTTCTGTGCTTTTTTATTTTAATATGTTTCTGAATCTGTCTCTACCTCTTTTCTAGTATTGCTTTTTTATAACCATTTTAAAGCAAAGTGGATTTTTCTGCTTCTATAAAGCAAAAGAATTAAGCACAAAGTAGAGACCAAAACATTCTTAAAAGAGTTGGCATCCATTCTCAGGTATCATCTGTAGACAATGTTCTGGACTTCATTTGGTCCCAACATTGTAAATATATGCATATGGCAGCTACTAACACTTACAATTGAATATCTAATACTTAACAGCGCTTCTGTGCTTTTTTATTTTAATCTGTTTCTGAATCTGTCTCTACCTCTTTTCTAGTATTGCTTTTTTTATAACTTTGTGAAGATTTGTGTTTTATGATGTATTGACAAAATATTTAATGATTGGAAATGTGTAATTTCCAAACAAAGGTTTAATAATAAAGCATGTCGCTTTGAATCACAAGGAAGGGGTTGTAAAGACTGGAGGGGGTGTCTGTACTCCTGCTCTCTATATGGCAGAGGAGAGGCACAGAGGACCCCAGCCAAGATTCTCTATAGGGTAGCGCTGGTCGAGCAATCAAGGCCTAGCTTCTCAGAAGGTGATGCAGGCTGGTTCTTAAGTGCAGTGTAGTCCCCAAGCCCCCACAAAGGAACGTCCACACACTGTATTAGTTAAAACACAGTCTTTATATAATTATTATTCAAGGTTATGCACACTATCACAAAAAGTTCTGAAGTGGTACCACAATTATTATCAGATCTCATTAAAGTGCATCAACTATACTCTGGTCAAATGTCACACAGATCAAGGAATAAAAGTAACCAACAATAGAGCAATGGGCAGAATATTGACCCCTACCAACTAGGCACAATTCTGTGTGGAGATCCCCCCACCTGGGCAACCTGTAAATTAAAGATATATCACAAGCCCAGTCCATATATTGTTCTGTAAGTCTTATTTCCTTCTATAAGATTTCTACCCCCAATGTACCTGGTAGAGCAGAGTTCTTCGATGAGGCGTCGATGGATCCTTCTTGAGTGACTCCCTTTAAAGCAAGAGCCACGGATCATCAAGAGGCGTGGAAGAAGGTGAACTTGGCCTCGACGGCGTCGATGAAAACCTCTATGGTGCAGAGACCATAGCGTCGATCCAGGAGGTGCTCGTCAGCGACGTCCTGGAGGATGAGGTGTGCGGGGCACCTCAGTGTTTGATAGATCAGGACCGCAAAAAGAGTTTCTGAAGAGCTGTGGCCAGACAAGGGTGTCGAGTCGTCGAAGTCTTTGTGGTCTTTGGGTTGCGGGAAACCCACCGGCGGAGGCACCTCGGCACGTCGACGGCCTGACCTTCTCCACCGGGATAAGGCGGGCGGCGGTGCAGACGAGCATGTCCGTGAATCAAAAGTCTTAGGCAAAGGAGCGTGCGGCTCCGGTCGTCGGCAGCACGTCATCAAGCAGTCCCCAGTTCTGGGCAACGCAGCTTCGACGGGCCTCCAACGGTTACAGCAGACTTGCCGACCCTGGTCGACGACGGTGGCCAAAATGTCCGGTGCTGATCTTCGTTCTCCTCGGTGGTCCCAGTCTCCAGTCGGCAGCCTTTCGAGGGTCTGACTTCCAGGGCACTTTGGCGAAGGTTAGCGGTGCTCGATGGTCCCTCGGAGCATGGGAAGAGGGTGCCTAACCAGGTCCTCTCTTGGATCAGTCTCGACAGCTTTCGGCTTTTGGTTTTCAGCAAATGGAGACAGCAGTCAACCTTCTTCTTCAGGCTCGGCTTCGAGGTTAAGCATCAGTTTAAACTTCAGCTTCTGAACAATTTCCAGTGGTGAGAGGTCCTCAGATACACTATTCCGTCTCTCATACACACTGCTGAGTCACACTCAGCAGCCAATCATACAGAAGGGCATTCATGCAGTCAGTCAGCCAATCAGGCATACAGTGCATTCAGGCCGGTCTCCTCCCTCTCAGACACTCACAACAAGTAATGTGTACTGGGACAAGTACCCGGCCATTAAACACTATACACTGCATTCATACCAGTTTCGGGCAGGGCTGTCTCAGTCATTGTGTCATACACCAGAAACCAGACATCCACAACAAGAAGTGCATATTGGTCACACACTCCATTTACCCAGGTCGCACCCACATGGTGTACCCACAACATACAGTCACTGGGAAGGCTTCGGCCAGTCTGGCCTGGACTTCACAACAACACCATCTATGGAACTTCCACCCAACAGCCAGTCAGAGGGAAGGGACAGAGTCAGCGCTTCCCAGGACTTTGGGAAAACAAGGTAAGAGGCAATAGAAAGCAAGAGGCCACAGGGGCCATCTTGTTTCCTATCAGGAATCAACTGATTCCAATGGCAGGACCTGGGTATCCCAAAATGGAGGATACTCAGAGCACCTGTCAAATTCAGCATGGAGCTGCCACCAGCCCATGCCCTGCTCTGTGGGCCACACACAGGTGCCCAAAAACATACACTAGGGGCACAGGGTTGGACCCCCACCCATGGATGCCATAAGGGTATCCCATGGGTCTGTACACCAAACCAAAAACAGGAAGAGCTGCACTGCCAGGAGTCCCACATGGACTTCTGGGCAGAAAACAATACAGAACACAAATGAACAAGGACTAGAGGACAAGGACAGTGAGGCCCTGTCCCTCCAATGCATTTCCAGCATCACAGGGGTAATTCCCAGTTTCTGCCTTCTCTTATTTGCAACATGTGAGCGGTCATACATTTCTAATCTTTACACATGGAATAGCGTGGGAACGTAAAGGACGTCCTTATTTCTGGCAGCAGTGTTTTCTGCTCATTTATTGTTTCATTGCTTCTAAAATTTAGTAAAGATGATGAGCCGATGAACATACACGGAAATAAATGAACAAGACACAAGTATGTGATTTATTAAAAAACAACTCTTTAGCTTTGTGCTCGGCCCAACGATTCAATATTTAGTCATATAATCTATATGCTATTCGACACATCCGGAGCGCTAATGTTTGGTTCAGAGTGGCGGTGCATGCTCTTCCTTTGGCTTTTTTAAGCCGTTTCTCCGGCTTCAGGTAGACATAATAGGTCACTTTTGCCTAACACAGGTGTGTAGGGATTTAGGATAGGAAACATGCACACAAAGTGGTCGTAAAGTGAAGCAGTTGGCAGTGGGTCGCTTTGTTTCCTTGTGAAGTCTGAAACTTTTTTTATTGAACTTGTGTCAACACTTGTGTTAAAATGTATCCCTGCGGCGTGCAAAAGAGCAAGTAGTGTACACCTTTAAAGCCTCAGGGGACGCTGTGAGAGTGGACATGCTCCACCCCCCTGATTCCTGTTAAAACCACTTTTGCACTGCGAAGCAGCCGCAAAGCTAACGCTAATCATAAGGAAAGAACTTTCCCTCTACTTAGATCAATGCCCAGGAGGAACAAACTGTACAAAGCACTGTGTGAACACGAACTACCACCATTCTAGGGACTGGGCTGTACCTATACACAATCTGTTTAGCTGTGGGCTGCCCAAAGAAACTGTAATTGGCCATTGATATTACTCCTGGAGAGTCCGGGTGCTGGGGGAGACTGTGGGGCTCGCCCTTTGATCCCAGCGGCGGCGCTCGGTGGTGGCCTAGTTACTTAGGGCAATTATTCAAGGAAGATCATGTATTGGAACTTAGATCCTGTAGAGTCCCACGAGGTTAACCCTCAGCTTGAACACACCTTTGGAGAAATTGGGTGCTGCTGGGAGACTGCAGGGGTCTCCCCTTTGATCCCAGCAGCGGTACTCGTGGAAGACTGGGTTTCAGAGCCTAGTCGCTGAAGTGCGTGTGTTACAAAAATAATCCTCGCTTGGAATACATAGTTGGTATATTCGAATCCCTTCCAGCATGCAGAGAGGTATAAAAGGTATGGTCCACATCCCTGAAGAATTGGAGGGCAGTCACCCGACATCCCCGGTTTCTAAACAGACAAAAGGAGGGGATAAGGGGCCAGAAGAGGTGCCAGCAGAGGTGTAGTCTGAGGCACCAATAATGCTAGTTATGAGGGGACCCATATTGCAGCATCACTGCCCCATAGACATCAGGGTAAAAATAGGCTGCCTGACGGCCTCCCCTGACACCATACTACAAAAGGCCTTGGAACGAGGGCCTGTCAATGATGCATTGCCAGATAGTGATACACAGGAATCTCCCACTATTAATTCCCTGCAGAAGAAGATCACTGTGAGGCCTTCGGACCCCGTAGGAGACCCAAATCTATTAGGTACACACAGTAGGGGGAGGACGACTGTGTAACTCCCATTGAGGACTTAATATCTTTGCCCATGAAGTAAAAACCTATGGTTTATAGATTTGGGAATTCCATCTTTCTCGCGACCTGCAATGACAAAAACACTGTGGAAGCTGCCTTCCCTCACATTAGAATTTCTACTCTACAAACAGAGATTCAGAGGTGCTGCCTTAGGGCCGAAATTTGGACTAACAGCTGCGGCGGCCATGTGTGGGAGAGGAGCTGACTGGCGGCGCCAAAGCGTACTGGGCCGGCTGGAGAGGGACAGCACTGTCTCCCCCGGTCGGGCGGCAGAGAACGCAGGAGGGATCCCTCTCAATGCAACCCCCGTGGCGCCACACGAGCGCAGCTGAGTGGCAACAGCGCCATGGGGAAGGAGGCGCAAACTGTGGGAGATTGTGCGGCCGAAGAGGACCCTGCCCCGGCGAGGGCTTCTGAAGCGGCGGACCCACCGATCCCTTCTGGCCCGGCTTGCGTCAGGGGCTGTGGCGTGGCACCAGAGAAGGAGGGGACACAACCGGATTGCTGTGGTGGAGCCGGGGGTCACTGAGCCGGACTTCTGCGACCCTCGGGTGACAGCCCAGGTGGGCCTGCCGGGCTGTCTTTGAGCGAAGGAGGCTCGGCAGGAGCAGAGACCCCGGCGGATCCTGACCGGCCGGTTGGACTCCCTGGGGCTGGGACGTGGCCCGTCATGGGCATCCTCACAGGCATCCAGACAACCCCTCCAGCCTGCCCTGACAGACGGCGCGTGTTGCGATGCCTGGACCTCCACAGAATTAAGAGAGTTACACGTAGGCGGGGGCGATCTCCTGGAACATCCTGCCCCTACCAGGGTTCCTCCGCGGAGGTGTGGCGGGACGGAGGTGAGGACCCAGTTGGACCCCCAATCGGCCGCTGGCATCCAGGCCGCTTTTTTCTTTCGATCCGGTGGATCGCGCTGGCTGCCATAATACCTGCACAGTGCGGACACTAGACAGAGGGTGCTGGGAGACCTCTCGGACAGGCCAGTGGTTACTTGAGACACACAAAGACACTGAAGCAGCTGAGGAGCAAGGCAGACGCAGCGCACAAGTAAGGGGGGTACCTGGGATTTGGGGCGGGCATGGCCCTGACATATCGCCTGCATAAACAGGGCTGGGGGGGGACCTAGCCGGAAAGTCCGGGACCCGGTGGGCCATGGGGCAGACAGGAAGAGGCCCACATAATCTAAGGACCCGCGGAGGACACACAGGACTGAGGACCTCCTTCCCCACGGGAATTTAAAATGGCCTGAGATATCAAGAGTGCACCTCCTCCCCTCCTCCTCCGCCAGGTGATCCCCAACACACCACCACTGCAAGGGGGCCCCCCTCCCCTGTGCCTGCCGTGTGCGCTGTGTGCGAGCGGCTGGGCGCTCGGGTCGAGGGGTGCCCCGCAGACGCGCCCAATGGCGATGGAGAGAGGACCGGAGCCCCCCCACACCGGCTACAACTGCAGGGGTTTTCCACAAGACGCGGCGGGGGAAATCATCGACCCATTGGGACGCACTGCCCATCCCCCACATAAGCCTGCAACCCGACCTAACAACTGGGCCCTGCATAAGCCCGCAAACTCGACCTAATAACTGGGGCGCCACAGGACAGCCTGAACCTCCGCATGCGTGAGCGAGTGGGTGGGTGCCCGGATTGAGGGAAGCCCCGCCAACTGACATCGGGGGACATTGGGGGAATGAGCCTGGGGACCAGACACACCCGCAGACAATAATACAGGGGACGACAGCACATCAAGACAGCGACCACCCCTGCTGGCATAGAACTGGAGGCACACGTTACGCAGACCTGGGGTCTGAAAGAAACCTGCTCCGGAACCACTGAGAAAACCCCCCCTCCCAACTGGGGATCTAAGACATAAAACCCTACAGCATTGCAAACAATCCACAGGTGGAAATACCAGCACATGGGGAAACCCTTTAGACACGGGGGAGAACCAGCGACCACATTGCAGTGAAGACCTGAGACATAACGGCTCACGACTCAGGGGACAACCCGGAGTGAGAAACAACAAAGGTACTAAACATGGGGAAAGACCTACCCCGCAGAGGGGCAACGCAGAACAAAATGGACAAATACACAACTTGCACCCCAGCAAGGCTCCCCGGACCGACAAACGAGGGGGAGGAGGATGATAGGGGTGGCGACACCGGCCTAGCACTGTCACTTACGGATATTATGGCAGCGATCAATAACTCCCGGACCTCGGTAGAGGCAAAAATTGACAGCTTGACCTCTGAGGTGTCATTCCTGAGATAGGACCTGAGGAACCTAACCTCCAGGGTAGGAGATGCAGAACAAAGAATATCTGAATCGAAGGACATGGTTAAGAATCGAGGTGACCGTCTGGAACAAGTGGAACGGAAAATCACCCTCATGGAACACAGAACCGAGGACAGCGAGGGAAGATCCCGCCGCAACAACCTTCGCATTCTCGGCCTGCCCGAGAAAGAAGAGGGACCCTCTATGGAACTCTTCCTGGAAGACTGGTTAGCAGACCTGATGGCCCCTAAAAAACTCTCAAAATTCTTTTTTATTGAAAGAGCGCACAGGGTCCCGACAGGCAGACCGGCTCCTGGGGCCCCCCGCGCACAGTGATTGCCAGGCTCATGAACTATAGAGATCGAGGCACGCTCCTCCAGATGGCGAGGGCAACGGCCCCAATCACCTACAATGGCAACCGGATCGGCTTCTTCCCAGACTACACAAGGGAAGTCCAGAAGTCAATCATATGACTCCATTAAAAAGAAGCTGACGTCCCTGAACATTAAATATGCACTATTCTTCCCGGCAACCTTCAAAGTGTACCACAAAGGGGTGGTCCAGGTGTTCCACAACCCCTGGGAAACCTGGGACTGGCTCGAAACGCAGGTTCTCTTGGATCCACATCCCGCCAGCCCGAGAAGAGACATACCTCGCGGGAACGTTAGAGGCACCCGCCAACCCCCTGAGCAGTCGACATCACCAAGGGGGACGGACGAGATGCACGGGACAACGGCTAAAAATGGGCCCACATGAGAACCCAGCTATACAAAACAAGGCCCACAGGAATCAAGGAGAAACTTTGAAGCCGGGCGGCCCGGGCGGAGAGGAGCCGAAAGGAGCGCGCCCCCCCTCTACCTAAGGGCAGAGGAGCTACAAGTTGTATGAGTTGGGGCATTTGGTCCTTCTGACCACCCACACAATTTAGTTTATGGTTCGTTTGGTTTGGGCGGCAGGTACTTCTGGTTGCGGGGAAGTGCAAGGAGGGGGGAGTTTAGGAGTTCTAGTTACTAAAGGAAACGGCTCAAAGACAATAAACGCACCACAGACCAGTGATACGCCAAACCGGAGCTATCCCCGCTGTAGAAGCAAAGGGAATAGGTATGCCACTCCTGGGGACCCATGCAGGTCAGCTTACACTCAAACTGAGCCGACCTTAAGTTCATTGTTAAAAGTTTCAGGGTTTGCATGTGAAGCACACCATAATGAAAATACAGCGAGAGTGAACATGAAGGGGCACCAGAGCCCAGAACAGACCAAAATACCGCAAGTGATAGAAACATGGAAGGGGCATCACATCCTTTAGCACCATCACACAGGAGGACACACGCCTATGCAGCACAAACGAGGCAGATCTCCCTACTGACCTGGAATGTGAACGGCTTGGGGACGGGTATAAAACGGAAATTGGTACTCCAATACCTTAACAGGCACTCCCCGGATGTCGCATTCATCACCAAAACCCACCTAATAGTAACCACCAGCGGCTTTTTCAGGAAATCCAACTACCCACACACATACCTAGCAGGGTTCTCCAGAGGCTCGAGGGGAGTTATGATCCTCCTACATAAGCGGGTCCCATTTAAAACCAATAAAGTCATATCAGACCCTCAGGGCAGGTTCGTGATGGTACTTGGAGAGATGTGGGGGGAGACCTGGGGCCTCATTGCAGTATATGCACCCCCCATGCTGACGGCGGAACTCCTCACTGAGCTCCAACCCATTATGCTTGAGGAACAGGCGGATTCGTGGGCAATCAGGGGAGACTTTAATGAGGTCATGGACATAGGGCAGGATAGAATGCACAGGAGCAACAGGACCGCAGACACCCCGACCAAGCTGCACACCTTCGCGGACACAATGGGTCTATCTGACACGTGGAGGACAATACACACATCAGAGAAGGGCTACTTGTTCTATTCTAACACGCACAGAACCCTTTCCAGACTGGACTATATATTCAGCCCAAGGAACATGACCCACCGACTAATAGCCACTGAATTCCTGGCAAGAGAGATCTCGGATCACTCCCCCCTACTGATCAAACTCAAAGGGAAACAACACAAGCAGGATCCCACCTGGCGTCTAAGTGCCTACTATCTGGGAATACCGGAAATAATGGAAGGGCTCACTAATAAAACGTCAGAATACTTCGACCTAAATGAAGAAGTGGTTGCCGGCCCAACCGTGCAGTGGGAAGCATCCAAAACTGTCCTGCGAGGGGAGGCAATTTCCCTGGTAGCTGCCCACAGAAAATGCCACAATGAGGCAATTACAGAAGCAGAAACCCAAGTAACCGGCGGGAGGAACAACTGTTGGAAGCGGGAACCCGTGAGGCACGGGACACCCTAACGACAGTTCAGGCAATCCTGAAGGACAGGGCCCTAGACAACGCCTGAACCGCCCAATGGCAAACCCGAAGCCAGATATATGAGAGGGGGGACAAGACTGGCAAGACCCTGGCCTGGCTAGAATGACAAGAACAGAGTAAAGGGCAAGTGCGGACCATACAAACCCAAGAAGCGGAAATCCTAACGGGCGATTCCGAGATCGCAGAGGCCTTCGCCAATTACTATGAAAAATTATACTCCCCACCAACAGAGGATCCCACGCCAAGCTCCCCACACTTTCTTGAACTGATGAAGATCCCCCAACTCTCCAGATCACAAACAGAACAACTAGACACCAATATTACTGAAGAAGAAATCGGGGAAGCTCTATCACAGCTACAGACGGGGAAGACCCCTGGCCCTAACGGCTTCCCGGTAGAGATCTGGAAGCGATTAAGTAGAACAACGACGAAACATTTGCATAGTATGTTCCTCCACAGTAGGGAGCAGGGCTACCTCCCCCCGGACCTCAGGAAAACTAACATAGTAGTCATCCCCAAAGCAGGGAAACCCCCAGAGCGCTGTGCCTCGTACAGGCCTATATCATTAATTAACGGGGAAGGCAAAATACTAGGTAGAGTCCTGGCAAACAGGCTGCTCTGGGTGATCGGATCTCTGGTCCACCCGGACCAATGCAGTTTTATGCCGGACAAATCTACACAAATGTATCTCCACAGGATCCGGGTGGCCTTGGACCGAGCGGCCGAGATCCCAGACCTGCAGGCCCTCCATGCTGTGGATTTTGAAAAGGCCTTCGATTCAGTGGGGTGGGAGGCCCTGTGGGACATAATGCAACGCATGAGATTTGGGCACTACTTCATGTCATGGACTAAACTTCTATACGCCCTCCCCGTAGCATCTGTGCGGTTCAACAGGAAATCATCCAGGACATTCCCGCTGGGCCGAGGGACCAGACAGGGCTGCCGCTTCTCACCTCTACTATTCCTTCTCGCCATCGAGCCCCTGGCAATTAGACTACGCACAGATACATGATGGAAGGGGTTCGCCTGGCCTACGGGGGTGAGGAATGCGTCTCACTATACACGGATGATCTCTTGATCTACCTGAGCAAGCCAGCAATCTCCTGTCTGATGGTAACTAGGACCGTGGAGGAGTACCAACATTTCATGGGCCTTCGGGTAAACACACAGAAATTGATATACTTCCCTGTCCAAGGGGGAGAAGAAGCAATCCCAGGTCCCTGCACGTACTCCATCTCGATACTAGGCTTCACCTATCTGGGCATACGGATAACCATTACACCAGGCAACTTCCTCAAACTGAACCTACGCCCAATAGTGGAAAGATTCGAAAACGACGTCTCTCACTGGCAAACTCTTCCTCTCTCATTACTGGGCAGGGCCGCACTATTTAAGATGTTGGCACTCCCGAGATTTCTATACCTCCTCCAGAACGCCCCACTCCCAATCCCGGCAACCACATTCACAGATATCCACAAGTCCCTACGCACGCTGCTATGGGGCGGGAAACAGGCCCGCATTGCCCTCAAAACACTCCGCCGATCGGTGTGGGGGGGAAGCATAGGACTGCCCGGTATCCGCATATACTACTGGGCTGCACAAGCAGGGGTGGCAAACGACTGGCTGCATGGGGACCCAACGCTCCCACACATCTGGGTCGAAATGATGGACACCGGCCTCCCGCCTTCCCTACAAATACTCTACGACGACAAGGAAAACCTGAAAGGGGTCCCCAGGAGGTCCCTGCACACCCGTTAGATTTGGAAGGAAATACATAGACACATTGGCTGGGAGTGAAAACCAACCCTGATCCAGCCCCTGTGGCACAACGCACACCTCCCCGAAATCCAGCGAATGGGCCACTTTGACACTTGGGAGAGAAGAGGGATATCCACACTGGCAGACATTGTCCATGAGGGTCGGCTGAGAGACTTTGATGCGCTGAATACAACACACGGACTAAGGCCTATGGACCGCTTTAGATATCTCCAACTCACACATGCTATCAATACCCAATTCCAGAACCTTACCGACATACCTGCGTGCTCCCCCTAGAGACAAACACCCTCCCACACCGGATTCCCTCCAAGGTTACTTCCACCCTCTACCAGGTGATCAACTCCTTCGGCTCTGGGGAACTCACACACCTCAGAGGAAAATGGGAGCAAGACCTGGGGACACTGGAAGCAGAAGAATGGGTGGAGGCATTAATGTCCCCACGCGAGATTGGAATTGACGCAAAAGTCAGATTAATACAACTCCGAATCCTACATAGATCATACTACTCTAGAACACAAACATCCAGATGGGGGGGGGAATGCTTCACTCTAAATAATCTGGGCAGGAATACGGAACAGATTATTGGTATCTTGCACAGTATAATATATCCCATCATCCAAGACAAAAATAAAAGAAGAGCTGAAATAGAAATACAGACAGATGTAAGAATGACTGAACTACAAGGAAGAGAGTCAAGTGTTACTCTAGTCACACCGGAGAAAGATCGGGTGGCGAAGGGTGACAATCTGAGACAAAAGTCTGTCAGGGAGAGGAACCCACCAGCTGCACCCGTATTGGACTCCGCAAAGGTCCTACCACCGGTGAAACAAGATATCTCCTGGCTTGAAGGGGAATCCTCCGAAACAAAAGGAAGAGTCTTGGACTTACCTCCCATGGCTCAGTTAAAAAGAAAGGAGATTGGTCAATGGAGGGGGACAGGGACCTAACCCCTGAAGCCCCCAAGAAAGTATATGAAATATTTACTAAACTGGGCGAGGCTAGGTTAAAATCTCAATCACCCCTAACAAAAAGGGAGTTCTCCAAAGCAAACCTGATCAAGCAGAAGAAACAGAAAAAAGGTAATGCAACGTCCCCGACCCTAAACCAGCCTCTTAAAGAGCGGAGACCAATACATTTGATAAGAAACATAAGCCTTCCTGAGAGAGGTGAGACATTATTGCAAGTCAGCAATTCAGATTCACGGACCTCAACAACACAAAGCGAGGAGAACCAGGTAAGAGAACAGGATGGATGTCGGCCCAAATCTAATTATCCAATCGAGGAAACAAAGGAGGCTGATCAGACGAGCTCATTAACCTTTCTACTTATACTATCACAGACGGTAAAGACAGTAGGCTAGAGGGAGATCTGAGGAGACCTGAAACCCCTGGCCCGGAGGAATACGGGGAAGGCCCCGTATATTGGAAGAGACAACTGATGATGAAGGAGACATAATGCACGCCACTACAATAGGCAGGGAGGACAGATCCAGAAAAAGAAGAAAAATTGTCAAAATTCAAAGACAGCCGGATTCACCAGTTAAAACAAGAACACAGTCGCAGCCTGTGATGGATGAAGACTGGGACCACTGGAATGCGCAGTTCTATACCCTAAAACCAACAAGAGGATTAACAAATAAAAGTCGCCCCTTTCTGACCATGGAGCAGAAAAGAGTGAAGGCACAAAACCTGCTAAGAAAGGAAAATGAAAGGCCTCATCCATATGACATCAAAAGGCAGAAGACCCACATAGGTGGCCAAAATGGAAGCGATGATAAGGATAACAACACTCATCGTCTACTTCTGGAAATAATTCTACTGATAAATGATGACCTGATACTAATCAGGGCTAATATTCTTTGCCTGCTACACAGTATTTCAGTGTTTAAGGGAATAGAATAAAGATATTTTCATCTAATTGAGTTTTCAGAAGAGGCGAGACTGGATAAAGCTATAATCTATGTTTCTACTCAGAGGAAGAAAAATATGTTGTTGCAAGAAGGAAGGAGATTATTGATCATGGGCTTTGCATTGTCCAATTACGACGCTGAAGACAACGGTTAGAAAAATCCCAAAGAAAGATATATCGATTCTCCACGGGAGAGAAAGTCAAGTAGGTCAGAGAGAACCAGGTTGCTACCATCCAAATCCTATCAAAAGGGGAGTCAGAGACGTCAAGACCAATGAACCCCGGATAGAATTGAAAAAAAATGGAATTATCAAATTACTGTGGAGAACCTGCAACGTCTCAAGCAGAGAGATCAGTTTAAGGATGACACGACAACTGGATGTAAGGCAGAACATTGGGCTTGGCTGGCAGGAGCTTTAGCCATGGAGAACTCTTCACAATAGCAACCAAAATCAGGGGCAGAGTCTCACTCAGAAGGTCTAAACCAAGATGTCTCCCTGGTCTCATGGAAAAAGAGAGGTAGCTTTCACCTTTTTGGAGAGGGAGACCTAAAATTTGAAGGTCACAACATTATATGTCTGCAAGAGACATGGTTGCAGGATTTACCAATATTGGAGGGATAATCAGTTTATATAAACCCCACAACCAAGGGCTCGAGTGGCCGCCCGGCAGCGGGTCTACTACTTGCATTGAAAAATAACAGAAACTTCCATGTAATTGGGGAGAACTGCCCATCACCTCTGGTACAGGCGCTGTTAATCTGTACAGGACCTGCCGAACAAAAAGACTAGAGGACACTGCTCATCCTAAATTTATATTGGAACATTGCCTCGTCAACTGTGGAGGAATTTATAGGAGCAGTCCACGCTCTAATCGAGGAAGCTATGGAAACAAGGGACAATTTGGATATTCTAATCTGTGCAGACCTCAATATCCATTGCTTTGATGAAAGAGCGACATTGATAACAGAATCCTATGATAACGGATCCTCCCAAGTCATCAGAGGGCTTTCTTGGAGAGTCGAATTGGAGGAAAAAAATATTCATATTGTCAACGGCTACAATGAAGGGGACATACCGGCCCAAGTCACTTGGAGGAGAGGAAAGGAGGAAAAGATTCTCGATTGCATATTCACTTCAGCAATTATACATGCTAACTTGTGTAATTTGCAGATATGGGTGTTGAACTCTAGTGACCAGGGTATCTTGACTGTAACAATCAAGAGATGGGTGGGGGTGAAGTCAACAAACGGGCAGGATGATCTCCAAGTAGAGTCAGGACGTAACAGACTTTAAATTTGCAAGGCTTCAGTGGGAGAAATGGAGAAGGGTACACATCTTATAGCATTTAAGGAGATGGGGGAAGGGTCCCCCGTCCAGGTTTCGTAAAACATCACTCCTTTAACTGGGACGTAGCTTCAATAAAGAAAGAGCTGAAAATGAAAATCAGAGTCATCGTCAAAAAAGATCCTAAAGACACCTTCTCAGTAAAAAATTCTTAACAGCAATATAAAAACTGGCTTAGAGGACATAAGTGGATATCCCACCAAGGAGGTGCGGAAATCATGTTGCTCATAGTGTCAACAAAAAATACTTTTGAAATGTGGAGGGTGCTCAATAATTCAACTGCCCCACTGGCGTCCTTGATCTCCAATGCAGTGTCGCCTGAGATTTGGTGGAATCACTTCAGTGCCTATTTGCTTCCGAAAATGACATGAAGGAGGAAGAAGGAATGACGGAAAGCGTATGTCTTTTCCAACAGAGAGGTGCGATATTGAGAATCTTATTAAAACAACAAGTAAATCAAGGGCGGCAGGGCCATATGGTATCACAAAATATATACTAAAGAAATATCTGGAAAAATTGTCCAGTTTGATATACGACTGTTCATGAAAATCAAGAAAACAAAGATTATTCCTGATTCATGGCGCTCTTCCGTCATTATTCCCATATTCAAGAAGGGCGATAGGTCTAATCCAGGTAATTACTGGCCTATCGCCCTTCTGGATGTTATGGGTAAGATTTCTGGAGCTTTAATATTGAGGGCCTTCTCAGATTGGAGTCAGAAGACGAGAATATACGGTAAACGGAAGGCGGGATTCGTTAAAGGCATAGGGACAACCCTAAATCTCTTCTTAATCAATCTGATAAAAATCAAGAGTGAAGCAAAAAGACAAGGGCAAAATATACTTAGCCTCAATTGATCTTGCCCAGGCGTTTGACACTATTGAGAGACCAAAGCTTTGGAAGAAGTTAAGGGATTGGGACTGCCCCTCTGACATCAGAGAAACACTGACTGTGCTGTATTCGAACACTAGGCTACAGGTCATGCTGGATAAAACTGGCCACCTGGCAGATCCTATAAAAACATCAAAAGGGCTGAAACAGGGGTGCACGCTAGCTCCGGCTATGTTTAATCAATTTATCTTTAACAGTTCTACTGCATTTGATGACATTAGATGCTTCCCCCCAAGGATTACGGGGGAGTCGTTATGCCGCTTGCTTCATGCGGATGATGTAATCCTCCTGGATCAGACACAAATGGGGCTGCAAAGACAGTTGAACACCTTGGCCGTTTATATCGATGCAAACGGCCTAAAAGTAAATGTTGCAAAATCGAGAATTCTGACCCTGGGGGCAGAATTAGTCGGAAGATCTCCACTAAAGCATTGTGGTACCAAAAGGGGCAAACAATATTGCATTTCCCACTATCACCTATCTAGGGATGTGTGTAAACAACAGTGCAGTGGATGCGCAAAGAGAAGTCGTTTAAGAAGTAAGACTAAAAACTTGGCCTCTCAAGCACGTCTAATTTAATCGAAACCCTGGAAGCTCTCCCTAATGCCAGTGATCGATTTTAGAATGAAGTTGGGCCCGATCCTGACTTATGGAGCAGAGGCTTCGTTTACCCTCTCAGCATCGGTATCGCCCAAACTGGAGGGCATATTTTGGAGATCGTTTTTGTCATGGCCATCATGTTTACCCATCCAGTTAATAAGAGAAGAGTTGGGCTTGACTTCATTATTTTCAATTACCTTGTGGAAAACTCTAGCATTCTATCGCAAGTGCTTGTTGGGAACCCCAGACGGTGGCCTCAAAGTGTTGAATAAAGCGTTACAGCACACTACTGAAGTGGTCCTTATGGCATGGAAAAAATCTTGCCTTGTGATTCTGCAGGACCTACGTACAACTGAAGACACCTTAATGAGGAACCCGGGAAAACTGAAAGGGAAAAGGTGAGAAAAATGAAATTTTAAGGATGTCACGGGTTGGAACACAAATCTAGAGGAAACCATTAAGATGTCTGGAAAAATGACCTAGTAGAGTCATCAGATGCCAATTTATTTGTTTCCGCTTGAATCTGATGCCCACCCGAGAAATTACAGAAGCGAGAAAAGCGAAAAATGGCAGAAATTACAAATGTAGACTGTGTAAAGATCAGCGGGAAAAATTGTTCCATCTGACATTAATGTGCCCAGTGTTGAAACTGTATAGTATAGAGTTTATCTCTGCTACAAGGAGTTTCCTACCACAAAAGTGTTAATTGTGGGGGCCATGACCCCCTGTGAAGTTGCTTAGAAATGTTATTACTTTTTCTTAAGCCTTGTGTTTTACATTGGTTTGACAAATAGCAGTAAGGTGTAACTTTTAAACCAAATTGCTAATAAAAATATAAATAGAAAAATTATGCACACCAATTCCATGTAGGAGAATGCCAGCCCCAGAGGGCAAGCTTTTTGGTCTAAATGTCCAAAACGTTTTGTAGATTCCTGGGAGCTATGAATCAAATTTAATTGGGCGAATTATTTATCCAAAGACGTTTGCTCAGGCCTACGATCAGAAAAGTAAAAGCAAGAGTGATATCCTCCAATGAAGTAAGTAAACTCGCTGTCAACCTCCCTGTGAGTAAATATATACAAGACAACTGAACTGTTAATGTCACTTTTATACACCAACTGGGTTATTCCGTAGTAGTTACAAAAGGTTTGAAAGGCCGGATGTGTCACCTCGTGTTTATGGTTCAATCTTGGTTCTTCAAGCTCTGAAATACCTCTGCTACAGAGATGAGCGTTTCTAAATGATATATTTGCATGTATTTTCAGTGTTTAATGTGTAAAAATAAATATATAAATAAATAAGTGCTGGGACTCAAAAGATTTATTATAAGACTACCACCCCCTATCAGAGAATGTGCCGCAAAAGCATCCAGTATTAGTGCTGCACTGCCCTCTTACACCACTGGTGCTGTCCATTACACTTGTTGTTGCAGAATCTTTAGTCCAAATACAAAATGCACTATTCTACATACACTTTTTTGCTAAATATAAAAAAACTAATTTAAGCAAAGACAAGAAAATGTATTCAAAAACATGATTTCAAACCATTCCGGCCACATTAATGCATAACATTTATTACTCATGCAAAAAAACAAAGGCAATCAAGAACAACATATGTAAATTATTCAGTTATTGATAACCAATTATGCACATGGTTATAAAATCAAACTCAGCCTTCTTAACTTATTAGACAATTTAAAACAATCAAATGAAAAGATAGTGGCCAGACATGGCTTTTAAAGTGACCAGACATAAGGCTTCATCACGAGTTGGGCAGTATCCCAGCAGTAGATGCTCTCGGATACCGCCCAATGCTATTAGCGTTACCGCAACTCAGTCCGGCGCAATTTGTGCAGGATCCAGAGATGCAGTGGTGCTGTTAATCCCCATTTATTCTGAGTCTAATAGGACTCTACGGGGCTTTTAGGTCCTATTATCGCTAGCAGTAATAGCGCCGGTGGTAATAGTGCCGAAAATTGAGGTTTTTACCTCAGCAAAAAGCTGGAGGTAAACCTCTCACTTGCCACCCAAACTCAGGATTGGTCGGAGTGGTAATGCGGTGGTAGTAGCATTACCACCGCATTTTTACCACTCTGACCAACCCTTGATGAGGTATAGTTTTTAAAGTGACCAACATGTTTCAACGTCTTGCAGCTACATTATTTAATTGGCGCCACCCTCCTCAAGATCCTTACAATATTCAAGGTACTCACATCACTGAATTATACTTATATAGAACAGTGTGACCAACTAGCACTCGCCCCTTCTCCATATATAGCTTATTATCGTTCTTTAATCAGGAACATATTGTGTACGATTCGCATTTGTTACCATCAAATTTAAAGTAACAGTGTGCACAGCCGTCATCGGTAAATTGGCCGTGGTGGTACAATAAACAGTCTGTAATGGTGAAAAATGTGCAGGAGTATTTTTATCACGTTACTGCTACACAACAGAGAAATTCCACAGTGGTACCTGTTGGCAATTGTAGATAGGGGCTGAAAAAGGTTGACCTGTGGTATGCTGATAATAACGCATCTCCATGCTATATTAAGAGGAACACTCTAAAAGAAAGGACAGTGTAGTTGAATCTCTCCTTTGACCACCACATCTCCCTTACATCCCATGCCTCTCGATTTCATCTCTACATCATTTGCAAAGTCCGCCCTTTTCTCACTTTCCACGCTACAAAACTCCTCGTCTCCGCACTTGTCTTCTCCCGACTATTCTACTGTTGTGTTCTGTTCTTTGGTCTTCCCCACTCACGCCTTGCTCCTCTTAAATCTATCTATCATTCTTCAATTCGCTCACTCTGTCTTCTCTCCTACCATGCCCCAATTTCTCCTTCCCTAGCCTCTCTTGGCTGGTTGCCCTTCTATTCTTAAATACAACTTTCTCTGTCTTGTGTTCAAATGTCTCTATGGCCTTGCTCCTGACTACCTTGCATCTCTCTCCTTTCTTTTTACTCTCCATCTCGCTCCCCCCGCTCTGCTAATATTTTTAGACTCAATGTCCCACGTCCCTCTTGTGCCCAATCCCATTTTCGTTCGTTCCAGCTCCTAGCCCCTCTTCACTGGAACATGCTTCCTCTGTCTCTTCGCTCCATTACTTCCAATCCTCTGTTCCGTTCCTCTCTAAAACCCACCTGCTACAGTCCTCTAATTGATTTAATCTGCCTTGAACACTGATTCATTTACTCTTATGAACGCTAATTGATTGTTACTGTTTATAAACACTGATTGACTGATTCCTCCAAGGAATGCTAATTGATTGTTACTATTTATGAACACAGTTTGAATGTTACTGTTTATGAACGCTGATGTGCATTCTGATTCACTATATTGTTGACTGTCCTATGTAAAGCCCTTTGGACAAAGGCGCTTTATAAAACACAATACAAATACAACATTTTAAAAAAAGATGGTATCCAAGAAAGAAGGCTATAATCAAAAAGCAGTATTTTTAGCCATATCTCGTTTAGCCACCTGCTGTTTTTTAAACTTGTTTCCCAAGAAGAACATCAGTAAACAGCAACATTTGCAAAACATTCCGAAAGAATGACCCCAAATCAATCCATTCAATGAGGCCTCCCTGATTTCCTGAAAAGGTGGAATATCATCCTAATATGAAGAGTTGGCGTCCTGCCACATTATTTTTCATGAAAACATTTGTAATAAAATTAGTGCACAGTATCCAGCAGGTCTACACCACTTGTTCGTCGAGGATTTATCATAGGCATTTTAGTGTTGCGCATTTGCTGTGGGTCGTTATCTTCGTGGTTACAGCCATTGTAACAGAGCTGCGTACGACTACAGCCTGAATTTAAACCACCCAACCAGCACCCAAATCCTTCTATAATACGTATTGCAGGTGCCATCTTGAAGTACAAAATGGCTGCTGGATGTTCCGGAAGGGCCTCATTGTTTAAGCAGTATCTTGAGGTAGAAAGATACAGTGGCGCCTCGAGACATTTTTGATAGGGGTTGCCTGATGAGGCCACAGGAAATTTTGACACAGGGAGCCACACAAGGGCGGATCCAGCCTCAACATTTTGGCGGGCTGGATGGCAGTTTTGGAAACTGTTTGTGAGACGGGACAGTAAACCTATTGCGCTACTGAACCCCCCTCGTCGTAACTCCCCCTCCCCAAGCCCATGAGGCTGAGTAGGTAACACGCCATCCTTTGGCCCATTAGATCCATCTTTCACTCCAACTCACTAGAGGCGCAGACATTATTCTGTAACAAGTGGGGCCTGGAGATAATGTAGTAGGGCCACATTAAGAAGAGCCTGCGGAAGAAAGGGCACTTGTTCTACCCACAGCCAAATTCATAGGAGTGACAGAGAGTAGTGAGGGAGGGCGAACTAATCAAGGGGGTTTATCCCCTTGAGAAAAGGATTTAAATAATGGGTTCAAATAGTGCATTTTGCAGTAAACTTTGTGATAAATTAGGTAAAAAGCCACACAGTTTACAATCGGTTTTGTAGGGTAAGACATACAAAGTACGTTAGATGCCAAGCCACCAACAATGCACAGGAGCATTTTCAAACACATTTTCATAATGCCTTTGCCCGCTATATGCCATTACTCTGCAAGTGTAAAAAAGCATTTTCATATTGATTTTGCTCACACATGTCCATTCTGGTCCACCTATATATGCCACTATTCCCATATAGGAAAATACTCATGTTTGCTTTGTCCATAATGCCAGTAACAATACTATAACAAAGTATGTTTATGCTAGCTCTCCCAATACATGCCAGTACCCCCATATAAGAACATACTCCTGTTGGCTTTGCCTTAATGCCAGTGAAAAAAAGCCATGCCACAGTAAGAAAATATATTATTGCTGGCTACACAAAATCCCCCACTCCACATATAAGAACACTCATCATGTTGTATTTGCTCCCTAACAGCAGTAAAAAATGCCATGCCACAGTAAAAAAAATATAGCCTTTCAGGCGGCACTAATGCCCACACCCCAATGTAAGAATACTTATATTGCCTTTGGCCTTAACACCAGTAATAAACTACAATGCCACAGAAAGAAAATATGCTCTTGCTGGCTAGCCGTTAGGATAGCTCAGCATGCTGAGCGCATGCTTTTATAATCCGAGTGTGATTCGCAGGTTCAAATCCTGGCAAGGCCAGCTCTGCCTTTCATACTTCAAAGTGACCTCCGTGATCTCTACCCTCCTCTACAGATCTTGTACTATTATGTTGCTTTTGCACCTTGTTACCTCTCTCTTACTCTGTACTGTTTTCCCTGCTCACCAAGTTGTACCACCGCCGTGATACGGGTTTGGCCAATGTCAATAAATGCAATTAATAAAGCTCATTAAATGAGTGCAAACTTCGGCTGGGTGATACATTTGATGTAAATATGTTCTCTGTACATCACTTTGGCGAAAGCGCTATATAAATAGCATATCATCACACAAATCCGCCCCATATAAGAACACTTATGTTGCATGAATCATGTTATATTCCCCCATGTAAGAATATGTATGTTGCCTTTGACCTTAAACACCAGCAAAATAAGGAAACATGCGCTCCCCATGTAAGAACACTCATCATGTTGCCTTTGACCTTGAGTACAAAATTCCATGCCACGGTAAGACCCAGTCAGGCCAGCCCCACTTTAGTATTCATTTGTTGTTGCTCTTAGCACCTCTTATTTGCCCCCTTCTTCCCCTGTTCTTGTCCCTTTTTGCCCCAGGACCCTTTAGCCAATTGTGTTGCTCCAGTACTGTTTATCCCCTTTTCTTTCTCCCGTTAGCCCCTTTTCTCACCCCAGTAGCTTTGATTACGCCCAAATCTCTTTAGCCTCTTTTATTGCCCCAATCCCTTTCCTTGCTCAAAGTGCCTTTGTTGATCCTGACACCGGCCCCCTTATTTTGAGCACCCTTTTGCCAGGCTCGGCTCATTGGGCCCAAGAGCGAGGCCAGACCCTCCAGGCTCGGCCCTGGCTCAACACTTCCCGTTACATTTTTGGCTCCCCCAGGTCTACACCCATCATGGAATCACGTCACTCGCCCACCAATCCCCTTCACTACCCAATGGCACCAATCCCCACGCCCCACCCTCGCCGAAAATAAAATCTGCAGTTTCACCCGCACAGTGGACTCAAATGTTGAGAGGTATGCAAGTGTACGTTCTCAACACTGAACATTTCCGAACCAAATATGCAATTTGGAAATGTGAATTAATCCTAATATTTCTATGTTCATATAATGACTGCATTCTACAGCAACAACTGCCTGATTTAACTGAAAATACTAATAGAGCAACAGGTTGAATTCTACTCCACAGCGTTGCATTTGTCTTACTGTGCAGTATTTTAAATAACCTAACACACATCAACGAAACATAGCATGATGCATATGTTGTTCAGAAAGACGAATAGAGCGATCAGATATGACGGTCCTCATCTTCTGTGGGACAGCTCCGAAAAAGTACATCACACAAAAAAACTTTTTCATGAATGTCTACCATTGTATTGTCTCCACACACTGGCAGCTATGATACAGACTTCAATGCCTGCCCGGGTATTTTGGAGACCTATGCCCCCCCCCCCCCAGCTCCCACTAACCTCCCTCCATTGTTCTGTCAGTTTGGGGTCTCGTTGTGTGAATCACGAGGCTATGACGAGCTGCGGAGCTCCTTTAGATTTCCTGCATGGGGGTTCGGTTGATTAATCTATTTCACTTGCCCCTTGTTATTGCCGATGATTTCGAATGAACATGCCAGTACCTAGAACACAGTGTCCACAGCAGAGGTTGTTTGCTGCTGCCTGCCTGCAGTAAATCTCCATTTAGATAATGCTGGATAAAGGAATACCTGATAGATCTGTGCAATAATCTAATCACATTTCTCTCTGATCACAGCACATTTTCATCTCTTTGATGCCCACTTCAGAAAATCCTCAACCAAAATGTTGTGGCATAGCCGTACATGCAGCCAGCATGAGGAGGAAACCCGGAAATAAACACTGCCTGGAAGCGCACCAAAGCAGTCCAGGCTCAGGATATGTTTATTTTCCTGCCCGTCCGGCCCTGCCTCCAGACCATCGCGTGCCCCTGCAGCAACACATTTTTTTTTTTGCTTGCTATTTCGCAGGGTGGCCAATGGGGGGGGGAAGCTTTTTTAGAAGGGTTGGTGAGGCCCTCCCTGGCTGCACCTTGGCAGCGACCCTGGAAAGACCTGAGCGCAGGCCAAATTGATTGACTTGTAGTCTCTCTTTCAGAACGGTTTGCAAATTTGCCATCTACTGATTTAATTCTTAGGAAAAAAATGTGCACGCAGGCAGCAAGTATGTATATATTATAAGTCCCTTGCATAGGGACAGTTAATGACGGTGGTCTACCGAGTGGCAAGATTGTTTGAGGTAAATGCATTAATATATGTAAAGGGAAATATGCGTGTACACAAAATAATTAAAATATGCACAAGAAAATGCATTTCTATAAAGAAAATGAAAACTGATGAACAAGGGAAACACAATGTAGACAAACCCCACTAGAATGGCGACGCAGTACGCATTGTTAAAAATATTTCCAGGTTTACCCATATCTCTAAACACTGTCTTCACTGGCTCCCCATCAAGGAGAGAATCCTGTTCAAGAAGGGAACCTTGGTGCACAAATGCTATTTTGGTCAAGCCCTCACTGACTTGAACCCCTCTATTCCACATTACTGTCCTACTAGAACCCTTCGCTCCTCTAACAAAAGGCATGTTATCTTCCCAGAGCATAAACGCGCAAGCAGACTGGGAAGATCTTTCCCTGTTAAGGCAGTGACATTTTGGAACTCACTTGGGAATCGCCCTGCAGTCTGAAGCCGTCCTTGCTACATTCAGGAAATCTCTGAAAACTCAACCATTGGAATGAATTCTTCCAGCATAATCTAGTTGTCCTTGTGTCTTGTTGTCTTGATGGGTGTCCTTTTGTGTTTATGTTATGGCGCCCCATTGCCTGTGGGCTTTCGGCACCTAATAAATAAATAAATAAATACATTAAAAAAAAATAAAGGCCAGAACGACATTTCAGTAGTGAGCGTCATTGTAACAGCCGGAGGTTTCAGGGAGGATGATGATGATGGCGTGCCTCCACAAACATGGTGGCAGGGAAGCGGCCTAGGGGCTACTTGTGATCCCATTCCCGAGTTCTTCCCAAGAAAGAGTTAGCTCAGCCTGGCGTAGAGAGACCGGGAATGGGGGGAGGGGGGGCAGATACTCAATGGCAGAATGTACAATCCATGCACATCAACACTGGACCCCAGAAAGAACAAACGTGACACTTAAATAGAAATCAGCACAACATTAGTGACAGATTTGCATAAAACTGCACAGTGACAACACAGGAACAGGAGGGACTGGTTAGTATCTATGCAGGGCTACAAAACAGCAAGTGGTTTTCTCAATTTTAGTTTGCAATGTCTGCTTTACATCCGCAAAAATGAACACTTTTATTTGCAAACTTGCGCAGCACTGACGATTTTCATCATTTTTTCCCTTTCTCTTTTTATTTATGAATACTTTTTACAAGTATGACTGTTATCTAACACACCCTTCTGCAAAGTTTTGCTTTTCTTTATTCCAACCCATGCTGCTCCTGGGACTGCTATTCTGGGCTCTGTCTTTGCTCCAGACAAACTAGGAGCAAATCAAGCCAGTGCCTGGAGATTTGGAAAGCACGCATACACACTGAATCATCTGGTGATACAAGGTGTTGACAAACCTAGGGTGAATTTTAGCTTAAGATCCCTTTATAGGGACAAACAGTATTTTCCACCAATGTTACACTTTAGTTACAATCTACAGGACTCTTGCACTGGCCTCCCACCTGCCAAAACCTTGGGGCCAAGCTAACCCACAATCCTGTGCAGGAGCGGACAATAAAAATTAGGAGCTTCCGTTCAGCAAAGCGACCTTCAAACACACATTTATATGTGGAAAAAGGGGGGAAAGTAAGGGGAAGACCTACCCAGAAGGGCTTTATCGTATCGCGTTGATCACCGCAGAGGAGGGTGGACCGATGGATGGGACACAACAGCCCAAGGGTATCTTAGCGTGTGGATAATGGTGCCATGTGTCAGGTTTAGAATAGATACGTTTTAATGCGTTTAGGAAAGAGGCCTTTGTTTTTGCATAGGTCAATGGGGAAGTTGTTTCAAAGTTTTCGCTGTGATGACTGCGCCCGATCTACCATAGCCTTGGGATGTTTGGGAACGGGCAATGGACATGGTATGTTTATGTGGTGTTCTCTGTGGGCTATGAGGGTCGGTGCCAAGCGATGTTTTGAGTACAAGGAAGCATGTCTATAGAAGGCTTTGTGCACCATGGTAAGTAGTTTGAAAGAGATTCTGGATTTGATAGGATGCCAGCGAAGCAACTTTAAAGCTGGGGATATGTCAGCGTTTTTCAAAGGAAAAGGGACATTGGAGATGGGGAGGTAATCGGTGCAGATTTCTGGATCCAAGTTTGCCTTCTTCAAAAGTGGTGAGATCCAAGTTGCTTTGATATTTTCTATGAAAGAAGGAGGATCTGTCCACGGAATGGAGGATACTCACCAGCATAGATTACTGGACGCTGGGAGCAGCTTTCACATGGAGCAAGGTGCTCACATGAACTCACGTACCACAGCACCTACAGAGGTCCCTACAATGGCCGGATGTTAAGCAGCAAAGCAGCACACGGGCACATTCAGGGGCTGCCCGGGGGACGACCCAACAGCAGCAGGGGACAGGCATCAGACAGGTCTGACAGCACCACATAGGCTGGTGCAGAGTACCTCCAGAAGCTCTCCATGGAAAAGCACCCCAAGCCCAGGGACTCAGGGCTAAACATTGCCAAAGGTAAAGACCAATGGGATGAAGTCGTGGGGGGCCACTGAGACAGTACCACTTTCTTTAAAGATTTAGCAAAAGCTGATCTAAGCATAATAACTTGTAAATACAGTGCCAGCAGAATGATACATATTAAAATAACATTCCTGATATTAAATGACACAATGAAATAGATAACTAACGAAATTAGACAACATTTTAAGTGTCCATAAATTAAATAAATAATGCAGGTTCCAGAAGGTGCCTAACTGATATCCCGCAGTTAGGCACATGTGGGCTGTCTCCTCCTGAGGAGGGGAAGATGGCATGGAACATTCCTCTACTATCGGGAGAGGAAGAGTTTAAGAAACACAAGGTTACATTTTCCATCGATAACAATTGATAAGTCTGGTAAACAGGATCTGGGAAATGGTTTGAGCATCAACGCTGGTGCAATGGAAACATGCAGCCCATTGAAATCAACGCAGTCCATTGAACAGAATAAAGGTTCATAAGAAATAATGATTGGGCCTCATTACGACCCTGGCGGTAGGGGATTAACGGTGCTGGTAGAGCTGCCGGCGCCGTTAACCCCCTACCGCCTCATTACGAGGTCTGCTCATGGGACCCGCTAAGGACGATGGTGAAACCAGGCGGGTCCCGAGAGCAGACCAGGATGGTAACAACGGGCCCGGCATTAACGGGCCCGTTGTTAGCATCCTCCCCATTCCCATTGTGCCCTATGGGGGCTCAAATGGGAATGGGGATTGTCCGGGTTCCCTGAATGGGGAAATACCGGGCCCTCCAAAGTCGGAATGGCCCGGTATTTCCCCATTCAGGAAACCCAGACCCGGTACCCAGTATGGGGGTAGCGATGCCGCTAAAAGTGGCATGGCTACCTCCATACTCAGAATGAGGCCCATTGTCTATAGAAATCATCATGTACTGTTCTTAGTACTGACCTCTTTTTGGGTGGGGCGCATTACGCGTAGAACTGTTGGTTCCAAAAAGTTACAGGATTGGTTATAAACTACTGGGTTGAAAGTCTGGGCAATTTAAGAACAGAAGTGCAATGTAAACCAAACCAGCCTGAAATCTAATCGTTTACTAGTAGATAACAGTGCCTGGAGCCAGCTATTCACATTGCAGTTTGGCATCAGGAACAGAAAGGTTGAGCAATTCCAAATGTGTATACTGATCACTTGTCGCTTCCCGCCGAAAGCATTTGTTTTGGTGATCCTGATCAAACGATATATAATGAAGGTTTTCTTTGGAGCAAATTGGTATATAATGTGCTGTGACGAGCTCAAATTTACACCAGCCACCATTTAAAAAGAGTATGACAGACACACAGAGTGAAAAACAAGCCAAAAAAGAAAAACCTAGCACAGGCCACATAACTTGTATGTGGAGTGTACAGTTCTTTGTTCCTAGCGAATAAAAATCGTTGTCAGCAAAGGCAAGCTTTTAAAAAATACAGTCATTGAAAAACTCTTTTATTCACCACCTCTTCGGGAGTTAAATTCCTTTTCCTTCAGAAAATATCAAAGATTTCTTTTCAAATGTAGGAATCTATGGAAAGTAGTATATTGTTATTTAACAGGGGGAATCAAAAGGGATTATTCTGAATGGTACACGTTGAATAGGTAGGTGTACTGTAAAAAGAATAGAGATTGACGCATGCAATCTGAGAATCTGGTGGGCAGACGAGGTCTACAATAAGTTTGAGATCCACATTTGCTACATCTTGCCATGTGACAGCAGGGAATTAGACCCCTCCCCTATTTTTACCCAGCTGGAATGATCAAATAACTCAAGTTTGAAAGAATGAGCATGAGCTCAGGGCCCTTTAGGAACGTGCGTGTAATGGATGGGATCACATAGAATAACTCCAGTCCAAATAACCGAACCAACTCAGGAAGATAGTTAAGTACTGTTTTATTAAAAAATGATCTAAAACGGGGAGTTACAACGAACATCAACGGACGGACGCTCGATTTCTCTCAGCAATCTTTTCACAAAACTAAGGTTATATAGGAAAAATACATCAGAGGTGACGTCATACAATGTGGCAAATAATGAAAAAACTAATGCGGATCGGACTAGGCCTAAGAGGAACATTCAAGTATACTATCTGTAGAAACTAGTATTGTAATTGGCTGCCCACTGTCAGGTGGACTATATGTGTCTACCTCTAAAACATGCCATCTTCAAAAACATTAAGTACACAGTTTCTTAGTGGTTTCTCAAACTATACAGTCCTTCGTTATATGGACCTCTAGAATTGGTTGGCACACTTGTACTATGTCTGGAAAATTCTGTTCACTTAGCAGCATGTTAGCCCAGACCCAGGTGCAAGGAGGTAGGCCTAACTCTACCTCCCCACTCAATTAGCCCAACATCTCTCATCATCCATGACTTCTGCCATGAAAATTGTCTTTTAACTTTCCAGAATAGATAGCTGACCTTGGCTGCTTCAATCTTGACTTCAGGCCAGACAGCTTCGCCATGCAGCTCCACGATTCAACGTATTCTTGCTGCAATACAGTTTTTCTCCTCCCTCTTCATGGGTCCTGGCTTAGTAAATTTGTGATACCGACGTACAGCTTCTGTACAATTGTGGCTTCACCTGCATTCTATTTACTACACATAGCCATCTTCTATAAGGACTTAGTCTACTTGCGTTTCAGCATCTGTACAATTGTTGAACGGTTGATTCTTTGCACGTATAACCTTCTTTTTCATATTTAAAAGTTCACTTGATTCTTTACGTTGTCATTAGTTTCTGTAGGATCCATACATCCTTTTCAGCCAGTATCCTGAGACGTTATTCATACCTTTTCCTGATGTCACGGGCTTCGTTTCTTTGCTCCTTCTCATATTCCTTCAGAGAGTTCCTCCCTCAAGTTGTCGTCCCTTCGGGGATACATTCAATAGGGTTGTCTCAATGGGTATCTTCCTTCGAACATACGTTGCTGTATTGGCGCAACTGCTGGTGTCAAACATTGCACAATCTCAGGCTTCTAACATATGGGAGATAGGGGGCGGGGGTTCCTGCAGAGGCATGCACCTGCTCCTTTACAAGCAGAATCAGGATTGTGAGTATATTTAACAGGGCTGCCATTCTGACCAGGTCAGGGGAAGGAGGGAGCCCGACCCTAACACCGCAGGATTCCAAGGTGAGTGAGGGCAGTCCCCCTCCAAGCCCCTCTGTACCTGATCTACCTGATCTGCTGGCAGCACCAATTCTGCAATGCAGAAGACAGGCAGCACCAGAGCCACAATGAGAGGCCAGGCCACACAAGCCATCCTGGCACAGTAGGGAGCCGCAGGACCATAAAGAGGAACCCTGTGTGCACAGTCCTTCCACATAAACCTCCACTAACCCACCCAGGACTGTTTTCATTTAACAAAGGCCTGCAGGAAGGCTGTATAAAAGAAAATGAATATAACCCACTAAATCACCAGGGATTCCTTTTAAGCAAAGGCTTGAAGGGAGGTCGTGTCCACGAAGCCACTTCCCCACTAGGGAACCACTTATTAAACAAAGCCCTACAAAAAGGCCCATAGTAATAATGAACAGCAATTCCTGATGGCCCATTGCATGACCAAGTTAAAAATAAGGCAGAAATGCACAGCAAAGGAATTAAGGGTTATCAGCCTTTATGAAGCATCCTCCCAGGCCTCCCTGGACACACCCCAGAGATCAGCTAAGTCATTGGTTGGGAGAGCTAGACAATCCTGGGAATGGGTGGGCTATGTACGAGATACGTTTTGAACAGTCTAGGGTGGATATGTTGGGTAAAGACAAGAAGTAGAGGAGGAAGTCTGAGAGACTAGAAGAGGAGATTGCAGAAGGAGTCTTGAGGTTACTGGAGAGAGAGGTCTGTGAAGTGGTTGGGAGTGAGGAGTGAGTGTAGTAGGGGTGCAGCAAAAGTAGGAACAGGTAGTAGTAGTTGTTACAGGAGGTAGGAGGACTAAATTGGTAGTGGGCATAGTGTGGTAGAAGAGGGAGGATGAGGTATTCGTAGTACTAAGAACTAGTGGTAGTAGCTGTTATGCTCAGCTGGTCTCTGCTGGGATGTTGGGGCATGGTTGGAGCCCTCCCTGGACTTGGCTCCCCTGGATCAGCCTCCTTTCCCAGCTGCTTTATTGTGGGCTGCTCCGGTTGCTGGCACTGCCCCTGAGAGAATACGAGAGGCAGTGAGAATGCTGCGGTTGGATTGTGATTTCCCTCGAACCCTTCGTTCCAGAATGAGGTTAGCATGCGTTTACCCATATAGTCTCACCTGTTTTCTTGTGAGGATGAGCTCTCCGCCCTGCTTCTCATCAGCAGGGGTGCCGTTGATGGACCTAGTTACTTCACTGGTCCGTGTGTGTGGCGGCCCAGACCGGCTGTGGCTGAACCACTTTGAAGGTAAGTGTTCTTAACAATGATTATTGTCCGTATCATTTTGCAATGTCTTTTTCTAGTGATTATTGTCCGTAACCCTTGTAATGCCTTTTGTCTCCCCAATACGTGCGAAGATGGCCACGCAGAGTCGCAGTGTAGGAAGCAAGTCCAAATGGTGCCAGAGGGGATTGCAAGGTTCTCCTTTAGAAGGTAAGTAGGGTTTCAAGGTTGTACGCAAGACTATCTGTTGCGCGACCAAGCGTAAGATATTTATGCAGTTTCTAACCTTGTGAGTCCCTTTTCTCTTGCAGGGATGGCCTGGCTGTGTCAGACGGGGAGTGGCTATCCGAAGACCTGCTGGCGATTACTGGATGGATCCGTGAGGATGCTGGGCGAGGAGAAGAGCTCCCGCATAGCTAGACGCCCGGAACAGGTGAGGATGCGCCCCAACTCCGATGACAATGGGAATCAGGTAAGATGTGATGTGCTGCAGGCAATGGGATTGCAGAGACAGGTAAGATGCGCATCCGGCGATGGAGTTGGTGGAGTCAGGTAAACTGCGCTTCAAGCGATGGTGTGGCTGGAGTCAGGTAGGTGCGCGTTGAAGAAAATGTTCTGAACCTGGTGAGATGCGCGCTGAGATGTTGAGCTGGAAACAGGTAAGAGCGCTTCAGGTGGCTGTAAGCGTTACGCTGCAGAAAGCAGACTAACACGAAGCGCTTGCATGCGGGTGGGGCTGCTTAAATAGCCTGGTCCCAGCCATTCCCCTTTAGCCCCGCCTTGTGGCTCCACCTTGCCACTCCCAGAGACTGCTGCACATGCACTCCAATGTTTCCTAATGGCCACGCCGAGCCTGGATGCACGTGGGGAGCCTGCTGGGGAGTAGGTAGCACGTGCCCTAGACACAAAGTGTGCAGAGCACACTTTCTTATGAGCCTGGCGTCAAAGGCGCCAGGACTGGGTCCATTTGGACCCTTTGGATGCTAAAGATAGTGGCCCTTGTCCTGTGGCCATGACAGCACCCCCCTCAAGGCCCCTCTCACAGGCATTCCTCTTCCTGGTCCATGTTTGGCGGGATTGTCACGATGGAACTGTCTGATTAGTCGTGGAGCATGGACAAATTCAACAGGTTCCCATGTGCGATCTTGAGGTCCATAACCCTCCCAGTCGATCAAGTAATACAGTTTTGATCGCACTATCTTTGAATCCAGAATGCCTTTGACTTCATATTCCGGCTCAGGTGGTGATTTAATCCGAGTATCTGGTTTCATTGGTTTTAGGAGGGTAAAATGGAACACCGGATGGTTTCGCATATTGTCTGGTAAATCCAATTTCATGGCAGCAGGGTTAATGATGGCTTTGATGGGATAAGGTCCGAGGTCCCTTCAATGGGATATTCTTGGATGCTAACCATACTTTATCTCCGACTTGGTAATATGGGGCCTCTCTTCTATGTCTGTCTGCAAACTTTTTCTGTTGTTGCTTGGCTCTAATCAGGTTCTCGGTTGCTACTTTAAGGGATTGAGTAATGGTTTTATGTAAAGAGGTGATTGCTAGCATTTCCAATTCGTCAAGCGGATCAAAAGAGGACATCCGAGGATGCCGACCGTTCATTATGTAGAATGGGGTCTGTCGGGTGCTAGTGTGGATAGAGTTATTGTAGGCAAATTCGGTTAATCAGAGAATGCTTTTTCAGGACCCTTCAGTTTGCTGCAACATACACCTCAGGTATTGCTCCAGAGTCTGATTGGTCTTTTCCGTTTGATCATCGGTTTGGGGATGGTGACTCGTGGATAAACGAAGATCAATATGGGCTATCTTACAACACCTCCTCCAGAGAGCTGAGACAAATTGAGTTCCACGGTCTGAAATCAATACAGGCAGGAAACAATGTAATTTGACAGTTTGCTCCAAAAATACTGTGGCCAGAGCAGCAGCAGTGGGAAGCCCCTTTAGCAGAATAAAATGCGCCTTCTCGCAGAATAAGTCTACCACGACCAGGGTTGTATTAAACCCATCACAGGGTGGCAGATCGGTAATAAAGTCCATAGACAGCATATGCCATGGTGCTGGTGGTACAGGTAATGGATGCAACAACCATGCAGGACTTAACTTTTGGGATTTGTGTTGCGCACAAACACCGCAAGTCGCAATAAACTGCGCAATGCCTCTTCTCCAGGTAGGCCACCAATAGTTCTTTTGAATTTTGGTTTGAGTCTTAGCAATTCCCGGATGTCCTTCCACTAACAACTCGTGATAGTTGGCTATTATTTTTTTTTGTACTTCCTTGTCCTGGATATATAGGGCCTCATTACACGTTATGCGGTAAACCATGGTGCTATTAGCACCATGGTTGCCGCTGGTACCATACCGGTACCACCATGGAGAAAAGGGGAATTACCACCCCATTCCAAGGTTGGCGGGGCAGTAATTCCCCCTTTCTCCATGGCCCTTCCCCATTCCCATTTTTGCCCAGAAGGCTCAATGGGAATGGGGAAGGAGCTAATTACGGTACCGCAAATTGCGGTACCGTAATTAGCACCAAGGTCCCTTTGCGGGTCCCAACTTTAACGGCTGGTCTACACCAGCCGTTAAGGTCGGGTTCCGCAAAGGGACCTCGTAGTAAGGCGGTAAGGGTTTACCGGTACCGGTGTCCTTACCGGTACCGGTAAACCCTTACCGCCTACCGTGTAATGAGGCCCATAGTCTTCCCTGAAAATAGGGTAAGTTATCTTTGATGGAGTACTGGTCTCCCTTAATCAACCACTCCTGTTGGGCTGTTAGGTCCATCCGAGATTGGAGATCGGTCTTCAAGTCTTCCCAGCAGGCAGTTGCAGCAATCTGTTTTTGAATCCATTCTTCAGGAATAATGGCCTCTGGCTCAGATGGTGTGAAAGCATCTTTGTCCTCTCTCATGCATGATCGGGGGTCTGCTTTTCCGTTACGCACTCCTGGTCTGTAAGTAATAACAAAATTGTATTCAGCGAAGAAAAGAGCCCAGCGAAGCTGACGCTAAGATTAGGCCTTAGCAGTTTTCAAGTATTGCAGATTATGGTGATCTGTGATAATGGTGACCGTGTGTCTTGCCCCTAGAAGGTAGTGTCTCCAGGTTTTGAGGGCTCCTTTAATTGCATAGTTCATTTCCGGTGCAGAAAATTTACGGGACCAAAATGCTATGGGAAGTAACTGCCCCGTCTCCGGGTCCTTTTGTGATAATACTGCCCCATGGCCACACTGGAGGCGTCTGTTTCAACCACATAAGGCAGGTCAGGTCGGGGATGCAGAAGAACAGATGGTGAGGTGAAGGCCTGTTTCAATTCCTGGAAAGCATTTTCCGCTTCAGGAGACCAGAAGAACTTTGTATTCTTTCTCAATAGAGAGGTGATTGGGTGGACGATCTGTGAAAATCTTGGGATAAACCATCTGTAAAAATTGGCAAATCCGAGCACACTTTGCACTCCTTTGGTAGATGTTGGCGATGACCACTGAAGAATAGCATCCACTTTGCGTGTGTCTATGTGAACTCCTTGTGAGGTAAGCATGAAGCCCAAAAATTCAACTTCCGTGACATGGAAGAAGCATTTTTCCAATTTGGCAAACAGCCAATGCTGACAAAGCTTTTCCAGAACTGCCCTTACATGGCCAACATGGTCTTGCTTGGACGTTGAGTAGATAAGAATTTCCTCAATGTAAACGAGGATGCAGACGTCCAACAATTCGTGAAGCACATCGTTCATGAAGAATTGGAACACCACCGGTGCATTACATAACCCAAAGTGCACAACCTGATACTCGAAAAGCCCATATTTGGTTCGGAATGCTGTCTTCCACTCCTCGCACCTTTTAACTCTCACAAGGTGATAGGCTCCTCATAGGTCCAGTTTTGTGTAGATTTGAGCATTCTTCACCTGATCAAGCAAATCGGGGATGATTGCAGAGGATTTCTGTTCTTAACTGTGATTTGATTCAGTGCCCTATAATCTATACATGTTCTGAGGTTGCCCTCTTTCTTGGGTATGAAAAGAGAGCTGAGGAGGGAGGAGACTTAGACGGGGGGATGAATCCGTTAGCTAGGTACTGATCTAGGTAAGTCCTCAGATGATGATTTTCTTGCTCAGTTAAAACGTAAATTCGACTGCAAGGAATTTGTGCTCCAGGGACTACATCAATTTGGCAGTCGTAAGGTCTATGTGGAAGCAGGGTGTTTGCTTGCTCCTTTTGGAACACATCCTGATAGTCCAGATATTCAGGGGGTAGGGAACCAGAGAGGCCCAGGATAGGTTTTGTCTTGAGATTCAGGCTCTTCACGCCTTTGTGGTAGCAACTTTTGGCGCATTCTTGAGGAAAGGTCAGCACTCATGTTCACCAGTCAATCCTGGGGCTATGGGTTCCTAGCCATGGCATTCCTAGGATGATCTGGAACTGGTGGGCCCCAATAAGATCGAAAGAAATGTCTTCCCGATGACCATCCTGACACATCAGCATCACTTTGTCGGTATGTTGCGTCACTGGGCCGGGTGACAACTGAGAGCCATTCAATGCTGTAACGTTTTCCGATTGTAGCTTCTGCTGGAGGGAAGGTCTATCCGTTCGGCCAGATCCTGATCGATATAATTTCCCACCGCTCCACTATCAATATACGCTCCCAAGACATGTACCTTTGATGGTTGTTGGTGGTGGACAAGAGTACCGGGATGACCAGGTGTGAGGTCTGTACAACTTTCATCATTTCGCTCGACAAGTGGACCCCTACGCTTGTCGGGCATTGGCGTTTTCCAGGTTTTGTTCTTTCTCATCGTTGCAGTTGACATTTGCACCTACTATTCTCTTGGGGGGTTTTATCGGGCAATCCTGGAGGAAATGTCCTGCTCTTCCGCAGTATAAACAGAGTTGTTGTTGTCTCCTTTTTTTCTCTCTCAGCCTCGGGGATAGGGGCCCGTAACCCCCCAATCTGCATGGGTTCGGTTGGATCATGAGCTTTGACTTGGTTGTCCCGGTGACGCAAATAAACCGACCTCCCTTCAGTTCTTGTGCGGTCCATTTTTCGGTCCTGTAACCTATGGTCCAATTGTACCGTCAGATTGATGTACTCCGCACAACACTCAGGGGGGGTTGACCACTTGGGCTAGCACATCCTTTAGTTCACCACGCAATCCCTGATAAAACAGTGTGATCTGCTTTTCTTGGGGCCAATTGGTCTGTGCTACGAGACGATTAAAGGTGGCAATATAAGTCAGCAGATCATGGTTTCCCTGTCTGAGGGACAATAGTTTGTTATCTAGGGTTTGTCCTTGGGTGTGTCCAACAAACAATTTTTCCAATTCCCGTTGGAATTCTCCAAAATTTCAAAGTAGTGGATCATCCTGATTTACTAATGGTATGGACCAATCCGCTGCGCTCCCTCCCAATTATGAAAGTACAAAGGCAACTTTTGCACTATCGTTAGGGAAGGCCCAAGGAAGACACAAAAAGTGAAGACGACATTGGTTCATGAATATAGCATATTTGTTAGGATCACCGCTGAAACGTTCAGGCGGGGCCAATGGCACTGCCCCCGGGAGCACCACTTGGACTGGTGGTGATGGCTGCGGAAAAGGAGTTGGGTAACGGAACCTGCTCTGCGTGTGTTCGAAGCATCTGTTTTGCCAGATCATCCGTTTGTTCTCAGGCTATAATAAGGTCTCTTCTCAAGGCATTAGTCTCTTGTCTGCAGGCATGTACTTCGGCCTGCAGTTCCCCCAGCAATTAGGCCAACTGGTCAGTTTCCGAGGTGGTCATAACGCCCAGGCAGAGATTCAGAGAGGCTTCGCGTTGTTACGCTCACCTGGTCTCTGCGGGGACGTTGGGGCACGGTTGGAGCCCTCCCTGGACTTTGCTCCCCTGGATCAGCCTCCTTCCCCAGCTGCTGTAGTATGGGCAGCTCTGGTTGCTGGCACTGTCCCTGAGAGAATACGAGAGACAGTGAGAATGCTGCGGTTGGATTGTGATTTCCTTCGAACCTTTCGTTCCAGAATGAGGTGAGCAGGCGTTTACCCATATTGTCTCACCTTTTTTCTCGTGAGGATGAGCTCTCCGTCCTGCTTCTCATCAGCAGGGGCGCCGTTGATGGACCTAGTTACTTCACTGGTCCGTGTGCATGGCGGCCCAGACCGGCTGTGGCCAAACCACTTTGAAGGTAAGTGTTCTTAACAATGATTATTGTCTGTATCCTTATGCAATGTCTTTTTCTAGTGATTATTGTCCATAAAACTTGTAATGTCTTTTCTCTCCCCAATAGGTGTCAATATGGCCATGCAGAGTTGCGGTGTTGGAAGCGAGTCTAAATGGTGCCAGAGGGGATTGCAAGGTTCCCCCTTAGAAAGTAAGTAGGGTTTCAAGGTTGTACGCAAGACATATGTGTTGCGCGACCAAGCGTAAGATATTTATGCAGTCTCTAACCTTGTGAGACCCTTTTCTCTTGCAGAGATGGCCTGGTGGCGTCAGACGGGGAGTGGCGACATGCCGGCAATTATTGGATGGATGGATCCGTGAGGATGCTGGGCGAGGAAAAGAGCTCCCGCGTAGCTATACGCCCGGAACAGGTGAGGATAAGCCCCGACTCCGATGACAATGGGAATGAGGTAAGATGCGATGCGCTGCACGCAATGGGATTGCAGAGACAGGTAAGATGCGCGTCCGGTGATGGAGTTGCTTGAGTTAGGTAAGCTGCGCATCGAGCAATGGTATTGCTAGAGGCAGGTAAAGTGCGCGCTGAAGATGAAGTGTTGGAGTCAGGTAAACTGTGCTTCAAGCGATGGTGTGGCTAGAGTCAGGTAGGTGCGCGCTGAAGAAAATGCTCTGAACCTGGTGAGATGCACGCTGAGATGATGAGCTGGAAACAGGTAAGAGTGCTTCAGGCGGCGGTAAGCGTTACGCTGCAGAAAGCAGACTAACGCAAAGCGCTTGCCTGCGGGTGGGGCTGGCTGAAATAGCCTGGTCCCAGACACTCCCCTTTAGCCCCACCTTGTGGCTCCACCTTGCCACTCCCAGAGACTGCTGCACATGCACTCCAATGTTTCGTAATGGCCACGCCCGGCCTGGGTGCACGTAGGGAGCCTGCTGGGGAGTAAGTAGCACATGCCCTAGACACAAAGTGTGCAGAGCATGCTTTCTTATGAGCCTGGTGCCAAAGGCGCCAGGACTGGGTCCATTTGGACCCTTTGGATGCTAAGGATAGTGGCCCTTGTCCTGTGGCCATGACAGCAGCAGCCGTCAAGTGTGGTAGTGAGAGTAGAATGAGAGAGGATAAACAATAGTAGTAGAGAAGCAGTAGTAGCAGTAGAGAGGTAGTGAGAGTGATAGTAGTATAGGAGTAGTAAGACTAGTGGAATAGGAGTAGTGGCAAGAGTAAAGGTATGGTAATAGTAGCAGAGATGTGATGGTGATGAGGATGAGTAGTAGAGAGGAGAGAAGAGTGGTACATCAGAGGTAGCAAGAGGTAGTGGCAGTAGTGAGGGGAGCAATTGAGAAGCAGGAGAAGAGAAGTAAAATCAAAAGGTGGAGGTAGGTAGAAGGAGCGTAACATCGGCAGGATAGTATAGTCATGAGAGGGGAACATCTTGGGACCCCGATTAGTAGAAGTTCAGGTGAGACCATGCATGACTGACAGGTCGGTGGAACTGGGTGGAAGGAGGCACCGTCCCTACTTCCCTAGAAAACTAAGTAGGGCTAGGTTAGGGGCAGTTAGAAGGTCCTTAGGGAGACAGTCAGCCATTACTTTAGGGGAATCATGCTTGGACTAGGGGAGGAATAGACAGATAGATGGCACTGATCAGTAGAATTAATCCCATTAGGGATACCTTAGTTAGGGATCTGGGAGAGCCCACGGGAGTCAAGAGAGAAGGACTACTACTAACTTTGCCAAGCCAATATGTCTGTAACGACTCAAGAGACACCCTTGGAACTTCATTTGAGCGTCAGGAGTGATTATTTGTGGCAGACCCCTGCACACGTGGTGTCAGAGTGGGATTATCTAGGCCCCAATAGAGCTGCAGCCACAGCAGCAACCTATAATTTATATGGAGACAATGAGGTGGGGGTCTCGCTGAGGAGGAAGGTGCTGTTGAAGACCAGTGTCCAGATTGAAGTCCCCAAAGGCATCTATGGAAGAGTAACCTCAAAATCTGGCCTAGAACACAGACATTTCCTGGATGTGGGAACTGGAATTATAGAAAGAGGTTACAATGGCGAGGTCAAGGTAATTCTGTTCAACCTGGGGACTAACACCTACCACATCCAAGGGGGTCAAGTCATTATCCAGCAGGTATGTGAGAGGATTCTGTTCCCACAGGTCGAAGAGGTTAAGGATTTTGAAATTCAACATGATCTAACACAGTGCCTAGAATTGGGACGGCCATGCTGGGAAGAGACCAAAGTTCTCTTGGCTTGTGAGAGAATGGAATGAAGTGGTCAGTAGGAGACCAACAAAGAGCAATCCAGAGGAAACCTATTCCAAAGACAACAGGGAAAACAACGCAAACCCTGGAACACCCATCCTTTCCTGAGAAAAGTGGAGGAGAATAATCCAGACCACCTCGAGAGGTCCTGTCTGGGTCCCACTTAGGGAGTTGGTTCCCTGAGAAAAGATAGAACATAGTCATGTTGCTGGATGTGGAGGTTCAGACAAGATCGGGAAACCCCATTTCGAAGGTCAAATTTTACTGAGACACCTCCAATGAGCCGAAGGAAGTAGGGATAATAGTCAGAGAGAAGCAAGACCAACCAAACCGTGACATCCAGGGCCAGACCCTGGGATGATGTTTTCAGAAGGGCTCCCAACTTTGGGATCTGAAGAAGAGGGACTGCTGAAGGTCAACACCAAATTCTGCGAAGAGACAGAGAACAGAAAGGAAGGCCATAACTATTTAAAATTGGCAGAGCCCGCATTTTCAGAGATGGTCTTGAATTCCGAGTCAGAGCAGAAAGAAACAGTGGGGTTGCAATGAAAGATCAAATATCCATCCAGCCACATAACGGAAGGATGGTCATATTGCCAACTAGGAGACTTTGCGGGGCCCTTGCTCCAATTACACCAGAAGGGAAAGCTACTAATATTTGACAGACAAGCTGATGGAAAACAAGGAGGTCTTGGAGTCCCTCCAATGTATGGAGCATAACGGTGAAAAGGTGGACCAGAAAAATCTGCTTCAGGTGGTAGCCCAAGGGATCTCTACAAACCACTTGCTGGACCAAGGGAGTAAGATGTTAGCCATCGAAACCAAACTGATAATATCTAAAGATCTCTATTCTGATCCTGCCAAAATCACTGATATAACCAGAGCCACCAACTGATACCCCAGGCAAATGTGGATATTAAGGTGCTGTGACATCGCTGTAGTTTTCCCAAGCAGTTTGTACCCAGACTACCTGACGAAGTGCTCCTTGGGACAGACATCCCTCTTCTTCACCAATGTCTCAGGGAGGAACAGAAGCGGGAAGAGGAAGGAACATTAAGACCCAGCAATTTTCTTAGAGAAAGTATAGAGCAGGGAATCTTCAACGAAAGGGTGGAGGTATGTGTCGGGGACGCTTAACAGGCCTTTTAAGGGGATGGAGTGAACCCGTCACTAGCACCCCAGGGTGCACCCTCCCAGGCACTCCATACCTGATCTGTTGGAGGCACAGAAGTCATAATGCAGGAGTCGGAGACAGACAGCACAGGAGCCCCAATGGGAGACTGGGCTGCACAAGCCAGCCTGGCACTGCAGTGACCCACGGGAAGATGCAGAGGAAGCCAGCGCGAGTACTCCTTCTGTGGAAGGAGAGGTAGTGGAGTCAGTATGACAGGGGCTACTACTGGAAACCCTTGGAGCTGATGCAGCATCCCCAGGAGAAACGTGGCTCCAATGGTGAGTCTCTGCTACAGCTTGCAAGGATGGGAAACCTCCACTAACCCTCCAGGGATTGTTTTCATTAAACGAAGGCCCCCAGGAAAGCTGTATAAAAAAAAGGAATGTAACCCACTATACCCCCAAGGCTTGCAGGGTGGCCATACTCATAAACCCACTAGACCACCAGGTAACCACATATTAAAGATAGGCCTGAATAACAAGGAACAGCAATTCGCTACAGCCCATTACATGAGCCATGTTAAAAGTAAAGCCAGAAATATGTGGAGAAGGGGCGGGGCTCATCAGCCATTATGAAGCCTCCTCTGTCACACCCCTGAGATCAGGTAAGACATCGTCAGGGAGAGCTTCCTAATCCTGGTAGTGGGCTATGTAAGAAGTACTTTGGGAACAGTCTAGGGTGGTAACCGTAGTGGAGAGGTGGTGAGGATGATGGGGACAAATAGTAGAGAGGAGGGAATAGTGGTACATCAGAGGTAGTAGGAGGTAGTGAGAGCAGCAAGGGGAGGAATTGAGATGCAGGAGAAGGGACGTAAATCAAAGGGTGGAGGCAGGAAGGCAGAGGGATAGTAAAATCATGGGAGGGGAACATCTTGGGACCCAGGGTAGTAGAGGGTCAGGTGAGACTGTATGTGACTAATGTGTCAGTGGAACTGGGTGGAATGAGGCACCATCCTACTTCCCTAGAAGACTATGAGGGTCATTCCGAGTTTGGAGGTAAGGGAAAAACGATGCAGGTAAAGGATTACCGGCATCGCTTACCGCTCTGGGCTATTCCGACCTAAGACCCAGCTATTAGCAGCACCGTTAATAATGGTGCCTCTAATAGAGGCATGGGCGCGGGCACGCAGCCCATCATACTGGCAATACCGGCATGCCGCTAATGGGAGGAAATCACAAGTCAGGCTGATAAGCAAATACCGGCATCATGAAGGCGCTAATAGGGGATACCGGCATGCCGGTAATACCGGCATCTCGAACCAACCGTAAAATGCTATGTGCAGTGTTCCCAACTGCCACAGATGCACACAATCAGCACAGGTGGAGGCAATGGAGTCTGGGCCAGTACAAAAGGAGCACACCCACACACCACACCCCTTCCCACACCAAGATGATTCCAATAGTAGTAGCAATATTGGAGCTGGAGGACATGCTTGCATTGCAACACCAGCAACAACAACAACAGCAACAGCAGGCACCACAGAGGAGACACAGGAGGAGAAGGAGGGTGAGACAGGCCCAGCATGCCCCACCAGTGCAGCTAGCGGTACCACGCAGGCAGCCCCCAATCTCTCACATCAGAGCCAGTCCTTTCAACCTAATCCCGGAGCAGACAAAAACACCCTGTACCGACTGGACGGGACACCATCACCACCATTGTGGACATGATACATGATGGCATTGTCAGCCTCATTGAAATACGCACCGCCATCCCCCCTCTACTGAAGGTAGTGTCGGTGCTCCACTTCCTTGCCACAGGCACCTACCAGCACACAGTGGGGCACATGCATGCATATCACAACCCTTATTTTCTCGCATTCTGAACCAAGTGCTGGATGCCCTCCTCAAGCACACAAGGGCTACATATCCCTACCACGGACTACCCAGGAGCTTCTTGATACCAAAGTTGGCTTCCATGCACTGGCAGGCATGCCAAATTGTATAGGTGTCCTCGACTGCACCCACGTGGAGTTGGTGGTCCTGCATGCCATGGAGGTGGTGTACCGCAACCGCAAGCAATACCACTCCATCAATGTGCAGATGGTATGTGACGCCAGCAAGATCATAACACATTGTTGTGCCCGATATCCCGGATCAACTCATGACTCTATGGTCCTGCGAAACTCCACGCTACCACGCTACATGGAGTGACATGCTGGACGACGTGCCTGGCTGCTTGGTAAATTGCATGACAGGCATATGGCACTGATTTGGGAGGATAGATGCACACACCACCATGGTGTCAATGTTGATGTGACAGCATAATGTGCACATCACTAAACACTGTGCCCCAAAGCATCCCAAACAGAACATGACATCCAGATCCCAAAGGACAGAAGTAAGGTCAACACCTATCACAACATGACAAACAGTAAACCCCCCCACATCCCACTAAACGTGCACCACTCATCAGCGGACCTTACCTCCCGTAACACCATCCAGCAACATGCAGTGAATATGCACTATGTTGCTGTCTCCAGCAAATCACCACATAGGACAAGCATCCATGGGAGTGCATTGAACCAAACCACCAAGGGAATCCGCTGTCTGTCACAGGGCCACCACAATCACATGAATGCAGCATGTCACCATGGCAAAAATCAGTGCTGAATGCCTAACATTGCAGAGCCTACTGCCAACGCTCCCAGTCAGCAATTCCTACAGAAGACAACACATCACAAATTAGACACAAACACAGTGGTATGCGTACACGATGCATGTGCAACAAGACGGCAATGCACACCATGTATCATCTTGAAGATGCAACCCACATCATTAGTCCATGGCACAGAACACAATGATGGCCTGAAAATAGCGTGCATACAACCAGGGCCATGTGCATGTGACCTACGATAATCTGCAGGCATGTGTGACTAGTACAGCTGTCCATCATGATTCGACTGACATGTACCTTTTGTTGCCTCCCATGCAGGTGACAGTGGCTATCCCTTGAAGCCGTGGCTCCTCACCCCTGTCCGAAACCCACAGAACAGGCACAAGGAGGACTACAATAGTTCCCACACCCGTACCCGTGTGGTCATTGAGCAGATATTTGGCCTGTTGAAGGCACGATTTAGCTGCCTTAGTCGGTCGGGTGGGGCACTCTTCTACAGGCATGAGAAGGTGGCCAAGATCATCATGGCATATGTAATGCTGCACAATGTCTATCCGACGGAACGTGCTCCTGCCCCCTGACATTGAACTGCTACCACATGGTGATGATGAAGGGGATGAAGAAGATGTGGCTGCACATCATCGCGGTGCCGATGCACAGGAGGGACGCAATGTGCGTCAGTTAGTGACAGCACAATATTTCTGACACACATGGCTGCAGAGGGTGACATGACATTTTGACAGAGAGCACTGGGTGTGGGAGTACATGTACACTATGCACTGTACATGAATAAATGACACATGTGCAATGATGAATGTCCACTCAAGATTTTCTTTTCACACAACGGGTGTATTGAAATTTACAATGAAGAAGAAAGTGCACCAACCCCCCACCACCCCCCACCAAAACTCCCCAACACACCTTCCCCCCCTCCGCCTCTGCCAAAAACTCCCCAACACACCCTCAATCCCCCTTCCCCTCCCCCAAAACTCCCTCACACATGTCCAAACTAGTATCCATTGCCTTCATCAGGCTGGCCAGTCTACTTCCTGCCACTCCCTGCACCTGGTGGTGGCATGTCCGGGCGGCGCAGGGTGTGCGCCGACCTGTGCAGTGGGCTAGTCTGTGTTGAGCTGGAGAATGATGGTGTGGCCGTCTGCTCCATCTGTGGTGCTGGACGTTCAGCCTCCATAGCATCAGTGATGCGGCTGAGGACCTGCCACAGGGCTGAGACCTCCTCGCACAGTCTCGTTGTGCTCTCGGCAATGATCTTGCCCAGAGAGGTGGTGTTTTCCCACCACTCCTGCCTTGCTTGGGCATTGTCATTTACAAATTGTCGCACCAGGGCGGTCAGCTCCTCGTGCTGCTGCACCCCCGCCGGTATACCTGTGGATGTGGAGGGTGCTTGGGTGTCATGCACATCAACTATTGGTTCCCCTACGGGACTCATGGCCCCTTGGTCATACTCCCCCCCCAGACTGCTCGAGGGTGGTGGCGTAGTCGGAATCTAGCGATGTCAGCTGGGGGGATGGTGCTGGACGTGGTGTGCAGGGCAGGTCAGAGGGGTTGTCCTCCACGGGCACCCACACCTCTTCCAGTGCCTTGCCCTCAGCCAGGGGTGCTGTGGCTGCTGCCTCCCCGACTGAACTGGACTCCGCAGAGGGTGCAGCTTCAGCTGTGTCCTCTGCCTGTGTGACTGCTGGAGTAGTGGGTTCGGTGTCGAGGGCCCTTGGCGGCACCAATGCCGCGGCATCCAGAGGTGGTTTCCTCTGCAGTGCATGGCAAGGCTTGTGTTGGCCTCTTGAGGTTGAAGGCCTGTTGCCCTCATCACGGGTCCTCTTCCGGGGTGTGGTTGGCAGTGGGGGTGGGTCCCGGGCCTCGTTGTCATGGTTTGAGCCTGTGGGGGTCAAAGAGGGGGACGGCATGAGTGATGGTTGGAGAAGCATCATGCATACATTTGTAACATTGCTCATCTACACAATCGAGGGTAATAAGTAGTTCAGTTTGGATGATCAAGTTGCTTACTATATGGGTGGGTAATGCAGGGATCCGTCGGGGTCACTCATGTTGGGGCAGACGTATGCTATGTGACATGCATATTTGTTGTGGCCCACATGCAGTGTGACTTATGCCATTGACATCTTAGTGTGTTATGTGGAAGGTATGGCATTGCCTTGCTGCAGGCATCTGCATGTGTCTGTGCTGCGTACGACAATTATGCTGGGAATGTGTGTGTATTGGGCCAGACATATTGTTGGAATTTCATCAGACCCTGCATTACAGTGTTTTCTTAGGACACTCACCTCCTTCCGCGGATGATGTGGCGCCACACTCCATGTCTTCTACGCCTTCAATTGCCTCCATGCCAATCAGGCTTGCACATATGTCCTCCCACCAGGATAGCTTATGGGGGAGCTTGTTCCTCCGCCAGTTGCCATGGCCTGGCTCCTGTTTGCAGAGAGGATGTTGCAGACTCACAGACGCAAGTCATCCCACCTCTTCATGCAGTCTTTGGTTGTGCGGGGTTGTTGCCAACTGCGCTTACTTTTTTCGCCACTAGTGCCCAGATCTCTTTTTTTTCTGATGACAGCCTCCCTCTTGAGGCTCTGGGCAAAACGAGGTTGGCATTCTCTGCCAGGGTCTCCGCGAGCATGGTGAGCTCATCTTCGTTGAGGCGCTCCTTAAACTGGCGTGAGGCACCCTTTTTAACAGCCTTGGGCATTTTACTGTTGTAGTGATTAGAATTTGCCACACAACAATATACTACAGGTCCTGGCTGCTGAGGATGGCAATGGATTGTGTTTTTAAAGATGGCCGCTGTGCTCTTTCCCATTCCTGTGCGATGACGCTACTTCCAGTTCCGCTTATTTACAGTGACCGCTATTAGCGGTCACCGCTAGTAGCGGTGACCGATAATGCCGCCTTGATTCATGCCGGTAGTGCAATCTGCACTTTACATGATGCCACTAAGGGCCTTTTTCGGGGCTATTACGGCATGGCGGTAATACCCTTACCAGCATGGCGCAAAGCTCGTGCCCACGAAGTCGTAATAGCCCTCTATTAGCGGACTGTTACCTACACGGACACAGTATTTGCTCCATGCCGGTAAGGACAGTTAATTACCTCCAAACTCGGAATGACCCCCTATGTGTAGATAGATGAGGGACAGTTAGAATGCCCCTAGGGAGATAGTTGTCCAACGCCTTAGGGAAATCACGCTTAGAGTAAGGGAGGAACAGGCAGATAAGTGGCACCGATCAGTAGAAAGATCCCTTTTAGGGACACCTGGATTAGGGAGGTGGGAAAGCCCATGGGAGTCTAGAGAGAGGGACGGCCCAAGCACTATATTCCCCAAAACCCTGGTGGGCCATGGGATTTTGACTAATTTCATCAAGCCAATCTTTCTGTAACGACTCAATAAACACCCATGGAACTTTATTCGAGCTTCAGAAGTGATTATTTGTGGCAGACCCCTGCACATATTACAAATGCAGGGCACTCTGAAATATTGCCAGAGGATGCCATTCTGGATTTGTAGCCTTTAGCTGCATACTGGACCATGTTTGTAAATCCCTGGCGAAGGGAGCCTGCTACTAGTGTACACCAGCGATAATTTTCTGCAATTCCAGTTGCTGAGGGCATTATGGCTGTATAGAAACATTGGATAGTTCTTGCACAAGACCAAGCCCCTATCATTTGACAAAATTGGCCCTGTGATGCAAAGGAGCTGTTCTGCATCATTCTGCCACGGCACAGACATAATGTCCAGGGCTACATAACATTCTCCCTTACAATTGTGATTTCACAGTGTGAGAGATCTCAAATGAGAAATACTAATTTTGAAGAAATAATCAAAAATGTAATCATAAATAAATTCTCTTAATATGCCAGATAAACAGGATGCATCTTTATACATTTCTGATATGTGTATGTCTGTGATGTGTGTCACAGATGGCCTTAAGAATACCCAAACTACAGAGATAGGTTGATGGGATTTTTTTACAAATATTGCAAGCAGTATGATGGTTGAATTGCCCCAGGCTGAACTGCGGCCCTCTCTCTCTTTTGCCTCCCTAACCGAGGTGTCCCTGTACCCCAGGTTGAACAATAATGATAGGTAACCACTACTGTCAAATATTCTGAATGCAGTGATGGCCTAAAGGCCTTAGCCTCTTCTATCTCTCGCCTCACAGATTTCCTAGGTGAAATCCTATCCTGAGCCTACCCCGGGAAGAGGATTTTGGAAGATGACTTAAATCCTGTTTCCCTGGTTATTTACTCCCTCTCGATCCTCTCCCTAGTTTTTTCACTCCCTCCTTCTCTCTCCTTTCTCCTCTCTACTGACCCCCGGTGTACACACAAACTCTCCTCTACTCTCTCCTCCTATCTCCTCTCTCTACTTTCCCATACTCTTTACTCTCTTTTGTGTTTGTGAGGGGTCAGAAATGTGAGGCAGACAACTTTGTGAACGTTTATAAAAATAATTGTATTACCTTAAACGTTTGGATACATTACTCACTATCCCTACCCTGACAAGGATTTCCCTGCCTAAAATAAACTAAAGGAAACACTCTAACAAAAAGGTTTTTGTACCTCACACTTATATTCGCATCAAATCAACAAGGAAATATATGGCAGTTTAACAAGAACAAAATTAACAGTATAATCCACAAAACAATAGCAGTTTCTTCTGATAACCTGGGCAAACTCCCCTTCCCTAGATTCAAGCAGGCTTTTCAAAAAGGATAAGGAAATACTGTATCATAACAAAAAGGTTTGCTTCAATTCTTTGTTAATTCAACTTGACAACACAAAGTTCCAACTTGGATTCCAAGGGTGATTCACAAATGTTCAGCAAAGCGTTTCTCTTTCCACTTGTAGCCAAGGTCTTGAGACAGCTTCTTGTCATCAACAAGGCATAGTTCAATAACGATCTTGAAACGGTTTTCTTGCCATCAACAAAGAATATTTCAGAACGTTATTAGTTTCAAAACAAATGTTTTCGTCAAGATGTTTTGGCACCACTTTATTTTCAGCACTACTTCACCAAAACACTCCAGTGATTCTTCAACTACTTCTTCATAAGCTTCACCCCAGGGCAGTACTTCATGAACTTCCACTCCACTCTCATGCCAGGTTTACTACTACTACAACTCTCTGCTCTGGTGTACTCTTGCCAGAACAGAACAAATAGTTGCAAAGCTCTTGGCCTGATATACTCTCCAGTCAGCCAAGACAAACTACTGCAGTTCTCTGTTTGGGTATGCTCTCCAGATCAAACAGAACCACCAATTGGTACAAAGTTATATGACCTGATTTACTGCCTTGCCAGGCCAAACTACCAGCTCTAAGTATTTCTGTGGTAAGAGTCAACTACGAAAATTTTAATAATGTCTTCTGCTTCATATAATTAGATTTGAAAATGTCTTCAAGGGAAACAAGAATCACACTGGTGCTATTTACTATACATAGTTGTTTGCCACACGCAAGAAAGGCAATGTTTCCTTCCTCCTTAACCTCTTGTATCAGACAGGCAGTCCTCCTGCCAATCTTGTTCCACCTTCGTATTATTAACCAAATGCTGATAGTAACTCTCTCTCCTTCACACTTCTTTGGGTTTGGCAATGTGGGTTTGAAACATTCTCTACAACTGGGGAAGATTCTTCACACACACTGTTATGCTGAGCTATCTTCTTTTGGCTTAGGCAACCCTGGTTATTTATCAATTGCCTGAGTATGAGCCCCTTTTGGTTTTGGCAATAATGGTTTACATTTACTTCTTGAGATATTGCCCTTTCGTGTGGTTGGCTTTTAGTATAACCCACTATGCAACAATCACTTCCTTCAGATGGAATCTTTAAAGTCTCTTTATGTGAGCTTGATCTGCGTCACCATCATTAACTGGTTTTATATCAGTTTGGTATTCAAAAGGGAGGCTAGATCCAAGCAACGGGCAGTCACAGAGCACTCCGGGTTCACAATATAATAGTGATCTCACTGGATTTGACATGTGCATCCATTTGCCTTGCTGCTTCCAGCTTGTCTGCTTCAGTTCTCCTGCACGGCCCAGCAACCACTCCTGCACGGATTCCCACATATTCTGCTTTCAGAGGCCTGGCATCTCCGCCAGAAATCCAGTGCTTGCATGCCACCACTGAATGCTTCACAGTGAGGAGCGTCACAGCAAGGTGCACTTTCCACTGAGCTACCTCTGCAACAGCCCTTGCGGCTTCCCTAGCGATCTGGTGCCCGCCTGCCACTGCTGAACATTTTACAGTGGGGAAAGTTACAAAAAGGTACACTTTCCGCTGCACAACCTCTGCAGCTGAACTCTCACGCCCATAGAACCCTCTCATTACTGGCCTCATCTTCTCTCGCCACTCTGATCCCGTGGTCCCGGCATCGTGGCTCTTCCATGATTTCTTCCTCTGATGCTTTTTGGAGGCTTCATACCTCCTCCATACATCACTACTACTACCCTCCTTCTACTGCTGATTCGGCTGCCTTTTGCCTTCTTCCACCTTAGTCTCGCGGTCTGCACCTGAGGTGGCCTTTAATGCCTCTCAACCACCCCCAGGTGTGGGCCATCAACCTTAATGAGCTGTACTGTGCAACCCCGTGGCTCTGCAGCTCTCATATTTGTCACAGTACTCTGTGAATTCTGGGACTCGAAGTCCACAACACAAAAGTTAGTTTTCTCTATATTATTTCCTCTCCAAGTTCTTTTCTCTCCTTAAGCATATTCCTTAGAGGAGCATCAATATGATTAAAGGATATCTATGGTTTTACAGAGAAACTAGGTTTTTCCCGATTTAAATTGGTAACTTTTAAAGACACCTCTGAATGCTCTTCCTGTGACTCATAGGGTTTCTTATTTCTCAGAGTGTTATAAACATTACAAGAGTTTTTCTCACTCTTGGTACCGGACTAGTTATAATTGTCTTCACTCACACTCTGACAATTAATTAGGGAATAACCATTCTCTTTGACAACATGCCACTTTATATGCTGGCATTGATGATATTTGCTTCCGTGAGGAAGACAAGTATTGCGTCTCATCCCATGAAGTCCTCCTGTTTTCCTGGGGCCCTTCTCCTCCTAGGTGATCCTCCCAGCTCACACTGCCCGCAGGGTTTGGATCAGGAAGTGTCAGCTTTCCCCTGTCCACCTGAGAGGAAACTTCAGGTAGGGTTTTATTGAGGACTCCATAGGATTCATCACATGTCCCTCTGATGTCCACACAAAACTCCCTTCTAATATCTCTCTACTCTCCCCTTCTATCTACACACGCTTCTCTCCTCACCTCTAGTCTCGTTCACTTCTTTCACCCCTCAATCATTCGCCTTGCTCTGACTCACCACTCACTTATCCTACTACACTACACCTAACACCCTTCGTATGTTCCAACAAACATTCACTAATTTTCAGCCATGATCTTTCAATCAGGAACCACTCTCTCTCACAACCAGCACCTCACCTGTAGCATGCTCCTCCACAATCTCCAAATTACTCTGCTTCACCATCCTTCCTGTGCCAGGTCTCTCAGTCTGCCTTCACTCCACCTTTGCCACAGACCTGGAGGACTAAAAAACCCTCATTACCACAGGCCTGCCCCCTTCCGCGCATAGCGTGTAATACAGTCTCTTCATTGCAGGTCCTCTGGGTTCTGCTGTATTCGGAAATGCAGCGAGTTTTGAATTGCACCAGTGTCAATGTTTATTTTCTTTCAGCAAAGTTTGTGGGTTCTTTCCATAGAGCGTGGCTAATCCCCTCTGCTTCATCCCCTTCTGGGATGGGCAGTCCTGCAACAATATAAATACAATTCTGGCCAGAATGGGGTACAAAGGGCATTGTGTGATAGAGAGTGGTACCGGGTACTTGCAACATGGCGCAGATGGGAGGGCAAAAACTGGAACCCACGCATCTTCCTCAACCTGCCTCCAGGGCAGGTCTGGCTCTAGCGAAAACCCAGCAGGGCCTCCTCCCCAGGTTGAGCGGCATCCCTATCCCCCTGACAGGGTCAAGTCTCTGACCATGTGGGCATGGGAAAACGCTAGAAGCTTGGGCAGTCCCACATCAAAGTGTGTTTACATTCAATACTGCTACATTAGGAACATGCATACTGTTATGACGTAGGATGTCCCACACTTTGGGATATTCCATGTCATAGTGATGTGACATGCTCCAGAAATAAATAAGAGGCTGCCCTTTCCGAGACAGGGTCAGATCACACCAAGCACGGCATCTGCGTGATACTTGTGTGTGTTGACACTGGCTCTCATTTGCTGCGCAGGTCATACCAAAGCCGGCACTGGACTGGTAGGCTGTCCGGGCCAGGATCACCACACATAGACCAATCAACAAACTGTGAGAGACACACACACCCTGGTGCATCATCAATTATTGATGACCAGCGAAAGGGTGATGGTGTGTCATTCTCATCTGCTGTTTCCCCCATCAGTAGAAGTACAACATCAATGACACATGCACTGCCTCCAGTGGAGAAAATGCCGGGCCAACCATTTCATGAAAGCCCCGCCTCAAAATTTGATTTATGTAGGGCACTGGGGTCCCTGCAGCCCAGAGGGCACTTGTGGGTCGAGTGACTGAAAATGTTTTTCATAGCCTCTAGAGAGACAGATGAGTGACCCAGAGGTTAATGCTCTTATTTTTATTTTATGCTGGAGGGGAGGTGCATAACATCTTTAAAACACTTCTGGCAGAAGACAGATGAGACACAGTGTCCAAAGAGGCTCTCCGTGCCTATTTCTGCCCTCTAGTGGGTAAGGATCATGAACGATTCCAGTTAAAACAAGCCAGTCAAGGTGTGACCAAAATCACTTGATGTATTTAACACCGGCCTGCGCCAGTTAGTCATATTGTGCATGCTGGTAAATAATGAATACAAGATTTGTGTCCAGATCATCCAGAACTGTTTCTCTTCACAACGGCATACACAGATTTGGAAAGAAACCAACATCTCTCTAGAACGAATATTGGAAATTGGCAGATCTCATGTGGTAGAGATTCCATGTGTATCCCACACAAAAGAAACAATAAAGGCCACCCAGGTGAGTGATGCACATGCAATAAAAACTCACCCAGCTACATGACAGCAAAATATATGACTTGGTCGACCCAGACCCTAGACACCAAAGGCTGTTGAAGGGATGTGCACCAGATGCGACTTGTGTGGAGGACCACTTCGCCGCACACAGAACTGCCCTGCAGCAGGCCAAACATGTGGAAGATGCACCGAGGCAAATCATTTTGCCAAAGTCTGTAGGGTGGTGTGGCCCACATGGAACCAAGCCAGCTCGGTTACGATTAACAGTCCAAGGCCGGCACGAGTAGCAACAGTCACCAGACAAGACTAAGTGACAAGTCCAACACTTGACATCGAAGAAGACATCAAGGATGTTTTAATTGTCTCTGTAATACGACAAGGGAAGGCAAGCAAGTGTTGCTTGCCCCGTGACATTATTGTCTGCAAAGGTGCCGGTACTCATAGACACAGAGGTGTCAATGAATGTCATGTTGATGGTCCAATTCAAGCTTCTGAATCCAGCTACCAGACTGGCAACACCCAAAATCTGTATTTTCACCTAGGGGGGCACCTCACCACTCCAATTAGATGCCACCTTTCACACAAAGGCAACCTATTAAGGGGTATTAGTGCCATCTAGGTGTTATGTAAATCTTGAAACGAAAGTGACAATGTTCAACTACAACACAGAGGAGGCGCTGGGTTTGGTCCACTTGGGCTTTATGCAGCTATTAGGAAGAAATTAGGCACTCCTTCATATTTATCAAGCTCTATTCAAAGCAATAGGGTGCTAAAATGGGCAGGCAGTTCACCTGCACATAGATCCCTCTGTTTTGCTTGCATGACTGCATCACTGCAGAATCCCATTCCACATGAGACAGAAAGTGGAAGCTGAAAATCTGAAAACTAAAAGAAGCTTGCATACTTGAGAGGGTGAGAGGCCCCACACCATGAGTGTCCCTAATCGCCATGGCTCAAAAGCCAAAACTGCCAAACGAAGTACGAATCTGCATAAACATGAGGCTGCCTAATTGGACCATACGCTGGTAGTTACATCCCAAAACCAACTGTAGACGATGTCCTAGCTGCCCTGCAAGGTTCCAGCACACTCTCAATAATTGACCTAAAGTCGGTTTATCATTAGGTGATGCTCTATGAAGAGTCCTGACAAATGTCCACTTTCTTGTCACTCACAGAACTTTACTGATATAAGAGGCTCAGTTTCAGACTCTCATCAGCAGCATAGGTATCCCAGCACACCATAACGGGTGTGCTGACGGGCCGTCCCAGCAAACGTCAGAAAAAACGAGCTCAAATAAACATAATTGGAAAGGGAACACCTGCTGGAGATCTCTGCCATCTTCCAATGGCTCCAACTATATGGACGGACTGATGCTGAATCCGCCAAAGTGCAAGTTCATTCAGTAAATGGTGGACTTCTATTTGTATTCCAAGGTCAAGGAATTTCAGTCAACTGTCTGAAGTTACATGACATCAAAACGGTTGCATCACCTTCATCACCCTCCAAAGTGCAAAGCTTCCTTGGTATGGTGAACTATTGCAGCCATTTCTTTCTCTATTTAGCAACACTGACAGAGACACTGCACATCCTCACAAGAAAGAACTTCACGTAGGCAGTGGGCATGAACAAGCATTCAGCGTTTGACAGTATCAAAGCTGCTTCACATGAAGACAGAACCAGTATCTTTCAACCTAAACAGGCAGTCTAAGGTCATTGCTAGTCTAAGACCAATGGACGCTACACGAGTCGGCTTAGGCGCTGTCCTCTTACAACTCAACCAGGAGGTTCCAAGGTAGCCAGTGGCATATGCCAACAAGACCTTCACGCCCACTGAACAACACTACTCTCAAATAAAGCAGAGAGCACTGGCAGTGCTATGGAGCTGTTACTCCTTCCATCTATATATTGTTCTGCACCTAATCACAGCAATCACCGAGCACAAGCCTACCATTCATTATTCGGTGCTCTGCACCATGACCTCCAATTAGACTTGAGAGGTGGCTACTCCAACTCCAAGATTATGGAGTCTCTCTCTGATTTGGGGCTGGAGATAATAACTCTGCAGACTACATATCTCAGCATCCACCGATGCCACAGCTCATCAACACGGCAATAGATGAGGGAGTAGAGGAACATGATAAATGCGAATGAGAGCATTGGTTCCAAACAATATGTCCCATCAGGACATCAATCCATGGGTCGCCATGAAGGCATGCAATTACTTCTGGCACAGCTACAATAAGGAGAATGGCAGAACGTCTTAGGGGAACACAGACACTCCATGGCCAAGGCCCGAAAATTCCTCCAAAACCTATGAAAGGTGAGAGCCAAGCTGTTGTCTGGCTCCAACAGTCTACTACTCCACAACTCTTGACTATTAAAGACTCCTGGCCTTATGCAGCAGGTAGCCTAGCTGGCTCATACCAGTCCATAGGGGGGTACAAGACAAAAGCAAAGCTTAGAGAAACGTTCTGAGTTCCTGATCTTGATAAAGTTGTGGATTTCTTTCTTGCCTGCATATGGTGTCAGGCAACCACAGCAGCACCTCGCCTGAGCCACTTGCATCGTCATAGGGGAGGTTTTAAGCTTGGATGTTGGTACCATTTTAAACTTGCAACACTTCCTGGTGGTCCAATCAGTTTTCCTGGTACTCTGAAGTGAAATTCATACTGTCCACGGCTTCCAAAGTGGTGATCCACACCCTTGAAGACATCTTTGCAACACACACAGCATTCCCCAGTCTGAAAGGTCTGACAACAGGCCACCCTTCCAGGGAAAAGAGTTTGGTGACTTTCTAAGAGCTTTGGATCACCCAAAGGGGTATAACACCCTGATGACCCCACTCAGATGGTGATATTGAGTGATTTATGCTTACGCTTAAGAAAGAATTCCTCATAACACATGAGACAGGAGAACCCCTGCTGAATACCTTCACGTCATTTTTGATTGCTTACCAGCAGACACGTCACACGGGAAGATGAACGGGAAGTGGCAACCATCACCGAACATGAGTCTTGACAGAGATCGATCTGGATGCCACAGGCAAAAAGCAATTGGGCAAGAACAGGAAGGAGAGGGCTCGCAGAGGGCTGAGAGAAGCATCCCTCAAGGTCAAGCAACATGTGCTGATCCACTCATAATCTCTGAAGCACAAATTACGCCTTCCATTTGAGGACCCCCACGGACAGAAAAGAAAGGATCCATGATAACGGCAGAAGTGAAATGGTACACAAGTTACACAGCCACGAGGAACCTGTACCACTGGCAGGCCCAGAGACAGACAAGAAAACCTTCCCAGTGCGGTATGAGAGTCCTTACATAGAAAGGAGATGTTGCAAAGGGACTGGAGTCCTTCCCCCCCAGTTACACCAGGAGAGGTCGAAAAGAGGTCCCATCAAAGCAGAGTCTATGTTTGTACAAAAGGAGGAGTAGTCGGTTGTGTTGTAATTTTCATATGTGTAAAAAGGGCTGTAATGACGTGGAACACCTTGCACCATGGGATGTCCCCCAGTGAAAGTGATGTGTCACTCTCTGGAAATAAGCAAGATCCCGCCCCTTCCGGGACAGAGTTAGTTCACACCAAGCATGGCCTCCAGGTGATAATTATGTATGTTGCCTCATTTGCTGCATAGGTAGCAACTACAGGACCTACAATACATATATTTGTGTTTTAGAAGTTGGGATAGGATTGTATTGAGATTGTGGGGATCACCTGGTGAGCGTAAAGAGGCAGAGCTTTGCCCATAGGCAGTGGACCTTTATATTTGCAATTCTCTGCAGCACATTCACATTCACTTAGGGGTATCCATCCATCACTGTGTGTTGGGCTCTGAGCTTCCTAAATGTTGAATGGAAGGTAGTCGGGTGAAATCTGGGAGACATATTTCAGGCTCAATAGCAGGAAGCATAGCAGGATTTAACTCCATTTAAAATGAAATAGACTGGGACCAACTAGCCTTCTGATGTGCGCCAAGGAGGATCAACAATAACATTAAAGATTATGGAAAATATGGGGAAAATTGACAACATATCTTTGATGGACGTAAACGTTTTATACGCAACCCTTTTTCATATTCTTTTAATTTAAATCCAAGAAATATCTTGGCCTAAAGAGTTGAAACTATACTTGGAAGAAGTTTTCCCCAGACAGGGAGGTTGCTTCCAGTACCAAGATATTACTATTATGCATTTGAATTCAGCATGTTTAGTAGTGGTAGCTTGAAACTGCAAAACACGTTGAAAGTATTAAGAAACTAGTGACCCAAATATCCACAACACCATGGGGCATGCCAAGTAGAGCAGCCTCTGATTACAACTTCCTAAATCAGGAACAGTATCTGCAGAGCCAGAGGTGCTTACCAGGAGTTTGCAAATTAGGATTCTGGTAAGCCGGTGCAGGCTGTCAAAGGAATCAATGCATTTCTTTGGAAGACACCATTTTGGTGGGCATTGTCCACATTTCAGACACACACTCCCACACACACATCGCGAGGTATCATACATGAGCAGCTTTAGTATTTGTGTCAGAGTCACACGCATATACTTGCACTTTCTACAAGATTCCACAGCAGGAGCAGTGTGGGCGCCTTCTCCAGTGTGCCTTCCCTTTAATGTTTGCTCTCTTTGGGAGTGAAGTCTCACTCCTTGCGATGGCCAACAGGCAACAAGCCCCTGCATTCCTGAGCCTACAGCTTTGCTGTGTAAGCCCTTGAGTCCCCACATACTTTGGATGTTAGACTCACACACTTGTGTCTCATATCAATTCAGGTTACATGCCCCATTTTACAGCCGGGGATTTATTTGTGGAGGATTGAAGTTCCAAAGTGTGCTTGGACGAATGTGCCCTTTCATATCTCGGGAGTCCCCTTTGAAAGGAGCAGTATATCACTCCTTGGCCCAAAGTGACAAACTTCTACCATCTGTTGGTGGCAGGGGAGGATAGACAGGGAAACCTCGTCATGTCACTACCACTAGATGCAGCATCACCTGGCGGCCTTGGCAACCTCACCATTCACCATTAAGGTCAGGCAGGGGACCACATATCCTTCCTCCAGGCTCTCTCTTGGTGTTGTTTGGGGTTCCTCTGCGTCTCGCTCCCAAAGATGCAGCCTTCAAGCGTGGAGTATGAAAGTCTTTTACCCAACACAAATCTCCCTCTGTTTGTGTGCCCAATGTCGCTCACTCCATCTTTGGTTTTCCTGGGGCTTCTTTTCTTTACTCCATCTGAATCTAGTTTGCATCTGGTGACAAAGCTTTCAGAACCAAGTTTCTAGGTTCATTGTAATGTTCTGTGTACTGCATGTTTTCACAGGGGAAATGAGCAATGGCATTCCCTTGATTTATTTGAAGGGTTTCAATAGTTCTGCTGCAGTGTTGTCAAGTTGCCTGGGTGTTAAGTGAGAGCCAGGTCACTGGTTATCTTGGTTCAAGTTGTAATCATAAATCCAGAATCAAGATCATAGGTGTTGACAGGATTGCATAGAAACCCAAAGGACCTTTCTTTTGGGAAAGGCTCTCTCGCTTTCGGAAATCTAATAGTTGTAGTTGGAAAGAAATGTCATATGGCCTCATTACGAGGTTGGCAATAACCCTGTAACACTGAATCTGGCGCCTGACTTCCCGGCATTACAAGTCCCGGTCACTTAGGAAGTCAGGTGCCGGATTTTGTAAGTCCCCATTCCCAAAGAGTCCCCTAGGACTCTACTGGAGTGGGCAAACGGATGCACCGGCACCGTTGCTATCAGTGCAGGTTCTTCATGACGTCTCTGCCTACCGGGACCGATGCTCCTGGCAGGGTCAGACCTGTCGGGCGCAGTAGCGCCAGTGGCAAACTCGTAGTGTGGTGGTCCGGAAACAAGGGTGCCAGTGAGCTTACCCGCATGCTTGTTTCCGGACCGCCACACTTGTAATGAGGCCCATAGTGTCACTTGCCAGTGAGCATTTAATTGGCACCTGAACGTTTGGAGTAAATGAGAAAGCACAGCCATCGACTTCTTTAGGTAAACCCTCAATCTTGGCACACAGGTCTCAATGGTATCTCTCTGCTTGGATTGCATCATCTCCGGATAGTTGGCAAGCAAATGAAGATTCCTTCACAGGGTGACCACCAGTTCCTAGTATGAGGTCAATTATAGAAAGGCAATTTATGGGGCTCTCCTTCCTTTCTGAAATGAGCACTGTGGGGTAAAAACTCCAATACCCATCTGGATGGAATACAGTGCTGGGTGCAGACATGTTAATCCGACCCTGACACCATATCGCATGAAACATACTATGGTCAGACACAAGATAGACATGGAATAAGTTTCACAATAACTCTTTGCTACGGTTAATGTAAGGACAAGCAATCATTTTTCTTATGGTCCAAGAGGGTGTGTAAAAGTAACTCAATCATGGTCAGGGGAGCCGTGCCTAATACATACATTAGTCTCTCTCAAGCAGGTTCAAGAAAAATCCAACATAATGGTTGTTAGGAAAGACTTTCTTTTTGCATCTTTCCCGCCATAGTTTTCTACGGAACCCTATTCCTTTTGCTGTTTTTGCTACTGCCCTGACTTCATGAAGGGAAGTAAAGCCTTCAGCTGCAATTCCATTGCCTTTTGCTCATTCCTATGGGGAAACTGATCAGTCCTTCAGACTATCATTACTGGAATTCTTGTGATTTTTAACATTGCACACAGCACCTTAAAGTGCAGTGCAATGGGGATATGTTATGTAATAAGTCCAGCACACTGATGTATCTGCTTCAGTGCACTTATTATTCAGGTTACACAGCAAACCTTGGATGCTCCCACACCCACGGCTCCAGCCCAACTCACTCCCCCAAACCCTAGAGCATTCCAGTGCTTCATGCTGGAATTCATCAGCCATAACATTCAACATTAATCACATTGCAAGGCTGCTTCCATGTGATAATGTCACCTAGAAAAAGTTGCCAGGTAGGTGACTTCTTTCTCCTAACCCGTAAAATACGTTCCCCAATTATTCTAGGAGAGCTATCATTATGTATCTTAAACACCAATCCTAGAATATTTGGGGAAAGTGTTTTATTTTACTGAGGGTGCATTTTTTCAGAACAATGACACCCCCTTGGCAGCCATTTCCCAGAAGACTTCATCACTGGACACTGTGAGGCTAAGTCAGACCATCACCCCGATCCCCTTGTAGATAACAAATTTTAAATAGCATCAGCATATCGTTGTGAAATGTGAAAGTAACTATTTACACAGTAGCAACACTAAACCTACATGTGCATGTCGTGAAACAATAGAAACAAACTATCGACACATAACAGTGACACCACCAAACACCCCATTTCACAACTGCATACTCTGGACCATATCCAACACACTCACGCTAACTCTCTTTGTCATAGCCAGAACTCTGCTCAAACTTCAAATCTGCTCATTGGAAGTCTTTTTTTAAACTTCCTCACAATTCGTACTGGTTTAAAGTACTTCATCACACCCTCACCCATCTTCTTGGGAAACTTGATCCTGTCACAGTCTCCTAGACCCACATCTGTGCTCCTGGCTGCACTCTACTTACCAAATCGCTTCTTCATCTTGTCCTGCTCAGCTCATCACTCACAAGCAACTATCTCTTGCACTTCATCCAAGGAGGGCTAAGCTTAGTATGACATACCCTCCCACTCATTACTTCAAAAGACACAGCTCCAGTTGACTCATGCCTGCTAAACTTTAAAGATACTATTCTCTCATTTATTACATTCTTCCATGCTTGAAAATTACTCTTTGCGATCTGTTTCCCTTCCATATTCACTCGATTTACTCTCTCAAGTTCCCCATTGCATTGTGGGTCTTACAATGCAGTTTTCCTATGAGCAATGTCACACTTAAACTTCCCATTTCCCTACTGACAAACTGTACTCCATTGTCTGACAGAATTTCCCTAGGAATTCCTTCCCTGCCAAAAACGCTCTTCAGGAACTATACGATCTTACTAAACGTAATTTTGGTGACAAACTCCAACTCCACCCATATCATATCCAAAACCACAATAATATAATCTCTTCCTACGGGCACCTATAAATCAATATAAATGTTTTCCCAAACTCCTTTAGGCAATAAAATAGGTGTCAAGAGCTGAGTCGTCATACTTAGACTTTTACCAGACTCCTCACACTCAGAACATATTAAAACCCATTGTTCAACTATCCGGTCCATACACGGCTACCAATAGTCCTCCTTCAACCTGCACTTGGTTTTAGTTATGCCAATATGTCCCTCATGTGCTATCTCAATAAAGTTGTTCCTCAGTGAGATGGGTACTACGGCTCTATTCAACATCCTCCTTCAAAACTTAACTCATCCCTCATCTGGCAAAAGTCTTTTAATGACTCAGTCAACTTCGCCTTACTCCTCCAACCATCTGAAACTTCTCCAATACCATCACTCATCACTCACACATGACTCATCACTCGCACACTCGGTGTCCTATTCTGCCTTGGAAATGAAAGTATCTGCTGTCAGAAAAACTTGCTCAGTCCAGCTGTCCTCTGCACTCTTAACTCCTGACTCTTGCAGCCTTGAAAGAGTCAGCAACCTTATTGTTCCTTCCTTGTATCACCTCAACACTGAAGTTATGTGGCTGCAACCAAGTGACCTAAGAAGCTATCCGCCTGGATCCTTATCCAAACCCTTTCTTCCAGGACTGCCTTCAAGGGTTCCATGTCATTTAATCGCGGGATGTTTTTTCGTGGGGTTTTTTACCACAATTTATTTTAACGAAAAAACCCATCAAATTTTTGTAAAATTATTTTGGGGGGTTCCCCCCAACTTCTTTAATTGGTATTTATTCCCAAACACCCCCACCCCATATATATAATTTACTAACCCCCCTAAAAAATAAGATTTTTTTTCAAGAATAAAATCGCGGTAAAAAAACCCACGAAAAAAACATCCCATGATGAAAGGACATCGTACCCCTTCAAGGGCTTGTGGTCCGTCCTCAAAACAAACGTAAATCCCCATACATATGACTTGAACTTCTTTACCGATCACAAACAGGCCAACATCTCCTTCTCCATAACAGAGTATCTCAACTCTGACCCCTTCAACTTCCTAGAGGCAAAGACGATTACCATCTCCTCCTCCCCACCTTTCTGAAACAACATCACTCCAATCCCTTTGTCACTGGCATCACTGGTGACTATACACTGCAAACTGATGTCCTATTGTGCCAGATAGTCAGCATTGCAGATCTTCCTTTTACCTTCACAAATTCACATTTACACTTGCTCATCCACTCAAACCTAACCCCCCTCTAGGTTAAGCTGTGCATCGTCTCCATCTTAGTTCCTTACAAACATCTGGAAAAATTATACGAGTCCTAGAAACTACAGCTCTTCTTTACTGGATGGCCTGGCAGCATTCCCAATGGCAGTCACAATTTATCTTTTTGGTCTTACCCCCTTCACGCTTAATGCATGTCACAGGTATTCTATAGACTCACATCTACACTTACATTTATCAAGATGCAATGTCAATCCTCTGTGACGAACCAGGAATGAGATCCATACAGAGAAACGTAGGGTTTTGGCCATGTACTTGTATTAATCAAAGAATAGGGGTTTGTAAAATGCCTCTCTGTCCCTGCACTAAGAGATGTCCCCCTATCTAAACAAAACTAAGGATCTGTCGGATGTCAGAATGTCCAAAGTAAAATGTCCTGTGCCCAAAGTACTATTCTGGCTTCACATTCAAACATAATAAACTCCAAGGTGAAAAGAGTAATGTCTTTGGCCTTCAGTAACTTATAAATGTTCAAAAAGGAAAACGCGTAACTCCAACACAAAAGTTCCATAAGAATAGAGTTCCTTGTTCCCGAGGTCGGTTCCCTTCCCCTGGATTTCTCTTCCCTCTTAGATAGCAGATCCCTGAGTTTCTCTTGCTCCACTATACAACTGGTACAGAAAACAACTTGGCCCTTTGTCTTTGTCTTGTTAGGATACCCGGTGTATTTCCTTGTCAGGTTTTCCTTCCTCTTTTCTTGTTCAACGGTTACAAATCTATGTAAAAGTGAAAATGTGTGGGTTTGTGGCAAAGCGTATGGGCCCTATGCAATTCCACACCATTGAACCAATCTGCACCAAATTTTGCAGTCACCTGTTAGGACCCTCCACACATTACTGGCTACATGACATCTGGACACCCACCCCTTTCCCTGGATTGCAGCAAAAGTAAAAATTGTGTGTGGGTTTGTGGCTTTGAGTATGTTCCCTATACAATTCCACACTGTTTCACCAATCCGAACCAAACTTTGCACAGTCAACTACTAGGAACATCTGGACCTTACTGGATACATGGCATCTGGACACCCCACACCTTTCCCCGGATTTCAGCAAAAGGGAAAATGTGTGTGTGGATTTGTGGCTTCACGTATGTTTCCTATACAATTCCACACCGTTTCACCAATCTGAACCACATTTTACACAGTCACCTGCTAGGGCCCTGCAGACATTACTGGCTACATGACATTTGGACACACCTCCCATTTTTCCTGTGCATTTCAGCAAAAGTCAACATATGTGTGCAGGTTTGTGGCTTGGCAAAGCTTTGTTCCTTACACAATTCCACACAGTTTCACCAATCTTCACTAAATTTTGCAGTCCTGTACCTATGAGGGAATAAAAGCCAGGGCAATGCCGGGTTATCAGCTAGTAATACATGAACCAACTGGGCTATGGGTTTGTATCTTGGTAGGACACCCGGGATACTACTTTTTCAGGTTTACACTCCTCTCCTCTTTAGTTTCACACAGTCTCCTTGCTTGTCCTGATATGCCCTTCTCAGGATCCCTTTATGTGCTGTATTCCTTACACAATCTTTGCTTTATCCTTTCCTGGTGATCTTCCCTAGCATGGTTTTCCTCACATGAACACTCTCGCAACTGTCCGATACGCTACAACATATCCACAATACAGCTTGGCTCATAGTATTTATCTTGTTAGGACCTGGTGTACTCTCCTGTCAGGTTTTCACTCCTCCTCTCTTTGGTTTTACTCAGCCTTTTGCAAGTCCTCATGTATCTATTTCAAGACCCCTTCTAGGGGCTATATTCCTTATCCACTGTTCAGTTTGTCCTTGCCTGGTGTGCTTCCCTACCAGAGTTTTCGCACATGAACACTCTTGCAATTGCAATTGCTTGGCATACTCTTCTGCCAGGGCTTTCTTAAATGAACAAACTTGCAACTGCCTGGTATACTCTCCTAACAGGATTTCCTAATATTCACACATTCGCAACATCCTGGTATACTCTCCTGCCAGGGCTTTCTTAGATGCACACACTTTCAGCTTTACTTTGACTGGTGTACTCTCCTTCCAGGCTTTTCTCATGTGGACTCACACTTCCAAACTTGATATGCTTTAATGTTTGCTTTTTTAATACTGTATCTGCCTGGTATACTATCCTGCCAGGGCTTTTCATAAATGTGTATTGCATGGGTAGTGTAGCTCAGTGACAACAAGTTTGTATTGGAAGCAAGGCGATGCACAGCAACGCAGGTTCGAATCCCGGGTCCGTGCTTAGAAACCTTTTCGGTATTAAGCATGTTATAAATAACCAATTATAATTATAACACACACGCTTTACTTCTGATTCCTCTTTTAACTAAATGGTCACTGGCTTCTTCTCTTTCAAACACTTTATTTGCTTCTTCAACAACAGATATTTGTATGCGGCATGGCTGCCAATATGCCCCAGTGTCCCTGCTTCCCTTTTGGGGACTCACCAGCTCTCGCCGGCATACTTTACTCTTCCCGCGGCAAGCTGATGGCAGTCATTCAGCGTCTCTTGCCATCTCGCCTCCTTCGGTCTTCAGCTTCTCTGCCCCTTGCAATTCATGCTGGGTTCCTCTGCTCTGCGTTAGGTTCCGGTAAGGTAAGCGCTGCACTTGAACACCTGCGGACACCAAGGAGCCCTGTGTTGGCTTCTGGTGTTTCCCACAGCGTGGTTCCTCTCACTTTCCTGTTCTGCCTCCTTGAGCCGGATGGCTCCACAGCACTCTCCACAGCCCCACAGTCTCTAGGTCCTCTGCAAGAGAAACAGCTTCTTCCCTCCAGTAGCACTCCCCATTCAGCTGTTGCTGTGGTTTAAATCTTCTGACTACAGGCAGGTGCTCACAACAATTAGAGTGCAGCCTGTACTCTTGGTCTATTCTGCTCTGCATTACTTGGCTCATCTTCCCCGTCCCAGTATTCTTGTGGTTATGGGAATGGTAGTCCATTCTTGATGTTTTACAAGTAAATTATGGGTAAGTGTTCTTAAATGGCAAGTCAGTTCTAGATGACTTATAGTCTGAGAAGATGTTTTCATAAGTCTTAGAGAGTAAGTCAAACTTTGACGGCTTGTGTACAGATCTTGTTAGAGGGTCTTCAGTATCCTTCCTGGGTGGATGACGGGAGATGTAACAATATGCCATTAAGGAACCAAGGGAAATAGTCACACAAGCAAAAAATATATTTCATGTAATAATTTGCAAATTAAGTCAACTCAGAGATGGAAAGAGGGGATTAGCTCAATCAGTGGAATTATATATTCATATTTTGTTGTTATACTACACACAATTATATAATAATAAACAAATTAATCATACAATATTCACAAAAGTCAAAAAGTTCTAAAAAACATTTCAATTTGGTATTGTCATAGAACGACTGTGTCCAGACTGAATGTAGAGAAGCTAGGCATCTACAAATAACCATATAGAAATGGGTATTAGATTGCATTAATATTGACTATCCAAAAGCCCAAAATCTGCCTGTTTTCTTTGGGGAGGCTGGTAACTGTATTCCTTCTGAAATTGTGAATTCAATCATGCCTCTGTTGACATGAATAATAATGACAAAAGTGCATTGTTTCGTAAAGTACTGAAACAGTGCATAAATGCTTGCAATCAACAGAGCTAGATATCATTAAGGCATGGGGTATGGATGGGATATCCTCAAGAGAGGAAGGGGAATACCATGTCTTGACCGATTGTGCCCTGCCACCCCCCAGAGGTTATCTTGTACCATGTGATCCTCCCTCATATAGCCGGTCCCCAGATCAGGATCAGGTAGCAGATGCCGTCCCCTGACAACATGGGGAGAGGTCGCAGACGGGAAAGAAGCAATGACGCTATTTGATTCATCACATCACATCACAAACCCGTACTTCACATCACAAACCTTTTTTGCAATTGTATCACTTCCCCCAAACTCGGATCATCTTTAATCCACAGCTCCTCTCTTATCACCTAAGCATCTCAACATAAATCGATTGTGGATCCTTTCTTCAAAAGTGTCACCAAATGTGCACGTTCGAGCTAGCTGCCTGAAATTAGTCATACCAAAAACCATTACAGGTTTGACGGTGCAGGAAAAGTGGTGGTCATTTTCATGACAACCACTTTTCCTGCACCGCCAAACTACAGGGCTGCCGGTGGGAGTTACATGATTTAACCCCAGCCATGAGCTGGAGGTACATCAGGCCCCCACCTACAAAAAAACTGCTGGTATTACCAGCACCGGTAATAACAGTGCCGATAATACTGGCAATTCACCTGAGGGAGTCCTATTGGACAAGATGGAATGGGGAATGACCGCTGGCACCATGATTACCCCGGTAAAAGTGGGTTATCAGGTGCCGGTAAAGGTAGGTCCGCTTGCCAGTATCCCACCAGAATTTCCAGTGGGATACCGCAACCCCATAATGAGGGCCAAAATCTTCTATGCATTCACCCTCAAAATGAAATACTCTTTAGGACAGACGCCACACCAGAGACAATTAGCTTAAAGCCCTCCACGCATTTACAGATGACCTTAGAGCCACCTTCTGAAAACCCTTATCATACTCAACCAATGTAATTATGTCTATCCTCTGAATGTATGTCCCTGACTCTGTTAATTCCGCCACCGCTATGTAAATGATGTTGTTATGTAAGCTTGGAAATACATGTAACCATCTCCTTAAGCCGAGATGTCTGTGGGCTTTGCGTGCTTTACAAATGCACAAATAAATACATTCCAAAATGATATCTCCCTAGTATGACCCTTAATTAAGGACTATAGTGTATATTCAGTTTCTTGAGGGCTACCACAAACTTATTCAAGACCTCATTTCGAATTGTTCCAGTGTTAAATCAGACAGGCTTCTGAAAATCCTTACCCCTACGTGTCCTAGGTAAGTCATCAGTAAGGATATTTTCCACTGATTGCTATAATTGGGACCACATGATGCTGTTACAGAGTCTAGAAATTCTAGCTTCCAAGCTTTAAGAGTGCCTGGACGAAGCAGGAAACCAGCAGAAGCAGGTATCCTTGTTGTCACTTGTTATGTAATAAGTGCAGCACATTGATGTATCTCCTTTAGGGGATTTATTATTCAGGTTACAGAGCAAATTCTGGCTGCTCCCATATCCACCGCTCTAGTCCAACTCACTCTCCCAGAAACCTACAGCATTCCAGCACTTCACACCATAATATTCTCCATTAATCACATTGCAAGGCTAAGTCAGAACACCACACAATATTTTTGTATCACCCTAGATTTTTGCACATGGGATGGTTAGTTACTTTTATATGTGCCTGAAGACGAACAGGTGGCAGCAATTACCTTGCTACAGTTTTAACATTATTTTTGGTGTGAGTCGTTGTGTGTATGTGCCCCAGGAAGGAGACTGGGACTGTTTAGTCCCAGTGAACATCTTGGTGCACAAGGGCTGGGTGTGAGGCACATGTGAAACCAGTAGTTGTCCCTGAGTGAACAACTACTGGCTGCTTGAATAGTGCAGATCCTTGGCATTGCTCGGCTTGGACTTGCTTTCATCTCAGATTGTGTATAAGGATTGCTGCAGGGATTCTTCAAATCTACGTTGGAGGCAAAAATCGCTCAAAGACGAGCAGACCATAGATGACCTAAAGACGATTCCTGAAGAGGCCCAGAATCCTCTCCAGACTCCATCCCAGTGAGGCCCTGCTCCTCTGCCCGATCTCCAAAGACCCAGAGTAGTGCTTCAGCCCTTGGACTAGTGGGGCCAACTAATCTTGACAGCTTTTCGAGGATCCAACCATCCAGGGCCTTCGGAAAATGTCCCTGGAGTGCCCGGTGAACTGACCAGCTCTCTCGTGGCCTACCTCACCAGAACCATTGCCATTTTGCACCCGCATCCGGAACTTTGGTGTTCATCAGCTGATGCCACAAGTAGCCTTCTTCTGGAATTTCAGCTTCCTAACTTCAAGGGAGCCTGTTTAGGAGCAGCTTCTGTGACATCAATTGGAAGGACACTTGTTGTCACCTGCAAACGATGGCCATTGCTGGAACTCACCATGCTCCAACTTGTAAAGTGTCCTGAAGAAGTCTAAATCAGTAGGTTCTGCATTTCTTCACCGATAAAGGTTGCATCCTGCAGCTGAACCCGACCAGAAGAATCCTCAAACTCTTGGGCGCCACTCACTGGAACAAAGGGCAGAAGATCAAGCCCCCATCGACCCCCACAGGATCCACAAAGACATCAGGGAAAATATGAACCGGGGGCGTAAGTAAGCATCAGTGTGCCTGTCCACCGCGTACTCCATAGGAATTGGGAACAAGTCCCTTTGTCTCCCATCTCCCGTCCACTCACCTTTGCTCGTCAAACCTGGGTTGGCTATCCAGCCACTGGGTTAACCTTGGGTCTGGAAGAAAGGAGAGATCTTACCTGTCTTCTGGTAAAATGTAGTAGAACTTGTAAATTGTTTGAAACTAATCACCACCACAAGCCCATTACCTCCTTTTTACAAGAACAACTCTTTCCTATGTCATGTGGGCTTTCTGTATCTCAAAACTGTTCTTCTTGATTTCTGCTCTGTGCCGCTTTACAAATATTGCTTTTTCTCCCTTTCCCGCTCTATCCACCCGCATGTTCCTGAGTTTCTCTCTCTAATGCGAAACTCACGGATAGTGTAGTGGTTACGAACAGTCTCTCCGAGATGCTTTGGGTCGAGGTCAGGGTTTCACCACCTGCCCCTCAGACACTCTTGGGCCTGGCACACATCCCAAGGTAACAAGCAATTGAACGGACACCGCCAGCACAGTCCCAGCTGCCTTGTCCGGATCTCAGGAGACACAGCTCCCCAGCCACGCTGCAGCCCCTCTCCAACACAGGGCCAGTGTTGTTGCACGCAGCTGTCCTCTGGTTCCTTCTTTCTGCAGCTCCCAGTTTCGTGGATTCTCTGGTCCAGTATGCTTCCCCAGCTCGCTCATCCATTTGTGCAAGACCACACCTTTTATTGTGAACATACCAGTCAAGTGGAGTCTGGTGTGAGCGGTCACTATTAAATGCCTGTCATTGCCTGACTCTATTAGTGGTTCTTGAAACAAGTGGGATGGCGTCCTGCCACTTACTTTAAGTCTCTTTACATATATATTTTGGTAAAGGCTATGTTATTCAGCATGCATAATATGGCAAAAGCTATTTCATTAAGCTAACTGTCATACGTGTTCAAAAAGATGAGCAATTGGGCCCTTCAAGGGTACACGTGGGCCACCGCCTGATCACCATCTACAAGCATCCTTCAAAGGGATTTTCCTAACCGTGCACAGCCAAGAATCTCCAAGTGGCTGCAAGACTGTGCCTACAGGTACTTTTATGTCATTTTTTTCTAGTCAAGCACACCACTATACATTAGTGATTTTTACCATTTGTGGTTATACTCATTTGCCTATACATATGTTTTTATAATTTTCCCCATACCTTAGTGCATCCAGCACACCAGCTACCTATCTGCAGGAATCTCCTCCTAGTTTGAAGAGGTCCGCTACACATCACTCCCAGTTTAAAGTATCATTAGCTCTTAAGTCCACCCATTTGTTTATGAGCTGACCCTCCAGTTACATAGATTTTAGATTTAGCACCTGCTATACTAGGGTTTTCTAAACCAGCAATTTTGAAACTAATTTTCCAGTTCCTCTTTTTTATCAATCTATTGACCATAGCTTGCTTCGCACCCACTTGCTACCCTGGACACTTCATACCCACAATGGAACAAATTTTAAGCTTCTCGGAAGAAGAAACCTCTGATATTATTCAGGGACCTACTCTGTTTAATCTTGACGGTGCCCAACAACACATTGCCTCTGCAGCATCAGGGGAGGACTTGCTGAAACTGAAAAAGAAATGTTTCCGGAAAGAGGTCCACGGACATTTTCTTAGGGAGTACCTAAGAGTCAATATGGTCCCATTGGGTCTCATTATCCACAATGAACCAGCATTATTCTTGGAGGACCAAGAATATATGCTTGGATTTAGTCAGATATCTACTAAATGTTCACGAGACCTCATGGTCCTGACCATCACCACGGCTCAAAGAATAAATACCAAAATAAAACTGGAGGTAGCTACAGAAGAAGAAAAATTCCTCAATAACTCAGACTTACAAAATGCACGAGAGAAACGGAAAGAAATTAACACTACTCTTGATTAATTTATGGCTTCGACATTGGAAAAGAAGCACAGAAAACTGGCCAAGGACATTCTGAATTTTAAGATAGAGAATGTCTATCCCTACTTAACAGCAGACTATAAAGATAGAAAAGAAAAAGAAAGAGCTGCCAACCAAACTGGACCCAGGAGAGGCAGAAAATGGGTCTTATTCTCGGACACCTCCAGTTCCAGATCATCGGACGATCAACCACAAACACCAGGGAGACGACAACAAGGGGGTTATTCTAAAACACCACCTCCCCAGGTTCCTTTTTTAGAGAGAGGGGGGCCCCAGAGGCCGACACTGTGGCCCTCTGCCTCCAATGCCCATGCCTATGCCCTACTATCCTTACAACTACCAACAATGGAGCCAACCACCCAGAGGGCGTCGCAACCAACGGAGACACAACAAGACATCCCTATTTTCAACCTATCGGGGATTGTACTATCCCAAATTGAAATACAGGTCTTAACCAAGGGTCTTTCATTTGTCCCTTCTACCAGAACCAATTGGTTCCAATTAGATCAGGAAGTCTCAACCTTTTTTAGAACCATAAAACATAAAGCATTTTTTCAAGACAAGGAACCTATGGAACAAGATGAAGACAGGATTGAGAGACCCTCCAACTTTAGTCCAAGAGAAAATGAGATTGCACCTTCCATCATAACCTTTGAAAAATGCATCAGAAAAGAACTTTCCAAATTACAGGATACAACAACAAAAACAAGATCCAACTTGACTAAAGATGAACACAAAGCCCTCAAGAACCTTTCTTCCAATATCCAAATAGTCATCAAGATGGCCGATAAAGGTGGGGGAATAGTAGTACAGAATCTCATCCAATACAAGGACATGGTAAGACATCTTCTCGATGTCAGTACCAACTACAAAAAACTTAAAAAAGATCCTACAATGGAAATTAGGGTCAAAATACAGGAAGCAACTAAATTAGCCTTCGAGCGAGGGTGGATATCAGACAAGGAGGAAACTTTCCTCAACACCTCGGAGGGCAGAACCCCGGCATTCTACGCCCTACCTAAAATTCACAAAAACCAACAGGATCCCCCAGGCAGACCCATAGTTTCAGGCTGTGGGTCTATTCTTGAACTAATCTGCAAGTTTGTCGACCACTTTCTTAAACCTTTGAGTCAGGAAACCCGACTTACCTGAGGGACACTATGGCCACAATTGCCATTTTTGAAAATCTGACCTTCCACCCAACAAGGGAACTTTTGGTCACCATGGATATCGCCAGCCGTTTCACTAGCATCCCGCAAGACGCTGCCTTGGAAAGTATACGTTACCATCTCACACAACATATGACACAAAAGAGGGTCCCAGTCAACTTTATTGTGGAACTGTTGGAATTGGCCCTGACTAACAACTTTTTTTCATTTGATGAGATCTTTTATCTCCAAGTGAGCGGGGCCGCAATGGGAGCGGCCTTTGCCCCCAGTCTGGCTATTATTTTTATGTCTGAATACAAACAACAACACATCCTCAGCATTAATAACCCATTCAAAGACAAGATCTCTCACTGGTACCGCTTTATCGATGATATCATCTTTATATGGCAGGACAATGATACCCCAGTAGAGAACTTTTTACATTGGGCAAATGATCAAACAGAAGAAATACAATTTACACTCTGCAAAAGCAACCAGATGATTAACTTCCTGGACTTGGAAATTAGTGCCATAGAAGAAAAATTGACACTATTAGTGGGACAACCTGAGTTCTTTCTAAGGTAGGTTGCCCTTATTTTCCTCATGTTATTCCTATGGGTAATCTAAACTGATCTTAGTTGCCTCCTTCTCGTCTCAGTATTTGTTGGAAATGGGGAGGGGGACATGGGGTGAGAGAGAGTAGGTTGGGTTATTTTTGGACTGGGGGAATACCATGTCTCGCCCTTGGGTATCCTCGTCCGAATCTTAGCGTCTCTCCTTCTTGACTTCTTCCACCACCTCCTCCTCCTTAGATGTCTCTGTAAACCACAGCCAATTGTGCAAACTCTCTTGTCCAACTTCCTGTGTCTTTTTATCCTCATCCTCCTGGTTCTCTCTCTTCCTAAACTTGTATGACTTCTCTCTCCCAGTTTCTTGTGAATTCCTCTTGCAGTCTCCTAGATCTCTCATTCTCCCTTGTTACTTCTCCTCGGCCTTCTGGTCTCTCACTTGCCTGCCTCCTGAATCTATCTCTCGCCATCCCCCCCCCGATTCGTCCTCTCCCCATTTACTTGATTCTCACTCTCCCCTGCCCATTGTTTATTTTCCAAATCCTCCTGAGTGGCCACAGCACCTCGGGTCTTTCTCTCCTGAGTCTTCCAGGTCTCTCCTCTGGTCGTTTATCTCCCACTCAGCACAGCTTCCATAGTCTTTCTTTCCCCTCCTTCCTGGATATTTATCTCCCCAGAACCATGGGGCTCTCCTGTAGCCTCCAATCTCTGCTTCCTTACTCCCACCTCCTAGATCCTCCTCTTCCCAAGCTCCTTGTACTCTCCTCTGGCCTGCTGTTTCCTGCTCCTTCTGGTCACCTCTCCAGTTGTTTCTGAATGAGCTCCTTCTCCAACCTCCCACCACTTCCTGTTTTCCCACCTTCCCTTTGTAGTGCTTTTGCGCCACCCCCGATATTAGTTAATTAATTTCAGGTTTGCAGATTTACTACAAGGGACTTGGGATTATTGTTTTTCTGTCCCATGGTGGTGCACTTACGACTAAACGTGCCCCTGCCGCCATCACTCTGTACCAATGGACTGAGCCACTTTAATGTCCGTCTGCCATATTGGATTGCCAAGCTGAAGTTATTTGGATGAGAGACACTGCCCAGGCAATGTGCAACAAGCTCCTGTGTTGCAGGAGCTTGTGTAAGGCCTCACATCTCTGGTTAGTGTGGGTGGTAGGGTCATACACACTGCCTATGGGTCCCACATGGTTGGGGCAGTTCCCCTTCTCTGTCTCATATGAATTCAGGGTAGCCTCATCTACTCTAGGGGCGTTATTTGTGTGGGATTGGTTAGACAAAGTCTGCTTGGACCAATCTGCCTATTCACAATGCTAATGTCCCCTCCTTAACAGGCAGTATGCCACCTTCACCTCATGTGATGAATCCCTGCCTGCTGTTAGTTGTAGGGTGGGGTTAATTGGGGGGATCTACCTCATGCCCCTCCAGGCCCAGCATCACTTGCCTTGTGGCAGTACCGGTCCCCTTGTTGATCCCACCATCCTCGCTAAAGGTCAGCAGGCAGGGGACTTCATCACATATCTCCCCCTTTCCTTCATGCTCCCCCTTAGGTGGTTTTGGAGCTACCTCTCGGGCCCATTTCCAAGGATGTACTGTTCAAAAGTGAAGTTTACTATACCCAGAGAGTATTGTGGTACATTCCATCAATCCTACAGGGAGTGTTTTGTGGTAATTGGATTGCCAAAATGTGCTTGGAACACACTGCCTCTTCACAACTCTGGAGTCCCTTAATGAGGAAGTATCCCACCTTGACCACATGCCCCGAGTACCTGCCTTTTATTGGTGGCATGGTGTGGTTGGCAAAGGGATCTTCCTTATGCCAAATCCAGACCCAGCGTTGCACGGCAAGTAGCAGCACCCATGGCAACCCCACCATTCACGCTTAGGTTCAGGCAGGTGACATTATAACTGTACCTACGTGCTCTATGGTCTCTGGTCCTCAGCAGCAGGCTAGCCCCTAGCTCTTCCAGCAGATGTCCTGCTGCTCCCCAGGAAATCATCTTTCTTCACCCTTGATTTTCCTTTCTTCGCGCTTATGGAATCATGCTTTGGGACTCTCCCACCCCATTTATACCTTGATCATATTAGGACATTGGGGGCTTCCAAACCTGCGGCTATGATACAATGGGGATATCTGCTTTTTGGAGTGTCATTCTCCATCTACATCAATTCACAGGGCACCTCGTTCCTAGTGGAGTCATTGGGGGCAAAAACTAGGCATGCTAGAATTTTATAAATGGAACGCGCTCTTCCATGACCCTGCGCTTCCATGCTGCCATAGCCCAGCGCATGTCCTGCCTTACCAAGAAAAAAGGGCTGACTGTAATCACTAAACCTTTAATCACGCCATCGTGTTCAGGCTCCAACAGCCTGTTTTGTGTTCAGCCCAAACTTTGGCAGTTCCCCTTCACATGTTCATGATATGTAAAAAATTGTCACTTGATTAATCAAGGTCCTTTCTGGGTTGGGCCTAAGCTAGCTGACGATAATTCTAGATAAATGGTTTGCAGGATGGCTCACCGTCACACTGGCTCAGCTGCAATCACTGAAATGAATGTTTCTAGTAACTCTTAAAGTTAAAAATGAGATTGGCCAAAACTAGAATTCTATTCACAACATAGACACATTAATTATGTATATGATGTTTTCAACTTAGGTCTACCTAGCGTCCCATTTGTAGGCTGCTAAGGCACTACCACTGGATATGAAACAATACAGAAAAAGCTAAATGATTTTAACAAGGGGCTACACTTAGACAATAAACTCCATTTTGCTTGGGCACAGTTATCTTGCATAGCATTATACTTTCGATAATAGGTTTTGTGGTAATAAGATCAGGAATGCCAGGTGACAAGCAAATTATACTAATTCACTTTCCTAATGCCAACTGGATTTTAAAGGAACTATATCAAAGCTGCTATCCAGTATTGTATGTGAGCATTTTCTCTTGCTGCATGCAACTTAATTTCTGAATGGTGGCTCTCTCGGCCAACAGTTGCTGGTTTGTCAGTAGAGAGTCCACAGCAGAAGGTTGGCATGTCTGTCTAATATATGGATGCCAGTGATCCAGTTACATGCCCAATGAGATAGCAGGCTTGCCCAGGTAGAAACCCCCAAAACCTCTTATTAGGCACAGAGCATATCATTGAAGTGAGACAGTTTGGCGTCTATGTTCCCTCCATGCTGTGTGCATGTATGCTTGTCCTACTTCCTTCTGGGTGCCGCTCAGATGAACATTAGCAGCTGTGGTTGGTCAGAAGAAGGAGACGGAGTAACTGGTGGCATTTTCACATGTACATTTATCTAAATAAAGAAGAAGGCCTATCTGCCCCTAATAGTATGGTGTTTGCCCTACCTAACACAAAACTAACTAGGGTGCTCGTCGTCAGTGAGATTGTCCAAAGTAATAGTCTGTCCTCCATCCCAAACTACCCTGTTCTGTCCCTACCACTATTCAAAAAGGCTCAAAGGAAAAAAAGGGTCCAGGAGTATGACCCCCTTCTCCTGTACAGGTTTCTATAGCCTCAACCAGGGGATGGCTTCCGGCGATATTCTGAATACGTTTCTTAAGTTCTTCAAAGGGGCTCTTGTCCCTCCAGGACTTGCGCTTTTCTACTCTTGGCACAGTTCCTTGTTTTGATGACCAGAGACTCTGGGCTTTCCTTTCGTCCAGTTCTAGCACTGTTTCTTTGGTGTTTCCCAACTTCTGTTATGCCTGGGGTTCTCCCATCGCCTGTTTGTTTAGTTTCACAAATAGTCCTTTTGTTATACAGGGACAAGTGTGAGGGCTTTGCTGTAATCTTCACTAGCTTTCCAACATTCACGTATACTGGGATGAGTATGATTGGCCCCTTGGTGCAATTCATTAGCTTTCTCTTCATACTATTAGTCCCTTGGTACTCATTAGCTTTCCAACATTTATTTATACTGGGCCAAGTATGATTGGTCCCTGGGTACTCCTCATTAGCTTCTCGCCCCTCTGCCCGCCTGGGTATCCCGCCACTCCCATTACCTCTCTTGTACCGAGCTGGTGTCACTGATTCTTCTCACAGGGTCAGGTTTGTCTGACTGATACAACCTGTGTGATCTTCCTTGCCTTCCCCCTTCAGCTTACGGCTCTGTGGAGCCCGTCCTAGTATGAACTCAGCGTCGTTAGAGGACCACATGGTCCACCCTCTCTGGGTCATGCCACCATCTCCAGGTCTTCTTCTGGCACCCATGTCGAGCACCTGTCTCCTCAGTGCTTCTTTCTTCTCTAGGTCCAGAGTGTCTGTCCGAGAACAGACCTCTCTGCATCCTTCTACTACATTTTGTTTCTTTATTTTATTTTCTTTCTTTAATTTGATATAGCCTGAGGGTATCACGGTGCTTGTACAAAGTAGGCGGTTACAGACAGAAACAGGTGGTGAGCATAGTACAACAAGTTATACATATTTGTTAACTAGTCATGTTTTTAGGATTTTTTTTAAAGACGATGAAAGATGGTAAATTCTGAATATGATCTGGGAGGGAGTTCCACAGGGTGGGAGCAGTGACACTGAAGCTGGAGTCCCCCCATTTGTTTGAGGTTGAAGCCAGGCGTCTGTAAGGCAAGTTTGGAGGAGGAGCAGAGGGAGCTTGTCACTGACTTTGCTGAGATATATGGGATGAGGTAAGAGGGGGCATTCTTGTGCAGACATTAATGTGTGATGGTCAATGTTTTAAATTCAATTCTTGCTTTTATGGGAAGCCAGTGAGCCCTTCTGAATGTTGAAATGTGGGCTTAGAATTTAAGGCCCAAGCCTAATCTCAGGACCTTATTTTGCAGGAGTTGCAAATTTGCACGTTTTTTGGCAGAAGTTCCTTAAAACAGTATGTTGCAATAATCAAGCTTACTACCAACAATAGCTCAAGCGAGTGTCAGGCAATTTTGAGGCGATTTCCTGCTGAGGTAAATGTGTTTGGCAGTGTAGGCAGCAGTAGAGGCTAGAGCACTGATGTGGCGGGACATATTCACCACTGCATCGAGGTAACTCCCAGAGTATTCACGTGTTTAGAAACCTGGATGAAGATTCGGTTGATGGGGCTGGAGGAGTAAGCAGGGTCCAAGGCGCTCGTTTAATATAGCACAGTTGTCTGCAACTTGTGGCTATACAGATCCTATGAACTACAACTCCGCCTTGATTCGAACTTCCCTGCGCTCCAAAGACAAGAACCTCTTTCATTGGTCCTTTCTTGGTTTTAATGAGGAAGCGTTGGCCCTCCCCAACATAGGCACATAGTCCTCTGTTTCTTTCCAGGGCATATTCGTTATGCCTCGTTCTCTCTCCATCTCAGTGTGGTTGGCTGCCAAACACTGATTACTCTTCACAGTTCTCGTAATCTTCTTCACCATACGAGTGATAGTTGAAGGTTGTTTATTGATAATATTGCACTAGCAAATAGTGTGTGGTTTGAAGGGAAGGTTTTGGTTATTTGATGTTCTGGTTATCCCCTCAGAAGAGGTTATAGGGAGTTCCTGGAAGGAGCAGGAGTCCCTATCCCCAAGAGGGAGGTCTCTCCCTGTGAGGTCCAGCTTTCCGCCACCCTTAGGGGGAATGTTGCATAGCAGGCTCACCTCCCTAGCCTTACTGGGAAGGGCTGCCCCCTGGGGAGAAGTAATGAGATGCCGTGAATCGTCACATAGCGGACTGTCAACGATCTCCTTCTCTAACGTTCATAAGGCACAAGCTACAGCAGTAACCTGCAGTTTGTTTTCTCTGCTAAGAAAGGTAAGCTATCCCAACTAGTTTTTATATTCTTGTCAACCCCTGTCTACATTACCCCCCATCAGGCGAGCGTGAAATTGTAAACTAATTATTTTTCCCCCTAAGGATTTTGTATAAGCGTATTTCATGCTCAGATTCCCCTTCTTTAGCAGTACAGACATGACCCTAAAAGGGGAGGGCAACATTGCAATATCATTTGCCTGGCTTGCAAAGGTTTATGGGTATGGAAATATTCCTGGGACCACTCAAGCACAGCATTAGGGCAACATATATTTGGCAATCTCCCATGCTTTTCAGGCAATCTGCAAACTTTCCAAACCTTTAAGCATATAGAGAATGTTCAGCAATCCTGTTAATGGATGGTGGCAAAATATGGACCCTGAATAACGGGCGATGAGAGAGGATGAGGCAGTGGCGAGGAAGAAGAGACTTAGAGGAGGTTCTGCTGGCAAAGAGAACAAGAGACAGTGTGAGGGAGAGGGAGAGAAGAAAGAAGGAAAGGGGTAGAGGGACCAGAGAGAATGGATGAGACAGAGAGGACAGGAATCAGGGAGGCTAGAAGAGAGCTAATGTAACAAAGGGAAGACAGTAGTATGAGAGACAGAGGGGAAAGAAGAGACGTGTGGAATGAGAGTTGGAGAGGAAAAGACAAATAGAGAGAACACAAACTTACAGTGGAGGCTGTTATGTGCATGGGTACAGCTTGCACTGCTATGGTTTTCCCTGTAACTCTTCTCTAAGCATGGGTGGGAATCTGTCACTGCTCCAGTCTGTTCTGTACTTGCGCTGTGTGAGCAAAGGTTGCCCCTGCAGTAACTTATGTGTGTGCAGAGACCTGCATTTCTGCTGCCAGGATAGCACTGAAAAATGCTTTGCTCCGAGACGAACGATTTCACTGCTGTTGAGTATTAACAAAGTCAGGCCCCCTGACTCATGCCAGGGCGTAAAGGGGACTCTGCAGCCCAGAAAAAACGCCCTACCAGGGACTTATGCCAGGTCCACAAGCAAATTGGAAGCAGGTTCACGCAGGGAGATGCAAAGTCTCCCTCCCAGTCCATGGCCCCATGTTTGGTCTCAAGAGGGGGAAAGCCACGAAATGTAAAGCAACAAACAAGCCAGAATCGAGACAGAACACTGGCTTGGCCTCCAAGGAAAAACATGTATTTACATTTATTTAAATTAGAAATACGTGACCTGATAAAACATGTCCTGCTCATCATATGCTATAAGAAAGATTACTTTTTTCCCTATCTAAAAGAAAAACTGGATTAGCTGGTCTCCCAAGACTGATTAACTCACATCAGTGCAATGAACCACTTCCACTGGAAAGGCTTGTAAGCCTCCCGGAACACTGCTCCCTACATGCATTACAAGGAGAGGCCCTTCCTTGCATTTACTGCGCTGAATACAACCATGCTCCAAAATCAGCATAAATGACACCGCTCGCCCATGCACCTGGCGCAGGGGGCAAAGGAATCTCAATGATGTTGGTCACATCTCTGTTTCGCAGCAACCAAGGCAGTTTTCTCAGATGTACCTTGAGTTCCTTAAAACACAGCACAGAATGATTGGTGCATGTTTGGAGCTTCATAATCCTGTTACAGGCTAATTGGCAAAACTGCAGGAGGAGGAGGACTAATGTGTTCCTTTGCTCCAACCAGATTGCACAGATTCGTGTCTGTGAAATGCCTCCCTCACTGAAAACCCAGAGTGGCCCAACATTTCCCAGGTAGCATTGGGTTTAATGAATATATTGCAGGGTCACAGCAAATAAAGCGTAGTCAAACTAAAAACAAGACTACACGGTATCACCCCATCACTGCGCAGCCCAAAATGTCACCATATTAAAGCTATATATATATATATATATATATATATATATATATTCAATGAAACATTTTAACAAGGTTTTTTTACTTAATTTCATAGGTTTTTATAGTGCAACTTTACCATAACGTCCCTTTAACAAAGTTCTTTCATTGAATTTCATAGGTTTTTATTAGTGCAACTTAACCATAACGTCCCTTTAACAAAGTTTTTTCATTGAATTTCATAGGTTTTTATTAGTGCAACTTATCCATAACATCCCTTTAACACATTTTTTTTAATGAATTTCATAGGTTTTTATTAGTGCAACGTAACCATAACGTCCTTTTCAATAGATGAAGGCCACTTGCATCCTAGGTCCTCAAAGTGGGAACCCCGGGTGGTATAAAAAAGATTTTTCTTCCCAAACCGGTACGCCTGTGGCGTACCGGTGTAGGAAGGAAAATCTTTTACAAGATGGCCACGATGGAAAGGGAAGGCGGGGTGTATAAAGAGAACACAACAGGGCATCAACGGGGGTGGGGGGAACAGGAGGAAGACACGGGGCATGAGCGGGGGTTGGGGGGAACAGGAAAGAGACACGGGGCATGGGTGGGGGGGAACAGGGGAGACATGGGGCATGAGCGGGGGGTGGGGGGAACGGGAGGTAGACACGGGACACAGGGCATGAGCGGGTGGGGGGAACGGGAGGGAGAAAGGGGGCATGAGCGGGGGGTGGGGTGCAACGGGTGGTATACACGGGGCATGAGCGGGGGTGGGGGGAACGGGAGGGAGACACGGGGCATGAGCGGGGGGTGGGGTGCAACGGGTGGCATACACGGGGCATGAGCGGGGGTGGGGGGGAACAGGGGAGACAGGGGGCATGAGCGAGGGGTGGGGAGGAACAGGGGCGACATGGGGCATGAGCGGGGGGTGGGGGGAACAGGGGAGACACAGGGCATGAGCGGCGGGTGGGGGGAACGGGAGGTAGACACGGGGCATGAGCAGGGGTGGAGGGGAACGGGAGGGAGACACGGGGCATGAGCAGGGGTAGGGGGGAACAGGGGAGACAAGGGGCATGAGCGGGGGCTGGGGGGGAAAAGGAGGGAGACACACGGGGAATGAGCAGGGGTGGGGGGGAACAGGGGAGACACGGGGCATGAGTGGGGGGTGGGGGAACAGGGGAGACACGGGGCATGAGCAGGGGGTGGGGGGAAGGGAGGTAGACACGGGGCATGAGCGGGGGGTGGGGGGAACATCAGGTAGACACTGGGCATGAGCGGGGGGTGGAGGGAACGGGAGGGAGACACGGGCATGAGCGGGGGGTGGGGGGTAACAGGGGAGACATGGGGCATGAGCGAGGGGTGGGTGGAATGGAAGGGAGACACAGGACATGAGCGGTGGGTGGGGGCAATGGGAGGTAGACACGGGGCATGAGCGGGGTGTGGGGGGGAACAGGAGGGAGACACGGGGCATCAGCGGGGTGTGGGGGGGAACAGGGGAGACACAGGATATGAGCGGGGGTGGGGTGAATGGGCGGGAGACACGGGGCATGAGAGGGTGGGGGAACGGGAGGGAGACACGGGGCATGAGCGGGGGGTGGGGGGGAACAGGGGAGACAGGATATGAGCGGGGGGTGGGGGTGAATGGGAGGGAGACATGGGGCATGAGCGGGTGGGGGAACAGGGGAGACGCGGGGTGGGGGGAACGGGAGGGAGACACGGGGCATGAGCGGGGGTGGGGGGAACAGGGGAGACACAGGGCATGAGCGGTGGGTGGGGGGAACGGGGGAGACATGGGGCATGAGCGGCAGGTGGGGGCAACGGGAGGTAGCCATGGGGCATGAGCAGGGGGTGGGGGGGAACAGGGGAGACAGGATATGAGCGGGGGGTGGGGGTGAATGGGAGGGAGACATGGGGCATGAGCGGGTGGGGGAACAGGGGAGACGCGGGGTGGGGGGAACGGGAGGGAGACACGGGGCATGAGCGGGGGTGGGGGGAACAGGGGAGACACAGGGCATGAGCGGTGGGTGGAGGGGAACGGGAGGGAGACACAGGGCATGAGCAGGGGTAGGGGGGAACAGGGGAGACAAGGGGCATGAGCGGGGGCTGGGGGGGAAAAGGAGGGAGACACACGGGGAATGAGCAGGGGTGGGGGGGAACAGGGGAGACACGGGGCATGAGTGGGGGGTGGGGGGAAGGGAGGTAGACACGGGACACAGGGCATGAGCGGGGGTGGGGGGAACGGGAGGGAGACTCGGGGCATGAGCGGGGGTGGGGGGGACGTCAGGTAGACACGGGGCATGAGTGGGGGTAGGGGGAACAGGGGAGACACGGGGCATGAGCGGGGGGTGGGGGGCACAGGGGAGACAAGGGGCATGAGCGGGGGGTGGGGGGAACAGGCGAGACACGGGCATGAGCGGGGGGTGGGGGGAACAGGGGAGACACGGGGCATAAGCAGAGGGTGGGGGGAACGGGGGGAACAGGGGAGAGACACAGCTGGGGGTGGGGGGAACAGGAGGGAGACACAGGGCATGAACGGGGGGTGGAGGGGGACAGGGGAGACACGGGGCATGAACGGGGGTGGGGGAAACAGGAGGGAGACACGGGGCATGAGCTGGGGGTGGGGGGGTAGAGGAGGGAGACACAGGGCATGAGCGAGGGGTGGGGGAAACGGGAGGTAGACACGGGGCATGAGCGGGGGGTGGGGGAGAATGGGAGAAAGACACGGGGCATGAGCGGGGGGTGGGGGGATCGTGAGGGAGACATGGGGCATGAGCGGGGGGAGGGGGGAACAGGGGAGACACAGGGCATGAACAGGGGGTGGGGGAACATCAGGTAGACACGGGGCATGAGCGGGGGGGTGGGGGAGAACAGGGGAGACACGGGGCATGACCGGGGGGTGGGGGGGAAAGGAGGGAGACATGGGGCATGAGCGGGGGCTGGGGGGAACAGGGGAGTCACGGGGCATGAGCGGGGGGTGGGAGGAACAGGGGAGACACGGGGCATGAGCGGGAGGTGAGGGAACGGGAGGAAGACACTGGGCATGAGCCGGGGGTGGGAGGGGTACAGGAGGGAGACACGGGGCATGAGCGGGGGGTGGGGGAATGGGAGGGAGACACAGGGCATGAGCAGGGGGTGGGGGGAACAGGGGAGACACGGGGCATGAGCGGAGGGTGGGGGGGAACGGGAGGGAGACACTGGGCATGAGCAGGGGGTGGGGGTGACAGGGGAGATATGGGGCATGAGCGGGGGTGGGGGGAACAGGGGAGACATGGGGCATGAGCATGGGGTGGGGGAACAGGGGAGAGACGGGGCATGAGCGCGGTGTGGGGGGAACAGGAGGGAGACACGGGGCATGAGCGGGGGATGGGGGGAACATCAGGTAGACACTGGGCATGAGCGGGGGGTGGAGGGAACGGGAGGGCGACACGGGCATGAGCGGGGGGTGGGGGGTAACAGGGGAGACATGGGGCATGAGCGAGGGGTGGGTGGAATGGAAGGGAGACACAGGACATGAGCGGTGGGTGGGGGCAATGGGAGGTAGACACGGGGCATGAGCGGGGTGTGGGGGGGAACAGGAGGGAGACACGGGGCATCAGCGGGGTGTGGGGGGGAACAGGGGAGACACAGGATATGAGCGGGGGTGGGGTGAATGGGCGGGAGACACGGGGCATGAGAGGGTGGGGGAACGGGAGGGAGACACGGGGCATGAGCGGGGGGTGGGGGGGAACAGGGGAGACAGGATATGAGCGGGGGGTGGGGGTGAATGGGAGGGAGACATGGGGCATGAGCGGGTGGGGGAACAGGGGAGACGCGGGGTGGGGGGAACGGGAGGGAGACACGGGGCATGAGCGGGGGTGGGGGGAACAGGGGAGACACAGGGCATGAGCGGTGGGTGGGGGGAACGGGGGAGACATGGGGCATGAGCGGCAGGTGGGGGCAACGGGAGGTAGCCATGGGGCATGAGCAGGGGGTGGGGGGAACAGGGGAGACACGGGCATTAGCGGGGGATGGGGGAAAAGGAGGGAGACACGGGTCATGAGAGGGGGTGGGGGGAAAAGGAGGGATACACGGGGCATGAGCAAGGGGTGGTGGAACAGGGGAGACAGGGGCATGAGCGGGGGCCAGGGGGGAAAAGGAGGGAGACACGGGGCATGAGCGGGGGGTAGGGGGAACATCAGGTAGACACGGGGCATGAGCGGGGGGTGGGAGGAACGGGAGGAAGACACTGGGCATGAGCAGGGGGTGGGGGGTAACAGGGGAGATACGGGGCATGAGCAGGGGGAACAGAGGAGACACGGGGCATGAGCGGGAGTGGGGGGGACAGGAGGGAGACACGGGGCATGAGCGGGGCGTGGGGGGAACAGGGGAGACACGGGGCATGAGTGGGGGTGGGGGGAATGGGAGGGAGACTCTGGGCATGAGCGGGGGGTGGGGGGTAACAGGGGAGATACGGGGCATGAGCGGGGGGAACAGGGTGACACGGGGCATGAGCGGGGGGTGAGGGGGAACGGGAGGGAGACACGGGGCATGAGCAGGGGGTGGGGGGAACAGGGGAGACATGGGGCATGAGCAGGGGGTGGGGGGAACAGGAGGGAGACACGGGGCATGAGCGGGGGGTGGGGGGAACAGGGGAGACATGGGACATGAGCACGGGGTGGGGGTGAACGGGAGGGAGACACGGGGCATGAGTGGGTGGGGAAACAGGGGAGACACGGGGCATGAGCGGGGGGTCGGGGGAACGGGAGGGAGACAAGGGGCATGAGTGGGGGGTGGGGGGGAATGTCAGGTAGAGACCGGGCATGAGCGGGTTGTGGGGGGGAACGCGAAGGAGACATGTGGCATGAGCGGGGGCGGGGTATCGGGAGGGAGACACGGGGCATGAGTGGGAGGTGGGGGAGAATGGGAGGAAAACACTGAGCATGAGCGGGGGTGGGGGAGAACGGGAGGAAGACAGGGGGCATGAGTGGGGGTTGGGGGGATCGTGAGGGAGACACGGGGCATGAGCAGGGGTGGGGGGACAGGAGGAGACACGGGGCATGAGCGGGGGTTGGGGGAACGGGAGGAAGACACGGGCATGAGCAGGGTGGGGGAACGGGAGGAAGACACGGGGCATGAACTTACTATGCAGGAGGCAGATCCCGCTCCTCGGCTCTCATGCAAACGATAAACAAAGATGGCGGGCGTCTTTCAAAATACGACGCACTGCACGCTTCACTGCAGCCAATGGGAGAGCACGTCACATGTCCGCGGACATCACTCAAGCCGCTTGCCCAATCTCTGTTCTGTCCGCGGAGCGAACAGGGAAGTGTGTCTGCGAAGCGGACACAGATATCACTAATTCTTTTCACTTACATTTTTGACATTTAAAAAAAAACAACTGGACGGATTTACACCAAATTTTAAAAAAGCACGCTTTCGGGACCAAGCCGCCACTCCTGTCATATATTTGGTGTAAATCCATCCAGCGGTTTGGGCTGTAGGCGTGAGCAAAGTTTTTTCCCATTATATCTATGGGAAAAAAAGAAGTTTTGGGACCCCCCCTATAACTTTGCTCCCCCTGGACCAAACCTCACCAATCTTTGCAGAAAAATTCAGAGTGGGCCATATACTTTTGCAAAGTTTGGTGAGTATTCGTCCAGGGGGAGCGAAGTTATAAGCCGCCCAAAAAGTGCTCTTCCTATGGAAACAGCAACTTAACCATAACTGCTTGGCCACTACCGTGGCCATGTAATATATATATAAATATTCAGTGAAAAAAACTTTGCTAAAGGGACGTTATGGTTAAGTTGCGCTACTAAAAACCTATGAAATTCAGTGAAAAAGCTTTGTTAAAGGGACGTTATGGTTCCAAGTAAAACCGAAAAACCCCTGAAATTCGCCAGTTATGGTAAGCTAAGCAACCATAACTCGCGCCACCACCGTGCACTGCTAAGAGTAACACCCAGGACATCAAAGATGGCCTCACAAATGTCATTGATGACATCACTGATGACATCACATGTCAGGCTCCCCCTTTTTTCCTTTACTGACATATCTAGGCCACATGGTTTTCTTCAGTAACAGTCAGGAACTTAAAATTGTAAACATACTATATTTGCCATTGCATTTCGGTGCTGGACTGCCCCTGGGCAGGACAAAGACTGATATGCAAATGGATAATTCCCATCTGTGAAAGGCACAGTGAGAAAAAGCAGTGGCTGCGAACTCTCAAGTGGCTAATAACCACTGAACAGGTTATCAAGCCTTGTTCTATCGAGAGAGGGGCGCCCCGCTACCTTTGCAAACCAAATTTCAAGGAACCTGGGATTGGTAACCCTAGGTCTCCTGGGGGCAACCAGACGTGGTCTCCCTCTCACTGTGCTTAGAGAGGCATCAGCTTCACCTCACTGATGATCCCCAACAAGGGTGAAACACGTGTATGGGGTTGCTGGTGGTACTCTCGTTCAGGTTGGAATTGCCATTGCATTTCGGTGCTGGACTGCCCCTGGGCAGGACAAAGACTGATATGCAAATGTATATTTCCCATCTGTGAAAGGCACAGTGAAAACAAGCAGTGGCTGCAAACTCTCAAGTGGCTAATAACCACTGAACAGGTTATCAAGCCTTGTTCTATCGAGAGAGGGGCGCCCGCTACCTTTGCAAACCAAATTTCAAGTAACCTGGGATTGGTAACCCTAGGTCTCCTGGGGGCAACCAGACGTGGTCTCCCTCTCACTGTGCTTAGAGAGGCATCAGCTTCACCTCACTGATGATCCCCAACAAGGGTGAAACACGTGTATGGGGTTGCTGGTGGTACTCTCGTTCAGGTTGGAATTGCCATTGCATTTCGGTGCTGGACTGCCTCTGGGCAGGACAAAGACTGATATGCAAATGGATATTTCCCATCTGTGAAAGGCACAGTGAGAAAAAGCAGTGGCTGCGAACTCTCAAGTGGCTAATAACCACTGAACAGGTTATCAAGCCTTGTTCTATCGAGAGAGGGGCACCCGCTACCTTTGCAAACCAATACTATATTTGTAGACTTATCCTTCAAGTATGTTCTTACAGTAATTCCCTTAGGGTCCAGTCATATCATATGAAACATATACATAGGGAAGACATAAGCTTGAAAGACAGCAATCCTTTCTGTGCATGAAGATAATCAGTAGAGTTATCAGCACTTTCTGATAGATCTGTTGTTATTTTTATGACTGTACTTTCCCTGTTTATGCTCATATTTGTATACATTGTACTCACACCACTTTCCTTAGGGTCCAGTCACATCATGTGATACATATACATAGGGTAAGTAGCAGCTTTGAAACAGAGCAATCATTTCTCTGCTTAAAGATAATCAGTTTGGTTATGAATTGTTTCTGCTACTACTTCTGCTTTTTTGCTTACTTCACTTTCCCTGTATATACTCATATTTGTATGTATTGTTCTCTCTTTGTGTTTTGTTTGTAATAATGCAATTATGTAATACGTGGGTTTTATTAAATACATATTACATATTTCACAGTACGCAAAACTCTAAGATGAAACCAGTTATCATTTCATTATTCAATATATCAACATTATGAATATTGTATCTTCATCATGTATGCTGCACACAATGCCTATGTTTCTGCATGAGTAGCTTAGTATACTGGATAGAACTTCATAATAGAATGCTATTTATATCAATGCATTGCATAATGCACTAATTAGCTCATGATATGTATTCCAATGATCCTTGACACTTTTTTCTCAACATTATAATAAGAATCCCTTGTACAGACATTTCATGAAAAGTAAATGCACATATGATGTCATCAGTGATGTCATCAATGACATTTGTGATGTCATCTTTGATGTCCTGGGTGTTAGTCTTAGCAGTGCACGGTGGTGGCGCGAGTTATGGTTGCTTAGTTTACCATAACTGGCGAATTTCACAGGGTTTTCGGTTTTACTTGGAACCATAACGTCCCTTTAACAAAGTTTTTTCACTGAATTTCATAGGTTTTTAGTAGCGCAACTTAACCATAACGTCCCTTTAAAAAAAGTTTTTTTCACTGAATTTCATAGGTTTTTAGTAGCACAAGTTAACCATAAAATCCCTTTAACAAAGTTTTTTTCACTGAATTTCATAGGTTTTTAGTAGCGCAACTTAACCATAATGTCTCTTTAACAAAGTTTTTTCACTGAATTTCATAGGTTTTTAGTAGCACAACTTAACAATAATAACTTTGACTTTATGTACATGTAATATGGAACATACTGAACCCCTTCTACTGAATTTGATGTCCGCAAATTATTTTGATGTCCGCGGACATGTTCGGACAACAGTACCACTACCTAAAAACTCTGGGGGGGTATGTTTTATTGTTATACCATAACATAGGAACATTTAACAAATTCACAAAGCAGCACACATACATATTATATGTAGTAATACATAAGAAACGTAACCCATATATGTAACACACTAACCATTCATTTAAATACAATATGTTCTAAAATGGAATATACCAAAAGAAGATAAATTGGCTTCCAACATAATTACCTCACAGACACTCCACAACTAAGAGCAAGACCAGACCTACAGAGTACTCAGAACATATTTTACCTGAAATAGTAAGTGTACTTCATTTTACTCACATATTTATAAACTTTCTGTATTAGATTAAAAAAAATATCTTTTTTTTTCTCACAGACATGTCTAGTACTCTGGAATGGCTAGAGGAGCATTTCCCACATGAGGAAATGTCAGAAGATAGTGAAACTAATGGTAGACACTTTACAATATAAACCATTTAATTATTATTATTTTATATACATTTAACATATATATATATTTTTTTGTACAGAGCATACCAAAATAGGAAATACCTCTGAAGAAACTGTTACGGATAACACTCTTGACAGCATAAAAGAAAAAATGGATTTATTGTTGACCAATTTTAATAATTTGAAAACCTTTGTTGAGGATCATTTTAAAACAAAAGCCTCATACCATTGTCCCACATGTACTTGTCCCCCCTCACCATATCCCAGTCAATTATCCCCAAACCCTCTCCATAACCCAAAATGTTTTGATGAGACTTCCATCCCTTCTTCACCTGATACCAATCATGTTGAAACCCCTAATTCTCCTGTTTTTGTTTCCATTTCTGCCTCACCTTCTCGGTCATAAATTGTTAATACATGTTAAATAAAGTTAAATGTTTATATTGTGTTGTAATTAGTTTCAGTTTCTTTAAAAAAAAACAATTTAAGTGTCCGCGGACAGCGCGGTTGTTCTGAAATGTTCGTAAATAAACGAAAATGAAGGTGTCCTGAAGAACACTATACCTGTCCGTACTGTTTGCTAGCAAGTTGAAACTATTCTAGAACACACGCGGTGTCCTGAAATTTTCGTAAAGAAACGAAAATGGAAGTGTCCTGAAGAACACTATACCTGTCCGTAGTGTTAGCTAGCAAGTTGAAACTGTTCTAAGAACACACGCGGTGTTCTGAAATGTTCGTAAATAAACGAAAATGGAGGTGTCCTGAAGAACACAATACCTATCCGTAGTGTTCGCTAGCAAGTTGAAACTGTTCTCAGTACACACGCGGTGTTCTGAAATGTTCAAAAATAAACGAAAATGGAGGTGTCCTGAAGAACACTATACCTGTCCGTACTGTTCGCTAGCAAGTTGAAACTGTTCTAGAACACACGCGATGTCCTGAAACGTTCGTAAATAAACAAAATGGGGGTGTCCTGAAGAGCACTATACCTGTCCGTAGTGTTCACTAGCAAGTTGAAACTGTTCTAAGAGCACACGCGGTGTTCTGAAATGTTCGTAAATAAACGAACATGGAGGTGTCCTGAAGAACACTATACCTGTCCGTATTGTTCTCTAGCAAGTTGAAACTGTTCAAGAACACACGCGATGTCCTGAAATGTTCGTAAATAAACAAAATGGGGGTGTCCTGAAGAACACTATACTTGTCCGTAGTATTCGCTAGCAAGTTCAAACTGTTCTATTAACACAAGTGGTGTCCTGAAATGTTCATAAATAAAGGAAAATTGAGGTGTCCTGAAGAACACTATACCTGTCCATAATGTTCGCTACCAAGTTGAAACTGTTCTAAGAACACAAGCGGTGTCCTGAAATGTTCGTAAATAAACAAAAATGGAGGTGTCCTGAAGAACAGTATACCTGTCCGTACTGTTCGCTAGCAAGTTGAAACTGTTCTAAGAACACACGCGGTGTTCTGAAATGTTCATAAATAAACTAAAAAGGTGGTGTCCTGAGTACGCTATGTCTGTCCGTATTGTTTACAAGGAAGTTAAACTGTTCTAAGAACAAACGTTTGTCCGTAACTGTTAGTTTGACGTGTGACGCACTTATAATTAGTTCAGGACCCGGGCAGTGTCTGTAGAACATCAACGCGCATGTGCAAACCAATGTCCGTGCATTTGGTGTCCTGCGGACAGCCGCTTCCTTCGCGAACATGTTCGCGAGCGATCATGTGACCACGCCCACGCTGATCGCATATTCTGAATGCGGACACTGTTCGTGTGCCCGAAACAATTTAAAAGTACATTTTCAAGTAATCCACAATATTTTTCAATAAAAACTCACCATACCACAAGTCCCACATACTAATCCTGAGATTCTACATACTTTTTGAAACTGTTTGAACCTTTTTTTGTGTTCGATCTGTCCACGGACAGCGCGCATGTCCGCGAACCGTGTACAAGCACCCCTATAAAAGGCCACACCCTAGAGCTTATTCTCATTGTGTTTCTGGCTATTCTTCAGAGCACAGCTATTTTTCCTGCAACTTGCAGATTATACCATCATTTAGATGGCATCCGTGGCTCCACTACTGCCACCTGGTGCTGCACCTGCTTCAGCACCACCCTCACCACCTCCACCACCACCACCTCTCCAAGGGCCCGAAGAGTGGAACCGGAGTGAGGATGCAGAGGAGAAAGAAGAGGATGATGAGAATGAGGTAGTGGAAATCCCTACTACCCGCACTCGGCGTGAGTCTTGGGTGTGGCGGTTATTTACCATTCATGGGAATGGTCTTAATGCTCGTGCGAACCGAGTCACCTGCAATGAGTGCAAAATGGTACTCAGTCGCGGGAGGCATGCTTAGTACAGCTTTGGGACCGCTACCAGGAAGCGACACCTAAGGTCATTTCACTCTGGGGCCATTTGCAAGGTTGTACCTTGCGAGGAGCGCAGTAGGTTGATTTCCTCTACTTCATCCTCCGTTTCTGATCCTGTCACCAAGGAACACCTCTGTGGGACAGCGCCTTCCTCAAGCTGCCTCACAGGCCATGCACAAAGCTGATGACCCTTACCTTTCGAGGGTCACAGTTGTGTGTATGTACTGCGACAAAATACTCTGCAGGGGGGAGCGACTTTGTAGTGCTTTTGAGACCATCGTCTCAGAGCACGAGAAGACCTGCTCAGTACCCAAATAAAACCCACTCTACATCTTCCTCTCTCAGCTCGCCCTTTCTTATCCCTGTGGTTGGTCCCCCCCTTTACCCTCCTTTCCCCTCCTCTCCTAGTGTGTCGTGTATAAAAAACCCAAAAAAATATAAAATAACAAAAATCAAAAGAAAATAAAGCTCTTTTCAGAAGTCCGCGGACATCTAACATTTTGGGGTGCTACCCTATCATAACCATTGCAATTTTCTCTGGGAGGAAGTGGTGGCTCTGAAAAGAGCCTTTGGGAGGTGTTTGTGTTTCAGAAATTATAAATACTCAACACCTACTTCAATACTTCAAAATTAATGCTGTAATTCTAAAAAAGGTCGCAATGCATTTTGTATGTTTCTTAGAAAAATCTGATTGCCAGCATAAGTTAGTTGTACTCCATCTCTGCGAAAAATGTATGTACTACGAAACATAATATTTTCATTGTGAAAAGAGGACATGCCAAAATCTCTTAGAAAGGCACAAACAGCCTTATTGACATTGCGCCTTGCTTTCTCCATTTGTGGACCAAATGAAGAAGAACGAAGCCACATTTGTCACTGTGCAATCCGTGAAAAAATTACTTGAGAATTTGGAAACATGTCCATGACCTTCCCAAGTCCTTCTTTCATTGCAAATTGCAAAGAAATTCCAGACACATGTACTAAACTGTTCCCTCCACAATGAATTATAATTATATCTGGATGTTGCTCTGTCTCCAAAGTAGAACAGAGAGGTAACAAGTCCAACCACTTCATTCCACGTACTCAATGCCAGTGTACTTCCACATGTGGGAATCCAAGATCTACAGCTACTCCACAGGTTTCTGCATGCACCTTCAACCAATGTATCCACGAGTCTCCCAAAATCCAAACAATCTGTTTTCTGAAACACACAGCCATAGCTATCTGTTCTTCTCTCAGCAAAAAGAGTATCTGAGAAACTCTCTCCTGGCACAACACACCCACTAAACTTTCCTGACCAATCCCTTTCTGTGCTCATTCTCATTTGCATGACTTCCAAACCCAAAAATCCCCGGATGTAACACCCGATGTCCGCAACCTACCGCCATGTCCGGGGACATATCGTAGCATGAACAGCCCTTCTACCATTTCCACTTCACTCTCTGTGCCATTCCCTCATTGGATGTAGCTAAGAAGTCACATGACCATCCACCAATCACATTCAAGACCTCTACATATAACTGCATCATCATAGATCAGCACTGCAAATGTACTGTGAATCTCTCTGAGTACAAGTGTCATATCATTGGCAAGCACCTTCTACAAGAAATACTGTACAAGTCTCCAAGATTTCTACTTGCAGCTGCATGCATATCCATATGCATGAACACAAAGTACAGGTATGCATATTTTCTGTACAGTACATGAACACATGTTATAACTGACTTTTAGCTTGTATAATCTGTAAAATGAATCTACTGTCTTTTTTTCGATCTCCTAAAATCAACTGTCACTTACAAACCTTTATACCATTTAATTTCTTTATACACACACACACTCAAATCATGTTAAACTAACATTTTTGAAATGAAATATATAGACTACATATAGTCAAACAAAATTGCATGCACACTCTATGTTCAAATCTCAAACAATAATACTTGTACAATTACATAATAAATGTTTTATTTCTTTATTTATTGAATTACTTACATTTATATAGGACAAGCAGCCCATGACATTGCGGCACTATTACTTGGAAGAGCTTAGTTACAGGAATAGTGGTATTCAGTGGTACATTATGAATTTCACAAGGCATAGTAAAGATATTTTGTTTGCTACAGTTAGTCATTGCAATACAATTTGTTCATTAAGAACATATGATATGTATTGAACTGGTGCGACGTAAAGGTTTTGAGGAAGGCGCTGAGGATTTCATTTAAAAAAATCAATGTCTAAATTAAAAACAGTGCTATATACAAACAGAATTACTAATTTGTTTCTATTACAATTGCAGTGAAGACCATTCTCCTGAAAAGAAGCAGCCGAATTTGAAGTACAAAGAACAACTAAGAAGTAACCTGCTCATTTTAGAAAAAAAGTAAGTAGAATATCACCATAATATTTGTATTGTTACTCAAACACACTGTAAGGTTAATTCATGCTATTTCTGTGCCTAAAAATAGAGATTCTGCACCATTCTGTCGAAAAATCCCCATGTCTTAAACAGCGATTTACAGCCAGAATGGCCCACAAATTCCTATTTTTCGACACACAAATTACCCAACTCAACCGCTAGAATTTAGATGTTATAGAACAAACAACTGTTTTAATTGTATAGCATTAGATATACTATTTATACTTCTCCACACCACTAGCTTACTTTTTTCTGTCATCTGAACCCCAGTTTAGTAACACATTAATTCAAGAACCCCCATCCCTACCAGTTGTAGTTCCCAATGCACAATCACACACCATTACATACATCTTTATCATCTTACTCAAACACTCATGCACACAGCACAAATACATTAGAGAACACCCCAACCCATACCTTCTTTATTTTTTTCAACAGACCTTAAAGAATGCCTACCAATAATCAAGTCCATAGAAAGCAACGCAGAAGTAGAGCAAATGAAAATAAAAGTGTCCAACATAAGCATCCATCTCTAGCGGAATTTGTTAAAAAAAGTTGACACAAAACAGCTAATACAGTCATTTAGTGAAACAAAAGAAGTTTCAAGTACAAAAACTTTGCCTCCTCTATCAAAATGTAAAACAAACCAAAAAACAATTAACAGAAGATCAGCTATCACTACAGATAAAACTGATTCTTTAAATCTTGATATAGTGCAAAGTAAGCATACCAAGAAAAGTATTTTAGCCAAAATGTTCCGTCACAAAGTCCTTCAAAATCTTATAAAAACAGGAGAGAAACCAGGTTTAACGCTTAAAACCTATCGTAGGAAATTAATGTTAGAAGCATTAATAGACAGTGCAATTCTTCTGAAAAGAAAGTTATTTATTTTAGTATTAAACAAAATGAAATCACTAACAAAACTAATAACTAAATTACAAAAAAGACTTCTCAATAAACGAAACGTCAACAGAAAGAACTTCTTAAGTATCTGCGGAGGTGAATGGAGTCACACTGCGAGCACAGAACCATACTTTAATGAAGAAGAGTACAAACAAAAGCAAACAAATACAATTGCCATACATAGCAGTGGTCGAGGTTATGAAAAAGTTAATAGTACCATAATGGAACAAGAAGTAGTCCTTACAAAAATATGCCCTGAAAACTTAGAATTACCCCTCCATTCAACTGAATCAGTTGTGTAACATTCCCAAACAATGTTTCAAGTCTTTACACCGATTCCTCAATCAATATGTGAAAAGCAAAGATAAAATCAAAATTAAACTACTGCAAAATATGGAGACCTGTCCAGTGCGCTAGCACACAGGACTACAAGGACATTCATTGGCCTGCATTACAGGACCTACTTGCAAAACCACCTTCCATATCAAAAGGATATCAACACATCATAAAACTATACGAAATCTAGTTTATAAACTGTACTATGCTAAAAGTCCTGCTTTAGCACTAGCCAATTTAAATAACATGCTTCTACATGGTACAGCAAAAGACTTACTAGAGGAAATCGACTATATCCAGAAAAAATATTTTGGAAGTGAAACCCACTTACATAATGAAATAGCTGTAAACCAAATTAATAACAATTCTACACATGGCAACCTTTTACTGCACACATACAAAAAAGAAATACTAAAATGTAAAAGTACATCAGCTGAAGTACCAAACCATGTGTGTGTATGTTGCCGCAGAACTTTTTATAAAAGTAACACAAAAACTGTAGACCTATCATACAAAATAGAAGACAATGAAGATTCTAAATGGTTTGAATTAGCTCTCTACCTTATAGCAGAAAACAAATACGAAATAACTGACCCCGTAATACTTTGCAGTTACTGTACTACAAAATTTGACAACAACCAAACTCCTTCACGTGCTATCACAAATAATTTGGAATTATATCCACTACCAAAACCCCTTTAACAACTTAATTTATATGGCAGCATCATAATTCAAACAGTGCACCCATTTCAAGCAATAATACGCCTTCAACCAAAAACTGCAAAATTACCTCCCTCTGAATTAGTGAAAGGTATTCGTGGAAAAGTAGTGTATTTACCATTAGATCTAAAAGAAAATGTGCACACTCTAGGAGTGCAACGTCCCCTGAAACAATCTTTAATTATCTTGGTAAATGGAGTACCTACAAAAGGCAAAAAAATTTGGCAACAGCTGGTAGATTTACATAAAGTTAGAGAAGCCTTGCAATATCTTAAAGAGAATAATGAATATTACAAAGAAATTAATATTGAAGAAAATTTGAAGGATACAACTAAAATAATTCAAGAGACACAAGAAGCTGGTCAATTTGAACTCCTAGATCCTGCTACAATATCAAACACTTTAGACCATTTTACAATGCATCCCTTACACTCTAATGACACAGTAGAAGATGCACTAGAAACGTACCAAATGCGTCAAACAAAAGGATCACCAATCAGCATATGGGAAAAAAGTATAGTAGCACATGCTTTTCCTCTACTCTTTCCTACTGGCAAAGGAGGAAGGTACGATGATAGACCTATTCAAATATCAGCATCAGAATACCGCTCATTACGGATGTATTCTGAAGATCCCATATTTAGACAAAATTTGGAATACATATTCCACCTACTCTTTGAAAGAGAACTAGCAACTTTATGTTACAGAGTTGCACACATATTAAAATCAGGATCGCACTTTCAAAATATGACAGCTACACAATTATTAAGAAAGGTTCAACAAAAAGATGAGGTTTTACAATTAAATATTACAAATCTATTAGCAAATATGCGTGGTACTAAAGAGTACTGGTTTCGACGTCATGGAGATGTACGTTGTATGATTAGAAACCTTGGCCCACCCACTTGGTTTGTTACATTAAGTTCTGCAATATATGCATGGGAAGATTTACATGATTTCCTACGCATATCAAACAAAAACAAAACAAACATAGATATACTAACACCTGGAGAACTTTGTTCTCTGGATCCTGTTAATGTTTCAAAATATTTTCACCATCGCTTCATTGCTATGGTACATTTTATTTGTAATAAAACTGTTCCTCCCCTTGGAGAAGTGCAACACTTCTTTTGGAGAAAAGAATACCAAGCCAGAGGAGCACCACATATCCACATGCTTTTATGGATTAAAGATGCTCCAAATTTGGTCAAGACAGTGATGCCATTGTTTTATAATTTATTGAAAAATATGTCACTTGTGAAATTCCATCAGAATCCATAAATAGAGATCTTCATGCACAAATTTTACAATTTCAAAGACACAAATGTGGCAAATATTGTCGTCGCAAATACAAAAACAAAGGGAAATACTACACCAAATGCCGATTTGCTTTCCCTAGACCAGTTACAAATACAGGTCAATTGAACAAGCTCATGTCTTCAGTTAGACATAGTGTTGAAGGTAAGTCACCTAAAAATACATATTACATAAAAAGAAAAGAAGAAAAATATATCAATGATTACAATGCAATCATTGCCCACTTATAGAATGCAAACATAGATGTGCAGTACATTGCAGACAATTCTACTGCAGTTGCACGATATGTGTTACGCTCACCTGACTCCCACGGAGGCGCAGGCTTGGTTTGGAGTGCTGTTGCCTCTTCTATGGTGAAGCGCAGGACTCGGAAGATGGACAGGACCGGACCCTCAAATCTGGCTTGTCTGGTTCGCAGAAATATCCTTCTGTGTGTCAAAAGGGAGTATTAACAATCTGCGGGATAATGTGTAAGCCTCCCACTCCCTTCTCACCCTCCACGAAACCCTTCTGCGATTCCCCGTGAAGTCTCACCTTAGGGTCTGAAAGGACAAGCTCTCCATCCTGCTTCTGATGCAGGGGCGCGTTGTAATCCAGTTACTTCAATGGATCATGGATTGTAGATAGTTCAAGTTTGCTTGACCTTCCCGGTAAAGTACTGTGAGAATTCTGTTTATAATGAGCCCAAAATAATAATTGTCTGTTGTCTCTATTTCAGGTGCAGAACAAAGATTCTGAGATGAGCAATGGAACCGACGAAGGAAACTCAGGTGAGTTGTTTGATGAGAGGTTTCTTTAGTGTCCTTGCATTAATGCACTAATGCTTGTGTCTTTTTTCCCCATAGGGGCCGGGGTTCGGAAATGCCGGAGATATGGCACCGACCCGAAGTGAGAGGTGCAGTTCCAGTAGATATCAGGTAAGTCTTTAATGAGCGTTCAGGTAATGTTTTAGCATTCGCTCACTAACGCTGATTTCTCTTTTTTCCCCTTAGGGGCCGGGGTCCGGAAATGCCAGGATGCGGCACCGACCCGAAATGAAGTGGGAATGACCCAACAGGTAAGTCTTATGATGGCAAATTAAGGTTTTCTTATTCTCTTCCCTAGCTCACCTTTGTTCTTGTCTTTTTCTCCCTAGGCGCTGAAATGTGGCTGCGGGTCCAGATGGTCGCTGATGAACATGGAGGCGCCTAGTAAAGGTGAGTGGAATGCGGCGCTGCAGCGATCGATGCGATGTGCTTTTAAAATGAATGTCTTCCTTTTCAGGATCGTTGGCGAAATGTCTCCGGAATGCGGATTTAGCAGGTAAGGACTCTTCTTTCTCCTATTCTCTTCTCTTCTCCCTTTGCAGGTGTTCCAGGATGCTGGCGGGCGTGGCAGAAGTCAGGATGCAGGAGCAGACACGGTGAGCGTCCAGCTGCTAGATGCAGAACAACGCGAAGCGTGAGTTGCTGCTTGGGCGTGGCTTAAATAGCCTTCAAAGTAGTTCCAGGTATGTATCCTTCCTCTCAGGTATGTTTTCTTCCTCCGGCCACACCCGTGTGGTTAAGTAGTCCCCAAAGATAAAGTAGTCCCATTCAGGCCTCTAGATGGCCTGGATGTTGCAGCATGGTCTGCATCAGGTAAGTTTACACCAAGCACCTTTAAACACAAAGTCATCTTTTATGAGCCTGGCGCCTATGGCGACAGGACTGTTGTCCAATATGAGCCTGGCGCCAAAGGCGCAGGACTGAGTCCAAAGGGCCCCTACTTGGGGCTGCTGAGACTTCCCTCGGGGAAATGATGTCTGCCTCTGGGGTAGCTGGGCCTGGTCTGGCTCCTTGGAGGTAGGCATCATGACAAGTACCCCCTCCCAAGGCCCCTCCCAAGGTTGTTCTCTCCGGGGGTTTTGGCTTGTTTGGGAATTTTCAGTGAAATGTTTGTATTAATCGCGGCGCGTGTACATGGTCGCTTGGTTCCCAAGATCTCTCCTGAGGTCCATACCCCTTCCAATCAACTAGATAGAAGAGTTTTGAATTTAACACCTTGGAATCCAATATGTCTTTAACTTCAAATTCTAATTCCCCATCAATCTGAATTGGTTCTGGTGGTTTGATCAGTCTGGTTCCTGGTTGCACCGGTTTCAACAGTGAGGCGTGAAAAACGGGATGAATTTGCATGTTCGCTGGTAGATCGAGTTTAAAGGCCACCGGGTTGATTATAGCTTTGATGGGATAGGGTCCTATGTATCTGGGGTTGAAAGTCTGCGGTCCTTTGAGAGGTAAATGTCTAGTTGCTAGCCACACCTGGTACGGAGGTGCTTCACTTCGATGTAAATCAGCATTTTCTCTGTACTTTCTCTTGGCTTGCTGAAGATGAGTCGTAGCTTCTTTGAAAGCTCGGGTTATCGTGGAATGCAAATGATCTACCGCAGGCATTTCCAGGTTTTGAGGAGGGTCCAGGTCTGAGGTTCGAGGATGATGACCATACAAGGTGTAAAAAGGGGTTTGTCCTGTTACAGAATGTACAGAATTGTTATATGCATATTCTGCGATCCAAAGAATGTCTTTCCAATTGCATTCAGATTGGTGCAACATACACCGAAGATATTGTTCAAGGGTTTGGTTAGTTCTCTCGGTTTGGCCATCGGTTTGGGAATGGTGACTGGTGGATAGTCGTACATCAATTTGCGCCAGTTGACAACATTTCCTCCAAAAATGGGAAATAAACTGGCTTCCTCGATCTGAGACTAATATGGATGGAAAACCATGCATACGAACTATGTTCTCCAGAAATTCCTTGGCCAAGATGGAGGCTGAGGGTAACCCTTTTAAAGGGATAAAATGGGCCATTTTGGAGAAGAGATCCACAATCACCAAGATAGTGTTGTATCCATAGCAAGGAGGCAGGTCGGTAATAAAGTCCATCGACAAGGTGTGCCAAGGTGCCGGTGGAATATCCAAAGGTTGTAGAAGACCGGCTGGTCTTTTCTTTTGACCTTTATTTTGGGTGCAAACTCCGCAAGACATCACAAAAGATTTTATGTCTTTTCTCCAGGATGGCCACCAGAATTGTCGTTTGATCTTTTCCTCAGTTTTAGCGATACCAGGATGTCCTTCCATTAATGTATCATGATAATGGGCAATAACGAGTTCTTGCAGTTCTTTGTTAGGCAGAAATAATCGCCCCTGGAAGTACGGTAAATCGTTATTAACGGAAAAGTGTGACCCCTTTTGGCTCCATTCTTGTAAGGCTGTGGAGTCTAATAGTTGTTTAACTCGAGTTTGAACGTCCTCAATAGTTTGTAAAGAGGTCAAACCCAAAATTCTCTGTTCAGGTATAATCGGGACAGGTTCTAAGCTCAAATGTGTTTCTTCCATTCCAATCCAGGATAAAGCGTCCGCTTTGCCATTCTTGCAACCGGGGCGATATGTGATTACAAAATCAAATTCCGCAAAGAATAAAGCCCATCGGAGTTGACGTGAAGATTGGGCTTTGGCCGTCTTTAAATATTGCAAATTTCTGTGATCTGTAATCACCGTGATGGTGTGTCTTGCACCGAGGAGGTAATGACGCCAAGCTTTGAAGGCGGACTTAATAGCTAGTAACTCCTTGTCGGTGATTGCGTAATTAATTTCAGGAGCTGAGAATTTTCTGGACCAAAAGGCTACAGGGTGTAGTTGGTTAGTTATTGGATCCCTTTGAGACAGGACAGCTCCCATGGCTAAGCTGGATGCGTCGGTTTCAACAATGTAAGGGAGATCTGGGCGTGGATGCTTCAACACAGGTGCGGAGGTGAATTTAGTCTTTAGGTCTTGAAATGCCTGTTCTGCCTCATGAGTCCATTCAAAGCGTTTATTCTTCCGTAAGAGAGCTGTGATGGGTTGGACCACTCGAGAAAATTCCGGGATGAATCTTCGATAAAAATTGGCAAAACCAAGCATGCTCTGAACCCCCTTCACAGAGCTAGGAGATGGCCATTTGAGGATGGCGTCCACCTTTCGCGAGTCCATTTGGACTCCTTTAGGTGTCAGGATGAATCCGAGAAACTCGACTTCTGTGGTATGAAAAACGCATTTTTCGAGTTTTGCAAACAGTTTGTGCTGGCGCAATTTTTCAAGAACTGCCCTGACATGTTTTCTGTGATCGGATTCCGAAGAGGAGTACACCAGGATGTCGTCGATATATACGATGATACAAACATCGATAAGTTCCCGAAGAACATCATTCATAAAGTATTGAAAGGCGGCAGGTGCGTTGCACAATCCGAAGGGCATCACCTGATATTCAAAGAGCCCATATTTGGTGCGGAATGCAGTCTTCCATTCGTCGCCTTCTTTTATACGCACCAGGTGATAAGCCCCCCGGAGATCTAACTTGGTGTACATACAAGCATCTTTTACCTGGTCGAGAAGTTCAGGGATCAGAGGCAGAGGATAACGATTCTTAATCGTTATTTGATTTAGGGCGCGGTAGTCAATACATGTTCTAAGGTCGCCTTCTTTTTTCGGCACGAAGAACAGAGCTGAGGAAACAGGAGACTTTGACGGGCGAATAAAACCATTGGCAAGGTACTGATCTAAATACTGACGCAAATGAAGGTTCTCAGGTTCAGTAAGAGCATAAATCCTACTACAAGGCGGTTGAGCATTGGGTACCAGATCGATTTGACAATCATACGACCAGTGGGGAGGTAACGTGTTGGCCTGTTCTTTTTGGAAAACGTCTTGGAATTCTTGATACTCAGCCGGTAGTTGTATAGTGGCGGAAGTTACTGAGGCCAGGCCCATATTTGGATTTCTTGGATAACAAGTTTGTTCACAATCAGGAAAGGTTATTCTCTTTGCTCGCCAGTCTATTCGAAGATTATGTGTTTCTAACCAAGGAATTCCTAGAATTACTTGAAACTGTGGGGCCTTGATTAGGTCAAACACAATAGCTTCCCGATGTCCATCCTGACCCACTAGTGTCACTTTTGTAGTGGAATGAGTTACCGGCCCTGAGGCTATTTCGGTTCCATCAACTGTAGTAATACATCCTTGTTAGTTTTCGGACGGAGAGGGAGATTAATCCTGGAGGCCAATTCACGATCTACATAGTTTACAATAGCTCCACTGTCGATGTATGCCTTTATAGCATGCAACCGCCGAGGCTGTTTTGGATCCACGAGGACCATTGGCATGATGAAATGCAAGGTCAAAGAGTTTGTTTTCAAGCTCGGCAAGCGGACCTCTACGCTTGTCGGGCTTGGTCGTTTCCCAAATCAGGTTCTGTTAAATTGTTGTCATTGGCTCCAACCACCTTCTTAGGTGGTTTTACCGGACAATCTCGTAGAAAGTGACCAGAAGCCCCGCAATAGAGACATAATTGCTTTTGCCGCCTTCTCTCCCGTTCCTTCTGCGTTAACGGTCCTTTAACTCCACCGATTTGCATAGGTTCTGAAACGTCGGTACTCTTGGGGTTAGCGTGAGTTTTGATCAACACTCTGGTTTCAAACTTGGATCGATCTGCTTTTCTATTTTGAAGTCTGTGATCAAGTTGGACCACAAGGTCTATGTACTCTGCGCAGACTTGGGGTGGATTTACTATTTGGGCTAGCACGTCTTTAAGTTCTCCGTGCAGACCTCGATGAAATAATGTGATCCTTTTATTCTCTGGCCACCCAGTTTCCACAACCAACCTATTAAAGGTGGCGATGTAAGATAAGAGATCCTGGTTACCTTGTCGTAAGGATAGCAGTTCGTTGTCTAGGGCCTGTCCCTGAGAGTGTCGAGCGAATAATCTTTCCATGCTTGCCTGGAAGCCTTGAAAATCCTGGAGAATTGGGTCATCTTGATTTACCAAAGGAACTGACCAATCGGCAGCACTGCCGCTGAGATAAGATAATACAAAAGCTACCTTGGTCTGGTCATTAGGGAAGGCCCCAGGTCTGCATAGGAAGTGTAAGCGACATTGGTTCATAAAAACGGCATATTTCTTGGGGTCCCCAGCAAAACGTTCAGCCGGGGCCAAAGGCATGTTTCCAGGTAGATTGATTTGTACCGGGTTATTCGAAATCATAGAAGTGGGATTACCCCCGGAACTAGGTAAAGGAGTTTGTCCTGCCTGACCCTGCAACAACCGTTTGGCCAGGTTCAGTGCTTTCCTTAGATAGGATCAGTTCTCTTTTGAGAGCGTTAGTCTCCTGGTGGGCGGAGTGTACTTCTGCCGGTAATTCCCCCAAAAGCTGGGCCAGCTGGTCTGTCTCGGAAGTTTCCATAGCGCCCGGGTGGGAAATTGTAGGTAGGCTTCGCGTTCTGTTACGCTCACCTGACTCCCACGGAGGCGCAGGCCTGATTTGGAGTGCTGTTGCCTTTTCTATGGTGAAGCGCAGGACTCGGAAGATGGACAGGACCGGACCCTCAAATCTGGCTTGTCTGGCTCGCAGAAATATCCCTCTGTGTGTGAAAAGGGAGTATTAACAATCTGCGGGATAATGTGTAAGCCTCCCACTCCCTTCTCACCCTCCACGAAACCCTTCTGCGATTCCCCGTGAAGTCTCACCTTAGGGTCTGAAAGGACAAGCTCTCCATCCTGCTTCTGATGCAGGGGCGCGTTGTAATCCAGTTACTTCACTGGATCATGGATTGTAGAGAGTTCAAGTTTGCTTGACCTTCCCGGTAAAGTACTATGAGAATTCTGTTTATAAGTATGAGCCCGAAATAATAACTGTCCGTTGTCTCTATTTCAGGTGCAGAACAAAGATTCCGAGATGAGCAATGGAACCGACGAAGGAAACTCAGGTGAGTTGTTTGATGAGAGGTTCCTTTAGTGTCCTTGCATTAATGCACTAATGCATGTGTCTTTTTTCCCCATAGGGGCCGGAGTTCGGAAATGCCGGAGATATGGCACCGACCCGAAGTGAGAGGTGCAGTTCCAGTAGATATCAGGTAAGTCTTTAATGAGCGTTCAGGTAATGCCTTAGCATTCGCTCACTAACGCTGATGTCTCTTTTTTCCCCTTAGGGGCCGGGGTCCGGAAATGCCAGGATGCGGCACTGACCCGAAATGAAGTGGGAATGACCCAACAGGTAAGTCTTATGATGGCAAATTAAGGTTTTCTTATTCTCTTCCCTAGCTCACCTTTGTTCTTGTCTTTTTCTCCCTAGGCGCTGAAATGTGGCTGCGGATCCAGATGGTCGCTGATGAACATGGAGGCGCCTAGTAAAGGTGAGTGGAATGCGGCGCTGCAGCGATCGATGCGATGTGCTTTTAAAATGAATGTCTTCCTTTTCAGGATCATTGGCGAAATGTCTCCGGAATGCGGATTTAGCAGGTAAGGACTCTTCTTTCTCCTATTCTCTTCTCTTCTCCCTTTGCAGGTGTTCCAGGATGCTGGCGGGCGTGGCAGAAGTCAGGATGCAGGAGCAGACACGGTGAGCGTCCAGCTGCTAGATGCAAAACAACGCGAAGCGTGAGTTGCTGCTTGGGCGTGGCTTAAATAGCCTTCAAAGTAGTTCCAGGTATGTATCCTTCCTCTTAGGTATGTATTCTTCCTCCGGCCACACCCGTGTGGTAAAGTAGTCCCCAAAGATAAAGTAGTCCCATTCAGGCCTCTAGATGGCCTGGATGTTGCAGCATGGTCTGTATCAGGTAAGTTTACACCAAGCACCTTTAAACACAAAGTCATCTTTTATGAGCCTGGCGCCTATGGCGCCAGGACTGTTGTCCAATATGAGCCTGGCGCCAAAGGCGCCAGGACTGAGTCCAAAGGGCCCCTACTTGGGGCTGCTGAGACTTCCCTCGGGGACTTGATGTCTGCCTCTGGGGTAGCTGGGCCTGGTCTGGCTCCTTGGAGGTAGGCATCATGACAAGTACCCCCTCCCAAGGCCCCTCCCAAGGTTGTTCTCTCTGGGGGTTTTGGCTTGTTTGGGAATTTTCAGTGAAATGTTTGTATTAATCGCGGCGCGTGTACATGGTCGCTTGGTTCCCAAGATCTCTCCTGAGGTCCATACCCCTTCTAATCAACTAGATAGAAGAGTTTTGACTTTAACACCTTGGAATCCAATATGTCTTTAACTTCAAATTCTAATTCCCCATCAATCTGAATTGGTTCTGGTGGTTTGATCAGTCTGGTTCCTGGTTGCACCGGTTTCAACAGTGAGGCGTGAAAAACGGGATGAATTTGCATGTTCGCTGGTAGATCGAGTTTAAAGGCCACCGGGTTGATTATAGCTTTGATGGGATAGGGTCCTATGTATCTGGGGTTGAAAGTCTGCGGTCCTTTGAGAGGTAAATGTCTAGTTGCTAGCCACACCTGGTACGGAGGTGCTTCACTTCGATGTAAATCAGCATTTTCTCTGTACTTTCTCTTGGCTTGCTGAAGATGAGTCGTAGCTTCTTTGAAAGCTCGGGTTATCGTGGAATGCAAATGATCTACCGCAGGCATTTCCAGGTTTTGAGGAGGGTCCAGGTCTGAGGTTCGAGGATGATGACCACACAAGGTGTAAAAAGGGGTTTGTCCTGTTACAGAATGTACAGAATTGTTATATGCATATTCTGCGATCCAAAGAATGTCTTTCCAATTGCATTCAGATTGGTGCAACATACACCGAAGATATTGTTCAAGGGTTTGGTAAGTTCTCTCGGTTTGGCCATCGGTTTGGGAATGGTGACTGGTGGATATTCGTACATCAATTTGCGCCAGTTGACAACATTTCCTCCAAAAATGGGAAATAAACTGGCTTCCTCGATCTGAGACTAATATGGATGGAAAACCATGCATACGAATTATGTTCTCCAGAAATTTCTTGGCCAAGATGGAGGCTGAGGGTAACCCTTTTAAAGGGATAAAATGGGCCATTTTGGAGAAGAGATCCACAATCACCAAGATAGTGTTGTATCCATAGCAAGGAGGCAGGTCGGTAATAAAGTCCATCGACAAGGTGTGCCAAGGTGCCGGTGGAATATCCAAAGGTTGTAGAAGACCGGCTGGTCTTTTCTTTTGACCTTTATTTTGGGTGCAAACTCCGCAAGACATCACAAAAGATTTTATGTCTTTTCTCCAGGATGGCCACCAGAATTGTCGTTTGATCTTTTCCTCAGTTTTAGCGATACCAGGATGTCCTTCCATTAATGTATCATGATAATGGGCAATAACGAGTTCTTGCAGTTCTTTGTTAGGCAGAAATAATCGCCCCTGGAAGTACGGTAAATCGTTATTAACGGAAAAGTGTGACCCCTTTTGGCTCCATTCTTGTAAGGCTGTGGAGTCTAATAGTTGTTTAACTCGAGTTTGAACGTCCTCAATAGTTTGTAAAGAGGTCAAACCCAAAATTCTCTGTTCAGGTATAATCGGGACAGGTTCTAAGCTCAAATTTGTTTCTTCCATTCCAATCCAGGATAAAGCGTCCGCTTTGCCATTCTTGCAACCGGGGCGATATGTGATTACAAAATCAAATTCCGCAAAGAATAAAGCCCATCGGAGTTGACGTGAAGATTGGGCTTTGGCCGTCTTTAAATATTGCAAATTTCTGTGATCTGTAATCACCGTGATGGTGTGTCTTGCGCCGAGGAGGTAATGACGCCAAGCTTTGAAGGCGGACTTAATAGCTAGTAACTCCTTGTCGGTGATTGCGTAATTAATTTCAGGAGCTGAGAATTTTCTGGACCAAAAGGCTACAGGGTGTAGTTGGTTAGTTATTGGATCCCTTTGAGACAGGACAGCTCCCATGGCTAAGCTGGATGCGTCGGTTTCAACAATGTAAGGAAGATCTGGGCGTGGATGCTTCAACACAGGTGCGGAGGTGAATTTAGTCTTTAGGTCTTGAAATGCCTGTTCTGCCTCATGAGTCCATTCAAAGCGTTTATTCTTCCGTAAGAGAGCTGTGATGGGTTGGACCACTCGAGAAAATTCCGGGATGAATCTTCGATAATAATTGGCAAAACCAAGCATGCTCTGAACCCCCTTCACAGAGTTAGGAGATGGCCATTTGAGGATGAGGTCCACCTTTCGCGAGTCCATTTGGGCTCCTTTAGGTGTCAGGATGAATCCGAGAACCTCGGCTTCTGTGGTATGAAAAACGCATTTTTCGAGTTTTGCAAACAGTTTGTGCTGGCGCAATTTTTCAAGAACTGCCCTGACATGTTTTCTGTGATCGGATTCCGAAGAGGAGTACACCAGGATGTCGTCGATATATACGATGATACAAACATTGATAAGTTCCCGAAGAACATCATTCATAAAGTATTGAAAGGCGGCAGGTGCGTTGCACAATCCGAAGGGCATCACCTGATATTCAAAGAGCCCATATTTGGTGCGGAATGCAGTCTTCCATTCGTCGCCTTCTTTTATACGCACCAGGTGATAAGCCCCCCGGAGATCTAACTTGGTGTACATACAAGCATCTTTTACCTGGTCGAGAAGTTCAGGGATCAGAGGCAGAGGATAACGATTCTTAATCGTTATTTGATTTAGGGCGCGGTAGTCAATACATGTTCTAAGGTCGCCTTCTTTTTTCGGCACGAAGAACAGAGCTGAGGAAACAGGAGACTTTGACGGGCGAATAAAACCATTGGCAAGGTACTGATCTAAATACTGACGCAAATGAAGGTTCTCAGGTTCAGTAAGAGCATAAATCCTACTACAAGGCGGTTGAGCATTGGGTACCAGATCGATTTGACAATCGTACGACCAGTGGGGAGGTAACATGTTGGCCTGTTCTTTTTGGAAAACGTCTTGGAATTCTTGGTACTCAGCCGGTAGTTGTATAGTGGCGGAAGTTACTGAGGCCAGGCCCATATTTGGATTTCTTGGATAACAACTTTGTTCACAATCAGGAAAGGTTATTCTCTTTGCTCGCCAGTCTATTCAAGGATTATGTGTTTCTAACCAAGGAATTCCTAGAATTACTTGAAACTGTGGGGCCTTGATTAGGTCAAACACAATAGCTTCCCGATGTCCATCCTGACCCACTAGTGTCACTTATGTAGTGGAATGAGTTACCGGCCCTGAGGCTATTTCGGTTCCATCAACTGTAGTAATGACATCCTTGTTAGTTTTCGGACGGAGAGGGAGATTAATCCTGGAGGCCAATTCACGATCTACATAGTTTCCAATAGCTCCACTGTCGATGTATGCCTTTATAGCATGCAACCGCCGAGGCTGTTTTGGATCCACGAGGACCATTGGCATGATGAAATGCGAGGTCAAAGAGTTTGTTTTCAAGCTCGGCAAGCGGACCTCTACGCTTGTCGGGCTTGGTCGTTTCCCGAATCAGGTTCTGTTAAATTGTTGTCAGTGGCTCCAACCACCTTCTTAGGTGGTTTTACCGGACAATCTCGTAGAAAGTGACCAGAAGCCCCGCAATAGAGACATAATTGCTTTTGCCGCCTTCTCTCCCGTTCCTTCTGCGTTAACGGTCCTTTAACTCCACCGATTTGCATAGGTTCTGAAGCGTCGGTACTCTTGGGGTTAGCGTGAGTTTTGATCAACACTCTGGTTTCAAACTTGGATCGATCTGCTTTTCTATTTTGAAGTCTGTGATCAAGTTGGACCACAAGGTCTATGTACTCTGCGCAGACTTGTGGTGGATTTACTATTTGGGCTAGCACGTCTTTAAGTTCTCCACGCAGACCTCGATGAAATAATGTGATCCTTTTATTCTCTGGCCACCCAGTTTCCACAACCAACCTATTAAAGGTGGCGATGTAAGATAAGAGATCCTGGTTACCTTGTCGTAAGGATAGCAGTTCGTTGTCTAGGGCCTGTCCCTGAGAGTGTCGAGCGAATAATCTTTCCATGCTTGCCTGGAAGCCTTGAAAATCCTGGAGAATTGGGTCATCTTGATTTACCAAAGGAACTGACCAACCGGCAGCACTGCCGCTGAGATAAGATAATACAAAAGCTACCTTGGTCTGGTCATTAGGGAAGGCCCCAGGTCTGCATAGGAAGTGTAAGCGACATTGGTTCATAAAAACGGCATATTTCTTGGGGTCCCCAGCAAAACTTTCAGGCGGGGCCAAAGGCATGTTTCCAGATATATTGATTTGTACCGGGTTATTCGAAATCATAGAAGTGGGATTACCCCCGGAACTAGGTAAAGGAGTTTGTCCTGCCTGACCCTGCAACAACCGTTTGGCCAGGTCATCAGTGCTTTCCTTAGATAGGATCAGTTCTCTTTTGAGAGCGTTAGTCTCCTGGTGGGCGGAGTGTACTTCTGCCGGTAATTCCCCCAATAGCTGGGCCAGCTGGTCTGTCTCGGAAGTTTCCATAGCGCCCGGATGGGAAATTGTAGGTAGGCTTCGCGTTCTGTTACGCTCACCTGACTCCCACGGAGGCGCAGGCCTGGTTTGGAGTGCTGTTGCCTTTTCTATGGTGAAGCGCAGGACTCGGAATATGGACAGGACCGGACCCTCAAATCTGGCTTGTCTGGCTCGCAGAAATATCCTTCTGTGTGTGAAAAGGGAGTATTAACAATCTGCGGGATAATGTGTAAGCCTCCCACTCCCTTCTCACCCTCCACGAAACCCTTCTGCGATTCCCCGTGAAGTCTCACCTTAGGGTCTGAAAGGACAAGCACTCCATCCTGCTTCTGATGCAGGGGCGCGTTGTAATCCAGTTACTTCACTGGATCATGGATTGTAGAGAGTTCAAGTTTGCTTGACCTTCCCGGTAAAGTACTGTGAGAATTCTGTTTATAAGTATGAGCCCGAAATAATAACTGTCCGTTGTCTCTATTTCAGGTGCAGAACAAAGATTCTGAGATGAGCAATGGAACCGACGAAGGAAACTCAGGTGAGTTGTTTGATGAGAGGTTCCTTTAGTGTCCTTGCATTAATGCACTAATGCATGTGTCTTTTTTCCCCATAGGGGCCGGGGTTCGGAAATGCCGGAGATATGGCACTGACCCGAAGTGAGAGGTGCAGTTCCAGTAGATATCAGGTAAGTCTTTAATGAGCGTTCAGGTAATGTCTTAGCATTCGCTCACTAACGCTGATGTCTCTTTTTTCCCCCTAGGGGCCGGGGTCCGGAAATGCCAGGATGCGGCACTGACCCGAAATGAAGTGGGAATGACCCAACAGGTAAGTCTTATGATGGCAAATTAAGGTTTTCTTATTCTCTTCCCTAGCTCACCTTTGTTCTTGTCTTTTTCTCCCTAGGCGCTGAAATGTGGCTGCGGATCCAGATGGTCGCTGATGAACATGGAGGCGCCTAGTAAAGGTGAGTGGAATGCGGCGCTGCAGCGATCGATGCGATGTGCTTTTAAAATGAATGTCTTCCTTTTCAGGATCGTTGGTGAAATGTCTCCGGAATGCGCATTTAGCAGGTAAGGACTCTTCTTTCTCCTATTCTCTTCTCTTCTCCCTTTGCAGGTGTTCCAGGATGCTGGCGGGCGTGGCAGAAGTCAGGATGCAGGAGCAGACACGGTGAGCGTCCAGCTGCTAGATGCAGAACAACGCGAAGCGTGAGTTGCTGCTTGGGCGTGGCTTAAATAGCCTTCAAAGTAGTTCCAGGTATGTATCCTTCCTCTCAGGTATATATTCTTCCTCCGGCCACACCCGTGTGGTTAAGTAGTCCCCAAAGATAAAGTAGTCCCATTCAGGCCTCTAGATGGCCTGGATGTTGCAGCATGGTCTGCATCAGGTAAGTTTACACCAAGCACCTTTAAACACAAAGTCATCTTTTATGAGCCTGGCGCCTTTGGCGCCAGGACTGTTGTCCAATATGAGCCTGGCGCCAAAGGCCCCAGGACTGAGTCCAAAGGGCCCCTACTTGGGGCTGCTGAGACTTCCCTCGGGGACTTGATGTCTGCCTCTGGGGTAGCTGGGCCTGGTCTGGCTCCTTGGAGGTAGGCATCATGACAAGTACCCCCTCCCAAGGTTGTTCTCTCCGGGGGTTTTGGCTTGTTTGGGAATTTTCAGTGAAATGTTTGTATTAATCGCGGCGCGTGTACATGGTCGCTTGGTTCCCAAGATCTCTCCTGAGGTCCATACCCCTTCCAATCAACTAGATAGAAGAGTTTTGACTTTAACACCTTGGAATCCAATATGTCTTTAACTTCAAATTCTAATTCCCCATCAATCTGAATTGGTTCTGGTGGTTTGATCAGTCTGGTTCCTGGTTGCACCGGTTTCAACAGTGAGGCGTGAAAAACGGGATGAATTTGCATGTTCGCTGGTAGGTCGAGTTTAAAGGCCACCGGGTTGATTATAGCTTTGATGGGATAGGGTCCTATCTATCTGGGGTTGAAAGTCTGCGGTCCTTTGAGAGGTAAATGTCTAGTTGCTAGCCACACCTGGTCCCCTATTTGGTACGGAGGTGCTTCACTTCGATGTAAATCAGCATTTTCTTTGTACTTTCTCTTGGCTTGCTGAAGATGAGTCGTAGCTTCTTTGAAAGCTCGGGTTATCGTGGAATGCAAATGATCTACCGCAGGCATTTCCAGGTTTTGAGGAGGGTCCAGGTCTGAGGTTCGAGGATGATGACCATACAAGGTGTAAAAAGGGGTTTGTCCTGTTACAGAATGTACAGAATTGTTATATGCATATTCTGCGATCCAAAGAATGTCTTTCCAATTGCATTCAGATTGGTGCAACATACACCGAAGATATTGTTCAAGGGTTTGGTTAGTTTTCTCGGTTTGGCCATCGGTTTGGGAATGGTGACTGGTGGATAGTCGTACATCAATTTGCGCCAGTTGACAACATTTCCTCCAAAAATGGGAAATAAACTGGCTTCCTCGATCTGAGACTAATATGAATGGAAAACCATGCATACGAACTATGTTCTCCAGAAATTCCTTGGCCAAGATGGAGGCTGAGGGTAACCCTTTTAAAGGGATAAAATGGGCCATTTTGGAGAAGAGATCCACAATCACCAAGATAGTGTTGTATCCATAGCAAGGAGGCAGGTCGGTAATAAAGTCCATCGACAAGGTGTGCCAAGGTGCCGGTGGAATATCCAAAGGTTGTAGAAGACCGGCTGGTCTTTTCTTTTGACCTTTATTTTGGGCGCAAACTCCGCAAGACATCACAAAAGATTTTATGTCTTTTCTCCAGGATGGCCACCAGAATTGTCGTTTGATCTTTTCGTCAGTTTTAGCGATACCAGGATGTCCTTCCATTAATGTATCATGATAATGGGTAATAACGAGTTCTTGCAGTTCTTTGTTAGGCAGAAATAATCGCCCCTGGAAGTACGGTAAATCGTTATTAACGGAAAAGTGTGACCCCTTTTGGCTCCATTCTTGTAAGGCTGTGGAGTCTAATAGTTGTTTAACTCGAGTTTGAACGTCCTCAATAGTTTGTAAAGAGGTCAAACCCAAAATTCTCTGTTCAGGTATAATCGGGACAGGTTCTAAGCTCAAATTTGTTTCTTCCATCCCAATCCAGGATAAAGCGTCCGCTTTGCCATTCTTGCAACCAGGGCGATATGTGATTACAAAATCAAATTCCGCAAAGAATAAAGCCCATCGGAGTTGACGTGAAGATTGGGCTTTGGCCATCTTTAAATATTGCAAATTTCTGTGATCTGTAATCACCGTGATGGTGTGTCTTGCGCCGAGGAGGTAATGACGCCAAGCTTTGAAGGCGGACTTAATAGCTAGTAACTCCTTGTCGGTGATTGCGTAATTCATTTCAGGAGCTGAGAATTTCCTGGACCAAAAGGCTACAGGGTGTAGTTGGTTAGTTATTGGATCCCTTTGAGACAGGACAGCTCCCATGGCTGAGCTGGATGCGTCGGTTTCAACAATGTAAGGGAGATCTGGGCGTGGATGCTTCAACACAGGTGCGGAGGTGAATTTAGTCTTTAGGTCTTGAAATGAATGTTCTGCCTCATGAGTCCATTCAAAGCGTTTATTCTTCCGTAAGAGCGCTGTGATGGGTTGGATCACTCGAGAAAATTCCGGGATGAATCTTCGATAAAAATTGGCAAAACCAAGCATGCTCTGAACCCCCTTCACAGAGCTAGGAGATGGCCATTTGAGGATGACGTCCACCTTTCGCGAGTCCATTCGGACTCCTTTAGGTGTCAGGATGAATCCGAGAAACTCGAATTCTGTGGTATGAAAAACGCATTTTTCGAGTTTTGCAAACAGTTTGTGCTGGCGCAATTTTTCAAGAACTGCCCTGACATGTTTTCTGTGATCGGATTCTGAAGAGGAGTACACCAGGATGTCGTCGATATATACGATGACACAAACATCGATAAGTTCCCGAAGAACATCATTCATAAAGTATTGAAAGGCGGCAGGTGCGTTGCACAATCCGAAGGGCATCACCTGATATTCAAAGAGCCCATATTTGGTGCAGAATGCAGTCTTCCATTCGTAGCCTTCTTTTATACGCACCAGGTGATAAGCCCCCCGGAGATCTAACTTGGTGTACATACAAGCATCTTTTACCTGGTCGAGAAGTTCAGGGATCAGAGGCAGAGGATAACGATTCTTAATCGTTATTTGATTTAGAGCGCGGTAGTCAATACATGTTCTAAGGTCGCCTTCTTTTTTCGGCACGAAGAACAGAGCGGAGGAAACAGGAGACTTTGACGGGCGAATAAAACCATTGGCAAGGTACTGATCTAAATACTGACGCAAATGAAGGTTCTCAGGTTCAGCAAGAGCATAAATCCTACTACAAGGCGGTTGAGCATTGGGTACCAGATCGATTTGACAATCGTACGACCGGTGGGGAGGTAACGTGTTGGCCTGTTCTTTTTGGAAAACGTCTTGGAATTCTTGGTACTCAGCCGGTAGTTGTATAGTGGCGGAAGTTACTGAGGCCAGGCCCATATTTGGATTTCTTGGATAACAAGTTTGTTCACAATCAGGAAAGGTTATTCTCTTTGCTCGCCAGTCTATTCGAGGATTATGTGTTTCTAACCAAGGAATTCCTAGAATTACTTGAAACTGTGGGGCCTTCATTAGATCAAACACAATAGCTTCCCGATGTCCATCTTGACCCACTAGTGTCACTTCTGTAGTGGAATGAGTTACCGGCCCTGAGGCTATTTCGGTTCCATCAACTGTAGTAATGACATCCTTGTTAGTTTTCGGACGGAGAGGGAGATTAATCCTGGAGGCCAATTCACGATCTACATAGTTTCCAATAGCTCCACTGTCGATGTATGCCTTTATAGCATGCAACCGCCGAGGCTGTTTTGGATCCACGAGGACCATTGGCATGATGAAATGCGAGGTCAAAGAGTTTGTTTTCAAGCTCGGCAAGCGGACCTCTACGCTTGTCGGGCTTGGTCGTTTCCCGAATCAGGTTCTGTTAAATTGTTGTCAGTGGCTCCAACCACCTTCTTAGGTGGTTTTACTGGACAATCTTGTAGAAAGTGACCAGAAGCCCCGCAATAGAGACATAATTGCTTTTGCCGCCTTCTCTCCCGTTCCTTCTGCGTTAACGGTCCTTTAACTCCACCGATTTGCATAGGTTCTGAAACGTCGGTACTCTTGGGGTTAGCGTGAGTTTTGATCAACACTCTGGTTTCAAACTTGGATCGATCTGCTTTTCTATTTTGAAGTCTGTGATCAAGTTGGACCACAAGGTCTATGTACTCTGCGCAGACTTGGGGTGGATTTACTATTTGGGCTAGCACGTCTTTAAGTTCTCCGCGCAGACCTCGATGAAATAATGTGATCCTTTTATTCTCTGGCCACCCAGTTTCCACAACCAACCTATTAAAGGTGGCGATGTAAGATAAGAGATCCTGGTTACCTTGTCGTAAGGATAGCAGTTCGTTGTCTAGGGCCTGTCCCTGAGAGTGTCGAGCGAATAATCTTTCCATGCTTGCCTGGAAGCCTTGAAAATCCTGGAGAATTGGATCATCTTGATTTACCAAAGGAACTGACCAATCGGCAGCACTGCCGCTGAGATAAGATAATACAAAAGCTACCTTGGTCTGGTCATTAGGGAAGGCCCCAGGTCTGCATAGGAAGTGTAAGCGACATTGGTTCATAAAAACGGCATATTTCTTGGAGTCCCCAGCAAAACGTTCAGGCGGGGCCAAAGGCATGTTTCCAGGTAGATTGATTTGTACCGGGTTATTTGAAATCATAGAAGTGGGATTACCCCCGGAACTAGGTAAAGGAGTTTGTCCTGCCTGACCCTGCAACAACCGTTTGGCCAGGTCATCAGTGCTTTCCTTAGATAGGATCAGTTCTCTTTTGAGGGCGTTAGTCTCCTGGTGGGCGGAGTGTACTTCTGCCCGCAATTCCCCCAAAAGCTGTGCCAGCTGGTCTGTCTCGGAAGTTTCCATAGCACCTGGGTGGGAAATTATAGGTAGGCTTCGCGTTCTGTTACGCTCACCTGACTCCCACGGAGGCGCAGGCCTGGTTTGGAGTGCTGTTGCCTTTTCTATGGTGAAGCGCAGGACTCGGAAGATGGACAGGACCGGACCCTCAAATCTGGCTTGTCTGGCTCGCAGAAATATCCTTCTGTGTGTGAAAAGGGAGTATTAACAATCTGCGGGATAATGTGTAAGCCTCTCACTCCCTTCTCACCCTCCACGAAACCCTTCTGCGATTCCCCGTGAAGTCTCACCTTAGGGTCTGAAAGGACAAGCTCTCCATCCTGCTTCTGATGCAGGGGCGCGTTGTAATCCAGTTACTTCACTGGATCATGGATTGTAGAGAGTTCAAGTTTGCTTGACCTTCCCGGTAAAGTACTGTGAGAATTCTGTTTATAAGTATGAGCCTGAAATAATAACTGTCCGTTGTCTCTATTTCAGGTGCAGAACAAAGATTCCGAGATGAGCAATGGAACCGACGAAGGAAACTCAGGTGAGTTTTTTGATGAGAGGTTCCTTTAGTGTCCTTGCATTAATGCACTAATGCATGTGTTTTTTTTCCCCATAGGTGCCGGGGTTCGGAAATGCCGGAGATATGGCACCGACCCAAAGTGAGAGGTGCAGTTCCAATAGATATAAGGTAAGTCTTTAATGAGCGTTCAGGTAATGTCTTAGCATTCGCTCACTAACGCTGATGTCTCTTTTTTCCCCTTAGGGGCCGGGGTCCGGAAATGCCAGGATGCGGCACCGACCCGAAATGAAGTGGGAATGACCCAACAGGTAAGTCTTATGATGGCAAATTAAGGTTTTCTTATTCTCTTCCCTAGCTCACCTTTGTTCTTGTCTTTTTCTCCCTAGGCGCTGAAATGTGGCTGCGTATCCAGATGGTCGCTGATGAACATGGAGGCGCCTAGTAAAGGTGAGTGGAATGCGGCGCTGCAGCGATCGATGCGATGTGCTTTTAAAATGAATGTCTTCCTTTTCAGGATCGTTGGCGAAATGGCTCCGGAATGCGGATTTAGCAGGTAAGGACTCTTCTTTCTCCTATTCTCTTCTCTTCTCCCTTTGCAGGTGTTCCAGGATGCTGGCGGGCGTGGCAGAAGTCAGGATGCAGGAGCAGACACAGTGAGCGTCCAGCTGCTAGATGCAGAACAACGCGAAGCTTGAGTTGCTGCCTGGGCGTGGCTTAAATAGCCTTCAAAGTAGTTCCAGGTATGTATCCTTCCTCTCAGGTATATGTATTCTTCCTCCGGCCACACCCGTGTGGTTAAGTAGTCCCCAAAGATAAAGTAGTCCCATTCAGGCCTCTAGATGGCCTGGATGTTGCAGCATGGTCTGCATCAGGTATGTTTACACCAAGCACCTTTAAACACAAAGTCATCTTTTATGAGCCTGGCGCCTATGGCGCCAGGACTGTTGTCCAATATGAGCCTGGCGCCAAAGGCGCCAGGACTGAGTCCAAAGGGCCCCTACTTGGGGCTGCTGAGACTTCCCTCGGGGACATGATGTCTGCCTCTGGGGTAGCTGGGCCTGGTCTGGCTCCTTGGAGGTAGGCATCATGACAATATGTCACAGCATACTTAACCAAAGCAGAAAAGACAGAGCTGCAAGACCTCTGGAATGACCTGTCATCAGATAAAACAGTGTCTCAGAAATGATACAGCTTGGGCATAAAAATGCTGTCCCATAGAGAATGTTGATCCTATGAAGCAGCTGATCGTTTAACTGGTACTGCATTGTATGGTAAATCTGAAAGTATAGTATGGCTAAGTCTTGGTCCAGCTAAATCTAGAAAAAGAGTTCTAAAATCATACGAAGATATAGAAACAATAGCCAAACATGATCCCAACAACCAAGACATTTTAAAAAACAAATTATTGAACACATACTACCCAAACAGGAGTACCACTTTGGAAACCATGTGTCTATACCACATAGCCCAAAACTACACATACAAAAATAATATAAAACCTGATGAAAAAAACAGTAAATACAGAGTGACAAACTGTGAAGGCAGCTTAGTAAAACTCACCAAACCAAATTTAATTGATCATATCAAATTGTCATTAAAGACTCCTCAACATAAAGAAGTATATTACATGTCCCCGCTACAACTCTTTAAACCATGGAGAAAAGAAGAAGAAATACTAGATAACTATGACTCATATGAAGACGCTTTCTAAGCAAATGAAAGCACTATAACTGATGTAAAGTTTACACAGTACAAAACAATGTTGCACAATGAACAGCAACACGAAGAAGAACTTCAGGCCCAACTAGATAAGGACACTCCTGACAGTAGCCAACCTTCTGTAACAGGAAGCCAAGAACCACTGGGAGAGCCACTAATAACAAATGAGGCAGAATTAGCTATGATAGAAGTAGAAAACACCATGTGTCAGTATGAAGATAAAGAAGACTTAACTATACTACAATCAAAACTAAACAATGAGCAACATAGCATTTTTCAAGAAGTAACAAAAGAAATTGCACATGGTGTACAACATGAAAACAAAGAATGCACCTGCCAAAATTACAAACCTATACTATTGTACGTCAGTGGTGAAGCTGGTTCTGGCAAAACATTCCTAATCAAAATCATCAGTAAGTTCCTTCAACAATTGACAAACAACAAACTGTCAGCTGTTGTCACTGCCCCCACAGGTTTAGCTGCCTACAACATAGGTGGTGTCACTTTACACCGATTACTACTCCTGCCAGTAGAACACCAAAACAAATTAGACTATTACAAACTTTCTACAGAAGCTGCAATGGAACTACGCAGAGTATTGAAACAAATGAAAATGCTACTAATAGATTAAGTGAGCATGGTGTCCAACCTAATGTTGGCTTTGATTCACCTCAGATTACAAGAAGTACTCAAAACAAACTATGAAGAGCTCTTTGCAGGAAAACACATTATTGTTTTCGGAGATCTCCTTCAATTGACACCAGTAAAAGGTGAGCCTATTTTTAAAACATTAAGACACAAACTCTGCCGTAAAACTGTTGGCAGCATTGGAAATGTCAACCTTTGGCAACATTTCCAATACAGAGAATTAACAGAAAACATGTGGCAATCTGCAGATCTCACTTATGCCAACATCTTAAAAAGTATCAGAGTTGGTATACTTTCTAAAGAAGCAGAAGCAATATTGAAAACCCGGCACATTCTTGCACTTTATGGTGATAATGCATGTGCTATAGATGTTACGGAACAATTAGCCCACAAAAATGTCAATTGTATGGCCTTAATGCCAACTCTTGCAAGATGTTTCAAATTCAATGAAATAATGTTAAGTAAAGAAATGCAACCAATAATGGAAATTAGCGCCACAGACAAACTAGATGTACATGGTATGACACTACCCATGTGTGACCAAGCCACAACGAGACTAAATAGTTTAGAAAAATCAATCTCAAACACAGCAGGCTTGGAAAAGATATTAAAATTATCCTTAAATTGCAGAGTAATGCTTAAACGTAACCTTGACATGGACCACGGACTAGTAAATGGAGCACTGGTTACAGTTGTTGGCTTTCAAACATACCCACATGACAACAAAATTCAGTTTGTCAATATTCTCTTTGACAAACTTTCAGAAGTAAAAAGGATAGGACGCTCAACAGCTCGATTCCTTCTCTTCAAAGACATGTATGTACGCAGAGAACAATTTTCTCTAACTCTTGCATACGCAGTCACCATTCACAAATCACAAGGTCTTATCCTAGACAAAGCAATGATAGACATTGGTAACACAGTCTTTAAAGAAGGCACGAGCTACGTAGCACTATCACGCTTATGTACACTTGACGGTCTATTTCTAATCAACTTTGATGCAAGTAAAGTAAACGATGATATTCCTTGCATTTTAGAATACAATAGGCTTCGCTCACTATACACCCCCCATCTAAACACATATGCAGTACCACAAAAAGTAAAAAGTTGTAAAAGAAAACTAAATCAAACAGAAATGCAACAGGATGTCACTGCAAATCCTCCAAAGAGAGTAAAAGAAACTAAAACTTCATCAATACCACCAACATAAAAGAACCCATTAGGGAAAGTAAACCAGGTACTTCATCAAAGAAGGAAGACAAACTAAAAAAATCAATCAGATACAGAACTACCTGGTCCATTTAAACTCTCAAGTAAGTTGCTACGCAAATGTAGCAATGAATATTCTATTTCAATTCCCACCAATTGTTGACAACATTTACTTACACAGTACAGAACAATTGTGTTTGCAAATGTTAGTACTTCACAGAAATGCAACAAACAATCCTGATAACACGTATAGTGTTTATGGAATAAGACAACAATTGGACTACTGTGCTGGAATGGTTAAATTCACTATAAACTCACAGGAAGATCCACAAGAATTTCTAATGTACTTACTACAAGTACTGGAAAATAAGAACATACCTATAAATGAAATCTTCCAGATTTCATACATGTGGAAACATACATGCACTCTCTGCAACAATGTGACACAAGAAGAAATCCCCAATGAACGCCTCATATATATATCAATACCTAATTGTGAATCCATTCCATTTCAGCAACTTGTACAAAATGCAAACCATGGTAGATTATGTACTACCTGCAATTCGGATAATCGCTCCACGTTAGTAATACAAACACATAGTAAATACGTAATACTAATGCTTCTACGTTACAATGCAGATGGTACCAAAAATAACTGCAAGCTGACTGGATTCACACATGGTCAAATATCACTTGGTAAGAAAACCTTCACAACAATAGGTATAATCTACCACGCAGGAGCCACAACCAATTCAGGGCACTACACTGCATATATAAAAAAGAAATGTGGATGGTTTGAATGTAATGATAGTACCATTACTCTAAAGCAGAGATTACCAGCAAATCTTACAAATGCTTATTTAATGTTCTTAAAACCAAAATTTGATAACTTAACTGTACTTAAATCTTAAGTAAACTTGTAGTAAAAACATATAAACTGTTAGAATATTCCAAAAGCTATCTAACTGCCTAAAGATTGTACATCAACTAATCTGATAAATGAATACCACTAAATTAGAGCAAAAAATACAGAGTTAGAATGCGCCAATTAGTATCTAACTGTCCCAACATTTAACAATATCCAAACAGATAAATCAATACCACTAAAATATATTAAAAAAATAGACAGTTAGAATACGCCTACTGGTATCTAACTGCTCCAAAATTTTACAATATCCAAACAAATAAATAATATGTTACTGCTCCAAAAAACTGCAACAAGCCAATGTATAAAGCATTAGCCAGAAACAACAAGTGAACACTGAAAACAAACAAACAAATAAACTGTAGCATAACAGAAAAAGCTTTTTTTTTAATCCAACATGGATTTTTTTTCTCCCACAGACCCAATGATTTTAGCAACAAACACAGAAACTGAGCAAATTGCACAGTACTCTGGTTTGTAATCTACTAAATATGAGGGTCCAAAAAAAAAATGTTGATTATACAATGTAATAAGTCATTACAAAATACTAATACTAACATGCTATTTTCTTTTATCACAGAAATGACCAAGAAATACATGTACTCCAGTTACTAAACCAAACAGTAAGTATATTATAATAAGTACAACCATCGCAGCATATCACACCCATAGTGGCTTATAACTTTGTTCCTTATAAATTTGTTTTTGACCCAAGGTTATAGGCCACTATGAGTGTGATATGCTGCGGTGGTTGTGGCCAGGGCATAGAGTCTTGGGTGCATGGCCAAATGGCCATGCACCCAAGACTCTATGCCCTGGCCACAACCGCCGCAGCATATCACACCCATAGAGTCAAACATTTCAACTATGGCCTATGGAAACTTTTAATGTCCGCGGACATAATGAGTGTTCTTAGAACACTTTCAACTTGCCAGCGAACAATACGGACAGCGTCCTCAGAACACCCCTATTTTGTTTATTTACGAACATTTCAGGACACCGCAAGTGTTCTTAGAACACATTCAACTTGCCTGAGAACAATACGGACAGCGTCTTCAGGACACCCCCTACGAACATTTCAGGACACCGCAAGTGTCTGAAACAATACGGACAGCGTCTTCAGGACACCCCCTACGAACATTTCAGGACACCGCAAGTGTTTTTAGAACACTTTCAACTTGACAACGAACGCTTTCGGGACGAAGCCGCTACTCCTGGTCCAAATTTGGTGAAAATCCGTCCAGCGGTTAGGGCTCTAGGCGTGAGCAAAGTTTTTTCCCCATTCAGTCTATGGGGAAAAAAAAGTTCTGGGACCCCCCCCCCTATAACTTTGCCCCCCCTGGACGAATCCTCACCAAATTTTGCAAAAAAATTCAGAGTGAACTATATACTTTTTTTGCAAAGTTTGGTGAGGATTCGTGCAGGAGAGCGAAGTTATAAGCCGCCCAAAAAGTGCTAAATTAGTAATAAGTATAGCTGGGGGGACCCTAGAGGGTCTCCCCCACATATGTATGCAGTGAAATGGGGTAAAACAAAAAGAAATGAACATTTTGGGGATGCACAGTAAAAGAAATTTGCAGTGATGACATAGATCCAAAAACTCAACAGACACCAAAAGAAGTCACGGAGGGCTATGGCCAGGGGACCCTCATGTCACCTTCACCAGGCTGAGAGATATGTAGAAACATAAGACATTTGACACATTGGAAAAAGGTCTTTAAATTAAGCAGCATAATATTCAACAAATAACTGAAGTGACATAAACAGATGTATTTGCCATTATATTAATACCATACCATTTTTTTTTAAAGTACATTTTTGGATCTATCGCCGTTACCTACAGACAAAAAACCGAACTTGTAGTTTTTAGGCTGAAAGGGGCACAGCTGCAGTTTCGGTCTTTGGTTTGCAGCCTGTCCCGGTACCATATGGGTACCCTTTCTGTCCGCTGCATAGCCCCCACTACCCTCCCACCCACTTACCTGATGCACTCATGTGACTGCCAGCTTTTTCCGTCTATGCCGCATCCCCTGTGGCGGCCTTGTGCTTCAGGCCTTCCATACACCGGCCTTTAGGGGGCGCAGCCTATTTATTTTCCAGAAATTAAAACAAATTTGTGTTATTTACTCACGTAGCACTGTACAGCAGGCGCGAATGCTGAAAGAAGTCTGGGTAATGGATTCATCCAACTTTTAATTGTTTTAGTAACCAGTTATCAGCCAATTTAATGCTCCTCATTTTATAAACTCGAGCCTATCCAGTAGCGAGTGAGGTTTTTCGGAGGAAAACAAAATGCAGGGTGTATATACGTGGATGTACCGAGGAGAAGGGAGGGTGAAGCTATCTGATGCAGCCCAGAGCCACCAGTTGACAAAAGCCCACCTCGACATGTGACCATCCCTGTGGCCCGGCAGTTTGCCACACTGCAGACCAGGTCAGTAGTGTGGGACCTGCAATCAGACCGTGGAACACAAAACTAAATTCCAGGCTCACCCCCTCAATCAGGGCAGTGAAAATGCTCTGCCAGACTGCCCCTTACCTCGGCACGGAAGGGCACAAGAGGAGAGAGATAGACAACGCCCCCCAACGTCTGGCTCAGCTCAAGCCCCTTTTGGCCTGCCCACCTCTATACTACAGTGATCCAGATCCCTATTCCAGAAGCCAGAGACTTTAATTTTACATAAGGGAGGTGGCACGGATCCCATGTCAGCAAGAGGAAAAGCATGAGTTCAATGGGTGGTCGAGCCCAGGCCCATACCTCTCAACTCACCCGCTTTTGGTGGGCGTCACCAGCCACTTAGGCAGCTATCTCACCCGCCAAGCTCCCTACATGCCCATAGCAATCAATAGGCTTTCACCAGCCAAATACAAAATCGGGTGTTTTCACCCACCCAGGGGCCATGAAAGCTTGAGAGCTATGCCAGACCAATCATGGGATTACCAGAGATGGCCACATTTACAACCATCAGCATTATCCCCTCCCACTGGCTTGTGTATGCCAGCAGGGACCCCTGCGGACTTACCACTCAGACTACAGCCCACCAAAGCCACGCAGTCCCCTAGGCCAGACCAGCACTGACCTTTAGCTGCGGGGTAAAAGCCCTTCCAATGATGGATAGAAGCAGAGCTCTGTCCTTCCCAACAGGATCCAAGATGGCAGATGGGTTCTACCAGACAGCATGGAGGCAGTGGTAGCAGGAGCAAGGAAAGCTGCAGGAGTGAGGAAATAGAAGAGCCGCTGCAAAGTCAGGAGAAGTGGTGAGATTTCTGATTTGGCGAGGAGATGTTTTGGTCAATCACTCACTAACCAGTACCGTAGTACAAGACATAGGCAGCAAGAAGGTGTGGCCAGTCAAAGGGAGATTTAGGATAGAAATACAGTGGCACGGAGTAGGCCCAAGCTAGAAGCCAACCAGAAACCCTCCCAGGTCTACAGAGGTGAAGCATGCCGGGGCTGTTATGCTGGTTGGGCTACTTATAAGAACTACGGGCCTGGAGAGCACACGACCCCTGAAAGGGCCGAGGAGCCAACAGTGTTGAAATTACAGCTACCAAGTGATCCGGGAACTATCTTAAAGAAGTGCGTTGGTTTCTATATCCCTTCAGTAGTGAGATGGGGACTGTACCTCTATGAGAGTGAGCTGATCACCATATCCCTAAAGAAGCAAGCCTGTTGCAAGATCCCAGAGTCCGTGAATAGGAGCTAAAGTGAGCCAGGCCCTTCTTACGTAGCAAGATTCCAAATAGTGGGAAATCATTTGTGGAAATGTAGCTTTGACTTCCCTGAATCCTGGGGAGAGAGCCCGTCAGATCAAAATACCGAACAATGTATACTGGACTCCAGTTCAAATGTTTGTACAAGGTTTGCGTGATCCAGACGTTTGTTGGGGCTCTGGCCACAGAGAAGGATCGCCTGAGCACATGATCTGGGAATGTTCAATGGTGAGGTCGTTTTGGATGGAAGTCACAAGAACCATGAATGGAGTTTTAGTAACAGATATTGATTTTGACTTTCAGAATGTAATATCGGGGAATGATATCCTCTTGGAATTACAATTACAATTACAAATTGGAAGACTTGAGCTAGCCACAGACGTGCTGGATTTTTAGAGCAGCTCTTTCAGCAAGAAAGATCATTTTGAGGGTCTGGAAAAATGTCACCGTTCTCCTAGCAGGTCTGCTTGCAATAATGATTTATGCAGAATGCCTCTAATAGAGAGGGTCATTTTGAGCAAAAAGAATAAACTGAACTTATTTGAAGGAATATGGGGGAGATTCTTGGAGTTGGTATAATTACTGGACGTGAGCTTGGATAGCCTGGCCTGTGTTTGTGTAAACATTTGTGTATTGCTGTACTATAGTAAAACCAATACAAATGGGAATATAAAAAAAAGATTGCAAATAGTGGGCCAGGCATTATTTCACAGTGACTGTGCTCTGGAGACCAGAAGCATTCTTGAACTATATTCCTGAGACTGACTTGGAGTGTGATCGGCCCTATAATGGTGTGACTGTGTCAGAATTCATGCTGGGGGCTTCACCCACCAGACTGTCATGGTATCCTGTGACATTATTAAGTTTGAATTTCACATGGCTATGTTCTAACACTGGTATTGTTTAGAGGCTCTGCTGGCTGCCTCTGTCACTCTGTATTTGCAAACTACTCCTCTTGTCTTTTTGCTGGTGGCTTTCGAGATGGTGTTCAAGGGCATTTGGAAAAAATACAATGAATGGAAGGAGGGGGAGGTAAGTGGTTGCACACATAATGACTACAAGATTTCCATACATTTTGTGGAAGGGGTGGGCAAGGCACGAGCAGTGTCCCCCTGTTTAAACTAGGGGTGTACTGAACCTTAGCTTCGAGTAAGTATTCGCCGGAATTCCAGCTGAAAAATCACTATTCCGCTCCAGTCGAATCATTTCTTGCTATTTGGCTCCAGTCAAATACTTTTGTCTTCTCGTTTTAATGCAATGTAACAAGTCAGAGAGGCAAATATGAAGTGCAGACTGCAAACGGAAATGGAAATAGAAAATGACTGAGTTCATTCCCGATTATCGGAGAGGAGGAGGGTTGTGGAGGAGTGAGAGGAGAGCATGGTTTCTCCCTATGAGAAAAGACTATGGAGGAACCCAAGTTCATACAGTTAGAGGAGGACTGAGATATTCAGTTATGTCAAGCAGAGTGAATGGCCCTGCCGATGAGGCATCTGAAGAACTTCAGATTGGGAAATCTCTCCTGATCCCCTGTGGGCCAGTCTGCCAGATGGAGTATACAGTGAGAAGTGGGGGGACTCTTTATGGGACACAGTCAAAGAGCTGTGATCTGTTGGTGAAATTGCTAAAAGGGGAGGATCTTTGAAAATCTGAAGACATGTCAGAGAGGACAGAACATTGTATCTGCTGGTGTTGTGGGCTGAAGGTTCGAAGAGTAAGAGGCATAGAAAAGGCCATAGAGCCTTGCATTCTCTGGGAGGGTGGGATGAGGGCAGGGTAATTTCACATGATCTGATAGTCAGTAAAATTAGTGACGGCCCAGAGGAAAGTTCTTCCTTAGAGCTCGCAGTGTTTGGGCAGAGTTAGATGCATGTTAGAATTTCCTACGTGAGATTACCTCTGCTCTAACCCCATCAGCCTCTCTGGGAGAGTCCTCTTCCATGTTTAGCATATGGGGAAAGCAGTCTACTTATTAAAAATAGTAGGGAGTTTGATTCCACTTATCTCACATGTAACCACAATTTGTATCCTGCATGAGCAAACAGAAACCATTTCTACATGCCTGTGTGCTTTGGAAGGAAGGTTTGAAATAAACGTTCCAAGTAAGTTACCTTGCAACTGGCAAGAGACAGCAATGTGTGTGATCCTGAATGGCAAATGTAAATTGTGTTGGGATGCACATACAGCCACAAAGACCGCACAAACGATTCAGGCTCAGAAATATCTATTAGCGCACGAGAAAGTGAAGGTGCGCAGCCGCAGGGGTTTTTGGGGGCACAAATGAGAACAAATGTATTTGTTTTATAGTAGTCATAGAAGTGTAGGTAGGCCAAGGTATAGGGCACGGGTGATATTGTGTAGCACTAGGAAAATTTAAGGTGCAACAATGATGATGTAGACACAGGGCCCGGGTGCGGGAAATACTGAAGTATCGCCATATTGGAAGTGAGGCATAACATTTGGTATTCTTTCTTGGAGGTGTAGGACTGCTGCCCAATGAAGATTTTGGATCATTCTCCCTTCCCCAAGCCACAGCAGTGCAGCTGAGAACAGTGGTATTCACGCTGAACAGATAATGGTTTAATTGCATCAGGCTGTAGGCCTGTGAAACTAGAATTGAAAGTGAACAGCAGAGCTAGGGTAGGGCTGTGCACGTCCCTCCAGAGCTGTCTAAGGTCGCCAGGGAAAGGCCATCGCTTTTGGATCCCAAACCGGGGGCAGACAAGTGAGGGGGAATCATCTGAGTGGGGGGTCCTTGGGAATTGGATAGAGGGTACCTGAAGGTGAGACATGGTATCCCCCCTTTCCTGATATTAACATACCCTCCCTTAACCTTTATGGGCTATTGTCAATTCTATTCCCTTACCCCCTTTCACTCCCCTAGAAGTACTGTGAAGGAGAAGAGGCAACTAGGAGCAATGCAGTTTTCCCAATGTAAAAAGCTCTTTGGTACTGTGATGAAGAATAGAGGGTTAGAGGTCTGTAGCCAACAAGATCAGGCAGGTCACTCAAGGTCAGTCATTTAGAACTAACTCGAAACACCTGCAGTGCCTTGACATTCAGAGATCATATAAAAGGCAGAGGGGAAAGACAGGTGTGGGCAACAGGGAGACATGAGAGCCGAGGAGCAGCGGGAGACCCTTGTATGGATGCAGGCATGGTGGTCTAGCGGGAGAAGCCAAGACGCTGGCAAGAGACCCAGAGAACTCGTGGGACCCGAAGTAGAGGGGAAGAGTTATTCCCTCGAGCCCAGGGCCTTCAAAATATTGAACCAGCAGCAAGAGCTGCTGGGAGACGCAGAACCCTGAAGCCGCAGTCCACGTGTGAGCAATGGCGCTGCAGGTGCAGGCTTGAGAAGGAGAAGCTGTGTGGAGAGAGAGAGAGAAGATGTGTGGTGAGGCAGCGTAGCTTGTACCAGTGGGTGTCTCTGCTTCCAGAGAGAAGGGAAGCTCTGGGAGCCACCGGAGCAACTGATAAAAGGTTGGTGAGTGCCAGAGGAAGTTTCAAAGTCAGGAAGCTGCTGACGAGCTTCTTGTGAGTAATATTGCACAATTGAATATGTATAGAATACTGAACTGAATAGAAACATTCTATTGAACTAAACAAATGGATAATTAAAAATGTAAAGTAATGAAGAGCCTGGCGCTTATAAAAGGGGCTGTTGAGCCCACAAAGTGAAACCAATACTTCCTTTATTGACTTTGGGCAAGAGGGGCTGTCTGGGCCCAAACCAACAGAAACTGCATATATTTCCTTTTTCCGACGAGACACCTCAAGAGTGCTTTGAACTGTTGAACCATTGAACATCAGCTGGGGTGGAACTCATGGTTGCATGACCTGTGATGGGTGGACCATATGGTCTGACAACTGCGCTTAGACTAGTGGGTTTCCTTGTGTCAACTTTATTCATATCAAGACTCACGTTACAAACACAACAGTTTGCCTATGGTTGCGTGACCTGCATGGTCTGACAACTGCGCCTAGACCAGAAGCTACTAAAAGGTTTGACAAGTGGCTAGAGGTGAAAACTAAAGGAACTATTGGTGAAACTAACCAAAGGAGGGTCAGGTGGATCCTATGTTCTTTCATGAACTTGTAAATCAACGAGCTTGTGAAGTTGGGAGTTTTCAACTGTTATGATGGTGACTCTTCGGAGAAGAGGTCCCTAAGAGTTAAAGTCGGAGAACCTTCGTCTTGGGGAAGGGAGTTCCAAGACTACAGTGATGTGTGAACTTTTTGTTGCATTTTTTAACTTGGGGAAGGGAGACCCCTAAATCTTCATTTTGATGTGAACTTTGATATCTGCGAATCCACAGAAGGTACGTTCAGAACTTGTGCAATCCTTGCTAAGAAGAGATTATATTGGAATTGTGTTGAACATGAACCAGATACCTTTATGGAAACTTGAAGTAACATTTGCTTTGGAACACTGACTTTGGTTAAGAGCATTCCTTCACTAGTTTGTTGTAGTTGTGAGGACAGCATAGGTTTTTGACAGACAGATTTGTGATTTTGGACTTCCTGATATAGACTTCCTTTAGATTTCATTAGGCAGAGAAATCGTCATAGCATAGGGTTAGTTAGGCGTTCCATCATCCTGATCATTAATAAAGTTATTGACATTACATTGTGATTGTCTGTGACATCTCTCTTGATACCGTGTCTGTCTCACAGTATTTAAAAACCAACAGATCCTCTGCAAACATCCAATGTGAAATTCACAGATTGAATATAAGTTCCTGTGTGACCCCTGCTTTGTGAGTCCAGGTTTATTTGTAGGTGCATTGACATGTACATAATGTCTGTGTTTTAGTACTGGCATGTACAGTACATTTATTATCTGAATGGAGAAGCCTGCTCATGAATCCTCATTCAAAGTGACCCTGTCTGCGCAAGGGGACAGGTGGAGGCCATTGAACGCTGTATACGGTTCTAAGCACTAGCAATCAGAAACCTACACTTGGAGGAAGGCATTTGTACTGAGCAGTTCAAAGAACTTGGTCGGTCAAAACCTGTAACTTGTCCCCTCTTCATAAAAAGTGATAGAACCATTCTTTATGAACAACCAGGGTTCAGCATTTTTCTGAACAAATAAGGACCTTGCAGTCACCCACGCTATAAGGAGCACTCAAGTTGTCCCCAGACACGCATAAGTAGCTCATAAATCTGTTGGGTGGGACTCCCAGGTATGCCAGAGTGGGGCTGGGGGTCCGCAGACTCGGAGGGCCGAACACCCTCCCTAGAATGAATAGAGGACTCAGTCAGACAGCAAGTACAAACTGTGGTTTATTGCAAATAAAACCAACAGGGATCAATACAAGAACACTGGAAGAATCTGGTACATCTCGATGCTCCACGGCGCGCAGGCCGGTTTTGCATGACTCTGGTGACACCACCTGGGCCCTGCTCCAGAAAACCCATCTGTGTGAGGGGCTGGGTATTGGGATCATTATAACCTATACAGTCACCTATAGTTGTTATTCTACTGGCTCTTATATGTCAGGTGGCTGGCCTGGCCCAGCCCCAAGAAACTATCTATTACATTGTTGTAGAGTAGTGGGCCTACCATTGGTTCTTGCCCCTTGACATCCACCCCTGGGATTCTGAGCTGTGATTGGTTAGAGCTGATGCCCCTAGGCCTGGGACTCATTCGAGTTCTCAGCTCGCTGTGCACCTCTTCAAGTTGATGTGAACGATTATGTGTCCGTATTGTAACTTGTGTATACCACCTTTGCCTATGAGAATATGCTCCTTAAATCGCAACACTTGTTGCGTCTGCATCTGGTTTGCTGGGATCAGCTCCCTTTCCCACCACGGAAGACTATCCATTATCTCGTCTAGCTTCATCATGTGTTTAGCGACCACAAAACATAGCTCTGCAGCTCCCAATTCTGAGGATTTATTCCGCTTTTCTGCAGGTGGTGCCCTTGTCGTCTGGAGGTTGGAATGTCCTTGTATCTCTGACCTTGGCTGTGAGCCTGCCTTTGCCCAACTTGCTCTCTGTGCAGCCTGAGTCAGCTTGACTCATCTCACGTTCAGTGGCTTGAGGCCTGCTGTAATTTTCCTGAACCTTATAATGTGGTTTCTCCATTGTCCATGGTATGCTATTGTCCCTATAGGTTAGTTATATGTGGTTCGATCAGGTTCCATATATACTCCTGTATGTCCACGCAAATATTAGCTTCAAGCATCAGCAAGCTTGCTCAGGATCTCGTGTGCCTTGCGGTTCTGGAGCCAGTAGGAGTTGCATGCGTCATCGTGTCACCACCTCATGGGGCGTTAAATGGTGGTCGGACCCAGGCTTGATGCGCAATGCAGCAGTGCAAGTGGCAGGCAGTGAAGCCAGTTCTGAGAGCGTCAGGGTGTGCACAGGGCCCTGCCTCAATCCATCTCGAGCATGAGCACACTATCATGTAGCGGTATCCCTGACAAACTTGGATCATGTCACCATAATTGACATGTAAATGCTGGAAATTGCCTACTGGCCGAGGTATGGCTCCTCTGACAAGTCTCAATGTATGTTCTGCTGTAAATTGCTTGCATGTCAAACAGTTGCTTACAAATTCAGTCACGTGTTCTGCCAAATTAGCACAGAACCCTGTTTCTCCAATACAGGCAGCACTGACCTCTTTTCCCGTGTGTGTTGGATAGTGTCATTGTGTCAGTGCAGTGTTCAATAATGCTGGTGGCATCCCCCCCTTCCCTCTGTTATTCTGCCACCATAGGGCATCTGTTGGAGATACTGTACACTCCCTCCTGGTCTATAATTCTTTCACTTCTTGGGGTGCAATTCGCTGCAGCTCCATAATCTGTGTTGCTGGCAATGCATTGTACCCTTCCTTCAGTACCATGTTCCTTGCACAATCTCAAGCATTTGATGCTGTCTCCATTTCTAGCAGTTCTCCAAAGTATTCTGCACATTTTGCTTCTGAGTCTGCTTCTTCGTTTTCCCTTGAGATAGTATCTACCCCTTGTGTGTGTGCCTGGCACCTCACTATTGCTATCTCTGTAGGGTACTAAATAACATCAATCAATTTTCCCAATAGAATTGCATGCTGCATTGGTGTCCCATCTGCCCTCCTGAAGCCTCTCCTCACCTATCATGCTAGTCCCGAGTGTACTGTTGACATCACGTAGGCAGAGTCGGAGTACACTGTTACTTCCTTTCCTCTGCTATTCTCCAATGCTAGTATTAGGGCCACTAACTCTGCTGCCTGTGCTGTGATGTGTGATGGCAATCGTGCACTCGCCACTACCTCACTTGTGCCATATTCCCTTAACCTCACTACTGCAGTTACTGTTTGCCTGACCCCATCTAGCTGGTCAATTGTCAAAGATCCATCAATGTACAGCATGTCTCCCCCCTCAAGTGCATCCTCATGTACGATGCAAGTGTCACTAAATTCCTTTATGTTCTCTGTGCAGTTATGTGCACAGTCACCATCTTGTAAATTGTCTGTTAGGAAAATCGCTGGGTTAACAAGTCGGCACCTCACTATCTTTAGTGATCCGTTTGATAGTAGCACTTCGCACCCTGATGCTTTCTGTGTTGACAGTGTCCTCTTTGGCTTCTGCAGGATCGCAAAGAGGGTGTGCTCCACGTAAAGGGTGGTGGTGCACCCCATGGTAATTCCTGCTGATTTCTCTACCGCAAATGCGGCAGCAGCCAAAGCCTGTTCGTAATGGTAGTGTCCTGTCATTACTGGGTCAAGGTCTCCACTGTAGTATGCTATTGACTTGTGGCCCAAGCTTGTTTTCTGTGTCAGTACCACTTCATCACTACTCCATCAGTGTGTGAGAACAGGAAGAATTCCTTTTTGTAGTCCAGGATCCCTGACACTGGAGCTGTGCCTGTGGCTTCTTTCAGCTCTTCAAGTGCCTCAGTCATTTCTGTCATTCAGTTTCTTGCCTTGTGTCCCTTTTGTTCTTCCCTCAGGGTGCCCAGTAACGACCTTGTGTATGTACTGTAGTCACAAACCCATGCTCTGCAGTAATTGCACAACCCCAAGAACTGTTGCATTTCTCTCACTGTTGTGGATTTGGCTGTCATGCGTATTGTCTCTGCCCTATTGGGTGTGTTCTGTCGGCCATTTTGGGATATGGTCTGTCCAATGTATAGCACCTCTTTCTGACAATACTGAAGATTGACCTTGTCCACAATGTACCTTTTGTCAGCTAGCACTGTCAACATATGCACTGAGTCCTTTCTACACTGGTCTTCTGTCATGCTGCAAATCAAAATGTCATCTACGTACTGTAGGACCGTGCTCTCCATGTGTACGTTACATAGGTCCATCTGGATGCCCCTGTTAAAGATAGATGGTGACTCGCAGTAACCCTGAGGAAGTCTTGTATGTTTCCACTTCTGGTTTCTATACATGAAGGAAGTCAAGTATTCTGAGTTTGGGTGCAATGGCACTGACAAAAATGAATTTTTCAAGTCTATGACCGTGAAGCATGCCGCTTCCGCCGGAATGTTGGATAAAATTGTCACTGGGTTTGCAACCAGAGGATACTCTGCTTCTACAATGTGGTTTAGGGGGCGCAAATCCTGGATAAAATCCCCCCTTTGTATTTTGACTAGGTACACCACAGTGTTGCATGGGGACTCTAATGGCACTAGAATGCTTCGCTCAACTAGTGCTAAAATTGTCTCATAAATTCCCTCATCTGCTTCTTTTGAGAGTAGATACTGTTTTACTCTGGGTAAAATTGCTCCTGGTTTCACTTTTATCCTCACTCCCCCTATTCCTTTCAGAAGCCCCACATCATAGGGACTTGTGGTCCATATGATGCTGGGTACCTTGGGCAGATCCCCCTTGCAGAAGGATGGTGGTGCTTCCAGCACCATTGCCATCCTCTGTGGTACCTCTCTGTAATGTATTCTCAGCCAATATGTCACACTCATTTCAAACACCATCTCTCTCTCTGACCTTTCGTCCCTGAACAGGTCTTTGTCTGTTACTGTTGTAATGCCTGCACCGTTCTGCCACCGCGATCACTGCTCGCCATGGTCGTCCTGTGTCATCCATCCCATGTACTGCTATTCAATCGTCTCTTGCAACCACTGCCTCACTTTCTATTGGCACTATTGTCCCCTCTGCCTCGTCCAATGGTATCTCAGGTAGGTCTGTAAAGATACTCATTTGGGACACGCCATATCTTTCCTGCAATCCTTGGGAGCCTTGCAATAGCAATGTCAGTCCCATACTGGAACATCTCTACATCCACTGGCACTCCCCTCTGTACCTTCCGTCCATAATAGGCTTGGATGATCTCTCTTACATCGAGTATGTGTATTTCTGGTGGGGAGCACACTATCCCCTTGTCTGTGAATGTTATTGTCATGTTTAGTCTGCTCATAATGTCTTGTCCTAGTATGTTTACAGGTGTCTGTCGAGAGAATATTAAAGGCAGAGACAAATCGTGTTCCCCTATAGAAAGGGAAATATCATCTGTGAAAGGAACTACTTCCTGAGCCCTAGAGAATCCTTGAGTAATCACCTGACAATTGAAATGCCCCCTCTATAATGCGGGACCTAGTCACTCCTTTATCAACAAGAAAGGAGACAGTCTTGTCACCTAGCGCCACCCCTAAGCAAGGTTCCTCCGCAGGATTGGGTGCGATCAACAGGATAAAACACATCAAGTCTGTCTGTGGGCTGTCCTATTGAGAGTATAAGGACATCCCATTTCCTGAAAAGGGGTTGTTCCCCACCATGGTGATCCCTCCCAGCTTTCTAATGGGGACCGTTGCCATGAAGTCCATGTGCGAGACTGTGCAGCCGTTTTGCTGGAGGCTGTCTTGTATCTGTGGTAACTGCTGTGCATTGCCTTGAATCTGTGGTGCTTGTAAGTATTGTGTTATGGGTGCTTGCATCTGTGGTCTCTGTGTCATGGGCTGGGTGCCTGTTGGTGCATACTCTGTGTCTGTCCTTGTTGTAGCTGTGGTTGGTCCTGAGTATAATAGTCACCCTGTTATGTCTGCTAGTATTGTTTTCCCCAATTCTGCTGCATCCCCAAGCTTCTGCAAGCTCTTGAGATGTGTCCCATCTGCCTGCAAGCCTCAACAATGTGATGGCTCTCTCCCTTATCCTTGGAAACCCCCTGCGAAATCCCCTGGGCCCTGCTGCACCGGTGGCCCATTTCCCCGAAACCATACTGAAAAGCCCCCCTGGTTGTGATGCATCTGCGGGCCATACCGCGGCCTCTCGGTGGCCCCCCTTCCTCTAAACCCTTGCAGCATGTTCCCCCACCCCATAGATCCTCCCCCCGTGGGTGGTGACATGTACTGCTGCAGATGTGCTCCTTGTGTGCTTGCGCTTGTCTGTGCACTACGCTCGCGCTCGTCAGTACCGCCCCTTCCATGGCGTACTTCGATAGTTGCTTCTGCACTAATTTTGCCTCATCTATCTCTCTGTCCTCCACCTTTTTCTTAAGCTTCTCTTGCCATAGCCTACAATGGTGAATGATCATGAGTTGTATTTCTGGCAAAGCTCTTGCTTCCATGCCTACTAACATTTCTAGCGGCTTCTGTACTGGTTCTGGCAATTCCTCCTAATATATGGTAAAATACTGTTACTGTTTCATCCCAAGGTTCTTGAGTTTCAAGGCGCCAAAGCTCTCTGGGACATAATTGCCGCAATGTCAGATGAGTCTGGGTATTGTATCCTTAGTGCTTGCAATATGGCAGCACTGCAGTTTGCAAATGGCGATCCATTGTGCGTGGTGGTTTGGGTTGTCACTCCGGGGAACCCCGCCCTCCTCCGTATGTCATCAGCAGCACCCACAAGGATCACCACTAGTAGTCCTTTTACGTCTCCCACTTCTAGCCTCTGTCCCGCCGTCATTCTTTCCATTTCATAAATCAATTTTCCAGCACCCGCGCTCAAGGATGGTAGCCTACACCTGACGTTCTCCTTGTCAGTGTGTTTCCATGGTATATATTGGAGTCGTCCCCCTCCCTTTTCTAGCAGAGGCATCTGTGTGAACCCTATCTCCCCATTCACACTTCTAGTCAGTCTGACCTCTCTGTCTGCATTCCTAATGTCGGTGTACACACCTATCAATTCAGTTATGGGTATTCGGATGTCGTCATAAGGTCCATCCGGTATTTTCTCCCTTGAGCGTAGTATAGCCGTCTCCCCCTGCCTTCGTCCTGGGAGGTCTCCGAGTCTCATTATGTATGGTACTAGGTCATCAATGACGCATAGCTTGTCTACTGACCGTGGTGTGCGCTCGTCTTTGCCGCCTCCTGTTCTGCCCTGCACCTATCCCTCTCTCCCATTTCACCTGTTATCGGTGCTTGTCTTTGATGATTGGGGCCTATGTTGTTCCCCCCTCTCGTATGCACTGTTTCGTCCTCCATAGTCGGACCCCGAGCCCATGTTACTGCAAAAGTCATCTAATAAGCTCAGCCTTCTCGTAATTGTTTAAGTGTTTAGTTTCATGTTAATGTCGATGTCGCGCAAGTCATACCTATGCCCCCACACAAAAGCCCTAGGCCTCTTCTGGCCTGCTCTGTGGTACTTTTGTCCTGTGAGGTTGTGCTGTCTGGCTCTGTTTGTCTACCCCCTCAATGGTGTCATTTCCCCGATCTACTGTCCACTGTGTCTTTACAGCCCTTATTGCTCGCTCGTCGTCCTCCTTTCATGCGCTTTTCTGGCCACCTGCAACTTCCTTTGCTCCCTCTCAATCAACTTGCATTTTTCCTGCTCTGCTACCTCTCTCCGCCTCTCGATCTTTTCTCCTCTTATCCTTCTGTCCCGCTGCTCCCGTTCCTCTTGCTTTCTTTCTCTGCGCTTCCTTTCTATCCTTTCTTTGCATTCTCTCTGCATCTGTTCCTTCTCTTCCTTTCTTCTCTATCCTCCTTTCCCTGTCCGCTCCTTCTAGTCTCTCTTCTCTTTCCTTCTTCTTTGTGTCCGTTTACTCCATTATCTCGGCCCATTCACTCGCTTCTCTGCCCTCTCAAATCTTCCATTGCCTTAGTTGCCTTAGTTGCTCCCTCTGTCTCCCCATCTGTCTTCCCTTCCAGCTTCAGAAGAAACTGTCCCCCTATCCATTAGTTTGTGGCTATGCTCCCTATCCCCTCCTTCGTGTCCAGCTGCGCTTCGCTGCTCTCTGCTCGCCCAGTGGTTAGCTGCCCTCTGCCTCTCTGTCCCTCTTCCCTAGTGTATGTTGATGGTTTATATGTCGGATTTGAGTACCCCTCTGGTGCTCTTAATTCTCGTAATGGGTACAACCCATGCTCATTGTCTGTGTCATCGGAGACCACGATCAGGGGGACATGTGGGGGAGTGGAAGGTGGGCCCTTTTTGCTGGCTCAGCATCCACTGACGTCTTGCTGTGTCCCCTCCTCCCTCTTGGAACACCCTCCAGCATAGGAATATAGCTATGGGGCTGGCTCGCTTCTTCCCCTTATACGTACCCTGTATGTGCGTCAGTAGTGATTGCTGCACATCTTTAGAGAAACCTCTACACGGTGGCCATGGTTTAGTTAACTTCCCCCTCTGTGCTTGTAGACCATTCTATGCTATGCTATATTTACAGGTTTTCTCCTTATATGTTGGGAGGGTCTTATACAGGTGCTGTAGGGGCGTGTGTCCCCCGCACTTCCCTTGATACATTACTCTTGCCTTTACCTGACCTCAAGTTGAGGGTGTCGATGGTCTGCTGTCAAGGGGGAAACACAATGTAATCACAATGTTAACAATTTGCTACACACCTCTCTGGCTCCTCAACCTGTCAGGTGTGCTCCGCACACTGCCCCCCTCACACTCACTGCCTCCTCAGGGACACCCGCAATCTTGCACATGCGCCTTCCATGCACCGCCACTTGTTCACCTCCTCTGCCACTCCCAAGTTTCCAATGCTAGCTCCTCATCGGCTTGTGCTCGCTCTGTCTGTCGTGAGATACACAGTGCCAAATTTGCCAATTAGGGCTTTAGACGACTGCATTAGCAGCTGAAAAAACAATAGTTTATTCAAAGTATGTGCTAAATGCTGAAAGTAATGTGTGTTAGCGCCTCCATTGCGCTTTAGTGAGCTACAAGGACTATGCAGGCCTAGTAGGGGTGGTAGGTCACATTATGCATTGTGCATAGACAGGCAGGGCGGGGGCCCCAGTGTAGTAGCTAATAGAGACTTGTATTGGAGTGTTTGGAGCATTATGGCACCTATATAGCGCTTAGATATGGACACTCAGCTATGAGTGCAGTCCTGGTAGAGCTTGCTCCCATGGGGTTAATTGATTTTGGCTTCTCTTAACATATTCTGTTTCTTGCAACTGTAGCTCTGCATGGATTTGTAAACAAATCCTCTTTCCCTGAGAAGGCCTGGTACGGATTTGCACTTCCACCGATAAGACATTCCTGTGCTTTCGCAGAGGAGCTCCCAGTAGGGAGGGGCAGAGAAGGGAACAGGTTGGAAATTTACTGAGCTGGGTTTTCCCAAGAGCAAACCTATATTTTGCACAAGGAAAGTTCTGGAACTGTGTGTCATGTTGATTGACGGCACGAGAGCACAAAAGGTGCACGCACCCAGAACTGGGTGGGAGATTAATCCACGGACTTGGTTCAAGCAAGAGCAAGTGCCCGGAACAGGCTTCTGCGGCCCCCTGCAGCACTGTCATCTGAGCGGGGCTGGCAGCAGTTAGTTTAAGATGACCAGGGTCTCCAGAGCTGATTATTGATACCATCTCAAGGGGTGTAAGACTGTGTTTCTCTAAGTTTTGTGTTTCTCTAAGTTTTGTGATTGCTCTAATGAGTTTTGTAATTGTCTCTAACTTGAATTCCAAAGTGCTGCTAAATTTACTCTTCTATTATATTATGGTTTGTGTCTAATAAATGCTACATTTATACTGACGGTGTCATTTCACTAGCATGAGTTCACTGCTTGGCACGATAGGACCTGTATTTTGGGCTGAATTGGGTGATTCTTGCTAATAAGGGCTGGTCCCGAGCAAGATTTTCCCCTTTTCAAGACAATGTCCAATGCACAAACCTACGGGTGATGTCACCAATTTACTAACCACAAAGTGCTGAGAAGTCAAATACTGTGCACACAACGTTATAGCCTTTACCCTAAAACACCTAAACCCCAACATAAACCACACAGCTGTCTTCCTGCCTCCAGGCAGAGTATAACACTTTTCTCTTGTGTTCGATCTGTACCTGCTGCGACGCTTAACAAACAATATACCTTCTCTCTCCAGACTTAACCAGTTGAATCACCTTCCGCAATCTAGGCCAGCTTCCCTTGCTAAACCTTACGGGGATACTGTCATCTATGACCCAAGCTAAAACACCCAACCCACAAGAAATCTGCCATTTACATACTTCTGTCATCCGTGCCTTCGAGTCAATATTCTAGGTTGTTCACCAGAACCGTTTATCTCTAAACACGAATGTGCCCTAACCACATGTAATGATGTCTACCTCCACTCCTGTCCTTACTAAGTTCAACAATGCTACACAATACTTTGACAATACTAAATACTCCACAATATGCGATACCCTCCCTCACACCCACGGTTGCCGTGTGACTGTGTCAATACTGAAACTGCATGGTCTGCTGGCGCTGCTCAGATGCCGCGTCCTTCAATACTGCCACTTCCCCATCCTGGTATGCCAGGACTCCTCCCCGACTTCGGGCAGGATATTTTCCAAGCTGGCTCCCGACGGCCTTCCGCAGGTACGCGTTCCCAATCTTTCTCGAAATATGCGAGGGTACTGCAGCCTCTCAGGTTCTGCAGCGGAGGAGACGGCTTCGTGCTGGCCTGGCACAACCAACCATCCTCTGTTACCAACTTTTTGGGTGGGACTCCCAAGTATACCAGCCTGGGATTGGGGGGTCTGCGGACTCAGAGGGCCCACCACCCTCCCCAGAATGAATGGAGGACTCAGTCAGACAGCAAGTACAAACTGCAGTTTATTGCAAATACAACCACCAGGGATCAATACAAGAACACTGGAAGATTCTGGTACATCTCGATGCTTGACTGCATGCAGGCCAGTTTTGTAGGACTCTGGCATCACCACTTGGGCCCTGCTCCAGAAAACCTACTGGTGTGAGGGATTGGGATCATTCTAACCTATACGGTCAACTATAGGTGTTATTCTACTGGCTCTTACATGTCAGATGGCTGGCCTGTCCCATCCCCAAGAAACTATTACATTGTTGTAGAGCAGTGGGCCTACCATTGGTTCATGTCCCTTGCCATCCACCCCTGGGATTCGGAGCTGTGATTGGTTAGGGCTGATGCCCCCAGGCCTGGGACTCGTTCGAGTTATCTGCTCGCTGTGCACCTCTTCAAGGTAATCTGAACGATTATGTGTCTGTATTGTAACTTGTGTGTACCACCTTTGCCTATGAGAATATGCTCCTTACGTTGCAACACTTGTTGCCATCTGCGTTTGGTTTACTGAGATTGGCTCCCTTTCCCACCATGGAAGACTGTCCATTGTCTTGTCTGGCTGCATTAAGAATTTTGGGACCACAAAATTGACCTCTGCAGCTCCCATTTATCAGGATGTATTCCGCCTTTCTGCAACTGGTCCCCTTGTCGTCTGGCGATTGGAATGTCCTTGTATCTCTGACCTTCGCTGTGAGCCTGCCTTTGACTTCTTGCTCTCTGTGCAGCCTGAGTCAGCTTGGCTCGTCTCATGTTCAGTGGCTTTAATTTTCCTAAACCTTATAATATGGTTTCTTGATTGTCCATCTTATGCTACGTTCCCTATACGTTAGTTATATGTGGTTCAATTAGGTTCCATATATACTCCTGTTTGTCCACGCGAATATTAGTCTCAAGCATCAGCAAGCTTGCTCAGGATGTCTTGTTACTGCATTTGGCTAGTGTAAAAATAATAAAAACATTGACAGTATGTGTATCTGTCCTCTAGCTATAGAACTGTGTACTCATGTTCGTCATGTATACGAGTGTGTGTTTGTGTGATGCAGTGTGTTTCGTGTCTAATGCTGCTACGTTGTGGTGTCACTAATGATGTCAACACCATGGCTCTGAGTTTGTCCATATAATTATTTCCATCCACGGTCTCTGTTTCTTCTCCTATACATGTGAAGATGTGCATTGGCTTCGGTCTGTATGGCTGGCTGAGAGGGTACCTTTCAGTGTATTTGTCAATCATTGGCACACTCGGGAACTGTCCACAATGAAATGGGTGGCTGCGAGCATTTCTGGCCTTTCGTCTCATCATGAACTTTGGAGGGCGGATGGGCATTCTGGGGACCCCGGAAGTCCCTCATCAAATCCCCGTTTTCTTCCTTGCCATTCTAGCAATTGATAGCTGGAAAAGGAGACAAACAAAACTGCAAGTTTAAGAATGACAACATATGAAACCAGGACTGGATTGTTAAGTGGCTGACCATGCTCACTCGAGCCGGCCACATCAGTGCTTGCGGCCAGCACCTTGCTTAGTTCCCAGGACCACCCAGTGCGGCTGGGCAGACCATGATCACACGTGCCGACAAGGGCCTGGGGTACCAGGGATGCCGGGAGCATCGTGGTTCTATAGTGGCCTGGGTGGACCCAGGACACCATGCCGACCTGAGGGTCCGAGGTCAGCAGGACCTGCAGTACTGTGATCATGGTGACAGAGACAGGAGTTCCATGTTTGTAGCCTGCAGGCATTCTGAGGCACATGCGTGCAGGAGCTCCTTTTATTAGCGTGTGTCATGGCGCTTAAAAGAGCAATACACATACGATGGCCACACCACATGGAAGACCAACTCAATGGCGTCTGGAAGACTTGAGAGCTCCGCTCTAAGGACACAACTTGGTATCTATTTTACCTACTGTGATTAGAGCTCATATTGTCCCCCTGCCCGTCCTAACTTCCTGGACAACATTACTTTACATGTTAAAATACTTAAAATAGGAACTATAAAGTACAAGTCTAAGAACGCAAAGAGCTATTGATGAAAATGCTAAGATAGGTTTAAAACATCAGAGGTGACACAAGCCCCTGGGCAGTTGCACATGTCTTGCTTATGCTCACATATTTTAAGCGAAGGGCTGCCTTTAGCTGTTCCAATTGCACAGTCAACAAGCAATGTACACAGATATTTAACGCTACATTACCCGAGGAGCAAAGAGCCGGTTTTATCACGAAGGCCTGCAGACTCACCTGTTCTGACTTTTATAGGGCGAACCTCAACATTTACAAAATGTAACTTTTTGTGCTGTTCTGAAATATGCCAAACTGCTGCTAAACTCCACTAAAGTTGCGTTTAATACATATCCTGGCCTTCCAAACATTTGTGAAGACATCCTTCAACAAAACGCGTTGTTAGGATGAAAGCACCAAGATTGCCAGTAAGATAGCTCAGCAGGTTGAGCGCTCACTGGTATCATGTGAATGTGATCTGCAAGTAGTAGGTTTGAATCCCGGAAAGGCCAACGCAGCCTTTCATTCTTCGGGGTCGATAAATGAGTACTAACTTTGGTTGAGATGATAAATATATGTAAATATGTTCTATGTACAGCGCTTTGACAAAAGCGGTATATACATATCCAATCATTATCATTATGAGGCATTTAGCCTAGGGAAAAACGGATTGGCGAAGAGCAGCAACATCACCACCAAAGAATGCATTGCACCAGCCGAGTCACACATGCAGTACCCCAAGGCCTGTCGAATAACAGGTTTACAGAGCTGCAAGAAATTAACTGAAAGCAGAAAATCAAAGACTGCAATGGACGATTAAAATGAGAGCCTTCTGGGAGCCAGCCTGCTGGGCACATTTTCCACACGTGGCACAAACCACACCTATCAACCTATTGACCCTCCAAGAACGGAGACATCAGGCATATTTGACAGGTGAGAGCATTGACTCAATAGGAACTAATGCATTTTTTTGACTGTTGGCAAATGTTTCCCCATTGACGTCTATGGAATAAAAGTGGTGTCTTTAGATGCTGAAAATGTGTCCAAAGCAGGTCACACCCTCCAAACGTGGATGAGCCGAGAGGTACGGAAAACCCTGGAGTGGACTGGGGTAATTTTAAAGCAATTGGGTGACAAATGATTCCAGAAATATCACAAAGCACAAGCTCCTTGCGCTTCTCCAGCCCGACAGATCCAGCTGAATGTGGTGGATGTATATATTCACCAACATCTTTTGACCAAAAACAGTCAGGCTTTATCAAGTAATCCACATGATGATGACATCTTTCTTTGAAATGCCCTGTACCTTGATCTTCAGGACAGTTTCTAGCCAACTTGGTAGCCAGGGCGAAACACTACAATGTGCCCCCCCCTGACTGGCATAGTCCCTCCCAAACTACACCTGTGGCACGCGACAAAACCCTCCTCAATATCAATAAATCATTGCTAAACAAATGAAGCTGATTTCATTACATTTTAATCCACTTACTTTACAGAAGAAATCTAATGTGAAAACACAGCTGTTGCTGCCCAAGTAAATAGTTCTTCCGTCACCTGCTCTAAGAGAAGGCCTTGCCTGAATGCAGTTTCAAACTTCCTGTGCTGACATACTGTGGTGTGACCAGCCTGCTGTGTCTGAAGGCCCACGGACCACTGCCCCTGCATTGCAGGAGTTCTGTTCAAACCACCTCACTTGTATTTCGCAAGGGGTAACACTAGACTAAACATATCAATTATTTTCTGATGGAGGGTTACCATTCTAAGGTGAACAGTCTGGAACACTCCTATTGTACTCTCTCAAAATACCTCTATGAGAGAGGGAAAGGGGATAAATAACACCAATGAGTGCTCCTGTCTGCTTCGCATTAAATCACAGAACATTTTGGGAATATAACAATGATAAGTGATCTCTATATTTGATAAACAAGTGTGTGATAAAAGGGTTCTATGTGTAAATCAGTAGATACATAACAATCACATGGCTTGGTATTCACATCACTGTTCACAACACTCACCTTAACATTAAAATGTTTGTAACCATGAACCATACATACTCATTTGGACATATTAAGATTTTGGATTTGAGGATAAAATGGCTGCAACATCAGCCACTCAAATGGGGTTTAATGGCTCTTTTACTTCTTTTTTTCTGGTGAATTTTAGGATGTATACAATTTGGCTGTGGCACAATTTCGCAGCCGAATTGACCGAATTCTTGTGGGCAAAATTAACCCCCCACCACCCTCAAAACATTTCATCACCCACTTCCTACGTACCTTTTTGGCGTATGCTTTGTTTCTGACCCTGTGGCGTCAGATCCATCCCTCCTGTGCCGGTTGGATCTGGCCCTGCAGGGACCGCTTTACTTTTTTTCCGGTCCCCCGCCTCCAAACCTCCGGAAGCAGGGGACACCCCGCCACCCCCAAAGGCCATCACTACCAAACATGGGGAGCAGGGTACAGCCCCACAACCCCCGGGTACACCCCCGCAACCCCCGCTCCCCATGCTTGGTAGTGATTTCCCAAACTAATCGTTTTACAAATCGTTTACTAAGACCCAGCACCTCCCTATCTAAAAATCTGTATTATCCAAATTGATTGTTCACAAACGATCGAATGGTACTGGCCGAATTCGGCCAGATTTACCATACGATCGTTTGAAAACGATCAATTTAGATAATACTGAATTTTAGAAAGGAAGGGGCTGGGTCTGAATTGGAGCATGCCCAGTCCGCAATACAGAAACATGTTTAGGGAATTAGATCTTTAGACAGGAATGGATACTGTGAGAAGCCAGAGGGTGTCTTACCCTCAAGTCCCCGGGGATCTCTCTCTCAGGTGGCCAGGGCACGGCCATCACCTTTGGATCCAGACCATGGGGAGGACCAGTGCAGAAAATCACCCGTGTGAGGGGTCTTCGGGGTATGGTGGTGAGACAGCCAATGGTGAGATGCGGTATTCCCCCTTTTTTGTTCATCTACCCCACCTTATTTTGTAGGATTTTCCAGAGTCCCAGCTCCCCCTCCCCTTTTTACACAAACACTGGGACGAGGAAGAGGGTGACTGGAGGTAACCAGACTAACTCTCTCACATGTACTGGACATGTCCCGTTAATCGTGTCAAACAAACTCAGGCACTTTACACCAAGTGCATACACCTGATACCAGTTAGCTCTCCTCACACAAATAAAAGCCAACGCCTAAAGACACACACTGAGCAAGGTGAAAAACGGGTACGAGCAGAACTTCTGGGATGAGGGCACACCTACTGGAGCAGAGCAACTGACAACGGGACTAGAGAAGTGGGCTGAAAACCCCAAGGGTTCCCTACTAGAGGTCTTTGCCTTCTGCAGACAGCGAAAGACAAGTGGAGAAGGCCAGATCCCACAAGTGAAGATTGCATTGTGTTTCAAGTATGCCACTGACCCTTCCGGGTGAACGGCAGAGTTGGGGAGGTAAGGGCAAGCCTGTTGTACTAACCTTGACTTGTGAATTGGAAATAGCAAAACAAGAAAGAAGCTCACACAGCCAGTGAATTGGCAAGCGACCTGAGAGACCGGCGTGTGTTATAGTAGCAACATTATATCACAAGTGAAGGCTGCACGCGTGTGGATGAGACGCAAAGAAAGGCAGACCTGTGAATGAACTTTGAAGTAAAAGGCAACTGTAAGATCTCCGATACTAAGTAACAGAGTGGTACAGCGAAAGAAAGTAGCCCATTCGAAAGTTTCTATGAAAGGTACATTGTTTGTTTGAATCTAGAAAGCCAACTAACGGCAAAAGTGAGTTAAGCAAGAATAAATGTGAACTTTTTTTTTAAACTTTATTTTCAGCTGACGGTTACATTGCATCAAAAACATTGTACATATTTCCTTACGCATATTATTTGAATACAGAACAGGGAAGATGGTCTAACATCAGTAAGTGCTTAACATTCAGGGGTGAGCAGTTGTACCTCCTCCTCCGACTCCTCATGGGTGTCGGTTAGATACCAGCGGAGTGGAGCCCAAATGTCCTTTGGTCTACAGGTGCGAGATACCGCCTTAACATAGCTCTCTTCACATTTGTATATGAAAATCAAGTCCTTAAGCCACACTTGGGATGTGGGGGCAATCTTCGCCTTCCAGCATTTGAGTATGTTCCGTTTGGCCACTGTCTTTTATAGTTATGTTCAAATCTCTTTCCCACTTAGCCTTCATTGTGTCTTTAGAGGGGGTATGAGCCTGCAACACCTTATATAGCGTGGAAATATTGCCTTTAAACCCTCTTGTGTCATAATGGTAATCAGGAACGTTTGTGGGGTCGGCTCGGATGGGAATGGTGGCCATTTGTTTCTGCACGCTGCTCTCAGGCAATGATATTGTAGTGTTGTGATGAAACCTGCTGCAACCTTCCCCTGGACCTCCACCAAGCGCACAAACCTCCCCTCAGGGTATAGGTCTCCTAGCCGCATTTCCTTCCCCGGGTCCCAGTCTTTCTGTAGCATCGTGTCTAGCATAGGTTCAATGTCTGGGTGGTGCCAGAGGGGGGAGGAGGGCCAGTATGGATCTGTGCATTCCACTCTGTGAACTAGTGCTGCCCAGGCCGCCAGTCCGCCTGTATCATATTTTTCACATAATTTCGGCCAGTTAAGTCTCGCCGTGCCTCCTCCCAATATGAAGTTGGAGGCAAGTTTCTGTAGATTACTGAACAATTGACGGCCAGGCCAGATTGGAATTTTACTAAATAGGTATAATAATTTGGGTACAACGACCATTTTTAGCAGGGCTCTCTGGACATATTTAGATATAAGGAGTTTATTCCAGACACTCAGTTTGGTCTTGAGTAGCGTTAGGTACGGTTCATAATTTGTGGTATATAGGGTGTGTTTGTCCATAGCCATTATAATGCCTAGGTAGCGAGCCGAGTTCAGGGACCAATAGAATTGCGATGTGGCTGGTGATTGCGATATGCCCTGTGTAAGGGGGATGATTTCTGATTTGGCTTGATTAATTTTATAGCCCGAGTATTTTGCAAATTCATTTATCTCTTGCATCACAGGAGGGAGGTTGGTCTCAGGGTCTCTTACATACAGCATGGTGTCATCAGCATAGAGCAAGATGAAATGAGGGGGTCCCCTAATGCGGATTCCACGCCATGCGTGCTTGTATCGCATGCATGCCACCATGCCCTCTATGGTGAGTGCAAAGATAAGGGGGGATAATGGGCAGCCCTGATGTGTGCCTCTGTGTAATGTGAATTCAGGTGATAGGGTCTTGTTTGTTCTAATTCTGGCCTTAGGATCTTTATATAACAACTGAATATATCTCAGGAACACAGGTCCGAATCCCATCTTCTGTAGTGTGGTGTACATGTATCTCCACGAGACTGAGTCGAATGCTTTCTCAGGATCGAGCGCGATCGCCATCGTTTTTGCCTTTGGGTCCAGTTCCGATGTTATAGCAAAAAATCTACGAAGATTCAGGGCGGTGGATGCAGACTGGTCTGGATGTATTAGTATGTTCATGTAGGCTAGGAGTCGATTGACGATCGCCTTGGCGAATAATTTGGTGTCCGTGTTTATCAAGGGCAAGGGGCGGTACGACGTGGGATCATCTGGGGGTTTATGTGGTTTGAGTAAGACCATAAATGTGAATTTTGAGTCGAAGTGGTCCTGCAGTGCTCAGTAAAGTGCCACGCACATTTGAAAGTCTTCGGCATCCGAAAGCGGTCCGAGTCCGATTGAGGGAGACCTGATGTACAATAAGCTTGGGGAAGGGAGACCCCAGACAAGTTTGTGTTGAACTGTAACGCGAGAGGTCTCAGCACAACAGAGGGGGACCTACGTGAACTGTGTGCCGAAATGTCTAAGCCCGGCAGAGGGGGACCTTTGTGAACATTACATTGGAATACAATTTTGAAAGTCAAGAAAGGCTTTGACATGGAAGGCCAGGCGAGCCTCAATCCATGGTTTGGAACTGCTTAGAGTGTTAGAAACCGAGCCAGAGTGTGTCATCCTGCCTACAGGGAAAGCCTTACTGTGTGAGGTGTAACGCAAGGAAAGCTGGTTCAACCACCTTTATTCTTTTGAACACTGATTTTTTCCTTTGCATACATTTCTCCTTTTTACAGAGATAGGGCAGGCATTAGGTTTTGTTAGCATAGGCCATTTGATTTGACTGACTGCAATAGGACTGTTTTGTTTTATCGTTTGAGGGTTGACACTACTCTCATCTTAGTTATAGGGCAAAATAGGAGTTTCTCCGACCCCAACATTTTAAATAAAGGTTTCACAAATTGTATCCATTGTGTCAGTGTCATACTTGTGATACCATGCCTTCCCTACAAGAGACATCCAACAAAGAGGGAAAAATGTACAGAAAAGATTGTACTTCTGACAAATGTTAGCCTGGCCAGTAAATAAGCTGATGGAAGCGTTTAAACAAAACCAGCTTCTGATACATGGTATAGGGTCCACAGTTCCTCAGCCACTACCAGCTCATTGTTGTGCAGGCCTCAGTGCTTATTTCTGGGAAAAGGAGCAGGCCCATGCTTTATCTAACAGAGCTGGAATTGGCATCTCTTATTAGTGCTGGCCTGCATCTAGTGAAAACCATGGTGTGGTGGTGAAGAAAGGGCGTTTGGCCTCGTGGATGTACAATGTGAGGGAATTTCTTTGATTACTTTATGTGTTTAATTGTGGGGACAGTATGGCACGCCCGTTAGAGAAACATACACAAACAATTCTAGGGCGCTGTTGTATGGACATGGGACACATCAAACAAAAAAGAATCATATGTGCTGACACATAGAGGCGCACCACACAAACACATTAATAAACAGGGTGGTGACTTGGGCAGTGCACAAATCATTGCTGCACAGATATCACTGCATTGATTTGCCGTGGACTACGGTCTGCATAGTGACACAATGCACTCTGCTTGCCTAATTAAGATGCCATTGAGGAGCCATCTGGCAGTGGATGGCGTGCGTGTTAAGAAAACAAAGTTATTTGATGTTGAGCAGATGCATTTATTCCATGTCCCAAAGCAGCCACTAGACCACTTAGACAGGAAAATGACAATTAACCTTCTCGGGTATGTGCCATAGCTAACTAAAAAGTAAAACACAAAAAATGTTTTGGTGTGTGAAATAAAAATACATGAAAATAAAGAACATCGTTTTAAACTTTTTGTTAATTCTCCTGGAAGAATGCATAGATATGGTCAGCTAACTGATGCTTTGTGCTGGCCTTCAGAATAAAAATGCCCATGTTCAATTCTCATCCCTGTGGTGTAAAAGCAATGGCTTGTTAAATGGGCAATTACTTGCTGCAAACTCAGAGGCAGCTATCTGGGTTGGACCCTTCCCGACCCCCAATTCCCCAAGCGGCTTAAGCTCTGTTCCCCGGGCAGTCACCCCCTCTGCCTGCTCCAGAAAACAGGGCCGTGTACATTAGTCCCTCTTCAAACCCACCCAGGCCCCCGACTTCCCACCAGACATTTCAGTCAGCATGCTGCCCGCTTTCCATAATCACTGCAAATCTACAGTGCTTGTGTTTTATGGGACGCCCTTCTCCTTGACACAGGTGGGGCAGATTGACACCTACCTCTTCTGTGTCCCTTCCCCCTTCTGCGCCACAGGGAACTGCCTGTTCTGGGTTTTATTCACTACTCATGCATGCACACCTTCTCACTCATTCACAGACGGGAGCCCGCTGGAGTTAACATTCACTTTATTCCTCTCTCCTCTAACTGCCCTGTGTCCTTCCCTCGTCCCTCCTTGTCCTCCCCTCCTGCCTGTGTCATTTCCCCTTAAGGTAATCTCCTTCTTAAGGTGGACTGCACGAGTTACACCACAACACCCCCCCCCCTTATCGACAAATTGCTTGTGGGTATACAGTCATTTTCTGGCACTTGTAGGTGTCGACCCCCTCTAGTGCTAGGCATCTCCATCCCCCTCCTCCTGGCCTTCTCGCATACCCTCTGTAGTACCCGTCCCGCGGTTCTTCTGGTCTCTCATGGAAATGTAGTCCCTCTAGTTCACGAATCACTCTCCTTTGGTCGGATGGCGTTAGCGTCGGTGGGTGGAGGACTCCTTCCCGAAAAACTTCCAGGAGGTGATTCTGCCTTCCACATCTCGTGCACCACTGACCCATCGCAGGGCACAGTCCCCTCTGTGAGAAAGCCCCACCACACCTGTAACACCTGCACTCTCCTCTGCTCTGTTGTGTATTGTATTGTATTGAGAAGGACTTCCGTTCATGCCACCTTGGCCTCATGTCATTACAAAGCGTCTTGCGTGCATTGCTGTAACCCTCTCACCTCCTATTTGCTTTCTCAATGGTGGCTGCTTGGGGCTCCACTTACTAGCGTAAGGGGCTTCCTTAGGAGGTGCTTCCTCAGTACCAAAGATGTGCATCCCCTTATAATTCTCAAATGTATTGCTTCCTCGTCGGAGAATTTGTCAAATTCACAGTGGGCTATATTCTTCTGTAGTCTTATGACAAACTCCTCCACTGTCTCGTGCAGCACTTATGCAGACCTGTTGAACATGCATCTCTCAAAGTCTTTGTTTGGCTGGGCTACTTACTTCTTGTTTAGAGCTGTGATGGTCAGCTCATTCGTTGATCTCTCCTGTGTGGGTATGGTCTGCAGTTTTCCTTTGACTGCCTTACCCGCCAGGTTAGTAAATATGTCTAGGAGTGCTGGTGACTTGCTGTGTCCAATTGCCTTAACGAAGTCGGCGAACTCCTCCAGTAACCATCAGGGCCCTCTGTCCTGTTGTGGCTGGAGGTGAAATGGTTGGGGTCTTCCCAAAACGCTGGTCTAGATGCATAACTATTTTGGCCCACCTCTTCACTCTCCTCTTCCCTTTCCATGATGGTTGTTTTTTGTCTCTCCTTTCCTCGGTCACTTCAGTGAGGACCCCCCCCCCATATTTAGGTTAGGGTGCAGTAGACCCACCCCCGTCTGTTGCGCTTCGACTTCCACCACAGTGGTCCTGTTACTCGCTGCGCACTGTTTCCCTCAATGGAAATGGCCACATTACGTTCCTTATTTGTGTCTCTGCACTTGCTCTGGGGACTAGCTGCACAGGGTATAGGGTCCCAGGCCCCTCCATTATTTGTAATTGTGTACTGCGTGCGTCACACTGTACTGCCATGAGAAAACTGCTGGGGTCCTTCTCCTTGCAGGTGACTCCTAACACCACAACACTGCCTCCTGGCCCACCCCTAGAAACAGCACTGCTGCTCTTCCAGCCTAACATGGCGTGAACTTTGACGCAATGGCCTGATTTGACATTTTATTCAGAGAAAAGGAGGCTTGACACCTGGCAGTTCATGCAACAATGTATGTTGCGCAGAAGCACAGCGAGTTAAAATACTAACCCACAGTGTTAGGTGGGACCCTCCTGTGTGCGTTGCCCCTTTAAGGGGATGTGTTTTCTTGATGTGTATGGCCCCTTTAAGATGGGCCATGACTGCGTCATGGCCCAAGCTAATAAAAGGAGCCCCTGCAGGCACGTGAGATAGAGCGGCTGCAGACTCCCAAAGAGGAACGACTGAGTCCGTGTCTCATTATCAATGTAGGCCCCAGGCCTACACGTGGAGGCACAGGCCTGCACGCCCAGATACTGAGGGACCCGCGTGCCAGGATGGCAGCCGAGGTCCCCTCAGTCGGAGGCCTGGCAGGCTGTGACCCCACGCCAGGGTGCCGAGGCCCATGGCACCCGGGGCCATGCCGGATGTCCATGGCAGGCCCCCACCCCACACATGGTGGGCCTGCACGGCGCTAGCAGAGATAGCGCCCAGGGGCGCCTGCCGGATGACCATGGCAGGCGACCCCCAACAATGGCGACGAGGACCATGAGCCCGCGTTGCCCCCCTGCTGCTAGGAAGTGGTGGGGGGGGAGAAGAAGAGTTTCCAGCCCCACCGCGGTTTCGCGTGGCCTGCGCCTTACCGCCGTGGCACTGGGCGGTGTAGGCCCGGGCTGCCCCGCAGTGAGGCATACACCCGGCAACGTTCCGCCGCAAATATGATGAAGGTGAGGTGAGCCATGGCGTGTTTCGCCCCGGCCGCGGCCCTCAGTGGTGGGGGTGCTCGTGCGGCCGGGATCGAGGCATGGTGGCACCCTGACTCCTGCGACGTTTCATTTTGTGCAGGGGGAGGGGACGAACACCACCCGGTGCGGTGGGACATGTTGCGAATTATTCCCCGGCATCCTGCCATGCGGAGGATGAAGGGGTGTGCCCCCGGAATTGCAATGAGCGGTGTACGCCGCGAAAGGAGGGGCTCATGGCAGACCCCTGCGGCATCCGCTGTGCGGAGCCGTCGTGTCGTGCCTGTGGCCCTGGTGCGCCTGCCGTTGCAGAGGCCCAGTGGTCATCCCGCCCCAGAGACTGCGGATGCTGCTCCAGTCCGGAGCAAGCAAGAAGAGGTACGGTCGCAGCGGCAGTGGTGCGCCCCCCATGGGAGTCGGACTGTCTTCCCCAGCCGCGAGAAGGTGGAGGACGCGCTGGCCCGCCCCGCGAAGAGGAGAAGGAGCGGCGTCTGCCGCGAAGCGAGAGGCCGTGCTGGCCCGCCCCTGTACGGTGGGTCCTCCCCAGCCGCGTCCCTCTGCGTGGAGGGTGCTCGTGCGGCCGGGGGAGAATCCAGTCTGCTGCTCCCTGCGGCGTTCGCTGTGCTGTGGGGGTGAGGTGGGGATGCCAGCCTGAATTTAAAAAAACGAAAAAATAAAGAAAAAAAAAAGGACGCTGACGCGTGTGTGTGCTGTTCCGGCACCCATCCTCGGGGTGCGGGGATGCCAGGCAGCGGAGAATGTCGCGCTCCAGTCTAGCACGGACAACGGGAGGTGGATTTCCCCTGCAGGTGGCAGTGCTGACTGGTGTTGTGCTACCGCCAGAGTCCCCACAGTGATCACAGGCCCGGCAGAGCTGTCGGATGCTCCAGTCGGGAGCAGGTGGATAAGAAAATACCCGTGGAAGATCCCGGGCCGCTGCGGGTGAATGCTACTGTGCTCCAGCGGGAGCAGAATGGAAATAAAATACACATACATGCTCCCTGCTGGAGCGTATTCAAGTACAGCTGATGGCCCTCTGACAAGCATGGGCCCGGTGGGGAAATAGAAGAAGAGCTCCAGTGGGAGCGGACGCCTGGAGGTGGGTTTCCCATGCAGCAACAGCATGGTTATGCGCGTTGCAGTGCTGTTGGAGCCCAAGGATGATTCTGGGCTGACGGGCGGTGTGAAGTTGGGTGCAGAGTCCAAGTCCCTGCAGAAGACCATAACTCCCATATGACGGGAAACAGCAACACCACAGCCTATCAGTCAAGAAAGATAGCTGTTTTCCCCTAAGAACTGTTCAGATATCCATACAATCTGGAGAGGACAAGAAAGGCTAACCTCAGGCATACCAAAGGGGAAGGGCAGGACGGCAAGTTCTGAATTTGAGGCTATCCTTCCTCGGGTGCTGGTGCAGTCATCCTTTCCTACTACGGGGTAGGTCGGGGAGGTCGTCGGGAATTAGATGAGCAGCAGCCCCCACAGCGATACAACCCACACCCAGGCCTGAGTGAGGTGGGTAAATATGGACCACCAAATGCTTTTGGGGATTGGCTGCCTGGAGCTGTGTCCTGTTGTCAGCTCGAGGAGAGCACAACAAAGAACGCGGCCACAACAAGCGGGGGAAAACACCCCATGTCGACTGAGGCAGAAATTTGGCCCCGAACATTGGAGCAATACTGTAAGACCCCGAGGCCCAATGGCAGCAATATGTCACTAAAGCGGAGCATCTCCAGCAGCGCCAGGATGGTTCTGCCACCCTCCGGCTCATCAGAATTCCACACATCGACAGTGGCATCTCCACCCTCATGCTCATCGAGGCTCTCAAGCCAGGACGTTGGAACTATCTGTACGCTGGTCACCGCCCTAGCAGCGCCAGCAATGAGGCGCTGCATGGGGTATGAAACATGCTGTGCTGCCGGACACTCAGAGAAAATCAGGCGTCATTGCGCGACTGCGGTGCCGGTGCTGTCCATCAAGAGATGTTGTGCTCACGGGGCAGGAGGAGGAAAAGGCCCTCCAGCACCGGGGAAGTGGCGCAAGGTGCTATCAGGTGGCTCGAGAGGGTGGCTCCCACCACAAACCTGTGACGCCAATCCAGCCCAGCGGTGGCAGCCGGGTAAGACCTGGCACACTGTTACAGTAGTCTGAGGGGAAGGCTAACCAGCGCAGGGGTTATCGTCTCCCGGAACAGCACCATCAAGCATAAACCACCCTGCCCACCATATTGGTGGCCCTGACTGCCCGCCACTGAAGACACCCTGGCGGCCTGTTGCTGATGACACCTTGCGCGCGATGCCGTCGAAGGGACAAGCTCAACAGGGTTTGGGGAAGATACCTGCTGGAACCCCTGAGTTCAATCGACAACTTGTGTCTGACCAATTAACCAGGCAGCTGTGGGCCCTAAAACCAAGAATCAGTGCATCAGTCGAGAAATGGGTTGCAGCTCATCATGAGTGCTTGTGCGCCCTTCTGTGCCCCTGGAGGAAAGAGAAGTGCCAGAGCGGGGGAGCATCGCCAACAAAAAGGGGTGAGTGATGCCATATCACCCCGTACTTGATCAACAGCACATGGAGCAGCCTGGATGCCCCGCAACCGGCGTCTCGCTGCTCTGCTCGGAACATCAAGGGACTAGGCCGATGTGGCCCCTGGTGCCCGCCAGGTGCGGCTTTGCCGGCCGTGGACTATGCCATCAGACTAGGCCGATGTGGCCCCTGGTGCCCGCCAGGTGCGGCTTTGCCGGCCGTGAACTATACCATCCATGGACCGGAACTCGGGAAGTGACTCCTGAATGGATGCGGATGGGAGATCGACTGGTCTAATGCTGCCCTGCGATGGTTTAAAGAGGGCTCAGTAGTATTGTGCTTTGATGCTGTGAACCTGCATAGTAGCTAGATGTTTTAAGTAGTTTCAGCAAAGAATAATAGGGTGAGGCTGTGATCCCGCAGTGGCGTGTGTGCATGTAACACCAGCCGCCAACCATGGCATCTGTTTGTGTATTTCCCGTTCTGAGCCTTGGTAGTACCGATAATTAAAACAAACAAGTATGCAGTAAAACCGGAAAGTCGATTCTGCCATTCGTCGTTACTGTTGCTAAAACCTACTTAACAAGCACTAGCCTAAAGCCTGCCTCTGTGGGTATGGCAAGAACGTCGACGCTCCTGCTGCTCCCTGCTAAGAGAAAGCCCCGGGGCTGGGTGAAGCGGGCGGGGGCCGCGCCCGCTACTGTGCCTGCCCACGGCAGCCGCGTCACCGGGAGCGGAAGGAGCCGCTGGCCCAGTGAAAACGCCGCCGAAGGAGGAGCTGTCAGCGCGGGGATGCTGCTGTGGCTGGCGGGGTTTTGAAGCCACAGCGGGAGGCGGCGAGGAACGCGACACACGCCTTGCTCCGCCAGAGGCACCGAGGAGCGATGGGGCCTTCCGAGCTGCTGCTGTTCGCCAACTGGAGCACGCTGCTGGTGTGCATGGTGCTCAAGTTCCCGCAGATACTGGCCCTGGTGTCCTCCGGCTCCGCGCGCGGGATCAGCCTGAAGAGCTTGCTCCTTGAGCTGGCCGGGTAAGGGACCTGCATGTAGCCGGGCCGTGCGCTGCCCTCCACTCCCCCGTGTGACGCTCAGCCTCCAGCGCCTTGCATGGTGGGACTTTTAGTTTCATGTTCGCAGCACATTGATGGGCCAAGGCTTAGAAGTGACAACATGCAGTGTTGTTCTTGGTCCAAAAGCCTGGAGTGAATGAAGCTGGCAGCCTGGCACGGGCGAATGCGCATTGGCATTGTTCGGCCAGGTGCGCAGCCTGCGGCTATTTATGGAAGTCTGACAATTAAGCCCTTTCAATGCCCCCTGCAGAAAAACATACACCATTGGAGCATGGAAATCAATAGAGGTTAACCTTTTAAAAGTAACATCATGGTCCCAGGATTACTTCATTCGTATTGGGTTGAAGCGGTCACAGTGCGGCACTTTCGGCGATATACCTTTCAAACCGTGTTAACTTGCACCAATAGAACTATCTTTACATCTCATCGCTGTCTACAATGTTCCCAACTTCAAACTAGTGTTGCCACCTTTGAGACAGAAGCCGGACTTGAAGCCCCGCCCACACCGCATCCCCTTGACACGTCCATTAAGTAGATTTTGTAACTGTAATTAGTTATTTGTAAGCGCGTACCCGGGATCGAACTTGTACTGCTCTATGCCGTCCTGTTTCCAACGCGAACACGTTGCCCCTGAGCTAGTTGAAAACTAGTACACAGTCACGCAAAGAGAAAACAATCATGCTTGCAGTTATTTATTTGTTTACGTACCTAAATTCGTTTTTTAAACACAATCTGCATTATTAAAATAAATATTATGTAAGGCTAAATGGCATTTGCCTAAATTATATGGCATACATTTTTTGACCTAAAAAAATCTGAGCTGTTTCTAAAAAGCTGAGCTGTGTCTGACAAAATTGGATCCAGTGACCGTCGAGCTGCTGCGATTTTAACCAGGTGTGCATTAAGCCACTTGACCACCCTGTCAGATCAATAGACGACACTGATTATTTATTTCTTGAAAACGTTATTCGTTTTAAAAGCAGCTGTGAAAACATTGATAAAAGATGTATTTGAAGGTTTGAGACGTCTGTGAATCCTTCAAACAGCTCAGTGGGTTAAGAACCTGTTGCAGAACTCTCTAGCTGTAGGTTTTGCATAAATCACTAATTAACCACAAACCAACATCCCAAAAGAATCTCACAGGGAGAACAGGTGAGAGTTATTATTTAACCATTTTCTAAGGCACACATCAATAACAGACGGGTCTGTTGCAATTTTTAAGAAACATTGCCATTATTCATTCTTTCATTTTCGTCATTTGTACAGCGCTTTGTGCCCCTCTGTTGAGAGGACCCGAGGACTCTCTTTGCTGATCCAACCAGAGCCTCTTCACCCTAAAACATTAGGAAAACACACAGGTCCCATCTTCTTTCGTCTGGGAAGCTCCAAGGGCCTGTGTTGCCCCCAATACTGAAGCCACACCGCCAGACTCGCCTCCTTGCGCTTCTTCCATGTCTGGCTCCCAGTGGTGGAAGTGGAAAAAGTAACTAGTGGTACTCGGCCTGCACTGAAAAAGGGGCGGGGGGGATAGGTGTGGGGGGGGGGAGGAGGACTGTGGGTAGCAGAGATCAGGATCACAAACCTTGGCTGAACAGTGAAGCAGGGATTTTAATCCACTCTGCACATGTTACCATATACTTTCCAAGCTTTACTCAGTACAAATAGTTTGGATTTCAAGGCCTACAGTAATAATGTCTTATAGAGTTTACTTACAAAAAACACAAATTGCATAATAAAGCCACATGACATGTAAATCCTTATAGCGACATGTTAAGCCAAAAGAATATCATTGTGGCTTTAATTTTCGTATTGTATTTGGTTATTTATATAGCGCTCTTTCCCCACTTGTGTGGCCTCAATGCACTTTTTCCACGGTTGGAACGCCCTTGGTGACCGTAGTCGATGTGGTTGGAGATTCTAGGGAGTTTAGCTTGGGAGATGCATGTGTGCATGTTGCCGTTTTAAGGCTTGGGTGGCTGGCAAGCCTCGATTAAGCAGCCAAAGAGATGTCAGACACATGGGTGGGCGCTGTTGGGGGTTAGAGATAGATTGCTATTGTTTCAAGAATCTATGTGAGGCCAGCTACACCGGTTTCCTTTCGGGTGAGAAGTTTTGAGGTACGTCAGGTGTTTCAGTCTGGACAGCTATGTGTGAAACTAGACTGAATGTGCTTGGCCATAGCTTGAATAGTAAACTATAAGTCCCAGAATGCAAGCTAATGCCAACCTGAAAAATCTAGTACCTAGTTAGCCCCACTGTATTTTCAGTGATTTAATACATGTAATAAAATAAGTTGAGTAATAAACTCACATAGGTATGGAGATTCTTTGCAACAAACCTCCAGCTCATTGTTATTCATGATGTTGAAAACATTTGATTAGTGGCATAAAGCAACTTTATTTTTTTGCATGTGAAGATAGTAGTCATCATCGATATACAAAAATATTTAAATGAGTGCTTTGTGTTGCTCACTTTACCTATCACAAATTTGCAAGGTAACTGGTGCTTTGTGAGAGCTTTGAGTTGGAAATGTTCCATCATGCACACGAAAAGCTCTTCCACCGATAAAAGAAATGCGTTTGCAAACTGAGCACCTTAGCGACCTTCAGAGTCAAGGAGGCTGTGTGAGTGTGTGTGTGTGTGTGTGTCTGCCTAGCCGAGCCTTGTAAAACGGGCAGTGCTTGAATTCTATAGCTGGCCCGGGAGAAAGAAAAAGCATCCAAGCGCGGTCTTTGAGCCTTCTAACTAAAGGTACATTCTGTAAAAAGCAAATGAATTAGTGGTACAGGGTGCCAATGATTTATATTACACTTCCATCTCTGCTGCCTCCTCTCCGATGTACCCTTCCAAAGTTTTCTTCAATATTCATTCTTCCCTAGGGCAATTTTAACTATTTTTAACCCGACCCCATCCTCGGGAGCAAAATCCTGTGCCCCTGGGAATCCTGCATCAAGAGTTTACACTGATCGCACTGACTGCCCCTGTCATCTCCTCTGGCTGAGACCCTCAACCTAGGAATCAATGAAACATGAATAACCCTCCTTCCCAATGCTCTTAGGCTCTCTCTTACCCCAGTGTGTCATTACTGTACCTTAAGGCAGTCTTCAAACCTCTGCAACTGTGCTTTTACTGCCAGCTTATTGCTTTTCTGCCTCAACCACTCTGCTGGCAACACTATTCTTGGTTTATTTCTTCAACCTTGAACCCACTCTTCATCATTTATGGTCAACTGTCGGTCTCACTCCACCCGAACCACAGAAAGCGTTCCTTGGGACACTCTCACAGAAGGTAACTCTTTCCTGCCAAAGACTGCCCCAAATCTGCACGATTGGTCTTGCTTGCTCTCGTCTACAGGAAAAGCTTGTTGCTCACCTGTTACTGCTTTCTCCCTTCTAAGAAATACTTTTACTGAGCTCTGAAAAATCTTTCTGAAACAGTTTAACTTCCTTGTTAAATTGTTGGATGTTCTATTTTACAAAGTCTACTTACCTGTAAGTGTGGTGATTATCCCTTGCCTTTTCTTACATAAAGGTTATATTTTTATATACATGTAGAGTATAGACATTCTGTCATTGGCTTTTAATGCATAGTGTGTACTATACCTGTTAACCATCCTGCTCCATCGCCGCTGAATTAGACCTGGGCTGCTCTGCTTCCCTACCACCTGGAGAGCTTGGTGTGCTTTAGGGAATCGCTAACCGTACCCAAGTCTGGAAGATACACCTAAACACCCTGACCACAAGGCTTACGGAGCATCTCCCTAATATTGGGTAAATCGTCAAACCATTCAGAAAGGCCGTGTGTCACTCCGCCTCCCACCGCCCTCCAATGCAATAGAGTTGGCTTCTAGGTGACGCTTAAGCTCTAACCTAATATCCAAAGCTACAAACTAGCTTTTGTTTATTTTTAATAATTTATTTACAATTCAGAGAGCTAAACTGTCAATGGATACATAGCAGGTTAAGGAGCTGGGTTATCTGTTGTGTGATTGCAATAACAAAAATCTGTTTCCCTGTGCACACAGAGGTTTAATTTGTCACTTTGTTACCGTGCGATTGTTCTGTACCAAATCACCATCGTAAGATTGCCCTTTACTGCACTTTTTATGTAAAATATTTTACTGAATTCAATATTCTGGGACCGTTCACCGTATTTGAATTGTTCATCCGTGTGCTATGAGAGAGCGACAGTTGGACTGGAACCCTTTGATGATCCGTACGTAAAGCACATGATCACATGAAACCATGCATGAGGGCGTTGCACTGGCTTCCAATTGAACAAATAACCCACTTGACACCCCAGTGCCCTATCCATAAAGCCTTTCAGGGCAAGAGACCAAAGCAACGAAGATACCACCCCTTCCCTTTTGGCTCCTACACTGATGTGAATGTCCCCAGACCAGTGAAATCAGTTTTTTTTTTTTTTCAGTCCCACCTTGTCTTATTTCTCCCGAGACGAACCCCCCACCCTCCCTTCTGCGGTGGGTGGCCCACTATGGACATCCAACGGGCCTCCAGAGTGCTAGGGACACCGGCACTCGACGAGCCCAGTGACTATGGGGTTGGGGGGCCCGCCCTGGACATCCAGCAGGCCCCATGGTACTACAGGACTCCAGCACCATTGGGGGTGGGGGCACAGCCTGTCCTGCCCCTGACCATGTGGATCTCTGCCACCGTCCTGGCATCGGGACATGTAGGCCTGTGCCTCCACTGGTAGGCCAGAGGCGTACATGAAATGAGACATGGACTGTCATTCCTCTTCTGGAGTCTGCAACCGTTCTTTTTGGCTTACTGCACAAAAACCCAGATTCATTTAAAAGTGGAAAAGGTCGCTTTAATGTGACGGGCCAAAGCTTACAATTAAACGCTTACCTGGCTCCATGGCCTTACAAACTAAAGACATATTTTAAACAACCAATTAAATAATTAAACGTTCTCATTTTTTACCCAACAATTAAATAATTACATCAAGCCATTTCCTCCCTAACTATCCCTTGGACCCTACCGTCTCCTTACCCCTTTTCCATGTGTCCCGCTTTCTCCCCGGGGCCATGCCCCTCCAGGCTCAATACCTGTTTCCCCGTGGTGGCCCACTTGTGCAAACAGCGCCACCCCATCCTTTACCGTGTCATTCCCCCATTGTGCTTCCCTCCCCCCACATCAAAAGGGGCCATGCCCCCAGCACCAGAAAAACCCTCCCCCGAGGTGTTCTTTCTGCCCCCCCTTACCAATTCTCCTACCTCCAACTCCTCAACCAATCTCCCAGCCAAGAGCTCAAGTCCCCCAGATAATGATTGTTCCCCAAACCGGAAAGCTTACCCATCCTCTCTAACTCTCATCAATCCTTTCTAAACCATCTCCTTACGTTCCAAAACCTGAACTGACACCGATGTACAAAATTGCACCATCTCTCCGTTTATCCCCTTCCTTGCCCGCTCTATCGGACCCTCATTTCTCGCTCCCCTCCCAACTCTCTGTGGCAAAAAACTTAGTCCCCCCTACAGTTGCCTGAGGCCACACTTGTCGGACCCATAACAAAAACCCTTTTTATTTTCCTGAAAAGAGCCACACCCGTATCCCGTACCAAATCATTTTCCCCCACCAAGACTAATCCCCCCCCCAACTGGAGGCCCCTAGTTTTCCCTCAACCCAGCCCACCTAGGAAGCAACTGATCCCAGGCCAGCCCCCCAAAACCGGACCATCTTACCACCACATCTTTATAGTTGCAACCCAGTTGCCTGTCAACAACCCTTTCCTCAGCTTCTTTCCCCGCCCACTTAACCCTAGAATGTCCCAAAAACCAGATTTTTGACATCTGACCGTACCTCCTGGCAGCATCTGAAAAAGAAATTACAAAATCACTTGCAAATCAACAACACCCTAATAAATGCAACACTCCTGCTACCAGCTGCAACATTTTTATAATGACCTTCCGTTTGACCCGGTCCCTGGCATACCCTTTGTATCTCCCTTACTCCCAGCGTCCCAACCTATTCCCCTACTCCTCTGAATAGTCCAGCCTGCTACCTTCAGATGCTGCACCCCTCCTAAGTGAATGAGTTCCAACCTCCTAACCCTTCCCACACCACCAGTAACACCTTCCTCCGTACCCTATCCTTTCTGGCCATCTCCTTAACCCTCTCCGGAAACACCCAAGGTCCTCTCCTACCTGTCCCCCTATATTCCGCCCCTTTCACCTAACCTTTAAACAATACACCTAAACCCACTTGGGCCCCCCTTTTTCCCCTAAACTATTACCCTCCTGCTCACCCTTGCCCCCCCACCTTCCATCACCTTATTAATTTGGCCCTGCGTTGCCCCCCCTGCACCAGGGGCCCACGTGCACCCCCATCCATGCAGGCCCTTTACTTTATTACTCCTCTCGCCACTGCACCAGGGGCCAAACCTGCACCCCCGTCCATGCAGTCCCTTCCATATAACCATCTTCCAGCTCGTTGCGTCCCTTACCACCTGTTTCCCACCTGCACCAGGGGCCCTAGTGCACCCCCGTCCATGCAGGCCCCTTTTCTGCCTTACTCCTCTGCACCAGGGGCCAAACCTGCGCCCCCGTCCATGCAGACCATTCCTCATAAATTCCTCTTCCGGCACCTTGCTTCGTTGCTCCACTTTTTTCCCCCAGCTGCACCAGGGGCGCTAGTGCACCCCCGTCCATGCAGACCCTTCTCCTCACTTCCCCCTGCTGCACCAGAGGCGCTCCCGCACCTCCGTCCATGCAGCCTGAAGCTTACTCACCCTGTCGTCGGCAAGCGTGAGGGCTTTGCCACCGTCAACCATGCCCTCCAAACGACAGCCACCACCCCTTAACAATTTCCACAACTACACCCCCCTGCAGCCCTCCCCTACCTACTATTCTTCCTCCTCACCTCTCTCCTACCCCCTTTAAATCGCCCCCCAAAACCTTTCTTCGAACCTTGTTCCTCCCCACCTTTTACGCTAAACTGAGCCCGACCTACCAGCACACCCCAATTTACCTGGCATGCGGTCCTTCCCCCCCCACCTCCTTGCCCTGACCCACTGTCCCTTGCCTTGACCCACTGTCCCTTGCCTGAAAACAATCCGTAACCGGATGCCGACCCGCACACCTGCTGCACTCGTGTTTAAATTTGCACATCCACCTCGTGCAGCCTTCTTTATTGAACGCCCAACATGCTGTCGAGGGCTGACCTCCGCCTTCTCCCCCCACCCCCTCATGGGCGGGGCGACCAAGAAAGGGCCGGTAAGGCACAGGCAGCCCACTTGCTGTGTGCAATGTCGGGGCAGGCCTCGTTGGAGCCATCCATTGCAGCCAAAGATCCATGTCTATCTCCCCCCGAGACCGCCTGACTGTCCTCCGCCATTCTCGCCCTGAATTCCTCATCATAGCGTACCCAGGCAAAACCCCCAAAACTTGTGAACGCCCTCCTAATTACGTCCCTATATTTAAGCAGGGCCACGCAACGCTCTGGGAATTTTTCACAATATACACTGGCATAAATGATAAATGCCGACGTCCAATTCTCAATAGTCACCGGTACCCTTGGTCGTGCAGCCAGTTCCCTCTCCTCTTCTTTAGACCCCTCCTTAGCTCTCACTTCCCTATGGAGCAATTTAAAAACATCTACAAATTCCCCCGCCTGAATCTTTTCCCTGGTCGCCGCCATCAAGTGCGCCCCCAACGGTTTTGTTATCCCCATGTATGGCAATTTTCTCTCCTTTCCTTTCATTTCAACCTCCTTTTCTTTTCCCCCTTGCACCTCGAGCCCCAATGGCTCCACCACCTTGTCCGTCTGAATCTCCACCAAGCAAATGCTCTTCTCAACCCCCAAGGCTCCAATGGCCTGTACACCAAATTCTTTCCTCAACCCTTTCAAACCAGACCCTTCCTTTCCCGTCCCCCCTCTTGGGACCCCTCTCTGCCATGCAGATGACCATTCCCTTTCTCGCTCACCTCTTTCCGCACCTGCTGTTCCGCGTCCACACCAATGTTCCTCATCTCCTTCCTTATAGGGCTCCTACTGCGGTGACAAAACATGTCAGCAGACTCACCCAACCAACCGCTCCCCCGCCTTCTTGCCCCCCGACCACCCTGCGCCTGCCTTTCCCGCTCCCAATACCAACTTCCTCTCTCCTCCCCCCCTTTCACCCACAGTCCTATAACCATCCACCTCCCACTGCCCCACAATATCCTCAAAACCAACTTCATAACCCGTCCAATACCATTGTGGCTGCGAGCCCGTGCCCCAGTCGAGTTGATCTTCTTCTTGCGAGCCCGGGGTGTCCACCCCGCCACTCCTTTGACGTCTTCTCGGCGGGGCCGTGGAAACCCCTGCCTGGTCCTCTTCACTCAGGCGAGGCGCTCCGACCTCCACCCTAGAGTCTTCATTGCTAGGGGCCGTGCTGCACCCTCTAGGCTCTCCGTACGCTGACTGAGGAAGGGCTGTTCTCAAACCCTCTACTTCCACCTGACCAGTGGGGGCTGCGCAGCGCCCTCTGCCCCCACTCCTCCTACCCGGGGGGGGCGTTCCGCACCCCGCCCTATCCACCTCAATTGATGGGGACCTCTCCCTCCTCCTCCCACCCGCACTCTTACGCAGGTATTTCCCCCCTCTTCCCCGCTGCCCTTGCACCCTTTTTGTGCCCCATCTCTAGCCCCGCCGTGGTTCCTTTGAGCCTCCTCCATTTGAGCACTCCCTGCTTCCTTAGTGCTATCTTTCATTCCCTCCCCACATGGCTGCCCACCCGAAATCATCTCTTCCCCGGCCGCCCTCCTGTCTATCTCCCTCCTCATCTTCCTATCCCTGGATTCCCACACCTCCCCTCTCCCCGCCACGGGGGTGCAAGCCACCACTGCCGCGAGAGCCCCATCCGCTGTCGCTCTATGCTGCGGCCTACCCCCACTTGTCTCCCTCTCACCCGTGACCTCTCCCACCGCCCCCCCCAGCTGGGTCTTAGTTGCCCTGCCAATTATTGCCAGGGCCTCCCTCAGCGCCCTCGCATCAACCAACACCTTCCTGCCCGCACCTTGGCCCACCATCGTGCACCAACACTGAATGGCGCACTAAAATATGCCCCTTGTCGCTCACCCGCTACCTAAGCCCCCGAGCCGGGCCTACCCGTGGAAAGAAGGACCCCTAGTAGCGGGGAAACCCAAAAGAAATTGCACTAACCAATAATAACACAAGTAGTTAAATAACTCCCGCTTTGCAACCAACCTTATACCTATATTCTATTTATTTTATTTATTTATCTAGCTTTTTTAATTTTTTTTTTATATTTGCCCCCCACCTAAAACCTACCCCCCCTACCCACCACCCCCTCTCCTAACTGCCCCTCTCCCTACAGTACTAGCAGGCCACCCACAAGCCCCCCCAAATGCTAATAAACAACACTAACAACCCTGTGCAGCCCGATGACCCAATCACCCAATCCACAGCCCCCCTGCCCCCTAGTGGCACACCATATTCACTGCACCCGACAGAAAACACCAGACAAATGGAGCTGCCCCTTTAAGGAGCTCTCTCTGCCCTCTCTGGCCGGCGGCTGCCACCGCACCCCGAGCCACGCACCCGATATAGGGCCCACTGGTCTCACTACCTATCACAGCCGACCCCCCAACACCCGGAGGGGCCGTGCAGCCCCGCGGCCGTGTGCTGCTGGGCGGGAAGTGTCCCCGGGCTCCCAGGACTTATTACCCTGCCCGTGCCCACCCCCCAGCCCGAGCCTGCGCTCCTCTCACTAACGGGCGAAGGACCCGCCACACGCGCAGGCCCCGTAAAAGAGACGCGTCCTGCACCACCAACCCCGCTCCCGCACAGACAACCCGGATCCCCGAAGCCCGGCGCCTAAACAGGAAGAAAGCCTCCCGAACCCACGCCGCCCACCGAGACGCAGTTAAACCCCGGCGGCGGATCAGGTAAGGAGGTGGTGGGGGGGGGTAACTTATATACGCTACCCCCAACTAGACAGAACTCCCCCACCTTCTTCTTATTATTATTATTATTTTTTTTAAATTTTTTTTATATGCCTGACCCTATATCAACCCTCACCCACTCTAACTACCCCCACTACCCTACCTCACCTGCTCTAACCACGACCTGGGCCCCACTCACTCAGGGAAGGCTCGGGAGCAGGCAACGGGACAATCACCAAGTCCAACTGTCGCCTGCCTCCCGAACCTTCCCTGGCTCCTTAAATACCCTGGGGAGGCGCTCTGCCCCCCACGGCCACTCGCTGGCCGTGTGCAGCGCCAAAAACTTCCCCGGGGGGAAACGCTTCGCGTTCCCCCACGGGGCCCCCCGTCTCACGTGCCTGCAGGGGCTCCTTTTATTAGCTTGGCCATGACACACATGGCCCATCTTAAAAGGGCAATGCACATAGGAGGGGCTATCACAGTTAAAAGGGTAACACACGTGGGAGGGTCTCACCACCACACCTTCTTGGAGTGCCTCAAAGTAATTTTGTATTGCAGTTGGCACGGTGTAAACCAACAAAGAATAAATATATAAAGTTCATATTTTCACACGTCAGCATTCTGGTATCGTGTTTGATGCAAAAGCATACATTTCCAGTTAAGAGGCATGTCCTAGCTCGTGCTGCGCTGGCATGGTTCTCATTCTTGCCTCCTAATATGCAAAGCTTTTATATGGTATCACGTAGACGTCTGGTCGTTCAAATAATGGACAAAATACCTTTTGGCCAAACATAACATGCCGTAAGCAAAGGCTATGTATAAGAGCATTGCCAATGTCGAACTGTTCTGCAAAGAGTAATATTACACACACAAGCACCATAATATGGTTTTAAAAAGCTACAATAGGGGAAGCATGGTCCACGCAGGGTGCTATGTTATTATTTCGATTTTTGTAGGTCGCCTAACCAAAAGGCCGATTTATTTTTTCCAGATGATTTTAGGCGGCCTGTCATTTCCGGGTCCTGGCGTGCCTCTACGTATGTGCGTGGCAGGGGCTGGCAGGTTTGGACAGTTTGGTTTAGAAAGCAGATCAGTCTTTCTAAGTCGTTTTTTTCACCCCGCAATTCTGAAAAAGGTCTCTTGGCCTAATACCGTTGGGGGGAGGGGACACACACAACAGGATCAATACCCATTTGGCCACAGAACAGGTGAGAATCCACAAGGCAGCCAATTGGTCTTCTGCACCCTTTTCCTTCACCCTTGACCCGCATGTCTGGGTGAGGTGTCACTGTGGTTCTGCCCCCACATGTAAGGAGACGAGCTGCAATACCCGGTAGCAGTATACCACGAGCGCTTTGGGGACCTGCCACAGGGTCTAGTGTGAGCGTCTCCACCTACTCCTAATAAGGCAGCAATAGGCAAATACATTTGTAAACATTGGCATAATGTAAATAATCAGTCAATAACTGCAAAAGCAAGATTAGATGAACCAAAAAAGGGTAAATGCAGCCATAGCACCAGCACATCTGTGGTCACCTTCCAATGCCCTGACTCTCTCATGTTCACTGTCCTCCTGGTAGTAAATGGGTATCTCTCTCCAGGGGGCAGCACAAATACAATTTTTGGAGTTGTGGGGCATATTAAGTGTGTACCCTCGGACCAGTGAACAAGCGAGCAAGCAAGGACCATCACAGGTACGGACTGTGACACCAGTGACAAACGTGCAGAAATGTGATATGGTAATGATGGGGTCATTAATGGATTTGTCCATCGTGCGGAACACCTCCAGGGAATTGCTCAGTGGTCACTCTTCTACCAGACTGTGCCCCTCGAATTTCAGTTCTCTCCATCTCTCACTTCTTCTCTTTCCCGTAACTGTACTTTTGCTCACACTCAAACCGACATATTCTCCTATCTGCAGTTTCTTGAACTCCGCATTGAAACGGGCTCTGGGTGTGAGCGATCGCACTCCTTCAAAATCTCAGGCTCACATGGGCTGGACCATACCTGTGCTTGCTATATTGCAGAGATGATCTTTATAAAGATGGCCCAGGACAAGGTATTTACGTGATGAGCTCCATCTGGTCCTGTTAGCGTTGTGGAGAAATCTTCACCATCTCGGGAAATACCCAACAGTGATGAGCGATACAACCAAACAATATCGGGCTCTGATGTGTTGGATCACCTGTGGCTTCATCACAACCAAGGGTCCTCTTTTGTTTCCCTCCTCAGTCTCCAACTCTCAGCACCTAATTGATGAGTGCTGCATTCCATATGGGCCAGACAATGGTCCCGGTCGCCCCTGGCACTTTATCCAACTCTTTTGAGCGAGGAATTTAGCCTCCAGTGTGCCATGACCCTCATCTGTATACTATGTATAGTTTCACCTACTTCCTGACCGACCTGAGAACTGAAGTGTTGTAGGTATTGAAGGCAAGCCCCTAAACGCTCGCACCAGAGAGAATACAACCCGCTAGGGAAGAAAGGCCCAAGTCGACCTTGTGAGGATAACAAGTTAAATCCCATGCGCAGATGAGAGCAACAGCAAAGACTTCTGCTGCTAAGAACGTTTTGCCAAAGAGAGGTACAAGCAGAAACGTTTAAAGCGAAACATTGTCATAAATGACGCAATACATGCAATGCAAACCTGTGTGACTGGATGGATCCTATACAGATGCTTCCTTTATCCATATGGTATGGCAGTTGATTGGTCTCAGCCCAGTCCATCCGTCTTCCATCACGTGGGTGCTGCGGGGCTCATCTTCTCACGTCGAAGGTCGGAAAACAAATTAATTATACCCCTACTGTACAGCTTGTTTATCACTCATACTGTGCACTTGGCAGGTCTTAAAACGGACACACAGGAGGTTCCAGGGTACTTTAACCTTCACACACACATTTCACTCACTACCTCTGCGGAATCCGGCTCCAAGGTCTCCGCCCTGGTTTTGAACTATAATTTATCCCTCCCAGCACCTTGAAATACAAATCACATGATTGTTGCTTCAACGATGCACCCTGTCCATCCTCTTTGAACATTTCAGGACTTGTTACTTTGGGGTCAGTGGTCAAAGGGCACCTGGTGATGGAATTCGGGGATCTTAGGGTTCAGTCAGTGATATGGGCTATAACTTGTGGTCACTCGGGAATGGGCTGGGTCATGCTTTGGCCAAAGTGAGATAAAGCAAAAACAAAGAGGTGATGGCTGGAAGGTTTAGAATTAATCTTAACCTCAGGCATTGCTCTGGGCACCCCTCCAGACTATCGTTCTTCGCCTGTCAAGCCATTACAGAAGTGAAATGACCATATGCAAATCAGGCATGGTCCCACCCCAAAAGTGGCAGTCCAGCCCTAACTGCTAGGCCACATCCCTTCTGCACGAGACCACAAGCATCCCCAGACATGTTTCAGCCTTGTTGGGCCTAATCAGTGAGGAGTAGCTTGGGTCACTAGGCCCAGCAGGCACAGGACACACGTCTGGGCATACCCATCACGCTCGGGGTGACAAAGCAAAAACAAAGAGGTGATGGCTGGAAGGTTTAGAATGAATCTTAACCTCTGGCATTGCTCTGGGCAACCCTCCAGACCATCGTTCTTCGCCTGCCAAGCCATTACAGAAGGGAGAAGACCATATGCAAATCAGGCAAGATCCCACCCCAAAAGGGGCAGTCCGGCCCGAACTGCTAGGCCACATCCCTTCTGCACGAGACCACAGGCATCCCCAGACATGTTTCAACCCTGTTGGGCCTCATCAGTGAGATAACATGCACACCAAGCGCTAGCCTCTGATCGAGGCCTTGTAAGGCACATTTCTCTTGGGTGAAAGACACATCTTCACAACACTTTCAAGAACAATGAACAAACAGTGTGGCGGGAGGGGGTGCAAACTGTCCTCATCGGAGCTTGGGCATGGCCGGAGATTTCTGTAGCCTCGTGGATTTGGGCCTAGTGCATGCAATGCTGCCTTTATCACGCTTACCGCACAAGCCTTCTCTTCTACATAGGAATATTAATATCTACGCGAAATAGCGATGCCACCCGTACCTTGTGCTACACAATATGAATAAACTATAACTGATTAATTAGCAAAGGGTGCTGCGGAACGGGAAAGCGTCCCTTTCACTGATCCCCCTCCCCCTGAATCATCCCAGCGCCTCAAATGCATCTCGTCTTACTGTAAAGTGCCTAGTGGGGTTCAGTGGGGCTGCCCCCTTCCCAACATTTTCTCCTTTCGCTACTTCTAAAGTAATACATTCTGGGATAGTTTTGAGCTTCCACTCCCCAGTTTCTACATCCACATATGGCTTACTCATTTTTGTGTAATTTTCTGGGTCAGGGGGTGGGGAAATGATGGTGTGATACAGGGGGGTCAACTTCATCTCCATACAGAATGGGCAACATTTCATACTACGAGCCAGCTAGTGGGACATTGATTTGTACTTCAATGTTTTTTGTTTCGCAAGGTGCTTTGGAACCCTCAATTGATAACCATCATCCTTGCGCTATTAGGTGCCACAGTGGCACAGCATCGAGGGACCAACTGACATGTGCAAAAAATGACCAGGATGAACACAATGATGGCCATTAACGTCTTCACGATTGCCCCTAGCCACTATAGAGCCCAGTTGATTATGCTCAGCCAATCATTGTCCTGAATTCAGCCCTCCTTCTTTATACAAACACCTAGGCCATGAACAGCTGCAATAATATGGGATGATTATGCCTTCTCTGCATCTTCTGGAGGTACGAATCTGCAAGAGGAATTGCCAAATCTTTTGCAAACCCAACCCTCCATCACCGTTAACATATCGAGCACATATCTGTGCTGCATTGTAATAAGTGTTGGTGCTCGCAACTCAACCTTGATCACATTGAAACCATTCTCTGTGTCATTTGCGAGCTGAACCAGATCTCACCTCATGATCTGCAGCCATTTAGCATTGGCTGCAGGCTGCACCTCCGGCAAGAGTAAAGAAGCGGAAAAGGATTCTGCTGAGCTGAATATTCTTCTGGTATTTCAGCAAGCAAGGTGGAAGAGTCTTTAGAAATGTAATTCAATCTTTTCATTCTCTGAGAACTGTCCTTTTCCTAGCCGGCTGTGAGGCTCTTGCGTAGGCACCAAGCACTTATCTTCAGGTTGCGTTGTGGGGCATATCTGCAATCAAGTGAGTCTTATTACAATGTTCATTTGTGCCAACAGAGACTGTATCTTTGCTGCAGAAACAGAGCTTCTATTCTTCTTCCTTGTGCACTTGCACCGGCTTTTCCATCATTGCAATCCACGTTGTTATGTTATGTTATAACATTTCTATAGTGCCAAAAGCCCTAAGGTATCTAGGCGCTCCCTCACAAGCAGAAAGAGGACAGTGAGGATGGCCGATGGTTAAGTGAAAAGTATCATTTTCAAGAGCTTTCTAAAAGCCAAGTGGTTAGTTTCTTCTCTGAGCGCCAGAGGTAGTTTATTCCATGCCTTAGACACGAGTACTTGGAAGGAGCGTCCATTTCCACATGCTCTCTTAGGCCTTGCCACCTGCAATAGCTGGGCGGATGTTGATCGAAGATTTTTGGTGGGCTGATATATAGTAACCCTTTCCTTCAGGTAGCTGGGAGCTGTCCCATAGATGCATTTATGGCAAAGGGTCAGTATTATAAAAGAGATCCTGGCTGGTATTGGTAGCCAGTGCAACTCTTTCTAGCAGAAGAGGTTGGTTCATGCCGTTTCATACCGTAAACAATACAAACTGATGCATTCTGGATTTTTTGCAGTCTAAAGAAATCTTCCCTGCTGGCACCCTCTCATCGCAGTAATCCAGACGTGGAAGAATAACGGCCCTTACTAATTTGGCTCTATTATTTTTAGAGATTTTCGGAGCCACCTGTCTCAATACTCTCAATTAATATTGAGTGTTCTTTTCGATTGCATCCACTTGAGCCCCTGCATCCAAGGAGGCCTCCAAGTATGCACCCAGGGTATTTACCTTATCCACTACTTCTATATGACTGTCCTCCACCAAGAACCTTGAGAAGGTAGGAGCTAAAGTCTCTCTAGACTTCTTGGACACATATAACATGAGTTCTGTTTTACTGGCATTTGGGCATAACCAATTTGTGGTCATCCAGTTTTTTATAACTTGGTAAATATATAAATGTTAAAGAGCAAAGGGGACAGGCATGCTCCCTGAGAGACGCCCTCCAAAAAGTATCGGACCCAATTTATCGTCTTGCCAGCAAGTCCGCCCGTGTCTTGCAACCTCTTAAATAATATCTTGTGGTCTAGTAGATCAAAAGCCACGCTGAGATCTAGTAGTATCAACAGGCCAGATCTACTTCTCTCCACTAATGTCAACATATGGGTTTGAAGGTCCACTAAGGTACTCTCAGTGCAATGAAAACGGCGGAAACCTGATTGTCTTTCATGTAACCGACCTGTGTTTTCAATGTGGAGTTGAAGGTGGATTTTAGCTACCTTATCAACCAACTTTGGAAAGAATAAGGTGTTCGTAATAGGTCGGAAATTTGCGGCGTCCTTGGGATCTAAGCCTGCCATTTTTAGTAGGGGTGTGACTGCCACTGCTTTAATAGCCTGTGGAACAGTGCTGTACCTAAATGAGGCGTTGACAAATCTGCATAAGAAAGAGTGATCCAGAATTATCTTTGAAGGGATAAGATCCTCAGGGCAGCTAGTCCGGTTCATAGCTCTCATAATACCTATAATACCTACAATTTCGGAGACTGAGATCTCTGGAAATTTAAATCCTATGGGGGTTGATTTTGGCTCTTCATTCTTGGATGGCGTGTAATCAGTCATATGACTAATTTCAGCATTCCCAGAGATGGAAAGATCTATATGTAGGTTTTGGCTCTGTAGTTCTTTCCTGATTTTATTTTGGGCACAAAACAATTTGTCTGTGAAGGCCTTCTGTGTTCTAATACAGTCCTCTTGAGTGGGTGTAATAGTATGGTTTAATACTTCCGGTTTTTCCCTTGACCCGAAGAGACGGAAGAGCTCCTTTGTTTCGTTTCTTGCTGATTCAATCTGGTCATTATAATAAGTCCGCTTGGATTCCATGATTTTTTCTTTATATGCTTTTTCATGAAGTTTCCAGGCAACCTTGTTATTTATATTTTGATCTTTGAGCCAGATACGCTCTGCGCGTCTTCTACTGGCTTTTAGTTTGGTCAATTCAGGTGTGAACCATTTTTGCTGATTAATAGTTTTCCTAATGGTTTTAGACTTCATCAGGGCAACATCACCAAGCAAGTTTGTCATTTCTCTATTGTATTTCTCGACAAGTATATCTGGATGGTCTAGTTCACTGTTTTTTCCATAAGGGAGACCATAAATTCGGATAGTTTGTCTGTGGTAAGCGCTTGTAATTTCTCTGTACAGTTTTATGCAGTGGTTCATGTTTCGGCTTATCGAGGACAGGAAGTTGTATTCGACTTCAGGGAAGTTGTATTCGACTTCAGACAAAAGAATGCTCTGACCATGTGCATGGTGTAGTTGTGGTTAAGCTATATTATAGCTAGCCATCCAATCCAGGGTATTTCCTTTTAATAGGCGCCATTGTGCACCAAGATGTTATTATTTTAAAACAATTTTTCCAATTCCTTAGCTTTTTTGTCCATGGTGTTTCCTTTCCATAAGTTCAAATCCCTGGCTAGTATTATGGCGGAATTAGTAGTCTGCATGGCATTTAACACATTTATGAGGTCCTCATTGAAATTATGCGAGACTCCTGGTGGTCTATATGCCGTTACCAAGTGTATACTAATGTTAGGATTAGGGATAAATTTAGTGTGTAAAATGTCACATCCCTCACAATCAATTTTGGTTTCATACATTTTTAACTCTTCCTTACAAATGACTGCGACACCACCATCGGGACCATCTTTACGGTGTTTCCCAAAAAATGTGTAGCCTAGAGGCACACGTTAGCTTTGTGATATGCTCTGTCCAGATTTGCGCACAGAAGTTGACCACTTGTGCTATTATTTCCTTGCTATATGTTACCGGTGTGCTGTCCTGCCAGTTATTATTGACATACCTCTGTCCCTTCACCATCAGATAAGGTAACTCCACACACTTGATGTTTCTCTGGTCGTCAGAGCATTTTACAAAATGTGGCCCACCATTTGCAATTCCACAGTGTGTTCCTGGAATGTTTTTTTATTCTGCATAGCGCAAGATGAACCAGGCAGTGTGCCTCTATAATTGGGACTGCTCGTGGCACTAACACCTTGGGAACCCTGATCCATGCGGAATTAGTGAACACACATAACCGCTCCCATTTACAGAATTTCTCCCCACGCCACTCATATCAGAGTACCAAGAATTTGAGAATTCGGGGTGATGAATATCCTCGATCACATCAAAACCCAATCCTTGATGTGTCATATTTCCATTGTACTTCTCTTTTCATTCTACTATACACATTCTCAAGGATGTCTGCTTTAGCAATACTATCGGAAATAACATTGTACCTTTCCATAGTGGTAGACAATCCCCTACTTATTGTAAACAACTTGCTCTCTGCTTCCTTCACAGATGTAATGTACTAGAGGGTAATTCCCTACTCTGTCAAGGACTGGGAAATCTCTGAAACAGAAAACAAAAAGGTGTCCTGACAGGTTCACTAAACATACATATAAATTCAATTTATAGTAGTCTCCTCAATGCCAAGAGTATGGCACAAACTATCTGAAATAGTTCCTAGGTATGATTTTTATAATTTTATGTGTCCACCTAAGCCTTCATTGGGATAAGTCAAATCCACCATTTCATACTTCTGTCTAAGAATTTATACAAAAGTAACTTTTTATTATTGTTTTGTTATTGCTCACAAGCAAGGTCTATAAGTTACCAAGCACAATTGGCTAAAAATAAATCCCAACCTGCATATTAGTCACTAAATCCATTTTCATTATTATTATTATTGGTGTTCACAATAGTACTGATGTATGTAAATCCACTTGTATTAACAATTATATGTATCATTCCATTTGTATAATATACAATCCTATTTCTCCCCCCTGGCACTTTTTAGAGGACCTCCCCTATAATACACTCCCAGTAGTACTAGCAATATCACACACAATCCTCCAGCAATTAGACCCACTAAAATAGACATATGTCCACAATCTCTCATTTGCTTCTCTACGCCTCTGGTCCCTACTTAATCTATGTACATTAGTTGTGCCCATCCCTATTTCCTGAAATGTAAGCACAGACACACAAGGCAATGAAAAAGGGAGAGACGTACATGATGTATACTGTACAAAAAGAAGGAAGAAATGAGAGAAAAAAAGGGAGAAAGAGAGCGAGAGTGTGAGAAAGCACTCCTAGAAGAAGGAAAGTATGGAGCTAGCAGCTGAGCTTTGACCTGCCACTTGAACGTGCCACCACACCCGTGTCTCCTCTGGGCAGGCCGGTAAAGTACTCAGGGTACAGGTACTGTTACCCTTTATTTTAGGACAACTGACGCACCATTGTGCCTTCTGAAGGTGCCCTACAAACGTCAGAGAGGTGGACCCAGTAGTGCAACTTCTTGACATTAACCGCAAGGGGAGTAAAAAACACCACCTTGTACGGTCCCTGGAACCTGCGATTGTTCCAGCAGTGCACAAAGTTGCAAACATAGACATAACCACCCCCCCCCCCAGCAGCAGCGGTCTAATAGTTATATGCTTAGGATCTGTCCCCGTTGTCTGTGCAGCATCAGGCGTTTCCGTAGCCATGGTTCTGGCAGGTGCAAACTGTCGAGAGACACATTTAATGGCCTTAGTTAGTGTCGTCAAATATACCCTGAATTCCTCTACTAACAATGGTGTAGTCCTATGCGCATCAGAAACCCTTCTCACAGGGGATACAGGAGTATGCATGAGCCGACCAGTAACCACCTTATGAGGTGACAAATGATGGTGTTTACTTGGCTGCATGCGTAAAATAAAAAGGAGCAGGGGCAGACCATGCACCCAGTTTTTCTTCAATGTAATTTAGATAACTTGCTCTTAAGGAGGCCATTTATTCTCTCCACAATGCCATTGGCCTGTGGGTGATAAATCGAACACATCCAATGCTTGATGCCAAGTAGTGCTATAACATGTTGAAATAATACATTGAAGAAATGTGTGCAATTATCTGACCTCAAAACCTCACCCACGCCACAGCGCAGAAAAACGTCCTTTACTAGAAACCCTGCAGCACACTTGGCATCTGGGTGCGCACATGGCCCTGCGTCCACCCACCTTGAGATGCGACAGACCACCACAGTGAGGTACCTAGATTAATTACAACGCTCCCCATAATGGTGTAATCTATGTGTAATTTACAGAACGTCTGTAGTGTCATCTCTGTTCTGATGGCATGTGGTACAATGGATGACCATATCAGTGATGCTTTCCTGTGTATTTGGTGTGAACCAGTCCTCCCGTATGTCTGCGGCTATATGTTGCTTCAAACTATAGGACAGTAGTAAAATTGTTTAAATACTACAGTTAGCAATTCCCAGGGCTTCACCGTCTTCCCAGAGCTCTCCTGCCTCCATAACACATCTGTCGGAGACTGCTTACATCCTCTCCGTTCCCACAACTCTTTTTCCCCACTCGGGCACCCTTCCTTGTAGCTCAATAATCGGGGAGATGGGCAGTGGGGTATAAGGCACTGGATACTCATCTGTCGGTGGGGTAGTCAGTGGACGTTTCACTTGACTAGTACGCTGCCATTCTGGGTGCCGCATCGGCAGCTGCGTTTTCCCTTGAAATTTTATCTGTCCCGTGAGTGTGGTTGGCGCACTTGATGACCGCCACAACAGATGGCTGTGATACTGTTTGTACCAGCATCTCTATCAGCATCTCTAATAGTGCAGCGTGCTGCACTGGAGACCCATCTGCCCTCCGAAACACCCTCCTCTACCAACAGGAGAGACCGGCATGTAGCTTTGTGGTGACATACACAGAGTCCGAATATATCGTAACATGACGCCCTTGCAACGCTCTGTGCTTTGATGAGTGCCACGAGTTCTGCCGCTTGTGCAGAATGGTGTGTAGGCAACCTTTTCATGACCGTCTTGTACTCTTCTCCCTCAAGTCGTACCACTGCTGCCCTTGTCTGTCTCTGTCCATCCTCCTGATTGATTGTGAACGAACCATCAACAAAAAGTACCTCACACTCTGACCAGGCACAATCCCTTGCTTTGGGCGTATCATTCTCCTTCCCCTCATATGTTGCAGTTGTGTGCCGTCAAGTCCTCTGTTGTGGACATATCTGTTAAAAAGGTGGCAGGATTCACCGTCTTTCAACGAACTACATTAATATGGGGTTTAGAGATGATAATATCAAATGCAGATGACAGTTGTGTAGTCAGGGTGGATTTTGACCATTCCAAGAGGGCAAACAAAGAATGTTCTACATACAACGGGACTGAACACCCCATTCTGATCGTAGAGCTTTTTTCTATGGCAAAGGCAGCAGCTGCTAATGCTTTGTTGCACGCAAACTGCCCCTGCATCACTGCATCCAGAGTGCCACTATAATAGGCCAATGGCTTGTGGCCCATAGTACTTTTTTGCGTCAACACCACTGTCATAAACTGACCATCAGAATGCGAAAACAAATACAATTCTTGTGTGTAGTCTGGGCTAGCCAATACGGGTGCCAAACTGATGATTTCTTTTAAATTGTCAAACTGTCTGATCATTTCTGTCGTCCACAGTAACTTGTGATCCTTTGTTTTCTGTGCTTCCCTCAGGGCCTGCAAAAGTAGTCTTGTGTATGCAGTATAATCTAGAATCCAGGCCCTGCACTAGATGCAGATACCCAAAAATTTCTACAACTCCTTAACTGAGGCGGGTCAGAGGTTGTGGCGCATACTGACTCTACCCTATCAGGTAGTATCCTCCATTCGCTGGTATGAACTGCCCCAAATATATTATTTTCCTGCTGGCAATATTGTAGTTTAGCCTTGTCAACCTTGAACCCCTTGCAGGCCAACAATTGTAGGAGTGTAATGGAGTCCCTTCAACATTGTTGTTTGCCGTAACTGTATCACGTACTGGATAATCGTGCTGGGCACCTGAATGTTTCCAAGATCAGCATGCAGTATTCTGTTAAAAATACTCAGGCTTTCGCAGTACCACTGAGGTAACCTAGTATGTTCGAACCGCACCTGGCTCTGTATGAATGCCGTGTGATACCTCGACTCAGGATGGAGTGGAATCGAAAATAATGCATTTTTCAGATCCACTACAGTGAAATATGTGGCATCCTTGGGGATACTATATAAAATTGTCACAGGATTTGGAACTACTGGAAACTCTTTCTCTACCAGATCATTTAGGGGGTGCAAGTCCTGGATCATTCTCCACTTGCACCCTGTTGAATTCTTAATGGGATATATTGCCATGTAACAAAGGGACGTGGATGGAAAAATAATCCCCATATACAGTAAGGCCTGTATTGTTCTCCTACTGCCCTTGCCGCCTCTCTTGATGGTGGATATGGTCTAACCCTGGACAGCCCAACACCTGGCTTCAGGGTTATATGCACATGTTACATCTTTCAACAACCCTACATCATGTGGATTTGTGGTCCATAACTGCGTGGGCATATCCTGTAAATATTCCTTAAAATTGGAATGGCGTTACGACTGCCATTAAGGGACACTGCACTATTCAATATTGTATGATTATGTCACAAGGGATGCAGATCTCCAGTATTATTTCCCTCTCTGTCGTTATTCTAAAACAGTTTGTCGTCCGTCACTTCCTTTAGCTGCACTGTTGGGTCTACACAAAGCACTGTGCGCCACTCGCACCCATCCCTATCCATCCCTAATAGGACAATCCTTCTGTCTGACATTACCAACCCCTACAAGTCCAGCGATAGTATCATTCCTGCCACCACCTCGGATGACACAACTGGGCAAAGGCACTCGCCAGCATTGCTTGGCAATCTGGGGTACCACTTTCACAAGTACTGTAATACCATAGATAAACATGTCCGGGTCTACAGGAATCCCACAGACTACCACCTCACTTGTCATTGTGTGGATAATCAACATCACCCTTACAGCACACATCCCAGGGGTTGAGCACACTACTCCATGATCTGTAAAGGATATGGACATGTTCCCTACCCAGTAGATTGACATGGGAACTCTCCGAATATAGTAGGGGTGCCCGTAATATCTTCCCTCCCACCAGTGTGTGGAACCTTAGAAATAGCCCCGAGAATCCCTGCGCATCAAGATATTTTCCTGATAGTGGGACGTTTCCTTCCATGATGCATGATTTAGTTGCACCAGAATCCATTATAAATATGAATTGCTTGTTACCTCTCTCCACCCCCACCAACAGTTCCTCTTCAGGGTGGATAGCCATCGACAGGACCGGATACGCAAGTGCTCTCTATAGGCTGTCCTAATCAGAATATGCGCTCGTTCCAGGGAACGATAATGGACTACCTCCTACTACTGCTCCTCCCCCAAATGGAGCAGCTGCCCCATCTGGTGCCCTAATTACCGGGGTAACACTACCCTGTTGTTGCTGCGGCGGGTGCCTCATTTGTGTGTCTGGCGCATGAGGTTGCTGATTGTAAGTTTGGTATTGCCTCAGAGTATTCTCCTGGTTCTGGTACTCTTGACCCTGTTGCTAGTACCCTACTCCTTGAGGTCCTTGGGTTCCTTGGACCTGCTGCTGAAGCCCGTAACTATAACCCACCGCAGACCTCCTCCAGCGCTTCCTTGCAAAATGACCCCACCTTAAACAATTCCAACATTGAGACTGTCCGAACCTACCTCCCCTGGATCCAAACACTCCTCTTTCTCCTAGAAATCCCCCTCCCCCTCTCCCTCGCTGTGGCTTTCCTTGCTGCCACTGTGGACCAGGGTACTGTTGCTCCCTGCCCCATTGTTATTGTCCTCCTACTGCCCAGATCGCTGCAATATTGGCACTGGCAACTTGCTGTGTGCTCTCTGTTCTCTCCACCTGTACTGGCGTTGGCACCTGAACTGCCACTTTTGCCAATTTTTTCTCTACCAACTTCGGTTCATCCCCCTGACGCCTTTGCACTGTTTCCCTCTCTCGCTCCTAAGCCTTTTACAATGGTGCACTATTATTCTCTGTATTTCCGGCCATACCTTCGTCTCATTGCCCACAATCTTATCCAGTGCCTTCTGCACTTCCTTCAGCAAAGCCCTCTTTACAAGAACAGTATTGATTGGTCCCACAGCCCTACAGTCTCTGCTCTCCATTTTTTTTTTCATTTTGAGAATAAATCCAGCTGGGTCCTCATCATCCGCCATGGTAAACTGCATTGAAAACTGCAAGTCAGGAGTATGCGTTAAGGCCCTCCGTAATGCGTCCCATACCATTGCCCTAACTCTATTAAACGACACTCATCATGTGCATCACCCTTCAGGGTTACTCCTGGGTATCTAGCCTTAACCCACACCTCCCCAGGCTGATCCCCAATTACGGCAACCAATAAACTCTTAAGATCTCTTATTGCTAGCGGCAACCCTGCCATTTGTTTTTCAAACTCATATATCCACATACTCGCCCCGCTGTAAGTTGTGGGAGGGCCTTAATTAAATTATTCTTATCCATTTGGGGCCAGGGCACATACTGTGTCCTCCCTCCCTTTTGTCTTCGAGGCATCTGCATTTGTGTTCTACTTCCGACACCCTTCTTCACAACTCCTCTTCTCTTTACTACTGCTATCCAGTCGACCCTGTTCCTCATCCTGCCTCCCGCCCATATACCTTCTACTTTGGGGGGAGGGGTATTTTCAGCCACTTCTTCGCCCCTCCCTTTATTTTCACTCGGTTCCTCTGTAAACAGACCAGCATCCCCTCCCTCCACATGTGCTCCCATCACCGTATTCTCCTCTCTTTCTCAACACTTACACATTTTATACCTTCAGTATCCATCTGAGCAATATTTCCACTCTCCCGATCCCTCTCTTAGGGCACTTAGATCCCTTCCTGTTCCTGGGGACGTCTGTAACTTTTCCAGTTCCGCTAGTAAACCTGTCAACCTATCCTGGAACTCCGTAGACATGTACTCCGTCGATGCCGGTACTTCAGACGGACGGGTATACAGGGTGGGGGAGCGGTAGCCTGTGACGTTACTAACGCGGCAGGAGACCCTACTGTAGTGGAAGGAGTCCCTAACATGGCGGATACATAACTTGGATTAGTGTACCCTTCTGCAGGATATGATGTTAAGGGATATAATCCCCTACCCCCCACTGGTGCCCCATCATCTCCTTTTACCCCCCACTGGTGCCCCACCATCTCCTTTTCCCTTTCTGCACTTCCTAATTTCTCTATCTCTGCGCATTCTCTACATTCCCTTGATCCTCTGTGTCTTCGAACATGCACCAAAGATCGAGAATCCCTTTTCTCTTCTGTAGCTGTTTCCCCTTATATTTTGCTATTGAAAATGTGGACATGTGTCCAAAATACTCCTGTTATGCAAGCCCTGCCCTGGTCACGGGCAGGGCATCCCTCCTCCCCCTGTCTCCACGATCCACTGCTTATGATATTTATCCACCCTGTCATGATACAGTGGCAAGTCCTTGTACCTGTGCCCTATTGGTGATCCTCCCCCATGCTAAGGCTGTCTATTTGTTACTAGCCTGTAAATCCCCTCTAACACGCTGCACACGCTGCTGCTTGCTTACAACAAGAAAAACAAGAAAATCAACCCTCGCCCTTCCCTGTGCGCAAACACCACTCCACAACTCATCGGACACCACTCCACACCCAGACGCATGCAATTTACCGCCTCTTCTGGGGCCTGCTCCTTGCCCACAAAGCATAAGCGCAATAAATAGAAACAAATACTCAGAACTAGCAACCACTACATGTTCCAGGCCTACTACTTGTACAAGACCCCTACCCATATTTCTATTTAAATAATATACTATCCTGTTCTGTAGTACCACCTTCGCTCCCATACTGAGGAGGGGCTCCATGCCTACCTTATAATGCCTTACCTTATAATACTTTGCTGAGTGAATCAACCAATAATGCACATTTTCACCACCAATAACCCTAACCACATCCACGTTACATCAATGACCTCGCTCTCCACGTTCTTACACCTTTCACACTTCCCCATGCATCTGTCCCCCTACTTGTTATCTCTTACAAGAGTCTACACACATGTGCATGCTCACCCGAACTCCTCCATCACAGGGTTATCCTTCTCAGCACCTCGCAAAACAAATCACATGATTGTCGCTGCAACGATACACCCTGTCCATCCTTTTTGAACATTTCAGGACTTGTTACTTTGAGGTTGGTGGTCAAAGGCCCCTGGCGTCATGGAATTCGGGGATAGATGGATGGAGATCCTCACATTCCATGCAGCCTTCAATAATCTAAGGGTTAAGATCCAAAATCTATGCCCCTCTTGCAAAGTAAGGCAATCACTGTATCGGCCAGTGGCCTGTAAATGTGGGGCTACAATTTAGTTGGATGCCAGTCCTAATCCAGACCTTACACCCTAGTTTAACTAAATGGCTATGCAATTTCCTATGGTGACGGCCTCCTTGAAAGAAATAGGCTTGGTGTAGTGGAGTTCTTTCAGCACTTGACTGACTTCGCTCTGGTGTCTCACTATTTGTGAAACAAATTGCAATTGTGTAGCTTTAATAGGCTTTCAAGTCTGGGGCAGTGGGCCCTCCATCCGCTAGCAACCTTCTAAGTGACTGGAGAGAAACTCTGTTTGCTCTTGTGACTGTACTAACATCTTATCCAAAGTTCTGAATGTAGAGGTCCGCACATAGACAGGAGTACTGTAATATATGGGCAACGCAGGAGAAGCACCATTTTACTCAGTGCCACCCAAACTATCCTGGGTAATGTTGAAGATGTCCACAAATCAAATAATCTCTGCTATCTGTAAAGTTTCTAACAGTAATTCCATCATAAGACACCTTTGTTTCACTAAGCATATTGATGGCAAAATATTTACATATATCGTAAGAACAAAAGAAATGGATGGCTGGGAGATTGTTTTTGTTAATTGACTTGAGCGTGCCTAGTGGGAGTATGCAAAACCTATCATGAGTTACTTGAAGACCTGAACAGGTTCCATAACATTCAATTTGTTCTAACATGTCTGATACAGTGGTTACAATGTCTTACATAAACAGCAGAATGCAACGATATACTCCATACCTGCAACTGTTGTTCTCCTTCCAACATCATCTTGTTGTAACGCATTGCCCACTGATTGCAGAATTATTCTCCTCAGGGAAATCCTGACCCTCTTGGGAATTTCTCTGGGAGCCTATTAATTTGGGTAAAGAAAATCCTCCAATCACGTTTCAGAACCGTTCCATATTGGGCCAGGGAGTTATGCAGTGAAAATATTATTAATGGCATCCAGGTTGATGGTCGGCTTACCCGATGTACCTTTTAAGAGCTGTAGTAGTGCAATTGCCCTTGTACCCAACCAAGCCAGTAATTTCCAAACTTGATCCACTTGGGTGTGTTGTATTTCAGACCATGATCTATATTCACATTTTTGGAGTCATTTAGACAAACGTATGTGCGTTTTGCTGGCTTCTGGCAATTTAGTTAACTTGTCTAATGTGGGAAAAGTGATCGATTACTCTGGATGCATATTAACTCTTCCTGTTTGATTAGTCACTTGTGAAGAGCCTTTCCAGTAGAAATACACAGTCCTTGTACCACTAATTGGAAAGCATCCAAGAGCATACATTTGGAGTCTGACTCTTTACTTTAAAAAGAATGACCGTCAGCCTGGAGTGGGTCACAAAATGCTATATCTTCTAGAGCATTTGCCCTGAGTCTCCAACGGGGGATTGCTGCTCTAATCATCCAATCATCCAGATAAATGTAATTTGTAATATTGAGTGATCAGAGATTACCCCAGCTAGACACGGAGCATCTCAGAATATTTGAAAGGCCACTTTAGATAGAAATAGGTACTCTGTGCTTATGTTTATATTGTGTATAATGCTAAGGAATATGCTCTTTCCAGTGCCTTTCCCTCGAAATATCAACCAATCCTAATTGTTGCAATGCCCCTTCTTTCAGGGGATTTGAGGAGACTTCTCACCACTTGCGTGTGGATGTGGATGTTTGGGTTTATCCATGGTAAAGTTACAATCCCGTTCCCATATTAAGATATCATCAACCATATGCACAAAGACACAAGGAAGGGAAAAAGACTGCATCTTCTAAATTTGGGGCCTATATATTTGCAATACAAATATAATATTGTAAGCAGTCCTAATTGTTCCAATGCAGAGTTACTTGTTGGTCAGTGAGACAACCAACTAAGAGGACATATCTACCTGCATAATCTTTCTGTACCGTATGTATCTCTAACATGACCGACCACTTGGGAAAACCTTGTCTGCGCTTCTCTGGAGTAATTGGTTCCAAAGATCCTCCCATCCCATTTATTCTATGATTATACCAGATCAATCGAAAGTATGTGGGTGTCCTATAAGAGTGTGATTTGTTCTCTCTGACGGCAGAAAAAGGACCCATAACCCAAACAACTCTAATAACAAAAGATTAACTGTGCAGTGCTTTAATCACACATAAAATCGTCCCCCTTGTCATTTTTAAAAGGAAAAAGTTACAAAGCGGAGACTCCCAATTATTCACTTCTACTGAAGACTCACTTCAAACTAGATACCATGTAATATTATTATTGCAATACCTTAAGTCGTAATGCAGCTAGAATCTAGAAGAACTCCGCCATACAAATCCAATAGGATTAGCTCCACAACTAATGCATGTCAATTCTGCAAGAGCAAGGATAGCGTGGAAACAGTAAGGCACTTACTCTTGTCGTGCAAGGGCACAACCTTTAATAGGCAAACGCATATGGGCCGCCTATTCAAGGACTCTTATATCTTTGACGAAATATATTGGTGGAATCAACTGATGAGTGGAAAGACAACAAAAAGTGTGATCACCGTCGTACGATACCTTCAAAGCTTGGATTTGGACACATTGGTCAACTGCTGTCTAGGAAAGTGATCTACAACAAAAACTCTTTGCACCAGAGATGTGATATTATTAACAAACACATTTTAAACAAATGACAAGACAATGTACTTTGAAATCTTGTAAAACTTGTATTAATACAGTTAAGACCAGAAGAATAAATAAATAAAAAAATAATCAGGAAGATGTGTTGCAGATATCCTCAATAATCCACAGATGAAAGAGGATATGTTTTTACCAGGATTTATTATGATGGGAATTGGGCTTCTTGGGAAGTTGCAGTGGATATGGTCTATGGGGTACCCTGGTCTATACTCTACCTTCCCTTAGCTCCCTCCACCCTATCCCAGGCATCCCTATTCTCAACACAACATTCAGAGACAAGAATCATAAAAATGGTAACCCCTACTACCTAGATCTAGTCTGGTCCCAAGGAAGACCTATCTCTCTCCCTCAGGGAATTTTATAAAAGTACCCTGAGGGGAGAGGTTGCTCTTGATATTCCAACCAAAATTATCTACATTCCTATATCTCTCTTTTCCTTTCTCAGTTACACTCGCTCTCACTCTCTGCACTACTAAATTTGGTACCAGTCGCTCACATGCAACTTAACTCCCATGCCACACTCTTGCAACACCGCTCCACCGTCCGATCGCCACCTAGTCTTTTGCTCCACCTACCCCAACCTTCACCTCACACAAACACCTTTCATTCTTGTTTTGTTTGTCTGAGCTTTTACTGCCCCGTCTGCCCTGGTTCACTTCTCCCCTGGGAGCTCCCTGGTTGCTGCAGTCACCAGTGTCTAGGGCAAATCTAATCCTACCTTTTCCACGGGGGGTTTATTCATTTATTTATTTATGTATGTATTATTTATAGAGCGCCGAAAGCCTTCATGGGCGCTACATGTGCACATCGGACTAAAAAAATGGGACAACATATAATTCTGCAGGTGACTAATAGGCAGCTGTTAGATAGGGAAGAAGCTAGTCAAACAGGAGTATCTTAAACTGCTTCTCAATGTTATTGGCAGAGTATTCCAGGCTTGAGCTGAGAGTATGTCCAAGGATCTGCCCAGACCTCTGCATTTTTTACTCCTGGGTACAGTCAGCTTGCCCTCGTTGCTAGAACAAAGTTGTCTAGAAGGAATGTAGGGTTTTATTTTTTCCTTTAGGTATATCGGGGCATTTCAGTGAATGCATCTAGGTAAGTACTTTGGACCATATTCTGGCTGACATCGGTAGCCAATTTCATCCGGCACTAGTGATATGTTCCCTCCTGGGGATATCATAGATGAAGTGTACAGCTTCATTCTGTGTTATCTGTAGTTGTTTAATACTACAGGGATTTGCCCCAACCAGAACAGCATTTCAGTAGTCAAGGCGGGGCATAATGATTGCTCTTGTCAGAGTCGTCCTGTTTTTTTGAGACAGGGCGGGTTTAGCCTGCCTCAGTACTTTTGGATGGTAATGTTTACTGCTAATTACTCCATCAACGTGCGCCTCTGAGCTCACCACAGCATTCAAGTATACATCCAGTGTTTTGTCTTGGATTTTTATGAGTTTCTTTCTGATGTTCATAAGGGAGTATTCCAGACTGAGTTTGGATCTAGCGGATGTTGAAACGAAAATCGTCAGTTCTGTTTTCGATGGAATCAGCCACATCGAATTTTGCGTCATCCAGCCAGGCTATATATGCGGTTGAGCTGTGCCAAGTGATGCTCATAGTTTCCGCTCAGTTCCATAAGGAGCTGCGTGTCATCCACATAGTTTGAAAAATGTAGATTCAGCGCGATCAAAAGATCCGAGGGGCTCGATATACGCATTAAACAATGAGGGGGATAGACAGGCTCCCTGCTGGACTCCATCTTGTACAGGTTCGGGAGCTGAAACCACCTCAACCCAACACATTCTTGATTTCCTATTTGCAAGGAAAGAACCAATCCAATTAGTTGTTTCTTTGGAGCATTGCCCAAAAGTATGTCGACAGGTTAAAAAGCCACGGATAGTCTAAAAGTATTAGGGCTAATTTTCCTGCGTCTATAGTGCTTAGCATATGAGTTTGTAGATCTACTAATGCTGTCTCAGTGCTATGAGAAGCGCAAAGCCACATTGCTTTTGGTGAAGAATATTGGAACTTTCCAGATGTTGATACTGCGTTGTATCGATTTTGTCGATCACTTTAAGCAAGAAGAGTGTGTTGATAATTGGGCGCAGGTTGCTCAGGTTGTTTTGGTCTGGACCGAGTTTCTTAGGAAGAGGAGTGACTACCACCTCCTTAAGACTGTCCGGGACGCTTCCGTAACTAAAGGAGGAGTTCACAAAGCGCACTAGGTAAGGGGCAAAGGTGCTGTTTTTTAAAACTTGTTTTTTATTAGCATTCTGTTTTTACTGTAAACATTGCCTTACCCACCCTTCTCCCAGCCCACACCCACTCATCATCCCCTTTTCCCATCCTGTGTACATGGTACAGACAGTAACCAATTGCAGAGTCACATGATACCAAGGATTCAAAGTTTCGAGTGCAATATGAGAAATTATAGTCATTCTGAAGACAAGACAAAACCAAGGCCCAGTCCTCTTCTACAAAGCTCGTAATCTTACGCTTATGGCTATTGGGGGTTCAATCATGTTTAGGCAACCACAAACTGTCTCCCAGATGTGGCCCTCCGATCGCTCGCTCCATCTAGAGCCAACATTTCCCTGAGTCTGCTTCCCACCAGTCTTTCACGACACAAACTGGTGCATCTTGATAACATAATAAAATATTTGGGAGACCTAGGCCACCCTTTGCTCTAGGAGTCATTAATAACTCATAAGATAACCATGGAGCATTATTATTCCAAATAAATGCACATATCGCTCTTTTTAGATTGTTAAAGAAGGGAACATGAACCTGGATTGGGAGCGCCTGGAAAAAATAAATTGCTTTGGGAAGGGTAACCATTTTTATCGAGTTGATCCTGCCTAGTCAGGACACTGACAATGGGCCCCATTTGATCAATTGACCCTTAATTTCTATGAGCAAAGGAGGATAATTGGCTTGCTACATCTTGCTAATAGTGGGAGTTATGGTAACACCAAGTAATTTAATCCCTTCCTGCGCCCAACCAAATTGTGTTTGAGTTCTCAAAACTAGTGCTTTTGCCGGGGGAAGAGAGAGGTTCATAATCTTAGTAAGGTTGATTTTTAATCCGGCTGAGCCGAATCTCTCCAGTTCTTGAACTACTGCCACGATGGGTTTACTGGGTTGGAGGCAAAAGCAGCATGTCATCCGCATAAGCCATGATTTTATGTCAGATAGCACCAAAATCGATACCTTGAATGGCATCCATCTGTCTGACCCTAGCAAGGAATGGTTTGAGGTATAAAGCATAAAGGAGGGGCAAACGAGGACAGCCTTGTTTGGTTCCTTGTTAGAGGTCAATGGGGGGTGACAATTGTCTGTTAATCCACAGGCGGGCAGAAGGTTGTTTATAATTTGCCTTTATTTTATCTTTACATTTCAGACCAAATCCCATTCTCGTCGGGGCCCTAAAGAGAAACGGCAATTCCACCTGGTCAAAAGCTTTCTCTGCATCGAAAGATAGCAAAACTGCAGAAACTTCCTTTTTTCAATTTTCTGTAAAATGTGTGTCTAATATTATGTGTTTGACGTTGCTTTATAAAACCTGATTGGTTTGGGTGTATAACTGTAGGGAGTATATCCTCCATCCTATTGGCCAGCACCTTAGTATACCTTTTTGCATCTAAATGTATTAAAGCTATTGGGCGGTATGAGCCACATCTGCTAGGGTATTTTCCGGGTTTTGGGATGAGGACCGTTTTTGCCTCGTCCATGGTAGGGATAATACGACCCAAATGTATGAAAGAGTTGTATTAATGGGTCAGTTTGGGGCACAACACCTTACAATAGGTCTTGCAGAACAGGGCCTGAAAACCATCCGGCCCAGAGATGTATTCAGCGGGAGAGCATTTATAACCCTAAGATTTTCTTCCTGGGTGATATCTTGCTCCAAGCGATCTCTATCCTCCAACGCTATCTGAGGAAGGGTGACCACATCTAAATAAGCTATTGACAGTTTGAGTCAGGAGATGCAGAGTGATATAGGTCCGAGTAGAATGCGTGAAATTGTGAAAGGATTTAGCGCGTTTCAGTTATCTGTTCCCCAGAGGGCAGCTGAATCGTTTGAATAATCTGCACTGCTGCTCTTTGGTGTAATTGTCAAGCCAATAGGTGGTCTTCCCTATTGACTTTGACATAATATTTTGAAGGATTTTTCTGCTTTTTTTGCATGGAGAAAATGTATTTGCCCACCACAATCCTATGGGCCTTGAGTATAGACAGGCCTGTATTTGTTTCCATTTTTCACATCACCCATTTCAACTCTTCTTCCAATTCAATCTCTAGTGCTACTTTTTGTTTATGTCTAATGGCAGCTTCTGCTTTTAATACTCAGCGTAAGGTTGCTTTGAAAGCGTCCCACCACACATTTTATAGGAGTCTCCCCTAGCGTACTAATCAAGAAATAGTCCCCGATCTTCCCCTCGATTTTATCCCTGACAACCCGGTCCACCAGCAGTTCAGTTGGAAATCGCCAAGTCCACAATCTCTGGTTCCCTGTTAAAATATTAAAATCTAGAATAAGTGGAGCATGGTCTGAAAGTGTGATCGCATGGCAGGTGATTTGGATGACCATACCCAAGAGTGGTTTCGAGACCCACACATGATCTATACAGGAAAATGAACGATGGACATTTGAATAAATAGTATATCCTTTTTTGGATCCTTTGAGTGCCGGCCAGACATCAACCAATGCCAACGCAGCAAATTTGTGTACCAGCGCGCTAGAGGGTGGGGGTTGCGTAAAACTGGTGACTTCGCTCCGATCCCGGGAAGGATCCCAAGCCATGTTAAGGTCTACTAAGAGTATAATTTCCACCTCCTGAAAGGATTCCAAATGCGCGAGGGTTGACTTTAAAAAGCCCTGCTGATCTGTGTTGGGGGAGTAAATTGAAGCAACTGTTAGTCTCCAAGGGCCCAGTGCCTAAATTGCAAACGAATGACGACCCTCTTTATGGACCTTGGTGCTAATCACTTTGAATTGGATTCTAGACCCTATTGCTAACAGAACCCCAGCCATTTTCCCTGGTGCATTCGACTGCAGCACGACTGGAAAATGTCATAGCCGCATTTTATATCTATCTGCCGCCCAAATGTGTGTCTCCTGGAGCACCACCAAGTCAGGTTCGTAACGCCCGAGGAATGCCTCAAGCTTTCTGCGTTTCGCCGGAGCAATAAGGCCCCTGATGTTTAATGTTAAACATTTGAATTAGCCCACCACAAACACATATACATGAGGCCTAAATATTGTTGAGACTCTTGCATAACTAACATTACTTCTACTAACAATGCATCACGGGACACCCACCCCCTACCCAGAGTCCCCCACAACACCAACTCGCCCCAATCCCCCAACCGCCCCTACCAACAGTGTCAACTGGTGCGATCCACAGTACCTAGCGTAACCCAGGCTATAAGCCCCAGCTGTGAGTCGACTTTAACTTCAGGGCAACGTGCAGGGTTTCCTAAAACCACCATATGTTACCTGAACAAATACAATTCCAAGACGGTGCACTCTGTCCATAGGTGCTTCAAAGTGTCCTCACTGTGCTTCATTAGTTCTTGCTAACAGCCGCTGAGTGCTTTTTTCTTTTTCCCGTGGTTTTGGGTAAGGCCCTCTAAGACGTGCCTTCCATTCCTCCTGAGGCTTGGCCCTATTTCTCCTTCCTGGTCGAGTAGAAGTTGACCATTCCCCAGGATTGGGTTGCTGAGCAGCACCACCATTAGTAGCCTCTGAGGGGCCCATAGAAGAATCCTCTTCAATTTGCAATAGGGCCATGCCAGCTTCACCAGACGAAATTCTGGGTTGTCGGCCATCCAGAGCGAAAACGAAACCGAAAGGAAATGTCCATTTATATTTAATGTCTCGGGACTGTTGTGTTTTTACCACCGGCTGCATCTCCCGACGTTGTTGGAGAGTCGTCTGCGACAGATATTGATAGAGATGGATCTCACTTCCATTGGATGTGATTGGGGACGTCACCCTTGCTTCTGTGAGAATCCGTTCCTTTTGTGAGTATAGTGCACAAGCAACGGGAACATCACGGGGGCAAGCGCCAGGATCAGATCTTTTTGGGCCCGTTCTATGTACCTGGTCAAGTGGAATATCAATGGCCTCCACCCCGGCAATTAAGTCTGTGAAAATATGTAGTACAGTATCCTTTAGTTCCTAGTCCAGGATTTCTAATATGTATATTAGAGTGACTAGATCTATTTTCCAGGTCTTCAATTTGAATTTCAAGATTGTGTGTAAGCCTAGCCAAATCTTCCAGAAGCAAATCTGATTTGTTTATTTTCCCATGTTAATTCCTGGATAGCCCGTTCATTTGTGTCTACACGCTCCGCAAGGGAGGACATTTCCTTGCTGAAGTCGGGCAATGACTGCCTAATTTCCGCGGTGAAAGATGAAAACTGCTGCTGGAATGTGGCCGAGAACGTTTCCTGGAATTCCTGAAATCTGGATGCGAAGTCTTCCCTGGGCGCAGCCATATCTAAAGCGTGGGCGCATTGCCCCTCACTGGAACCGGCTACAGAATTATTTTTAAGCAAGGGCGTTGTCCGACCAGTTGTCGACAGTCTCTGCAATGGGTTTTGTCTTTGTTTGTGGAACTTATGTCCTGCTAGGCTGTGCTTCTTTCTTCCCCTTTCTGGGCCTATTTGCTATATGCGGATCGGGGCACAGTTCCAATTGTTTTGATGGGTTAATTTAGGCAAGTCCCCAAGCACAAAGTAAATCACCTGAATAGTTTCCCTCCTGCTTAGGAAAGTCCCACTCTTTGCCTCCCTGTGGCGTGTCCGTATGCCTTAATTGTCAAAGGCTTATTTTATTCTTTTGGCAGTCCCTCACCCCTGCACGCAATTCCCACTGTCCAAATTCTAGTCCAGAGCGACCACTCGCAATAAAAAGAAAATCCCACGCACGCGACTGGCCAGTGAGCCCTGCTGATGGCGAGGCCGGGGGCACCCAAACTCCTCTCACTGACCTTCTCGTGTCTGCTTATAGCGAAGTGTTACTGCTCCATCAGATGGATTTTTGATATTTCTGTCATCCGATCAGGGTACCTTGGCATTTCAATGCCGTGGGATGATCTGCTAGCTGTTTGGTTCCCGACATGCCCGAGGGGAGGGTCAGCCTTGCTTCTTTTCTGTCCACCAATGCTGTTCCTGTGGGGACCGCCACCCATCTGAGTTGCCTGAGGACACAACAGCCGGCGTGGATGCTGTTTGCTACTCATTAGCTAGGACTTTGTCCTTAATTCGATTTACTTTGGACACAGCACATGTCCGCACAGTATTAGTGTGCAGCGGCCATCTTGGAATCCCCAAAGATGCCTGAGTTTTGTAGTGGAATTTTAGATAGCACAATCTCTCCAATGCATGATGTAGGACGCATAGATTTCAAAGATTCAAGCATTACTTCTTCAGATATGGGTAACCAATAAAAGCTATTGGTTTGCTTTGCTTTGTTTTCTAAAGGTGGATGTTGGTGAGTGTTTTAAAGGGTCAGAGATCTTTCAGCAGGCCATTGCAATTTTGTTTGCAAACGATTGCTGTAGCCTGTTATAGGCCTCGTTTGTGTGTATGAACTGCTGGGGTTGTAGTTTAGGTTTCTCGAGACTGATACATTTCAAAAATGTTTTAGTCATTTTCTGCAGACTCAATTTCATTGTTATAGAAATTTCTTTTGGGCTTGTAGGTTTGTAGTTTATATGTATACTGCATTTGTTTCCAGGCTTCTTTGTTTTCACTAATAGGGTCTTTTACCCAGATCCGTTCAAGCTGGCTTTTCTTTATTTTTGTCAGGGACAGGGCAGAGGTGTACCAAGTTTGTTTACTATTTTCATCTCGGATCGTTTTTGGTTTCATTGGAGCAACTCTATCCAGGAAACTTTGAAGCTGGGAGTTCTAAGTATTAACTAATGTTTCTGGGGGATCTGAATCATGGGTGAGTTCCATGATCTGCTTAAGGCATATTTCTAGATCTCCTAAGTTAATTCATTTCAGGTACCTGATTATAATTCTTTTAGGCAGAGGATGTTTTTTAACTGTTTACTAGGTAATTGAATGTTGAAGTCTACCAAGTGGTGATCTGACCAAGCAAACTCTTGTATCAGTAATTTCCAAGGCGCTATTTCTTGTGGCAATCCAATCCACGATGTTGCCACTTGGATGTTGTTGGCTCAGTGCTGAGGACTTTAAAATCTGTGCCATTTAGCAGTTTTTACAAGTCACTGGCATCCCTGTCTCTAGGGTTACCAAGCCAGTAATTTACATTCCCAAGAACAATGGTGAAACTATTTTCTCTGTTGAGAGGAGTAAGTAGGTGTATAAAGTCTTCATTGAAGTTGGGCATAGTTTCGGGGGAACGGTAGATAAGAAAATGCTGCAGTTCTCATTAGAGATTCTCTTTATGAGAGTAATCTCACAGTTGCACATTCAATAGGGGATTCATGAACCTGCCAATCTGATTAGACAAAGAGAGCAATGCCACACCACCTCCCTTACCCTGCTTTCGATTTTTACAGAAGAAGTTGAAGCCAGGTGGAATAGCCAAGCTTATTTTAGGGCCAAATCAGTCGTTTAACCATGTTTCAGTAACACACATAATGTCCAGTTTATTTTCCGTGATATATTTGTGTACGCTTGCTAGGGAGCGGGTGTTGAGCAGTGTCTGGTTTTTGGACATTAGCAGTCGGTATAGTCTTCTTGATTGTTGTGTTATTCTTTTGTTTATCCATCCTTGATGAGTGTAGAGGAGGGTCCTGAAAAACATCCTCAATCTGGTTAATATCCTTTATGGGGGCGGAGTTCCATGGTTGATATCCCCCCCCCTTGATCAACAGTTCCTAATGGAGGAGATAACAGTATGGACAACACTTCTCTATCTGAAGCTCTAGTCATCGGTACCGCGGTGGGTGGCGTGGAGAAAATGTTCTTATTTTGATAAGCCATCATTGGCAAGGAAGGCTACTGCATGGGAGGCAATTAATTTACTCGGGCTGCTTTCCTAACGATTTGGGAGAAGTCGGAAAGAGAAACCTTCTAGATTGGTCTTTGGCGGACAGAGAAATGCAAGGCGATTTTTTTTCAAAGGACTCTGTTCGGAGATCAGTAAAGTGGGCCTTTTCTCCTTCCGAGTTAGATCAATATCATGATACTTCTGAGCAATGTGTATTTCGAATAATCTTTCTCTGCATAATTTCTGCGTGGCAAATAGTAACATGAGATCCGGAGAGTATCCCATGGCTGTAGGTGTAGGAAAGCGTGAAGCGACCAAAGTGTACCTGCAGTGCATGGTGCTTCCAGTGCGGACCAGCGAAGACCGAGCTGGACTCTGGTGCGCCTGATCACCCAATTTGTAGAAAGCTGGGGCAACTCGGAGATGTAGTTTCCTTGCCCAGCGTAGTTAAAACTGTTGCTGGATTTCTAGGTCTAAGCTGCGTCAAAAGCAAGTTTCCAGTGACTTGCATGCAGCGTGAGGTGAGAAAATCAAGATCCATGAAAAGTTACAAAATATGAACCGTCAGATCTGCTCAGAAGTAACAATGGTAATTACTAGTACGCTTAAGGCAATCACGCGCACCTAGTAAAAAGCACTTGAGCAACTAGAGATATTCAAGCACACACTTACAACAAGATTAGCTGTCTGAGTGTACAAGTAAGAAAGGGCGATATTTATACCGGCGAAGATTTTGGATTTTAACACAACCTTTTAAATCGGTGTTAAGCCCCACCCCCTTTTCAGTGTTTGCCGCCATCTCCAGTGGGGAGGGAATAGTTTGTTCTCGCTGTGCGAGCCTTCCCCACTTGTAAGTCTTTGAAGGTTTATCTTCTGCCACTGGTATTTTATTTATTTATTTAATTGTTTTTTATAACATGCTTAATACCCGAGTTCGGTTTCCAAGCACGGATTGGGATTCGAACCTCTGTTGCTCTGCGTGGTCTTGCTTCCAAGACCAGCACGTTGTCCCTGTGCTATCCACATATGGCTCCTGATGGAAGCCTCTGCAGGACTGGTTGTTCATTGTAAATGGTGAGCTTTCCACAATGTTCAGTTTTCTCATAGGCCTCTGGAATTGGAGTCGAGACAATAGTACCAATACTGTTACACCAAAAACGCTCTTGGGGAAGCCAGGAATTGCACCATACCCCCCACCCCCTCCAACTCCCTCACCCCGCCCCTGAGATAGGAGTGGCTCTGGCAATTGCCCTGGTAGGCCCTCTACCCCAGGTTGGGAGACCAACCCATGTTCATCCTTGATGGGGTCAAGACCCTTAGCCTGTCAGAGATGATGGCAAATCCTGAACAGCTCCACTCCGCCACCCCATTATCAAGAAAAGTGAAAACCTCAGTATGGATTGCCTACATCCTCGCCCCCTGCTGGCTTCCAGTTCACGACTGGGGGTTTCTGTCTCCATCAGGTTTGCCAGAAAGTCTACAACTCAAGGACCTACGTTAGTGAAAACCTATTAAGTTCCAGATCTAAACCTCCTAAGAAGTGTCCGTCTAAGAGTGCAGAAATTTTTCAACTTTATTTGTGCACAATTCACAAATGAGGCAAGTCACTTTGTGAGCATGCGTAGTTAGTGTGCTATCATTTCTGTGGAGTGTGGGGGAGAGTTTACCCTTCCTCAACCACTGCAATTCTTTTCAACCCAGTATAAAAGGTGCATCTTACAGCACTTTTTCCAATACATTGGCTAAAAACACAAATGTTCTCTAGGTTATTCTAAAAGAGCTCATAAACCAATCCTAGAGACCAATTTATGGATGTATATGAAGAAGCCAATGTATGCAGAGTATAAAGAATGGGTTCATTTGTAGAGTGTCTAACATTGCTCAGAGGAAATGCAGAACGTGGTTTATGCCTTTGGAGGAAAAAAAATGCTCATCTGAAAATGCATGACTAAGAACAAATATTACTTTGCATAAATCATGTGGCTTCCAAAAAAATGCAGGCATGGTACATTAATTGCCAGACATTATTATAGCAACCAATAGAAGTATGCCAGGAAACATGCCAATATGAATTCTTGTGCCACTAGAATGGAGTAATTCAGAGACGAGTGTCTTTCATAATGTATGTATCGGGAGAACAATACCATGAGAGTTGCTGCACCACAGAGTAGAAGGATCAGAATTCCAGTGCAACTGCTTACCATCAACAGCATTGACCTTAGAACAAAGCAGCAACAACACTAACTCATAACCAGCCCTTCCGATAAGCGGGGGACCAGTCACAGAGTAGAATGATCCAATTCCAGTGCAACTGCTTACCATAAACAGCATTGACCTTAGAACAAAGCAGCAACAACACTAACTCATAACCATACCTTCCGATAAGCGGGGGACCAGTCACAGAGTAGAAGGATCCAATTCCAGTGCAACTGCTTACCATAAACAGCATTGACCTTAGAACAAAGCAGCAACAACACTAACTCATAACCATACCTTCCGATAAGCAGGGGACCAGTCACATTCAATATGTAACATGCAAATACTCCCAACCAAAAGAAAATGGGGATTGCAAATATTCCAAAAAAAATAGAAAACTAGGGGCAAATAGAAGCCTACCCTTTCCCCACCCACAAAGTCCCACTGATGTTTTGGATCAGTGGCACCAGTGGAGAAATAGCACGAGAAAGACCTCTAGCAAAATTACTGCCTGATCTGAAGCAGAACTTTAAGGTAAAATGTCGTGTACCTCTGGATTATTTTGTGGATCCTTTTTTGTGGTCCACCCTTCTCCCCCCTTCTCTTGGTCTTTGCCTCAAGTCCCTCCACATTACCCTTTACCTCTCCCTCATTTACCATTTTTTACTGTGGTGAAAAGGCTGTATGGAAATGGGGGGGGGGACACTTTTGCACTCGCCTAAAAAGTACTCCCGTTGGCAAAATCATTTTACTGCAAACTTAAATATAAGGAGTTAAGCACTCCCACTTCAATATCTTAACTTGATTAATACTTGTAACCGGGCTATAGGAAGTGAGAGGATGGGGCACCGAAGCAGGCATACAATTGTTTTGTCCACCCTTCTTCACCCCGTACCCTAAACAAAATTCGGAGTTAAGAGCCTCCCTGATCTCCCACTTGGTGCACCTTAAAGTACATTGGCAGGACTTCTAATGGCAGCACTGCTTAGAGATGTAATGAATTCTGTTCCTTCACCTGTAATAAGGGGTCCCTCTTCGCACACCACTGTTAACTGTTAAACAAGATGGAGGGAATATTTGAGGCTCGAAAGACAGGGTAGCGTTATCACTGCTAAAATAGGTGGGATGGAGTGTGAAATGTGCCTACCCAAAATCGTTAGATGGCTGATTAAATAGGTTTGTACTGTCTACCTCACATAGTGGGAGTAATTTAAACAGAGCTAGACCATGTGCTGCTAATGCTCTTTTGAGCATACCCAGTGAGAAGCTGGACATGTGCACAACTTAAAAGGAACATAGCTCGTGGGTCAGATCGATGGTGCCTGGGAGCTGGAAGCTATTTAGCTCCTGCTTGTTGCCTTGAAGAGCTTGGTTAGCTTGGAACCAACAGCTACCAGGAGCTACTTTTGGCTCTCCAGGCCAACTGATGCTGAACAAGCACACCTATAGGAATTCAACTCTCTGCATTTGATATAATTAAGCATTAGGACACATCTATATGACATTCAAAGCATCAGCGGTGATGAAAAAATAAGCAAAAGGTTGCTTTTGTATCTTTATATTAAAATAAGATGTGTGGAATGCAATGTACTAGCTCCTGGTTACCCAATAATAGCTACTGCTCACTAGTTAAGGCTGGATACACAGGAGCTGTTTTTAAGCCCCTGCTTTTCCCTTCTTAATTTCGATACTTGCACTAACATGGAGGAGCAAGTCCCTGCGAGTCTTGAAAGAATACATAACCCTGAAGTGTATTTAACATTTTTCTGGATAGAGAAGCGCATACTTTAGGTTATGAATTTGCACACTCACTTAATTTCTCGATTGGAATTTCTATCGCCAGTGTAAGCAATGTGCCTGCGAGCTGATCGACACGCTAATGTCTCCGCGATTGTGGCCGCCTGCCGCCTGTTTCACTTCTTGTCTACGGATTACGGCGGATGCAGTATCTTTGGCGCCTCGCGGACTCGGAGGACGTCTTTCACTATGACTCCTCACTTGCCTGACCCGTATCTGGAAAGAACAAGGTATTTCCGGGGATTGTGGCTCCACCCCTCTCCTTTGTGACGCCCTTCCTCCTCCTACAAAGCTCTCCCAGCCTAGCGCACCTGCGCTGTGCACCGCGAAGCACCGCAAAGTACTGTTTGCTCGCCCCCCCCTTGAAGAACGTTGTGGCCGCCTGCCGCCTGTTTCAATTCTTGTCTATGGATTACGGCGGCTGCAGTATCTTTGGCGCCTCGTGGACTAGGAGGACGTCTTTTGCTGCGACTCCTCACTTGCCTGACCCGTATCTGGAAAGAACAAGGTGACTGTGTGCTACCCCTCTTGTGTCACTAGAGGTTTTTGTTACTGTGTGCTCTCCTAACCTGTGCAGAATATAAAATTAGTATATTCTTAACCTTTTCTTAATTTCTATTTAAAGGTATTTCCGGGGATTGTGGCTCCACCCCTCTCCTTTGTGATGCCCTTCCTCCTCCTACAAAGCTCTCCCAGTCTAGCGCACCCGCGCTGCGCACCGCAAAGTACTGTTTGCTTTGCGCGGCGCAGGGCTGGGCATTAAGCTATCAGCTTGAAGCATGGTATAAGTTGTCTTCTTTATGGGGCTTGATTGCTGCTTTGTGTTTAGGTGACCCGTCTGCATTGGTTTGGAAATTATAGGCTACTATACCACCTGACCCTCTCTCAGGTCTTCGCATCATTTTTTCCCGAGGCACGATTCTTGATTGCATATTCTTCTGATCTTGGTTGTCACTCAACCTATATAAATAAGATCCTAGCCTTATGGAAACTACATTAAGGAACTGAAAGCGTTTGCGTGACTCCTCCAAAATCTTATCTTCCAAAAAAATGTCTAGACCAAAAATGGAATCCACGCACTCGCTAGTTCTAGGCCAGAAATCCCTCCTCTCTGTTTCTACACAGATTGACTCTCCTATAAGTCCAGAGGAGAAACCCCCTCCCACTCCTCCTTCTGTATATCCATTCGACACAAAGCTGTCAGAAGGAACGATGCCAGCACAGTTAAACGCACCCTTTACCTTAAAGGCTGCCAATGATTCTGCCTTTACCTTAAATGACAACATTAAAGGGGCAGCTAATTTCTCCTCCTCCTTTGGGACCGATAACATCGATAATCCTTTCATCCCGCCCTCAGATACCTCTATGCTTGCACCAGGCGTAATTGCGGCCTTAGAAAGGCGTATAAGCCTTTCATTAGGTCCTTCAACCCCTGCTGCCTCGTCATGTGGAGTTCGTGAACATTTTCACCACACTCCACTGCCCTCCTCATCTCTGTTCACGAAACCCCTAAATTGTCCCAAATCTACTAATTCCTTTTTTGCCCCAAGCAAAGCTGGGAGCTCTCCTACAATGGAATTCTTCCCTCAAAAGAAATTACAAATGGAAGATCCATTTTTCCAGGAATTCCCGTCTAAACAAATGTCTCAGGAGGCCACATCTGCTCCGATTTCTCCCCATTCTCAGGTGTCTTCGATACCGCTTGAGGAGCACGCCTCGCATGTATTAGAACATGAACTACACTCCTTTCCAGTGTTTTCACGTATCTTAAAACCTCCTGGACAAAGGGCATGAACTTGCACATCTCCTCTTGATGAACATGAAGGAATTAATATCAATTAATTCCTCAAAACTCTCCAAAATAAAAGGGTTCATATTAGCCCAAGAGGCATGTCACACCTTTCATATAACATGTCCTGAACACACTGCTGAGATTGTAAGAAGGAGCCTGCCTTCGATGCTGCCTTTGCATGCCTTGACTTCACAAAGCACTCAAACTGGTGAATCCACTTTACTGTTAAATGGAACTCCTACCTCCTTTGCGAACGCAGTGGCAAAACCTCTTGCTCTCGAGGCTATAGCTGCTTCGCCTCCTGCCATAGACCTGGTTGAAGTAGCAAAATCACAACATCAGAGAATTCTCCAGGTAGAACAAATCCTGTTCAAATCTAAATTAATTCCTTCCGAATTTTTTCAGAATGACATGGAGACACCTACTACGTATATTGAGCATATTGATGAGGTCGAAGCCAGTGAGAAGTCAGATTCTATAGATAAGTCCAAAAAGGTCTACCATCCATCTCGTAGAATGAAGAAAGCATATCAGAGTGCAATAAAAAGAAGAAATAAAGCAAAATTGAATAAAAATAGCCTGTCTAATACACTCGATGCAGGCTCCTCCTTACAGAATTCCGCTAATAATCTATGTGTTGAAGATGTTGCACTGAACGCTTCCTCTGCAGGGAACGAAGATCTACAACCACAAAGTGAAAAAGGGGGCGAAGAAAGGTGCAATTACTTCTGACCTGAAACCAATTGCAGAGTCTGTAATGGAAGAGAAAAGTGCACTTATAACACCTTCTCGATGTGATGGCTCCGACTTCTCTGTTCCTATGATACAAGCAAACATGAACACTTTATTCCCCTCTATAGAAAATAAAAAAACATCTTGCTCTGGAGATAAAATTACTCCAGACAGAGGTTCCATAGAATTGTTATCCTCTGCTCATGTGGTGGCACATGCGATGATCCATCATTCCTCTTCTAGTCAGCTCATCGTGGAACCAGATTTACTCCATTCACAGAACAGCTTACCTCAGTCACTTGCGTCTTGTATAAACTCACCCTCTAAGTCTCTCTCTACATTGCAACCAGAAGAGCAGATTGTTCAAGTTATGAAGCCTGTGCCACCCCTTCCTTCTTTTAACGTACAAGCAACATTATCCCCAGAGGAGTTGAATGGTCATCCTGTGAAGAATGAACCCCTACTTCCGTCGTCTCTCCCCTTGGTTGTAAATAATAGGATTCTCGAATCCTTTCATGATATTCCGGTTGAAACGCAAACTATAATTGGGTGGTCTAGTAATCCCCAAATGAATGGAATGGCACCCATTAATCACCTATTCCTGATGAATGCACTATACAAAATTCCTTCTCTCCGCAATTTGACTTCACAAGATGTTGAATGGTTAAAGTTACCCTTTATCAATAACAATCGAAGGCTATGCAAAGTCCTCTCACCAATCATATCAAAATTAATATGGGAGCACAAATCAGATTTGGTTTTCCTCGGACTTGAGTTGCAGGCCTTCTCCTCCTTTGAAAAGGCGATGGCTTTTTGGGAATTTAAACCCCCAGTGTTGTCTAAAGACATAAATGGAAGTACTTTGGCTACGTCTAATCAATCAGAGAATTCCAAAATCCTAACACAATTAGCTTCTCTCACAACTGCATTGAATGGCCTCTTACGGATCTTACCCAATTTAAAAACACCTCCTCAGAACACTATTGCACACCTCTCTCCACCTACGAATTTATAATGTAAAAAACAAATTATTCAATCATGGAACTGTTGTGGATTTAAAAATCTGTCAACATGGTTTGCTAATAGTGATACTGAAAATCTACCTTCCATTCTGTTCTTGCAAGAAACCATGTGTTGCAATGAGTTCCAACTTGATGGCTTCACAGCCGTTCATAACTTGGCCCTTCAACCGACCTTGGGTCGTCCAGTTGGAGGCATTGCAATTCTATTTAACAATCGCCTTTGTTTCTCTATAAATTATAGCCTTTCTACACAATTGTTTCTGTTAATTGACTTGAATATTAATATTTCAGGTCTCAAAAATGTTGTGCTTATATCAGTTTATTGCAATCCATCTGCCTTACATATTGAAGAAGCAATTAACATTTTAATGATACCTTAAGTGACATAATAAGCAAACAAACTGCAGCAGAGATAATGATATGCTGTGATTTTAACGCTTTTCTTTATGCGACTGCTAACTCACCTTTTTCTAATGAATCCACCAGGCACTTCAAGTACGCCTGTGCAAATGGTGTAAGATGGGCTAATTTTCTTCTTCGCTGGGATCTCTATGTGATCAAACCAAAACTTCCTAATTGCTTTTTCACATGGAAAAGGGGAAATCTAAGTTCCAGCATTGATTTTCATAGTGGCCTCCAAATACCTATCAGGCATATTATCACCTATCACTTCCTTCTTTCCGCCGTATGGAGATCCTTCCATTCTTTCTAGCACTATGATGGTGGTAACAGATTCTTTTTCTTTTGACAGACCGCTACTTTCCATCCATTGGAACATCTCAACGTGTCATCGACTAACATTTTTAGTTAATCACGACCTATGGCCTGACTCAAATATTGTTGAGAAAGCATCTCAGATGATTCTCTACTCGAATCTTCAAATGATCTAATCACACCTTCTTGCTATAGCTGACTCCACACAAGTCACTCAGAAAAACAAATACTTCTCGTATTTTATCAAATACTCTTGCTCAACTAAAAATAAAAACAAATCTCGAGCAAAGAAACTTTGAAAAAAAGGTTCTCTGCCATGGATAATTGAGCATATTACGCTGCAAAAAATACTCTGCAAAGAACCAACAAAAATAGAGTAAAAGCTGCATGTTTATCCTTTCATCTCATAGGAAATCAGAATATGGTACGACTTTGCAATCATAACATTCACGACATCTGGAAGATCTTACGATCAGATAATAAAACTTCACAGACCCAGTTGGAATCTGCGATAGATGGTATGTCCCGGTTTGCTTTTTTTTAACAGAAATATTTACTTCCTTCGAGATTTAAACATTATGACATTACAAACTTAATTGCACACATACCTGCTAAAAGCCCATGGTCTCTTGAAGACATTTTGTTTTCAATCTCAAAACTAAAAATCTCTAAATGCGCAGGCCCCAATGGCCTTCCACCATGCGTCATCAAAGATGATCCCTTGTTTTGGGTCGCTGTGTTCTTAAAGATTTTTCAATCAATCTTTAGAAACAAATGTCTTCCACAATCCTGGGTAACATCGATCATAATACCCCTTCACAAAAAGGGGTCATTGAATGATCCTCTAAATTTCAGGCCAATCGCTCTCATTGATGTTGCTGCTAATATCTTTGCGCTATTATTATTAAAAGAGGTTGAAACTCATATCGACGAAAATTGCATACTTAAAGCTCAGACTGGTTTTAGGAAAAATATGGGGAATCAACTCAATGCAACCATTCTCGCTCATCTAACAGCTGCTACACATTGCTCCACTCATGGGCCTATTTTCATAGCCTCTTTAGATCTGTCTTCCGCCTTCGACTGCATAATTCGTGGAAGACTATGGCAAAAATTGCTAGAATATAAATTCCCTCGTTCTCTAGTTGCTCTTATTGCACTACTTCATTACAATACTTCTTTTAGAGTACGCATCCCTAATGCAGGCCATCTGACGCAGCCAATTCCTACAGCAATTGTTGTTAAACAGGGTTGTAACCCTGCTGCGGTACTTTTTAATTTATATCTATCCGACATTGAGGGAATTTGGGATTCTACCAAATCCTTTCCAGTACACCTTGGCAAGTTACACCTGTCATGGTTGGCTTATGCTGATGATGTTCTTTTATTTGACAGTACGCACTCTGGTCTCTAGAGTAAATTAGAATCCTTTCACTACTTCTGCAAAGCAAATAATCTTTCTGTTAATTCACTAAAATCCAGTATTCTAATTTTATCCTCGAAGAAAAAACTATGCAAATTTTGTTGGCATGTTGAATCACAAAATCTTCAGCTTGTCAAACAGACAACATATTTAGGTTATAATTTGGCAAACAACTCTTCATCTTCTTTCTGGCAAAAAGCCTTAGCTGAGAAAGCACTCCCTTTACAAGGTCAAATGAAAATAATCTATCATAAATACTGTAAATTCTCATTGATGCCATTGTTTGAGTTTTATTCAAAGAAGGTTAATAATAATTAGGCTTTTATATAGCGCTACAAACCCTCAGGTATCCGAGCGCTGCTTATTATTACCCACGGTGTGTGGTGCTCATTTATCGACCTCGGAAGGATGAAAGGCTGAGTTTGGCCCCGCCGGGATTCGAACCTGCGTTAACAGGCTCTGCACGGGTGCCAAAGCGAGCGCTCTACTCGCTGTGCCACTTGACCGACTTGAAGCAATTATTCTATACGGACTCGACCTTTGCCTCCCAGATCTTACTATCTTTCTCAATAAACTGCAAGCAAAGCTTTGGAAATCCACATTGGGCTTACCTAATTACTTACCCAATGTAATACTCTGTCATGAATTGGGTCTAAACTCACTTGCTTCGCGCCATAATTGGCGCATTCTCAACACATACATAAAGATGCGTTTTCCTCAAGTAAACTCTCTTTATGAGGATTTTTCACATATGTTGATTGAATCCCATCCAGTGTCTATAGCAAACCTAAAAAAGCACATACTTACAATTCTATCTGGTATGAACATTCCTCCAGAAGAATTGCAAGTTAAACTAAGATTGGCACATAAACGTTTGTTTCTGAATGATTGGGCTGTAACATCTGATCAAATCACTTTATATTCTTCTTTTACAGTTTATGCGTTGTTTAGACATAAGCAAACACCCCATCTGCAATATCTAATTCTTTGTCCCTGTGCTGAAATCTGTACCTTATACATGCGCTTCCGTTTAGATTTATTCCACACGAAAGCGAGAATCAAGTATCAGTCAAACTACACCAATACATCTCAAAGCATTACATGCAGAATTTATTTGGATTTGGAATGCATAGAAACGTTAAAGCATCTCTTTCTTGTATGTCCCTTCTTTGAAGAAGATAGACCAAAAACTATCAACTCTTTTTGTTTTACGCACACTGAATGGGATAGATGCATGTGGGGCACCAGCAACTCCCTAATACTTGCGACTGTACCTTTGTTGAAAATTATTAACTCTGCTATTTCGTTGTAATAATTCTTTCAGGTCTCACTACAAAAAATCTTTTTTATGTCTTTTTTCCTGAATGTTTTGATTTTGTAAATATCTTGTAAGCTATTTATTCTTTGTATGTAATTTTCGTTCTTTTTGTATTTTTGAGAATTGTATATAATTGAGTTTTAAATTTCTTGTAAAATGATAACGTTTGAAGATGATTTTTGTTACAATTTTGTAAAGATGCGTACGCATCAAAAACAAAATTAATAAAATGTTTCTAAAAAATAATAATTTCTATCCCTGTGTACTGCCTGGGTGTAGTCCAGATAAATCAAGAATGTCATACTGTTCCATTTTGGTTCTGCCAGATTTTACCCTCTTCCTTGTCTCTGCAATTGGATTCTTGCTGGCACAACCCTCAGGGAGTTGCTTAGCTGAGGTTTCTTCATTAGTGTTCTGTGTGCCCTCACAACAGTGAAAATGGGCAAGAGTGGGACTGATCCGAAAGCTGTCAGTTTCTCAAGTAGGGAGGCAGGATAAGGACCGTCTCCTCGCTCTGGCAGGGCCACCACCCTTATGTTGCACCTCTGAGAGCGACCCTCGGCATCCTCTGCTCTTCTCTAAAGTGTTCCCATGTTGCTGAGAATGTCCAACATTGTAGTCACTTTGTCCTATCTTCTCACTTTGCTTTCAATGCAGGAGACTCATTCCGAAACTTTCTGTAAATCATGGTGAACCACATAGAGAACAGCAATCACCTATTTTGTGTGCTAAAGATTCTCTGTACTGCTTGTAACATACCTTGCGCCAAACCTGCATGTTAATTAGTAGTCTCCACACTTCTGCCTTTTTCATGTATTTCGATTGAGTTTGCTCTGTCTATTCAATTTGCTTTCCCCCAGTCATGTTTGAATCATTCTGGAAGTCTGATAAATAGCAATTTGGAGGTCAGTGCAATAATGAACTTACCAAACAAAATTGTCGGTAGGTTTCCGGCACTGCCTAGGAAATGGTAATCAATGGAACCGGCTTCCAGATGACCGAGTAGAAATGAAATTTCAGGGGACATAGATGATTCCACTCCCTGGGTTATGTAAAAGGGTTGGTACACTACTGTATTGGGGGGAAAAGACCATCAGACCTGACATATGTGAGGAATCCTACAGACTCATCACTAATTCCCTGCCGAAAGTCTCCTCCCAGGTGGCAAGGGAAAGGCAGATGCTTTCTGAGCCTGACCTTGGGGGGGGGTGGTCTGCGAGAGGATCGCCTGGGAGGAGAAAAGTCCCAGGGCAGTGAGAGGAATCCGTGGAATGAGACGTTGTATTTGTCTTCCTTTAGAGAGGATGGCTCTTCCATGCCACAGTATGTAATGGCTTCTGGTAATAATCATCTGGCTGTTCCACAAACGATACATATAAATAAGGGTGAAATTAATCATACACTCCTAGGCTTTGGCAGAAATCAAAACCCTTCTAAAATTCGAGAGAGTGGTAAAACTGAAAAACTCCCTAATACCCACAAGTGCAGTGAAAGGAAATTTAGAAATAATGCCAGCGTAAAAGAATTGCCTTTCCCTTCACAAACCAGACCAATGACTAATTCTTGTAATGTTCCTTCAACGGATGCTATAAGGAACACATTGAGGTTTGAAAGTAGAACAGAAATAAGAACACCTGATTATTCTATTAGGGACTTCAACTCCCAGAATTCTCTAAGTACTGAGACGAGGAGCTGAAGATGTGCAGTGTTGTAGGAGTGGCCAGTTCATTAATGTAGATGGCCCACACCAGAGGGAAGCAGAGAGGCTTAAAAAGCCCCCTCGGGTGAAGGACATAGAACTCTTAATAAAGTCACCCACACAGTTGGTTGGGTTTTCCACAAACTCCCACTTTCAGGATTACAGTAATTTGGCTTGGACACATTTTAGTTTTGCTGCTTTTCATCACACTCTGTATTTTGGTCCTCTCCGATGTAATACCTTCAGTCTTCCCCTTACTCCAGGCTGCAGAGATGTAAATCCTCTAGTCTTAGTTCGTGTTAGGGGAGTGCAACTCCTCCAGCCTTCATTTCTTTCCAGGCTAGAGGAGTGTAATGCCCCCATCCTTCACCTTAGTCCAGGCTAGATGTGGGAATATCTACAGCCTTCACCTTATTCCAAGCTAGAGAAGTGTAATCCCTCCATCCTTCACCTTATTCCAGGCTAGAGGAGTGTAGTACCACCATCCTTCACCTTATTCCAGGCTAGAAGAGTGTAATGCCTCCAGCCTTCAGTTTATTTCAGGCAGGCTAGGGGAGTGTAATGCCCCCATCCTTCACCTTATTCCAGGCTAGAGGTGTGTGAAGATTTTGCTACATGTTGTACAAAGGGCTGATGTGTGATTGCTCTCACTGATATTTAGGAGGACAGGAAGGTAGTCTTCCTTTTTTTAAACATAAGTGGCAAATATTTTAGTTCGTTTTGCCAGATTATTAATGCTTCATAGACCAGATAACTGCATAGAGGACAACTGAAGAAAGTTGAACATGGCGGAGCTTGTGTATTTTGTCATTTGAAAGAAGAAAATGAAACAGTAAAAAAGGAAGGAAAACATGTAGAAAAGTAGGCAAGAGTGAAAAGAGATGAATTGAAAGAAAGAAAATAAGGAAACTGAATAGATGGAATGAAAGTGGGAGGAACATGTAAGATGTAGATGGATGCATTGAAAGAAAGAAATAGGAGAGACGTGGGAAATAAAGAATAGGAACAAAGCAGTTAACATATACGAAGGAAGAGCAGAAAACAAAGAAAAGAGGGAACAAAATAATGACAAATAAACAAGTAAGGTTTGAAAATGTAAAGGAGCCAAAGACCGAAAGGTCGAGGGGGGTGGGAAGTGTGGGGTAAAATGGCAATGCAAAACACCAGTAGAGTTATTTTAGAACTGTACCATTGCATTTCACTGTTGAAAAATATTTCCTGCAGTCAAGTTGGTTTGTAAAAGCAGCTGCCGGCTCTCAGAGTTGTAGGAAGTGCCCCACATTGCCAATCAAGTCTGTCTGTACCAGAAACCTCGACCGAGGCAGTGAACAAGATGGCTGCCTCCAGCCACTATGGGGGGCCATTTGGGGCATAATTCAAGATTCATATATGTATATACTAAACACTGAAATGTAGGTATGAATTGTATACAATACATACGGAGATGTATATAACAAATTGAAAGGCTTACATTAGATATTGAAATATACACACTGTACATTACAATGCATTCATTCTATACTAAGGTATATACTGTATATTGAGATGCATGTATTATATATTGAAATGGAAACGCTGCATGCTGAGAGGTATATACTGTATAGTGAAATGCATATGTGATATATTGAAATATGTATGCAGATACACTGTGCACTGAAGTACATACATTATACACTGAGATTTATAAACAGTATTTTGAGATCAATACACTAGATTGAAATATATACACTGTATGCTGAGTTGAATACATTAGATACTAAGAGATATATACAGTATACTGAGATGTAAACATTGTATATTGAAACATACACTGTACACTGAGATGCATATACTGTATATTGAGCTACATATTGAAATGTATACACTGTATTGCGATGCATCCATTTTATATTGAAATGCCTAGAGTGCAGATTGAAATGCATATTGATTAACATGTGTATGCTATTCACGGAAATGTGTATAATACATGTTGAAACATACATGATATATTGAGAATCTTTATAGTGAGAAGCTTGCATATAGCATGGTGAAACGGTTTACATATTAACTCTTTTTCTTATACACACGCTACTGAGAATGTCACATGGTTTACAGTCCTGCCTGCTGGAGGGAGTCACTTGTTCATCTCTTTCATATATCATGTATTTGTTTCAACATGTAGCATATACATTTTTGTTAATAGAATATACCTTTTTAATAATATATATTTGTCATCGAGTATACAAGAAGTTTCAGTTCATTGTGTCTTTTTTAATATGTGTTGGATACAATATAACACGTATGTCTCTTAACATAGTATAAGCAATTTATCATATCATGTATGCATTTCAGCATGCTGTGTATATGAGTTATTTGAGTGTAGTAGCACATCTCACTATCTATACATAGGTTTCTAGCCATGTATGCATTTCAGTATAAAAATGGATTCATCTCAATATATTGTGTATACATCTCGTTATATATTGTACATAGCACAGCATCCAGTGTATACATTTCAATATCTAATATACAGTATATGCATCTCAATTTACTAAAAATATGTGTTCATGTTTCAATATACAATGTATGCATCTCATTATACTGTATATATCTTATATAATGTATGCGTCTCAATATACAGTGTATATATATATTTCAACATATAATATATTAATCTCAAAATAGTGTACAGTCCATATTCATACTTCTATATATCATATGAATTTCACTATGCAGTATATAGCTCAGTATACAATGAATGTATCTCAGCATGCAGTGTATCTATTTCAATATATAATGTATGTGCCTCAATATATAGTATATACCTTTCAGTATAGAATGTATGTATCTCAGTGTGCAGTCAGTATATTTTCAGTATCTAAGGTATGCATCTCAGTATAGGATGTATACATCTCAGTATGTAATGTATAGATTTCAGTGTTCATTCATTTATGAATATTGAACAGGGCTAAAAATTAACTTTGGCTAAGCAGGAACTAAAAGCAGCTCCTGGGTATCCAGCATTAACCAGTGACCAAGAGATGTCACTGGGGAATTAGGAGCTAGTACATTCCATTTCTCCAATTGAACTTCCATAGAAGATAAACAAATATAATTGTGTCCATTATTTATGACTCCTTATGCTTTAAATGTCCACATAAATGTTTCTTAATGTTTAGTTATACATTGTCCCAATTGCACAGTTAACGTCATATATATATATGTGTGTTTGTTTGGCATCAGTTAGCCCAGGGAGTCAAAAAATGGCTCCTGGTAACTGTTGATGTCAAGTTAACCAGGCTCTTCTGGGCTACGACCAGGAGCTTAATAGCTCCCAGCTCCCCTCAATTTTGAACCCTGTTGAATTATGTCCCAAACGGCCCCCCATAAGCAACAAATCTGATGGCTCATTTGTTTAGCCTATGTTTATAAGTGTGTGGTGTTGTCTTTGATGTCACTGGGGGTTAATTCAATTTTTTCGAGTCTTCAAAGAATAGTTTGATATAAGAGTATACATTTGTCTAATGTAGACATTTGAATCCTATCTTCTGTTCTTCTTAAATGTGCAGATCTAGACCCGAGCATCTACTGCCATTGCTTCAAGTTTGGTAGGTTTGTAGCCACAAAGAAATGAGCATTCATGTGTGCAGCACCCACGCATCCATTTTTATAAAGATTGCATGAACGGAATGGTCACTAACATGCTACGGAATGAGCTTGTTTGGCATGCATTTACAACAACATAATTAAATTCTTTATTAAAAATATGATTAGACCCAGTACATACTTTAACAGATAACATTGGCATTGCCATCTAATGTTTAAATGTAATACTTGATAAAGTACAGATAATATTTGTTAAAATTATTTGTTTATTTTTCTTGTTACGTAGTGCTGAATGTGAGGAGCCAGGAATGAGACGAGGACACAGAGGAGATCTACATTTATTAAATAAATGGGGGGTGGAAAATGCCTCATTCCCTAATCTAGGAGGAATTTCCCTACCTCAGCCAAAACTAATGGGTCTGTCCTTTGGACATCTTGACAAACAAAAGTACGTCCTGTGTCCGTAATCATATTCTGGCCCTCTAAAATAACTCCAAGGTGAAAAGGGTAATGTCTCTTGATTTCTCAAAGTGCTCAAATAATCCAGTTCAACACAAAAGTTCAAAACCAATGAAAAGGTTTCGAAATGGACAATGTTCACAGTTCCAGTGAATAGCTTCCTTTCCCAGACACCTTGTATCAAAGCAAACCAGTTAAAAAACAATAATCCAGTTTCCCAGAGGATTACTCTCTCCCCTTGATGTATTAACTTCTTTTGGGGAAATCACTCCTTTCCCCAAGTTTTCTCTTCACTTCAAATCCCAAGGTTACTTTTCTACCTAAGGACTCTTTTCTTTTGTACACGTTAAGACACAGTTTACAAACTCATGGGTATAGCCTTCCTGAAGAGCATGATCCTTCATTGAAAAACATTTATCTTCACCCGGTATACTTCCCTGCCAGGACTTTATTGTACACAACACGTTCTCTTTAAAGAAGGGGTTTAACAACCCACTCATAACTAGTTCGACAAATATTTTCACTTCCTTAACAACTTTATCTTTGATCTCTTGGTGCTTTTTTATGAAGTGACTCACTCAGACAACTGGGTAACCCACTTGCATTCTCTGGGATTACTGTTCTTTTCTGGCTTCCCCTCACTTCGGTTTCTTTCATTCTGTGTTATTCCTTCAAAGCGACATACAGTCGCTGGTAACCCACTTGTGTTCCCTGGGTTTGCCGGTTGCCTCCAGCGTTCCTTCGCTTCCTTTTGCTTTAGATTATTAGATCCATGTGTGCCCCGTTAAGCGATGCCCTTTCACGGAAAGGCATGAATACTTTTTCAAAAATTGATTAGCAGAATTTGCTTATTAAAACTTTCTTGATTAGCAAACACACCCATTTGATTAGCAATGTTGTACTAATATTTCTAATGTCACCGGATTTTGTTATACCCGATACATAAAATGAGCAACGATATAGCATTTTTGTGTACGACTAAAGTAACACTTTAGTGAGATGAATGTCTGTAAAATGTATCTGCAGGAATGGACACAAATATGTATATGTCATTTGACTGAAAACTGTTTTCAGTGCAAGGCTCTGTGCAGCTGGATGGGGTGCAGTCGATGTTGCACATCTGTGTCCTGTATATTGTATGCTTGACCCATCATTTGGTGTGCAAGTAGTAGTTTAGAAGTTTACCGAATTAAAAACTTCACAATGCTAAAAGAACGTCATAGTCTGAGACTAAGACGTAGTATGGTGTTGTGACAGACAGGCTAATTGTTAACCTTAGGCGGACAAGATGGCCCTTGCTTGTCATTGATAACAACTGTTTTCAATATTATGTTGAATGCCACGCAGCATTCCAGCGCTGCACACTCATGAAAATTGTATTTATCGCTATTGGCAAGCAGAGCTGCCATATGTGTTGCTGATCCTCTCTTGTTTTTAAGGGAACCAGGCTTTGCAAAAGTCATGCTTTCCTTAAAAAGAAACTATACATATGTCTGATTGGAAATAAAAATGTCCAGGACCTGCCGGTGGACCCAGAGGTGCGCAGGTGAGTGGGTGAGGGGGGTCGAGGTGTGGCACTTCAGTGGAGACTCGGCCTTGGGCACCGCCTCCGGTGAAGTCTGTACAGAGGCGCAGAAGGCCGGCATGAAATGTGGGCAGCTACTTGCAGAATCTGCTTGCGTTCACGGCCTCCAGATTAGCCAGCTCTCTGCCGGAGGTGGAGGTGCTAATATAAAATGTGATCCTAAGCATAGTGCAAAGTCAGCCCTGGAGGCTAACTACAGCGTATGGTATTACAGCAGATCTGTATATGTACAGACTGGATAGACATTTTGATCTCTGCTTTGCATAAACATCTACGCCTTCATCTGCATTCATTATCTAAGAGGAAAGAAAGTAAAATACCAAGCAGAGTGGATGCTCGTGTAGGCAGAAAACATGGAAAACTAGGTTAAATAGTATAGTTTGTGGCCATCCCACTTTTGAGGTAGCTATTGGAAAGCAACAGGGTGAAGTGATAGAATTCCAAGGAGATTTAAATACACTAACCTAAACTTTACTGAAAAACATGGAGACAATGCAGTGTTTTAAAGTAGTAATAATATAATTATGCATCATGTAGCAAATTCTTTTTTAGGAATGGAATTGCAGGTCTTTAAAATAAAAATAAAAAGTTAATACATACTGATCTTTGCCAAACAGGATAGTTAGCATAATAAAAGTATCATTCCGATTTTACTTTTGGTTTGCAATTATATGAACAAGGAAGAACTTTTCTCAGCTAGCACTCCCGCATAGGCCTTTGGCACTTAAGTGGAGGAGATGATTCCATGAACCCTTTTAAACTTGTAGTGAACTGAGAAAAGAGGGTGAGAGAGCCAGGAGAGGAATGCATGGTGAACTGTGCTTTCATTAAACCAGGAAATGTAAATAGCTAGCCATGCAACACTGCTTATTTTATGCCTTGCATGGTGCCTTCTTTCTCGGTTCCTGCTGCTCTTTCCTCGAGCGGTGAACCGTCTACACCTCAATTTCTTCTTCCTGGATTCAGGTTTGCTTTCACAGCACCTGCTGTGATGTGTTTCCCTCCAGCATGGTGTTCGGCTTCCTTACAGGTCGCGACGCAGACCGGCGTCTGCAGCTCTCTCCTCTCCTTCTCATAGTCAGCTGTAGCCAGGTCGTATTTAAACTACCCAACTTGATTATACCCTTTACAACAACTAGAACGCTGCGTTGGTCGCCCAGGTTCTAGTGATCTTCATTACTCCATTGTTCTTTCTCGTGTCGGTGGTTATGGGAGCGTTTCTTAAATTGGCGTTCCGGAAGTGGCTACTGAACTTCATTGGGAGTGATCCTCACTGCTCCCTGTCTCTTCCTCGTCCCAGATGTCAATATATTATCCCTAATGGGAGTTTGAAGAGTGGGCAAAGATGATTTACCAAGAGGGAAGAGTGTGGCAATATGCCATTAAGGTATGAGGAATAGAGGAAACATCCCGGGAAGGGAGGGGATGCGCTATCCTCCAACAATTTCCTGTCATCTCCCCAAGGTTTGAGCCCCCGCACCCCAGGTGGCCCTCCCTCATATAGCCACCTCCTGGGTTAGTATCCGGTAGCAGCTGCCATCCCCTGGCCACACAGGGGGAGGCTTCCTTGGGAAAGAAGTGAGGACATCGCTAGATTCGTCACATGAAGCACAAGCATTTTGAGTTACTAACTAAAAGCCAACAGTTATAAGATTCATCTGACTTCTAAGTTTTGTATGTTTGCATGTTTATACAAATAACATTTCTAAACTGAACTTTAAACCAGTATTTACATCCTAAATAAAATCATTCTACCTAACATTACATTACAACCCAATGTCAGTGTGCAAATAAAATATTGTAGGGATTGGCCAAGAAATCGGGAACTCTGGCTCCACAAATCTGCCCTCTTCTAGAGCTCTTAAGTAAGCTCATGTACAGACGGGGCATTGCTGGTATAATACTAGGGCATTCAGTCTGAAGTGTTTTGTCATTGGGGGCGGGGGTGAGTGCAAGCTTCCTGCAGCCCGTATGGCATTCAGCTATTGCTTGATTAGTATATAGCGTAGGCTGTAATTGTTTCATGTGCAAGACATCAATCTCACACTCAAGGATGGTTGCTGTGGTAGAACAGATGCTGCAATGGGGTTCCCCAAATTTATTCTGCCTCCCTGCCCATTCCAGCTTCCCATGCTCACTGCTGACTAAGTCCTGCTTATTCGTTATTAAAGAATCGGTGCCCTGTTGTACAGTATGTGTCACTGCACGGCAGGGTCGTTTCAACACTTACTAGTGACAGAGAAAAAGCTTTGAATTAGATAAAACCACTGGAAAAATGCTGATGGCAGCTTTCCATCCCATCGTTATTTTCAGCCCACTGTTCCTGGCAGCTGTTTACTGTATAAACCCTAACAACAGAAGGGCAATCAATACGCAAATCAGTCTTGGTGCCACCCCAGAAAGGTAATCCCTTCAGTACAGTCACAAGCGGCTCCAGGCGTGTTTCTGCCTCAATGGGCACCTTCCTTGAACTGTTGCGTGCGACCCTTGGCGCAGCAAGTCCTAACCCACGTTTAAGCATACCTGTGTCACTTAAGGCTTGGCCTGCTCATAGTCCTGTGATGTGGGTTGGTCAGCACTCAATGTGGTAGGGACAAGACTGATTGTATATGGCTGGTGCCTAGTCTCTTTCTGTATGGACACAGCTGGCTAGAAACAATGGCATGGAAGGCTGCCAAAAGCAGTGGCAGTAGTCCTAATTAAAAGCTTTCCATCCATTCTGTTTTGGTTTTGGTCTTCGCCGTTGCACATAGGCTGGCAAGTCAATGGTAGCCACCACTACTGCTTCCAGCAGCTCCCTAGAAATTGCTTCCCTGTGCCCTACAGTGGCATATGACAGTGTACAGCAATGCCGAATGAGTTGAGGAGATTGAGCAAAGCAAGATATGACTTCATGCAGTTTCTGGATCTTTTGCTGCATTCTTCAACCTATCTGTTGGAGTACCCATACTTCAGTGTTAGGATGCCACTTACCACCATGGTCGCAGCCACAGAGCCAATACCCCGGGCCTGTTGGGAGCAGTTCTGGCACTGTCTCCTGTGTGATAGGGCAAACAAATATACAGAATATTGGGGCCTCATCTATTCTGGATAACCAGAAACTTTACCTGTTCTGCCACATGGGCCATGCTTATTTTATATGCTGGCAGGTGAGGGTGGCCTTACCAAAGGTTCCTTTCCTCAAATACCTTAAGGGGTCACTAGTACTAGTGGCAATAGGGCCATATTTATATAGTGACACATGCAGTTAGTCACAATTTGCTCACCCACGAAGAAGGAATCCGCGCTTTAAGACGACTACGGTGGTGGCTTGTGCAGTATAAAAGATAAATAGCGCCTATAAAGGGCGCATTCCTGTGGGAGCTTTCTTGGTGCAGCAAGATAAGACCATGATCTGTTGAATGCAGTAGATGTCATCAAAGTTTCTACTGATAGCTTTTTATATTGGGTGAATCTGCCACAACCTACACACATCTTGACACTGTGTTGGCCACAATGTAGCTGCAATACTTCTCACACACAGCATTTTCGAGACATTGACTACTATTTCACCACTAGATGTCTCCTTACCAGTCATCTAGGGTGAGATCAACAGCGTATGTGTGGCCTGGCCACAGTTGTGTGATGTAATTGTTCGAGTGCCCATCACTCTGTGGCAACAGGGGCTGCAGTGTTGAATGACTACCTGGTGCACCCCCGATAGAGTGGGAACAGGAGTTGGAACTTGGTGTGAGCTTCATCAACTAGGTGACCCCTCAATCAACTGGGCCCCAGGATTCAATCTACACCACTGTTGTAAATTAAATCATTAATGTTGCACATGTGTATTTATGTTTATTATTTATTTATTGTGTCTTACAGTACACTTGTACTTTTAACACAAACAAAAAAAAACACTAAACACAATTCATCATATTTCACATCACCTCACTTAGAAATAACTAAAAAGAAGTAACATTATTATTAATCCGTCAAAGCTAGGCGACCTAAGCAACATCATAGAGAGCAAATATTTAAAAATCAACTGCACAGGCCTTTAGAAACTCTAAAATACGAATGGATAAACACGGTTCATTACAGTTTAAAATGCTTCTCCACAGATCCTCCTCTGTAGTGATACAATTAATTGATAAAATTGCCTATTATTTTAGTATTGATAGTTTTGACTTAGGTTTTCATTTAGATTTAAATACTCTGATTTTAGTTTACTGGCAGTAAGCCTGCAAACGTGTGGCATGTTTAATGTTATGTTGAGAATCAGTGGGGCACATTCATACAGTATATACTACATACAAAACAGACACATAATTGTAAAGTGCACTTCTCAATGAACCCCAAATACACTACCTTGTTCAAAAGCAGTGTTTGGCTCAAGTTGGCTTCCTCTCCCTATAACCTCCCTCCCCCTATAACCTCCCTCCCCCAGCTGTTAACACCTGGCAGCAGCTGAGTCACATGTGAAAACTGCAAGTTGAGAACACAGCCCATATTAAGTCCTCTGCGGAATGGGTTAACATCTTTACAAAAACAGCCACCAGACACAACATGTAAAGGCACTGTGAGGAAGGTAGGGTATAAAGAAAGGCAGCCAAATCTGTAGTGCCCATTTCAATCAAGATGTAACAATGAAGAGACATTATTGTTAGTATTATCTTACCTAAAAATGATATTGGTTGTCAAAGTCAAGACCTGAGCTATTTTATACCTCGAGGGATTATTTCAAACCTTCATGGGTGTCTGATACATGGACAGACTGTTTCCAGCTAGTAAGTCAATGCACAGAACCCAGTGGGCAACCAAGCTGTGAGTAATTTCTGCTCCAGGTTTACATAAGCTAAAACACTGTAAGCAACAACCCCATTTTATACTGTTGATTGGTACCCTAAATATTAGTAATCAGTTTATTTTTTGTTGTTCACTGTGTTTTAATTGCTGTAAGATATCAAAATAAAATACTAGTTCTAAAAGGTATTGGCAGAGGGGGAGGTGAGAGTCGAATCAGATCATCTACCCTATTGCCACCAGTGGGTAACTCTCTCGCCTCTTCACAACCAATGCCGTGATGATGTGGCCAGGATTAGCATCAAGAAACGTGGACAACACACTGTGCACACCTTGATTTGGACGATCTTATTACATATAGGTTGTATATTTTTATATATATCTAGAGATATTAAACAAAGTAAAGGTGCGGGGGAGAGGTGCTCAGCCTTGGTACCTAGGCTGGAGATAGAGGACAAAAGAGAGTGTTTTCCTATTAGGAAAGCTTCGTCCCCTGCACACTATCTAAAAGGCCAAAGCCTAATGGTGATTAGAGAATCGTTAAAGATGGAAAGTCTTTTAAAGGCATTTCAGATATATATTCAAAATTTCACTAAATAATTAAATTTTGACAACTTGAAGGATAAATTCATAAGCAAGACGATATATTATTCATACAAGATGGTAGGCCCAACGCGTTTCGAGTAGCAAACAACTCTTCATCAGGGGCATTTTTTCTTTAAGAATAACATTTCTATAAAGAAAAGAAACATTTTAAATTTAAACAATATAATATTTTTAGTCAGTAAGCAATTTCGAAAGCAACAATTTCAAAACAACCTCAATTCAAGGACATCTCTGAGATACATGTCAACACACAGATCCTGGACTTAAAGTGTACAGTGCATAATTCAAATGGACTTAATTGTTTTAGAGTGTCTAACAGCCTTTAGAGTGAAACCGTTCTCACAAATTGACAAAACTTAAAACTCTTAATTTGAATCAAAACAGATACATTTTTCATCAAAACAGATACATTTTTTCGTACAACCAGGTTATCACTGGTGCTAAATGCCTGTATATGCTATTCACAGAGAGAATAATTCAATGTTCTAAGTGTTTTTGAACAGAAATGGATAAACTGAAGTTGTCACATAAAGAACAATTATAGCTAGTTGTTCTTACCTATTTAAAATAGGCCAAAAAAGATGGAGTGTCTTGTATGGCCATAGATGAAAGTGTTCCTGAGATGATTTCGCAAAGTTTGTTCTTGACCTGTCGTGAGATCTGGTCAAAGAAGCAATATTCAGATAAGGAGAAAGACGCTGTCTTAATGACAAAAATATAGGTATCTGGTTGTCATGTTTATGCATAAGGGAAAACACACTTACAAGTCTTTGGTTGAACAACTGGTCCAATGGCAGAGCTGACCAGTCAATGGTCACTGGGTATCTTTATCTGGTAAATGGTTAATCGATGAAAACTAATCCAAATCAACTGTTTCCAAGAAGAGTAACCTAAAAAACCAAGGTGGTAGAGGTAAGTAAAGACGAAACGGGGTATTTTTTAGAAAAGCTGTCACGGACCAAGTAAAGGCTATGTGGCCAGGATGGAAATGGTTAGTCTCTTATTATGATTCTACATAAAAGTGTTTGATAGAAGAAAAGCTTTATTCCCCAAAGTACCTGGCATAGAATAGGTTAAGGCTATGTGGCCAGATTGGAAATAGTAAGTATCTTATTTCGATTCTACATAACTAAGTGATACCAATAAAGTGATAAAGTTTGACTGGTCAGCTCTACCATTGGACCAGTTGTTCAACCAAAGATACCTATATTCTTGTCATTAAGACGGCGTCTTTCTCCTTATCTGAATATTGCTTCTTTGACCAGATCTCACGACAGGTCAAGAACAAACTTTGCAAAATCATCTCAGGTACACTTTCATCTATGGCCATACAAGACACTCCAACTTTTTTGGCCTATTTTAAATAGGTAAGAACAACTAGCTATAATTGTTCCTTATGTGACAACTTCAGTTTATCCATTTTTGTTCAAAAACACTTAGAGCATTGAATTATTCTCTCCGTGAATAGCATATACAGGCATTTAGCACCAGTAATAACCTGGTTGTACGAAAAAATGTATGTTTTGATGAAAAATGTATCTGTTTTGATTCAAATTAAGAGTTTTAAGTTTTGTCAATTTGTGAGAACGGTTTCACTCTAAAGGCTGTAAGACACTCTAAAACAATTAAGTCCATTTGAATTATGCACTGTACACTTTAAGTCCAGGATCTGTGTGTTGACATGTATCTCAGAGATGTCCTTGAATTGAGGTTGTTTTGAAATTGTTGATTTCGAAATTGCTTATTGACTAAAATATTATATTGTTTAAATTTAAAATGTTTCTTTTCTTTATAGAAATGTTATTCTTAAAGAAAAAATGCCCCTGATGAAGAGTTGTTTGCTACTCGAAACGCGTTGGGCCTACCATCTTGTATGAATAATAAATCGTCTTGCTTATGAATTTATCCTTCAAGTTGTCAAAATTTAATTATTTAGTGAAATTTTGAATATATATCTGAAATGCCTTTAAAAGACTTTCCATCTTTAACGATTCTCCAATCATCATTAGGCTTTGGCCTTTTAGATAGTGTGCAGGGGACGAAGCTTTCCTAACAGGATTAGCATCAACCCACCCACATACATCACAATTGACTGTTCTACAAAGTGACAATCATATTGCACCGTGCGCAAAGCCCATTGCCTCTTCAACTTTGTCTGTTTCTAATTATACTGTTAGAAAACCAACAACAACAAAAAACTATGGGCAGCGCAGTTTCCACGGCATGTGGGTCAAAAATCAGAGCTCATTCGCTGTTCTGGTATGATATTACTTAGAGCATGGCTGAGGAGTTTGTACATACTTTTCCACTCCTCATCCAGCCCCACCGGTGCCCAGGTACACCTCTGCACACTTTACTTCTCTCTGCCTGCTCTTCGCACTTGGCCTACTTTAACCTAACCCTCTTTAGTAATTTCCTGCTAAAAGACCTCCGAGTTAGTAACTGGTTCTGGGCCAGGCACCATACACTTTGGCCCTCTCCTCTTCTACCGGCACCTCACTTTGGTGTCAGCTGAAAGCTAGGATCGTTGACATTGCTCCGGTGCTGCCCCCAAATACATCCACTTTGCCAAAGGCTTCCAATGAACTCGCTAGTGGAGGTGTGAGGACTGCTCTCCGCTAGCATCTGTGGTTGCAGATGGTGTGGGGTTACATTTGGTGGGTAGGTGGTGGCAGCAAAGACTACAGCTACTTTTATCAGTGTGGGTGCCTCTACTATATTCCCATGTGTGCACAACAGTAAACGTTGATCAGTTATAATAAAGTACAGGCCATAGTTTTTTTTCTGTTCGGTTGCCCCTATAATACTTTATTTCTAAGTACGCACACTACTACATTAAAAGTTGACAATCACTGGGTCAGGTATGTTAGACATAATTTGTTTGTTTCATTGAAAGATGAGCACAGCTGTTCAAAGTGGCAGATTTATCCCGGCGGCATTGCAGAATAGACCAGTTGTCAGTGGTATCAAGCCACAGCATTTGCAGACTAGTAAAGCATACCTGAAATCATCAAAACACAATCTAAGATTAGGGCCTTTTTTGCCACTTTTTATGTGATCCTGCATAAAGAACAAATTGTTAAACTCGAATCTTTGGCTGTCCAGATGTTTTGTCCTACAATGTCCCACCTCTTGCCAGCATTGTCAATTGTGCTGGTTGTGAGGCAGTGAGAGTCGAACTCAGCTCTTGTCATCACCAGAGGTGAACGTTCTCACAACCAGCACTGTGGAGGTGAAGCCAGGAGATGCGTAGATGATAATTTACACATCCTCCTATCACAATGCACTAGGCTCAGGAAAAACCTGCAGATGAGCAGCATGGTTTCTGTCTAGCACCACACCATGGAGCCAGTAGAGAGGTGCGAGTAGTTTCTCTTTAGGCATATTGATGATTGGAAAAAGTGATGAAATATTTTTCAGAGTAAGTGAATATTTTGTCATGCATTCAGCACCCATGAAACCAACATTTTATTTTATAAGCTTTAACAACTTGCACATTATAAAAACTTGATGCATAACAAGTATAAGATTAATTACTATTGTCCCATCACCTGTATAAACCAGAAAATACCCTGCCAATATCACAGCGTCCAACAAACAAGTGTAAACCAGTTTTTGCTGTTTTTCCTTCCAATAGATTTGTTGCATTTCTTCGATATCAGAAGTACTATGACTATCCAATAGAAACCTATCTGGAGTACCCAATCCTCGTTGCACAAGGTATATGGTATTTATGGACGTTTTTCCTGTTATTGGCTGTTACTGTCTCACGTAAGCTTTGTTAAATGTATTGTGTAATTACTTAATCATTGTTCGTTCTTCTTTCTTCAGATGTGGTACTCTTGCTCCTGATTTTCTACTACAACACAAGCGTGAAAGAAGCTCTGCCTTACCTTGCTGTGTATCCTTTATTTCTGACTGACATGAATTGGTAGTCTGCTTTTAATGGGATGAAATGCAGTGAAACCCAAGCCATAGAGAGGTCTGTGGAGCAAACAGTAAAAATGCTCAGATATTTCTTTCTCTTTGCTGAGGGATATGTATGTACAACACAGGCGCTCGTGGACACTGTATCCTTGTACCTGTGTTTCTGGCAAGGTGCCCTGCCTCCATTAACTAATCCACAGGCCTTACCTAAACATCATCGCTTGAACTTTCACAGTGTGTGAAGTCTCTTCTCTCCATTCTCCTGCCATCTTCCATTTCTACCTCTAACTGCAATCTCTGGGTCGTGCTCATCCCTGCGTCTCTGCTCACAGCCCTCCACACCATATTCCAGAGTCCCTAAACAAGCTGACCTCCTCTTATGGCACTGAATACCTGAAGGACACCATCACTTTGCACGTCAACCCATCCTGTTTCTCTGCATGCCGTTCGCCTATCCGTTCTGTGCTTCACCAGCCACCTGCCCCAATCGCCACTTTATTGGTTAAGTATGTGGCTAACACTGCACTCCTACTCTTGTGGAAGAAAATTAAGTTCTTCATGAATCTATGCCCTGAACGTACTAGCAGATAAAACATGTAATAGATGGCTATTGGAGAATAGGTGCTGTACAGAGAAAGTGAAGCACTATAAAAATGGAGTGGTTTCATTATGTAATAGTTTAAGCCTCTGTACCAATTCAAAAGGCTGTGAATAAAGAGGAATTTGTCTGGTTAACCCCTGTGTGTTGAGGAATTGTTTAAAGAGTCAAGATTGATGCATGAAGAGACATCCCTTAGAACAACCTAGGTTAAAAGAATACAAACAAATGTAACCATTTTCAAATGAAATAGAACACACTGTTTTGTGATAAAGTATTTGTTTCAATTACAACATGATTCAAAACATTTCTTTGATGACAATATACCGACATTTATGGATTTATTAGGCACCAACAGCGATGCTTTTGAGCCTTTTTTTGTGATCTTCATCCCCCCTCCAATCCCCACTTCTGACTCTCCCTCCGACTCTGTCCTTGCTAACCTGCACCTCTCCATCTCCAACATCTGTGCCCTTGTCATGAGGATCTGCCTAAAACCTGCCCCCAAAACAACTGGTATGACTGATCTAGCATCTCTGAAACGCAAATACAGAGTTGCTGAACAGAAGTGGCAGACCTTGGGTTTACCCTCTGACAAACTGGCCTGCCGCCTGCTCCAAAGGCAATATCCCTTCTCTTTCCACTCCAAAGAAGTGGGCCCACCTCCAAGCCTGCATCACTGGAGCCACTAACAACATGGCCAAACCTTTCAACGTCTGCAAGGAACTTGCCAATTCAGCTGCAGTCTCCACCTCTCTCCTCCCTTCCCAGGCTCTCTGCACTGCTTTGGCCTCCCATTTCACATCAGAAACTCAGGTCATCCTGTCCTCACACTCCTCCACGCTCATCTCCACTGCCGCGCTCGCTCCTCTGCTTCCCTTGGCTCCTCTCCTTCCACCCCCCACCCTCTCCCTCTCCTACATCCTGCCCATAGCGCCGGATGAGGTCTCTAAAGTGGTCCTCTCTATGAAGGTCTCCTCCAAACAGGTGCTCCCCTGCTCCTCCATAACCATTAAGGACAACATCTCTTCTCTAGCCCCAGCTCTTACTGACTTCTGTAACCACTCCTTCACTAATGGCTCTTTCCCTCTATCCCTCAAGCACTTCTTGTGCACCCTCTCTTAAAAAAGCTGTCTGCTGACCCCTCCTGTCTGGTAACTATCGGCCTATTTCCACTATCCCCTTCCTGGGTAAACTCTTGGAGAAGCTGGTCCCCCCCACCCCCAACTGACCCTCCACACTGATCTTAATGGTTGCCTTCAAGACCATCAATCTGGATTCCGGGCATCCAAAGGCACGCAAACTGCTCTCCTGAACATCCGTAAAACCATGTTTGCAAATCTCGACTCCAACTCTCCCGCTGTTTGCATTCTCCTTGATCTCTCCTCTGCCTTTGACACAGTCAACCATTACATCCTCTTAAAACTATTCTGTGACACCCTCGGCATCATTCTGACCGGGCACTGGATTGGCTGACTCTTTCCTCACTAACCGCCCTTACCAATTGCAATTGGGCCCATTCTGCTCCACCACCTCACTTTCTACCTGTGGCGTCCCCCAAGGTTCTATCCTATCGGCATAGGTCTTCAATATCTATCTTGCCCCTCTTGCTCACCTGATTTCCTCCTTCTCTCCTAATTTCCAGTGTTATGCCGATAAGACACCGCTTTCCTTCAAACTTTCCTCTGCTACCTCCTCTTCCTTCTTTCTGATCCCTGACTGTCTGTCCGCCATTCAGGCATGGTGTGCAGCTAATGAGCTCTGCCTTAATGCCCTTAATGCCAGTAAGACAGAGATCCTTCTGATTAGTACGCCTGCGCCATCTTTTCCTCTTGCCCATCGGGCTGCCCGCTTTGGGCCCTCTACCCCCACCATCCTGTGAGGCCAAAACCTCTGGGTCATCTTTTTCCACTCTCTCCTTCATCCCTCACATTATGGACCTTACTAAGAAGTCACATTTCCAGCCCCAACTCCTCAGAGGCATTCTTCCCTTCTTCACCTTCCCCCAGAAGGTTAATGTCTCCAGAGCTCTGGTCCTCTCCAGGCTGAACTACTTCAACAGCCTCTTTCTCAATCTCCCTCTTTCCCACCTACACCCCTGCAGCTAATAAAGAATAGGGCTGCAAGACTTACCTTAGCCTCAAACCCAGGCACCATATCTCTGCAGCCATAAAATCTCTACACTGGTTCCCGGTGGCTGAAAGGATCAAATTCAAATTCCTCTGTTCAGCAGTGTCACGGATGGAGGGATGGATGGATAGAAGAACTGCTGTGTGTACCCAGAGATATCTGTGATAATTTCAAGGAAAAAAAAACAATTGAGAAAAATGAACATTTACTTTTTGTTTTTTTCTAATGCTTGGGGAGTCCGCCCGTGCTCCCCTCTCACCGCTCTACCCCAATGTATACCCTTACCCCACCTCCACCTATTCATTACCATACATATACTAAAATACCTACCTTTTTTAATGTCAAATAAATTCAGTCATTTCTCATTCTTTTTTTTGTATTAGGTTATTTGTACGGATTCGATGTAGAGGTAGGTGACGGGGCACTTAAAGGTTAGTGTTTGAACACAATTACATTAAGCAGGCATAGTAAAAATACATATGTTCATTGCGGTGAACAGAAGTCTTTATACTATCTGTATACTAATGTAATAGTGTGCAGACCCTACTTTCGCACATTTTTCGGAGTTGAAAAGTATTCAGTGCTTATGTTGGCTTTATAGAAGTATTCTGAGAAATTACAGCACATTTGGAGATGGCGATGTCACAATCATAAGACATGCTTGTCACAGGTTTCCCCCCTTCTCACCTGTCTATATTGTTTGCTCGTGATCTTCGGACATGTCTTCTTTCGCACTGTTCGGGATTTATATAACCCCGTGCGTGGGTCCTCGGATTCCAGCGTGCGGTTCGTGACCCAGCTCCAGGATACGTTCAGATGTCCGGGACGAAAACCAGGAAATAATGAAGTTCACACTCGGTGATCCGCGTGCGATGAAAATTCAGGAAATGCAGAAGGTAAGGATAAGGGGAAGGAAGAAAGAATATGATTTCAGGGGAACGGGGACCGGGGACCAGGAATCAGAAGTAAGCGCTGAACGAGCTCGGGCAACACACGTCCGACTACTGAAAGCGGTAGCGTTGAGACGCGCAGGGATGCGGGGGCGTGTCTGCTTTGTAGAGCGTACAAAGCGGAGACTGGCAAACAGCGTTCCGCGTTTAGCGGCCATGTTGGGAGTACTGCTGAGTTCAGTCCCCTATGGGTCAGGGACCACGAAGTCCAGAAGGGACGCGAACGGCGGTTCATGACAATGCTGTAATTTATGAAGGAGTACTTGAATAAGGCACATATATCCAGTAAGTACCCTTTGAACTCTATAAAACCTGTATAAGTAGTGATTTGCACACTACTACCTCAAGCATCAACTGAACAGACATATTTCTATTAAGTCAATGATTAAGGTAACATTTTACATATTCTTACATGGGCAAATGCTGGCATATCGGGGTAAAGCCATCGTAGTTTATCATACAGGGGCAAAGCCATGGCAGGTTTGCCCTTACAGGGACAAACGCTGTAATTTTGAACTAAAGACATCACAGGTGTGTTCTTACAATGACAAATATTGGCAATATTTGGGCAATGCCTTTGTGTGTCTTCCTAAAGTGGCCATACTGTCATTTCTTCTTCTCCTGTCTATACTGAACATCTGCAAAACAACCCAACTAAGAGCCAGGCATCTATTTTTTTTTCTGCATGTCTAGTCCTGTGCAGAGTTACATGTCTGTTTTTTCACACTGAAATACTGTCTGATGGAAAACATTGTGCCCCATCAATGTCCAACAAAAATAAATAGCTAGAAATAAAAAAGCAATATTTATTAATTCAATTGTTTGGTGCCTACTAATGCCTTGTCCTTTCTAATTTCATTAATTCCAAATAAATAAATAAAAGTAACACTCATTTTCAGGTTTACATACGTTAAAACAATATAACATTCTTAAACTAAAGAACCGGCCCACGATATCAAAAGGAACAAAACACAAAGTGGAAAATTGTCTGGCATGTACTTGAAGGAAAAACAAATGGATTAAGAAAATGAGGTCAAAGATGGGTGCAGATTTTTACCCACTCCTTAAAAACTTAAAGTTGAATTCATTTTTGGTAAATTGAACATCAATAGTTAACATTTCCATCTGGATGAGGCCTGGTGAGTGATTTCTCATCTGTGCTCCAGCTCTTACATTTAAGTCATTTTTTATTATTGCTGATCTGTTTGTGCATCGAACGCATTGCAGCCTTTCTTTCCAGTCCCTTCCTGTTCATCCTCCTTCCCTCCCAAGACCCCTGATTGGGCGTCCTGCCCCTCTTAAGTGATCCCAGCAGGGTAGCCCCACTGACCGTGCAGCCCTTCCGGCGGAGGGCCATGAGGCAAAGGGCAGCTCCTTCAGTCGCAGCTCCAGACTGTTCGCTTGTGTTCTCTGTGGAAGCATGCAGTGCAGCCGTCAACCAGCACCGACTGACAGGGTAAGAAAGGCGTGGGCAGGAGGAACAGCCATTACTGCTCCCTATTTAACTCTCTCCTCTCTTATTACTCCTAATAGCTAGGTTTGCAGTCTTGTGCATGTCACAGTTGTATGTTCTCTGTATCTTGCATTAGGTGAATTGTCAGCGATTCAGGCTTTTTCCCTCTTTCTAGAAAAGTCAAATCTGTGTGTTTTGCATTGGTGTTGTGTCAGAAAATTAGTCTTTTGCCCTCTTTCTAGGAAAGTCGAATCTGTGTGTTTTTGCATTTGCTGTTGTGTTTGATAATGAGGCTTTCCCCTCTATCCCTCTATCTAGGGGTTTTCCCTCTATAAAAAAAACGCTTCTAGGCGTCTTGCTTTTCTGCTGTATACATAACCTAGGTTTTCCCTTTTTCCTGGACACTTGAATCTAGATTGTTGCATTGCTGTGTTTTGAAGTTGGGCGTAATGCACAGCAGTTTCTCCCTCTCTCCCAGCTGCTTCTCTCCCGCTCACCCTCCATGGTGCTTTCAATCTCCCCTATCTTCTCTTACTCCTACACTATCACCTATCCTATCTCTCTTTCGAAAGTTTGGAAGGAAAAAGTTCAAGAAGGATCTCCTGCTCCCCAATCCTGCCCATCGCTGACACCTACGTGAACTCTTCTTCCAGGCAGACTGTCACAGAAATCCTCTTTGTCATTCCCTCTCCGGACCTTTGAAGTTCCCATATGGTCTCAGTGTTCTCCCTTTTCTCTACCTCTCCCATCAATGGTGGCACCCATTGGGAAATACTCTTGGCATGCTTCCTTTCCTCTAGGGCCATCATTAATGTCTACCTGAATGGCACTGTCATGGTCCAGGGCTCTCAGCCCAACCTCCTCCTACTTGATAGGCATCTTCCGGCACTCAACCTCCTCCCTTCTCCTGCCACTTCTATGACCCCTCTGCCACCACCAACGGGTGTACCACATTCCTGTACCCATCCTCGGAAGGCCTTCAAAAGTGGCAATCCGCTCCACTTAGCTACCCTCAACTCTTGCACTGCTGTCAAATACTTCTGACATCTGTCACCTCCATGAAGACCTCAAACTCGACGGCCTTGCTCTCACCGAGACGTAGTTCATGGGCAGGTCTGTCACAAGTTTTGACACTCTGCTCCTGGAGGGCTACAAGATCCTCTCTAAGCCCAGACCTAACCGGTCCGGGGATGGAGCGGCCTTGATCTTTCCTGAATGGGTCCTTGCTACTATCATACTATCATAATAATAATAATAATAATACCCACTCAGTCCTATTCCTCCTTTGAATGCCTCGTCTGCAGGTTTGTTGTCTCTCATATCCTCTCGCTGACTCTGGCCACCATGTACAGGCCTCCTGGGAGGCCCAGTCTCCCTCTTCCTCTGAGTGACCTCACTTCTGCTCTCCAAGCTTCTCCTCCTCGTAAACTTCAATATTCACCTTGACTCCCCTGATGCGGCCTCTGGACCCTTCTGCAACCTCTGTGACACTCTTTTCCTCTCCATTCTTCCCTCTGGTCTGACACTCTCAGCCAGACACACCATGGATGATCTCATCTCAGCAGACATCCCATCTCCAACCCTTTCACTATTCCTCTCTCCTTGTCTGAAAATACGGTCCTGTCCTTTCCACTGGACCTCCTAGGTCACCGGGCTAAGCCCACCCCCACACTGCCAGTCTCCTTCTCTGTCATTTGACCGATGAAGCAAGTGTCAGTTGCTGCTTTTGCCGCCATCTTCATTCCCCCTCCCACTCCTGTCACTGACTCTCACTTTGAGACAGCCCTTACTAACTTTCAACTCTCCACCTCCAACACTCAGGACATCCTTGCCCCTGTCATGAAGATCTGCATGAAGCCTGCTTCTATGCGCATCACGTAGTATGACTATGACCTGGCCTCTCTGAAACGCAAGTGCAGAGCTGCTGAGCGGAAGTGGCAGGCCTCGAGCACATCCTCTGACAAACTGGCGTGCTACCTGCTCCAAAAGCAATACAGACTTTCCATCTGCTCGAAGAAGACGGCCTATATCCAAGCTTGCATCTCTGGGGCCACCAATAACACGGCTGAACTTTTCAAAATCTGCAAGGAACTCCCCAATCCTAATGCAGTCTCTATTTCTCTTCTACCTTCCCTGGCATTCTGCACTGCACTGGACTCTCACTTCATTACTAAAACTCAGGGCATCCTGTCTTCACTCTCCTCTAAACCTCTCCCTTCTCCCTCAACTTCTCTTAGGCCTCCCTTGCCCCCCCCTTCTACTCTCCTCGTTTTCTCCTATATATCAACTGATGAGGTCTCCAGACTAGTCTGCTCTATGAAGGTCTCATTCAAACAGGTGCTCCCCTGCTGCTCCAGAACCATCGAGGACAACATTGTCTCCCTTGCTTCAGCCTTGGCTGAGTTCTGCGATCACTCCTTTGCCACTGGATCCTTCCTGTTACTCCTCAAGTACTCCCTTGTGCACCCATTCCATAAAAAACCTTCTGCCGACCCCTACTGTCTGGCTAACTACCGCCCTACCTCCATTACCCCTTTCCTAGGCAAACTCTTGGAGAAGCTGGCCATCTCCCAGCTTATCCACCACACTGAATCTGTGGGTTGTCTCAAAGACCACCAGTGTGGCTTCAGAGCTGCCAGAGGCATGGAAACTGCTCTCCTGAACACCCGTTAAGACTCTCTAATTTCGATTCCAAATCTTCTTCCATTCTCATCCTCCTTGACCTTTCCTCTGCCTTTGATACGTTCAATCATGCCACCCTTATAAATTGGCTCTGTGATACCCTTGGCATCATGGACCTGGCTCTGGACTGGTTGACCGCCATCCTTTCTGACCAACCTTCCTAGTTCAACTGGGCCCTTTTCTAGCCTCCATCTCACGATCCACCTGTGGTGTCCCTCAGGGCGCTATCCTCTCACCTTGGCTTTTCAGCATCTACCTTGCCCTTCTGGCCCATTTGGTCTCCGCCTTCCCTCCTAACTTCCAGTGTTATGCGGACTACACGCAGCTCTCCTTCAAGCTTCTCTCCTCTGCCTCCTCCTCTCATTCCTGACTGTCTACTATTCAAGCATGGTGCACTACTCTGCCTTAATGCCAGTAAAACTGATATCCTTCTCATTTGAACCACTTCCCTCCTACACTCTGGCCTCCCTCCAAGGGCCCCTTCCACTCACTGTGAGGCTAAAAACATTGGTGTCATCTTTGACTCCTCTCTCTCCTTCTCTCCTCACATCACGGACCTTGCCAAGAAGGCCCACTTCCAGCTGCACCTCCTCAGAGGCATTCTTCCTTTCCTCACCTTCCCCTAGAAGCTCAATGTCTCCAGAGCTCTGATCCTCTCCAGGCTGGACTACTGCAACAGTCTCTTCCTCAATCTGCCTAACTCCTCCCTTTGCCTCCTTCAACTAATCCAGAATAGGAATGCATCATCTGCATCATTGGTCTCAAGCCCCCTCGCATCTACTTCTTTTTCATTTTGGTTTTCTTTTTTTATCATAACACTGCACTGGCACACTGTAATGCAATGTGCCAGAGTACAGTGTGATCTATCCTAAAGAAGTGAAGGATTGATCTAGGATCACCACTGTGTATTAAACACAGAGAAACTGTTAGTTTATCAACATCAAGAAAAAAAGAAAACCAAAATGAAAAAGAAGTAGATGCGAGGACTGTAGGTCCCAACTATACCAAGTATTCCCACCCCCCAGAAGACACATCTACCAGGAATGAGTGGGGGTCTTTTTTAACTAAAAAACCTGCCCTCAAATGAAACTGAATAAAGTCAATGTTTTTTCGTTCTGAGGACAGCCTTTTATGACAGATGAATAGAAGTTTTCCAAAAAATGTTTCTGTTCTTGCAAAATTTTTATGAATCAAATTACCCAAATCCTATTGTGAAGACACGTTATTAAAGGGAAGATTTGGGTCCTGACCACCCTCATGGTCCAGCACGTGAATACCCTACATTTAATTTAAATCACTACAGGTTTGAACAAATGATATCTGGCAAATGATTTCTAAATGTTTGCTCTTCTAACCAATACTTTCGAGCATGTCACCTACATTCCTTCCTTTGAAATTGACTTCTGTATGTTACAAATTACACTTCTTTTTTAAGAGATCACACCAATAAACCCATTCAAGTGAGAAATATTGATATTTGCCATACTTTGTGTTGTAGTCCAAGTGAGGTGGTTGATCTGCGCTCAGTAACAGTATTTTAAATCATTGCAATAAGGCTGCTACTTTTGATGAAAATTGGTGGTTTATTGCTGTGCAATTATATAATCATAGCAAGTAAAATGGATCCTTTGTATACTTTTCACAGTGTCATTAATTATCACATTTGATCAAGGCTGTTACTTGAATATATTCTCAAAATAAGACTCCTTTGTTATTATTCATTTTACATTTCTTTAATCCATTCAGTTGATCTCGATTTGGTGAGTCTTAATTAAATTTCAATATTTCAGATAAATTGTTTAAATGGGGTCTACTCATCAATTTGGTTACTTTAATTTTGTGCCAAGCATGTGTCATCTTAATATAGTTGGCCTGTATGAGAACAGAATTGCTTGTATCAGTTGCAGTTTTCATGTACCTTTTCAGTTTATGGGCTTCTTAAGTTTTCTTGGGGATTTGAGAAGGGGAAAACTTAATTTAGTAAGTATAGCGGTGGTTTACCTGTGGGTGAGTATTAATATGCTAGTTCATTCTCTAGCTTAATCCTGGAACGCCAAATCCGGGTGGTTTTGGCGTTCCAAGATAGCCGATGTATATTATTATGCCTGCGTGTTGCGGATGCAATGGCATCATCACACTGATGTTGTGACGCCCTCATTGGCCAATTATGGGCAATACCACGATCATGGCAAATTCTTTCTAAATTTAAGAAATTGAATGTTTTTTAAAAATATTTCTTTCTTTTTTATTCTCCACTTTTTTTTGTTTTTATGCTTTCTGCACATAATTAGTTTTTCCTTGTTTAGGGCTCATGTATTTGCTAATGGTGATATAATTGTTAGCTCCCGAATCTGCTGGTTTATTTTGTACTACATCCTAATACTACTCCAATGCTCTTTGAAATTATATTACATGGTTGCATTAAACTTTTTAAGCGTCAAATACTGATACTGTCACACTTATTTTGTCCTTGCCTATTTGGTTCAATGTGAATTATTTCATTTAACTTACTAGGTAATACGTTACAAATTTCAATTGACTATGCAGGCTATACACACAATGTCTATTAGGTTTCATACACTGAGTTGCTAGATATTCTCAAATTTTAACAAAGAGAGACAGAGAAAATCAAGAACAATTATTCAGTCCAATTATTTGAAGAATAAATAACTGAAGAACAAATAAAAAATATAAAATAAAAGGGATAAAGTTACATATTTAAACCAAAAGCCATCACAGTTGCATCCTTTTTGATGATGATTCACAGATAGGTGTAGAACTCATTATCTTGATTTAAACCTGTAAAACATGTATCCATAATATTGATCCATTTAGATTATTTTTGTTGAAGTAATAGTTCTTTTTCCTCCTCTTGGTGGCAAATCTATTCCCTCTAGACCCACTACTTTGATTTTTGTTCCAGTTTGTCATTTGGATGTTCTATATTAAATCCACCACTAGTCGGTAGTGGATATCTTTGTTGAGTATTGCTCTGAAATGTTCCATTATTCTAATCTTCAGGTTTCTTATTGTACTTCCAATGTTCCATTTATTACATAAACCGTGCATTTCATAGATGACACATTTTATATTACAATTGATGAACTGATATATTGTTTTTTGCTTTCCATTTGGAAGATCTATGATGTCATGATTCCAGCCAATGAGCACAGTGTACATTCAGGAATCCCAGTTAAGCCATGAACATTACCTCAGTCAGTGAGTCAGAAGTGGGTGTTAGCCTGGCATACATGGCATTTGCACTACTCCCAGCATCAGTTTCCATAGACTTTCATAGAGTTAACATTGGCCTTATACTCCTAACATGGCTGCCGCAAGATCCATTCAGATCTGACAGCACGTTCCATTGATTTTGCAGAGGGAGCTACTTAAGCCCGCCTCCAGTGAAGTGCTTGCTTTGCGTCTTCTCCACTGACAGCGGGTGTTAGGACAGTTTTTCTGAAGTCCAACTAAAGGCTTAGTAAAACCATCCAGCTGAGGCAGTACAAGACTCCCCTCTTAGTATAAGGCTGTAACACCTGAGTATATGGTAGCATAAACAGAGATGCCAGGCTTATCTTAGGAGGGAGAGAGGGCTGTAGAATCAGTGCAAGTGAAATTGTCATACAAATGATCCAGAGAAACACTGAAACACTATGTATTGTAAAAATAAAGGATTTATTTAAATACAGGTAGGCCTAGATACATATAGGGTTAAGTATTAACACATTATATGAAATCACAATATAAAAACACACTATACTTGAAAGTACACAGACCCAAGTATAGACCTTATTTGAAGTACCTAACAGTAGTTCTAAGGAAGTCAAAACAATTTCATACACATTCAGTATAGGTCAAGCCTATTCTTGGGGAGCAAAAACCAATGGTTACTTTTTACAATTCCATTCAGTAATGCAAGGGCAGTCGACCCTTCCAGTTGTATAATGATTCTTAGCACAAATCACTTAATCAGTCAACTATACAATATACCTTTGGTGAATAGTGAAAACCTATAACTACTTTTGTCATAGCACACAGTTATACTAGGTGACAATTACAGGTGCTTTTGAAATCGGGGAACCCCAGATTGAGGTAAGCAGTATTTGGGATGGCACACAGCTACCACAAGGTAAGTAAAACCCACATATTGTTTAACCTCACAATGGAGGGGGAAAGTAAAACCCAATGTTACACTTTACTAAATAGTTATTCTAGGTAGGCAACAACCTAATGCAGACTTATTAAGGACAAGCTAGTAGCAAGTCAGGGGAAGCAAGACCCAGTTGGGGGACACTCATACAATTATCCTCAAGGGACTAATCTTTACTTTTGGAAGAGGTACAACCTAATCACAGGAGAGTAAAACGGTGGCTAAGGAAGAAAAGATGTTAACCATACTTTTAAGAATAGTGCATCACACATTGAAGATCAGTAAGAAATGTTGTAACTGTTCACTCTTAGAATTACAGTTACCAACCAACTCTTTACAAGTAGGTAACTTTGAAACACTTATTTTCTTTTCTAGGCAGAAGTCCCAATCCCTTCACAGTCTTTCCCTTATTCTTGGAGCATGAGTGTTCTCGGTGGCAGAAGCGGGGTCACTAAGATTAGTGACCAACAGGCAGTGTCAGAATAGGTTCTTTAGTAGCAAAAGTCAGAGTTTCCTTAGGAAAACTGGGCAAACCGGTAAGTATTGTACTTTAGAGTTAGAAGAGGGTCCAGGGGCTTTGCAGAAGACTCACCAGCAGGATTCTAGCAGTGCTACTGGGTGTACTGGACGAGGGACCGCCCAATCACAGAAAACACCACATAGCTACACAGAAATGCTAACAGACTTAAGTTAAGTACAGACCCAAGCCAGCACAGTACCTCAAAATTGAAGAAGACTTTGCAGCAGGAGAACTTCAGGGTCTTCAGCCAAATACCCAGTCAGTGGATTCTTTGTCCTGGAGACTGAAAACAAGACCTCAGAAGGGACTGAAGAAGGCTCTAGGCAAGGTTTCCCTTGCAGCTGAATACAGTTCTGTGGATTTGGCACCTTTTCAAGGAGCACAGAAGAAGACAGAAAATCACGGTTGAATTCATGTCGTTACAAAGGTCCAGCACTCTGGTGAGGGGACTTTTCAGATTCTATTCGTGTCTCTGGAGATCCACCTGGATGTCCACGAAGTTTTAGCAAGATTCGGAATTCGGAAGGCCATGCACTGCACGATGGCTTGAGGTCCCAGGGTATTGGGGTATTGCAACAATGCCAGGTCGCAGCAACACGTGGGATGGCACAAAATGCAGTTCTTCTTGAGTCTAGTGGGTCTCATCAGGCTTTGGGTCGGGGTCTTCGTTTCCGGAGATCTCAGGTCGATTGGAAGGAAGGGCTACAGAAGGCTACGATTACACAGCAGGCTCTCCTGTCGCTGGAAACTCAGCCACTTTTCCTTCATCTTCCTCTTCGGTCTAAGTTCCAGTGGTCAACATATCTTCAACTTCCAGGCTCGCAGTATTTATCACGATTACAGCACAACCTCTACATTCTCTCCCTGCATTTTACAAGAAGGGGCGGTCTGGTTGTCCAATTGGGACAGCCAGCTTCCCACTGGGATTTGTCCCCATTCAAGCAAAGCGTAAGACAAAGGGCTGGGGAGTTTTGGACTGCTCCCTCACTTCCTGCTCTCACAGACAGACTGGAGCCTGGGCATGGGGACTCCTGCCGAAGATACAAAACCCACAAAGGAATTTCCCACCCTGGAGGTCAGGGGAAGGAAGAAGAAACGACAAGAAACCCTAAAATGGCGAACAAAGGAGTTCAGGGACCATTTTAGCAAAGGTGGCTCGACGCCATTTTGAAAAAGATGGCTCCCACGGTTAGCGTTACTGGAGCTGCGAACAGCCGCGGTAGATGCAAACCATGATAGTTCATTATGAAACCACTGGCATCACCCATTGAAGGTAAACTTGTCATTGTTACAGATTTGTTACAGTTTTAATGTGAAAGGGGATACAGTGTATTTCCCCAGCACTCTGCAGAAGGTGGGGAGTGCGGGTTTCACAGTGTAAAATGTAAAAAGGGATCCAAAGATCCTTTCTACCCTTGGGAACTGTAGTTCACTCAAGGTTAGCACTAGAAAGTTAAAAGGGGACCCCCTAGGGCACCCCAGCAACAACAGGCACTTATTTCCAATAAGTTGTTTGTTAAAGATAATAACTTTAAAAAGACACTATGGAGAGTCTTAAAAATGACACCCATAAAAATAGATAAAGATTATGTGAGTGTGGAAAAAGGTTCCCACTCACTGAGGTATTATGGAAAAATATCCCACTAGTAAAGCAAAAAGTTCTGGTGTTGAACCAGGAAAGGAAGATTTATCAGTTCTGTGCAAATCTTACCTAACAGCGGGTAACGCTACCAATGCTTTCTCCTCACAGAACCTGTCAAAGGAGAGAAATAGAAGACATTACCTTCACAGAAAAAAGACAACAGAATTTTTATAGCTCATAGAAAAACTTACAGAACTGTAGTTTTCTTTGAAGTAGTATCTCAGTCAGCAGTGGTTATTATTACGGCAGCAGCTCCTGTCAGAGGTTTTGCTCACAACCATAGCATCATCCGTCAGCAGTTTTTGTCCGAAGCCTCAGCATCTCAGTCAGAAGTTTTCCTCATACCGCAGCATCATCTAACAGCAGTTTTCCTCCGAAGCAGCAGTATCTTCAGTCAGAAGTTTCTTCCGCTGCCTCTGCACCATTCCAAAAGGATTATCCGCAGCTTTCCGAAAACCTGCCGATAAAACAGAGGTATTTAATTAACAAACAAACTGAATAGAAAAATACAAAAGTTGAATAAGCTTTCGTACTTGAAGTACTGCAGGTTTCTCTCAGCACAGTTGTTTCCACGCTTTTCCTGAAGACTGCAGTTATTCCGTCTAGTTGAACTTACGTTGTTTAGCGTTTCCTCAGCTTAAGTAACCTTGTAGTCATCCGCAGCCATAAACCTTTCCGAATTCTGAGAACCTGCAAAAGAAAAGTTAATTATTAGAAAGAGAGATCTCTCCAACGTAGGAATAAATACATGATATAAATAATACAGCGTTTTCTCCCAAGATACTTTACCCAAAGACATATCCTGGAAAAGTATAGGCATTTTCAAGGCAAACAACTATTGAGTCCTCAGCATTCCAAGACTCCATTGTATTTCATTTTCAACACACCCCTGTAGAAAAAAGGATGTAGAGCTCCATACATAATAAACACAGGTGAGAGGGGAGAATACCAAAGTATATATATTAAGGCAGCACCTTCTCAGTAATAGATGCAATAGCCATTCTATTGTTGTTGTTATCGTTTTTACAGCAAAAGGAATCCAAAAAGTGCCCAAGTACAGGTTCACAGCCTGAGAAGGCATTACGCTCCCGAGGAGTCCAGGTAAGCGTTACATATGATAGTTGTTCCAGTCACCATATTGGGGAAAATTGCACGTCTGCACATTTGTAGTTCCCAATTGTTTTGGGTAAATTCAACATGCTTTGCAATTTGTTGCATTCGTTTGGTTTAATGAAGCTGGGGCTGATTTGATTTTTGATAGTTTTAGCTTTTTGAAAAGTTATAGATGGTATGGATCCAAGAAATCAGATAAAATACTATGCAATTTTAAAATGTTGTAATGTTTCCTTAAAATATTGCTTATGATACGAGGGTTGATGCTATTTCTGTCCATAGAGCTTCTTTCTGTGTTGGCTTCCTTATTGACAATAGGTTGCTGTCTTTCTTTACATTTTGCTTGAATTTCTGGTTTCTGTAAAAATCTTGTGTTGATACATAGCCTCTTTCTTTGAAAGTCATATATTTTTTTCTGTCTGCTTATCATATTCAGAAGATTCACTGCAGTTTCTTTTAATCGATAGTATTTCACCATATGGGATATATCAAGGAAGTAGATTCTGTCTGTGCTTTCATTCATTGTCAACTTAATATTGTGATTGTTAGTATTCGAATAGTCAACATATTGTGAAAGTGAGTGCTTGTCTCCATCCCAGATGATGAGGATATCATCTATAAATCGCCCCCAATAAATTCTGGGTAAGTTCAGGCATGTTCTATTGCAAAGTTGCCCATGAAAAGATCGGCATATGATGGGGCACATTTTGAGCCTATTTCAATGCCTTGCTGTTGCTGGTATATTTGTCCATCAAAGCAAAAAATGTTATTGTACAATGTAAATTCAAGCATAGATATAATCATCTGATTCTGTTCATAGTATGAAATAGATCTTGATTAGAGAAAGTATTTGGTTATTTCAATACCTTTTCTGATGTTGAATGCTTTTGTATTAAGATGTGACATCAAGTGTTACAAATCTATAGTTAACATTCCAGGCGATGGTCTAGCTGTTGAATTACGTGTTTTGTATCTTTGATGAATGATGCCAAGTTTGAGGCCAAACTTTGCAAATGAACATCTATGAACACTGATATTCTCTCCATTAGTTATACTATTGATGATTGGTCTAAATGGTGGCATTCTCTGACATTTCTTGTGGATTTTGGATAGAACATAGATTTTCGCCATACTGGGAAATTGTATATTCATCATCATTAAGTAGTCCTTTATCACACCAATGCTTTCTCATTGTTCTCCATTGTTCTATTACATTTGGGAGAGGATTCTTTGACAGTTTTTCTTATAACCGTGTTGGTCATTTAGATGGTGTAATGCTTCTTTTACATAATCTTGTTTGTTCATGATTACTATTTTTCCAACTTTATCAGCCAATTTCACAATGTAATTAGGGTTGTTTTCTAATATATTCAGTGCTTCTTTCTCTTTATATGATAAATTCAATTGTATTTTGCTCCGCTGACTGGTTAGGTAGATAGTTACTTCTTTGTTAAAGAGGTCTACTACTGGTAAATTAGGTACAAATGTTCATCTTGGTTTTAGGTTGCTTTCTTCTGCTAGATTAAGGGATGCATTCTGTTCTGTGGTGAATCTTTCTAGTGTATATTCTTCTGGACCTTCAAGGCTTCGTAGATTTATTGATTGTACTGATAATTGAGACTGATAATGTTGATGGAATGAATGTTTCCTCACCAGAGTCTGTTCTCGATGGTGCCATCTTCAAAAAATCTTTTAGTTTAAGTCGTTTACAATATTTGTAGATGTCTAAATTTGTTTGGAAGTAATCCTAGTGGTTTGATGGACTAAAGGATAAGCTTTTATTTAAGACTGATTTAAAGTCTTCATTTAATTCAAGGTTCGAAAGGTTGATAAGCAGATCTATTTGCTTCGGTCGTTGTTCTTTTGAGATCTTGTGGACATTCCTGACGTGCCTGCGCTTTGACTTTTTGATTCCGCCCCTCTTACCTCGTTGATGTATCTTTGTGAATTTGAGGTACTTGGGTCTGCTGAGTTGTTCCTTTCTTCCTTCACTCATACTTCAGGTTGGTTTATGTGTAAAGATTACATACATTTTATTCAGATTTCATGTCCTATCTGGTCAGCCAGTAACACTGGAGTTCTACCACTGACTGCTTCTGGTATTGTTTTATGACACTTGTCTCCAAATGGTGGTATAGGAGCTATGGGTAGTTCACATATTTCCAGTAAATTGCTCTTCGACTGCAATTATTTGTAGTTATTTGAAGAACAGCGATGTTAATCTCGATCAGAAATGGCTTAAAATATCATTTATAGATGGTGGAAGTATGCCCATGGAGGGTGCCTGTACAATATCACAAAGATGAGAACAAGCTAGTTTATGAGGGTGTAATGAAAGTGGGACATACACTAGGGAAAAAACAAACCAAACATAGAAAAAATCTAGACGAAAACAGATGACTTACAAAGGTAACCTAAAACTAAGGTGCAAGCTCCTTGAGTACTATATACATATACAAAAATACATTATTAAACATCACTGAAGGCAATGGTGGGGTCAGGTAGGAAGGATGTGGCACTGGTAGTTCCCTCTCACAAGAAAAGGAAATTTAAGCTGAGTTTTAAAGTGATCCAAAGTTGGGCTGGCTTTAATTTGTGATGGGCAGTGGTTATTTGTGGGGTGAGTAGGGAGAAAGGGTGGAACCTAGAGGAGGCACAGCAAGGGTATGGGTGAGGTTGAGTGCCTAGGAGGATCAGAGGGAAAAAGAGAAGTAAACTAAGGTGCAATCAGGTCCTGTGGCGCAAGACCATTGATAGCTTTGTAGACTAGGAGAAGGTACTTTAAAAAGGGAGCAATCGTGCATGGAGAGCCAACCATCATGTTATTGGTAGGTAGAAGTGGGGAGGATCTGTGTAGGTTGTAGAGAATGTGGGTAACAAAGTTGAGGACTTTGTCTAGAGGAAGGCATAGAGGGGAAGGCCAATGAGTAGGGCTGAGCAGCAGTCAAGGTGAGATTGAAGATTAGAATTTTTGTAGAGTGGGTTTAAAGAAAAGGATGCATCTTGCAAAGGTTGAGGAGGGTAACACGGGCAGCAGAGGCATTGGTAGTGATGAACTGAGTCAGAGATCACTATCAAAGAGGACCCCAAGATTGTGGGCCCTGGGCACAGGAGCAATATGGCCAGGTGGGAAGGAGATAGGGGAGGGAAGTGGAGGGATGTCATTGGAAGCCAGGAGTAAGATGACTTCAATTTTTGAAGAGTTCAGGTCAAGGCAGGGGAGAGCGATCCATTGACAATTGCAGTGAGACATTCATAATCCGTACCGAGATGTCTGGGGTGAAGGAGGGAAAGGAGACACATATTTGAGTATCATCAGCAACAAATTGATTGTGAAAGCAAAAGGATGAGATAAGATTGCCTAAGTGAAACACTTGTGTATAGGCGCGTTATAAATGCCATATCATATCATAAATGCCATATCATAAGGGAGAGGTATAGAGGGTTAAGGGCAGAGGTCCAAGGACTGATTCTTGGGAATGCCAACAGGGAGAGGGGTAGGGTCAGAGGTTTGTGAGTTCCAAGAGATTTTAAATGATCGACCTTTGAGTTAGGAAGTGATCCAGGCTAGAGCAGATTTGTGAAATGTAAAAGCCTGGAGAGTGAGGAGGAAAGAGAAGTGGTCTACGGTGTCGAAAGTGGCACATAGGTTCAAAAGGATGAGTATAGAAGAGAGTTTGGAGTGGTGAGCACCAGAGACAAAATTGGAGAAATGCAAGTGCAGTCTCAGTGGAGTGTTTACTATGGAAGCCAGATTAAAGTGGATCTCCAAAGCCATTATCCTCAAGGCACTTGGTAATACGATTGAAGACCACATGCTAGTGGACCTTTGAATAAGAGGAAAGGAAAAAAACTAATTTGTTGGGACGTTTGGGTTAGCAGAGGGTTTCTTCAGTAGGGTGTGGTGGGTCGAAAGAAAGAGGTGGAGACTTGAACCTTATGAGTATTTCTTATTAAAATAATATTAAGCTGCTCTTTCCCTATTGCTAAAGGGGTTTCCCTGCCTATACAAATAACTCAAGGTGCTTGTCAGTCGCCAGGAAGTCCAAAATGAATATGTCCTCCATCCAAAACTAATTCTACGTGACCCTACCAATTTTTTAACTAACTGAAATGGCACTAGGAAAATGTCTCCCCTTTTCTGGTCTTTCTCTTGTGGCAATGTCTCCATGTAGTGCATAGTTCTCTTCCATAGGATATCTTCAAATAGTCTCTTGCGACCTTCTGGACAAGGTCCTGTAGTACTTTTATAATGTACTTAGGTTTGCTCTCCCCTTTTCATACGGTTTTTCACAAAGATTTGTATTACTCTAATTTATACCTTGATCCAGACATAGGTGTCTTTCTGACTTTTGTAATTCCAACTTTCTTAAGTTGTTTATCCTTTTTAATTACTTGTCCTTCCCCCTTTCTTGGTTTTCCTCAGTACGACTTCTTCATGTATTTGTTTCACTTGATTTCACTTCCCATTCATATTGGGGAACTTCTCTCTTTGACCCATTCGTTACTCTCTGGATCATGTTAACACAGTTCCACTTTATTAGCATTATATCTAATGTCTCATCAATTTCACTGGAACGTGTTACTCTTGGTGTATATTCCATAATGCCTTCTCTTTCGGGTTTATTTCTTACTCTTGTGATTACTTTAACACCAGTTTCGCTTTAAAAGCTTTATCGTTAGTATCTCGTCAATTGTACTGGAACAAGTTTCTCTTGCTTTACAGTGATGCCCGGCAGCCTCCCATTATTCCTGTTCTCTCTGTTACCTCTGTATCTGCAAGGGAACGCTTTTTGGTTCAGCTCATGCGCGGGTCCACTTCCTCTACTCTGTATCTCGTGCTTCTTCTTGTCTGCATCTCATACTCAGTCTTCTTCCTCAGTACTATCTCGTCTGACTGCGGTTCACAGGGTATCTCATGGACTCCTTTGAGGAAGGGGTTCAGTGCTGTTCAACCGGTGCGCTGCCCACCACAAAATCATTGTGGTCATGTCACCACCAGGATGCTTCCCTTCTCCTTTAATTCTTTCTTTTTGGAAAAGACAGGCTTCCAGCATTTCCCTCTGCTGCTCAGGACTCCTGTGAAAGTCACAGACTCTGCTGATCTCCTTGGCTCTACCTCCTCCATGCACCACCTCATCAGGAGGCTTCCCCTGCTTACATTCATCTCTGATCATGTTCTGCATCTCCTTGGCATGCTCTCACTCATCCCAGGGTGTTTGCTCTCTTCTTCCAGCCTACTCGGCTCCTGAAAAGACCAGTCCTCTTTCTTGTGCCCAATGGGATATTTTAGACTTGTCTTCAGCCAAGTGCTTGGAGCTTACAATGGTCTTTATATCTTTAAGCTCCATATTTTGGCATTATGATGGATGCTCTAGGGAGTTCCTCAGAGGAACAGGAGTCCTTGTCCCCCAAGGGAGAGTCTCTCCCAGTTAGGTCCCACTTGACCAGACCGCTACGGAGGGTCTTGCGAAGTGGGCTCACCTCCCTAGCCTCACAGACATTAGAGACAGGATTATCAATTTTGATATGTGATGGTCTGTTACAAAGGAAGGAAACAATCTAAATCGGCAGACTTTTTGAAGACCTGGGTGACATCTGACTCTTTGGGATTACCCCAGAATACTGAAAAAAAGGGCTGAATGCACATTTAGTGCGCATTCGGCCTGGTGGAAAAGCTTGAAGCCCATAATACCAAATAAGTGGAGCAGGGTTTGCAGGGGCGTCTCCTGCTCCCTTGGTTTGGTATTATGGGTTGCAGGGGAGTACCCTGCATACATGAAATGCCCAGCGGGGGACAAACAACCAAAATCCCAAATGCTCAAATTACAAAATGCGATCAAGTGGGCTCTGCAATTTTGTAATTCAAGCTTTTGGGTTTCGGTTTTATAACATAGATCTGACTCTTTATACCAAAATAGTGTGATTAGTGGTATCAAAGACAGAGGATAAGTCAGGAAGCATGAGTACCCTGTTGCAGGTTAGGAGGACGAGGACACTATGACGACATGTCCAATACGTGTTTATTAAATAATAGGAATGAAGCCTATCTTTCTCTGATACTAACGGGTGTTCCCTACCAATATGAATAACTAAGGTGCATATCAGTCGTGAGGAAATATCGAAATGAAAGTTACTGTCAAAAGCTCCCACGCTAACTGACCGTACGACTAATCTAACAAACTAAGGTCCGGAGAATCCCTTTTCCTGATGGTGTACTGGTCTTCTTTATAGAGTTCCTCTTAATATCCAGTTTTCAGATAGTTTCTGGTCACCTTTTGTATCAACTCTTAACACTCGCAAGGGTTTTGGATTTTCCCCTATCTTTGTGGACTCAAAAATGGTTGCAGTACTGACAAATTCCCCAAGGTGGCGCTAGCGGTCTAAACTCTGACAGGGAAACTGTATTTAGGAGTTGCAAGAGGGGCAGGGACTTCAAAGCTTGTTGGTTAATTGAAAATCTTAGCCACCTGCTGTTCCCAGAGGCCAAGAGGCTGAGAACTCTTAACACCTCAGAGATTCCCACACCAGGAGGCAGGATATCACATGACCCTGTTGATTGATTGAGGAGAGACTTCCAGGCAGCCTGCTGGAGCCCACACAAAAGGCTCTTTCTGTTGAATGGGGTATGTTAATTTTGAGTGTTTCCTGTCAACAGCCCTCTGCCAGCAAGGAGAGACATGTGATCAGTGACCCACCCAGACTTCTGGAGGCGGACCCAAACACTTGGGGAGTTGAATTGCAACAAATCTATATTTTATAGAAATAGTGATAACTTATTGTAACCAAATGACAGGAATGTACAACTTTGAGAGTCTTAGTTTGAAAAATGCCCTCACGATTTGAGTCCAAACTCCAATTTGTACCATGTTCTGGGGCAAAACCCCGCTAATTATGAATATTGTAGACAATGGGCCTCATTCCAACCCAGGCGTTAAGGGGTTTACGGCGCCCTAAACGGCACCGACCCTTAACGCCTGATTCCAAGGTCCCTTAGCGCCATGGTGAGTTTAACGTCTGCTTTTTGCAGGCGTTAAAATCCATGGCGCTAAGGGACCTTGGAGATAATTACGGCACCGTAATTTACGGTGACGTAATTATCTCCTTCCCCACTCCCATTATGCCCTATGGGGCAAAAATGGGAATGGGGAAGGGTAAATGGGAAATGGGGATTTACAGCCCCACTCACCTTGGAATATAGTTTACACCATGGCGGTAAAGGTACGACCCAGGCGGTAACTTACCGCCTGGTCGTAATGAGGCCCAATGTGTTTAAGCTAGAGACATGGAAAGTTACTGGGATATATGTGGAAGGGAAATGTACTTTTGTATAATTTTAGAAGAAAATCCCATATTGCACAACCCACTAAAATCGAAAATAAGTTGCCATTTTTGAATGCAAGCTCCTAGAAATGCCAGAGGCGGAACAGAGACTACCTTAAGCAAAGTGGGGAAATATGTATTTGAATCAAATATAGATTTGTGGGCAAATTGACCAGAGGAGGATCCTCTGACCCATAAACAGACCTCATCACTCTGACTCACAACCCAATTCCCCCAATCATGGGAGAGGGAAGAATTGGGCCAATGACAAGTAGAGAGGGGCAGGCTCAGTTATGCCACGCACACACCCACTTCCAAAACACATAAAAAGAGACTGCTGGGACAGGTAGAGACATTGTATTCCATTTTCTGCGGGACGCTCTGCCGGGAGACTCCAGACTTCACATCCATCAATCTTCAGAGACCAGAAATTTACTTCAGAACTTAAAGCAAGGGCCCAAACCCACAAACTGAGAACTCTTTTCAGCAGGCCTCAGCATCCTTAAAATCATTTGCAAACTATTCCACAGCTGGGCGAGCTGTCTGAATTCTTTTGTCAAGAACTTTTGCCAGTACCCAGAAAGCAGTGTTACATCCAGAATCCACTTGATCCGGACCGGAAGCAGACCAGAGATCCAGAGAACCACAGGCCGCTGTATCCAGAGAGCTGACCCAGATCGCTGTGAAGTGCCGAGACCAGAACCAGAGTCCAGTCCAAAACCTGACCAGATCCTTGGCGAGGCCCATTCCTGCCCAAAATATATTGTGAGTACCGCCAGAACTGTGCAGAACCCAATCTCTTAGTTAAAATAATCTAATCCAAACTATTTTAACCTAATTAGAACAACCTCCTAGAAATCGTGTCATCTGTCATTTGTAAAGCTGCACAACTGTCACCTGTCAATTCTGAAGCTGTCACCTGTCATTTTGAGTTTTCCTTTAAATCCGAAAATCTACCTTTATTAAATCGTCTGTATCGCCGGAACCGTTTGTCCTAGGAACGTGGTTTAACTTTCATTTTAAAGCTGTGATTCTAGGCTTTCCAACGAACCTAGAAACGACTTTTACCGCAATCGGAATTCACGCACTCGCAAAATTTACCGCGATTTGGCTCAATTTCTCCACTTGTCGAAATAGCAGCTCCATTCTTTCCTTTGTTGAAATCCGTTTGCAACCTGGTAATAACTCATAGAGCATCGCTAAAGTGAGCCTGAACTAATACCAACAAGCATCTCTCACTCACCCTGAACCTCTAGAGGGAATTAAAATCAATTTTAGCATTTTCACTTCATTGCCACCACATTTCAAAGTAATTCGCATGTGTTTAAAACTCATACCTGTTTTCTTTAAGCTTGCTGGGGGGACTGGAACTGTGTGTTGCATTATAAAGTGTGATTTGTTGGGATTCTTGAAGACTGTGTGCTCTCCTTCCATTTCTTGTATTGCATAGGGGGGGAGTGAATTGTCAAAAGAAAAAGTGATCATATTACCTTTTGCTAAAATCATAACAAGTTATTTCTGTACTGCATTTTATTCCACCTTGCATTTCCTTGAAACCATCAAGCATTTTCAGCTACCTCATCCTCTACACTACTCCTAAGTAACCAAATCAGTGTACCCCTGTAACATTATCCATTGTTGATCACGGTCGTATTCTGAAGTGTGATATCAGTTATCAATTTATTTATAAAGTGTGATAGATATATATTGTTGAATTGTCCAAATAATCCTTTTAAATTTGCAAAACAAACCTACTTCTTGGCTAAGTGGGGCCAGGGGGATTCTAAGAGGGGGGTGTGATACAAGGGTTGTCATCCAGAGTACTGAACTGGACATAAAAATACATCAATAAGGGTTTTCCTCAGCATCCCAGACTAGACATTGACTTAGCTGTAGTGTTGATTGAATATCGCTTACAAAAGTGGGGGCTCGGAGCCGGGATATTCTGGGTTAGATTTACCACTTGTGCAGATTAATACAGTGTGCCAACTGACCAGATACACATATCCGGTTAGATCACCACGCTGTTTTAAACTGTGAAAGCATCCCTCAAAGGAACGCTCTAAGGAAACGGTCTGTTTTGCAAAATAAAATACAAACTTCTGTAAGGCAGGAAGGAACTCAAATTCCAGAATGACGACCTTGGTAGATATTAAAATAGCCAGAGAGCACTTCTTACATAAGCTTTTTGTGAGAGGTGAGTGGACTCATCAGGACCAAATGGTCTGGTTGCAGGCAATCGCGCAACAGGTCACTGAAACAGGGTCAGATATGTGGAGAGATCAGGGTCCATTACATGTGGCCCTGAGTGAATTATATATGGCTTCTAAGGCCAGAGATGAACACAATAAGATTGCCAGGATAGCGGCATATTTGTATCTATATATGGGAGCCATGCAGGACAAATGTGCTGAAGGCCAAGATCTGGCAAATAGGCAACAGATGGCATTAGAAAAGGCCCAATCTGACCTGGTCTCTTCTGAGCAGAGGCTGCAGAGGAGCCAGGAGTCAGAAAATGATAGTAGGCAGTATATCATTAAAATAAAATAGGACATGGATATACTGCAACAGGAAAAGACAGACCAGGATACCAGAATTCTGGCTTTGCAGAAGGAGCACCAAGACAGTTTGGACTCCTTACTGCAGAGCCAGAAAAAGCTGGAGCAACAGATCAATGTCAACGTGGCATGCACAGAGCAGGTAGCCACCCTGCAAATCCAACTACATAGAGAGAAAGAGGAAAGCAATAAATTGATTTTGAAAGACCTGGATACCCAGGCAGAGTTTGATGAAGAACGCCAGAAAGCTGGTGCCTTTCAAAGGCAGAGTGACGACCTGGCGTCACAAATGCAGGCTCTTGGTCAGGAAAGAGATACCTTAGGCCAGGAAGTCTGCCATTTAAAAAGAAAAATTGAAGAAAATCACTTGGCCCTCCAGGGGCTGGGTGACCTCCAAAAAGAGCATCAGGGCTTGCTAGATCACACCAGGAGGGTGGAGGAGGCTCTGGCAAGAAAGGAGCAGGCCAGTAGGGATGGGACTGAGGAGGTAACCCTCCTGCAGCAGAGACTGGCCCAGTACTCCAGGACCAAGCAGGAGGCACAGAGAGAAAATGAGGCTCTCTGTCAGCACAATGATAGGCTCCAGCAACAGGTAGCCGTGCAGGAGAGACTGATAGTCTAGTAAGGCCTTAACTGAGGAACTGAAAGCGCAGGCTCTTGCATTGCAACAGGGAGCAGGGGCTGATAGAGACTAGGTTCGCTGGGAAAGGGAAACGCCTGAGCATAACCTCAGGAGCCCTGGTACCAGAGGCCTTCATCTCTCCCAGTCCCTGGACTCTGCCACCCCCATGCCCCCTCACGCACATGAGCCCAGGGCCACAGGGATGGCAGATTACTATCCAGCTAGAAGTATGGGGCTCATAGGCCAGTACCTCCCAGGAATGGATGGGCGGGCATCCGGGTATGGGCACCCAAGCACAGTGCAATTTAGTGGGGAACCCCAGGAGAATAGGCCCATTAAGGGCATCCTGAAAACCTCTGCCCAGTTAGGTCAGTGGGGGGGATACCCATCAAGTCCTGGCAGCAAGGAGGGGTCTGAAGACTCCTCTGAGCATTACAGGACACAGGAGACCAGGTCCCCACATTCTGCCAGCCATTCCCAAGCTCGCAGAATCCGGGAAAACCTGGAAGATCAGACTGGCACCTCTGGGAGCAGTGCTTCTGAGTCAGAAGATGAATGGACCAGGGTTACTCGAACCAAAAAGGCCAATAAGGCAAAAAGGGCCTTGCTTAAGGACCCATTGAAACAAATAAAGGCAGTAAGGAGTGTCATCACGCCTTATCATAAGAACGCCAAGTATTCTGTTTGGGAACACTTGGAGCTCTATGAGCAAATGATGGAGACTTTCCATTTGAAGGACAGCAGTAGCTGCATCCAGTACGTCAAATGGACATTCTCACCAGAATACTCCAGTTTCTTTGCAGGGCTGGAGGATCAAAACCATTCAAGGGGGTCCACATACAGGGCGGCCATCTTGAAACATTTTTCTGTGCACAGAAATCCTCAAGAGGCTCGCAAGGCAGCCCTCAATTTGCAATGTGGGGAGGATCAGGCCCCACAAGAGTTTGTGCAAGAATTAAAGTGTGCGTTTGCGCAGACCACCAGAAGGGTGCGCACGGATAGCAGAGAATTTATCAATACGTTTTTCCATGCCTTACCCAAATACATAATGACCCAGCTCGTGAGAGATTTTAATGAGAAAAGATCTTTAGGCTGGGTCATTGAACAGGCTACCCGGATCTATGAGGTGCAGAAGCCCATCGAAAATTAAAATAATGTGCCGAAAAACACCAAAACCTACAGCACCCCTGCTGTTGCCAAGGTGGCAGAGGTAAAGGTTGCCCCCGTTTTAGATTTGGAGATGGGGGGCCTAAAAACCTGCCTGCACCAAATAATTCACAGCCCAGAAGGCCCTCGGGCCAGTCACAGACAGGGAGTCGAGGAGGTAGTCCCACAAATGGGGTCCCCCGCTCCCCTGACTATGTAAGTCCCTGCTACAAGGGAAACCGACCAATCCTGGCTTATGTGTGGACTCCTCCAGCCCAAGGGGGGGAATCCAGCCAAGCACCTGACCCGGGGAACTTCCCTCCTAACTTCCCAAGGAGGGCAGAAATTCACCAAATCCTAGGCAGAACTTTTTCCCCAGGTATCCACCCAATTTCCAGCCCCAAAATCGTCCATCCTTCTTTCCCCAATTCCCTGAGCCCAGACAACCTAACCTGGGAGAGGGGAGGCCAAGGGTGGAAGGGTACCAAAATCTTCCCAACCAGGGGTACTACCAGAGAAGGGATAGCTACCCTTCCCGGGATCAGCCCAGGGGAGAAACTAGAGCCCCGTATCAGCCTGAGCGGGTTTCACAACTTGAGCGCCAGGTCCAAAATATGGCACGGGATCTGGGTCACATACTGAGGGCTCAACAGAACCCTCAGATGAGCATGCCACCGCAGAATGCCCCAAACTCTGGACCTGGTGCTCCAGAACAATGATGGGGGCAGCACCCCGATAACGCACCGTTTCCCAGGGATGAGGCACAAGGGGAAGGGGGTGTAAAGCCCTGGAGGAAGCTTCCTTCCCAACTTGTAATCAGCCCCTGGAAAACCAGGAACCGGAAACAAAATCTCCTGCCCCTGAAAGCCTGCCTCCCAAGGAGCAGAGGGGGGGTAGGAGAAACAAAGGACCCAAACAGACCCACTTTGTGGAGGAGGTACAGGTCTTCCAAATTGAGGGAGAGGGATCCTTGGAAGATCCTGGGAAAAGGATCTTCTCCTTCAGAGATGGGGGAACTCCTCCCAAGGAAAAATGGGTCCCAAGGGATGCCAATTCAGACTGGAGAGATGTGGAGACTGAGCTACCGCCGCCCATCATCTCATCCCAGAACCGACAATACCAAAATCCCCTCGTTCAAACCCATCCTGGTGACTGCCTCCAAAAAGGGGGGGGCGGCCCAGAACCGGAACCAGGGGAACCCACAATGGCTCTGATCTCCAGTTGCCAACTTTTTCTTTCAGATTACCAAGACGCTCCACAGAATTCTGCCCAAATCTCTTCTCTCTTCCAAATCTAAAACCAGAAAGTTAGCCCACCAGTTGTCCAAAAATGTGCATTATCTGTGCCCCCTTGAGGAGAAGGAGGGAAGATATTATGCCCCGGTACAAGTGCAGCGGCAGGGTACAATTGTGGCACTGGTGGACACTGGATCCCAAGCTACCCTTCTGTCCAAAAGGGCCTTTTGATGAACTAAATGCAGGAAGGGGGGAGAATTACTGTATTCCTCTCACCTCTCTTCCTGGACAACTGCAGAACTTTGACGGGAAGGAAATTCCTGTCGAGGGGACTGCAGATTTGGACATCAAAATTGGGCGACACAAGGTAACACCCGGTCATAGTAGTGACTCCAGAGGGCACCCCTTGTTTACTAGGGAATGACCTCCTGAGAAGGTTGTCACCCCTAATAGATTGCGTAAACAAGGTCCTCTGGACCCAGACTAGTCGACCAATAAAATTAAAACAGAGTGTCAACCATGTTAGTTTAAATGGCACCTGCCACATGGTTGAACAAAAATCTGACCAAGTAGAATTTCACTTCCAGAACAACCAAATTCCAGACATGACAGTAATAGCAGTAGGACAACAGACTGGTGATGGGGGGTCCTCTCTATTTCTGAAAATCAACCTTCCTTCCAGTTTAAGGTGGTGTTCCACACTGGAAGGAAACACCCTGAAATTCTTTACTAATCCACAATCAGAAACTCCCACTCCTATAGTTCAGAATGATGTGAAATCAGCTCAGAGCCTGGCTGATATTCAGCAAATTGGAGAGCAGTTGTTCATCCCAGTTCAGTTAAATGATGGGAAGGACTCTGTTCTCGCTCGAGTGTGTGTGAACAACGGTAAGAGCTTCATCAGCGAAGCCATGTTCTGCCATCTCCCAAAAGATCCAGCCATTCCCACATTCAAACTGATAGACAAATGGGAAATGGACCTGGAAGCACCCAATTCCAAACATCTCCTGCGAAGCAGGTGCATGCTCAAAATCTCCATTGGCAGCAAGAGCATAGTCCATAATTGTTGGGTCGTGCGAGACGTCACTGCCGCCTTTTACTTAGGCAGTGACATTCTCAATCGCTTTGCCATTAGTTTGGACCTAATAAACTTCAAAGCTTGGTCCCGATTAGCGGATAATCCCATGGGCTTTGATGATCAAGAAAAAGCATTTAGGTCAGCTCAATTGCTACCTTATGCAGTTGAAATTCAGCTTAAAGAGGAAGTCACCATCTCAGAAAGGACCCGACAATTCTCCCTGGAAGTGAAAGTTAAAAGAGGACAAAAATTGAAAAACCCTGATGCTTATATTCATCTAAATGCTCCTCTCCAACAACAAGGGTTAGGGGTAAACCCAACACCATTAGTCAACATAGAACATGACACCATTCCAATAGAGGTGGATAACAGCGACTTAAAGAGTATCACTCTAGCCGCAGGCACCATTATTGGAATGGCGGTTGATGACCGACATTTTTCCATTGATTTAGGAAATGAACTGTTAGGACCGATCCCTAAGGACTGTTTTGACAGTGACAGTGAGGACAGTACAACACCAGACAGGATTTTCACCCGGCATGGGGGGAACTTCCTGGTGTACACTTCTTGCCCTTATAGTAAGGAAGATGTGACTTGTGACTTCAGGAGGGACGAGGTGATTTTCCAGGTCCATGAGGGCTGCCTTTCCCACCTGAAGCCTCCAGTCCAAATCAGCACTCTGACCAGGGACTTCTCCACCCAGCTGGAGGAGTCTGCTGAGATAACCAAACCAGAAGTCTTTCCAGGCTTCAGGCAGATGGTGGAAGAGAGAGTCAACCTAGCTTATGCCCGCGTGACTCTGGAACAGAAGCAAAAGTTGAAACAAGTTTTCTTGGATTTCCAAGATCTCTTTGCGGTAGACACATATGACTGTGATCGCACCGACATCCACACCACAACAATTCCCACGGACCCTGGAATGACTCCAGTGTTTGTGAACAATATCGTTTGCCTCTCGCATCCATGGAGTCCCTTACTGAAATAATTAAGAACCTTGAGTCCCGGGGAATAATCCGTCCAGTACACAGCACCTTCAATAATCCGGTGCTGGGAATATTGAAGCCAAACGGCCAGTGGAGACTCTGCGCCGACCTTAGGGAGCTCAACAAACAGGTCCATACTTCCCGATGGCCTCTGCCCTACATTGACCAAGGGCTGGCACAGATTCAGGGGTCACAGTTATTCACAGCAATAGACCTGACCAATGGATACTGGACCGTGCCTGTCAGTAGGGAGGGCCAATACAAACTGGCTTTTACCTTTGGGGGCCAGCAGTACACCTGGAACCGGACTCCCTTCGAATACCTCAACTCCGGCAATGAATTCAACATTTTCCTACATAAGGCCATGCCCGACCTGGGTGCGAGGGGTAACCTGGCTTATGTAGATGATGTCCTCATCAAAAGTTCATCTGTGGAGGAACACATAGCGGAGATCTGTTATGTTCTGACGCAGTTGAGGGCCGCCGGAGCAAAACTTTCCTTTCAGAAAGCACAGTGGTGTAGAACCCGTGTTAATTTTTTGGGGCATGAGATTACTCCTCAGGGTCTCTGTCCCCAGGAAAAGAAAGTGGAAGCACTCCAGAAACTGAAGGATCCCACAACTCTGCGGGAACTACAGAGCCTCCTTGGACCTCCTTTGACTAATTACAGCAGAAAGTTCATTGGGGGCTATGCAGAGATCACTAGACCCCTGATTCATCTCTTGAAGGGGGGGTCAAGTGGGAATGGGGTCCAGAACAATCCGAGGCAGTAAGACAACTCAAAAGAAGCCTCTCACAAGCGCCTTGCCTAGCTTACCCTGTCAGAAACAAGGAGTTATTCCTGGAGACAGGGTTCTCTAATACGTGCTTGACGGCAGTATTATACCAAAAGCATGACAAGGTCAATAAAGTAATCTCCTATGCGAGCAAAACTTGATCCTCTGTGGAGGAAAAATTCAACGATTGTGAGAAGGCACTCCTGGCAACGGTGTGGGCATTGAAGAATTACCACCCGTTCATCCAGGGGGAACACATCATAGTGGAGACTCCACACCAGCCTCTGCAATATCTCCAAAGGGTCAGGATCCGGCCCGGAAATGTGAGTAATTCCTGAATTACTTCCTGGATTCTGTCAATGCAAGGCTTTCCTGTAGAGGTCAGATATGGCCAAAACAAGAAGAGTCCCCTCACGCAAGGTCTGGCTGACTTGCATGATTGTGTCAGAGAAAACTGTCTCGAGGACGAAAGTCTAAAAACCAAGGACAACATGGAGGCATACCTTAATTCCCCACACAAAGTCTTTGAAGAAGACAAGTGTGAGGGAATGCCCACTGTCTATGTGGATGGAGGCTCGTACCATGTTGACGACAACGGGGAGAAAGAACTGGTGGCCGGCGTAGGGAATGCATGGGTGAATGAGTCACCAGAACCCTCGGCTGGATACAAAATTGGTCCCCGAAGTAGTCAGGTGGCAGAATTGATGGCTGTGCATCAGGCCATGCTCACTGCTGTCCAACATCAACTCCACGAACTGGTCATAATCACAGATTCAGATTATGTACGGAACGGGTTCGTGGAGCACCTGGTTAATTGGAAAACCAGAGGCATGTTATGTGCTAATAACAAACCCTTGAAACATGGGAAGTTAATTCAAAACATTGATGATCTGGTCAAATCGAATGGGATGACCATCTACTGGAAAAAGATCAAGGGTCATTCCAAAGTAGAGGGACCAGACAAAACTGGAAATGACTTAGCTGATCAGCTGGCCAAAACCAGGGCCATCCAAGGGGATCTAATAGAAATAGAGTCCCTATTGGGGGAAATCCAGGTCACTGCTATCACTAGGTCCCAGACAAATTCTCACAATGATCTTTCAACTGCACAATGGAGTAAGGAGACCCCTGATGCTGATTTGATTACAGCTCAGAAGGGGGATCCAATAATTGGTAAGTTTTACCAACACATTGAGGACCCTGAGAACTTTCCCCTGACGGATACCGATTACATTGGGAAAGAAGACCTAAGAGTGTTGATGAAATGTCCAAAAAGGTTCCGGATCCAAGACGGTTTGTTGGTAAGGAAATCCCAAGCTGGCCATGATCAGTGGGTGGTCCCTACCTCATTCCGAAGCCTGATGTTAAGTCACGCCCATGATGCGGCCACCGCCGGTCATAGAGGGTTTCACACAACACGGGAAATCTTAAGAGAGGTTGCATACTGGCCACACATGGGGCAGGACCTCGACCAATACTTGAAGGGGTGTCTCTCCAAAAGAGGGGGATGACACTGCCATGGTCAGATTTGCAAATCAACTTTGTGGGCCCTGCAATCCGCTCGTCTAGAGGAAACAAGTACATGTTGACTGTTACATGCTTGTTTACCAAGTGGGTGGAATGTCTCCCAGCCCCAAATTGCAAGGCAGAAACAGCAGCTGTCCTGATGATTAACCACATCTTTTCCCGTTTTGGTCTACCTCAAAGGATTGAGTCAGACAGGGGTAGCCACTTCACCAGTGAAGTAATCACAAAGATGTGGGAGATACTGGGGGTTAAAAGGAAGCTACACATTGCTTACAGGCCAGCTTCTTCTGGAGCAGTGGAGAGATATAACCGAACCATTGTGAGCATCTTAAAAAAAGTTTGTGGCAGATTCTGGGCCAAGTTGGTATCTCCGATTACCTCTGGTCCTAATGGCCATCAGATCTACCCCTTCATCTGCAACTAAAATGTCACCATTTGAGTTGAGGACAGGACGCAAGATGGTGCTTCCCCAGCATTTGCTCTACAGAACCCAAGAGCAAACGTTGATAAATGCCTCCACAACTTATGAGTATGTGGAGAATTTAAGGAAACACCTTCAGCATGCTTTTGCCTATGCTCAGCGGAATCTAGAAAGATCAGCTGATAGCATGAAAACCCACTACGACCTGAAGACCACCAGGAAGGAATATACTGTGGGGGACCGGGTCTATCTATACAATTTCCAAAGGAACCAGGCCAAACAGCGAAAATTCTTGCCTACATGGAAGGGACCGTTTGAAATTATAGACAAGATCTCCCCTGTTGCCTATAAGATCTGCATCCCCAAAGGCAGTTTGGCAGAGGGGGAAGATAAGTGGGTCCATATAAATCAGCTAAAGTGTTGCCATCCCAGGCACACTCTGCGACAACTGGAGGAGTCCTCTGCAATACCAGAGGGGACCGCTCCAGAGTAATTCAATTCCAACCCTAAAATATCCCACATATAGTCTCTAAAATATTATGATTTGGAAGAAAAAATGTCTTATAATTGTATCTTGTTTTTTGTTAAAATAAGAACGCAAATGTTTTGACTATAAAATGTATATGCCACCCACTATATCAATGGTGGGGAACAAATGCCTACGAATAGGTATTGCCGCTTTCCTTTGTCATCCTAGGAGAAAGAAAACCTGGAGACTGGCCAAGGAGGACGATCCGGGGACCGGGAGCAGAGACCCGAGGGGCCCGGGGTACCGCCCAATATTCCCATCAGGACCGGCGAGGAGAACCGATCGATCTAACTGGATGGAGGAAAAGATGCTGAACGGTGCCATCCACAGAATTGGAAGAAGATAATGCGGACATACCAGCGCAAGGGCTCAAAACCTCCTTTGCAACCGACTTCCCCTCGACTTGAATCAAAGCGTAGTCGGGCGGGGGGGTTTTGTCAAGGGTTTTGACCCATGTTGAATCAATAGACTGGGTGGATGTGGGGATGAGCTATCGCCGCCCACATTCACACCAGAATAGGAGAACTGCGCAGTTGGCATGAGACCACTCCAAAAATACAACCTTCTTGTGGGGGGTTCCACATCACCACTCTACTGTAAGGATGCCATCAAAACAATGTTAAGCAAGGGCCCTATACTATCAAGCAAAAGACCACTCTATTGAAATGCAGTAATTCAAGACAACTCAAAAATGGATGCAGTACCGACAAATTCCCCAAGGTGGCACTAGCGGTCTAAACTCTGACAGGGAAACTGTATTTAGGAGTTGCAAGAGGGGCAGGGACTTCAAAGCTTGTTGGTTAATTGAAAATCTTAGGCACCTGCTGTTCCCAGAGGCCAAGAGGCTGAGAACTCTTAACTCCTCAGAGATTCCCACACCAGGAGGCAGAATATCACATGACCCTGTTGATTGATTGAGGAGAGACTTCCAGGCAGCCTGCTGGAGCCCACACAAAAGGCTCTTTCTGTTGAATGAGGTATGTTAATTTTGAGTGTTTCCTGTCAACAGCCCTCTGCCAGCAAGGAGAGACATGTGATCACTGACCCACCCAGACTTCTGGAGGCGGACCCAAACACTTGGGGAGTTGAATTGCAATAAATATATATTTTATAGAAATAGTTATAACTTATTGTAACCAAATGACAGGAATGTACAACTTTGAGAGTCTTAGTTTGAAAAATGCCCTCACGATTTGAGTCCAAACTCCAATTTGTACCATGTTCTGGGGCAAAACCCAGCTAATTATGAATATTGTAGACAATGTGTTTAAGCTAGAGACATGGAAAGTTACTGGGATATATGTGGAAGGGAAATGTACCTTTGTATAATTTTTGAAGAAAATCCCATATTGCACAACCCACTAAAATCGAAAATAAGTTGCCATTTTTGAATGCAAGCTCCTAGAAACGCCAGAGACGGAACAGAGACTACCTTAAGCAAGGTGCCATATGTACATGTAATGTCAACCACTTGTGTACCTGGGAAATATGTATTTGAATCAAATATAGATTTGTGGGCAAATTGACCAGAGGAGGATCCTCTGACCCATAAACAGACCTCATCACTCTGACTCACAACCCAATTCCCCCAATCATGGGAGAGGGGAGAATTGGGCCAATGACAAGTAGAGAGGAGCAGGCTCAGTTATGCCACGCACACACCCACTTCCAAAACACATAAAAAGAGACTGCTGGGACAGGTAGAGACATTGAATTCCATTTTCTGCGGAATGCTCTGCCGGGAGACTCCAGACTTCACATCCATCAATCTTCAGAGACCAGAAATTTACTTCAGAACTTAAAGCAAAGGCCTAAACCCACAAACTGAGAACTCTTCTCAGCAGGCCTCAGCATCCTTAAAATCATTTGCAAACTATTCCACAGCCGGGCGAGCTGTCTAAATTCTTTTGTCAAGAACTTTTGCCAGTACCCAGAAAGCAGTGTTACATCCAGAATCCACTTGATCCAGACCGGAAGCAGACCAGGGATCCAGAGAACCACAGGCCGCTGTATCCAGAGAGCTGACCCAGATCGCTGTGAAGTGCCGAGACCAGAACCGGAGTCCAGTCCAAAACCTGACCAGATCCGTGGCGAGGCCCATTCCTGCCCAAAATATATTGTGAGTACCGCCAGAACTGTGCAGAACCCAATCTCTTAGTTAAAATAATCTAATCCAAACTATTTTAACCTAATTAGAACAGCCTCCTAGAAATCGTGTCATCTGTCATTTGTAAAGCTGCACAACTGTCACCTGTCAATTCTGAAGCTGCAAGCTGTCACTTGTCATTTTGAGTTTTACTTTAAATCCGAAAATCTACCTTTATTAAATCGTCTGTATCTCTGGAACCGTTTGACTTTCATTTTAAAGCTGTGATTCTAGGCTTTCCAACGAACCTAGAACCGACTTCCTACTCCTTATACTTTTACCGCAATCGCGATTCACGCACACTCGCAAAATTTACCGTGATTTGCGATTTGGCTCAATTTCTCCACTTGTCAAAATAGCAGCTCCATTCTTTCCTTTGTTAAAATCAGTTTGCAACCTGGTAATAACTCATAGAGCATCGGTAAAGTGAGCCTGAACTAATACCAACAAGCATCTCTCACTCACCCTGAACTTCTAGAGGGAATTAAAATCAATTTTAGCATTTTCACTTCATTGCCACCACATTTCAAAGTAATTCGCCTGTGTTTAAAACTCATACATGTTTCCTCTAAGCTTGCTGGGGGAACTGGAACTGTGTGTTGCATTATAAAGTGTGATTTGTTGGGATTCTTGATGACTGTGTGCTCTTCTTCCATTTCTTGTATTGCATAGGGGGGGAGTGAATTGTCAAAAGAAAAAGTGATCATATTACCTTTTGCTAAAATCAGAACAAGTTATTTCTGTACTGCATTTTATTCCACCTTGCATTTCCTTGAAACCATCAAGCATGTTCAGCTACCTCATCCTCTACACTACTCCTAAGTAACCGAATCATTGTACCTCTGTAACATTATCCATTGTTGATCACGGTCGTATTCTGAAGTGTGATATCAGTTATCAATTTATTTATAAAGTGTGATAGATATATATATTGTTGAATTGTCCAAATAAACCTTTTAAATTTGCAAAACAAACCTACTTCTTGGCTCAGTGGGCTCAGAGGGATTCTAAGAGGGGGGTGTGATACAAGGGTTGTCATCCAGAGTACTGAACTGGACATAAAAATACATCAATAAGGGTTTTCCTCAGCATCCCAGACTAGGCATTGACTTAGCTGTAGTGTTGATTGAATATCGCTTACACCTTACGGGGGAACATCTCTGGGATCTGCAGTCGCATGGGTCATTCTCTTCCTTCCACTTCTTTGTCACCTCTCTCTCGCCAGCGTCCTTTTCTCGTTCTGCTCGACGTTCCAGTATTCTTTCTGCCCACCATGGAGTTGTCATTTTCACGCCACTACCAGTACCTGGGTTCTCCTTCTCTCGGCTTCTCTCCACCTCAAATGCTGGTTTACCAGCGTCTGTCTCTCACACGTTCAGAGTGGATCTGAACTTCTCGTGCTACACAGCTCTGCTCGGCTCCACCTCTGTCAGGTGTTACGCTTACAGGGGGCCTCCCGTGCTGGCTTATGCGTTCCTCTCGTTTGCCCTCATTAGGCATGTCCTCTCTCTTCAACCGCCTCATCGCAGTAAATTGGCTGCTATTTCTTAAAGTGACAGAGCCTTTCAATTGCTGAAAAGGACATACTTTCTTATCATATTCCGACAATGGGCCTCATGACAAGTTTGCCGTTCTGGAAACAAGGGTGCCGGTAAGCTCACCGGCACCCTTGATTCTGGACCGGCAAACTATGTGTTTGACTGCTGGAGCCAAAATACAGCCCTGATGCAATCATGTAACCGTATACATCTATTGGGATAGAAGATTGTCCTCGTTTAACAGAACCTGAATATTAGTATTACTGTGTAAAAGCAAAATCAGTCTAAGCAGCCCCTCCGGTATCCCTCAGCTTGCCAATTTACGCCAAAGTAAATTCCTATTCACTGAATGAAAGATGGCTGAGAGATCCATAGAGGCAACGAAGATATGATTATACCTCTTTGACCAGGCTGATTCCTGCAGCAGTCTAATTATGAAGCCATTCATAGAGGTGCCCTGGTTTTTGTCCACCTGAGCTTTTTTTTTTATCTGCCTACATTGGCAGACCAAGCCATGAGATGTTCTAGCAATATGGCAGTAAATATTTTTTGGTCCACATCCATAATCATTATTAGCCTATAATTACCAGGGCTACTGCGATCACCCTTTTTATGAATTGGTAATACATACCATGTTTGCCATGAATCATGAATCACACAGGACTTACCAATTTGAGAAAAGAAAATCACAAAGATACTGGCCCATAAGTCTGGTGCAGATTTAAATATCTGGTAATTGAGTCCATTTGGGCCAAAGGCCCTAGAGGACCTAGCTCTTACAATGTCCTCCCTTACACGCTAATAGGTTACTATTTCACTAAATGCTAGAAGCTCATTAGCTATGAACCCTTCTGAGGCCGGCAACCTCTTTTTATAGATGGACACAAAATAATCAATCCAGACACTCTCTTCAATGGGATTCAATTGAATCCATGGTTGACAGTTCTCCTTGCCATTCACAACCTGCCAAAAACCTGAAGTATTACATTGGTTTGAGAGTTTTAACATTTCCCCATCAGTTTGCATCATTATACTCCGATGTCTGATCAGCCAACCCTTTTTCGCAGCATTAATCTCTATCCCTTTGTCCTGATTTACGCCCGCCCCACTTTTCTGAATGGAGCAAACGGATTGTCTTAAGACATTCTTACGTTCAACGATCATTGGATCAAAACAATGAACATGTCTGACATTTAACTTAGTCTTAGTCTTTGGAAGGGGATTTATCCTTCCTTATACATTCTCCACCATCCTCTTCATATAATCATGGAATGCGGTCTCATTAAAAGTCGCCATTTTCCAATCATACAACCTCACATTCCAGTGTTGAAGAAGATTCTCATTCAGGAAGTTTGTAGCCTTGTTGGAGATGGGTAACATATTCCTCTCCATATTGATCCTTACTTGACCAGTGGAAATAAACTCCCTTCTACCCCGTGGAATATATGTTACTAGCATATTTGGAGACTCAAATCCGTCTTCACTACTTTAAAACCCTTAAAATATTCATATCAGCCATGATCCACAAATACATATTCTATAATTGAATTCATGATCCCGCATAGCCCATTAAGAATTCTCAGGCCCGCTGACTCCAACATTAATTTACAACTTCCTCTCTGAATCACTTGTTTAGACTTGGTTGCATTGATCATAATATCATCCTACTAATCCATAAGCGCATAGCTTAGACCGTCCGAATTCAGATCCCCATCCAAAATTATAAAATGATTCCCTTTCTGGTCTGACCAATCCACGATTCAGGCTTTCAGATGGGCCAAAAAGCCTTTCAATGGGGCCTTCTATTCGTGCCAATAAATATTCACAATTAAGCACTTAGATGGGACACCCTCTACCCTCATTGAAATAATTAGCCCTATTGCGCCCTTCTGGATCTTCACCTCTTTTGTTCCCCCAGACAGGAGGGAAGATCTAATCACTATCAGAAGGGCGGCCTACCTGTTGGTACGTCACTGATTGCAAGAAAACCTTAAAACCATTCAGTATTGGATAGCTCACCACACAATTCTTGGATGAGGATTATGCTGGAACTCTTTAACCACCAAATTTGGGGTCTGTCTACTTCATACCCAGATTTTATTCCAAATGCATGCCCTGCCACCCTGGTGGCATAACAGGCCCCCCCGTTATATGCTTGGTAGATTGGCTCTCCCCTATGGGACCCTTCCACTGTGTGATATTGGATAACCCAGCTAGGGCCTGGGCTCCCTGGGGGGAGGCTGAAGCAATTTCCTCCCTACTATACCTGGCTGGGGCCCTAGGACCATAACGCAGTGCCAGAGCCCTATTGGCAGATGGAAACCTCTATTCACAGCACTAAGACTCCCCAATATACTGGGCGCATTAACAGCAGCCCCTCAACCTCTCCCTGCTGAATTACCCAACTCGGGCACTGACTCACTAACCGGCTCCTTCCACTTATCCACTTTGTCCATTTGGCCCCCAGGGCATACCTCCACTACTGAATGAATGAACTGCTCCTTCTGAGCAGCCTCAGGATATTTTTCAACATAAATAATACTAGGTGGATCTGATGGCGGGGGATTCCACAGGTATGAAGCTTGCAAGACATGTCCCTCTTTGCCCCCTGATCCCTACCTTCCATCTCATGATCTACCTTCCCAGACCCCACATTTCTCAGAGACTCAGCAATATGTATTTTATGCTCTAGGAATTGACTTTGTAGAATGAGGGTCAAATATGCCTGTCATTTTTCCAACATCACATGTATAATGGCCCCCATTTCATTCCCCGTCCCAACAGATGCATTTGTCACCTTATCAGGCTCTGATTCACGTAAACCTGTACCTCCCTAGTATTTCCCTGAATTTCCTTTGGCAAACTCAGATTCCAGAGAAATGTCCTTGAGGAATTACCGTTACCTTTCTTAACAGTCAGATGCTTTGTTTTCCTGATTTGTTTCCCCCCTTTCTTTGGTGCCTGTTTTATGACGAGGTCCAAGGATATAGGCCCTTCTTGTGTAATAGTAATATCAATGATCGCCCTATTCTGGGGCAAGCTATTAACCAACCGATTAGATGTCATCTTTTCCACCCAAGGACTGACCCATCTTGACCCCCTCCCGGACTCTCTCTTCAAAAACACCACACGCACATTGAGAAACATTCAAAAGGTCCGTGAGGGTTGGACTTGCATAGAAGATACATTATTTCTCAATGCCGGTTCATTTCCTAATAATAGTCTGGACCGTGATGGGCCGGCGTCCTCTTCTCCCTTATCAACAGAAGGACAAATAGTGGACACAAGGCCGTATCCCCCGGCCAGAACTTAGAATGATCTGCCAACTCCTGTAATAACAGTGACTGATGTGATACTTTCTCCAAAATCTTTTCATATAAAAGTACAAATTCAGTTAAAACCCTATTAAGGGCTACAGTCGCTGAGGCATATTGGACGCCCCTCTGCGAAGTTCGCAGCATGGAGGACAGACCCCTACATGGATATTGCACCCGAGAATCCAAATACGAAATTCACGGTCTTCGTCTTGTTGTTTTTTAAAAATGGGACGGGGGAGTGTCAATGTACCAATCGCATTCCCTGCCTCCTGGCAACCCCTGCACTTGGGCATGTAGCTGCAACCCTACAGCCCCCTTCCTGCACTTATTAGACACCTGCTGCCTGCGCCATATTCTTGTACTTGCCACCGTCTGGGCAGCACCCCCTGTTGTTTTTGGATCACGTGTTTAGCACTTGCCACTCCTCCCCTACCCCTTGCACTTTCCGTGTTTCCCTCTCCCCTGCACTTGCACGTTCTCAATGTCACTGGGCCTGGTAACATTGTTGTTTTGTCCTCCCTTGCCTCATACACTTTTGTATGGGGCGCGACATTAATAAAATATCATATCCATAACCTGGCCCGAAATCCGACTTGCATTAATGTCCAATAGATCAGTGTCTAAAATATAACCTTCGTGACCCACCTCCTGGTCCTTCCCAGGAACAGTTTTTTCCTTGCCAATCGACTCAAAGAAAGCTGTGATTTTCGATAAACATTTACTTTTGTTTAATTCATGGGGTCCTCAACAAATCCCCCGTTACAGATGGGGTAACCTCACCTGGTGAAGCCAGCAATGGTAAGGCCCTTGCATGTTCCAATTGCGGGGCCAAATTACATTTCACCTTGGGCCCCATGTTCACTTTCCTTTTCTACTCTTTAGAACATACGAGTGCATTCTGGAGTTAAACTCTTCTGATCTTTCCTAGCACTATCGTGTGGCCAAAACAGTCGAGTGCTTTCTTTCACCAAATACCCCACACAGGTGAATAGGCCACAATGCTATAAGGAGCCTAGGATGGACGAGAGGGACAGCTCACAGGCCCACAGCCACCTCCCCACCAACAAGGCCCAAAATATAATAATTCATAAATTCACTGTGTGAATCTCTGCTTGTCCCTGGGGACAGCCCAGAGGCTCACAGAAGCCGCCATAATTCGTCTCTTTCGTTTAAAAAAAAAACAAAAACGTACTGCTGCTTAGTCACTCTGAAAACGGTGAGCCTGTCGGGACTCCATTTTCTTTTTTTTTTTCTTTTAATGTATTTTTATCTTTTACTTTCTGTTACCAGTTAAATATCAGTCGGCCAGCAGTCGCCGTTGACAATTTGAAAACACACTGTCACCACCACTTCAACATCCGATGCCGACTAATACTGACTTTGTAAGGGGAGAGAGTCACAGCCAAGTCTAATGCCGGAAAGTAAGTAATCTCAGTACTAAATACAGGCCTATTACTGAATTAGTTAGATGACAACTGGGCCTGCTAAACTGCACAGCAGAAACCGTTGAACCACCATGGGCCCGGAATTACTACCAGTATCAAAAGTATACGTCACCGAAGCCGGTAACACTCAAGGAAGAAGTAGTTAATGACTTGTGTTCCCATGGCCCACAGGAACACAAGAACACTACTGCACACCGCTGTGGTTCGCATACACGGCCTCCAGTTGGTGAATAATGAAGAAAGGCTCCAAACGTGTGTCCGCCAACCCACAAGAAGACACTACTGCACCCCGCTAATAGTTACCAGGGGGACTCCACTGAACATCAGGAGCTCCGGTGCTGGTTCAGCCTTGTAATGATAACACTTCATCTTTTGCAACTGTGTTGTCAGTGTTGTGAAGGACTCTGGGGCATCAACCTGCTTACATCATCTGAAAGGCAACCAAGGCTGCCACCTCCCATTTCTCGAGAATTGCCAGCCAACTCTAGCACATTAAAAAGGCAGCAGGTGCGCCTCAGAAATTCTTTGAGTTGTACTCTCAGACAGAAAATCACTACATTCATTCCACGCGCTCCCAATGAAGGGGTAGCATGTGGCTATTCATGCAGGTCTACTTACCGATTGGACAGAGTGGGATGTCTAATTTAGATGCAGGTGCTGCCTGGCGCTCTTTTCGAGGACCTTGCATTAATAAAAACATAAAAACCTATTTTTTTTGGGGGGGGTAGCAATGGATACCTCAGGGGTCGCAGTTGCGACCACTGGTGATTCCTAAATGACGTCCCTGTGCTCACATCATCTGAAATACAATATTCAGAGAGAGACACAATGCAACTGCCTGTCTCTCCTCATCGTCCTCCCTGGAAGGTTCTGGAAAGCTTTCACCAGTGCTGGAAATGGACAAAGGTTACTGGAGGAACTCCCTCCCCTGCCCGCACAGGTGGGTATCAGATTGGGCAGGTGGATTGTCAGTGGTGTGGGCGGGACTGAGGGGCGGAAGTTGAACTATAGGTGTCAAATAATGTAGTTGCCCTGTAAATGGAATGCTGTCTGCTTTGCATAAAAACAAACTGCATATTGGGAACAAAAGAATGACCACCAATTTATCAAGCATATCTGATAGTAATTCAAATGTACAATCCTTCTGAGCATGCAATTCACACTTGGTAATGCTCATTTCATTGGTCAGAATAGTCACATTGACAGTAAAATGTGTGCAAGGCAAGAACCATGCATACAGCTATGTGTTGTTTCATTGTTTGAGTTTGGACTGTACTGGTGAGCAAAGACTTTCAGATGCAGTTTTGGAAGTCGGTCACATTGAGACTCCAAACGCACAGCGTTCAGGAGACTCGTGGCAGTCAGGGGCAGAGAGCTTCGTCAAATTCAGGGGGCTTTGTGTCTTGGGTCAGCTCTCAGGCAAGGCAGTTTGCCAGAGCATACCTCCACCTTGTTCCGGCCCAATTCCTTCCCTTGGTTTTATGCTCGGATGTGAACGCTGCAGACCCTTCCCTTTGGTACTTTTCCTATCCGTCCCTCTGAGAAAGGATCCCAATTCCTATTTGCTCCCAACCTGCTTGGAAGTGATCGGTCATTTCAGTATAGAGCGTTAAAAAGCTCCAACAAACAAAATTAAACAAGGAGCGGCCGAGGCAGGTCGTCAGAAGCTGCGCTCAAGAAACTCATGTTGCCAGAGGGTGCAGATAAAATCACAGTACTGGGTGACTCGGGACCAATTGGGAATCATCCTGTAAGTGGGATCTTTTAACGAGCTCCCCCACCACCCTTGTGCCAAAGCAACATATCACTTTATTGAACTAAACAAACCGCCTCGGCACATAAAGCCTCCAGTGCAGGCGGCTTATTTTATTTATTGGGATTTTTTAAAGAACCTGCGTTCTGCACAAGCCCCTTAATAGCCCCAAGAACTATGTGCGAGTTTCGTAGAAGAACAGTTAACATTGCAAGGAGCAGGAGCAAAAAGGGGACCTTTTTATTTGGTGCTCCTGCGGCCATCCAGGTGGGATAGGACCAGGGCTCTGGGTAGATGAGATTTTTAAGGGGGTTTCTAGTATTAGGAGGAAGCTCTTCAGAAGGTGGACCGGGAGTCAGCCTTTGGGCATATAGCTTTAAAATTAATTTGATGGACAGGCCCGAGTACAAAAAAAGCTCTTGGCCTGATTTGTCGGCAGGGGAGGCAGGACCCATCATTGCTAGCCAGTGGACAGAAAGTGTTGGTGACAGAATGGTCAAATAGGAGGACCTCTGTTTTATTGCCATTGAGTCATAGTCTACTAGCTCTCACCCACCCCTGGATTTTCGAGACGCACAGTGCGATTGCTTGCTTGTGGTCAGGGCCCTGATTGATCAGGATTTGATCGTTGTTTGCATGGCACTGAAAAGGCCTAGGGAAGGTTTGGAGGATGATATCTAGGGGTTCGATGTAGAAGTTTAAAAGCTACAGGGAGAGAGCGTGTCGATGCCTGAAGCACTCAACACGTCAGGGTCATCATGTTGGACTGCAAATGGCGTTTTTGTAGCTGATTGGATCTGGCTGAGGATCTGGATGAGTCATGGCAGGCCATTTTCTGTTATTCCCAAATATGGAAGACTGTTATGGAGGTGGAAATGGTCAACATGTCCTGCATGGCAGCGTCGTTTAAAGAGGAAGAGAGCCCCACATTGGTTATCTGGCATTGATCTTCTGCCACCTGAAGGGCCAAAGTGACAGTCGTGTAGGAGAGGGATGGCATCTGTACATTCTTCAATCTAGAGGACAACTGCCCTTTCGAGGATCTTGGCTTCAAGGGGAATGTTGGTCAAAAATGTGTACGAAATATATGGTCAGCATTAGGCTTCTAAAGAATCTGGATGCTTGTGGCTTTTTTCAGTGCAACTAGTATGGCTAGGTGACAAAACAGTGGTGTAGAAATTGGCAATTGTCAGGACCAAAGTTTGGATGCGAGATTTATGGACGCTGGCCAGGCAAGGTTCTGGGCATCGAGGGTTCCATCTGCTTGTTGATTTCACTAATGTCAAGCCCAGATTATGGGGTTGAAAAGAAATCAAAGGTGATAGGTGCCTGTGGGTAAGACAGGTGTGGGTGGAGACTGGCACACTATATTTGCTTGTTTCAGGTGTTGATCTTAGTTCATCAGAGTTCTTAGGGGGGTGTTCTTGAGGACGACTGGATTGGTCAGCTCAGTGTAGATTTTTACTTGGTAGAAGGGCTTTTTTGTGTGGTGAGCAGGTTTCTGATAGACATGACAAACCGTTCAGAATCTTTGAGTGACTTGCGCCATCTTCCCACTTTACTGCCCTTTCTTTTCATGCCAGACAATTCTGCTGAACATTTTATTGTTCAAAAATTCATAAACATTTTTTTAGAAACGCATGCTAGCGTCAGGATGGATTTTTGCAGCTTCAAACCCCTCTAAAAGGAGTGACTTGTACCAAGTCTCCCTTAGGCAGAACATTGTTAATGGGTTCTGTGCAATGAAGACTGTTTTAAAAATATACGGTACACACCACTTGTGAGTTTGGAATAGTTGGTTAAAATGCAAATTTTTCTGTTTACTCTAGCTGACACACGTCTTGCATTAAAACATGACTTTTCAAAGCCAGTTCTATGCATTGAAACCACATTTATATCTGAACAGAACCCCAAAACGGTGTTCTTGTATATGCAGTGGATATTGTTTAAAATATAGTGTGCTCTTTTTTCACCCTTATCAGCTACAAGCTAATAGTGAAATGCTAACCAATCGAAACAAAGTGATGTTCTGAAATGTGCATTTATTAAGTACTTTGTTTTAGATAACTTTTATCACACTAGCTTAAAATGAATATTTTGAGATCCAGCGTATTGGCTTTAATCTTCTATTTTTAATTAATAGTTTACATGTATACATCAGTGATGAGTAGATTTATATCATTAATATGTCTTTTGAGGAACTGATTAGGGTGGGGTTATCCTGTTGCTGGACCTCCACGCCCTTGGTTATGTTTCTGATTTGACTTTTCATGGTCGCAAAAACTCTTTTACTTGAATGTTCTTATGACATATTGATGACTCTCGTATGATGGCAATATGGGAATATCATGCTGTGTGTCTAACGTTTGTAAAAAATATAATTTCTATGTAATACTAATAGCCCTGATTTGAAAAAGATGAACAAGTCATCGAAACACGTGTAATCACATAGGGCACCAGAATATCCTAAAATAAACCACAAGATGTGGAGTTTTTGAACACTGAAAAGGGAGTCATTTGTCATCCTTCTTGGTAATATGTGGGCGCTTGGGAATAAGTCAATGTAACAACCCAAAAATGTAGATTTATATCAGGCTGGCATTACTGACAAATACTAAGCCCATCGCTTAAATACCTATATTTTAATTGTATACTTGGCCATCTGATCGCGCTATATTCCCCAGTGAAATATGTCCACATCCTTGCCCAAATAGAAGGCTGAAGAAGAGCTGGCATGTTCTGAAGAGTTCAAATTGGATACTCTGAGGAACCTGATGGCGTCCTCCCATTTACTCCCTTTGGGTCTTCCTCTCAGGTGGCCAGGGAAGGGCCATCCCTTTTGGATCCCAACCCTCAGGGTGGATATGCGAGTGAGAATCACCTGGGCAGCGGGTCCTGGGGGAGTGGAAGGAGAAGGTCATCAGGTGAGACATGGTACTCCCTGTTTCCATTCCATAATGAACCCTCAGTCCCTATAGCGTTTATAGGATACTGACAAACCCCCTACAGTTCTTCTTTTCAAAACAAACCCTAGTATCAAGAGACTAAGAGGCAAACCCCAACAAGAACACCTCATTGCAGGATTTTCCCACATTCAAACCCTCTGGTAAAATCAAGAGGTTATCAGAAAACCCTCTGCTCTCCATCTACTACTGTAGGGTGTTATCAATCTTCTCCATTTCCACAAATTTCAATTTGCCCATATGTACATCCCCCTTTTCAAAATGAGAATCAACATCACCCTCCCATGCCTTTATAGGCTATTGTAAACCCTCTCCTCTCAATCATTCCACTGTAGTACTGGGATGAAGAAGAGGCACATAGTAGGAATGCACACTAACAGATCCTTTCACCCTTCTAGTACTGAGAGGAGGAATGTCCAGAATGTTTAACTAATTGTGGTCAGGCAATTGAGCATACAGGCTCACACCTGCAACCTGTTAGATGGCTGCAGGTGTATGAAAGTCAGATAAAACGGTGAGAGACCAGCAGGGAGGCGTTCAGAAGGAGAAATCCTGCAGAATACGAGGCAGCCGGGGTGGGTCCTGTCGGGAAACCAGAATGCCAGTGAGAACTGGAAGAAACTGTGGCACCAGGAGAGGCAGCTCGAAGGACACAGTATTGTGAGCCTCACTGGAGGTGCCTGCATCTGAAGCTGCGGCCCGGAAAAGAAATCCAGTTGTAAGTCAATGGCAGCGTCCGTGGAATGCGAGTGGAGCTGTCGGCGACCCACAGAGAGCGAGAGAAGCGAACTGTGAGTGGGGCTCACAGTCCACTGAGTAAGTGTACGCAGAGCAGAGCAGGGAGTGGCAGCGGCTGGACGAAACGCGGGAGACCAGTGAGTGAGGAAAAGGGATCACTCGTACCGGGGCGCTCCAGGGGCAAAGAGGGAATGCCGAATGAACGAGAATTAAGGTGCAAGATACGGTGAACCAAAGCAAATGGGTTTTGATGATTACTGCAAACTGTGAGCAAACAAGAGCTGGAAATTATCTAATGCTGAACTGAATGAGAGCTTTTGATGAGCATACAAAAGCATTGACTACACCAAGGTACAAAAGACATGGTGGTGTGAAAAGCGAATACCATAAAATGAAAATCAAGAGTGAATTTGATGAAATGCAATTTAAAGCAATAATGGAACATTGATAAATGGTGTGAGAGCAACCAGGTGAGGGGAAAGGAACACCACAAAGTGAACTGTATAACTAAACTCCTGGTGGAAAAGTCCAGAGACTGACAATGGGCCTCATTCCGAGTACGGCGCTAACCAATGGCGCTATTAATGCCTTGGTTGACGCCGTACCCGGACCGGCAGCGCCTTGGTGGATGGCGGAATTACCGCCCCATTCCAAGGTTGGCGGGGCGGTAATTCCCCATTCACCAAGGCTCTTCCCCATTCCCAAATGAGCCCCCATAGGGCTCAATGGGAATGGGGAAGATGCAAATAAGGGTGACCGTTCATTACGGTCACCGTTATTGGCTTGGAGGCCCCTTTGCGCCCTCGACTTTAACACCTGCTCAAAGCAGGCGTTAAGGGCGAGGGCGCAAAGGGAACTCGGAGTATGACGGTAAGGGATCACCGCCACCGGTCTCGTTACCGGTGGCTGCTATCCCTTACCGCCATACTCGGAATGAGGCCCAATGAGTGAAAAACATTGTGGCAGCACCAAAAGTCTGGCAAAGAGAGAGCCAAGTGAGTGTGAATCAGAACACAGGTGCAGCTACAGAAGAACCTGTGTGGGCAAGCAAGCCTAGGGTGACCGGTTGCATGACCTGTAATGGGTGGACCGTGTGGTCCGACAACTGCGTCTAGACCGGGTATACCCTCTCTGTGAAAGCCAAAGAAATACACAAAGTGATTACAAGTGCCTGAAAGAGATCGCCAAAGTGAAGCAGAAGAAAGCAGTTTGTATGAACTCTCAAAAACTAGGAGTATAAAGTTAACCGGGAACAGGTTTCAACTATTGAGAGACTGAGCTTAAGTACAAATTGGCAAGCTGAGCAAGCTGGTGTCTTGGGGAAGGAGAATCCAGAGACTCATTTTGAACTGTGTTTTCTTGGGGACGAGAACATCCGAAATTCCCTTGTGGAACTGTTTTGAACTTGGAGAAGAGGAGCTGGAAAGTAAGCCCATAGCTCGAAGAAGCTCAGAAATGTATTTGGGACACTGTTGCTTTTGTTGCTGACATCCATACACATTGTTTAGTGTAGTGATTTGCATCTTATCTGTGTGTGTGCGTAATAGCCTATGGAATGTGGAGCTCGCAGGGATCTTGGGGTTGCAACAGTGGCAGTTGGGGATTGCAGCATGAGAGCCCAACCTGAGAGGATGTGCCTGCCTATATCACCTGCTTGTATCTTCTTAATTTGACCTGCAACTAATAAATAGGTTTTCATTTTGTACCTGCTGGTGTCCTGAGCCTTACCAGAGTCCTGCCTGCGTTCCTACTGTCTCCCATGAAACTTCATTTGGCGACGAGGATTCGAGAACCGATGAGAAAATGGAAGGAGATGACAGCTGGAGAGCTGAAATACTCAAGGACCGCTAAAGGAGAGTCCTTGTGGAGAAGCAGAAGTAATTGGTAGTACTGCTGGCTAGTTGGAGTAGCGGGCCACTGCAGTGTCGTTAGCTCTGTGCTGTGAAAATCAGCAGACAATTGACTGGGTGCCAGGTGCTCTTGAAGTGGGGCAGAGGTGTTGAAGAGCCTTGCGTGCCCCACTGCAGCATGAGAGCAGTTGGAGAACTCTGTTGCGCTCATCTTTCCAGCACATGGGTTCTGCGACACTACCATGGGTCTAGAGAGCAAAGTGCCGGTTGTGTCGGCACCCCAAGTCTTGATGGTGCCATGGGGAGATGCAGGAAGTAAAATGCTGCCAGCTGAGAAGTCTGCGCTCCAGGTGTCTGTTGGAGTGGTTGTGAGTGAGGAGCTCTGTTGACAGCAGGGTATGGCGAAGAACAGAATGTTTCCTGTCACGCCATTCTGGAGGTTTGGAGACGGGTCTAGAAAAGGGCATCCACATACATTTATTGAGCGTGGAGCGTGATGACGTTGGACACCTTCTAACCCTGGAACATGAAAGATAAGGATTCGCAGGGGAGCCATGGAAAACAGAAAAAGCGGGCCCTGCCTCGCAGTGTTTTCGCGCTGGCAGATGTTACCTGCATGTCTGCTGAAGTGTTCAGTGTCAGATGGCCGTTTAGGTTAACGGCATGGATTTACATGAGTATCAAGGTACTTTTATTGCACAATGGTTGACGGCGTTGCAGAAGTTTCCAGAACATTGTTATGTTCTTTGCAGTACTGTTTGTTTATTTATATGCGGCTGAAGTCGCAAAGTAAAAGAAAGGTGTTTTATTTAAGTACTGGTTGATCATTACAAGCAGCCAAGCATGAGTTCAAGGTTAATCGCTCCAGTGAATCCTTGACAGTGACGCTAGGAGATGTCTAAAGTGACAGATGGCTTAATTAACTCTGGAGGGGTTTTCTCCTTTTCGGTGGCTTGCTGGGCTGCTATTGATTTTGGAGATCAAGGCGAGGCTGTGAGTTTGTAAATAACTCACGAAGAGTTTGGCACGCAATTGTTTTGTTTATTGTTTTCAGGGATATGAACAGTTTTTGGCAATAAATGGAAAGTAAATATGATATTGGACTGGAGTATATTTTTGTGTTAAAGGATTTAAGTAGAATGTTTGGAGGCACAATGAATGAAATATGTGTCTGCAATTTATGTAATTTAGATATTGCAACGTAGAATACTGTGACCCATTTTAAATTTAGAGTTGTAGAATGCAGTTTTTGACAGTGTGACATGATTTTGGAGTTTACCGTATTTTTTTTAAATGAGATGTTTGAGTGCGTTGTGTGACACCAAGGAATTTGTTATGCTTACAACGTAAAATGTGGATATTTCACAATTGCACCATGAAAAAATGCTTATTTTCATGCTATGTTTTATTCTGTATTACAGTGACTGATCACTGTCGTTAGGAATTCTTGAAATGCATTTTTAGCACTAACTTCAACATATGTGCACGTATGTTAGGGTTTGGAATGGGTGCATCATTGCAGGATGTTATGTGAAGTTTGAGTGAGGCTATGCACTTTAAAGTAATAATTCAAACGTTTTAAGACAAAGCTTTAGAGTTTACAGACACATTAGTAAATCTTGTTTAAAGTGAGAGAACATGAGCATTAGTATGGATGATGAGGTCGATAAAGGTAGATGCTGAATTTGTAGAAGCACTTGGTGTGCATGTGTAGAACTGTTAATGAGCACATAGTGTGTGTAAAACATGTAGGAGGTATATGCATTCAAGGCATAACATAAGCAGTGTTGCGTAGCAATTTGCTATGCAATTCTGCAGGTTAGCTAATTAAATTGACACTTGTGTAGCAAGTCTAGCTATTTAAGTTACCATGTTCAATGAAAGCACAGTTCGCCCTGTATTCCTCTCTTGTCCTCAGGGCTCTCTGTTCACTCCAAGTTCAAAGGGACTAATGGAGAGAGGGTGCAGCAGTAATAACCTCCTCCACTCTTAAGTGCTAAAGGTATGTGTGCAAGTGTTAGACAGGAATAATTCTTTCTTTTTAAAATAATTGGCATAAGTAATCGGGATGCTACTTATATTAAGCTAACTATATCCTGTCTGTGTTAGCTTTGTTTATTTTTACATTCCTAAAAATGTAAGTTGTTACATAATGTATAATTACAGTATCGGTACTGTAAAATACTGGATTGTCAACATGCTTTACAGTAACGTTTAGGTTAGCGTATCTAAATCTCAGTGTCAATTATATTTCATTTTGTTGGGGAAGATGCATCATATTGACAAATTAACACTTTTGAAAAAGTACATGATCACATAGCCAAATGCTTTTGATGGCAAACCTAGTTCTATAGAATTGCATTATATATTTTCACCCGTGGGAGAGAGCTTGCCAAACTGTTTTAGAGCCGTTTTATCATATCTATTTATTTTTTGTCCATTCATGCAGCTAACCTTTTACATTTTAAAAACACTCATCCAGGGCTCACAAAGTATACTCACCCACTTGCATAATCTAGTAGATTTTAGGCCTGGAGAGTACCATTTGCAGGGGAGGCTTGAAACTTTTATTTAACATTTACTTTGTTTGCAGTAAATGTCAAATAAATGTTTCGCTCGGCGTGGCTGGCCTTTGGGTAGCATAAGTGGGCCAAACAAATTGGGTTTGATAACATGCACCATTTTACAGAAAGCGCATTTATATTTTTTGTCATTCATTGCCCTTGGTAGAGTGCATTTCTCTCAGGCCGACTAGGTAAGCTAAGTTACTCCACCTGTAGGTCTAGCGTAATTTTAAAGAATTTGCCAGGCCTGACTCCTCCCACTAATGTCTGTCTTCAGCGTTACATAAAAATGCAATATTGTTGCTCATTTTACTTATTGGGTACAAATACGTCTGGTGGCATTAAACATATAATCAAATGGGTTTGTTTGCTAATCAAGAACATTTTAATTATCAAACTCTGCTAATCAGTTTTTGAAAACTAATGTATGCCTTCATATTAGTAGTAATGGTACTTGTGTGCTGGAGTTTTTTGACTGAGATTGCAGTACACAACACTTTGTTGTAGTTTTAGAATTTCCAGGAGTAGGCCAAGCACTTTGTGTGCAGTAATTTAACTTTTGTTAGTTGGATGGAGTATTTGGCCCAGACCCCTTTGGTGTGAGCAGGAGTATTAGAAGTACAAGATGTGGCCTTGAGCCTCTGAGATCTTTGTTATTGGAAAATGTATGTGTTGGAGGTGAGTGATGTGGCCTCGTGCCGCAGAGTTCTTTGACATTGGAGTTATCACGTGTGTTACCTGGCCATAGTGGGTTCCAGATATATCTTATAGGTGAGAAATCCTGGCAAACTATTTATCTGGCCAAATAGGGTTTTAGTTGTGAGTGGTGATTTTTGAATTCTATATTGGATCTAATTTTACTGTAATACTTTTCACTGTTGGCGCAATTCATGGGATTAGCTAACCAATGTATTGTGTGGAGCCTTATTGCAACCTTTTAATTTGCTTTAGACTATTCTTTGCACATGTGGTCTTTAAAATTGGCCATGCTGGGTTTGCATGTTTATTTAGTACGCCATTTGTTTGTTGTTTTGTGTGTTCTTTATACAGTTTGTCGCTTTTCCATACATTTTTCTGCCTTTTGTTTTTTTCCTTTCAGGAGAGGAGGTGGTGTTGGAGGTTTTAGGTGTGTTAGGTGTTAGATGTTTTAGTGGTCGATGGTTGTCACAGTGGTGTAGGCTACCTTGTGGGTTTATTGGCTTGTGAGCTTGTGGGTGATTTGACAGGAAGTCTGAATGTGAGAGTGGTTGCTCTTAATAGTGAAGTTGGAGTCTTTGCTATGGAGTGAGGGTGTACTAGGAGTGGTAGGCCTGGGGGTGGCAGACCCAGGCGGAAGGAGCAAGGTTTTTGTATCTGGAAGGTTGCGATTGTATAGGCAAGTATAGGTTTTGTACACAGACAGCATTTTAAGTAGAACTTACTGACTCAGACTATCCTTGGTTTATTTATGTAGGGAAATCCCACTTTAGCATAGGGCTGGTTAGGCCTTCACCCATCTTGATATTTAAGTTAATAAACCATTTTATTTGAACTTTGAATCTTTTCTCTGTGTCTTGCTTCATGATGCGTTCACAGTACCTAGAGCCCTGTGTTCAATTATAGGTCATTATTTGGGTTAACACACGCTTATAAAAATAATTTAAATCCGTAAAACAGGGGGATGGATACAGGACACTGGTTCTTATTCAGTTTTATTTCTAATCTTAAATGCTAAAATCTCAAGAGATCTTTTAACCTCCGCATGGAGGCCTTCTAGCATTGATTGCATATGGGGGTTATGTTTACTCTGTTATATCTTGGGAGGATAGCTCAAGGGCAACACGCTCGTCTTGGAAACAGGGCGACGCAGAGCAACAGAGGTTCAATCCCCGGGTCCGTGCCTAGAAACCTCTGGGTATTAAGCGCGTTATAAATTACCAATTACAATTACTACTAGTGGCTATTGTGATACAGTGAGAGAACAACAGTGGACTGGAAGCCTCATAGCAAGGTTCAGGAACAGAGCTTTATTTCTTATAAAACACAGGAAGGGTTGAAGAGTAAGGATAACTGGGTATGGATAAGTCTTCTCAAAAGAATGTGAGAGCAAGAACAATGAATACATGCAAGTAGGAATGTTTACAAGGATCAGGGCCAGTCTCTGGTAGGGTCAAAATACTGGGCTAAAGTTCAATAAACATTAATAGGCTTAGGGGCCATAAACAAAACCACTCACAGTTCCTTTGGTAGTTCTCTGAACCTGAGCGAATGATGAAGTGTTGGCAGGTGACTGTTATCAACACTTTTGCCCAGCTTCTCTCCTATTCACCTTCCTTTTCTCTCTGACCGCTTTGTGCCCTTTCTTGTCTTTAATCTTATCCAATGTTAGCCTCTTCTGTCGCATTTTCCTCTGTGCCTCCAACATTCCCAAGCTCTCCCTGCCTCCTAGGTTCTGCTTTTGTTTTCCATCTTCTCTTCCAACCCCCTCTGCACCCCATAAAACACCATCCTCTCCTTGATCGGTATTCCTTCTTACTCCCTGATCTTTCATGCTCTTGCTTTATCACCTTCTTATGACAGCAATAGTTACTTCCTTCCCCTTCCCTGGTTTACTCCTCCATTCAATCTTCTGTTTGCCGCTCACCAAACTAGAAGTGTTTCTAAGCCCCCCACCCTCACACTTTGACTAAAGAAACAGATCTCTATGCATTACTCAGTTGCCTACTCTTTGTGCTTTCCTACGTTGTTCTGATTGGGCATGAGACCTTGCAGTTCACTTGAGAGAGATCTGTAAAAATTCAGATTGGGATCTTGGATTCATATCATCTGGCTGGAAAGGGTATTTGTTGTGAGAGGCAGATCCCCATCTCTTCCCTTTTCCAGGTAAAGGAATTTAAACCTGCAAATCTTGAAGGGGTGAGTTCTGCTCACTCCCCTTCCATTGGGTCATTTGCCGGCCTGGATCTGTTTGTATGGGAATGTAAGAGGTTTGTAGGGAGAGGCCTAGATTCTACATGGAGACTGGGGGGTTTCTCCCTATATTGTCCTAGCCACTCCATTGTCATGTCCAATTAGTTAATGTCTTCATGGTTAATCTGTCCACAAAATTTCAGATGTTGGTGTTTTCCATTGATGTGTGTGATGAAATCTCTACTTAATTCCATATCCATTTGCCGGATAATGAGCATGTCATCTATATATAATTTCCACAATATAAGTTAGCCCCTATAGGGGTTCTGGTCTATATATTATATTGGTTTAAAAATGATTGACATATGGGTTTGGTGACATGGATCTACGGCAAAGACCAACATCTGAAATTAAATGGACAGATTAACCATAAAGAAATTAACTTTTCAGGCCTGGCTATATACCATAAGGAGGCATCCTTAAAGTCAAGCCCTTCATAGATGAGAATTATTTATTGCACTGCAATTCCTTTCATCCAAGAACACTCCAAAACCACATGCCATAATTCTGCATATACAACTCAACAGCTCAGAGACAGCAGAATACATACACAAGGCAAAGAACCTACGCCAAACACTATGAGAAAGGGGATACCACTGAACATCCTGAAACAGTCCAGCAAAAGAGGCTATCAACAATAGCAAGGCCTTGTTGGAAAGCATGGCGAAAGCGCAACAAGAAGACACACTAGGGTTCATGAATGCATTTTCTACAATGTCAAAGAAAACGAAGAACATCATTTCAAAGCACTGGACCGGGATGCATAAGAAAAAAATCAATAAAAGGATAAACCTATAATTCCATATAAATAAGTGCCAATATTAGAAACGTATTGATAAGAAATTACATCAACCCAAAACTCGATGGAGTCATCCCAGAGTACTGGACAATCTTGCATGTGAGAACTGTGCATTGTGTGTACAGACAGAAAAAAACACAGAAGTCAATACTGGATTGAGGACCACATGGAAATAGGTCTCTATCAACTGCAATATATATAATGGGTCATATATTGTATTGGCTGCCCGTGCAAAATGCGTACATCGGAAAGATTGGAATCAAAGAACACAAAAGCTGCATTGGAAAAAGACAGTGGAAGCCCCCTCTGCCCCCTCCCCCGCCCCCACACACACACCCCACTGGGTTCTGCATTTCTGCATTTCCTTTCTGAAGAGCACACCGAGAGACACCCAAAGTGGACTTCTATCAAGAAGATGACATCTTTAGACTACAAAATGTGAGAGCGAAAACTCTTTAAGGGAGAACAAATATGCATTTCTTGTAACACAATCCCAGATCACTGGGCACAATGACTCAGTGGAATGGCATAAAATTTGCCACATATAAACATGAAATAATGAAATAGTACTATAGATACACTATAAACTTAAAAAGGGTGGGATTTTAGTGGAATTGCACCACAGCAACAGAGAAGACAGCACAAGTATTTATTTTTTCAGTAACAACTTCAAATGACACTAGAGAAAGACTATGCCTACAGTGGAACATAAACAAATGAAGGACGTGTTCTAGGCATATGAATGGTTCATTATTCTTCTATGTAGCCATTTGTACACTGCACATGCAGGAGCACCCCGAGGAGAAAGAACACACAGATTCGCAAAGCTTTAGAGCCGTGCTGCCCCTGTTTAAAGCACTAGCTACTTGGCCTCTACGACCTACTCCAAGATTGACCTTTTTCCTTCATATTGGCGGATGCACGGTGTGTGTCCCACACGAGGGCATTTGCAAGAATTCAGAAACTAAAAGCAGCCTCTCCTTCTGGAGAATTCAGTGTCACAACAAAACAATCATGAAGTAAGCAGGGAATAGGTGAGACCTATTTAATTCCACAAGGAGCAACCTTTCGACCCTAAACATGTCTTTTTGAATCTTCCAACAGAACATTGACCAAACAAAACCCTGGGGGGCTCTTAAATACTTGCATGGGGCATAGCCGTACATATGGAGATTCAAGCAGCATTTAGAGATGGTAACACCCCGTCACATTATCCAACTTGGAAGTTGCATCCATGCAGGTAGAGGTGGTATTTAGTAACTGGGCTGGGAGGGCTGGAGTGTTTGACCAACATTCATTCCCAACTTAATATACAATGTTGAATGACATACACAGACAACCCATTTATCAAGAAACCTTTCAGATACTCCATATTCTTTCAGATACTACAGATATTCCATAGACTTTGAGGCACCTGAAGAATTTCCTCAACCGTTGAGAGAAATTAAACATGATCATGTTGGGCACATAGATACAATGGAAAAGAACATTTCATAACTGATGTTATGTACTTATGTATGAATTATATTTCTTAAGAGATGGAAAACCTTGTTTCTCTAGGATGCTCTCTTTTTAGAAAAATCCTTTCATTTATATAGTAACTCCTCCAGTCGTGTTAAAACAACATTTCTGTGTTGTATATATCGTCTATAAAAGTAAACAATCAAAGGTAAGTCTATGGTATGTACAGTTTTGTTCCATACTATATAGTACAAAAGTGTCTAGTAAGGCAATAGGTGCCACAAGAGACCAGTCCTCTGTGCAGAGCTTTACGAAGTTGGCAGACTGTTACCGCAATTATCATACAGCTCTCCTTCTGTTTTACCAGACGGAAAGCCTGATTCTTCTGTTGCAGCAACACTCACATTCTGAAGCATGGCAGGCCCCAGGACCTTTCACAAGCACCATCAATAGAGGGAAATGCAAGGCCCTGACACTCATTGCACGTTGAAAATCTCACCTAGAGACAGCCATGACACGTGCAGTTGTGGAACCCACCTAGAAACCGCCATGACACATGCAAGCTGAGAATCCCATCTAGAGACAGCCATGACAGATGCCAGTTGAGAATCTCACCAAGAGGCAGCCAAGACACATGCAAGTTTGGAATCACCTAGAGACAACCATGGCACCTGCATGTTTAGAATCTCACCTAGAGACAACCATGGCACTTAATATGCAGATTAGGGAGCATGAGGCTTAAGGAGGGATGTCCAGAATGAATGTTCAAAGAAGCCACTCTCCGAATTCCAGGAGAACAATATCTAGGCCCAGATTCCCTTAGCAAGCTTAATAAACCTGCATGTTTCAAGCGCTTAAAAAACTTTGATACACATGGCAGTCTAAAAAGCAGTAAGGTGAGAGAATGTTGCAAGGAAAGATGGCATACAAGAGAACGAAAACTTAACTTTATTAGGTGAGTGACTGATTGCATGTGCACCCTGTCCACAAAACCTCCGTCAAAGCACAAACCATGAGGAATGTGTCATTCAGAACAGGGAAGGAAATCTAATTCAATATTTCGTGGAACCTTAAGCAATACAGATTTAATGTGTGTGCACCTTGACACCGGATCAGATTTGTTGCTGGATGGTACATTCTTGCTCTGCAGAAGTGGATCATAGACCTGGCAATGGTAAGGATGGTGGCCGTTGCACACCCCTGGTACTGGCTGCTTTTGCTGGATTCTTCTTTGTTTTATGGTTATCTAAATGACATGCTTACAAGACTGACCAACTACAATTATTCATAGATGTTTACAGACAAACATGGTCACATTGGCGGAATATCAATAAGGCACGAGATAAGGTGTGATGTGTGTAATTGCTCATGATGACTAGCATAAGGAATATTGGCAGTCATTTCAGCAGATGTAGGAGGGGGGCTTCTTCTTTGATATACATTCCTTAGCTAGCCCATAAAGTATGGTGTAACATCACAGTGGGGGTTTGGGAAATACAAGTCTCACTCTCTGGCCACAGGGGATTTCTAAATCAGAATTTGGTTTTTGTGGGCATAGGTGTGTTGCTGTTAGCACTGCCATGTGGACTTGGTCACATTCATTTAGAAAAAAGAGGAAGAGCAACATATACTTCTAACCTATAGTTGTATTAGTTGTACGATCAATACCATTCATTACTGTGTGTTCAATTGTTTTAATTAATTGGTAACAATATAGACTATGAGCGCAAGCATCGACAATGCAAAGTTGATCAGAACTTAGTATTGTTCTGAGTTTTGTGGTAGAAACACCATTGGATCTAAAATATCCCAGATTTTAATCAACGTTGTTAAATTCTCCTGAACTCGGTTGTCGTAGATAGGATCGTTGGTATCAAACTGTTGTTGGATAAGGATTTTTCTTGGGCATGATGAGCCGGATTAATGATCCTAGTGTCCAAATCGTTCACGTCCAGGGCCAAACCCCAATGAAGGTTGCAACTGGAAAGCAGAAACAGAGAAGGTGGGGTGGGAGTTGGAGCTGCTAAGCAACATTAAGAAAGTGAAGTTGCAGAGAAACACTGCATTCTGGAAGTCAGAGTCAGAGCCCCAAATGCATAGTGAGCTTGTTGAGATAAGGACGGGCATTGTGCGCTGGGCTAAACCATATTGGCTGCTGGAAACCACCGAAGACTAGGAGAAGTACGTTAGTACACCTAGATCCAGGGCATCTCAACTGCTAGAAATATCTTTGAACTAGAAATACTGCATTTTTGTTGAGCCTGTCTCTGAATATAAACACATGAAAAACATGGCCTGCACATTTAGCAATATAGATTTAGAAGCATTGCAATAGTTTGCATCTGCAAAGCCACAGAAAATACATGTCACATCCACACCTACACTGGCTTGTAAATTGTTGAACGGGAAATAGATCCGTGTAGTTTTCGGAGAGGTTTCTGGTTTTTGATTCATAAAATCAAAATGTATATGGTTTTTGTTATTTTTAGTCCTGATTGCAGACTTTAAAGGTCAGGAATCTTTTGTTTGCCACTCTCATGCAGATATTGTGAATACGTTGAGAAAAATAATATGACTGCAAAGTTAGGTGCTAGATTAATGGAATCATTGGATGTGGAAGAAACGGTCATGATATTTTTGTTGTTTTATGCATAGACTTGCTGTACTTTCATCAGTGCCTTCAGCAAATTTGCCCAGCTTCAGTGTTTGTGGAAGACAAAAGATTCTGGACAGGTCAGCGCCTTGACCTGGGGTATGGCCAGCTACACATGTGGAAGTAAGTAACCCACTAGTTTCAGCGTGAAAGTGATTCAGTATCTCTTCAGTAGATGCTGCTAAAAAGGTGAACATTCTCATCTGCCGACGAGTATGACTAACTTGTTTTCAGCATCTGACAGCCCCCCCCCCCAAGTCAGGTTCTCTGTTCCTACACACTCCACTTGGTTGCCTAATCCATATTGACCCTTCAACAGTCTAACTGATCTAAAACACGTGGACTTTGCTGTTGCAAACATAAAGCAGGTTTGTTGCAGTAGTTAAGTGGAAACAATCAAGAGAGGCTCCACAAACAGTTCTTCTCTTGTCATGCACCCACCCTCTGGAACTCGATCCCTGCATCAGCTCAGAATGTCCCCACAATTCTCCAATTTCGCAAATCTCTCAAAACATGGCTCTTTCAACAACACTTGACCAAGGACAAATTAAAATGGACACAAATACAGGCGCATAGACCTCACAGTGCTGCGCTACTGTTAAAAGGTGCCAGTCCAAATGCAGGCTACCCACACTCTGTACAGCGCTCCGTTGCTCTCAAACTAGGTCTGCGCCTTAAACAATAACATTAAAAAATAAAATAAGATGGCCTCCCAGTGTATCAAGTACATTACCTCTGCTTAAGCTATGCAGTGCACTCATTGTAAGGCTTTGTAGAGATCCAGGCCAGTTCTAGAGACCGAGCGCTGTGCACAATTAAGGGCAGTCTTCAGACTCTGATTATGTAATGATGTTTTGGCATCGTTTTTATTTTAACGGTCAATCGGTCATAGTCCCGCAACAACAGTGTTCCTTTGACAAGGTCCTTGCATTCCGGGTAACTCATTGTTTTTCGTGAACCCATTGACGAGGAAAGCGGGCAATGGGAGTAATCCATTTCCATAGATAACAATGAATTGGAAGGTGCCATTGCTGGGCGCTCAGAAAAAGGCCATTGCCGAAGTGGAGTACCTGTCCTGAGTGCAAGTGAATATGAGAAAATCTTGCTGCATTGTTCGACAGGCAAGTTCATCGGTACAGGAATGATTTTGCCTGCATTTATCCATCAATTTGCCATAGGAAGAAAGCATGTTTTTTCTGTGAGTAGTATAAGGGATCAAGAGTAAGACTCTGACACAGTGGCATGTTGGGTATTGGTTAAATACTTTTATTTATCATAAAGAATAAGAGGATTGGGGGGATGCCTACATATACCTACCTCTAAGAGGATTTTCCCAGTCTCAACAAAACTAAGGAACGTCTGTATCGGGATATTCAACAAAAAAAGTGTCCTCCATCCTGTGTCCAAACGCTAAACTGACCCTTATTTTTATTTATTTATTGGACATTTGTATGGGGCCTATACACAAGACAAGATAGGGGGAGGGAGAAGGGAATCATTAACGTAGAACAAAAAGGTTATACTAGCCTAGTGACGATCCTACTGTGCAAGTGTTTGAGAAGGTGGTAAGTGCAGGGGGTGATGTGGTAGAGGGAGAAGTGCAGGTGTGGAGTGCCCCCAGGGAAAGGGGCATGGAAGTGCTGGGAGGCCAAAGTGGCAAGTGCCAGGAGAAAAGGGGGGAAAGGGAGGATATGTGTGGTGGGCAGAGTTAGGAAAGATTTCATTTATGTGCAATTTTCCCACCATTTATGGATCCCCACCCCCAAACATTTTGCTTTTATTTGGCTATCCTAACCTGACTTTTTCCAGTGGAGCCCAGCCTTCAGCTGAACTCCCCTAGGCTTTTGCTCACTTGTTATGGGGAAACTGACACGTCCTTCAGAATGTCAATACGGGGAAACTAGGTTTCCCTTTTAGTTTTTGACTATGATGCCATTTCTTGGTAACTTTTTTAACAGTGCACAATGTACCTTCCAGTCCTGTGCGCTGGGTTCCCTTTTTGTTTTATGGCCCTAAACACCCTCAAAGGATTTTTTGGTGATTGTACTAGTGTGCCTGGGACGAACTGGTAGCAGCAGTTACTTGTCATAATGTTTTACTTCTTTTTACTGGGCTAAACCGCGTTTACCGTGTTTGGCTCAGGACTTTTGCCAGGTCCGAAAATGGTAGAGCCACAAAGTCTTTTGTTCTGTCCCATGGCTATTTTGTCCCTTGCCTTCACCCAGGTCAAATAACCCGGGTTTTCCGTATTTGGGCATCCAGCCTCCCGTGAAAACCGATCTCTTTCGCAGGCTTCTGCCTGTCACGTATGTGTGCCCAGGAAGAGGGCTGGGACTGTCTAGTCCCAATCCACACCACTGGTGCCAGGATATCTGGAGTGTCTGAATGACTGAGACCACTATGGGCCGTGATTGGTCGATGTCTGGGACGCCTGCAAGAGAGGAGATCTTCTATTGGAAGTCCTCGATTTTGGCATGAAGCAAATCTTGGATATGAAAAGGGGATCTGCAGCCATTCCAGATCAATCACCTGTGTTCTCACCGAATTACAAAAGGAGCCAAGCCTCCTATACGAAGAAACTGACTCGTGAACTGTTTGGAAGGTTTGGGCACCCTTTGCCCTCTTCTGTCCCATCAAACCCCTGCTTTCTTCTTCGATCAAGAAGGCATGCAAAAGTGCTTCGACCCTTTGGAGTATTGGGAACAACTACTCTTGGCGCTCCTGATTAGCCACCGAACGAGCCCCTTCGGAAGTGTTCCTGGGCCATCCAGTGAACTGTCCAGCTCTACTTCAGGGTAATCCACCGCAATGCTGCCGTCTCGAGTTCAGACCAGAGACTTAGTACATCAGTTGCTTGTGGTCCTGTGCATTCTTCCACCAAATTTCGCAGGCTTAGCCCTGGGTCCTGAACAAGGAGAATGCATAACGCTGCCCGAATCCATGATTCCCACGTCACTATCTTGTGGTGATGATCGCTCTAGTTCCCCTGCTGTTCTGCTCTCCTGTGCCTTGAAGCCAGCTGCACCAGAAGTGTCTTCATACCTCCTTCGGAAGCTGAGAAAAGGCAACTGTCCCGTCACAGGCAATCATTCTCTGCCGCTGAGAGACGGAGCACCATGAAACTGCATAACTGGAACCCACTAGCAACCTCGACTAAACTGGCGAAGTTTTGTCCGGGCTCTGTCGAGGGTCGGCGAGTACTTGGAACACTTACCGGTGACCCCCTGGCACAGCCGATTGTTTTTATGCACTAGTATCCATTAAAGGTATTCAAACTTGGCTGGGTTAGCCTGCGCTCCCTAGCTATCCCCCCCCTATTTAACACTGCTTTGCCGCCAAGGGCAGGGCCTACTCCAACAGTGGGGACCAATTCTTCATAGCCTCACGCCCCTTCCTGACTTGCTACAACCCCTACAAGAAGACCCGCTTTTTGTTCAACTGCGCGATTGTGCGTTTATACGCACAACTGTACTGTTGAGCACACGCCTCTACTCTTTGTAGGGTTGGACTCGAAAGTTAGGGAACGAAATCTGAAGAATTACCTAATGCCCTTTGTGTGTTTAAATGAACCCTCTCTTTGCAGGTTGTGGTTTTATTTTATCACTAAATTGCATTAGGAAAAGTAATCTATATAAACTGTAAAGTTTAAGGATTTGTGTGATGTTTTCTCATTGCTAAAGTTACTTGCGTCTATTTGGTCTGCCCGACAAGAAATGTATAGTTATTTTTCATATACACTTGTTTAAGAGTAATTTGTGGTTCATTGCTGTGTGTGCATCACTCTCACAACTCCTGAGACAGTCTTGACTGCCTACCAAGCTACCTAGATTGGTCTGGCATGTCCAGAAGGTTCCCCTGTTTCACTAAACTGAGGGTGGCCTCCTAAACCTCTGCACATCAGGTCAGAGTTTACAAATCCATCTCAACAGGCACGGGAGGATCAAGTTGGGCTTGTCCGGGAAAGGGAGCCTGAAGGAAAGTGCTGGAAAAGGATGCATGGGGACTGATGAGAGTTGGTCTGGCTCCTGCATGACTCTGAAGGGACCAGTCCCCAATCACAGAGGCAGAGGGAGAGTTAGCATGGTAGGAGGAGAGGCAAGGAAAGTCTTGAGAAGCTTCCAGAACTTTGGAATATCCGGCTCAAGTCTGAAGGGGGAAGGGAGGCCATTACAGAGGGAGGAGCCAGCTGAGGAAAGGGCTCTACACACACTGCTTGGAGAAATGTTTGACCTGCAGAGGGTTGGAGCCAGATGACTGAAGGACTCTGGCCGGGAAGTATTTTGTGAGGGAAAGCGGGATGTAATGAAGTCCCAGGCCCCAGAACGCCTTATCTATGATGCAGAGGGTCTTGAATTCGATCCTTGCAGTTGCCGGGTGCTAGTGGAGAGATTTTAGGGCTGGACAGTGGCAGTCCTGGGCTTGAGGCCAAAGAGAAGTCTTGCAGTCCTATTCTGGATTAGTTGGAGGGGACAAAGGGAGGAAAGAGGCAGATTGAGGAGGAGGCCGTTGCAGTAGTGTAGCATAGAGATATCCAGGGCTCTGGAGACGTTGAGCTTCTGGGGTAAGGTGAGGAAAGTTAGAATGACCCTGAGAAGGTGGAGCTGAATATTGGACTTCTTGGCAAGGGCATTGATGTGTGGCGAGAAGGAGAGAGAGGAGTCAAAAATGATCCCAAGGTTTTTTGCCTCACAGGTGGGGATGGGGCTGGGACCCAAGGAGTCTGGCCAGAGATGGGGGGGGGCAAGGAGCAAGCATCCCAATGAGTAGGATCTCTGTCTTACTGGCACTAAGGCAGAGATCATTGGCAGAGCACCATACCTGAATAGCAGTCAGTTATGAGGAGGAGGAGGAAGAGGATGGCAGCTCGAAGGAGAGCTGTGTGTCGTCTGCATAACAATGGAAATGAGGGGGAAAAAGTGGAGATCAGGTGGGCCAGAGGGGCCAGGTCGATGTTGAACAGCCATGGCGATAGAATGGATCCCCGAGGGATGCCACAAATGGAGAGTGTGGTGGAGGAGAGAAAAGGACCCATTTGCACTTGGAGGGTTTGTTTGAAATGCAGGAGGTAAGCCACGCCAGTGCCCTGTTCTTGATGCCTAGGGTATCATGGAGACAGTTTATGAGGACGGAGTGGTTGACTGTGTCAAAGGCAGATGAGAGATCGAGGAGGATCAAAACAGAGGGAGAGTTGGAATCCAGGCTGGAGAGTAGGTCTTACTGGTGTTCAGAAGTGCAGTTTCTGTGCCTCTGGCAGCCCTAAAACTGACTGGTGGTCCTGTATGCAGCCGGCCAATTCGGTGTGGAGGGTGGAGGGTGCAGTTTCTGTGCCTCTGGCAGCCTTAAACTGGACAGTTGGTTGTGGATGCAGCCGGCCATTTTGATGTGGAGGGTCAGTTGGGTCAGCTTCTCCCAAGAAAGGGGTGATGGAGATAGGGCGATAGTTAGCTGGGCAAGAAGGGTCAAGAGATGGCTTTGAGGGGTTGGAGGAAGGAGTCAGTGGCAAATGAGTGGTTGCAGAGGTTAGCCAAAAGGGAGCGAGAGAGGCAATGTTGTCCTTGACGGTTCTGGAGGAGCAGGGGAAAACCTGTTTAGAGGAGACTTTCATAGAACGGACAACTCTAGAGATCTCATCTGGCCCAATGGGAGAGGAAGAGAAGAGTATTGAGGGGCCAAGGGAGGTGGGTTAGGCGGTTGGAAGGGTAGCAGATGACAGAGGACAGGATGTCCAATGTTTTGGAGAAGTGGGCAGACAGTGCAGAGCAGAGTGCCTGGGAGGGAGAGGGGAAGAGGAGACTGCAGTAGGATTGGCAAGTTCCTTGCAGGTTTTAAAGAGTTCAGCCGTGTTGTTGGTGGCTCCAGAGATGCGGGCTTGGACATGAGCCCTCTTCTTGGAGCAGATGGAGAGACAGTATTGCCTTTGGAGTAGGCGTTAGGCTTGTTTGTCAGAGGATGAGCTAGATGCCTGCCACTTCCGCTCTGCAGCTTTGCACTTGCGTTTCAAAGTGGCCAAGTCTGAGTCGTACCAAGAGTTGCATTTGAAGGCAGGCTTCATGCGGATCCTCATGACAGGGGCAAGGATATCCAGGGTGTTGGAGATGGAGAGATGGAGGTTAGCCAGAACAGAGTCGGAGAAAGAGTCTAATAAAGGGGGCGCAGGAGGGATGAAGGAAGAGGCAAATGCAGCAACTGACACACGCTTCATCAGTCGAATGACAGAGAAGGAGACTGCAGGTGGAGGCGTCATGGGACAGGGAATGTCAAGGTGAGAAGAGAGGACAGAGTGGTCAGACAAGGAGAGAGGGGTAATGAGAGGGTTAGAGGGAGTGATGTCTGTTGAGATGAGAGCATCAAGGGTGTGTCTGGCCGAGTCAGTTGGGCCAGAAGAAAGGATAGAGAAGGAAAGAGTGTCGCAAAGGTTGCGGAAGAGAACAGTGGCCCATCAAGAGAGTCGAGATGGATGTTGAACTCTCCAAGTAAGATAAGTTTGGTGCAGGAGACAAGAAGGGAGGAGGACATATCGGCCAATTCTGAGAGGAAGAGGGAGGACGGTCCAGGGGGTCTGTAGATGGTAGCAAGAATAAGAGAAAGTTGGTGAGACAGACAGCCTGTAGACTAGGCCTTTAAAGGATGAGTAGGTTTGAGTGGGGATAATGGAGGCAGGAACCCACTCAGGGAAGATCAGACACACTCCACCACCAGCCCGGGAGGGCCTGGGATTGGACAGGATTGTGTAGCCTTCAGGGAGTAGAGTGTCAAAAGCAGTGACGGAGCTGGCCTTGAATCACGTCTCAGTGAGAGCAAGGTCTTCAAGGAGGTGACAGATGTCCGAGGAATGTTTTATAGCATAGCGAGAATTCAGGGTGACTAAGTGAAGCCGGTTACCCCCTCTGGCGGAACATGCACAGCGCACACAGTGCACACAGCGGGGCAAGGAGCCCAAACTACCCCGATACAGGATCAGGTCAGTTCCGACATTACCCGGCATCACAGCCTGGGGGGAGAAGTGCCTGCAACAAGGCATACAAAGCCTGAGTAGATGGAAAACAGCTTTGGCCACCTGCTAGACCCCTTCAGGGTACCTGCTAAACCCCTGAAGGTGCAGCGAAGCTCTGTTGCAGCCCACACAGGACAGCCGACATCATGGCCCAGCCAGGACCCACTGGAGGAGCATGCCTGGAGGCTCGCTCAGCAAAATAGCCATGACTGGTGAGACACACGCAGCGGGAGCAGCCTGCAAAGTGGGGGAAAGAAGGCACTTAAGGGGCACCCAAGACCCCTTTCTGGGCCTGTCCGGGTCCTGATAGGCCTGCAGGGTCTTCTTTCCTTGCACGTGTTGCTGCTGTCTTCATTTGGTCCTCTGGCACCTCTCTACTGGTAACCCTCTTCACTCCTGTGATTCTCTCAAGCCCCCATTCATGGTAACCAACTCTCACTGAATATGTGCACATTTTTGCACACCGCTATCTACTCTCCTGAGATCTGGGACTACCTCACAGTACTTGTGCTATAGAACTTTGGTCTCCCATCACAAGTGCCTGTGAGTCTCGACCTGGACATTGTTATTCCTCTTAAACTAATTCAAATTGTTGACTGAACCTGGGTGTGCCCATTCTGCCTTCATCCATACCAAATCTTCTCTGCTTAAAGCAACTCTGTGCATGTTTTCACCCCCCTTTTCACATGTTTGCATTGTTTTTTTCTGGGCTTTTGGTAATTCAAATTCCGGTGTGTTTTAACATCTTTGCGCCCCTTTGCACTGCATTCTGTGTCTCCTGTGCAAATTTGAATCCTGGTGTGTTTTCTAATATTTCTGCACCCCATTTTGCATTGCAAATTGGCAGCGCGTAATAGTTTTGGAAATTTGTTCCATAAGGAGGCAGCCTGGAGGGTAAAAGATGTGCCCATTCCTCTAACCCGCTTACTCCTTGGAGCTAAAAGGCAAGTCCCATCGCTTGACCTAGTGGTCCCTAGTCAGATTATGGATTTTCACATATTCTTTTAGATAACTTGGAGCTTGACCGTAGAAACATTCTGGGCTCTTCTCCTCTCCCAACTGGATCTCCACCTACGGTGTCCCCAGGGCTACAACCTTTTTCCCAGGCTCTTGTTAGGCAGAATCACATGCAGTACCCTTTGGGAACACTACACACAATTAAGACTACAAGCCTGTACTACACATTAATGTGGTAGCAGTGGCTTATATCAAGAGTAAAGTGAGCAGTACAAGAGGTTACACAAAGGACTAGCAATCGCAGTGATTCAAATAAATGCTTAGTCAAGGTTTCTTGGTAAAAGAATATACATTTATTTACACAGTCAGTTGGAAAACATTCCACTTGTAAGAGCAGCTCAATATTACAATCTAATATACTACAATACACAACCAGTTTCTGAACAAGTTCATCTCCCCTGAAGTGGGAGCAAAATGGAACTTCAGTTACTTTAAAAAGGGGTAAAAAGACAAGGTTAAGAAGAATCAAAGCACAAATACTTTCAGAGGTAGGGTAAATAGTTTCAGTGCACTTCAACCAGCAATTAAATTCAATAGGCCTGGCCCAAAGTCAATGGTTCAGAGTCTTGTATAGGATAGCATAGTTCTGGTAGTAAACGGTTAAGTCTTTGCCACGGTTTTTAGAAGTAGTTGGTCAGACGAAAAGTTAGATGTTCGTTTAGGGAAGGACAAGGCTGCAAAGTCGGTAAAGTTTCACAAACTTTCACTGCACCGCACTTGGCACAGTACCTTTTAAATGAAGAAGAGCTGTAGCTGAGGAAGTTGTTCCTGGCAGTTCCTGCAGATCTCGCTGTTCCTGCGCTTCAGTCGTGGGGACAAGAAAGAGGGCATCAAGAGGTTCCTGCACTGCCTGGGGAAGAGGACACAAGCTTGGCAAAATGTCGGTTTAAGGTGTGAGTGCCTTTAAAGACCACAAACTGGTATCCTTCCCACTGGCTATCGGTTTTCAACGGCACTCTGAAGAAAATTCAACCAGTATAGGGACGGTGTCCAGGTGACTTGCGAGCTGGTTGTTCCCACCAAAATCAAGGGAAGAAGTTAACCTTGAAGGTCTTCTCTGTCGATGGATTTTCAGGCAATTCGGATCTGCAGTAGGGCTTCACCTTTGTTGAGCTGAGCATGGGAGAGCGGTCGCCGGTAGCCGTGTTGGAAGTACAGGCCCTGGAAGCCCTGCCCGGTCCTAGCGGGCCTCCGTGAGTTGATAAAGTGTTTTCCTTTGATGCTTTTTGCAACCGCGCTCTGAGCGCGTTGTTGTGCCTGCTCTCCCCTCCCCTCCCACTTCCTGGTCCTCCTCTCCCTCCCGCCTCCCTGCCCGCCCATCCCCCCCTCGGATTGGCTGTCCGGCTGCCTCCCTTCTCGGCTACTCGACGCCCGCTCCCGCTGCTCGCTTCTTTGTTGAGCTGAGCGTGGGAGAGCGGTCGCCGGTAGCCCTGTTGGAAGTACAGGCCTTGGAAGCCCTGCCCGGCCCTAGCGGGCCTCCGTGAGTTGATCAAGTGTTTTCCTTTGATGCTTTTTGCATCCGCGCTCTGAGCGCGTTGTTGTGCCTGCTCTCCCCTCCCCTCCCACTTCCTGGTCCTCCTCTCCCTCCCGCCTCCCTGCCCGCCCATCCCCCCCTCGGATTGGCTGTCCGGCTGCCTCCCTTCTCGGCTACTCGACGCCCGCTCCCGCTGCTCGCTTCTTTGTTGAGCTGAGCGTGGGAGAGCGGTCGCCGGTAGCCCTGTTGGAAGTACAGGCCTTGGAAGCCCTGCCCGGCCCTAGCGGGCCTCCGTGAGTTGATCAAGTGTTTTCCTTTGATGCTTTTTGCATCCGCGCTCTGAGCGCGTTGTTGTGCCTGCTCTCCCCTCCCACTTCCTGGTCCTCCTCTCCCTCCCGCCTCCCTGATCGCCCACACCCACCCTCCACTTCACCTGACCTATGGACCCTTCATATGGTCTCTGTGCCCTCTCCTTTTTCCTCTGCTCCCATTAATGGTGGCACCCGTTGGGATGTCCTCTTGGCCCCCTTCCGCTCCTCTAAGGCCATCATTAATGTCTACACTAATGGGACCGTCTTGGTCCAAGGTCCTCAGGCCAACCTTCACCTCTTTGATAGATGCTTCCCTCGCCTCATCAACTTCCTTTCCTCTCCCGCTGTCCCCCCTCCTCTGTCCTCGGCTACCTTGCCTCTACCCTCCCTCCCTGCCCCCTCTCGTGCTTCTTCTTCACCTCCTTCTTCTACACCTCCGCAGGGCGTACCTCTGATCTGTACCCCTCCCCAGAAGTCCTTCAAGGCTGGCAACCTTCTCCACATTGCCACTCTTAACTCTCGCTCTGCCATCAAGCATTCCTCTGATATCTGTCGCCTTCTTGAGGAACTGGACCTTGACGTCCTCGGTCTCACTGAGACATGGTTCACAGCCAGCTCTGTCACCAGCTTTGACACACTCCTTCCTGACGTTTACAAGATCTTCTCCGTGCCCAGGCCCAACCGCGCAGGGGGGGTGTTGCCCTTATCTTCCCTGAGTGGACTCCTGCCACTGTCACTCCTACGCAGACCTACTCCTCTTTTGAATGTCTTGTCTGCCGACTCTCTCTCTCCTAGCTATTCCCTTACCGTGACTACTATCTATCGGCCACCTGGTCAAATTTCCTCCTTCCTCTCTGAGTGGGCTGACCTCTCCTCCTCACTCCTGTCCTCAACCACTCAACTCCTCTTTCTTGGTGACTTCAACATCCACCTTGATGCCTCCTGTCCCCCCACTGGACTCTTTCGTGACCTCTGCGACTCTCTCTCACTCTCTATTCTCCCGTCTGGGCCTACTCATTCTGCAGGGCACGCTCTTAATGCTCTGATCTCTTCTGACCTTCCCCTCTCTGTCCCTCTCTCCACTCCTCTCTCCTGGAGTGATCACTTTCTCCTAACCTCCCACCTCACCCTCCCTACCCCACAGGCAAAGCCACCCTCATCATTGCCACCCACCTTCTCGGTCATCCGACCCATGAAGCGCGTGTCAGTTGAGGCTTTTGCTGCCACCTTCTCGCCCCCCCTCCCCGTTCGGCTGACTCCCACCCTGACACAGCCCTCTCCATGCTCCACTCTGCTATATCTGATACTCTTGATATCCTTGCCCCTGTCATGAGAATCCGCCTTAAGCCCAAAGCCAAATGTAACTCCTGGTATGACTCGGATCTCGTCACCCTAAAACGCAAGTGCAGGGTGGCTGAGAGGAAATGGCGTGCTTCATGTTCATCCTCTGATAAAGTGGCCTGCCGCCTGCTCCAAAGGCAATACCGTCTCTCCGTTCTCACCAAAAAGAGAGCCCTTATCCAAGCCCGCATCTCTGCGGCATCCAACAACTCGGCTGAACTCTTTAAAATCTGCAAGGAGCTTGCCAACCCTGCTGCAGTCTCTACCTCTCCTGTCCCCTCCCAAGCCCTCTGCACTGCACTGGCCTCTCACTTCATCTCTGAAACTCAGGACATCCTGTCCTCACTCTCCTCCTATCACCTCCCTCCCTCTCTTCCCGGCTCTTCCTCTGGCCCTTCTGCAACCAACCCTCCTCCGTCCTTCTCTGCTTTTCTACTTTTTTCTGCTGACGAGGTTTCCAGACAAGTCCGATCTATGAAAGTCTCGTCTAAACAGGTTCACCCCTGTTCCTCCAAAACTATCAAGGACCACATCGACTCCCTGGCTCCTGCCCTGGCTGACTTTTGCAACCATTCCTTCGCCTCTGGAGTCTTCCCATCCCCCCTCCAGCACTCCCTTGTGCACCCTCTTCTTAAGAAACCCTCTTCCGACCCCTCCTGCCCAGCTAACTATCGCCCAATCTCCATCACTCCCTTCCTGGGCAAGCTCCTGGAGAAACTGGCCATCGCCCAGCTTAACCTCCATGCTGAATCTGTTGGTAGTCTCCATGACCATCAATCTGGCTTCAGAGCGGCCAGAAGCACAGAAAGCGCTCTCCTGAACATCCGTGAGGACCTGCTCTTGAACCTCGACTCCAACACTCCGTGTGTTCTCATTCTGCTCGATCTCTCTTCTGCCTTTGACACTGTCAACCATGCCATCCTGCTCAACCGTCTCCGTGATAACCTGGGTATCACTGGTCAGGCTCTGGCGTGGCTGACCTCTTTCCTTTCCAATCGACCCTCCCAGGTCCAACTTGGGTCCTTCCTCTCTGACATCTTTTTCTCCACCTGTGGTGTTCCACAGGGATCTAATCTCTCTCCCTGGCTGTTCAACCAATATCTGGCACTCCTTGCCCACCGCATCGCCGCTCTCTGCTCCTACTTGCAGTGCTATGCGGACGACACCCAGCTCATTTTCAGGCTACCCTCGGCCTCCTCCTCTCCTTCCTTCATCTCTGACTGTCTGTCTGCCATCCAGGAATGGTGTGCCGCCAATGACCTCTGCCTTAATGCTAGTAAGACTGAGATTCTACTCATCGGCACACCCACTCCCTCCTTCCCTGTAGCTCTGTGGCCAGCCTCGCTTGGCCCTCCTCCTGCTCCTACCTGCAAGGCAAAAAACCTTGGGGTCATCTTCGACTCCACACTCTCCTTCTCTCCTCATATATCCGACGTCTCTAAGAAGTCACTCTACCAGCTGCACCTCCTCAGAGGTATTCTTCCCTTCCTCTCCTTCCCCCAGAAGCTCACTCTCTCCCGAGCCCTGGTTCTCTCGAAGCTGGACTACTGTAACAGCCTCTATCTTAATCAGCCTGCCTCCACTCTCCGCCCCCTGCAACTCATCTAGAACAGAACTGCAAGACTTGTCCTTGACCTCAAGCCCAGGGACCGTATCTTCCAGGACTGAAATCTCTACACTGGCTCCCAGTGGCTGCGAGGATTAAGTTCAAAACCCTCTGCATTGTCCACAAGGCCTTCTGGGGCCTGGGGCCTAAATACCTTCAACTCTCTCTTCCTAAATATCTTCCTTCCCGAGCCCTTCGCTCATCCATCTCCAACTCCCTCAGGGTCAGCCGTTTCTCGAAGCAATGAGCTGGGGGTATATCTCTCGCCGTGGCAGGGGCCTCCCTCTGGAACAGCCTTCCTGCCTCCCTGAAACTTGAGGAGAACCATCTCCGGTTCCGGAAGCACCTCAAAACCTTCCTCTTTGCTTCTGCTTTCTCTCTCCCTCTCCCCTGCTAAATTCTCGACTGAATCTGCACCGAATCTGCAACTGGGCCACTCTGACCGACCTCGTCCTGGGCCCAGCCACTCTGCTCTTGCACTGCCTCCCTGGCAACCCCTGCACTGAGGGACTGTCTCTGTATCCCTACAGCCCCCCCTTTCCCAGCACTTGTCTGCACTTACCTTGCACTTGCCACCAGCTGGCCCTATTTATTTACTTTATTCTACTTACTTGTACTGCACTTCCCCCCGCCCCTTGCACTTTTCCCTTCCCCCTACCCCTGCACTTGTGCGGTCTGAATGACACCTGGCCTAGTAGGATCGTTGTATGTCTTCCCCTTGTTCCCCCCTCCCTGCCTCGTCGCGCCTTGAAACACCTGTGTATAGGCGCGTTACAAATGCCATATCATATCATATCATATATCATACCGGTGGACCAGGAGTTGCAGCAGTCGTCTTCCCTCCGCTCGTCTTCGGCTCTTTTTTTTTAGTGGTCGACTCTGCTTTCCAAGTCCCAGAGACGTGCTTTTAAACAGTTTTCCTCCATTCATTCCAGCCTGGCTGTCACTCACACAGCAGGGTGGCTGTCCTTGCTGGACAGCCAGCCGGCCAATCACGCCAGAGTGCATTCAGGTCTCCTAAGAGACTAAGCACAGGGAGTTTCGGGCACCTCCCTCACATCCTGTCCACCCCAGACACTCAGGCGCCAGAGGATGGCTTCAGCACTGAAGCCCGCCAAAGGCCAACAAACAAAGGGACCAGAAACTGTTTTGGCACGCAGAGTTAAACACAAGAAGGACCTTTCCTAAATGAAACGGCGAAAAAAGTCAACTGGAGTCTGTTTTTACAGATAGGTCTCGGTGCCATATTGGAAAACATGGCTGACCCGATTTTTAGCTACCGGTGTTCACGGTGGGGCAAAATCATGGTAGTTTGTTCAAAACCACTGCCACCAGCCATTTCAAATAGAAAAGGGTAAAATTTGACTGTTCCACGAGCTAGGCAACCCCTCCAGTACTCTACAGGAAGATGGTGTGTGCTGGGGCTGTACATTTAAAGAGACCAGTAAAGTCAATTTAACTTGACATGCTTTGGGAGACAGTAGTCAGTCCCAGAGAAGGTATTTAAACCTTGGGGAGTCTGAAAGACACCCTTGTGCCACTGCACCGAAGGTGCTGTGTGACGCATAAGAAAAAGATGATGCCTATGGAGTTGTTTTAAAACTCCATATCCAAAGGACACAAAAGTAAAACACACATCAAAATGCATGAAAGAGTGGGAGAAAAAGCTCACACTCTTTCCAGGTAAAAATTTAAATCCTAGAAATCCAGCAAAGTTGCTGGGGGTCTCAAAAGGTAAGGGAAATTAGCACATTCTTAAGAATTCACCCTAACAGCTCTTTAACACCTATCTTGCTCTGCTGGCACACCTAATTTCCGCCTTGTCCCCAAACTTCCAGTGTTATTCAGATGACACTCAACACTTCTCTCTGATCCTCTCCTTATGTCCTCCATAATTCCTGACTGCCTATCTGCCATCCAGTCCTGGTGTACTTCCAATGATCTCTACCTCCACTGTAGCAAGACTTAGATCCTTCCTATTGGGACTCCTGCTCCCTCTCACTCTGGACATCTTCTATGGGCTCGCCCCCTTCTCCTTCACCTAAAGCCAGAAACCTTGGAGTCATCTTCGACTCCTCTCTTTCCTTCCTCCCTCACTCTGTCACATTCAGGACCTTGCCAAGAAGGCCCACTTTCAACTCCACCTCCTCAAAGGAATTCTTCCTTTCCTCACTTTCCTCACTTTCTCTCAGAAACCCAATTTTTCTAGAGCTCTGGTTCTCTCTAGGCTAGACTACTACAATAGCCTTTTCCTTAATCCAACCTCTTCTTCTCTACAACCCCTCCAACTAATCCAGAATAGGGCTGTGAGACTTGTCTTTGGCCTCAAGCCCAGGGACCACATCTCTCCAGCCCCAAAATCTCTCTACTGGCTCCCACTTGCTGCAGGGATCAAATTAAAATCCCTCTGCATCATCCACAAGGCTGTCTGGGACCTTTCTACAACTGGCTCTCACTAAATACTCTCCCTCCAGATCCCTACGTTCCTCTGGTACCAACTCTGTGTGTGTCAAGCACTGTCAAGTGTGTCTAAACAGCGAGTTGGCGTGCAATCAATTTCCTCGACAGGCTCCCTCCTATGGAATAGCCTCCCCCTACCTCTGTGTCTTGAGCCGGATCTCCTCAAATTCCAGAAGCTCCTCAAGACCTTTCTTTTCACCTCCTCCTTCCCTTCCTCTCTCCTCTGTTAAACCCCATAGTTGCTGAGATTGTTTACCAGGGCCCTTACGTGTCCTCCTGGATTCTGGCCTCCCACACCCAATCGCCTACAGCCTCTGCCCGCTCCCACTACTTGCATTGGCACCCAATGGCCTTTGCCACCAGAGGCCTGCACTTATTTATTTATTGGCAGCTGACCATTCTCACCAAGTCACTTAACAGCTGCTTACTCCCTAGCGAGAGAGGGAGGATGTGAGATGGAGAAGCAGTTAGAAAGATAGGGGAGACAGAGAGTGCCATGGGGGCAGAGAAGAGGAGGAGGGAATCGATGGAGCCATAAGATACCTGGGGAGAGGGTCAAGAACTATGCAACAGTAGAATTGCACCATGCAGCCAAGCAGCAGAGATCATTCAGCATGTTGGAAATGCCCAGATACACAGATCAGTTAACAAATTGGTAGCAGACCTAAATTCGATTTTAGCCAGAAGCACTAAAGGCAGGACAAAATGGTGGTGGATGCAAGGAGCAGGCAGTAATTGGAGCAGATAACGTGTCCAATGAAGGAGGACCAGGGAGGTCCAAGAATTGCTTAGCCAGGCAATTGAAATCTGAGTCATGATTGTGGACAGCATGTGTTGATTTTCCAATCAGTATGAGAATAGGTGAGAGTGTTGCTGAGTAGCGCCGGGGGGGGGGGATGCTCCCTCCAGCGCCGGACAGAGGCAGACAGGGGCCCTAGTGGTGGGCCTTGGGGAGAGGGCCAGCTTTTACCTGCTCCCAGATTGGCCCTTTAGGTGGAGGTCAGGCCAATCTCAGCACTGGCTTGAGGAGCAAGACAGGCACTCCAGTGCCTGAAAATAAGGCGGCCATGATAGAAGTGCGAAGAAGCACCAAGACTCAATGCAGCCCAAATGAGGCCCTGTAATGCAATGGGCACGCAATTTAATAATAAGCAGGGAAATGCTGCTGCCAGCATTTCAAATTTAGGATGGCAGAGAATTCACAAAAAGGAGCGCTCGAAACTCACTTTAAATGCTGTCATCAACCCCAACACACAAAACCCTTCTGGGCTTACCTCACACAAGGAGTGCAACACTACTCCTGCAGCCCGAGGGCAATGTGGGGAAGAACTGGAACTGGCCACACAGGGATCTTCAGTGCAGGCTTCAATGTAATGACCCTTACATTCTAAACTTAATATAATTTGCACCAGGGAATTCACATAAGCTGTCACTCATAGATTTTCTTCCAAGTTCCAAAACACAAAGGGTTTTAACATGTATAAAGGAAAAGAATAACAAAGTTTCACCAGGAAAGTGGTTTTCCATTCTCCTAGATTTCTTCTGGTAATCAAAAGGTCACTCAATTGTGGTTCACATTCACTTTCTCATACTCTGTATTTACATTCGGTTAAAAGGGTTCCTCTTGAAACATCTGGTATACTCCCTTAGCAGGATATGTATGACTTTATCATATATCTCCAAAAAGGGGAATGTTTCCTCTCTTCAATACTTGTTTCAATTTATGTTTCCAAGTTTACTTTGCTTTCCACTCCTGGTGTACTCCCCCTGCCAGGATGTTGCTATTTCATATGGTTCTGCTTTCTTCATTGTTTCATAAATGCAAGTTCACTTTCTTTCTCAGTCCTGGTTTACCCCCCTGCCAGCGCCTTTGTCCTCTGTAATGATTCTTTCTTTTATCCACAATATTATATTTGTCCATTAGATCGCTGACCCACTTTTACCAAAGTTCGGAACACACTATTTCAAATTTGAGCTACTGCCCCCTTTTCACCATTATTCACATTAATGTCTCTTTTCATGCAGTTGGTCGCCAACCCTTTCTCAGTATTATTTACAAAAATAACAATTTCCTCAAAGTCCTCGCCTTGCCTTTCTTGCGCTACCTCTGTAACATGGCATTCACTTTCAGGCGCTCCTGTAACCCATTCGGTTTCCCTGGGTTTACCGGACGTCTTTTGTGTCCCTTGTGTTTGTTTCTCTGTTTTCTTCTGGTTCGCTGACTCAGTGTGCGTCCTGTCAGCCAAGCGGCCCTCGCGTTGCCTCTTCCTGCAGTGTATGGCTCCCACTGCTGTTGGCAATCGAGCAGTGGGCTCCTTCACTCTTCTTTTTCTGAATGCCTGTGTCAGCCACAATCGTTCTCCTTTCATTTTGCTCACATTCCGTGTATTCCTCAGCGGCAGCACCAGTCACCAGCTAGTCTCCCGGGGGTCTCTCTCTCAGGGAGCCAGGGCACAGCCATCGCCTTTGGATCCAGACCATGGTCACGGGAGGATCACCTGGGTGAGGGGTCTTCGGGGGATGGTGAGACGCAGTATCCCTCCCCCTCAACACCTTTTCCCCATCCAACCAGTTAGGATATTTAGGAACTCTATCCCTCCCTCTTCCCTTCACAATCACTTTCACACGGACAGCCCGCTCCGAAAGAAAACAGACTCACACCTGAGCATTACACCTGACATGTCCCAATACCGTGGTCCGGCAGAGTCGGGCAATTATTGTTAACGCCTCACACCAGACTTCCATTAACCTTCCCCACACGGATAGAAGGCAGAGCACAAGAGCACACTCTGAGCGAGGCAAAGCACACAAAGGAATAGTGTTTTCCAGACAGCAGCTGAATGAGGGGTGAAAGGCGGAAAACCGAGAAGGGAAAGTAAGGAGGGAGATACCCTTGACCTTTCCACAGAGAAACCGTTACTTTCCAGAAACCTTCAGATTGGAAAGCGTAAAGCCAGGAAACCAGACTAAAGAGCCCTGCATTGTGTGCCAAAGATACCGGGGCCCTCCTGCATGACTGAGCAAGTCGGGGAGAAGCTGCAGCCGCTGTGGTACCGTCCTTGGCTCCAGGATCAAAGCAGCACCAGACAAATCAACACAGCCGGTGAGTTGGGGAGTCCGATGCAAGACTGGTCTGTATTGAAGTCAAGGTTGCAAGCTGCAAGACTGTATGAGGAACACAAGAGCAAAGGATTAACACGTGTGATGAAAGATACGAGTGATGCTCAATTGCTGATGGATGTTTGAACTCTAATGTGAAATCGTAAAGGTGTAAAATAAAGTAACAGAGTGGTCAGAAACCGCGGGTGTGTTCAATCGAGATCTCTGTAAGGTATCCAGTCAAGAAGTGGCAGAAACAAAAGTGGAAGATATGCAAGAACATTGTCAGGTGCGGTGTGCCAGCAGTGTGTTATCGTGAGTCTGTGAGGAGGTACTGTCTCAGCAAAGCTCCGTTGGATTGCAGTATGTCTGGTTCGCAAAGTCCTTTTTCTATTTTCACACATCGGGATCCAGGAAGTCAATAAACACACTGCGCATTCGCTGAGTGCCAGCAGTGTGTTATCGTTTTTTTTGTTTTGCGGAGCAGCGGTGCAGGACCCTATGATTACCCTAAGATTTGTTCTGATCAAGCTCAAAGGTAAGGTTGTCTGAGATAACAGCTACACGTGCATTAGACATGCAACCCGCATGAATACGCCCCTAAAGCGTACTTACTGTTCCTCCGGCAGTCACACGCGAGGAATGTGTGTCTAGATACCGGCGGTTGTTGACGTACATTGTCGTTTTGATTGCTTTTGATTTTGCGCATTGCTATCAATGTTGCACTCGAACTGAACGCTGCGTGCACCACTTAAGACAATTGTTGAAGTGCCCGCAGTCATTTGACACAGAACATTGCATATAGCATGGTCCCTAAAAGGATTGCTAGCGGTGTAATTCTACGAAATGTTGTGACAAAGGTTTTGGATATATATATGAGCGACATGTTTGTAAGCAGCACATGTGTAGACCGTGAAGACTAATATATTCTATACCTTGTTGTGCATAAAAGGGTTCTGATGTCTTCATGAAAATTGGAATACATAGATCTCAATTTATTTCTCGAGATTGCGTTGTGTCTAAAGCTTGAGAGTGTCCGTGGGCCCTTGTTCTGTGGAATTTTTTGATTTGGCACCCTTTTGACTACTTAATTAGGGTGCATTTGCAATAGGCACCAAGTGCTTTGAGTTGCCACATGTTACTAGGTGTGCAAAGGTGACTGAGTGGCGTAATAGCCTTGGAGCCTTTAGCATAACCCTTTAATGCATGAGACTCTAGAGTATTATATTTTGAAGGTATTATTTGATCAAGGGTGACTTCAGGCTTTTTGCCTTTGAACCCTGATCTGACATTCAGCAAAGAAGGTTTTCAGTATTTTCACATTCTGAAGGTATTATTTGATCTAGGGTAACTGCTGGCTTTTTGCCTTTGAACCCTGATCCTACATTCAGTAAAGAAGGACGCAACGTTGATGTGTCCCCCTATGATGTCCATTGTTGAATGTGACCGTGTGGCATAATAGCCTTGGAGCCTGTTTGATAATTCTTTTTTGATGCATAGGATACCATTCCAAGGTATTAGTTGAACAAGGGCGACTGTGGGAGTAGTTCCTTTGAACCGTGATTTCTTTTTTTTGTTGTTTTCTCTGCATTTTCTCAATCCATGTGAAATACATCTAACTGACACGCACACTCTGGTCAAAAGTTACTGAGTGAGTCTTCTATCCTTTTTCTCTCCTCTTTCACCATCTTTGTTTCCTCTGTGTTTCCTTCCACATTGACTGAGTTATATTGTTGGAAGGTGTGTAGCTCCAGCCGTTCGAAAATGGAAACAAGTCTTAGAAATGCTAAGCGCACTGGTAGAAAGAAAATCTAATGTTTTGGGAAAGAACAAAAACAGAGATGTGATGGAAGGTGAAATTATGCCCTCAGATATTCATACGGATCAAGTGACAAGAGAGCTTTCTTTTACCATTCCATCTATTATACCATTGTTATCGAAATTACCATACAATGCCTCTGTTGCTCACATTGAAGAGCGAGATGTATGCTCGACCTTAAATTCCTCCCCTACGGCTAATAAAAATGAGGTACAGGTATTATACTTAAGTGATCTAAATGGTCCGAATCACCATCATGGTAATGTTATGAAAAATGAGAATGATCAGGAGATGTCCTCACCAGTAGAACAGATGGGAAATGTTGAGATTGCTGATATCTCGATGCTGGCCCCTGTGATAATGGCTGAATTAGAAAGGCGGGTTTGCTTATCTACAGGAATTTCCACTCCTGTCTCTACCCCCAGAAGACAGAGAGATTTTGTACATCTTCATACCACAAAAGAAGTGGAAATAAGCGGTAATACAGATCTTGATGTTAAACTTGTGACAGGAAAGACTGTAGTGGCAGAAGCTACTGGTCATCCGCCTCTGTTTTTAGAGATTCCAAAAGAATGTGTCCAAAATGTATATGATGAGTTGGATCCCTTACATAATTTCAACCCTGGAAACACAGATCATCCCAGTAACCCAATAGGGAGAGGGAATATTTCGCAAAATTTAACTGATGAAACCATGTTAGAGCTTAATGACCAAAACTGTCATACTTTTCCTGTTGTAACGAGGATACTGAACCTCCTGGATAAGGGTCATGAATATACACATTATGCAATAAAAGAGATGAAAGGTGCTTTGGCTGACATTGTAGGAAAATTAAACAAAATTGAAGGGTTTGTTTGCTTATGAAGGTATCCCAACTCTTCCGATTCCCCGTAATGTCGTTAAGTCAAACCCAATTTCGACCCAGTTCTCTTCCACTAAATATCCTACCATCATGATCACTTAAGCCAAACCGACCATGATGCCATCCTCTATTTCAGTGTGTACCTGTGAGAAACATGAAAGAAAAAGATCATCTTCTGATACCTATTACCCAACTCAAGATGAGATTGATAAAATAGACCTCATCAAATTAGCTAAATCACATCATGAGAGATTGAAAATATTAGAAAAATTGATAACTAAAACAATGATACCAAACCTATCTAGTGAGGTACCCCAAAATGTGCATAAAAAAGAGTTTTGTGAGGTTGTACCATCTCCCATTGAGTGTAAAGGAGGGACAATCAGTTCAAGGTTGGAAGTTTTTCATGTCTAGAAAGGCAAAGAAACTACACCAAAGAGCGATAAAACAAGATGAAAAAATAAAAAAACATACAATGAGCAAATCACCAAATATTATTGAAGGGAAACAAAATATTCAACCCTCAAAGAAAAAAGAAAAAACACCCAAAGCAAGCGAGAAACAGATGTTGCATGTAAATGATCTTGATTTCAGTCAGTTAGACGCTGAATCGCGTGTTCTTCTCGAAGTGGAACTTACACAAGAACACACAAAGAAAGGTAAAATGGAATTACAAAAGGACACCAGCCCAGATATTGTGCAAGAGGCTGTGGGAGATCAATATCCTACAAAAAAAATGTCCTCTCAATTCCAGCAGAAAAAGGCACAGCCCTCTCATTTGAAACAAATGAATTTAGCTGGATTCTACCAGGTCACCAAAAACAAAACAACTTTTAAGAGAGATGGAAGGGATGGTCAATGTGACAAAATAATTAAACTTAAAGGTCTGCAATCAATTGATGATTTAAAAAGTGTGAAAACTGCTCTAAAACAGCCCTCCCTGCAGATACCAGAAACCAATAGTTTTGGCACTCAAGAGATAACTCATGCTGAACTATCTGACAACATTGATAAAAGGGATACAAGGGAATCTTCTAGTGATTCGATGAAAAATCAATCTTTAGAGGGCTTGGGAGGGGATCGACAGCAAACAGGACTTAAAGTTGCTGGCAATTTAAGTACCGCTGCTGAAGCAAATGAGAAGCAAACAGACGTGTTGGAACCACGGGAAAGTGTGGAGATCACGAAGGAAATGCAACTAGTTATTGGATGGAGTAGTGACTCAAAGACCTTGCGGAATGACAGAATAAATCGGTCACATCTCCTACATTTGTTCCAAAAAATACCCATTCTAAGAAATTTGAATACTCATGATATTGAGTGGATCAAACTTTCCATCCCTTATAACCACAGAATGGTATGCAAGGTTCAATCTACCTTAATTTTAAAAATCCTATGGGACCAAAATTTAAATTTTGCGATGTTGGGCTATGAAATGCATGGTTTTGGAAATATGGATGAGATGAATAAATGTATAGAATTTCAGAAACATCAGACACCTGTTGCCCCAGTGTCAGGTGTGAATTTGAGTGCTGATACATGTATCACACAAAATGTAATTACCCAGCCTACTTCTGTTGTTAACGCTATCAAGGGATTGGCTGGCGTTGAATCTCTCCTTAAAGAAGTTGGGTCTACACATTCTTCACAAGGCAATTCATAACCTTCAAATTCAATTGTGAGCTGGAATTGTTGTGGTCTTAACAACTTACAGAATTGTGTTCTGAACAATATGTTACCATCCAGCTCAAGAGTAATAATGATACAAGAGACTATTGCGGTTAATTTCATTCACATAGATGGTTTTATCGCCTTTAACCACCCAGCAAGGCGGGGGGAGTTTGGTCGAACGTTTGGTGGTTTATTGACGCTTGTTAACAATGCTTGTAAAATTGATGCAAATATGATCTATTCTTCCGTTGCTTTATTAATCATCAAATTTTTAGTTGGTGCCACCCTTACAATTTTGATTAACCTGTACTGCAAGCCGGGTGCAGGTTCATGTATGAGCATCATTAACAAACTAGATTCCATGTTGCAAAGTTTAATTGTGAGGAATGTTGAGTATGACGTTATCCTAGGAGGTGATTTTAATGCTGCCCTTATTGGTTACACTTGCTTTAATTAATTCCCAATAAGAAATGATCATACTGCTTGCGTAGCCGAACAAGGGTATGTATGGTCGAAGTTTCTACATAACTGGAATATGCATATTAGGTCCCATGCACGAAATCGGAAACGATGCACATGGACTAGAGGTACATTATGCTTGAGGATAGATTATTTTGTTGTTTCGGAAAGTTTGTGTCAAATAGCTACAGCCATTGATGTGAAAACCATGCATTGTAGCGATCATTTCATGCCGAACCTAAAGTTGAAATATTCGCTGGAATATCACAAGAAAATCAGTAATTTAGCATTAATTGAAATAGATAAACCTGCAAAGTCGGTTAAATGGAACCCAAAACTATGTCGGAAGTTTGCTTATTTGGTAAATCGTGATATTTGGAGTATGCGTTCTATGCCAGCATTAGTGGGCAATAAAACCAAGATCATGAAACTAAATACAAACATGATGGAAATTTCACTTGTCAGCTACAGCCAATGCACAAAAAAGTTGTGTGAGTCTACGTTTCTGCAAATTTAGTGATCAAATTGCGGTAATTAAACGCAATCGTAACAGTGATATTGGAAGTGCTAAATCTTCAATTGCTGATTATGGTGAATTTGCAATAGCAAAAAAAAGATACAGTTATGTAGCAGACAAAATATTAAGACGATTAAGATTTCCCAACACCTAGAAGAAAACCAAGTAGGATTTCGTACGTCAATGGGAACCACTCCATGCTACAATTCTTGCCCAAACATTAGAATCGTAACTCACCTCTACCTCGGGGGCGGTCTATATGGCATCTTTGGACCTCTCTACTGCCTTCGATAGTGTTATAAGGGACAGGTTATGGAACAAGTTACTAGATCACTTGGTAGCGCTTATAGCACTATTGCATTGCAACACATCATATATGGTGAGGATTAAACGGGATGGAACCACTACTGAAGCTATACATACAGAGATGGGCGTTAAACAGGGCTGCCAATTGGCAGCCATCCTGTTTAATCTGTACATATGTGATGTCAACAATCTGTGGAAAAAATTGGTGGTCTTTCCAGTAAAATTGGGTGATAACCGCATAAATTGGTTGGCCTTCGCTGACGATATTATTCTATGTGATCGCACTCCATTTGGCCTGCAAATGAAACTAAATGCGTTTCACGAGTATGCAAAAAGTAATATTCTTGCAATTAATGCTACTAAATCAAACATAATGGTATTCGCCAATAGAAAAAAGGTTTGCAGATACACATGGAAAATGAACAACATGGTAATTCAGCGTGTGATAAAAACAAGGTACTTGGGTTACAACTTGTGATTCGAACTCTTTGACTATGTGGAATGATACGTTGACTCAGAAAGCAATTCCACTTATATCACAAATAAAGGTACTATACTTCAAATATGCAAAGTTTTCTCTTAAACCATTGTTTGAATTCTACACCCTAAAAGTGGAACCTGTGTTACTGTATGGTCTTGACTTGTGCATTTTGGATTTAACATCAATTCTTAATAGGATCCAAGGAAAAATATGGAAGAGTGTGCTGAGCCTTCCTAAATCAGCTCCTAATTCAATTATAATTCATGAACTCGGGTTGAACTCGTTAGCCTCAAAATTCTGGTGGCGAAAGTTAATGAACTATTGTAAAATGTTGTATCCTCCTAATTCACTATATCAAGATTTCTGCGAAATGGTCACCAAACAATATCCGTCATCAATCCAACGTTATGTGAGGAAAATGGAAGAGTTCTTAAATTCTTTAGCTATGAATCATAAGGACCTATACGAACGATCTACCGTGGTAAAAAGGATATTCTTTCAAATAGATTGGACTAATATCATCGAGCTCAACGCAAAATATAAATCCTTCAAAGATCAATATTGTTTTTTTCACAAACGACTACCAAAAATGCAATACTTGATCATCTTTCCGTGTTCTAAGGCAAGCAGCTTGTATTTGAGATTTAAGCTAAATCTAATACACACTGGAGAAAGAACTAAGTATTGGTCTGATAATTATGACACCACAGAAGGCGTATGTTGCAGATTCTGTAACAGCAAAGACACCCCTGTTAGGATATCAATGTTACATAGATGGAAACAAGTTGCCCAGAGTTATTGCATATTATAATGTTAGTATGTTGCTGTGTGTCCGTGCGCTCGGAATGTGGATCCCTAACCTCAGGGGTTCTGGGTTCCGAGTGCGGGAGAGAGACAGGGATAAGACAAGGCTGTGGACGTTGGTGGAGTCCCTCCCGGGGGTCGTCACCGGATATAAATAAAAGACCTTATTTACAAAACTACTGAATCCCTGGTGATCATTGAACATAACAACTGGCGACGAGGATAAAGGATTTTCCAGTTTTCAGACGACCCCCGGTACGATCAGCTAGAAAGGCTACGGATCGTAAAAGAAGAGTGAGCGGCCACGCATCGACATACGCTTGGGAGAACTGTTTGGATTACAGGCACCCGAACTGGAATACAGGTACCGGCGATAATTATTTATCACAGAAAATTACAGTATGAAAGACTGGTAGAAAAGAAGTCAACACGCGAAGTGTTTACATTTAAAGCCGAAACACTTGCGTGCGCATTCTAATCCGGATCCGCTATACGCACCGGTAGCGTTCCACAGCAGGACCCAACGACGCACTGAGTCAGCTGAAAAGAGGACCCTACGGCGTGACGAACGTCGTGATCGACGTCTACACGCAACAAAAGAGAACGCACATACGGAGTGGCAGCCAAAAGTAAACAACGAAGAACAAATCAGCACAGCGGAACGCTTATCGACGCATCGCTAGACGTTTAACAGAGAGAGGAAACCAGCTGGACGCCGGGCGAATTTATGCTCACGAACGTTGCAAGACTGGCAGAACGAGCGGACAGCCCCACATACTATAACCTAGCTGGTGAGTTACAAATTTCACAGTATTTACAAGAGTGAAAGAGGGAAAGTTGGCAAAAGATTAAACCAATAGTACCACAGCATAGTAACTACAGTCACCGGCATCATTAAATAATGGCAAATGTTCCAGCTCCGGTGTTTTTCTTATCTTCACCTGGAGAACCCAGAGTACGATGGATAGATTGGAAAGAAGGTTTCCACAAATATGCGTTAGCAGTGTTTGGGCCTAATTATTCTAATGAAAGGAAAGAAGCCTTGTTATTTCATTGTCTTGGGACAGCAGGTCAGGAAGTTCTAAGAAAATTACCAGAACCTATAGATATACGAGACACAGGCCCATATGAGAAGGCATTAGCCAAGCTGGACAAACATTATAAAATAGACGAAAACATCATCTTAGAGAGGTACAAATTTGCCACCGGGGGGCAAAAGAATGGAGAGAACATAGAAGATTTTATTACAGCTCTGAGGGGATTAGCGGTGAAATGTAGATTTAATCACTGTCAGGAAGAACACATACGCGATCAATTAATGATCAAATGCAACAACGACAATATTAGAAAAGAACTATGGAAGGAGAAAGATCCCACATTGGATAGAGCTATAGAGATTGCAAAGATGGTGGAACACACTGATAAATGTATAAAGTTACTCCAAGCAGACAATCATTCAAACATTGAGAAACCCAAATTGGAGGAAAATGAGGGAGCAGTTCAGAAAGTATCAAAAGTTAATCCGAGGATGAGCTCAAGTTTTCCAAGGAAACAGTTCCAGGCTGGAAAAAAAGGTGAAGATCGACAAGAGAGTAGACCTCCGGTGGGGAAAAGTTGGAATCGTCAAGGGCTAGTCAAAGACAACAAGAATTTTTCCAGAGAGTCTAATTTCTCCAGAGGTTGTAGAGAGACAATGACAAACAGAGATTCCACAACAAGAAGGTGTTTCCGGTGTGGGAGTTTCTCACATGTAGCATCAGACAAGGAGTGTTTTGCAGTGCACATTATATGCAACAATTGTGGCATACGTGGACACATTGCCAGATGTTGTAAAAACTTTAATTCCAATTGAGGTCAAGTCTTTGATGTTAGTGTAAATAATGAGGAAGATGATTATATAGAAGGTGGTAGAGAAGTGGTGTTTATGGTGAACGCCATTGATGGGAAAGTGAAGAGGAAAAAGCCTTATGCCATAGTATTGGTTAATGGGATACAAATATCGATGCTGATGGATAGTGGGGCAGACTACACATTAATAGGAGTGCAGGTATGGAAAGAGAGATTTAATTGCTGTACATTACGAGAAAACAAAATTAAGGCGAATGCATATGGTGACAAACCGATAGAGATAATAGGATATTTTGACGCTAAACTACAGTTTAAAGATAGGAAAGCCACCACTACTATTTATGTTGCCAACAAAGGGGGAGAGTTACTCTCGTGGAGTGATCAAGCTGAGCTAAAAATCAGACTTGAAGCAGGTCATCCCGAACAGGTCTTAACAGTGAGTGGTGAGAGACTGATTGAAAAGGAACAAAAGCTTGGATGCATGAAAGGATTTGTTCATAAGATACGACTAAAAAAGGGGGCGGTTCCTAAGATTGCGAGATTGCGCACCATTCCCTTAGCACTCAAGGAGGGTGTAGAAGATGAATTAAAGAGAATGGAGAATGAAGGGGTTATTGAGAGAATAGATTCTTCAGAATGTGTGAGTCCCATTGTGGTAGTCAGAAAATCCTCTGGATCTTTGAGGATATGTATTGACTTAAGACATCTGAACAGTATGGTGGTGGCAGATAGATTTCCATTACCCAGGATAGATGACCTACTTGTGGGTGTCTCTGGATCCAAAATATTTTCAATTTTAGACCTGAAGTCTGCTTATCACCAGATAGAATTGCATCCAGATTCCAGAGATTTAACAGCATTCATCACTCCCAATGGATTATTTAGATGTGTACGTATGCCGTTTGGCTTGGTGTCAGCTGCAAGTGTATTTCAGAGTATAATGTACAGGTTATTAAGTGGAGAAAAAGGGGTAATGTACTACCAAGATGATGTTTTAGTATGTGGCAGTGATGAGGTGGAACATGATAGACGGTTAAAAAGGGTGCTAGACATATTAGGAGAAGCTGGTCTAACAATAGCATCAGAGAAGTGTACATTCAAAGCAAGTAAAGTGGTTTATTTAGGTCACGAGATTACTGCTGAGGGAGTTAAACCCAAAGAGGATGCTATTGAAGCAATAAGGAAAATGGTAGATCCCAAAACTAAAGCAGAAGTGTTGTCGTTTTTGGGGTTAGTTGAATTCTATGGTAAATTCATCAAGAATTTGTCAGGCATGTCAAGACACATGAGAAGACTTACTCGCAAAGGCGTGATATTTAAATGGAGTGAAGAATGTAAGCTGGAGTTTGAAATGATAAAAAAGTCCATAACCAATGCTCCCATCCTAAAGACATTTGAAGAAGGGAAACCCACAGTACTATTTGTAGATGCTAGTGAGTATGGCATAGGTGCAGTTCTGATGCAAGAAGATTCTGAAGGTCTGCACACTATAGCATTTGCCTCAAGGTCACTTAAGGATCCTGAAATTAGATATTCAGTAGTCGAGAAAGAAGCGCTGGCTTGCATCTGGGGAGTTGAAAAATTCAAAAGGTTTCTGTGGGGAAGGAAATTTAAGATTTGCACTGATCACAAACCACTAGTTAGTATTTTTACAAAAGGTGGGCTGGAAGGAGTATCGAGACGCATTATGAAGTGGGTCACGGCTCTTCAAGGTTTGCAATTTACCATGATTCACATTAGTGGGGAAGTCAATGTAGTGGCAGATGCCTTGTCAAGATCTGTTCACGGAGAAGGCCATAGCAGTATAGACCAATCAGATCAGGAAGAAACATTTGAGATTTTCCAGGTACATGATTCCCTAAAAAAGGACGAGTGGGATAAAGCTAGTAGTGAAGATTTAATGTACCAGAAAATACTAACATTGATTAAAGAAAACAGAATAATGAACTATAAAGGTGACATGGGTGGATTTGCCAGAGTTAAAGGAGATTTATGGATCAATGGCAAATATCTACATAGAGGACATCAAATGATAGTTCCTCAAGGTATGAGGAAACAGGTATTAGAAATAGCCCATGAGGGACATTTAGGTCTAGCTAGGACTAAAGGTATAATAAGATCTGAGTTCTGGTGGCCTGGAATTGATAAAGATATTGAAGAGCAAGTTAAGGAGTGTTCAGAGTGCTTGGAGGGAAACAAGGGTTTAAGCGTACAAAAAGTACCCATGGTTATCAGGGAAAGTCCGCGGGTACCATGGGATGAGATAGCTATAGATCTTTTAGGACCATTTAACATAGGAGGGACCAGAGACAGTTATCTGCTGGTGGTCATAGATTTATTGTCCAAATGGCCGGAAATATGTCTACTTAGAGACATATCCAGCAGCAGTGTTACAAAATTCTTAGAACAATTATTTTGGAGAGAGGGTTTTCCTAGGAAATGTTTGTCGGATAATGGATCCCAATTAGTATCCAAGGAATTTAGAGAATTTTTGGAAAAGAATGGAATTGAACAGGCAAACACCTCTCTCTATCATCCCCAAAGTAATGGTTGCGTTGAACGCTTCAATAGGACACTGATGGAAGCCATAAGGATAGCGGTAGCTACCGGTGGGGATTGGTTTAGGACAGCGATGGAAAGGACATTCCAGTATAGAATAACACCTCATAGCGTCACAGGGCTAACGCCATTTGAGATTTTGAGAGGTAGGAAACCTAATTCACATTTATGTCCTGGATGGATGGGAAAATCCAAGATGGTTGGTGTGGAGGTGGAAAAAGTGAGGAGCAGAATGTATGAAGCGGGAGTTAAATCTAAGGAAAGATATGATCAAAAAAATTGTTGTAAGGAATTTAGGATTAATGAAGGTGAGTGGATCAAAATCAAATTACCTACCAAAGTTCGCAAAGGAGCATCTTTATACTCTGAGCCTAAACAAGTGGTAAAGGATTTAGGCTCATCAGTACTGGTCAGAGGTGGTGGCATTTGGAACAAGGAGAGAGTAGCAATTGTCAAGTTCAGCAATGGAAGGGAGTGATGGACTTGCATATGGTGTCACCAAATCCATTATCTCCTACAGACATAATATTACCAGTACAATGTAAGATATTTTCACTTAGTCAGAGGTTTACCTTATCTTAAGTTTATAGCACATATGTTTCAGTTATATGTTTAGACATTGTTTTTCAATCATTAGTTCAAGGAAAGGAAGGAGGTGTTAGGATATCAATGTTACATAGATGGAAACAAGTTGCCCAGAGTTATTGCATATTATAATGTTAGTATGTTGCTGTGTGTCCGTGCGCTCGGAATGTGGATCCCTAACCTCAGGGGTTCTGGGTTCCGAGTGCGGGAGAGAGACAGGGATAAGACAAGGCTGTGGACGTTGGTGGAGTCCCTCCCGGGGGTCGTCACCGGATATAAATAAAAGACCTTATTTACAAAACTACTGAATCCCTGGTGATCATTGAACATAACAACCCCTGAGTCGTTAAAACATCTCGTGATATACTGTACTCCACTTGAAATCACTCGCAGTTCCTATATGGGCCAATTCTATAATGGTAATTTGACATTTTCGAGAGAATTGCTATGGTGCCAATGCATGTGGGAAAAATCGCAAAAATTGATAATAGCATTAACTCGATTTATTGCTGTTATAGTGGAAAGAATTTTAGACTTTGAATGATAGGTTGAGATGGTTTGTGATTTATGTAAAAAAACACCTGTTGATTTCGCAATGTTTTAAGTTTAAAGAGATTTCTTTTATTCTACTATTCTTAATGTATATGTGAACGATTTGTTTTTATGTTGCAACGTATTTCCTTTTATACATTCGTTTTACTGTTTGTCTATTAAATATTTGTAAAGGTGCATTGTACCAAAAACAAATGAAAGAAATTAAAACTTAAAAAAAATTGTCTGAAGTGAATCAAAGTGGTCCTGCGACGGTTTAAGCAAAACAGATCGCACATTCGAAAGTCTTCGATTTTTGATATAAAGAGGAAAACTAAGAAAATGAGAATAGATGGTCCGAGCCCGAACGAGGGAGACCAATTGTGAACATTGTGGGAAAAAGGGGTTTCGAGCCTGAAGGAGGGAGGCCAATGATGAACACTGGAAGCAAGAACTTGTTGTAACTGTGAAAATCCTGATAAGAAAGGAACTTTGGTGCTTGTGGTCTACAGTAATTTATGTTATTGGGAAAGAAAAATCTGGCGGAAGGCCCTGTTGCCTATGCTTTTAACTGTATCTTCGTGGCAGAGAAGCCAGATTGTGTGCGAAGCTCAAACGTGTCACCTTACCCCAAGCTGAAAATGTGGGCAAGGGAAGCCAAGTGCACAACAATCCTGACATATTATTTTGTGAACACTTTTCTTTTTTAATACACTATTGTCCTGCATCATTTGTATTTAAAAGTAAGGATTGGCAATAGGTTTATTAGTATAGGCCATTTTATTTTGGCAAAGACACGACTAGGACTACGTTATTATTTGATGGTCGTAGCTGAATGTGAATGTTTGAGGGAGGCAATGGTCTTTATTACTTGGTCATGGGTGACTGGGGAGAAGTTAAACTGAGCGGTTGAGTCTAAATTCTCCATCCACAGAGTTGGTGTGGAGTCGGCGCTCTGGATCAGTAATTGTTTATTAGTGATAGTTTTGTCTTGAAGGGATTTGATTTTGGTGGCTAGTGCATTATGTATGGTAGTGCACCAAGCTTTAATAGCCAAGGCTGGAGTTGGGGCCAGGGGGGGATGGGTGTTCCCAATTCTCTAAGGATTGTTAACAGTTCTTTACTGTTTGACGTGGCATTGGTGATACGTAAATTCAGGGTGCTAGCTTTGAGTGATAATTGCGAGTTTGTATTTGTGGGATAGTAGCTGGATTTCCTTTTTGGACTCATCAGAGGGGTATTTTCTTGTGAGATGTTCTAGTGTTCTTTTATTTCTTCTGAGTTCAATGAGTTTGTCATTGAACCAGGAGTTGGTCCGTTTAAGTCTGGGTAGTTTAGATTTCAGTGGGGCTGCTTCATTAATGACGGTTTTCAAACAGGAGTGATAGTACTGGGCTATGCTATCTGGGTTTGTGATCATTATAGGATGTGCTTCAAATAACTAGTTGAGGATGGGGGTCAGAATTTCTGGCATGAGTTTGTGTGAGTTTGTCGCTAGTATTGCTATAGGTGGTTTTGTGGGGGAATCTTGGCGTTTAGAGATGGATACATTGAAGCAAACTAAGAAGTGGTCTGACCAGGATATTTGTATGATGTCTTCAAGAGCTGCTTTAGTGTTCAGGGTTAAGATCCAGTCTAGGATTCTGCCTCTGTTATGGGTGGGAGAATGTTACAGGCTCTGAATTGTAGAGAGGATTTTGCAATTATAGCTGCACCTCCTCCCAAGGTATCCTGACGGTCGGTTCTAAGGATGGTATAATCTGGTGGGATGGCTAATGCTAGTAATGGACTTGAGGCTGGATGGAGCCAAGTTTCAGTCAATGCAGGGAAATCTAATTGGTGTTCCAGTAAGAGGTCATGCACATCAATAGCATGTGCACCTAGAGATCGTACATTTAGTAGTCCTCATTTCAAGTGTGAGTTAGGAGTGTTGTTGTGTGGGCCACAAGAAAAGGGTGAATCTATTAATACTGAGTTATTAAGTTGTGTTTTGGGTTAGGCCCGCTGGGAGTTAGGTAGGCCTGGTGAGGTCAACATAGTTGGCTTCAGGGCAGCAGTGGTACCTATCCTGAGTGGGTAGTTGTTAAAGGGGTTGTGGGGGGTGATGGGCTCATCTGCACCATGGTTTTGGGTCTGCAGTGGTGGGAGCATGTGGAAAGTCTGAATCTCCTGGTTGCTCCTAATATATGCCCTGGTAGGTTTAGATTTAGGCTTACATAGGCGTTCAACCAAACCATTGAAGTTCAATAAACACCCTTGAACTGTGATCACTTGTGTCTGTCTTCACTGTTTGATACCATGCCTTCCTTACGATTGGTGTCAGCAGTGGGATGTGACTCAATTGAGACAAATAAGCGGTCCCTAAAATTCAAGAAACCTAGTCACAAAGCCTCAGATCCCTCTATCGCCATGAAAGAATCCATAGGCTTGGATATTTGTCATAGCAGAGAAGCTACTATCCCTCCCGGGAAAAGAGGGATGATTCCCACAGACTTATTCCTAATACCCCCTGCGGGTTGTTATATAAAATTGGCCCCAAAATCTGGCCTGGAATTTTGGTCTAGATGTCCTGGCAGGCGTTCTAGATCCCGACTTCCGGGGAGACAAAGGTTCCTTTTGAAATACATTGTGGGGACAATATTGCACAGGGATTTTTGAGAAGGCTCCAGTTCCCCATTTTAAGGAAGAAAGTGAACCAGAAGAAACGGAGAGGTAGCTTAGGCTTTAGAGAGGCTGATGAACCATCTGTCACTGAGGCAAAGAAGGAAGAAGAACCTACCATCCTTCCCAACCTAGCCTTCGCTCAGCGAAATGATCCAGCACTCGCAGAGTCCTTTTTACAAGTGACTCCTGAGGGGGAATGACTAGAAAAGGGGAGCACTGTTTTCTTACTGAAATGGGGATTGCTATACAGAAAGGAAAACTCCTGAGAAGGCACAAGTAAAACTCAGTTAGTAATCCCCAAAACCCATCCCAAGATCGTGCTAGAGATTGCACATGCTCATTTGACAAGAGGGCATTTCGGACAATCTAAAACTCAAGCTAAGTTCTACTGGCCAAGTATGCATGCTGACATAAATAACTTCATTCAGACATGTGAAATATGCCAGAAAACCAGCGCACGTATTGCCTTATCTTCCCCTTTAAACCCCTTTTCAATAATAGAAGTCCCATTCTCCCAAATTGGGATAGATATCATTGGACCATTGGAAACCTCTAGATTGGTTAATAAATAAGTTCTCGTAATCGTTGATTACGCTACCCGTTATCCAGAGGCGTTTCCCATGTGGAACACAATCCAGCAAATCTTAAAAACACCTATTACCATTCTTCTTTAGTGTTGTTTCCCCAAGGAAATTCAGATCAAGGATACAATTTTATGAGCAAACTCATGGGTGAAGTCAAGTAATTACTACATATTTCCACCTTAAGAACCTCAGTATACCATCCCCAAAGAGACAGATTGGTAGAGCAATTTAACAAGACCCGTAAAATGATTTTGAGAAAACGGGTACGTAAGGATGGGAAGGACTGCGATCGCATGATCCCCTGGGCCCTATTTGCAGTAAGGAAGACCCCCAAGGCATCGACCAGATTTTCTCTTTTTGAACTACTTTACGGTAGAGAACCAAGAGATGTCTTAGACAAGCTCAGGGAGACCTGGGAAGCAAGAGAATAGGCACCTATTCCCCTCTCAAAAAAAGCAACACGATTGCTAGAGCATATGAAACTTGTTCGAAATCTAGTCTACACTCACATAGAAAAAACTCAAGTCCAACAAAAGTCCACCTAGGATAAAAAGGTAAATTTAAGATCCTTTTCAGTAGGACAGAAGGTATTAGTCCTCTTACCTACTGCTGAAAATAAACTTGTCTGAAAGTGGCATGGGCCATATGAGGTACTAGAGCAAACAGGGACCTGAACATATAAAATAGCTCAACCTGATAGGAAACAAAAGACCCACCTTTACCACGTAAATCTGTTAAGAGTGGAAAGAAAATCCTTCCACTGCCTCAATACTATCTTGTCTGGTAGCAGAGGAAATATGTCTTGTGGAATAAGCTCTGAATTGTCTCTACAAAAGCAAGAAGATTTAATCGACTTGGTTATGGCATTCCCTGATGTATTCTGTGAGGAACCAGGGAGAGTACATGGTATTTATCATTATTTCAGAACTCCAAAGGGAAAAGTTGTCAATTCGAAACCATATGAACTCCCAGAAGGCCGACAACAAATAGTGGTTGAGGAATTGGAAATTTTGAAGGCAAACATTATCAAGCCCTCTTCAAGTCCATGGTCCTCCCCTTTTGTATTGGTAACTAAACCCGATCATTCTTGGAGGTTTTGCAGAGACTTCAGGCAGGTCAACGCCATCTCCCCTTCAAAGCCTATTCTATGCCATGCATCAATGAGTTAATGGATGGAAATGCCCCATTCCTATCAACCCTAGATTTAACCAAGGGATATTGGCAAGTCCCAGTACATGGACATGATAGGTAAAAGACAGCTTTCTCAACACTCCTTGGACTATTCCAGTTCAAAGTCCTCCCTTTTGGCCTGCATGGGGCCACCAGCCACTTTCTAACGGCTCATAGATAGGCTATTACAGCCCTATTTCCGATTTCTGTGGGGCCTATAATCTGGGCTCAATCGGCCATGAAATACCTCGGCTTCCTTGTAGGGAATGGCAGTGTCCAGCCCCAACAAGAAAAAGTGAAAGCTGTTTTAAATGCACCCACGCTCAAGATCATGGCATTCCTAGGATTGATTGGTTATTGCCGTAGGTTTATCCCGAATTTCTCAGACAGAACAGCTAGATTAACTGATAAATTAAAGAACTCTGAACCCGGAAGATACAGTGGACTGATGAAGATGATGCATGTTACAACAACTTAAAACAAAACTTGTGTTCGAACCCAATCCGAAAAGTAGTAGACTTTTCGAATTAATTTATGTTACAAACAGATGTCGCTCTCACAAGGTTAGGGGCAGTCTTATCACAAATTTGTGATGGATTAGAACATCCAATCTCATCCCATTCACTAGTCATAAACTCTTCCCACATCAAAAATAAATACTCTGTGTTGGAGTTAGAGGCCCTTGCCATCAAATGGACAATCACCCATCTAAGATACTATCTTCTAGAACGATCTGAGTAAAGCTCAATTGCTGATGGATATTTGAACTCTAACTTGAAATTGCAAAGGTGTGAAATAAAGTAACATAGTGGTCCGGCACCACGGTTGTGCTCAATCGAAGGTCTCTGTAAGGTATCCAGCCAAGAAGTGGCAGACACGAAAGTGGAAGATTTGCAAGAACATTGTGTGAAGTGAAGCAAAGTGCTCCTGCGGTGGTTTAAGCCAAACCCATTGCACATGCCAAAGTATTCGATTTTTGATATAAAGAGGAAAACGTAGAAAGTGAGACTACATGCTCCAAGCCCCAACGAGGGAGACCAATTGTGAACATTGTGCTACAAGGGTCCCGAGCATGAACGAGGGAGATCCATGGTCCGAGCCCAATCGAAGGAGGCCAATTGTGAACATTGTGGTAAAAAGGGGTCCGAGCCAGAAGGAGGGAGACCCATGATGATCACTGAAAGCGAGAACTTGTGAATGTGAAAATCCTGATAAGAAAGTAACTTTGGTGCGTGTTTGTTCCGACAGGCCCTCTACAGTAAGAGAATGTTATTGGGGGAAAAAGGCTTTGGCGGAAGACCCTGTTACCTATGCTTTGAACTGTATCCTTGTGGCAGAGAAGTCCGAGTGTGTGCTTAGATCGAACGTGCCGCATTACCCCATGCTGCTAACGTCGGGAAGGGAAGCCAACTGCTCAACTATCCTGACATATTTCGTGAACACTTTTTTCTTTTTGAATACACTATTGTCCCGCACCATTTGTATTTAGAAGTAAAGATTTGCAATAGGTTTATTAGTATAGGCCCTTTTATTGAATTGACTAGGACTGCGTTATTATTTGATGGTCGTAGCTTGCTCTCATCCTTATTTTTAGGCTTAGATAGATGTTCAACCAGCCTATTGTTTGTTTGTTTATTTATTTATTTGTAATGCGCACCAGACCCAAGGGTATCAGGGCGCAGCAGTTACAAGAAAATGCAAAGCTTAGGTACAATGAATTAAAACAGTGATTTACATTAGTTACGAAAGCAGGGTATGCAAATATTACAGATATTAGAAGGCATTGTTCACACAATTGAAGTTACCGCCATGGGGGTAGCGGGTAGTGGAGCATATGTGAGATACATAATTACAAGAGCAGAATATGCAAAATATTTACAAATAATGTAGGCATGGTATACAGAATAGAGATTCCTGCCACGAGGGTAGCAGGTGGGCGCTACTATTTACATTTCATTGCATTTCAGTTACGCAGGCGCGAGTTAATGGTCGGTAGATTTCAACCACGAGATGGTGTTAGTTCTGAAGTTCTGGGAGGATTGGTCAACTCTCAATGTAGGGGGTAGGGAGTTCCATAGTTTGGCTGCTTTGACGGAGAAACTATTGCCTCCGATCGTGGATAGTTTGAATTTAGGTATGGACAAGCGGTACCTGTTTGCTGATCTAGTTGGTCTTAGGGATGTCTGTTTGTGGAATCGCTCAAAGACGTATATAGGAGCAGCATTAAGAGTTTATGGGTGAGATTATTTTAAGTATGATTTTGGCATTGGTCCGAGCCAGTTATTCTAACGTCTACTCTTAGAGATATGCACTCTTGTGGAAATGCCTAGGGCTACTCTTAGGGCCTTGTTTTGTAGGATTTGGATTCTTCCTATGATAGATTTGTTGGAGCCTATGTATAGAGCCTTACAATAATCTAAACAGGACAGGATGAGGGCTCTAGCCAGGATGGTAGAGCTGTTATTCGAGAGAAATGGCTTACCAGTTCTAATGAGTTTACATGTGTATGCCGTAGAGGACGCTAACTTGTTGACCTGTTTGGAGAAGGACAGGGTAGAGTAGAGGTAAAAACCTAGCATTTTTACCTCATGTGCTACCTTGATGCAGTTACCGACAAGGAGTAGTAGTCCGGTCCAAGTTTTTTTAGGTTGAAAGGGGTACCCAAGATAATGAGTTCTGTTTTATCATCATTCAGGCATAGACTGTGCATGGCCATCCATGCCTGAATGATGATGTACACTCTATTCACCAAGGCCAAATCCTTGTCATAATCCCCAGAAAGTGGGAGGAGGATCTGGGTATAATCTGTATAGTTAGTGTAGGTGATACCAAGATGGTCTAGATCATCGAAAAGGGGCTTAGTAAAAATATTGTACAGTGTGGGCAAGACGCAGGACCCCTGTCGCACGCCGCACGTGATAGGTGTGGGGTCTGCCGCTGCTGTAGGTGCGAAGACCCTCATTGTTGTGCCGCTTAGGAAGGATCTAATCCAGTTTATGGCATCTTTGGAAAAGTGTGCTGCTTGTTCGAGATGGTTACAAAGAATTGTATGATCCACCAAATCGAAAGCCGCTGAAAGGTCCAGGAGGAGAAGCAGAGCAGATTTGCCATTGTCTCTAAGCTCATTGACTTGTGTCTTGAGATCGATGAGGGCAGTCTCCGTTCCATGTTGTGGACGGAAGCCTGATTGTCTAGCTCCTAATGTGCTTCCAAATATTTTGTATTTGGGTGTAGGCCACCTTGTCTAGTATTTATAGGAGAAAGGGGACTGTTGTAATTGGCCTATAGTTGGTAGGTATTAGCGGGTCTAGTGTTGTTTTTTTTAAAGTGCAAGTACCCATGATTCTTGGAGATTCGTGGGGATAGTGCCGGTGGCAAAGGAAGCGTTGATCAGCTTGGATATGAAAGGTGTTAGGTCTCGAGTCGCATCCTTGATGAGCTGTGCCGGGCAGAGGTCACCCTGGCAAATGGATGGTTTGAGAGACAGAATAATTATTTTCACCTCAATGATAGATACTTTGGGAAAGTTAAATCGGGTAGGTTGGACTTCAACTGTGTTCGCAGATATTTTAGGTAAAGGTGGGGCATTTAAGGAAGCTTTTTTTTGGGATATTTTATATTGTAGAGTAGTTAGTTTATTGGCAAGTGCATGTTGGATATCTGAGCACCATTTATTATCTTTGGTACGGGTATCAGGTATTGCAATGGGAGTCTCTAGTTCTTTGAGAGTTGAAGTTCAATTAGCACCCTTGAACACTGATCACTTGTGTCTGTCTTCACTGTTTGATACTATGCCTTCCTCACGCCAGCTCACTTGATGTCTGCCTTTCACTCGCTGATCTGTCAGCTGTGTCAGATTTAAACTTCCCGGCCTTGCCGAACCGTTTCCATAGACTAGACCCCCATGTTTGTTCACTTGTCCTGGTCATCTTCATTGCTATGTCGCTGTGCCTTATCACAGTACATAAACGGGGTGGGGGTAGATGCTGTGATTGACTGGGAATAACTATATATTTTTCATCTATATCATATAGGTATGTTGTATAGGTGCCTGTATGTCATCAGAAATTATGTTTACTAGGTTATTTTCAATCGAGTATTGTCTTATCCCTCTGGAGTTTGTCATCTCGCACGTGGTCCTCCCGCAGATATCCACCCCCAGGGTCAGAGTCAGGTAGCGTCTGCCTTTCCCTGGCCATGCAAGAGGCGCTTCCCTCCAGAGTATTAGTGACGTTGTTGCTAGATTCGACACAGTAGATGTTCAGCATTTTCCACTTGCCACATATAGAATCAGAGCAAAATGTTAATGAATATGTGTTTAAAGAAGCAATTCAACATGTATTATATTACAAGACACAAGTACTATGCTGATTGATATGTGTAAATCACACATCTGCCATTGTCGGTGTATCCACCACTCTCAATGGGCCCGTGGGAGTTGCAGCTTTAACCCAAAATCTGTCGATACTGCAGGAAGCAGCCAAGGGGGGAGGCAACAGTGGACAGGGAGATGCTCTACTCGATATGTGTCAAGCATGCTAGAAAATATTTGGGCTCTGTTTTTGTTTTACAATTTAAGCACTGGGTAAATCAGGTGCTCTTTATTACACCATTGGTGGCACATAGTTACGTTTTCATATAATAGCTAGAGGACATCTACAATCTGATTATGACAGCTTCAATCCTGGAGAAATCTTTATGGAAACCTAAATTGTAACTTGTGTGAGAAGATAACTCAAGAAGCTCCCTCACAACAGTCTATTGTGACTCCCATACCGCGCACATTTATAATGTGCGCTTCATGATGGAGATCCTATTGTGTTATATTGTAAGATGTGTGTGCACATTTGGCCACAATGAGGCTTAGGAGGGCTGGCCGGGCTCTGGTACAAAGCAACCCGAGAGGTCAGGCATGTGAATGGTTGTTGGGAAAAGTGAGGAGAAGGCGTGAGTGCTAGGGACTCGTGTGTCCAGCTGGCCTGAATTTGTTGTAGCTCTTCATTGCATACTGATGGCAGAGGTGTTGAGGCATTGTCTGGTGTAAGTAGGCAGAACAATTATGTGACCAGCGAGGCAGAATTAATCGTAGTCATTGCTGTATTGTGATGTGTGTGGGTAGCCATGCCTGCAGCCAGTTTCCCCAGATTGGTGTGTTTATACGTACCTAGAAACTCAGACGAAGATCTGTTGTAGATGCACCTTGTTTGATCAGGTAGTGTCATTCTCTGTTGATTCGTGTGGCTTCGACAAATGGTTAGTGACACAGGTTAGCCTTCACAAATACCACTAGTAGAGTATGGGCTATACTTTCAATCTCTTCCAGGTGGAGAGCATGGCGAATCATCACAATTAGTGTGCACATGCTAAACCTTCACAATTGTTACAAGTACTATGAATGGCCAAACCAAACAGTTAATCCAAGCGCAATACCCGTCCTCCCAAGGCTATTTAGGGCAACTCCCAAGTTTTTTCAGGTGCAATGCATGCAAAATCCCCACCTGCTCTTCAGACGCGAGACATGGGCATGGCACACAATTCCCCCAAGGGCAAAGCATTGCCAGACAATGCAATCTATCCAAGTGCTGCAGGGCTGTAGTTTTATCACAACATCTATGATTGCGATTTGCTTGTTTTCTTATACTTAACAGGAGCAGTGACTAATCAATCTTGTGAGATTTCATAGTGTGAAACGGGGGGGTCTATGGGAGCCGGCTGTCTTACTGATGCGATCCGGGTGGTAGGGGCCGTCATGAGACTATGATCATTCATTCTTTTTCTTGTTTTGCAGCACGAATATTTACAACTTTGATGACGACAAATGACACGATGGGTGAGTATAGTTTTAACCAACACATTTGGGAATCTTTCTGCTTATGTGGGCTGCTTACTCCATAGGAGGTTCACACCTGTAGGATCACCTAGTATTACATAATGTCAATACAAATTATAACTGGATTATGGAACGTGGGCCCTAGGATGGAAATCACCTTGTTGAGCTCTAGTTTTGATAGTCCATTTGGTTCTGGGTTGTCTTGGTCGCAAGATCACAGGTTAGTGTTGAGGCATAGCCCATACCTCATTTGTTTGGTAGAAGGGGGTTGGTTTAACCTGGATATCTTGCTTTAATTATTTTCATGAAAATGATTTTCCAGGCGGTTTGATGCGTTTTGGCGCTTGTTTGTGAAAAGGGTTTGTTTATTAGTTTTAAGGTTTTTTAAGTACACTCTTATTTAAGGTACAGCCGGGGCTCTTATGTCCCCATGTGGTCAGCCGACACGTGTTTCGCCCCGTAGGTTCTTTTCAAGGCTAGGGATTGCGGTCCGGCGCCCCCTATACGGTCCTGGTGGAGATTGAAATGGTTCTGTAAGTATAGTGGCTCCTGTTGGGCCCTGGGATGCAAATTCATGCTTGTAGTCAGTTCTGGGTCCTGTGATGATCATCACCCGGACCCCATAGGGGGCGTCGGACCGCAATCCCTAGCCTTGAGAAGGACCTACGGGTCGAAACATGTGTCGGCTGACCACATGGGGACATAAGAGCCCTGGCATTACCTTACATAAGGGTGTACTTAAAAAAACCTTAAAATCAATAAACAAACCCTTTTCACAAACAAGCGCCAAAACGCATCAAACTGCGTGGAGAATCATTTTCTTGAAAATAATTAAAGCAAGATATACAAATTATAACTGGTTTTGACAGCGTGTGCAGAGCTACTGTTCCCCTTCCTTAGCGCAACCCTCCATTCTCACAGCCCTCAACTAGTGAAGCAAACAGATGTGGCACCACTGCAGAAACCATGCAAAAGATGTACATGGAAGTAAAAAGGTCCATGCTTTGGCTTCATCTACTTCCCATGAAATAGATATAAGTTGCGATGGGGTGCAGTATGCGTTCACCTCCCTCCATGGAGGGAAATGTAGATGGCTTGGTCATTACCTCCAATGGCAAGAGGGTTCCTCTAGTGATGTCAGTGGTGCTGAAAGTGAGAGAATTCTGCTCCGGCAGATGACGGAAGCTGTGAGAAAGTAGATTAGCCTGAACCGTCCCAGTAGAGGATGGATAGAGCACTCAAGAGGAGCCCCGGTGCAGCATGGACATTGAGTGCTCTAAAACCCAACAAAACAATTGGATACATTCTCACCACAAGAGAGCAACTTGGGTAGCTCTGACAACAGAAAGCAAGTCGTGCAGATAACCAATAATGCAGCCCACTCTTCTGAAAGCAAGGTACTAGAGCGGTTTCTCCTGCTGGGCTGCATTTCCCATCAGCCCATTAGGAACATGTGCCAGTTTGTCCCATTGTAATTTTAGTTGCATTCCACAATGGTCTTGCCGGATAACGTATTCTTTAGGCCATAGGACGAATGGACCCTTCCAAGCCTGCCAGAGAGATGCACCAGTACGGCCAGAGGTGGTGTTTTGCCCCCGCAGAGTGTCTGGAACTTTCATCAGTGTTTGACTGGCTGTCCCGCTGCCAGGGTAGGATGTGCAGCACCCTACATCCTGGTTGGCTGCGGAAGCAGCCAAAGAGAAGCCGAATATCCTGAAATAACACTGGGGTATATCCCTTAAGCACATTTCTTGGTGGAGGTGATGGTATTTATGCATATGTAAATACCAGGTGGAAGAGACTGACCAGCTCCTGGGGTTTGGCCAATAAAACGCTCTCTGAGATTAAGCTACAGTGTCTAACCCTCAAACTTAGTTCGCATGAATAATGGCGCTTGTAATTTTGTAGGCATATTTCTGGCCATTAAGAACATGCATTTTCCCTTCTGATCCCATTCTCATGCATCGGGTTCCGGGACCATTCATTACTGTCTGATGTGCAAGACTCTGACAGCGGGGCCCAATTCAGCTGTTGCAGACCTTCTTGGCTCACTTACTGCAGCACATTTTAATATATTTACGGGTGTGCACTCATGGTTATCACGTACCACATCTGGTAAAACGTTTTGCAATTGTAACATGTAATTACACCAGCAACATCCTTATTTAATGAAGGCCAATTTGCTTGAAGGAGACGGCTAGCTCTGTAAAGCCAAATGCCCGAAATCTATTGCTATTGCCCCAGATTCAGACATCTCTTGGCGAAGAAAGGGGTTAGTGCAGGAGGCTCCTATTCATTGATCATCTGGGAAACGTTCTACCAATTGCTAAATAAAGGCCGATTCATTGCTTACAAGTACACATCACCAATAACGAAAAAGGTTTGTAGGCTAGAAATCAGGGGACTGTCTCAGATGGACTAATGTGCAGATGGGAATACCCATCCAAGTCAATGTGTACCCATCTGGGGTTAATCTACTGGATAAAGGTTCACTGAAAGCAGCTAAGCTGCTATTTCAGATAGCAGCTCTTGGCGTTCCATGTACTGTGACGCGTGTTGGCTGAAAAAAGACTGGCAATGATGCAAGTGCAGAAACATCACCATGGTAGTAGCCGTCTCTCTGGAAAACCCCCCCTATGGTGGCGGGATCTCTAAATGAGGCTTGCCCTGACCATGTCAATGCTCTCCTCCCCTAATTCCAAATCTGCAGCCAGAGAAAGGTGCAGAATAAAAAAAAACAACCATTGAAATCCCCTCATGACAAAACACTGATGATTTCCATTCCACCCCAGAATCGAATTGAAAGTGCTTTTGCTCATGAGGAAATGCCAAGCAAGCTCTGCCCCTTCTACAGTGGGAAGAGAAGGAAGCGCTACATACCACACCTGCACCGTACATTCTGCGAATCCCTATATCTAGATGACCCTGAAGACCAGGGGATCGCAAAGGGGGGCAGCCGGTTGTCTGCCATTATCAGTTTGCCTATCCAAGTCCCCTTCTAAACTTCACATTTGCCCTGACAGTGATGTAATTCAGGGTCCTCCTTAAATGCTTACCCCGCTCACTACGCGTAACCACCTCATGTGTGATTCTGAAATTAACATTCTGCCATATTCCCCCATGCTATGGTGTAACCCCCCTCACCTACATAACTGTTGTAACCAGGCAACTGTAGTAGAAGGTCCGACAAGCACTCCTTTTGTAATTGAGGAATCTTCGCTTGAAGCAGTAAGCATGCCATGTGTGACATTTGTAAACCCAGCTTTAAAGCCTTTGTGACTGCCTCTGTGGCACCGGGCAATGAAGTTTGCAATGTACACTAAAGAAAATAAAAATGGGCATGCATACTTGGATGGTCACTCTGTTACTAAATATAGATGTTCTTCATCATTCCCTTTTTCTGAGCCCATAAGTGCTTGGCGCATTTATGTTGATGAAAGAAACTGTTTGGGGTCACGTGTATTCTGCAGGAGCCATTGCCAGCCAAGTTCTTCCCGGCGCATCATATGTGCTACGCAAGGGTGTTGCTAGGTCTACAAAAGACCCAGAGCTACGCTAATGTCCGAAATGCCGGGACTCGGGGAGAGCTAGCCTTTTGGTTGTAGCTCCTGAGATTCTATCCGGGGCTACAACCAAAAGACCAGGTGCTATAGCCCCATTAGCCCCCTGCGCCCCTAGGAACGCCTCTGGCTCTACAGCCTTCCCTAGAGGTTCAGGATCCAGTCACTTTCGGTGAAATGCCTTGCATGTTTGTAATCACTTTAATAACTGTAAGTATCTTTTCCTTCCCAGTTCTCTTTCGGTTTATAACTATGATGCTGCTGAATATATGGGTCACCATAACAATATTGCACTATCGGAGGCCCGCGAAGAAAACTGACTGATCGCTTGCATTTGGCGAGCAGAGGACCTGAGCAGAAGATGGCAGGACCAAAGGACCCATGACATAGTATTTGATATGGACTGTGAATAACATATTTTGCATGCAGAATGCATCCATGCTATCAGTGGTATTGTTACATGTTTTCTGAGTACACAACACACCTATTGCAGACAGTTCACGTAATAATAGGAGTTGCCGCATAATTAGGTCAACGTGGATCATATTGACTTCCAAAATTGGAGACCTGGATATGTTAGGATTCATGCAGGATATGTCTTTCGTGCCTTATAAAATAGCAACCTGTTTACCATTATGATCCTACAAAGAAAACTCACAGGGAACACATGTGAGAGCCACAGGCTCACGTTTTGCCCAATTACTGGGCTGAAAATAAAGTTTCAGTTGCTCTGAAATAACCACAACATACATGTTCATTATTTCTCTTCACAGTTGCAGAAAAGAAATCAAAGAGTTATGACACAGTCTGTTTTAATATATGTACAGAAATAAGGCAGTGTTGCGCTAACAAGGGTTTGAAAAGTGCCTATCCATTTCGGATGTTATCCATCTTCAGGGCAAAAGCCTTTGGTAGTAATTAAGGCACGGTCCAAAAAAATCCAAATATTGCGCATAAAATCCCAAATAACCCGTAAAGTGAAATAAGCACAAAAGCAAATGTAGCAGGAGACAAAAAGGCAAAAAACACATGGTGAATATTAGTACACAGCATAAGTTAAACATTCGCGAATATACAAAATAAAGAAGCCAAAGCACATTTACCTCAACGCACACTGCTTGATCAAACTGTAAAAAAAAAAGTGAAACCAAATGTTCATAATCACGTGTATAGCGCCAATAAATGTAATTCTCTCTCAATTCTGTGCTTCCTCGCCTGTGTCTTTCATCATTCCCTCAAGGTAGGAAGGTACAGTAAGCAATGGCCTGCACCTACAAGACAACAGTGCATTGTTTTCTCAGTCATACTGGGGAAGCCCATCGTTTTCATAATACATTATCCAGTGTACGCGTGTCCAAGTGCACAGCCTCCAAGTTGTTCCACTTACCATTCTTGCTTTCGCAATCTCAAGTTCTCCACTGGCCAGCTTCCCACAGCATGAAAAAAGTGTGCGTGATGACGTCACGGGCTCTGACAGAGGACATGATCAGAAGATGGCAGGACTAAAGGACCTATGAAATTGTATTTTATATGGACTGTGAACAACATATTTTGCATGCAGAATGCATCCATGCTATCAGGGGTATTGCTGCATATTCCGAGTATGCAACACACCTATTGCAGACAGTTCACATGGTTCCATGTAATAATGTCCCCTCAAAAATATCGCCATGCAAAAATGTCGCCGAAAACCTTAATTGTTTTCATTTTTTTTTTTTTTTGCTGCTCCTGTCCCCATATATATGGTCACCCATATAATATCGCCACGACCTTTTCCCGGCGATATTAAATACGGCGACCATATATATGGGGATAATATTACCTCATACCGTTCACATAATAGGAGTTGCCGCATAATTAGGTCAACGTGGATCACATAGACTGTATATGCTGGGATTCATGCAGGACATGTCTTTCGTGCTTAATAAAATAGCAACCTGTTTACCATTATGTTCCTGTGCCAGTCTGTACAAAGTACATTCAATTGCTGTATGAGTGGTCAGTGGCGACTGGCAAACCAAATGTAGGCCTGGCGAGTTTGGATTATAGACTAACGGTTTAGTACAGGCAAGTACTTATCATATGCCTACAATAAATTAGAAGTTTATAACCTCATTGAGACCAATAGGTGGTACGACAAATGATCAAAATGGGCACCCAGTACTTTCCCTGTTGGTTTATAGATTTACATCAGAATGTGTACAGTATATCTGGGGGCAGCAGACCACGCCTCTCCATTGGGTGACTTGGGTCAAACATTATCTTAAGCTACATCTCACATTTGCATATGTGTGTACAGTAATCAATAGAAAACCAAATAAGTGCTTATTTGTTCTTCCACCATAGAGGTGTAAATGCTTTTTTGTTAGGTCCATTTTAGGTTCCTTGAACCCTTTGAATATCTGTTTCCAGACTCTAGTTTACAGTCTCCAGCTGGAGCCAGGTGTGTTTTGAGTATTTATTTATTTATTGTGCATTTGTATGGCACTTATACATTAAGTAAATTGTATTTCAAAGCGCCCCCAGGGCAACGAGGAGGGAACATGGGAATGAAAACAAATATAACAATGAAAGATAGAGGCGGACCTACTAGGCTTTGTGAGCATCCAGAACGTGCAAGTACAGAGAGGGGAAAAGGGAGTGGGGATAAGTGCTAGGTGAATCACGAGGGAGCATCCAATATGTGCAAGTGCAGAGAGGGGAAGAGGGAGTGGGGTTAAGTGCTAAGTGTATCACAAGGAAAGTGCTGGGTAGAGAGCCGCTGTAAGTGCCTAGCTGGAGTGGTCAGCCGCCAATAAATAATTAAGTGCAGGCCCGTAGTGACACAGGCCAGTGGGTGCCAAGGCAAAGTGCTGGGAGGGGTGGAGGCTGTAAGCGATTGGGTATGGGAGGGCAAGGATCCGGGAGGACACACAAGGGCCCTGGTCACCAATCTTAGCAACTGTGGGATTTAGCATAGGCGGGAGGAGGTGAAAAGGAAAAGCTTGAGGAGTTTATGGAATTTAGTTATGAAGTTTCTTTTTTTTTTCAAACTTGTATTTATTAGTTTTACATAAATAAAACAAGAGAAATAACATCGAATCTTATAACATTCCCCTCACCCTCCATCCCCCCTCCCCTTGGATCGAATAGAATCATATTGTCCCGGGTTCCTATTATGCGTTGAAAATGTCTGAAACTTTAATATTATGGGGGCACCATTGTTCCATAAAGTCTGACTGAAGGTATTGCAAGGTCCCTTCCCATTCTTTTACGAATTTGTCTCCAGTTCCTTGAATTTTGTGGGTGATTTTCTCCATTGTTATATGGGCCCATACTTTCTGTAGCCAAGTATAGGTCAGTGGGGTATTCTTGTTCTTCCAATTTTGTGCTATGGTGGTCATTGCCGCTATGACTAGTCCCATAAAGCTTCTCCATTGCGATTTACTGTATTGCCTTGCTGTATCATCTCTAAGTCCGCAAAGCCACACCTCCTCCCCGATCAACCCCACATCCGGGAATATTTTGCCCATTTCACTTTTAACTTCTTCCCAAAAGGGTTGAATGCCTTTACAGTCCCACCATATGTGTCTCCATGTTCCCACTTCGTCACATCCTCTCCAGCAGTGGTTTGGCGTGTTTGGGTACATCGAATGGAGCCTCTCTGGAGTATAATGCCACTGTGTCATAATTTTGACCCACATCTCCCTAGTTTGTGCCGAGCGGGTCATCCTGGGGATCTGCTTCCATAGGTCTTCCCACTGTCTATCCGTTGGTTCCTCCCCCAACGTTCTGCCCCACTTTACTCTGTATGACCATTTAATGACTTCCCCTTGTGTGTTTATGTATTTGTACAGAGTTGAAACCCACTTTTTTTCCCCCGTGTTGGAGATGATGTATGTCTCGAACCCTGTAAGGTCCCTGGTTGCTGCCTCAGTGATTGTCGGGAAGTTTAGCCAATGTTTTAGCTGTTCGTATCTGTATCTATCAGTTTTGGAGATATGCTTACCTACAAAGCAGGATTCTAGTGATATTATTTCCTTGTCTGCGAACATCTCGCCTATTTTAGTAATGCCCGCCTTCTCCCAGCTGTCGTACGCCTCTTGTTCCATCCCCGGTGGAAATTGTGGATTTCTGCAGTTGGGTGTAAAGGGTCCCATTGCCGTGGTCATTATACCTTTTCGTGTTTGGCAATCCTATGCTTCCAATGTGGTCTTCATTATTACGCTTATCCCTAAGTTTTCATGTCTGTGCTGCCTCTGTTTCCAGAGAAGTTCTACCAGTGGGGTCCTCGCTACTGCTCTGTGTTGTTTGGCCCATATTTGCTGCGGATTCTCCCCCACCCACTCCCTCAGGACTTTAAGCTGTGCTGCCTGATAGAATTTTTTAAAATGGAGGAACGCCATCCCCCCTTCTCTGGTTGGGGCTGTGAGGACCATCCTCGCTATTCTAGGGGTTTTTCCCTTCCATACAAAGGACGATACCAATTTTGTTAAGGTTTTGAAGAACGTGTCTGGGACACCCACCGGGAGAGCCTGAAAATAATATAGTACCCTTGGGAGGATGGTCATCTTTACTGATTGAATTCTACCCCACCAGGATATCTGTAGTGGGTTCCATCTGCCTATTTCCCTACATATGTTTGCAATTAGCGGCGGGTAGTTTTCCCCATAGAATAGTTCAATTTTTGGAGGAACAATTATTCCCAGATATTTTATACCTTTCTCTACGATCTTAAGGTCCAGTAGTTTTGCTTCCCTTTCTATGTTTGCTCTGTCCCCTGCCAGAATTAGGATCTCTGATTTTTTTCTATTAATCTTTAGGCCTGAGATGGCCCCATAGTTTTCTAATTCTCTCACCGCCGTTGACAGTGAAGATTCGGGGTTTTCTAGGGTTATTAACATATCATCCGCATACGCAATGACTTTATGTTGCAGACCTGCCATTCCTATCCCTTTAATGTGTAATGATTCTCGTATTTTTATTAGGAGGGGTTCTAAGAACAGAGCGTACAGCAAAGGTGAAAGGGTGCATCCCTGTTTCGTTCCTCTCGATATTATTACCTTATCCGTCACCTCGCCATTATTGACTATTCTACTGGATGGGGAATTATAGTTCGCTCTAATGCTCGCAATATACTGTTCCCCAAACCCCATGCACTCCAGAACTTTAAATAATATTGACCACTCCACCCGATCAAAAGCCTTCTCGGCGTCTATCGACAGTAGTATCGCTGGGGTGTGGGTTATACCTATTTTTTCCACTAGATGGGCGAGCCTCCTTGTGTTGTCGTGGGTTTGCCTGCCGGGAATAAAGCCTGATTGATCTTCACTAATCAGTTTAGGGAGAAGCGAGGACAGCCTTGTTGCCAGAATCTTCGTGTATATTTTCGCATCTAGATTAATTAGGGAGATTGGTCTATATGATGCAGGGTTTATTGGATCTTTACCCGGTTTGTGAAACACCAGCACCTTCGCTTCATTCATTGTGGGGGTCACGTTACCGCTATCCTTAAATGAGTTCAAGAGCCTTGCTAGGATCAGGGTCAATATGTCGGCATATTTTTTATAAAATGGGGCCGTGAACCCATCTGGGCCTGGAGCTTTGTTACTTGGGAGTCCTTTTATGGCTTTACTGACTTCCTCTTCACTGATAGGGGTCGCTAGTGACTGTTTGTCCTCTTCTGATATTTTCGGTATCTTTAGGGCCTCTAAGTATGAAACTTGGGAGTTTGTATTGGGGCGTTCTGTGGAGGAGAGAGTTTGATAGTATTGCCTCAGTGCTTCCCCCATGTCATGTGTGCGTGTTTGGATGTCACCCTTCGCATCGCATATGGCCTTAATCGTTGTTTCTTTCTGTTTTGCCCTAAGTTGTCTCGCCAGGAGTCTGTCTGCTTTGTTCACTCTTATATAATATCTCTGTTTCAGATATAGTAGGTTTCCTTTCGGCGCCCTTCGTGCGTAGCATCTCTAGTTGGCCCTGTGTGTGTTTCAGTGATTTTCTAAATATCTTAGTGGGGTGTGTCAGCATTTTCTCTTGGATATCTTCAATTGTTTTTTCCAGTTCTTTTTCCCACAAAAACCTTTGTTTATCTCTCGTGATTTTCAACGCTATCATCTTTCCCCTCAGAACTGCTTTAAACGCATCCCAAACTGCGCTCATTGCGACCTCCCCGGTGTCATTTTGTATGAAGTATTCCTCTATCATTTCCCTTATGGATTCCCATGTAACTGGGTCCTGGATCAACTCCTGCGGTAGCTTCCACCTCCAGAGCCCATTCTTCCTCCCTGTAAGAGTCACGTCTAACCATAGTGGGGCATGCTCCGAGAGGGCTATTGCACCCTTATCTAGCCCTTGAATCTTTCCCAGTAGTCCCACCGACACCCAGAGATAGTCTATCCTAGACATAGAATTGTGAACATGTGAGAAATGTGTACCCCCTCTGCTCACCCTTCAGTTCCCTCCAAACATCATTCAGGGCCATATGGTCCATTTGTTGTCTCAGACGCTTTGATGGCGCCACCTGGCCATGTGTGTTCCCCGTACTCCTATCTAGATGTGGGTTCCATGCCATATTAAGACCCCCCCCATAATCACTTCCCCTTTAGCATAGTCTTCCAACTTTGATAAAACGTCTCTGAGAAAGCCATCCTGTCCCTGATTGGGTGCATATATTGAGGCGAGTGTTATGCAATATCCCTCAATTTCCACATTGGCAAAGGCATATCTCCCTTCTTTATCTATGGTTGTATCGAGGAGTTTAGTGTCCTTTCCTTCTTTCACCGCTATCAGCACCCCAGCTTTTTTTTCAGTTGCCGTTGCCAGTGCCCATATTTTGTATCCTTTTATCCGTATTTTCTGCTTATCCCTTGTTCTATTATGGGTTTCCTGGAGAAGTAGTATATCTGCCTTCCCCCTTTTGAACTGTTTCTCCAGTTTCGCTCTTTTTGTTGGGTGATTCATGCCCCTAATATTGTAGGTCAATATGCGTATCATCCCCATTCTGTTATGTTTGTATGCCGTTGCTTCGGGTCCCCTTCTGTACTTGTTTCATTTCTTAGATTCTTCCGATCCTGTCCCCTCCCTTGAACTTCCCTTCTCCCCCAACTTTGAACTTTAAACAAACCAAACTGTCCCCCGAGTAGGGCGAGGGTTCCTATTGACGCTAGGGCGTTGCGCCCTTCGCTCCCTGCCCTCCATACCCTCGGGGGGTATGTTGTGGGGAATCCTAAACCCCATTGACCCATTGGTCTTCGCCGAGTCCCAAACCGTCGGTTCTTAACCTGACCGCCAACTGTGTGTTGTCCGTTCAGCTCCGCTCTCCTCCCTCCCCCCGACTGGGTTTCAAAATCAGCCGTTCCATGTCAGTTCCCCAAGCTGTGGATTCCCTGGATTCTTCATGGTACTTTTCTCCGGGTTTCCCACCCTGCGTTTGCCTTCTTTTGCGTGTTTGTTTCCCAGCCCATTGGTCTTCTCGTTCGGTCTCTCCTGTTTGAGGTCTCCCCCCGTTCCATCTCTTCATCTTGAAGTCCCATAGTGCTGAGGCCTTCTTCCACCGTGGTCGCTCTTCTCTGTTTTCCTTCCCATGTAAATAACAGTCCAAATGGGAAGGTCCATTTGTAGCGGATTTGTTTTTCTAATAACACTTTCACCAGTGAGGCCATTGCTCTTCTTTTTTGGAGGGTTACTAGAGCTAGGTCCTGATACAATTGGATGTCTTGCCCATTCATTTTAATATGCTCCATTTCCGTGGCTCTTCTGAGGAGCTGTTCTTTCTGCGGGTAGGAGGAGAGAGCCACTAGGACATCGCGTGGTCTCTCCCCTGGCGCCCCAGATCTTTTTGGTCCTACCCTGTGGACTCTGTCAACTCCGATATCATCAGTGTCTTGCATCCCCAGTATGTCTCTGAACACCTCCTTTACCGCCTCTTTCAGATCTTTGTCTAGCACTGATTCCGCCATGTTCTTCATTCGAATGTTGGAGCGTCTAGAGCGGTTCTCCAAGTCCTCACATTGTATTTCCAAGTTGTGTGTGAGTGTCACCAAATGTTCTTGCGTTTCGCTTGCTTGTCTCGTGTCTTCTTCAAGGCTTTGCACAGTTTTTTCCACTGTCAGTTCTCTCTTCTAGATTGTTTAAATCGATTCTCATGTCTTGTACCGCTTGTTTCATTTCATTCTTCATGGTTGCAAATTGTTCTTGAACTGTGGACATGAATTTTTCTTGCAAGTCCATGAACCAGGTTTGCATGTCTTCCCTAGTCAATGGTTGTTATTGCTGGGATAGTGATTCTGCCTCTCCCATGGGCTCTCCCTGGGTTCTACCTCTCGATTGTGATGTCCCCTCTGTTGACCACATTTGTAGTATGTCTGCGCCTTGTTTCGCAGATTAAGGTGTCTGTTGGATGGGGTTCCCCTTCCCTTTTGCTCTTGACATGGTAGAGTGTCTCGTTAGTGTGTCTATGGGGCTTCTGCGCCCTCGTGTAGCCCTCCGGTAGGTTCTTCACCAGTTCCGTTCCTCAGTTATGTGCTTGCGAGCGGGGGTTCTTGCTTTAGCTGGGCGAGTTGCCCACGATTCCGCTCCCTCCCCCATCGTCTTGCAGTGCCTAAATGTTAATGGCAGTTTTGTTTCTCCTTTAATGTTTTCCCCTCCGCTCTTCACCATCTGGCCTGTGGGGGAAGAGGCCTCTCCTTGGGTCGGGCCTACGTGGGGAGGGTCTTGTGTAGTGTATCCTTTGGGACTAGGGGGGATCCCCGATCACGTTGATGGCGGAGTATTTGCGCCTTGCGGGGATTTTGTTATGATAGTTTTTGTCTTTGTCTTGACTGCGTCCTTTTAGGTCCCCACCCGGGGTACATATCTGTCCTTATGTGCGCTGGCAGGTGTTTAATTTAGTCCCCCCTGGGTTGGCTCACCTTTTCCACTTCAAGCGCTTTGCTTCAGGGCGGCCCCGCTTCTCCTCTCCAGCGGTCCGCCCTGAACTCACCGCCTTCTCCCGGCGCCGCTCTTCTCCCTGGCCGTAGCTGCTGCTGCAGCGTCTCCGCTCTCCGCCTTGGACTGTGTTTGTCGGTGCGTTGCAGGGGGGTGGTCGGTCCTTCACTTCGGTGTTCCGCAGAGCCTCCGGTCCAGCTCCCACGCTGGCCGCCGCCACTGTGTCTTCTTGTGCCGCGTTGTGTGCCCCTCTTAGGCGCGGGAGAGTCTCGTTCAGCCCTGATGGGGGAGGGGCAGGTTTTCCTTTCTCCTCGCATCTCGTCCGTAGTTTGCTTTTTAGCGGCGCCGCTTTCCTCTCAGGGTGTGGGGACGCGGGGGGGGAACTGAGGAGTCGGGAGGGGTAGAGAGACGGTCCGTCACGGCTTCGGTCGTGCTTATTTTTTGGCGGCCCGGGCGGAGCGCGGTTTAGCTGCGACTCCTCACCCTGGCGGCCATCTTGAGTCCTGAAGTTTCTTTTTGAGCGGAAATGACCTAAAATGGCGTCCATACAATGGTACAAGAAGTGTTAGGGCTGTGCACAAATTCTCGGACAGAATCCCGGTGAGGAAACTTGGAAAGGAGATCGAAGGCTAGAATACACAATTTGATCGCACACTTGTTAATATTTGGGGCTTCTTACATTAAGTAACACATGAGAGGCAGCCATCCAGGTGGACCAGCGGAAAGAAGGGGCTAGGAGATGGGGACAGGCATCCTCGCATAGAAGCCATATGCAAGGAGGGTGAAGGAGAGAGGACCTTTAGGAAAAAGCTCTGGGTGATTGGGCTGTCACCTATGAAGGAGATGTATGACTGGAGGGTTAGGGTGGAAGGGGCAGGTTGGTTATGCAGTAAACAACGCTCGATATTGAGGGTGTTGTCAAGCTATTTTTAATATGGAAAGTGAACATAGGTTGCAGGTGCTGGCATATACGTTTCCAGCGTCTATCATAAGCCTGGGCTGGGGCTGTGAGTGCAGGACTGCTTTGAGTGTTACTTGGAGTTGCCTTTGAGAGCTGCAGATGTCACAGAGGGTGGATTCCAGACACCCTTTCCCCTCCTAGGTGCCACCCCAAGTCCTCAACTGGCTCAGCTAGCCTATCCTCTTTGTCGTCTCTTCCACACTGTTGGTAGCCCCTAGGAGTTCAGCACAATCCAGTTCACTTGAGTGTGCCAGATCCAGGGTTTGGGTGCAGTCATCCTGAACAGCACACAAGCCATTGATTCCAGCCCATCATGTCTTTGAACTAGGTGAAGGCCACAAAAAACAGAGTCCACACTCTGCACCAGCCGCTAGTGACTGAGCTGCAACTACGAGTGCTCTAAGTCATCTACTGCCAGCAGAGTCAGGGGGTCACACGCAGGTACCAACTGTGATAGTGGGATGAATGCAGTAGGGAAGGTAGCTGACTTGGAGTGGAAAATACTGAAAAGAGCTTGACACTGGTGGCAACACGCTTAAGTAGTAAGCAAGATCTAGATATACAGAGAACACAATCCTGCATCATCAGGGAATCCATGTTGCAAGGAGAAGCAGCTGAATTCTGCTGACTTGCTAATCTGCTTCCTTGCTGTTCACCATCAGTGGTGCTGGAGGACCCTCGGGCCTTGGAGCTCAGCCACACAAGAGACATCTAGGAGGTATGCTATTAGCGGCCTACCTGATTGATGCCAACACCATGCACCAGTGGAGTGCATTGTGTGCATGAAGGGTGAAAAGCCTAATGGACAACCAGGCATCTGAGCAAAGAAGTGGTGGTCCAGGAACATATGTCAAAAACAGCATTAAAGGGGTATTTCAGTCAGAACTATTGTCCCAATCAATCGGGCATGTATTTTAGAGCATATATCGATTGTTCTTAAAATCATTTCCAATGCAACTTACCTGAGTTTTTCTCACTTTAACACATGCGAAAATTACGGTTATGGTACCGCCATCTTGTGCTAATCTTGTCCGTTGATCCATCGCCCTAAGTTCAAGTGCCCTTACGGGACTAATTCAGATCACCCGCCCCAGACGCTGACATCGCTAGCGCTCACGATGAGCTCCACCTATTTTAATGGCGTTAGTGGGCAGTGTAGCCAAACGTACCCGCCATAACGTTATCTAACGCAGAACCGGGAACATAAACACACACATCCACAATGGATGCAAAATGATAAAAACAGTTCATTTTAAAGAAAACAGCAATAGTCGGGAGCGTAACAAGTACTTTATATTTTGATATAACAGTGAAAAGATGTATTAAAGTCAATGACCTGGGTAACTTTTTCCAATAGTGATTATAGCTAGCAAACATCGCATGGTTCTCATTTTTTGTTTAACTGTGAACAGTGATCTTATAATGCTGATTTCATTCATCAATCTATTAATCCCAGTCTTTGCATTCTTTGCCGAAAGTTATCTTCCATCACCGATTTCTGATCGAGGAACATGGTGTTCCATTACAGAGAACAGATTAGTGGTTTAAATTTCAACTGCAACACTTTCACATATGCACATTTTCAGAACCTGTAGGCTGTCATGTTGCTCCTTATTACAGCAACTGCAAAAGGACAGGTTGGTGTCTGGCTATCGCCCCAGATAATGGTTATCACAAATGCGTTGTTGAAGATGATTATTGACCAATTGTGACTAAAGAAACCGTCAACCGTTAAAATGTACCCATGACAGGTGCACCTCGGTATAATAGAACTATGGAAAATCGAGAATGCAAAAATATATTTCAGTACCCAATTTATAAAATTGTATATACACAGTACCTATTTATGTTAAGTATAAATTTAAGTTACAATTAACATGTACAATGTTTATTATTTGCGTTAAATTGAACATTGATCCGTCACAACGTAAATCATGTAGCATACAGCACATTTGCTATCCTCACTTGCATAAATATTATTTAAAATGTTGCTTCCATTTTGTCATGTGTTTCCATTCTCCCTATGTGACGGATGGCCAACCGCTTCGAAAGACAGATCTCAGTAACAAAAACGTAACATTCCTATGCAAGCTTTCAATTTCTGGATATTCAACACATTTTGGCCTTCAAATTGTTAGTTTAGTGGATTCAAGGATACATAACAATGCAACCCTTCATCCAGCATTTACAGCATTTGAGAGGGAGTTTCGTTTTGGGAACACGTGCCACGAAATTGAACAATATTAATGACAAGCTGTGCAGTGAAAAACAATGAAATATTTCAAGTACCCCACATACATTCACTTCCATTTCAACTGTATCAATGTGACCGGTCCCACAACATGTACGTATTCTTTCAAATATGACCCTAGGCAAGATGCAGACTGGCTCAGATTTCCCTATACTTCAATAGGGCAATGCCCAAAAAAAAGAATTAATAGTGTGGAGCAGTTTTTTGGGCAAAAGTGGGCCACTTCTATTCTGAAAGAATTGGTATACAAAAGCGGTGGGTTAATGTATAGAGATGACACGACCGGACCGGGAAGGAAGTGGGGGGAAGGGGCGATTTTGCACCAGGCTGGGTGGACTATTGCACTCAGGGCAACACGTGCAATGAGCAACAATAAAAAGAAAAAAGTGTACATCACTAAAATTCCAACATGCCTCGAATGAGTGCAGTTTTGAAAGGCTTACTGGCTTCTGTCTATATCTATTCCAGCAATCATATTGATTTCTGCATTGATGCATGCGCGCCTGGTTGTCCTCCACAGTAAGATGTAAATGTGCAAAGGCCACTGGCGCGTGCTCATAGTGCACATTAGCAAGACATATTCCTTTGCTCGTTATTTCAATGTTGGCTAACACTGTGGCACATAAACCTTTAGCTGCAGATAGCAATAGACCACTTAACAGCATTCCTACTTTCCAGCGAGGTTAAACTTCATTTATTTTATTTATTGGTTATTTGTAAAGCGCCTATACAAAAAATGTTGTTTCAAGGCGACACAAGACAAAAAAGGGGTTTGTGGGCAGGGAAGAAAAAACGAATAATGGTTCTACTAGGCCATGTGTCATTCGGATCGTGCAAGGGAGGGATTGGGGAGGGATTGGGGATGGGGGGGGGGAGTTGTTGGTCGGAGCAGAATGAAAAAGGCTAGTGTGGGAGGGAGGTGCAAAGCAAGAGGAGGTATACAAGTGCACCGGGGAGGAGGGGAAGAAGAGGGCCAAAGGGGCTAGGCAAGTGCTGAGGGGAGGCCAGGTGGGCAAGTGCCATGGGAAGCAGGGAGTGAGGACAGCATGCGAAGTGCGAGGACGGGGTGGACCAGGCTCAGTAGGGATGCACACCCTGTCAGGCTTTTCAGGGGAAAGGGGCCTGGAAGGGAAAGCGCATGTTGTGGTGAGGAGGGGGCAAAAGACATGGTACTGGGGTATACTGGGCGACGAGGGCCTGGTGCCCCATGGAACTCAGAAGGGACCAGGCAGCCAGTCAGTGTGACAGAGCGGGGGCATTAGCAGGGGGGGGGATGAAGGAGAGAAAGGTTGGGCCTTGAGAATCTTCCGGAACTTAAGGAGATCAGGCAGAAGTCCGAGAGGGGCAGGGAGGCCATTAAGGAGGGATGTTCCTACCGAGGAAAGAGATGTACGTCACACTCTGCTTGGAATAGCGTCTAATCCACAGAGAATTGCATCTAGATGACCGAAGGTCTCTAAGAGGGAAGGGTTTAGGGAAAGAGATGTAGTGGGGTCCCTGGCCCCAGAAAGCCCTTGTGGATGATGTAGAGGGTCTTGAACTTGATCCTCGCAGCCACTGGGAGCCTGTGGAGATATTTTTGGGCTTGAGAGATGCGGTCGCTGAGTTTGAGGCCAAGGATAGGTCTTGCAGTCCTAGTCTGGATTAGTTGAAGGGGGTGAAGGGAGGATTTAGGCAGATTGAGGAAGAGGCTGTTGCAATAGTTCAACCTGGAGAGGACCAGAGCCCTGGACACATTGAGTTTCTGTATGTCTGCTGCACCAATTTTCTGCTTAGATTCTTCAACTATTGTGAGTTCATTACAAATACAGCTCAAAGCAGTGCATGGTATCCAGCAGTAACCAGTCACTAGGAGCTACCACTATGGAACAAGGAACTAGTTTATAGCGTTGCATTAGTTGTCCACGGGGAGCCAAAAGTAGCTACTGGTGACTGTTGGTTTTAAGCTCAACAGTCTCTGCTACATTTTATTTGAGTCACATACTTGAAATAATCAGACTGACATTTATTGTTCTAATATAAATAAATTATATTGATGGTAATAAATACACAAATCAAGGAAAATTTTAATGTTAAGGCCTATCTAGTGACATTAATTCACAAACAGTAATTAATTAAAAAAATACATAATTTAATAATTAAATCTCAAGTGACATACTATTCCATGTATTGCACAAAGAAAACAGTTTCCAAACACTGTGAAAAAGCTTGAAACTGGCTTTGTTAAACATTGCGAAGAGAACCACACATAATTTGAATATTGAAGTCAACCTTTCAGCAAGTTCAAGTTTGGGAGCGAACACTTCTTTTGCAATGTTACATGGCATTGACTGGGACCTGGAAACAAAATCTGGATCTATTCCATGTGTTTGCATGGCCAGCACATTCTATGTCAGATCTTTCATAAATTCAAAGTTCATCTGCTGGAAGATTGGCTTTGCCACCTACTGTTTGCTTCTTTTGGTAAACTCCTTGTGGTAACGAGGCATCCTGAAAATTCCTGCAGTTTTTGCTTGTTGCCTTCCAACGTTCTTGTTGTGTGCAAGTACAGCCAGAACTCTGAGACTCCCCTCATGTCTCTTGAAAGCATGTTGTCATACACAATCTTCTCAAGTGCTGTGTAAGGAGGGGAGCCTGGAACCAACCACCTTTTCTTACACCCCTTCTCCTTGCTCAATGGTCCATATGCACATTTGTGGAAATGTTTGTTTTCTTTCAAAGAATGTATGTTAGAACAATGGTGCATCAATGAACACCATTTTTCAAGCAGAAAATCTACAGATCCATCACAAGTTTTTGAGCACCACCAAAGATGGTTGCTGATAGACTGTGGCCAATTTAACATGTTTTCTGTAGCCTTTTTTTTCCCAGCAGCTGAAATATATTTTGAAGTTGATTTTGCGAGTCCCATACATCATATTGATGCTTTATGTCTGGGCACTGCTCTCGCATTGCCTTGGCTATTTAACACTAGTGCACATGTTATTTCTGCAAAAGGATGTGTGTTTGTTATGGGTATGAATATGGTTTTGTAACAACTTGTATAGTGTGCATTCACCGCCTAGCAGGCATCTTGGAGCCATGTACCCAGTTTATAATGTTAAAAGAATGGCTGTGCCATTTAGGTAATCTGAGCAGGGAGTCTACTGCTTGATTGGACATGCAGTCGGACCTCTCCTTCTAACCTTAGCATGTGCAGTGTGCACCATTGGGTAGTGTGAGAAGCTACCATCCCCTGATGAGCAGAGCTGCAATACTTTACATGCAACCGTAGCATGGTTTTCATTAGGACTGCTATATTTTTACTGGCACATTGCCTGCAATTCTCAGCGGTGCTGCTAGAATGTTAACTTGCATGGTATTCACTTTTTGCAGCAAGTCTCCCATACTTTTTTTGACACGACCGTGTAGCTCATGGCTAACTCATTTGTCTTGGAAGCAAGAACGCAGAGCAATACAGGTTCGAATCTCAGTCCAGGGCTTAGAGACTACTTTTATTTAATGGAAGAACAGATTCTCAGAGAGAATTTCTTTCTTTTTCTAACACACCAGTACAAACATTCCATATGAAAACTGCTTTATATCGGCCAGGAGGATAGCTCAGGGGAACAATGTGTTTGAACACGGGTCCCTTGCTTAGAACGTTATAAAACATAATTACATTAAATGTAACCCTACCACAACATTTGCCACATCTGCTATACACTTCTCGGAAGGGTTGCTGTACATGAAGTGGATACGTGCCAGCATTTGGCAGTACGACTTTCACATATGGGGCAAAAGAACCTCTAGTCCTTAAAAGACCTCTGCAGGCCTAATTGCCACTGCAACTACATAATGATTATAGACTCAGCAGAGGTTCAAATGATTGAATAGTTCTAGTGTTTGAGATACCCTCTTTATTGCTGGTTTATAGACTGCTGGCCAGTGGCGGTAGCGTGGGATCTATGAGGTTTCTCAAAGGGGTATTTCAAAAGAGTGCAATAGGACTGTACCAGACTGTCCATCTTAGAAGCATAACAATACATCAGAAAACAACTTAGATGCTTAGTCTATTTCGATGTTATTTCTGAGTTTTACAATGTGCTAAACTCACGTGATTGCCACTTCAAAGAGTTTGGGAAAAACAAAACAGGACATCGGCTACAATACAAAGGTGTGACAGATATACAAGTAATAGGAAGCATAGGATGACGTTACACACAAAGTAGTCTGCTTAGGTATAGTCAGTTTCAGAAACCCGAATTGACACTTGGGTTAAATACTGTGCTTGCTTCTTTTGGTTACAGACATTCTGGTGCTTGCAGATCATTCATATTACAACAGACATAAGACAAGTGGGCATAGGACAAAGTAAGCTAGCATATGACACTCCCAAAGCAGGCAAATTCGAGGTTATCCTGGAATGGCTAACTGTGCCTGTGGAACGGAAATGCTAAGTTCCAAGTTTGAATTATTTGGATAATGTGTATATTCTAGGTTTTGATACTGTACTTTACTCAGTAAGACACGCTTAACAGTCATACTAGGACTAAAATATATACTGGAAATGATCATTAAAAAAACATTGTAAAGTTTTAAAAGTACCAGTTTCCATGTCAGTATAATTAAATAATATTTAAAACAAACCTTTACAATATACCAATTAATAGCAAACATATCACATATCAACAATAAGATCAAAAAAGAAAAAAAAAGAAATCCCTATAAAAGCACCTACAAAATATATTGACAACGATGTTAAAACATTGCAAACCAAGAGCAACCTAGTAACATCAAACTAACAATCTAAAGATCTTACTTATTACAGTGCATCCGATGATGAAATCTCATTTGAATCAATCGCAAGTCTACGCAAATTTCACACCGGCAATATTCATTGGGAAAGATTGTCCCTCTCCCCCCCCCGCAATACCCTACGCCACAAGATCTCAGAGTCCACATGTGCAAGACTATGGTGATACTTCCCAGAAAATGATATTCACTGGGGCATGAAAGTCAGGCAGAATTAAATCAGGTACCTTAAATTTACCCCCTCCGACAGGTTGCAGCAATGTCTGAAAAATGCCAATTCCTTTGGCAACTCTCTCCTAATGCACACTATTTCTTTCGTTTCCAAGGCTTAAATCAGAACCTCATGAAATTGATCCTATAACTCCTATTGGGAAACTCATCACATATGACACCGCAGCCCCACCCTTTTCTGGTCAGACGCTAAGTGCACGTAGAGTGTAAGCCTTCCCAAGGACTCCCCAGTTTGTATCCAATCCCTCAAAGTCACAGTTAATTTAAAGTGGAGGGCAAGTGGTGTTTGCCGGTGTCGGAACTCCCCTCTGCTTATTCCAGAGACTGTCACTTTAACTGCCTGGAGGCGGGACATTGCAGAAAGGAAATCCTTTCATAAACGCTTCCTGGAGCGAAAGTGGAGGGCAAGTGGTGTTTGCCGGTGTTCGACGGGTTTTCGCAGGTTAAACGGCTGTCTTAGCCCCCTGCCTTAACCCCTTCGTTTTCCGAGCTTGGCGAAGAAAAAGGATCATCAAGACCATCGAGAGCGACTGAACCCCGGTAAGACACCCGGCAAACCGATAAACGTTGTCCCCGTATAACACGCTTCCATTAATCACCAATGGTAAATCACAGCTACTGCCTATGAACACATGTGAGTAGTGCCCAGTGATTTAATATACACCATATTGTTACTGACTCCATACGTGCACGCAACTGGTGAAAGTGGCCACCTGAGACAAAACAACGACCCCAGAACAAAAAAATGCAACCCCTATTATACTGTTTGGCTGCACCGTCCGGCAAAACCTTTGACTCGGGCGTGAAGACTGCGGGTCCAGCCGGATCCAGCCTGTCATGGCTGGCAGGCTTGCCGACTCGCCTAAGTCTGTGGACCAAGATGTTCTGACCCAGACCTGGAAGAAGGGCGCCTGTTACGCAGTGCCCGCACGCGTCAATTAGTAGCCCCTGACAAATTGGGAATGTGTTTCCCTGAGAAAAATCGCCAACTGTCAACAAAAACTCAAAAAGACACTTCCATTATACCAACAGAAGACAAACTGAACGCTCCATTCCTACCTTCGCCGGGGTTCGTTGCAATGGAGGAACAGCCGGCGGGGGACCGCGGAGGAGCCGAGCAGGAGTCGCGGACCCTCGGACGGTCACCACGGCGCCAAGAAGCTCCGCTGGGAGCTACACCAGCCCCCCGTTGCCTTCTCCTTCTCGCTCCCGCTCCCTGGTTCCTCCGGAGGGAGGGGTGGGCGTGGTGAGCCTGAGGGGAGGGGCACGAGTGCACCGCCAAGGAGAGCCGAGTGTCGGCCAAGTGATGGAGCCGCGAGCGGACTCCAGTGTGGAGAGGGCGGCCCGGAGATCGAACTTCCCCGACTTCGTCGGCATCCAAAGCCACCGTGGAGACGCTCTCAGTACAAAGGCCCGCCATTGACCTGGAGTCCACAGAGGGCCAGCAGCCCATTGAAATACTTAAAAAAAGTGCCCCAAACAGAAGCGAGTGAAGGAAACATAGTGCAACTCAGCGCTATGATTCATGCACCCCAGACAAAAAAAATGTGTGCAAAGACACCAGCAAAATCGCACAACCTATCACAGCTCCATGAGGCTGACCCTTTCTTTTCTCAGCAGGGAAAGGAGCAGGAAAAGGCCTTACCCGATATCCCTGTGCTGAAAATCACGATCAACAAAAAGAAACGGCGCCGGAGCCAGACGGCATCACCAAAAAAGGGGGAAAACCCCAGACAAAAGATAAAAGCAAATACAACGTCAAAAACCCAGAAAAAAAATCCACCGACACATCCGTCTCGGAAAATCGGAAATCCTGGGACAAAAACTCTAAGAAAACTATGGGCACTGGACCATGGTAAAACCCCAGTAGCCAACCTGGTAACAGACTTCTTTAACGCCTTTGCTCTGGCGCGGAGATACTGGAAGCCATAAATTCCTGTCAACCACCTCAGAAATCCAGGAAAACTGACTCCCCTACTAGCACCGTTCTAAAATACACGTCTCCCCCCAATCCAGCAGCTCCAGTATCACCAGAACCGCACGGCCAAATGCAGGATTCTTCTCCTCAACCACAAAAAAGTGCCCCCTGTGCGGACGCACCTCATCAACAAACATCTCCAAGATCCCAAGTGACTCAAGCTGAAAAGGCCCCAGAGGAGTCCCCCCGGGTTTCCACCAGCTCAGAAATCAACCTTGAACTATGCGGGGGGGGCCTCAGGCCAAGAGCCAGCATGCCAAATTGCCACCCCCAACAAGGGCCCCTCGTGGACCCACCCCCAAAAGTCCACCACCGCCCCCTGAAAATACTCCTAGGACTCATTTAACACCTAACAATATGGAGTTGAACCATAACAACGCCAGAGAAAATGGACGAGCGGACCAACTCAAGGGGCCGAGTCGACCAAAACACCAAGAGGTATCCAAAGCAGGGTTAGGTTGGACTCTACAGACCCCTTTTCCAACATCTCAGCAAGAAAGTCAATAACCAATGACCAAAATCCAAACAGCCACCCATCAGGGGCCCCAAATGATTCACCAGCAAAAAAGAAACTAGACTTCATCTCAATCATGTCTGCAGTATCGATAGCCTTGGCACCCTTCACAAAGTTATATGAATCAATCAGCGAAAACCTGAAAGATCACACGACCATGCAGGCAATGATGTATACAAAACTGATCTTCCTCGAAGGCTATATAACTGCATTGGATGAACGCCTGAAAACACACACAGCATCTTCAAAAGGAAAACCGAAAGGAGAAAATGTGCTGTACCAAGAGAGGTCTACTTCCTCAACGCAAACTCATAACCAACCAACATCTTCACCGATGACTGCTAACGTGATCAACGAACACCACCCAATCACCAAAAATGGTGCCGTGCTATATGCCCAAAGTGAAGTCATTCACATCAGCGAAGAAACTCCTCCAAGATTAAAAGAAACTCAAATTCAGTCAAGCGAAAAAGAAGCAGCTCCGAGTCTGAAGGCAAATCAAACGCAATTGATCGAAAACGACCAGGCTTATCCAATCTTCTGCCCACAAAAAGGTCCATCGCCACCAAGAACAGAAAAGCGAAAATCAGGGCCCCTACTGCAGAAGCCAAAGCAGAACCAAAACAACAAGGACTGCCTATCGACTCCACAACGACCTCTGCTTGTTTTTCAGATCCCGAATAATTCAAGAAAAAAGTTTTTGCCTAAAACAACTGAAGACTTCCTAGAGGACGATCAACTCATGAATCTCAGTGAACACCTGGAGGAGGAACCTACAAGCAGCATGCCCACTAGAAAAGACCAAACAGATACAAAGACACAGTCCAGTTCCTTGCCTGATGAATTACAGAGTCCACCTTTCCGAACCATGGAAGAACGAAGAAACACTCTTCATAAACCATCAAATACAAACCAAATTAAAACAGACCATAGGAAAGTCTCATTCTCCACAAATTCAGAGTCTCCCCTACCGAATCGAGGGACCCCAAAATCAGAACCCCAACATAAACCAAGAGAAAGAGCCAGGAATCCTGCGAGAGAGGATTTGTGCCACACGGCGGAAAAAAAGAGCCCAAATGACCATCGGCTCAAGACTAAGGACCCCAAAAGGAGAACTCACTATAAATCAAAAACTGAATCTTACCATGACGGACGAAACTCCAGCAAAAAAAGCGCTTGGTACCTAAAAATCGAACAGCGGTCAGAAAACCGTGATGAAGTTAACCTCAACAGACGAGGGGTCCTAACCCTGTCTCGCTTCATTCCAGCACTACGTCAGATCAAATCGGAGGACTTGAAATTAGTGGATCCCTACCACTCGAATCGCAGAGCCAAAACATACCTGTTCATTTTCTCAAAGAAAATACACTCTCGAATAATCGAAGAAACAGAAATTTTATGAACTTGGTTTCAGGGTGACTGAAATTCCATCATCACCCGCAGAACACAGAGAAATACAGACAAATGTGCTAGAAAAACCTGCAAGCTTAGACCACACAAGCAAAAAGATCGAAGACCAATCTTATAAAAAGAAATCGTCTCAAGAGCAAAGAAGAAGCCCCCGCAGAAGAAACCGAAGAGTATTGACAAGTGGGGAAAACAGAGACCGAAGTCCAAGCTTTAACCCACAGAACCAGGGGAACAATGAAAACCGGAACAAACAAATACCTATGGAACCGCGACCAAAAAACCCAGAACAACTGAAAGTGCCAGAAACTTTAAAACTGAAAGAAAACTCACAGGGAATCTGGTCCTGATTGCCAAAAGCACTTTCAAAAACTATGAACAAATAGCAATGCGAAGGTCGGCAGAGTCACGTCAACAACGTCTTGCAACCCGACCAGTCCCAGACTACGCTAAAATTGTGCTCTTGGAATACACGAGGATACACCCACCTGACGACCCAGAATGATGCGGATTTAGCATCATGTGACATGATCTGCCTTCAGGAAACATGGCTCACCGACAAACCGATTCTAGACAGATACAACCTAGTCTTGGCACCTGCAAAAAAAGGGCCCTTTGGGCCGTCCATCTTCGGTCTGCTCATGGCTTGCAGAAACTGTGCCGGCATAAAAATGAAAGAAACCTTGTTGACAAATCTATCTATACTAGCAGTCCTTATCGAACTCGAAGAACCTGGAAAGAAGCGAAACTCAGAAATTGCAATCCTAAACTCTTATTGGAATCCTGCAAACATAGACTCGAAGGACTTCATCCAAATGATGGAAGACTCCATCGACGAAATCCAGTCTACTCGCCTGGTTCCATTTCTTATCATCTGTGGAGACCTTAATATTCCATGCACTGAACCAGGCTTGAGAGAGGGTAAAAACCCAATATCCACACTTGCAGCCCAAAGAAGTAAGCTCTGGAGTAAGCTGATGTCATCACGACACATGTTGAACCTCGACACGATCTTCAAGGAAAAAGACCGTCTCCCGACATGGGAACAGCGAACGTCAAAAGCAACCATCGACTACATATATGTATCCCGCCCTTTTATAGAGACTATAAAAACTTTCAAGGTCTACAAAACTACGGCTAGTGACCACAACCAATTAACAACAACTTGGACTACTAACTTCCAGAGAACCAAGGATGAATCATACGGTATGAAAGTAAACAACCAAGGAAACCGCCTAAAACTCTCAACATCAGCAGTGAGGTTGCTCTCAGGAAGATACTCAGAAGAGGGTCTGTCAGAGAAACACCCCAAACCAGACTATGTGCCCCTTCTTGTGGCTTTCGTGACAAAGAAAAGGAACTCTCAAAATTCTGAATCCACGCACAAACACAGCTACAATGAACAGCTGGTCCTAAAAAGACGCGAATTTCGAAGAATTAAGCGACAGCTGAAACGATCATCGCCCAGTAAACAGGAGCAAAAGCTGTCGGAAATTACCAGAAACTACAGAAACTGGATAAAAAACCATTGCGCCCTCCTTTACCAGCAAGACTCAGAAAAAGTCCTGAAAATGATCTGTGGCAACAAAGCCAGAGAATTCTGGTCTCTTATAAAGTCCTCAAATCCATCGATCAAAAATTCCATCATCAACTCGATTGGGGAACAGAAATGGATCGATCACTTCCAAACCCTTTTCAAAGCCCCCCCCCAAATGAAAATGTCGACTACATCGAAAAAGACCTTTCGAGTTGGTCAAACTTCGACGACTACGAAGACATTTTCGAAACCCTGAAAAAACTGAAAAACTCTAGAGCGGTCGGTCCAGACGGAATCTCTAATATGGACCTAAAAAAAAAACCAACCGAATGGTCAACTCTCTTAAAAAAAGATCTTCGAACGCTGTGCAAAAACGAAATCCATTCCATCTTCATGGACTAAAGCGATTATAGTCCCAATCTACAAAAAGGGGGACGCGGGCGACCCTCTGAACTTCCGTCCAATCGCACTTTTGGATTGTATTGGAAAAGTTTTTGGGGTACTGTTGCTGAAAAGACTCCAAGCCTGGGCAAAACTGGCACCATGCCACGACATATTCCAAACTGGTTTCAAGAAAAATGTCGGCACATCGGCGAATATCCTCGCTATCAGCACCTTAAAGAGCAAAGCAATTGAAGGAAAATCCAGATGCTTCATGGCCTTTGTTGACCTTTCCCAGGCCTTTGACCTGGTAGACGGATCCCGACTCTGGACAAAACTTGAAGGATGGAACTGCCCAAAGGAAATTCTTTTGCCACTAAAAGCACTGCACACAAACACCTCTTTGCGAGTGCGACTGACTCCCCAAGGCCAAGTCTCTGCAGTTATCCCGACGAGCAGAGGGGTAAAACAGGGTTGTCCTCTTGCCCCTGAATTATTCCTAGCATACATGGGTGACTTTGGAGAAACTGAAGATCTCACAAAAACTTTTCCACCGAAATTGGCCAAAGTACACATCAGCAGGCTCATGTATGCCAACGATCTGGTTCTGTTCGACCAGACTCAAATTGGATTGCAGAGACAATTAACAAATCTTTTTCACTACACAGAGGAAAACAACCTCCTAATTAACAAAGTAAAAACAAAAATACTAATTCTGGAATCAGCGCCAAAAAAAACGACAAGTATAAGTGGTACCTAGAAAACACAGAAATCGAGAGAATAAAAGATTTCAAATACTTGGGTGTGACCTTGGACAGTTCCCGCACAGAAAGTGCAATGCAAGACAGTCTGAAACTCAAAACCAAAAAGTTGGCGGCTCAAGGAAAAGCCATAGACCTAAAATACGGAAAATTTTCAATGATTCCGGTTATCGGATTTTACAAAAAAAAGGTGGTGCCTTCTATTACTTACGGCGCAGAAGCCATGCCTGAGATACCAAAAAACCTCTGGCCAAAACTAGAAGGCCTCTTTTGGAAAAAGGTCCTATGCCTGCCAAACTCAACTTCAATGCCGGCAATTCGCCGCAAACTTAGCCTTCTCTCGTTAGCAGGCACGGTAACCATCAACTCAATATTGCTCTACCGAAAGTGCATTTGCCAGGACGCCCAGAACATCTACAAAATGATAGGTGAAGAAACAAAATCCCTTTCGGTGAAAATGCTGACAAAATGGAGAGAGGAAAATGTAGCTCTTTTGGGCTCAGTCGCATGCTCTGAAGACGACCTCCACTCTAATCCAGTCAGAGTGTGCGAAAAACTCAAAAACCTCGATTGGGCCAATACTCAAATCAAAGCATCAAACAACAAACTGTTAGCTCATCTGCCACAGACCCTGTGCAAAGTAAACGAACTACAGTGGTTTATTAAAAAATTTCCTAAAAGACCATCCCGGAATTTTTTACTCAGGATAAGACTCAACCTAATTAAAACCAATGAGATCCGCTACATCAGAGGTATCTCAGACTCATGTGAATGGTGCTTTTGTGGAGCAGAAAAGGAAACCATACGTCACCTACTAATGACTTGCCCAGGGAACCAAAAGATCAGATGAGCCTACTTCGATCCACTCCGGGCAAATGGGCCTTTCGACATCGACCAGTGGTGGCACAGACTAATCGGAGGCAACAGAACAACATGGCAAATTGCCCCGATGAAGATCATACAAGAAACATTGAAAATGTTAGGCTGAGGATACTCAAGATTTGAAAACCAGTTGATCAAGAGCTTTGTATAGTTCCATTCGGAACAAACGCAAATAAAAAAAAATAAATGAAAAAAAATTAGTAGGATTGGTGACCAAGGTTTCATTTGTCATGTCTTATTCCTGGAGCTGGTCACAAAGGTATCCATAAAGTCGCTTATTGGGACCCTAGAGGACTTCATGGCAGCTTGTTATAAATCTGGATATATAGTTGTTGCTGGGGGGCATAACATTTTCATGTAGAGGGCCAACTGTTTCCACACCACCCTACTATGGAGCAATCGAAGGCCCAATTCATGGCGTATGGCCACCTGAGGATCACATTTTGGAATAAAATAAAGGGTCCACCTCCAAACAAGAGCCTCATAATAAGCCAGCTCTTCCAACAATCGATTAGGAGAGACTTCAAGACCATAAATGAACTTTGGGACAACCTTTCCAATATGAAATTTCAGGACTGGTGCCCAAAGAAATTTACCACATTTCCTGGTAATCTTCGCCATTTCAGCAGTTAACATATTCCATTCTAACCTTATCGATGGACCAATCATATTTACATGACCTTTTCCAGTGAGAACGTCTCATCACTTTCATCTTTGATGGATTAGTTTTTAATTTACTAACATCCATAAACTGAGCAAATGCTATGATCAACTACTGCAACCCAAATACTGTTTTATCCAAGAGGATAGAATCATCAGCGTATGCAAACCATGACAACTTAAGATATCCAATTGTTGGGGTTTTGAATGGACCTTCTCCAGTACCTCTCCGATATCCGACACATAGAGATTAAAGAGGCAGGATGCCAATACACATTCTTGCCTCAAACCAGAAGAAGGTCCTATGTCTCTTGATAGCACCCCCTGATGATTCAGCCTAATGAAATAATTGTTTTTTACTACCTTCTTTTGCAGAGAATGTTCAGCTTTTGTCTATCAAAATATCCTTCCTTCTTGGAAAGGTCCCACTCGGATTAACACCAATGATCTGTTTCTTCTGTAAGCAACAAGACAAGGTTTCATTTGGCGTGATGGCCCATGTTGGTTTGTAGTGCTGCTAAACCCACCCAATTGTTCCACCATGCATAAACATTAATAGTTAACAAAACCAATGAAACTAACAAAGGCAGCCGTGCACCCTACAGTCTGGCCCTGTGGTCATTTGTGGACTCTGTCATGCCCCAGCACTCCTCACATAACCCAATCACGTCCTCCACGCCTATCCCATATGGACAATAAAGTCTCAACTGATGGTGACAAGCTTACAGGACAACGTATGTCTGGAAATACCAGGCCCGTCCCAGTTTTGCGATATGTATCTTTTGCTGCTGCTCTCATTCTACTTTTAACCATTAATAAATACCATCACCTCCCTCCCCCCTTCAAGATTTCTTAGTTTTTTCTCTGTTTGCAATTAATTCCGGAGGTTGCTCTAGCAAACACGCTTATCCATCTCGGTGCAGAGGCACCTGTGACAGAACTGTGCAATGGGAACAGAACTGCGTTTTAAGTATTGAGGTCCAGCCGCTTCAACTAGCGAAATCAGTCGTGCCCTGGACCAAGGAGAACATAACATTGGGCCTCATTACGAGTCGGCTGTGCCGGAATCCGGTGATTCCGTGACGACGGTTACTCCACTTCCGTGACCGCAAGGTTGCGGAAATAAGGGCCGATTACGGCACTTGGGTCACGCACAACACACCGAGGTGGAAACGGAGTCACCGCCGTCATGTAAACACCCACGCACATGGACTTTACGCCACAGAAAACTGTGCTAAACCCCTGTCCGCCGACACGGAAACACCAACACTGGAAGCGGAAACAGCATGACCGCGGGGAAAAAACAGAGGCAGCCATTATACAAAGCACAATCCACTGCCATCCTCAGACACCACAGGTCAGATTACCTCTTTGAGACTGACAACTCATCGAATGGCATCCAGGATACCAGCACGCAGGCAGCGAAAGCCGCGCTTTAGCGAGGCTGAGCTCACAGTTCTGGTGGGCCACATTGTTGAGCATGCGGAAATGCTCTTTAGTGCAGACCAGCGGCGCGCTACTCAGCAACGGCGCAAGGAGGTGTGGGCGGAGGCAGCACGCAAGTGCACAGCGGTAGTGTGACCACACACTCTGTGAAGGACTGCCATAAGAGGTGGGATGACCTCAGGCTCCGGGTGCGCAACCTCATGACTGCACACTGCCAACACAGCACTGGCACTGGTGGAGGCCCTGCATCCCCTCTCAAGTTGCAACCGTGGGAGGAGCACTGCAGCAGTGTCATGCACCTCGAAGGCATCCACGGCATAGGAGAGGCAGAGGCAGGAGTGAGCCCACCTGCACATGCTGGTAAGTGCACATAGTACAAAGCCATGTGCACATAGTACAAAGCCATAAATGTGAATGGGAGTGACCCAATGGACCCACTCACAATGCCACCCCCCAACAGGGCAGGAGTGACCCAATGGACCCACTCACAATGCCCCCCCCAACAGGGTAGGAGTGACCCAATGGACCCACTGACTGGCCAGATGACAAGTAACACATCCCCAAAGCATGAACCCTGGAAATGCACACAGTGCGTGCCTGACTGAAAGCAGACACACACACACCTGTGTGCATCAATAGTCACAAGTGTGTACATGCAAGTGGTCATGGATTATCATGTCGGATGCATGTGATGGACACATCTAGTAACATCACACAACTAACAGCATGCCCTCTGTATCCCCACAGTCGAAACAAGTGACAGCGACGGCCAAGAGGCAACACAGAGGCCACCTACACGCGCCCAACTCAGCACTTCTGCCCAGGAGGATGATGCTAGCTGCTCCAGCACACAAGGACCGGCTGCATCAGGCACACCGGCTACATCAGGCACACCGGCTACATCAGGCACACTGGCTACATCAGGCACACCAGCATACGCCACCATCCCCATGCAGGCACCCACCCTAGCCCCGGATGATGATTCGCAGCCCATCTGCACAGCTGTGGAGGCTGCATCAAGTGATGGAAGTAGCCCGGCCATGCAGGCCGAAGCAGTACAACAGGGTGAGGGGGACAACATGGATGAGGTGTCACCCATCCATGGCCTACAGTTCAGCCCCCAAGAACTGCACAGCCCCATGCGCTCCCCAACTCCCTCCATGGCTGAGCTCAGTACACGCTTGCAGCACTTTGAGCAACAACAGGCCACCCTGACGCAGCTGGTTGAAAGTCAGCTGGAGGAGGCCAGGCTGCAGCGTGAGGAGGCCGTGCATCAGCGGGAGGAGGCCAGGCTGCAGCGTGAGAGCAATACTACATCGGTGCGGTGGCTCTCCAGGTCGACTGGACGATTTGCGGCCACCATTATCAGCCTGGCACACCATGTCAGGGAAGGGAACAGTGTGCAATCCAGCATTGCTCAGTCAATTTTGGTAGCCCAGCAAGCGTTTAAAGGGCGCTTGCCCACAGTCACGCCGACAGTCACCTCAGCCAGCACCACCCCATCCAGCTCTGCCACTGCCAGGACATGGAGGCGTTCTAGTCGGGTGACTGGAGCCACCAGCAAGGACACGGCACCGCATAAGCGCACCCGCAAATAGTGGCATGTGGGGATGCCCGTCAACATGACATTTGGGGACACCATGGGTGTAGGGTGCTGGGTACGTTTGGGTGGTGTGGGAGGTCCATTAGGGGGTTAGTTGTTTGGGGCCTGGTTGGGGGTGTGTACATTTGGGTGGTGGGTGGGCACAGGTGTACAGCTTACCTACCCAATGCACTTTCTTACCTGGTTTATCAAAAATACAACACAAAAGTACCATAATGAGTGGACATCTGTCATTTCATATGCAGTACAATTAAATGGTATTTCCGGTCCTACATTTTTATTGTCCCTACGGGTCGGCCATGTGTTTTTAAACATTAATCGGTCGATCGTAGTAAAATTTGCTATGGACCTGACCCGGCCTTTCGTCCACTAAACAAATGATAAATCTCACTTTTACATGAATAGACAATTATCTCCATATTTATGGTTCTCTAGGGCTGCAAAGCACGCGGACAATATACAAAGATGGAGTGTAGAATTCAAGTTCTCAGGGATGGCTTTACACAGAATGTTGCAAAGTAAGAATGTATGCACGTTCACAGTGAAGGTCAGCTGCTTCGATTTATTGCTCGCGGGCCGGAGTGGCCCATGACTAGCAGTATAAGGTTCTATTGTTTTTTGACCTTGACAGAAAGGCACCGTGCCTAAAGACTTCTTTTGAAGGAGGGGTGCAATAATGTAAGAGTTGATAAGGATGAAATTTCAGAAACGAGACCGATTTTCATGTTTGTTCACTATAAGAAAGATTGTTGGCACCGACGGAGTGGTATTTAGGGACTGCATTACGCCTAGACAATGGAAAATGCAAATCTAATGTAAGTCACCCTTTAGATGATTTTATCCCGGAATATATTAACAATAGCGTAGCATTAAAGGCTGGTAAAATTGGACTTGTTCGTTCAATGTGGCATTTTGTACCATGCACTATCAACGCCGAAGTGGTCCCCTGGTGCTCAGGCGGCTCTGAAAAAGGCGGAGGAGAGGGGGTGGGTTAGTGGGAATAACGTAACGTACTCCGTTGCACTATCCTCGCTAGCAAATAGTTTCAGGCCCAATAAATGAAATGAATAATTTTAATGAAGATGGGCTGGAGAGACTAATTCATGTTTTTAATAGATACATCCTTCCCTACTGCCAATGCCATCATTTCCAGACCCCGGCCGACGGGTTCTTCAGCTGCCAGGAGCAGCTCCATGTCAACAACTTCACCACCCTGACCATTTTATGGGACGATCGGCAAGGACCAATATGCCCTTACGCGGTACTAGCGGCTAGAAGCAACATACCAACCGTTACGGTGGGGTAGTGCCTCGTTGTTGGAACAGCCTTGCGATTATCAGTGCGACCATAGTGCTTCTTTTATCGTAAACCAACACCCTGTGTACCGCAAAGGAACAGCGCGTGACTCAAGATGAACTTTTGCGGATCGGGAGCAAAGACAAATGCGAATCGCTGAATATTCTCTAAACATTTGACGTCAAATAAATGTACAATCTTGCTGTTTGCTTTTAAACCACAGTTTCATATTCCGAATTGTGGCGCGCTGTGTAGTGAGATGATCTGTGTTGTTTTACGGGTTCTGTGTGAAGTCGCGTAGAAGTCGACTGGGCGCGTTTGGCTACGCAGCCCAGTAACATCACGGAGCGAGGAATATGAATGCTTTGTTGATGTCAGGCTCAGGGGCGGGGGATATGATTTAGTGCCGCAAAAGCAGGTCAGCCAAGGCAATGGGGCAAGTGATAGGATTATCACATAATGTCGGCGCACAGCAGCCTGATTTATCGTTTGTTTAGTGGACGAAAAGTCGGGTAAGGTCCACAGGAAATTTTTCTACGATCGACAGATCCATGCCTGAAAACACATGGCCGACCCGTAGGGACAATTACAATTTGGTCACGGAAATACCCTTTATTCATTTAGTGGCATCACCATATCCCAGAAATGCTGTGGATGTGCTATCTCTCAAAAGTAAATGCGAATCAGTGCATCCCGTGCTCGTTTTCCATCTAGTGGACCCCCAGGAGGTGGTTGTGCCATCCCATCCGCATCTACGTCTCCGTCACCATCCCCATCTTCATCATCTCCGTCTGGGGGCATTGGAATGTTCCTGCGCTGGCACAGATTGTGCAGCATGGCACAAAAGAGCGTAATTTTACCCGTCTTCACTGGGCTGTACAGCAGTGATCCGCCAGATCTGCTTAAACAGCGGAACCAGGCCTTCAGTAGTCCAAATGTCCTCTCAATCATGCCACGTGTGCAGACATGTGCCCTGTTGTATGCATCCTCATGCCTGTTCCTTGGCCTCCGTACAGGAGTCATCAACCATGGCGTGAGTGCATATCCGGAATCTCCTACATGGGATGTAGATGTGGGAGACATGTCAGTGTTGATAGTATCATGTCTTCATCAGATGCAGTGCAATCTTGTGTCGTTGTTCGTTCATGTGTATGTGTCATGCAGTGTTTTCACTGATGGGTGTTAATCTTCTATGGCCATCATAGTGGGGGTTGGGTTGGCAGCTGGACATTGACCAATGCGTTGGTGTGCATGTGGATTGTGAGTATGGCATTGTGCAGTGATGTGCACACATGGAAGGGTAACTCCAGAGTGATGATATAGTAGATGCAGGACGTGTCATGTACAGCCATCATTTGCATTGTGAGTGCTGTGTTGCATATTATGGGGGGTGGGGTTTGCTGTGGCTCCAGGTGTGTGTGCCAGCGGGAGTTCAGGCTGTGTGTGTCAGGTGGCAGAGTGTGTACGGCCACACTGTGGCTACCTGTCATGTGTTGCTTTGTGAAGTTTGGGTTCTGCTGTCTATTCAGTGGATGGGCGGGGGTGATGCATGTGCAGTCGCAGCAGCCCACTCACGTAGCTCATTGCCCTGGTCACACACACACACCCCACTTACACAGGTCTGGAGCATTGGCAGCTGTACTCACCCAATAGCCATGTGCTTTGTCCAGCATAGCGTTCCATGTACCGTGGCAATGTTGAATTCCGCAGTACCATTGAGTCATGGGTTGAGCCCGGGAAACGTGCGCAGCAATGTGTAATCACTAGCGTCGCATCACATCCCATCTGTACATTCAGTGAGTGGTACTGTTTCCTATTGCGGAACACCATTTCAATTGCACGTGGTACTGTCAGCTCAATGTGGGTGCAGTCGAGTGTACCTATGCAATTTGACATGCCTGCTATGGCATGGAAGGCCAAATTGGTGGCAATCACCTGGGGGAGGGTACGGGGTAGGGCAATATGTTCAGACACATGGCGCAACAGGGCATCCAGTACCTGAACCAGGATTATTGAGAAACAGTGTTGAGATAGGCCGTGCAGCTCACCGACTGTGTGTTGATAGGCACCGGTGCCAAGAAAGTGCAGTACAGACACGACCTTCAGGAGGGTGGGGGGTGGCGGTGGGGGTGTCCATGCGGCTGCTGATGTCGTCCTCTATCAGGCCAGTGATGTACAGGATTGTTGGACGGTCCAGCCGGTATAATGTGTGTATCTGTCCTGGGGTGAGGTTCCAGGGTGAGGCCCTGATGCGTGGTATTGCAGGCTGCCTGCGGGGTGCTGCCGGCTGGACAATGGGGGTTGCCATGGGTACAGGGTTAGCTGGTTGCCGCCTGCGCCTCCTACGCCTCCTCTTCCTCCTCCTCATCTGCAATATTACTGCCATCATGTGCAGTGCTGCCTGTTGTTTGAGTAGGCCCAGTCCCAATGCTACTAGAGCTGCTGCCTGCATGGTTCTGTTTTGAGTTGGCCTGGGTGTGGCCCTTTTGTACGCACCCAGTGGCCTGCTGGGTCCAGCTGGACTGATTTGGTGCACCTGTGGCCTGATTCAGGACACCAGGCACAGTTTAACGTCATGTTCGCTGTGGCGGCGGTACCGCCACCGTGATCACGGTTTTACCGCCATTTTTTTGTCGATGTTTCCATGTCCGCGCTAGTTGTGATGCTTGCGGTGTTTCGTATTGCCGGCAACGGAGGAGTTTCCGTGCAGGTGGAGTTTACGGGAGCTTTAACTCCGCGGTGGCGGTTGGAGGTAGTGCTATTTCCGGGTTCACAGGTCATGATTAGGCGGACACGGAAATGGTGCCGGTATGGATATACCAGCTGCGTTAATTCCGGACCGGAGCACTTGTAATGAGGCCCATTGTCTTAACATCTAAGAGGTGTACAGTGGAGCAAGGGCATGAGTTAACAGGCTGCTAAAAGCCAGAGACTGTAATTAAAGTCACCTTCTACTTAGGAAAACCCCAAAGGGAACATTCCTGACAACGCCTAAAGCAATGGCATGCAAGTGCTATCAACATATGTGAAGAGATAACAATAATTCCACTTTGAAACTTTTTTGCCTTTAAAGTTGATCATTTAGTGCAAAACAACACAGGCAACACTTGTTGGCAGTCTGTGCAGAGAACCAAAGGACTGAACGGGCATACCCTGCCCAGAATGTTAACTGCTGGTCTTGCCATTCTGAACAGGGATAGAAGGTGGGTGAGAGCGCCGGTGGTAGGCAGCACTAGATGTTTCTATTGTTGTGTGGGGCCTTAAGCCCGAGTGCATGTTAGCAAGCCCATTTTCATCAGTCCATTTTCTGCCGTGTTCGATAAGTGGCGTACACTGCCCTACACCAATGGCACACAGTTGTTTTGAAAGCTCGCTGTTTTTAGAAGCTGGTCGAAGTGCTGGGGCAGAGTTAGTTAACATTCAGGTATGCCTTACCTGTGACTATCATGCGTTCAGGTGCAATGGCATTCTGGAGGCAACACCTTTTGGGAGATATAGTGTAGAGAATGAATATACCTGCTTCTGAGATCACGGTTTACCAGGTTTAAATCCTGGGGCTATAGCTCAGTGGGCTCATGTGCCGGCTGTAGAGATATTGACGTTATCTGCTTTTCAAAGATTTGAATCTCAGTTCTCCTGTTGTATCCCTCCACCTCTCAGCAAGTCTGGAATACTATTGTGTGAGGCCCCTCTCATTGGGGCAGATATATATTTCATATTTCGAGATGTGCCCATACATCATTCTGAAGAAGCGGAACTGCTATTGAGTGAGGAATATAAAAAACTGAAGCAACACTACCAAATAAAATTAAGTATAACACCCCTGTTGAGGAGACTTTATATAGCACTCGCTGCCAACTCACCGCCACTTCACAGCACTCTAAATGCAATCCTCAGAAGAGCTTCATTACATTGAATGGAGCAAGACGGCCACTTCTCAGCTGGACCTTTGAAAGAACAATAAAGCATTTCTCAGAAAAGCGGCATATCTTTTAATGGTACAGAAAAAGTATTTTTCACCAGTACTGCTTTACGTTTAATGTCACTTTACAGAACGTGTCTGCAGTAATAATAATATTTTATTGGGACAGATCGACACTTTCCTGCACCAGAGTTGTTGTTTGAATGAGGAAATAACGACATTTCTGAATAAGGCATCTACTACTGACCTTCTAATGGGATTGTGCAGCACCTATCAGTAGGGCAGATATCCTTTGAATGTAACAGTATTTTGGATTGTCAATAGATCTGCAATAGTTGAACAAGTTACTTTCTTACCTGGTAACGTTCTTTCGATGGGATGGTCCGACAACGTATTCCATATCTATGACAGGTAATGTCCACAGCTGTGCTGCTTCGGAAAATCTTTGGCGTCTGCGTCGATGACGTCGATGCGCCGTCCCCGAGGTCCTCCTCCGACGGCCGACGTCACCCGATGTGATAAGTAGGATGCACGACGCCCATAGCCTCAGTTATAGTTTTTTCCCAGAACGTGTGCCACCGGTTTTCTGCCAGTCAGACACACAAGGCTTTGCGGAACGCAAGCTGCAATCGCAAAAGAAATTCTGCAGCGGGGAAGGCAGGGAGGGAGCGATATGGAATACGTCGTCGGACCATCCCATCGAAAGAATGTTACCAGGTAAGAAAGTAACTTGTTCTTCGAGGGGATTGGGTCCTCCGACGTATTCCATATCTATGGCAGATCCCAAAGCAGTACCAAGCAAGGAGGTGGGAAAGAATTTAGAATACAAATTTAGCATCCTCAATCAAATTGCGGAATAGAGAACTGCCTTGCCAAAGGCCAGATCTTGCCCTCTGATGGAATCAAGGGAATAGTGACGTACAAAAGTATGTACTGAAGCCCAGGTGGCTGCATCACAGATGTGACGAATAGGAACTCCCCTCTGCAGGGCAGTAGACGCAGCCACTCCTCTGGTAGAATGGGCCCGCAAGCCAGCCGGAGGGTCCTTACCCGCCAAGCGGTAACACTCGGAGATAGCTAAAATAATCCAGCGAGACAAAGTCTGTTTCGTCACAGCTTGTCCCAAACGCTTTCCAGCATAACCAATGAAAAGTTGATCGTCCACTCTGACGCGGGACATGCACGAAATATAAAAGCTCAGCGCTCTCCTAGGATCAAGCCTATGGAACCTCTCCTCTTCCTTACCAGGATGTGGAGGAGGATAGAACGCCGGAAGAACAACCTTCTGGCTCAAATGAAAGTCCGAAACCACCTTCGGAAGAAAAGAAGGACGAACTCTAAGGACAACCCTGTCCTTCTGAAACACAGTGAAGGGTGGCTTAACTGAAAGTGCCTGTAACTCACTCACTCTGCAAGCGGAAGTAACCGCAACCAAAAACACAGTTTTCAGAGTCAGCAGCCTCAAAGGGCAAGAATGTAAAGGCTCAAACGGAGCACCCATAAGAAACTTAAGAACAAGGTTCAGATCCCAACCGGGCACCAGAAAAGGTGACGGAGGGAACACATTAGTGAGCCCTTTCAGAAACTGCGAAATTAAAGGAATTTTAAAATAGGAACGCTCTTCAGACGAGCGCTTAAATATGGACAGCGCCACCAGGTAACCTTTAATGGTCCCCACTTGCAAGCCCCTGTGGGCCAAAGAAAGCAAAAAAGACAGAACCATGGGAATGTCACATTCAAAAGGATCCACATTCTGAACTCTGCACCAGTCGCAGAACTTTCTCCAACGGCAACGGTACAGAGACTTAGTTGCCGGCCGCCTGGCCGAGAGCAACACCTCCATCATGTCTTCAGGGAGGTCCCAATCCTTATACCTCAACCTTTCAGAAGCCAAGCGTGAAGATTGAGGGATCTGACCTCTGGATTGAGAACCTGACCCCCCTCCCGTGAGAGCAGATCGTCTCGGTAGGGAAGACAACGTGGAGGGCAGATGGACAAGTCTAGAAGGTGCGGGTACAACGTCCTCCGGGCCCACGCCGGAGCAATGAGGATCATCCGGGAACCGAACCTCCGTAACCTCCGCAGCACTTGCAGGATGACGGGGACTGGAGGAAACGCGTACAGCAGTGGGAATGACCACTCCACCACGAACGCGTCTCCTAAGGCTCCTTTTGGAGGAAATTCCCGCAAGCAAAACCTTTCGCGCTTCCGGTTGACACTGGAGGAGAAAAGATCCACTTGAGGGGTCCCCCAAAGGGCAAAGATCTCTAGGAAAATCTCCTGAGCCAGCTCCCACTCGTGAGAGATCATGCTCTCGTTGTCGTCTCCGGCCAGATGAACCGCAGAGATCGAAACTTCCTGCTGGATGGCCCAGAACTCGAGCTGCATCGCCTCCCTGCACAGCGGAAGTGACCCTGCCCCCCCCTTTTTGTTGAGGTAGTGCATGGCCACCGTGTTGTCCGTTAGAATCAGGACACTCTTCCCGCACACAGTCGGCAGAAAAGCCTTCAGGGCTAGCCTGACGGCCCCAGCTCCAACAGATTGATATGGAGTCTGGACTCCGACGGAGACCAACGACCGCTGACTGTCAACTCGTTGGCATGAGTTCCCCATTCCGTGAGGGATGCGTCCGTCACGATCGTCACCTCCGGCCAGGGCAGCCAAATGGGGCCCCCTTCATCAGATTGCCCTCGACGGCCCACCACAGAAGGTCCCGGGCTACCGAGGGCGGCACCTGAACAGGGTTCCACAGCCTGCCGGAGGACTGAGACCATTGGAGCTTGAGTGCCCACTGCAAAGATCTCATCCGCTGACGAGCCCCTGGCACCAGAAGAATGCAGGATGCCATGAGGCCGAGCAGTCTCAAGAATTCGGACGCTGGGAGATTCTGGGCAAGCTGAAACTTGTGCACCATCTGCTGAATGTGAAGAGCCCTCACCTGAGGAGGAAAACACTGCCCCGGGGACGTGTCGAGCACTGCTCCGATGTACTGGAGCCGCTGCATTGGTGTCAAATGGGACTTCTTTAAATTGAGGGAGAAGCCCAGCCTGTGAAGGGAGTGGCAGGCGACGGACAGATGATCCAGGAATTGCTAAGGAGAGCTCCCGCTGATCAACCAATCGTCCAGGTAGGGGTAGACGTGAATCCCCCCTTTCCTGAGATGCGCTGCACCACCACCATGAGCTTGGTGAAAACCCTCGGGGCGGAGGTCAATCCGAACGGCAGGACCCGAAACTGAAAGTGCGAGTCGCCAACCGCGAACCTCAGGTACTTCTTGTGCTTGGGATGGATCGGCACATGGAAGTAAGCATCCTTGAGGTCGAGAGTTCAACCAGTCCTGAAGTTGAAGGGCCTGGAGGACTTGAGAAAGAGTCACCATCTTGAACTTGTCCTTCCTGAGGAGTTTGTTCAAACCGTGCAAGTCCATGATGCGTCTCAATCCCCCGTCTTTCTTCGAAATCAAAAAATAAGGGGAATACCATCCCTTGTTCCTCTCCGCTACAGGCACAAGTTCTATGGCGCCTTTCTCCAGCAGGGCTTGAATTTCCTGCGCAAGGAGCGGATTCGGACACTTCAAAGAGAGGTTCCCTGGTGGATTGTCGTGAGGCCTCTGCCGAAAAGGAAGACAGTAGCCGTGGGTTATGATCTCCAGAACCCACACATCCGAAGTAATGGCTTGCCACTCTACAAGATGCTGCACCAGCCTTCCCCCAACCGGCGAACCATGGAACCTGGCCTCATGACTGAGTGGTAGCGGCTGCGGCATTGCCTGAGGGCAAAGAGGCAACTGCCCTAGCGGCCTTGGCACCTCGAGTACCTTTGTTTCCACCTCTGGCACTCTTATGATGACCTCTTTGACTGCTAGCTCCCCGCGCTTTACTGAAGGACGAGTAATAGCGAAAGGAACCTCCCCTCCATTGCTGTCCCCTACGACAAAAAGGCGGAGGTTGGCGAACTGCAGCGCCCAACGACTTTGCTGCAGCTTTGGAGGTCTGCAACCTCTCAAGGCTCTCGTCAGCCTTGCTGCCAAAAAGGTGTTCACCGTCAAAAGGCATGTTGAGGAGCCTGGACTGCACATCAGGCGCAAATCCAGACTTCCGCAACCACGCAAACCTGCACATTACGGTGCTCGCCGCCATGGACCAGCTGCCACAATCCGCCAAGTCCAAACCCGACTGAACGGCCTCACACATAGCATCCCTGCCATCCTGAACCATAGCAAGGAAACCATCCCGTTCGTCCCCTTCGGGAATATGATCAGCCGCTAATGCAACACAGTTCCACAGAGTGTGTGTGAAACGAGACAAGGCACATATGGAGTTGGCCGCCTGAAGCGCCATACCCCCCGAAGAAAACACTTTCTTCGCCCAGCCGTCAAAACGTTTGTCGTCCCTATCCGGAGGGATGGTAGGATACGACGCCTGCTTTGCCGGGGCCGTAGCCGCCTGCACCACCAAACTCTCCGGGGTGGGGTGCCTAGACAAGTAGCAGGGGTCGCTACTGGCTGGACGGTATTTTCGCGACAAAGACTTGCCCACTGCCGGGAGACTCTCCGGAGCAGTCCAAGCCGCCGCCATCCTTCTCTGCAGAGCCATATGAAAAGGCAAAACCGGGTCAGTGGGTGGACCGAGATCAAGGATGTCCATTAGATCATCCTGAACGAACTCCCCTGGGGGAGCTGACCAACCCAAGTACTCGGTAACCCGAGACATAAGGCGCCGATATGAAGAATCGGCATGAGTGCCAGGCTCCGGCCGACAAAACTCCACCTCCGGAGAGGTGTCCAGTCCACTGGCATCATGCAGCGACTGCCTCAGGTCATCAAACTGGCTATGGCCCGAGATAAGGTCATCTGGAACCGTAACCGGAACCAGGCCGCCATCAGAGCCTTCATCACCTTCTGAAATGTACTCCAGGCGGGGAGAGGAAGACCTCTGCGGACCAAAGCAGTGCCGGACCTTAGCCATAGCCTTTCTAGGGACAAACCCCGTGCCACGGGGCCCCACCGACACCACCACCTCGAAAGGCGTCGAGGGCGCCGAATGAGTCGGCGCCGGCGTCGACAGAAAAGGCGTCGAGGGCGCCGAACGAGTCGGCGCCGACAGAAAAGGCGTCGACGTCGAGCGAATCAGCGTCGACGTCAGCTGCAAGGCCGCCAGCATCGGCGGCGTCGACACAGTCCTCGAAGCCGGAGCTCTGAGCGTGTCTCTCGACAACCTAGGCGCTGACGGCGTCGATGACCCCCTCGGAGGCGGAGCCTCGAGAGAAATCGTCGACGACCTTGGCGCCACATGCGTCGACGTCTTCTTCGAAGACGGCACAGGATCACATGGTCTCGAGCGCGTCGAGGACCGGGACCTGGCACGGGCATGGCGAGAATGGCTACCCTTGTCCGAGCGGGACCTCTCCCGCGAACCGTGCCGACCACTCGATCCTTAAGGCGTCCGAGCTGTGTCTCTTGACCGGTGCCGACCGACCCCACTCGGAGGCGCGGACGGACCAGTGCCCTGCGATTCCAGAATCGCTAGCATCTGCTTCCCGAAGGAAGCCCATTCCTCCGGTGTCGCTTGCATGGAGGGATAAGCGACCCGCCGACGGGCGGAGTCCTTGGAAGAGGACGGGGAAGGCGACCTATGCGGCGCTTCCTGGAATGCCTCGAAGAGGCAGAGGAGTGGCGAGACCGACTCCTGGAAGGAGACCCACCGGACTTCCGATGATGACGCAGAGAGTCGCCCCTCGAGTCATCTGTCGAAAGCCCCGCAGACCTCGACTTCTGGGGCTTAGACACCCGGCCTACCGACAGCTTCTTCTTGCGTTCCCGCAAGGCCTTTGCCGTGAGCGACTGGCAGTCGACACAGTCGTCCGTATCGTGGGCCTCCCCGAGGCACCAGAGGCAGGCGTCATGCGAGTCCGTGACTGACATCTTGGACCCACAGTCCCCGCAGTTCTTGAAGCCCGGACGCGAGGTTGAAGACGAGAAAGACATCGTCCACGAACAGGTCTTCACAACAAACCGAACAGGTTCAACGAACCGAGAATAGAAAACAGCAAACTCCAACAAGTCGAGGCGTACCGAGATTCACGAAGCAAACAAGTTCGCGGAAAAAACAGAACTGAGGCTATGGGCATTGTGCGTCATACTTATCACATCGGGTGACATCGGCCGTCGGAGGAGGAGGTCCTCGGGGACGGCGCATCAACGTCATCGACGCAGGACGCAGACGCCAAAGATTTTTCCGAAGCAGCACAGCTGTGGACATTACCTGTCATAGATATGGAATACGTCGGAGGACCCAATCCCCTCGAATAGATACATCAGTGTGCTAAAATTTTAGTGGGACATGTGACAAATTGAGGGTATTCGTCCCTTGCCCCAAAAGGGGAGCATCCCCGTTTGAGGCTAGGGAGGTGATCCCTCTCTGCATGACCCTCCCTAGGGGTCTTGGCAAGTGGGACCTCACTGGTAGAGACTCCACTTTGGCTGCAAGGACTCCCATTCCTTTGAGGAACTCACTAGACCATCCACCATGGAACCATATATGGGACTATCCATGACACTTCCATCCTTGGCTCCGCTCATGCTGCGCATTCCCGATTTGCGTGGTCCCTCGCAATCTTCGATCGTGTGTGCTTCCACGCTCCTTCCATCCTTGCCTGTTTGCGCTCGGCCTGTGTTGTTCCTCGCAATACTGTGATCGCATGCCTCAGCGCCCTTTCCATCCTTGGATACGCTAGCACCTGCCCATCCACTGCCCACATGGTCCACTACATTCCTTGGTCGCGTGTCGCTCCGCCCTCCTTCCATCCTTGCCATGCTCTCGCCTGCACTTCCTTAGTCCTCCTGGTCCCTTGCACTCCTTGATCGCACTCTCCATTCTTGGCTACATTCACATCTGCGCGTCCTTGCTCACATGGTCTCTCGCAACTCTTGATTGCGTGTGCCTCGTGGACTCCCTTCTCCAGCTCGCCCGCACCCACGGGCCCCCCCTAGTGTCCTTGCTCCGCTGCTGGTCTTTTCCCTCGCCTTCCCCTGCCCTATCCCTCCTCCAAGCCGCTTCACTGTTGTTTGGTGTATTGCTCTGTGTTCTGCTGTGCTCTTCCTTCTTCTAGGTTTTCTTTCATCGACTGCTCTGTTTCTTGATATCCTGGTAACCTGATTGTTGTTCACCTTACTGCCTTGTGTTCTGTTGTGCTCTTCCTTCTGAGCTCTTCGTCTCTATCAGCTCCATTATTTACTATTTGTTCTTATCTTGTTCCGCTGTCTGCTTGCCCCCCCCTTGTGTCCAGCCCCAGTGTCTCCCCCCTACCATTCTTTCTCCCACTCCTAACCCCCATCCCTCTTTCTCTCTCCTCTTTCCCCCAACCTACTTTATGGTGCTCTCGGTTTCTCCTATCTTCTCTAACTGCTTCTCTATTGACTATCCTGTCCTTCTCACTAAGTCTGGTAGGAAGAAGTTCAAAAAGTATATCCTGGTCTCCAACCCAGGCCTCCATATCGCTGATACCTATACCAGTGCTTCCTCCAGACGAACCCTCACCGACATCCTATTTGTCGTTCCCTCGCCAGACCTATGGACTCTTCATATGGTCTCTGTGCTGTTTCCTTTTTCTTCTTCTCCCATTAATGCTCACATTAATCGTGGCACCTGGCGGGATGCACTCCTGGCCCCCTTCCACTCCTCTAAGGTCATCATTAATGTTTACCTGAATGGCATCATCTTGGTCCAAGGCCCTCAGGCCAACCTCCTCCTCTTTGATAGACTATTCCTGTGCCTTATTTCCTTCCCTCTCCTGCTGTCCCTTCTCTCACTTCTTCAGGTTCCTTTCCTTCCTCCCGCCTCTGCCACCTCTCTATCTCCCTCTGCCACCTCTCTAGCTTCCTCATCCTCCTCCTTGGATACCTTGCCCTCTCCCGCTTCCTCTGCGGCCCTCCCTCAGGCTAATTCTACACTTCCGCAGGGAGTACCACTGATTTGTAACCCTGCCGTAAGTCTTTCAAGGGTTGCAACCTTCTTCATATTGCCTCTCTCAACTCTCGCTCAGCTGTCAAATACTCCGCTGACATCTGCAGTCTCCTGGAAGAACTCAACCTTGATGTCCTTGGTCCACCGAGACATGGTTCACAGTCAGCTCTGTCACGAGCTTTGACACTCTCCTCCCTGATGGATACAAGATACTCTCCGCGCCCAGATCCAACCGTTCCGGTGAGGGTGTAACCTTGATCTGGTTTAAATTTGCTTGTAGCTGCTACACTAAATTGCATTGTTTTAATTTGCTTGTATCTGCACCACCAAATTGCATTGTGAAACCTAGGCCTTTTCTCCCTCTTTTAGGATTCTCAAACTAAGGTGGCTTCCACTGGTTTAAATTTGCTTGTAGCTGCTCCACCAAATTGCATTGTGAAACCTAGGCCTTTTCTCCCTCTTTAGGAACATCAATCTTAGTTATGTCTTCTCTCCTGCCTTAGAAGGTCCTGCGCTTTTTCTGCGCTCGCTTCCTGAGTGCTGTCGTCTTGTCCCATATCTCTACTCACTTGCCTCTCGCTGTCTTTCTGTCTACCCCTGGGACACCCCCCTCCTCTCCAAACTACTTTATGGTGCTCTCTGTCTCCCCCATCTTTTCTAACGGCTTCTCTATCGACTATCCTGCTCTCCTCACTAAGTCTGGTAGGAAGAAGTTTAAAAAGGACATCCTGGTCTCCAACCCAGGCCACCCAATCGCTGACGCCTACACCAGTGCCTCCTCCAAGGAAACTCTCACCGACATCCTCTTTGTCGTTCCTTCACCAGATCCATGGACCCCGCTTTTGGTCTCTGTGCTCTCTCCTTTCTCCTCTTCTCCCATTAATGGTGGCACCCGTTGGGATGCCCTCCTGGCCTACTTTCTATCCTCTAAGGTCATCCAATGGGACCATCTTGGTCCAAGGCCCTCAGGCCAATCTTCATCTCTTTGATAGACGCTTTCTGCGCCTTATCAACTTCCTTTCTTCTCCTGCTGTCCCCTCTCCTCTTCCCCTGGCTACCTTGCCTTCCCCGTCCCCCTCCCTCTCTGCCCCCTCTCGGGTGCTTTCTACACTTCCGCAGGGCTTACCTCTGAGCTGTACCCCTCCACTGAAGTCCTTCAAGGAGGGCAACCTTCTCCACATTGCCACTCTTAACTCCCGCTCTGCTGTCAAACATTCCTCTGATATCTGCCGCCTTCTTGAGGAACTTGACCTCAATGTCCTCGGTCTCACTGAGACATGGTTTACGGCCAGCTCCATCACCAGCTTTGACATGCTCCTTCCTGATGGCTACAAGATCCGCTCCGTGCCCAGGCCCAACTACTCTGGTGGGGGCATTGCCCTCATCTTCCCTAAGTGGATTCCTGCCTGTGTCACTCCTATGCAGGCCTACTCCTATTTTGAATGCCTCGTCTGCAGACTCTCTCCCCAAGCCACACCCTTACCGTGACTACTATCTATCGGCCACCTGGTCAGATTTCTTCCTTCCTCTCGCAGTGGGCAGACCTGTCCTCCTCACTCCTGGCCTCAACCACTTAACTCCTCCTCCTTGGAGATTTCAACATCCACCTGGATGCCTCCTGTCCCCCCTCTGTACTCTTTCACGACCTCTGCGACTCACTCTCACTCACCATTCTCCCCTCTGGCCCGACTCACTCTGCAGGACACACTCTTGATGTTCTGATCTCCTCTGTCCTTCCCCTCACTATCCCTCTCTCCACTCCTCTCTCCTGGAGTGATCACTTTCTCCTTTCCTCCCACCTCACCCTCCCTTCCCCGCAGGCCAAGCCACCGCCATCACTGCCACCCACCTTCTCGGTCATCCGACCCATGAAACGTGTGTCAGTTGAGGCTTTCGCCACCACTTTCTCACCTCCTCCTCCCCCTCTGGCTGACTCTCACCCTGACACAGCCCTCTCCACGCTCCACTCTTCTATATCTGATACTCTTGATATCCTTGCTCCTGTCATGAGAATCAGCCTGAAGCCCAAAGCCAAGTATAACTCCTGGTATGACTCAGACCTCATCACCCTAAAACGCAGGTGTAAGGTTGCCGAGAGGAAATGGCCTGCTTCAAGTTCATCCTTTGACAAACTGGCCTGCCACCTGCTGCAAAGGCAATACCGCTCTCCGTCCTCACCAAGAAGAGAGCCCATATCCAAGCCCGCGTCTTTGCGGCATCTAACAACTCAGCTGAACTCTTTAAAATCTGCAAGGAACTGACCAATCCTGCCGCAGTCTAAACCTCTCCTGTCCCTTCCCAGGATCTCTGCACGGCAATGGCTTCTCATTTCATTTCTAAAACTCAGGACATCCTGTCCTCACGCTCCTCTTTTGGCCCCCCCCTCTACTCCCTGCTCTTCCTCTGGACCTTCCTCAGCCACCCCTTCTCCCTCCTTCTCGGCCTTTCCCCTTTTCTCTGCAGACAAAGTTTCTAGACAAGTCTGATCTATGAAAGTCTCGTCAAAACAGGTTCACCCCTGTTCCTCCAAAACCATCGAGGACCACATTGACTCCCTGGCTCCTGCCCTGGCTTATTTCTGCAACCACTCCTTCGCCACTGGAGTCTTCCCTTCCCCCCTGAAGCACTCCCTTGTGCACCCTCTTCTTAGGAAACCCTCCGAAGACCCCCTCCTACCCGGCTAACTATCGGCCAATCTCCATCACTCTCTTCCTGGGCAAGCTCCTGGAGAAACTGGCCATCTCCCAGATCAATCTCCACACTGAATTTGTTAGTTGTCTTCATGACCATCAGTCTGGCTTCAGAGCTGCCAGAAGCACGGAAACTGCTCTCCTGAACATCCGTGAAGACCTGCTCAACAACCTTGACACTAATACCCTGTGCGTTCTGATCTTGCTTGACCTCTCTTCTGCCTTTGACACTGTCAACCATGCCATCCTGCTCAACCGTCTCCGTGATAACCTGGGTATCACTGGTCAGGCTCTGGCATGGCTGACTTCTTTCCTCTCCAATCGACCCTCCCAGGTCCAACTGGGGTCCTTCCTCTCTAACATCTTTTTCTCTACCTGTGATGTCCCCCAGGGATCTAACCTCTCTCCCTGGCTGTTCAACCAATACCTGGCACTCCTTGCCCACCGCATCGCCACTCTCTGTCCCAACTTTCAGTGCTTTGTGGACGATACCCAGCTCATTTTCAGGCTACCCTCGGCCTCCTCCTCTCCGTCCCTCATCTTTGACTGTCTGTCCGCCATCCAGGAATGGTGTGCCGCCAATGACCTCTGCCTTAATGCCAGTAAGACTGAGATTCTACTCATCGGCACACCCACTCCCTCCTTCCCTGCAGCTCTCTGGCCGGCCTCTCTTGGCCCTCTTCCTACTCCCACCTGCAAAGCTAAAAACTTTGGGGTCATCTTCGGCTCAGCTCTCTCCTTCTCCCCTCACATCTCTGACGTCTCTAAGAAGTCACACTACCAGCTGCACCTCCTTAGAGGTATTCTTCCTTTCCTCTCCTTCCCCCAGAAGCTTACTGTCTCCAGAGCTCTGGTCCTCTCTAGTCTAGACTATTGTAACAGCCTCTATCTAAATCTGCCTGCCTCTACTCTTCGCAACTTATCCAGAACAGGACTGCGAGAGTTGTCCTTGGCCTCAAGCCCAGGGATCGTATCTCTCCAGGACTGAAATCCCTGCACTGGCTCCCAGTGGCTGCGAGGATTAAGTTCAAAACCCTCTGCATTGTTCACAAGCCCTTCTGGGGTCTGGGGCCGAAATATCTTCAACACTCTCTTCCTAAATATCTTCCTTCTCAAGCTCTTCGCTCATTCACCTCCAACTCCCTCAGTGTTAGTCGCTTCTCCAAGCAACTAGTTGGTGGCAGATTACTCTCTTCAGCTGGGGCTTCTCTCTGGAACAGCCTTCCTGCCTCCCTGAAACTCGAGGAGAACCATCTCCGGTTCCGGAAGCACCTCAAAACCTTTTCTTTGCCTCTGCTTTCTCTCCCCCTCTCCCCTGCCCTGGTTGGATGATTTGCACTCTCGAACCCTCTCCCGGTCCCTTGGTAAGGCCTCTGGTTAAAGATGAGTCTGCAATATAGGAGAGCTGGATTCAATACCAGATTGTCTTTGTTTTCCCACCTCCCTTGGCCTCAACTACTTCCTCCCCCTTGGGCCTTCTCCTCACCTTAATATTGATTCTCCGTCCTGCTCCTCGTGGCAGGGGTGCGCAGATGTGGGGGCGAGCAGCGACCAAGTTACTTCACTGGCGCAAGCCCCCTGTGGAAATCCAGGCCTGCTGCGACTTTGTAGGTTTTCTGCTTTACAGTCTTTATATGCAGTTCTTCTGTTCCTCTTAGTTCGAATAATAATGTCTTGCTTCTTTCCTTTTAGGTATGGAAAGTTATTTTGGTGTTGTCTTGCAGTTTGAAGATGAGCATGGGCCGGTAGGCAAAAGCACGGTGTGCGTGATGCTGTCCGGTGAGTAATGCTCGATGCACGGCGCTGTTTCGCCTTTTATATTGCTAATCTGTGTCTTTTCTCTCCTTGCAGGTCGCGATTTTCCACATGTGCTCCGTAATGTTCCAGCAATGATACTGACCAGGAGATGACTAACCAGGTAAGAATTGTGTGGCTTTCTTCATTTGGGAGGAAACGTGAGTAAACACTTACTAATGCTGTCTTTCTTTCTCCTTTTTCCAGGTTATGGTATTCCAGGATGCATGCAGTGCCGGATGATGGAGTTCGTACCTTCAGGTGAGTGGAACTGAAGTCAGCGATAGATTGAAGACAGGATACTGTTCCATGTAAGTTTCATAATGTTCTTTCTCTCTCTGCAGGTCCTTGCTTTCAGGTAAGATGGCATCAAAGAACTGGACACGGTGAGCATTACGCTGCCCACAGCAGACTAACGCAAAGCATGTTCTGCTGTTTAGGTGTGGTTTAAATAGTCTCAGGTAACTTAGTCCAGGTAAAATAGTCCGAGGCCTGCCACACCCAAAGTAGTCCAGGTAAAGTAGTCCCAGGCCTGCCACACCCAAAAGACTAGACCGCATAGCTCAGTTCCTTGTAACTGAGCTATGTGTGTGCCTCCATGTTGGCTGAACCCCCCCAAAGTTAAATAGTCCCAAGTAAATAGTCCCATTCTAATGTTTGTCTTCATGATGGTTATGAGTCTGGCGCCAAAGGCGCCAGGACCTACTCCAAGAGAGTCTTGGATGAGATTTTAAGGCCTTTGACCTGGCCCTAACTGGAAGGCTGACTTGCCAGTGAGGGCCAGGGGCAAGGGTCATGACACAAGCCCAGGGATCGTATCTTTCCAGCCCTGAATTCTCTCCATTGGTTCCAAGTGGCTGCAAGGATCAGGTTCAAGACCCTCTGCACGGTCTTCTGGGGTCTTGGACCGCAATACCTCCAACTTTCTCTTCGGAAATATCTTCCTACTCGAGCTCTTCGCTCCTCCAACTCCTCGAGGGCCAGTCGCTTCTCCAAGCAACGAGTTGGGGCTAGAACTCTTTCTTCAGCTGGCGCCTCCCTCTTGAACAGCCTCCCTGCCTCTCTGAAACTGGAGCATAACCATCTCTGGGTCCGGAAGCACCTCAAGACCTTCCTCTTTGCTTCTGCCTTCTCTTTTCCTCTCCTCTGCTGATCTCCTGTCTGATACGGCACTGGTGACCTGGCTACCCTCTGAATTTGGGCCCAGGTCCCTGCCCACTCAGTTGTCCACCTGCACTGGCTCCTAACAACCACTGCACTTTGGTCTCTATCTGTAACCCTACAGTCCCCTACCTGCACTTATTTGACACCTGCTGTCTAAATGTTAACACTGACACAAGCCACCTGTTGGCTGCACTACTTATTGTTTTTGATCCCTTTTACGGCACTCACCCATCCTCCCCTTCCCCTGGCACTTTTCCCCTTCCCATGCACTTGCGCGATATCAATGTCACAAGGCCTAGTAAGATCGTTGTCCTTTGTCCTCCCTCTGTTTCCCCTCCCTTGCCCTGTCGCGCCTTGAAACACTTGTGTATAGGCATGTTATAAATGCCATATTATATTAAGAACATTATAAGATCCAGAGACTTGACTAAAGACAAAACTAAAATATTCCTTTATGACCAAGGAGGAGATCTGTCTCTTTAAAAAGAAATGTACATTTTACAGAGATGAGGAGGCTGAACGAGGAGAGATGAAGCACCAAACCAGAGAGAGGAGTGTAAGCAGGGGAAGCACCCAATGATGTGATGCCTGGAAGAGGCAGAGCCGAGGAGATTCGCAGAGCCCACTACTTTCAGAAGAGTCCTAAGCAGCAGAGGGAAATGCAGGAGGCCTGGTGTTTACGAGTAAAAGAGACCAGAGAAGGGGATCCTTATCCCGGTGGTGGAGCGCCAAAACCACCCAGCTGGGGAGTTCATGAGATGCCCTATGACCTGTATCCAGACCCGGTCGCAATGGGAGAGAGGGCTGAGGGCAGGACACTGACAACAAGGAGAAGCACAAAGAGAGAACCCGAGCGAGTGCCGAGCCCAATAGCATTGCCCTGCAGATACAGAGGTAACTGGGAGAACCGGGAGGCCTCCAGGGCATTGTCATGGAGCACAAGAACCTTGTAGCAGTGAAATTGATGAGATACTAAATATAAAATCATTTAAGTGGAACCGTGGCACTGTGAAAAGAGAATAACAAACAAGCCTGAAAGACAAGGAATTAAGAACTGGCTACAAACACCCTGGGAAAAGGAGAAAGTATCCCATGGTTTAAGACGTAAATAGTGGAGGAAACCAGAGAGAGAAGTATCTAAATATGAATAGGAAGTGAAATCAAGAGAACCAGATAAGAGGAGAGATAAGCTAACTGAGCAACACCAGGAGAGCGGGATGGTCACGTCCCTAGAAAGCCAATCTAAAAAGGTCTGGGTTACAGGAAGCAGAAGGCATATAAGCCTGCATCAAAGTACAAGAAAGAGTGTTACAAAGAACTGTGGAACAACTGTCCAAGAGGGGAGCCTAAACCCAAGCGCATTGTAAAAGAACTACAAGACCTTGTCCAAAAGGTGGCAAGAGACTATTTGAAGATATCTTACTGAAGATAACGTTTGACTGAAGAATAGGCTTTTCCATAGGAGACTATCTGCCTTATCTGGGTATTCTCTTATCTCCTTGCATAATTTAAGTTAGTTAAAGTAGTGGTAGGGTCCGTTAGAACTAGTTTTTGACTGTGGACATATTCATCTTGGACATTCTGACTGACCAGCACTTTTAGTTATTTATATAGCCAGGGGTAACCCTTGAGCAATGGGGAAAGATAGGCCTTATCCTTATTATGTTCATAAACACCAGTAAACATGTTCTTTAAGTGTCCGCCTGATTCTTCCGACCCGCCACAGACAGTACATGCACTTATCAGCCGGGCTCCTATACTTTCAATATGACAGCATAAGCACTAATTTGGGTCTAAGAAGAGAGGTCTATGATATACATGGACTCTGAACTCCTTTCTGCCTCTCCTGGGCAGGTACGACTCCTACTGGTTTGCACCACACTTCATAACACCTTTACCCATTTGATTTTTGGTCTTGTGTTGTGAACCCACCACTTGCACAATGCATGAATCGTGGGTCCCCTATGTTAGGGAGACTTTCATCCTGGATTGCTACTATACCACTAGGCCGGGGGCTCAGGTGAAAAGACAAGAGGATGCACAAAGAAGCTATATTGGGGAAGAAAAAAGTACAATTGCATTAACGTACCGGATATGTCTCAAGACCACTTTACCTCCCATATTATATGTGTCCTACCTATATATCGTGCGTAGGAAACAATGAACCTATGCCAATGGTATACTCCTACCATACATGAGGAAGTCCATACAACAGGGAACCTGCAGACGTCAGGTGACAGTGGACACAAAGTACAGGAGATCCAGGATGGGGGGTTAACCCAAACGGCACGAGGACGCAACTACAGAGAGCAGGGAGGGTCTGGGAATACACAGTTCCAGTTCATACCAAGGATGATACAGAAGGCATTTCCAAACAAAGTATCTAATGAGGGTCAAATCCAAACAATATCCAGTAGAGAGGCAGAGTTTCAGTATCCAAAAAAGTAATTCAGCAAAGCAGACAACCAAGGCAGATCAGGACAGTTCAAAGACAAAATCCAAGAAAACAAGCAAGGGTCAGCACAATTCAGCAACGAGGAAGCACAGAAGCAAGAAAAGACACACGTAACAAGGAGATACTGACCACTAGCAGCAGTTTTAGAGCAACAATCCTACACAGCGTTCTGCTTAAGAGAAGGAAAGACGAGACGCAGGGTTCCTGTGTACGCTAGAACTACATAGCGTAATGACATCAAGTGCTTAGTTCTGTCCTGACCCAGGTTGCAGGGAATTGTAGTTCCCTTTCTTGCTCCCGGTGCAGTCCGTTGTCCGAGCCACCAGGGGATACGCCATGCCAGCAGGATGGCTTGGTGCGTGCAGCAGTGTGGTGATGCCCGGACATTATGTGGTTGTGCTCAGACAGAGAGAAATACAGCTCTCCTACTATGCTGTATAAACAATGCTGGCTGATTTCCATTCGGTTATCATGTGCCTGTGTTTTAGCATACAGAGTAAGCAGTGATGGTGTATGACTTTCCCTATCAAGTGTCTACCTCCCACATATATTCAATTCCTAAAACAAACTAAAGAATATCAAATGTCAGAGACAGGGGATGTGTGGCATATCTATTCCATAGCACTGAATAGATATAATGCAGTTGTGTTTTATTTTTTTTTAAATGACATATTTTGGTGCTATTTGTTAGACTGTGACCACCAGTACAAGACCAGAAGTAACAAATCAATAGGGAAGAGCGCTCAACACCCATGGGGATGACAAACTCTGCACACTAATAAGAATGGAAAGGGTCACTAAATATACTTATTAAATACCCAAAAACATTCATAAACCTTCTCAAAGTCATTTCTACTGAGGCGTCAACAGTTGGAATACATTTTGTTTGGAATGCTTTCCATATGGGTTTCTGTCCCCCCACTGTTATATTGTAGGCTTGTCTTGTCACTGGCCTGGAGTGCTTGCTATCAGAATGTTGATGCATGAATGCAGCTCAGGAGAATGTTGAGTGGATCTGTGTGTGAATGTTCTGAGAGTGTCAGTTGGGGGCCTGAGCTGGGATGATAGGATGGCCGGTGGGTCTGCTCCTTTGTGTGTAGTGTACTTACCCATCCCTGTCCCTGTCCAGTCCTCAATGTCACTGTATATGCTTGAGTAACCAGATTATGTACATACTATACATACTGTATAATAAAGTCTACCTGGACCAACCTGAGACTCCACAGCTGGTCTGTGTCTGAGTGCTGAGCTGAGTGACACCAAAGAGACTTTATAACACTCCCATGCACGCGCACAATCAAACACCCTGATGAACGGTGTGAACAGTACTGTTTAAGGGAAGGACACAAATTAAATTCCAATAACATAGGAAACCAACATGATTCATGGTGTTTCGTGACATTATATACTTTTAAAGAATTGTATGATATATATATATATATATATATATTCAAGGAACAATCTTTAGTTGCAGGGACGTTAAGGTGAGAACCTAACGCAACAAAATCCCTGAAATTCAGCTAACTCCACCTTTACTTCGCGCCCACTGTTCTGCATCCTATGACCACAAAGATGACATCACAGATCACATCACTGATGACATGACTAATTACACTACAACAGTAACCAGCATTAAGCATGGCCTTCAGCCATGATCAGTGTGCATGGCCAAATATATTTTAACACATGAATGGGGACTAGTCATGGCCTTCAGTCATGGACAGTGGTCACAGTGGTTGACAGGAGAGATCACTAATCCCATTAAATTTGACCTCATATCATAATTTTAGACTCCAAAGGGAATAACAATTGGACTCCTAATTCCGTATTATATAATTGAATTGAATTATACTATACCCATTATTCCACATTAGTGTTCTAATGTGGAATAATGGGTACCGTATCATCTCTCCTGTTACACTCAACAGATACTTACATTAACATGAATTGCAACACAGAAGATAAGAGCGTTAAGAACACAAGCGTAAACAGTTATAAAGCGTTCATTGTCAGAAAGCGTTAATATTACACACATGTAGTTTTTCCTAGCAAGCGCACGCATTTCAATTCCCATAAATCTTTGTAGAGAACGCGAGTATATTCTTGTAAGTGGCACGCTGTATAAAACGCGATGGTTGCTTAGCGACGAGCACTCTGTTGGGCATGGCCGCGGCAGAACATTTTACTTGTTTGCCTGTGGAAATCCACCATAAGCCTTACTGACTCTTGTTTGTAGTAGAGGTCATAAATGAGCATAGCTTAGCAGTAAGGAACTGTCCTGTCTCGTAGATTGTGGAAAGAACACATTACGATCGCTAATGAAGTTCGAGGGAGACGCATGATTCTGTATGGAAATCCAGCCTGAAAACAATTGAGAGGTGAGCACTGTAGAATAATACAGAACAGCAAGTAGCTGGTATTGATATGGATGAATTAATCATTCATGTTGGATTCAACACATATTACTTGATTTATACGAAAGTGAGAAAAGCAGGCACTGACAATTACTCGCCTGTATTGCAGGACCCTGAATGCTCTCTGAAAGTCTCATCACTTACAAACAAAATCATGGCTGCCATTATATGAAAGTGCAATCTCCTTTCCTTTGGAGAGAACTAAAACATATGTTTCAGGTAATATGATGCAACAAAACATCTACTTCTACTAATGAAGAGGTGAAATTATATTTTGACATATTTTCAATCATTCTTAACTTGGTGTTATGCACATTAATTGCAGGGGACACTTCATTACCAGAATAACCAGAGTAACCATCACTCCACATGGTGATCGCATGCTAACAAAAAAGAGATGTTGAAATATGCAACCACGTCTAACGAAAGCAAATAATGCACGACATTTGGACATCATAATGCACATGAAAATATTTAATTGAATGATATACAAAAATGTATTGCTCCTGAAGAAGAAAGATCATCTCTCGAAGCGCGTTGAGCTTCCCCCTTTTTTGAATATTTGGAATTTTTGTATGTTTTATAAAAAGAATTCTTGGTGTTTAAAATTTTTTTGCAACTTGTTAAAACATTTTTTATGGTTTTAATTTGATTGTGAAGTAATCTTTGGTATCAAGTAAATGGTATGAGATATATGTATGAGAACAATACAGAAATATGAAATCAAACTAGGACGTTCATTTCTTAAATGGTGATTCAAATTAAATTGTTAACAGTAACCAATGAACTGATTAAGCAGTCTATCAACTTATTAATTTGTTGAACTAATATTGACTGGACGTTATTGCCAGCATTTATAGGTATGCAGGGGACGGGGCACCCATACATTATGGGTTCTCCATTTACCTTATTATCTTTTTGACTTCTGATACCAGAGTCATTTTCTCTCCCCCGCACCCTTTATTTTCACCAACAGCCAGTGAGCCTTTGGAGCTCCAAATAATAGAATATTTTAAAACAGTAACAGACCAACAACCATAAACGTTGGCCTTCACCAGTGGCTACAGCTTTCAGTTGTGTCCACTGTATATTATATACACTTATCAGACAATAGTCATGGACTTTAGCACAATACTGGCCAGTGTCCACAATCTTTGGCTGTGCCCACTATATATTCTAATATATAAACGGGACTTAGTAGCTATGGCCTTTGACCATGAGCAGTGTGCATATCTTTTGGCTTTCTCCACTGTATATTTTAAAATACTAACATGCCATAAGCGATGGACTTCGGACGGCCCACTGTCTATCATAGAACAGTAACCAGTCCCTGTCTATGACCTTTGGCCGTGCCCACTTTATATTACATACAGTAACCAGGCACTAGCCATAGTCTTCAAGACACTAGCCAGTGGCTACGGCCTTTGGCCGTGCCGACTGCATATTCTAACATATTAATGGGCAATAACTATGGCCTTTAGCTATGGACAGCTTTCAAGGTTGCGCACTGTATATTTTAAAACAGTGACGGGCCACTAGGCATGGTTTTTAACCATGCACATTGTATTTTGCAACCCTATCTGACCACTAGCTATGGTGTTTTGGTGATGGCCAGTGACCACAGTCTTCGTCATGGCCAAGTCAACGGCCTAAATTGTTATTAAGAATATCAAAGTTTTCATGAGCTAACTTATAAATGATGTTATGTCTAATTCCATTATTGATGTAATCAGTTATATACAAGGTAATTAGTGTTGTCGCTAGTGATGGCATCATTCATGTCATTTGTAATGTCATCAGTGTTCTCATACACCATGTCATTAGGGATGTCATCATTGTGGTCATAGGCTGCGCAATAGGGGGTGCGAAGTTGCGGTTGCTTTAATCTGAATTTCAGGGGTTTTGCTGTGTTAAGTTCTCACCTTAACATCCCTGCAACTAAAAAATGTTCCTTCAATATGTATATGTGAAATGCACCAATGTACAGACACAGAGTTGTATATTTTTTTATATTATTTGTAGGCGAAGCTGCAGCATCAGCCAATGAATTGCAGCATCAGCCAAATGACTTGCATCATGGAAAGATCAGGAATCGGTAAAACAGGAGTCTGTGCAGTGGACAACGTTGTAGAAGTTGAGGCTTCATTTGCAGTTTGTTATGTTGTTGCACTGGTGGATGGAAGTGCTGCAGGTGGTGCTGATGTCCGTCTACTCAAAGAATGGAAACCATGCATTTTTCTTTTATTATGTTTGTGAGCTCTCTGCTAGTCATTATTTGCATTATCCCAGTGGACTCACACTTGATGATTAATCATAATAATGTTCCCATGCTTTGAGAGGGAACATTGGAAGGCCCACGGCGTAGAGGTTATGTTCCAGAATGTGCAAAGTACCTGCTCTGCCTCTTTTCTAGAGCAGTGTTCTTCAACTTTAAAGAAGCGCCAACTGTCAGCAGTAGTTGTCATCCCAGTTGCCTTCTTCCTAGATGGATTTGGAACCCAAATGATAACGTCATCACTGCTGGTACTCTTGTGGTCGGACATGACGGAATGTCCAACTGGGAAGGAATATGTAAAACAATAAAAATGATACCACGAAAAAGACAATGGGCCTCATTACACGGAAGGCGGAGAGCCATGGCGCTAATAGCGCCATGGCTCATGCCGGTAAAATACCGGCACCGCCTTGGCGGAAAGGGGATTTACCGCCCCATTCCAAGGTTGGAGGGGCGGTAAATCCCCCTTCCGCCATTGCCCTTCCCCATTCCCATTTCTGCCCCATAGGGCTCTATGGGAATGGGGAAGGCGCTAATTACGGCACCGCAATTTTGCGGTGCCGTAATTAGCTCCGAGGTCCCTTAGCGGGTTGGTTTTTAACGCCTGCAAAAAGCAGGCGTTAAAGCACCAACCCGCTAAGGGACCTCGTAGTAAGGCGGTAATGGTTAACGGTCACCGTTACCATTAACGGTGGCCGTTAACCATTACCGCCATCCGTGTAATGAGGCCCAATGCCTTAAAAAATAAAAGATTTTTTAAGAAAAAGTTAAACAAAAAATAGACAAACTGAACAAATCACAAGACAACAGAAAATAGGATTAGGGGAAAAGTGGGTACAAAGAATAAAGAATTTAAGGGGTAAAGTGCCAAAAGTCTTGCAGTTACTGAAAAACCCTTTCACTAGCAAGTACAGAAAGCAATGATAAATGTAAACTTCTTTTTTGTGGGTGTGGTGATTATTTGCGGCTACAGACTTCTGCACCCGCTGATTGGACGGTGTTGTACGCACGGATGCCGTGATATCTCCTGATATGGCGTGGGCGTAGCCGTGTCAATACATGCGAATGTGCAATTGCACTGTCTGTAGACATGGCTATTAATGACACATATGCGTGAAGCCACAGCACGTAATATAATCGGCTGGAGGGTGATGCGTAGCTACGTTAATGTAATTCGATGTGCTTTTGGATGATGCTGCATGTGCGGATGTCATGGAACGTCATGGGCGTAGTCGCGTAAATGCATCTCGTGTGCCATTGGCTCCTTTGTTGTTGCAGCAAGGGAAGAGATGAGCTCACAATGCAATTGGCTGGTGGGAAGAGGTGCAGAGCCATATATATAGCCACATCAATGCAACTTTTGAACCGTTTGCCAAACCTTCTACTACAATTTCCAAAACACATCATCCACATCATCCCAGGATACTAACACCATATGATTTATCATAATTGATGTTCTCAAGCTTTCTGACGGAACATTAGAAGGGCCATGTAGTGTTTTCTTGTGCAATGTTAGACATATTCAAATGTCCAATTGGTGACGAAAATATAAAATAACAACTCTAAAAAGACAATGCCACAAAAAATTAAGCCGCCTCTCTGAACCTCTCTAGCATTTCTAATAACTCTTCAAATACAGTGTTGCAATGCTGCAAATGTTTAAAGACTCTGGCTGTTGCTAGCACGACATTTTAATTGGTGGAGGTTGATTATGCACAACCACTGCTCGCAGCCACTGTGAAAATATAACCCTGCAACACTGTTTCCACTGGCGCACTTCCCGGTGCCACCAAGACATTATGGCAGGCGGCTGAAATGGTACATCCCCATTCCCATGTAGTCCCATAGGATTCCATGTGAATGGAATCCCTGAAGCACCGGCACCATTGCTAACAGTGCTGGTGCTTTAGTAAAAACACTGCCGGTAGGAACCTGAACTCCCAGCAGATCAAGCCTGCCAAGAGTTCTAAACCCCTACCAGCAAACTCTTAGTTTCTCGGTCTGGAAAGAGTGCCACTACATTGCTACTGGATGTGTTGGGACCAATTACAAATATACAAAAAAAGGTAGCAGGCGCCCCTCTTTTGAAAGAACACAGCATGATGACCTGTTCAGTGGTTATTAACCACTTTGAGAGTTTGCAGCTTTTTGCTCACTGCACCTTTCACAGATGTGAAATACCCATTTGCATATCAGTCTTTGTCCCTCCCACATGGGCAGTCCAGTACAGAAATGCTATGACAATTCCCCTCTGAACAAGAGTACCAACAGCAACTCCATACACGTGTTTCAGCCTTGTTGGGCCTTATCAGTGAGGTGGAGCTGTGCCTCTCTGAGCACAGTGAGCAGGGAGTACATGTCTGGTTGCCCCCAGGTAACCTAGGGTGACCAACCCCAAGTTTCTTCCAAAAATACAAAAAAGGTAGCATCGCCCCCCTCTTGAAAGGTACAGTGAGCAAAAAGCAGATGGCTGCCAACTCTCAAAGTGGTTAATAACCACTGAACAGGTTATCATGCCGTGTTCTTTCAAGAGAGGGGCCTCTCGCTCAAACAAGTGGTGCTGCTGGAGAGGAGCAGCACATCTGTAGACACTTCATAAAAAGCCTCCTCTCTAAACCTCTCTAGCATTTCTAATAACACTTCAAATAGAGTGTTCCACTGCTGCCAGTGTTTCAGAACTCTGGCTGTTGCTGGCAGCACCTTTAATGGGAGGAGGTTGATTATGCCCAACCACCGCTCATAGCTACAGTAAAGATATAACACCACATATAAGCCATAAAAGGCTGCCACCCAGTGTTTTGTTTTCTTGAACAATGTTAGACATATTCAAATGTCCAACTGGTGACAAAAACATGAAATAGCAAAAATGACAACTCTAAAAAGACAATGCCAAAAAAATGAAGCCTTCTCTCTGAACCTCTCTAGCATTTCCAATGATTCTTCAAAAAGGAGTGTTCCAGTGCTTCAGGTGTTTGAAAACTCTAGCTGTTGCTGGCAGCACCTTTACACTGGACATCCTCCACCACCATTTTAAAGCACTATTCGTTCACCTTAAATATCTCCAACTGTCAGCACACATTTTTATTCTTATGACATTCTTCCTGGGTGCTGATGGATGGGGGACCCAGATGGTATTATCAGTGCTGCTGCTAATCTCAACAATAGACATGTTGACTAATAGCACAATAAGCAGTTCTCGACAAAAAATAAAAAAATAAAATGGCCACCATGGATCGGGAGAAGGAACTACACATAGTCCCTTCTCCCTTTCCATAGAACCATTGAAATCAATGTAAAAAAAATAAACAAAATAGCCACCATCGAGCATGGAGAAGGGACTACACATAGTCCCTCCTCCCTTTCCATAGTGGCCAGTCATGGAACGAACCCCTGAGCTACGGCAGTGAAATACATTTGTTGGCCGGTTAATGCCCCACCGAGCTCAATCAACTTGCTTGTAACAAGCTCACTGACTCTCACTGGGTACTAGTTTCCTGCAACACAGATGTGTAATATATTACACAGGTATACTGAAAAGACAGTAATTCCCCAAACCCGTGTGTAAACTGATTTCTTTACATATTTGTCTTTTTTAATGAATATGAATTAAAAAAATATATAGATGTTTGTGAAACTGCAAATAGAAATCTGTAAGAAGGTAAACAATAGTTTGTAATGAAGCCGGCTCTGAAAAACACAACAAATGCATTCTGGTGGTGTAGATCACAGGTAACTCTCCTAACTTACATATTGACAACTGGTAAAACTATAACATATGAAGTTGACACACCTGCCAAGTCAAGAGTTCATTAAGTGTTTGTGACGTTGCACTTGTACAACGTACCTCCTCTACCTCTCTTTTACAACAGTGTTGTTCGACTTCGAAGAAGAGCCAACTGTCAGCAATGGTTTTCAGCCCAGTTGCCTTCTTTCTCAGTGGCAATAGATTCAGAACTCAAACGATAACATTATCATCACTGCTGCTACTCACGTGGTCACACATGTTGGAATGTCCAACCAGGAAGGACTATGTCAAATAATAAAAATAACAACACGAAAATGACAATGCTACAAAAAATCCACACTATCACCGCTCACAGCTACAATTAACAGCTAAGATCACATGTTAGACAAAAAAGGCTACAGCCAAGTCATTCAGAAATGCTACTTTGAGACATATCCTCCCGTATTAAATAGCAACCATCGAAAGATTAAATGGACTTTCTATCCCATTGCATGACAGAACTCTTTCTCAGTTGCAAAATTCCATTCTGTCTTTCGAGCAAATAAAGGTACTGTTACTACACCAGTCTCATGTTACACAATCCTAATAGAAATAAACTCAGAGCCGGTGGGATTCCTGCATCAGATAATGCCCCAGAAACGTTATTAAAGCCCTCATGTTAGTCAGAACCTGTAACTATGGGCACACTAAATATTCACCTTAACTCCATGCAAGAACCAGTGTGCACAGTAAACTGCCATTCACAACTGACAGTATTTCTGTATCAAGTAGCAGTACAGGTTCATGATAATTTCCTGTTTTAAACGGTTCCATATTCCCAATATTTGTGACAGAACATTAGAAAGACCACCTCTTAGTGTTTTCTTGCACAATGTGCAACCAAGTATAGGCCACAGATACGAAGATGTCAGACGGTAGTATGACACATATTTCACAGCATCTATACCTCAAACAGAATTAGTTAAAATTTGTTAAAATTCTCCCAAGGCATGGACAAGATCAGAAATATTGCCTACAAATATTGTCAGTTCTCAAACTATGCATATGACCTCCTCCTGTATTAGATAGCAACCATCAAAAGGGTGAACAGACTTTGTATCCCATTCCATGGCAGAAATCTTTTTCAGGTGCAAAATGCCAGTGTGTCTCCCAAGCAAATAAAAAACACTATTACTATCCCAGTCTGATGACCACAGTCCTAATACCAATAACCCAGACCCAAGGGGCATTCCTGTGTCAGATAATGCCCCAGGATCTTTATTAAAGCCCTCACATTGGTCGGACCTGTAACTATGGGCATGCTTAATATTTGCCTAAACTCCATAGAAGAACCAGTGTGCCCAGTAAACTGCCAATGACAGCTGCCAGTACTTCTGTATCAAATAACAGTGCAGCAACGAGAATTTAAAAAAAATCAGTGTTTCTCCTATTTTAAACTACTGCACATGTAAACGTCAAATACACGATCCAAACATTTTATAACCTCTAATCTGTGTGCTAAAATAGCATTCCTGAACACATGCTGCAGTGTCTGCATTTATTGGGGCAATTTGCACCGAAAAAGAGTTTGCATAGCAATAAGCCCAGAGCCAAGGGGCATTCCTGTGTCAGATAATGCACAAAGGTCTCTATTAAAGCCTTCACGTTAGTCAGAACCTGTAACTACGGACACGCTAAATATTCACTTTAAGTCCATGTAAGAACCAGTGTGCACAGTAAACTGTTATTGACAACTAACAGTATTTTTGTATCAAGAAGCAGTACAGAAACAAGAACATTAAAAAAAAATCAGTAAACAGTCGCTCATGTAAACTTCCAATACTCTGGCCCATAATTTTACAACCTTTAATTTGTGTACTAAAATAGCATTGCCGAACAAATACTGCACCCGCATTTATTGTGGCAATTTGCACCAAAAAATCCATTCCGTTTCTTTTTACATAATAGCAGTTTGCACAAATAATACCATTCTTATATTCTTTATGAAAATATGTTTAAAAATAAAACCAATTAAACATAATTTTCATGAAATTAAACACTAGGTTTCACAAAACAACAAACAAATAAAGGCAATGGGCCTCATTAGGAGTATGGTGGTAAGTCAACAATGGCGCCGGTATTGCTACCGGCACCGTTGTTACCGTACCGCCATACTGCGAGTTCTGCTTGAGGGTGACCTTGCAGCCACCTGGTCTGACCAGGTGGCCGTACCGGCACCCGCGAGCAGAACTTGATGGTAGCAACGGTACCGCTATGAACGGTACTGCTGCTACCATCCTCCCCCTTCCCATTGAGCCCTATGGGGGCTCAACTGGGAATGGGGGCGTACCGGCTCCGTCACCCGCGCAAGGCGAATTACCGGGTCTGCCGAGGTCGGAATGGCCCAGTGATTCCCCTTTCGCGGATGCCGGAGCCTAAGCAGAGTTTGGGGGTAGCCATGCCGGTAAAACCGGCATGGCTACCTCTAACCTCGTAATGAGGCCCAATGTGTTTTTTCTCTTATACAAACCACACAGTGACACACTTTAGCAAACCAAATCTTTTTTAAAAACAACTTTCTTAGAATCCTAGGCAGATCTTCTGATCAGAGTGAATTTAGATCATCATGGGATACCTGTCCTTCTAGCAGGGGTTTTAATATACAGTGTATCGCCATCCTGGCCGGGGAGGGCAGGTTGACTGTCAAAAGAGTAACTGCCATGTGGAGGAGATGGGTAGCGTTCCTCTCAGAGTGGAATATGAAAATGGTTAATGGTACAATAGAGGGATATGTCCCCCTGCAGCGACCTGGAGACGGGGCAGCATGACCTCTACCATCGACTTTGTTCCTTTCTCCCCAGTTATTTAAAATCTGTAAAAGCTTTTTGGTCAAAGATGGGGGCACAAGCGATCATAACCGTCTTGAGGTTCTAAATTCTCTAGGATAGTAGATCATCATTACCAATCACTGTCCATGCATAATGGTAAAGATTGGTTGGTAAAGTATAGAAGGGATGGAGCACATCTAAATGATGAGCTGCAAAAGGTGTGCCAGGGGATGCCCGATGATGCCTTGAAACATAGATGTGGCCCATTGAACTTCCAAGACTTTCTATTGTCCACTAACTGTCCTACTGGAATGCATCGCCATAAGCAGAGATCACACCAACATGTGCTTGATGAGGAGACCTGGTCAAAAAAGAGAGAATTGTACAAGGAGTTGAGGGACCTGAGGTATAAACTCTCTGAGCCACAAGCCTATAAAAAAAAGAGCAAATACACTTAGGAAAGAGTACAAAAATTGGTCCCGGGAACACCAAATACTCAGACTCTAAAAAGATGCAGAGCTGATGCTTAGAGTATTGTGTAATAACAACTCCTGTAACTTTTTGGCATTAGTGAATCACATGGAGGCCCCACAAAAGAGTAATACAAAGCAATTTAGTAACAAAAACAGAGTGGATTAATTATCTGAACTTCCACTATAAAAAGCCACGAATAACATCTGGCTTTAAGACCCCAATACAGCTTGGGAGTTAGATTACTCAGAGAGCAATATTTCTGAGCTGATACATAAAGCATCCTCCTCTAGGACAGCTGGACCAAATGGTTTAACCTATCAGGTACTAAAGGGAATGTAAGTTTATGGTCTGGGTTGTTGGCCCTGCTGTTTTGAGAGATCTTAGAGAGGAGATTGATTGACGTCCATCATTATCCCCATCTTCAAGGGGGGGGCATCAAAAGGATCCGGCCAATTACCGTCCGTTTGCCCTCCTTGACATTGCAAGTAAGTTATTTGTGGGACTGCGTTGAAGGAGCTAGACAAATGGACCAGACTAAGAAAATTCCTACCAAAGTTTCAAACAGGGTTCCACAAAGGCCATTCCACAGCATTGAATGGAAAAATAATAGGGATCCTCAGTGAAAAATCCCGGGTAAAGGGGGCGGGGGTGGGGGCAGTACTCTATGGGGCCTGGATAGACCTCTTTAGAGCCTTCGACCTAGTCAATGGGGAACACCTTTGGGAGAAGCTAGAGAGTTGGGGGATACCAAAACCTCTGCTGGTGATGCTGGCCACTCTCCATAAGGACACCACGGTGAGAGTCAGACTGGATGTTGCAGGACAATTGTCAGAGCATGTGAAGGTTGAGAGGGGAGTAAGACAGGGATGCATGGTGGCTCCTCTTCTCTTCAACCTTTACCTGGCGGACTTGGGAAAGGTGATGAAAGCAACAGCGTTGGTGAACCCTATAATTGACACTTGTCCGATCAGATGGTTGGCTTACAGCAATATTATTTTCCTCTTGGACAAAATAGCAGTTGGGCTCCAGTGGCTGTTGAACTCATTGGGGACCTATGCAAAAGTGAATGCCTTGCTAATTAACCCAGGTAAGTCAAAAATAGTGATCTTTAAGAGACAAGGCAGACAGGCAGACAAACATAAGTGGATTCTGGGAGGCCAAACCATCCAGGTGGTAGAGGAAGTGGTTTACCTATGTTTTTCTTTTCTCTTCATATAAGGGTTCACCTTATATGCATCTCTGAAGGCGGGCCACATTTATGTAGACATCTGTGAGAAGATCTCCCAATTGACATCCCAAACGAGGAAACTATTGGTGAAATACTGCAAATTCTCCGTAACTGAAATTTTACATAGCTAAAGTGATCCCGGTCATTCTATATGGCTTAGAAGTGAAACCCCTGGCCTTGGAAATGAACTCGCAGAGATTGGAGGGTCACATATGGAAGAAGGTTCTTGGCCTCCCTCAGAGTCTTCCAATGGCCAGTTTAAGCTATGAGCTAGGCTTAAGATCACCTAGATCACAGGTAGAATGGCAGCTTGTTTACTTATACTGACTGATAGTGGTCCCACAAGTCAATTAGCTCTATGATGATATAAATGCTCACTTGGAACATTCTTCGTCTGTATTCTTATCTAACTTAAAACAACGTGTACTTAGAACACTGACAGAATGCGACAGTGATTTTGATACCCTTCTGTGCAATCCAATGAAGGTAAAACGGGCAATGGAGAGTAGTAACTGGATCCACACAATAGATGACATGTGAAAGCCAGTTCTAGCTAGCTCACTCTCACCATCTAACAAGAAAATTGCCTTTCTTCCAAAGTACCTGAGGCACTTTCCTGACTGGAAGGGGACACAGACTTTCCTAAGGGTCCGATTACATTTGATACATACTGGTGAGGTGTTGTCCTTTTGGGGTCGGAGTGGAGAAACTTTGCGATCTGCGAGGTCCGGAGCAGGCAGTCCATTAAACATATCCTGATGGAGTGCAGGGGTACCTGGGATGCGAGGGTAAGATGCAAGGGTAAGATATCTCCTGCGTTTGCAGAGAGAGAAGACAGACTGACATCAGATATGGTTTGGGACAGGTTTATAGCAGGACATGAAACATCACTGACCATAAATGTTATCCGGGTCCTGCAGACTTGATATGATTGGTTATTTATAACACGTGGTATGATATAAAGTTAACGTCACAAGTAGAAAAGATGTACCCCTGCGAAATGACAGATGAAAACATGAGATTGATTTAATGTGAATTATGAAATAACATGTTTATTAAGGTTTTATGTGATTTTATTGTAAATGTTTTCTTTCTTTTGTATATGTGAAAAGCTGTTTTCGGTTCAAACACAATTGAAAATTTGTGTTTTTTAAAAGAAATGTTTAAATCACACCACAACAGTAAAAAGAAATCGTTTTACAACAAACACATTTTCATATCACCCCAAAAATCACTTTAACACACACCATAAGTGATTAATAAAGCATTGTAGACAAAATCACATTTCTACTGTTCTGTGATCATTCTTTTATTTTGAATGCAACAAGCATACTTCATGATTCTATATCATGCACCTCACTCAAAGTCAATTTCTTTCCTAATAAACAACTCCAACAATTATTCTCACCCATTTTCTTCATATAGAGCAGGACCACTTCATTGTTAACAAATACAGAAAAAAAACAGAACCCAATTATCAACATATTATCAAATCAAACTTTCAACAAAACAATTACAAACAACTGATGATTAATGCCAATCATATTTTATCACAGATAACATGAACAGCACAGTGTAAGTTCTGCAGTCAAAATGAGAAAAGTAGACAAAATGGGGAGTATCATACTTTCCAAACTCAAAACCAGAAAAAGGGGACTATATTGTAACAAAACGGATAAAATGGCCAGCACATATTCACTGAAACCTATCACAATGAAGTGCACATTTACAATATGAACACAAGCCAATAAGAAACACCGGACCACATACAAAACCCTGATCAGCATCACTAGTAGCCTCAAATAATCAACGCGGCTACACATACATTTTCTACATACTAAAAAACAAACTAAACCAACCTTCAAAACTTTGAATAAGACAACACCTAAATACACAAAATAACAGACACAGATAATATTCTGTGTTATATCATCCACCTAACAATATGATTATAGCACAGAAACTCTATATTCGTATACAGGGCTTTAAATATAACAGCGCCTACAAAGACAACCAATTAAAAGACGAAAACCGTTGACGTGCCTACGCACATGTGTTTTATGCATGCTCTTATGTAAGACCCATACATGGGCGTTTGCTGCTAGCTGCTGCTACTCGCAAAAACTACAAATAGAAAAACCTACTTCCTCTCCCCCAAACTCCAAACAAGTGTCCCTAACACACATACCAGACCCCCTCCACTCCCCATGATCCTCCTCCACTCTCCTGATCTCTCCCAATACCCAAAAACACTCAATCCATCTATGATGCTACTCCACCTAAAATGTTGCATGCCCGCGGCTACCACACGTCCATAAACGCTCTATGTTCCATTTGCCCCAAAATATCTGCGGCTGCACTGGTTACCACGTCTACCCGCGAATAGCAACGCTGCGCATTGAATGGCTACTGAGTAGCCGCAGATACAGTTCTACATGGCCAATTTTTATAAACATGACTCGGAACACCTAACCAATGAAGGAAATGCAGTGTAAATACACAAATGCAACAACAACAAAGTTTTTATCATGTTTGCAGTTACATTTCGTTGACTTATATCATAACCACGGATACAGAAATTGGTTAAAAAGGGGGCCTCACTTCAGGTTTTATACTACAATACAATTTAAAATATCAATAAAGTACAACACTACTAATGTACTTGTATAAAGTAGCTGAAAATAAAGCAAGCAGAGAATACTACATAACAGTAAACTGGATAAGCAAACATTTGATAGCCACACAAGATAATACCATAAGTAAAAACACACAACCTAAAATACATTTTATGGGGAATCTAAAAATAGAATACAATTGATCTATTTTATATTAATTTTGTGAAACTAATTTCTTTTCTTAAATATACAAAATCCTGAAAACACAGCCAAAATAAAAAATAAAAAAGTCCCAAATACCAGGCAATAGACAGTTATTTATTACCCCTGACATCACTCTACCTAGACAAATAACTTTCGAAAAGAAATGAAACACTGACACCCCAAAATATTGCCACAGAACAGAACTACTCGTACCCACGGTTATCTGTAGTCCTTTGTAGCCTCGGATATAGCCGTGAATATCGGTAAATAGGCCGGGGGAAAATGCTTTCCTGCCCCCCAGCACTTCACCAAGTGCCCTCCTCATCTGTGTCACCTCCCCCACTCCCCAGATGGCCTTCCCACCTTCCCTGCCCTGTCCCTTTCCCCCCACAACACATGCTGTTTCTTTGACGCAGTTTGCTTTCAGACGATTGCTATTTGAGGCTATAGTCGAGGCTACAGAAAGATTTGTGTTGCAAACTCAGTTCTTCGACCCCCTCCAATGGCACAATTTCACTTGGTGCCCTCTAGCCACCCTGCTCCCCGACCTCTAGACTGATGGCATTTCCATTTTGACCTGCAAATAGCTTTTTTTCCTGCATTTACTTTTCCCCATATCGTTGGTTATAATTGTGGATTTCACTCGCATCGAGAGAAAAACAAGATGGCGGTCTTTTAATTTCTAAAAACACCCGGTTTCAGGTAAATCCCCTAAATATCAATTATCTATTTTTAGGAAGAGGACACCCCCTTCTCCGTCAAATATTTAAATAACTACTGTACCGAATAATCCCAAACCATGCATGTATCGCAAGTCAATGCTTTATGCCCAAATTGTTGTGGACCTGGTCCAAATCTGTCCAGTGGTTTGGGCTGTGCACTTTGGCAAAAATTGAACTTGTTTGTCTAAGGGAAAAATGAATGGGTAGTAGGCCACACTTTTTATTTGAATCTTTATGAGACTTTGCAGTCTGGGGGGGCCACTGTTCTTTAATCACTTGAAATTTCGGCCAAAACCGTTACTTGAATCAAAGTTATTAACAATACCATTTTGAGGGGTTCCTATGGGAGTCCAAATCACCTTTACTATAGGGCTGCACCCGCTGCCCTATAATATATATATTTATACAAGCTGTTCCCGGCGTGACATACGGCATTCTAGCATATCTTAAAGGTCAATATCGTTGATAATTCATAGGGTCACTTCTGTCCCCCTTCTTAAATATTGGAATTACCACTGATCACTTCCAGGAAGGGGGCTTAGGTCCCTGTGACTTATTAAAGGTCAATGAAAACGCTAAGTTTATAGGAAACTGTATTCTTTTGAATTTGAAAGGCAAATTTGTATCAGATGAAATGAGAGGTATGCGTGGGAAAACAACAGTATCTAAGTTTAATCCATCGATTACACAGGCCTCTATGATGTGTCTTTGTAGACCAGTGATTGGCAACCATGTTCCATTGCAGAGTGCCTGTGATGGCATAAGATTGCGTATTAGCACAATTACAGCACCTACTTTCAGTTTTAGCTTGTGAAGAGGCATTCGTCCTACGGCGTTTCATTCTTTAGAGACTGAAATGTTGAGCCGCTATTTAACTGTTCATTGACACTCAAACAGCCGTGCCCTGTGTGGAGAGAAGTGGGGATGGAAAGAAGAAACTTGAAATTATTCAGAATGTTTGCGATAGTGGAAGGTGAAGGTGACTGTGTAGAACTGTGCTCATTCGGTTTGTTAAAATGATAGCTTTTGTTGAAGTGGAAGGGCACACAGAGGTGCACTTTGCCATTTGGACAGCAGAAGGTGACCTAACACTGTTAAATTGCATCATCTGTTTGTTACAATGATAGCTGTTGTGGAATGGTAATCAGAGGTGCGCTTTGCCATTTGACAGCAGAGGGCAATCTAACACTGCTAAATTGCATCAGCTGAGAACGGAAACATACCTAAGCATTTTATATATATATAATAAAAACAGTTGTGCAATACCAAACTCATACATACATATAGAAATCTAGGGCAGAATTGGTACTTTATCCAGATAAAGATCTCTGTGGGTAAATGTAGATGCTCTGCCCATCGCCACAGTCTAGCCATTCGCATATATCCACACACTGCAAACGCCCATCTATATATATAAAACCAAAAATCTGTTTGTGCCTCATACAATTCCACACCTTTCCACCAATCTGCACCAAATGTCGCACAGTAACCTGTCAGGACCCTCTGGAGGTCAGTGGCTACATTACATGTGGCCACCCCACCCCGTTCCCTGGATTTTAGCCCCTGCACACAGCTGCATGGAAGTGGTGAAACATCAAGGTGGTCGTAGAAGGACCTGAAATAGCTAATTTCAAGTATCTGGATGCGAGGAACAGAACTTTAAGGTCCCTTATGGGACTGTGAGGAGTCAGGAATGAAACCTGTACACAAGTTAGCCATGTTTTTGGTTAAAGACTATTGATAACAAAAGGGTTGGGAAAAGGCCTCTCTGACTCTGCTCTAAGAATTATTTCCATTCCTAAAACCAAAAACTAAGGATCTGTCTGTGTCAGGATCTCAAAGTCAAAACTGCCCTTGTGTCTAAAAGTTCTATTCTGGCCCTCATACTATAAACTAAACTATATGTTGAAAAAGGAAATGTCCTTACCTTTAGGTGATTGCAAAAGAGTTAATAAAGGAAGAATAAACAGCCCCAACACAAATTTCTCCAAGGATGAAAATCCTTGGCTCCACCGGGTGGCACCCTTCCCCTGAAGTTCTCCTCAATGCAAATTATTCTTTAACAGTTCTTTGTGTCTTTCTTGGCCAACAACAGTACTGTTATTTACAATTAGCATTGTAGTTCCATTTCTTTCGTCTTTTGTCTTGTAAACACAGTTCTATATTTCTTATTACTTCTTATACACTTGCAACTGCCTGGTATACTCCCCTGCCAGGTCTACTTGTATTTACACTGATCATTGCCCGGTATACTCTCCTGCCAGGGATTCTTGTATTCACACACAATTGTAATTGCCTGGTTTGCTCTCCTTCCAGGACTTCTTATCGTTACACATTGTTCCTCTTTTACTTCCACAGTTGTCGATACCCTCTTTGATATAGTAGATCTCCTTGATACATCATTTGATTTGGATCCCCACATATTTGTATTCCATACAATCATATCTTGTTAGGGGCCTTAATCACAATATACTTTCTTGTTTTTCATTCAGTCTCTTTACTTTCTTTTGGATTTAATTATTATAGTTTGTATTTGGCACGGCCGCCCAAACACCCCAGGCTCCCCACTATGCTTGGATTGACTCACCGGCTCTGGTTGGCATCCCAGCCCCATTCACATCCAAGCAGTAAATGTGTACCACCTGCCTTCCTCTCCGAACTGCCTCTCGCTCCGCTTCGGTGTCTTCCGCAACCTCACCTCAGCACGCCTGCCACGTTTCCGGTCCCGGTAGGTAAAACACTGTCTTCTGTGGTTGCTGCATGCCCAGGTGTTTTCCACTGCCTCCTGGCATGTCTGCGGCATGACCTGCAGTGTTTCTCTTCTCCCCTGCTGGTGAGCCGCTTGGCTCTGCCACACCGGTCGGTGTGTCCAGGCTTCACAGGCTTTGCAGATGAAGGACACGTCTTCTTCCAAACAGCAACAGCCATTATGACTTGGTCTCCGGTCTTTAAATCTCCCTCGTACAGGTTGTGATGAATCCTGCAAAGTCCTCACAGATTCCCTGCCTAAAGTCTCCTCCCAGATGGCCAAGGGAAGGCAGCCGCTACCTGATCCTAACCCTGGAGGTGGTATTAACCAGGTGGATAGCCTGGGAGGAGAAGGCACCCAAGGGAATAGGATTGCTCCGTTAGGAGAGACGCAGTATGTATCTACTTCAAAGAGAGAGATTTCCATGTTGCCAGAATATCTAATGACCTGTTGTCAAAGTAGAGCTTCCCTTCCCAAAACTACCCAAATTGTTGGAGGTGAAAATCCTTATAATCAACAGGGGAATAGTATGCGAAGGAATCATAGAATACATATACCTACTTTTGAGGGTTATGGTTCCCCCTTGGCTGTGCACTATCAAGCCCAGAATCAATTATCAATTCCCTTACAATACTCCCCATAAAATGTATTTCCAAAATCATTTAAACAATGTAAGGCTTTTGGGGAAAAGAAAACAAGAACATTAGTGACTTCCAGTCCCATAATTCCCTAGGTACTGGGGCAAGGAAGAAGAGCCTAGAAGTGCAGAACTATGATGCGTAGTCTAGTGGTTCTAATGACTCACACCTGAGCAGGACTTAATATTTAAGGCCCCCCTTCAGGTGAGGGCCAGGAGAAGCAGAAGAAGTGAGCAGCGGCAGTGGAAGGAGCAGAAAGAAGACACTGGGACTGCTGATGTGATTTCAAAGGAGTGTGGTGCTTTGAGAGTCATAGAAGCTGGTGCTCCATTATGAAGGGGACACGCAGCATGAAGCAGTGCAGCTGTGGGGCATCCCATGAAAGAGAGGAGTTCTGCCTTTGCAGCGTCCTGCTTCGGTGGTGGCATTCACCGAAGCACGCAAGGTAAGTGACAAGCTCCTGTTTTGGCAAATGCGAGTCACAGGAATGTGCCTAGAGCCGTCAAGCTCCCAGTACCCTGGGTGTGAGGAGAAGACCGAAGCGGCAGTGTGTTGAGCGAAACCGCAAGAGAAGATTGGTGAGTTGGCCATCATTAGGTGACCCCGGGGCGTTCTGTAGTAGACCGCTGGCTGCGAATGGTGAAATTGAATCCTAAAGTGATGAATTAAAGTGTTTGTCATCTAATATACACATTGGATGCAAATGGGAGGAAAATGGTTGTAACAACCCTTGCCAAAGTAGAACAGGGCAATATTTAAACAAGACTAAAACCATCCCTACTAAAGTAAAAGGGGGCAATACCTGTGCAAAGTTGTCGCTATCATTGTCAAAGCAAAGAGGGGGCAATATTACAACCAGCATTGACCAAGTAAACAGGAGAGGATATTGGAACCCAAAAACAATCAACATTGCATAAGCCAAAGAAAGGCAATTGTGAATAAACAAGGATACCATTTCCCTGATAGTATACAAAGAAGAAGATTGCTTGAAAGGGAGAATGACAATCTGTATTTCCAAGACTAAAGATGGGCAATCAAAAGAGGAACTGTAAATTATGATCTGAAAGAAAGAAAAGTGAATGAGAGAGATTGTCAGCAGCTAACTGGTGTGGTAATAGAAACCCATAGTTGGCGACACAGAAGCCCTCCTTTTAGAACATTTCAAGAGGAAGAGAAATGTAACCTGCACTACAATTGGCAAACATAGCAGTGGACCATACAGCATCAATGTGTATTGTATCCTTATGAAAGAAGTTGTGAATTTCAATGATGGTGAAAGTCAAAGACTTTCTTATAAGTTTGAAGCAAGCCACATCACAGAGTACATTTCAGTAGCACTAGTAGGAGTTTTTATCCTGGCAGGAGATTATACCAGGAAAGGGACAGTCAGTGGTTAGTCCTGGCAGTTTAGTGAGCCAGGAAGAAAATATTGAAGTACTGCATTGTGGTGAAAAGTGGTTGTGAAAATCCACTAAGTTGTTTTATGAACTGTGATAAAAACATTCTGACAATACATTGTTGTTCATGAAAGAGAACGTTGAAAACAGTTGTTTACCAAAGAAGATGAGTTACTCAGAAAAATTGACTGACCGTGTGACAATAAAGTTTCATGATTTGGTATGCAAGAGTTGTGGAAATTTGACAAGTGTTCTATCAAGTAATGAACTTTGTCTAACGTGGAACAATCCAAGTGCCCAGTGGAAAACTCATGGAGTGAAGGAACTTGGTGTTGTGAGCTAGACTTGGCTACTGAGAGGAACTTTGTGTTACTTTTGGTACAGAACTGGATTATCGAAAATAACTTCATTGATTTGTACTTTGAGTTTAAAGATCCTATTTCAATCCTGGGGAAGGTAGAACCAACCCTTGGTTATGCAAAAATGTATGTGTGAATTGATGTTACAGTGTTTTTCCTTTAGTCTTAGTTTCATAGGTAGGGAAATCCTCATTAGTTTAGGGAAAGTGAGGCGTTCATCAACCCCACATAAGTCAACAAAATGGCTGCTTCTGAAAAACCTCTTTCCAGTTGTCTGTCTCGCATTCTGAACCCTCACAAGGTGCACTTTGAAAACAACTAGAACGCTTGTTGAGCTTGGGGCTCCTTTCATTCTGCATTGGTCTTTCCATCTTCCTTGTCGCAGTAGTTGGGCGATTGTGGGAAAAGGAGTTGGTGATGTAGATGGTGATGTAGATTACTTGTAAAATCACTTTCAACAGTTTCAAATGATACATCAGTTCTACATGGTGAGTAATTAGAACTGGAAAAGGGGGTCTTGGATCTTCCACATTTTAGAGCAGGGATGGAAGTCTGATCTACAGAGCTTTGGGAAAGGGGTTCTCTAGTTTCCCTAACAGGGGGAAAAGATGTATGGCAACAGGCCACGAGGGTATTGAGTATAAAGGGGTCATCTTCTCTGGCAAATGGGGAAATACCATGTCTCATCCAATGAAGCCATGAAATCTCTGTGGAGGCTGTCTCCTCCCATGTGATCCTCCCTCATATAGCCACCCCCAGGGTCAGGAACAGGTAGCAGCTGCTGTCCCCTGGCCACATGGGAGGAGGTTACTGCTGGGGGATGGCTCCATTGGAGTCATCACAGGGACCTTGAAACCCACATTTCAAGGCCCTTGGGTGCACCATTTCTGAGATAATTGCACCGCAACAGGCAAAACATCAATGTGACCATTGAAGAACCAGACAAAGCTCCTTTTAACTGTCTCGACACCAGGAACACATTTCAAGGCTCTAGGATGCACCATTTCCAAGATATCTGCACCACAATGCACTGCAACATACTGCACTGTGACAGGCAGAGCGACAAGTGGGGAGAGTGCACAGAAGATCCCATTATGCTGCAGCAGGCTAATGTCTCACCGCCCCTCCACATCTGCTCCATGATTGTCTACAATTGATGAGAGTGTTATCATGTCTATCTACAGAACCTGTGCGATGTACGGGCACTTTTTGCTAGTTAAATATAAACTGAGCTATTAAAGAGGACAGTGAATAGAATATTCCTCCTTCCCTCTGGATATGGATTGCCAGATAACTCTGGCAATCCGTCTAATGACCATTAAACAATCTATTAGATCAAGCCTACTCCCACCCCAGGCATTGGCTCTCTTTGCGCACTCATAACACCAGCTACAAACCCCAACCCCAGCCACCTCCCTAGCATTTTCTCTCTCCCTTTCCCCACAAAATGGAACTGGATGCATTTTTGCAGAAAACATCCTTCCCCTTTCAGTTCTCCCCCCCCCCCCAAACTCCCTTCGTGTTTTATTATGGCTGCATTCCTGGTCTCTTAATGCTCACACCTGCGACAGGAGACAGTACCCCTACCTCAAGCTCCTCACCGCCCCTTAACCCACAGCCCCCTATATAAATCGAAGTGTTTTCAAAGTAATTACTTCGAAGTTATTGCTGTCAGGTAAAAACACGGGATAGCCACAGCAGAGCTATTTCCCATGGATGTTGCATATTGGTGGGACCGTGAGAGGGTCAGTGGCAACACTGATCTGCTTTAACTTGGCAATCCGTCTAAGGGCCATTAAACAATCTTGTATAGCAAGCCTACTGCCACCCCAGCCTTGGCCGCCATCTCACACTCATAACACCAGCTAAACCCCCCACCTCTGCAACACCTACCTGGATCAGAACGTTTGCCTTTTTTCCATGTTAATTGCCTCATCCAATCTGTTAGTGCGGTCTCACCTTTCAGCCTTTTGCCAGACTCATTCCTTCATGTATTCTTTGTAATCATGTTCTTTCTCTTTCATATTGTGCAATATTGTCCCTAGGCTACAATGATTATATTTTTGTATTATCCACCTTATCATTCCTTTTATGCTTACACCGAAAGGGCACATTGCCACTGCATTCCATTCCACTGCTCAATGTTCACCCCTTTTCTCCTCACATCCTCAGGGGACTCTCCCCCATTTTAACATATGTCCAGCATGTTCTCTGTCCCTTTCCCCATGAAGTGGAACTGGATTCATTTGTGCAGAAAACATCCTTGCCCATTCTGCTTTCTCTCCCCCACCATGCTTTATAAGGTCTGCATTCCTGAGCTCTTAATGCTCACAGCAGCAACACGAGACAGGGGCCCAGGCTCTTGTTTGATGGTCACCCCCACACTTACAGCAGGAGAAATCTGCTCCATTCCACCTGCAGTTTAGATTTTATTCTTTCACTTCACTACAGCTCAATACTGAGGTAAGGCATTTTCTGTTCACTGCCCTCCATAACACCTCTGTTTATTTGTAATGGGTGTATGCAGTGCATGGATATATGTGAATGGCTGGACTGTGCAGATGGGCTGAGCCTCTGTGTTGGCCCCTGAAGACCATTATCTGGAAAAAGTACCAATTCTACCTAAGGGTTGTGGATTATCAAACATTTCTTGAAGGGAACGCACCCATCAACATACTTACACTCAAGGTCTTTGTCCATTTTCAACACAAGCTGGTTCATGAGCATCGAAATTGCTCCCAGCCCCTATGCATTCGGGGGGGGGGGGTGACTCCATTGTCCAGCACCCCCACTCTGAAAATTATTCTAGCACCATCATTAACCGCAATCTGAGAAAAAACACTGCACTTGACTGTTGTGATGGTTATTCACGTAGTATGTGCCATGTGAGTTGGGCATATGTTAGTCTGCTTGCTTTCCGCTGATAGAAGGGCCCAGAGCACTGCATGTCCCAGGTTGCTAGATCCAAACGTCAGACTAACATGCATCATTAGTGTTTGCTTAAAGCATTGGAGCTTCTCCCTGTGCATTTTGTGTTTTTCCGTGTTTTTATGTGTGTTTGAATAAGCTGTGTTTTTAAGTCACCCTGACCCAATGAAGCTGCCCCTACGAGGCGAGGCTTCCCTCATGACCTTTCGCAAAGCCATGAAAACTGTGCTCCTCACCTGAAGTACGCCATAATTTCGAGTACAGCCATGCCTGTTTCTCACATAAATGCACAATGCTTATTGTATACTATATGTATCCTAATGTATATTTGCTCTATCTCTGCTCAATGTATAACTGCTGCCCCCTGTGTGCCCTCTCCCTGTAACTAAGCTTCCCTCAAGTAACAGCGCCTCAATGCCTAAGGGCTGCTGTGCGCTATACAAATGTAATACACAAATAAATAAATAATTATTAGTAGTTTTGGAACCGTAACACTAGGTGTGAACCCACATTGTGTGTAAAGGCAGGGTAGCTTGTGTGGTTCTGTCTTGTTTTTCACCCTGGCCTCTACCTAATGTGATATATTAATGTTTTTATAGGTATGTTTATTCAGACTGTAGATTGATGGCTTGAATAATTAAAACATGGGCAAACCTTTTGAATTGATAATCTAGTACACAACTCTGATAGGAATGCATCTTGTATACTCTTTGGAACAATGAAAAGACAATTGGCCAAAACATGAACACAGCTCATTTAAAAGACAGCAGATGACTATGCCAGAGCTGCTCCATCATCCTCTTCCATTTCCAATCCCTAACAGGAATGTTCTGCAGACGAAACAGCAGACATTCAGGTATGGCTAGAAAGAGCTTGCTCCAAAATGGCATGCAAATATCGGTTGTCATGCTATGCAATACCCAATAACTTACCATGATGCATAGCAATCTCACTTGTACTCTGTTAATCAGCAGACGTATATGTTTAAGGGGCTTATGATTGGTCCATTACATTTCAGCGTGGTTCCCCAATTGCATTAAGAATGTTGAACGCGTCTATTTCCTGAAAGACAACCTCAACGTGTGCCTCTTGTGTGAGATCCCATGGTTAACATACAGAGTTTAATGAACTTGTTCTAATCCTTTCAGGTTTTGGTCAGCAGTGGATCTTGGAAGTGCAGAGGTGCCTAAACCAGAGCAGTTCAGGGAGTGCTCGAGGAGTCGGGATGGGCAGGGGCGCAAGGTAGTATGGGCGGGTACATTGGTCTGTAGTCCAGTTTCAAATTCACCATATCGCTTACTCTAGCAGGCTTTAGAGATGGCCATTTCACCATTAGCATGGGGAGGCAAGCAATCTTGGGCATGCTGGGCGGCATCACTGAGTTGTAGCTTGGATACATAGCCACGACGGGCAAGTCACCCACACCTGGAAACATGGCTGGGTTGATTTAACTTACCTCCCCAAAATATATGTTCTTGCTCAAATTTCCTAGCTTCCCCACTTGCCCCAATGGTATGTGATATGAAAGTAATTACTCAGTCTCTCTGACACACACTCTCTCTGACAGGCACATACACTTTCACACAAACTCTCACACATAAACAAATACTCCCTCTCAATACCTATCATTCCTTTACTTGCCAAAATTGGAGGAGTCCTTTGAAACAATGTAAATGTTGTCAGTAAAAGCTATAAAAGGCTTAAAAGAACCCCAGCAACCTTGACATTGCCTTGACTTGGGAAAGCCAAGCCTCACTTCCTACCCTATCCTCATATGTTGTGCAGTGGTTTAGTAGGTGACATCTACGTTGGACAAAATTGCGATATTGTGGTCTAACCACTATCTTTCAACTTACCCAAATTGTGTTATCTGGGGCGGATCATTAAGTTGGAAGTGCTTAGAAACTAGCTATATGCTGATGAACAAAGCGAAACAAGGCAGTTTGCTGGATGAAGCGCACTGCCTCATCACTAAACATGTCAAATTTTTAACAAGTGCATCAACTCTCATTTCTCAACTAGGTCCACAAAACAGTTTGTACTCGGACAGAAAACCTCTCCGTATATAAAAGACAGACCTATTGGTTTTGCCACTGCCCTCCAACTCTTATACAATGCACAGCCTCCAACTCTTATACAATGCACACTCAGAATGTCTTCCATGGTGACGTGTACCCACTTTGTGACAAAAGAGTGCAGATTCAGAATTTCGAAAAAACAGTTCCGAGAAATATGAGAATAATTATGAAGCCCAAGTGACTGTTTGCCTTGATAAATGCTGATCAGCAGATGCAGTGTCATGTGCAGGAAAAGCAAATACCAGGAAGCTGTAGGCAGGAACAGTGCAAACAGTAGCAATGACTTTATAGCACCAAGTGTCACATGCTAAAGCTACAGAAAAAGTACAAAATGTTGCCAGATGAACTTGAGCAATTATCCCTTCCTTTTGGCCACACCAGCCGCTTAATATTTGCTTCAGATTCGAGGCCTGGCAGTAAACAAAGGGTAGAGGTCAAGCGCCTGATCCAAAAGGCGCAGGGGGGGGAGGCATGTCTGGGGTACATTATGATTATGCATTCTCCTTCTGACGACAGTGGGGTGTAATGCTATTCATTTCATCAACATCACATTCTATGTTTCTACATTTGGAATTCTACCGGCAAAGGTCCACCTATTCATGCATCTATCATTTTAAATGGCAACAGAAATCTGTCCATTTGTGCGCCATTTTGATCCACCGGTCTCACTGGCGCGTAGGTTATCTAGGAATACTTTTCTGGGCTGCGTGGAGCTCTTCAGGGATTTCTTCCATGTTGTAGGACTACTTGTGAGACGAGACCGGCAACGCCGAGATCTCGCGGGATTTGGTGCGAAAGGCTGCAGGAAGCGGGATCCGCATTGTGGAAGGCTAGAATCCCACGGAGTAGCAGCAGCTCTTGGCGCTCCTCTTGCCTGAGTCGTCAGAGACTTGTCCTAGCCCTAGAAACTATGAGAATGCACAGAGAATTGGACATTACAATGCAGTGATGCCAACTGTGTTCTGTAACTCCATTTATTCATGCTGCCACTTGCGCTTATCAATACATCCAAGTTGCCACACCACTGAGGGTCTGATCTTCATACAACACGTGCGCATTTCAGCATTCTTCACTTCCCATTCAAAACATCCATTTTGGTTTTGGTGCATTTGGTGGCGCTTTATAAAGCCTAAACTATTACTACAGATAAAAGAGAAGGGAGGGGATTCTCAACAAAAAATATAGTTGTTGTGGCAACTTGCAATGAAACTACCGACATACTATTTGTTCATTTTCGATTTCGTCCACCACATCGACCAATGATGGGTTGGTTCACAGTATGTGTGGCAATCATCAGTGTTGTTCACATGTCACGTGTCTAACTCTTGTGAAAGGAGCAGATAGTGATCTGTATACATCTGTGCTTTGGGAAAGCATTGCATGTATGAGGCTCTGGTACGTGTGGAAGCAGTGACACAGGGTGCCCTTCCTCCATGTACCTGTATACGTGGCCCTGGGGGATTAACTTTCTCACTAGACTTCCCTGGGCTTTCGTCCCCTCTGTCCTGCCCGGCCGCCCACACACCATGCTTCAAGCCTTTCTTCCTGTGTGTCTTCGAGTCTCATTTCTGGTGCTGTAGACGTCAGCCTGGAGCCCTGAACTGTGCCTGCAATGCCCACCCAACCAACCGAGACAGAGTGTACGATCACACTCTGCACGTCACAGTGTGGATGGGGTCTGTGTCCTCACACTGGCTCCCCTCCCATTGGGGGAATGTGTGCCTCAAGTGATCCAACATCAACAGCATGAAAGAAAAAAAACGTAGTAAAGTGCACCCTCTGCACACCATAAAGGCTCCATGAGGTTGGCCGTGGGAGAAGAGTTAGGAGTCCTGCATTAAAGTGCTGCATATATTGTGTTTAACTAGCGGACAGATTTGAATGCTTAATTGCTAACGTATCATTCTACATGCGATTGCTATGGTTTAATGTTCGCTTACGAGGACCCCAATAGGTTACTTTGTATGGGTTAGGCAAACTGGGATTAGAGCACAGATTGAGGCAGCTCCGCTAATTTGGCACTTGTTACAGTGTTGTGTGGATATTTCATTAGAAAGGGGTTTGCAGCCCTATGCAACGTCTGAATTCTGGCACGTACTGAGCAGAAATAGAAGTATGGTGTGTGTTTTGAAGGCAGCGCCTTAACAGTAATCTGGGTATTATGGTGAGTCAGAAGCAGAACACAGACTGTGATCTTCCACTTCACTATGGACGTTTATTAAATAAATAGTGAAAACTCTGAACTCTCCCAATGCTAAGGGTGTTCCCTACCAAAACCAAACGAACTTGCGTCCAAATAAAGATCTGTCCACTGTCCGAACTAAGCTACTCTAACCCTACCACTATTAGAACAACAAAAGTACAGGAGAATTACTCCCTTCTCCTGTGGGCTGTGTGAGAAACCAGTGAAGGATCTTCGGGTAGTGGGAGACCAGATGGTGAGACGTGGTATCCCCTTCCTGTAACAACTTTACCCCATCCTACCAGATAGGATATTTAGGAACTCAAACCCCTGTCCCCTTTTACAGCACAAACACTTTCTCACAGACAGCCAGTTATGACAGAAAACAGACTAATACCTGAGCCGTATACCTGACGTGTCCCAGTACAATGGTCAGGCAATTACTGACCATCACACACACCTGACTTCCATTACACTTCCCCACATGGATAAAAGGTGGAGCACAAGAGCACACTTTGAGAGAGGCAAAGCACACAAGGAAAAAACAGTTCCAAGAAGGCAGTTTAACAAGAGGTGAAAGACGGTGAAACAGAAGGGGATCGCAAGGAGGGAATTTCCCTTGACCTTTTTGACAAGGAACTGTTACTTTCAGAAAGTGTAAGACCAAGGAACCAGGCTGAGGAATCCTACATTGTGTGTCAGAGGTACCAAGGGCCCTCCCACGTTGATAAGTTGCAACATTGCATGATGAGCTTTGGAACGAAGATTGTATGAAACACGTGTGATAACCAGCCCGAGTAAAGTTGAACTTCAGATGAGTGATTGAACTTTGAAACCAAGATACAATACCTTGGACAGAGTGGTCCGGCACCGCGTGTGTGCTCAGTTGAAGGTCTCTGTAAGGTATCCAGCTGAGAGTTGACAAAAGTGAAAGAGTGGCAAAGGATTGTAAATCGAAGTGGTCCTGCGACGGGTCAAGCTAAATCCCACGCACAATCAAATGTCTTCGATATTAATACAGTAAGGAACTTTTTATGTTACAATAGGTACATGGGTTCTAGCTTGGCAAAGGGAGACTGATTAAAGATTTTCTGTCAAAGCGGATCTGAGCCCGGCAGAGGTGGATCCGGGGTGAACCGTAAATCACCCTAGAAATTGTATATGTGAAAATCCTGAGAACTTTGTGTTAAGTTGATCTGAGCCTAGCAGAGGGGATTCTGAGGTGAATAGTAAATCACCTAAGAAAATTGTGTATATGTGAAATACAGAAAGGAAAAGAGTTTTATTGTTTGTTGCATCAGGCCCTCTGAAAGAAGAGACTTTGAATGGAAAAGAGACTTTGGCACAGAAGGCCATGATGTGGAAGTTTCGGAACTGCAACCTCGTGCTAGAAAAGCCAGAGACTGCTAAGCTCGAGTGTGCCACCTTGTACTGTGCTGAAAACGTGGGTAAGGGAAGCCAACGGCTTGAATATTCTGACATAACATTTTTTGTACACTTCTTTTAATTAACATTGTTTCCCACACTATTTTTATTTAGAGGTAAGGATTGGCAAAAGGTTTATTAGTATAGGCCCTTTTATTTTGAGTAGACGCCACCAGGACTGCGTTATTATTTGATGGTCGTAGTTTGCTCCCATCTTTAGATTTAGGATTAGATAGGTGTTTTCTAAACCCAATTGAAGTTCAATAAACGCCCTCGAACTGTGGCCACTTGTGTATGTCTTAATGTTCATACCATGCCTTCCTTACAGCTGGTTCTTCATCAAGTTCAGTTCAATAACATATCCTTATGTAGTTCTTGTTAACTAACAATGCTAAGTCACAGATCATCCTGGTGGGGGATTTTAACCTATGGGCTAATGTTCCCACAGATAAAGCTGTGTCGTCCCTACTTTCTGCTCTCGATGCCATAGGGTTCTCCTAACGGGTTGAGGGACCTACCCATGTAGGGGGTCACACTCTTGATTGGATACTGTCCCATCAGCTCTCCATCTCTGAGCTTTCTATCTCTCCCTGTCCCTGGTCTGATCATTTCCTGACCATTCTCATCATCTCCCCTGCGTCCCCTCCAAGAGTGGATGCTACCCTGAGGCCATCCATTAAAACCAGAAATTTGAAAAACATCACTCCCTGTAAATTATCCCGTGGTCTTGGAGTCAAGTTGGGTTGCCTTGAGGACATCAGTAGTGCGTCTGACTTAGACTCCCATTTTACGGACACACTGAACTCTTCTATTGACACCCTTGCCCTTGTTATCACTAGACGTGTGAAACCCGAACCTTCGATCACAGTTGGTTCAATTCTGAAATATTGAACCTCAAACAAGCCAAGAGGTCTACCAAACAAGCCTGGCGGAAACATCCCTCACCGGTCACGCTGGCCTCCTATAAACTCGCAATGAGCCACCTTAGGGCTGCTGTTGTGCAATCTAAAACCTGTAACTATAACAGAAAAGCGCAGGCGAAATCAAGCTCAAAGGAGCCATTTGCTGTCTTAAGGGAATTTCAGAACAAACCCTGTACCAAAACTGTCCCGCACAAAGGCTCCTCTCGGTGCCAAGGAATCCACAACACCCTTATCGCCAAAGTAATCTCAAATCTGCAATCCGTTATCAATCAAAGACATCAGCCGAGAATCTTGGGGGGTTCCCCTGAGCCTAGAGGACATTCCTGGTCCACCTCTGGTAAAATGCAACCAGTGTTCTCTTTTTCTCAGAGAGGCAGAGTCTAAAATCACCCAGATCGTTACCAGCATGAAGCCCACCTCATGCAAGGGCGATACCTGCATCTCTAGGCTACTTGTAGGCTGCCTCGATGTTCTAGGCCCCTAATTGGCCAAACCTGTTAACCTCTCCTTCTCCAAAGGGTGTGTTCCACCTAATCTTAGAGAGGCCTGGATCACCTCCCTACTTAAGAGGGATAACCTCGATCACCTGCTCGCAAAAAACTACCATCCCATTACCAATGTGCCTTTCCTCCTCAAAATCATAGATCGGGTGGCATATCTCCAGTTCCAGAAATTTGTTGAGGAAAACAGTATTTTGGGACCACAGCAATCGGGTTTCAGAGCCTGGCATGGCACCGAGACTGCCATGCTTGATTTGAAATCTAGCCTCTCCTCTATTGTCAACTAGGGCCACCCTGCTCTTCTGATGTTGCTTGATCTCTCTGCCACCTTCCACCTGGTCGACCACGCTCTCCTGGCGACCAGGTTAGAGTCCCTGGTAGGCTGCTCCGGGTCGGCAGCACAGATGGTGGCCTCATTTCTGGGCCCCCGCATTGCCAGGGTCGCCATAAATGATGCCAGCTCGTCACCAGCACTGGTCACGTGTGGGGTCCCACAGGGCTCTTGCCTATAGCCCACTTCAACATCTACATCTTGACATTGCTGGGGCTTCTCGACGACCTGGGTGTCCTTTATACCAAATACACAGATCTCTCAGGCATCCATTCCCAAGACACACAGACCATTAACACCATATGCTACTCCATCCAGTCTTGGATGATAGCCAATTCCATGGCTCGCAATTCCAAAACAAAACAGATTCTAGTTGTTGCCTCCAGCCACATGCTAAGAGAACTTTCCCCAGAGTATAAAAATGTTGTAGTCACCAACATTATGATCCCGGTAGCCAAGAGTGTAAAAACCCATGGTGTCAACCTGGATGCTGAATTGACTATGAGACAGCACGTCGCCCAGATCCGGGCATCATGCAGATTTAGTAATAAGCTGCTCAGTCACATCCGTCCCTTTCTCTCACACGGAAACATCTCTCTTCTAGCCTCAGCCCTTGTAAATTCACGGCTAGATTACTGTAACAGTATTACTGTAACAGTATGCTAGCTGGTACATCCCAATCTAACCTCTCTGCCCTACAAATGACTCAAAACGGGGCAGTACGAGCAACCTTGGGTTTCAGCAGACGACATCACATCTCCCAAGCAAGGAGGGAGTTGCACTGACTGCCTGTGAAGCAGTGTGCCTCCCACAAGATCTTGACCCTGACCCACAAATGCCTGGCTCTCGAGGCCCCAATCTGTCTTATAGGGCACCCGAAGTCCTATCAACCATCACATACTCTCAGATCCCAGGACCAGGCTAGTTTCAGGCTAGCCAGATTGGGTGGAACAGGGTTTGACGTCCAAGCCCCTCTAATCTGGAACTCCATTTCTCCTGAACTCAAAAAAATCTAAACAAATTTTTAAAAATGCTGCAGGCATTCCTGTTCAACTGTCCTCTTATCTTGATCAGTTGCTGCCCTCATTATAATTTTCTTCTTTGTTTTCTGTCTCGTGAGGCCCTCGGGCGAGTTGGCGCATTACTAAAAATTTGAAATAAATAAACAACTTTTATTACGTCACACAGTTTTGATGCTGGATCCTTCCAGGTTTCAAGTGTCTTTTCCCCTGGATTACTCCTTTTATACTCTTCTTGCCCTAATAATCCTTTTCGTTTCATTCAGCTTTAAATGTTTCCCTTTTCTCAATGCCCACTCTTTATCTTGACTGGGACGAGTATTCCAGTTATCTTCGATCCACCTGCCTGGTCCCCCGCTTTTCCCGTTACTGGATTTGGTTAGGGATAACGTCACCGGGCTGCACAACAGGCTGGGACCCTCTCTGTCACTTGGCAGGTTGGCTATTTGGCTTTTCTCTGGTTTCCCATCCGGGTTTGCCATTCTTCCTTCTTTCGGTTGGCTTGGCTCTTCCTTAATGGAAGTGGCGTCAGCCTTGTTTAGGGAACAACTTGTCCACCACGGCTTGTTCGTGGTCACGGCACCACTTAATTCTCGCTGCAGATTGGGACACCTTGTATCCTCCTCGGTTTGTTGCGTCTCCTCTCCTTTTCGATGCCATAAGTCTGAAGCGGCACTTGGACACTGGTTCTGAATCGGAGGCCGCACGTCCAAGTTTCCTACCCTGTACCTCGGCAAGCCAGTTTGAAACTTGCACGGTCTCTCTCGATGTCTCTGCCTCAAATTCTTATTACACTGTCTGGGACTTCTGCAGCGCAGCGTTAAAGTCTTCCTTTCTGTTTGACTTGTATTCTGTATTCTTCTAGTGGTTTTCTTTGTCTCAGTATAACACAAGTTTTCCTCCACAGGCACAATTAAAATATTTGGATTACAATAACAGATTCTAATTTGTTCTTCATGTCTTTCTTCAATAGATATCTATAAAGGTGAGTTAGTGATATGTGGCTCAGGAAGTTCCTCATAAGAACAGGAGTTCCTGTCCCCAGAGGGGGGAGGGGTCTGTCATGGTGAGGTCCTGCTTGCCTCTACCCCTAAGGAGGGCATTGCGCAGTGGCTTACCTCCCTAGCCTCACAGGGAAAGGTTCCACCCTGGGCAGAAGTGACATAATCCTGCAGTTCAACACAGTATTCCGTTATGAGTCAATGCTCCTATAATAACTTTAAAAACGGACAGTGCTTGCTATCTAGAGGGGACCTTAAGTGCAGCTGAGCTACCAATATGTAATTTAAGTGCATGGTGGCATATTTCTCTGCCACAGTTTCATGTTTCTGGGGTGTTTGTATAGTGAGATGGCTGTAGACGGCCAAGTTACACTTAATATTCCATTGGCCAGTGCTGGGATTTGTGCTATTGAGGCTATGATGTGGCCACAGGTCAGAGTAGCTGGTTTTTGGAATTGAGATTTAACCACACACAAGTGGCTGGTGACAGAGGGTACACATTTTCTGAATGCGATGCAAGGTAAGCATTTTCCCAGGGCGACCGCAATTGTTGGTGGTTATGGTTAAGTGCATACATTGCAGAAGTGGGAGGGGTTCTTCGCATTGCAGTCTATTCAAAGCTCATGACTGGAGTTCACATTTTTTCTCTCTATAAATAAACCGGTGATAGCAATTAAAGGCTCACTGCAAGGTTGGAAAGGGGAGCATGACTAGCTTGAATGCATAGCTTCGTACAGTAGGAGGAAGAGGGCACTATTTTAATGTTTTTTTTGTTTTGATTTTGGCAACAGAGACTAAGATATCCAAGCTCTTGCAATCAATTGAGTAAAGAACAAAAAGGCAGCAGGTAACTGTAAAGTGTGGGTATTTTGCCAAATACTCCACTAGAACAAAGATACACCATGGCACAAATGCAGTCACACTGCGCACAATGTATGGGTATAGTTGATGCGTGATTGTATATCATTTATTGAAAACAAGGTCAGCCTAACCCGTGTTTCGACCCGTGCTCTTCCCCTGAGACTTGAAAGATCGTCTGTTCCATAAGTTCTCAAATGGCGCGATTGCATGGATATTGTAAATCTGCTGCTACTGTAACCAAGCAAAGCTCCACTCATGTAACAATCGCCACGATGCCCAAGGGCTGTTGTGCGCTCTACAAGTGTGAATAAATTAATAAATAAATATTAGTGTTCTCAGTATCCTTCGCAATTGCGGCAGCTAGATTCCCTGCTTGCCTTTCGGCTCTCTGACACGGTACCAGTGTGACTGCATGTGTTTAATTGATTCACTGTTTTAATGGGAACGTTTGTGATCAAAAACACTGGATAGCACAGGAGGTTGAGTAAATGTCCTAACTCCATAGACTAAGCGGGTCAGTTCTGCAGCTTTTGGCTTTGGAAGCGTTAATGCATTATGAATTTTGCAGCATCGGTGGTGGTGGTTGACGCACACTAGTGACGACACAAGGCTTTTCTCTTGCTCTGGGTTAACAGAGGGCTGATCGTTACATTGATGACGTGGATCACGGCTTATTGTTACCAGGAACACTGCAAGGTTGTTATACTATGAGCCTTGCTTACTTTAGTGTTAAAGGTTATGCAAAGGGCAAGGTTCAGCAGGGAAGAGTGGATTAAATGGCTAGTTGCTTGTAAAGAGATAATTTTTTTTATTTTTATTTTATTTTTTATTTTTTAAAAACTTTATTTTTGGTATTTAAACCACAATACAACTCCACACCCACATTGGGGTGGACTTTAAACTTTGCACCATAGCCCAGGACCCACCCAGTGTCTCCCCCGACCCCCCACAACCCCTCTCTTAAGTTCTGTGTCCTGTTTGGTTGGAAATGTGCTTCTTCTGACACTCGCTTTGAGGAAGTGGAGATGCCATGGACCTGCCTTCACCAAGGTGTACCCTCCGAATCTGAGGTGTCTGATGCGGGTTCCTCCGCTTCGCCCATCAGGAACAGTGTCGGAGGGCCCCAAATGTCCGGAGGACGGGCGTGTAAAGGTAGGAGTTTAATGACGTCTGTTTCTACATCTTGGTAGTAAAGCATGTCTCTGCGCCAGGCCGCGAATGATGGGGGGACCTCGGCCCCAGGCCATGGCAACCCTCCTACGAGTCATGCCCAATAAGGCTGCTGTTTGGCTCAGTTGTATCGTTTCTCCCACAATTGCAGATGTTGTCTCCAGGACTTGTTTCCAGAAAGGAGTTAACTCGGGCACTCCCAAGCTAGGTGAAAGAAATTTGCTGAGAAAGTCCCACATCTGTTGCATTTCGCCTCTGCGTCGGGGTGGTGTTTGTTGGCTTTCGCTGGTGTGTAATCTGTTTGATGGAGGAAGTTGAAATGGATAATTTTTAGGCGTGAGTTAAGTGCCACTTTTTGAGTCTGTTTCAGGATATAGGTCCGATCCTCATCTGATATGGTAACGTGCAATGACTTTTCCCATCTAGCTTTTGCACAAGTGATGGCGGGGGTTGTGCTGGGAATAATGGATTTGTAGATTTGCGACACCAGCCTACCTACACCCTGTGCCTGAATGACTTATGCAGCAATTGCCAGGTTGGTGGTTGACACGGGAAGTCTGGTAGAAGGGCCTGTAGGGTATAACGAGTCCTGAAGTAAAGGAATACGTCCAGAGCAGTGTTGCCCCCTTTCATTTTTACTTGATCTGGGGTTAGAAAGCCCTCCTCTGTGAAGAGATCCCCTAGGGTTTGTATGTTCAGTTTTTCGACCCACTGGTGGAATACTTTCTCTGAAGTCAGTGGGACTCCAGGAATAAACTTGACAGGTAAAAGGGGGGAGTACCGTGATTGAACCCCGAGCTTCTGGGCTAGAGTCTTCCAGACTTTATACGTCGTGAGCATCACATTCATCGTGGAACTGGGGACGGGCGTCTGGCTAAAGACAACCACGGTCAGAAGGTTAGGCGTTGCCAGGGCTTGCTCCACTTGTACATGAGGTGGGATTACTTGAGAGGCATACCAATGTCTGAGGTACTGGCCAAAAATATCTCTCTAAATCTGGCAGGGCCAGCCCCCCACTGGTGACCGGGAGTGTCAGCGTAGTGTGCGCCACTCTGGCTGGCTTGCCCGCCCAAAGTAGCTCAAGGACCAGGCTTTTCAGTTTTTTCAGAAAGGTTTGCTGTAGCAGCAGAGGGATATTGTTGAATAGGTATAACAGTTTTGGCAAGATCACCATCTTGACCAGGGAGACCCTTCCCCAAGGGGATAGCGGAAGAGTCTTCCATCGTGACACCTTGTCTTGAAGAGATTTGACCACCTCTTCGTAATTATCTCGAAACACCTCTTGATGATTCAGTGACAATTGTATCCCAAGGTACCGGACCCTGGAAGATTTCCATGTGAGATGGAAGTTGTCTGAGAACTGTTTGGTGGCCGGGGTCAGTGGGAATACGATGGATTTTGAATGGTTGATTTTTAATCCTTCGGCCGCCTCTGAATTTAATGACTTCCCTCATGACTGGATTCAGATTGTCTTCGGGGTCTCGAACGAACAGTGCCACGTCATCGGCGTAGAGGGAGATGATGAGCTTGTGTGGACCTATGATGAGTCCCCTCTGCTGACGCTGTTCCCGAAGGTTGGAGGCCAGTGGTTCCATCACCAAGGCGAAGATTAGCGCCGATAGCGGGCAGCCCTGTCTCGTGCCTCGTTGAAGTTCTATTGGTGCTGATTTGGCTGTGCCTAAAATAATATTAGCTCGTGGCTTAATATATAGGAGAGAGACAAGGTTGATGAAGCGGGCTCCCAGACCCATCCTGGTGAGTACCATGAACAGAAACGGCCATTCCACCGAGTCGAATGCTTTTTCGGCGTCGAGAAGAACTGCAACAGCCTGCATTGTGGGATCCAGTGCCTCGATGACACCGAACATTCTCCTGATTCCGAAGGTCGTATTGCGGCCTGGTATGAAGCCGGCTTGGTCTGCCAGTACGAGGGCAGGCATCAGTGGCATTAACCTCTTAGCCAGCACCTTGGCGAGTATTTTATTGTCGAGATTGAGGAGGGATATTGGGCGATAGGATGCGCAGTCCTCCGGTGGTTTGCCAGGCTTGTGTAGCAGGATGACATTGGCTTCACAGGCAGTGAGAGGGAGGTTCCCTTTTTCCAGCGCCTCCTCGTATACGGCCGCCAGGAGGGGAGCCAGGGTGCATGCAAATGCCTTGTAGAATTCTCCCATTAAGCCGTCCGGGCCCGGCGCTTTGGAGCAGGGGAGGGTCTTTATGGCCTCTATAATCTCCTCTTGTGTGATCATCTCATTCAAGGGTTAACGGAGAGGATGTTCGACCCAATATAACTCTGTGTCTTCCAAGTATTCCAGCGGGGCGGTTGAGGCCTGGTTGAGTTTTGCGCTGTAGAGATCTTGGTAGAAGACCCTGAATTCCTCTGCTATCTTTTCGTCAGTGTGGACCGTCTCGCCTTGTTTGGTCCGAATCCGTTCTATTTGATCGTGTTTGTTATCGGCTCTGATTAGGTTCGCTAGAAGGGCACCAGGTTTTTGGCCCTCCCCGTATTGTCGGACTTGACTATTGCGTCTCAGGAATTTAACCTCACTGTCTGCCGTGGAATTGAATTTTTGCAATTCTTCTTTCAGTGCTGCTGCTAATTTTGGGTCCGCCGTGTTTGTGATCTGGAACTCAAGATGTTTTAATTTCTCTTCGCTGTTTGCAAGCTCGCGCCTGATGAGCTTGAGGATGCCATTTTCTTTGGCGTGACAGACTCCTCTAATAAAGCATTTCAGAGACTCCCAGATTATGCCTGCGGAGGGGACCGATCCTACGTTGGCTCCGAGAAACATGTTGATCTCCTCCCTCAGCTCAGAGGCAAACACTTCGTCTCTTAACTAGCCCATCTTGAAGCGCGAACGCTGTAGTGGCGGAGTTGGGTTGGAAGGCTTGAGATTGAGGAAAAGAGGGGAGTGATAGGAGAGCGTTCTTGGATGTATACAACACCGGCCGCTTGACAAGGGACCACCTGCAGAGGCAAAGAAATAATCGATTCGGGAGCTCGTGTTGTGAACCGCCGAGTGAAAAGTGAATTCTCGCGACTCGCCATTCGAGACTCTCCATGTGTCTTGCAGGTTGACAGCTTTGCAAATTTCTTTTATTTGAAGGCCAGCTTTGGTAAGAGGCTGTGGAGTGGCCTTTGGTCTGTCTCTTGTAGGATCTAATACCGTGTTCATATCCCCATCCCAGATTATGGTTGCCGGGTCTTGAGTGGAGAGCTGGGTAAGCACCCATCCAAAATTGTCAGGGCCGTCTGCGTTTGGTGCGTAGGAGTTGATAAAAGTCACTTTCTGGCCCGCTATGATGCCGCTCACTAGGATCGCTCCCCTTCGGTGTCCTTCGCCGTGCGGATCAGGCGGAAGCTCATCCTCCTGTGTATGAGGATAGCGACTCCTCTGGAGTAGGTGGAGTAGGAGGAGAAGTATCTGTGGCAACCCCAACTCTTGGCCCACTGGTGGTCCTTCCCTGGGAGAAGGTGAGTCTCTTGAATCATGGCCACGTCTACTTCGTGGCGTCTGAGGTATTGGAGGATTTTCCTGGTTTTGGATGGGATATTGCCGCCTCTTATGTTCCAAGTCAGGACATTGAATGGGACGAGTTAAACTTTATGTTTGACCACTTTTCTTTTTCAAATGTCAGCCATGGTGCGGCTACGGTGAGCTCTGTGCTAGGGTCAGTGCTTGGAGTTTGGGTTCTTAACTGCAGTGGCCGCATTGACAGCTGGCTGGGAGATGGGGAACAGGGGGACGGCTGGGAACTGGCAGCGCAGAACTTTCCTGGTGAACTCTGAGGGCAACTGGCCCATAACGTTTCTCTCTTTAAGGTGGGCAACCCCCAACTGGCCCACAGGAAGATGCCTCGTCAACCAACTAGAACTGAAAGCGGACCATGGGGTTACCATGCCGCTGGGTGAGCTTCACCCCGAGAAAACTCAACTTATGAACCAAACAGTTGCTCAGCTAACCTTGGTAAGCGAACTGGTGCTGTGCTAGGGGCGCTTGGGGCTTCCCGATCGTCCCAGCCCCGCGTTGTGTTCTTCGTGATTGTACCTGTACTTTTTGCGTCGTATTTTAAACTTGTAGTTCGACTCTGGTTCCTCCGGTTTATGGTGGATTCCTGAGATTTCTGTTTCTTTGGGGCCTGGGACGGTTGGGATTTGGGTCAGGGCAGCCTATCTGGTCTAGAAACAAGCTTGCATCGGCTGGCGTTTGGAAAAAATGGACCCTCTCCCCTTGTTGTACTCTGAGCCGTGCTGGAAAGAGCATCGAGTAGGGCATTTGATTGGATCTGAGTCTTTGTTTGATGGCGGTAAAGGATTTCCTCTGAGTTTGTACTGTGGGAGAGAAGTCGGGATGAAAGTGTATTTTGTCTCCATCATGGAGTAGGTCTCCTCTCTCTCTGGCCAGCCGGAGGATTGTATTGCGGTCCTTGTAGTTGAGTAGCCTTGCGATGATTGGCCTAGGCGGTGTGCCGGGGGCAGGTCTGGTAGATGGTATCCTGTGTGCTCTCTCTACTATGAAGATTTGTGACAGTGATTCTCTGCTGAAAAGTGAAATGCAAAGTGACTCCACGTATTCCTCCATTTTACCTTGTGGCTGCTGTTCTCTCACCCCGATGATTCTTATGTTATTCCTTCTTGAGCGACCTTCCAAGTTCTCACATTTGGCTATTGTCGTTTTCATTTGAGCTTCTAACTGCGAGACTTTGCTTGATAGGGTCATTGAGCTATCATCCAGATTAGACACTCTTTGCTCGACCTCGTTTAGACGTTCTGAATGTGTATCAATGCAATGTTGTAGGAGGTCAACTTTGGACGCGAGGCCATCCATTTTGTTATTTAAGCTCCTTATGCCGGCTTTCAATTCTAAGAGGAGTTCTTTGATTTCGGACGGGCTACCATCTGATTCCATCTGCTATGAGCGGCTGGGTGAGGGCATCTTGTCCTCTCGCTGTACGGGTGCTTTAGGTGTTGGCCGCCCTCGAAATTCAATTTCCTCTGGAATTTATCATTTTCCCCCATCCTACATGCGGTTCCGGTGACGTTTGTATGTGCCCGGCTGCGTCTTGCCGTGTCAAGAGCGCCCTGTGGACCCTCCCAGGGATGCGAGGAGTTACCTGGCCGAGAGGAATTGATGGGGGTGCAGCTGTTTGGATAAATGGCTTTACTCAAAGTGGTGGTGCCTCGGGCGATCTATTGAACCCTCCGTGGGGACTTTCCCTTGCTTTCTTGTGACGAGTGTTAGACCGCTTCTGGGGTGGCTGAGACTTCGGTGATCCGTCTCCCCCTAGGGTGGAGCTGTCTCAGTGTGGGGATTTTGCTGCTTTATGGCGTCTGCCTTATGATGCCGGTCTTTGGTTACACTGTGCCTGGATGGGGTACGCCGGTGTGTCTGACTGTAGCCGGCCTGGTAGCGAGGTGTGTATTGGCGTGTCCGGGGGGTGAGGGAGGAAACCCCTTCTCGTGAATTGGATGCCACTCCTTGTTGTGGCGCAGCACAAAGGTAAGTATTGTAGTAACAGGGGTGGGGGGCCCCTCTTGTGACACTGCTTGCGCTCTTTATAGTTAAATGATGGTGGTTCCTGTATAGTGAGGCGCGCTTATATCCACACAGCCTGGGTTAGCCCACAAGGCCTCCGGGATGAGGCACTGCCTCCTTCAGTAGTAGCTTTATGGATAGGCAATGGATGATTTTGGTCGCTTCTCCCTGCAATACTGAGGCGCTGTGTGGGTCGGGTGGACTCCGGCTCAGCGCGGTCTCATATAGCGCTGCTGCGTGGGTTTTTGTGACCGGCCGGGGGGGGGGGCGGGCCGGCTCAGGATGGCCCCGTTTTAAGCAAGGAGTGCGACCTCCCCCCACCTCCGTACCTCGTTGCCTGGCCGATCTCTCCCCCGTTCACCGCCGGCCGCTGCAGATCTCAGGCGCTGGGGAGCTCCAAAGGTGTTGTGGCAGGAGGGGCGACGGGCTCTGGAGCTGGCGGAGCGCTGGAGGGGCGGGAGACGGGCCTTTGTCTCCTCTGAGTCGCCGCAGCCCCCGGCAGCGATGTCAGGCGCAGGTAGGCGCACACTGGACTCGTCCTTACTGTCAGCCGAGGACGGGCGGGAGAGGCCTCCCACAGTCTCGTTGCTGGCCAACCCCTGCTGATTATCGCACGCTCGCCTCTTCGCAATTTTACCCCAGGCGCCTTCCCGGGGTCCAGGTGCTCGGGTCTCAGCCGGGTGGGGGGTGGCAGTGTGGGACTAGTCGCCTCGCCGGGCCATTTGCATAGAACACGGCCTCAAGGCCTCACAGGTCTTGTGAGGGCATAGAAGGGCCGATTTTATCCAGGAATACAATGGCTGGCAGCTGGGTAGGTCAGGAGTCCAGGAGTCGGGGAATTGGATAGTGACTGTACAGGACACAGCAGGCTTGTGCAGGATTGATGCGGGGCTATACGGGAGCTCAGACCAAGGCGGCCATCTTGGTTGGCCCTCTAGCGCCCTCTCGTAAAGAGATAATTTACTCGATGCTCACTTTTTAACGAAGGAGGGAGGAAGTGGGAGAAAGGGTGACAAGAAAGGATGGAGGGGAGTAAAAGACTGAGGAAAGCGGGGTTGTGGGGAGAGTGAAGGAGGAAGTGAAAGGCGAGGTGGAAGGATATGTATGGTATGGTTTATTTGTAAAGCGCCTATACACAAAGCCAGTGTTTCAAAGTGCCCAAGGAGGGAGGGAACAAGGGGAAAAAAAACATTCAGATCCCTTGAATCTCTGAACGATACAAGTCTGCACAGGCAGAGTGGGTGCATGGAACAAGTGCATATAATACAATTAACAGTGTAGATAACAGCAAATATAGGGCGGAAGACGATGCTGCAGTTTTTCCAAGTAAATTGAGGCGCCATCATGCAAGGAGGGGAGACAAGGGAAAAACAGACAGACGATCTTCAAGGCATGGTTCGTTCAAATCGAGCAAGTGCATAGACAGGTGCACGAGAGGTAGAGCGGGTGGAGGGGTGAACAAATGCAGGGGAGAGGGGATGTGGGGGGGTCCAAGTGTGCCCAGTCAGAAGCTGGGGTAAGTGCTGACAGATGCCATGCTCAAGGGTCATTGACCAAGTGCAGTAACAATGAGGCAAGTGCAGGCCCGGAGACAAGTGCAAGAGGACTGACAAGGGTGCCAGGGACCTGTGAGACTCTGAGGGAACACCAGGCGGCAAGCCAGAAGCCTGTGCGGAAAAGGAGGGAGAGCGGGAAAGAGTGGAGAGAAAGGTTAGCTGGGTAGAGGGAAAGAAAAGGAAGAGGAATGTCTTAAGGAGTTTCCGGGAACTTAAGGCGATCAGGCTCAAGACGGAGTGTGGACGGGAGGCTATTCCAGAGGGAGGCCCCTGAAGAGGATAAATATATCCCCCCAAATCTCTGCTTGGAGAACCGGCTCATTCACAGAAGGTTGGAGGTAGATGAGCGGAAAAGCTCCGGAAGGACAGTAGGTAGGCATTGCTGCAGATAGGTAGGTACCAGGCCCCAGAAAGCTGTGTAGACAATGCAGGGTGCGTACATGGCCGGTAACAGCCCACCAACCGGAGCCTAGCCAGGCCCGGGCCATCATCAGCCTTCTATGCCCACCAGCTGGGGCATGATAGCTTTTCATACCCCAGGGTGTCGCGGGGGGGGGGTGCAAATAGTTTTTGTTTCCTTGGGAGATTGGCTACGTGCTATTGCGTGAGCCCAATCTCCTGAGAAAATAAAAAGGTGACTGTCACCATCTATTATCACGGCAGTGGCCGCAGGCGGGAGGACTGCCTGGACTGGAGCACAAAGCTCTGGTCCAGCAGATTGGCTGAGCGCCCTTCCCCAGGTGCAAATGCCCATGTAAGCACACAGGACAAACACAGCAGCGTGCCGCTAAAGTTATATTATGCACGTCCAAAGATTAACGATCACACAGAAGTGGTTGAGGCCGTGGGGGGTTCCTTTCAGTTGGTATACTATTCTCTCTCAACGTACCATACTCATTCGCGCTCTACCAAACTCCCTTACTCTGTCTGCCACACTCCTCCTTTGTCTACCACGCTTCCTTTCTCCCTATAACAACTGTGATGAGTCCTATGAAGTCATCACTGATTTACTGGCAAGGATCTCCTCCATGTGTGCAAGCACTGGCGTAGTGAGTGCCTCCACAATCCCTCGCGGTGTGGTGGGGCACCACCACATGTCCTGTGAGGGGGCCCCTCCTCAGAGTAAAAAAAGAAAGTTTCTTTTTGAAGTTACTCTGCCTTCATAAAGAAGTTATTTCTGTTACGGTTCAATTCTTTAATTGAAATAATTTCTTTATGAAGTCAGAGTGACTTCAAAAGGAAACCATTTATTTTTGACGTAATAGGGCTCCCCTACAACCCATGACATGGAGGCCTCCAGATCCTCTGCAGATGACTGGCTGCTGGCTGTATTTTCTTTAAATGTGTGTGCGTGCATGTATGTGTGTATATATATATATATATGTATGTATGTATGTATATCATGTAATGTGCATCAATTAGTGAGTACATGATGTATGGGTGGCTGCCTGGGTGTGCTTGTGTGAGTGTATGGTGAAAAGGTGCACTTAATTGTATGGGTGGCTGGGGGTGGGTGTGTGTGTTTGTAATGAATGATGTGTGTGTTTGTGTTCAGGGGCACAACGAAACATGCATTTTTCAGGGGGCTACTCCTTCAAATGTTGTGAGAGGTGCTAACTTCACGGGCGCACGGGCGCTCAGGGAGGGTCCAAGTGTATTTGTGTGGGGGCATCCCACTTCTTCAAGCATTCTAATTAGGCTATCCTTGTGCAGCTTCAATGTTACAAGAAGTTCACGCTCTCCTTTAAGCCTGAAAGCACCCCCTTATGGACTGCTGTGAGAATGAGCAGTCTCCTGTCCCCTCACGATTTCAATTCCCTAAACAATTATGCATTCGAATGCAGGTACTAACAGTGAAATGCTTTGCGTTAGTAATTCCCGGGCCTTTGTTAAAGAAAAAACCCAGGCGCTGTTTAACATCTGTGTCATGTTCTGTCCAGCAACGGCTCTGTAGGTCAGCCAGGTCGAGTCAAGATAGCCAAAAATTCTGGGGGGGTGGAGAGGCAGGTGGGGGATTGGAGGGCTGAAGCCCACTCATCTCAATGGTGTCATGCTACTGCTTGTATTTAATGCCTTGATTACTTATTGGTGATCTTCATTACTCCTAGCCCTATTCTTCCTCATACCACTACTTGTGCATGCAGCACTTTCCCTCAGACACAAGGACTGGGATGAGGTAGCGGGACATTGAGGCAATGCCTGCATTTGTTACCTGTAATCTTCATTACTCCTAGTCCCACTTTTCCCCATCCCAGTAATTACCTATGAGACAAGGTGCCTTATACGTACGCACTGGGACAAAGAAGAGAGACGTGGAGGTAATTCTGGGTCAAAGAGCTGATTTTGGGGGTGGGGCAGAGGGCGGGAGTGGTAGAGGAGATCTTTGGGGAGGTGAGGTGGGTCAGGGATTGTACAATAAATCATAATGGTCATCCAAGTCCAGGCTAAGCAGGCATATGATGTGGTTTTAGTGGCTAGAGAGGCAGCCAGTCTAGTAATTTCTTAGTTTGGCTTGACTTTTTTTTAACTGGGCATCTCTGATAAAACAGTCCTATTAAGTGCAATTGCCTGACTAGACTGACATGTGGGTGCTGCCAGTCTAGTTGTTTCTTACTGTGGCACTGTATACTTTTCTGGGCATCTGTGATAAAACAATCATTTTAAGTGTTATTGCTTCGACTGACATTTTGGTGCAACTCGTCTAGGTATGTCTGAATGTGGCCTGCCATGCTTTACTGTAACATGCTATTACGTATCTAGACTGGTCTACATTGTGCAGCCAGTTGGACATGTTTTCATTGTGGCATGGCATTTATAATAGCAAAGCATTAAATTAGTTAAAGCATTAATGTTCCTGAGCACTGTTGGTGACTTGCATGTATTGGATTTTTGGATTGGTGTTACCCTGCAAAACAATTGCAAATGCTCTGGCTATTAAGCCAATTTTTCTCTGAAAGTGTGCTGTATAACGAATTAAAACACATACATCTTTCTCCTAGTGCAGTGTGCAGGATACCCCTGCAGCAACACATTTGTGTGCATTGTGCAAGTGAGGTAATCTAGGCTGACCTAGTGAGTGGCGTGACCTGTGATTTGCTGCTGAGCTGGGCCTCAGCATGGCTCGCTGGCAGAACCCCAAATTTTGTGCTACGCCACTGTGGCTAGGGGAAGGCAGCTGCTACCTGATCCTGGCCCTGGGGTTGGGACTATGAGGGAGGATGTGTGAGGAGACTGCGGTCGAGGGGAGACAGTGACTCCATCAGGAGAGGTGCAATGTCCTTCCCCTTCTAGGGGAGTTCTTGTTGGCTCGTTGCCACTATATAAATCACTCCTATTGTAAAACTCAGAAAACCCTTACTAAAAAAAGCACTCTAGGCAAAATACCACTCACACCTCATACACACACCTAACATCTCCTATCTCTAATGTTTTTCTAAATAAAAGTCCTAAACAAAATCACTTTGGGAATCCTATACATTCTATGCACTCCAACGCCCATAAAGCTTCAGTTAGTGAGACAAGGATATGAAAGAAGTTAATGCAGATTGAAAGATACACCAAGTTGAACATGCAGACTCGTCGTTTTGATGAAGAACGAGTGCGTTGGACATTTAAAAATCGTGTCTGCACTCAAAAGGGGAAGGCAGAGCAAGAGAGGAAAGCATGTAAGTGATTTCAACTCGGCACTCCACCTAAGTCAATGCCTAGCGTGTGATGCACAGCTGGAACCCTTAATTATATATTTGTGTCTATAAGTTCTTTTATTTCTGAATGATGTACTGTTATATCACTCCCCTCTCTTTGAATCCCCCGGTCTCACTGAACCAGGAAGCAGGCTGTTTTGCACAGTTAAAAGATTTATTTTATGAATTTGAACAATATATATATATATATATACATATATATATATATATCACACTATTCATATTTATACAAGGATCACCATTGGGGTGATGTTACAATCAACAATCTCTTTAATCAGAGGAGTATGGATAGGAAAATAATGCAGCATAGAATAATACTTTGTGTGGGTTCAGTCAAATGCAATGTCACTCTTTCCCCCCTGCACACTACTCAATCCTCCCCCCCCCAATATGCAGTGTAAAGAGATGGAAGAAGAGAACACAGGTTTCAGGAATAAACACTCAACAAATTAAGTTTCAATCCCAATTCCCCCCAGCAAGCATAGAGAGAGAAACAGGAATGATTCAAACAGGTCAAATGCTTTTGAATGTGGCTTTGAATGAAGGGGTAAAAACACAGAAAAATGGATTTAATTCTCTTAATTGGATTCAAAACTAGTGGGAGTCGCTTTGTATAGTATCAGGTAAACACTAGCAATGATGATTGAATAACTAGCAGATTGGAAACTGAATTCTGAGGTCGGATGCAAAGAATAGCTGTTTTACACGTGTTGAAATTGAGCCAAATGAAAGATTCACGGCAAACCTTTCCGCGCACGAGAAACGCGATTGCGGGAAAATTATAAGAATTTCGTTGGAAAGCTGGGGATGTTAGCTTCAATTTGACACTTAAATTTCGTTTCTAGCATACACGGTACGGAAGTTATAAAAGTTTTAGTACAGGTCGATTTTTCTCAGAAAGTGTCAAGATTTTCAAATGAAAGATGTGCTTTTGAACTACAAACAGGAATTTCTTTACACTAAGGAGTCTATGAAGCAACAAGCTACACGACAGCACAGCCACCTATCCAGCGACGTCTCCGGATGGTTTCAATCTGCCGAGACGCTTGTCTTTCTTCAGCAACTATATTAGCGCAAAGATTATATTATCACTACTATTATCAAAAGACTATATGGATGAGGGAAAGATTCAGGAAAGACAAGAGATTTTCTACAATGCAGTTCTGGATATGATAGAATGGGTTTGTATAGGATTACTTAAGGATAAGATACTGGCTATGGACAATTCTATGCAATAGATACTCACAACTACTGTTTGGAATAGGCCCGTCAGGAATCTGTTCAAAGGATTTCTGGACTGGAATTCTGCTAGCCCACCGGACAGGATTCAGGTCGCTCGGTTCTGCACTCAGCACGGCACTCTTGACACTGCACGGCCTCTGGGCTGGATCTGACGGCTTGGTTCTGGGTTGCAGCTATCAGGTTACAGCTCTGCTCTACTGGTTTGGATCACTGGGTTCTAGTAAGAGTTCTTGGCAAGAAAGCTGAAACAGCACTGCCAGGCTGTTCTTTTTGGTGTTGTTCCCCTTGGAAGTCTGGGGTAGAATCAGATTTCAAGATTTTAAAGGCCAAGCTGAGAAGGGTTCAGCTTTGGAGTTGGGCCTCTCTGCTTTCAAAGTTCTGGAGTCTTGGATATGGGTTTCTCCTGCAAAGTGCTTCACCAGTAAATCAGTTGATGGGTGAATCTGTGTGTCCCAGGTCCTAAGCTGTCTCTATTTATGTATTTCCCTAAGGGGTGGGTAGGCTGAATTATACTAGGCACACCCTCTAGGAATCCTATTGGTTAGGGTCTGTCCTCTCTCCTGATTTGAGAAGGAACTCTGGTGCCATGATGATGCTGTATTTTACAATACAGGGAGTACCCCCCTTTGTTTCTGTACAGTAAATCTATTTTTCATATAAACCATATTTACAATACAACCAACTTGCTAGCAATACATATTTACATCACAGATTTAGTAGAGCAAGTTTCCGTCCGAGTCCCCGCTCAGTGAGAGCTTTAGTTCAGATTTGACAGTTTTTTCCGTTTTTGGTTGGGTACCCAATGTCAGATTTGTCCACATTTTTCTACATATATGCGCATTACATCTGGGCATAATCCTGAGAAGTTTCATATTCCTAGCATCCTCACAATTGCTACAAAATTACAATTTTGGTAGTCCTGTCTCTGAACATAGCCCAGAGTTCAGAGTAGTTTCAAACTGTGAGCAGAAATTTCAGGTTCACAACCTATATTTACAGATTTTTACAAATGTTGCACAGTTCTCTGTGAGTCTTTTTCAAAAAGATATTTCTTGTGGGTTAAGATACACAAATCTGACTGGTCCCACCCCCATGGTTTGCTGGGCTAAGAGCAATCCAGGACTCTCTTGAGCTGGCAGGGGCTTCTATTGACACTTGAATTTGCATACCCTTTCAGTCCAGGAAGTCTATTGTCTCTCCCCAGAGAAGCAGAGCAAAATTTCCTCCTCCTTTCATTAGCATCTATCTGAGAGTTCCTGGGCAGAGAGCAAAAGGAAGGCACCTTTGTTTGGGGCAAACTGTGGAATGTGCTTTGAAGTCCTCTGGCTGATATCAGTTCACTTTAAAACACTTTGTTTAAAATTGTCTTTGCTAAAATACTTTACATTTTCAACAAGTATACACACAGATCTCTAATTCCAGTCTTTTTTAAAACATAGAGATTGAATAGTAGCAACCTATATTGCTTTTGATGGCAAATCTCTTCTTTTCAACAATTAGATCTTACTGTACAAGTTTAAACTAACAGTGTAGGTAAATGACAGCTTTGACACAGGCGGGCGGCGGTACTGCACCCATATTCTGACAGATGTTTCCAGGCAATCCTTTTTTTTTAATGTGGATATTCTTGTGATGAAATCTGCTTCTCCTGACATTGTGCCTAGGTGGATTCTTTAAATAAGGTGATGGTTAACACCCAACAAGGATGTTGGATCTTTTCTGATGTTTGGGAACCATTATTTTGCAATTTCAACAGCCAAGGGAAAACGGATTTTAGAGCACTTCTGGGTTTTCCTGGCAATGAAGCACTGCCTTTTCAGGTAGGTCCATTTCACTATGTGGGCAGCCCAATGACAGGTTTTGGCAGTATGGTCTCCTGTTCTACCACTGACACAGGCAAAATAGATTGGCAGCCTATTTTTTCCATTTTCCCTGCGCACTTCTCAGAGGGTTTTAGCGCACATAGGGCTTTTTTGCGGCCAATCTGTTTCTGGTGAAGCAGTACACAGTGATGTCGCAGGGCAGAGCCTAGTGGGTCAGTGCATCCCACAAGCAGAGCCAGCAAAGAAAGCAATACAGAAAAGGACCATGCTGGAGAAGGCAGGCATTTCCAGACAGACGCTTGCACCGACAAGCGTTACATAACGGCGTGGTGCGAGGCCAGGAGAGATGCAGTGGACACCGTGGGAGGACCTGAGACATGGTCATGCCGAGAAGCAGCATTCTTGCCAATGAGTGAGCGTGGAGCAGTCAAAAGCGCTGGAGGAAGGTCTGCAGAGTGATGGGGGCTGTCCCAGAGAGGACGCTTGGTCGCAGCAACGTGCCATGGGTCAGGAATGCTGCAAGACACCAGTGAGTCTGCCCAGAGCCATTAGAATCCCCACGGCGTACGGACAGGCAAAATAACTTTGAATATTGACCAAGTACCGTACAAAGACAGAACTTGAACAAGTCCTCATATGTGAGATGTCAATGTGGGGAACGTTGGAGCAAGTATTATCACAAGCAAATAAATACTAATGAAAAAACTAAAAGACAGAACTAGAACAAGTCCCCATACATAAGATGTCAATGTGGGGAACATTGGAACAAGTGGTACATCAAGTTAATGAAGTGGAAACACACTGAAGTAATACAGCTGTGCTATATTAAATAAGTAGTCCAGTACATCATGCAGTGAACATTTTGGGAGGGAGATACATGGCAGAGAAGTATACCAGAGGATCTGCAAGCCTCCAGAAAGGGATCTCTGCCAGGGAAGTATACCAGGAATTCCACTCAAAGTATATGGAAGTATACGTTTGTGGGAAGATACCTGGCAGGAGAGTATACCAGGGAATCTGAAGAACCTACTATGGGATTCCTGGCAGGGGAGTATACCAGGGGGTATCCTTAAGAAACTGCTGTTAGGCATGGCTTCGGGGTAAGCCAGATACCTGGTGGCAAGAGTATGGGGAAGATCCACCCCCCCGCCCCTGATTTAAGAGGTGGATGGAGAGCATGAACATATGTGAACAAAGGGAAACCAGGTGCCTCAACGCTCCCAGACACCAGCTGGCTATTGGACTATTGGCCCCCCTCTAGGTGATACCGATCGGATACCATCCAGGCAGCACAGTCTCCAGAGTCTTCCCTTGGATGTTGATAATGGGTCGGACGCATGGTAGCCTCATTATGAGTAGATGGGCTCAAGGAAGCATTACAATGAGACACTCTAGCGCCCGCTTGGTGTGATATCAGCAAACTCATCGAATGAACGCACATGCTTGACTGGTACTTTGCAAGTCGGGGGGTAGGTGAGGGAGAGGTGAAGGTATGTTGGGAGCAATATGGGAACTGTTGATTACGTGTTGACTGTAAAACAATAAAGACATTTTAAAGAAGAAAAAGAGAGTTGCGGCGGAATCGACTACGAACATGTCTGCCGCAAACTGTTTGACTTCGATCAAACAACCCAGATCTGATCGTGTCAGTGGAGAATGTAATATATATATTTTTTAATTATTTTCTTTGGTTTGTTCAAACCTTTAAAAAAAAAACAACAAAACAACATTTTCCCTCCCTCCCTCCTCTTGACATTGTCGAGTCGTAAGTCCACAGTTAACACGTAGTGCTAAGTAGGTCCGATAAATTCCTGCAGCTTTCTCTCTAAATTTTCCTAGACCCTGAGTTTACATTTTGATCGTCCAAGCGGGCTTTTAGCACCCAAAGAAAGTGTATTAGTGCAAATAGAACTGATCTATTAGACCCGTCAAAGGGTGCTTTCCACCATTCTTTAGCACTCATAGTCCGATGTTAATTTATCACTGGACCAAAGTTGAATCCTCTTTGTTGCTGGAGTGCCTGGCAAGACATTGTCAAATGTTTTAGGGTCTCCTTGTCCTTGCCGCAAAATCTGCACATAATGTTGAGTTCCTCGTACTTAGATCAAGTACCTAATCGTTCTTTCGTTGCCATTATGTTTAACCTGCAGCGCATGTACAATGCTCTTGCATGCTGATCCGGAAGGCGAGTTGGGTAGGTGTGTTGCTGGCCATAAGCTTTTTCTTCTCCTGGTACCTCGTACATCAGTTTCGACTTGGATTTTAAATCGCTGGTCTTAATCCAGTCTAATCTCCATATCTTCCTCTTTGCCAGATCTGGGTTTTCTGCTAGTGTCAGAAGACTGATGTCGTACTCATTTAATAGGTCTTGACAGAGGAGATTCCATTTGGAAAGGATGGTGTACGCTTTGTCTGCGTCAGGCTTGTGCAGTATTTGAACTTGGGCCACTGAAACCTTCAACATCGTTTTTCAAAACAAGCTCAATAGGTTCCATGTGACTCTTCCATGAATTGAGATGAGGCCCAGTTCATACCGTAGACAGGCAGTTGAAGTGCCCTTAGGAAGCTGTAACATTTGTGTCCAGAATATGTTTTCAAGTGAGTGCCACAGGTCACTTGTACATCCAAAGGCGTTTTCACCACTGTAGATTAGAGCCAGAACGACTTTTTGCTGGAAAAACGTGATGGTTGGTTTTAATGAGAGTTTCCCACATTTTTTATTAATCAGGGAAGCTTGGCATGCCAGCTGCCGGCACTTGCTTTTAACAATTTCAGCCCATGGAGCATTGTTTCTACTGGCGCTGATCCTCGTACGTAGATATGTGGTGTTTTTTAGAATCTGCAGTTGTTCTTTAGCAATGCTCCAACTGAACTTCTTTTTTCCTCCGCTGATTCCTGATAATTTCTCAAAGATTAAAATGTCAAATTTTTGTTTGTTAATGTGAAGCCCGTTAGTTGTTATATAGGCATCAAGGAGGTTCAGTTTGCGCTGAAGTCCTATGGGTGTCAAGTCTATCAAGATAAGGTCGTCAGCGTAAACCAAGTAGTCGATGGGCGAGCCATGAATTTTTGGAAGAAACGTGGCAGCGCCGTTAAATGCCTCATTTACGTCGGATATGAACAGATTGAAAATGATGGCTGCCAAAGGACAGCCTTGTTTCACACCCTTGTGTGTACTAACTGGGGCAGACAGCATGCCTTTCGCGTCCAGTTGGATCTTGATCGAAGTGTCCGTATGTAGTTCACGAATGGCATCCACTATACTGGGAGGACAGTTCCATATGGTCAGTTTATTCCACAGCATCTCTCCATTTATGCTGTCAAACGCGTGTGAAAGGTCTATCAGGGACAGGTAGATTTTGGAATTTGATTTAATTGCTTCCATCTTTAGTAAGTTCAATAATAGCAAATTTAGACCGCATCCCACCCCTTTTACAAACCCTGCTTGTCTAGGGTCTACGTGGTTGGATCCTTTGGCCCATTTTAAGAGTTTTTGTTGGAGAAGAGTGGGATAGATCTTCCCCAAGACATCGAGGAGTGCTATGGGTCTATCATTTTTTGGGTTGGTTCGATCCCCATTTTTGAAAATTGGGACCACCACAGCGCTCTTCCATGACTTAGGGGCAGTTCAACTCTTGACAACTCTGTCAAATAAGGTTACACAGAAGTCTGTCCATATTTCTGGATTACGCTTGATCGTATAGTTCGTTAATCCATCGGGCCCGGGAGCTCTGGATTCACGCACGTTTTTGATTTCGTGTCAGATGTCTTTTCGCTCAAACACAAGATCCCATTGGTTTACCACTGGGGGTTCCCAGTCTATAGTTATTGCATCTCTACCAAATAGGTTTGTGTAGAACTCTGCCCATTCTGCTTCTGTGACTGCATTGGCCTGTAAAGCGTGTTGAGGTGCCAGGCTGTTTATCAACCTGCAATAGTCGGCTGAGTTTTTACCAGCCATTTTTAACATCATGTCCTCTGAATCGTTTTGCAGCATAGTGGCTACGTATGTTTTGAGCCAGTTCTTATATTTTTGTTTGATCACCCTTTCGCTCTCTCGCATAAGTTGACTGTTTGGCCCTTTTAGTTTCCTTATTTCTTGTCGCATGGATCTTTTCCGTTGAAGAACAGTCACGTCAAATTTGTGTTTCGGACGAAACTCGACATGTTTCAAAGTGTATTTGTGTTCTTCAAATTTGGACAAGAGATGTTGGTATTCCAAGGACTCAGATTTTTGCTGGAAGTTGATTGTGATGGCAGATACTTCGGCATCCAAAAGGTTTAGACGGATCCTGCTAGATCCCGTGCTCACCGCAAACGGCCATACCGCTTGATCACAGTGGATACTGTAGTCGATTGAAAGTTGTACCATATCGTGATCGCTGTGGTTCATTTTAATGACTTCTAATTTCGTCACCCTCTTATGAATGTTTTCGGTTACGAATATATAGTCAAGAACTGATTTTTGGTCATGCCGTCTCCACGTGGGCATTTCTGGGATGCCACCTGCTGTGTTGCCATTTAACATAGTCAGCCTTCGGAATTCCATTTCCAAACACCATTGGGACGCAGTTTGTTCTTGTTTGCTCACACCCCTATTTATACCGTCAGTTAGTTCTGTGTTTGGGATGCAAACGATGTTCAAATCTCCACATATGATTAGGTCCAGCGGCTGCTCCTTTACGAGTAAATCATCGATCACCGCTGTTACTTGATCGATAAAAGTCATTGCGTTATTGGACAGATGGTTCCAGTATAGGTTGATAATATGTAGGAGTGTGCCCTTGCTATTACCTTTGTGTAGGACACTAATGGTAGAGACCTGAATGAATGGTGATGGGTTACAGGAATTCATGATCCGGAATCCAGACGCTTTATTTACAGCCAGGAGAAGGCCTGCCATAGGTGTGCCCTTTGGCTGCTTTATCGCTGGATTAATTGCTAGTTCAAACCCTTCTAAAAGCAGACTTTCGGTTAGCCAAGTTTCTTGTAGGCACAAGAGGTCGAGGTTGTTTGCCCACGCCATTTCGAACAGATGCGTAAAGCCTCTGGTGTTGCAAGAGCCCATAGTACAGACACTTTTGCCCCCCCGGTGCCTGGCATTACTTGTTCTGTTCCATATTTAGAGTTGCAGCCAGCCAGGACCAGTCGTTGGCTTTGTAGGTCGCATTGATTTTACTCTTCCCATCGTCTCGCCCGATAGTTGGGCTCTCCATTCCGTTGACAGTTATCCTTATAACATCATCCATGTGGAATGACTCAGAGGAGTCCGTGGGAGGACTTTCGGACACAAGGACCTTGGGCGCCTCTGCAACTGTTCTGCTCTCCAATTCCTGTAATGAGTTCCGACTCACTGCAAAGTTTGTTCTACTGCAGACCCCATCTTTAGGGGATTTAGGCCAGACAGATCCATCTGCTTTGGCTATGTCGAACCCCAGAGACATCAGCACCGGTCCGGCATCAAGCAGCGCATCGGCTATTAGCTTGGACTGTAAGTGTAGGATCACTGCGTCGTTTTTCCCTTTGTTAAGGAATTCCACCATTTTCAGGTCTTCAGATTCAATCGCTCTTAAACTCGGAATCAGGTGACACAACCATAGCACATTGTGACAATTTAGAATTAAATCGTCGGAAGATTCTATACTTTCTAGTATCAAGCGGTAGGGAGCTTGTATCATTTGGGATTGCGGTTTTCTCCCTTTCTCATTTGTGTTTTGGCGGTGTAAATTTATGTTTTTTAGCGTTTCTAATTGCATCTTTGGGTGATTAGCTAGAGTAGAAGGCAACCTGTTGTCATATTTCTGCTCTTTTAATGTGCCGTTAGGTACAGAATGTACTGACCGACTGACGGCTTGCAACCTTTTGTTGCCAGACAGGCGGTCTGTGGCGACTTTCGCTCTTGGTGGTGGATAACTTGTGAGACTCTTAGTGGCCAGCATCGATCGTTTGGCGTCTAACGTCAAGAAAAGAATCTCCTGACAGACTTTCACTGTTTGAATTAAGGGCAGTGGTTGAATCAGTTGGCAGGATCTGGATGCTTTCTTGGAAGGGATCTCGCTGTTAGACTCCTTTTGGGGAACCTGCAAAGATGGATCAGATAGTGTCTTGCCAGCACTTTGTGCTGATCTGTTGCTCTCTTTTAGGACTTCCTGGGAAGGTGAGACGAGTGGTGTTTTAAGAGCACCCTGTGTGGGTGCCACAAGCAAGACCGTGTCAATAACCTCTTCACCCTCGTATATGGACACATTTATCAGGTCATCCGATACGCCTCTGATGTAGGTAGAAATCACCTCAGATTCCGTCAGAACTGGTTTGTCGGCGTTCACAGTCTGCTTACTTTCAGTAATTTTGTCTTTAATGATAGAACCGTTGTCAGTTACATTTACTGTTTTGATGTTACGTAGAAATTTTAAAGAGTCGTTTCCACGTCTCACTTTCCTTGATGGTTGATTTTTAGTTTTTTTTTGCAGGTCCACTCATTACTTGAGGCTTGATTGGAATCACCTTTTGAGTGTCCGCTGGGTCCTTAAAGATGTCCTATAAGACAGGAGGATTGTCCAGAACGACTAGGTTAGCTAACAGCGTTCTGTGGCAAAGCAGCTCCTGATTGATGATTACCTTTGAAGTTGAAGTCTTTTGTGGATTTATTAGGGCTAAGTTAGAAACGGCCTGACTCTCTTTAACAACAGCAGCAAACAGACTGCTTGGTTGGTTGGTTAGCGTCTAAGGTTGTAGCCTTTTGCTGGTGGTGGGTGAGGGAGCGTCCGTCCTACTCTGTGTTTGCGAGCAGCAAGACGGGCTCAATGTGAATAAGTGAGTCTGGGGGAATCACATCAGACTCAACTGTCTTCTTCTTAAGAGGCAAAGCCATTACTCGCTCGTGAGGGAATCCTGAAACTTTAAGAGACTCCACTATGCTACTGGACGGTCTTGACTCTCTCTTGTTTGAGTTGAATGTGGCCGGCACCCTGGGACTTATCAGGGAAAGTTGTAGGTTGACACTTTGCACAAATGATGTCTGCTGCTGGACAGCCATGCTCTTTTTTTGCTGTTGAAAGAGACCCAGGGCTTCTTTAGCATCTTGTGCCAATAGTTTTTTGTCCAAATTTGCCATTTTGGCATGTTCAGTCGTGGCATCAAAGGCCCACTCCACCTTCTTCTGTATCTCATGGAGCACTTCCTTACAATAAGTGTTCTCGTTTTCCATGCTCAGTAATTTGTTGTTCGTACCGGCGACCACAGATGAAAGGTCTTTGATGTTCTCATTAAGGTGCTCATACATTTTGATGAATGGCGCAAGTGTTATTGACATGGAAGACATTATTGTTGCTTGTAGGTCTTTCGCTTGTTGAGCGATTCCCTGTGCTTCTGCGTCTTTGCATCCAAGCCGCAGGCCTCCCCTACAGCGGTTTACTGGACGTCTTATCTTCAGAAATGGGCATTCCATTAGAGAAGAATCTGAAGAGACTTGCTCAGATGAAGAGTCGCTTGTAGGGGAGCGGGCTTCAGTGGTACCTTGACCCAGTAGCAAATACACGGTTGGAGAGCCCGAGGAGTTTTTTGGAAAATATTTGACATTTTAACTTTTTTGTTCTGAGAACAACTGATACTGGGCGAGATGTTCACATCAAGCCTCCTTCGTTTGGTTAAACGTCTGGCCCCAAGAGTTTGAATCTGCTGCTGCTTTGTAGAGGTCCGGGATTCAACATCAGGAGTACCCTTCACTTGCTCCTGCACGACAGGGCCTCCATTTAGTGTACCTTTGCAGGTTCTTTCTCTATTAAGGCGAGTGAGGTCTGTTAGCAATTTGTTAACAACATCCAGCGAATTTCTTCCCCCAAAATCATGTGTCATTTCAGAGTTGGAAGGATTCAAAGCGGTTTGAGGCTGAAAACAGCCTTGGCTTAAGTCCCCCCCCCCTTGCCTCGCATTCTCATTGAAAACAAAACACGGCCGCCTTGTCTCCACTAATGGGGGCATCTTCATCTCCGCTAATGGTGGCAACCTCACAGGGTATAAGTGACGTGTCACCTGTGTTGCCTATGTTATCAAGTGCACTATAGAACCGATTTCCCTGTGACTCCAAATTTACATTTAAGTTTATAGTCGGTTCAAGGTGTGGATAGGAACCCCTTGGCGTGGGCGGGTCCCCATCCGAGGCAAAGCTGGGATCATTAGGAGGCCGCCCCTCGGCGCTCGCCATTGTAGAATGGCCTTGTTCATCGTACAAGCATGCAGTCAAGTCATTTAGCGGAGATACCGCGCCAGCAGCCGGCATTGGCAAGTGACAGATTGCCTCAAAAACATCAACGGGCTCGCTAGGCACAGGAGACGCGTCCGCACTGCCCCCACCCCCTCCGTCACTCCCGGCCGCAGTCGCAGGGAGCTCACATACCCCACCTGCATGTGCGTCCATGATGTTCGGGAGTGCGACGATGGTGGGCGACGCCGTGCAGGTACCAGCATTTATTTGATTTACAGTACAGTTAATGCGAGTTAAGGAAACATCATCCGCATTAGGACTTACTTGCCACATGAAATGCTGTGATGGGGTTACGGCAAGGTCCCGATCCCGGACACAGGCGGGTTCTTGGTCCGTAGGCGCCACCGCTTCGAGCTTAAATTGCGCTCGGGTTTTGGAAAATAAACCAGCCTTCAGGCCGTTGCGCATTGTTGAACTGTTCTGCGAGAAATTTGCACTGCAGGCACGATCCAGGCACAGTCCAGTCCACCAGACCACTGGATCCACGGACTTCCTCGGACTCCTCAGACTCTGCCCTGACTCCGCGCCCACTCTGCGGGGGGGGGGAATGAGTCTTTGTAGGTTAGGCACACCCACAGCAGGTAGTAGACAGGGTAGACAGACTTTGGGAATAGCAGCACTCCACTCCAACAGCTCCGCAGACTCTGCCCTGACTCCGTGTCAGCTCCGCTGGGGGACTGAGTCTTTGTAGGTTAGGAACATCCACAGCAGGTAGTAGACAGGGTAGACAGACTTTGGGAATAGCAGCACTCCACTCCAACAGCTCCTCAGACTCTGCTCTGACTCCGCCTGATTAATATAATAATCCAAATCAATCCATTTACCACTGGGAGCTGACCCTTAAACCTTGATCTGTACAATACTATAATAATGGTTGTCAATCAATAGATACTTCTTCAGTGGCAAGAGCCACTTTCACGATCTAGGTACCGAGCCTCCAGAGCGGAATAACCCAAACAGCGGTGCTCTTTGCGACGTGCTTTGCCACGAGGGAGGGTGCCAGAGATTATGTAGATAGCGGCAACTAGGTCCTAACAATCCTCTTTCTTCATGAAGATGCAACAGCCCCAACAGCCACACCCTTTTGCCACAGGCTTCCATACTCTTGGTTGCAATCATCTCCCCACAGGTGATTTATTGCTGTCCAGTCATGTCTGCACTTATTAGGGTGTGTGTTCTTTGTGTGCTATTAGTACACCCGCTCATTCTGCTCTTCTCCTTGCTCCTCTCCTACACATTTCCCTGATCTGAACGTTTCCAAAGCTTTTCAGGATCAGACTCCCTGTCGCCTCCCTTTGCTTTGGAAGCACAATAAGTGGCTTTGCAAGTGGTGGTCTCCCAATTTAAAAAATACATAAATAAATATAAACCCCAAATTACTTGTTAACTGAATAGAATTGAAGCATCAAAAGAAACTTTTCTTTAAAGAGACTAAGGTTACCACTTTCATGTTTCTTTTCTATTTTCAGTGTTGCACAATCTGGCATGGAAAAGATTTTCAGACTCATGCCTCGGTTGCAAGAAAAAAAAGGATGAGCAAAGGATTACTCCTTAGTCGGGATCACATGAAAAGAGAAACACAAGAGGTGAGTAGGATAAACAGTGCAATTCTACACCAAGGAGGCTCATCAAATCTGTATGAGAGCACCAACCAAACAAAGGCTTTGCTGTAAAGTAGGGTAGAATTGACAACTTTTCAATTCTTCGTTAACTGGAGTAAAGATGGGGCTGGTGGGATGTGCTCTGCTGGGGAAGATGTAGTGACTGTTTTAAGGTCTTGGAGTGTATACAGAAAAGGGCTCATGGTCCCAGTCTTGAAGGGGAGGGAGTGTGAAAGCAATGGTAGGAAGTCTTTTGATGGGAATGGTGGACTGTGCATGTTGGGTTTGGTACAGCGGACACATTCAGTCTTGGTGGGCTTTAATATTATGAAAATATTTTTAGGCAGGGCGTGTCATCTGCTGATGACATTGTGAGATATACCAGCATAGTGGTGAACAGCAATTCCTTTGTTACCTGGTTGGACACCCACCTCCCCAGGGCTCTTTTGTGTCTCGCTTCTATGGGGCCTCTGCTGGCGGTAATTGTCGCTGCATGGCGGTGCGCCAAAATGAGGGACACAGAGACTGGGGCCCATATTCTCATGTAGGTATTAAGTACCGAAAAGGACGTTAAAAGGCTTAACAACCTTTTCGGTACTTAAGACCTATTCTGAAGTTGGTGCTTTCCTCCGAAGTCAGAAGGAATGCGGGATGGGTTGGAGACCAACTTAGCAACCACCACATTGGGAAACTGGCTTTTTGGAAGCCTATGTTTGTGCCACTCCGCCAGTTTAATATGTGCGCTAAACATGTGCACAAATACAGTACCCTTTGGGTGCCGTTAAACTGGAGGAGTGCCACAAGAAGCCTTGTTTGGTGTAAATGAAAGTGTTCATATACACCCGTGTGTTGTATATGGACACTTTCATGTACACCAAAGCAAGCAGCTTCAACGTTAATTTAATTTAATTTTGGCATTTATATAGCTGCTACGAACCCTCAGGTATCTTATTATTACGCACGGTGTGTGGTGGCCCCGTCGGGATTCGAACCTGCTTTAGCAGGCTCTGCACGGAGCGCTCTACTCGCTGTGCCACTTGACCGAAGTTACATTGAAGCTTCTTGCTTTGGTGTACATGAAAGTGTCCATATACAACACATGGGTGTATTTGAACACTTCCATTTACACCAAAGCGAGCAGCTTCAACGTTGCATTCTAGTAAGCACTAAATGTGCAAAATATAATAAAGAATCCATCAAAAATGTATATGTATGTGAACTAAGTTCATTATTAACATGATAATGCATTTAGTTCGCATACACGTACATATTCGTAATAAGTCCTGCTGACTGCACATGCGTGCTCAGCCTGAATACACAGTGCGCTCTCCGTGCATCTCTCAATCAGCCTCAAGGGTACAGGTCTCCGTGTACAGCTCTGAACCTGCGCGGAAGCCTTCACAATAAACACAATGTTCAGTGAACACGAGCAGCCTTCGTAATACACACACCACTGAGTATACAGTCTTGACCATGCACTGTGAACACACCGGCAAACTTCACAACACAGTCACACATAAATCTATACCAGCCTTATGTATGCATTCCTCCTCACGATAGTGTGCAACAGCAGCATTCATAATACACACATCATTCCTTGTACAGCTCTGACAGTGCACACAGTGCTCAGGAGCCACCAGCAGCTTGCACCATACACCATACAGACAGTCTTTACTGCCTCGGGACAGAGCAGTTTTCACAGTACACACAACCCTCGGTGTACAACGGTAGAACGCACAGGGCTTGCCGTTGCCAACCATGGGCACGATTCAAAGTGACTTTGCACTACTGAAAAGTGACTTCGCGGTAGTGCAAAGTCACTTTGAATCATGCAAATAATTCCATGAATCAGGCAGGCCCTACATGCGGTCTTCACAGCACACACAGGCATTGGTGCACAACAGTAGCCTTCACAATGCCTCCATCTCTTCACGTACAGCTCGATAACTCAACGGTGGCATTGGCATTACACGAAGCCCTGCACACACCCGCACAGCAGCTTGGCACCCTCGCCTCCCCCAGTAACTGACTGCAACAACACGTGGGACCATTAGACAAAGTTCACAACATGTATTAGTACTTTTACTCATAGATACTGTGCACAAATCTCTCGGTGTGAAGAGCCTGAGCCACTTAGCCCAACAGGGAGTATGTATGTACGCTCATGCGCAAAAGACAATGCATTGTGTACAGCTAACATGTGTGTTGTGCACAGCCCGGGGTACTTGCATTGCAAACAGCCCTGATAGCCATGGGTTTACCAACACTTGACCCAATACAGACCACTGCTGTGTGAGCAGCCCCTGCTCTGCCCAGCTCTCGCGCCGAGGTGTGTGTTCCCCATCCTCAGATCTGCCAGTTTGGTGCTGGGGTTTGTTTTCTCTCCTTTTGCCCAGCTGGTGTCCCCTATCACTCCCCTGGGCTCCTCTGGAACTTACACCGACGTTGTTTCGAGTGGACGGCTTTCTGATCTCTGTGCAGCGAGAGGTTATAAATAATCGAGGACACAGGAGGAAGGGGGAGGTGGTAGCAGAGCCTGGGGATGCAGGTACAACAATGGGAAGAACACGGGCAGGGTGTGGAGAGGGAGGACGAGACTAGGAAGAGGAGGAGAGGGTGGACAACACTGGGACCAGGAGCCTAGGCAGGCCATGTAGTGGGAGGACAGCAGTGAAAGGATTTAGGCAGGGCGTGGAGAGGGAGGACAACAATGGAAGGACATAGGCTTTACATACATGCCAACATTCTGTGACCAAAAATCTGTAGGAATCTTAAAGGTTCAAAAATAGTAATACGCATAATGATGACATCACAGGAAATGATGTCACATCAATCTGACCCAATGAAATGATAGGACATGCCATCACAGGAAATGTGACGTGAACTTTGACCTTATGACATCACATCACACGGTTCTTTTCTCCTGCTAAGTGAATGGGGGCTTGAGGGAAGCACACGTGATGAAGGGGAAGGGGACCCATTACACCCTGGCCTCTCCATAGAGACAGCATTGGCAAGAACAAAGACGTCGGTCCCTCACTCAAAAAACAGCATTAGCGGCTACGGTGAGTACACAGCACTGACCAGGCCCTTGCTGACTGAACCACGAGCAATGAGATGTGCGAGTCCAGACGAGGATGGATCCATGATTAGTGCGCTGCTGTGCTGGACACAGCATTTCTGGCTTGGTGGGGTTTTGTGCGTGCGGTGCGGTAGTGGACACGATCGGAACTTTAAGCACCCAAGTTGTCCAATCGTTACAATGGCACAATGTGACAATACTTGGGGTCACATGGCAAATCGGCTTCCTTCGAACGGGGATCGAATTAAAGTGCTTATAATTCGATCGCCGAACTTTACCAGGCTTTGATTGTGCGGCATCACCCTGCCAGTAGGTGCTACTTATGGGGAACGAGGAGCTGTATATAGTGCTCCACTAATCGGACTTCCACACAAGATGCAAACTATATCACCTTTTGTCCATTATACATGCCCTGTTATGCTTCACCCCACCCTATGGCGTGTTGCAATTCTGCTTCATGCGTGTTGTCCTGTAGGTATATTTTAAATGCCCCTTATGTGTTTGCAAAGTCAAAAGTGGCTCTAGTAACAGTTGCTATGCAGCAAGCCAGGCTCTCTTGGGCTACAGGCAGGTGCCAAAAAGCTTCTAGCCGTTTAAAACCCTGGATTCTTAACCTCTGCCAGGCATGCACAAACTGCCTCCAGCTTGCTCTTTGGCTGAAGCGACCCATACACGTTAACATTCCTGGCATTCTATTTGCTGTCCCATACTGGAGTAAAAGTTTTTAAAAAATGTATTTTGGGTGAGATAAAAACGTGGGGGGCATATGTTTCAACCATGCACTATTAAAATAGTCACTGATTTAAATATCTGACATCTTTTTGCTAAAACAGATTTGGCTTTCCTGCTTTAAGATGCAAATAGCACCCTTCCACACACTTGATGATGCCCCAATGAGGCTAAAACACCTGGTTTTGCTTGTGGTCTTGTGCAAAAGAGACTAGACCTTGCAATGTGGGCTGAGCTGCCACGTTTTTGGAGCAGGACCAAACCTCCCCGCCTACTCAACCGTTTCCCCCCCCTGCCTGCCCCCCCAGTGGAGTCATACAAGACACCTGGCTGGCAGCTAGCTGAGAGGCACGGGATCTCTGACACTAGACTGCCTGGACTAGGGGTGCACAGGGCAGAGCCGGAGTGTCTGCTTCTCACAGGCCTGGCCGCCTGTCATCAATCAAAATGATGATAGTGGCCATTAACACGCCCCTTTGATGCTGCAGTGCTCTGCTCTCTGGGCCTCAGGCAGACAGGCCTGTAAAATCCGTAGTGCTAACAGGAAAGTCGGTAAGACTGCTTCAAAAGCGGTATCCTACCGCCTAAATCGGTAGGGTTGGCAAGTATTTTAAGGCACAGTGTGGAGCAGGAGGACAACAATGGAAGGACATACGCAGGGCCTGGAGAGGGAGGACAAGACTAGAAAGAGGAGGAGAGGGTGGACAACACTGGGATGAGGAGCCTAGGCAGGGCATGGAGTGGGAGGACAGCAATGGAAGGATTTAGGCAGGGGGTTGAGAGGGAGGACAACAATGGAAGGACAAAGGCAGGGCGTGGAGAGGGAGGACGAGACTAGGAAGAGGAGGAGAGTATGGAAACATTGTGACGAGGAGCCTAGTCAGGGAGTGGAGTGGGGGGACAAAAATAGAAGGACATAGGCACAGTGTAGAGAGGGAGGACAACAATGGAAGGACATAGGCAGGGCATGAAGAGGGAGGACAAGACTAGGAAGAGAAGATGGTGGACAACACTGGGACGAGGAGCCTAGGCAGGGCATGGAGAGGGAGGACAACAATGGAAGGACATATGCAAGGCGTGGAGAGGGAGGACAACAATGGAAGAAGCATAGGGCAGATGTGGAAAGGGAGGGCAACAATAGAAGCACATGGGCAGGGCGTGGAAAGGGAGGACATCAATGGGAAGAGGAGCATAGCCAGGACATGGAGAGGGAGACCACCCTGATAAGAGGAGCATAGGCAGTATACAGAAAGGGGGAACAAGCCAGACAAGAGGAGCAGGGCGTGGAAACGGTGGGCAATACTGGCAAGTGGAATATAAGCTGGGACTGGAGAGGAAAGACAACTCTGGGAACAGTAGGATAGGCAAGGGGTGGAGAGATGACATCCACAATCGTAGAAGCATTTATAGGACATGAAGAGGGAGGACAACAATGGGAAGCGGGGCATATATAGGGCACAGAGAGCAAGGACAACACTGGTAAGAGATGTATAGACAAGGCACAAAGAGGAAAGACACTTTCACGGAAGGACATAAGCAGGGAGCAGTACAGGGCTGTAAGTGACTTCAATTCAGCACTCCAACTACGTCAATGCCTAGTATGGGATGTCCAATGGAAGCCTTTATTTATATATTTTTATGACAAGTTCATACATCTGGATGATGAACCCTTATATAACACCCCTCTCTTTGAATCCCCTTGACCACACTGAGCCAAGAAGTAGGTTTGTTTTGCAAATTAAAAAATGTATTTGAAAAATTAAAGAATAATTAATATTTGATAGCACTCTTATGAATATGACAGTGATCAACAATGGATAATATAATAGTAGCACAATTATTTAATTACTTAGGAGTTGGTATAGAAAGGATAAGGGAGCAGAGAATACTTTGTATGGTTTCAATGAAAAGCAATGATGGACAGAATGCAGCACAGAAGTAAACTGATATGGTTTCAACAATAGATAAGATGATCACTTTTTTCTTTATGACAACTCACTCCCCCCCTCTGCAATATGAAGAGATGGAAATGAGGGCACAAAGGTTTTCAGGAATACAATCAAAAGCAGTTCAGTTCCCCCCTAGCAAGCTTAGAGCAACCGGTATGCTTTTAAACAGTCAAAAATACTTTTACATGTGATTTGCAATGAAGTGAAAAATAGGCTAAAAATCATTTTAATTTCCTATAGGAGATTCAGGGTAGGTGATAGCTACTTTGGATTAGTTCAGGTCAACACTAGCAATGATTCAGGAATGATTATCAGAGTGAAAATGAATTTCAGCAGTGGCAAGCAAGAAGCAGCTATTTTTACAAGTGGTGAAATTGAGCCAGTTTGCAATTCGCGGCACTTTTCCCGAGTGCGTTGATCGCGATACGGAAAAACTATAATGAGTTATATCTCTGGGTTTGTTGGAAAGCTTAGATTCTTAGCTTTAAAATGAAAGTTACATCTCACTTCTAGGACATACGGTTCAAAAGATACAGACGTTTTTGTGGAGGTAGATTTTCAGAATGAAGTCAAGATTTCAGAATGACAATTTCGCTTTGACAGGTTGGAAATCACAGAATGGACACACGATTTCTATGCAGTTCGGGACAGGTTGAAATGGATGGGATAAGATTATTTTAAACTAAGAGATTGGTTCTGTACAGATCTGGCTGGATACTCACTCCTAGTTTTTGGACCGGAAGGGGCCTTGGACTGCACTCTCGCCACGGGACGGTCTCTGCCACTGGTTCTGCTCACAGCGTGGCCTCTGGTCTGGGTCTGGCACTGCACAGCGGTCTGGTACGGTCTGCTATCGGCGCTGCACAGCGGTCTGGTCTGGTCGGCCTCTTGAACTGGACCTAACGGTTCCGGATACGGCTCTGTTTTCTCTGGATCTCGGTTCTGGCACAGGTTCTGGGCCAGAAGCGAACAGCACAGCCCGGCTGTTGAATAGTTTAGTTAGGTTGCTGGATTCTGAGGCCTGCTGAGAAGGATTCAGCTTTTGGTTCAGGCCTCTCTGCTTCAAGTTCTGGAGTTTATCTGGAGTCTATGGTCCTTCTGGATATTGTCTGGTCCGGCAAAGTGCTGCGCAAGAAAGTGGAAAGAGCAGTCCCTATCTGGCTTTCAGTGGTTCTTTTGATATCTTTTGAAAGTGGGTGGGAAGGATGACTTTCTATGCCCAACCCACTAAGGGTTCTGATAGGTTAAAGGATTTACTGTCCTCCGACTGGAGAACGGAGTAGGGAGTCATCCTGTGTCATCAGGTATCATTTTTATGGCTTTAAGGAAAGAACACTCCCCTTTGGTTTCTTATAGAAAATCAATTTTACCCAAAACACATATTTCCCAGATACACAAGTTTGAAGAGGGAAAATCGAGATCAAACCCATGCCCTCTCACCCCAGGCGCATATACAGAAGAACAGCAGGAAGAACAAGGAGCGCACTTATCATTTGAACCAGGCCCCAGCGCACCCATGGGTGACAAATATGCTGAAACACACCCACTTCACCAACAGTGCAACTTCCATGCTACATTAGAATCAATGCTGCAATGTCAGAATCTACAAACACAAACATCCCTGTTTAAAGGCTTGCAAATGCCTATATGAATTAACATGGTCTAATTGCACAGTGTAAAGCCATGTTCCAGGAAAATTACAGCCAAGTTAATTTCTCTCACTGAACACTGGCTGCGGGAGCCTTCAGCAATGTTCCTCGCAAAACCTCCGACCTGCCAAGGCCGCACATTCAAGATAAGATTGCTTTCTGCAGACAGACATTTTTTAATTATCCACAAATGCGAATAAATCACGGCAACCCAGTGTGCTTTTTTTTTCTTTCTGGGAAAGAAAGACATTTTCTCAAGGACTCGCACAACATTTGAAACATAAATTGTAACAAGAATGGAGCAGCCCAGCGCCCAGAGCCCAGGTGCGAACTGCTTGTTCAGCTAAAAAGTTATGGGAACAAGGTCATATTGCAACAAGTTAGAATTAGGTAATGGGGGCTGGCACAGCTAAATCAACCCACTGATGCAAAAGGTTAATATCCAATTATCAGGCTCTCTATAAGGGCTACATAGGTAACCTACCACTTAGCAGCCAATAGCAGGAGGAGATAGGTTTCTGGGAGCTGATCCAATTCTGTGAGGTCAGCCTGCAGTGTGATTACAAAGCTGGCTTGCAAGCCAGCCCCGGGGGAGACGGCGCCTGGACTCTCGATGTGCACCATGCTCTGCGTGTTTTTTTTCTTTTTTGCTGCCCAGAAATAAACGCAGTTTGGAACATGCTGCTGCCTGCTTGGGACTCTGTTGCATTTCTGGGGGCCATATGGGAGGTGTTGGGGTCTCCCATAGATTGTGAGGGTATGGCTGCTGGCCCCCACTGCCCTGGTGGGGGTCCAGCTTCTCCCCAACAAGTTGGTGCCCTCTGTGAGGCTCATTGCTCATTGTAACATGGGTGAATGAGCACTGCCTGTGCAAGCCCTTCGTTGAACTGAACTCCCTGCCGTCGACTCAAGGAAGCTGTGGGACCCTCGCCTGCACCTGAAGACCACCGGAAAACGCGTAACCGGCTAAAGGCTTCGGGGGGCACTTGGAAATACCCCGCTTGAGGGCAGGTGAGAGCCCTGCAGGAGAAGGGGTCCGGTGAAGCGCCTTGAGGGGGTGTCCAGCAGCGGAGCAACTGCCAGTGCAGCATAGGAAAATGTAAGTCAACTAGCAACATGGGCTTTGAGGGGGGGAAATGTTTAAAGTATTATGATGCATTGTTGATCAGTATGTTGCAGAAATGTTAAGTTCTTTTGTTTGGGTAGAAACTGAGGGAGGGATTGTAAATTGGGTGGTGGGTGATTGTACATTGTCGCAAAATTCAGCATATTGGTGGTGATCGGCACGTGAATTGTAGTTGGGACTGGGGCGGTGGCAGTGGTCCCTTCTTGTGTTTTTGAGCTTATTGGGTGGGGTAGTGACTCCCTACATATAGAACAGGAGTGCCGCGCTGATTGGTCTGGATGGTGATTTCATGTACGGGGTCTGGATTTCCTATGAATTGACGTTATAGATAAATGAGTAGATGAGGTTCCCTGCTAATTGAGCGTTTTAGTTCAGTGAATGGATGATAGTTGGCTGGTTAAGGTCCCCTGGTGAGGAGCGTATCACACGTGAGGCGACGCAGTGTGTGCAGTCCAATTATAAGAGTTTTTATTGTGGTTTACCTTGTTCCAGTTGAGACAGGAAGACAGCTGTGGGGATTGTGGGGTTTTATTTTGGGATTTTTGTGGGGTTGGGAGAAATGAGTTATTGTTCTGTGTATGCACATTTGTCTGTTCATTTGCACTGTGTTTTTAGTTTGGTGATGTCACCTTCAGATTGATGCATAGGACACAGAGTTTTGATGGTGAGGAGATAGTGGTGTGGTTTTGGATTTGGAGAATAGGTGACCCAGAGGCGGTGTGTGGAAGACACATGCGCAAGATTGTGGGGGTGTGCCGGAGAAGGCAATGGTTTGGTGAAGATGGGCTGCACGTGGAGTGCACTGGCTAAGGTGCGGAGCCAAGAAGGCTCACAGAAGTTGAAAAATGTTCAATTATCTTCTAACTTTTGCTCCCTGAACAGCGGACTATCGAAATTTTCGAATTGAATAGAGGTAAAATGTATCACACAATACAGAAATGACTCCCCTTCACCTGTTGTGTAGCACACAGCTTCCATGCCGAAATAAGTAAGTAAAACATAGTGTGCAAAGATTCAAAAGTACTGAAGGTAAATTAAAAAAGACCATGGCTGCTCATAGGCGGCTTCTCCAGAAGCGTGCAGCAATCGCTAAGGACACACATACACAGCACTTACACAGGAATAGCTTTAAAGGCACATGGCTACAGTTGAACTGTGTGCACGAAGGAAAGGGAAGATGCGAGGGATCAGCTGATGCTGAACCAGCGCGAGCAGAGGGAAGAGGGGACTCACCCTTCTGAACCTCCGGGAGTGTAATATTTGATGACACAGGGGCAGAGAAAGGCAGATGAGGACAAGTAGGCACAAAATAAATTATTAAAGTATGCAATGGGAGGGGCAGTTAAAAACAGCCTCAACACACACGCACAAGAATCACAATAGCAGTGTCAACAATCACCACAATATGCACCGCCCATGTGGGGAGGATACATGGGGCAGGATGGGATCATTTCAGCAGACACCACAAGCACCAACGCAGGTACTGTCACCACTACATGTACAGACACAACAAATGACAGCACCACTACCCCAGGACTGACTAGAATAACAACACAGGGGCACTGCACAGCAGCCAGCACCCATACAGAACACTGACACAATAGCAATGGTACCGGTTACATGACTGGGTGGGGTCTTCCTGATGGGGAACAAACCTTTCAAAGGACATAGATTGACATTATACCGCTAATAGGACAGCCCAAGACAAACTTGATTTGACTCACTCTGCCACACACACTCATGCTCCACCTCCCCGACAGAGCGGGCAAGACGCGCACCGACACACACACTCACGCACACTCAATAATGCAGAGGACAATTGCATAGGGGTGGTGATAGGTATCAAAACATGTTCTTTTCTGGGTGACAGTGGGGCGACTAGACCATGCATTAGGGAAGAGACATTTGTGACATCATGAGCAATGTGGATATGACCACCTTATTAACAGAGAAATCCATAACTTGTTAAACACCAGACATACACATGTTGAAAGTAAGGAAGATTGTTTAAGCATAATGGGGGTGCACGGTACAGAGGGGGGTGCATAATGATAGCGCATCACAAGAGAGTACATTTAGCTACATTTTGAGCACACATCTTTCAGTGAGGAGACTGGGCTCATGAATACACGATTAACACAGAACAATTAAATGAGACACACAAGGTGGAAGAAGGTGCACTTGAGGGGGGAGGCCTACATTTCATTGACAGTTCACCACAGGAGGAGAGAAATAGGGGTAAGGGGTGGATGATCCATGTTCCCAACAGAATTAATTTGGCGACAAAATAACAGTGCAAGTGGTGATGCCACTAGCGCTTTTGAAAGTAGCACTGGCACAAATGCATTAGCCAACACACATAGGGAAAGAGGTCATTGCTGCACGAACTAGAGAATGATGGTTGTATTAAAAGTTGAGAGCAGATAATGGGGGGATAAATATATTGTTTAAATGTAACAGTAATTAAAGTAGTGGAGCAATAAAATACTAGACTAAATGAGTATTTAACAGAGTAGGTAGGGTTTAAAAAGTGGACATGGGGTGGGATAGAGAGAATGGGAGTAAATTGTGACGGTTGGGTTTGAAAGAAAAGAGGAAATAAATAAATAAATAAATAAATACAAAGCGGGGGGGGGACAGGTAGCGAATAATTGGTAGCAAATTTAATTAGTACCAGCTTAAAGTGCCTGCAGTTCACTGCGAAGCACGCCCTGAGAAGTTGAGAGAGGAGCCATAGAAAAAAAAAGGATTAAAAAACCCTGCGATTATCTTAACTAAGTAACATGGTGCACTTAATTTAGAAACACAGCCACCCTATATGACAAATTTACCACCCTGATGTTTCCCTATTTAGCTTGTCAGTGCCTGATGCCCCACGGGACAAAGGCACGCACTATAAATAGCTTACAACAAAAGCACAGTAAATATAAAGATCCAAAGGCCCATTTGTACACTAGCACCTAAATTGCGTATATATGATCCAAGTGTGTAATGAGTAACTTCACATAAATTAAGTGCCTACCCATTTTCTGGGTACATTTCGAATTGTGTAACAATTTACAGTCAGACCGCCATTGAACGCCACCAGGTGGTGACAGGATGGTGCATAGGTGTACCATTGGCTCCTCCCACTAGGACACTGAATAGTGTGAGAGTAGTGAAGAGAGGTTAGGTCAAGAAATTGAATAATATGTAAATTCTCAGGTCTCAAGCGCTTCCATTTCATTTCTCGCCAGATATAAAGGACCCAGGGCAGGCCTGAAGACAACGGACAACCAACACCCAATGGCTATGGACTACAGTGGGACATTTTCCCCTCCTGACAGACTTTGTTAGATGTGTGAGGCGTCAAGTCCTACAAAGCGGTGGCCACCCTGGCAACGAGGGAGCAACGATCAACAGGGCCAACGCAAGAGATTTTCATGAACTGCAAAATAGCATGAACACTCCCGAGTTAGGGAAACATGGCCATCCTATGGTCCAACGCACACTAGCAACTAGAATAGGGACTGACACACGCATTTCCAAAGTTTAATTGAGTTTCATATTACATTTTGTGCACCTACAGCTGTAACACTGTTTTGTTCCTTCTCTTTTCCCCGCACATGCAGGTTGTTGCGTATGTATGCTGTTAGAAATGTGTAGGAAATTTCCTTAATGTTATCTTCCATTAGAAACTGTGAGGCCTACTGATTAAAACATCGTGTAGCATTCCCCACTCAATTGCCCACCCTATCAAGAACCTCAGACCCCTTAGAGCATGTTTCCCTGAAGTATATTTCCTTGCTTCCATTGAATAAACAGCCCAAGATTTTCCCTACCCATATTGAGAAATTTTGAAAACACGAAATGTCCAGGGGGAGGTTTGATTTTTGCCCTTAGTGATTGTTTAGTTTGCGGAGCTTGAGGTTACTAACAAGTACTAACGTATTAACGCCTTTCTTGCGATTTTCAGGCGGGCAACTTTATCATCTCATCAGCTGCAAGGACCCAGCAGCGTAAGTGGTTATGGGCACGCAAATAAGGACTTTTACCTTCACAATGGGACTATTAATGATGAACGAAATAATGGGGGTGGTAATTTGAAAATTATTTGTAATAATGAGCATTACCGCTGTATCCCCTGCTAACATTCCCTAACCTAAGCAGGAAGAGTTACGGCGTCAGTGGGTGAGGAAAAGCTGCTGCTAAAGTAAGGAGAGTTAAGGGCAGACACAAAGGGAGTAAAACATACACATAACACACATAGCAGAAGTGACCAACAACATGCACACATGTACAAAATTGGTAGGGACACCACTGGAGAGAGCTGTCCTGACTGTCCTTTAACATATGCCGGAAGAGATTTGATTACAACAGAAATTACTACAGCAGAGCACGACGCCCATGTATGCCAAGGTGCGAAGAAGATTGCAAGGGAAGACAGCAACATTGAGATTGATGAGAAAAAAAAAGGGGGGGGTAATCCCCTATGGAAGATGATTACATAAAGCAGCTAATTGGAGAACAACTGTATGTGGAAAGTGACCAGAGAGAGAAGAAACAACGAGCAAATGCACAAGTGAGCAAGCTGCAAGAGAAAAAAAAAAGAAAGAAAAAATAAATAAATAAATAATAAAAGAAGAAAGAAAAACAAAAAGAGAAGAAAAAATAAAATAAAAGAGACAAAAATATGATAAGTGCCTAACGGAGTGAGACAAAAGAGCACAGATGGTCACTTGGGTGGAGAATGAAGAAGGACGTATACTGTTAAGGTACCAGCGTTATGTTACCAGCACAACAGTGACAAGAAGTGGACAATCATTCTGGATGCAAGAAGGTTGAGAGAAGTTGCGAGATGAGAGCAGGAACATCACTGCTTATGGACTACTATTGAGCACGTGCATCTAAAGATCAAGAGAAACTACCACTGAATTGGGGAGGAGAGTGTTCATTGGTGCGCATCAGCATGCCCTTGTTGGTGATGACCAAGGAAGATGTGAAGAGTGACACATTCACCAAGATGGAAAACAACGGAAGAAGAGAAACAGACAGAGGAGTAAAAAGAGGGGGGAATTACTTCTCGAGCGAGACAGAAGAATAATTGGGTGAAGTACCAGCATACTAAAGAATGATCAGCAAAACTGCATCTGAAAAGAGAAAGCAAAGAACTACCTAGTGCTTGCATGGTAATGGAGGACATCATGACTGCCTGGTTAATTGAAGGTGATAACGGAAGGACTAGTACCGAGCACAGCATCATTGTGCAAGATAGAGATACATTGCAAGAGAACAACAGAAGAAGTTATCGGAATGCTAATAAGAGACATGGTGAAAGGAAGAGCCGGATTAAGATAGCGGTGTGCAACATGGTTCCAGCAGTAATAAAGGTGGCCACTCCCTGTGATCATAGGAAGTACGAAGGGAAGAGAGTGTGGTGGAACACAGAAGGAGAACACTCCTATATGTACTGTTCATCAACAACAATGCAAAAAATTATGGACACTTCAAGGAATTGACAAAGATATGCAGACCGGAAGGAGGTGAATGTTGCTTGGTGGTGTGGTCGACAAAGTCGACCAGAGGGGGGACTGAAGAGGGAAAATCGAGATCAAACCCATGCCCCCTCATCCCAGGCGCATATACAGAAGAACAGCAGGAAGAACAAGGAGCGCACTTATCATTTGAACCAGGCCCCAGCGCACCCATGGGTGACAAATATGCTGCAACACACCCACTTCACCAACAGTGCAACTTCCATGCTACATTAGAATCAATGCTGCAATGTCAGAATCTACAAACACAAAAATCCCTGTTTAAAGGCTTGCAAATGCCTATATGAATTAACATGGTCTAATTGCACAGTGTAAAGCCATGTTCCAGGAAAATTACAGCCAAGTTCATTTCCCTCACTGAACACTGGCTGCGGGAGCCTTCAGCAATGTTCCTCGCAAAACCTCCGACCTGCCAAGGCCGCACATTCAAGATAGATTGCTTTCTGCAGACAGACATTTTTTAATTATCCACAAATGCGAATAAATCACGGCAACCCAGTGTGCTTTTTTTTTTCTTTCTGGGAAAGAAAGACATTTTCTCAAGGACTCGCACAACATTTGAAACATAAATTGTAACAAGAATGGCGCAGCCCAGCGCCCAGAGCCCAGGTGCGAACTGCTTGTTCCGCTAAAAAGTTATGGGAACAAGGTCATATTGCAACAAGTTAGAATTAGGTAATGGGGGCTGGCACAGCTAAATCAACCCACTGACGCAAAAGGTTAATATCCAATTATCAGGCTCTCTATAAGGGCTACATAGGTAACCTACCACTTAGCAGCCAATAGCAGGAGGAGATAGGTTTCTGGGAGCTGATCCAATTCTGTGAGGTCAGCCTGCAGTGTGATTACAAAGCTGGCTTGCAAGTCAGCCCCGGGGGAGACGGCGCCTGAACTCTCGATGTGCACGATGCTCTGCGTGTTTTTTTCTTTTTTGCTACCCAGAAATAAACGCAGTTTGGAACATGCTGCTGCCTGCTTGGGACTCTGTTGCATTTCTGGGGGCCATATGGGAGGTATTGGGGTCTCCCATAGATGGTGAGGGTATGGCTGCTGGCCCCCACTGCCCTGGTGGGGGTCCAGCTTCTCCCCAACAAGTTGTTGAAATTACATGTACACATCATAGATTAATTAAGACAGGACTCTGTTCAACCCTGATCTTTCTAAGAGCTTGGGTTCAGAAATGACAACATTTTGCGCTTTTAGTGGGTTTCGCCATATTGGTTTTTCATCAAAACTTCCACGGAGGTACACCCCCTCTCTGCACATATTTACTGTAAGTTTGCATTGTCCTAGCATAAACACAGTGTTTACAATATTAATAAATCCAGGGTTTTGCCTCCGAACATCCCACAACGTCCAACTTCGTCTTCAACTGTGAGTGAATTTTTCATATTAAGAATCCCCAAATTGTACATTTCTGTCAGCTTGATACAATATTTTATAAGCAATTTAATAGAACATACATTTGCTCTCAATTCAGTACACCCATTTGTTTGCCCCCGCCCCCAGGAACTTGGCTTGACTCAGAGACATTGTGTCCTGCCCTCCCCAGAGCAGCGCCGACAGTTCACACCCAAAATCAGCATATTCTATTCAGCTGAAGGCATCCATTGTCTCTCTCCTCCAGGCTGCAGGGAAACTCTCCTCCCCTTTTAATCAACAGGACCCTGTGATATCCTGTGCTGTTGGTGTAGGGCCTGGGAAGAGTAGGTGTTAAGAATTCTCATTGACCAGCAAGCCTTTTGAAGTTTCAGCCAACCCAGGATGCGGTCTAGCTTCTGAAATACAGGTCTCCTGTCAGAATTTAGATTGATAGCGCCAGTTAGTGTCAAGCACCGGTATTGCAGCCCTTTTTGACAACTGCCTTACCAGTAAGCAGTCCTCAAATTATACTTTGTTCAAATATAGGTGCACTTCTGTGGACCTCAGATTCATGTAGATTCTTGCGGGAGAATGATGTTGACACCCCCCCCCACCCCAACAAGGAGGTGGGACCTTTTTAGTGGTTCTATGAGCCATGATTTTGGCAATTTTCGACATCAATTAAAACGGATTTTGACCAGCACTATATTACTTTGCACTGATTTTGCTCTGTGTGCAGCCAAAGGATAGGGTCTGGTAATGGTCTCCTGTATTAACACTGACAGAGGCAAAAGTGGATGGTGGCCTATCTGTCAGGTTTTCACTGTGCATTATTGGATGATCTCTGGCGAGCAGCATGCTTTCCTGCGGCCATTATGATGTTTCCCATGTCAGTAATGCACAATGGTGTGGTAGGGCTTGGATGCGTGGACGAAAACATCACACAGGGCGGATGTGCATAGAGAAGAAGCATAAGTAGGGAAATGGGGTGGAAGGCAACATAGGGCAGCACATAAGCAGGTGTGGCAAGGACAATACTGGGATACGAAGTATAACAAGTGTGCAAGTAGTTGGGACCACAAGAGGAAAAAGAGTATAGGCAGGGTGTGGAAAGGGAGGAGAATATAGGGAAGATAATAGCCAGGGTGTGGAGACGCAGGATAGCAGGAAGTGCTAGTGGGGAACACAGGCAGTGCTTGGAGATGTGGGCAGCATTGGCCAGCACCACAGGCCTGGTTTGGTCCATCGTAGGGAGAGGACTGCAGGCAGTGCTTGGTAGGGGTCAGAGTTTGGGGGGGAGCACAGTTATCAAGTCTTGGAGATACATTAGCATTATTAATTTAGCGCATCCAGTACTATGGAGGCGTGCTTATTGGCAGAGGAGCACATCTAGAGCTTGAAGGGTCGTGGTTATTGCTAGAAGAGAACATGCAGTGCTATGAGAGGCGCTGTCATTGGTGGGGTACAGTGTTGTTTGGGAAGGAACCTCACGGTAGTGCTCCTTAAACGGTGTGATTGATAATGTAAATGCATCTGTCAGATAGCTCAGTGAGTTCAGTGCTCTCTGGTGAGAACTGTGCTCATCCTCAGATCTGCCAAGTCTGGCCAAGCCAAGATCAGTAAGGGTCTTCAAGACAAGCCCCTGCTGGGTTGCTACAAACCAAATGACCTCACACTGCACCTGTGAAGGCATGGGGTGGTGTTCGCTGAAAGTTGATGCCTTGCTCTCCCCTGCAAGCAGCGCTTAAAGGACACACCCACCCTAATACTCACGCCCACCCCACCCTAGCATCTTCCAGCACCCCACCTAAACACCTATCGTGCACCTCAGCACAGACCACCACCCACCCTGGTTTGTTCCAGCTCTACAACCCACACCTCAAGCTCACCTCAGCAATGAACTATCCAAGCACTCTTGCCACCCACCACAACCGTAACTCACTGCAGCACAACAGCTCACGCCACCCAACCTCCCCACACCACCCATCAAAGTACCACCATCAAAGTATTGCACAAATGCAACCACATCACCGACCCTCATCCAAATGTAGCGACTCCCACTGTAAGCCCATATCAACTTGAAATCCAGTTGCATTATCTACAAGGCTGTCCCTGAGCTACCTCACTGAGAAATTCTGCATCTCCAGAGGCCTACAATCCAGTAGTAAGGACATGTGCAGACTTGAACTCCGCCAATGCAGGAAGGAAAGAAAACAGAAGACAGGCCTTCTCGGTGTACACCCCAAGACTCTCGAACATCCTCCACATCAAAATCCGATTTGCTGCTATTCTTCTGCAGTACAGGAAGGAGCTCAAGACCCTCCTCTTCAAGGAATGGCTCCTCCCTAACTCCTAGGTACATACATCATCCACTCCCCACCACACCCAAGACTGGGCCATCTGATGCACACTGTTTCCTTCCCTGGTTGCTCGTACTTCTGTTGCTGACAATTGCCCCCCCTCCCCTTTTAGATCCTTACTCCCTACACCACTTCTTCCCCTTCCGATTGTAAAGTGCTCTGTTGCTTCCAGAAGCTAGAGCCACACTCAACAAATACCCTAATAATAATCTGAACAAGTATACTAAGTTCTTAAAGTGTATTTAGCAAACAGTTTAAATGCAAACACACTTCATGTGAGCCACATCACTTTTAATATACAAAGGTTACAATATGACTGCTGTTAAGGACAGTGTATTCAATTTTCAAGATATTAATGTGTCCATGCACACAATATGCTTCAGAGGAAAGTTTAAATTCTGCCATCAGGCAAATGTACAGTACTGGCATGAAAATAACGATCATTCTTGTACCAAGTTTTGTTGTCAAAATAACTGACATTCTATTATGTTGCAGCATGTCCGAATATATAGGTTAATATCTGTCGAAATGTTCATTGAAAAGACTAGTATTTCACCACATTGGTCTTGCACCTATACTTGAGAACACTACATGGCATTCTGAGTACATATGCATTTAATCAATTGCATCACGATGGATCAATCGTAGCACCTGACCAACAGCCATGTGCTGCAAGACCCACAGCACCTACATGGAGCCCAGGTATATTTGGGAGGTCTCTGGTGTTAAAAGCATAACAAGTCACAAAGCATTATTTCAGCCCAACGTTCACTATTAAGTTTAGAATTTTTTCACCCCATCATGGGCTAGGAAATCTGTGCCACGTAATTTATATTACATTAAAAAGAAGATTTCCTCCATATCCTCTGTGTCATACTGTTGTACGTGATTGGAATAAGGACACAGCCCCTTTAAGAACGGGCACACACTGGGAGGCGGGAGGAGGGCGGAAGGGGAAGGTAGGAGGGGAGAAACGGGCAGTTATGTAGTATGAAGAATAAAGAAAGGTTGACACGAACAGCGGCTCCGTGTTTCCACAGAATGCATGAATGCTGTTGAATGCAGAGGCCCCCCCCCAACAACTGGCGACGAAGGGCAGACGAGAACTCATGCCTCGCACACAATGAACTGGAGTATTAGCAACTTAGGTGGCCCAGTACGCCTGACGAGAATGGTGGGCCTGTGTGCCCTGCAGACGGACGGTGAGCCGATAAAAGTGGTGGGCCTGTGCGCCCTGCAGTGAGCTCGATGACAGCGGTGGGCCCTTGTGCCCTGTAGTAGTGGTGGGCCTAGTGCCCTGCAGTAGCGGTGGGCCCGTGTACCTTGCAGCAGCGTTGGGCCTGTGCGCCCAGTAGCGGTGGGCCTGTGCGCTCTGAAGCGGGCCAGTGTGCCCAGTGCCAACAGCAGGCCGCAGCACCGAACACAGAGGTGGGCCCGTGAGCCCTGCAGCGGGCCTGGATGCCCGGCATCAACGGGCCGGTGTGCCCTGCGATAGCAGTGGGCCTGCGTGCCCTGAAGCGGGCCCGTGCGCCCAGGACCTACAGCGGCCCGACACGCCCAGCAACCAAGGGGGGCCCATGTGCCCGCAGCGGGCCTGCGCGCCCAATACTGATGACAGGCTAGTGTGCCCGACAGCAGCGTGGAGGGCTGCGTGCCTGCGGGTACCCGAATCCAGCACCCACACCAAGACTGCGTGCCACTGTGCTGCTACGAGTGAGGGACCCGCAGACCCTGCAGCTCCGGTGTGCCCTGGAGTGAGCAGAAATCCATGTGCGACAGACGCCGCAAAGTCAGCGATTAACGTCCCGACCGGCGGAGCGGTTGGCGGAAGGATGCGCCAATAAACCAAGTAAGCAAGCTCAGCAACTGCTTCCAAGCACACGACTAGAGTCTGAGAAACTCATGAGACACTCAATTGTCTGCTAATATCCCGGCTGCCACAGCCAATGCAATTATAACTGGGGAAAGAACCCCAACCAGGCCCAACCCACAAAAGAGGGCCCAGCGTCCTCCGTGATCAGGCTTTGAAACGCTCAAGTGATACCCGGCTGCCCCAGCCAACGCAATATTGACCGGGGAAACAACCCCATCCAGACCCTACACACAAAGGAGCGCCCAGCATCCTGCCACCACACAGACTACCCCGACCAACGCAAAACAGCATGTGGGGCTAACGGCAGTGCCTAGGGGCAGCACTCTAAAAGAAGCACCAAAGGTGACCGCCCACCACCCCTAAGTGACATACTAAGACTCAAACCCGCAGCAAAACGACCTGAACACCTCCAGGCCGCCCACAGACCGCCACACGGCCATCATGACTGACCAGGCGCAGGCAGCCGCAGATTGCGGGCCACCACCAGTTACCAACACCAACCTCACCTCGCATGCCAGTCTCATGAGGAGACCTAGCCCATTCGCACTCAATCCTCACCACGACCAGGGCCAGCGATGGGAAGAGTGGGTGGAAGAATTTGAGGACTTCATAGGTGCTATCGGCACACAAGAACCCCCCAACATACTCAGCATTTTCGCCAACGTCACGGGGAGAGAAATTAAAAACATCATACGCACGATTCCCCTACAAGATCGCACCACGTATGCAAAACTCCTACAAGCCATCAATGAGAAAATTGTCATCTTACCCAATCAATGTGGTCAACTCCCTCATGAATCTATAGGTGAATTCATCATCCGCCTTCAGAGAAAGATAACGAAATGTGACTTTGCCAACTTTAACGATGACGAGGCTATCCGGCTCCGCATAATCGAAGTGTGCATATCCTCCATGTTCAGGAAACACCACCTAAAAAAGCCTCTTTCCCTAAAACAAGTACTAGATTTGGCCAGAGTTTCCGAAAGAGTGGATGTCCAGGCCGCAGCCATTGAGAATCCAAAAAAGGGCGACATCATCGCCGCCGTAAGCCCCTATGCCCGACACCCAGCATCACAAAACAGAATAACTCCCAGATACAAGGTGACCGTTAATGCTACCGCTGTGGGTTCGAGTACCCACACAGAGGACCGTGCCCTGCCATTGGCCAGCGCTGCCTAAAATGCGGAATGGAAAACCACTTCTAAGTGATGTGCAAGGAACAGCTCCCAGAGGGAAGCTCATCTCGCCAATGAACTACCGGCCGCGCAGCAGAGACACACATAGAACAACAACGCCCCGTCGAAAGAAATCAGACATACCCCATGAACTCCTATAAACGCCCAAACACCGTAAGAGCACTGGAAGAACTCCAGATTGAGACAGACAGGAGAGATCATGAACTGTACGACCTCTGCCAACGAGAACCAATGCGAACGCCGGAACAAGGAGCAGCATACTTGGGGGACCCCCTGCCACCCCATACACAGGACATAGACCCATACACCAACTCCCCACCGAGACATCAGCTAGGGGAAGTCGAACAAACCTATTACTTACAAGATGGCTACGATAGGGAGTACGTCCGACTCCTCAGCGTCAACATTGAAGATGCCTCAGCTCCCAAAGTGACAGTCCAAATGGGGAACACCATGAACAAATTTGTGGTCGACACGGGAGCGACGGTAAACGTCATGAATGAAGACCTGTACTGAGACATTGCCTCTCTGTACCCCCTTCGAGAATCCAAAACACACATCTTCCAATGGGGAGCAGCCCTGCCCATGACATCAAGGGGACAATTTCAATGCAACCTCACACACCGCAATCGTACGGTGATATCCACGATCCACGTCATTAAGAGCCCATCTATAGGGCGCTGCCTTCTCAGCTACCGGACCGCCAAAGCCCTGGCACTGATTGACCTACATTATGACCAATCAGAAATAATAAAGGGACACCCCTCAACGCAAGAAACCATCATGGCAATATCAGGCCGACCCCTCACAAAAGGAGACCTCAAACATCAGTTCCCCAAGCTATTTGAGGGAGTGGGGATGCTCAAGAACTCACCCATCAAATTACACATCAACCACAACATCACACCGGTGCCACAGCACCCCCGCAAAGTGGGTTTCCACCTTCAGGAACAAGTATCAAAGGAGATCCAGCTCCTCCTCCTCAATGATATTATAGAGAAGGCAGAAGGACCAACGCCATGGGTGTCCCCGAAAGTGATAGTGCCCAAAGAGAACGGACGCCTACGCATATGTGTCGATATGCACATCCCAAATATCGCCATCCAGAGGGAGAGGTACCCGGGCCCAAGCCTGGAAGACATGCTGATCAAGTTAAATCAGGCAAGGCACTTTTCAAAACTGGATCTCAATCAGGGCTACCACCAGCTTGTCCTGGATCCAGACTCAAGATCTATCACCACGTTCGCAACCCATGACGGACTATTTAGATACAAGAGACTAAATTTTGGTATCTCATCTGCTGCAGAGATTTTTCAAGAGACGATCAGACGCCTGATAGCATCTGAAATGAATGCCCTAAATTACAGTGATGATATTCTGATCTTTGGGAAGGACCAAGAACAACATGACAGTGCCCTAATGACCATCTGCAAGACCCTCCAAGAAGCAGGATTGACATTAAATGAACCCAAATGCGACATCAACAAGACCAGCCTCAAATATTTCGGGCGCATATTTTCTGACAAAGGAATTACAGCCGACCCGGATAAGATCAAGGCCATTACCGACCTCCAAGCCCCCACGACAACGGCAGAACTGCACTCTTTCTTGGGCATGGGAGGATATTGTGCACGCTACCTCCCGAACTATGTCACAATCACTGACCCGCTCCGCACCCTCCTGAAAAAGGACCAACTCTTTGTCTGGGACGCACCCTGCCAAACGGCATTCATGACCATAAAGGAAAGCCTCACCAACAACCGTCAGCTGGCATACTTTCACCCAGAGTGGCACACCATAATTACGGTAGATGCCAGCCCAGTAGGACTCGGAGCCATCCTTGCCCAGACCAACGCCGAAGACAACATCCGGCATGCAGTGGTGGCACACGCCAGCCGTGCTCTATCACATACAGAAACAGCCTACTCACAAGCAGAGAGGGAAAGCTTAGCCACGATATGGGCCTGCGAGAAGTATCACCACTTCATCATCAGCCGGAAGTTCACCCTCGTAACGGACCATCAGGCACTCCTCTCAAAATTTGGCAACCCCAAAACCAAAATGCCACCCCGTATAGAACGCTGGGGAATAAGATTACAGGAATACGACTACGTAATCATCCACAAACCCGGGGGGGAAGCCAACCCAGCGGGCTACCTGTCCAGGCACCCTACGATGAAAGATGACACTTTAGCCCATGAGGCTGCTGACTACATCTTATACCTGTCCTCAAATGCCATGCCACCGACGATCTCAATTGCAACGTTTGAGGAAAGAAGCAAGGCCGACCCTACGATCAAAACCGCCATCGCACTCACCCGCTCCAACAAACGGAGAGAGCGCCAAAACACAGGCAACAGAGGGGAGGGGCTAACAAGAAGGAGCTCGAGCGGATAGCCAAAGTGCAAGAAGAACTAATCGCCACGGACCAAGGCATATTGCTACGCGGAGACAGATTAGTAGCCCCGAGAGACCTAAGTAAAACCCTGGTAACACTAGCCCATGAGGGTCACAGGGGAATTGACAACACAAAACGAATTCTCAGAAACTATGTCTGGTTTCCTTACATGGACGTGATAGTTGTGGACATGCTGATGCACTGTAGACCCTGCCAATTGGCAGCAAACAGGCCAACCCCAAACCCCCTCCAACTAACCACACTCCCAACAAGGCCCTGGCAAAAAGTTGCAATGGACTTTTACGGACCCCTGGAAGAAGGGGGAGACCTGCTAGTGATAATAGACAAATACTCCAGGTTCCCTTTCATTAAGCAAACATCGTCGTCATTCATGGAAACAGCACCCATCATAGACAAACTATTCAGTGAGTGATGCATCCCAAACACTGTCAAGACAGATAATGGATCCCCGTTCCAAGGACGAGAGTTTGCGATGCTCGCGGACCACCTAGGGTTCCACCACCAGAAGATTACACCACTCTGGCCCCAAGCCAACGGGATGGTGGAACGATTCATGGCCACTATCAAGCTGACCAGACAGAAGGCTGTAGCAGAGCAGACACCCCACACGCAGGCCATCTGCAGTATGCTCAGAAGCTACCAAAACACTCAACATGATGCGACGGGAAAGCCACCCGCCGAACTCATGGTGAGATACCAACCCCGAACACGTATCCCCGGGTGGGAAGATTATACACTAGAAGAAGATGTGACCATCAGAGGATGAGACGCCAAAAAGAAGAGAAAAGCCAAGCAGTGGGCCGACAAAAAGAGGAGAGCGAAGGAACACCAACTAGAAGTAGGACAAACCGTCCTGGTCCGGCAAAGTCAACGTAAGAAGACAGACACGCGCTACAGCCCAGAGCCTCGGGTCATTACAGCCATCAAAGGACCCATGATCACGGAGACTGGAGAACCACGGGACATTACCCGAAACTCCTCATTCTTTAAGAGACTATATCTCGAAGAACCAGAGACACAGGAGATAGCAGCTGAAGATTCAAGTGAAGAAGACGAAATAGAACCCTCACTGGAAACGACTGGTGAAAGCAGAGAATCTCCAGGGAGGCCGCTCAGAACAATAAAGAAGCCAGTGAGACTCATCGAACAGATGTAACTGGACTTTCATGTGAAGCATGGGAGAGGTGTTGTACGTGATTGGAAAAGGGACACAGCCCCTTTAAGAAGGGACACACACTAGGAGATGGGAGGACGGCGGAAGTGGAGGGGAGAAGGGGAGAAACGGGCAGTTATGTAGTATGAAGAATAAAGAAAGGTTGACACGAACGGCGGCTCTGTGTTTCCATCGAATGCATGAATGCTGTTGAATGCAGAGGCCGCCCCCACCAACACATACATGATCATGTAGTAGGGAACTCCATGAGGCACACAATATCCAGATCTAATCTCATCTGTGACCCATCTACAACATATGCATGCATTAAAAACATTCATACGTGGTTTTAAATATTTGTTAAATAAACATTCATCCAAATATTCTGTGATGAATCCTTGGATGTCATGCCTTCTCCCTTACTGGGAGCCCTGTACCATGAGGCCTTATAGTCACCCTGGGGCTGGTACTCAGCGGGTGGATCTCATGATGAGGGATCCCTCCTATGGGACCAGGGATGACTGGGCAGAATGCTGTGAATACAAAATGTATTCTGACCTCCCTCATGCTCCTATCCTATAGAGAGTCACACTTCCAGGTATTTTGACGGGTAGATGACATGACCTCCCTAGAAAATATTGAGATGACAAGGAGGAGGCGAGCAGCAATGTAGAGTGCACAGCGGAACCAACATGAGCGGTCCAGGCAATGTGAAACAAACAAGTACACACAGAGAATAAAAGGAGAATAAGGACTTTATGACATGTAAGATCCTTCCTGGAGGAGACGGTAACTTCGAACGCAGCTGAAGCAAGGGAGACGCTAGCGTGGTCCGATCAGAGAAGAAGGCAGAAACAGGTGGGCTGTGATAGAAAGGCCAGGGGAAGAGGATCATACCCTTGGCATTCTGAACTGAGGGGGGCCAGGGGAAGAAGCATGACCCCCTCCCCGACATTGTGATAATATTTGTGAAGATTTCAAAGGCCAAGAGAAGGGAGTCATTTTCTTGGCATTACAACAAGCCTAAGAGAGAACAGCAGAAGAGAGCATACCCCCTTGTACTTGGAAACATTGTACTAAAGTTTGTGAATATTAAGACAAAGGCCAAGAGAAGGGAGTCATTCTCTTGGCATTACAAGAAGCCTAAGAGGAGAGGCCAGGGGAAGAGTCATACCCTCTGGTACTTGGGAATATTGTTTGTGAAGATTGTGACGATGACAAAGAGAGGGGAATCATTCTCTTAACACTACAAGAGGCCTGGGAAAGGCCAGGGGAAGTAGCACACCCTGGGCATTGGAACCTGTGCAAGACTGAGAAAGGCCAGGGGAAGGGAGTCATTCTCTTGGTACCAAGATTTTCAGTTGGAACTTTGCTTTAATTTGGAACTGAGACTTTTCAATCCGAAACATTTTGCTGTGCCTTTGAGAAGAAATTCAATTTGGGTAATGGAGTAAATCCCTCAGGAAATAGTACCTTCAGTCTACCAGCAAGGTGGTACGCTGTACAGAAGAAAGAAGCCATTCTTCTGTAGTAAGAAAACTCGCCAACCTTTTTAGTCGTGTAAGGGATGGAAATAGGCTTTTGACGCAGGACGGTGGAGTATATGCTTTCAACAGATTTCCTAATTGAATCCTTAGTATTTAGTTGAGGCAGGGAAACCTAGCCTTCGGGATAGCTAGGGTTATTCATCAAATAAAAATAAATAAAAGTTTATAACCCCAATAATGCCACCTGTGTGCCAGTCTCCTCCTTCCACACCCTTATATATTGTGTCAGAAGTTGGATCTGACCTAGTTGACACAAACTTGGGGGCTTCAAAGTTTCACTAAGCTAGATGATTAAGCCTCTAGCCCATCAATTGCTACTGCAGAATCTGTAGGGTTCGACCATTCCAGCAGCTGTGACTTAAGCATAGAGCAGCAGTGAAAGAGAGCTTGCCCCCACTGATCTAGTCTTGGCTGCCCCAAAGGTATTTACATCCGACTGGTTTCCAAATCAGGATTTCCTTGGAAGTATGGGTTGGATGTAATGGCCAGGTAATAGACCCAAACTATAGAGGAGTTGTCTCCATAATAATGACTAACGTGTATCATGTCAAAACGCAGGAGAAGATTACTCAAGGAACACTTCTGAAATCCCTATTTCACAAACTCTTAGGGGTACCAGAATTAGACTCCACAGAAAGAGGGGAAAAGGGTTTTGGAGAAGCTGACTAAGATCCAGAAGCAAACCTGGACGTACCTAAGCCAAGTATTGAGGACAGGGAGGCTGAGATAATCCCAGACTTAGCCTTTGGTCAAAGCTTTCGCTAGAGATATCCCTGAGGAGCGCAGAAAGAAAGATGGCCCATTATTTTTCTTGAGAAAGGGTTTATTGTATATGGGTGACACCAGCAGTGAGGGAACTTCTCATTCACAAAGGTAGTACCCAGAAGTCACTGTAGGGGTGTGCTGGAGATTGCCCACGCTCACCACACTTTAGGACATTTGGGAATGGCTAAAAGCCAGGGACAAGTTGTGAGTCAGTTCTATTGGCCAGGGATACATTCTGACATCAAACATTTTGTTATGACTTGTTCCTTGTGCCAAAGGACCGCCCCACATAGCCCTTCACCAGCCCCTTTAGAACCCCTACCCATCATGGACATATCCCGTATCAATGCAACTCTTGTAACCATTGAGATGGCACCTGCTGTTGTCGACGAGCCCGTAGATATGACAAAAAATGGTACCACCGGCCTGGTGGACGGTGTCGTTGATGGAGTCTTCGTCGACAAGGATAACGATTTCAACAGTGGTCTTGGTATCGACGAGGAAGTATTGGGGGTCGTCTACGCTGCTGTCGTCTATGAAACATGTTCATCGATAGGCTTGACAGTGATGGATTGGCCGATTTGCGGCCCTGTGAAGAATGGACTCCCATCGTGCCAGTTGCCGATCCAGACGAGAGACACTGCAATACTCGTCGACAAGGAAGTCAAAGTGTGCAACGACGTCGCCTTTTTAGGTACCTTTCTGATGGAAGCCTTCTCAAGGGATTTCAACCTCTTACCAGAGGGAGTACAATATTTGTGCCTTCTAGCCCTGACAGAGGCACAACTGCGCACAGACGCTGAGTCAGAGGCCCTACCTTCATCCAGCCATGAGACCAGTCTCCAATGACAATCCTTCCTCATCTTTGAGGTGAAAGACTGGCAAATGGGTCATCCCTCCACATCGTGGTCTGGGTGCAGGCAGTAAATGCACTTTTAGTGGCGGTCCTAAATTAAGGCATTCTTCTGATCACATATGGAACAGGCCTTGAAGTGGCTCTTCTTCTCAGCCTATGACATGATGCATGGACTAGGCCCAAAACTATGTTTGCAGCCTCACAAGACGTAGCAAACCGACGAACGGTGGTATCTGGACCAGCAATGGATCCCCACTGCCACCAAGTCACAACGGTGACTGATTTGAAGAAATTGGATGAAAAACAATCAACAATAGGTAAAATATTTGAGAAAATCGAGGAGCGAAACTCGAGGACTCCCAACACGAAAGCATGCAGTAGAAATCTTAAGATGGCCACCCGGCGTGGAGCTAAGGAGGGCCAATGTCATTGGCTGCAGCAGTATGACCCACAAGTGAAAGCAATAGGCTATTAAAACAACAAGCATTTTTTTCTTTTTTTTAGCTTAAAGCTACACTGCTTTATATTACTGAGGATTCCCAGCCTGACGACATGGAATATTCATAGCATGTGAATCCATGTCAGGCCCCATGCTGGAGAAATGCAGGTAGCTAGACTCCATGATCATATTAGCTTTGCTCATAAGGCAGTATTTATTTCAATAGAGACTAGCCCCACCTAAGGGCACTGACTTTTTTATGTGTCCACAATGCAAGTTTCACTACCAGTGCTATCCTCATCTGCCCTCCTCTACCCTGCTCTCTCACACAGACATATCTATATTACTCAAACCCTTTGCGCACAGCCCCTGGACACATTCCCATGCGCTGTCATAGCAGATACACAGACTACCCCCTGCACACACATACATTCACATGTTACACAGAGGTGTTTTAATGGGAGGGCAAAAGGGGCACTTGCCCTGGGCCCCCACCTTGGACGGACCCCCACAATGCTGCCTGATCTATAGTAAGATTCCATTGTTCACCAGACTTAAATAGCACACGCCAGGAGATTTTATGGCAGGCTGCTGAAGCGCTAAACCCATTGCCTGGCTGTTTTGACAAGTAGATTCTGCCTTAATCAAGTAATCATTTAATGCTTTCTGTGTTCACTATGGAATACATAGTTTGTGAGGCACAGCTTCTCTAGCATTCTTTCCTTCCTGTAGGGTATTATGTTGATCATTGCAATAGCCAAAGTTGAAATCCAAGTTGATAAATTGGGTGCCACAATGGTTCAGAAGTTAGCTCAGTGTGTTAAGCACTCGTTGCAGAGATATGTGTTCATATGGAAGATTAGAAGAGCACATTACAGCAAGGCTGGCTGAACCTTTCATATGTCTGAAGTTTATAAACCTACCTGCATATATACTTGGTTTTGCAGCATAAGAGGTGCTATTATCAGCAATGTTCCTGCAATGTTTTATAGCAACGTGTAGGCGTTGCTATAAAAACTAACATATCATTCATATGGTGAAGGTCTAGAAATTGGTTTGTTCAGATGGGGCGTTCTAAAACCTAGGCAATCCCCTCCAAAGATAAGCATAAACTATTAGTCCAAGAGGGGAATATCCAAATACAAGACTGTGGAACCAAAGTGTTCATGCTTGTAGCCTGGCTTTACCAGCAGACGATACGGTGATCCTGGTCAAATCATATAATATCTCTTGCATTACTGTCCTGTCTTCTGTGAGGTTTGCCTGTTTGCATGCTGTGGCATCGTTTAGCTCTTTACTTGATAGTTCCTCTTATGTAGGCCATTTGAGTGGACGGGGTGGTAGACAGGAGAGAGGGTACCAGATGTTGTAGGCCTTCGGCAAGCATATTTTAAGGTCTGCTCGTTTGACAAAGAAAACGTTTTGCTTTTGTATAAAAGTGCATGTTTATGAATGACAATTTCACAAGCCATTGTTTTGGAAGAATTTAAAGCTTAAAAGCACAAAAGACATACCTAGATGAAATCTGTTAAATCACATTGATTGGTATGCTGGTAATTATATACTCCCTTGATGATGGAGAGAAAGAAGCTAGAATCAATTCCATTTTGAGTAAAACCCTTCTGTAATATTTTGGTTTTAAAAATGGTCAGGTTTGTAAATGTGATTTGTGTTCTTTGTAAGTCAGTTCTATAAAATGAGCTTGTTTTAGTACATGGTAAGAGCTGGAAAATAAAGTGTTCAAATGCAGAAATTGCAAAGTTGGCACAAATCCCAGCTTCACCCCTTAAGCAAAGTGTGATCTCATTTAATCTTGTATTAACTAACCTCTCAGAATTGCCAGCCCCTAATCCTTTCAACATTGTCAGCCCTTCAGAGTGATTTCCTTCTCATGGTATGATCTTCAAAAAAGCCTTGTGGTTTCACTGGCTATAGGGTTGCATCGACTATAATAGTGAGCATTGATATGCTGCACAACACAGGCACTTGTTCCCTTGATCTCCAATGGCAGCACTATTTTAAAACCGTGTCCCACTTCTAATCTCAGTCTGTTTGGATATAGATACCTTCCTGGTAGCTTCTAATCTCCATTCACTATCCATGCTCTGCTATGTGTAGCTTGCTCCTTCCTTACAATTGATCTACCCTATCCATGCTTAAGCACTTTTGCATTCTCTGAGGCAGCTAATGTGAGTTCGCTGTCTATTCTGGGTTAAATGTATATTTTACATACAGTCCTGCATTAATACTACAGGCTGCATACCTTCCCGGATGCTATTGGTAAAAAGTATCCTGTTTCTATACTAGAAGAGAAGTAACCTCTTCGTAGATTGCTAATGTTGGCCTTCAAATGCTACTTGTTTATCATTCTTATTAGAGAAAGTATGGAGAGGGTAAGGGGACTTAAAGGGAGTAAACATGCTTATTTTAAATGCTGCGAGGCAGCATATCAACCTATGGGTTATGATCATGGTGGGGTCGGGGAGGGGGGTGCCACCAGATAGTCTTGATCACTTCATTCCTTTGGTTTGGTGGAGGGGAGCCCCAAAGATGTCCATGCCCAGGGCCCCAAAAATGCTTAAGATGGCTCTGCACATGTACATCCATACATGCAGGTGCGTCTACCCTCACTTGGTACCACCGGCTCAGCGCTCGACCACATGCTGGCCTGCATGGCCCATCATGCTCCTCTAGCCCTCAGCTGGCTGCTATGCTATTTGCGCACAGATGAGAGGTGGGAGCGCCAGTCTTACACCCTGTCAGACTTTCATTTTTGCATGCTACAGAAACGTCATTTAACCCTTCCGGCTCGCACTGGGGATAGTGACAATGTACGTAAGCAGGGGTAGTGCCCCTGCTCAGCAGTCCAGTACTGTCCTCCAGAGTCGTGCCCACCCAAACCGCCTTTACTTGCAATAGTCTAGGTAAACGATTTAAGTTCAGAATGTAAATCTAAATCTCCATCTTTTCCCTAATACAATGGGGGTGGCACCACTGCACCTCAACAGGCAGGCCACTTCTGGTTCTAACTTCATATCGTATGTGAAGGTAGGCGAACAGAATGTGTAGTAATTTACAGTACAGGTTTACCACTTCAAATCACCTCAGACCAATAGTCTTTTTGAGCACATCAATAAAATGCTGAAAAGCATGATGGGTACTTTGTAGAAACCCACAAGGAGAAATGGGGCGGGGGATCCCATATTGCCATGCTTATTGGTCAGAAGGTGGCACAAAGTTGTGGGGTTTAGTTACTTCAAATCCCTATATAGTCATCCAGGGATGGGTTCTCTTCCCAAAGTTAAGGCAGGATGGCAAGGAAGTTCTCACAGTCCAACCCATGAAGTGTAGCAATATGCTTTGGACTTCCATAGAAAATAATGGCCACCTCAATTCAAAGTCAAATGGTTTCCTCAAGGAGAGTCAGTCCCTGGTCAAAGAGAAAGGGAGCCTGAAGGCGGCTCCTCTGACGGCGATTCTCTCTCACCACAAATGGCCAGTAAACAACATCTTGACTGTAGAGCTTTGTTCAACCAGTTTGCCACCTTACTGCACCTCATTCCAGGCTGTACTGTACAGTGTAAACATGGCAGATGCTGGAGATGGCATTCCTGTTAAGATCAAATCATATAGTGTCCCAAGCAAGCTCTTTCACAGCATCAAAGCGGAGGTCAACAAGCTGTTGGGCTGTGAAGAAAATTAACCCTCCCAGATTCCATGGGTGAACCCGTTGTGCTACTTATTCAGGGACCACTGACTTGAGGCTCTGCATGGGGCTCAATGCTGTGAAGAAGACAGACGCACACACTACACCCTGAGCACATGAACCTGCGCTTGCATGTGGCGCTGTACACCATCACTCTTCCTTTGATTTAACCATTGGGTAATGGTAGATTATCGAACATGATGGGTAATGGTAGATTATCTAACATGGTGTACCATGGAGAAAACAGAATTTCTTACCCCTGAACGCTTGCATCGACACTTTTTAAACCATGCCCTCACTGGGCAAAAGAGGTTTTGAGTCTCTTAGCTGGACAATGTAGACAGATTCTAAAGATGATGCATTTTAACTCCTTGTCTCAGAGACAAACTCGACCAAAATAATGGAGTATTTTACCATCTCAATGCTCTGTAGCAAGATGTAAACGTCATTCACGCTGTGGGCGTTAAACGTAACACCATCTTGGATGTGTCACTGAAATACAGGTCCCATTTTATGTGATAGCCTCCTCCATTAATATAGTTCTAATTCTCCTCACTGTGGAGATGAACATTAGTTATATTTTTGACAATCATATTTCGGAAGGTTCATAAGGAAATTTAATAAATGTCCACACAGTTGTATTTGTTTATTTTTACCGTGACATTACTGCAGATTGTCCGTACATAAATAACATAACGTTCACCTTTGTTATTAAAACCTTTTTTTTATAGTAACATTGCTACAAAGTATTCTTACGTTGACGTAATATCGTCACAGAACTTGGGTGCCAATATTCCTAAACTACAAAATCATACATAATGAAGGTCAAAGTTCCCCAATATTCCTATGAGTCTTCATAAAAAAGAACTAAAAGGTGGAAGGTCTACAACTGTTCTGAACTTATTTAATATTACTGCTGCCCTCCTTTGATTTAATGCCACTGGGGGCACAATTGTGTACCTATTCTTGTGTGACCAACAAGGCATATTCCAGCTTCTATAAATTAGAACCTGTACTTCCATTTTACTGGCATGCATTGATGCGTTTGGATGTTGTTTCTATGTTTTCAATACTACATTTAGTATCCAGTGCCACAGTTAAAGGACCAGAAATAGATCATTTAGGCCAGAAATAGTAGAGGTTTTGGAGAAGGCATTGAAAATTATAGAATGCCAGAACGTTGTTATATGTCGAAGGAGGAGACCAATGGCTAAAGGTCCCCTAATACAGCAATGTAGGAGAGGTCCTGAAGAAGGCACTTTGAATCACAGTCCCCCAAAACGTTACAGAGACCTAAATCTTTGTCCCAAAACATTGTTTTGGTTAGAGTATGGACAGAGATTTTCTTCTAGTTCACCTGCGACCAGGGACTTGTCATCCAGAAATAAGTGTATTTAAGCAGAAATATTGTGATTATGTGTATACTTATGTGGAGATGAATTGATGCATTATCTGGTCTGATTAGTAATGATATATTTGTTTCATTGATATGCACAAGCACTTTATCTTAATGTTGTTACACTTATTAATGTATGATGTGATGTATATGACTTTTTGTAATTCTGTCAATGTCGCATGCAAATGTGTATACTTCGGAGTATGCTGGTCTGATACATGTTTGGGGAATTAAAACAATGAACGCAAATTGGTAGGAATGTAAATTTTGTATCTACTGTGAAAGTACTCCTAGCTCAATAGGGTACACAACCGAGTATAGAGGTTACAGCTGCTCCATTCATCAGCATTGCAACTGTTTGGGGCCGTATGAGCTCGCTTTAACCTTCCATTATAGGAATTGCATTTAACTATCCAAATAGACCGTTTGTATTAATTGGCCAGGGGGTCAAACAACTGGAATTCACCTTGGAGTATAAGGTAGGAGCTACTCCTGGGAAGGCAGATGAATGACTAGGGCGTATGGCCTATTAAGACACTCCACTGGGGATTAGCAATACTATTCTTATTTGGGGAAAGTACACTGTGAGAGCTAACAGTCCAACCTATACTTACAGCATGAGATCTGGGCAATTTTCTAATATTCCCTGACCGGTTTAGCAGATTCTTCCCTAAAATTACTTAAACCAAGGCCTCATCACAAATGAAAATACTGATTGTGCCCTGTAAGTCCCTCAGGATTATGGAAACCCGTTCCCTATGTAAACCTCCTCATACAACTAGCTGTGTGATTCCTCTTGTTGATGGTAGCTTTTACTGGATTCTAGTTGAGTATACCCTGATATAGCCCAGAGAAGAGCTGTCCAAGCCAGAGGAGGCTTGGGCCAGCCCAAAGGAGGGGATCAATCCTGACCTTTATTTACTGTCAGTACCTGCCCAAGACAGGAGCAATCCCACAAGCCCAATTCTAACTGTCGATCTGCTTCAGTGGCCTGAAGGTTTGCTGCGCCTGCTTGTTTAAAGTTATCCACAAACAATAGTTGAAGGTAGGATTTAGCAATGTGCCCACAATGTGTGTACTGCTGTCTGATTTACTGTCTCCACCCACCTCCCCCACACAACTCCGGATTGGTTGGGACAGGAGTCTATGGTCAGCATCAACAAAGCTTACGGGAGAGGCCATTGCCCTTTTTCCATTAGCTCGCGTTAAGGCTGATTATTTCCTGGTTCTTCACTTGTGGATCATGGGTGTAGAGTGGAATGGATGCGAGGACTACACACTGGTTTGCAGTTAGGCCATATAGCATTCCACCGTCTGGCACCCTGCTGCCTGCCCTCATGAACCTTGCTGCTTGCCTCATCCCTGTTCCTGCACAACGTGTGCACCAACTTAACAACCAGCATCTGAACACACATCCCTTAGCTCATCGTTCAGTCTGTGTGTCCTTTTTTTAGCCCCCTACGTCAGTCTCCAAATCCTATTACCGCCACAATCTGTCACCATCCCATTACCCTCCATGCCAACACCACCAGCCCCAACACTGTTTCCAGCCCTATCCCAGCTTCACCTTCTAGTTTGTGTGTGTTATTCTCCACTCCATTGGCAATCAACCAAACTCCCTTCTCGCACCACTATCCAAACCCCATTCTTTCCACCATCCAACAGCTCTCCACATGCCGCTGTGACATCCAAACACTGTTCCCTCCCCATCCCGGCACCACTGGAACAGCTAAAGTGGCCCCCTTACCAGGAGCGGTAACCAAAGCGATCACAAATAGTGGGACTTGTCCAACTTGGAATATTTAGCTTCATCTACACAGCTACACAAAGTAACACATTGCCCTGGACAGCATGGACAATGCACTGCACCGGTTGAATCCGGTAAATAAAGCACAACTTCTACGGTGGACCTGCTGCAGGCTTTCATTTTGGGAATGGGCTCCAAACTATTGCTAGCACAGATTCTGAGCGAAAACGATGGATACAAGTGGGTGTGTCTCTTTCTAGGTGGAGATAAAGCAGTGTGCGATTGGTAAGTGACAATGCAATTCAAGGCAGAGAGGGTCTCATAGGAGGATCCTTCCTTTCGAGTGGGTTATTAAATTCACATGCCAATTTCAACATATTACAATCCTTTAACCTTTCCTATCTTCTGGTCTTTTGCTTCCACCCTTTTGACGCTGCAGGTGTAGGTTGGTAAGGACCCAAGTTTGCCACAATCTCATATTTCGTTTATTCCACCTTTCTATCATTAACACGTTTTCTTTTGGAGCAATGTATCCAACAGAGTAACTTCCTGAGTATGAGAAGGCATTGTCTTTAGCGTTGGAGTAGCCAGCACCCCAGGAATTAGAGCAGGCATGGAGCTGGTGCAGTCAGCATAACAGTGCCGGGATCCGGGAGAGCAATCTTCCGCATAGTGCCAAATGTCCAATAAAAGGCTCCAGTGACAAGTGCTGGGCGCAAAAAGTGCATGCAACACTCAATTAGGAATACTATGAAAAAGATATTTCTGCCAACAGTGCTTATAACGTTGACTTTGTGGATTTCAAATGCAAGCAATGATGAAAGCAATTTGAGTTTAGCAATCAAATGCATGTATATAAGAATATACAGATGTAATAAGCAGACCCAAATGTGCATAACAATAGTTTTCATATGAAGAGCTTTTGCATATTCATGCTTGGCATCCCTTTGATTTACACAATATATCCATTGCTACATAAACTGGCTGCTTTCTTGGCCCGGCATGTGGTTGCCCCTAGGAGGCAGGACAGACCCCCCAGGTCTGGCCCAACTTGCAATTTCCTGGTTCCTCTGGCTCTAGTCCACCGGTATCCCTACAAGAAACTCCTGTGTAAATCTATCAAATATTCTGATGGCTAGACATTGTTACTATGAGGGAATGAGAAGATTATATATGCGGTGGTATACAGTAATCGCTACTAACTCCCTAGGAGAGAGGGGGCCACAGATGCCAAAAACAAATGTGTCCAGTGCGACAAACCCAGAGGTTGCGTCCCTGTTAACAACCAATGGAACAGTGAGCTGCTCCCGAAAATCCAACTTGAAACTCATATGCAATACCAAACTAAAGATTCTGAAGTGACAAGTGCTGTAAGTACTGGGACGAGGAGGCCCTATAGAGAGGCATCAATCAAGCATCAACATCGTTCTAGTTACCTATTTGCAAGAGCACTCGTCTTACAAAAGGAGGAGTAGAGAGCAGATCAAATGAAGTTGTAGTAGTGGTAGCAGAAGAGGTTGCAGTAGCAGTGATGATGAGTCACAAAGGTTAAGTGAGCTGGAGAAACCAGAGCTGCAAGACGCAGAAGGAAAGAAACGGCGCAAAACGTTGGGAGAGCAGAAGACGGGGAAGAGCGCGAGCCGAGACTGGGAAGAGTTAACCCATATGAGAAACCACAGACAGATATATCGTTACCTATAATGGCGAGAAATCACTCAGATAGCCTAACTGATGGCTGAAACCAGGGCTTTAAGTGACAGAGCCTCTGTTTTTAAAAGATTGATTGTGGGGAAGTAGCGTTGGGAGATCACAGACCGCTGAGATCTCGCAACACTACGGTCCCGAAAGGTGCCACGGAGCCCAGAGCGAGCCAGATGCTGAGAGACCGGGTTGGAAGAGGACGCTCCCCGGAGCTCCTCCTTGACCCAGGCCTGTGGGCCTGACTATACTATTGACTGCCCACTTATGACAAGAGGGATCATAATCCCACTACAGTGACACAACTGACGTGGTTGTTCACCCAGGAACACATATATTGTGGATATAATCCCACTGTAGTGAAGCAACTGCAGTGGTCATCCACTGTGTACACTTACCTTTTTCTACAGTTACCACGCCAGTGGTTTCTGATCATTAAAGTGCTGGGTCTCATCCACAAGTGTCCTGATTCATTGAAGCCACAACATAATTGGTGACGAGGACCAAGATAAACCACCAGTGCTGTCGTCATGCAAGAAGCCACGCCACCTACAGCGTTCCTTCAGTCCCCATGCAAGCCCGGGATACCGTGGCTACAATGGGAACCGTTGTTTAATACCTAGCTGGAGGCCTTGGGAGGCACAGCCTACTCCGCAGGCAGGAAGAAGGCAATGTTACTTAATATTATGGGGGTTAAAGGCCAGTGGATAGTTACAGGCCTAAAACCACAGCACGTAGAGGGGGGGCGATGATGACGTGTTCAAAGAGGCAGTGCAGCGCCTCAAGACATGCTTCTCCAACACAGAAAATGTAGTGCTACACAGACTAAACATCTATACCAAGAAGCAGTAAAGTGGGGAGCCGGTGGATGACTATATCACCCGCATGAGGGAGTTGGCAGCCCAGTATGGGTTTGGAGATCATGCCGAGAACGTCATCTGTGACATGTTAATGGTGCACATCAACAGTAACAAAGTCCAAGACAAATTCATTCGAGAAAAGGAATATTGGACAAAGCCATCCAGATTACGAGGGCAGAAGAGGAAACCTCATGCCAGTGGAAAGAAATTGTCGGAACCGGGTCAACCACCGAAGTCGCAGCACTCCAGTAGAAAGAACACCCCGAGAGGCCCAGGAGAGATGCTCACATTGAAGCAGGTGCCAAGAAGAGAGCCTACAAAGTGTTAGAGATGTGCCAGCACAAGCCATATGGCCAATGATGGAGACTGTCATCAAAGGAACAAAGAATGCTCTAACTGCATGATGTTTGGGCACATCGTGGTAGCATGCAGCTGAAAAGGGAAGAACATTACAACCATAGAGGCTGAAAGTTGCACCCGCAGAGATGACGAGGAAGAAGACAGGCCCATCGTCATCATGGTGAATTCTTCCCGAGCTAGATGGGAGAAACCACACTGCACAATAAAAGTGAACGGAAATGAGACATGTGTAATGGCCGACTCTGCCTCTGACATTACCATTATTCCAATCCAGACATACCAAAGCATGGTGGGACAACAAACTGTAGAAGAAAAAAATAACACAGACTGTCTTTGGAGGAGCATCAGTGGGTCTCTTAGGCTACATCATTGCCAAGATAGACTTCAAGGGTATACAAACCGCAACCAAAATGTACTTCTCGGAAGGAGGTCCAGCAGTATTGGGTTGGGATGACCAACACAAGTTAAACATACGTCTCTTTCCCAGCACCGACGATCAGTCAAAATGGGAAGAGCGTAATGTTTGAAAGAAGAATTTGTTGCCCTATTTTCTGAAGAGCCCGGGTCCATAAAAAACTATGTCCACAGAATCCAACTCAAACACAATACAATCCAAACACAGAATGCAGCTAAGTGGATTTTGTTAGACTTAACCCCTTTTATGACGAAGTTCATTAATGCATCGTTCACTCAGGGGGTTGTTCCAGATCTCTGGAAATTGTCTGTAATTTCTCTGATGTTAAAGGCGGCCAGTCTTGACCCTGAGGATCATCAGAACTATCGCCCTTTTGCCGGCCTTCCCTGACTGGGAAAAATTCTGGAAAAAGTGGTCACGAGCCAGTTCCAGAACTATATTGAAGAAGGTGGTCTGCTTCATCCTCTACAATCAGGATTTCAGCCTAAATTCAGGATGGAAACAGCGCTGATGGTGGTATGGGACGAGCTGTTGCAGGCAGGAGATGAAGGTACATTATCCCTGCTTGTGATTCTCGACCTATCCGCTGCGTTTGACACAGTCGATCATAGTATCCTGCTAGACCACTTAAAAAACATAGGGAATGTGGATATATGTGCTCTGGATTGGTTTACATCATTCTTTGCGTACATCATTCTTGGCGGGGCGCAAACAATGTGTATAGGTTCTCTATCAGAAATCCTCCTGCAGTGCTGTGGTGTCCCACAGGGCTCCGCGCTTTCTCCCCTTTTGTTCAATATCTGCCTTCGTCCATTGATGGACATATTGAAGAAACATCATATCAGGTTTCAATCATATGCCGACGATACGCAGCTGTATATTAGTCTGTATATTAGACATGATGATGTGGATAATGCACTTGTCAGGGTGGGTAGATGCCTTGAAGGAATAGGGGTATGGATGGCATTAAATCGGTTACAGCTTAACCCAAAGAAAACAGAGGTGATTCTCTTTGGACCAAAACCTCTATTGGAGGGGGAATAGTAGCCCGCCGCCACCTCTATTTTTGGGCTCAAGACTCAAATATGCTTCCAAGGTAAAAAACCTGGGATGCATATGGCAGAGTGATTTGGGCTGCGATGGCCAAGTCTCAGCTAAAGTGCAGTCAGTTTTTTTATAACATTCGGATGTTGCGGCAAGTGCTCCCTTATGTGCCTGAGACTGACCACGCCTTGGTTGTGGGAGCTCTAGTTAATTCGAAACTAGACTACTGCAACTGGCTCCTTGCTGGAGTTCCGGCTAAACAAATCCACCGCCTACAAAGGGCACAAAATGCACCAGTCAGACTAGTGTTTGGAGCACCTAAAAATACTCCAATCTCAGGCCTCCACTGCTCGATTAATTGGTTAGCGGTGGAGGATCGTATAAAGTTCAAGATTGGTTGCCTGGTGTTTGAATGTATTAATGGTTTGGCAACAAGTTATCTGAGGGATAAGCTGAACTTATACCATCCCTATCAGGCAATAAGGAAGATAAATCCCTACTTACTATCCCCAGGACAAAATGTGTCTCAAGGGGAGATTGTAGATTCTCAGTCTTTGGGCCCAGATTGTGGAACAGTCTTCCCCCGAATTTAGGAAAACAAATTCACTTTTTAACATTCTGAACATGTTTAAAAACTCATCTTTTCAAATAATTTGTTCTCTTGTTTTGACCTCAGTGATGTTACTGCCATGTGATTGATCTCCACATTCTGTTTGTTAACGCACTTCATCTGCACCCACATCACACCCTTTGGAACATACCAATACACATGCATGCCATTTGGCTTGTACTCAGCTGCCTCAGTCTTTCAAAGGGTGATGGACTCCCTATTACGAGGGGTAGGAAATGTGTCATACTTCCAAGATGACATTCTCATCCATGCTGAGGACGCTGAAACACAAGACAGAGCCCGGAGGAAAGTATTGGACAAACTGCAAGGAGCGGGAATTCAATTAAGATTTGAAAAGTGTGGTTCTTTTTCCAATACATTTTTATTAGCAGCTTTTCATAGAAACAATTGTGAATTAGAAACGAACAAACCTTCCCTTAAACCCCTGTCCCCCCCTCCTGACCCCACCCCTCCCCACCACCCCCTCCCGCCCAGATCCAATAGGCTCACTGACAACTCAAATTCACCAAATGAAATAGAGACATTAGCAACGGCAGACGTGAGTTCACAGGTCTGATTCGTCCTGAGGACGTATTATGCCCAATAGTTCCATCGCCTTGGGGCACCAGGCACGCCGGGCACCCGCCCTTAGAAATGACAAAAGACTGGCCCAATCCGAATAAAATCGCATGTGGGACCCCTGAATTGAGTAGGTGAGCCACTCCATTGCGACCAGTGTCCAAAGTTTTGCGACCCACTCATGCTCCTGTGGAGGGTCCTTTGAATTTCACTTTCTAGCCAGGACCAATGCAGCCGACATCATCATTATCGCATTCAGTTTGTGGTCAGCTTTGGTGGGCAGGGTTGTGAGGATTACATTAAGGCCTAGTAAGTCCTGCCCTCTGCTGCCGGTCTGCTGGAACCCTAACACCTGGGCAATCGCCCGCTGAACCACAGACCAAAATAGGTCAAGTTTCGTGCACTCCCACCAAATGTGAGCCCAGGAGCCCACTGCACCGCACTCTCTCCAACAATTCACTGAAATCGTGGGGTATATTTTATTTAACCTGAGCGGGGTGCAGTGCCATCTCAGTAGGAGCTTCAACCAAATCTCACGGATTTGAGTAGACCTTGCAAGTTTCGGGATTTGGGACCACAGACTGAGCAATTCCTGCTCCTCTACGCCTGACCCAAGATCCTGCGCCCATTTGCTCATGTAAGTTTTGGAGTGTATAGTTTCTTCCCGTTTTATGAGTTTGTAAATGGATGAGACCACCCCTCTGTCACCCGTCTCTGTGTCTAAATATTTTTCAAAGTGGGTAAGGGAGCGAGAGCCCGCCTGCTTTACTGACGGCTGGGAAATCCAATGCCTGATCTGGAGGTACGAAAAAACCTCGGCTTCTCCCCCACTCAAAGTCCTTCTTACACTGCTCGAACTTTTTCACTTCGCCCCCCACTAGCATATCTCGCAGCATCCTGCAGCCTCCAGAAGACCATGGATCAAAGCTCGGCTCGTACGTGGCCGCTGGAGAGAATTGCGGGTTACCATGCAGGGGTGAGTACGGGGAGGGGAAGGAGGTGATCCGGGCTCTCAAGATGGCTTGATCCCATGCATCCCCTGTCGTTGATGTTATTGTGCTACAATACATTCTGGTCGGCCTATCTTGCTTCGGGAACCCACAGGACCCCCTCCAAGTCTTTCCCTACAACTGCTCTGTCCATCGACCTCCACACCTTACACCTGTCATTCCTTTGCCAGTCCCTAATGACCCTAATCTGTGCTGCTAGATAGTACACTCGGAAGTCTGGTTCCCCTACTCCCCCCTCTGTCGGCAAAGCTTTCATAATGGATGCCGCCACCCTTGGGCGCTTTCGGTTCCATACGAACCGACTAGTTATTTTTGCAGGGCTCTGAAGAAAGAAGTAGGGACTCGGACCGGTAAGGCCGCGAAATGATACAGGAGCAGAGGAAGGATTGCCATCTTTAAGGTGTTGATTCTACCCAACCACGATATCTCCAGGGGGCCCCAGTCCACCAGCTTCGATTTCACCTTCTGAAGGAGCGGGGGAGTAATTTGCTGTATATAATTGCTCCACAGTCTTGGTCAGCTGGATCCCCAAATACTTCAGCGAGGAGTCAAGCCATCTATAATTATAAGCCTTCCTGAGGTCTTGGGTAGCGGATGATGACAAGGTAAGGGGAAGCGCTTCAGACTTTGATTTTTAGACCAGCTACTTGACCAAATCTGTTCAGCTCTCTTCCCACCGCCTGCAATGAGGTGATCGGGTAGGTCAATGACAAGATCATATCATCAGCAAAAGCTGCGATCTTATGGATCTCTCCCCCAAATGGGATTCCCTTGATATCATCAGCCTCTCTCACCGTCTCCAAAACTGGTTCCAGGTGGTGGGCATAAAGGAGTGGCAACATCGGGCAGCCCTGCTTGGTACCTCTTCCCACCCGTATCGGGACGGAGACTTCACCATTTATTGCCAGTCGTATAACTGGGTTTTGATAGTTTGCCCTTACCCGTGTAATAAATCCCGGGCCAAATCCCATTCGACTAAAACGCAAACAAGAAGCCCCACTCAACCCAATCGAAAGCCTTCTAGGCATCATTCGCCAGAAGAAGGGCCGGAATATTCTTTTTCTGTGACTTTTCAACCAGGTGTGCCAGTCTGACATTATCTAAGGTTTGTCTGCCTTTTAAAAACCCTGACTGGTCGCGATGAATTAGTTTGAGGAGGATGGATTCAAGGCGATTGGCCAGGATTTTAGCATGAATTTTGGCATCCATGTTTATTAAAGCAATTGGGCGGTAGGACACGCAGTCAGTCGGATCTTTGCCCAGTTTATGTATCAAGATTACCCTGGCCTCATTGATAGAGTTGGGGAGGTTTCCCGTGGACCCTATGCAGTTAAATAGTTTAGTGAGGATGGGAATCAGGATTTCTTTGTGGGTCTTGTAAAATTCAGAGACATACCCATCAGGGCCTGGGGCTTTACCGGATGGAAGGTTGTTAATAACTCTTCACTTCATCTGCGGTAATCTCGACTTCCAGCGCGTCCCCATCGTCCTGCGATAACCATCGAACGCCAACATCACTTAAATATGCTTCCTGGTCTGTGAGGGCAGCGTAAAATTTAGTAAATTCACCCTCGATGTCGGAGTTCGACGTGAGCAAGACTCCTCCCTCACCCTTTATTTTTAGTATAGTCTTATCGCCTGCCTCCTTACGCAACCTTCTGGCCAGCAAGCGGTCAGCTTTGTTGCCTTTGACATAATACCTTTGTCGCTGTCGGAGGTGGTTACGTTTGGCCGCTCTTGTTTGTATGAGGTTCAGCTGACCTCGCACTGCCCTGTATTCCTTTTTGGTGGCAGCCGACAATCTAGAGCCCATGCAAGCATAACCTCCTTAAGTCTTGCTTCCAGTTGTAGTTCCTCCAACCTTAGTTCCCTTTCCCTTCTAGCTTTGATTGCAATGATCCTTCCCCTAATTGTGGCCTTAGGGGCGTGCCACCAAATCTGAGGAGTAGTGTCCTCCCGCTTATTGTGGTCAGAGTAATCACCTAGTTCCTCCTATATCTCCCTAACCAGGACCGGATCCCTAAACAGTGAGGCTGGGTGTCTCCATTTCCAAACGGCCGGGGGACCCCTGGATACCGTCATTACCATGGTGAGTGGAGCATGATCAGCCAATGTGATCGCTCCCATCTCCAATAGTGTCGCCTTTCCCAACAGTGGTTTCGAGATCCACACAATCTATCCGCGAGTGCGACCTATGCGCATGCGATTAGAAGGTGTACCCCTTCGCCTGCCCGTAGAGTTCTCGCCAAGTGTCCACCAGGGCCAAATCGCGCATTTTCCTCACCAGATCCCCTGATGGACACCACTGACTCTCCCATGAGGAGGAGCTCCCGTCTATGGAGGGGTCCCAAGCTAAATTGAAGTCCCCCATTAAGAGAATATTCCCCCCAGCGAATTTCCCTAATCGTGTAAGGGATTTTTGTATAAAGGCCTCTTGGGCCTTATTGGGCGCATAAAGAGTTGTCACTGTGAAGACCTCGCCCTTCCCCTCAAGTAACACCGCAAGATACCGTCCTTGACTATCCTTCTGCATGTCCCTAATAGACCGTCCTGACCCATCCCGTAATTCAATTAAACCCCCCCCCCCCTTCTTGCATGCTTATGTGGCCTGTACCAATCTAGATTAACCCCAAAATCTAATCCTGTGAGAGTCCTTTGTGTGCACATGGGTCTCTTGCAGGGCCACTACCTGGGGTTGTTCCCTCTTGAGAAACCTCTCCACCTTTCTCCTCTTAACCTGGGAATTGAGACCATTCACATTTAGGGAAAGAAACTTTAAGACTTGTGAGCTAGCCATTTGCCCGTTTCATGTGGTCCTTATTAACCCTAATGGACCCTCTGAGCCGTTCCTCATTTGTTGTTCGCAGCATGCGCTCCTACCAAGGGTGCACAGTCGGGACGCCCAGCCCTGATCCTGGATCTAAAACCCCTCCGACTCCCCCTCCCAACCTCCAACCCCCCCATTTCCCCCCTCTAGGCGAGATCGACCGGCCCTCAGCCCCTCATGAGTTTTCCACGAGAGCCGATCCCAATATCAAACCCAGAGACTTTCAACGCAGGAAAACCCTTTCCCATTCCAAGACTCACGTCATGCCCCTTCCCCAGACCTGCAACCCTTTACAACCCTAAAGAACAACCCATCGACCACTACTGAACAGCTTTCGGTAGCGCCCTCCCCGGGCTCTAATCAAAGAGTGAACACAGCCAAGGAGTGTCTTATGAAGCTGATGGGTGACTACACTGCCCCGACGAACGAACCCGGGCTCCGTCGGTGATGGGCTTCCCGTGAACTGAGTCCGTAGCTCTCTTGCGTCCTCTCCTGCGCTTGATTGTAGACCATTCCCATGGCTTGCGTGTAGCCGGTAGCACCTCCGCCCCCTCCAGTGGGGGCAAGGCCTGCTCCTCCAGGCCCAACAAGGTCATCCCCTGGTCACAAGTCATGATCTTGTGGTGGGAACCTTGCCAGATGAATGACAAACCAAAGGGATGGGCCCATCTCTAAAGAATTTGCTGTGATCTAAGGAAGGACAGGACAGGACCCATCCGTCACCTCTTAATTAGCGTGATCCTCGCCAGGTCCTGGTACAGCGATATTTCCTGGCCGTATTAAGTGATGCGGGCGGCCCTTCTCGCCTTCTCCTTCATTGCACAACTGTGGAAGGCCACCAACACATCTTGCGGCCTGGATCCCAGCTCCAACTTACGCGGACCCACCCTGTGGACTCTGTCGAACTGCATTTCTGTGTCCGAATTACATTTCAGCAGGTCCACAAATATTGCTTTCAGCACTTGGCCCAACTCCTGATCCTAGATATATTCTGGCAGCGATTTAACTCTGATGTTCACTCTTCTTGACCTATTGTCCAGATATTCTGCTTGTAACTCCAGGTTTTGTGTAGCTTCAGCCAGGGTCTCCAACAAGTTATCCACTTTTCTTGCGTCCTCCGTCAGTTCTTGTATGGCCCGCTCATTAATGTCCACTCTCTCCTCGACTTTATTCACATCCCTTTTAAGTTCCCTTAGGCTTCAGGCCAGATTCTCTCGCAGCTTGTCCATTTGCTGTTGCCCTGCTGCCGTGATCTTCTCCACCAATTTACCCATAAACTGTGAAAGCATCGCTTGAGTTATCAGCTTGTCTTGAACCTCGTGGGACAGCCCGGAGGCGCTGTCAGGGGAGTCTTGGGCTGCCTCCTGAGCCTCAGCCGTCTCCACCTCTTTAGACCAGAATTTCGTGAGAGGGCCTTCTGAAGCTTTTTTGGGGGTTTTCCCCTGGGGTGGGCAGTCTTTACCCTTAATTCTTGACATGACTGATCGGACTGCCTGCGCCCCCTATCACCAGAAAGCAGGGAGCTGATTTGACGTCACGAAGATACCTTCCAGGCAGAGGCGTTGCGGATGGGGGTGGTAGGACCGGCTGCTAACTCAGCCAAGATACGGCCCTAAGCAACTGCGCTGGTTCCAACCGGGGCCAGGTTGTAACCGCCGTACTCCAGTCTAATCAATTTCTTGCCTGCGGTGCCCAAACATTGTAATGGGGGGACCCCCGATCCAAAATACAATCAATGGCCGCAGACGCTCACAGGGCTAGCGATCCCCGGATGCCTTCCCCCGATCCAAGGGCCAGCCTAGCCCTTCTGCGCTATGTACTTGGGGAAGTGCCTCCAAGCCCCGGCCTCCACGCCCCCGCTGTACATGAGTCCCAGAGGGAACACCACTCTCAGCCTCCTCCCGCATACCCTGCAACAGCTCCTCAACACTCCCTCGGCCCCTCTCTGTACCTTCAAAGTTAGACCTCCACGGGGGGGGCAGTGAAAGTCCGTTTCTCTTGGCCACCGGCGGTAGGAGCAGGCCCCCTGGACGTCTTCACGGGCCTTAAAGGGGGAGGGGCTGCAACAACTCCACAGGGTGCTGTCCGAAGCCCACCAAGGCCGCCCCACGGCCTGTAGGCAGCGCCTCCACCTCAAGCGCTGGCCGGCAGAAGCAGACCAGCCAGACGATGTTCTGGGCCTCAGGGGGGAGGGGCAGCAACAACTCGGCGGCCGCCTGCCGATGTCCTCCAGGACTGCCCCGTGGGTGGGCTCTCACTCCACCTTCCCTGGTGAACACTGCTCCAGCTCGGAGCCGCAAAGCCGCCGCAGCCTCGGCTTCACCTGCCTCAGCCCCTCCAGGGGCCGTCAGCTGCTGTGAAGGTCGCCTCACACTCCAAGGTCCCCCGCCGCCCAGTCTGAGTGCTGGGGAGGGCTGCTAGTGCAGCGGACAGGCTAGCACGTAAGTGCAGGTCGGGAGCGCGGGGCACTGTGTCCTACTCCTTAGGCGGCCATCTTGGAATCCGAAAAGTGTGTTTTTAAAGCCCAAGAAGTTGAATACCTAAGCTACAGACTGTCCAGAGAAGGCAGGAGTCCAAAGAAGGATCTTTGCAAGCCATAGTCAAGGCCCCTGCTCCAATGTCCAAAGATGAACTACGCTCCTTTCTAGGACTTGCTGAATATTATGCAAAGTGTGCACCTAGGTTCTCAGAAACAACATCTCCGCTGAGAGAACTAATAAGAAAAGGAGCCGAATAGGAGTGGAAGCAACCAAAAGTAACTGCTTACAACAAAGTCAAATCAAGGATCATCAATACGCCATGTCTCAAGCCATTCAATCCGGAGTGGGAAACCTACATCACCACAGATGCAAGTGCCTATGGGTTGGGAGTTACGCTCACTCAAAAGAAAGGAGACTCTGAGCACACAGTCACATTCACGTTTAAAGCACTCTCGGATGCTGAAAAAAACCCATTACACAGTCGAGAAAGAGATACTCGCATGGGCAGTGGAATATTTCTGGACATACGCAGGTTGGTGCATAGCAGCCACACTGTTAGAATATACCTATGAAATCATGCACATAACGGTGTGGAGAAATGCCCAAGCAGACTGCATATCAAGACTTAAAACGTGAGACTTCAGGTACCACATTCCTACAAGACGAGTGCGTGGAAGCGTCCGTCAAGGATCTAAGAAGTCAAGATTTCTTAGAAATGAGTGAAGCCCACTAAAGAATAGCTGGACAAAGATGAGTCCTTGAGCAAAGTTGCGAATTAGGCTAAGAACGGATGGCCAAATGAAAGAGCAGTGCCAGAAGAACTACGACCGTACTGGAAGGTCAATGAGGAGATCTTGGAAGCCAACAGCCCATTAATGAGAGGTAACCAAGTGATACCGCTGGTGGGAATGCGTAAAGTGATTTTATGCAGGGCACATTCGGGCCATCTAGGCAGCACCGACGAAGAGTCCAGAAAGTTTAATGGTGGCCGGGCAAACACCAGGATGTCAGAACAATGATGGAAAGATGCCATGAACGTGTCAATAGTGACAAAAGACTTAGAGTATGGCAGGCACTCATGATCCCAATGGAAATACCCACAGGAGCATGGCACAAAGTAGGGTTGGACTTCATCGGCCCATTGGGCACCATGATATGATAAGTCATTTATAACACGCCTGTACACAAGTGCTGCTGGAGTACAAGTATGGAGTAGTCATAGTAAACTACTTGTCAAAATCGGTAGAGTTTGAGTTTGTACCCGATATCACTTTAGCTACCGTCAAATAATTACTCAATACAACCTTTCAGAGGGAAGGGCTCCCCAAGGAAATCGTCACTGACAGTGGCATCCAACTTATTTCAATGGAAAAATGGAAGGGTTCCTGCGGAGACACACCATCAAAGAGAAGAGAGACAGTCTCTATCACCCGCAGGTCAATGGCGTTGTGGAAAGGGCCAACAGATTTGTGAAAGGAGCTCTACAGCTAGCAGAAGCAGCAAGGATGGATCTGTACAAGATGGTAAAATAAGCAATAGCAGCTTACCAACCAACTCCCAATACCATTTCAGGGGTGTCACCTTTTCAAATGCTTAGTGGCAGGAGGGCGGCATCCACGCTGGTGCCCCCATGGTTGCACAAGGTGAGGCATGACGGCACCATAGACTTGATCTTTGGGGCAAGCATGTGCTCTCCCTGTGACTATCACTTTCTCTTTGAGTGCACTTTCATTATTTTCTTCACTATTCTCCTCTGCATTGTTCTCTTCCTATGCTGTTGGTTCTTTGTTTTGGTCTTGATGTCCTGCCGGTGCCCCAGATCCGATGGATTCTCTCCTCCCGGGGAGACTTCTTTTGAACATGGCTACTCTCTGTAAGTTTCATCTTCTCCCATCCTGGGTGTAAATGTGATTAGTGCCTTTATGTGATACCTCAACTGGCTGACTGTACTCTGACCCTGTTACTGGAACTTTGTGGGGTTGTTTTATTTTCATGAGAAAGTGAGATCACGCTACCGAGATCCTTGCCCAGCGAGAACAGACCCCAGCGAGAGGAGAAAAGGCCAACTAAGTAGAGAGACTATGTGATAGAGTAGGACAACGCTACCTGAGAAAAGGAGGTCTGTGGGGAAGTAGACTCGCAAGATCGAAGACTGCCGAAATCTCACAACACTACACTCACGAGAGGCACACTGAGTCAGCCCAGTGTGTGCCTGATGCTGAGAGAGCGGGTTGGAAGAGGACGCTCCATGATGCTCCTCCATGATCCAGGCCTATGCTCTGACTATTCTATTGACTGCCCCACGTATGACAAGAGGGAACATAATCCACTAGAGCGACACAACTGAAGTGGTTGTTCACCCCCGAACATGCATATATTGTGCAGCATAATCCCACTGCAGTGAGGCAACTGTAGTGGTTATCCACTGTGTAAACTTCCCTTTTTTTTTGTAATTCTTTTTTTTATTTTACAGTTGCCTCGCCAGTGGTTTATGATCATTAAAGTGCTGTCTCATATCCACAACTGCCCTGATTAATTGAAGCTACAACACTAAGAACCACTCCTCGATCCCTCCCATGCTTTAGCCTCCAGTACCATGTCCCCATGCCCCCCTTGAAATAACAAGCAGACTCTCATTGTAGGTGGGTAGGCCACAGCTGCTTTATTAGGCATGATGTAGCTTACAGGGGCTCTGCTTTTTGCAGTGCAGCATCAGGGTTCTGCTGTGAGCTGAAGCCCTCACACATTTTTTACTTGGCTGAGCAGCATCTGGTTTCATTCAAGGCTGGCTACCTTACACATTACTAACTTTCCAACAATCCCCAGATTGATTAATGGCTTTTCAGGTAGCAAACATTCAACATTTCGATGTTTCCCAGGTGCAGGATCGTTCTGCAGTTCTTTTCCCCTGTCGCCTGAGCCCCCCCCCATGCTTCCCTGTTGCCCAGGTGCCCTGCGCTCTTCACCTCTTGATTCACCCAACCCCTAGGTACCCCCTCTTCCTCATCTCCCCAGTTTCCATGTCCCTACCCGATTCCTTGCCCCAGAGGTCTTGAACTCTCTTGCCTCCTAACCCAATCCCCTGGTTCCTTAACCTCCGACTCTTTTCCCTGGCCTCTTGGCGTTCTACACCTTTCCCCGTTGCTTTGGTGAATTACCCCTTAGATGCCCCATTTCCCAGGTTTCCTGTCTTCATTTACTAGTTGCCCTTGCCCCCTTCCTGTTTATCCCGTTGACTTGTCCTCTTCCCCCTTGGTCGGTTGCTGGCTCCCCCCCACAATGTTGTTGCCTTCCTCCCGTTCGTTCCCTGGGCCAGTTATCCTCTCCTATGCATTCCTTGCACTCCCGGGTCTCTGGACCTCTTCTCGTCCCTTGGGTTCTTTCCTTTCTTGGTCTCCTCCTGTATCCCTTGGTTCCCCTGCGCTCCCCCTCTCTCCTCAACCTTTGCTCAACCCATGGTAACCAACCACTATGTCCTCTACTAACTCCTCAAGTTGCTGCGCCGCTTCTCTGTGCCTTTGGTCCCTGCCCCTTTCCCCGACTAACTGGTTCCCCAGCGCCCTGTCACCTTGTTGCCTGCCAGCCCCTTCCACCTGTTTCCCTATTCCTGCCATTTTCTAACCTTACAAATTTCCTTTACCCCCTCCAACCCACAGCCCCCACCCAATTGCCCATTTGCCTACGGAGTTAGAAACCTCTGCCGCCGACAACATCAGTCACTGCACAGTCCCTCGTGGTTTCCGACAGCCCTTCCAGCCTGGTTGCAACATGTACCTCCCACTGCGACGGTTCTGCTGAACATTAGACAACCAGCAGGCACATTAAACAATTCACATTTCTTCACATTGACATCGGGTGGGTGGGCGAGAATCCTTTGACCTTAACCGCTTGTCTTGGAAATCAGACGGTGTTTGCCTGCAGGTGCTGTGCTCATGAAGCACCTTTGTGGGTTGGATCAGTCTTCCTACCCCTCCATGCGCTTTTCTCACCTTGGGGTCCCCCCTCTGCCCATTCCCCGTTACCTGGCGTCAACCTGTCTGGGTGTATTCACCATCTGCTCGAAAAAAAAGTGGGGGGTTGGAAGCACGGTCCTCCCTTGGCCTGCTGGGCGAACCGGCTACGGCAGCATCCACCAAGGCCTCCAACTGCTCGGCGCGTCCCCTGGCATTTCGGAAAAGGTCACACGCTTTCCACCCGGTGACCGACTGACAGTAATGAACTACAGAAGCTACGCAGGATCAAAGGAGAATAGCAGGACGCAGCGGAAAGGAGAAGAGAGGACCGGATGGCAGTATTGAGATAAGAGGTACGGAGTGGGAAGGAAAATGGTCCTCTTGAGAAAAGTGCATTATTCCCTCGCTACCCCCCTTTCCCAGGCAGCATAAATAACCAACTAACCCTGTGGGATACCAGACCAAGTGAATGACAGCAGGAAAGAGTGACAAAATAACACATGGAAAAACAAAACACAGTAAGTAAATCAAGTGCGTCATCTCCAATACCAACAAAAAGTCGTGCACTTGACAGGGGAGTACACAAAGTGTGCAAGAAAGAAATAAGACCAGGGAAAAACAGGCACCCATGTGGTTGTGGGAAAACCCCTACTCTTCCTTGTCCCAGTGAAGAGCTTAAATGTGAAAGTCTAATAAATAAAATACTTGACACCAGGCAATATGGCTAAAGACCAGGGGAACACCCTAAAGCCCAGAGAGAAAGAAAAGTCCAAGAAATGGGATTGCCCCCTTGGCAAATGAATGAGTAGTTGCACATTACTAACCTTTAAAGAGGAAAGACCAGGTGACGTGGGTTGTCCCCCCTGGGCATTACTACACACTGTTGAGAGGAAGAAAGCCACTTCCTCTGACAGAAGAAGCCAGCAAGTAAGCAAACATTACTGTGGGTTAGAGGGCTTACACATTTTAACTTGGTACAACCAAGTGAAGCAAGGCTGCAGAAAAAAGTACATTATTTTTCTTTGTAGTAGGATCTTGAAGCCTTTTAGTGTGAGGGTCAGGTTAGGTTCTCAGCACAGGACGTGGTTATTCTTTTGGACGTTGTGACAATGACTATCTCAGTAGTTAGTTCTGTTGAGAAAGAGAAACCCCTCGTATAGGGCTAGTGGGGCATTTTTTTCCACCCCCTTTTATTATTTGAATAAAAGCATTGGTATACCCTTTACCTGTGTCAGAGTCTCCTTACTCTGGCCCCTCACACCAGTGTGTTAACGGTCTCTGGATTCAAGACTGAATCCACAACTGAGGGAAAGCCCCTGCAGAGGTCTGCTTAGGTTGAATGGGGCAAGGCCCTATGGATTATGTGAGTGCCAGGAGTCTGAAAGTCTGCAATCCTTTGATTGATAGGTTTGTTAACACCTCAGCCCCCCAAGGTATCTCCTATATAATCCGAGAGGGTGCCTCTACCTTATGAAACCTGAGAACAAGTACTGAAGCACCAACGACAATTTATACCAAAAGAGCCATAGTAAGGATGCACTGCTCGTCCCGGCACTCTTCCAAAAACTGTATCTGAGGACATCGAACAACAACGAACCAGATACAGCTTCACTTGACCAGGCTGCCACAGACGAGTCAGAAACCCCAAGGATGCCTTGCAACGAGGAAAGCCTTGCTGCCATTCTCTGCATCAACCTGAAAGCAAAATAGGGAGGCATTGGATACAGAGCTACCCAAAGTACAAGAACTAAGATACAACCCAAAGAAAATCGCAAGCAACATTGCAACTCTAAGAGGTCCTCTGGAGGATACCATCTGCATCACTGGCACTGGAAGTGCACATCTAATGATGGAGGCAGCGGCAGGGTATTGTCTTCAGCACAGTGGATCCCAAGTGGTTCAACAGCAGTGCTCCTGAAAGGTACAAGATAGATTTGCCCCACTCAGCTTGCCTTCAGAAAGGCATCCAAGTAAATCCAAATAGAGGTCTGATTGAAGCTTTGTTTCAGTTACAAATCTAGGAAAGCAGTTACATACCAATTAATCAGATATGATTACTTCACATTTGCATTGTAAGGAAGTTAGCAGTTAAAACAATAGAAAATAATAGCAGGTGGTACTTCTCAACCGACAGGCTGCACCATTTTACGCATTCCTTCCCTGAAACTTGTAGGAGGGGATGCATGGAAAAAGGTTCCTATTTCCATATGCTCTGCCGTAATAAACTACAGAAATGTTGTGTGTAAGGTTTCAAATTAATCTGAAGCACTGGCATTGCTCTGGGCAACCTTCCACACCACTGTTTTTAGCCCTTCTGCACCATTGCAAAAGGGATCCAACCATATGAAAATTAGTCTGGTAATGCCACCAATGGGAGAAGTTTCTTCTGCACAGAAACACAAGCAACCCCAGACATGTTTTGCCCTTGTTGGGCCTCCTCAGTGAGGTTCAACTTGGTTCCCTATGGCGCAGGGAGCAAGGGACCCATGTCTGGGCATACCCTCTCTCACATAGGGAGACAAACCAAAAATGTGATGGGTGGAAGGTTTTGAATTAATCTGAACCACTGATATTGCTCTGGGCAACCTTCCACACAACATGTTTGGGGGTTCTTGTGGTCTCATGCAGAAGGGATGTGACTTAGCAGTTCAGGCTGGACTGCCCCTTTTGGGGTCAGCACAAGCCTTATTTGCATATGGTCTTTCCCCTTCTGTAATGGCTTGGCAGGCTGAAAAATGATGGTCTGAAGGGTTGCCCAGAGCCGTGACAGTGGCTATGATTAATTCAAAACCTTCCAGCCATCACCTTTTTGTTAGGCTCTGCCCTAAGGCCCAGGCATTTTGGAAAGAGGTCCTCTGACAAATCAAGGCTATGCTTAAGGTAACGCTGCCCCTGGTTATTTTTCTTGGGGACAGCAGAAATGGTGTTTACCCCCTACCAGGCAACACTTCCAAATTGATTTCTAAGCTCTTATTGGCCGCCAAGATCTCCCTGGCCCGTACTTGGAAGTCACCTGATGGCCCGGTCAAAGCAATGTGGTGGTGCAAATTCAGGGAGATTTTGGCAGCTGAAAAGATCACTGACCTAGCTGAAGGGAGAAGATATTCAACTTACGTCGCCACCTAGCTTCCCTTTATCAACTACACACAGGACTCCTACCCTGGGGGATACAAACCAATTGTTAGGCAGAATCCTGTGTAGTTCCCTTAGGGAGCACTACAGAAGATTAGGATTACAGGTGAGAGCAATAAATCCCCTTTGGTATCAGTCTGTACCACAAAGATTTAGTTGGTAGCTGTGGCTGAGCAGTCAGACCTATCTCAAGAGGGAGATGAGCAATATTCAGGGTTTACACAATAGGCCTTCAGTACTATGGAACAAGGAAACACTGACCAAAGCTTTGTAGTAAAAAGAATATATATGTATTTTATACACTTCTAGTTAAAACACCTCTATCACAGTTCTTAAGCAAGTTAAAATTGGTCAAAGAAAGTATACACAACTCCCTAGTTAAATTGTAGACAAGTTTGAGCAAGAGTGAAAACTGAGCAAAACGGCACAGTGAAAACCAAACACAAACGGCACTCTAGCAATTACTCACAAGGGAGGGAAAGCAAAAGTTATACAGAAATATCTTCTTACACGCCCTAGCAACACTTCCCATAAGTTTGTGAACCAGTTTAAGCAAGGCAGTACATCAGTATAGAAAATACTTAAATGAAAACTGAGCAAACTGGCACTTCACAAGGTTTAAAAGTGGGGAGGAAAGGGTGGTTATAAGAAGTAGGTGCATCAACACAGTTCTAGTTGAGAAGTAATCTAGAGAAGGCAGTTCTAACAAATTTAGCCAGAGTCAGTAGGCCTGTGCCAGAGTTAGTGGTCCAGGAGCAAAATGTTCTTGTAGCTGCAGGCAGGCCTTTGGTTAACGATTTTGAAAGGTGGATGCAGAAGGTGAAAGACAATGTTAAGAGAGAGGGGCGGCTAACCCAACAGGTAGGTAAAAGATTTAAAACACCTTTAGCTCTACCACGCAGAAAGGGGGCCCTGGCGGAACAATGTACCTTTAAAATGAAGAAGTGGCTCCTGCGGTGGCGGTTGTTCCTGGTAGCTTGTGCAGTTCGGGGATCCAGCAGAGGAAGAGAGGCTCCCGTCGTGGAGGAAGGTTCGAGTTACTGCACTACCCAGGGATGAAAGCTGCCGCGGTGCTGCCTGACTAATAAAAGGTACACTCCTTTAAATCGTGGTCCGGTTGGACTGGTGCCTGGCTATCCGGCTTCCGAGTACAGGGTACTGGCGATTCGACCAAGGCAGGTCTGGCAATGAGATTGGCAAACTGGTTGGCCCCACCAGCTCAAGGGACGAAGGCTCTTTCAGATGAAGATCTCTTGTCGTGTGGAGAAAAGTGGTGAGATGCTGCAGCAGGTCTTCACCGGTGGTTCAGTCATTGCAGATGTCTTTGGCTTCTCTCCTCTTCAGCTTCTTAGTTCCAGTGGCGACGTCTTGCTCTTCCAGTCCTCAGGACCCAGCTTTTATGCAAAAAGATCCCCATTCATACAGCCTAGCTGTCACTCACACAGTGGAGTGGTCATCTTGGCGGGAGACCCTCCAGCCTATCAGGATAGAGTGCGACATGGGTTGCTGAGGCAGCCCTGTCCAGGGGTCCTACTCCCCCTCCCACACAATGGACCCACCCCAGACTCAGTGGCGCCGAAAGGAGGGCTTCTGGGCAGAAGCCCGCCAAAAGGACGAACAAAGGATCCCCGACCTGGGTTAGGAGTTTAGAGAAGACACGAGAAAGAAGTTATATTAAAGTTCTGGCAAATAAAACCTACCGGAGTAAAGTTAATATTAAAATACACCGGCGGTATGTTAGAGGCTGTCAGAAAATGTGGTAGCCTCGAACAATGGGAAACCCCATAGGAAAATATTTGCGGTCGAACATTTACGGTCGTAACCACTGCCACCAGCCAGAAAGGTTTGGGAGAGGGACTGTACGGTACCCTCTCGAAAATGAACATAAGGGAAAAACTATAACCCTTTCCAGTACCTCCATATTAAGATGGGTTGTACTGGTTTAGTTCATAAAAATTGACTAGTAAAGTCAATTGGGACTTTACATGCCCTGGGAGACAGAAGTCAGTCCCAGGGTATGGAGTCTATGTTTGGGGGTCGCTACGACACCCCTGTGTCACTGCACGGAGGGTGCTGTGTAACACATGTGAATAAAGATGGTTCCTATGGAGGTGAGAAAACCCCATAGACATTAAACACAAAAATAGCCTAGAACAGACATAGCAAAAATGCCTAAGAGTGGGAAAAAGAGTCTCACTCTTAGCAGGAAAAAAAAAACCTTCAAATCCAGCAAAGCTGCTGGGGGACTCTATAGGTAAGGGGAAATTAGCCATAGAATGAGAATACTCCCCAACAGCAATGTTATATAAGCATCCAGCTTTGTTATAGTTGTAGGCCTGGCTGTCTGTTGTGAGTTTTTCTAGCGTATACTTCGCCGAGTATAACTGATTTGCTTTGATAACACCCGATTAATCTATATTTTTATGATGTATATCGTCCTATCTTGCCAATTTTGTTTACTTGCTGTCTCCCTTCCGTTTCTAAAACCAAAAAGTCTGTTAGAAATAATGATAATAGCAGAAAATAACAGACACTTTCCTCATGATTCTTAATGCTTCAATTAAAGTTTGAACTGCCCAAGTTAACACTCAATCAGATGTGCAAGAAGGAAGGAAACCACAATATTTGCATTCAGGTACAACCGTACACCAACGAATATGTTGACACTTTTGGAAGCAAGGCATGAAATGGTGAGGTTTTTCTTCATATTGAGGGGCAGAAAGGACGCAAATAAATGCCCTTTTTTTACTGGGGCTGTAAGGCTATGATATGACCGAATGGTAAAGTATTACATCTTTCCCTTATGAAGTTCCAATGCTTCCCTGTCTGAAACCTGGGGAAGAATAACACTTTGATTTGCCCTTTTTGTAACTTATTGGTTGTTACTGGATTATGAGAGCAGTCAGGGAAATTGTCTAACATTTAAGCCACAGAATATTTTTAGAACAGTCCTTCAGACATGCATCCGATACAATTATCTTAGTAAATTCGGCCTCAGAATTGCTCCATACAAATAAGCAAAACAGAATTGGTATGCAACGAAATGCATCAGCCAAATAACTACATTTTTATTGTCAAAATTAGCAGTGCAAGTAGGAAGAACTAAAACTGGTTTAAGAAATATATCTTCAGCTTTTTTTTAGATCACTGTACGATTCATATCCCCAAACTTCTGAGCCGTGAAGAGCAGCAGCTCTAAGGTTTTTCCAGATAAATGCGAAATATATTGGCGACTGACTGTTTCCGTAAGAAATGTATACACTGTATGATATCACCACAAGCTAGTTCATTGATTGAGAGTTGTTAGTTTAAATAATCGGGACCTCTCACATTCTCAGTGAAGGTATTGAAACTCCACATGTTCCAGAGGATCATTATTCAAATGGAAATTCAGGGAGAAATGGCTCTTGACCCGATATGCCAGGATTTTTGTTTTATTAATTTTAATCGCCAAATTACAAGAATGCACATATTGACATAACTATTGAAGACACTTTGTAAAGCAACAACAACTCAATTTATTTTTTACATCTGTGTTTATTATTAGGTTGTACATATGGAAGGCATTACAGAAATAACAATGTTACATCAAGAGCATTGCCATTAACATAATATATGGCATTATATGACCCTCAATCTTTCATTCTCACTCTCCCCAAACGTTCAGCCATCCATGTGTCAAGGGATCCGCAGAAATGGTTTTGAGAGTTTGGCCTTGTGTGTTAATGCTGGAAATATTTGATCATAATCCAAAAAGGGGGCCCAAATATTGGTAAATTGGTGTGACCTACATTCCTTGGCTGTGGTAACTTTCTCAGCCACCACAATGTCCCATACCTTAGTCTACCAAAAGGTTGACAAGGGGCCTTCAGGGGACTTCCAACTTTGAGCTACTGTAATCCGGGCAGCCAACAGGAGCTGTGTTATTAATTTAGCGGAACCCCCAGATTTAGGGTAAACTTCTGTAACTGGAGTGCCCAGGAGAATGACCTCAAGATTCATTCGGAGTCTGGTATGGGCAATGATTCTATTATGGTCACAAGTTTACCCCAAAAAGATTACCCCAAAAATAAGTGGACAGACCCACCACATATGAAAAAATGTCCTATGTACGCCACATTTCCACCAGCATGTTAGCTGCAACGTTATTTGAAAATGGAGTAGCTGTATTGGGGAATAATACCAACGGAACAAAACTTTGAGGGCACATTCACTGATAGTTATACATCTGGAAGAGGAGTGATTTCTAGTCCAGATGTTCAGCCAGGATTAGTCCTCTAATGATCAACCCAGGTCATCCTCCCAGCGACGCATGTAGGAAGGGCGATCAGCCAACATATAATTTCGTAAGATCTTATATATTTTAAAAATACTTCCAGCTGGTGGACCCTCCTGAATAGTGAGCTAAATCAGGCTCAGATCTCTTCTGGCCCTCTGTCTAGTCAGTGGATGTGTTATCCAGTGGCGTAGTAGTATATACAAAAGTCTGCCCCATTCAAAGAGTTGGAATACTGCTTTACATCTTTCAAAAGCGCGTGGTTGTTTGTCTTCACACAGCTGGGATAAAGTTTGCAGCCCCCCTCACCTTCAACTTCTAAATGCACACGGTTGCATGTCGGGATAAATGGATGGGTTATAGAAGATTGGAGAATACGGGCCTGTGCCTCTCGGAACATTTTTTTGTTGTAATGCACAGTCCCAAGCCCTCAATGTTGCCCTAGAGGAGGTAAGCAAAGCTCGCCACGGTTTCCGTGCAGGGTAAGGGACAAATGGGAAAATACAAAGGTAGCAGGGAAGCATGGCCTGTTCAATTTCGACCCATTTTGGTGGGGTGTCAGAAGACAGCCATGTCAGAAGATGTGAAATCTAGGCCGCCGCATTGTACTTGCGCAGGTCTGAAACCCCTAAAGCACCCAGTTGGGCACCCCCATCATCACCTTTCTGGGAATCCTGGCCTTCCTACCCCGCCAAATGAAACATAACATTTTACGCTGAAGACAGTCAAGACATTTCTGGTAAGATTGTAAAAAAATATAAGAAACGGGGGAGTAGATTAATTTTAATAGCTGTGATCCGTCCCATCAAAAAGATTTCCCGAGTTGCCCATCTCTCAAAGTCTACCTCTGCCACTTTAAAAAGATGTGAAAAATTGGCCCCAAATAATTCTAGCTGAGAATCAGTGATGCAGACCCCTAATTAGTCTATTGATTTTTTTAATCCCATCTAATAGGGCAGGAAGATTGCAGCGAGAAATTAATCAGCGGTGAATCCCACCGCTAGTGCCACTGATTTGCAATCGTTTTTTTCAAAGCCTGCCACCCGTCCAATGGATTTGAATTCTCGAAGGACACAGTGAAGGGATGATTGAATATTGGTCAAAGTAAGTAAAACATTGTAAGCATAAAGCGATACCTTGTGCTGAGAGTTATGTATTGTGAGCGCTTCAGTGGCGGGTTGTTTTGTATCTGCTGAGCGAGAGGCTCCATGATTAGGACAAATAGTAGTGGGGGAAGAGGGCATCCCTGACGTGTCACATATGTGAGGGGGAGAGGGGTGGTTTGTTCCCTGTTTACCTGCAACAAGGTGTTAGGGGATATGCAATTGACCAAAATCATTTTTCGGAAAAGGAGGCCAAATTGAAAAGATTCTAAAGTTAATTTCACAAAAGACCAGTCTACTCTACCAAATGCTTTAGCATCTAGCACCAAGAGTGTTCATTTATGATGTTCAGATGTTACGGTTTCTATCAATTTTAGTGCCCGCTGAATGTTGTCCTTCCTAAAAACAAATCCTGTTCGGTCTGAATCTATAAATGCAGGGAGTACTGTAGCTAAACGATTGGCCAATACCTTAGAATAGATGTTTGCATCAATATTTAAAAGAGAGGTTGGTCTATAGGAGGCACAATCCTTAGAATCTTTATCAGGTTTTAAAAGCAGAATGGTTGCAGAGGTCTGCATAGAGGGAGTCATAGATCCAGTCTCCCCGAAGGAGTTAAAAAGCGCTGTCAGTGGGGATAGGATTTGGGCGCACAAGAATTTGCAAAATGTAGTTGAAAATCCGTCAGGGCCGGGGGCCCTAGGTTTCAGGGTTCTAATAAATGCATCCACTTCTTCCATTTGAATTGGGGATTCTAAAGCCAAACTTTCCTCTCAAGAAAGATGTGGTTAGGCAACTTCCCTAATATATTGCTTCTGCCCTTCCAAAGAGCGGGGAGAAGCCAACAGTTTCCCTTAAGTGGGCTTCCGCTAATTGTCATTTAGCCTTTTCCCCATATTCTATCAGCCCCTGCTGATCGCGCAGGCTAATAATCATAACGCCTCTTAGCTTTGGCCAGTTTCCTCACCAAAAACTGATTGGCCTAATTACTCTTGGCGTAATATCCCTGCTTCGTCACTAAAATCGATTGTGCCGTTTCTTCAGCGTAGAGGGCCTCTAATTTATTTCTAGCAACTTGTAGAGATCAGTGAAGTTTGGAGACCTGCCTTTTTTATGTTTCCCTTCTAGTTCTGATATTTCCTGTTCCAGTTGGGATCGGGCCTTTCATTTAAGTTTATTTTTTTTTTAATTTTTTTATTTATAGTGTAGTATTTTAGTTTGAATTTAAACTTTTATCACACTTTTCATATCATTTCGATTTCAACTCTTTTCCTTTCGTTTCGTCAAGACTGACTTTACGTCCATCGCCTCCTAAGGTATATGTTTGCATGTTTACTTGGTGTATCCGGATGTTTGTATGTTTTCGTCAGCTAGTTCGTCATCTTTTTCTTTGAGTATTTTATCCAAAAAGTTTATACCCGCACATGAGAATCTGGGATTATGTCCTTGAATAAAATAGTCCCATCGTTCCTCATCGTTCCTTTGGGTTATTTTTGGCGTATACCTTGATAGCAAACGTTTTCTGTCCTTTGAAACGGCTGTGCAGTTCAGCATGAGATGCATCGGTGTCTCCAGTTGACGCTCTTTTTGACAGAACCTGCAGCGCCCTTCATTGATCCCTCTTCCTCCAGTTCTGTTTTTATATTCGTTTGTTGGGTAGACTCCCAACCGGATTTTTAGTAATGTTGCTCTATGTGTGTATGAGGGAAATTTTGCTAGATACTCTGGAAGCACATTTCTTTTTCTATGTTCGACTGCCATGGTTTTTATGTTCCTTAACTTCATTTTGGCCTCTCTTGTTGCAATCCAGTCTTGTCTCATGAGCTTTTCTTTTACTTTGTTGGGGTTTGTAATCAGTTCTTCTTTAGATGAATCCATTTCTAGTAGTACCTGCAACCATTCTCTTTTCCAAAGGTTAAGATAAGTTGAACTTTTGTCTACTCCATTGGATGCCAGTATTTTGTAGCTCTCAGCCGGACTGGTTTCACAGATTTTTCTCAACAGGCATAATGATTTCCATTTCATTATGGCTTCAAGTGACTCGAGCCCAAGTTCTGCTCTTATTGCTACTATCGGCGTGCACCTTGGAAGCTTCAGTACTGGTTTCCAAAATCCGCTTTCCAATTTCGACCATACTTTATATGATAGATTCAAGCCGGCTTCACTTCCGTATGTTAAGGAGGGCAGGACTTTTTGAACGTAGAACAATCTTACCGGAGCCAACGAAAATTTTCCATATTTGCCGTCTAGGACCCTTCCTTGTGCACTTAGATTTCTGACTTTTACGAGCAAAGTTTCTACCCAACTCTTTTCCACTGTTGAGGCGTTAAGACCGACTCCTAAATATTTTATCGTCAGTATTCGTTCAAGAGGTTCTCCTGCTATATGCCATTTAAATTTTTTCATTATGGCGTTGTTCTTGCCGTTGATCGTCAGGATCTTTGATTTTCCCACATTGATCTTCAGGTCGTTTTTTTGCATATAGGTTTGTAAGTTGTTTATGAGTCGTTGTAGCCCCATTCTTGTTTCATCTAGTAATACTATGTCGTCTGCATAGCATAGTATCGCCACTTCCTGGTTGTTTATTTTCGGACTGAAATGTCTTGTGCATGATGTTATTTCTGGAATGTCGGCTATAAACAGTTTGAACAATGTTGCTGCAAGCGGACAGCCTTGCTTCACACCCTTGTTGATTCTGATGTTGGCCGTCAAGTCCCCTCGATCGTTTACTCTGATTTGAGTGGTCGTGTTTTGATGTAAAGCCTTTATTGGGTTCAGCAATTCCGCAGGACAAGACGAGGAGTTTAACTTTTCCCATAGCTTTCTTCTGTTTACGGTATCGAATGCTTGGCTTAGATCAATAAATGCCAAGTGTAGTTCTTTTTTGAATTCAATTGCATTGGTTTTTACCATTGATATGAGAAATAGGTTTAGATCAGTTCCTGTACGCTTTGTGAACCCCGTTTGTCGCGGGTCGATGATGTTGTTCGTCTCTGCCCATTTTGACAGATTTTTCTGTAAGTCTGCTGCAAAAAGCTTTCCTGTTGTTGCTAGTAGCGAGATAGGTCGATAATTTATAGGCAAATCACGTTGACCCTTTTTGTATATTGGCACTGTTATGCTTTTTGTCCATGTTTCTGGGATCTTTCTTTGTTGTACAATTCTCTTAAATAAGATGTTTATTATCACTGCCCATGATTTTGGATCTTTCTTCAGATGGATATTCGTCAACCCATCAGGTCCTGCAGCGGAAGAGTCTTTTAATTTCCGAATAGCGATTTCAATTTCCTCCTCGTCCATCATTTTTATCCAAGGAAGTGTTGTTATCTCTTCGGGTAGGTCTACGTCGTCCGCTCTGACTGAGAAGACTTCTGTGTAGTGTTTTATCCAATCATTCTCAGATACTCCACATATTAATCTGCTTTGATGGTTCAGGGTACAATTGTTTATTAGGTCCCATGTTTCTCTGGTGTTAGCCTTTTGTAGTGTCTTTAGCATTGCCTCTCCTTGCTCTTGGAGTCGTCTTGTTTTGAAGTCTGTGAGCCAGGTTTTGTATCGATTTTTGTACACTTTGATGTTCCTTTGTTTATCTGTGTTTGAGTCATTTTTTCTTATTTTACAAGCTCTTATTTCCTTTCTTAGTTGTTTCCTCCTTTCAACTAGTTCTCTGCTGTATTTGTGCTTGTGTTTTAATGCGTCCGTTTTGAGTCCTGAGCTCGTTGTTTTATAAGCTTCTAGCAATATTTCATAATTGAGGTGTCCCGTCGAGTTATTATCTGGTTCGACGAAGACCTCTTTCAATGATTGAATATTTTTCATTGTCAGCCTTATTCGATTTACCGATGGATTTAAGGCTAGATTAGTACTATTCCCGTAAGATTTTAAGTTTTTCTCACTCCTCCATGATGTTTTAAGGATGTTGTGGTCGCTGTCGTTTTGACATAGTATTTCAAAGTTTTCTATTTCCAACATCAGTGGTAAAGAGACCCAAATGTAATCTATTGTTGTCGCTGCTTGACCATTCGACCACGTGTATTTACCTGGAATGTCGCCGCGTGTTTGACCGTTTAACATCTGCAGGTTAAAACCTTTTGCCATCTGTGCCCATCTGGCCGCGTTTGAGCTCCCCGTCTGTAGTTCTTCTAATCGCGGGAGCCCATTTTTTGTCAAACATTTTATGTTTAGATCACCACATACGATTATTTGACACGTTGAATTCTGTTCCCTTTTTTTGACTATTATGTCTGTTATGGCTTGAAGGAACTGGGTGGTTGTGATTCCTACTGGGTTCCAATAGACGTTTATCACTAATAAGGACGACATTTCCACATTCTTAGAGTCACTGTCGGTTTCTAACAGAGTCCATTGTATGAGGTGGGTTGCATTTCCTTTCTCCATGATCCGCCAGCCACTTCCCTTACTTATTAATGTGATTAGGCCGGCATAAGGTCTCCCGTCTCGTTCTTTTTTTGCGGGGTTCATGGCGATCTTGAAATTTCTGCATACCGGCATTTCACGTAACAAGGTCTCCTGTAAACATATTATTGTGGCGTTGTTCCAAAGTGGGTTCTCCTTCGTCATCAAGTGCTTAAATCCCCTCGTGTTCCACGAGAGCAGTGATTCCTTATTTTTTACTTCCGACTTTCTTTGCTATCGGTGTTTTCCATCTTCAAATAGGGAACTTGCTAACCATAGCCAGTCTTCTTGGAGCTCTACTTTCCTTTTCAGACTGTCTTTTCTGTCCCCATTTGTTTTTTCTGTTTTTCTTAAGTCATCTTTCACCATTTCCTCCAGTTCTCCCTTCGTGTTTGTCACTATTATTTTGAAGTTTTCTTTTTGCTTTCTAACCCCTCCCTTTAGTGGTACAGACGTTGTTGATGCTCTTTTCTGTTCACGAGGTGATTGCTCTTTTTTCTTGTTGTCATCTGTTTTTGGAATGTTTAAAACTTCACGAATCTCGTAGCCTCGTTTCAACAACTCTTTTCCGTCTTTTAAAATTAATTCTTTAAGAGTTCTTGATTTCAGATGTAGAACCACTTTATCCACTCGTTCTTCGTCAATGTATTCAACCACCGCTATGTCTTCATTTCTTATCTTTCTCAATTTATCCACACAGTGAAGCAGGGCTATCACGTTTTTCCGATTTAGGTTTTTTCCTTCGTTTTCTTCAAGCAGATTTTCGACCAGCACCTTTTCAGGAGACGGGACTCTTTCGTTTTGTTGTTTTTTCATGTAGTTGTGATTCTGCACAATGGACTGTTTTTTCCTTGGGTGCTTTGGGTTCCATAGATTATGCGCTTCACCTGAGGGATCGCTCTTGCTCTTTGCTTTTTCTGTCTGGAGTTTATCCCTGTTAGTTCTATTTCTTTTTTCATCTAAAGTTAGAAAACCTGAACATTCATGGTATTCATCTTCCTCCGATTCCAAATACGAGCTTTCGTCTTCCTTTGTTTTTTCTTCACCTTGTAGTGGACTTACTTCGTTTTGCACTTGACAAGGAGACTCAACCACTTCCATTATATTTTGCCTATTGTATGCTTCCACCTCTTCGATGTAAAAAGAGGCATCCTCAATCAGATCTCTTGAATTATCTTGCGACTCTAGGACGCTTTCTTCGTCCTCATTGATCCGCACTACATGCCTTTCACTTTGTTTGAGAGGCGGTCGATTTGTTCGTTCTAGTTCTTTACTTAAGGTCGCGTCCTCATTTTCACTTGTTTTTTTAACATTCCTAAATATTGACCGTATGCTTTTTGTAGATCCCTCTCCTTTTTTTGCAGTTTTCGAAATTCTCTTTTCTTTGGTCTCTACTGTTTTAGTTACCTTAAGAATTTTTTTTGATGTTTTTGTAGCTTCGACTGTGTTTTTATTTTGATTACAACCAAACACGGGATAGTGCTCCTCATTGTTCAAGGTTTTCTTTGTAAGCTTGTTGTCTCTTGTTTCGGCTAAGAGCTCGTCGGCTCGTTTCGTCTTGTTGTTCTTCCTCGGGGATTCAACCAGACCTTCAGAGGTTTTTTCCTTACAGTTCGTGTTTTCGCTGGTGCAATTTGATCGAGTTCCTAAATCGTCTGGGTCTTGCACTCTGGTTTTTGCTAACGTACCTTTATTCAACTTTCCACTATGTGTTAGTGCTGTGCAGTCTTCTCGATTTTCTCTATCATAGCTCCCAAAACTACTTGTATCGGGTCTATTTTCCGTCGTGACCATTTGTTTGGTGGTTGCATCCTGCCTCTGGAGTTTTTGGTTCCTCTCTGCAGACTCAGTGGCTTTCCGCATCCATTTTAGTGAGTCTAACAAGGCGTTTGTCAAGATGTCTTTTTCATGTCTATCTCCACTTGCAAGGTCAAACAATCTCCTTTGCCATTCCGCTGAGGTTTCTGCTTCTTGATTTAACCTTGCTTCCAATTTTAAAGCTGTTATTTCTTGTGCGGTTAGCTTAGTGAGCATTAAAGCTACGAGAGCGTTGTTGTCCTTTACGTTTTCACTGATGGATTCGTACAGTTTCATGTATGGGGCTAACGAGATTGTTAAGGCAGCCATTACATTATTCTGCAATTGTGTTCCTAGTTGTGGGAATGAAGTTGGACCTGCAACTACTTCTTCGTTGATGTTTATGCTCTCTTTTGTGTTTCCTGTTGCGTTTTTTTTAGTACTATGCGCGTGAATGATGTATTGCGTCTTTCTTTGTGGTGAGCATTCATCTGTCTCTGTTGCGGTGCATCTCGTTGTGATGTTTTCGCTGGACTTGTCCCCTTGTTGTATTTGAGCATCAAGGAACCGGCGCCTCTTTTCGAATGTTGAGTGCAAGCATCTTTTGTCAATTGGTGAATATGTCGATAAGTCAGCGTCTTCGAAATTAAGAAACTGCTGAGTTCTTAGTGCCCGACACGGGGTCTTCTCAGGTCGAAGTCCGTACGCGCTGGTCGAAGTTTTTGTTCGTGCTCCCAGGTCTATAAGTTCACCACTCCCTATAGTGGGACTGCTTTCCTGGCTGGGTTTTGATCTACTACCTGTTGTTATTCTCTTCATTGTGGTTCCTTCCATTGTTTTAATAAACTGTTCTCTCCATTCATATTCTCCAATCTCTTCGGCAATTGAGTTTTCCTGACCACCATTTTTAGCAGCAGGTCTTTTCCCGATTAAGGGGGAATGCAATTTTTTTCTTTGCTGATTGAATGAGCTGAATTGTTTGTCTGTGTGGGTCGTTCCCCTCTTTCTGACTAGTTCCAGTTTTCTGCACTCTTTGCTTGATTAATGATTCCAATTTTTTATAGTCATTCTCGTTTGGTCCTGCTTCCAGTTGAGCCTTTATGTTAGTTATTTGTTCTTTGGAGACATTCAAGTCGTCGAGTGGTAATCTGCTGTTGTCTGTCTTGTGATTCTCTCCTTTGTCACTTATTGATAGTATTTCGGACGCATCTGAATAGACTGATTCGTCCATGTCATTGTTAAGTGGTTGTAAGACTTTTTCGGTGTTGCTTTCGCTGGTAATATCTTCGTCTTCAATTATCGATAGTACGTTGTTTTTTAGATTTTGGTCAAACAGAGTTTCTGGTGGATATACTCCGTCGTGTTCTCTGGTTGTCGTTATTAGACTACCCTCGTTCTTTTCTTCCACGGGCAGATTATCTCTTGTTTCCACTTCTTCCGTTCTTAAATCAGTTCTATTTTGCTGAGCTTCCAACAACATTCCAAGATCTGTTAGTTCGGCGTCAGTCACGTTTAGGAGTTCAACTGGCAATGGTGATGTTGATTCTATATCTTCACAGTGATTTTCCTTTACGTTTGTACACTGCTGTACTAATGGCTTTTCGACTGTGGCTAAGATCTGGACTTTGTCTACACACTCAGTTGTCATACTTTCTCTATGGGCTTTCTCACAAAGAGCATTTCCTTCGTCATAGACTTTTGTGGTTGTATTTAAGTATGCAATTGCTGATGTTGTCGATATGAATGGATTGATATTCATATCTCGTTTGACTGCTTCTCTCCTCTGTTCCCTCCCTCCCAACTCTTTGTTTTCTGAGTTTTTAGACAAGTCAATGCTCGATATTCTGGGAAACGCAGCTGTCTTACCTCTTTCCTTGTGTATGTCGTAGATGTTCCCCGGCCTCTCCCGCTGTTGCAGTGGAAGTCTTGAGGTTGCTCTTGTGAGTGGGTAGGGCTGTGGCCCCACCTATAGAGATGTTACTACTGTCTTCTATTACTGTTATAGTCGAGGCCATCATTCAATGCCTCTTTTTGTGATTTTCTTGTTACTTTCGAGCACAGCCCTTCTGCCGCTGGATTTTTTTTGGCGATTCGTTTCCTTCCCCGCTGGGGATTATGACTGAAATGAAATTAATTTACGTTCAGGATGGGGATCAAAGAGATGAAAACTCCGCAGTCTCCCCCGAGTTTAGTTGGAGCGCCCCGGCGCCAAACAGCCGCACAACAGCCGATGTGCTTTACTCCCTCAGGCTTAACGCCACAAGGGTAGACTGGCTCGATTTTGTGGGCAGGGAAAGTCACGTGAGCAGTCACGTGAGTTGCACTGTGCTCCGCCCCCTCCTGGGAGCGAGTGTTTGCCGTGCGCGAGTTTAAGAAAACTCCCAGCGCAGATTCCAAGGCACAGAGTAAAAACGTTCGTGTTCAAAAGGAAATGCTTCTCTGTAATGGAGAAGTCTGCGCCGTGCTGCTGGTCTGGCCCGATTTTGTGGGCAGGGAAAGTCACGTGAGCAGTCACGTGAGTTGCACTGTGCTCCGCCCCCTCCTGGGAGCGAGTGTTTGCCGTGCGCGAGTTTAAGAAAACTCCCAGCGCAGATTCCAAGGCACAGAGTAAAAACGTTCGTGTTCAAAAGGAAATGCTTCTCTGTAATGGAGTTTAAGTTTATAATAAGCTGCTATGCGGGCTATTAAATCCCCCCTAATCACTGCCTTCATGGCATCCCACGTGGTTGCTGTCGACGTGAGTTTGACAGGCTTCTCTTGAAAATAATTCTGTATAGCTTTACCTATTTTGTCCCCAAGAGCTATATTGTTAAAAATCAGATCATATGAACGCCACTGCGGCCTAGCAGTTGGGGCTAGGTCACAAACTCAGACAGTAAAAAGGACCAGAGCATGATCAGTTAACACTCTGGGGCCGATGGACACCCCATCAACAAATGACATAAGCTGAGAGGACCCAGGAACAAATCTATACGAGAGGAGGAGCGATGAACATGAGAAAAGAAAGTAAAATCCTGTTTTCCCGGATGTAGTACTCTCCCATGTGTCGACCACCCCTATGGTTTTAAAAAGGTGGAGAATACCCAATGCAATATTAAAATCTCTTGATGTGTGGTCATGTGTTTTATCTATTATAGGATCAGGTACCCCATTAAAGTCACCCCCAATGAGAACCTGACCCTCAAGAAAAGGGAGAACTGTAACCTTCAGTTGTTTAAAGAATTGTACATGTCCTTCATTGGGGGCATAGATCAAAACCAAGGTGTACAATTGCTCAAACAACATACCATTAACACCAACATACCGCCCTTGCAGATCACATATGTTGTCCAATTCCTTGAAAGGTATACCCTTCGCCATCAGTATAGCCGTTCCACCAGTTTTCGAGCTGCAGGACGCTAAAAATTGTCTTGGAAAGTCGCTGTTCCATAACCGAGAGAAATCCAAAAGGGAGGTGTTAGGGAGAATTCTCTTATAAGGCTAATTTCCCAAACCTAGTGAGTCCCCCAGCAGCTTTGCTGTTTTTTTTGGGGGTTTGTTGTTTCTCCTTCTAAGAGTGAGACTCTTTTCCTCCCACTCTTAGGCATGATTGGAGGTATGTCTCTGACTTTGTGCGCTTATGGACTATGGGGTCTTTTACTCCATAGGGCATCATCTGTTTTTTGTGTATGTGTTACACAGCACCCTCAGTGCAGTAACACAGGGGTGCCATAGTGACCCCCAAACATAGACTCCATACTCTGGGACTGACTACTGTCTCCCAGGGCATGTAAAGTCACCATTGACTTTACTAGTCCAAAATTGTGATAAAGAACCAGTACAAACCATCATATTGTGGAAGTACTGGAAGGGGTTAATTCGATTGCCCCTGGGTCTTTTTCCAAAGGGGCACTGTCCAGTCCCCCCCTTGTTGAGTTTCTGGCTGGTGGCAGTGGTTACCACGCAAAATATTCCACCGGAATATTTCCTATGGGATTTTCCCATTGATTTTAAACGCACCATTTTTTGGTGCAATGTTAAAGATACCGCCGGTTTATTTATTTAATATTAAATCAACTGTTGGGTCTTTTTGCCAGAACTCTTTTCTAAAATGGCGTTCGTGTCCGTCTCTGTAACTCCAACCAAGGTCGGGCCCTTTGTTCCACTTTTTGGCGGGCTTCTCCACAGAAGCCCTCCAAATGGTGCCACTCTGTCTGGGTTCCACAGGAAGGGTAGAGGGGGGGGAATTGGCACCCTGGACTGCGTTGCCTTAGCAACCCAAGTTGCACTCTACTCTGATTGGCCCAGTGGTGAGCCGGCCGGCTCACCACTTAGAATGTGTGATTTACAGCTGGGCTGATGAATGGGGGTTTTGCTGCATAAAAGCAGGGCCTTTGGGACTGGAACTTCAGAAGTCGCCACAGGACCTAAGACTCCGAAGAGGGAAGAAGCTGAGCCATCTGCAACGACGACACCACCAGTGAAGCCCTGCTGCAGCCACCTCACCACTTTCACAACGACAAGAGAAGATCTTCTGCTGGACGAGTCTTCTTCCTTTGAGCTGGTGGGATCAACCAGTTCGCCCCTTTCGCCTTCCAAAGACGTCTCTTGGTCGAATAGCCCATGCCAAGCACCCCGGCAGCCGGATAGCCAAGCTTCACTACTTTGACCGCGAATAAAAGGAACGCACCTTTTAACCGACGAACTGCGCGGCTGGTTTCATCCCTGTGCAGTGCCTCTACCCCAAGTTTCCTCCTCGACGTGATCCTCTCTTCCCCTTGTCGAAACAATGAACTGCAACCACTGTCAGGAACAACTGCCACCGCTGGAGCTTCCTCTCTCTTTAAGGTACTGCGTTCTGCCTGGCCTCCCTTTCCATGGATTGCTAAAGGTGACCTTTAAATCCTTGGCTTTCCAACTGGGTTGGCCCCAGACCTTCTAACTTTACTTCTTGAATCACCCCAACCTCTTTTGAACACTCTGCAAAGACTTTTAGTGCATTTTAAACTGTGTGATCCTGGGCACATTTCGCTTTGCTCCATTTAAAGTGGGCCTGGCCTATGAACTTTGGCTCTACAGTGCCTTTACTCCCTTGCTTTGAACTTCGAAAAGTGTTGGGAACTGTTTTATTTTTATGCCCTGCCTTTTTCTCTCCCTTTAACTTAACTATTCGAGTGCCATCTAGGTTACGCGCTCACATCTGTTTTAACAAATAGTGGTGTTTTAACTCTGACTTGTCTAATAGTTATCAAGGGAGGGGTTTATACTTTACCTGACTGTGTTTTAACTTGCTTTTGATTTAGAGTTCTAGTGTGTTGCCTAAAGTGTGTTTTAGATCAATAATTATATACTTTTGATACAAAGCTCTGGTCAGTGTTTGTTTGCTCTACTGTGTTTTTGGCCCTATGGTGTACACTCTATATACTGCCCTACTCTTGTTGAGAGAAGTCTGACTGCTCAGCCACAGCTACCAGGTAAACCTGGGTGGTACAGACTGCTACCAATTGGGTTTACTGCTTAATCCTGTAGTCTTAATCTTTTTTGCAGTGTTCCCCAAGGGAACTGCACAGGATTCTGCCTAACAGGAGTAAATGAGTTTCCTGTAGAAAGATCACTGTGCCATTCAGGTCTTTTAGACGTTGCAGGATCGATTTCCACATTGCTGGAGAGTTTAGTACCTTTACATTAAGTGATACAAAGTCCAATTTCTGATGAGGCCCAACTTGAATCAGCACCTTCTGTGGAGGAGGGAGGAGCCAAATGAGTTTCCTTCGCCACTGAAGTCCTGTGTATTCATAATCCCATGTGACAACCATAGTTTTACTTTAACAAACAAACCCAAATACAACAATTCAAAAATAAACTGAAAAATATAGGGCTTTTTGCCCTGTCGCCCTCCAAGTGACATCTCACTCAGGGCATGAGACACATGGAACCCGTGATCAAAACGACTTCTTGTAGCACTTCCTTTTTTAAGTAGATTTAGGTTCCCATCTTCTGAGAGATATACATTTGCAAATATCTTCATTCATTCAAGTATGTAGTGGCGATTTCTCTGATCTACCACCTTTGGGGACCTTGGCCCAAATATTGCGCTTTGGTTTCGGAGCTTCACCAATGCCAGGTTTCTGAGAGTTTGGTAGGGACTCACCATTTTTATGAGAATGGGGTAACCCCATCATTTCCTCAGCTTCCTCCAACTTGTCAATAGTGCAGACGTCCCTTCAAACGTAAACTGCAGGGTTGATGGGAACCACCAGCGGTACTTGATTTTTTGGTCTTGCAGAAATGGTGTCAAGGGTCAAAGTGCTCTTTGTTTCTGAATTTGTTTCTGAATTGATTCTCCTCATCGGCACACCCGCTCCCTCCTTCCCTGTAGCTCTCTGGCTGGCCTCTCTTGGCCCTCTTCCTGCTCCCACCTGCAAGGCTAAAAACCTTGGGGTCATCTTCTTCGACTCCACACTCTCCTTCTCTCCTCACATCTCTGACGTCTCTTAGAAGTCACACTACCAGCTGCACCTCCTCAGAGGTATTCTTCCTTTCCTCTCATTCCCCCCCAGAAGCTCACTGTCTCCAGAGCTCTGGTTCTCTCTAGTCTGGACTAATTTAACAGTCTCTTTCTAAATCTGCCTGCTTCTACTCTCCGCCCTCTGCAATGTATCCAGAACAGGACTGTGAGACTTGTCCTTGGCCTCAAGCCCATGGATTGTATCTCTCCAGGACTGAAATCTCTGCACTGGCTCCCAGTGGCTGAGAGTATTAAGTTCAAAACCCTCTGCATTGTTCACAAGGCCTTCTGGGGCCTGGGGCCTCAATAACTTCAACTCTCGCTTCCTAAATATCTTCCTTCTCGAGCTCTTCGCTCATCCGCCTCCAACTCCCCCAGGGTCAGTCGCTTCTCCAAACAACAAGTTGGTGGTAGATCTCTTTCTTCGGCTGGTGTCTCCCTCTGGAACAGCCTCCCTGCCTCCCTTAAACTTGAGGAGAACCATCTCCAGTTCCGCAAGCACCTCAAAACCTTTCTCTTTGCTTCTGCTTTTTTTCCTCCTCTCCTGGCTGTAACCGGAACTGCACTGGCTACCTGGATATCCTCTGACCTCGTGCCCAAGTCCTTCCCCTGCCAGCGTCACACACCTGCACTGCCCACCTGGCAACCCCTGCACTTGGGGACTGTTCTGTATCCCTACAGTCCCCCTACCAGCCCTTGACTACTGATGATGCCCTCACTTATCCATGCACTTGCCACTTGCTGGCTGTTTACTTACTATTGTTATCTTTTCTCGTGTACTGCACTGTCCCTGCCCCCTTCACACGCACTTGCGCTATCTGAAGGACACCTGGCCTAGTAGGATTGTTATCCGTCCTCCCTTTGTTCCCCTCCCTTGCCTCATTGCGCCTTGAAACACTTGTGTATAGGCGCATTATAAATGCCATATCATATCAATGTTGCCAAATCTTGAAAAATGTGTAACGCTGTCCACTGATTGGTCAGCTCGTCCTGCGCGTGCCTTGCTGCAAGGATCTCCTGTTTGGTGGTAAAGAAATGGACTTGCATAATTACATCAGGTGGAGTGTTTGGTGACAGACCCCTTCGCGTGTGAAGCCTAAGAGTATGGTCTAGGAGAAGCAATGTATTGTCCATCTCAGGCAGAAATGCTAGGAAGAAGTCTCCTATGTAGTCATTCAGAGCTTCGTAAATTATTCCTCCAGGCCCTATTTTCCATATCTTCCTGTTTGCTTTGCATGGTTTCGCTTTTCCTTTCCAACTATTGAATTCTATGGTGCAGGTCTGCCATTGTGGTTGAATGGTCCAATGCATGATCCTGTTTCTCCCAGTCTTTGTTCTACTTCTAGAACCCTTTGGTCCAGACAATCCAGCTTAGTTGCAATTTCATACATGCAATTCCAAAATTCGGTCTTCACATCTAATGCAAAAGCCTGGATATCATACTTAGTGGCCAACTGACTTGCAGGGCGGTCTGGAGATTTTTTTATTTTCGACTGTCTAGACATGTTGCACAGCTAAATAGAGTGTTCTCTTGATAGTGGGGCCGTTTTAATCTGATGGTAGCGCAATTGCTTTGTGTGCCTATAAAGTACTGAGTTTAACTTGCATCAAAGGAGAAAAGGGGAATCACAACAAGCCAACAATCCAGACGAATGCTTTGATGACCCAGCACTCACAAAGAGTTTCAAATTAACCAGAGACTGGCTCTTACTCTTGACCAGCTAGGTGTTAAATGCAATGCATCCCAAAGCACATGGAAATCCCAGGAGTCACTTTCTCTTACACTGTATTCTAGTTGCTTCTCCCTGCTTGTAAATAATGCCTGCACTGCTATGCCACCACCGCCCGCTCTGAGTGACAAACAGGAGCTCAGACTAGCTAACGCCCCAAGCAAAGCTACGATCCCGCACGCGCGTGTGTTACATCAGGATACGGTCTCCACGAGGAGCGAGGCAGCGAGCATTTACTACTGCCACTTCCAGCAAGCCTCCGCTTCTTCTCCCTCCACGATGGGCTCCAGATTATTGCAACAAAGTCGAAGCGAAACGAAAGACTGTCCCTTCGGCCTCAGTGCAGATTCACAAGAATGCACAGCGTGCAATCAGGCGGGTGGGCGGCTGGCGACTCTCTCAGACATCTGGCGGCGCCATCTTGGGTTCACTCCTCCTCGCCAGTGGCGTTAAAGCAATGACGCTGCCGCATGGATCCTGGGCTGAATTCCACGTCGCTTCCCTATTAACTTATTCGTCATGGCTTCTCATCTGCAAACTTGCATTTCCGGCCCACGGAAAGGAGGTGGAAGAGCTGAAATCTAGTCAAAGTCTAGGCTTATTTTTAACATAGGGCTCTATATACTCACCACTGTGGACCCCCGCATCAGGAACAGTATCGAGCTCAGCCAGGAAGAATTTTGTCCTCTTTTACTAATATTGATGAAAGAATGAATCTCTGGTCAGCAAAAACAAGAGGCGATGTACCTACTCTTGGAACACGATAACTTTAAGAAGAGTACAAACTAATAACATTCCAAGACACTTTCAATTGTTTACCTTTAACTTCTGGACATAGCACTAACGCGATCACCACCATACAAACCCCACTCCTTCCACAATCTATCATTTCCCATTGTTCTCGCTCTACCATCCAAACCCTGTTTCTGGGCCTTCTCATCTCCACTGTATCAGCTGAGGTTGTGTAGGAGCCCACTTGCCTAAAGCTGGAAAAATTGGCCCATTGAGTGTGTGACAAGGCCAGTACCATGGCATTGTCAAGAGGGGATTCCTCCTCAGTGGGGCTAGGAGGTCTGCCAGCTAAAAATCCAGAGCCAGTCCTTCCCCGAGGAGGGCGCTGGCAGTTGAGAAGGTCCCAATTCCCCACCCCATGCCATCCTGTTTTGGGGCAGTCCACCCACATTTCCTAACAGACCTCCTAGATCAGATGCCTACCAGTCTTTTCTGTTTTCTCGTGTTGACAACTATTACAAACAAAGAAACAAGGACCAGCCAAGAGAGAACCTGGGTCAAGTGAACCACACAAGCCCACAAAAAAGCTGCAACCCCAGCAGCTCTCCAGGTATCGGCTGCCACCAGAGAGGTGAGAGCAATGCAGCAACACCATGCACGTAGGTTTTTTTAGGGAGAGCATGCTCTGCTGTGAGAAAGGGGCACCAAGCCACTAGTTATGTTATGTTAATTGAACCTGGTAAAGCGCACGTACACCCAAAGGCATCTTGGCGCTGGCTACTGCAGGGGAATCAAAACCAGTGCGGTAATAACACCAAGGAGAGAAGCGACTAAAACAGGGTAGTTTTAAGCAGCCGGCGAAAAGTAAAGTGGTCTTCAGTAGCGCGGAGGGCCAAAGGCAGCTCATTCCAGGCTCTAGCAGCCGCCACCGAGAAGGTACGACCTCCCATACGAGACAAACGATAGCGGGGGGCACTGAGAAGGCATGCAGATTGGGAGCGCAGCAGACGAGCAGGTGTATAGTGAGTAACTTTGTTTGGAGATACTCAGCGCCCAAGCCATAGAAGGCACGATGCACCAGGCACATCGATTTAAACAAAATCTGACTGGCTACAGGAAGCCAGTGTAGCTTCTTGAGCAACGGGGAGATGTGGGATCCAAATGGGGGGCGGAGTACAGAACGGGCGGCAGCATTTTGTAGCAATTGAAGCCTTTGGGTCAGGTAGCGCGGCTGGGCCAGATAGAGAGAGTTACAATAATCAAGGGTGCTGAGAACAAGGGCCGCCACTGCCGGAGCCTGGCATTTAGCAGGAATAATGGGCAAGACTTTCCGCAAAATGCGAAGTTTAAAATGACCAGCACTACATACAGAAGCGACCTGATTATCGAGAGGCAGAGATTTTAACACCTAGATTGCGGACCGATTGAACCGGAAGCGGGAGAGGGCCCAGGCTCGATGGCCAGAAATGCGAGGTCCAAAAAAGAAGGGGGGAAGAAGTACCCACCACCAGGACCTCGGTCTTACTGCCATTCAGTTTTAGCCAATTAGTCATCATCCAATGGCCTAGGTCCTCCAAACAGTTCCTGAGACGGGCGGCGGTCTCAGTTTGAGTAAGATCAAGGCGAACGAGGATCTGTGTGTCGTCCACGTAAGAATAATAGCGGAAACCATGTGAGTGAATAAGAAGCAGAAGAGATCTAATATGAACATTATAAAGAATAGGAGAGAGTGCTGAGCCCTGAGGGACGCCACAGACAAGTGTAGCCAGCTTAGATCGAAAAGGGGGAAGAGAAATAGACAGAGCGATCAGACAAGAACAAAGTGAACCAATCAAGGACCTGGCCCGAAAGACCGGCGTTGGAAAGACTAGAGAGTAAGATGGAGTCGTCGACGGTGTCGAAAGCAGCTGACAAATCCAAAAGTAGGACTGCTCCGACTACACCCTTGTCCACCAAACATACCAGGTCATCAAGTACCGAGTTCAAGACGGATTCCGTACCCCTCCCCGGGCGAAAACCATACTGAAAGGGGTCAAAGAAATTAGAAGACTCAAGAAAGTTTGAAAGAAGAGGAGACACCAAAGCCTCCATCAATTTCATAAGAAAAGGGAGCAGTGAAATAGGACGATAGTTGGACAGTACATCAGGATCGAGGGACGGCTTCTTAAGAAGAGGGACAACCAGGGCGTGTTTAAGGGAGGGAGGAATAAACCCTGTGGAGAAGGAGATATTAACAGCAGTGGTGATATGCTCAATGATGTTAGCAGATATCTCCTTTAAAAGAATAAGGGGTATTAGCATCGTTAGGAGATGCAGACTTTAATCTAGAGATGGCTGACCGTCCATCAGAATTAGAGAACTGTGGGAACGAAGACCAGGAAGCAGCAGAAGAAGGGTAAGGAATAGCCTTTGCAGGAGCTGAAAGTGACGGAAGACCATCCTTTATGTGGTCATGGATAGTAGAGATTTTTTCGAGAAAGAAATCGGAAAGAGAGTCACACAGACCTTGTGAGGGAGGAACCGAGGCCTTACCATTCTCAGGCGAGGAAAGGGATTTGACAAGATCAAATAGTGCTTTAGGTTTATTGAGAGCAGATTGAACTTTCTGACTATAATATAACTTTTTAGCAGAAGTCAATGCCTTGTGATAGGCACAGAGAGAGTGGCGAAATAGATTCTTAGCAGAAGAGGAGTAATCCAAGCGCCATTTTCTCTCCGCCTGACGACAGTGAAGTTTTAGTGCTGAAAGATCATCAGTGAACCAGGGTTCAGGGGTGCGAGTTTTAGGTTTACAGAGTTTAATGGGGGCTAACAAGTCAGCTGAGCTCCGGGCTCCAGCACCGCCATTGACGCCCTAGACCACCAGAGACTATCCAGAGGGATTCAAAACCCCATAACCTCAGGACTTACCTGTGAGGCAACATGAAAAAGCCCCATAACAGGAACTCGAACATTAGCCCTCTCAGGCTGCCATGGCTGGGCTGCGCAGAGGAAGTGGGCAAGACATAGGGCCTCATCACGAGTCTGGTGGTAACCCTTAAATCCGGCGGTAGCGCTGTTATCGCTGGATTTAAGGATCCGCCAAATCAGGGCTTTGGTGGATTTGAAATCCTCCGAAAATTTGCACTCATACCGCCGGCGGGAAATCCGCTGGCGGTATGAACACGAAATGTTCCCATTGAGCCCAATGGGGAATTCCAGAATGGGCTCAATGGGGAATGGGGATTTCCAAATCTGCCAAACCCGTGATCCGGCGCTAATAGCGCCGGTGGGTCTGGCGGTAGGGAAGATAGCGCCATTAGCGCCAGCGTTACCGCCCAACACGTGATGAGGCCCATAGTCTGTTATTTATCACACTACCTGCTTACACCACATCTTGGGAGTGGAAAACAGTGTCAGATTGGCCAGGGCCAAAAGCTCAATCCAGGCAGGAGGGGGGGGAATAAAGACCACCACAGGAAGTGTGGGCTATTCGGGTGAGGACAGAGGAGGTGCACGACCAGGAGACCAGTAAGAGGGAGGAAGGAGTGGCGGAGTGCAAAGGCATTTTCAGGAGCAATTGAGGTATTGGCTAGGGAGTGGAAGTGGTACTGCAGTTTCAGTGATAGTGTGGCAAGTGTATTTTGTAAAGTTGGTGTATGGAGTGACTGTGAAGTGTATGAAACAGTGTGAATGGCGGTAGCTTGCGTAGTGTGGAGGAGAGGAGTAGTCTGGAGGAGGGAGTGGTAGTGCGCAGGAGGGAGGAGAGGTGTATTGGAAGGAGGAGTAACATCAAAGGGTGAAAGCAAGAACTAGAAAAAGGGAGTGACATCAGAGGAAGAGTCGAGGGAGAAGAGAAGAAAGGTGGGTAGAGTGGGAAAGAGAGTCAAAGATGAACCAAGAAGGAAGAGGAGAGAGTGAGCATGATGTTAAAATTGGAGAGGTTTTGCATCACCAGTGCGTATATTTGATGATACAATCTATACTTTATAGGCAATGTAATGTAATATGGCATTTGTATACCGCCTTTTCCCATTGGAATGGCCTCAAAGGTCAAATGCTAAATGTTTAGTAAAATTATCTTGTTTCAAACTTTCCCATACTTCACAACATATTGAACGTCTTTCTTCATGAATCTCAGATCTCGGAGATTAACATATTTCTAAGAATGTGAAACCCTTTATTTAGCTATTTGTAATGCGCCAACCGCCCGCAGGCATCAGGGCTCAGACAAAAACACAGACATGACGAGAAGTGACAGGACAGTTTATCCTATGGAGAAGGAAGTGCTAAGCACTTGATTCACTTAAAGAGTACAGTTTTCAGTGATTTCCTGAGGATTTCGCATCAGATGTTAATCTAAGTACGGGTGGCAATGAGTTCCAAAAGGATGACGCTTTTTGCAGGGAACGATCTTCCTAGGCCATTTGCGCATTTGACACTTGGGCCCTGTACTTGACCTTGTTTGGAAGAACAGAGGGTTGTGGGGGGATGATAGGGAGAGACCAGTGGTTTGCGGTATTCTGGGGGTGTACCAAAGGGGCAGCGATTGACTATGGCGCCCATTTTGAAAAGTAGGCCCTCCTGTCTCAGCAACCAGTGGAAGCCTCTTCTATGGTCAGAAATGTGGATTCTTCTAGGGGCGTTTTTGACCATGCATACAACATCATTTTGAATGATCTGACACTTAAGGTTAAAAAGTGAGGCTCCATTTAGTAAGGAGTTACAGTAGTCTAGTGTGGTCTGGTCAATACAGTTGCTCGAGCAATTGTGGCGCAGTTCCTCTCTGTAATGTAGGGACGGATGTTCCTGAGTAAGCGTAGGTATTAATTGCAGGTTTGACTTAAGTAATTTACATGGGCATCTGCATTTAAGGAGGCCTTCAATTGGATGCCCAGGGTTTTTACCTTCTGTTGGACTTGGATTTCATCATTGCTTATTTGAAAACATTTGTAGTCTGCACTAAGTTTTCTCTGGGCTTGCCGTGAGCCAAAAATCAGGAGCTCAGTTTTGCTGCCATTCAGGCATAGCCAGTTTTCCAACACCCAGTTTTCGATTTGACTGTAGATGTTGGTTAAGGCGATTGAGGCTTTGGAATGGTCACCACTAATTTCCATGACTAGTTGGGTGTCATCCGGAAAATTTGTAAAACATACACCTAGGTTGTCTAAGAGTATGCAAAGTGATCTGATATAAAGATTGAACAGCACAGTCGAGAGGCATGCACCCTGGGGCACCCCACACGTGTTGGACGTTGATGGAGAGAAGATTGATCCCCACTGAATTCTAGACTCTCAATTTGAGAGGAAAGACCGCAGCCAGCCAACAGCCTCTTCAGAGCACTGGCCAAGATCGCCTAGGGTGTGTATAAGACATTCATGTTCTATAAAATCGAAAGCTGCAGAAATATCCAACAGTATCAGCATCCCAGCTTCCCCTTCATCCATGATTTTTAGCATGTGGGACTGGAGGTCCACAAGGGCCGTCTCAGGTCGGAAACCAGAGTGTCGGTTATGGAGGACGTTATTACATTCCACATATGCTTGGAGCTGTGCAGTGGTGAATTTATCTAAGATCTTAAGTAGAAATTGACAATTTGTAATTCGTCTCAGGTTACTTGGTTCTTTAGGGTCTTATATTGGGCTTTCTGTGGAGGGGGGCAACTGTGACTTTGAGTTGGGTATAAAATCAATTTAGGTGGGAGTATGTTATCTGGACATGAAGTGGAATGTATGGAGGATCGCATTCCAAGCATGTCTGGAACCGAGATTTGAGTGAAAGAGAAGGCAGGATGTTCGTGGCCCCTGGGTTTGATAATTATTTTGTCATTCTGTATGGGGGCAATGCTCTGGGCATTTACTATCTTGTTTCTTGCATTGGCGACTTTAGCTTCGAAAGCATATTGGCCAGTAGAGCAATCTTGGCTTGTGGCATGGAAAATGGATTGGCATACCGTTGGTTTTTCTAATAATTTCAAGATCTCAAAGAGTTTTCCAGTGCAATTGGAGGATTGTTAAATCAGGGAGTCAAAAAAGTTCTTTTTTGTCTCCACTATTTGTGATTTGTATGGTTTGATCTTGTTTTATTGGATTGGTGCTTTAGCCATCGTGATTCAAATGAGCGTTTTTGTCTTTTCCAGTCTTCAAGCTCTGGGTGAACCAGTTTTTAAGTCCAGGGTTGTCCCTTACCAGTTTCGATTTAAGAGGTCCTATTTTGTAAAGCATTTCAATGAAAAGGACACCATACAGTCAGTGGGCCGTGTATTGGTCATGATGGCGTCTAGGCAAATTTGGAGATCTTGAGGGAGCACCTTTTTGAAATTCCAGCATTTGACTGTTTTTGTTTGGTTATTAGGTTTGGGGAGGGAATTAATAAGTTGGATGGTGAAGTTGATGATGAAGTGGTCCGACCATATGCAAAAAGTGGTCTGGTTAATATTGACGAGATTTCTAGCCAGTATCCAATTCAATATGTTTTTTTCATCTGTGGTAGGTTTGTTGTTCTGAACCATGTAATCAATGATATTTAGGGCAGATTCCAGTGTATTCACCTGTTTATTGATCCTTATTCATACTTTCAGCTTTAGTTTGTGTCTGGATTGTATCGCAAAATCCTCGGCAAAGCAATGCAGTGGATGTGTCACTTGCAGTTTTGCAAAGTACCCAAATTAGGTGCAGAGAGACTGGTCACTTGGGCATTTCTGGGTATGTATGACCGGGCTGGAAAAGAGCAGTGCAGAGCTGGGTTGCCTCAGATAAAATCCACAGATACATTCTGAATTAGAGTGATTGTCTTGTTCCGAGGTTTGAATTCATGCGGCGCCCCAAATAGAAGGATTTTTAATTATGGAGAATCCTCTGAATGCTTACCAGTGGACTGATGAACGATGGGTGCAATTACATAGCACTTTGACATTAGGCTAAGGGTATGGCTGACCGAGCACTAGAAATGCACTGCAACAATGCTAGCTAAGTGACCTTCAGTATGCAATAATAAATAATGCATAATATAGTTTGATAGAATGTTTAATTACAGCTTCCTCCCAACTTCTTTTTTTAATAAAAACTTTATTTATAAGACGGTCAGAACATGAGGCACAATGCAATTTGGTCAATACATTACATGACAATGTTGCATTTATAAATACAGGGATTTTCAAATTCATTAGTCTTATTACACAGTTCTGAAGGGGCATTCGGGGATACAGCCTCAAATTTGGCAAGAAAGTATCTGAATGGTGACCAGATGTCTTGGTTGGCTCGTGAGAGAAACATTTTGGATAAAGCCTTCTTCACATTCATTTGCGTATATTATGTACTTTCAAAGGGGGTTCAGTTTTAGCTTTCTAGCATTTAAGTATATTCCCTTTTGCCACTGTACAAGCCATGTTGAACAATCTGCGCATCTTAACAGGGACCTTTCCAATGTCTCCAGGTATGTATTTGATAGGGTTATGGAGACATTTAGGATGTCCTCAAAAGCCCTGGCCATAGCCTTCCAAAATTCAAATATATGAGGGCATGCCCAATACATATGGAAAGAGTCTGCTCTTTCGGCCTGACATTTACGGCAGCCAGGTGATACGTCAGGGGAGAATTGTGCCACTTTGGGGCATGAGGAACAGGTGGTTCAGGATCTTAAATTGGATCAATCTGAAGCTGGCAGTGATTGACACGGTTTTGGTAAGTTGACAGTATTTGGCCCACTTCATTTCGTCAATCGACAGGCCCAGGTCCCACTCCCTTACCCCCTTCATGGAGTTGCGAGAGGGAGTTTGGAGCTGTATTATTTTATACAATTTGGAGGTTCCACAGTTAGCCCCGCTAGGTGCCATGATGTCGGTTATAAATGGGCATGTCTCTGGGTCACCTGGAAAGGAGGGCCATCGTCTACGAAATGCTGCCCTCATTCAGTGGTATTGAAGGGACCACAACGGTCTGTATCCCACCTTTGCCGCCAAGTCAGCCAATGACACAAACTTCCCTTGAGGGAACATGTCGCCCAGTTTTAGTTGAGCATGGGGGTCCCAGGTGTTCCTGATGGTTGGATCATACACAGGGGCTATCCCTGGGAAAAGTCACAAGGGGGAAGTGCTGCTGTAAGGTAAACTGATGTCAAGCCTCGTAAATATTCTGGACCACGCATTTACTGTTGTATAAACTGGGTCGAAATCACTAGTGTCTGAGTAGCGTTCCATGAATAAGACCGAGTGAAGATCAGTAGCGGATGTGGCATACCTCTCCACCCTGAGATGAGCAAGATCTTCAGAGTCGGACAACCAATATCCTGTGTATTGGGCCTGAGCAGCCAAATAGTATACCTCAAAGTCAGGTGCAGAGAGGCATCTTCGTCCAGCTCATTCTAGCCGTCGCCCATTCCAAACGAACGAGGAAACCATGGATTGCCATTTGGAGAAAAAAAACCTTCCGGGCTATATATGTATGTTTCTGAACAGGTATAACAGTTTAGGCAGAACAATCATTTTCAGCAATGATGTCCACCCAAGATTGATATTGGAAGGTTGTTCCAGATTTTAAGCTTGGCTTCTAGCTGATGCAAATATATTTTGTGATTGTTTACATACAGAGATCAGAGATCGATGGATACCGAAGCGCCTAGATGGCAGATAGCTGCAGGGGACCAGTGGAATTCCATCAAGTCAGTGGGCTGTGTCGTGGCGGGCGTGATTGGCAATAGTTCAGATTTAGTGTTGTTTATTCTACATCCAGATTATACAGAGAATTTGTGGACATCTCATGACGGGGCAAGATTGATTTCGGGTCACAAATATACAGTAGGGTGTCATCGGCATATAATGAGATCAACTGTGGGGGGCCAGAATACGAACCCCTCTATGTAAGTGTTTGGAACGAACCAGCGCAGCTAAGAATTCAATTGTGAGGGCATATAAAAGGGGGAAAGAGGGCATCCCTGTTGTGTACCTCTGCCTGTGGGAATTTACTTGAATGGGTGTTGTTAGTTCAGACCGCAGCAGTTGGGTCGGTGTAGAGGATTTGAATATAACAGTAACTGTGGGCCAAACCCAAAGCGTTTGGGAACGGCGAACATATATTGCCATGACACTGTGTCAAACGCTTTTTCTGCGTCTAATGATGCCACCGCAACGTTGGCGAAAGGTCTACGCAAGTTCAGTGAGGATGATCTGGTGGGTATATATCCTGACTGATGTATGGGGTTTCTGGAAGTTCCGTCACATGTTGCGTCCAGAATGGTGAAGTCCCCACCCCACAGTACCCAGGTATTGTCTATGGGGTATCAAGTTTATGTTATTAAGATAAAACTCTGGATTGTCTATGTTCGGACCATACATGTTGATGAGTACAGTGGGCTGCCCATGCAAGTCACACCAGACAATGACATACCTGCCCAGCGGATCCACAGTAGTTTTAGAGACCTGATAACCCAACGTATGATGGATGAGAATAATAACCCCCTAGACTGTGATGAGTAATCGGTTGGGAATTTCTGGGGGCCCCAGCTGTGTGCAAAGGAGTTGAACACTCTGCTCAACGCATGGGTCTCTTGCAGCATCAAGATTTGTATTCTGTGTCTTTTGGCGTACAATTTTATTTGCCTAGATTTTATGGGATTATTCAGACCACGAATATTCCAATGAAGCATCCTAATGGACTGACTACTGCTCCCCATCATGTAACAGAAAGGAATCAATTTCCCCTATTAACCACGCAATAGCTGACCGACAAATGCTCCCCAATTGTGACCGTCGATATTTGTGTTTCCAACCCCCACCGCCACTCTCACTGTACTTGAAACATGACAGTGTTGACCCATAACCAGAAAACCTATCTTTAAACAGTGGGCGATGTCCTGCGAACATCGGAACATTGTCTGGTGCTCCCGCATACCACCAAAAGTAGAAATCCCAAGGTATAACTTGTGATATAGTAGTGAGATGAGAGCAGTGCCACAGTGTTTCATCCTGGCAGCAATAATGAGATTGGCGATAGCGTTTGACAAACAGTTAACATGGTCAGGCAATGGAATGCCATGTGGGTTAAGTCAATCAGTGTCGGGAGGCATCGGAATGGTTCGTTCAATGTAAGATGAAGCGTCCTCTGTAGTTTCGAAGAAGTGGGATCTGCCTGCATGTTGTATGCAGGGAGGATCATGGCATACAGTATTTTCCAGCCGCGTAGAGTGCACTTGACTTGGTCAAAGTTACGTCGGGCCATCTGGCCACCAGATGAAAAAACAGGCTAGATATGTATCCTGGTCGAATCAAATTGTAAGGAGCTCTTTTCTCGCGACAGCTGGAGTATCAGGTCGTGGTTGCGATAATTGAGGAAGCAAGCAATAATTGTGCATGGGGGGGCTCCTGGTTTGGGTGTTGGAGCCAGAGAGCAGTGTGCCCTTTCCACAAGGAATTGGGCAGAGAATTGTGCCTCTGGAAACAAGGAGCGCAGCATGTCCTCAGCAAAGGTCTCACTATCCTGATGTTATTGCGGCGTGACCGCGATTCTAGGTCATCACATTTCACTCAACCAGTTTTCAGCTCTTTATTAATCTGTTCAATGTCCTTTCCGTGTATGGTAACCATATCATCTTGGTCTCTGACCCGATTTGCAGCCTGTGTGATGTGTCCACTCTCCTTCTCAAGTGTTGCCTTTAGTGAATCCACTGTTGAGCCAATGTTATCCTGCTTGGCGTTCACTGATGCAAAGCCCGCCTGCATTACGCCCATATATGAATCCATGGCCGGATTAGCGGAAGAGCAGGAATCAGAGGGCAAGTCCTGTGAGCAGACAAGATCAGTGCCAGGCTGGGATGTGCCTGCAGATGCATCTATGGGGCCCTTCTTGCTCCCCTTGGCTCCTCCTGGGGTCCTTACCAGCAGGATTATCCCCAGACAGCAGGTACTTAGTATGTTGTTGGAGGGGCAGCGTTGTTGGGGATCTCTTGGCAGCTGAGACCACTATGCACTCCCTGCACGATGGGAAACACAGCTACAGGATTAAGTGGTAGTGGTGTTTGGCCCTTGCACAGGGGCTGTGGTATGTTCAGTACACTGTCTCACTGGTTGACTTATGCGCAGACATGCATGGGGAGACCCACCTTCACTCCATCGTTGCTGTGCATGGGTGCTTTCAGATTGTGTGTCTCCAGATTGTGGGCCACGTTTTATAGCAATGGTCTGTATGTAATTAGCAGGCTCTGCGGGCCTGGGGCGGGTCATTGTATTTAATGGGGCCAGTGTCAACCCAGTACTCTGTTGGAGCCGGGGTAGTGCTGGCGGCAAAAGTATTTTGGATGGGCAGGTGGGCATGTGGAACTCTGCCTCACGGCCGTCCGCACTCTGCTGTTGAGTGCCCCTGCAACGTTAGCTATGGTACCCGTATCACTGGTGGGGCCAGTGTCGGCTAAGGCATTGTGTGGCAATGCGTCGCAAATGATCGGGTGGGTGTGCGGAGGGCTGCCCCACCGCTGCTTGCAGATTCAATACAGAGATTATTCATATAACGCCGGCTCCGGCTCCTGTGTATGACATCAGCTGTCTGGCCGTACGGATTCTGGGCCCACCCTGTGATCAGCCTGTGAGGTCGCACTTGAGTCCGAGGGGGATTTTGTTCCTGAATACACCGTGATTCTCAACAGAACTCACTCCAGTAAAGCAGCATATGTTCCGACATGCTGCACTGCATCGGCATCAGAATTCCAAAGCCTTGGAGTTTAGGATTTTGCAATCAGGATGTGTGGTCGCGGAGCTCACAGGTCAGGCAGCCATTCTAGCTGCTGCTCAGCAGAGCCCCGGCTTCTTCCCAACTTCTAATCTCTGTAATAACGGTCATTAACCAATTTAATGGTTCTCAATTTCTTGACCACAGAAGGCCATCACCCCCAAGCTACCCCCCTGAGAAACTCAGCATCTCCAGAGACCTATGAATCACAAGAAGCAAGGAAATGTGCAAACTTGATATCTGACAGAACATGGCGGAAAGACCAAGACAGGCCTAAGTCTACACCCTAAGACTCTGAAACCTCCCCCCCCCCCCCCGTCAGCACAAGACTCACTGGAAGGTTGCCCAAATCACTGCCAATGGTTAAGATGAATTCAAACTTTCCACCTACCACTTGTTTGGTTATTATTTGTCTCGCTACGTGAGAGGGTAAGCCCAGACGGGTTCCATGTGTTAATATCCCCGCAAAAATATCGCAATAAAAAAAATTGCCATATTTTTGCAGCGATATTGACCCATGGGCCTTGCGGGGGACACCCCTGCATTATTTTAAAATGTGTTGGGGGACACCCCCACAACCTCCGCTCCCACAAAGTATCCTTCCCAAAAATATCGCCTATGGCGAGACAAATGGCCATTTGTATGGCGATAATTTTGGTGGGGATATTTTGAAGGGATACCCCCAGACGTGGGTCCCTTGCTCGCTACGCCATAGAGAACCAAGCTGCACCTCACTGGTGAGGCCCAACAAGGCCTTAACATGTCTGGGGTTGCATGCGTTTCCGTGCAAGTGTGACATGGCCTAGCATTTTGGGCTGTGGTGCTCCCATTGGAGGCAGTAGCAGACTGATTTCCATATGGCTGCCCCCCTTCTGCAATGGCACAGATGGGCTAAAAAAAACAAAAAAGTGTGGAGTGTTTGGCCGTAGCACTGCCTTTTAAGATCAATTCGAAACCTTGCAACCATCGCTTTCTTGGTTATAATATACTTGGTACCTCAACCTGAAATAGAAAAGGGGACACAATTCTGGCTGACTGTAAACAAAGACAGTTGGGGTGAGCCCCACATTGTAAAGATAAAGCTGTGGTTATCGATTCAGTTCATACTTGTGGGAGGCGGTCTTCCACATGCTCTTTTAGCAGCCAGAACCAAACGGAAATGGGCTCCTTGCACAATGAAAAACAACCCACACCAAAGATCTTGATAGATTATTAAATAGCACTATCTCATCATCAGGATCTGCAGAGATTTCCCTCAAACGAAAAGGATGTGTCTGATAAGGGGGGGTTAATGGCTTAGTCTCCAGCAGATTAATATGAAAAATCTGCTCATGGTCCCTTCAATGAGGGCTTACTCAAAGGTTGGATGGATGGGTAACCCAACAAAGTAGAGGGGCTTCGGTCTCCAAAGTCATTCACAGCCACAGTGCCTGAAAAAGGCTATCAATGCAAAAGGTTGGGCAGGGAAACCTGCCAGAGGAGACTTTAATTCACCCTTGCTGGAACATAAGGTCAAACGGAAGTGACTTCTGCAGCCAGAGGACTGTAGAGCCTTTATAGTCTATCTCATCGACCAGTAAAATGAATAAGTTCATAAGGCCCAGCAGTGACAGAAACTCCCAAGAAGGGATCCAAGAGACCAGAAGAAAAGTGAACACTGCCTGGCCAACACTATGGACACACTGGAGCTAGAAAGGATATGGGCTATGGGATGTTTAAAATAGTCCCTGAAGAACTGAAGTCTGGTTGAGGTAGAAAGGTCAAAGAGAAACACAGAGTGAAGGGGAACTCGTGTCTTCAAAAGGTACAAAGCAACTTGATTGGAAGTGATGGCATTGAGTAACCAGTCGTCCAGCTAGTGGAAGACATGTGTGCCCTTCCTCCACACAGAGGTCCCCACAACAGCTTGATCCTTGAGAACACAGTCAGGGCGGACGTCACTCCTAAAAGCAGAGAGGTAAACTTGTATGGACAATGATTGATTGTAGTGACCGCCAAAGTATCATGTGGATGGGAATATGAAAATATTCATCTCATTAGTCCAGGGACTTCAGTCGTTCTTCAGGGCCTTTATGATCTGGGCCAAAGTCACTCACCATCCTGTACTTGGTATGTCAGAGGAACTTGTCAAACAAGATCTCGTCAGATATCGACAACTGAACAAGAAATGACCTTGGAAACCAGCACAAACTCTACTCCTGTGTTGGAACTTTCAACTTCGCAACAGCCCCTTTGTGGAGTAACACAACAACTTCCTGAGTCAAGATGTCACCCTGAGAGTAGGGAGGAGAAGAGCATGGAGTAACGCGCAGGATGGAACCTGAAACCAGGCAATAACCCATTGGAATCATCTGTAGGACCCATTAGGGGATTTGCCACCTCTGATCTGAAAATGGAGGAGCCATGCACCAACTGGCGATGAGAGGGCATTGTCATCCTCATTAGATGCTTAGATGTGGCAGGAATCAATGGCAGAGAGGCAACAATGTGGTCCTAACCATGGAAGGAATCCCTAGTGATATGGAAATGCTGTTGCTGTAGTTCCGCTAAATTTCCCCTTTACCAAGAGGCTTGGGAATCTCCGAATTGCAATAGGTTATGAATATTCAGCATGAGAGCTAGTTTGGGAGGTTGAGGAGGATTCTGTGGGAGGAAGAACTATTCCACCAGAAAGAACATTGCTTAAGTTAAATAATGTGCTCTTGTAATTGATTTGTTTCTCCCATGGATTCCCTACCTTAGAAAGGCTTACAAAGCAGTACAGAATCTAGTAGAGGAAGGCGAGGGTGATACCATCACATAAACCAGCAAATGCTGGGCCACTGCATAACAAAAGTGGGCATTATGACTTGATCCAGGTAGTTGTCTTTGTTGAATGTGAAGCCCACATAGTTGCCTGACTGATTCCCACAGCAAGGCCTACCCTCGATTAGTACAGAGGTAAACACTAGGCCTCTGGTAGAATAAGCCCAGAGACTCATAAGCACATCCTTGTTAGCCAGATTCTAGCTTTCAGGAATGCACACATGGCAGTCCACGTGCACAGGGTCTCTTTTATAATAGCGCTGTCAGCAAGAACACCGCCAAGCCAACACAAATGGTCCTCCTTCTGGATGTCCCTAGTTCGGGATACGTAGTAAAAACCCTTTTAAGCTCCAGATGATGAAACCTCTCCTCTTTTAGATGAAGAGGAGGAGAGAAGAGCAAAAGAGTGATCCTCAGAGAGGTTAATATCTGACAAAAGCCTTGTGAGGGAAGGGCTCTCACTCACAAAGTCACCTTTTCCTTGAAGAATAGGTATGGAGGCTTCACAAAAAGAGCCTCGAGTTCCCTCACTGGCAAGTGATGGTAACATCACCTTAAGAGCGAGCAAACTTAAAGGGCATGAATACAATGGCTCAAACAGAGCAACCTCAGAAACGATAGAACAAGGTTCAAATCTCATGAATGAACAGACTGGCATGGTGGAAACTGGTAAGTTAACCATCTCAAAAACTGCATAACAGTGGGGATATTAAAGAAAGAGCCCTGCTCTGGAATCATGCTAAAGATCGAAATAGCAGCCAAGCATCCATTAACAGTGTCAATTTGAAACCAACCTTCTAGGGTCAAAGAAAGTAAATACAAAAACACAAGTGGTTGGCAAAGTCAAAGGATCCAAAACTTCCCATTGCACGAGCTGGAGAATGCACACCAGCTACAGGCCTAGATCAACTTGCTAGCCAGAATCCTGGTTGAAAGGCGCACATCTAGGACTTTGCTTGACCGGACCCGCTCCTTGTACATCAACCACTAAGCAGCCGAGCATGAAGCCTGAGGCTGGCCAGGTTTGGTTTGCGACAGGAGAGCAGGTCCACTCTTGAAGGGAGAAGACAGAGAAACAGGTCCGATGTTTTGGGTATCATGTTTTCAAAGCCCAGTACAGAGCAATCAGGATGAAGGTTGATGATCCTCCTCAGGAGGAGCAACAGGATGAAAGGAATCAGGGGATTGCACAGAGGAGGTCAAAGTTCCACTCTACAATTAATACATCCCCCAGTGTCGCTTGCGGTACATTTTCATTTGTATGCACAATCTCCTCCACCTTTTTTCTTGAACTACTGGATTTTTGGTCTGTTCTCCTGAGTGAGTGCAAACCTTTTTCCACAATCATTCATTCTTTTACCCTATCCTTGGGACCCCTTTTGTACTTCTTTTTATACCATTTTCTTGGAGTCATGCTTTCCTCCAGGTTTTGTGGCATCTGTCTTGGACTTTTGCAGCACACAGCACTCTCATTGTAGTGTTGCTGGGAGCCTGTTGGGCTTCCCTTTGTTATTTCCCTTATGGGAACATATGCTCCCAAGGGCAGGGGTATATTTCTTATCCTTCCAATCTTTTTCTATTTTGAGATCAGCCACACGCCACCTTAAGTGGAGTGATGTGGGGCTACACTGTATCCCCTTTCTCACTGCTACTGTACATTTTTGGTTACAGTGACAAGCTAATCTGAATGGCTGGTGGTTTTATCCTACCTACTTTTGTGCAGTGTTTACTCCCAGGCTGTACTCACAGCTGCGCTAGTGCACAGAAGGGTCACCATTGACCCAAAATGGAGACAGTGTTCTTTGTTTGCCATTTCAAGATGGCTTGTCCTTTCTTGGTCCACCTCCTTCCGTGTCTGGTTTGACTTTTGTCTTCAGCAGGATCCCTTTGTGAAGCCTGCCAAGGCTCCGGTGTGCCTGTGAGGAAAGGAAGTGGGGGATGACTTTGAAACTCTGCTGTTATTTGTTTTCTGCTGTGCCTGCCACGAACCAGTTCCAACTGAAGGGCTGGATGTCCTGAAAGCCACCACCCAGAGGTTGAATGGTGCAGGTGTGGTGATTGGCTGGGTTCCTACATAAAAAGGCATGCAACCTGAGGCTGAAGACAAGCTGACCACTGAAACTAAAGAAACAAGGAAGATGAAACACGCGCAGAAACTTCCAGACGACCGTACATGACTTCTGTGTAACTGCTCCTGTGCGACCCCTCCTTCCAGACATCAAGAGAAGCCCAAAGAGGACTCTCTCCCTTAGGCTGGTGGGAGCAATCGGTCTCGAGACCACCTGCATTTTGAGTGATCCCATGAAGTGCTGGGACCTTCACGGCCTGCAAACTGCTAATACCCTAGGACTAGGACCAATGGCTATTGTGCAGTGCATCACCTTCTGAAGTTTGAATCACCCCAAAACTGTCATAGACTCTTTCAGGACCTCTGGAGGCAGGTTTCCACTCCTCCAAGTCCCCGCACCAGAGAGGTGGACCGCAAAAGCGAGACGAATTGACTGGGTGGTAACCGTGCTTCACTGGTGCTTTAGAAAAGGTGCCAAAATCTAAGAACCCTGAAGAACCCCTTGCTGAGAGCCTTCTCAGTCGACTGCTGCTGCAAGATCCATTCCACTGCCCCTTCTTTCAGCTGCTTGACCAGGAATCCGGTGACCGGGTCTCCTGCTGCTCTTCTTCACTTCTAAGGTACAGTGAGACTCTTGGTAAAACTTACTTAGAGTTTCTTTGCTGTTCCTGTGTTGCTGGAGTGCGTATTCGTGTGTTTAGGAGTTCACCCATTTGCCCATGCCTAGCACCCGTGTGCCCTCAGGAAGCCTTCTCTGAAGTCCCTGAATGCTTTTTTCAACAAAAGTTTTACTTACTTGCTACTGAAGACTTCCTCTGCGACTTTTGAACTTTCTACAGCTTGTGCATTACCTGTTCTGCCCACCAATCTGACTCGGAGACATTCATGAATAGATAGGGATGGACTTCTAAAAAGGCCTCTGTGAAATGATTACAGGTATTTGCCTGCTTTATGTTGGTTTTGTTTCATCCATTTTCATTCATTTTTACCTGAAAAAGATATTCTGGAAAGTTATTACAAGTTATTACAAATGTTTTACTTACCTGTGAATTGCATATGGCATTCTAAAAGTAGTACAAAACTGATCTTCTTACTGTGAATATTGCATTGGTTTTTACTTATTGTGTGTTATAGTACTTAACTTTCTGAAGAATGTACCTTTACCATAGTGTATATATAAAATAAACCATTATTGTTACATAACTTTAGTGTGTCAGTGTTACTTTGGGCCTATGTGCAACTTTGTACCACCTTCAGCCCTTTCTCCCTCCAAAGATAAGCCTGGCTGCTCTGCCATTGCTACCAACAAACCCTGTTTGGTTCAGGACTATAATAGGAGTTATGTGTACAAAGTGGGAATCTTCTAAAGTCCTACATAAGGTGGACTTTTGCAAAACTCCCCAACAATAACAACTTTCAGCTTCACTTGATTTAAGAGGTCGACTTGAGGGGATCACAAATAGGAAATTATCTCATTCAGAAATTCCTCATAGAGTTCCCACTTGTGGGAGATTGATGGAATGCCAGCTCAAGCACTTGAAGAACAGTGCATGGAAGAGGAGTTACTAGAGGCAATGGACCTCCAGTGCAGCTGCTGCCTCATACAGTTTGTCTCGACCTCATCTAGGAGATATATATCTATATGGAGGGACTCCTCTGATGCTTTGGCTTTCTCAGCTGAACCAGGGATTTTTTTTTCTGCATTTTCCTACTCTGGTGTAGAGCATTGAAGACTATTGTAGCATTCTCCCCAATGGCATATGGCTGCATAGATTAACAGGAGCCACACTAATTGCGGTCATGGTCTGGGCCAAGCACCAGCCATCGCTTACGCGGTTCCAACACAAACACTGACTTTCAACAGGTCACAGCGCAGGTCCACATGCAGTCACCGGTGGGAGAGGCATGGGCCTGTACTCCTACATTGCAGAATTGAAAGCAGATATTAAAAGCAGCACCAAAAAGCTAACCCTTTCGATTTCAAAACTAAATCACATGCAAAAAGCAGGACTCTAGAAGATCGAGTATCTGAGAAAAACCATGGGCAGTCCCTAATTGAATCACACGTATCTGAACTTGAAACTATACTGCAACAGAGCCTTGATGGGCAGGCAAACGGCAAGAACAGGTCACGCTGGAATGGTATCCATTTAAGAGGGATCCACACAACAATCACGGATGGGTACCTGGAAAGGTGCGTAATAGGCTTGTTCTTCACAATGCTGGAGGATACGAGTGGCTTTGACCTTCACCTAGACGGGACCGATAGAATATATAGCTTCTTTCAATGAAGCAAGAACCTCCCGGATGTCCTGACACAGGCCCACTTTTTCCACACAAAGGACAGACCGATTGCCAGAGCAAGAAGGTTGACAAACATAATTTAGGTAGGCCTGGATCTCCCTGTTCCAAGATTTATCACCATTGACCCTAGAGAAAGGAAATGCCTTCAAAGAGTGGTGAATGGCTTAGTGGAAAAGGAATACAATATCGGTGGGGCTTCTCACGTAAAATCCTGTCTGAAATGGATGGATCCTCAAGTTTAATATGTAACCTTAGAAGATGCCTGAGATTTGTGTGGAGACTCACATACTGAGAATGAAGAGCGGAGTGAACTAGGCCCTCAGAGGTCCGAGATACAGCATGGGGCAAGAAGAATATGCCAACCAAGGAGATGGCAAACTTCTCCTCATGGATCCCATAGAACAGATTCCAATTAAGGCCCTCAAGAGTAACTATATGATACACTGACAAAGGCGAGCAATACATGATGCCGTAATTATAAGGGCACTCCCATTTCCCCTCATTGGAGTGGAGATCCGGAACGCAAGATGTTAAGGATGGAACTGCAGGCTTCTACTCCATAACCAAATTTCTGGGAGTCTGCTTCCACTGCTGCAATTTGAGTGGTGCTCTCTGGAGGGTGGTGGCCCCAATTGTTGTGTATTGTCCCAGGTCCAGCTCTGGTGCAGTTATTAAAAGTGTTCCCCTAATCGAGCTCTGGAGAATCTTTCACTCCACTGAAAAGACCACACACTTCACTCCCATGTACACAAAAGCTTTTCCAAGATAGATATGATCTTATCATTAAGCCTCTTCCTTTTTATTGATAGTGTGGAGATAAGGCACATATTTTATTGACAGTGTGGAAATAGGGCACATATATCTATCAGGCCATGCCCTGGTAGAGGTAGCCATAGTCAAAACCTCGACCCAAGGTCCCACAAAGCGTTCCTGGCAACTAAACTATCTTCTCCACAAAGACCACATATCCACATAGTAGAAACAGAGAAATTACCTTACCATAAAGTTCTTTCTATGGATTCTTCTTCCGCAGAATCCTCATCTTGATAGATATACTTGTCCAACTCTGCTGTTTGGAACCTTTTCACAAGGGCCGCAGTGGACCTCGACAGGGACGTTAATCCTCGGTCCGTATTGTGCAGTGGTCGATAGTGGGCTCTGTAAGTGACGTCAGGTGCCATACATATATCACATCACTACGCCCTATGCCTCAGTTGCTCCTGACTTTTCCCGGCTCAAACGCTGCATAGGAAAATGGGAGGCTAACCAGGCTTAAATTTACGAATGGTGGAATCGAAACCAACAAGTTAAAAATATTCGAATTAGAAAAACATTAATTATGTTTTTGTAGCTTTAAGTAACGGAGATGAGCACACCAAAGCCATCGCCCCTGTACTTCATGGAATCAGAAGTGAAAAATCCACAACACCTTCTGAGCAGGGACAGATGGGAGGGGTGTTGAGGAATCTGCTGGAGAAGAATCAATAGAAAGAACATAACGGTAAGGTAATTTCTCCTTCAATGGATTGCTTTTCTCCCGCAGAGTCCTCATCTTGATAGACTCCCGAAGCAGTAAGCCAAAGGAGGAAGGCAGAAAGGATTACACAAGACAAATGTGCATCAGCCCCACGTGCAATGTACAACGCATAATGCTTTGTGAAAGTATGTAATGAGGACCACGTAGCATCATGGCAAATGTCCTGAACAGGGACCCCATCTGAAGGGTTGTGGAAGCAGAGACACCCCTGGTGGAATGGGCCTGGATACTCTGTGGGGCTTCTTTTTCCGCTTCTGATAGCACTCAGAGATACATTAAATGATCCAGCGTGAGATGGTCTGTTTAGTAATTTGCAAGACCTTTGCGTGAAAGGGAATGAGCGAGGAACAACTGGTCCGTCTTCCTGAACTTCGCTATGCAGGCAACATAAAAGCTGAGGGCTCTTTTAGGATCGACACAGTGAAAGCGCTCTTCCTCCTTAGAAGAGCGGGGAGGAGGGTAGAACACTGGCAAGTCAATAGACTGTGAAAGGTGGAATTCCGAAACAACCTTCGGAGGGAACCCTAGTCTGACCTTCAGAGATAACTTTTCTCTGAAGAAACCCCAAAAGGGGGGCTTGCAGCATAAAACCTGCAGCTTGCTAACTCTCCTGGACGATGTCATGGCAATCAAAAAAGCCGTTTTAAGGGACAGCAACCTCAGTGAACAAGAATGCATAGGCTCAAACTGAGATGCCATCTTAAAGGTGAGAACCAGATTAAGCTCCCAATCCAGAACAAAAGGAGTTGGCGGGAATTTGTTGAGAAGGCCTTTCAGGAATTGGGCCATGACCGGTATGGTAAAAAAGGAACCGTGATCCGGAGACCTTTCAAACACAGAAAGGGCCGCCAAATACCACTCGACTGTCGCAACCGGACGGCCTGAAGAGGCTAGTGACAGAAGGAACTCCATCACTGTTGTGGTAGGGCAAGAGATGGGGTCAAGCTCACACTCCCTGCACCACACCTCAAATCCTCTCCACCTGCACGCATACAGAGATCTTGTAGATGCTCTGCATGCAGCCAGCAACACCTCAGGAAATTCCTCGGACAGGTCCCAGTCATCATACCTCATCCGCTCAAGAGCCATGCATGTAGGTTGAGGGAATCCGGGGTCGGGTGCAGTATACAACCCTCCGACTGGGTGAGGAGATCCAGACACCGAGGCAACCATTGAGGTGGACAGATCCATGAGGGCGGAGTACCACGTCCTCCTCAATCAATCCAGGGCGATCAAGGTCGCTCAAAACCTCTTCAACCTCCTGAGAATCCACGGAATGACGGGGATCGGAGGGAACGCCTTATGGAGAGGAAAAGTCCAATCCACCAGAAACTCATCTCACAGTGCACCGTTCGCTGGGAATTCCCTTAAGCTAAACTGTTTACACTTCCTGTTGGCTTTTGTGGCAAACCCGTCCACTGCTCGGGTGGCCCAGAGAGCGAAGACCTCTTCCAGGACTTCCTGGCACACTTCCCACTCGTGTGAGACTGTGCTCTGCCTGCACAAAGCATCCACCAACCTGTTCTCTGTCCCCGCCAGATGAACTGCCGAGACCAAGCTTTGATTCTCTAGCAACCAGAACCGCAGTTGCATCACTTCTGTGCAGATGAGACAGAAATGCACTCCACCTTGCTTGTTTAAGTAGTGCCTGGCCACCGTGTTGTCCGTTAGAATCAGGACATGCCTCCCCTTGAGCAATGGGGTGAAAGCCTTGAGGGCTAGCCGGTTGGCTCGCAACTACAGCCTATTGATATGCCACCTGGCTTCCGATGCAGTCCAGAGGCCACTCACCTGCAAGGGTATCCGGTAATAAAATTGCAGTAAAAAGGTCACGGTAAAAAAAAAATCACGGCAAAAATGCAGTGGTTTGACCCGGTAAAGGTGTACCCCATTATACCATTTAAGGAGAACGGGGGGTGTTCCCTGCATCCTTTACATGATTGTGGCAGCAAAACCACTGAATTTTTCCAGCGATATTTTGTATTCAATGCCATTTTTGCCACGATTTTAAGACATGGAACCCCTGCAAATCCTCACAGTGAGCATCCCAACCCTTCTGGGATGCATCTGTGACCACTCGGGTTGGAGTTCAAAGAGCCCAGAAGGGTTCCCCCCCATCATAAGATTCTTGCACGTGTCCCACCAGCCGAGTCCGCAAACTACCTGGCTGGACACCCCGAGAGGATTCAAGAGAGCTCCCAGATACTGAGACCACTGGTCTCGTATGAGCCACTGAAGGGATCTCATGCACAGTCTGGCCTCTGGCACCAGGCAAATGCAGGAGGCCATGAGGTCTAAAAGGTGGAGAAAGGAAGCCGCTGGTAAGGTGGCATGGTTCCGGAACAACTGGACCATCTGTTGTATGTTGTCGACTCTCTCGTTGGGAGAGAAGGCCTTCCCTACCCAAGTATCTAGTACTGCTCCGATGAACTGGTGTCATGTGCTTCTTAAGTTCAGGGAGCAGTCCAGCCTGAGCAGTAGCAGGCAGGTGTTGTTCAGATGAGTCAAAACCTTTTCCGCCGATTTCCCCCTGATCAGCAAGTCATCCAGGTACAGGAATACATGGACACCGGATCTCCTGAGGTGAGCCGTGACTACCGCCATGAGCTTGGTGAACACCCAAAGGGCAGCACTTTGAACTGATATTGCTCGTCCCCGATGAGGAACCGCAGGAATTTCCTGTGCTTCCGACATATAGGCACATGAAAGTAGGCATTCAGCAAGTCTATGGACACCAGCCAGTCCTGAAGCTAAGACCGTGGAGCATTTCTCTCAATGTCACCATCCTAAATTTGTCTTTTCTCAGGAACTTGAGAGCCCGAGGTCCAGAATGGGACGGAGACCGCCTCCTTTATTTGGGCACCAGGAAATACCAGAAATACCAACCCGACCCACTCTGATCACAAGGTACCTCTTCCACAGCACCTTTTGACAACAGGGCTCTCAGTTCTTCCTGGAGCTCCTGTCCCGGTTGGATCGGTGAAGACGCGGGTATATCTGGAGGTTTTCTTAAAAAGGGGAGACAATCCCACCGAATTAACTGCAGGGCCCAGGCATCTGAGGTTATCTCCTACCACTGGGACCAATGCCCTGCCAAACGTCCACCAAACCGGTATGTGGGGGGAGGGGAAAATCAAAGCGGCTTCGAAGGTGCCGTCGCCCCAGCTGCTGTCCCTTAGACGTACCTCTGCCCCTTCTGGGAAGGGAGAAACACCTCTGCCCCTCCTGGCTTGTGGGGGCTGTACTTTCCTGTAATAATGCACACAGCGCCTATAGCCTCTGCCTCTAGAGGCAAAGCTGAAAGCAGGCTTAGCCGGCTGCGCAGCCAGACCCAGCGATTTAGCAGACATTTTAGACTCCTTAGATTTCTCTAAGGAGTCATCCGCCTTCTGTCCAAAGAGCATTTCCCCCTCAAAAGGCATATTAGAAGGCAGCTTTGTACATTGGGGAGAAGCCAGAAGTTTTTAAATAGGCATGCCTTCCCATAACCACTGTCGACCCCATTGAGCGTCTAACACAGTCAGCAATGTCCAGGCCCGTTTGCAAGGACTGCTTGGCAGTTTCCATCCCATCCTCCACCAGCTGTATGAATTTGTCCCACATATGGTCTTCCGGGACGTATTCTGCCACATGCTCTACAGCTTTCCACAAACCGTAGGAAAACCTGGCAAAACCACAAGCTAAGTTTATGGCCTTAAGAGCCTTGCTGTCTGAGGTGAAAACCTTCTTGGCCAAAGTGTCTTTTCTTTTTCCTTTCCTGTCTGTAGGGAAATTTGATGTGGATGCCGCGGGCCTGGAGGATATAGTGGCAACCTGAACTACCATCCCTTCCGGAGAAAGGTGTGTTGAGAGAAAGGAAGGGTCCCCTCTTGCCGGCCTGTACTTCCCTGTGACATTGGTAGTAGCGGGGGACGAAGTGTTCTGCCAGATGGAAGTGAAAGGGTCAGCTATGGCCCGATTGAACGGCATGTTGTGTTCAATAGCCAGGCTCTCATCAAGGATGTCTGTAAGGTCATACCCTTGATGGGGAATGGCAGACGACTTGAAGCAGTGTGTCAACCACATTCTCTACTATTGTGTGAAATTTGACATGAGTGAGTGTAGGGTTGTTTTTGTTGCATCTCTAGGTCTGGAGATGTATCCAACCCACTGGCATCTTGAAGGCCCTGAGCAAGTGCCATCAAGTTTTCTCGGTCTTCAAAATAGTCGCCGCCGCCGGAACCCACAAAGATGGGGTCAGCCTCTTCACATTCTTCGGCTTCATCTGCGCCGAAAATCAACCTCATTGAGTCGGAAAAGCTGGTCAGCGACAGCGGTTGAAAAGCGCTGATGTCGCTGGCCGACGTTGAAGGCTGATCCTTCGGATCCGTAAGTCTGGATGTCAAGGCAGAGTGCTTACCTTGCAGCAGAGCCCTGGAGGCTGATGCGTTAGGCATCAGCACTGATAGCTCCCACGGGCGATGAGCACTGTGGGAGTGGGTTCTAGAGGGCGATTTTCTGGCCTTGAGGGACACAGAGCTCAAAAGCTCAGTCGGCGCTCAAGGCATCAACTTCTTGGCAAGCGTGGGCTTTGGGGTTTCGAGGGCCGCTTTTGCTGCAGAGGCCTGCTGATCGGAGGTGGGAGCCACGCCGACAGCCGCCTGGTGACGAAACATGTCAAGCTTTTCTTTTTTAAACAAATCCCACTCCTCCCGAGTGGTCGGTCCCTTAGTGTGCTTACCCCGCTCTGAGGATTAATCCGATTTCCTGCCGGTGGTGGCATCGCTTCTTCTTTCGTGAGGAAGAGGAGGAGGAATGGCTTCTGGAGTGGGACCTCTTTTTAGTTTCTGATGGTGCCAGCCCAAATTGTGACAAGTGTGCTCCTCAGTCTCTGCCTCAGACGACCGGACGAGAGACCGCATCAGAGACTTCGGTGATGGACGGCCCACTGGTTCTGTCTCGCAGGGCCTTGGGTTTCATCTTGGCACACGACATGCAGTCCTCTGTATCGTGAGTGGAACCTAAACATCACAAACATACATCGTGCAGGTCCGTCACTGACATTTTGGCCTCTCAATCCGAGCACCGCTTGAAACCCGAGATCCGGTGCCTATATATCGTTGAGGCTAATCAAAAATGTTAGTCAAAATGTCAAGTGAAACTTGAGTAGGTTGCCGATGCAGCATGTGAGCGAATGGAAAAAATGAACTGAGGCATGGGGCGTGGTATATGTATGGCGCCTGACGTAATTTCTGGAGCAGACGATCGATAACTGTGCAAGATGGAGCGAGGATCGACGGCCGAGTCATGGTCCAATGCGCCCCCTGGGAAAGAATTTCTGAGCAGCAGAGATGAACAAGGATATCTATCAAGATGAGGAATCTGTGGGAGAAAAGCAATCCATTGAATTTGCAATACTAATTTGTAGACCATGACATTGGCTTGGATGTTGTGTGGGACGCAAAAAAAGCATGCGTCAAGAGAGAGTTCATAGAGTTATCGGCAGCTTTGTGAAAGCCAGGGAATCCCAAAAGAATTTCTTGGAAAACTGGGTGAAAGACCTAGGAGCCACACACAAATGTACCCAATATAATAGATCGACAGAGACCTAAAAATAGTTCGAGAACAACTAGAAAGCCTATATGCCACTAGATCAGAAAATACATTTCTGGGAGACAAAAAAAGTCTTACTGTACAAGAGGTTGTAAGACAAATAACACTGAGAAAGATGAAAACCTAAAATGTCATAGCTTGCATTAGGGATGATCAGGGGGTAGACCAATATGAGCAAGAGGAAGAATTGAAAATCATGGCAGACTACCATAAGGACATCTTGCAATGTGTACCATGGGACGCAGAGGCATCAATCTGATATTTAGCTGCGATGTTGGTACCTAAGATCACAGAACAGGAAAGGTTGGCATTGGACACCCCAATAATGGTTCAGGAAGTTTCCCAAGAGATCAACAATGTACCCCTAAATAAAACCCCAGGTTCCGATGGGTTCACCAACATGTATTATAAAGTCATCCAAAAACAGAGTCCATCCTGACCAGACTTTTTAACTCATTTCCGACCTCAGGGACAATTACCATTACAATGACCGAATCCCTAACAACTCGAATACTGAAACCCAAAAAATAATCCTAAAGATAGGGGCATACATCCCCATATCGCTCCTAAATGGAGATGTCAAACTATAAGCCAATGTTTTAGTTGATCAATTAGCACAGATCCTCCCGAGAATTGGAAACCCAGACTAGAAAGGGTTTATACTGAACAGAGGCACCCAAAGTAACACATGAAGGCTCTTAAACCTCATTTATTGGGGTAAGAAAAATGGCCAGATGTTCAGTATCATATCCCTGGACATACAAGCTGTGTGATATGCTTGACTGTAACTTTTTAAAATTAACCCTCAGATCCATTGGGTTCAGCCCAAGATTTATCAAATGGATATTGGCAAACTACCAAACCCCATCTATTCAGTTCAGGGTCAATGGCGATTTCTCTGCCGTGAACTCCATAAGAAGAGGGGTGAGACAAGGGGGCACACTGTCCACCTTGATTATTTCCTTGGGGTTATAACCCCTTGCAGTGGCCATTACAAGGAATTAATCAATCTCGGGATTGATATGTGGAAATACCCAACACTAAATCGCACTCTAGGCTGATGACACAGAGCTAATATTGGGGGACATGAAGCCATTGCTGCCTGCAGCCCGGAATGAGCTGAAGGCATTCCAACTAGTAGCGAAAGAGAAGAGTAAAAGAGAAGTCACCTGGCCTTGCGGTACCATTACCACCTGGAAGACCGGAGCTTTTGAAACGGAATCTCAACTATTAGGTCAGACACAGCGATAGACTGTTTGGGAATCCAGCTGCCACCAGCATTAGTTTCCCTATACTCATCAAACAACCCAAGTTTATGGAAGATGTGTAAGGAAGATTCAAACGGGTGGAACATTCATGAAATTGCATGGGTGGGACTAGTAATCGCTCTTATGTTACTGCCAAGTGTGAGGAACCAGGAATGAGACACGGGCACAGACCTATGATTTTGACCTTAAACTTTTATTATCACAAGAAAAGGGGTTTGGGGAATGCCTCTCTGTCCCTAATCTAAGAGGTGTTTCCATACCTTAAACAAAACTAATGGTCTGTCAATGTCAGACTGTCCAAAGCACTAATCTGGCCCTCACATTCCAAAAAGCAACTCTAAGGTGAAAAGGGAACTGTCTTTGGCCTTTAATAGTGTGCAAATGTTCAAAAAAAGGAAATGCATAAAGTTCCAGAAGGATAGAGTTCATTGTTCTAGGGGGCAGTTCCTTTCCCCTGAATTTCTCTTCACTCTGTTTTATATTCAAGAATATCTGTTCCTTAATGGTCTCTTGATCAACAACACAACTGGTTCACAAAACAACTTGGCTGTTAATCTGTACCTTGTTAGGGCACCTGGTGTACTCTCCTGCCAGGTTTTCTCTCCTCTTTAATATATTTCCAAAGCCTTTTGATAGTCCTGTCGTATCCTTATCAGGACTTCATTGGGTACTATATATTACACACTGTTCAACGTAACGATGCATGCTTTCCTGCCAGGGCTTTCTCACATGAACACGCTTGCAACTTGCGTCTGCCGGGCGTACTCTCCTGCCAGGGCTTTTCTTTATATATTTTCTTGGGACTTGAATTTGTCTGGAATACTCTCTTGGCAGGGCTTTTCCTCTTGGGATATGAGAGTCTGCCTGGTATACTCTTACCAGGGAGAGATATATATATATATATATATATATGTAAAGAAAGAGAGGAGAGGGGAGGGACCGCACTCTCCGTGCACCCAACAAAGTTTGGAAAAGTTCCAACAAAGTTTCCAAAAAAAAGGAAAAGCGCAGCTCACACAAGGTAGGTAGAAAAAGAGATAAATATTTAATAAATTCTTAGCTGTGCAAAATGCACAGAACAAAAGGCTGGGGAAACAGCATACACAAACAGAGGCAGGACGCCTGTGGGCACGGCCCGCTTACAACGCGTTTCACGCTCAACTGAGCGCTTGATCACGTAACGTATATATATATACACACACTGAGTCAAATCTGCCTGGTATACTTTCCTACCAGGGCTTTCCTTATATGCGCACCCTTACAAACTGATAGTTCTGTATGTTTGTTCTGTTATGTTTTGAATTTGCCTGGTATACTCTCCTGCCGGGGCCTTCCTTATATGTGCCATGCGCACACTTTCAAACTTGATAATCTCTTAAATGTGTTCTGTCTTGAATTTGCATGGTATACTGATCTGCCAGGGCTTCTCTTATAGATGTACTGCATATAAGAGAAGCCCTGGCACACTACTTCCTCTGCCCTGCTAACCTCCCTTCTCTTTTTCTCCACCCTGCCTCTCCTCCCTAACTCTTTTCAGCTTTTTACTGACTGGTTGGCAGGTTCACCTCCAGAGCCAAGAGGTCCCAGTCTCCCCTGCTAGTCTTTTGCACTTGCCTCCGGGCCACTGCACTTTGTTCAACATTACTGCACTTTCAGCTTATGCTCCTTGAGCGGGGCAACCTCTCTGCACTTAACCCAGGGCCCTGCTGGTCCAGACTCTTTGTTCCCTCCCCCCACGCTCCCACCCTCATCTCTGCACCTCCGTGAGCATGTATGCATGACCTATATGTGCTAGGACCAGTTAGTACGTTTGTCCTGTTTCCCATTCATGCCGCCGTTTTCCGTCCCTCATCCCAGAGTATGGTTTTAACTGTCCCACTTCATGAACTGTACTAGGAGAAATGTTGTCCGACCTAGTTTCCTAGTTTTCTGTTCAGATCATTCGGAATCTTCAAGGCCTAAGAATGATTACTTTATTCCCTTGTTCTCCTCCCGCCGCGAAGCACTTCATCTGTGTATAAGCGCTATATAAATGAACAATAAATAAATATACTCACACACTTGACAGTATCTTATACTTATTTTGTTCTGCCTCTTTCAGAAAAGTTCACTTGCTCGTTCTCTCTCATATACTTCATTCACATTTATTCGGTTTTGGCAGGTTTGCCAATACGCCCCAATGTCCCCTCTTCCCTTGGGTTCACTCACTGGTTCTTGCTGGCTTATGTTAGTTCTCCAGTGGCAAGCCTGTGCTGCCTGTCGGCATCTCACTTCCTCTTGCCACTTCTGCTTCTCTGCCTCTTGCGGCTCCCGCTCATCTGTTTGGCGTCTTTCTGGGATTCAGTGGTTTGAAGGCTGCCTTCTTGTACCTGCGAATGCCCAGAAGCATTTTATTTGCTTCTGGTGTTCTTGCAGCATACTCCCGCTCCCCTCTTCCTTGTCGGCGAGATGGTTAGCTCCACGGGCAGACTTATTTCAATCGGAGGTGCAGATTCGGGCCCCATACCTATATGTTTTATTCAAGACAGTTAATAGGGAGAACATGGTGCCCAAGTCTTGGACAAGTGCTGAAATTGTTACAATATACAAAAAGTGACCAACCTGTAATTCTAGGCCAATTTCCTTACTCGTCTGGAAAAATATTTGTGAGGGTAGTGTAGGGGCACCTAAATAAATGGGTTTCTTCTTTAGATCTTATTGATCAATACCATTCCGGATTGAGAGAAGGTGTCAGCATGATAGATGAATGTTTTAGACTAATGTTAATACTAGATAAGTATGTGGAGCTAAAAAAATTATAATTTTTGCTTTGTTGATTTATGCACTGTGTTTGACATTGTACCCTGTGTCATTAGACTGAATTAGAATTAGACTGCTGTCGGCCATCTGTGAATAAAATGTTTGTAACTATAAGAATTAGACTGCTGTCGGCCATTTTACTTTATAAGTGAAACTTGTGGGTACATATACCTATTCAGATATAGCCTATTCACATAATGACGGTTGGGAAGCGCAGATAGTGAGGCATTTTCACTATTAGTCCAGGGTACAGTGATGGTTGGATGTTTCCTGCCCATATCATAGACTGTTAAACACACTGTCAAAAGAGATTGTCAGAAAAGGGAACAGGACCTGATGAGAACGATATCTACCTATACTTCCCTGTCAATATATTGGGAGAATAAGAACAGCAGACACTACTGAAGAGGAAAAATCAAACTTCTGCCCCCCTCACCTGAGGCACACTAACAGGAAGAACAGCAGGAAGAATAATGAGCGCACTCATCATTTTTCACCAGGCCCCAGTGCGCCCATGGGTGACAAATATGCTGAAAGACACCCACTTCACCAACACTGCAACCTAAAAGTAACACAAACCTTGCCCAGAGTGGATGAAGAGCTTCTGATGCTAGCAGAGACACTTCAATTGACACTATTGATTAAAAGTGCTAAGAAGAAATGCTACAGTAGCCTCAATACAGCAATACCGCCATGCAGAATCTACAAAACACAAGAATTCCTGTTTAAAGGCTTGCAGATGCTCACATGAATTAACCTAACATCACTATAAATCATCAATTCATGCATTATCAAATGGCGCAGTGTAAAGCCATGCTTCAGGAAAATTACAGCCAAGTACACTTGTCTCACTGAACACCAGCCGCAGTGGGGATTCATGCTGGCTTCAGGAATGCGCCCGCAAGCCCAGGAGCGGCTCAAGGCCTTGCAGCAAGACAAGATCCCTTTCTTTGAACGACAGTGAACTCTGGCAGACAAGCATGACTAATTCTTCATAAATACGAGTAATTCAGAGCAGAAAACCCAGAGTCCAGTGTTTTTATCTGGGAACGAAAGAAATTTTTGCAAGATCCAGACATCATTTGAAACATAATTGTGACAATAATGCCTCAGCTCTGGCCAATCACCACTCGAGGGCACAGGGACGAAAAGCCTTGCTCAGCTAAAACTGATGGGAATGCAACATTTTTAGAATTAGCTCACTGGGAGAACAGACAAGCCAGCCCTCTGACAACGGAGGACCACTCATCAGGGTTTCTATAAGGGGTCTATATGTGACCAATCACTCAGCAGCCAATCTCAGGATCAGATAGGTTTCTGGGAGCTGGCCCAATTTTGTGACGTCAGCCTGGGTGTTACAAAACGGGCTTGCAAGCCAGTCACTGGGGAAGACTGTGCCTAGATTTTCTCTGTGCACGTTGTAGGGACAGAATTGAGTTGCTTGAGCATTTCCTCCCGGTATGTCGCTTGTATCTTTATTATAGAAACTTGAACCTGAAGCAAAGATGAATTCAGTTTGGCATCAGATCAATACATTATATGTTACTCACCATAGTGACTAACGTACTCCTAGTCCAAAGTCCCCATTCCTCCATACTCTATGGGTGTGCCTAGCTATGGATGGGAAACAACCTTTTCACCAGAAAAAATGTCTTGCCCTTTAAATGTAGATTTGCATGAGGGCACAGCCCCGGGAGCATGCACTCCCTTGACTCTGCCCACCGGCGCCACCACTCAGTCCTCTTTGATGCGTCGGCTATGTTACAACTGACTAATGACACAGGTTTTTTAAGGGGGAGAATGGTGGGACGTATGGAGGATAAGGGCCTATGGACTAGGAGTACGTTAGTCACTATGGTGAGTAACTTCATTACTCCTACGTCCCATCCCCTTTCCTCCATACTGTATGGGCGATTACCACTGAATGAAGCCCTGGGGAGGAGAATTGCCCCTCTAGGAAAACTTTCTTTTTTTTAAACTGCCTGGCCAAACACTGCATTGGATCTGGTGCTGCGTCCAAGCAGTAGTGCTTGCAGAAGGCTGATGGAGAAGCCCAAGTAGCCGCCTTGCTGATTGTCTGCCATGCACGTGTCTCTGGCAAGCCACAGCCATGGCCTTGGCTCTGACCGTGTGGGCATGTATGTTTGCTAGCAAAATCATGTGCTGCCCCTCATAAGCCTCCTTGATGGCCATCACCATCCACCCAGATATTGATGCCTTGGATGCTTGCCCACCTGGCTTTGATCCACCGAAAGTGAAACAGGGCATCCAAATTGCAGAAGCTCTTAGTCCTGTCCAGATAAAATCTCAGTGCACGCCTGACATCCAGACTGTGCAACACTTTCTCTGCCTCGTTCTTTGGATTTGGAAAGAAGGTTGGAAGAACTATCTCCTCATTGGGGTGAAAAGATGACACAAACTTTGGGAGAACTGAAGGGTGCGTTCTTAGCACCACTTTGCCCCAGTGAAATGTGGTATATGGCTCTGATGCCACTAGAGCCTGAATCTCACTGACCATGCACCCTGAGGTAAGGCCAACTAGGAGAGAAGTCTTATTGGTAACCTGTCTGATATCCACTGATGCCATGAGCTGAAACTGCTTGTGGGCCAGGGTGCCCAGCATCACATTGAGGTCCCATACTGGGTGTGGTCGCTTGACTGGGGGATACAACCTGGTCAGGCCCGCCAAAGATTTCTTGACCACCGGATCGGAGGAGAAGATGTTATCTCTGGAGTTTTTGGAAGCCCCTAGGGCTGCATGATAAATACGACAGGTGTCCACCTGCAGACTGGAATGAGCCAGATGCGCAGAAAAAGACAACACCTGGTCTAGTATGCATGCTAGAGGGTCAATCTCATTTGCCTTGGCCCAGTGACAGAACCTGGTCCATTTGCTTCTGTACTGACCCCTGGTGGAGAGGTTTCTTGCCCCCTGATTGATATCCAAGTTGTCCTGTGACAAGTGTAGATGTTTCAGGGTCACAGGCTCAGGAACCAAACTGCTAAGGCTAACTTCTCCGGGTTGCGGTGTACCACCGTCCCTCCCTGCTGGGCTAATGGGGGGGGTCTGGTCCCACTGGCAGGGGGAGTGGAGGTTGATCAGATAGCTGGAGGAGATCTGAGAACCAAGGTCTGACTGGCCACCGCAGCACTATCAAGATGAGGCGTAGCTACTGCACCTCCTTGACTTTGCAGGTGACCCTGTGTAACAACGGGTCAGGGGAAAAGCATATTTCCATTGAAATCGTGGAACGCTTTCAGTGGATCCACTGAATCGTTCCACTGAATCTGCAACGCATACCCCAGTGAGTCTCTGCCCTGTCCCATCCAGGACGCAAACTGGCGACATCCCCTGGTGCTCGTGGTGGAGAATAGGTCTGAGGATTGCCCACCTGTTGAAGATCTCCCTCAGGACACCCTCTTTCAACTGCCACTCATACTCGTCGACCCTCAGCCTGAGTCTGTCCACCTCCAGACTCGACTCCCCCAGGCGGTGGACAGCCGATAGGTGTATGTTGTTTGCCAGTGCCCACTCCCGTATGCCGATGGACAACTTGCAGAGGGGAGGAGACATGGTTCCCCCCTGTTTGTTGAGGTAATACATGTAGATGAAGCTGCCCGTCTGAATGCAGACCGGGTTGTGATTGATAAGAAGGAAAGCTTTGAGAGCAAGCCAGATGGCTATCATCTCGAGCCAAGTGATGTGTTCTAGCTGTTCCTGCTTCAACCAGAGTCCATGGACACTGCATCCAGGGTGGCCCCCCAAACTTCCAGGGATGAGGCGTCTCTCCTCTTCCCCCTTCTCCTTTCTTTCTAATTCTTCCATTATCTCAGCCTGCCTGCCATGAGTTGGACTCCCTCGGGAGACGTTGCTTGTACAAGCCAGTTGTCGAGGTATGGGTAGAGGTGGTGCCCTTCTGCTCTGAGCAGTGCTGCCACCGCATTCATTAGTCTCATAAAGACTCTCTGGCTGAATGGAGACCAAATGGGAGGACCTTGTATTGGAAGTGGAAGTCCATGATCCTGAAGCATAGAAGGAATGATGGGGCTTCCAAATCAGGACATATAAGTATGCATCCCTGAGATCCAGGGAGTACATCCAGTCTCCCCCACACAGTGTTTCCACTATCTGAGCTGATGTAACCATCTTGAACCTTTGGAGGGGTAGGGAAAGGTTCAGTGTTGAAAGGTCCAGGACAACTTTCAGGCCAACCTGGTTCTTTTTCTGTATGGCAAAGATGTGGGAGTAGACACCAATGCCTGGCTGTGAGGGTGGGACCTCTTCCACTGCCTGGCTCACTATGAGTGAGCGGATGTCCACCAGAAGAGTTGCCATCCCAATTTGTGGGAGGGGGGAGACAAGGAGATCGAGGTACCTGTAGGCGGAAGCCTGAGGAAACCACTGAGAGAATCCACAGCTCCGCAAACCTTGTCCGCCAGGACTGAATGTGAAGGGCAAGCTTGCCCCCCCACCAGAGAATTGTGGATCTGGATGGCCCTGAAACAGTTTCTTTTCTTCCGAGGCTGGTGCCTGTGAGTGGGACTGAAAGAACCCCTTATGTGACGACTTGTGTTGCTTCCAACGGTGCTGTTTGGGAGACCTGCCAGGCTGCCTAGTACGGCGTCCCTGGAACCCCCTGAATCCACCAAAGGTACGACCTCTGTCAGCGCGTGGATGACTCTGGCTCAAACTCTTAGCCACCGTCTTTGTCAGTAATGCCACAGACTTTGCTGTCTGGGAGCTGTTTTTCTTTTCTTTTTTCTTTTTCTTTTATTAACATTTATAAAGCACACAGTAGCCCAAAGGCATTGTGGCGCTGTTACAAGAAGGCATACTTAGTTACATGTGGATGACAGAAACGGGAGGAGGGAAACAGATGAGGGAGTACACAGTACAAAAACATGAGCAAAAAGGTGGTCAGTGTAGATAGAATACAGTAAGTTATATAAACAGAGAGGCAGACTAAAAAAGACTACAGCTAAAAAACCACAATGAGTCTGGGTAGGGGTGGACAGTGGGGAGGTGATTAGTTGAAGAGCATGGGTTTTCAGTATTTTCCAGAATATGGTAAGGGAAGTCTCGGCTCTGAGTGGGTTTGGTAAGGAATTCCGTGATTTGGAGGCGATATATGGGAAGCCTATGCCGCCTGCCTTAGCTCTCTTGATAGAGAGGATGAGCAATTGGTTTGCGTGGCAGGCTCTTTTGGGGCGCAAAGGGGTGGCTCTAATGATTTTCTCTGAGAGATTAGGGGGGGCTGTGTGTGCAAGGCACTTGTGGGTGTGGGTGAACATCTTGAAAGTAATCCGTTGCTTGATAGGGAGCCAGTAAGCTGCACGCTTGTCACACTCACCTCTGTGTCTCTGCAGGAGTGATGGACGAGCCTCCCTTGACCCCAGAGTCTTCACTTCCCCTGTTTCACCTGGGAGGAATACCTGCCAAATACAAGATGTACACTCAGACCTGAATTCACCGGATTCCCCTGGGCCCTTCCCCTCTCTTTACTGTGTGCTGTGATGTCCCCCTATGGGCTTACCTTGATATTTAGTAGGGTGTGCACTCCATCCTGCATTCGCAGGGGCGTGATTCACTCATGTAATTGGTGCCAATGTCTGTAGGCTGAGTTCAGATGCCAAACGCTGTTTTATGCCTTCTTCACAGCGAGGCCGAGTGTTCAAGGCGCCAGTTGCTTCACTGGCTAGAAAGTCATTCCCACAAGTGAATGGTGCGCGGAGAATGTTGAGTGTCCAAAATTGTCCGTATTGTCTTTGTTTGCAGGTATTTTTGTGGGTGAGTAGTGCTGCGTGTAGAAGCTAGCTTCTGGTAGGTTTGCGCAGCGCCTTAAATTCGAGCGCGCCTGGTAAGGTCTTTCTCTTTCCCTTGCAGGAGAAATGATGTGGTATTAGCACCTCGAGTCCGGGTTTAGCACTACAGGAGACTTGGTGGTTGGGCAAGTATACACAGAGGCTTTTGGTAAGTATGCACCGCGAGCGCAGTGAAATAAGTGTCCGTGTTATTGGGGCGAGCGCAATGAATAATGTCTCTTCTTTCTTTTGCAGGGGTTTGTGCGCTTGTACAACTGACCTGGACTGCAGCGTCGCGGGAAGATTCGGTGAGTATGCACAGTGTTACTGATGTGCGCGTGTTAACGCAGTAGTTCTTTGTTCTTACAGGTGCCGGTTTAGAAGTCCCCTCTTGACTGGAGATAGCTGCGGCGTGGAGTAAGAACGGTGGTTCTTCCGGAGCAGGTAAGCAGAAGCAGGATGATCCGGAGCAGGTAAGCAGAAGCAGGATGATCCGGAGCAGGTAAGCAGAAGCTGGCTGATCCAGAGCACGGCAAGTGTGTTGCTGATACAGCTCACAGTAAGCAACATGAAGCACTGGAAGAATCTTGGGTGTGGCTTATATAGCCAGCCACACGCAAACACTAGAGAGCTCATGAATCATCATGCACTTCCTGTTTGGCAACAGGAAGTGGTAACCAGGAAGTTACTACAAACACTAGGAAGGAATTAAAGGAGGGATTTGCTATGGGTTCTTTGTGTGCCTATGCCAGGCCTGCCAAGCCTCCACCCAGCTTGCCCCAACTACCTGCCTGATACCCATGACACGCCTGGCATGTGAGAGGTGATCTCTTTTGGAGATGTTCAATGCTGCTCTGAGACCATTGTTTTGAATGACTTGAAGTCTATTCAAGATTTTGGCCAAGGTATCTGCTAGGAGAACATTGCAAAGTCTAGTGTGGCCCTGATGGTGTCTCTAGCTATTGAAAGGCAGTTTTCCTTAGACAAGTATGATTTTACTGCATTTATTAGTTTAGTGGTGAGTGCGGAGGTGGATGCAATTGAGCTTACTTTGCGAGACATAGACAGTGTCAAGTCTAGATAGACGCCTAAAGTCTTTATTGATGGGGAGACAGGAAAAGCTATGTTGTCGATAGTGAAGTTTTTATATGGATTACTCAATTTACTAAGCGTTTCTTTAAGACCAACTAGGAGAATCTCTGTTTTGTCTCCATTGAGACATAGGCCATTTGCTGCCATCCAGGCTTGGATGGTGGCGTATATCTTGTGGAGAGCTAGGGCATCTTGATCATAAGAGCCGGAAAGTGGCAGGAGTACCCGAGTGTCATCGGCATAGTTTGTATATGCTATGCCAAAGGAGTCCAGTTTGTCGAAAAGTGGTTTGGTAAATAGGTTGTAGAGAGTATTTGTATTTTTGTATTTTGTTTATTTGTATAGCGCACAAGGCCCAAATGCAACCGGAAGAATTATTTAGTTACAGGAAGGTTACATACTTAGCTTCAGGCAAGTTATGTACATAACAATGTTTACCTTGAAATATGCAAAATATACATAGTTGCCGGCACAGTAATTACTTTGAAATATACAAGATATACAAAATGTACATAGTTATAGGCGCAATAATTACTTTAAAATATACATAATAAATGACTGCGGTGTACAAGATACACAATCTAAACATAATATAAGTTTGCGACATAATGCAGACACGGCCTGAGATGCTGAGATGATAGTTCCAAACAGGTCGTGCCTAGTCTGAGGTGAACAGCCAGTCTTTAACCTTGCGCTTAAAGGCAGGGAACGAAGGTTCAGATCTGAGGGAGTTGGGAAGAGTGTTCCACAACTAAGCAGCGAGGACTGGGAAACTGCGACCTCCAGATATTTGGAGGTTGAATCGTGGCACACCCAGGCAGTTGGTTTGTGTGCTTCTGAGGGGTTCACGCAGCTGAGTGAGTTATGAACCTGTTGGAGAAGTAGCTGGGGGCTTGGTTCGCTATACTTTTGTGTGTGAGTGTCAGAGTTTTCAAGGATATTCGTTGGGTGACTGAGAGCCAATGGAGGTTACGTCTGTATTCAGAGATGTGTGCAGTCCTGGTAATATTAAGGGCTGCTCTAATAGCATTATTTTGGATGATTTGGAGTTTTTTGATATTGCATTGGTTGGTGCCTGAATAGAGGGCATTACAGTAGTCGATTTTGGATCAGGCTGTGATGAGCTTGCATGTGTAGGATGCAGCTGAGGAGACTGCATTGATTTGTCTAGTTAAGGAGAGGGTGGAATCAAGGTACATGCCAAGTGTCTTGGTGTCCTTGGCCACTTTGATGGCATTACCATCGATAGAGAAGGACTGGAATGAAGGGTCAAGTTTATTAAGTTTATGGGGTGAACCTAGGATGAGGCGCTCAGTTTTCTCAGCATTTAAGCACAGTTCGTGCTGCGCCATCCAAGCCTGGATGACTTGGTAAATGGCGTTGATAGCTAAAGAGTCCGTTTTATGATCACCTGTAATGGGGATAAGGATTTGGGTGTCGTCAGCGTAGTTCGTGTACGTGACGCCCATGCGGTCCAGTATGTCGAATAAAGGTTTTTTGAAGACATTGTAAAGTGTTGGGGACACACATGATCCTTGGGGGACTCCACATGTGACAGGGGAAGGTTCTGCAGTGGCTGTGGGGGAGAAGACCCTCATGGATCTGTTATCCAGGAAGGAGGTAATCCAGGCTGTGGCTTTCTCAGAGAAGTTGGCCAGCGTTTTAAGGTGGTGGCAAAGGATTTGATGGTTAACAAGGTCGAATGCTGCGGAGAGGTCTAATAAGAGAAGGAGCGCCAGTTTACACACTTGTCTTTCAAGTCTTCTATTTGCGTTTTTAGGTCCAGTAACGCAGTTTCTGTGCCGTGGCAAGGGCGGAAGCCCGACTGCCTTAGGCCTAGGTGGTTGTTGGTTTCAAGATAATCTTGGATCTGCAGGTATGCCGCACGATCAAGAATTTTTAAGAGGAATGGCACAGTGGCGATTGGCCTATAATTAGTAGGAATATTAGCGTCTAAGGTTGGTTTTTTCAGAAGAGGAATGACCCAGGCATCCTTGAGGTGTCCGGGACGATCCCCGTTCTGAAGGAAGAGTTTATGAATGTGGCGATGAACGGCGCCAGGTTGTGAGAGGCCTCCTTGATAATAGTGGCAGGACAGGCATCTCCCTGACAGTTCGAAGGCCTAAGGCTGTTGATGATATGTTCAACTTCAAGCGTAGAGAGAGGTGAGAAGTGGAATGGTTGCAGGGATACAGTGGTAGGTTTGTGGTTAACCTGTGGAGCGAGCTGTGATATGAGTGAGTGCAGGCTGTTTCTTTTACCATTAATTTCATTTTGGAGCATGGAGATTTTACCTAAGAGGGCCTCCTGGATGTTAGTGCACCAAGTGCTGTCTTTGGAGCAGGTGTCTGGGGGAGGAGCGGGGGATTCCAGTTCCTTTAGAATTTTGAAGAGCTCCTTAGTGTTAGATTGGGCAAGTTCAAAATGTTTATTATATGTCTCTTTTTTAGCAGACAGAATGGCTTCTTTGTAGTTCAACGTCGCTAGTGCCATGCTAGCCTTATTAGATTCATTAGCGTGACTTCTCCAGTGCGATTCAGATGTCCTTTTTTCCTTACGTAAGGTTCTCAACTGGGGCGTGAACCAGGAATTAAGGTGAGCCCGGGGTTTGGGTTTAGGTAGTTTGGCTGCAGCGATAAGATCTAATGCTTTTAACATAGTCTGGTTGTATGAATCTACCAGGACCGCGGGGTCCGAGCATACTGAAGCAAGATCGTTCAGGGCAGGGAGGATGAGAGGGACCAATTTGGCGAAAGTGAGGTTACGCTTATTCCTGGTAAGTGTAGCGGGTGCTAGATTAGGTGCAGACTGGACGGTTTTGGTGGGGGTGCTGAAGGTGATAAGATGATGGTCCGTCCAAGCACATGGTAGGTTAGAATTGACCTTGGCGTCACAGTTAAGGTCAGCGATCCAATCTAAGATTCTACCTTTAGAGTGAGTAGATGCGATGACACGTTGTGAGAAGCCTAAGTTAAGTAGTAAGCTGTTGACCTCATGGGCAGGTGCATCGTTGGGGTCGAGAAGGCCCACGTTGAAGTCGCCTAGCACGATGATTTGAGAAGTGGTCTTGGTGTTTTCGGACAGTATATGGGCGAGATCCTCGGTAAAGGATGATATGGGGCCAGGGGGTCTGTAGATAATGTGGACAGTGATAGTCTGGTTAGGGGAGATGGCAAGCTTGGCTGAGAGGGATTCTGCTGATTTGAATTGGCCAGGCGTAGAGAGACGGAGATTTAAAGCTGTTTTGTGAATAATGGCTATATCTCCTCCTTTAGTTTGGGCATTGTTGCGGTCGCTTCTGATGATGGTGTAGCCTTCGGGGATCGCAAGGGAAATCAGAGGTCCTGAGGCCGCATGGAGCCAGGTTTCAGTGACCGCAATAAAGTCCAAGTCATGAGTGGTGATGAGATCAGACATGTTGAGGGCATGGGCAGTGAGAGACCTAGTATTGATCAGAGCTGCTCTGATACTTGTAGAGGGCTGTATAGTGGGCGGTAAGGTGTATGAATGAGGGCTAGGGTCAAGCAATGGTGAATCCAAAGAGGGGGTGGGAGCAGCTGCAAGCTGGATATCAACAGGTTTGGTGGACTGGGTGCTGACAGTGCGATGGTAGGCGATGTGTGACAGTCTGGACCCTAGTCTAAGGTTTCTCAATAAAGTGGGGCACGGTTGGTTGGGTGTGGGTTTCCTGGTAAAGTGTTGTAACCAGAGTGTTGGATTGTTGAGGTAGGGGTTAGCCAGTAGAGCGTCCATAGTTAAGTAGAAAGGGTGTTGTTGGTAGGCGTTGTCACAGGTACTACTAATACGTTGTGTGTGCTCCGGATGGTCCGCATTAGGTGTTAGTTGTGATGCACAGAATGATGGCAGGAGGATTTAAGTGTGGTTCTGGGATGATACGGCTATAGGTGAGTTTGGGCAGGATGATGCTGAGTCTAGATATGCATTGAAATTGATAACCAGGCAAAATGCAAATTGAAGGGAAGTGTATGCTACACTCTGGTTGTACATAGTAGCGGAAGCGTGCGAGGCGCGTTATGGTAACTCAAAATGCGCGCTCATAGTAGGTGAACAATGCAGCGGTCAGCATAACTATTATGGGCAGTCATTCAGTACTGCCGTATGGTGCGATTGAGGGTTTGCAAATGATGCCGCGCAGAAAGCCAGGCCGCAATGCAGAATGGAGTTCACCAAGGTGGTGTCACGTGCACAAGCAATACAGTGCAGTACGGGTTCACAGGTGATGCTTAAGTACAATGGGGTAACACCTAAGTTTAAGTAATACAGCTGGATAAGGGGTAGTAAGTAGCATCAAGATTTGAAGCTAAGCATCTAAGGTAAAAATGCAGTGGGGATACTCATGTATTCTAAGTAACACAGCTAAGTAAAGGTCTAATAGGTAGCATATAGATTAGAAAGTGCACAAGTGCTGTGCAAGAGCCTTGAGGGACTCCACATTGGATTATTCTTGGTTCTGCACTCGTCTGATTAGAAAAGGCCTTCATGGCTCTCCCTTCTAAGGAGCAGGTAATTCAGGAGGTGGGTTTTGTGCAGAATTGGGTTGCATGGGTAAGATGTCTCGTGAGAGCCTTGTGGTCCACGAGATCGAAAGCAGCCGAGAGGTCTAGGAGCAGGAGCAGAGCTGGTTTGCCTTCACCCATAATGGAAGTTATTTGGTTTTTAAGATCAAGATCAAGAAGGGCGGATTCTGTGCCGTGACCTTTGCAGAACTCTGACTGTCTCTTGCCGATTGACAGAATAAACCTGTTGCTGGATTCTGTGCATCAATAGTGTCAGGCTAACGTAATACACAGTTGTCAAAGGGTACACTTAATGCTGCAACACTGAGTAATTGGCATATAAAGCGAGTTTGGTGACTATAGTGAGCTTGTTGTAGTCGCAAAGTCTAGAGGGAGTTCCTGTTGCCAATGCAGTGGTGAGGCGCGTCTAGGAATTACATGCAGATGGTGATGTTGGCTTGAGGGCAGGTAACAGATTAGCGGGACAGCAGACAGAGATGGGGGTGTGTCCATAGGCTGTGCAAGTATTTTTACAGACGCGAAGTTGGTATTGCTGTTGTGGCACGGGAAGAGTAGCGATGCTGGTGCACAAGGCTGTGTTCTAGGGCACAGTGCATAACAAACGTGAACTAGTCTCTGAAAAGGCAGCAGGATGCATAGGGGTGTGACACAGGTTTCTCACGTTCCTCCCGGCTCCGACAGGCTCGGGACAGGAAGCCTTCATTCAACAGCCTTTGTTCAGAAGGCTGAATTCACCTGCCAGCTTGTTTGATTGGTGTAAATAGGACACATGAATCAATCAGCAACACGGCACGGCTTGAAAGGCAAAAAGGGGTTCTAAATTTTTAAGCGGCGGCCATTTTTAAATTATGTAACCCTCGTGGTTAAGTGTGCTGCTGGAGCCAGCACTGGGGTGCAAAAGTAAATAAAAGCGTTTTGCATTGCAATTGCACGATGCAATAGGAATTCTTGTCTAGATCCTCACCTGTAGATGAATGGAACAAGTCCCCTCCCTCGAATGGCAGGTCGACAATGTGTTCCTGTACATCAGGGTTAAACTTGGTTGCCTTGAGCTATGCAATCCTCTGCATGCGGTGGCCACACATACCTCCCTGCCTGCGGTGTCTATATGTGCCACTGTCAACTCCATGATGTCCTGGGCCACTATTTTTGCCTCTGCCAGACCTGCTTTGAATCAATCGCTACTGTGGGATGGAAGGTCAGGAAGGACAACTGTGGGCTGGAAAGTCGGGAAGGAATTCTGCTATCTCCCACCATAGGTTCTGGTTGACAGCGGCTAGCATGGTGTCTGCATTAGCCTGCCGCAAGTGGAGAGTAGCATTTAAGTATATCTTGTTCCGATAGGTCTCTAGGAGTTTTTCCTCCTTTCCTAGAAAGGCTGAAGTAGATGCTGATGTGGACGTTTGTGGTTTTGCATACATCGAGGCCGCTGCTATGACCCAAGAGTGTGGCTGAGGGTACACAGAACGAGGGAGACCCCTTCCAACTGCCTGTATTTGACATGTACTTGTTTGTTTGTAGACCGTATATAGTGGGGTTTTATGCAGCCCTTTTTTGCCAGGGACACCACATCCTTTTGCAACGGTATGCCAGATCTGTGGGTCATGGAAAGCCCTAGCTGAGGCGGTGTCTTGATCCTCATCATCATCCGTGTCCACTGCTATGTCCTGCAGTTCCGTGCCTGCTGGTGTGGTTTTGGGGTGGGAGGGCTGCAGGCAGTTGCAGCATGCTGATGGGCTGTGCCAGGGGCGGGGCCGCCGTGGTGGTAGGCACTTGGGGTTGCGCAGGAAACTGGGCCTACAATGGTACCTGTGTTTGAACTAAGACCAGGGGTTGCATGGGCGCTGGAGGGAGCATGTCTTTGATGATCCCCTGCATATAGTCCCCATTTGAGACAACCTCATGGCCGTGAGGAATTTGTCGAAAAGACGATCCTCACATGCTGGCGAGTCGCGTTCCTGCGTGCGCCCAGGTCCTTGGATCTGTACATACTACTGTGTTCTCCCAGAAACTTGTCTCAAGTAGCAGGGGTCTATGTAACGCCCCTGCATAGAAGTAGTAGGGTATGAGGTGCACAAGGTGACCAGAGCATTCTTTCTGGTACTGCACCACGTGCTTGCTGACTGATGACTGCCGTACTGGGACCAGTCTCCGCCTGCTTGCCTGACTGCAAAGGCTCGGACCATACCTGCACCTCAGGTTAGCGCCTGGGAGGCGGATTGCCCTCAACCATGTTGCCGGTAGGTCACATGGTATTGCCTTCAGGCGCCCCCTCAGGCTTGCACCTGGTAAAAGAGCTAAGCCCCTGCCGTTGACCTTTTCGACGAGGAACCATTACTGTCACGAGAATAGAAAGCGTAAGACCACAAAGCCAGGCAGAAGAATCCTGCATTGTGTCTCAGAGGTACCTGAGGCCCTCCTGTGTCAATCAAGGCAGGCAGAATCGCTCGCTACCGTGGTACTGTCCTTAGCTCCTACAACAAAGCAGCAATGCTAGTGAAATCAACACAGCCGGTGAGCTGGGTAGACTGATACCAGACCGGTCTGTGGTGAAGCCAAGGTTGCAAGCGGCAACATTGTATGGTGAGCGCTGAAGCGAACAGTGTATGAAACGCATGTCATAACCAATGCGAGTAAAAATTGATAACAGATGAGTGATTGAACTTTGAAATCAAAATACAATACCCTTGTCAGAGTGGTCCGGCACCGCATGCGTGCCAATTCAAAGGTCTCTGTAACGTATCCAATGGAGAGTTGAGAAAGGTGCAAGAGTGGTACATCGAATTGGTCCTGCGACTGGTCAAGCAACATCATGTGCACAATCAAAAGTCTTCGATGTTGATACTGCCAAGCAAGTTGATAACAAAATAGAGAAAGTTGGTCGAGCCTGAACAAGGGAGATCAATTGAAAGCTTTTAGGATAAAACAAGTTTGTGTTAAAGTGAATTAAATTGGTCCGAGCCCAGTGGTGGGAGACTGATTGAACATTGTGTTAAAACGGATCTGAGGTGAATAGTAACTCACCCGAGAAATTGAGTACATGTGAAATTCCGAGAGGAAAACAACGTATTGTTTGTTCGTCACATCGGGCCCTTTGCAAGAAGAGACTTTGGAAGGGAGAGAGACTTGGGCGCAAACGGCCCTGATGCTAATGTTTTAACTCCACCCCCATGCTAGAAAAGTCATAGACTGTGCTAAGTTTGTGTCTACTGCCTTATCCTGTGCTGAAAACATGGGGAAGAGAGGACAACGGCCTGAACATCCTGACATATCATTCCTCGAACACTTCTTTCTTTTACATAACCTTGTTTCCCACACTATTTGTATTTAGAGGTAAGGATTGGCAATAGGTTTATTAGTATAGGCCCTTTTATTTTGACAAGACACTACTAGGACTGCGTTATTATTTGATGGTCGTAGCTTGCTCCCATCTGTAGATTTAAGATTAGATAGGCGTTTTTCAAACCCTTTTTAAATTTCGATACACACCTTTGAACTGTGGTCATTTGTGTCTTTCTTACTCTTGATACCATGCCTTCCTTACAACCCATACTGGAGAATGGATACTATCTCCTTTGCAGATTCCTTTTCTTTGAAAGATTACCCCAGCAATGACAACCAAAAAATAAATAAGGATGCAGGGAGCCTCTGAATTACCAAAATAGGGAGAGGTCTCACCCTAAGATGCCAAACAAGGCTTCAGACTTTGCATTCGAGTCTAGGCACGAATGGTTAGCAGCATATGTAGCATCGACAAAGTGGCCATTCTGCTTATTTCCTGAATTGGGTTCCCCACACTCTCAAGAAAGAAGTTGTAGCATCACAATCCCTGGTGGATTGTGCCACAACCCCATAAGGTGTTTTATGAGCTGCTTTGTAGCAGATCCTACTGCATGCCATAATCCATCAGGAGATGGTCTGTTCACAGCCACCCCTCGCCCACTGCTGGACGCAGCCCTACTGATAAAGGGTGCATCATGCATTTATATTCCCTAAGAACAGGTAAATACTCCCAACAACGAAACAGAGGGTGTAGAAATACTCCCAACAGAAAATAGTAAGGGAACACATAGGAGTCTGTAGCCTGGCTTTAAACCCTGCAACCAGGTGGATACGTTTAAACAGCAGCTCACGCCCCAGGAAGAATCGCAACTGTTAATACAACCTGACGTGAAGAAATACAAATTTATATTAATGTACATTAATAACTTGCTGCAAAGAAATATTTATTACAAAAATCACTGTTTAAACATTGTTACTTGCTTATAAAAACACTCATTGGGTATGGTACGTGTTAGGGAGCTTTCTCACACAAGTGCTTAATTCCCTCTACCTTAGAGCCCCCCCAGCTCTTTTGCTATATTTCGGCGCTTTGAACTTTTCATTTTGTATGCGTTTTACTTTTGTGTTCTTTGGTTATGGAGTCTTAGAACAATTCCAGTGGCATCATCTTTTTCTGTGTGTCACGCAGCACCTTCAGTGCAGTGACACAGGGGTGTCATTCAGACTCCCCAAGGTTTAAATACCTTCACTGGGAATGTCTGGCGAGAAGTGCCTGCTACCTTTTTGGAAAGAGTTGCTTAGCTTCCCCTGAGTCAAAACATCATCTAACAGTAAAATGTTACCTTTTCCTCTTTTACATGGCTGGTGGAAGTGGTTTAGATCAACTACCATGATTTTTCGCGACCGCTAACAACGGTAGCTCAAAATCAAATGTTTTTCAATATGGCGCCCCAGACCTATCTGTAAAAACAGACTCCGGTCCACTTTTTTCGCCATTTCTTTTAGGAAGTCCTTCTTGTGTTTACCTCTGTGCGCCAAACCAGGCTTGGTCCCTTTGTCCGTGCTCTTTGGTGGGCTTCTGTGCTAAAGCCCTCCTCTGGTGCCAGAGTGTCTGGGGTGGACAGGATGTGAAGGAGGTGCCTGAAACTCCCTGTGCTTAGTCTCCTAGGAGACCTGAATGCACTCTGGTGTGATTGGCTGGCTGACTGTCCGGCAAGGACAGCCACCCTGCTGGGTGAGTGACAGCCAGGCTTAACGAATGGGGGAAACCGGTTTAAAAGCAGGTCTCTGGAATTTGGAAAGCAGAGTCGACCACTGGAACGAATGAACCGAAGACGATCTGAAGGAAGAGGACTGCTGCAACTCCTGGATGACCGGTGAAGCCCTGCTGCAGGTCCGAATTGCCTGAAACTCCAATCGACAGAGAAGCCCTTCAAGGCTAACTTCTTCCCTTGAGTTTGGTGGGAACAACCAACTCGTAAGCCACCTGGACAGCGTCTGATACTGGTCGAATTTTCAGCAGAGTGCTGCTTGAAAACCGGAGAGCCAGTGGGAAGGAAACCAGTTTGTGGTCTTTAAGGCACTGACACCTTAAAGCAACATCTTGCTACAGCTTTTGGCCTCATCCCAGGGCAGTGCAGGAACCTCCCGACATCATCCTTGTCCCCACGACTGAAGCTCAGGAACTGCGAGACCTGCTCGGAACTGTCAGGAACAACTGCCTCAGCTACAGCTTTGTTCATCAAAAAGGTACTGTGCAAACGGTGTCCGGAAATATTTTCGCCCATGGACAAAGTGCGTGAAATTTTTCTAAACTTCGAAGGTTCGTCCTTCTCTAAACATTCGTCAAACTTTTCGCCTAGCCAAATCCTTAGAAAATCCATGGCACTTAACGGTTATATACGAAAACTGTGCTATCCTAGACAAAAGACTCTGAACCATTGACTTTGGCCCAGGCGTGTTGAGAAGAATTGCTGGTTGTATGTAACTGAAACCCTTTGCCCTGCCCATGAATGTATTTGGGCTGTCTATACTCATAACCTTGTCTTTTCTTCCCCTTTATAAGTATTTGAAGTGCCATTTTGTCCGACTTCATTTTGGAGCTAAACTTGTTCATTTACTTGCCGGTTGGATTTTTGTGGTTTATTAGTGTGTGATATTGAGCTGCTTGTGCTAGTGTAATGTTTTGGAACTAAATGTGTAAATAAATGTATATTCTTTTACCAAGAAACCTTGAGTAAGTGTATATTTGAATCACTGTATTGGTTGGTCCTTTGTGTAACTTGTTCTACTGCTCACTTAAACTCTTGAGATAAGTCTGGCTGCTCAGCCATCGCTACCACTTTACTGTGTAGTGTTAAGTGACTTCAATTCAGTACTCCAACTAAGTCAGTGCCTAGTCTGGGATGCCCAAGGGAAGCCCTTATTTATATATTTTTATGACAAGTTCATAGATCTGGATGATAAACCCTTGTATAACGCCCCTCTCTTTGAATCCCCCTGACCTCACTGAGCCAAGAAGTAGGTTTGTTTTGCAAATTAAAAGATTTATTGAAAAATTAAACAAGATATATATCACACTTTTATAAATAAATTAATATTTGATAGCACACATGAATATGACAGTGATCAACAATGGATAGTATTATACAAGCACACTTTTTTAATTACTTAAGAGTTGGTATAGAGAGGATAAAGTAGCTGAGAATTCTTTTATGGGTTCAAGGAAATGCAATGATGGAAAAGAATGTAGCACAGAAATAACAGATGGTTTCCACAAGAGATAATATGATCACTTTTTCTTTTGACAATTCACTCCCCCCTATGCAATATAAGGAGATGGAAGGAGAGCACACAATTTTCAGGAATACAATCAATTGCAATACAAATTCAGTTCCCCCCTAGCAAGCTTAGAGCAACCGGTATGCTTTTAAAACATGCAGAAATACTTTTAATGCGATTTACAATTAAGTGAAAATATGCTAAAAATGATTTTAATTCCCTATAGGAGATTCAGGGTAGGTGATAGCTACTTAAGATTGGTTCAGGTCAACACTATCAGTGATTCATGAGGGATTATCAGGTTGAAAACGGATATCAGCAGTTGCCAGCAAAAGACAGCGATTTTGACAGGTGGAGAAATTTAATTCAAATTGCAATTCGCTGCACCTTTTCAGAGTGCGTCGAGCGCGATTACGGAAAAACTATAAAGAGATTAGGGCATGTTGGAAAGCTGAGGATCTTAGCTTTAAAACAAAAGTTAAATTTCGTTCCTAGCACACGCGGAGCAAAAGATACGGACGATTTTGTGGAGGTAGACTTTCAGAAATAAAGTAAGATTCAAATGGCAAATGACACTTTCACAGGTTTGAAATCACAGAATGGACACACGATTTCTATGCAGTTCTAAATAGGTGGAAATGGTTTGAATTAGATTATTTTAAACTAAGAGATTGGTTATGCACAGTTCTGGCTGAGTACTCACACTATAATTTGTGAGTCAGAGTGTTGCTACATTTTACAATCTATTGAAGAAACGCCCCTTTGCTTTTACTGAGAACCCAATTTTTCATAATCAAACATGTTTCCAAGGTATACAAGTTGTTATGAATATATGTACACATCCCAGATTAATTTAATACAGTTCTCTGTTCAAGCCCCATGTTCCTGCTATCTTGGGTTCAGAAACGACAACATTTTGCGCTTTAAGTGGGTTTTGCCAAGGTCGGTTCTGCATCAAATCTTCCACGGAGGTACACCCCCTCTCTGCACATATTACAGTAAGTTTTCATTTTTCTAGCATAAACCCTGTGTCTGCAATATTGATAAATCCCGGGGTTTAGCCTCAGAACATCCCACAACGTTCAGCTTAGTCTCAAATTGTGGAGGCATTTGTTATATTCAGAATCTCCAAATTGTACATTTTTGTCAGCCTCATACAATATATTATAAGCAATTTAATAAAACATACATTTGCTCTTAATGGAATTCACATCTGAGTCTGGGTCCGCCCCTAGAAGCTTGGTGAGTTAGATGGTCACATGGCCTGTTTCTCCCAGAGCAGCTGTTGACAAGTCACACCCAAATCAGCATATTCTATTCAGCTGAAATAATCCATTGTCTCTTTTTCCTGCCAGCAGAGCCCCAGTCCAGGCTGCAGGAAACTCTCCTTCCCTCCCAATTTACATGTCAAGGCAATATCCTGTACTGTTGGTGGTAAGAGCAGGGATCTAGGCTCCCCATGGACAGAGGCCTCTTGAATTATTAATTGAATCAGACTGTCTTCTTGTGAGGAGTTCTGGGAAGAGTAGGTGTTAAGAATTCTCATTGATCAGCAAGGTTTTGAAGTTTCCAGCTAACTCAGGTTCCTTTTTCAGCTCCTGAAATACCAGTCTCCTGTCAGAGTTTAGATCGCTAGCGCCGGTTAGTGTCAAGCGCCGGTACTGCACCCATTTTTGGGAGCTGTCTTGAATTAATACATTTCAAAAAACGGATTTTACTTGATAGCATTTACTAACAGTGTAGTGCTATAGATTTTGCAGTAGAGTAATTTTGTGGCCATGATTTTAGCAAAATTAAAATGGATTTTGAACAGATGGTCTCCTGTATTAACTATCTTGCAATGTTTGAAATAGGCATTTTGAGCTTGCATTCAGAGAAACAAAGGTGATTTCAAAGCACTTTTTTTTCTCCCAACAACACTTTATTGTTTTTCATATAAACATTAATAGCAAAAGTAACAATGCTTTACAATCAGCAGAAAAAGTGAAATTTACAAAAGGACTAGAGCATCATAGACAATACAGCTCAAACAAGGAATCAACCTTAGTGAAGCATAACCAGCAAGATAACCACAACCACACAAGACAGGACAAAAAAAAAAAACACCTTTTTTCCCCAACTATCCATCAATCATATAGAGCCACAATGGGACCCCAAAGATTCAAATAGTCCTCATCCTTATCTTTATTATGAAATTAAACCTTATCATACTGTGCAAAAACATGTAATGTCATCAGCCATTCATCTACATTAGGTTTCTTCCTCGATTTCCAAACCCTGAGTATTAACTTGATAGCCACCATTATGGCTCTATCAATCCAACAAGAATGTCTCATAATCCGACGACCCCTGTCCTTACGGAAAAGTAATATGATATTCACTGCCGACCTCCGCAAAACCACATCAAAAATCAAGTCTATTCTATCAATCACTGCCGACCAAAACTCCAACACTCTCGGGCAATCCCACAATAAATGCAATAATGTTCCCCTATCATTATTACAACCCCAACACAAATCATCTGACCGGAGCCCCAGTCTAAACATCCTAACCGGCGTCCAATATAATCTTCCAATAATTTTTTGTCTAATCAAACGTAACCCCATATCAGGACCCAATGTCAAATTAACCTTCAGAATGTATTTCCAATCTAACTCAGAAAGTTCAACCAGAACATCATCCGACCACACATTTCTTAATCTAGACCATGCCCCCCTGAGTTTCTCATCAATAGGCATAAATTGCATATAAGTACTTACTCCGTATTCCGGACCTTCCAATAAAGTACCAATCTCCGGTTTATTCCCAATAGAACCATCAGCCAATTCCAATCTATTATTTATCATATTTCTCAAAAGCTAAGTACCTATGCAGTTCATTTCGCCTCAAACCGTACCTATTCGTCAATTCCGCAAACCTCAACAACCTATCTCCATCCAACACATCTGCCAATTTCAGAATACCCTTGTTAATCCAACTGAGCCAATTCAAACATTTATTATCAATCTGTAAGGCAGTATTGTACCATATAGAAGCATCCCTACTGAAACCATAACTCATTCCATTATCTCAAAACCATCCTCCAATCACCTGTCTAGTAGCCACAATCGGGCGCAACTTCAATCTATTAACTGGCAATTTATCCATACTGTAGACGGACCTCAAGTCAAAAGGAGCACAAATGCCCCGTTCCATACGTAACCAGATTGGTTCATTCACCCCACAATCTCTAAAATAATAGGAGTTTTTTTTAAGTAAAAAAGCATTATAGTATTTTACCAAGTCAAGGAATCCAAATCCCCCATCTTCAACTTTTTGTACTAGCATGTATTTCGGAACTCTAGGCCTTTTTCCAGAACCCCACAAGAAGGAAGAAAAAAGTTTTTCAATTTTAAGCAGCTGATTCTTATACAACAATGGGATGGACTGAAGAACATACAAGATTTTTGGCAAAAGAACCCTTTTAATTTCATTGATCTTAGCCCACAGATTCAAAGTCAACCTCTCCCATCTCCTAATCAATAAAGACATTTGCCCGGTTATCAAATCCAGATTATATTGCAGTAATTTCTTTAAGTCCCCAATAATATGAATTCCTAGATATTTAACCCCCCCTGGAGACCATTTACAATTCCACGAACTCAAAATTGAACCGTCACACCGACCAGACAAGGGGAAAACCTCAGTTTTTCCCAGTTCACCTTATGTCCCGACAGTGCACCCACTTCTTGAAACATCGATTTTATTACATCTCCACACACTTCTGGATTTGATAACATGAGAAGCATGTCATCAGCATACGATAGGACTTTCACCTCAACTTTCCCAACATTAATACCTTTAATAATCTCACATTGTCTAAAATAAGTAGCAAGAGGTTCCAACGCCAGATCAAACAAAAAAGGTGACAACGGACAACCCTGCCTCGTGCCCCTCAACAACTGAAATGAATCTGAAACCACACCATTAACCAATACCCAGGCCCTAACATCAGTATGTATACATTCTACCATTCTCATGAAAAACGAGGCCAAAACCCATTTTTAGCAAAGTGAATTTCAAAAACTTCCAATTTACCCTATCGAAGGCTTTTTCAGCATCAAAGAAACCAATGACTTCTTTTGTGTCCCTCCCAAATTGGGCATCAACTACATTTAATACAGTTTGAATATTGTCATAGCCATACCTCCCTGGAATGAAACCCACCTATGACCCATCAACCAAGTCTTTCATACATAAACCCAATCTGTTGGCCCAAATTTTTGTGAAAATGTTTAGGTCCACATTTAGCATTGAGATAGGCCTGTAGTTTCCACAGCGAGTGTGGTCCTTATTAGGTTTTGGTATCACCACAATCATAGCCTCTTTCATGGAATCGCACATCATTCCCGAAACAACAAACTCATTATTAAGTTCACACAACAGGTGCCAATTGGACTTCGAATTGCTTATAATATTCCGAGACAATACCATCGGGACCCGGTGATTTTCCATCCCTCGTTTGGGATATGGCCAAACTAACTTCAGCAACCTCAATCGCAGCATCAAGAGAAGTACGTTTCTCCAGAGTAGGTTTGGAGAGCGAAATCGTCTCAAAAAATGTGTCCAGCTTATCTACAGTCGGGTCACAGTCTTCTCTGTTCAATGATTCATAATAATCTTTGAAATAACCTCAAATATCATCACTCTTATTTAAGGTAGTACCACCATCAGTTTGTATGGAAGAAACACAAGATTCAGACACCATCTCCTTAAGCTTATATGCCAACAATTTGCCATTACGATCACCTGCCTTCCAAAACTTCTGTTTTGAATAAAACAAACTTTTACTCGCCAAATTCTGAATGTGAGTCTTCAGTTCCGCCTCCAACTTACACAATTTCAGTTTGGATTGTCCTGAAACATCAGTAGCACAAACCCTCTGCAAGTCACTGATCTCTGTCTCCAGAGCACAAATCAAATGTTGCTTCTTCTTCATATGGGCAGACCTACTAATCAATTCTCCCCTCAAGACCGCCTTAAAACAATCCCAAACAGACTTAATACTGGCCGAGCCTATATTTTCCTTCAAGTATTGCCCAATGAATGCCTCTAGACCCTCCGTAATCATCTTATCTTTCAACGTTGCGGCTTGCATCCTCCATCTTCTCGTCTTAGGGCTTATACTGGAGGTCTAATAGAGCATGATCAGAGATGTTTCTTTCCAATATATTCGTTGAGGTCGTGTGACTACTCAAAGCTATACTAATAAATAATCAATCCTGGAGAAAGAATCATGAACAGGTGAATGAAAAGAAAATTCCTCTTCGCCACGATGAAGCTCTCTCCATATATCAATAAGATTGTATTTAAATACAAATGCCCTAAGTTTCTCACTAATCTTCTCATTATAATATCTACACTCCGATTTACGATCTATCTTACTGTTCATCACTAGATTAAAGTCAACACCACTGAATCACCTTCCATGCCATCTAACTAAAGGCGCAATTGATTGAGAAAATAAACAGCTGGCAAGCACGGCGCATACACTGAGCCAAACGTCATATTTTTTCCCATCAAGGAGTACGTCAAGTAACAGGATTCTACCTTTCTCATCCATAACTGTCTTTTCAATCTTAAATGACAGGCCCTTCCTAAACAAGATGCTCACCCCCCCCCCAGATTTAGAATAATAGCAATTAGAGACCGCCCTAGAATATTTGGAGTTGACCAGGTATTTTTCAGTATGTTCATCTAGATGGGTCTCTTGAAGGAACACCACATCAGCCCTACTTCTCCACAATCTCGCCAGAACCTTGCGTCGTTTCACAACATTTCCAATTCCCTTCACATTCCATGAAACAAAAGTTAATGCAACCATAACTCCCAAATCAGATCAGTACAATATAGACAGTAACCATCCAGGGGAAAAAAAAAGGGGAGGGAAAAATTGTAGACACAACAACAAAAACACAGACAACAGACAAAAAGCACATATTTTGCACAGAAATTGTCAGTCTGACAAAATGCAGACCTAAGATAAGCAGAAATACATACATCAAGAAAACCATTCTGAACCATACCCACCAGAAACGAAACTCCAATCCCAAACCTTATATGAAAATAAATACAACAACATTTTCCCTTAATATCAAATTTGACCATGCAAATTCCCTTTTTTTTTTCTTCTTCTTATATTTTCCCTGTTTTGCCACCAACTCCCCATAACCAGGCTAGGTAAGAACAAGTTCTTGGCACATTCAAATACTGCACACCAATCATAAAGGCCTAATCTGAATCCCACCCCCTAGAACTTCAGTCCCTTTTAAATACAATCCCCCAACCGCTAATCTCAAAGCCCACACAAAGGCAACAATTAACACGCCAAACTCCCATTGAAGAAAAGCCCCCAAATCCCTCTCCCCCTAAAATCAGTGAAGATATCTCCAACTCCACAAGCAAAATGAGTCCAGCAGACAACATACCAGTCAGCAAGTCCCACACCCTTTTGCATCCCAACCATCATCAATATCTGCCCTCCCGCTATTCCCATCTTCCCACAATTTGCAAAGAAGCCAACATACTCAAAAAACACAAATAGACTCATGTACATAGACTCACCGCATAACAATATGTAGCTAAAATCCAATTCCACTGCATATAAACAAGTAAAGCTCCCACCACAGTCGGTATCATCTAAATGTATGTTGGCAGTACGCCAAGTATAAATGAAGATCTGACCCATGGCAGCTTGTCCCCGCACATCACAATGTCATCTCAATGTCATCACCTATACTACAAACCTTCCGAACGTCTCACACTAACCATGTAGACCCCACCAATCAAACACGGAAAATAGATGTCGGTGAGTCCATCCTCTGGAGTTATAATGTCATGACCGAATACAAGGAGATATGTCGTGTTATCAAAGAATCAGCTCAAATCAAAAGTGACCATTTCCCACAAGTGGACCCTCAGAACATAAGCATTCAGCACTGCCATACCTCCATCCACACATCGCCACAATCCCAACCCTGCAGCCATGAAACCTGAATCACCTCCAAGTAAACCTTGCGGCGTCCGGGCTCCAGTAAGCGAGCCGTAAACACCATACCTCCATTTACTGCACACAAACCTGGAAAAGAGGCAGGCCAATCCACAGGAACACATGAGAATGAACCAAGGTGCATTTAAGTACAACATCTTTCATAGCCATTTTTAAAAGTCCAACCTCTACATATCCATTCACATAGGAAGTGGTAGTCCATCGTTACAATATTCTTCCCCTTTCAGAGAGCAACAAACCAGTCCCAAGTTTGCATGCAAACAGTTTATACTACAGAATCCCATACCAACATATGGAGGCAGCATCGCAGAAGTAGTGTAAAACATATAATCACTTAAGCAGAATAGAGGCCGCGAATACATGCTAGTTAATTGTAGCAGTGGAACATGCATGAAGCGTGAGCTACGAAATAAAAATTGGAACCAAGTACATTTAAGAACATCCATCAGCCGCCTCGTTTTGGAGCATATCTTTGATCAAGCGCTGCTTCGGGAGTTGGAAGAGTAAGGTGATCAAGGAGTGCGGTTTCATTTCAGAATTGCAACTAAACTGAATTTCAGCAGCCAAACATGAAAAGAAGCCACATCTAAAGTCAAGATACACCCATATGGGCTCATGCAGTCAATAGTGGGGTGTACGAGGGGCTCAAAGGAAAGGCCGATACTCATGAAAGGCAAAGAGCAAGGGCATCCTGTATGCGACTCCAAAGCCCCAAAACCCTTGTCTCTGTATATCTCCCCGCATTGACCCCATAAGAAAATAATGGAAGTCCGCTCGTAGCAGTGACAGGGCCAAAGCAGCCCACCTGCAAACAATCAGGAACAGATAAAAAACAAAGTCTTGGACCATCAACGAGCTTACCAATGTCCACAGGAGTCAACAAGGTCACAAGCTGGAGTGAGGTGTAATCGTGGTAAGACTAAACACCAAGCACCTTTTCAGGGGACCTCCGCAAGGGGCAGAGCAGCTGGAGCACGTGATCTATGACAGCACATGACTGCGTATGTGCCAGAGCGCTCCGGTTGAGGTCTCCTCCCTCCGCAACACCCGGTAGTGGCCGGGAACCGGAGGCATAACAAACAGGAAGGAAAGGGTTTGCCAGTCCGCTACGTCAGACGTAATGCACGTTATACAACAGGGTGCTTTCCTCAACAATGCCATAATACGAAAAGTACAGGCAGCCATGAAACACGAACATCTTCAAGTAAACATTTGAAATCCGTTACTCTTGGTTAACGGAATACAGGCAGTGGCAGCCATTCTCTTCAATAGAAAGTAATGGTGATGCAAACAAAAAAAAACAACTTTTTTTTCCACTTATATTTTAAAAATAAAAAAACAACACATGAGCATCCGTTCCCAGCACATCCTAGTGCATGTCAGACCTTCCCTTTTTCCTCCGCTGTCTTTCTCTGGGCTCCAAACCTGACGAAGTGCCCTCCATAGGATCCAAATCCAAATCAAACAGAAATTTCTCAGCCAGTTTACTCTCAGTGAATGAATGCAGTTGCCCTTCCACCACTACCTTCAAAATTGCAGGATAAATCATGTAGTATTTGAGGTTCATTTCTCTGGCCTTATTCTTAGCCTCAATAAAAGTTTTCCTCCTGTCCATGATATCCTTACTTAGGTCTGCAAACACCATTATTTTGTTGCCACCCCAAGCAAGGTCCTTCAGCTCCCGGGCTTTCCTCAGCACCAGCTCTTTCACAGGGAAACGTAGAAATTTCACAATATGTCTTGGCCTCTCCCCCAAAGCTGGTTTAGGGCCAAAGGACCGATGAGCTCTCTCAATTTCCAGTGAAACTGTTGCAACTATATTCAGTAATTTAGGTAAATTCTTATTCAAAAAAATCAATGGGGTTTCCTCTCTCTGCATTTTCAGGAAATCCTACAAAGCAAAGATTATTTCTTCCCAAAAAAGTTTCCTGTGCTGAGAGCAAACTTCTCATTATCCACCTTCAATTCTCTTATCTGGTCCATCAGCTTTATAGTTTTTTCATCCACGACATTTAAATGGTCTTCAACAGAATCCACTCTTTTGGCAACTGTGGAAAACTTTTCTTCAGACTTTAAAAGAGCTGCTTTTATCTCTCCAATGTCCAGAGTCATTTTGCTCAGCATATCAAAGAGTTTATCTTCTCTGCTCTCTCCAGAAATATCGTTCTCATCACCCTTTTGCTGCTTAGCATCTGGGGTGGCAGGGGTTGACATCTTTCCCAGGGTAATAATAATATTTTCAGGGAAATTCAGTTCAGTTCAGTTCAGGCACAGGAGCAGAGCAGTTAAGCTGCCATCCCTGGAGCTGACAGTTCTAGAATCAAAGCGCTTTTTTTTTTAGCTAACAGGTACTGCTGTATTTCCTTTGGCACCACGTTTCACTCATGGCGCTTCTGGACCATCACGCTCGCACTTGTGGGTGGCAGGTCAGGCGACCATTTTGGTGTGCGCAAACACTCTAAACCCACAGCACCAAATGTTGTAGCATAATACTTCAAACGTGGGTCTATACACCTGACAGTAGTACAGGCTTGTACCAAAGGTGAAATTGTGCTTACACTTGTAGTTCCAATTGCCTGTAGTGTTCCCAAAGGGTACTGCAGGCGATTCTGCCCAACAGTACATTTTTATACTCCAGTAAAAAATCCTTTTACTCCCAACATTAAGAAAATAGGGAATACCATACTACAAATATTTGCCTGTCCGTGTTGTACTTGTCCAAGCTGGTTATTTAGTGACTAAGAGCACTCTTCAGGTCGACTCTGGACAACCCCTTTTCTACCTTGGACGTTTGAGGTGGTGGAAACAACATTGTAAACTGTATGGATTGATTCGGAATTCACAGATGACCTTGGATGGAAATACTGCTCCACCCAAAGCGTCACCTTATCATATAAAGCGTGTGAGATGACTCAGCCTGGGGCTTACTCACACGCCTGCGCCCATGGGAAGCTGTTACACCCCCGCCAATGCTTTCCTGCAGGTTCCGGGGGTGTGGAGCGTGAGGGTCATTCGCTGCCACTGCTTGCCCATGATCTCCTGGCGGCTTTACCCATACTCGTTAGGGCAGGCATACACCCATCCATGGTCCTTCGGGGGGGCACTGCGATCGCTATGGGCGCTTCTGGGTTCTTCGAGCTTGCGCGCCTACTTCATTGCACTTCCTTGCGGTAGGGGGATTCTGTGATTTGCTGCAACAGTGTTTGGTTGCTAGGACGACCAACGCAGAACTGTTTGTATTCCACTATAAAAAGACAACAGTGCTTCATTATAGTGCGTCTTAATGATCCAAGTAGCCTTGGTTACCCGTCTATTGCTCCTCGGCCTTAGTTTGCCTCTTTTGCCTGTTTTTTGGCAATCCTGGTCTTACCCTTCTTCCCCCCTTCCTGCTCCGTTCTTGCACCTTCTCTTGGCCTGCCTTACCTTGGCTCTGTTACCATCTGAATTGCTCTAGGCGTGGCTTCCTACGAGTATTGTTTTGCTGCAGGACAACTACCTCCCGATTCATTGGATCCCACTGCCTCCTCATCACGTTATACTGGGAGGTGAGCCTGTGGTGTGGGGGAGCTGGTCCCTGACCTTGCCTAAGTACCCAAACAGTTTGAGACGGAAGGGGGCTTGATCCCCTATCCACACTAACTGCAAAAAGACATCCAGGACGTCCCGAGAGCTGGTGCCCCCAAGAACAGCAACCACACGGCACGCGATAGCTACCAGACAACCGGTAAGCCACGCCCCAGTGATCAGGCACTTAACAGAAGCCCACTAACAAAGGAGTTCAGCTAGGGGGTGGGAGCTTGGAGCAACTGTGGATCTCTGCGCTTGAAAGAAATATTGGCCAGTATTTCCGACTGTGGTTATATTTCCTGCTGCCTGTGAGTAGGGTTCCAGTGGGACAGAGTTCCTGCAGTCCCAGGTTTCAGGGGTTGGAACCTGGTTTTACAGTGGCGCTGGATCTGGTGTTGATCCAGTACATATCTAGTGCTCCATGTTGGATCTTCAATGATGAGTGACACAGTTCTATGCTTTGAGATTGGTTGGATTTAATTTTCCATATGCTCAGTTACACGTTTTTGTCAGGGTTTCTTGCCACTTGAGTGGCGTACATCTCTGCGTATAGTTTAGGACATTTATCATAAGTTTGGTTTTTGCTAGAGTGCCACAGACAAAAATGTGTAACTGAGCATATGGAATAAAAAATCCAACCAATCTCAAAGCATACAACTGTGTCACCCATCATTGAAGATCCAACATGGAGCACTAGATATCTACTGGCTAACACCAGATCCAGCGCCACTGTAAAACCGGGTTCTAACCCCAAACTCTTATACTAACAAAGGAGGTCTTTAAGGTAAGGAATGTGAAGTCACAGCTGTGCTAATGACAATTGTGTATGGATGTACGACACCTGCAAATGAGCGTGTCCTTCATGAATTACATCATACATAGAATTTCAAAGAAAGGGCCCTGTTCGGGATTCTGCATAAAGATGTAAAGTGCAGCCAGATACCTCCTTACCGTGGATACTCTTAGCCCTTCCTTCGCCAGCATGGAGAGAAAATGCAAATAAGAACGTCAATAGGATTGCAACAAAGTCGGCATAATGTAATTACAGACAGTGTATTTGAAAGACTAGGCCTTGCCTCAGTCAAGAAAGAGAAACCATTGCTGTGTATGTATGCGAAAAAAAGTACACATTTGCTATACAACAAGAATAACGAAGCATTTACTCACATGTTTGAATTTGCTGCGTAAGAATCATAATTTTAGAATAAGGGTTTTCACTGCCAAATTATATTAGGAATGTAGCGATAGGGTGCTTTCAGACTACTGATAAAACGTTTTTAAAGCTTAATTATTTTCATTGTTCACAGCTGCATAGCTATCTTCCATAGACAGTTTGTGATCTTGGGTATAAGAGATGGTCTGGTTTCAAAGAAAAAGGCATTGTGTTAATTGGAGAGGACCAAACCCTCCTTAATGACACCATGGTAATATTACACATTCTGTATTCAAACTAAAGACGAAAAAAAGGTATACAGAGGAATTGTTGCAACTGAAAGCGGCCCAGGTCTGGATGGAAAGCTCCACCTGTCTCCTGAGATAGCAGACCAGTGCCCCTCGGAGTGACCAAGACCATCACCCTCTTGTAGTGTCTCCATCGCCTCAGTGCCATATTTAAAGAGGTGGATGAAGGAAAAACATACATCCTGGTGAACATCCATGGAATGAACTGGGCCTGGCACAGTGTACTCCGCCTGGGCACGTCTCTGCATCAGAACAGGTGACATTTCTTATTGGCATGTGTCACGAACATAACCACCATCAGCAGGCCCCATGTCTGAAAGATGTGATCCTCCCATGACTGGTCTAGAGTACATTTGTGTGGCACTTACAGCCTTGTGCTGAGAGGGTCCAACATCACATTATTCTTCCCAGCCAGAATGAAGGCTTTGAATAAAATATCCCTGGCAAACACAACCAGAGAGCCTGGACCTCCCTACACAGCTTGAGGAAGCCCACCCCACCTTACTTGTTCATATAATACATCACAATAGTGTAGTGTGCTGTTAGGAGCATTCATATTATTAGGGTATTAATAGAGCACAAACATAGTTTCGAGAAGCCTCAGAGTGCTTTACAGTCATAAGGGCAAGAACACAGTGAAGGAAACAGAGAACAGGAAGTGGCGGGCAATTTTGCAGGAGGGTATCTACAAGGCGAAGAAACAGTGGGGAGATCACCCAGTCTCAGGTAGAGCAGGGAGTTGAGGGTGTGTGGACCTAGGTGTTAGAGAGAAGCCATTCCTTGAAGAGGAGAGATTTGAGCTCCTTCCTGAACTGAAAAAGCAAGGGGCCGAGTCTAGTGTTGATGGGGAGGAGGTTCCAGAGTCTTGGGCCATAGACTGACGACATGTCTTCTGGATCTTTCCTTTCTGCACCATATGAGTTCAAGCCTGCACATGTGCTTTTCTTCTAGTGGATCATAGGCCTCCGCAGATGCTGAGTTTCTCAGTGAGGTAACTTGGGGGCTTCGGGGTGACTGCCTTGTAGATGATCCAGCAAGATTTGAAGATGATACCTGCTTGCCGTGGGAGCCATTGCAGTTCGATGAGGATCAGGGTGATGTGGCATAGTCCTAGTTGTGCTCCAGCATTCAGGACACATTTCAGGGGTGCCAGGATAGTCACCTGAAGCCGTTCCAAAAGGGCATTGCCACCATCCAAGTGAGAGATGGCCAAGGCTTGGCCAGCAGATCGAAAGTTGTTTACTGGGATAAATGCTTGTTTTTCTGCATTCTCCAATGTGGCTTTGAGTGTTGCTAGGGTGGCAGTGAGGTCTCTCATAGCGAGTGTCTTGGAAGAAGTTTTGCGTAATGGGATGTGTACTGCCTTCACTTGTGGCAGGGGTCTCTGTGTTGGCGGATCATGCTGATCATGTTGATGAAGGAGTTGATAGCAGTGATTCTTTAATGGCGTGTGGTATGTATGGGTTGGGCAGAGGGTTGATGCAGTGCTTGATGGATTTGAAGAGGGCTCTGCTTTCATTGTTGGCCCTGGCTGTGGTCTTTTAGTAGTTGGCCTTGGCAGTCATGAACAGTTGTGTGCATGTAGCATGGAGTTCCTTGAGCAGGGCATGGTCAGATGTACTGCAGGAGCATCAACATCTTCCCCTGCAACTGTTGTTGGATATGAGAGCAAACCGCCCCTGTTCCTATAAGATTTCCAAGCGGTTTATATGGAGGCGTGCCCGTCTCTCTGCCCATCTCTATCATTCCACGGGCTCATTCTGATAAGGTCCCAAGCCCGTCATGGAAGGGTCTGTGATGACCTCTACTTGAAAAAACAATGGTAATGCAAATTAATTGTCCACTTTGACATTCTTTTCTCTGTTCCACCAAATGAAGTCCTGCACCAATCGGGTGCTCACTTTTAACTTATCCTCCATGGACCCGGCCAACTGGTGCCAACTTAACCGGAGTTCCCACTGCAGCTTTCCAATGTGAAAACACACCACCTGAGTGATAAGAATACTACATGAGACGTTCAGGCCCAGCAGCCTCAGAAACATTCAAGCCAGGACCATGACCTCTGTTCTGAAGGTGTGTAGGGTCAATTTGAAGGTCTGAAACCTGTTGGGTAGGGGGAAGGCCCTTATTAATGTTGTTCCTAGCATTGCCCATGTCAACTGCAGCTGCATGATAGGGATCCGGTTTGACTTCTCGATGTTCAACAAAAATCTGAGAGTAGATTAGTCCCTTGGTCTCAAAGTGTAGATAGCATCCCCTATAGAAAGGATAATTTCCCCAGCCAATCATCAAGATAGGTGAAGACTTCCACATGGGTCACCTACAAGGGTAATGTTAAAGCCATTAGGTTTGGTGAAGACTCTTGGGTCTGATGTCGGCCTTACCGGCAACACCCTAAACTGCTAGTGTTGGCCTGTGATCACAAAACATAAGAGCTTCCTGTGAGTTGACAAAATGGGCACATGGAAGTATGCACCCCGGAGATCTAACAATACCATTGAGCTGCCCGGACACAGAGCAGCAAAGACCCACCATCTTCAACCATCTCCTCAATTTCTATTAGGCCTCACAGGCCTATACTAGGCCTCAGTTTGCTTGGTTCCCTTATGGGATTAGAAAACAATCTGGAATAATGTTCTTCTTCTGGCATTTCTTCTAATGTATTTTTTCACATTAGCTGTTCCTCTTAAAGGCGATCTCTTTGGTAAAGCTCTCGTCTTCCGCACCATGGAGGGCAATCTGGGGGAGGGGGGAAAGAGAGGGAGGCTGTAACATTTATCTACAGTCAGCAGGACACACTGGCCCGTGGTTACAGCTCTCCATTCTCTGACAAATTCCCCCAGCATGCAATCACTGCTGGTGGTGTATGAGCTGAAGATACATCAAAGTTGCTTTTCAAAGCCTGACTCCCTTGATGCTGCCGCTGGTTGCACTGTTGCCTTCTTTGGCCAATATCTTTAAAGGGTCTCTTGGATGGTTGACTTCTTACTGGAGTACCTCTGCCAAACTGTTTTTGTGGAGTAGCTGGCCTACCCCGATATTGCTGAGCAGTGAAGAATGATTTTGGGGCGACAGGCTCAGGGAATGAGCCATTTGTCTGGACTCTAACTTCTCCAAGGAACGTTGAGCTTCTCCCCAAACATGTATCCCCCTCTGAAAGGGCATGTCTATGATCTTGGCCTGGACTTCGAGTGAGAAGTCTGACAAACTGCCATGCATGGTGTCTCAAAATTGCTGATGTTGCCATTCCCCTGCCACCAGATCCACGGTGTTCAGCGAGTAGATAATGTGTCTGGCTGCCTCAAAACCTGCCTTGACCACCTTACTCATGGCATCCCCGCTTGTCACCTGCAGTTGGACAACTGATTTCTCCACCACCTGCCACAGGGCAAATTGGTATCACCCCCGAGTGGCGGCTGCATTGACAGACCACACAGGTAATGCCTTGAAGGGAATGGTATGTATTCTGTTGGACTCCCTGTCTGGCGTCAAGGTTCAGAAAGCATTCGGGCACCCCCTGAATTGCTGCATACACCACGGGTGAGTCTGCAGCTGGGTGTTCAAATAGAAACAGCGTGTCTCCTTTAACAGGCCATTATTTTCTCTGTTGAGGGCTAAGACAGACCTGGGCTCCTCCCAGCTGTCCATGATGGGGTCTTTAAAACATGTTTCGAAGGGGAGGAAGGGTTGATCCTGTTTTAGGACCTTGTGCAACACATTCATTTGTCCATTTCATCGCTGTGAGCAGTGTGCATGATCTCATGACTTCCAACGGAATCTATGGAAACACTCTGGCAGGAAGCCCTACCATGTAAGTGTGCCAAATTCACCACTCTGGTTTAGAGGCTCCACTGGTGGTTCTCTGGAGGCAAACTCCTTTCTTGGGTCCTTTCCTGGGACATTAGACGTTTAGGTCCCGGTACCATCTGGTCTTTGATGTCATGGCCCAGCATGCCTCAATCCCTGCTGTTGTGGGGGACACTTTGGCAGCATGTATGGAGAATAGTAATGGCATTATCCATTGACACTAGTGGAAGGTTTAAATCCGGAGGGATTTGTGTTCATTTTGATGAAAATTATTTAGCGTATCCAAATGTAATCTTAAAAATAAGATACACAATTTTAAACTTGCATGACCATTGCAGCTGGACACTCAGTATGCGTTCCAAAGCGCGATTCAAATGTTTGTGGTCTCAGCCTGCAAGCTGGACATTTCAAAGATAAGGAATCTGAAGAGGATATAGAATGCATTAGAATTACTAATGGCTCATAGCTCTGGAACCACCAATTGGGTGTTGTCTATCCTTTCAGCGTATAACTATGCTTACATTTTTTTTATTTATAAAGCACACAGTTATTATACAAACTTTTGCTTTTCATAAAATCCTTATCTTCCTATGCCAAAAGATGGTACAACAAGCTCAGAGTCAACATCCTATTTCGCATACCAGCATAGATCGGTCACATTCGGGTCTCCCCAGATGTCTAAATTAGGTTCCAATCCACCCACTTCAAGGTCGACCTTCATGTTGATCGGCCTCCCCTCTCCTTTATACCACATGGAACCATATCTTGGCATGATGAACTCTGTCTATTCCCCCTCCCAATTGACCGCAAGTTTGTCTTTCCAGGGCTCCAGATTCATTCCACTGAAACCCCTCTCTCGATTTTGGGTAGGATGATCTTTCAGTACATTTGCTGTCAAAAATCCCATCCAGGTACAGACCCAACGCTCTGGTTGCAGAGTTATTTTGGCCTCCGTAAAGGGATTCCCACCATGCGCCGGCATTCAGACCATGGATTTTGTACAATTTCTCTGCTAGTAGGTTAGTTCTCTTCTTTACCAATCTAGGATAGAACAGTATCCGGTGTCGCAGAGATTCCACTTTCTGTTGGCAGAAGCAACATTTGTCTTTCTTCACAAGACCATATTTAATCAGCACTTCATTAGTCTTTAATATGTTTAGGCGGAATCTCAGAATCAAGTCTTGGTACTGCAGACATGGGAATTTTCTGAGGTATTCAGGAGTAATATTTGGCAAGCCAGTCAGCAATTTGGACAAAGTATGGCGTTTAGATTTCCGATTGCTTTGCTTCAGAAGCAGCCCAATCAGCCACCAGCAAGGCCTCTTTTACCTTCTTTGGATTATCTCACAAGTGTTTAACTGGTATGCCCAAATTAGTTCATATATTTAGGCAGGCATCTCTCCACTGATTTAAAGGCCAGAAGGACATGCCTTCTTCTTTGATCTTAATTATTCTGTATTGTGGTGGGCACTCAGGGCCTATTAACTTTTCAAAATGTCATCAAAGATCTCCATTGGATTCACGCATGTAGTGAATAAAGGCCCAACTCATGTCTTATCCCTCCAATTGGAACTGCATTTGGGAGCCTCAAAATTTGCTTCCAGTACTTACTTCCCAGAGTTCTTTCGGGAAGTTCAGGCCTGCTTCTCCAGCGTATGTTAAGGCTGATACAACCTTCTGGTTGTAGAATGTTATCGAGGGTTGCAGGGAAAATTTTGCATATAATTTTTCTTAATACTAGGCCTTGGGCTGTAAGCTGTTTAATTTTCAGCAATAGGCTTTCCTTCCAGGGAGTGTCTCCTCGATCTGAACTGATCATACTTCCTAGGTATCGAGTCGAGACTGTTGTATTTAGTTTGTCAAAACCAAGTAAACAAGTATAAGCTCTTTTTGTCTTTACTGTTGGATTTTTAATCACTAGTATCTCTTATTTCTCTATATTTATTTGTAACCCATTTTGCACTACATAGGCCTGAAGGGCATCTATCTTTCTCTGGAGACCTACTGGTGTGAGGTCCAACAGGACTAAGTCGTCCGCGTATAGCAGGTACCCTACTGCAGTTCTGTTTATGTTTGGTGAACATGATCTTGTTGGTTCCAAAACCTCCTTCATATGCTTTATGAAAAAGTTATAAAGAATCGCAGCCAGAGGGCATCCTTGTTTCAGGCCTCTACGGTTTTCTATTTCCTTGGATAGGTTTCCTTGATGAGCTAAGCGGATTTGCAAGATGGTACCTGTATGCAATTCTCGGACTGGATCCAGGATTGCTTCAGGGCAATCTTTATTTTTCAATTTAGTCCATAAACTGTCTCTTTCCACAGTCAAAGGCTGCCTCCATGTCAATACACGCCATGTATAATTGTTAATTTGCTTTCAAGATCTTTCTTTTTATAAAGCAAATCAGAAGGAGGTTAAAGCCACAGTCTACATTATTTATGAATCCTGCTGGTCTTTGGTCAACATTTTCTGTTTCTACTATCAACCCTAATTTTAGTCTTTTAAGCAGAATTCCAGCAAAGACTTTTCCTAGAACATCTAAGAGGGAAATCAGGCGGTAGTTTTTGGGACTATTTCTGTCCCAGTTTCTCTGTTATGCTTTTATTTTGTTGTTCCGGCATATTGGCTGGCATGGTCCCCCTCGCTTAGAATGGGCTGCTCCTGTGATATATCCAGATTGTACACCGGCATCTGTTGCGCTTCTGCTCGTGGAGCAGTGCTTTCAGGCTTTTTACCTGACAACTCCCTTGGCATTTTGTCAGTGGCCGATGCGGTGGAGTACAATTCCTGCGGTAGCCTCTTCTGGTTTATACTGCACAGTAATTATGCGTCTGAGATATCGATCCATGTACTCTCCTGAAGATATTTCAGGCGGGCCTCCTCTCTGTTCTCCCTCATTGATACAGGCTTCTGATTCAGGAGCAATGAAGGTACATTTTCCCTAAAGTGCCATTTTAGTGTTCTTCCTTCTACCATAGATGTACTCTGACTTTTTGTGATGGGTCAGACCGTTCTTTTAACCGGGCTAGGGGGCCGTACCTCCTGTGCTTTCTCAGTTTTTCTCGTATATCTTGCTGGACCAAGACCCTCTCCCCTGCTCTTGCTTCACTGTGTGGGGTCATAGGGTTACTAGGAGTCAAGCCCTCCCATTACCCCTCCCCGCTTAGTTGCGCTAACCGGACATCTGTCAGTCATAGCAGCACATGGTGTATTTAGTGACTTGCTTCTGTTTGCAGTATCGTCAGTCTTTTCTTTATAATATAGGTCCTGTGAGTCGGCCGAAGAACCAAAGGAGTCCTGTGATATTTCACTCACATTCAAGCTGCTCAAGGGGGCACGGCACTCCCGCGCATTTAAATTGCGTTTTTTTTCGGACTCATTCCAAACATCAGCAGGGGACAGACCTGCTTGGTCCAGATATAGACCATCGCAAGAGATGGAAGGGGAGCGGGCGGGGTCACTGGGAGGACTGCAATCCGACCCGAGCATCAAAGGGGGGTTTGGGGGGGTGAGCCTTTGAGGTGGCTCAACAACAGTACCTTTTTTCCCAGGATTTGCAGCTCCAGTTGATGCACTCGTCTGGGCGCCTGCATTTTCTTTGGCCCGCGTACTATCCCGCTGGGCTGTGCAAGCATGGCTCCTTGTCCATTGCAATAGGTTAGGGTGCCCCTCGCTTCACCCTCCGTAAACACTCTGCCAACACTTTGCAACGCTCCATGTCAGGAGTGGATGTTTGTGGCTAAAGATCCTCCCACTGACAGTAGAGCTGGAAGAAACACTGCTCCAGCAGGACAACACAGCTTCAACATGGGAAAGCAGCGGATCTGAGTAATTCAAAAAGCAGGTCAACAAAACAGCAGGGTAGGAAAGCTGCAGACCACGACCACAGTAGTCAACACTCTGCCAATACTCCAGCGAATACCTATTAGCCTATGGATTCCAGCAGACTAAATCGCTGCCAATCAGAATGCTCGGCATACATGCTATATATATATATATAATTCCAATTATTCTAACTGCGTAAACTGCCTTATAGCAATCATAATCACTTGAGAGGATAGCCCTTCCACAATTATTAGCCCTTGCCTTCGCCTGGGGCAATAACATGGGGCGGGCTATTATCCTGCAATCATGGCTACTTCCTCCTCTACAAAGCTTAAGTATTGCATTAATGTATTAGTTTGGTAGCAAACTATTGTTTTTGTAAATTATATGCCTGGGCCGGCTTTGTTGCTTTTACGAATGACATTTTGAATTATGTGATCTGGTGGAAAACCTGCTATACTCTGGCTACCATCCTTGGTTGTTTCAGCACATGTCACTCAGGGTACGTATAATCCCCCTGCCACTTAAATTCTCACATTGTCATGTGGTTACTTGTAATGCAAAGCTGTTCCTTCCAATGAATCATTGTTGGTAATACAGCACAGGGGACAATACAAATCAACTTCGACTGTTGTCAAAATTCCTACATTTGATTAACACTATTAACAACAATTCAACAATTAAATAACCATTCTCTATGGTGTCAAAGCTTCATAAACCTTCTTGCCAATAAAATTGTAATGCTTCATAAAAATACAAAACTAAGAAGGAGGCTACATGTTTTCATTTATTGTCGATATGTGTAACAGTTTAGCATACTGTAGCTGTATAAAACATGCATTTTCTAGGATATTTATGAATGAATGAGCCCACATAAATTATATTTTTGTATAAGACCATGTAAAAAAATGAAGTTTTGCGTGCTTTGGAGACTCTCCGTCCCAGCTGTAAATACCAAAAAACCACAATCTACTGAAATATCTTTCTACATTTACAGCTAGGTGTCGGGGGAAGCACAGCCAAACATTTTAAAATACACCTACAGTATGATTCAGTTGTGCGACATTCCTTGTATATGTGCTGTGAAAATGTAAAAATAGTCACAGATGTTCTCTTTAAAGAAATAAAAACACATCTAAGGTAGTACACAAAAAACAAGGCAAACAAAGTCCATAACACTTACTGAGTGTGATATAGGTTGGGTGACTGGTGCTGATGTTCTTAAAAAAAAGGGCTCGACTGATCACTAAATGTAGGCTCGAGCGACTGCAATAGTTCCAATGCTATCTGATATTCCTGTAACAAATACAGCTTTTCCCTCCTAAACAATTTGATATACATTCAAATTAGGCTGACGACATACCTATTGTGTGTAAAAATAGTGCACTAATATTTTCCTTCGTCTCCTCCCACTCAACAAAAGCAATTGTATATATCCTAGGAGCTGGTGACTTCGTATGGAATGGGCAATGACCATGAAAAATTAAATTAAGGCATCAGGCTATCAAAAAAACAAAACAAAAAGCGCCCATGTAAAAATAAAAAAATGAAACTGGCATGGCTGATAAACTTCAACATGTCTTCCTTAAACTACTATAGCTGCGGAGCGAAACCACAGCTTCGATGCAGGACCCATATATAATCTGTTCAACATTATGGCTTTATACAAGTGCATAGTTGCCACTGCAGTAAGAAATGGTATCCAATAAGGTGTATAAAAATAAAGTGTGAAGTTCTCAAAACCCTCTTGCAGTATTACAGTACAATATAAATATATACACAGTATAATGGTCACTTCTTGAAGAGGCAGTCGGTTCTGGTGCGACGGGACGTGGCGTCCTGTGAGGCAGTTCCTGTGCATGTTGAAAATAGGCAACGTTCTGACTTGCACTCTTTTCAATCCTATCATCTGCTGTAGTGTAATTGTCTGCCAAGAGCGTTTTGCTGAGCAAACCTTTTAACGGGTACCCAAGGTGTCGTCGTGCCAATCCCATTGGCTCCCAGTCTCATCAGATTCCCATAGGGACCCCGGGCCAATCCTCGGGATTAGTAATCTTCTATTGCAGCAAAAAACATTTTGTAAACCTCCGATATATATAGCACAGTCTCTCGTGTTAAAATATAGATTTTATACATTTGGGGATATCATATGCTTTTCAGTCTTATTTGAACAGGAAGAAAATGATCATCTTAAATCGGTGACTGCTTTCACAGAAGGCAGTTAGCTGTGGATACAAAGAGAAGACGTGCATTAATAGTTAATTAATGAAGGTTTGTGACTAAAACATGCTCAATACTGACACTTCAGGCAGCATATGAACAAGAAACACATGCTTGAATTCAGGTATTCATTTTACGTTGTTCTTCTATTGATCTAGTACAATCTGGCTTGCAAAAATTAAATTAAATTCAGCCTTCGTTTTCATCAGTCTTTCTTCTTTCATGCACTCCTCATTAATAGATCTACTCTCCACAACCTCAGGTCATATAGTCGCACCAATTTAAACAAAGATACTTTAAAGAACACATGCTTAAATTATGGCACTTATGGCATGTTAGATCAGAATATGGTTAACACAGGGACGTTCTAAAAAGACCGCAATAAAATGTAAGCATTGCAATGTTACAGTGAAGGTTGCATAGGGAGTACTCCGGGATTTCAACTCTCTGCTAAAAGAAAAAGCACACTATGAAAGATAGAGGACCAACAGAAAGAGCTAACAGCACATAAACAATGCAGGCCAAAGAATATGCGCACGTTCTATCAATTCTCATTCAAGCAACCAACAAACCTCTCGCGAGGAGGTGCGGTTCATGGAAAATGAAGGCTTAGAAACAGATACTACTGCTGGCCTTCCTCTTTGGAAACCTCATTTGTTCTGTCCTGCAGTGCCCAGCCCTATTCAGAGGACTTCTGGCCTGTTCCTGAAGAATCACGCATGTGCTAACTTTCTATTTCATAATCCAGTGACGTAGTTGTCTTCTGACCTCATCTACACCAAGGACCCAGTTCTCTTGTTGCCAGGGGCTTTGCTTGCAGTCCTTGATAGCCATAGCCACGACGAGTTGAAAACCAGACACTAGATCTCATCTTTGCACTCTCGTCCACTGGACCTCGGTGCACTACAGAGGCCTTCGGATTGCTATACCATTGTGATTTCTCTCCTATAGTGCTTAAGGGCTCGGCCAGAAAACATTTCTCCTAGACGCTTCAACCATAATCTTCTTTCTTTTTGGGGTGTCTGTTGACTTATGGGGTCTGTGTCTCCTCTACTGCAGTCCGTCATCGACATCTGTCCGAAGATTGCCTCCTCTGGAGCTCCCCTCCAAAGTGTGTGAATTTTGGTAGTTCTGTGCTAGACGGAGCTGCCCACTAGCTTTGTACGTGGTTTACTATGGCTAAACAATTCTTCTATATCTTAAGTCATTGGTAAAGGATTGTTAAATACTTGCTCGGATTGTGGTATTATGCTCCTTTAGGTCACCTTACTGTATTGAATGATCAATTTCTAATTTTGAGTACTTACCTCTAATGCAGATATTTAATGATGCACACATTTATATACAAATATGTATTTTCAGTAGTATACTGTGTGGACATTCCTTTATTGTGTGCTAATGGGAGTGAAAACGGTATTTTACTATCGCCCCTTATCCAATCTGAAAGTGCCAACTACCACTATGAGAGTCCAGATGACATGCCTACCACTAAGAGGTCTATCTACATAAGCTCTCTCCAGAGGAATTTTGTAAAATCTCCCTAACAGATGTTCATAGTGACGTGCACTCAGGTGTATCCACAGTTATTAAAAGCCAACCTTCTGTAGCACCAACAGGCTGCAGCGGTGCAAGAAATTAAAATGAATGTGGCTTCTCAAATGGCTCTTGTGCAGTGATGAAACAGAATATGTAAACTAATACAAGCAGTGGGGTACAAATCATAGTGTGCATCTTTTAGTTCAGAAGAAATAATAAACACCACGTGTGATTCATGCACACAAGACCAAGGTGCATTGTGGTAAATTATCTTTGCCTTTGAACAGAGCTCTGATGACCTCCCTGCAAAAAGGCTTTGGAGTTTGTCAAACGGAGATAAATGCCCATGGAGGCACCCAGCACCACTGCCGGGATAAAAGTAGCACCTAGTGTGTAGAGACACTGCAGAGGGCAGGCAGGCAGAGAAGAGGCATCAAAGCAATGGCAATGATGCCTGATGGAGCTACTAGAATAGTGGTTTGTGGAATAAAATGCACACTGCCATTGCCGCCATCTCCTCTGACACAGCCTTTTCCAGTTATTGGACCCTTAATTCCTCAAGCAGGTAAAAGGTTGTGAACACAAGTAAAACGGTATGAAGAAATCTCCAAAACATGGATGGTCGACTTCCTAGATGAGAGAACCACTGCAAAGGTTCATTTCGGAGAGAACTCTTAAGGGCACTGGATCCTATGCACTTTTAAGAAATACCAATCCTTTCTCTAAAATCTAGGGTAGCATTGCATTATGTTGATTTTCTTAGAAAAAAGGAATGTCTGCGTTTCTATAGAGGGGATTGCGAAAACACTGTTCAAGACAACCTCTTCTTTCAAAACACTGGCCTTGGTTTCATTATGGGATTCCAAAGCAAGGAAGCTCGGGAAGAGGTAACACTGAAGATCCAAGAGAAGACGATCAGTGATTTTCAGAACTGAATTTTATAGAAAATCAGTCCATTGGTTAGAAGTGAGTAAGGGTTTTTAGGTGAATTCTTTTTGTCGGAAAATTTGAATAGGCTAGACAGGGGGGTTTCAGGTCTACCCAAAATATCTAGAGGGGCCTCACACCATTCTCAACCATTGGTGAAAACGGACACCACTAGGGCACTCATTAGGACTGTTTACTTTTGAGTGCATACTCTTCAAAATTGACTAATCAACAATTTATGTACTGCAAAACTAACAATTATGGCCCAAACATTTCTTCTGCCGCCATGAATGGTTTCTGTGCACAAAATGGTAAAATGAATCTGCAAGAACAAGGCCTCATTTACAAACAGATTATAAATTCACAAGTAACGTGCACTTTAGAGCAGGTTTCAGGGCTGCTATGAGGCCAGAAATGTTGGCACTCCTTTACAGTTCCACTCGACGGGCGCTGCAAGCCTGGTTGCCTACCAGTATCCTAAGTAACCCATTATTTATTTCAAGCGGGAAAAAAACACCCTAAATTAACTAACATTATCAATCCAACAGCCTCATAAAAGTCAGTTGTATCTCTTGCTTTTTAAAGTTTGCAATGAAGAGTTAACAAAAGTAAGAGTTCTGGAAGCATATTTTTTGACAGAAAAACGACAAATTACTCCCTTTTGTACTTCGTGTACATGAATGTACTCTTCTCACTCTCCATACAGAATGTAGTTGAGGTTATGGGGAGTTATCAAAATGCTCTGCAAAAGCAACTAGAAAGAAGGGCAGACATGGCCCTTGCTGCACCTAGGCCACACACGCTCATTTTCAGTGGGTTCCCCTTCAAGGCACGATGCTGTAACCACTAGATGGATCATTATCTTGAGGTTAGGTGTAGGCGCATGGCATGTAAAAGAGCCCGAGGCAATGCAAGAGTCACACCAGTGCGTAAACTGTACTTTTAAGTCTCATCCCCTTATGCAGGATAAACCAAGGATGGTGTGGAGCATTACCACCACAAACTGAGCATTTACTGTAGAGCTTGAGTCCAACATGGCAGGCTGTCCTGGATTAAAGTCACTTATGTCACAAACAACCCGAGTGAAAATAACTTGTGCGCTTCAAGTAGAACCTGAGATGGAGAGAGTATTCCCATACATCCAGATCATAAAAATCCTCTCAACATCTGAAAGTGATTTGGAAAATATTTTCAAATAAAGGTGTCCCATTTCATATAGAATTGGAAAATAGCTTGGAAAGCAGGGTCCATCGTCAACCTTTCCTTGGGGAATCCTGAATTAGGCTCCAGACACCAGTCTAACATCACTGGAGATCAGGGGTTCAAAGGGCATATTGTACCAGCATTCACTATGAGAACGTATGTCCATAACTGCATGGAGTCTCAACTAAAATACAGGGAGAGAAGCCCAGTCAACTGGTATTACGCCCCTGGCAATCAGCTTCCGTGGTAGACCAACCCTGTAGGTAATGGCCCGCCACCCTAGGGCCGTTACCTACAGGGTTGGCCCGCCACCTAAGGTACATTGCCTCAATATACTCCCACCAAAGTGATAGTAGATGCACAGAACCACTGAAGTGCTTACTATTAACCCCAAACAAACGGTGCTACCATACTTTGTTTTAGGAAGTCAATTCCTAGTCCAAGTTTCCTGTGACTTTTTAATAGGGGATTGACTCTTAGCTGAGGATTCTGTCTAGAGTGTGACATTCTTAATCACTGCTACCTCTATGCCGGCAGTAGACTGAAAGTGGGACTTCTTGCCAGCTGCTAGTTCAGAGGTCAACGGAGCTCCTTAAATGTCCACTTTAATTTTTCATTAAAAACGGTGTGCCAGGTCTGAGCTGGGACACAAGAGGGGTACCGACAGTTCCCTTGCCCCAGTCGTCATGGTCGAGGAGGTATGTGGGAATTCTGAGGAAAGTACCTCCAGGAAAGTCCTGGGTAACGCTTGCAAGTTTAAACTCTACCAGCAGTCTTTGAACCAGACTGAGCATTGGACCTTTCCACTATGCTAGGGCCCGGTTGGTGACTGGCTGAGTGGAGACACTGGGAGAAAGCAGAGTTGTAGGCTGCTAAGTCACTTCGACCGTTTGCTTCAAAAGCGCTTAGTAACCGAGTCCCATGTGAGCGGGCACCTCTGAAAAATGTGTGGCATTAGACCCCGACATCACATCAAAGGCGCTCACAGTAGAGTTGCCAGCTAAGAGGGCACATGCCTGGATTTGTGAGCATACAGTAGACCAGAGAAGGCCGATCCAGAAAGAACAGGTGCATGGTTAAAAAAAAAAAAAGAAAAATTAAGGCGTGCTACTTACTTTTGATTTCCTAGTAAAGCTCCCTGACGTCCAAAGAGAAACAGTTCTTGAAGTTGTCCCGACAGTGAAAGTATTTAGGCTACACTAGCTATTAAGGTGAGTGCAGAAGACACACCAGAGTAGCTGAGCAGGTCACCCAGAGAAATGTGAACCTTGCAAAAAAGACATTCTTTATGTTCAGGAGTGTGGCGCTTTAAAGATCAGGTAATTAAATTCTCTTGATGCACTGAGCAGCTCAAGCTACCTTCTAAATTGAAATAGCGGTGGAGAGCGTCTATGGCGCAGCAGGTCCTTCATGGACAGAAAGGCCCTAAGGGAAAGCACTGTGAGCGTGTAATGGTCAGGAGCAAAGCCATGCATGCACTGTGGCGTCCCAGTTAGTTTGTCATTAACTTATAGTTCCACCCTATATCAGTGATGACATCCCAGCTATGTAACGTAAGGGGGATGAAGCCAAAAGACTATATTTAAATTTAATAACCAACCTACACTATATGTCGGTCAGAAATGGCTTTGAGAGGTTTCTGTACTGGGAAGACATTACAAGGATTTGGATAGAGCTTGATTTGCAATTGCTAAAAAAGTACAATATTGTTGTTGTTAGGCATAAAACATGACATTTTCACACCACTCAAAGTCAAATCAACAAGCATTATGTTCAGAGAACTTTTTGACGTATACAACAGATGCAAATAAAAAGGCACACACGCAAATTACAAACCGCAAACTGTAGGCATGCTGAAGCCACTCTAGGCGCTATATACCCCACTGCACACATTCAAACAGCTTCGCTCGTGAGCATGGCAGAAATGACCTATAGTGCACAGTGCGGCACTAGATGCTTTCCTCAAGGCCAAGTCGTCCCAACTCCTCCACCTTCTCACCCTCCTCTTTATAACATTTCAACTGCATGCCTCTCAAACACAATGATATAAAGAGGATGTTGGACGGGAGGAGATTTCATGGAGCGGCATTTCTCAATGGAAAAATAACTCCGCACAAAATGATTCGCCTTCACAGACATTGGTGAGCCCCGCTTCCCATATTTCAGAAGTAGAGATGGCAACCAGAACAAAAAAGACTCAAAGTTTAACATATGCAAACCAAGATTCATGCTTTATCCAAAAATAGCTGAAGAAAAAGCTCAACCCACAGATCACACCACAATTGACCTAATTACCTCTTCAGAAATCAAATACATCGGCATCATCCTCATCATCAATATCATCAATTGACCAATCCCATTCTTTAAATGCCAAATCCAGTAATCTGGAACAGGAAGTTACAGCACTTGACAAATATTTCAAAGTCTTGCAGCACTTCTCATTAAAAATGATATTTTTCTTAAATTGCTATTCTTATAAGGAAATTGAAACACACGTTGATATTTAATTTGGCTACAATACCTTTAAGAGGAAGAGAATGCATTTCAGGGCTCCATAAAGAAACAAATGACAGTGCTTTTGATGGCACCTTAAATTATTCACCTTTACCTAAAGTATGCACAAGGCCCATCAGATTAACAAAATACATGTTTTGTTATTTTAGAACACAATATATAGAGGAACGTGTCGTTATTTTAACACACTATAGGTATTCTTTGGAGACATGGGTTCAAAACCACTTCGAAAGGGAGGAAAGAGGGCTGAACAATATTGTCCCCCCCCCCACAAAGTGCACAATCGACCAACAGTCCTAATGATGCGCAGCAGAGCACTTTGCTAAATAATCCTAAATTAAACAACCTTTGTCTAAACCCTCCTTTTTGCTTAACACGAGAATTAAAGAAAGGGTCCCCTTAGCATGTCTAATCATGCTGCCATCTACTGTTTAATGGGGTCAATTATGATAGCATTGGGGAAATGATCACTGGCAAATTTTCATAACTCAGCAATGCTTGTAATTTAACTTTACCCACCAAAGCACCATTATACAGGGCAATGGGATGCTCACATTAACTGCTACAAGGACCCATGTGCAATGTTCTGGTGGATATTAATGAGATGTTGCTAGACATTTGTAAATCGGTCTCTCAACACCCTCTGCTGATTTTGGTTTCCAACAGTACATGTGCATTTACTATTTTCTAAAGTAATAAGGAGCCATTTACTCAGCATACATTGTGTCTGTTTTAACATTTACACCTCGACTATCGTTTGTATATTTTTTAATTTGGTCCTGCATTTCTTGATTTCACTTTGGATAAGCATGTCCTCTTCTGCTCCCTCCTACTCTATCGGGCTATTTTTCATCACCCAGAGGGTGCTTCAAAAACAAACCTCAATTACCATGACGAAAATTGCTTTTATAAGAAACATATCTAAACACATGCCTACTAGAGCAGATCTCCAAAGCAACAATAGGGTGCTTGTGTCTCAATGTCACAAATTGCTACCCCAGGTTTCCTGATGACCTGGAGGCGGCATCCGATAGAGATTTAAGAGTGATGCCCTTTGTCTCTGGTTCTAGAGGCATTCGTCTGTAGTGATCTGAACACTGTGGGATTACATTAAATATAGGCTTCCTGATTTTACTCCATGTAGGGGTAAAGGCAGCAGACATACTCTTACTTTCAAAGGACACATTTCCTAAAAGCCTGTCACACAGCTTAAACTACATAATTGCAGGCCCGATTTCAGTGAAGCAATCAGAACACATGTTTATGGTGGGTGCAAGCCTTCATTGATCAAATCTGAGGCATGCAATCCTTATTTAGCCTCTAAATGTCTTAGCTTGTTTCAGTCGAGTGTTGGTCATTGATGTTGTGTCGCCTTTGTGAATGACCCTCTCTTTTCCAGATAGTCCCCATTTCTGAGTTTGCCAAGCTCTTCAGGTGTTTCCTAGATTCCTGAGCTTATACTCTTTACCAGGCCACCTTTGCTTGTGTGGCAACCCGCCTGTTTCCTGACCCAGCACTGTTTGGCATCTTACCATTGTTTTCTGAGCTAAGACTGTTTAGCCGTAAAACTGCTTTTTGAACTTGCACTACTTGTGCGTACTTCCTCTTAGGATTCTTAGTTTCTTTCTTTCAGCTTCGTTTTCCTCACCACCCATGGGTCAGGAGTTTGGAATTAGTTTTTTAACTTAGTTTTCCATGCCCCTGCTACATACTGTGCGTTTATTTTGTTTGACTGCAGCAGAATGATTGTTTTTGTCCTTTTTGTGCCTTTAACCTCTCAAGTGCAGGACTTCAATAATTTCCTGTGAAAATTGGGACACATTTATGCTCTCAGCAATTAGGAGGTTAAACATTACTCTGTGCCTATTGCTGCCATGTATTAAGTTACACATTTCTTTGTTGTTAGTTTTCTCTGTGCCAATGCCAATATCCATTTCAGGAGAGGTTCCCTGTACCATGTATCGTCTTTAAGTTACCTTTTATCATCACCCACGAGGTCAGTCAAGAAGAACTTGGCAGAATTCTTGCAATTCTAGGGACCTTGTTATAAACCCAGATTAGAGTTAGAAACTCTAAGGACCATGTACGTTGAGATGAATTGTGTGTTGGCCTTTTCTCAAATTATAGTGGGAGCGTGACCCTACCACTTTAATACTATAGTCAATTAAAGGCTGGGTTTCAGTGAGGGATACGCAGGATTCTTCCAACGTGCTCTTGGGGGTTGCCCAATGTCTACAGAAAATCTGGTAGTGTGGGAAACACACAGAAAATCCTCCTGTTCACATATCGGTAAGCCACAGGTCTCGGCTGTTATCAAAGTAATATGATGGTTGGTCACACAAACCAGTGTCTGCTAACTTGGTAAGATATGGAGCCCGCCAGCTACAAGTTACCACAGAAGCAGACATTTTCAGTTCATTAGGATACAGGGTCCTTATTTGGAGGCATCTATTAAATACTTCAAGGAACAGCTGTTACTTTTTGGCACGTAATGTAGATTAACTTGAGAAAAACATTGGTCCTTTACACAGACCGTCTATAATCGTCTTTTAGAAAACAAAACGGGCCTACTGTTCTTAGACTGTATAGACAAGTTTGATAACAAAAGCTCTAAGACGGCACGAAAAGGGCTTATTATTTCTGTCCCGGATAAGAGAGCTAAGCCAAAAATGAAGCTATTTTGCCCAACATGAAATGCCGTTGGCAAAGACACTTCCTGGAGCTGCTTAAACTTCTTTGAGTATTAGTGAAGCACGCCATCAAGAAAATGCTAGAGCAGAAGAATTGAATAGACATTTGCATGGCTGGAAAAAAAGCCGACCAAACCTAAAGAAGCGGTTCTTGTGTTGTGTACTTAAGGAGTAAAGCAGAAGGCAAAGACGACAGAGCTGTCCTTAAAGTTAACGCAGACTCTGAAGCTTACCCATTCCACTGCCGGTATTGCAATGCTTTCTAATGGAAATTACGACTTCCACATACAAATGCCAAAGCCAGTGAAAGCATTAATAAACTACTAATATCATAATAATGGAGAGTGGGTCTCTGCAAAGCCTCGAATATTCTCAACGTTACTCACTGAAGGGACTCCGCGTCCATTGTTCCCTTTTCTTCATACTGTATGGGCGTCCCTGCAAGGACCAGACCATTTCTGTCCTGCAAAAAGGCGCATTTACCCTTTAAATTCGAAGCATGCAAGGGTGTGACTGTGGGCGTGATAATGCACTACTTGTCCCACCTTGCAGTGCCTCACCAGAGTCCTCATTTTGTGCAGTGGGCACAATTACCTTGTGGGATTGAGTCCCCTTGCCCCCTGGGGGGGCGAGGGGTGTCATTCCCACTGCGGTCCCACTAGCCCAGACCCCTTCGGAGTGTCTTTATCTTGCAGAGCAGACTCACCTACCAAGCCTCAAGGGGGTGGCTCCCCCTGAGGAGAAAGGACAAATACCTTAGATTCGTCAATTATTGCAGGCACCATCCCCACCTGCCTATGGACGCTTTGGAAGCTTGATTGCCAGGGGAAGAATCCCCAAATGTGACCAAAAAAAGTGTATCAGGCTCTGAAGCTCTTAGTTCTGCCGTGATAAAATGTTAGCACTCTTCTGACACGAAGGCAGTGTAGCACTTTATCCGCATCACATTAGAAAAGAAAGTTGCAATGTTATTGGCTGGTTAATATGGAAAGCCAAAATGATCTTCAGCAAGAACTTGGGATTAGTGTGGAGCACCACCTTGTCCCTGTGAAAGACCAGGTATGCTACAGAAGAGGCCAAGGCTCGACTCTCCCTCATCCTCTGTGCCAATGTTATTGAGACCAACAATGCCATTTCCACTGTAACCAACTTGATGTCGACTGAGGATGTCATCTCAAAAGGTTTGTATGCAATTGCCGTCAACACAATATTGAAGTCCCATACTAGGTGAGGCTGCGTGACTGGAGGCTACATTCTAGTTAAACCCTGCAGATGTCTTAACCACTGGGTTCGATGAAGATAACCACATCTCACCCGAGTTCATGGATGCTCCAATAGCAACCATATATGTGTGACAATTGTATGTGAACCAAGTGTACCATGTCATCCAATGAGCATCACCATTCTTATCCTTTGCCCAGAAACAAGTACATTTGCTCTTGCATTAAGCCCGGGAGTACTCTTTCCTTGCTCGCTGAGCAATTGGAAGATTTTCCTCTGACAATCTCAAATGCCCCAATGTTAATTCTTCAGAGACCATGCTGCTAGGGCGAGGGTGCAAGGAGACAGATCTACAATACCCCCACGCCCCGTTGCTATGTTAGCAGATACTGGGACATCTCATCTAACCTCAGAGAACTCTGGCTCACTAGGTGTATTGCATCTGAAAACCAGATGCTCTAGAACCCTTCAGAATCATCCAAAACGACCGAGAATAAAAGCATGAATGGGAGATTTGGCTGAAAAGTTTGACCAAATCCCCCATTCAATGGCAAGGTCTGCGGGAGGAGTCCCCTGCACCCTTGTTCACTATACAGTCAATGGGGGTTGCAGGGTGATCCCGTCTGAAGTAAAAAAATAAACAATTAGAAGGAAAGGACCCTGTGCCGCCGGTTCCTAATCACGGAAGTGAAAGGGAACAGGTGTTGCAGGGACACAGCGAGTCAGTGGCACTAGGCGAAGTGTGCCGCTGCAAGGTAAGTAGCGGTGTGGGTGGAAGCCCGTGGCTGCAATGTTCAGGGGAGAAAAGACCAAACGTTTTCAGAAAAATAACTGTCTATTCTCCCTCGAACATTTCCGCCACGGGCCTCCAACCCCAATCCGGACCCTTCAGCCTGCCCTTTCCAAATGGTGAAGAGCTGACATTTGGCATTCACTGTCAAAGTGCATAGGTCACTTCCAGATGCCCCCAGCTCCAAAACACCAGCTCCAAGGCTTGTTGATATAACTTCCACTTGTAGTTCATTTCCAGCCTGCAGACTGTGTCCACCTCTGTGTTGCTGTATCCCAGAAGGTAAATCGCTTGGGGACAAAGGCACCGTGACTCAGGGATCAATTCCAGATGCCGACTACCAACCGGCAGAGGGAAGGAGACCTGGATCCTCCCTGTTTGTGGATACAGAATATGGATGATGGGCCATCATGATCAGCATAACCCCTGTTCCGAACCAGAGGTACAAGAGATCTCAGGTCTAACCAAATTGCTTTGAGCACAAGAACATTTATATGTTCTGACTTGTCATGATGTAACCAGATCGTGTGAGTTGAGTGGGTACTTCTAGTAGCACGCCACCCCTCCATGGAAGAATCTGTTGTGACCACCACTGGGTGTGGAGGTGAGGAAAACAGAGCTCTTCGCATAACATTGTTCTTGTCCATTCACCACAATAAGTCCTTTCTCAGCGAGAGCGGAATGGAGATCGTGTCCCATTTGGAGCCCCTCTCCTGGTCCCAAGACGATGCCTGATGAAGCTGAAAAAGCAGTATCTTGGAACCTGGCGAGAGGAACCATAAGGATATAGGATGCTAGAAGGACCGGTAGGTGTTGGCTCACCACACCAATGTGACCTGCCTGTTTAGAAAGTGATGTGATTATGAAGAATATCTTGGTATATTTCCTGGGTAAGGAACACACTTCTTGGGTTATGGTCAGGGAAGTGTGGCAGGTCAGAAGAACATGGACTCTGACTTTTCATCGCAGTGTAATATTAGATCAACTTAAAGGTGAGAACGCGCACCTATCCCTATACTACGGGTGTTGCCTACCTAATCAAAGCTAACTAAGGTGCTTGTCCGTAGTCAGTGAGTCCAAATCAAGATCATCCCACTGTCCAAAATAACCTACCCTAACCCTACCACTATTAAAATAACAAAAGTACAGGAGAATGACTCCCTTCTCCTGTGATGCAACTTTCCACCAAGTTCAGTTGAATTAAGTATTTGTAGGTAGTTCTTGGTAACTACTTTTATCAAATCATGCAGTTCTGATATGGGATTCTTCAGAGTTTCAATCTGTTCTTTCACTCGGTTATTCCTTCTCGTTTTCGTCTTGTTCTATTCTGGTTAGCTCTGCCACTCTCCTATCCGGGACCAGTTTGTTCCTTTATCTTTATTCAGACTTATTGTCGTCCTTTCATTCATGTCCACTCTTTATCTTGTTTAGGACACGTTGGAGGGCTCCAGTATCGATTCTCACTCCTCATTTGCTCTTAGTACTGCATCTTGACTGAGACGAGAATAATGGTTCCACTTCCCATATACTCGTACCTCATCTTGACTGAGAAAAGTAGATTGGTTCCAGTAACGTTCATCACTCTCTTCAGATATTCTTGACCCTTTGTCTCGACTGGGACTAGTATGAGTGTTCCAGTAATGATCTTCAGTCCTCTTCACGGGTCTCACGCTTTCCCCGTTACCAGGGATAATGTCACCAGGGCTCGTGGCAGGTTGGGACATTCAGTTGGCAGGTTGGCTTCTCATTTCTTCATCTGTGTTTGTAATAGTCCCTCTATATTTTCCTGGATTGTCTCACTATGTGACACTTCAGCTTCCCTCCTGCATCAGACGCTGTGCGTCCCTGTTCCTCTCCCAGCCAGATGATTTGAAACTCCCAGGTTCGCTCTCTCTTGAGGTGTCCGCCTCAACATTTTACGACTCTGCCGTGAGACTTCCCCAGCGTACTGTCAAAGTCCTTCATCTCTGGCTCATACTCTGTATTCTTCCAATGGTTTTTCTCGTCCCAGCACCATATACATTTTCCTTCACAGGTATCAATAGGGGATTGGATAACAATAGCAGATTTTGATTTGTTCTTCATTTCTTTCTTCACAAGATGATGCTCATGAAGGAGGGTTGATATTTATCTTAGGGAGCTACTAATAAGAACAGGAGCCCTTGTCCCCAGAGGGGGAGTCTCTCCCAGTGGATTGGTATGATTTGACTGCAGCATAATTGTTCGCGGCGGAATTGACCATAGTCAATTTTGCTGCAAACCCAATTTTGCCACGGCCAAAATCAACTAATCCATGCCCCCTACCACCCCCCAATACATCTCCACCCTCCCCTCACTTACTTTTCAGTGGCTGCCTTAATTCTGACCCTGCAGCGTCAGTTCCGTCCCCGCAATGCGGGTCAGAACTGACGCCGCCGGGTCCCATTCTATACATTTTATTTTTTATTTTTAGTCCCCTGCTTCCAAAGTCCCAGAACCAGGGCCCACCCCTGCATCCCCCGTTCCCATTATAGCGAGAAAGGGGAGCGGGGACAACCCCAGCAACCCCCGCTCCCCTTGTTCGCTATAATGGAACCGTATGGCCTAGTTGACCAAATTTTTGGGTGTACGATAATTTACTACAGCCTAAATTCAGTCAACTAGGACATACAGTTAAATATGTTCGGTCAAATTGGCCAGACCCTCTTCCAGCGAGTTCCCGCTTGCCCCTAACCCTAGGGAGGGCATTACGTAGAAGGCTCACCTCCCTATCCTCACAGGGAAAGGCTCCCGCCTGGTGAGAAGTGGCAGAATCCCGTGATACTCCCGGGACTGACCGAAAACCTTAGGTTGTAAAGTATGTCCATTAGCCTCTGAATTGTAGATGTAGCTTCTTCTGGTAAACTGGCACTGATTAGCCAGTAGTCTAAGTAAGAATGGACATGATGGCCATTGCTCCTTAACAGAGATGAAAGAGCTCTTTATTTTCGTGACCCCACAGGAAGCCGAATTGAGGCCAAATGATAGAACCATGTATTGAAAATGGTTTAACATGGCAATGATTCAAATACATTTCTGATGTGCCTAACAAATTGGGTAATGTAAATGAGCATCCCTTGAGGTCTAGGAAGCACATCCAGTCTCCCAAGCAGAGGGACTCTGCAATCACAGATGACGTTACCATCTTGATTTATTTTAGGGGTAGGTACAGGTCCAGCACCACACGCAGGACTGCCTGGTTCTTTTTGAAATTGCAAAAATCCAGCAATAGCAACTGTTGCCCCTGCCTGAATAGGGTTCGACCGCCTGAGCTTGAACCAGATGTGTAATTTCCTGTAGCAGTGCTGGATAACCTACCTGCAAGGGTGGAGGGGATACAGGTGCCAGCGGAGTGGTACGCTGAAACCTGTGAAAACTACTGATAGGAGGTAGGGGTTTCGAAATAGGTGAGGTCACCTGTCAATGCAGAGCCAGTCTGCCCCCTATCTAGGAATTGTGGACCCCGGATGGTGATTTCATTGTTTTTGTGGGTTGGAGGCCTGTAAAAGAAGGGATGAGAAAAACCCCTTAGAGGTTGTATGCCATTGCTTTGTCCTATGTGTACTGTGCAACCTCTGTGGCTGTCCAACCCGCTCTTCCTGAAACCACCGAATGATCTTGATCTCCTAACTGACCTGGATTGACTATGACTGAAAGGGGATCACTAGCGATATCGCAGTTTGAGAGCTAGCCTTTTTCTTTGTCAATTCCACAGCAGTAGATGAATGGAAAGGTCAATCCCGTCAAAGATCAAATTTAGGGTATGACCCTGGAAGTCCACTGTGGATTTTGTAATGTGCTATCCGGCGTAACGCCTCAAATAGCTCCAATGATATGCCCTGACTAGTTGCGTCAATGTGAGCCACTGAAGAGTTACGCAGAACATGGACCATCAAGTTTGCCTCCTCGAAGCCTGCCTTGAACACTGTCTGGCTGTGGCAGAACAGGCAAAACGTCTGTTATCTTCCAAAGAGTTTGGTTAACAGCCAAAAGTATAGCACTGGCATTGGATTGTCTTTGATACAGGCCTACATTACAATACATTTTACGTCCATAACCCTCCAACACACTATTCTCCTAGGACAGGACCAGATTTGAGGATGAAGTTGCTGCTGAGATCGGTTTAGAATATAGATGCCATGACGAGGAAATGCTTCTGAGGAGTGGAGGACAGGAGCATGGACTAGCCTTCTAATTGTCTGAATCTCTCATTAAGCCGTTTGTTGCCTGGATGCGCAGAGTGAGATTTAGCCACACCTCCTTAGATAGAGCCAAAACATTTTTTTGGGAAGAATCTCCACGTGGTTAGATGCTAGAAGTGCCAGCATTTCTGGTAGGCCTAGCACCTTCGGGTGTTCCTGCGGAGGCAGAGGGATAAAATTCCACCAACCCATACGGCCATGGAAGGATTTGGCCATGGACTGATTGGCTTCTACGGAATCAGTTACTTGTCTCTCCACTTAAGTCAGTGATTCCTTAGCAGGAAAACAAATGTGTTGAAAGCCAAGTGTCCCAAATCCAAGGGATGGACTGAATTCGGCTGTACTTGTCTCTGCTGTGGCGAAGTGGAGGCCTGGGGAGGCATGGGTTAATGTGACGGCTGCTAGGGCACCAGGGCCATCCGTACCTGCATTAGCAATGGAGATGGAGCCTGTATTGGGTGAAAATGAAGCTGCTGAGGGAAGACCTCCTGGAATAAATCCAAGTAGAATAAGGCTGAATCCTTGGCCCATGTCTGTACTGATACACCCATAGCTCCTAATATCAGATGGAGCTAGAAGATGAGGGATAGGTGGTGCACCATGGTAACTGAAACAGTGACCCCCTCCACCCTAGAGGCAAACTCTCACCTAGTTGGGCATGTGTTCCGCTTGAACCAACAGTCTAGATTTGTGCCGCCAACCCCGAGGGAAAGGATCCGCACGAAGAGGGAGTCTCCTCCCCACAGCAGAGGTGCATGGGGAAACGCGAGTTGGGAGCGTAGCATTGACGCAGAGACCTCTTTAGTACCTTGAGCTGCCAGGAAGTAGTCTGCCCATGGCTCTCACCTGCTCAAGCCGCTTGTGTCTGACATTTGCCGGGGGAGCAAGACACAGGAGGCTAGAATGTGAATAAATGCAAAACAAAATTGTTGGTAAATACAGATGCCCATAATGGGCGGAAAACAGGACTCATGTGAGGTGCTACAGGATGGGGTAAATGTGCACAGTCATTCCCACAGTCGTGCTCTTGTGAGCTTCAAATTTAAAAAGGGAAATATGCTTTTTTGCAGGGCAAAAAGGTTTTGGTTCCCATACTCTTCCAGGAACATCCAAATTTGAGGTACTTGATATAGGTAGAGGATAGGTAGAGGAACAAACCGTACACAACACAATGCCAAATAATACAATTGATATTCTTGGGGTTTTAGTGGCCTATTTACAAAGTATAATAGAGCATGAATGATGAGAAGTGCCCGGACACTTAAGCTTTTTATTTAATTTCAAAAACAGTGTCTCACATCAGCGTAATACTAAGTCTCCAAAGTCAAAATAAATGTGTGCTGAAGAAGAGCAACACTCTTTTATGCAACTGGGGCTATTCTGATTTATATTATGGATACCTATGCCCCTTATCCCCTAACGAATAGTGGATTATTATTATTGATTCACAACTCGAGTACCAAAAATACCAACCCTTGACGATACTAGAAGCGCCACCATACAGTCTAAATGCAGCCACCTTTGTGAGCCGGTGGCATGATTAACCTAGTTTGGTACAAAAGAAGGCACTCAATCTGTTTCACTCTGAAGCAATGAGCTTCTTTGTCCCAGAGAGTAGCCTCCGTATCCGCAGGACTGGTGTCATGAAATACCTACTGGTATGCTACAAGGGACAGTCCGGCTACCTGAGAGAAGAACATGTTGGCCATTAAAGCTTCCCAATGGTAGTCTGAAGCAGAAAACATGGATCCATAGAAGATCTGCATGCATTAAGATTCAAATTAGTCTAAATCCACAGACAACGGGGACAATGTATCTTGCAGTTACAATCACCAGCCACGAATAACACTGCATAACCAAAAAAAAAAAACATAACTTCCTCTGTCCTCTCTGATACCATAAATCGGGGAATACAATAACAGAGCTGTGTGGCTCCTGCCTGTAGTTTTTAAGAGCTTGGTTAGCTTAACACAGACCACCACCATACTCCAAGAAATCCGGTGCCATACAAATAGATCTACATGACATTATACCAATGTTGGCCATTTGGGATTCCAATACTGTGAATATATATATATATATATATATATATATATATATATATATATATATATATACACACACACACTTATTTAAAATTATCAAAATTAAACAATATGATTAACAACCCTTTGTGGGTTTTTTTTCCCCATTTGCAATCCTCAAAGTCATGCGTAATCTTAGGCAACATACTGAGCAGCTACTGATTCATTTACTAAGTGAATTTCGAAAACACTCCACTGCTACATTACTATGTCTGGAGTCCTCTAGGATATACCCAAACGCACAACTCTTCATTGAATTTGCTGTTCTATTTTAATGGATAAAGTGACATTGCTTGCATCTACTGTTGATGTTAAACGCACTGCACATACACGGCTAGTTCCTTGTTCTACTGAAGTAGTTCCTGCTCACTGGGTGGAATCCTATATGCCAGGAGCTACTTTTCGCTCCGGCTTAGAAACTGTTTCTTCTTTTCCTGTGTCTTCTTAACCCCAATATCTGGATGCAGCATCCATGGGAGTTCCAAGGCCATTTTAGAGTGTGTACAGCTAAATGATTACACACGACTTCAAGCCACAGCATAACCCTTTCCTCCCACAGGAGCTTCATTTCTTACTTGGGGCCGTCTGTTTCTAAGAAGAAGTTATGATGTGATAATTAATAGCAATGGAAAGTATATTAATGGACATCAGCCAATACACTAATTAAGACTGCTTGGTTACACCCCTCCTGCCCATGGCATCTCATCTTCATGGTTTTTCCCAGGGTACGAATATATCTTTTAGCTCAGATCCACCCGACAGAGGCTCAATTAGCTTTAAGACTGCACATTTAACACATTCCAGCGTAGTTCTCAACTTCATTTTTAGAGTTTATACTCAAAAAATGGGAATGTGAGCAACCCTAAAATATGATTTGCCACTTAGTCGAAGCAAAACCATGAGCACTGATTGTTAGGCCAGGTGAGCACATGCAGATCACAATAGGACAGTCTAGTCCGTTACTTACTGTTATGATAAATGTTTGACAAATTATCAGTGAAGGATGATTCGAAGGACAGGGCCAGAACTAAAAAAATGTGCAATAAGAATGTGTTAAAAGCAAGCGTTAGCACATGGGCTAGATTATAAACTGGCAGAAAAAGCAGCAGTTCCTTTAGATGCATCAGAGCAGAGGGTCACCGTCCCCACCCCACCCTGACAAGCATGCAGTGGGTAGGCCAAGTGTAGCCCAATAAAACATATCTCCAGTAGCCACCACTGCCGTTATTTTGGAATGCTCTTCAAATACACACAATGGATACAAGTGAGATGAAGGAGAAAGCACTGAAGAGTGACACGTATGTTATACCAATCATGACAAAGCTGGACTGTACCTTTAAAACGAAGTAGTTTTATAAAAAAAAGGTGTTGAAGCCAAGATGGTAAGTTTCCACTTAAAGTAGCCTCCATCAATTGGTGCCTAATTGGGAATACCCTCCATAGAAGACTAAACACACAGACACGGCTGGAATGTATCTTACAATACAAGGAAGCACATTCAAATATAAAAACAGGGTCTTCAGCTCTTTGCCCCCCATGTCATTCCAAAAGCCCAGCAGATCACCCAGGCATAGCTTATTTTGTTCTGGACCACTGGGTGGGGGAAATCAGCAGGCACTCAAAAGGATAATTCTGCTTTTGTACATTGGCTCAAAATGAGGCGACCAGATTTAAACAAGGTCAACAGTGAAACCACATTGGTGGCTATATTTTTGATTCTGTTATTTAAAAAAATGTAAACATGAACTTTAAACAAGACATTGTATTGTGTTACGTTATATGGCATTTGTATAGCACCTACTGGCAAATCGCGGTGGGTGAACACTCTTGGAGGACTGAAGTCCGGGATGTGCGGTACGAAGGAGGTAGGGGTGGCTAAGTCCCTGATTGCGACCAATGGAGATCTGGCTGGATGGGTGCTGTGACAGGCTGTCAGATGAGCAAGCAGGTCAAGGAGACTGGTTAAGTCTACAGCTGGACTGAATTTTCAGCAGGACACAGCTGCATTCTAATGGCAGTAGCAATGTGTGCTGTGAAGTCCAGTTGCCACTCCTGCAATGATCCACGAAGTTGTGGAATGTGACACTAAACTATCAATGTTGACTCAAACACTACAGCTAGGTTCACAAGCCAAGGGAATATAATTAATTCAACTGAATCATGGCAGCACATACAATAACAAGAACATTTTCGAGTTAATCTTTAAAGTTAGAAAACCTTTAGGCTGCTCTTTGGTTTGCACAACCCCTTGCAAACATATGTGCAAGCCTTTTCTCCAGATCAAACTACACAACCACATCTCCTACAAGATTCAAATGTATTGCTCTACATCAACTCCCCTTTTCATGGATTTTGACTGTTCTTTCTACCACCCTCACCGTCTCATCAGCACTCTACCACAAAATTCAAAGATCTCCTAGTCTCCATTCATAACAGAGGCTCACAAGCTGATCTGGGCCCCAGCTTTTATGAACAATGCCTTAAAATCTATCATAGCAGTTAGCATGGTACTGTGCTAACTAAAAACCCCATTCACTCCAGGATTTAAGGTCCTATAGACCAGAAGATCGCTTACATCAAACTCTTGCTCAGGAAAGCCTCTGTTGACCCGATGACCATAACAACCATAGAGTGGTCACTATCACCTCATTAATGACAAAGTTCATCGAGCAAGCACCCCACAATAAACTTAATCACCACTCTAAATGCAACAACATTCGTAACTATGCATAGGTAAGCCTTGGTTGAACCAGCAGAGGAAGAGACTCGGCATACTGCCTACATGGGATCTTCAAATACAGGCTGACCAAGAAGTAACTATAGGCTTCATGTACACCTTTAACCACTGTAGAACACTTCATTCTCGTCTCCAAACTCCACCATAAAGACGGACAGTTGAAGCTAGATTCAATTTGCTCTTTCCTCTCCAGTCAAATGCAAATAGTGTACATGCCCCCATATTAATCCAACTCCCACTCAGTTCCTTAATGGGTTTCTGCAAGTGGCATGCCACTCCCCCATCCTCTTGAACATTTACCACAGTCCTCTTGCTTCTCCCATCTACTCTTTCAGCTTGACTTTTTGAAAAGGCAATACACTGCAAGTCAGTATTAAGACCTCCAAGTACACTTCAACCGCTCACCCATCTCAACCTGGCTCACTGAAATTGATCGTTGGACGACACACTGAAAGCATATCATACTCAGCCCTGGTAAAACAAATGATGCTATGCAGGAATTCCCATCTCATACCAGATCAGAATGCCACTGGCATGTCGTCACTGGCATTCCAAATGTTGCTGCCCCATGCCACATGGCAAAAGGCTGGCAGGTCTGGCTGCTGATCCAATGGTGCCATCTTCACTTTCCCTCCTCTACACACCTCTTTTCTACCCTCAACCCCAAACACCATCTTCGGACAATCCCCTGAGCACTCATTCCCAGTATTCCCTGCCCCCCTCCCATAATACACTCACCTAGCCGGTGGTTGCACTCCCTTCAGGTACTGTGCTGTAGTGCGGCATCTTGGCATTTCCTTCCTTCCATCCTTTCGCACAGAACTCTTTTTTCCGCCATCTTTCCCCACACTAACATTAACATAATGGCAATGCAGTCCTACCTCAACCTTTCCCAACACCTGTTTCCAAGGGTTCACAACTGAAACCAGCCACAATAAAAACAAATCTGGGATACCTCATGGACCTCTCTCTCCCTGACACCCCAGATAAACAGTGCTGTCAAACGTTCCATATTGGAAGTGTCGCAATTTTACCTTCCTAGCCTTTCTACATCAAGCAACCGCAACACTCGTCTTCTCCCTCCTGTACCATGCAAACACACAATACCTGGGAGCAATAGTCTACTAACTGGCCAAAGTTGAAAGCATTCAAAAGGCTGCAGCATGGCTACGGCAACACAGGATCAGAAGAACACACTTTCCCAGCATTTCATGTTAGGTTACAAAGTTTCATACTGCGCCAAATCACCATGTGCTCACCTCGGAGCCAGAGGCTTGTCTGAAAAAGTGGCTCATTGTGCATCCAATAGTGGTTTACAGACTGTAGTCAACACGGAAAGGGAAAAGGTTGAATGAGTAGAGGAAGGGAAAAAGGGCTAATAAAGGACTAACAGGGGAAATTAAGAGGGCATAGGTTTGTGAAGGTTTGAGTGAATGATGAATCAATAAGTCTGGAACAAGAAATGTCCAGAAAGTTAAAGGTAAGTTCAAATGTTTATGTAGATAAGGGAGAATTTGAGGACAAGTATTAAATAGAATAATACAAATTGTAATGTAATGCTACATGTTGGATTTGAGATGTCCTCAAACGATTCCTTGATGCATTTCGACTACCAAGTCCAGACAAATGTTTAAATTCTCTCAAAAAAACTCCAGAATGGTAATTCTGGGACTTCCACATGTCGAGTGGACAGGTCTATAATAGACTGCGTGAAAGACGAATGTGGGGAGGACAAATAGGGTATTGTGAGGTGAATATGGTGGGCGCATATGGGAGAAGCGTAGGCAGTGTAAACTATGGCACCCTGGTGGGGTCTGGGTGAGATGGTGGTGTTTACTAATTAAATACAAGAGATTTAAATTAACAGAAAGGTTGTAAAAGACATCAAGGACAATATTCTAGCAGGTAGCCTGTCAATAATAACTCGTAAATGCAGAGACAGTCTGGTACACTAGGCACAGATCTTGAGGCCTTCCTGCACTGCCGACATGTGTCAATGCACAAGTGAGCGCTGTTCTTCTACTTAATCCCTTGCCCAGTGACAGCACACCACTGTTCCACAATGGCCAGGTTTTACAGACATTGAAACAAGGAGGAATTTTGGACATTCCTAAAAGTGGGTGGGTTGTGATCTGTGGCTCCTCTGGGAGCAAGGCCCTGGACTGGGCTGCCTAGAAATTGATACAATGTTTGTTTTAATACCTGTAACTTATTCTATGAAATTATGAAATGTATATTCAATAGGAATCTTTTCATGTGTTTTGTAAAGGTTTTTTCTTTAACCAAATACAAATAAAAAAAATAAAAAAGTACCCTTGATGGGATAGGTAGATAGTGTACTTTTCTTAGCATGGGGAGATGGTCCAATTTCTTAGTTCTTTATGTAAGGCATGAAGCTGTGTGTTAACCAATCCCAAGTGGGGGAGGCGGCAGGTATGTGGCCGGGATGTTGGCAAGAAGGGTACTCCATCCATTGAATAGCGAGATTACCAGGGTCTGAACCATGGTTGTGAAATTCACAGGTGGGAGGAATGGTTTTATCTTTCGGAGGCGTGCTAGTTGATAGCATGTGGTTTGGGCTTTTCTTATTTAACTGGAGAGATTGCGTTCAATGAACCAGAGTGATTTGGCGCATGGAGCCAACTGAGGTATAACTCCATCAAGGTTCAAGTCATTCATAACATGCTAGTATAACAACGCAGCCATTATGTCAAAAAAACTGAAGGGGGGAGGATAAATATACAATAGAATCAAATGAAAAATTTGCGAAATTCCCTCAAAAACATAAAATGGCCTTTGGTAACCGTTAGGCAGTTTTTGTGCCACCCTCGCCACCCGGATGCTACAACCACTAACCCCAGGGCAAGGCAAACGCACCTGCCAACAAATGGAAGCTAAGCTTCTATACGTGTAGGTAACATGGTAAGAGCAACAAGGTGTACCTCACAGGTATGGGAAGAAATTAGGCACAGAGATACAATTAGTGCACATAGTACTCCAGTATATTGTATACTGAAAAATATATCCTTTATTAAAGTAACACACGAAAAAAGCATCCATTGAAATAAGTACGAAAAGATAACAGCACACAAGAGCTCTCCTACCCCAATTTCTATATATGTGGGCCCTCTACCAGAGGTGCGCACCTAACAAAAAAAAGGGGGTGGGGAGAACGAGGGAACCATCAAACATAAAAAGCAAGTAAATGCCTAATAGGCCTGCACCATACAATGTCCTGTAGACACATCACAACTTTGGCATATGCGGAAGGCCCCATGCCTAGTGGTTAGAACCTAAAACATACAAGTTGGGACATGGGAAAAGAAGGGAAACACAATTTTAGCAAAGACGACAAATATGTCAAATCCCTTAGGCCTAAATGCAGTACTCCACATCTATTTGTTTCCCCCTAGGAAATTTTACAAATATTAATGCACGGGCACATATAATAGATTATAAGTAGAGAGAGGATAAAACAATTGTAAACCCTTTCCAAAGGCTTACAGAAATGTGCAAAACATTTTAGCATCAGTTACCGGATTCACACATTTCAGGGAAAAATAGTGAGTTACTACGTACAGTCACAATGTTACACTTCTAGTCCAATGGAGGAAATGCAGCGAACACTTTAAAAATCAATTGAAAATCAGAAGTGAAACAAAATTGCCAAACTTGCTGCAAAGCTAACTGGCCCCTAAATGGACCAGGAATAATGTCCAGGGGAAGGTATGTACCTCAGAGTCAATTTAGGAGTCTGCTAAGTAAGTTCTCAGTTCTATTGGAATGAATGGGAGAAAGTTAAAAGGCCATCCACTTTAATGAACGCAAACCTGATTGACCCCACAGGTGCAGATTCTGTGAGACAACCCCAGGGAAGGCCAAAGGAGACCCCCAAAGAAAGGTTCCAGAAGACATGAGATGCACACAGGCCTCAGAGCAAGAAGCAGCTTTATAGGAGCAACCCCAACAGAAGTCTATACGAACAGATGTAAAGACTAGCCTCCCAGGAATTTCTGCCATGGAGCAAGGGGAACACCTGGGTTTGAGTATCCTAAATAATTGCTCACCCCAGGACCCTTGGATAGGTATTCACGTTGGTAGTTTTGGTGACAACGGCTCCAATGACCTGAAACAACCCAGTGAGTGGACAGCTATTTCCCAAAGGGCCCAGAGTAGACCTCCAGAAACAGAAAACCCAAACTGGGATATGTCCAAACCATTGTACCTAGCCAGTACGGCCAGGTAAGTGTTAGAAATGACAGGAATCATGTCAAATATCTCCAGAAGACCTTCTTCCTCCTTGCTGCAGAACAGGAAACCAGGAGAGTGTAACAGCCGCAAGACAAAGTCTAAATACCCATGCTCAAAGGCGCTGGCCCTGGGTCAGCCAACCGATCACTAAAAGGGGTTAGGGGCAGAAGGTCAGATGACCAACTATACTGGTGTTCAGTAGGTCTGCCATCTAGCCTTAGCCAACCTCCACAGAAAGTGAGCGGGACAGTCCAGGGACCTATAATGGCTTATACCAGTTAAGATGAATCTAGAAGCTGCCATTATGGGCTTCAAAGAGCCCACGCAATCAGAACGGCCCTTTTGAGCCTACCTCGTGATCACCTAGACAGTAATTCAAAGTAGTACTGAAATGAGTCAGTGATTGGTTGCATGATGGAGGTGCACTCCAGAATACCCTTGACATGTCATGAATAAGCTACCATTCGTCTGTCCAGTCAACTTTAAAGTGATGTGTATCACTCTTCAGATCCGCTAAAAAAATTACAAAACTTGTTCTTCCAAATCAAAACTTTTAGATACAGCCTCTAACCACAAATGCAAATCCCCTGGACTTCCCACTTGCTAAATATGCCGAATTAAGACAATCCTCTTTCTGTGCAAGTCACTACACAATGGAATCCCCTTCCCACAAACATCCACTCATTGCAGGGCAATAGCCCCTTTAAGAAGGTACTGAAGACCTAGCTATTACTCCTCTTAATTAATGAAGAGGAACCACCATCAAAAGACACAACCTCAACCATTCCCCCAGAAATCCAAAGAAGAAAAACACAATCAACTCTTGAGAGAATGGCACTGCTTTCTAAGAAATGAAAGCACAATTATAAGCCCACTTGCAGACAACCTAAAAGATGAACCAATATCAACACCTTGGCACCTACCTTAACCACAAAGACTAAAATCATATCAACACAAAAAAAATGTACAGAGTGATGCAATCTTCATCCTACGTATTTTACCATTTCATCAACCTTTGGGGATTTGAATGTACCCCAGTGCCTTTTCTATTGCCACTCCTGCTGCCCTCTGTCTAACCACTGAGACTCCACCCACTCACACCGCCACAGACTCCACGGCAGCTCAACAAGATCACACTAGCTCACACAATGACACAGACATATACAGTCTCGGCCCGGTCTCTCTAGTATAACGCAATCTCTATTGTCATAGGTTTAAAGCAGTTTAATGCTTTTCAGCTCGATCGCTTAACAAGTGAATCATCCTGAACTAGATTAATTATAACTGTTGCTCTACCTATGCAAATACTGATCGGCTGCTTGCTCTTGTGCCACTTTTCTTCTGGCAACTTTCTTCTCTCGTGGTATCTGTCCTGGTTTTCTCCTTTGCTAAAACCAACAGGAAAAAGGAAGCTAGACCTTATGGAAAGCCCATAAACTGTCATATGCTCTCTTAGGATAGACGTGGAAAAATAGGTTTGTAAGCATCCCCTTAAATGCGGTGCAACATAATCGACTAATCAATTTACACCCCTATACAACTCCTCATATTTGCGATATTAAGAAAACTATGGAAAATTTATAGACCCGACAACCCAAACTATGGTCAGACTTTAGATAATGTTAATGCTCATATTTTAGCAATGATTGTTGATTATTTTGTTAATGTAGTGGCAATGGCAGACTACGATACACATGGTCACAGACTGCACCCACGCTTTCAGACCAGCTAAGCATGCAACACAACTTTGTATAGACATGTGATCTTTTTTCGCACAGTAGATCAAACTACATGTAAAACAATGAACCAAACAGTAAACCAAAAACATGTAATGCAACAAATGATAACAGCAACAAAGTTAAGCAAAGGTTTTACAGTATTGAATGATAACATCTAAATGGCTTGCCTCAGTGAACAATGATCAATTGGATTATTTTGATCTAAACAATGTACTTTAGAGAGACACCTCTGACAAGATTATATTTTTCTAGATGTTTCATTACTGTCTCATTCACCCTTGGGAAGGAAATAAGCTTCAGGATAAGCACTTTTAAACACATTGTGTATAAGCACTATATAAACAAACCATCATATATCATATCTATGCCAAAAACGCCACACTCCTTCCCCTGCCTGGCGCACTGCATTCTTGGATATAAAGCAAAAAGGGTGCTTATTACCTGGTTTTCTAACATACATACCTGGGTTTGTTTGGAGGAATCGGTCTACTTGGCCGTCGCATTGACTGGTTTGGCTGTACCTTCATGGAAGTTCTAGGAGAGGACCTGGCAAACGGGTCCGGTGCTGGAGGCTTTTTTGGAATCTTTTTCACCAGCCGACTCACCCACTTTTGTTGTTCATCTGTGGAATTTGCTAATAACAGTAGATTCTTTGCCGTAGAAATGTCATAGTTTACTAAAGTGGGAATAAGTGCAAAACATGGAGACATGGTCATATGAGGAGAGATGTTAAGTATCACAGAGCAAAAATGTACCAGAGTGTCAATCACATACCAGCTTCAGTTTCTAGCAAAGTTTTTGCAAAGAATGTTCTAAGAAACATGGAAAATGTATCTTTTCCAAATGGTCCCACCTGACTCAGTTGCTCCAACACAGCTGCATGCTACAATATAGAAACACTTATGCCTCAATATTATATTATGAAGTTTCGTGGAGTTTAGAATTTACTTTCAAACTAAAAAGAAGTGCTATACATCTGTGGAAACAAAAAGCAAGTGACAATTCAGAAACCCATCTTAAAGAAGGGTGGGTTGTTCATAACTACCAGCGATCTAGGTTACCAGAACTCTGCTTTACAAGTTCCTGCATTCATTTAGTACCTTTGCAAGGGGCTATAATTTCTTCCTTTTTATCCATGTGATCTTTGTGGCATTTGATGTGGCAGCGCCGGCACTCAAGGGCAGGTGGGGGTTTGAACATGTGCCACAAGGGCTTCATGCAAGCCTCGCAGTTGGTTGGGAAATGGTATAATGTGGGTATGAACTCATGTCCTTTATGGCAAATGTAATTAGACTTTTCTCCCAAAGGGTCCACAGGAAATTCTTGCTCCTTTTTGCTTTCTCCTTCATTCGCATAAAGAATCTAAAAGCAAATTAAATATAAATGCAGCTGTTACAAGAGAGAGCCACACACAGAATATCACATAAACACATGGGACAGATAAAGTGATACTTTGAATGTTATAATACATTATTTTCAATTTCATATATTGAGAAAATGGAATTTAAGCCAAACCAAGGCACTCCAATCTGGTGAGCGATAAGGTCTGCAGGAAATGTCATGATCCATTTAGCAAATTAGAATATTGACATAAATAAAATGAAGGCTCTAAATTGAATTACCCTTAAACAAACCCATTATACACTTCTCTCCATACACATACTGCTGTGTCAGGTATGGATGAAGTTCACCAAAACCAACTGAAAATTATTGCATGTTAAATCTAAACAAATATTCAGCTAAACTGAAAATAAACGCTCAGACAACAAAGATTTGATAATTGAGAAACCGTCCATACTACCTAATCATATGGCTCCAGCAAGGAAGAATGAGTGAATACGGTGAATAGAGTTTAAGTAGAAAGACGAACAGCTGCCAGATAAGAGATTCAAGTTTTTCAATACCATGTTTTAAAAACAACACATGTGACAGATGGTGAGCAGTGCAAACAAATGTGTCAATGCCTGGTCTGATGAGCCAGTTGTCCAGGTAGGGAAAGACATGAATGCCTTCTCATCTGAGGCGTGCCAGTGCCAGCTGCTTGGTAAAGACACGAAGAAAGCCTGAATGGCAGGACATTGAATTGGTAGTGGCAGGAGCCTAACACGAATCCTAGATATTTCTTGTGCCTCTGATGGATTAGCATGTGGAAATAAGCATTCTTAAGATCCAGAGAGACCAACTGGTCCTGCAGATCGAGGCCTTGGAGGACCTGGGCTAGTATTACCATCTTGAATTAGTCCTTGTGAAGGAACACATTTAGTAACCTTGGATCCAAAACAGAAGCAAGGCCTGCCCTCCTTCAGAATCAGGAAGTAGACTAAATACCAGCCCCAGCCTCATTCTGAACGTGGAATATCATCATCAAACAATCTTTTATTTCGATTTTCACCATCAAAGCATATATACAAACAAGTGGTTACAATACAGATGGTAAGACTGGGATAAAATGCCATGGTTGCACATCAGCATTTCATGCCAGGTTTTTCCCAGCCACTAGTAGACATCATTATCAACATATGTCTTAAAAAGGGCCTTAATAAAACAATACTATTACATCATATATAGTTATGGTAAGACATTCATAGATCTCCTCATGGATTTCATAGAAAACTGCATAATGATCCTTGGGCACACATTTCTTCCTTGCAAAGAACAATGAAAGGGCTGGATTAGATTTCATTTGACAGCTGCAGTACTGATTAAGAATTGGCCTAAGCCATTTGCGTCTAGCACCTTCATATAGAGGGCACGTAAGCAGAACATTCCTTTCATCTTCATCCTCTAGTTTGCACAGTGGGATTTTGTTACAATGACCACTCCCCAGTGAGCAGTGATCATAGCGAGAGGCAAGATATTTAGACGTAGCTTTATATATAGAACTTTCATTTGTCATGGGGCAGTCAAAATAGGGTTCCATGCCCATATGCATTTTTACTAAAATATAGTTTGTTGATGGGGGGGTCGAGAATAACATGAGTCTAAATTGTCTTTCCCCAAAACGCCTTTGGACTTGGTACCATATTTTGTTGGTTCATTCCACAGAGCTCCAAACGCTGTGTTCGTAAGCATTATTTCACATATTTGACCCAAGGAAAAGAATAACCACCATTAGACTTTAATACATCAAAGACACCCTCTATGTAGGAGGTCAAAGTGTTTAGGTTCCACATTTTTAAACAGTATATCAGCAGCCTTAGCATGATTTCATATATGGCCTCTGTTAGGCCTAATTCTAAGGCTACTGGTACAGAGGGTGCACTGCAGGGTAAACCCGTTAGGTGCTTCATTTATTTATTTATTTTCCGTAATATGGATTTTGGTACAAGATGCATGTCCCCATAGCTCTGATCCAAATGGAATTGCTGGAATGGAGTGCACTTTACATACCTTTAAAGCAAGTGAGGAATGGTTCCCGACAAAGCAGGAAAAGTTTGCTACAGCACCAGCTTTTCTGGCAGCTGTCATGTTGCTTTTGTCAAATTGATTGGCCCAATTCAATTTGTTACAAAAAGTTATTCCTAAATATTCAAAACTGTCGACCGAGTCCAATAGCCGATTATTTAGGAAACATGTTGGTAGTACATGGTGGCCACAGCCCGCTGGATGATATATCAAAAGTGTTGATTGTTCAGCCTTTATTCCTGCATATGGATGCAAAAGCAGAACGCTGATGCTGTAGGCCAGCAAGGCTTTTAGCTAGTATTACAGCATGATCCGCAAATAATAAAAGACTCCATTTAATTTGGCCTAGGGATGGAGCATCCACCGCTCTGTTGTATATTGCAGTTGCTATGTCACTTATATATAAAAGAAATGGCAGAGGTGCCAGCACACAACCCTGCCTCACTCAGACATTGATATTTACTGGGTCAGTTGATTCGACTTCGATCCCCACCGTACGCTGGCGTATTTGTTGATATATAGGGATTTTATGGCACGACAAAGATTGGTAGCTCTTTTAGGGTCTGCCATAGTAGCATTCTAGGAACAGTGTAAAAAGCAGTCTGCAGTTCTACGAATGCCATTACATGGTTTGTCTCTTCAGTTTCACAAATGTCTGCAGAATGTGATATAGTCTAAAAGACTGGTCTATAGTAGAGACAACCTTTGGGAAAAACCGTCCTGGACTAAAGGAAGAATATGAAAATTGTCAGTCCACTCTTCAGGTTGATACAATATGATTTTAGAGTACATTTTGGCTAAGGAATCCATCAACAATATCGGTCTATAGTTCGAAGGAACCTCTGTCTCCCTTCTTATAGATTGCCACTATTGTTGCTCCCTTCCAGCTACGAGGTGGGGAGTAGGATCTATTTATACAATTAAAAAACTTTTAAAAGAAGGGGACCAATATATCAATATTTCTCTTCAAGAGACCTGCTGACAAATAATCTGGGGCAGAGGCTTTGCCTGAATTTTGGGAAGCAATAGACTTTGACTGCCAATGGATGAAAGGCTAGATAATGAGATTTACTGGCAGAAGTAATGTCTGTCTCCTGAATTAAGTTCTCTATGGGTTCCCAATAAGATGTGATTGAGTTCCCCTCCTCGAGGACTGGACTGGAAATAATTGTGCCAGAACTGGGGCGGAATGTTACAAGAAGAATGGCCACTAGCTGGACGTAGTTCAGTACTTATTATCTGCCAAAAGTCTTTGGTCCTATGAGATTTGGCTGCATAGGGGAGAGATAGACAGATAGCCTCCAAGGACTTTGGCTTCCTTCTTTTCAATTAAGTACTTGTAGTCCTTTCTTTTATAAGTGTTTCTTTCTTTGGATGACTATTATTCTTGCAGGAGAACCAATTTGGCTTTCTTGCACTCTTGGTCAAACCAAACCTTGATGTTTTTGGTGTCGATTGGGCTTCGATTTAGCATTTCCAGTTAGTAGAGGCAGTAACCGCCTCACTAGAGAGTCATACAAATCAGACGATGTAAGAGCTGCATTGGGCTTCGAATATTCTTCTAAGAGCAGCAGCAATTCCACACATACAGGACATAATAATGTGGGATCGATTAATGATTGCCACCTGAAAGCTTTTAGATTAGCCGTCGGTTGTAGCCTAGAATGAGTAGATTATTTCCGCAGTTAACAGAGAGGCAATCAACAGATCATGATCACTTTCCAGGCGTTCTATGACATAAAAAGAATTAATCAGGCCCCATTGATCTACATTTCTATACAAATATAGTAAATTAAACTCTGCTTATTTTGTGCTCGGAACGTCGAATGGTCCAGAGAGTCATAAGAAAAACGTCTGTTGCAGGTTCGAAGGGGTATTATGCATTGGAGGGGGGACTGGGGGTCTGGAATGTCCCATATATCCTCATCTATGGCAAGAACAGCCGAGTACTGGTTTGTGCATTCAAGCTGGCAGTTAATCACCCCCCACGATTAGGGCCCTAATTAGTGGCCATATCAATGGAGCCCGATACAAGGGCCAATGTCTGCTCAAGCTCAGTGATTGCTAATTGATTCGGGTTTGGGTATATATTCATAATCAGGACAGTTAGACCTCCCCCTTGAGCTCAAGCGCCACACAGTAGGTCAGGAGGGGTCGGGGGAGGGTCTCCAGTTCTACAGACTTACACAATAGCCCAACGCCAACATGTACCCTCATCAATAATCCACCTTTAGCTCTTCCTTTGCCTGCTTTTGTGCTGGAAGAAAGAAGGTGCGATAATAGGGTTTATGAATTGGTTCAGACATCCAAGTTTCCTGGAGGCAGATCATTATACTTTGTTCTAAAAATGTGTGCCAATCGGGGTCCCAGGTTTTGCTAATCAACCCTCTTATATTCCAAGAAAGAATGGATACTGAATCCTCATTGCTTAGGAGGCAGAAGAGGGGTCGTCCCTGGCTCATTTCGGTCCTTCATTATATCAAGGATCTTCTTGGGAGGCAAATGCAGTAAAGGTTCTCTTTTCTGGCTCAGATGTCAGATGAATGAGAACCCCAGTGGGTGGTAATGCTTGGGCCTTCCGATCAGTCTCACTACGGGGGAAAAGGTCTAAAAACCATTTGCAAGCCCAAAGGTGGCAAAGTACAACACTCGATTGATAAGAGGCCTTTTACTAGATGTTCTGATGCAAGTACCAATTGAATATAGTCATAGTTGGAGTTAGTAGGCTTTGCTAATATCAGAGCGTATAACTGATAAACAGCCCTTCGAGTGGTCGCAGCCAGTAGATTGCTTTATTATGACTCAAGATGTTCACCTGAACCTCTCTAGAATTCCTGGACATTTGTCATGTACAATGATAAGGCCTTGCCATAGATCTTTGGGGGTAAGAGATCTGTTTGAGGCCATCAGGGGCCAATTTAAAGATAACCCCGCCCCCCTACACCCTTTGGCTGCTGTTTTGGCCCTTGGCAGGAAATAGAATTTGACTTTGCTGGACAGGTCCTTGGAGGAACAATAGAGTCGATAGGGGAAGACTGGCAATGTGGATCTATTGGTGGGGGGGGGGGTAGATTGGTCATGGGAGGTAGCAGTGGAGTATTGTTTTATGCTAACGGAGGAAAACAGAACTAGAGAGGATGGCCGAATGAGATCTCGGGGTTGGCCCAGCAGCCACTAGTTTCTCCAACTGAGTTATGACTACTAATTGCAGTTTCATATTGTTTATATTAGTTTTAGTATTATGTCATGAGGATTTACAAATGAGGCAGCATTTGCAGAGTGGAGGAAATTGTAGTACAGCAAGTTGACCAAAGTCCTTGTTAAGGGGCATTGGTGTAATATTTGGTAATGACGGCAAGTTTGTACCATAGTGGTGGGCCACCGTTAACGATTGGGTGACTGTGTTGGCTCCCAAATTGTCATTCTCCATGGGACTAGTCATGGTTGTATTGGAAGGTTAAGAAGGAACATTTTGGGCACGACTATTATGACCCTCCTGTTGAACTGTGCCCCCCTAGGAATCTCTTTCATACCAGGGGCCATACGTTCCTTTGTTACATGAGGTGAAGCTTTCGGAGGGGAGTGAGAACAATCATTAGTCAGCAAGGATTCTATAGTGCGTAGCGGCTGAATTTGAAGTTCAATTTAGGTAGCTGGAGAAATAGAGTCAGATTCATGCCCCTCAAGATAAATAGCAGGGTTTTTAGGATGTGTACAGTTTTCTGAAAATATATGAGCCAAATATGTGGCAGGCATATCTTTTAACAGTGTTTCTATTTCTGAAGACAAGACATTGACTTCAGTTGTCGGAATATGCAGGTTTCTTGTTAAACTGTTGTAAGCAACATCATAAAGGGCTTTCCTCTTCGACATCTTGCAGCCCAGATTAGAGTACAAGTCACACTATTATCTGTTATATGGGATACATTACTCACCGTAATCGTATTTCTGATGCTTGTATCTGCTTAGATTCACATGCTGTGCATAGGCCGACATCTAGAGGAAGCTGCTGAGTATTACAGTTTGTTTTTTGAAACTCGAAAATGGGCGTCAACACAGGGCGTGCCAGTAATACTATCCCTAGTGTGACGTCCACTGTACCCACGATCCCTCACGCGTCTAGGACCCTCAGATTGTATTTTTTCTGACATGAGGTAGCATGAGGAGTAGCGCGAGTACAGATTATCCAAGCAGGTAGAAAGATAAGACTACAAGCATCCATGCGCCTTCTCTCAGAGGGGAGGAAGGGTGGGTTGCATGTGAATCAAAGCAGATACAAGCATCAGAAATACGATTACGGTGAGTAATGTATCCCTTCTGAGGCTTGTGAAATCTGCTTAGATCACATGCTGTGCATAGATTAGTGAGCAGTGTTAGATGAAGGAGGTGGGATGTGAGAAGGGTCATGAGCAAATAAATGTCTTAGAACCGCATGCCCCACTTGAGTATCTGTCTTGGAATGAGTGTCAATGCAGTAGTGCTGAGTAAAAGTGTGAATAGAGCTCCACATAGCTGCTTTGCAAATGGGGTCAAGGGGTACATTTGCAATGAAAGCCAGAGTGGCCCCAATGCCTCTTGTAGAGTGGGCTCTTGGCGTGAAAGGCAGAGTTTTTTCAGAAAGGGAGTAACACAGCTGGATACAATTTCTAATCCACTTAGAGATGGCACATTTAGAGACGTGATCTCCCTGTCTGCTTGTAGCTACAGAGACAAACAGTTGGTCTGTTTTCCTTAGCGGCCTGGTCTTGTCTACATAGTATAGGACCGCCCTACGCACATCTAGGGTGTGTAGTTTTACCTCAGCAGAGCTTTGGGGTTCTTGGAAGAAAGCAGGGAGCTCAATGGACTAGTTAATGTGGAATTTAGAAATAAACTTAGGTGAAAACCTAGGGTGTGTTCGTAAAACCAATTTATCTTTATGAACAGTAAAGAAAGGATCCTGCACTGACAGAGCCTGAATTTCACTGACCCTTCTTATCGATGTAATGGCTACTAAGAAGGCAGTTTTATATGTCAGGTGTTTGAGACTGCTTTTATGCATGGGCTCGAATGGGGGGCCCATGAGTTTAGCCAGCACCACATTAAGGTCCCATCCTGGTGGTGGGTTAGCAATTGGAGGGTGGAGTCTCTTTACCCCTTCCATGAAGGCTTTAACCACTGGTACTTTCCACCACGATACCTTGTTATGGGAGGTGGTGTATGCTGACAGAGCTGCCAGGTGTACCTTTAGTGAATTAAATACCAACCCTGCGTCCAGCAGGTGGAGCATGTAGGTGACAATAGTGGAAAGAGTGCAATCCACTGGGTTGATTTGCTTATTCTGGCACCAGATAACAAATCTTTTCCATTTGTCAAAATAACAGTGCCTAGTGTTGGGCTTCCTAGATTCCTTTAGGATGTCCATGCACCTCTGTGGTAAGTTGAGGTGTCCAAACTCTATGACTTCAGGAGCCATCTGCCAAGTTCATTGAGCTGGGTTGAGGATGCACTGTTTGACCTTGGTGCTGGGATAGTAGGTTGTACCAGCACGGGAGCCTGATGGGTTTGCACGCTGCTAGCCTGCGCAGGTGTGGGAACCACGGTTGTCTCGCCCACATGGGAGCAACTAGGATGAGCGTCATCGATTCTCTGTGCATCTTGTTGACCACCTTCCTCATTAGAGGAGTTGGTGGAAAAGCGTAAGCAAACATCCCTGACCAGTTCGTCCACAGGGTGCTCCCCTTGGAGCCTGGTTGGGGAAACCTGGATGCGAAGTATGGGCATTGTCTGTTTTCGCTTGTGGCGATAAGGTCTATAGTAGGGAAACCCCACTGTGAGAAGATGTCTTCTATGACTTCTCTGTGTAGAGACCACTCGTGTTCTCTTGGGAGAGGATCTCTGCTCAAGGAATCTGCTAGTGAATTGAGATTCCCTGGAACATGTTGAGATGCCAGGTAAATGCTCCGTCTGAGTGCCCATATCCAAATTTTCTGGGCAAGCTTGGACAGATTTGGCGAACAAGTCCCTCCCTGCTTGTTTAGGTAGAACATCGCTGTCGTGCTGTCTCTTAAGATCTGCACTGACAGGTTCAACAGGTGGGGCTCGAAGCGCTCTGAATACTGCCAGAAGCTCTAGCAGATTGATATGATTCTTGGCCACTGTGTGAGACCAGAGAACCTGAGCTGTGTGGTGAAGGAGGTGTGCTCCCCACCCTGACAGGGATACATCTGTAGTGACTACAGCCTGTACTTCTGGATCGTAAAAGGGTTTCCCCTTTGACAGTTTTTTTTCTTGACCACCAGTGAAGACTTTGTACCAGTGTTGGAGAAATGAACACTAGATCGTCCCACTGACCACTTGCCTGAGACCGCTGTTTCGCCAACCATTATTGCATGGGACGCATGCGCAGGCGCGTGCGGGGGACCAGGTAAATACATGACGCCATCATGTCTAGCAAACGCATCGCTTTGCGCACTGTTATCTGGCGACCGGGCAGATATAGAGGAATTTGCAGTAGTAGATTACAAATTCTTTCCTCCGATGGAAAGGCCAACCCCTCTTGAGTGTTTAGTACAGCTCCTAGGAACTGTTTGGAGGTGCTTGGCACCAGGCTTGATTTTTTCTCGTTTATGGAGAAACCCAATTCGAAGAGGAGGTCGATCGTTTTCTGAATGTTTGACTGCAAATTACTGGGGTCTCCCCCGTGATGAGCCAGGCATCCAGGTAAGGGTACACTGGGATTGCCTCCCTGCGTAGGTGTGCCGCCACCACCGCCAGAACCTTGAATACCCTTGGAGTCGAGGCTATACCGAAGGGCAGCACCTTGAACTGGTAGTGCTGACCGTCCACCTTGAAGTGCAAGAATCTTCTGTGCGCTGGGAACATGGAAATATGAAAATAGGCATCTTTCATGTCCAATGTTGCCATGTAATCCCCCTTTTTTAGGAGGGGGATTACCTCTTGGAGAGTAGTCAAGCAAAACCTTTGGGGCTTGACATACTTGTTTGCAGGGCGTAAGTCTAAAACTGGGCGCATTGTCAGATCTTTTTTTGGCACAAGGAAGTAAGTTGAATAAATACCCTTGTTTACCTGTTTGCCCGGGACGAGTTTGATCGCGTCCTTTTCTAGAAGATTGACGAACTCCTTGAGGAGGATCTTCTGGTGGTCTAAGGAATGTACTTTTTGGCGTGAGGGGTGGTTTCGGGGACGCTCAAGCAGTTCTATGCAATATCCTGCGGACACTGTGGACAACACCCATCTGATGTGATCCCTTCCCAAGCTTGGGTGAAGTTGGTAATGGGTCCCCCTACTGGAGATGCGTGGGAAAGGACCCTGATCTCGGCATCACTGTTTAGCGGGAGGCGTGCCGCCTATGCTGGGGCTGCCTCTTCCCTTACCACGGCCCCTCTTGTTTCCCCTGTTGTACCTCTGGGTAGACGCTGGTTGGTACCCCATGATGTACCCTGCCCCTGAGAATAGTTGGGGCCTCTTTGTGAATTTTGGCCGCGTGGGCGATGAAAGTTGCCATTCCCTCTTTGATTAGGGGGTTTGTTGGTCAACTGTCCCAGGGATTTCAGAGTCTCATACTCATCTTTGGCATTTTTTAATGCGTCCTCTACCGCCTTGCCAAACAGTAGATTGGGCTCCACTGGCATGTCCACTAAGGATGCTTGTGTCTCGGGTTTAAACCTTGACTGTCTTAACCAAGCATGCCTTTTAATGACAGTACTCTCTGCTATTAGCCTGCCAGCGTTATCCGCAGCATCAAAGGTTGCCTTAAGGATGCAACCGGACACGGCTCTCCCCTCCGACGCAACCTGTGGCAACTGGCCCTTTAAAGGTTCTGGTACCGAGTCGATGAGTGCAGCAACTTGATCCCCCTGGTGGCAGTTGTAACTAGCCAACAGGGTGGTGCAGTTGGCAATCCTTGCCTGGTAGGCGGAAGTGGAGGCTACCTTCCTTCCCAACCCGTAGATCTTTTTGCTCTCCTTGTCGGGGGGAGCCTCAGACGAAGATAGGGGTGTTCCCGCCCTCTTCTGGGTATTAGTCACTACCAGGGAGTCAGGTCAGTTGCCCCTTTATGTAAAGCGGGTCTGATTGGGATGCCCTGAACAATTTTTCGATTCTGGGGTTTACCGCCCTGGTGAGGTTACGATTGAGAAGGGAAGGATCAATTCTCCTTTGTATAGACTGGAGAATAGGGATGGCCTGGGCAATGGGTTTCTTTTCTACTAGTTCCTCGGCAAAGTCCCTCTCCTCCTGTGCTCCCCGAGTGTCTATGTGGAAGTGTTCTGCCACTCTAGACAAAACCTCATTTAGGAGAGGTTGGTTGTCGATTGGGGAGTTGGTAACCTTAGGTCCTTTGCCTACCGGGAGTCTATTCTGTAGACTTCTGGGTCATCTCCCTCCTCCTCTTTGTCCTCGTCATCCTCATAGTAGTCCACCCCAGTTTGGTCGTCCAACGTTACCAATTCTGGATCCTCATATTGTAGTGGATCCTCACTATACTGAGTGTATGGCTGTACGTAGAAAGGGTCAGAAGACCGAGTTTGCGTTGGTGCCTCAACTCGAGGTTTCTTACCAGGGGGTTGCGGGTCCCTAGACCCTGAGGGAGTAGCCCAGTCAGGGGTATAGGAGAGGAAGGGATCTGGGTTCGTGGCATAGATGTCTGCTAGGGATGGCATTTTAGACATAACTGTCTATATCCTCACTGGACCATTCTTTGGAGCTGGGGATTACCCTTTCCTGGGAGGGTTTCCCTGCTGTGACCTGACTGGACCTATGGGCTTGTGCAGGGGTCTTGGCTAGCTGTTTATCAGAAGACTTAGCACTGTCTTTATGTAGCAGAGGTGTAGAAGAAGGCTGAGATGTTTTCTTCTTCTGTTTTCCCCCCACCCCATGAGTGGAAGAGTGCTTCCCTGGCGTTTTCACCTTCTCTGAGCTTTTCGACGTCTGGTGCCGAGATTCGGCGGTAGAGTCCCTTTCCTTAGAGTGAGGACGTCAGGATCTGGGAGCAGGCGTCGAGTGGTCTGCTGACGCGGACTCCTGGAGTGCGGCCTGGGGATGGTGGTCGGCTTCGTCTTCCGACGATCGTACCTCCATAACTTTAGTGAGTGAGGCACTCTTGGCAACAGTGGATGGTTGCCTGGTGTCATGCGTCGATCTTGACTGAGAACGCCCAGAGGACACCAATTCAGTGGACCGTTCTTTGTGTGCCTCTTTCCGAGAACTCGGCACGCGCGTCGAGTCTCGGTTGGACTTCGAGTGTTTAGTGGAAGTGATTTGGGTAGCGCCCGTGTCACCGGGTGTGCTCCCCATAGCTGCCCTGCCGGACAACCTTTCGAGGTGCGCTTGGCTGTCTTTCGATGCCACGTTGCCCTCGCCGTCCGATTGTACGGCGTCGCTGCCATCACTGAAGGTGCCCTCCACTTCCATGGCCTCTCGTTGCCTGGCATGGTGGGCCCAACGTTTGGTCGAACGGTCCTTTAGAGTCTTAACCTTGAACCGGCTACATGCTCTGCAGTTCGCCTTGGGGTGGTCCCTCAGCAAGCAGAGGTTACAGGTGGCGTGTCTGTCAACCCAAGGGTACTTGCGGTTGCACTTGGGGCAAAATTGGAAAGGGGTACCCTCCACATGCATCCTGTGGCAGCGGGCTAGTGTGTGTAGGAATATATATATAAATATATGTGAGTGTAGAGTATGTACCACCGCCACTCTCCCTACTTGAAGGACCGAGGGCAGAGGCCTTCGAAGGCCCAAAGTCCGTTGTGCAGCTCTAGACGGTCGTTTTCTTCTCCGGGCCGATGTCGAGCTTGGAAATTCGGTGACTCGACGTGGGAATGGAAGAAAGAGGGAAATATTATACTATTTGCAAAATTATGGCTAAAAGCCAGGGAACTCCGCGGAATGCTGGTGGAAAAAAACAATCTGAGGGTCCTAGACGTGTGAGGGAGCATGGGTACAGTGGACGTCACACTAGGGATAGTATTACTGGCATGCCCTGTGTCGACGCCCATTTTCGAGTTTCGAAAAACAAACTAATACTCTGCAGCTTCCACTAGATGTCGGCCTATGCACAGCATGTGATCCAAGCAGATTCCACAAGCCTCAGAAATATATATATCTATAGATAGATACATTATTCACCATAATCGTATTTCTGAAGCTTGCATCTGCTCAGATACACATGCTGTGCATAGGCCGACATCCAGTGGAAGCTGCAGAGTATTAAAGTTGTTTTCGAAATTGGAATAGGGACATCGACAGGGCATGCGAGTACTACTATCCTTAGTGTGACAATCACTGTACCCATGGTCCTTCACGTGTCGAGGTCCCTTAGATGAACAAGTTACTTATCAACTGGTAACGTTCTTTCGACTGGATGTTCCTCCAATGCATTCCACATCTTTGACATGTGATGTCCACAGCTGTGCACTTCGGAAACTTTTTCGGCAGATGGCGTCCTGCGTCGATGGCGTCAGGTCCTTGTCCCTCGAGGGCCTCCGTCGAGGACGATGTCACAGGATGTTATAAATAGGACGCATGGCGCCCGTAGCCTCAGTTTAAGTTATTTCCCCCCAGAACGTGTGACCCCATTCTGATGCCTGCTGGACTGCACTTAGCCTTGCGGAAACGGAAGCTGCAATCGCATAGGAAATTCTCCTGAGGGGCAGGCTGGGAGGGCGATGTGGAATGCGTTGGAGAAACATCCAGTCAAAAGAACGTTACCAGTTGCTAAGTAACTTGTTCTTCGAATGTACTGTGTCCTCCAATGCATTCCACATCTTTGACAGACTCAAAGCAGTACCAGTAAATGGAGGAGGGAAAAGAATTTAGAATACCCAATTAGATTGCGGAATAAAGAACCGCCTTCCCAAAGTTCATCTCCTGACCATGGATTGTATCCAGGGAATAATGTTTTACAAATGTATGGATTGAAGCCCAAGTAGCGGCATCACAAATATTCCTAATAGGAACACCCGGCTGGAGGGCGGTGGAAGTAGCCATGCCCCTAGTGGAATTAGCTCTCAACCCTTCAGGAGGGTCTTTACCCACCAACCGGTAACACTCCGTAATGGTAAGGATAATCCACCTGGACAAGGTCTGTTTGGTAACAGCCTGGCCCAATCGGTGTCCAGCATATCCTACAAAGAGTTGATCGTCCACTCTGACCCTGGACATCCTAGAAATGTAAAAGCTAAGAGCTCTCCTAGGATCTAACCGATGGAGACACTCCTCTTCCTTACCAAGATGAGGAAGGAGGGTAGAAAGATGGAAGAACCACCTTTTGACTCAAATGATATTCAGAGACTAACTTAGGTAGAAAAGAAGGACGTACTCGCAGTACAACCCTGTCCTTGTGAAACACAGTAAAGGGTGGCTTAGCTGAAAGTGCCTGCAATTTACTCACTCTGCTAGCCCAAGTAACCGCAACCAAGAACACAAGGACAGTAATCTCAAAGGACAAGAGTGCAAAGGTTCAAATGGAGCACTCATGAAAAATCTCTAAACGAAATTCAAATCCCAAACCAGCACCTGGAAAGGGGACGGCGGGAATACATTAGTCATTCCTTTAAGAAACTGAGAAATCAAAGGAATCTTGAAGTAAGAACATTCTTCAGACGAGTGCTTAAAGATAGACCGCGCTGCCCGGTAACCTTTAATGGTACCCACTTGAAGGCCCCTGTGGGCCAAAGAAAGCAAGAAAGACAAAACCATAGGAATGGAGAACTGAAAAGGATCAACATTGTGATCCTTGCACCAGGGATTTTGTTGCAAGCCGCCTGGCCCAAAGCAACACATCCATCACGTCATCCGGGAGGTCCCAATCCTTATACCTCAACCTTTCAGATACCAAGCGTGAAGGTTGAGCGTCTTGACCTCTGGATGGAGAACCTAACCCCCCCCCCCCGCGCAAGAGCAGAACCTCTCTGTGGGGAAGACGGCGTGGAGTGCAGATGGACATTTCCCGGATGGCCCAATCTGGAGCAATGAGGATCATGCAGGAACCGAACCTCCGTAACCTCCGCAACACTTCAGGAATGGCGGGGACTGGAGGAAACACGCACAGCCGTGTGAATGACCAATCCACCACGAACACGTCTCTTAAGGCTCCTCTTAGAGGAAATTCCCTTGAGCAGAATCTCTCGCACTTCCGGTTGATACTGGTGGTGAAGAGATCCACCTGTGGGGTTCCCCAAAAGGTGAAGATCTCCTGAAGGACTTCCTCAGCCAACTTCCACTCGCGAGAGACTGTACTCTGCCTGCTCAGAGCATCCGTCGCCGCATTTGCGCCCGCCAGATGAACTGCCGAGAACGAATTTCCTGCTGGATGGCCAGAACCAGAGCTGCATTGCCTTTCTGCACAACAGGAATGACCCTGCCCCCCCCTTTTTTTGTTGAGGTAATGCATGGCCACTGTGTTGTCAATCATGACCAGGACACTCTTCCCCCGTACCGAGGGCAGAAAAGCCTTCAGGGCTAGCCTGATGGCTCTCAGCTCTTACAGACTGATGTGGAGTCTGGACTCCGACGGAGACCAACGACCAATGTTGGTCAAGTTGTTGGCATGAGCACCCCATCCTGTGAGTGAAGCGTCAGTCACCACAGTCACCTCTTGCTACAGTTGCCAAAACGGTTCCCTCTTCATCTGGTTCCCTTTGTTCACCCACCACAGAAGGTCCTGGGAGAGTGAACGTGGGATCGTAACAGAATCCGTCATCTTGCTGGAGAACTGCGACCACTGCATCTTGAGGACCCATTGCAGGGATCTCATCTGCAGCCTGGCCTCTGGCAACAGAAAAATGCAGGAAGCCATGAGGCCGAGCAACTTTAAGAATTTGAAAGCCGGGAGACTCTGGGCAAGTTGAAACTTGTCCACCAACTGTACAATGTGATGAGCCCTTACCTTGGGAAGCAAACACTTCCCCAAGGACGTATCCAGCACAGCCCCGATGTACTGGAGCTGTTGGGAAGGTGTCAGGTGCAACTTCTTGAAATTCAGGGAGAAGCCCAGGCAGGTGACACCGAGATGATCCAAAGCTAGCTTGGGATAGCACGCCTGGATCAGACAGTCGTCCAGGTAGGGGTAGACGTGAACCCCCGCCCCCCCTCGCCTGAGGTACGCTGCCACCACCACCATGAGCTTGGTGAAGACCCTCGGGGGGGAGGTCAATCCAAACGGCAGGACTCGAAACTGAAAGTGCGAGTCGCCAGCGGCAAACCTCCGGTATTTCCTGTGCACGGGATGGATCGGCACATGGAAGTAAGCATCCTTGAGGTCCAGAAACACCAACTAATCCTGAAGTTGAAGGACCTGGAGGACTTGAGAAAGAGTGACCATCTTGAACTTGTCCTTCCGGAGGAGTTTGTTCAACCAACGCAAGTCCAAACCCCCGTCTATCTTTGGGATCAAAAAATAAGGGGCATACCATCCCTTGTTCTTCTCCGCTACAGGCACCAGTTCTATAGCGCCTTTCTCCAGCAGGGACAAGATTTCCTGCTCAAGGAGCGGATCCGGAAGCTTCAAAGAGTTTCCCTGGTGGATTGTCGTGAGGCTGCTGAAGGAAGGGAAGACAGTAGCCGTGGGCTATGGTATCCAACACCCGCACATCTGAAGTAATGGCCGCCATTCTTTGAGATGCTGAGACAGTCTGCCCTCAACCGGCAAACCATGGGACATGGCCTCATGACTGTTTGGAAGCAGCTGCGGTAGTGCCTGAAGGCAAAGAGGCAGCTGCCTGAGCGGCTCTGGCACCATGATTTCCTCGTCCACCAAGGGTACCTTTCCGCTTGCCCCTTTGACTTGTGGCCCCTCTCGTACTACCAAAGGAGGAGTAGTACCCAAAGGAACCTCCCCTCCACTGCTGTCCCCTAGTATGAAAAGGCTGAGGTTGACGCAGTGTGGCGCTCAAAGACTTTGCAACAGCTTTTGAGGTCTGCAACCTCTCAAGGCTCTCGTCAGCCTTGCTGCCGAATAAATGTGTGCCATCAAAGGGCATGTTGAGAAGGCAGGCCTGCACATACGGAGCAAACCCCAACTTAGCCAACCACGCAAATCTGCGTATCACAGTGCTCGCAGCTATGGATCGGCTAAAACTGTCGGCCAAATCCAAACACGACTGAAGGGATTCCCACATAGCATCCTTGCTGTCTTGCACGAGAGCAAGGAAACCATCCCTTTCTTCCCCCCTTGGGAATATGCTCAGCCGCCAAAGAAACAATTCCACAGAGTGCGTGAGAACTTTGCCAAGGCACACGTGGAGTTGGCCGATTTCAAGGCCATGCTCCCAACAGAAAATACCTTCCGGGCCCAACCGTCGAAGTGCTTGTATTCCCTATCCGGAGGGATGGTAGGGTACGCCGCCTTCCTCAAGGTGGCCGTAGCCGCCTGAACCACCAAACTCTCAGGAGTGGGGCGAGTAGACAAATAGCTGGGGTCGCTAACGGAAGAGTGGTATTTCTTAGTAAGATTTTTATTCACAGCCGGAAGAGATTCTGGGCACTGCCAAGCAGCTGCCACCCTTTTCTGCAAGGTAGAGTGAAATGGCAAAACAGGGTCAGAGGACGGACCTTGATCCAAGATGTCTGTCAGATCATCCTGCACAAAGTCTTCTGGAGGACTAAACCAGCCCAGATACTTTGAGACTCGTGCCATGAGGCTCCTATAAGAAGACTCTGCATGAGCCCCAGGCTCAGGTCTACCAAACTCCACTTCTGGGGAAGTGTCCAGTCCACTTGCATCATGGAGGGTTTGCCTCAACTCCTCCAACTGACTGCCCTCAGAAAAAATTGGAGCATCATCAAGTTCACCAGGTTCCGCAACCTCAGACCTTTCCTCTTCTTCAAAAATATCATCCAGAGGGGGTTGAAACCCAGGTCTGGGGACAGAAGAGGGCCTGGAGGCCAAAACCAGCCTCACAGACTTCGATGTAGTCTTCCTTGGAGGATCCATGATGTCTGGGTACTCCAACGGCAAATTTCGAGAAAAGATTCCTGAAGGCGCCGATAGCGGCGAAGGCTTTCACATCGAGAGTGTCGACAACCTCGACGTCAGGATCGCCGAAGGCTTCAGCATCGGCACAGGTGGTGACGGCCCCGTGGGCTAATATGACGGCAAAGCATCGACGTCCGAATCAGACGGACACGCGCCTTACGAGTCGACGCCGGCCCCGAGCCCTCAATAGGTTGCTGTGGTCCCGCTGGAGACTAGGACCGAGACCTACAGACACGTCTCCTGCGACCTTTTGATTCCTTGTCCGTACGGGACCTCGATGGCTCCCGATGAGTGTCGCGTTGCGAACCCGAGCCCGAAGGCGTGCGAACCACGGAACAAGACTGATCCTGGCCGGCTTCTACAGAAGGCGTGACCGGACACGTGTCCTGTGATTGAAAAAACGCCATCATGGATTTTCGAAACGCCGCACATTCCTCCGGAGTCGAGGACTTCGTAGGGCACGAAACCTTCCTCGAGGGACCATTCTCCAAGGAGGACGGGGAAGGCGACCAGTGACAGTGCTTCCTGGAGTGCCGTGACGAGGAAGACTAGTGGCAGGAACCACTCCGGGACCGAGATCCTCGAAAAACCTTCCGACGCGGAGGGTCGCCCCTCAAGTCGTTGGTGGAAACCCCCTTGGACTTGGAAGTCCGGGACTTCACAGGCTTAGAGCCCCTACCTACCTGGAGCTTCCCCTTCCAATCCCGCAAGGCCTTGGCCAGATGCAGAGGGGTCCAGCGGGCTCATGGTGCCAAACCTTCCAGCGGGTCACCAGCGCTTCCTCGACTCGGCTTCTTAGTTTCAGGATACTTGGATCCTGTCCTTCGTTCAATAGATCGACATGGTATGGTGTACCCAGAATCTCCTTTGCGCCAAAACGAAGATGACCCAATGGGAGATCTGCTCACATACAGGTACACCGTACGTGGACCAATCATGGACCACGGTGGTCCCAGACATTCACAGCACACCAGACTCTCTGGCACGCAAGATGTGTATTGGAACCAGACAGTCCAACCCACATCCTGGAAGCACACACACAAGGCATGCAGAAGCCCGCAAAATCTTGGCATTCGCAGGGGAATGCATGCCCAAATAAGGACTGAGCAGGGTCGGCTAGACCTGGGGAAGGTGAAGGGTCAAGGTGGCCAAAGGACAGGACAAAGAAAATTGTGACACGGCCATTTTGGAGCCAGGCCACCTATTTGTGCCAAACACTGTAAACATGGATTACCTGGCTGGAAAGGGTTAAAAATATATGAAAAGGTAAGCTGCCACCAGCCCTGTCAAAGGCACACCTGTACTTCTAAAGAAATCCTTTGAGGGTGTCTAGGGCCTTTAGAATGACAGTAAGACCCAAGTACACTGTACTGTAAGGTTCATTGTGCACTTGCAATGTGTTGCAGAAAAGTTGTAACATTGACCAGGACGAAGGAAAACAAAGTCTGCCAGTACCGACTATCTTTAAGGGCGTGTCAGTTTCCCCACAACAGTGAGCGAAAAGCCCAGGGGAGTGCAGCAGAAGGCTGTGCTCCACTGGCAAAGTCAGACTACGGTGTAAAACAGCAGCAAAACGTTGGGGGTACACAACTGGAGGGAAAACTTCACATAAATGGGAATCTTTCAAGACACTATTGTGTCTAACTTCTGTGTGAATGCCTACTGCCTTTTCCTTACTATTCTTTAAGCACTATTAATACTTGTCCCTTACCATGAGACTTATGTATTAGGTTATCCTCCCCTTGCTGTTACAGCCTTTCTGGGTCCCTGTTTGATCAGCAAGGTTCATGGGCTTTGCTAACATTCCAGGTGGTTTTTCTCTCCCTGGCGAGTATTGTCTTTAACTTACCTTATATAATACCAAGTCAAAATTAAGACAGCATTAATCAGTAACCAGGAGCTGTCAATGGAGAACAAAGAGCTAGTGCAGAGCGTTCTGTAAATCTAACTTCCACATAAGATGCAAACATAACATTTTGTCCATTATCTATGGCTCCATATGCTTTAAACGTTGTGTAGATGTGTCCTAATGTGTATTTATAAATTGTCCGAAATGCAGAGTTAAATTCATATATGTGTGTTTGTTCAGCATCAGATCGCCTTGGGAGCCAAAAGCAGCTCCTGGTAGTTGTTGGTATCAAGCTAACTAGGCTCTTGAAGGCTACAAGCGGGAGGTTAGCGTGCTGCCCTCAAATTCGAATCCTGATAATACCATCAAGGGAGTTAGCTCACAGACACTGTCATTGCATGTTCTGTATATGGGCTTAGTGCAGATAGTGCCTACAACAGCAATTATGTATTAGGAGCTTTAGACTATCATCGTAATCACAAGGAGCTTCTCTGTGCCTAACCCACATCCCTTTTCATATATTTGGATCATGTTCCACTTGCACATCCGGGGATTAGCGGGCATGTTTCTTGGTTTCTGAGTGCATGTTGTTTGAAACATATTACTGATCTTCCCATTTCCCTAGCCATATCTACTGCCAATGCTCTCCGGATGGCACTGGTTAACCTGATTGACTCTTGGGCTGCAACATACCTCATCATTTGTGGCCCCCTCATTATGACTGCAACCAATTTGTTTACTGATCTCCAGAGGCCTACACACACCCTTATATGATTGGGAGCGGTATGAGAAGTCATAGTCCCTGCCAGGATGAGAGAAGCGTTGCTTGGAACGAAAGGATTTAAATGGACACCACTGTTCTTGAGTGCCAAGTGATCTGGCTAGGTTTGTGTCGGTTTTGATTGCTTATAAAGTGTCATCGACCCTCTTCCCGAATAGGTATTCACTAAAACACGCGTATTCAACACTTTGGTTTGGGGGTCGGGCTTAAAATTAGTAGCCCTTAGCCAACCCGGATACTGCCGCTGGGCAGGACAAAGACTGATATGCGGGGACATTTCTTCTCTGTGAAAGGGACAGTGAGCTTAAGACTTGGTAGAGTCTCTCCCAGGGGTTATTCACCCAAGAACAGGTCATTGGGCTGTGTTTGTGCTGGTAGAGAGATTCCCAGACCCCCCCTTTGTTCTCCTTTTGTAATCGGCTGGCAGTCTAAAATGGGGCCGATTTTGGACCCCATCTCCCAGTCATAGCAAGTGAGGATGGCTAGAGAATTTGTTGCTTTAGTTGTGGTGGCAGAAATGGATATAATCTGCTTACCAAAGGCATCAAGCTGCCTTCCCTTTCCTTGTGTTGAAGGACGGCACATGGTGACAAAGGTTAAGTGGATCTCTTCCGTGCAGCCACTGTGAGCACTGGGACTGGGCTGTGTTCGTAGACATTTTGGAAAACTGTACAGAGCTCTTTTTTTTTGTCAAAGCAATCGTTTTTAGTTGGGCTTCTTCATGGCTACAACTACATGGTCTCAGATTTCTGGGAATAGAAAGCTTAGTCTTTCGTGACCTTTTTCGCTGTTGAAACAGGAAACCTTCTTTCCTTTTTTCAGTGGGTAAGATAGCAAACATTTTCGCACCCATTCAGGGTAGTGGTATGAAAAGCGCCTAGTTCGTCTATGAGCAAATCCATGTGGAGGGAATTCCTGCGGGTCTGCGTCAGCCCATACTAGGTCATCAAACTCCCAGAAGATAAAGTGTGTGTGGAGGTAGTGTCCTGTGGTATGTTCTCTTGTATTCAGAGTCCGAAGAGGGATCAAGTTGGTGTAGGAATGGATGCTCTTCAGATGGAGGCAGTCTGAAAGACTTAGTAGGAGCAGGAGGCTGCAAGGCATTCACAATAGAGAATCAGCCCTCGGAGGGATGGAAGGAACTCTAGCTTGACCCTCTGACATCAAAGTATGTAGGGAGCTAAGAATGCCCATGGCCAAATAATGTGCTGAGGGACCAGGTTGTTCTTTTGGCTGGGAAGGGACAGATAATCCCAATGAATGGGAGGGACCAAGTTGCTCCATTGGCCATGGTTTTAGTGGCACTGGAGGTGGCAATAATGGTAATGGTTGCCCAAGTAGATCATCTTCAGAAAACACATCCCCTGGGCCTTCAAAATCTGTGTCAATAGTGTGCTCATTATAAGGAGTGACATTAGAAGGAGGCACATAATGTTACAGCATAAACATTGAATCTCTTTGGAGACTGAGGACACTTCTGTGAGGTGCCTGGACACTGATGCGTCGACGGCGGATGAATAACCAGAAGCAACGACTGAGTTGTTGACAGATTGGTAGTCGACGAGCGCGTCAGTGGGACCATATTAAGTGTCGATACTGTAGTTGTCATTGGCAAGGTAGTAGACAGGATCGCCCACGGGGGCTTAATCAGCGTGGCCATGGATGATGCTGTGGTGGACAGTTTATGAGAATGCTTTGTGAACAAAGGTGTGGACGAAGATCTACTTGTCGAAGACACCATAGCCTTAGATGAACCTGCAGTCATCAGCAGTCAACAAGATGACGATTTTGAAGAAGAGGCAGATTTGTGAGTCAAAGGAGGCGCATCAGGAACCTCCTGAAATCTGGTGTAACCATCCTTATTCACCCATTAGCTTTTGGTGCTCTCTTCTTAGGATCCAGATCTCTATAAAGAGGTGGTGCTTTCTTGCTGCCTGACAGAATGCAGAGACACTGAGCGATTCACTGGAGCAGTGTCTGAGGCTATAGTGCCTTCATCAAGCCAGACAACTAGCTTCCTGTGCCTTTCTTTTAGAGTTTTACTTGAAAAGGATTGACAAACAGAGAAAGTATCTACATTGTGGTCCAGATATAGGATATAGAGACGTTCCTCATGTCGGTCTTCAATATAGAGGTTCTTCAGCCTGCATGTAGAACGGGTTTTGAAGAATACTTATCTGTAGATGTAGAAGGAAATACACTTTGTAGCTGTAGGCAGAAGATTTGTGTGGAAAAGCACTGAGTAAAATGTAGACTGCAGAGAGGACTCCCAACTCTAAATGTGCGGTAAGTAATCTGAAGATGGCCTCCAGGGCTGGAGCTAAGGAAGGCACTACTTATTGGCTTAGAGTGAATAACCCAAAAGGAGTGTAGAAGCACACTAAAGTGAGTACAGTTTCCTGTTTTCATTGAAACTGCTTTATTACTACTGAGGATTTCCCAGCCTCATGACAGGGAATATTCAACAGCATGTGAATCTATGAAGGATCTAATGTTGGAGACGAAAAGAAATACATATATTAGCTACTGCATGGTTAAATAGGCTGCATTAGCAATACAAAGGTTTTGCTTAAGAAACTTTAGGGAGTGCCTCTAGTAAAATATCCTTTCCCATTGCCAACTGGCCTTGCCTGCTTCAAAGCCTGAATTATATATATTCCATTGACCAAGTACCTGACACCAAAGCTACAAGCATATCCTTCTACTGACAGAGTACACAACCTTGAGTATCCAAGGTGTAATGACTCACAATGAATAGAAATGTCACGTCTGCGCGTCAAGCTTTACGCATTCAGTCCATCTCTCACTACTTTGCATGTGTAGAATGCTGCATAAAACCTCTTTCCTTAAAAGTCATGAGGTGAGTATATTGCCACTAATAAGCCTAAGGCTCTGTGGACTAGGGAATAAATATTCAGTCCGTTCTCTTGTAAACAGGTGGCTTTGTCATGGTGTCCAAATGGCCTCAAGATGGTTTAATTCCGTCTCCTACTTTGGTTCTGTCAGTTGTTCACAGGTGAAGCCGCAGTGCCCCTCTCCTAAAGTCTGGGGTAAGCAGTGGGCCCAGTCGACAACCCCAGACAACAAGAAAGCACGTGTTAGTCCTGACATGGAGATTCAACAACCATAATCGTAGTTTGGGTGCGGGTGCGACTGAGAATGTGCAATTCCTTATCTTACCTCCTATACCTTCTACGGGGCATCTTTCACTAACAATGCAGAGACCAGGAATGGGGGAACAGGCTCTGGGGCATTTTCCCGTATACCACCTTCTGATCGACATATCATAGTAGGTGGTCACCCAAAGCCCCAAGGGTCTCTTTTACCCTTGATGGCAATGACAGGCATATTAAATGTGCTTAACATTTCTGTTGCTTGCTATATTGTACATTAAATAAATATTAAGGGATAAGACTTTTTTTTAAAAAAAAAGCAATTCTTAAAAGTGAGAATAGAGCACAGACTGATAAAAACAAGTGTTTGATAAACGTGTCCCATGTACTTGCCTGGAAAATCCTTGGAATTTCTTTGGAATCAGCTCTGTACACGTCCGTCTGAGTCACTGGCCGCACATGGAACAATTTGCTGTAAGAGGAAAGATTTTCAAAGATTAAATTTTGTCAAAACGAAATACCACTCTCACTAAGCTTGAGCAGTCTCTTTAAAGCAATAATACAGCTTGCATGTTGATTAGACACTTATTTACATAATTAGGACAGTAACCATTAGTAGATGAAGGCAATAAGGCTAGTGTAAACAAACATGTGCATTACAGTACCACAAAGCAACACCACATCTTCAACACAATGCTTTATATACGTACATTAATATTGAGCCATATACATTCCAACCTCTCCTAAAGAATTTCCAAATGCCACTCTGCCATCCGTCACTGGGTGGCATTTTGAGGTTTTATTATGGTCTCCTATTTTCTGTGTTTTATTTTTGGTGGTGGTTTTCCTGTGCTTTAAAAAAACATGGGATCTGTGCTTTCTAATTTTTACGCTTAAAAATGTATGCCAAAAAATCATTGATTTTCTTGATGCATGTTACATGTTGAAGCAACAGAGTCACAGTGTATAAAACGTTACTTGAAACAATATTTCCTTCACAAGAGAAATTTTGCTTCAACCATATGGATAACTTGCCATTTGGCACTGGCTTCACAATGCCAATTGGCTTACATTCTTTCTATTAACGTCAGGAAGCCCATAGATCTGCCTCACTGCAAGCTTATGTAAAGGATGGTCTGCTCCAACTGTTACATCACCCCCACTCCAGGCCTCTTCCTGTAACAATTGTAGAAAATGTAAAGTAAAGCATTCCAAAAACCGAGCCTTTAAACAAGAAAATCATGTTTCTGGTTTCCACTGAAAAACAAAGACCTGGTATTTGTAGGTGTTAGCAGGTTTTTATCGATTTAAACCTCATGCAGTATGCCTTACTTCTGCACAACTCCTCCTAAAATAACAAACCCCTTTATATGCCAGCCTCTAACATCCCTCTTCTCTCCCCAATTTATTTTTTCCTCTATGCATCCCTCCCTCCCCCAACCCCAAAGTAAGTACGCTTTGGGTTCTCTTTGACCGCAATCTAAAGCTCATTCACTCCCCTAGAGCCACCGCTTCTGGGATCAATCGTGCCCGTTAAGAAGTGTTGCTGGATCTCTTAGTGGCTTATGACATGGTGCGGCAAAAGCAATACTTTCTTTTCAGGTCACATACATTGGCATTGGGGGATGTTGTTCTGAAGCGGTTTAGATCTTTTCTGTTTTGCAGATTCCATGCTATCCCGCTGGGTCATTCTAGGTTCACCCCCTGTGTTGGCATTGCAGTGTGCCTCATTGGTCCATCCTGTCATTCCGGATTTTCACTCTTTACATGGGGCAGCTGTGGGACCTGGTAATGGACTATGGTGTTTCCACCAACCAGTATGCTACATCTGCTCTCCTAGGAGAGGACGTCTACTTATTGGGGCATTGCCTCTCAGTGATTAAGGCATAAGTGGTTCAGTACCTTCCAGGTTACATCCTTTAGCTATTGTTGGTATGGTACCTTCTTGCCGAGTTAGTAAAATGGCTGATTTTTTTAGAACCTCGATTATTCACCCCTTCACATATTGCTAAAAAGACTGCGGGGCTCAATAACAAATGTCCCTGCTTCTCCAGGGGAAACCCATTGTTCATGTGGATTCCTTTCGCTCTGTAGTTTAGACATTGACGCTATCCCTTATCGATGTGGGTGATTTATTACAGGCTGGAGCTTCAAAGGTTGCCCTTAAGAACATTAAGAACTGCTTTTCATTCCAAAGCCAAGAGAGGCGCAAAGAATGTGACCAACCATGAACTCTGTAAAACCAACTGCAAAGAACAGGTTAAATAGTTGCAGATTAGGGTTTTTAAACAGATTACAAATCTTCTTCCCACAAAGAAAAAGCAAGAGTCAAAATCCAAGTTCTATTCTTGTAGAGCAAACAAGCTCTTTCAGGAGTTTCCATTTGATTTGCTTCTTTTATTTTGTCTGCGATTTATATTGTGCGTAATGCTGTATTTCTCTAGCTTCTAAGCACCATTGCTTGAACCTATATTGTACATAATCATCTTGTTTGTAAGGCAAATGCATTTCCCCTAAGCTATCTCCCCGGCCCAAAGCAGAAGAGCTGGAGCAGCCATATTGCAGTGGGGACGCTAAGTGGAGGTAGAGAAAATCTGAGAATTTGCCCTACCACCAGGCACATAAGCTGTCTTGAAGAAATTTCCCGGCATTGAGGTGGTTTGTGTATGCTTCCCAGGCCATGTTCATATGCTGTTGCAACGAGTAGGGAAGTGAGTTCTGCCTCAAAATGTGATGGGGTAGAAAACTTTAGATGCCTTTATTTTGGATGCTGGAAAATCAGTTTCATGGTTTCCTTTATTGGTAAAAGTAAGAACTGACTGATAGGTCCTGACTGTCTTTGAACTGGACCGCTGTGGGAAGATGCACAGAAGAAATCTTGGTGCAAGTATGCACACATCTACCTGTAAATTCATAACCCTGCTGTGATGAGTTGGTGGATTCTCTTGAGGGGGCCAAGTCACAAGGGACTGGGATTGTCTCGCTCCTACCCCATGTGCCTCCCAGAGGGTGGATAGAGAAGGCTCATGCATGCTCACCATCCCTCTAAGACATGGTAACTACCCAACAGGGACATCCCTGTCGCAAACTACAATATAAACTACACCTTCCAAACATCCCCATTTAAAGTTCACAGACCGTAAATGCTGGGTCCCCATTATTTTTCCGCTGAAAGGAGAGAGAAGGCAAAGCAATCACGGCTCACGAGGAAAAGCTGTAGCGCAGAACACAGGGATATGTGGGGGCAGACACGTGAAATCCACGAAGACACGGTTAGCAGCTTTAAATGAACAGGAAGGCCAATTGAAGGATAACACAATCAGAGGACAATACCACACACTTTCTACAATAGCCAACTACAGGTCGTGCAACAGGTACACACCGCCTAAGCGATTAAAAAGGAGCTGGGTGAGACCAGTAAAAGTTGCAGGCTGGGGGAACTTGTTCTTCGCCACTCCCTGTAGGCACAGGGAGGTAGCGCATGGTACAAGGTGACCACTTCGTTGGAAGTCATGCAACAATGATCAACCCAGATACAAGGGTGGAGATGCAATCGGAGATCGTGGGATTTACCTATTTATGAATGCCGAGAAACCAGAGCGCATGGAGAGAACTGTACATGAATGCTGAGACCCAAGAGGTCATGCATAGACCTGTACTAAAATGCTGAGAACCAAGGGGTCGAGGAGAGACCTGTACGTGAATGTTGAGAACTAAGATTGTGGAGTGGCCTGTACCTAAATGTTCAGAAGCATGAGGTTGAGGAGTCAACCAGCTAAGTCAAGAGGTACTGGAGAAGACTTTCCATACGAGTTGAAAGATAAGACACCGCAGAGAGGCTTGGAAGCGAAGCCTGAGACATAGGAGGCTGTGGAATGGCTTGAAGTTGCATCCTGAAGAGTCAGGACTGTGAGAAATCCCTGTATGAACCTTCCTAGAAGAACCTTCTTTGTGTTGCTTTACAGACTAGGGCTGGACATTTGTAGAATAAGGTTTCGTGAGCTCCTTTCTTAGGCAAGATTTGTAACATTTACATTTAAGTATTGGGTTAGACAGGAGGCTAAAGACTTGCTAAGACTAGGTTTGGACTTTTCTGTTGGCCTCTTTGTTGGACAATGCTTTCTAGGATAGGGTGTCCTCAGAGAGATGAGGACTTGTTAAGACTAGGTTTTGAAATGTATGGTTTCCTGGAAACCTCCTTGCAGGTGTTGAAAATATCAGAAACACCACACTTTATGTTGTCCCATCATTGACACTGCTTTCCTGAGCAGTTCTTCATTATTTAAAGATGTTCCTATAGGTCATAACATAATTACTTGTCACCTGTGTCATTGCTCAACTTTTCTGTTACTAGATCCCACTGCCCAATAAAGAACAAAGGAGGAACAGGGGTGCATGGTACTCCGCAAAATAAAGTGGAGGGTTAACTTACCAAAAATCATAAAGTTCCAAATACATCTTGTGATTGCAGCAAGCATGGATCACATTCACATTGGCTTCTCTTAGTTTAAGGGAATAGTTTTAATATACCTTCTTCTTGCTAATGTCAAGAGCTTAACTTTCTTATAAAGGGAGAAAAAGGGGAGCATTTTTGTCCCCTTGCTTAGAGTCGATTCAAAAATAAATGACTGAGCAGGCAGGTGAGAAAAAACCCAGGACATTAGGTACCACACTGGGCATTGTGTTCACCTACCTGCCGACAGGTGTGAGGGAATAAGGCTCTTTACAAAGCTCTTGATCTGGCTCGAGATGGATATACACCTCTCTTCAAGCAATGGAATACCAGCTCCAAGAGCACCATGTGATGTGGATAAGGAGCCCCCCTGATCTCCATCCAGGCCATCATTTCCTGATGGGTGGGATGGAAAAATGTTAGGGAGAATTCTCAGAAATGTGCTAATTCTCTCCACCTTAGAGACCCCCAGCAACTTTGCTGGATTTTGAGGACTTGACCATTTTAACCTGGAGAGAGCGAGACCCTTTTCCCCCACTCTCTCATGTTTTTAATGTGATTTTTTAACTCTGTCAAACTCTATAACCAAAAGAAACGCAAACTCCATAGGCATCATATTTTACATTGGGTCACAAGGCACCTTCAGTGCAGTGACACAGGGAAGTCTTCCAGATTTCCCAAAGGTTTCAATACCTTCTCTGGGATAAACTACTGTTTCCCAGAGCAGTAAAGTGAAATTGACTTTACTTACATTTGTAACTTTCTAGACCCAGCACACAATATCTTAGAATAGGGTGCTGCAGGGGTTACTTAGTATCCCCTGTGTCTAGCTTCTCATGTAACATTTTCATGTTACCCTTTCCTCGATGAATGGCTGGTGGCAGTGGTTAACTTTTAACTACTGTGGTGTGCATTTACCATGGGCTGCGTTCACAGCTGCAGTAAAGCACCCAAGGGTGCCATTTTTGTCAAAATGACCCTGGTCATCTTTTTTTCACTATTTCTTTGTGGAAAGGTGCTTCTTGAGATTTACTCTGCGCGACAAACCAGGTTTGGTCCCTTTTTTCGCTTTGCCTTTGGCGCGATTCACCTCGGCTCCAGGATGTCTGGTGGGGCAGGAAGTTAGGGAGGTGCCCAAAACTACCTGTGCTTACTCTCCTAGGAGACCCAAATGCACTCTGTAGTGATTGGCCGGCTGACTGTCCGGCAAGGACAGCCACCCTGCTGGGTGACTGACAGCTGGGCTAGAATGAATGGGAGAGAACTGAATAAAAAGTAAGGCTTTTGGCTTGGAAGGCAGAGTCGACCACTGGACGAAGGAACCGAAGAAGAACTTGAAGAGGACGCCTGCTGCAACTCCTGGACCGTTGGACCGTTGGGTTGCCCAGGGAAGTCCTGCTGCTGTGCTGAAACTCCAAATTCGTATTGACAGAGAAGCCCCTGCAAGGACGACTTTTCCCTTTGAGTTGGTGGGACCAATCAACTCCAGAGTAAGCCACCTGGACAGTCTCTCGAAGCTAGTTGCATTTCCACAGAGTTGCTGCAGGAAACCGAAAAGCAAGGGAGAGGAAAACCAGATTGTGTGGGTTGCTTTTAAGTTGACCAAGAGCTCCAGGAAGATCCTCCGGACTCCCAGGAAGCAGGAGTGACTGAGCCTGAGCCCCCTCAACAGAGTGCGGGACCCCAGAAGCAGGGAAAGTCCATCTCGACAGCCAGAAACCGCAGTGTTGCTATTTGCGGTAGTCGCAAGGAGCTGAAACACCGAAGTGCTACTTGTTTGGAAATTGCTGGTTGCGAGTGGTGACCCCCGTTGCAGTCCAGGAGTCCCCAGAAGTCCTCCCTCTTGTCCCCAAGACTGAGGGCCCAGGAACATTGAGATCTGCAGAGCTGCACAGGAACAGAAGTCATCTGCTGTACTTGTTCTTCAATACAAAGGTACTGTAAAGTCTGAGAGAACTTACCTCTTATTGTAGAGTTGCTTGCATCTTCTACTACTCAAATGCCTAAACAGCGTGTGGCCCTACATTGATTCTTCTTGTCTTCAAAGACTTCTAAAACATTGTGCAAAGACCTTTCTACTTACATACCAGAAGTGCTTCGGCCCATATACGACTTTTGCCCATTCACTTTGACTTAACCTGTTATACTGAATGACTTGGTTTAGGGGATCCAAAAGTATTTACCTGCTTAAGAATATTTGTGAGCTCTTGTTTGTTGCAATAACCTTTTCCTTTCACCAAGTTCTAAGAGTATTCTAAATGCAAACAATACAATATTAATGTCCTCAGCACCCTAGCTATTTCAGTCACATGAGGTTGTAGGTTGTGACTGTGTGCCATCTCAAAAGGGTCTTTATTCATTTGGAAACTAAGAGTGTGTTGTTTTGGAGTGTATTTGTGTGTTGCTTTTATAATGCTCCCTCTGAAGAAGGCTTATTCTAACTGACTGGTAAATGAATAATTGTTTATTCAAGAAACCTTGTGTGTAAGTGTTTATTTGAATACTTGGCACTGTGAATCTCTGTGCAACTCCCCTGCAGCTCACATATGCCTGGCTGCTCAACATGCTACCAACCTGTATAATACAGACTTATACCAAAGGTTGGGTTCCTATTGCCAGGAGGTCAGAGCTTTTGTAGTGCATCCAAAAGGGTACTGCATACAATCTTGCCTAACAAAAAGCCATGCCTTCATCAATGTATTATCTTCAGGGACCTTCTGATTGGCCTTTCTCTGAAACCCCATCCCTACTAGTGAACGTCCAGGCAGACCCCTAAGTTTGGCATGTCTAGCAGCTTGAGGCAAGCCCCTCAGTGGGACACTTTCAGCCAAGCTGGAATACTGCTAGACTTTAGCTAGCACTATGACTGTCGGAGATAGGAGAATGACACAGGAGTTGTAAAGTGATTGGTATAGACTTTTATTTGATAAAATAAACAGGGATTGGATAAAGACCCTATTTCGCCCTACCTCTAAGAGGGGTTTCCTAGCCTCAACAAAACGAACTAGTGGCTGTGCCAGAATGTGCAAAAAATGGTTTTCCCTCCTGTGTCTAAATCCTAATCTGACCCTCACACTAATCTAAATATAAAGTGAAAAGGGAATTGACTCTTCCAGCTGGTCCCTTGCAGCTCTTTCAATGTCCCAACATAAAGTTCACAATGTAGTGTAGAAAACAAACAAAAGTTCCACAAGTCACGGGGGGACGGGGAGGTGAGGGGCGAGGGGGGACTTCCCTTCCCTGAGTCTCTTCTGGTTTTCACAATTCAAAGTATCGAGGGGTATGTCTCTTCCTTTGACCTTCCTCAGTCCTTTCAACAAATCACAATGCCTGCGGGGTGTTATTGGCGTTGTCCACGTTTTAAGCACTACCCTTTTCCCAATCACTGGGACGAAGAAGAGTGGTGTTTTGACAAATAAATGGCATCTACTTCCTCTTTGTTGCTTCTGGGGCTCTGGGTTCACTCTCCTGCCCAGCGCTACAGTGTTGGTCTGCGATTATTATAAATCTACTTGGGGGGGTGGAGGGGAGGAGCAAAGGGGAAGAGCCTTCAACGTCTATCTTCGTTGCTCATTCCATCATCATTCCATCATCAATCAATCTCTGCTCTTTTAGCTCCCTTCTCCCCGGGTGCATACCTTATTAAAGTTTTCTCCGGTTTACTTGGCTGGTTTCCACTGAGCTTTGTCCTTACTGGAGTTGCAGCAGCAATGGCACCAGTCAGCAAAGCTCACCTTGTGGACACTTTCCGTTCTGTTCCCCCAGCTTCCTGATAACTTTGCTGCGCTGCTTGCTTTGTTGCCGAAGGGTCGCAAATGTCACAGGGTCTGCAAGGCTCTGACACACTGCTGCATGTAGGCATCGTCGCCACATGAACCCGCACTCTCGGGGCACGGTCTCAGTGTCCCCATGCAAGTCTTCTGTTGTCTTCACCTACCACACACAAGTTACAGCATTCAGCGCTTCATTATATTGTCTGCCCTGTTGCTGTGGGAATCCAGGATCGCTGTATCCACGAGGGTTTGGTGTCTTGCCTTAGGTTGGCGGTCCCTCCTCACAAGTGATTTTTCTCTGAGGACCACTTTCTTGTTCCCACTTTGTTTCTCCGCCTCCTTCAATAACCACTGTTCAGTCCAACACTTTTTAGCTAGTTCGCCAATATTCCTTTGGTTTCTCCATCTCCTGCTCATTATTCTACTTGCACAACTTCTCAGTCTCCCACTACTGCTCTCTGGGTCTCATCCTTCCATTTTTCTTCGCTAGCTCTCAGTTATTGGATAGAGACTAGAGTGCTCACCACAATTCTCATATTGACTTCTTGCATCCCCCTGGTGCCTCCTTGTCCCAGTTCGAGTATCATGTGAAACTAGCTCTACCTGACACAGGTATATCGGTTCATGGCTTATTTGAGAGGTTAGAAGAGGAGAGAATTTGTGAGTAGGATATCTATTAACCATATGGTAAGAGGTCCCTCTTTTAAGGGAAGGGACAAACCCTTCAGGTTCGTCACAGCACCTAAGGGCAGCTTTGGAAGACTCCTGTCTAGACCACAGCTGATAGGTTTTACTGGTAGATTTAGGTATTGGTTTCACCTCAGGGGGCTTGCTGGGGTTAGGAGCTGTGCATTTATTTATTGGTCATTTATTTACTGGTCATTTGTAATGCGCCTAAACACAAGAGCCTCTCCTCCCCTGTATGAGGAAAGGATATGTACCAACAGGACCCAGTTTAAATTAATCCTTTTTGGATTGCCGTAACAATTCTTCTGGGGCAAAATAAAATCACTCAGGGTGGGAGCACTGAGGGGAAAAACTGCATTTTTGATGTTTTGCTTTCAGCATCAAAACAAAGCTCCCATAAAGTTGCAAACCTGAATTTGGCAGGCCATCAGATGACCTTTTCATAAGGAAGAAACAGAAAAGCCACAACTCATCCAAGCATACAAATGCTGCTACTGATGCAAACACTGATGGTTGAGACAATCAGACATCACAAACATAAGTTGGGAAGCAGATGGTCTACGATTGCGGTTGGGAGCTGTTCCAAGTAGAAAAGAACATAGGCTAAAATAAAGAACCACATTTTCCAGGATGTGAGTAATGGAATAAAATATCTTAACTGCATGGAGCTGGCTGCTGAGCAGGGATGGAGAGAGGCTTTGGCCTCGAATGCATGTCCAGCCCTTTTTGATTTTTTACTTGCCCTGTGCATATAATATTCTGGTATGTTCCAGTATCTCCTGTGCCAGAGCATTTCAGGAAAATAGAGGAAGGGGGTGGGGAGGGGAGATTGCAAAATAGCGAGTATGGTGCCTACTTTCAATAGAAAATATAAGCAGGTATGGCATCGGGGTGGTTGGAAGGGGACTGGCAACATCATTTTTACTCCCAAGGGGGGCTCGACAATAATATATTTACTTAAGGGGGTGTTAAGATTCAAAAAAGTTTGAATACCACTGTTTTATTGTGACAGTTCAGAAACGCTTCATTCAGCAGAGCTTTTGCCAGATCTCTAAGAATTTGGGATCATTTCATGTTTTCGTAAGTATGAACCAAAATGTTGCCCAGTAACCTTACCTGTGTCGATAGGACTACTTTCCTTCATGTATTTCCTCAAGAGGGATTTAATTTGACTTTGATGGGCGTGATGACGTTACACTTTTCATATGTGTTCAAAACCCAGCTATTAAGCTGAATTTCTACCACTGTTTTTTCACATCAAGACAAGGATGTAAGCTAAAATCCACACAATGCTCAATTATAAACTATTAACTGATAGCTTATAGATGCCCGACTTTGTAATTTGTGGCAGACCAAAGGCCTGTTTAAGTGCCCTTAATTGATTTAACTTTCCCCTGATGATGCAAATACAGACTGTTGCCTAAGAGACCCTAAAACCCTCAGGGTCAAGGTACATCAGGCACTCCGCTTCCCCATGCAAGTCACCTTGTATCATTGCCTTTGCAGGCTACACTACTGAGGTGCAGTCTTTGAAGTCCAGACAATGGATATAGATCTGAAAATATGAGAAGGAGGAGGATGATGAGGATTATGGCTGCCCACCCGAAAAAAGTGAGGGTTACAGTTGTCAGAACCAGTTATGACCAACTGAGTGAATGGTAACTGGGATTAAGACCTAGAGACACTCCTGTGGAAAAATGCTCAGAAAGAAGCCAATGCATGTTAAATGCAGTAATTCCTGCCGGTTGGGCAGCAGTGACAACGTTTGAAAGACTGCAACCCTGGACTCTGGCATGAATCCACAGCCTAATGCCAATAACCTCCACAGCATGAAGAAAACACCAAACTCTGGGAAGGTTGGCAAGGAGCCTTCCTAATGAATAAGCTCTGCCCTTGTAATTTCTGAACCGAAAGTTGCATTACCAGAGAGATCAATAAAGGGTGTTGCCATCCCTTAAACCAGAGGAATCCGCTTAGTTGCAAACACCCTAGCTCAGCCATCGATGTGCGGTCCCAATGCCAAGAGGTGAAAGCATCAGACACAGAGCACTAGGAAATGAGAGAGACCACGGCCAGAGACTACTAAAGAACTAAAACTCAGTTACAACTCAGGAAACTGAAAAGTAATGTCGGTAGTCAGTCAAGTTCAATCTCAGCTGCCTCCTGCCTCTGCTGCACTGTGTCCGCATCTTCCGAAGTTGAAGTTGCTCCTTTTGCAAACCAGGCAGCTGCTTTAAACCTCTATCCGGCAGCTGCATATCTTCAGCATACCAGCATCTTCAGCATACCAGAAACCACATTGACTCTACAGATTTTGTCCTTGCTTGAACATTTTCAGCAGCACCCTAACAATGCCCTTATGTTCCAGTGGTTCAGCAGAATTACAGCAATATTTCCCCTTTTGAATCAGAGTGGCAGTCCCCTGAAAATTGCTGAATGTACCCAACTGGGAATATTTCACCACTCTGTTGACCACCAGAAAGGCACCAGAGTGGTCACAAATCATAGTAATGCTCCTAACATGGACTATCGTTACCACTGGGTCCTATACTCGCCACTGGGGACTGTGAAGGATCAGCATTCCTCTCAGCTGATCAAAATCCTATCAATCTCTCCTACTAGCGCTTATGAGAGACTTACCTCCTATTGACGCATTACAAGTCCTTCAGTATACCACAGAACACCTTGCAGTAAAGGCCTCGGTTGACCTTGGATCTTGAAGTTGACCATTACTGGAAGAGTGAAAAACTACGAATGCTCCTCTAAATATAAAACACACTTTATACACCCTACACCCAAATGATTTGCCTGTGACTTGCAACAACACCTTACGTAAACAAGATATAAAGTATATTTTCTTATACCTCTATGTGGAAAACCCTTTTCGCAAAGTAATACTGTGTTAGGCTGTATTCTGATCTACCCCACTCCAATCCTAAAATGTAACATATTGTTCAAACACAGCTTCCCCTTGATAAGGCACGAAAAGTTTAAGGACTGCCTGTATGCTAGGTTCAGAAAGGTGATCCAAGATCCTCAGGATAGGCATGGTAGATTCCTTTTATCACATGGACAGTCCATGCCAATTGCGCAGCACATCACAAGCTGCAAACCCATCAGACAGGTCAGAGAGAGTACTGTAGTACTAATTCCACAAATTCATACCTACTTTCTAACAATGCCTTTTTACACTATGGTGAACAAGATCTATGCTCCTTTGCTTGATTCCAAGACGCTTACACACAACCTTTTCAATTCTCAATATTAGAAGATACATTGTAAATTGTTGAAAGGGCTTCATTTTCTCTCAGGGTATGCCATACAGTTTGGGATAGACATGCATGTACTAAATATCTCGAATTCCAAAATACTCACTCAATATCTAACACCATGTACGGGTTGGACTGCTCTTTATCTTGCTCGCTGTCATAGAACAGGATCTTCTTGCTGCTGACGACAACATACTGTAGAAAAACAAAAAAAGTGGAGAATTTACATAAGTATAACTATTGTTATGAGCAGTGGTCTCCTCCCACACCCTGCGGAGCACATCTGTGAAATGTAAAACATTGGCCAATTGTGGTATTTTGATAGCAGTTAATGCCTTTTCCCTGTACAGTCCCAATAGACTTTTACATATGTTGCAATAAACATGGAATATTACAAATATCACATTTTAGCAGGTTAGTGTGACACTGTTGATCATAAAGTAAAAAAAACTGTGTGCAGTGACTTATGAAAACAATGATTTACTCCAGTACAGAAAAGCTCCCCAGTGAGAGACAGAAGTGGCTACAGACCATAAAAAGGAATGAATCCGAAGGGAATACAGTAGCTTACTGGACACAGTTCAAACAAAACTGACAGATTCTCAAAAGATATGGACAAGATCTAGAGGGTTTAAAAACAAATGTTGGAAACTTAAGTGCATATTAAATCTAGAGAATAAAAGTTCAACAGCTCTATATGGCAGACGTTAATTACCCAGCTTCGATCTGTTTAGGGTTACATGCTTTACATAGGCTGCCATCTAGTAAAAGTATTACAAATGGTGTACTTCCAAAGTAAAAGGGTGTCAACACTATTCCTTATCCTCTGTGTGTACCCATAAGGCGCTGCACGTCGGCATACTCAGATTGTTTATTTTCTGGTTCCCTCGTGTTGGGGCAGAATTCTATTTTTGCGGTTCTGCAGTCTCATTTTATGGGGCCCCTATTCTTTATACTCCCAACCCCTTATTTTTTTTGCTGTTTCTAATTTAGTTTGGTGGACAGAGGGACTTCTGCTGAAGTTCCCCTGCCACTGCATCCATTTTTCACACCTTAAGAGTAAAGGATGCTTTTAAAGCACATCCTTTGTGCCCTAGCATGATTATTTCACTGTTCCTTGGTTTGTGGGTTAGGCTGGTAGCAGTTAATATGTTGGATTTACCTGGGGTACAAGCGATTTATCACATTAATAGCCGATATACACTCTATGCTAGTCATTGGGGGGACAGAAGGGTATTTTGTTTTTAAAGTCCTACTCCCCGCCATTTTGTTTTAGAGGCTTTCTTTGTTCAGGGAAACCACGAGGCAGGTCTAAACTTGATGTTGTGAGCACACAAGGGATCTGATGGAGGATTTTGGCACCGAAAACCGTTGTAGCCACGTTTGACCTAGTCTACCATACTGGTGGGACTGGTGTCTCTTGCCTATGCTCCGGTTTGAAGTTTCAAGTACTCATCGTCTTGCTCCTGGTCCTCACCTGTTTGGGCCAGGCCTTCCATCCTGTAACCTTTTCTCAGGCTCTTTTACTGCAGTTTACTGCTAAAGTCTCTCTTTTTGGCTTAGGAAGCTGCTGCCACCTGAAAGGGGGATGAGATGCAAATATCCCACCAGAAATGCTTCTGAGCCATTGTGGGTCACCACCACCATTGGCATGCTGCAGGGTCAGTTCATGCCAGTGTGCTAGCCACTTCTGCCTGCTGAGCCGCCAGGGTATGCTGGGTCTCGAACCCTCCACTACAACCCTCCACTGGTGTCCGCAGGGGTTGATGGTTTTCTTCTCTGTATCTGTGAGAAGGAACTGGGATCTATCTGGCTTTTCAGCTTTACCGCAGGCCAGCTTACAGACCATGTCCTGCTGTTTCCCTCCTGGCTGTGCAGGAGACAGTGTTCCCCTGTGGTTTACCCCTGCTTTTATTTGGTGTGTTCCAGGAAACTTGTAGCTACGGTTTGTGTGGTACCCATGGATCCAGAACATGATGCAATTACTGTGTGTTGTATTGTGTAGGGGTGTACTCTTCCACTTACATCTATATGTAAAATGGAAATTATATTTATTGTGTCTGCCACCAGGTATGGCTCTTATATTTTGGGGTAAAGAGAGAGCTAAGCCTTAACTGGCAATTTACTGTTTTTTTTTCTCCAAATTATGCTATGTGTTATATTAAACCTGGGTACTTCCATTATTTCTTTCATTTTTTTTTTACTAACATGTTTTTTTATGTGTGGTCTTAAAGTAAAGTGTATATTTTTCAGTATACCCGTGTGGTGCATTTGTTTGCGGTGACTACTGGCAATAATTGTACCTCTGTGCTAACCTTCGCCCCTACAGATGTTAACTCTCCCTCCTCCCCACCCTTCTTCCCTCCTTTTCCCCCTACTCACCTCCCCATCTCTGCATCTGCCTGCAATCTCGGCCTGCACTTTGATTCTAACCTCTCGTTTACTCACCATATCTCGCTTACTTCCCACGCCCTTCGTTACCATCTTTATAATGTTCGTAAAATCTGTTCCTCCCTCTCCTTCCATGTCACCAAACTCTTAATTTTCTACCTCATCTTCTCCCGTCTCTTCTACTGCTCGGCTCTCCTCTTTGGCCTCCCGGCCGCTCATCTTGCCCCCCTCAAATCCCTCTATCACTTGCTATCCGCACTCTCTGCTCCCTCTCTCCTTATGATTCCATCTCCTCCTCGCTCTCCCCACTTGGCTGACTTACCTTTCACTCTCAACTTAAATTCAACTTCCTCTGTCTTGTCTATAAATCTCTTCACGATCTTGCCCCTCCTTACCTTTCCTCACTCCTCTCCTACTCTCCCCCTCGCCCCACCGTTCTGCTGACCTCTGCCTTCTCTCTGTCCCACCCCCTCCTTGCACTTCCTCTCGCTTCCGATCCTTTCAGCTCCTTGCCCCTCTCCACTGGAACTCCTAACCTCTCCCCATCCGCTCCATTTGCTCATACTCTTTGTTCCGTTCCTCCCTAAAATCCCACCTTCTTCAATCCCCCTCTGACAGCCCTTCTCTACTTTTTCCCTTCCTTCTCCCCTTCCCTGGTTTGTACATTATGAACTTGGCAAATTGTTCTGCACACTGTTCTTGTTTATTTGACTCATGAATTGTATTCTATTGCTTCTAATGTATTGTTATTGTTGTTGAATGTAAAGTGCTTTGGCGTAAAGCGCTATATAAAAGTTTATAAGTAGAAATACAAATACAAAACCTGGACTGCTCTGTTACAGCTACCGCTGGAGAATCTGGTCTTTGCTTTTGGGTGACCCACTGTTCTACCATTAGGTTAGTATGTTACACAGCTCACCAGAAGGCTGTACAAAAATCTCCCTAACACCTGATCTTGTGGCAAAGTAATGGTGAGTAGGCAATGTTCTGCAGTTGCCATGTGGGGAGGTGGGGTGGACGCATATGAATCTAGGGATAGTGTCTTATATAGAGATGGCCGAAACATGTCGACACATGACAATAGACTAACCCAAATAGATAATCTAATATCTGCCAAACCACTCCAATTAACAGAGTGGTCACGACTAATTTGTTGAACCCCACATGAAATGGACCGTGTTTGTTCTTGTCTGTTTTTTATATAAGTGTTACGACTGTGTAACAGAGATTGGAAACTGTGCATTTTTCCACCTGTTTTAACTACTGGTGATTTTTTGCGATTTTGAATAAATTAATTTAAATGACATTTTGCAAATGTATTGTAATTGTGATATAAGATGGTTCCTTGTTTCTCTATAACTCTGTTCTCTTGGGTTTTGTGCAATAATTGCATTGAGAAGTGATATATTGTGCTCAATAATATACTGTAGTTGACCAGGCGTTAGGTGACAATACTGAGAGAGGGGTAGCCAGTTCTCACTCCCTTATAGTTTGCATATGAATCTTGACTGACACAAACCACAAAAAAGCCTAGTACTTGTTAAGTAACTTCTGATGCTTGTGAATTTGTGCAGAGTTTCATCCTTTGCATAGACTAGCCATCAACTGAAGGTGGTGGTGGGTGAACTGACGGGACAGCTGTAAATATATATTTTGAAACAGTTTGACTCACCTGTGAAGTTGCCCTTGCATTGTCCTACACAAAAGTGTTTTGTGAATATATGTACTGAACTCTATGTTGCTGTTCGGCAAATGACAGAAGAACGTCATCAACGAATGCCAACGCTGCTCCTGTACCTCTTGTGCAGTGATCTTTAGGAGTGAAAGTTAAAAGTGTGTGCACCAGTTCACAACATTCTTTTAGGCAACAAACAATCCAGTGTGCAAAGGTAGACTTGGTAACTGGATTGCCCTCCTGGCCTGCAGTGAAAGAAACATAACTCTTATGCAGTGATTTTGTCCTGTCCACATAGAACATGCCAGCTCTGTGCACATCAAGGGTATGTGATGCCTCAGCCCTTGTGTGTGGGCTTGGGAAAAAAGTTGGAAATTTGATGGATTAGTTGACTTGGGACTTTTAGAAATAAACTTAGCGAAAAATATGGATGTGTTCTGGACACCACCTTGTTTTTGTGACTAGCCATAAACGGCTCATCTGCAGAAAGAGTCTGCTTTAAAGTCATATCCGACTGGTGTAAGGGCTACCAGAAAACCAACCTTGTATGTGAGCAGCTTAAAAGACTATTTGTGGATGGGTTTAAATGAAAGGTCTACTGAGATCCAACACTGGTGCTGGGCTTGTTTCTGGTAGATACGTGTTTAACCCCTTCCATAAAAGCTCGACAACAAACTGTGCACCACAGCACTTCATGTTGAGATGTGGGGCGTGCTGCAAGGTGATGCTTGAAGTTACATATGAACCCGGAGTACAGCAAGTTTAGGCAATCGGTATCAATGTCTGCTGGCAAACAATCGATGGGATTAATTCACTGAATCTTTCACCATATAACAAATCTCTGCCACTTGTTAAAGTATAATGCTCTGGGTGTGTGTCTAAACAACGTTGAGGAAATTATAAGTTACTCACTGTAGTGACTAACGTACTCTTAGTCCGCTTTCCTCCATACTGCATGGGCGTCCCTTCCAAGGGACTGGAGACGGAACCTTTTTCACCAGAAAAAACCTTCTTCCCGTGCGGCGCAGGGAGCATGCGCTGCCCCGACGCCGCCCTCCGGCGCCACACCTCAGTCCCCATTGATGCGTCGATAATAGATTTAACATTGCCTAATGACACCAGTATTATTAGGGTGGGGAGCATGGTGGGACATATGGAGGAAAGGGGAATAAGGACTAAGTACGTTAGTCGCTACAGTGAGTAACTTATAATTACTCTTACGTCCCGTCCCCTTTCCTCTATACTGCATGGGCTATTACAACTGAATGTTGCCCCAAGGTGGAGGGGAGACCCTCCTCAAGCAAACAGGTTTCTAAGAACCGCCTGTCCGAAAGCCGCAACAGACCTAGAGCCGGCATCCAAACAGTAATGCTTGCAGAAAGCTGAGGGAGTGGCGCAAGTGGCTGCACTGCTTATGACTTGCCAAGGGACGTGGCGCTGTAATGCAATGGCCGTTACCTTGGTCCTGACTGGGTGGGCGTGCATGTTAGCCGGATGCGGCTTGTGTTGGCCCTCGTACGCTTCCTTGATGGCCGAGACCATCCAGTGGGATATGGAGGCCTTTGAGGCCTGATAGCCTGGTCTTGCGCCTCCGAAAGTACCAAACAGGGCGTCCGATTTGCAGAAGCCCTTGGTCCTGTCCAAGTAGAATTTCAGGACACACCTGACATCCAGGCAGTGCAGCACGCTCTCTGCTTCGTCCTTAGGATCGGCAAAGAACATAGGAAGGACTATTTCCTCGTTCAAGTGGAAAGCAGACGGCACCTTGGGCAGAAACGCTGGGTGTGTCCGCAGCACTACTTTGTCCCTGTGAAAAGTAGTATATGGTTCCGAGGCGACCAGCGCCTTGACTTCGCCGACTCTACGAGCTGAGGTGAGGCCGACTAGCAAGGCCGTCTTGATGGTGACCAGCCTGATGTCCGCGGACGCCAATGGCTCGATCGATTTGTGCGCCAGGGCGCCCAAGACAATATTTGAGGTCCCACACAGAGTGCGGCCTCTTGACTGGCGGGTAGAGCCTTGCAAGCACCGTCAAATGCTTCTTGTCGATAGGATTGGAGAAGAAGGTGGTCCCCTCCTCCGAGTTCCTGTAAGCCCCGATGGCTGCGAGGTATGTACGGCAGGTGTCCACGTGCACGCCAGTGGGTCGATTTCCTTGCCCAGTGGCAGAATCTGGTCCATTTACTTTTATACTGGGCCCTGGTAGCCTTGCTCCTTGCGCCCTGTATGATTTCCAGATTAGCCTGGGAGAGGCTGAGGTGCCGCAGCGTTACCTGCTCAGGTACCATGCTGTGAGGGCTAGTTTATGGGGTGGATGACCCTGCCCCCCCTGCTGTGCCAGACGATGTGCTGGGCCCGCCAGGAGGTGAATCAGGCGCCTCTCCGAGAGGCTGAGCAACTTCGAAAACCATGGCCTGGCCGGCCACCATGGAGCTATTAGAATGATGTTGAGTTGGCGAGACTCCTTGATCTCGCAAATGACTCTGTGAATTAACGGAGTGGGCGGAAAAGCGTAAGCCCTCATGTCGTTTCACTGAACGGCATGAGGGCTTATGAAAACGCATGAAATGCGTTTCTCAGGGAGCCGGGGCCCTGTCCCTGCCAGGAGGCGAACTGAGGGCACTTCTTGTTGTGCCAGGTGGCAAATAGATCCACCTGGGGATGACCCCACCTGTTGAAGATCTGAATGACGAGGTTGTTTAGCTGCCACTCGTAATTGTCTGGTCCCAACCTGCTGAGCCTGTCCGCATCCAGGTTGGATTCCCCCGGGAGGTGGACTGCCGTGAGGTAGCTGTCGTTTTCTAGAGCCCACTCCCACATGTTGACTGCCAGTCTTCACATAGGGGGGGGGGGGATCTGGTGCCTCCCTGCTGGTTGACATAGTACATGCTGGTAGAGTTGTCTTTCTGGATGAGGACAACCTTGCCCCTGGGAAGTGGTAGGAGTGCTAGCCAGATGACGTTAAGCTCTAACCAATTGATGTGGCATACCTGCTCCTGTCGAGTCCAGGTGCCGTGGACAGAGATAGTCGAGGATGGCTCTGCAGCCCTTGATCGAGGAGTCTGGTGAATTTGTCCGGCGGGGTGGGCGGCCGAAAGGACTTGCCCATCCGTAAGTTGCAATCCCTGGACCACCATGTTAGGTCCTGGTGAGAGATGGAGGAACGTTGATCATTGGTTCCCGCTCCTGGTTCCATGATGCTGCGAAGTGCATCTGAATCCTCCTCATCCTCAGTCTCGTGTGTGGGACGGCTAATAGGACCACCATCAAGTGGGCGGCGGCCCTCTTGATGGCCGAGATCTTGTCCTCCGGCGGAAATACCTTGTCAGAGCACATGTCCCAGATGAGGCCCAAGAATGTCCGAGTCTGCGTGGGCTGCAGCTGCGACTTCTTGAGATTGAGCGAGAAGCCCAGATTGTGCAGTGTGTTCATAAGGGCATGGGAAGAGTGGCAAACCGTTTCTGGAGATGTAGCCTGACGAGCCAGTCATCGAGGTATGGGTAGATGTGGAGGGCAGCCACCGTATTCATGAGCCTGGTAAAAACCCTGGATGCCGAGTTTGAGGCCAAAGGGGAGGACCTTGTATTGGAAATGGTAGCCCATGATCCTGAACCGTAGGAAAGAACGATGGGGCTGCCAAATAGGGAAGTGTAGGTACGCGTCCTTCAGATCCAGGGAGCACATCCAGTCTCCCTTGCAAAATGTCTCCGCTATAAAAGCTGGCGTAACCATCTTGAATTTTTGTACGGGTAAGGGGAGGTTGAGGGTCAAAAGGTCCAGCACAACTCTCAGGCCCGCCTGGTTCTTCTTCCGAACAGCGAAAATCCTGGAGTAAAAGCTCAAGCCTCCACTGCATGGCTCTCTACGAACGACCGGATCTCCGCCAAAAGAGTTGCTGTCCCAACCTGTTGGAGTGGAGGGGAGGAGAGAGGAGAGGCTGGGATAGGGAGGCGGTACCCCATGGATATTACGGGGAGGATCCAGGGGTCCGTGAAATTCTGGCGCCAGAAATGTGCATGAGAGCAAGCCTGCCCCCCACTGGAGACACGTGGCCCCGAAGGGGCGTGTCATGCCTTCTTTCCGTCAGAGGCTGTCGAGGAAGAGGGGGACTGGAAAAAGCCCTTCTTCCACCCTTTTTGTTGCTTGCGCCGGTTCTGAGATGGTGAGCGGTCCGGCTGCCTGGATCTCCGTTCCTGTTAGCCGCGGAACCCTCCATATGTACGCCCCCTGTCGGAGCGCTGCTGTGACTGGGTGTACGCCTTGGGCGTGGTCTTTTTCAAGATGGATAAAGACTTGGCCGCTTGTGAGCGGTTTTTCTTCTCGTACAGCTCTTTGTCCCTGGTGGAGTGGAAGAGGCCCCACCTCCCTCGAACGGTAGATCTAATATGTGTTCCTGGATGTCCGGGTTGAATTTCATGGCCCGGAGCCAGGCTGTTCTCATGTCCGTGGCGATACAGATGGCACGGCCAGAGGTGTCGATATGGGCCATGGTGAATTCCAGGAGGTCATGCGCCACCATCTTGGCCTCAGCCAGCCCCGCCTTAAAACGTGATAGGCTCTGCGTGAGGAGTTCCAGGAGGAAGTTCTGCAATTTCCCGCCATAACCTTTGGTTAGCGGCAGCCAGCATGGCATCAGCGTTGGCTAACGAAGATGCAGGGACGCGTTGGAATAGAGTTTCTTGCCATACGCCTCCAAGATCTTCTCATCCTTTCCTAGTAGAACCGCAGAGGAGACGGCTGAGGACGACTGAGGCTTGGAGTATAGTGATGCTGCAGCAATCACTGAGGAGTGTGGTTGAGGATGGGCCGAGAGCAAGAGTGTATCCCCCTCCATCTGCCTGTACTTGGCATCCAGGCGTCGATTGACCGGCTGGGCCGAGTGGGGCTTAGGCCAACCTTTCTTGGCCAGGGAGACTACATTGGTCTGCAGAGGAATCCCGGTCTTGGCAGAGGGGCATCGCGTGAGGACTTCAGCCAGAAACCCCTCTGCTGGCTGCTCAACCTCGGGCTGGGGGAGGACCAGGTATTCCGCCTGCCCAGCAAGACGTTCGTGGAAGGCCCTGGCTGAGGATGGCGTTTCCGGATCCTCCTCCTCCTCCTCATCATCATCATCCATGTCCTGTGGATCAGGGGGATCCTGCACAGGTGGAGGAGTAGCTGGAGCCAGAGGCTGGGGCATAGGGACCGCAGCCGGGGAATGAGGAGGTGGAGGAGCCTGGTATGGAAACGCCTGAGGAGTCGGCTGGGGAGCCGGGACCAGTGGCTGCACCAGGGCCGGGGGCGCCGGCGCTTGTGGTGCCGCTAGCATAGTCGGGAGGACTTCCCTGATGGAGTCCTTGAGGATAACCCTCATCCGAGGTGACTTCATGAGCCCGAAGAACCTCTCGAAGAACCCCTCTTCACTGGTCTGAGGGGGATTAGGGGGTACTGATGGGGTAGCTGGAGGCTGTTGGAGCCGCTGCATACCCTGCCCATACGGATGCAGTGGGAAGCTGCCCTGCGCATTAGGATAGGCTGTAGGCCACGTACCTGGTTGAGGCCAGTCCCACCTGAACAATCTGTCTGGCGCGGCGGCCATCTTGTCGAGCTGCCTGCCACGTGCCTGCCACGTGTTGCTCGGCTCACTGGGCCCAGCCTTGTCCAGGACTCTTGTGTGTGGATCACAAGGCCTAACCTGTTCCTCGAGCCTAGGCCCGGTAGGTGTGACACCCTCGACTCGGGGGTCGGTAGAGCTGTGTTTAGGCACCCCCTCTGACATATTGCCGGTACTAGGGTGTAGCCCCTCGGCCATATTGCCGGTACAAGGGCAGAGCCCCTCGGATGACGATCCGGTACAAGAACCTTACGGTCCCTCAAAACGGTCAACGGGAGTTTCCAAGGATCAATCGTCCTACGGGCCGGTAGCTGAAGCAGCCTCGTTGCACATGCTGGTTCAAGGACTTGAGCAGTCCCTCCCACGCGGGTGAATCCTTGAGACGGAGTCTCCTTTGCGGGATGCGATGGAAAATAGCAGCCCTACCTTGGGCTTGGCTCAGTGTTTCACGAAGTTCTTGAGGTCCTCTGGAGGCGACTTCTGGAACACCTGGCTAGTCTGTTCTTCAGCACTTTCGATGACAGAGAGCCACACGCTGAACAAGCTTGCTAACCGTGGTCTGGGCCAAGGCAACGTAGGCAGTGTGTGTGTGCGGGGGTCTGAAGTTGGGAAGAGCCTGTTGCAGGATGGACACCTGCTGAACCCTGTGGAAGTCGACATGCGCCGGGGAGGAGGGTGGCGCCTGAGGACCGAGTACCTGAATGATAAAAAGACAAAGAGAAGAAGTATCCACGCGTGGAATGATATGGCTGAAGCCAAACCCAGGAGTGCTGGTGAATTCGGCCCGTTCCCCTCGGCGCAGAAAAGGGGACTGAGGTGGTGCGCCAGAGGGCGGAGTCAGGGCAGCGCATGCTCCCTGGGCCGCACCCATGCGCACCTCTAAATTTAAAGTGGAAGAAGGTTTTTTCTGGTGAAAAAGGTTCCGTCTCCCCGCGTCTCTTGGAAGGGACGCACATGCAGAATGGAGGAAAGGGGACGGGATACAAGAGTAGGTTTATAATACGAAATTCTATGACTTCAGGAGTCAGGCAGCCAAGCTCATAGTCTGTGGATTTGGATGTGTAATCTGTTAATGCAAATATTCCGGACTAGTTCTTTCATAGAGCATTGCCTAGGGATCCTGGTTGTAGGTACCAGGGCATGAAAGCTGGGCACTTTGCATTTGTTGCAAAAAAGTATGTTGGGAACTCGCCACTTGCTGGAAAAGAAGGGGTCTAATTTAATTCCCACTTGTGTTTCTTCACAACTCCTGTTCAGTGGTCCAAGTAGGTGGGAGGGGTGGGAGGCTACTTTTTAAAAATTAAGTTTTACTGTTTCTATACTTTTATTTTAAAATGAAAGGTTCCGGAGTGGTTTAATGTTAAAATAAAAGTTTAAGAAGCTGAAACTTACACTTTCAGTGCACTGCACATTCCCTTAAACAGCAGAGGCATGCGTTTGGGAGTTGGTGTTGTGCATGAGAGGAGACGTGTTGATGGAGTTTCTGGGTAACTGGGGCAGGCCAGTAGGGAGCATAATTCCACCTTTTCTTTTCGTGCACTTAGACCACTGACCCTGCTTAAGCTGCTATGTAGTCCTTAAGCTCTGGCACATGCTGTGCTTCAATAAACACGCATTGCAAGATACACCAGTGCTGGATTGGCCGAGCAATCTTTAGGTTTAAGAGTGAAGTATGTTCCACCCAGTTTGTTGATGCAAAACATGGATGCATCGTTTGTCTAGAGAAACTCACTCTTGTGTTGTATTAGGGCTTCGAACGGATAAAGCGCTTCCTTTACTGGCATGAAGGTTTGTTTTCTTGGGGTAACCACTTCCCTTGGACAGTGTGAGACTAACAGTGGTATCTCCATCCAAACATTGGAGTGTCTATTGTAATATTCACTTGCACACACGGATTCATCAATGGACAGCCCTTCAACATACTTGACTGTTTTTCACCTTTGCAGTGCTTGTACAACCTTTTGTGCTATGATCTTTAGCTTGTCTCAGTCGCCTGTTGCCTATGAGCATTGCGCTGCAAGGCACACCTGTACAGGTGCATTTGTCACCACGCGCAAGGAATGAGAACTGATAAGACTGCTGAAGCTGATAAAAAAAAGTACTTGTGCCAACAGAGCTTGTACCCTTTGCTGTGACACAAGGCCATGGCTAACTTTCTGTTTAATTGTGCTCGCAGGAACTTTTTGTTTAGACTGGGAAATAGACTTGACGCTCCTACATTTATTCAGAAACCTAAATGATGCAGTATGGCGATTGAGTGTGGAGCAGTGGTCAAATTGGGTGGGAGCGGTCCTCCTCTACTTCTATTTTTGTTTTTTTGGTTTATGTTTTACTGTCCTATACTTTTATTTTGAAAATAAACCATTCCAAAATGGTTTTGTTTTAAAATAAAAGTGTAGGAAGAAGTTGAAACTTGCACCTCAATGCACTGCACTCAACATCCCCTTAAACAGCATGTGGGTTTGTTTGGGGGTTTGGTTGCATGTGGGAGAGGCTGTGGCAATGGGAGTGTGGGGAACGGGGGCAGTCCAAAAGGGAATATAGTAATCCACTACTACTTTTTATACACTTCGACCAGGAAGCCCCGGTTGGTGATCAGAAGGTGGACGGGACCCTGGGAGCACAAGTGCAGCAGATCCAAAAACCAGGCTCTCCAAGGCCAGTGGGGGGCAATCAGGATGAGGCTGCAGCCCACTGAAGGCCGTAACTTGCAGAGGGTCTGCTGGAGCAGTTAGGAGGTAGGAATGCATAACACCTGGGGCCGTGCCAACAGATTTGGAAGGCGTCTCCCAGAGACCCCCGAAGCAAATTGGGGGCACTTGGAATGAGGAGATGTGAAAAAGTCCAGGTCCGTGAACCCCCAATGCTGGAACAGGGGCAACAAGGAGTCAGTGTGGAACTCTCACTTGAAGATATTGAATCCGAAGCAGCTCAGTTGGTCCGCTTCTACATTGCTGTCCCCCAGAGATGGACTGCAGGAATCCAAACCCCCCCCCCTGTCAGGGACCATTACCAGATCGATACCGCCTCCATGCAGAGAAGGGGGGAATGGAGAGGGGAGAACCGGTGCCACCCTGCTTGTTCAGGTAAAACATTGTATAATTGTCCGTCCTGACCAGGACAGACCTGTCCCTGATGAGGAACAGAAACGCCTTGAGGGCCAGGCCCACTGTCCTGACCTCGAGCAGATGGATATGCAGGAGGGCTTCCACCCTGGACCATGCACCATGAAATTGCGTAGCCCTCCAGCCCAAAAGAGAATAGTCTGTCATCACCACAGGGGTAGGCTCCGGTCAGGTGAAGGGGGCTCCCACGGAAACATAGCTGTCTATCAACCACCAGCAAAGATCGGGCAGTAGGAGCGGGCGGTATTGGGATCCTGTCCGACTGAGACCCTGTCTCCTGATCTCAATTGGCCGCAAGGTGGAGCTGGAGGCGCCTCATCTTGAGGTTGAGAGTGCTGTACAGTGAGCACGCAGGAGGTCATCAGCACCAGAAGGTGCTGGAACCACAATGCTGAGGTGGACGAGTTGGCTATAAAGTGCCCTATCGCCTTGCGAAGGGAGAGGATCCTCTCGGGAATGGAGAACACCTGCTGAATGGCCGTGTTCCAACGCACCCCTAGGCAGACTAGATCCTGGGAGGAGCACAACTGTGCATTCCCCTGGTTGAGCGAGAACCCCAGCTGATGAAGAATATCTGCCAATTTCTGGCAGGAGTGCATCACCCCCTCGTTAGACCCTGCCCTCACCAGCCAGTCGTCCATAGGTGATGGCCCTCCAAGCAGAGGAGATCCGACACTGCGTTCATCAACTTTGTGAAGACACGAGGATCCGAATTCAGGCCAAATGGCAGCACCTTGTACTGGAAGTTGTATGACAATCATGAATCACAGAAACAGCCGATGCGGCTGGTAGATGGGGACATGCAGGTACACATCCTTGAGGTCTAGGGAACTTTGCTAATTGTGCGGGAGTAGTCATCTTGAAGCGTTCTAGCAGTAAAGACAGATTGGCCTGAGGGTTGTCCTGGACCTGACATTTCTCAGCCTGGTTGTTCTCGAGTACCACAAAAATCCTGGAGTAGAAACCAGAGGCCCTGTCTGATTGAGGAATCGGTTCTACCGCCTGCATCTCCAAGAGCGAAAAGGGCCTCCCGTAAAAGAGCCTGAGACCTGATCTGACTAAGAGGAGGAGGAGAGGATGGTTGAGGAAAAGGAAGAGGAAGACTGAAGCCTGTGGAGACTATGGATAGGATCCAAGGGTTCTTGAAAAGACGCTTCCAGCTGTCCTGGAAAAGAGCCAGTCGGCCCTCCACAGGGGAGCTGTGTTCCCCCGACCTTGACGTCACCGTTTCTTGGCATCGGAGGCAGGGGTAGAGGAGTGGGAGTGGAAAAACCAGCGCAAAGTCTTCTGCTACTTCCTCCTGTGGGGTTTGAATTCGGTCCGGCCCTGAGACTGAGGGAAGGACTTATGCCCTAGCTTTGTCAGGATGGCCAAGGACTTGGCGGTTTGAATGTAGGTTTTCTACTTTGCCATCTCATCATCGGTTGATGAATGAAAGAGGTCCATGCCCTCAAAGGGCAGATCTAGGATTGCTCTTGCACGTCAGATGAAAATGTAGTGGCATGCATCCAAGCGGTCGTCCCCATCTCGACACCCAAGCACAGCCCTCTGCTGGCTGTGGCGATGTGGGAGACCGAAGAGACTATGAAGTCTTGCGCAACAGCCCGGGCATTCGCAGACTGGCCTTGAAGGAGGCTTGCCTCTCCAAAGGGATGTTGGGCAGGAACTCCCTGAGTTCCTGCCACAGCTTCTGGTTAGCCACGGTCAAAAGGGCGTCGGCTTGCTGCAGATGCAGTCCTGAAATGGCGTAACAGCGTTTGCCCAAAGACTCACGGACATGGTCCTCCTTGGAAAGACAACTGGCAGTGCTCCAGATAAGATTTTGAAGTGGGAGTATTTTACTACCTGTTTTTTTAAAGTTGGAATTAAAATTATTTTTTAGGGAGTATAAAATCAAGGCCTTCTGGTAATGACCCAGTGGAGACGTCTGGGAGGACCGTGCCCATACACTTTTGGGCAAATTGAAAGCCCTGGTTGTTTGAGGTGTACCCCTGATGAGCCAGACCTTGATATGGTCTGCGCAAAATGATAGATCTGCATCTGGCATAAGGACCACCTACCAGTTGCCATGAAGATTTCAGAGCATCAAACCCCCATTTTGCTTTTCCAGGGCTTCTGCCATTCGATTGTCAATCCCTTGTACTTCAGAGGTTTGTCGAGGAAGGTTGTCCGTGTTCCAAGTTGTTAGGGAGTTTTACTAAAGTTTACCTGTGATAGGAGTGTAGAAGTCACATTCTTAGGTTTACAGGGCTCCAACTCTAAGATTTGGCCTGAACTACCCAAAAGGTTTGGTAGCTATGGCCGAGCAGCCAGGATTAGTCTAGGAGGGAGAAGGGCTGTAGGTGAGTACAAAGACCTCTCAGTACACTTCTAGTCAAGGAAACACACACTGTAGTTATATAAAAATACGGTTATTATATACGCTAAAGCAATGTTAAAATCAATATTCAATTCAGGTAGGTAAGGAAAGTTTCACACATATATACAGAAGGACATTTGCTGTTGCAATACTCAGTTCAATAGTATACCTATAGCTGATAAAACAGGTAAGCATAAGCTTCAGGTTAGCAAATCATTTATCAACCAACATTTACTAAATAGCAATACTGGTAAGTTAATAAATTTGTGTAGGCCTAAACTTTAGAAGTCTAACCTGTGGGTGGCAGAACAAAGGTAGGCAGACGCTGTCAAAGTTGTCAAATTCACAGATTATGCTTTTCATAACAAGTAAGTAAAGGAATTGGATTCCAAGGGTTCAGGGGTCTAGGTAGGGCATCTGAAGGAATTCTGCCTCTAGGACGGATGTCCTTAGGCAAGGGAGAACACGGTTGGGTCGTCCACTCCAACGTGATTCAGAAGGCTCAGGAGGAGTGAACAGCAACACAACTACCACCTAGGTAAGTACCCAGGAGTGGGACAGTACCTTCCTTGGCAGGAGCAGGCAGTCAGACTCGGTCACAGGGATGCCCAGCAGACTATCTTCACAGCACTTGATTGTGGAGGCTTGACACCGGCTTTGTAGCAGTGACGGTTGTCACCCAGCAGACTTACTTCCTTCTCTCGGTCCACGACTCAGCTGAGGGCCTTCTACGATCGGGATGGAGTCTCTGTAGGCTCAGACAGATGCCCACAAGTTCACAGTCTGAACCACGCTCAACGAGGCGATGCACCGCAGCCATACCAGAAGTCTCAGGGTATTCAGAGATTGCAGGCCCGGAAGGTTGCAGCTCGGCGTGGGATGGCGCAAAATAAAGCTGGTCTTGAGACTGGTTAGACTCACCAGTCCAAGGGAAGAAGTTGTCCAGTCTGGCTGTTCTTTGTCACACAGAAGAAAGGGTTTGAGCTGCAGCAGCCACTCAGTCGGCTTTGGCGGTTGCTGGAGGACGTTGCAGGCATCGTCCTTTCTTCATTTTCGGAATGGATCTTCCAGTGGTCGACTCTGGCTTCTGCATCAAGACCCTTGCCTTATATACAGGAACCCAGCCAATCAGCATGCATGCTACATTTACACTTGGGTGGTGGCGGTCACATGGGGACAGCCAGGCTCCCAGTCAGAACTGGATCCAAGCAGACCCACTGCAAGACAAAGACCTGAGGAGTTTCAGTGTCCTCCCAGCTTCCTATACTCCCAGACACACTGGCGCCTTCGGAGGGTCTACCCAATGGGTGCCCGTCAAAGACAAAAGAGTGAGCAGGACTTCCCCCACCCAGATCGGAAAAAGAAGAAGGCTCAAGAAAGGACAAGCCGTTGTGAGCTGTCGGAAAAAAAAAGAAGACCGGCACCATTTTAGATCAATGGTGTGCATTAAAGTTGCATTTAGAAGTGTACCCAATTGCATTTAGAAGTTGTGCCCAAAAGCCTCTCTGAGAAAAGTTGCATTTAGAAGTTGTGCCCAATAGCCTCTCTGAGAAAAGTGGCATTTAGAAGTTGCCCAATTGCATCTAGAAGTGTACCCAATTGCATTTAGAAGTTGTGACCAATAGCCCCTCTGAGGAAAATTGCATTTAGAAGTGTGCCCAATAGTCTCTCTGAGAAAAGTCGCATTTAGAAGTTGTGACCAATAGTCTCTCTGAGAAAAGTTGTATTTAGAAGTTGTGCCCAATTTCATTTAGAAGTGTGCCCAATTGCATTTAGAAGTGTACCCAATCACATTTAGAAGTTGTGCCCAATCACATTTAGAAGTTGTGCCCAATAGTCACTCTGAGAAAAGTTGCATTTGAAGTGTGCCCAATTGCACTCAGAAGTTATACCCAATAGTCTCTCTGAGGAAAGCTGCATTTAGAAGGGTCCCCAATTGCATTTTGAAGTTATGACCAATAGTCTCTCTGAGAAAAGTTGTATTTAGAAGTGTACCCAATTGCATTTAGAAGTTGTGCCCAATCACATTTAGAAGTTGTGCCCAATAGCCTCTCTGAGAAAAGTTGCATTTAGAAGTTGTGCCCAATTGCATTTAGAAGTGTACCCAATCGCATTTAGAAGTGTACCCAATTGCATTTAGAAGTTGTGCCCAATAGTCCCTCTGAGAAAAGTTGCATTTGAAGTGTGCCCAATTGCACTCAGAAGTTATACCCAATAGTCTCTCTGAGGAAAGCTGCATTTAGAAGTGTCCCCAATTGCATTTAGAAGTTATACCCAATAGTCTCTCTGAGGAAAGCTGCATTTAGAAGTGTCCCCAATTGCATTTAGAAGTTATGACCAATAGCCTCTCTGAGAAAAGCTGTATTGTGACCAATAGCCTCTCTGTAAAATTAGCCTTTCTGTGGAAAGTTACAAATTGAAGTGACCACAATAGCCTCTCTGTGAAATTGCAATAGTGTAATACCATGCCGGACCGAACCGATCAATCTCCCTAATAACCTCTCGGTACAAAGTCCCTAATACCCTCCCTGTATAAAGCCGAATTGAAAGAAGTGCACCTACTAGCGTGCCCTAAATAATCATATTAATATAACTAACAGTATAGCTGTGTAATGTAGAATCTGACACGGTGACTAATAATCTAATACAAAGTTGATTTAGATTCATGCCTAATACCCTCCCTGTATAAAGGTGAATTGAAAGAAGTCCACCACTAGCGTGCCCTATTCAATCCTATTAGTATAATAGTATAGCTGTGTAATGTAGAATCTATAACGGTAACTAATAATCTAATACCCCCTCTAAGCAAATTGAATCTAGAGACTGACCGAATATCTTCTCTGTTTACAGGTGAACTTAGAAGTGTACCTAATAAACTAATATCTCTGTCTACAACTGTATCTAGAAAAGCACCAAATAGTCTAAATAGTCTAGTATCGTCTTTGAACAGTTGAACCTGGAAGTCTGCCTAAAAGCGTGCCACCTCTGATCTTAGAACTACAATCAGAAAGCCCTCCTAAATCAACCTAAAAGCTCGTACCAATCATGAGCGCACCCACTCCACCAGAATCTGTCAGAAACTACCCACCTGGACCACCCCCACTCTCCGATCTGCCTTCCCTCCCGTCCCCCCTCTCCCAAATCACCCCACGCTCCTTCGCACTCCCTGCCTTTCCCCTCTCCAAACACCAAGCCAGGGGGGCATGATGGCAAGCCACTCACCCTAAGACCACTCATCCCCTGATCCCCACCCCCGACCCGCCAGCGTTAACCACACCCGCTCCCCTCACTATCATACCTGGCACACCCCACCCTGCAATCACCCACCCCCCACCTTGCCCTCATACCCCAGCCACCTTCCCCCACCAACCGCACCCTTCCCCCTCCCTAAAAACTGAACACCTAGCCCTAGCAAGAACCGAAGCTGCTTCCCTCTCCCCCTCTGACCCCGCTACCCTCTCTCAGACACCAATTGCAGCAAAGAAACTAAAGAGGAAACGTCCCTGGTCCCCCTCAATCTCTCAGCACTCCTCGCCTCCCCGGTCTCGGCCCACCACCACTCTCCCGCAATCTCCTCCTTCCCCCGTAGCTTCCCCCTTCCTGAAACCCATCTCCCTCGATTTCTCATCAACTGCAACGGAAACTCCTAACCGCCCACACCCCACCATCAAATCCCCCAACCCAAACCCGATCATCCTATCACACGCAGCCACCCAACCCTGCCCGAAGCCTGCCAAATGTTCTGCTCGCCTCTGTCAAACCAGACCTAGTTTTCATCACTGAAACCTGGTTCTCAGACGACTTCGGCCCAATCGCCAATGAAGCCTTTCCCCCTGACTACTCCCTCATCCCACTGAACCGTCCGTCCAGAGGGGGGGGGGGTAGCATTCATCTATCCCTCTCCCCGTCGCTCTCACACAGCTTCTTAATAATCTACAGGCCCCCTGGCTACGATAGACAATTCGCAACCAACCTTTGCGATTCTAGCGCCACCCTCCAACTAAACCATCCCAACCTCACCCTTCTTGGAGACTTCAACATATGGCTCGACATCCCCAGCAACCCTATGACACACGCCCTGGTTGACGGCTTAGATGCAATTAATCTCCAACCCCACATAATCAGCCCGACTCACTATAAAGCACACACTCTTGAGGCCATCTTTAGCTCCAACACCCTGATTCATTTAAAGCCCCCCACCCCTATCATCTGGTCCGATCACTTCATCCTCTCCTTCACCATCCACTCACCCGACCCCCTTCCCGTACTCCTATCTGAACCTCCGAATCTACGCAAATGCTGGAAAAAACTAATAATCACCCCAGACCTAGCTGAGGCACTCCTCCAGTCTCCACCACCTACCTGCCGTCTCAACAACCAACTAACAAACGCATCTCTGATGCGGCTCACCCCCCCTTGCAAACCATCAACCCGCCGTGGCCTTTTCCCCAAATGGTTCACTCCTGAGTTGAAGACCACTAAACGACAATACAAATACCTAGAACGCAAATGGCAGAAAGAGAAAACCCACGAGAGCAGGACCACCTTGGCCCGACAACTGTACCGGTACAAGGTCGAAATCCAGAAGCAAAAAAAGCCCACTACAACACCCGAATCCTAAACTGCAAAAACCCTAGCAAAGAACTCCACAAAATCATCTCCGAATTCACCAATCCGGCTTGTAACACAACCGTCCCGACCCCGTCACAATCACTGTGCGACTCACTCTCCCTCCACTTTTACACCACAGCTATCGAAAGGACAAAAACTCTAACCACCAAACTGGCTCTCTTACAGCCAGCAGGCAATCCTCAGCCCGTACCGGCCAGCCCATCAACCGCGACCTCTACGCAACCAACGTTCGAATCCTTTAGTCCAATATCACCAGAACAATTTCTCAAACTTCTATCTGCCCGCAAGCCTTCTGGATCACCACTCGACCCTAGCCCAGCCACAACCCTTAAAGAAATGTTTGCTTCCACCTGCGCAGGAGAACACGCAAGATCGATCATAAATGCCTTTCTTCCGGTATCTTTCCCGACGCATTCAAAATGGTGCACTATAAACCTCTAATTAAAAAACCTTCACTCGACCCTCTCGAGCCCAAAGACTACCGCCCCATCTCAAACACCAGATTCCTTGCCAAACTCATTGACCGAACCGCCTACTCTCAACTAAATGCCTTTGTCTAAGCCAACAATCTCCTTGACCCCGCCCAATCAGATTTCAGATCACGTCACAGATCCGAAATACCCTAACCGCGATCTGGGATGACCTTAAAATGACAGCAGACTCCGCGGGATGCGCTGCACTAATCCTTCTCGACCTATCGGGCGCCCTTGACACGATCAATCACTCAATCCTCCTAGACCGCCTCCCCTCCCTAGGAATTCGTGGAACCGCTCTTAAATGGATAGCTACATTCCTCAAAGACAGGCACCAAATAACGACACTCTCCAGCTTCACCTCCCAAGCCCGACCAGTCGACACGGGAGTCCCACAAGGAGCATGTCTATCCGCCCTCCTGTTCAATCTCTACCTGATCACCCTCCCACCAATAATTCGTTCACACAACATCCTGTGTTACAACTACGCCGACGACACTCAACTAATTATAAAATTCCTGAACTTGAAACCCAACTCCCGACCTGACCTGGCATCCTGCCTCCTTAACATAGAACTGTGGATGACCCAAAGCAACCTCTTGTTAAACCCCTCCAAAACAGAAATCATGGTTTGCGGCAACTCCGATCTTCTTCCACACCCACTTCCCTGCCCACCCGCCATGGGCAACTCACCGACACCCTCCAACACAGTGAAAAATCTTGGATGCACCCTGGACTCTGACCTAGCAATCTCGTGCCAAGTCAACAATGTCTCCTGCCACCACCACCTTAAAACCCTTAGGCGCATCTTTCCATATCTCTCATTTCCCAACAGACTCTCCGTGGTCCAATCAATCGTTATATCAAGACTGGACATCGCAAACCCCCTATACCTCGGAATCCATGCCTACCAACTGAATAAACTCCAAAGGGCACAAAACGCGGCGGCCAAATTGCTACTTGCGCTCGGTCCAAGAGACCACGTATCCCCAGCCCTTAAGACACTGCACTGGCTTCCAGTAGCCCGTACGGTGGCTTTCAAAACCTTATGCCTCTCCCATCGAGCACTGCATAAAACTGGACCTCAATATCTTCAAAGACAAGCTAATACCTTATCATCCCACTCGCACCCTAAGATCAAGCTCAGCCGGCCTCCTAGTAATTCCTAAAACAAACTCAGTCAGGTTAGGCGGATCATCATTCTCAGCCCTGGCCCCAATCCTGTGGAACTCGCTCCCACCCCACATCCGCCTAACTGAGGATTTAACACCCTTCCGCAAACTACTGAAAACCTGGCTCTTCCCCTAAAACCAACCGGTTTTCCAAACTATCATCATCTCAATAACACCGTCCCAACAAACTACCTGAAGCGAGAAATTGACAACTAATAAACTTGAATGTAAACTAGAAAGACAAACAGAACTAAACGAGTAATGTAGATCAAAACAGTAAAGTGGATAATAGGAATAAATAATTGGGAAAGTAAGGAGATCTAAACTGATGAAATGGACATGATGAATGAGGAGGGAACGTAGTGAATGACATAGATGAAATAGTTAGAATGGATAAAGCGTATAGAACAGATAATTGCACTAAGCGGAAGAGTGCAGGAGTGGAAGAACAGACAACTAGAAAGATCAAATGAGTATGGAGATCGGATGGAATAGATGAACATACTAAAGCCAATGAGTGTGCAGAGTGGTTGGGTGTGTAGAGCGGACGAGCGTGTAGAGTTGATGAGTTTGTGTAGAGTTGATGAGTACGTAAATACAGAGTAGCGAATAGAACGCAGGAGGGCATAGCACTGATGACTATACTGAACGGATGAACGTGTAAGAGCGGATGAGCGTGGAGAGCGGATGAGCGTGGAGAGCGGATGAGCGGGGAGAGCGGATGAGCGGGGAGAGCGGATGAGCGGGGAGAGCGGATGAGCGGGGAGAGCGGATGAGCGGGGAGAGCGGATGAGCGGGGAGAGCGGATGAGCGGGGAGAGCGGATGAGCGGGGAGAGCGGATGAAGGTGTAAAACAGATGACTGGAGAGCGGCTGAGTGTGTGGAGAGCGGCTGAGTGTGTGGAGAGCGGCTGAGTGTGTGGAGAGCGGCTGAGTTGCGGAGAGCGGCTGAGTTGCGGAGAGCGGCTGAGTTGCGGAGAGCGGCTGAGTTGCGGAGAGCGGCTGAGTTGCGGAGAGCGGATGAGTTGCGGAGAGCGGATGAGTGGGGGGAGCGGATGAGTGGGGGGAGCGGATGAGTGTGGGGAGCGGATGAGTGTGGGGAGCGGATGAGTGTGGGGAGCGGATGAGTGTGGGGAGCGGATGAGTGTGGGGAGCGGATAAATACGTAGAGCGGATGAGTGTGTGGAACGGACGAGTACATAGAGCGGACGAGTACGTAGAGTGGACAAGAAAGTTGAGCAGGCGAGTACGTAGAGCGGACGAGTGTGCGGTGCGGATGAGAGTGTGGAACAGATGAGTGTGAGGAGCGGATAAATACGTAGTGCGGATGAGTGTGTGGAACGGATGAGTATGTAGAGCGGACAAGTACCTAGAGCCGACAAATGTGTGGAGCGGATGAATGTATGGAAAGGATGAGTGTGTGGAGCAGATGAATGTGTGTTGCCGATAAGTGTGTGGAGCGGGTGAGTACGTGGAGCGGGTGAGTGTGTTGAACGGATGAGTACGTAGACCGGATGAGTAGTACGTAGAGCGGATGAGTAGTACGTAGAGCGGATGAGTAGTACGTAGAGCGGATGAGCAGTATGTTGAGCAGATGAGTATGTGGACTGGATGAGTGTAGAGCGGATGAGCGTGTAGAGCGGATGAGCGTACAGAGCGGACGAGCGTACAGAGCGGACGAGCGTACAGAGCGGACGAGCATACAGAGCGGACGAGCATACAGAGCGGACGAGCATACAGAGCGGACGAGCATACAGAGCGGACGAGTATACAGAGCGGACGAGTATACAGAGCGGACGAGTATACAGAGCAGACGAGTATACAGAGCGGACGAGTATACAGAGCGGATGAGTGCGTAGGCAGCCAGGAGTACATGCGCGCGGTAGACTGGAGTGCATGCGTGGGGAAGACAGGAGTGCATGCGTATGGAATACATGAGAGCATGCGTGGGGCACACTGGAGAATGAGGATTGACTAGAGCACGCAAGGCGGACTAGAGTGCGTGAGAGTGTCGAGCAGACAGGAGTGTGTAGGGCAATCCTGAACGCCTGAAATGAATAAAAATGCATAGAACGGACCCCATTGCATAGAATTGCGTGACGTACATAATACGCTTTGGAATGCAGGGAACATTTGAAAGGGCATATATCACACCACACCTCACGCTTACTCTCTTCTTTACACCACCACTCAACAAGAACAAAGAGATACTATGACACCATTCGGTATAACTGTTCTCATATCAACATCTACCGCTCACTCCCCATCACTGCTGGTTTCACACCCCCCAGCCAGGCGTTCTCCTCAGGCCTAACGCAGCCACACTCGGTCTGGATAAATCCTGCCAGAGCGAACACATACTCCTGATCTCTCAACCACTACACCTACCACTAAGAAGCAGCTACCACACGAATTCCGCACCAGCTGCACACATACCTGGTGCGCACACGCACCTTTGAACTCTCTCTACTGACCCGAACTTCGGTTCCCAAGGGCGTTCAACCTACCAGCACCTTCAGACCATACCAATGGTATATAAGACGCTATATAAATGCAAAATAACCTAACATGTGTCCCTTACCACAGCTTCTAATACAGACTGTGATGTACGTTTCACAAAAGCGGTAGAAAATCATCCACTGCTGCCAGCCACACAGATTGACTTGCCACTATAACTAGAAAGGAGAAGTGAGAAAAGGGATACAATGTGTCCCCTCAGCACATAATGTGGGGTGTTCTGATCTCACAAAAGAAAAGCATAGGTAGGATCAAAAGTATCCCCTATATGATTATGATCGGTTATTTATAACACGCTTAATACCAAGAGGTTTCTAAGCGCGGACCCGGGGATCGAACCTGTGTTGCTGCGCTCGTCTTGCTCGTAAGGCGTGTGCGCTGCACCCGAGTTATCCTCCCAAGACCACCCTATCCTGGTAACATTTCGTTAGCATAGGAAAATAAAAACACCAAAGAGGGAAGCTCAAGGAGCTTCCAGCAACACTGCACAGAAGGTGCTGCGTGCTGCAATAGTAAAGTACAGATGCCATAAAAAGATGGAGGAAAGCAGATTCCATCAATAACCAAAAGTTAAAGAAAAAGAATGAGTGAGTGAGGAAAAAGGATCCCACTCAGGAGAGTCAGACAAAATCTAATAGTCCAGTAGAAAAAGTGCTGTGGGACACACCAAGTGGGGAGAATTACACACAAGATGAACATTCTACCTGACACAGGTTTAAGTCCAGTACAACTATGAATGTCTTGATGGCTACATTAGTAAACTGTCAGCACGCATTTCCTGCAGCATCAAGGCAGCCCTTAATTACAGCATTAGATGTCAATTGATCCTCTCAGACAATTTATTGCATCTAGTTTCGGTTTGCTTGGGGCATATCCTTGATCAACATGTTAAAGCATGCCATTGGCCCAGCTGAATTTGCAATTCTTAAAACGGTACACTGCCTCTTTTTCAGGAGGAGCTTCTGTAGTCGATGCTGGTGTACCATATATATTTTCTGACAGTGGTAATCACGAAGAATGAGAATGGACTGTGCCCTTTGTTAAGATGGATTTTTAGAATCACCCTGGTGGGCATATTTGAGGAGGCCAACCTAGTTATGGTGAACCGGGAGACTCGGTTTAGCCAAAAACCAATCAAGGTAGCAATGGAGCACAGGTCATACAGTTATTTAGCTCTTTATAACTCGCTAAGAAATTAAACTAGCAGGTAGTAATATCACACAACACCATATAAAACGAATATATACATTCACCACTAGGTTCACTACAATACATCACTAAATAACTAACAACTAAAAACATGTAAGTATTGCAGGTATAATGATGAGAACCAGTCACAAGTACAATCCATTCACTTAAGAAGTCCACCCGTAGGATTTATGTGGGCTTGTGCCCAAAAGTCACAGGTTCCATAAAGGGTTTCTCTCAGGAAGGTATTCTCTACAGTGATTCAATGGGCTTGTGGTGGGGACGTAAAATAGTTCCAAAGTTTTTCAAAGTCCAACAACTATTATAAGACATGTAAATCTTATAGTCTTAGTACAATCCCATGTCCAATCAACCATTTCTTCCATGGTTGCAGAGCCCCAGACCCTCCTTTCCCATCCTCTCAGCTCATGCCACCACCTCTTAAGGCTTTCAGCGCCTCTTCGGTCACCTGCATACCTTACTGTGCGGGTGTCCGGAGCAGCTGGGCTTTGACATGGGGCTCTGATGGCGTTTCGGAGCCTCTCGCGTTCTGTAGCAGCTCTGTAGTCTTTTCGGCATTAGCTCCGTAGTCCTTTCGGCATTCCCGACAGCGCAGTTCCTTCCCTGTGCACTCCCTGGGTCTCGGGGATGTCCAGAATGTCATCCCACCTTCTGGCTGTGTGGTCCTCACGTCCTGGACCGGCCTCAGGCTCTATCTCTCTGTTCTTGGCATCTCAGCTTCCGCCTTCACTCCTTGTCTGTGCTTGCTCTTGCGGTTCTTCCAGGGAGGGCTTCACACTTTGTCAAGTCCTTCATTACTTTTAACACAGCTTTTTCCAATCAGATACTGAGAACCACTAGAATGCACAAAGTGGTTCTTGTAAGTATTATGTACTGCTCTGTGCCGTCTCCTCGTCGTCCCAGTATGGAGTGAGGCATGTTGTTGTAACTCACTAGAGATCTTCCTCGCCTCAGTATGCTCTACATTTGCTGGGATACAAAAGTATGTGGTATATGAGGGTAGGGTTGGAGGTGAAGGAGAGGGGGATATGGCAAGTAAGGGGTCTAGGGTAAGGTGACTGGCTGGGATACTGCGTTCTCTCAATATGGTTGTCACTGGTTCCAAAGATGGTTCCCCTCCCATGAGATCCACCCGCTGAGTACCACCCCCAGGGGGACTATCGGGTAGCGGCATCACCACCCTGGCCTCATCATGGGGAGGGTTCCCCACCCATTTCAATGCATCAATGACACCCTGGGATTTGTCACACAGAGCATGTTCACATTTGCATAGTTAGGCTATAAGGGCCATTAAAGGAACAACAGGCACCCCCGGCTAAATTTGGCTTAAATAAATAAATATAGATTCCATAAATCTGTTTGACATATCCATGCTGTAACTAGTTACAACCGATTCAATATGCAGATGTACATATATTTTCAGTTCTGCATCAACATATCACATTCCTGAAGGTAGATTTCAATTTGGGACCACGGATCGCTACAGTTCGAACAGAAGAAATATCTTTCTTGGCACACTGCAATTTTTAAAACACTGTCTGGACTCTGGCAAAATAAGCAAAGCATACAAAAGTAATCAGACGCCAACTTTTTGCTAGCAATGTTTGCTATATGTGAGTACAAATTCCCCACAGGAGTTTAAATGGAAAATTAAACTTGCATGACCCCCACCACTATAACGGCATAAACCTTTTCAAGCCATTCCTAAGTTGAATGTATATTTTATGGATAGATTTCAGCAGTTTGTCAAAAAGCACAAATTGTTAATAGCTCAGAAGTACTTTCCCTCTGGGGAGCCAAACATAACAGTAACTACAGGCTTGTTATCTGTTCTATACAATATTTTTTCATTTTATTTTATTTATATAGCAGGAACCGTATAAAAGAAATGATACACAGAGCACTTCACAATGTTTAAGGGAAATACAATTCTATAAAAAACTAAAATAAAAAACATTCAGGGGAGTAAAATCAAACATAGGATTCATAATAACAGATTCAATCAAAGTGGAGTATAATAATTTTCTGAAATGAAGTAAAGATTCTGCTGTGTGAATATAGGTCTGTAAAGCATGCAGTAACATAAAATATTCCCATATACATTCAAGCAACATCATTACATACAGCAGTGTCTGTATACCTTCATCATTACTATTAGTGTGGTATGACTTGCGATAACAAGCTGTATGAATGTTTAAACTTCATGAATAAGATTAAGCTAAACACTGCTCATTTAGCAGAATGCATGCATGTCTCATTTCTCACTAGAGGTATACATTTGATATATTTGCATTTCAATGATTGTCTAGTTGCAGGAACCTCCCCGGGACTGCTTATGTTGTTCTTATTCATTTCAGTAATTGCGCAAAGGTTCTAGAAAATGTCTTCCTAAATATCAGGTGTCTCTGCATGATTCAGTAGATTGGATTTCTTTTAACAGAAGAATGATCCATTTGGCAAAGCTTAATAAAGTGAAGTGCACATTTGTTTTGGTGGAAAAGTCACAAAACCATAGAAAAAAAGGGTTCAGGACCCGTAACATGTTCATACTTCATTACTCTCAGGTTATGAGGGTAGCTGAACGGCAATATTTCCATCTTGTTTTTACTTCATGTTGCTTACCCTAACGTTCTTGATGTAACAAAATATTCACTATAGGCATTTGTTGCTTAAATACTGATGGTATCTATCCCCTCACAATAGGGTATTTCCTATTTTACCCAAAACTCTACATTTAATATTATTTAAGGAAAATGACTAAACCCAGAATCATAATCTCTTACCTTTTTAACCCATCCGAATTTTTTTGTATTACGGACTGGCAAGGATAGCCAACCCTCTAACCTGGACTCTACAAAAGACACAGAAAATAGGTTAATTTATTTGAGTCGTCATGCAGAACATTATCATGCCTGTACAACAATCTTTTTAGTTGTCAAAAAGCAGACAAGACAGACATCATCTGCAACAGAATTGCTTAGTAGGATGCACTGCAGACATGTTTCAGGAACGAAATTGCAATGCGCAGCCAAAAAAACAACAAATAATGCAATCTCAGCCCAACCTCAACGATACAGAGAAAATGCACATAGAACAATGAATAACAAAACGGTGGGCATTCCAGCTAGTTATACAAATTAAATGAACAAATCCCTTTGAAAAATTGGAGATTCCAAATATTATAATCTTACTGAATGACCCATGAGGCTACAATCTAATGTGGTTTATGTTCAGAGGGTAAATTCAAAAGACACTAATTTATATCACCCAATCAAAAGCTATTGGATCCTGAGCTAAGGCTCTAGTGAGCATGTAAACTAATGTCCCTGGAACATGAAGCCATTCCTTCTTTCACACCTTAAAGAAGGGATCTGAAACCTTTACCGGTCCAGAATTTTGGACTACAATTCCCATCAGCACTAGCCCAGCATAGTGAAGGGGTCACAGGAATTGTCCTAACTCTCTGCAGATCTATTATTTGGCTGCCCTCAAGGACTTAGATGGGGGCACTATTGAACCAATCTTCTTCATATAACTCATAGGTCTGTTTCAGTAATTGACTGCATATCTTAATTTGTTCAGGCCACTGCTTAACATTGCAAAATATTGGCAGATACTTCTACCTTGCAGCTTTAAAGCAGTGCTTCTCAAAATTTCCCAACACCAATCGCCATAAATAATATGGGCAACTGGTGGATATTACAGCACTTTTAAGAAATTACCAAAAAGCCAGTGGCAACTCTTTTTTTGTGTCGGTGTTTTGTAAGGGGAAGTCATGCACTATTTCAATGCTTCAATATCTGCCACAGTTCCCAAAAGCATTGCAAATCATCTGTGGGCCCTTCAGATAATTGTCTCTGCAACAGAAATGCAGCATTGGGGAGGGAGGCGAGGGGGGTGGCGTTTGGCACCAACAGAAATGGGCACCTAGCTATCTCGCTCTGTTCCTGACTTTTGAAATATGTCACTCTGTCATAGACAACCTTATAAAAGAATGTTTTGATGAACAGATCAAATCTTATTGTATGTTCCTGAAGTGGTCGGCAAATGTTTTTGATTCCAGTTTTGGTCTGGAGTCTGCGACGCGAAGCTCAGAAGACCGGAGCGGCTCGCGAGACTCAAGGCGCAGGGTGACATGAGAATGAGCAGCGTGATGTACAGGAGTTTGAGGAGGCCTTGTCTCTCAAGTTGCTTGACCGGAGGAGTGCCCTCTGGTGACTTTCAGTAAGAAAACCTTATTTATCATTTTAGAACGTTCTCTGGAAGGCAAAACTCATACAATAATTCCTCTTATTCTAAGAGATTGTTTCAACTGGCCGTACTTACATACTTTACTGGCGTTAAGGCAGGCACATGTACTCAGCTATGAGGAAGCAACCTCAAATAATTTTCCTGCATCTCTTTAAAGAACCAAATAATCTTTACTGTGGTCATCAACCTACATAAGTTTATATTATGGCATTCCAATGGGGTGCCCAGAAAGGGTCCAGCATTAAGGATAACTCAGCTTCCACTGCCCCATCCACAACTACTCTAAAAAGGTCTTTAAGTCACTGTGCTCCACCACAAACATCTAGCGACTCAATAATAGATGCTCCATGTTTGAGTCCAAAAATTATAAGTGGAGTGAAGGATTGGGGTGGGGGTAGAGGATGGTTCCCAGTGAGTTGCTCTATTGGAAAAATCCTTAAAGGACCTTCAGAAACATAATGAAGAACTGGAAAATAGAGATTGTAGAAACAATCTTCGTATAATTGGTATGTCAGAGAATTGTAAAGGTGTTGACCCTGTTCTGTTTTTGAAGAAAGCATTACCAAATATCCTTGGGCTCCAATCATCAAAGGTGTTTACTCTCCAAAGAACATATCGAATTGGTATCAATGAATCCTCAAATCATAATAGATCCGCCCGGCGCAAGCAGATTTTCCTTTTGCTTGGATACACACAACTGCAAATTATCCTTAAAAAGGCAAAATAAATGGGCCCACTCTTGTGGAATGGGCACAGAATCTTTATCAGAATCTTTATCTCACAAATGCACTTGTCCGATCTGAATGACACCTGACCTAGTAAGATGTGTCCTTCCTTTGTCCCCCCCCTTGCTCATCGCGCCTTGAAACACTTGTGTATAGGAACATTATAAATGCCATATCATAACTCAAATAAAACTGTGCAAGGAAGGAAATAATTCTTAACACACCATCCAGCACTGAAGCAACTTAATGCCAGATACGGTTACACCTATCTGGGTACCTTCGAGGTGACTATAAAAGGCAATAACTCCGTGTTTTATCTAGCTGACCTCAAATCCTTCATACGATCGTTGAAAATGGATATGGACACTTCGCTTCTGGTTCTTCTCAACAACATATTGCATCCAGAGTGGCTACATGAATGTTACCTTACCCCATACCAACTCTCTTTTAATGGCCTACTTCAGTTTTTTGATGTTCTTTCTTCTAGGCACCGCTACACCTTATTATCTTCGCTGCACTCCTGATGATTCTGTTTGTGTATGAGATCCATATGAGCTTTTATTTTCTCCCCACGATCTGTATGATCCTACATATGACCTTCTTTAACATGCTTTTTAAATGCAACTACTGGCTTTTTCTTTTCAACAATATTAAGTCATGAAATGTTATAGGATCATTTTATGTTTCCTTGTATGCACTGGTGACATCCCAGTAAGTCTTCGGAAAACGACAAATGTAAGGTTCCTCCGATCTTAGTTAATGGCTTTTAAATGCATTTCCTGGAATATGAAGGGGATTAACAATCCAATTAAACAACAAAAGGTACTTCGGTATCTCAAGAAATGTAATCCTTCAGTGGCATGCATTCAAGAAGCATACCTTTCGGCACAAGAATCAATGGAATTTAAAAAAAACCTTGGACGGGTGAATTTTTCCCAAGTCAGGCCAAAGGTGCTGCAATCCTTATTAATAAGAGGCTACCTTATACAAATTTACATCAAAATATTGATGCCAGGGGCAGATGGGCTCTAGTCAAACTAGTAATCAGACTATCTATATTGACCATTTATGGTCACACAGTTACTGATCTTGATGTTTGGATTAACATTACAAAATATATTCTGCAAACAGATCTTTGTAATTTGTTAGTATGTGGCAACTTCAATGAAATTGACCCCTTTATGGATCGACAGTCCAAATCAGTCTTTAAAATCTGCAACACACAAAGAATTCCTTAGGTTCATCTCTGAAATCGGCCTACTGGACTCGTGGCAGATTGGTCATCCTACTGAGTTCGACGTTTCTTTCCACTCCATACCACACAATACATTTTCATGTACTGACTATATCTGCATGTCCAAATCTCTATCAGGAACCATTCTGGACTCCAAGTTAGATTGCAATGTCATTTCAGATCATGCTCCAGTTGTTACTGCTTTTGACCTTACAGATATACATTTTTTTTTCCCAATAAATGGTTATTAAATACATTTCTTGAACTATCTTTCTTGAATTTTCAAGAACAGTTTTTCAAAATATTTATGAATCATCCCCAGTTAATAATTGGGATGCCTACAAAGCTGCCTTAAGAGGCCGTACTATCTCCTATGTTATTAAAAAGAGGAAATCGACAAAAAAAAAAAAGATACTTATTTCATTTTCTGAGAACTTTACAAATCTGGAGAAAATGTACAATGAACGCCCAACTGATGGATAGTTTCATGGTATTTCAGCTTTACGTTAAAATTAAATTATTGACTTTCAGAACAAGCTTGTGGGGCATTATTTAAATTTAAATCATATCTATCAATCTTCAAAAAAAGCAGGCAAAGAACTGGTATTCTATCTTAATAGAAGAAATGAAAGGTCTTCCATCTCATTTTACCAAAAATAGCTATGGGGTCAAGGTCTCTTAAGATAAAGCTATATTGGACGTCTTCAAGGACTTTTATGAATCCCATATTCATCCTAACAGGATAGCACTCAAATCAATATTCAATCTTTTTTTGGAAAAGTGAGCAGAAACTCCCACTCTCCAGTCGATCGGAGTCCCTTAGATCGCATCATCCACATTAATGAAATTTACAAAGCAATCAAAGATCTTAGAAAAGGTAAAGCCCCCAGCCCGGATGGCCTGTCCATTGACCTTTTTAATCAGTTTGCTTCTAAACTTTCCCATAGGCTAGAATCGTTGATCTCTTATATCTCTTGAACTGGTAAAGCCTCTGGATCTTTCAGTGAGGCCCTTCAAAATCTCTTTCTAAAGCAGGTAAGGATTTCGATGATCCCAAGAATTATCACCCCATATCCTAAATTAATGCAGATTGTAAAATCTTTGCAAAACTAATAGCATCGAGCCTTACCTCCACAAGCTGGTAAAATCAGATCAAGCTGGTTTTGTAAAAGCCAGAATGATTTCCTCTAATGCCAGATTACTTTATAACCTGATGAATATCATCAACAATAAAAAAAAGAAACTGCAGAGACAGTTTTGCTGCTATTACCCTTGATGCAGAAAAGGCGTTTGACAGTCTTGAGGGGAGCCATCTCTTTCAAGCTTTTATACTTGGACCCCAGAACATCTTTTTTTTAAATTAATGGACAACTTTCTCCCAGTTTTTCACTTAAACGTGGCACTACACAGGGTTGGCCGCTATCACCTATTCTATTCGTCCTCTCGCTGGAGCCTCTACTGGATTAGAAAAGAAATCGGTATCCCTGGAAGTCGGTGCGGGAAACTAAATTAAATTCGTCCTATACTGATGTTTTAATAATTATGAAAAATCAGAATGTTAATCTACCAATGTTAGTTAACATATTGGGCCTCATCACGAGGCGGTATTAGCGCTCCCGAACCCCATTGGGTCCTATGGGGAACGGGGATTTACCTCCTACCAACCACAACTCGAGATCCGTCGAAAATTGCGCCAGACCGAGTTGAGGTAGCGCTATTAGCGTTGGGCGGTATCCCGGCGGGCGGTACTGCCCCACTCGTGACAAGGCCCATTGAATGTATTTTCTTCTGTTTCCGGCTATAAATTGAATAAAGATAAATCCGAGACCCTAACCCTAAACTCTCTGTGTTAAACATGAACTTGACCCATTCAGAGTCAAATGGTGCCAAATTTCCATCAAGTATTTGGGGATCCTCGTTGCCTCCAAACTCAAAGAAACAAACGCAATATGGTGGTCTTACTAAAAAGACTAAAAGATCTGGTTGCTTCGTGGTCTCCACTGTACATGACATGGGCACCTAGAATTCATTCAAATGATATTATCCCCCATTATACTTTATTATCTCCAAATGTTAACTGTCGCTTTGCCTGCAAAGAAGTTGAAGGCCATTTAATCAATCCTTTTAACTTTCTTACAGGGTATTAAAAAGAATAAAATTATTGCTGTAAGCAAGCTGAAAAATGCCCATGAAAATGGGGGAGTCAGGTTCCTGGATTTTAGGGAATACCACTCTGCCTTTCTAATAAAACAGGCACACAGCTGGGTCTAGGTTGACAACAATACTAATATTCCTTCCTGCCTGAAAGGCAATTTACATTTGGGTCAGTCATCTGACAGACTCTGCAAATCAATTTCGTTTACAGTCTCTCTTTTTAGGGAGTTTCTATTTATGGCGGGAAAAACGCCATGTAATCTACTACCTCCCTACCTTTGGTGTAACAAAAATATTACTATTAATAGCAGGCCCATTTTATTGAAAAATTAAGTGTTACTCACTGGAGTGACTAACGTACACCTAGTTCATAGCCCCCTTTCCTCCATCCTGTATGGGCGTCCCTCGCTAGGGACAGGAACAGATCCTTTTTTCACCAGAAAAAGAACACTTTCCTTTAAAATTTATACACACGTGGCTGTGCGGCCCTGGGAGCATGGGCTCCCCTAACCCCGCCCACAGGCACCACACCTCAGTCCCCTTTTCGACACATCGGCTGTATTGAACTGTTCAACCTCGGTGCCGTTATTTAGGGGGAAGGATGGTTGGACGTATGGAGGAAAGGGGACTATGGACTAGGAGTACATTAGTCACTCCGGTGAGTAACACTTAATTACTACTACGTCCTGTCCCCTTTCCTGTATTCTGTATGGGCAACTACAAATGATGAAAACACCCTGGGAGGAGAGCTTGATACTATATCCAAACAGATCACAAAGAAAAGCCTGGCCAAATGCTGCATCAGCCCTGGCGCTGGTGTCCAGACAGTAGTGCTTGTAGGAGGACAATGGAGTGGCCCATGTTGCAGCTCTGCTAATTACTTGCCACGCTTCCTTGGCTCTTACAGTGTGAGCATGAATGCCCCTAGGATACTCCTTGCACTGAGCCCTGCATGCCTCAAGGATGGCAGCAGTCATCCATCTGCCTTTTGAAAGCTTGAATGCTTGTTGCCCAGGCCTTGAGCCTCCAAATGTGACAAATAAGGCGTTGGTCTTGCGAAAGGCCTTGGTCCTGTCGAGATAGAATTTGAAAGTTCTTCTGACGTCTAGAAAGTGGAGAGCTTTCTCGGCGTCTGCCTTGGAATTTGGAAAGAAAGTGCGAAGCACAATCTCTTTGTTAATGTGGAAAGAGGAGACCACTTTTGGTAGGAACTTGGGGTGCGTGCAGAGCACAACCATGTCCCAATGAAAGATAGTGTAGGGTCTTGGAAGCCACCAGAGTTCAATCTTGCTAACTCTGCGAGCTGAAGTAAGCCCCACTTGTAGTGCTGTTTTGAGCATGACCAGTTTAATGTCCACTGTGGCCATGGGCTCGAATAGTTTGTATGCAAGGGCGCTAAGAACAATGTTAAGAACTCAGACTGGATGCGGGCGCCTGACAGGCGCGTAATGTCTGGTCAACCCCACTAGATGCCTCTTCACCACTGGATTATCAGAGGAAAATGTGAGCCTGTCAGAGTTCCTGTATGTGCAAATGGTCGCTAGGTATGTTCTGCAGGTGTCTACCTGGACCCCTGATTTGGCTAAGTATGCTGAAAAAGACAACACCTGGTCCAGAGTGCAGGATAGCGGATACATTGTTTTTCTTGGACCAGAAACGGAACTTAGTCCATTTACGATTGTACTGCTTTGAAGTAGCCGGACTCCTGGCTCCCTGGATGATTTCTAGGTTATCTTGGGACAGCTGGAGATGTTGCAGTCTCACCTGCTCAGGTATCAGGATGCTAGGGCTAGCCTCTACAGGCAAGGGTGAAACACTGCCCCACCCTGCTGCACCACGAGCAGTCCTTCCGAGAGCAGAGGGTCTTCTGGTTGGGCTAACAGCTTCTGCAGGTCTAAGAACCTCTCCTGAAGGACTCATGCTCAGCTGCCACTCATAATTGCCGGGGCACATCCGACTGAGTCTGCCTGCCTCGAGGTTTGATTCTCCCGGCAGATGGACCTCTGAGATCCAAACGCCCTGCTTGATTGCCCACTCCCAGATGCTGAGGGCCTGTCTGCATAGGAGGGGGGGGGGGATTTGGTGCCCCCCTGCTTGCTTAGGTAATACATGCAGGTAGAGTTGTCCGTCCGAATTCAAACCGTACTGCTCCTGATTAAGGGCAGGAATGTCTTGAGTGCGATCAATGGAAGCTTTGATTGCCACCACTTTCTCCCCCGTGGGGAACAACCTCTGCTTCTGAGTGTCCCACAGCAGCCCCAGAAACACCAGTTTGTGTAGGGCAGAGCTGCACCTTCTTGAAGTTGATTGAGAACCCCATTTCATAGAGTGTAGTCATGAGTTTGGTTGTTGAGTACCTGACCTGCTCCAAGGACTCCCGTCTGACCAACCAGTGGTCCAGGTACGCATACGCATGGAAGCCTTCCCACCTGAGCAGGGCCGCCACCGCGTTCATCAGTCTTGTGAAGACCCTTGGCGCCGAGTTCAAGCTTAATGGCAGCACCTTGTAAAGAAAATGCAACCTCATGACCCGGAACCTGAGGAAGGATTGATGGTTCTGCACTATGGGGACATGCAAATATGCATCTTTCAGATCTAGGGAGCACGTCAAGGCCCCCCCCCACACACAGCGTGTGCGCTATAAGCACTGGCGTCGCAATTTTGAATTTCTGCAGAGGTAGGTATAGATTGAAGAAGGAAAGATCTAGGATCACTCACAGGTCCGCCTATTTTTTCTTTTGAATGGCAAAGATGCCGGAGTAAAAGCCCTGCCCCTGCTGAGGGAGAGGAACTTCCTCCACTGCCTCGCTCTCTCACCAGGGAACAAATCTCCGCCAAGAGTGAATGAGCTCCAATCTGTGGAAGGGGAGTGGGTGGCAGGGGAAGTCGTAAGCCCAAGGAGACCACCGAAATCACCCATTAGGCCGTGAAGCGTGAGCGCCAAGCTTGACTATGCAGGGCCAGGCTGCCCCCGACTGAGGTGCTGTGGACCTGAGGAGAGCCGTCATTGCTTTTTTGGGACTGAGGCAGATGACGGAGAGGTGGATTGAAAAAAGCCCTTGTGCAAAGACCTCTGGGGTTTTCGCCTGTGTTGGCTGGGTGACCTGTCCGGTTCCCTGGACCGGTGGTCCTGCAAGCCCCGGAAACCGCCAAAAGATCGGCCTCTGTCTGAGAGTGGCCGTGTGAGAAGGTTTTGGCCGCTGGCTTGACGAGAATGGCCAGGGACTTGGCCTCTGAGCAGCTCTTCTTTTTATTGAGTTCCTCGTCAGTGGAGGAGTGGAACAAGTCACTGCCCTCGAAGGGTAGGTCTAGGATCCTATCCCAAACATTAGGATTGAACCTAGTTGCTTTGAGCCATGCCGTCCTTCTCATGTCCATTGCCACACAGAGAGCCCTGCACGCAGTATCTATGTGCGCCACCGTGGACTCCATGATGTCCTCTGCCACGAGTTTCGCTTCTGCAAGTCCGCTTTGAAAGAGGCTTGATTGTCAGCCGGGATATCAGGCAAGAAGTCTGATATCTCTCTCAACAGCCGTTGGGTAGCCGCTGCCAGGATGGCGTTAGCATGGGCTTGCCGGAGGTGAAGTCCGGCGTTTCAGAAGACCTTCCAGTAGGCCTCAAGCGGTTTCTCTTCCTTGCCCATCAAAGCTGAAGTTGCGGTGCTCGCGGTGGAGGTCTTGGGGCTTGGCATTCATAGATGCCGCTGCAATGGCTGAAGACAGTAGCTGGGGGTGCACCGACTAGAGCAGAGTGTCTCCCTCCACCTGCCTGAACTTTGCGTCCAACCTTTTGTTGGCTGAGTGGAGTGGGGGCATGAGCCATCCCTTCTTCGCAAGGGCCTCCAAATCTTTCTGTAAAGCTATGCCAGATCTGGATTCTGCTTTAATGGTGAGCACTTCTGCCAGTACTTCTGACTCCAGCAGCTCCCTCAGTGGCTGAAGAATGCCCAGGTAATCGGCTAACCCTGCAATCCTGTCGTGGAATGCCCTTGCCAGGAAGGCATGTCCTGCTCCTCTTCATCAGTGTCTTGTTGGTCACCTGTGTTAGAAGGGGCCCCTGGGTCCACAGGTGTCAGTTCTGCCCCTGAAGAAGTCCCAGGCGCTTGGAGTGTAGGCACCGCTACCGGAATTACCGGAGGCACGGGCAACAGAGGTGTAGGACGTAAAGGCTGCAAAGGCACCGGTTGAGGAGGCGGTGTGGGAGGCAGCATCTCCTGGATTATGCCCTTGAGGAGGTTCCCCATCTGTGGGGACCGCATGAGGATCAAGAATTTGTCCAAAAAACGATCCTCGCAAGCGGGCTGGGTGCAATCCTGCACCGGAGACGGCTGAGGTGGAGTAAAGGCCTGCTGTCTACTCCCTCCTTGCGAGTACATGACCTCATGGTACCTTGGCTGCCACGAGGATGTCGGGTAAGACGTGGTCCACGTGACTGGAGTCATAGGACCTCAATCAGCCCTGGCCGCAGGCTCTCGCCTTTGCACTTCACTGTGTTTGCGAGCTTCTGTTCTTGGGGCCATCTTGTCTGCACGCGCCGCCATTATGCCTGTACCTTCCACAAGTGCTGCTATGGACAACGTGGGGCTGGGCTCGGCCTGTATGCCTGGACGCATCAGCTTTGCCCCAACCTGCACCTCAGGCATGGGCCTGGTAGGCAATTGGCCCTGAGGTGGGTAGTGCTGACTATGCTGTGTGTAGGCGCCCTCTCAGGCGTGTGCCTCAGGATGAGTCCTGGTACCAGAGCCTTAAGGTCCCTCGACAGTGGAACCGGTAGGGCCCTTTGACCCCCTCAGCCATTAGGCCGGTAGCTACAAGAGCCTCAGCGTCCTTGCTGCCAGTGCGAGGGTCTGACTGACTCCTCCCGTCGGTAGGCTTCCCCAGGAAGGAGACGCCCATGTGGGGTGCTTTCACTATGAGTACGCTTACCTTCTTGGTCTTCCTGCATGCATATTCCTTAATTCTCTCGGTGGTGTCCTGGAGAACAACTCTCTCCACCGCACCAGCCTGTTTGAGGCATCGGTGTGTGAGGGCGTTGCACGCTGAGCAGCCTTCCCATCCGTGGTCCCCGCTGAGGCACCAGAGGCAAAGCGTGTGCGGATCCGATGTGGGGAAGGAACCATGGCACAACGGGCACTTGCTGAAGCCAGACACGGTTGACAAGCACCAGTGTAAGGAACTCAAGGTGACAACAGTAAAGACAGACACAAGTGATCACAGTTCAAGGGTGTTTATTAAACTGTATAGGAAAGTTGGAAAAATGTCCAAACTACACCTAGATCTAAGATGGGAGCAAGCTTCGACCATCAAACAATAATAAGGAAGTCCTAGTGGCGTCTTATCAAATAAAAAAGGCGTATAATAAGAAAAACCTATTGCCAATCCTTACACTAAATACAAAAGAAGTGTGGGATAATGCTCATAAGAAAGAAGGAAGTGTTCACACATAATAAGTCAGGATGCAGTAGTCTGGGTCTCTCTTACCCACGTTTTAAGCACGGGATAAGGTAAAATTCTGGAGCACAGCACGCTCGAGCTTTCCCAGCATGAGCCAACAGTTCCGCTCTCAGCAATCAGGGCCTTTGGTGGTTTAGTCTCTTTTCTACAAAAAGTCTCTTGCCTCCAAGGATCTGATGGGTTTCAAAATAATGAACAAAACGTTCCTTTTGGTACATACGTTGGGTGATGACTTTTCACCCCTGGATACCCTCTTCTGGACTCAGATCCACTAAAGGTTCTTAATGATAACAGGAACTTCGGTAGTTATGTTTTCTTGCTTCCGAGGGCCTGACCGGTTCAGAGTACAAAACAAGCAAGGGACACCCATACAGGATGAAGGGAAGGGACGCAGGAGTAAGTGGTTCATTAAAGGAATTACATTTGTTAGTCAACTCTTTTCTGATGCAAACATACTGTCCTTTGATGAGTTAAATGGTAAATTCTCTTACAAATTCAGATTTTAATAATTATAATAAATGCAAATACAGTTCTAGGTATTATGAACACCTTCCCAGGAATAAATTAGACCCGGACCAATCTAGACTCCAAATATTGATTTCCATTATACCATTCAAGGCAGTGCAGTTTCACAAAATTATCTTAGTGAATAGAGAAATAACTACTTAATGGTCTTCTGAAATGCAAATGGGAACACAACTGTGGAGAGGTTTTTAATGCACATATATGGAGAAAGGGGAATTCGGTCTCAACTTCGGCAAATATATCTCAAAACCTGTATTTTTTCCACCACAGAGCATTAAACTGATTAAATTATTTTACTCCAATTGACTAAATGATGGAAATGGCTCGCCTTGCAAATCCTTTTGTGGTTCATACAAATATGTGTTCTTCGACTGCGTCTATGTGAATGCTTTCTAGGTACAAGCTTGGCGGCATCTTACAAATATTTTTAAGGTCAATACCCCCCCTTATTCATCACCAATGTTTTATTGGGCAGCCTCTCATTTAATGCTAGATTTTTTAACTACTGTTATATGATTTATGATCTGTTTATTGTCATTACTATTAGAATGATTACATCCAATTGCAAGCAATTTCACAAACTATCTGCAAAATGTAGGTGAAATAATATTTGTGATATTTAAAGATTGGAGAGCTGTTTGTCTTGTACACCTGATCTTTGAATCAAATATGAGGAGAAATGCCACTTATTTATAGGTTTTGGTTTATCAGCCAATAGTGCAAACATATAGGTTTCGTGATATGTTCTTCATATTGTTCCATTAATTTTAAAATTATACAACTACTCTTAGATTTAATCACATTGTGATATTTATATCCCTTCCCTTTGTGTTTGTATGTCCCCCGTCTTGTCTATTGTGTGTTGGTTTTCGTAGCCCCCTGTATTCCATATTCTAAGGTAAATATTAACTTTATGCAGTACATGGCTTATGCTTTTTTTGTGCTCAAATTTCATGTTATTTACACTTCCTTATCTAAGATATGTTTTGTCAATATAAACGTATTTCCTTTTTACTCAATCGTTAATAAGCTAGCTTCTCAATATTGCTCATGTTAGGGGTTTACTTGTACGTCTTGTATGTTTAGCTCATTACATCTGTAACTAATTACCATTAATTGCATTTTATAAATCAATTGTGTGTATAATCCATTATATGACATTTGATGTGTCTGAATTTAAACATTTTCAATTAAATGTAGTAAACAAAAAAAACAAAAAACAAAAAGAAATGTAGCATGGATGCGCTGCAGACGGGTAGGTCTGCCACATCACTTAAGCAGTGCCTCATACAGGGTTCCCCGACGCCAGCAGAAAACTTAAACATCAACATTTCGTATTGCTCATAGTAGTTTCTTCATTAATGGGTTCCTGGAGAATGCCTCTCTTCTCCAGGTATCTTGCTCTCAGTACTTTCACAATGCCAGGGGAATTATCCCCTTCCTCATGCCTTTTCTCAGGCATGGTTCACAATTCACAGTGCTAGGGGGGAATTACTCCCTTCCCCGGGCCTTTCTCAGGCTTAGTTTGCAGTTCACAGTGGCAGGGGAAATGACTCCCTTCCCCTGGCTCTTTCTCAGACTCCACAGCACACTTCACAATTCACAGGGCCAGCGGGCCTTGGGGTATTTTTCCTCTCCCAAATGTTACCAACTTGGTTTACTAGCCTGCAAAGTATGGTTAGCCCTGAATTAATATTTCTCTTCACGCTATGAGGGATTTTCCTTATATGACCAAAATAAATTTTCTTCTGGCTTCCCTCTTTCCCTCATGATCTTGGAGTATTTCCCTTCTCTGAGTTCTACCAACTTGGTTTAATCTCCTACCAAATGTGGTTGGCTTCTCTCAGTAGCTTTTTCGAAGGGGTGACCTCTCACCCTGCATCTTTCATTCTCCAAGAATTGGTTTGCCCCACTGGGACTAGGACGATTGCGCCACTCTTCCTCTCCCTCGTTTGCCCTCAGGGTTCTCCCTCATCTCATTAATATAGTGTTTCTTCACCGGGTCACATGGATTCTTCTTCGTCCCAGTCCTGAGTCAATGTCACATGGGCAGTTCCTACTCTTCCTCGTCCCAGTACTTCTTAGGAAGGAGGTTGGATTTCCTATCTTACACACATGCATGGCAGTGTGGCGTGCTGAAGTGACTGTGTATGAAAGGAGGGTGATGGAAGGAGTGATGGAGTATGGGACTACTACGTTCTCCCTGGCTAGTCGTCCCAAGGTGGGGGGGGGGTCTCCTAACGAGATCCTCCTGCTAAGTGCCACACCCAGGGGGACTATCGGATAGCGGCCTCACCTCCCTGGTCTCTTGGGAAGGGGCTCCCTCTCCGGGAGAAGTGATGACATCTTGGGATTCGTCACAACTGTCAGTGTTATAGACCATCAAAAGTAATGTGCCAGAAAATAAACACCATTATAACTGAAGCTATTAAGAGCCATGCCGCCGACATCCTGTATGAGGCCGCTTATAATATTATATATTTATGGTGCTGAAGTATATACTGTGGTGCTTCTTATGATATGATGCTCAATGTGCCACACAACCAGTGCCACTCACACATTGCTAGCCTGTGTATGGCAAAAAAGCCAAAATCGCATTAAATGTGTGTCCTTGTTGGACCCAGTGGGAGGCATGGCACATTTGTCAACAATGCTACTCATCCGATGTGCAAGATCTTTAAAATGGAGCAAGTGCTAATGTAAAAAAAAAAACAAAAAAACGCTTTTTTAAAAATAAATAAATTAAAATAGTTCTAAAAAAAATCCCCTAAACGGTAGAATTAGGAACAAGTTACTTACCTGTAACTGTTGTTCTCCAGCATGGGTCTGGCATGGATTCACATGCTCATGAATATTCCCCGTCGTCAGGCTGGGAATCCTCGGTAAAGAAAAAACCAGTATCAGTTTCGTTTCTGATCTGTCTTTCGTAGCAATAACCAATCACTGGTCTCTGCGTCATACTGACCACAGCCAATGACTGCCCTCTACCTAAGCACCGCCTCTGGCAGCCATCTTCAGATTTGGAAGCACGTGAAGTGGCAGTATGACCAAGTGAAGAGCCGCAGAGGGGTAGGCGGGAGGGTTCGCATGTGAATCCATGCCAGACCCATGCTGGAGAACAACAGTTACAGGTAAGTAACTTGTTCCTTCTCCAGCATGGGGTCTGGCATGGATTCACATGCTCATGAATAAAGAATACATAGCAGTACACACATGCACAACCACGGGAGGTGGCAAAGGCTCAACATTAAGCATCACATCAACTCAACATTAAGCATCTTACCTCCTCACCAGGCTCACCTCAGGCGAACAGGTTGCGCAGCACTGCTTGGCCGACCCTGGACTCCTCCCTGGAATCCCGGTCGACGCAGTAGAATTTCGTGAAGGTGTGCGTCGACCTCCACGTAGCAGCCCTGCATATGTCCAGCAGGGGCACACCAGATAGGAACGCCGTGGTAGCTGCGATCGCTCTGGTGGAATGGGCTCTCGGACGGCCAGGCAGCGGTCGGTTTGCCAACCGGTGACAGTACATGATACAGCCGGAGAGCCATCTGGAGATGGAAGCCTTCGAGAGAGCCTTCCCCTGATTGACAGGTCCAAAGTTCACAAAGAGTTGTGACGTCTTCCGAAAACCCTTCGTGCGATCCACGTAGAACTTCAGCGCTCTAGCTACATCCAGCGAGTGCAAAGTCCTCTCAGCCGGCGACGAAGGCGACGGGAAGAACACAGGTAACACCAAGGGTTCGTTGAGATGGAAGTCCGACGGTACCTTGGGCATGAAGGAGGGGTGCGTCCTGAGCACTACCCTCGTGTCGTGGAAAGTCAAGTACGGGGCCTTGCAGGAAAGGGCCTGGATCTCTCCCACTCGTCGTGCGGAGGTGATGGCCACAAGAAAAGCTGTTTTCCACGATAGAAACTTCAACGGGGCCGAGTGCAGAGGCTCGAACGGAGGTCCCATGAGCTTGGTCAGCACCACGTTGAGCTCCCACGCCGGGGCCGGAGCCTTCACCGGCGGGAACGATCTGAATAGTCCCTTCATGAACTCTTTCACCAGACGATGAGACCACAAGGACGTCCGCCCCGTGGTTCTGGTGTATCGGGAGATCGCAGCAAGATGAATCTTGATGGACGCGTGTGCCAGTCCAGCTTTGGCCAGCGTCAGCAGGTACGGCAGTACTTGGGGAGCCGTAATCCGTAGAGGGTTAATCTTCTGTGCGTGGCACCAGACAGAGAACCTCTTCCATTTGTGTCCGTAGCATTTAAGAGTCGAGGACGCCCTGGCCTTTGCAAGAACCTCTCTGCAATCGGCCGGTATGTCGTATCCTCCAAACTCTAGCGCTGCAGGAGCCAGGCCTGCAAGTTCAGCGACTTCGGGTCGTGGTGGAGGATGGCGCCTCCTTCCCTGGAGAGTAGGTCTGCGTCCGCCGGCAGCTTGATCGGCGGGGACGCTGACAAGTCCAGAAGGTCCGGGAACCATATCTGCCTCGGCCACGCAGGTGCGACGAGGATCATCCTGCACCGTGACCTCTTGAGCTGGTTGACGAGCCGGATTAGCAGAGGCAAGGGAGGGAACGCGTAGAGGAACAGGCCCTCCCAGGGGAACGAGAAAGCATCGCCCATGCTCCTCGTCTGGGGAAACCTGCTGGCGAACCTCCGGCACTTGGTGTTCGTCGCCGTCGCGAACAGGTCGATCTGGGGTGTGCCCCACCGTCGGAAGAGGCGATCCACCAGATCCTGCCGTAGTTCCCACTCGTGGCACGAGCGCAGCTCCCTGCTGAGTGAGTCGGCGATGGTGTTTTTTATCCCTGCCAGATGAAACGGCACCAGAAAAATCCCTTGGGCGACGGCCCAATGCCACAGGTCCTGCGCCTCCTTGGACAGCGCTGGGGACCTGGTTCCGCCCTGTTTCCTGATGTAAAACATGGTGGTGGTGTTGTCGGTGAAGATCCTCACCACCTTGCCCTTCAGGGACGGAAGGAAGGACCTGAGGGCCCAAAACACTGCACGGAGCTCCAGGACGTTGATATGCAGGGACTTCTCCGTCGGGAGCCAGAGTCCCCTCGCGTGCAGATTTTCGGTGTGCGCTCCCCACCCTTCCAGGGAGGCATCCGTGGTCACAGTCTCCTGGTGGGCTGGGGTCTGGAAGTCCATGCCCGCCGTCAGATGCGCGCGGGTGCCCCACCACCGTATCGCTCGCCGGAAACTCTCGTCGAGCTTGATCCTTTCTTCGAAGCTGCCCGTCGTCTGGATCCAGCGCGCATCCAGGAATTCTTGCAACGGGCGCATCCGGAGCCTGCACATGGGAATGAGGTAGATGCAGGAAGACATCATCCCGAGGAGGGACTTGATGGATCTCACTTTGGCCGCGTCGGCCACCAGCATCCGTTGCACCTTGCCCAAGATGGTCCTGGTCCTCTCCTCCGACGGGGAGGCCAGAAGGGACACTGTGTCGAGCCTCGCTCCCAGAAACAGTGCGACTTGCGCGGGCACCAGGTGGGATTTGGTGTAGTTCACGGAGAATCCCAGGTCCGTGAGGAGTTGGACGGTCCTTGCCGTGTGGACCACGGCGAGCTCCTTCGTCTTGGCGCGGATGAGCCAGTCGTCCAGGTAGGGGTAGACGTGAATCCCCTCGCGGCGCAGCTGCGCCGCCACCGGTGCGAGGCACTTGGTGAATACCCTGGGTGCCGACCGCAGTCCGAAGGGAAGGGCTTTGAACTGGTAATGACGCCCTTGGACCACGAACCTGAGGAATTTTCGGTGCCCCTTTAGGATTGGAATGTGGAAGTAGGCATCCTCCAAATCCAACGACGACAGGAAGTCTCCTTCCTCCAGTTGACCCAGGACGTGCTGTAAGGTGACCATCCGGAACTTCTGCGCCTTGATGAACTTGTTCAGCCGTCGCAGGTCTAGGATGGGGCGCCATCCTCCCGTCTTCTTCTTCACGAGGAAGTATCGCGAGTAGACTCCGGAGCCCCGAAGCCTCTTTGGGACGAGTTCGATGGCGCCCTTTCTGAGCATCGCCTTTACCTCCAGGAGAAGTTGAGGGACGTGAAGTTCTCTCCTGGCCACGGGGGGGACGCGCGGGCACCTTCTTTGAAACTCGAGCGCGTGGCCCCGGGCCAGGGCGTCCAGCACCCAACGGTCGGTGGAGATGGACTCCCACACGCTGACGAAGCGCGCCAGCCGGCCTCCCACCGGGGTGCTTCGGTGGGGGCCCGACCCCACGGCCGGTTCAATCCTGCTTGGACGCGGCCTTGCCGCCTTGACCTCCTTGGCGACGACGGCGGGGTCCGCTAGACTTGCCTCGTCCTCTGTAGGCCTCTTGCGACGACGAGCGGGCCGCTTGACGGTAGGAAGCGAAACCGCCACCGGAACCTTTGGAGGCGCCCTTGCCTCCGCCGCTCCGAAAGGGCGTCCGTCGTTGCTGCAGGACTCCCAGGGCCCGGGCCGTCTCAGTATCCGCCTTGATGGCCTGGAGGGAATCGTCCACCGTCTTCCCAAACAGGTTGTTCCCGTCGAAGGGCATGTCCAGGACTCTGGTCTGGACGTCCTGCCGAAAATCCGTAGCTTTGAGCCATCCACGACGTCGAAGGCAAACGCCGTTGCCCAGCTGGCGGAACCCAGCGTCGGCGATGTCCGTCGCCACGGTGATGGCGTGGTCCGAAGCCACTTCACCTTCCTGGAGGATCTCAAGGGCCTCCGCCCTCTTGTCGTCCGGCAGAAAATCCAGCAGGGGAGCCATCTTGTACCAGAGCTCCCTGTCGTAGCGGGCCACGATAGCCAAGGCGTTGGCCGCTTTAATCGTCGTCGCTGCCGACGAGATGACTCTACGTCCCATAGCATCCAATTTCTTTCCCTCGCCGTCCGGCGGGGAAGTCGATGTGGAGGCCGCACCCCCCCCCGCTTTCTTCCTGGCCGCCGCGGAGACGACGGAGTCCGGGGTAGGCTGCGCCCGGAGGCATAGGGGGGCCGTGTCCGGGACCCGGTACTTCTTCTCGTACCGGTCTCTTCTAGCTGGCGTCGTGGAAGGGTTCTTGAGGAGGGAAAGGCCCTCATCCCAAATGTCGTCCAACAGAGGCACTGCGAGGACCGTCTTCCTCTTGGCCTCGCGCCGCTGATAAAGGAAGCCTTCCTTTTTCTTCTCCTCGGGGCAGAGTTGAAAAAGCTCGGAAGCCCTGGAGATCATGGAATGGAAAGATCCGATCTCGTCGGGCGGAGAAGCCCTGGTGGGGGGCGACGACGGAAAATCCTCGTCGTATGCCTCGTCGTCCGTACCCGTCGCTGCCGTGTCAGTCCCCGTATCATCCCCTCGGGTGGACGGGGAGGAGGGCTGGACGGGGCGCGACGGTTGAAAAGGAGGTGGAGGATGGATCCTTCTTTTCTTGGCAGGGGGAACACCAGAAGGTCCCGGTTCTGGATCCCCCGACGGGAGAGGTTCCTCCGTCGGTAACGGTAGCCTCGTCCTTATCTCAGTGCATAAGGACTGTATGGCCAACAAAATGGCCGCCGAGTTGTCTCGCGGCGCTGGCAGAGGGGAATCCGACGGGCGAGCAGGGGCCCCGTCGGCATCCTCGACGATGTCGTCGTCGTCGCCTGCGTCGGGACCCATTCCGACGGGCTGGTCTTGTTCCACGCCTAGGCCGTGGCTTAAGACCTCGACCAGCTCTTCTTCTGAGGTTGAGGCCGAATCTACGACGACGCCCTGCCCCCCCTTCTTCTCCACGGAGGGTTTCACGGGGGTCCTATCGATGGGCATAAAAGAAGACTCCCTCCGAGGAGGCAGGGAGATTCTGGGCCCTGAGGTCGCCACCACTGGAGTAGCCTCCACAGGCTGGGCCAGGGCCGCCGCGACCGTTTCGATAGAGGGCTTGGTCGGATGGATCAAGGCCTTCACCACCCTAGGTGCGCTCACCGCCTTGTCCTTGAGGGAGGGGGCACTGCCACGCTCCTCCTCTGCCTTCGAGCTCGACCGGGGCCTCTCCAGGAGCTTCGCCGGGTGCTCGGCCTTCCTCTTACCCGACCCAGAGCGTTGGCTCGTGGTTGATGGTGCCGGGGAGGGTGCGCCCTGCCTGGCGCCCGTAGAGCCCGACCGTTCGGCGCTCCCGGTGCCAGCGGACTCGCGGTGCTTGGCCTTATGTTGGGCCCCCGTCGCCGGGGCGCCCTCAAAGGTCTTAGAAGACCGCTCGGATTTCTTCTTCTTCTCGCCAGACGGGCTCTTACCCTGCAGCCAGTTGGCGAGACGTTGATGACGGTCCTTCATGGTCCGTTCCGACATGTTGCCGCAAAACGCACAGTCCTTCTCCACGTGCGTTTTGTCCTCATGAAGGCAGTAAAGGCAGAAAGAGTGTTCGTCCTCCTTAAAGACGTTCTGCAGCTGGCATCCAGGGCAGACCCTGAACAGCTTTCCGGGCGTCGAGCTTCCCTTCTCCTGGGCCATCTCCGAGACCGGGCCTGAGAAGCTTCTGGAGTCCTCCGAAGCGTAGCTCGACGAAATCTTCACCCTTGAGGGGCACAGACGAATCCGACACGGGTCCCCGTAGATCGGATGTAGGATCGGTGGAGCTTGAGGCTCTTTTGACCGAAGAATCGAAGTTTTTGTGAAAAAAGCGCGAAAAAATAGCACTAACGCTCGAGAGCAATAGCACGAGGATCCCAACACATGAACGTGCGGTAAAAATCTGAAGATGGCTGCCAGAGGCGGTGCTTAGGTAGAGGGCAGTCATTGGCTGTGGTCAGTATGACGCAGAGACCAGTGATTGGTTATTGCTACGAAAGACAGATCAGAAACGAAACTGATACTGGTTTTTTCTTTACCGAGGATTCCCAGCCTGACGACGGGGAATATTCATGAGCATGTGAATCCATGCCAGACCCCATGCTGGAGAACTTCTATTATATGCCATGGTACTGCCATCCTATGCAATTAATTCTATTTCAATATTTATAATGTGCTTAATCCCATAGGCAAAGAGGCCATGAACAATAGTTTTCAAGTAGAGCACACATTCCAGAGTCTGCTTGCTTATTACTTTGAAAAGCCACACACTGCACTTTACCTGCTCAGTGCGACCTTGTACTTACAAAAAATATCACTCTCTCTAAAACTGATTTTGGCTAGCAGACATTCCCAAAATAGCAGTGCACTGTCAAAACAGGTGGAACCCAATAAGCACGTGCAGTGAACAAAACCTACAACACTGTACATGCTGAAACATAAGTTTACATTTTTTTTGCCTTCTGCTACTTATGTGGAATCTCAGAGATGCAGCCCTAGGCAAATGCACAAACTAGATTTGCCTTCTTATTCATCCTGTCATTCACTCCTCCATTCACCACTCCATTTTATTTCAACTTGTCCTCCTCATTCACCTCGATTCTCATCTTTCATCCCACTGTGATCCTTGATTGACCTGCATTGCTTCAAACCGTCATTTTGGATAAACTGCTGCTTTTACTACCAGAGAAACCTTGTCAGCAACCACTTCAACAAGCATATGGTTCATTTTCAGATGCTGCTGTCATTACATGGTGGAGTAATTTGATTTGTAAGTGCCTTCTGATGGGGGTTCTGATGGCCCATTTTATGCAACACTAGTCTTTTTCCCCTTTGGTTTTTAGGATCACTGTTTTTTAGGATCGCTAGCTTCTCTCATCAGAGGGGATTTTGTTGAAGTCTCCCTGCCACGGCAACCCTTTATTAGGATACTGTCACATGATCGCCTACATGGCTTCAAGGATAGGAATGCTTTTTAAACCCTTCATTTTGGACTTATGATTTTAACACCCTACACCAGTGGGGCTAGTCGATTTACTGCATTAGTAGTCTAATCAAACATTTTGGAAGCCATTGGGGCACTCATGTATTTTTCTAAATCTGGCTATCAGCCATTTTGGTTTTTCTTTGTTAGGGAAACGGCAAAGCGGCAAAATATAGCCGCTGTGCAAAAACGGGCTCATTCTGAGAACAGCCCTGCATCACCCTAGTGTGGCGTGGGCTGGTTTAGACTGATGCTTGGCCATAGACGGGCAAATACACATCCTATGTGGGTGGACCTGAATGTTGGGTGGTTTCTGGGGCCAACCTGAATGGGTACATGGGTATATCCAAGGGAGACCCTAAACCTGCCTCACATCTGCTGCAATTCTAGAGTTTTACATTTTTTGTCCTGCTGGAGGATGTTTTGGCCACAAAGCTGCTGCTGCAATTTTGATACCAGGTTTGGCCATACTGGCTCAGCTTGTGTCCAATGCCCTTCGTCGTTCGTGCAGGTTGTCGGAAGCGGCCACCGAACTGTGTGAGAGAGGGAGAGTGGCGTGTGCTTTACAGAGTGGTGCGGCTTGACAGCCGGTTGATGGACTGAGCAGCAGAGGGCATGCTGGCCATGCCGTAGAGGTTGTTGCGAGCTGGGAGACGAATGCAGAGAACGGCGAGCACGGGGATTCTCTGCCCTTTTTTGACCTACGAACTTCGTTTTTTGAACAAGCAAGAGGCCGCTGAGTCACGGTGCTTCTGAGGAGTGTCTCCACACTCGCTACCCGCCCAACGGGGCAACTTACAGATAAGTACATGGCTCTGACAAGTAAATTACACAGCATCCACTCCCCGGCCCCAACCCCTCTTCCTCTGCTATTTCTTCTCATTGCAGTGACTGTTGGGGAACATAGCCCCTTTGAGCTGCGGGATAGGGTACTGAGAGAGGGCTAAGAAACGTGCCTACTCAGTTGAAGGGAGTGTGGTGGCAACTCTCATTTCATTTTAGTTTTTTAACTTACTAAAACACACTATTTTATCTCACTTTTATCACCATCTTGCAGCAGTTACTAGTGAAAGCAAAGCCTCTCCATGGCCTGCGGAATGTGAGCCAGATCTTAGCTGGTGTATCCAATTAACCCCTTTCCTATGCCCTTGAGGTTGGTTGTGAGACATAGTGAAGGGAAGCATTTATATGTGATCTAGATTTGTAGCCTGTAGAGGTCCGGCCTGCAGTACTGAGCTTGCTGTTTAGGGCAAGTGTGGGTTAGTTGGTCTGCCTATTTCCTGGCTCGCTGCCTGTGACAAGGTACTTGGAACTGCATAACACTTAAAGGAGCCTATATCTATAAGGAGTGTTAACGCCTGTTGTCTTCTTCCACTTCTCACAGGGCCCGGAAGAACAAGGTGGCCCAAGGCAGATTGATAAAATGCCTGTTACACTGTGATGACATAAGCTGCAAGGAACAAAGCGGGCCCGCAATTATTCGCCAGGAGATTTTCATTCCTCCATAGTTTGCTTGCTTATTTGTTTATTTACATTGCGCACCTGACCCAAAGATTGCATCTCTTTGCCACAATTTTATTTTGTAGAGTAGTAATTTTGTTGGATAAGGCATTTTTAGTACACCATACTTTGTCCTTTGTGCACAAATCCTCTGGTGGAATAGGTGATTCCATTTCACTCATAATCGCAAAGAGTTCCTTAGTACTGGAACTGGCTTTGTAAATCCCGTCGTTATACATTTCTTGTTTGGTTTGTAAAATTTCTGTTTTATATTTGGTGGATATTTCAGTCAAATGTTTATTTTCTTTAGACGACAGGTTTTTCCATAAGACTTCAATTTTTCTTTTCTCTGCTCAGAGGAATTTAAGTTTAAACTGAGGCGTAAACCAAGAATTAAGATGTGTTCTAGGTTTAGCTTTGCGCAATTTGACAGGGGCAACAGTATCTGGAGCTTGAGTGAGGGAGGAGTTGTAGAGGTCTACTGAAGCAGTAGGGTCTAAGGACTCAGATGCTGCATTCAGGGTAGGGATCAGGAGAGGCATGAGATTATCCGCTGTGATATTTCTCTTGTTCCTAGTTGCAAGTGGTGGGGCCGTCAATGTATTTTTGGAAGGTAGACGTGTGGCAGAAGTATTAAAGGAGACGAAGTAGTGGTCAGTCCATGACTGGGGTTCAACAGATGTGATTAATGTCTTGCAGTTTAAGTCTGCGACCCAATCTAGTATTCTACCTTTCTCGTGGGTAGGCTGATTAACTCTTTGAGTAAGGCCAAGTTCGGTAAGGGTATGATATGATATGATATGATATGGTATTTGTAACGCGCCTATACACAAGTGTTTCAAGGCGCGACGAGGCAGGGAGGGAGGGAAACAAGGGGAAGACAGACAAACGATCCTACTAGGCCAGGTGTCATTCAGATCGCGCAAGTGCAGAGGTAAGGGGAAAAGGAGAAAGTGCAGGGGGAGGAGGTGGGGGGGAAGTGCAGTACAAGGTAAGTAGCGTAATAAAATAATAAATAATAAATAAAAGGGCCAGCTGGTGGCAAGTGCGAGGTAAGTGCAGAGCAAGTGCTGGGAAGGGGGCTGTAGGGATACAGTGACAGTCCCACAGTGCAGGGGGAGCCAGGGAGGCAGTGCAAGTGGAGAGTGGCTGGGCCCTGGACCGAGGTCACTGAGAGTGGCCCAGATGCAGGTTTAGTGCAGAATTCAGTGGGGAGTTAAGCAGGTTTAGCAGGGGAGAGGGAGAGAGAAGGCAGAAGCGAAGAGGAAGGTTTTGAGGTGCTTCCGGAACCGGAGATGGTTCTCCTCGAGTTTCAGGGAGGCAGGAAGGCTGTTCCAGAGGGAGGACCCTGCTGCGGAGAGAGATCTACCCCCAGCTTGTTGCTTAGAGAAGCGGCTGACCATGAGGGAGTTGGAGACGGATGAGCGAAGGGCTCGTGAAGGAAGATATTTAGGAAGAGAGAGTTGAAGGTATTTAGGCCCCAAGCCCCAGAAGGCCTTGTGGACAATGCAGAGGGTTTTGAACTTAATCCTCGCAGCCACTGGGAGCCAGTGAAGAGATTTCAGTCCTGGAGAGATACGGTCCCTGGGCTTGAGGCCAAGGACAAGTCTCGCAGTTCTGTTCTGGATAAGTTGCAGAGGGCGGAGAGTGGAGGCAGGCAGATTAAGATAGAGGCTGTTACAGTAGTCCAGCCTTGAGACTATCAGAGAAGGTCTTGGCTAGTTGATAGTTAGGGTCGCTGAAGCCCAGGTTGAAGTCACCTAGTAGGAGTATTTGTGAGTTAGGTTTAGTATCTGACAGTAAAGTCAGGTCGTCCTCAAAGCAATCGATGGGCACCGGGGGTCTGTAGATTAGGTGGATGGTTAGTGTGCTAGAGTTATAGGTGGCTAGCTTGGGTGTAAGTATTTCGCATGATTTTACAGTAGATGAGCTGGCAGTTCTAAGTCAGACTTTGCAATCAAGGAAATACTGCCTACTTTTGAGGTCAATCTGTCTAATGTCATGATAGTGTCAGGTATGGCCAGTAATGGTCATGATCCAGCTGCAGCATGTAACCAAGTTTCTTATATAGCGAGGAAATCTAGGTCTCTAGTCCTAATTAGGTCAGCTATGTCTATGGCATGGGCGACCATGGCCGTGGCGTTTATTAAAGCACCTTTGATTTGATGGTTAGTGATATGTGGGATGGTTGATGATTCAGTCTTAAGGTTAGGCCTTGTTCTTTTTCGGTTAGCCTTCAGATTGATGTTATGGGTCCTCTCTGGACAGCTCCGGTTATGTGACATGTTAGGTTGGGTTAGAGTACGTGGTTCATGGAACCTAGTTAGTCTGGAGTGGAGTCTTATTTCTAGCCAGAGTAAAGCAAGGTATGTTAGTTTTGATCAGATCCAAGGTGGTTTTAGGGTTTAAGCGAAGCCCTGAGGTTGGTTTTCAGATTTATTGGAGGTTCTGATTGGAGAAAGTTGAAAGTCAGGTTCAGCTTTGGTAGGAACCTAGTAGGTTTGATGGACCAGGGTTGCTATTCGACTGAAGGTGGGGGAGGAACTAAGTAGGTTTGATTCACATGTGTGTCCCGGCAAGATCTGTCATGGTCAGATTTTGCAGGGTATTGCGATTGGTATTTAAGTTACTCTGTAAGATTGCAGTCAGTAGGATACACACTGAATACACCAGCAAGTCGGTAGTGGCATACATATTGTTCATGGGAAAAGTAGGGAGTAGTAATGGGCAGAGAGATCGGCACACATTAGTAATATTTTTAGCCCGTATGATGCCCTCTATGCTGGCAGCATGTGTGATGTTTGCGCTGGGTTCTAGTCAAGTGACAAGTATATAACCTAAAGACAGAGCTAAGGGAGCTGGCGGCAAAACTGACATACATATACTGGCGGCAAGTATTAGTGAATGTGGCCAATGGCAAGGCGGTGGCTACTGGCCTTAGTATGTCAACAAGAGCATTACAAAGCCTACGGCAGTACAATAGGAACTGGCAGAGTAGGTAGTGTTAGCCCGAACAGCTAAGACAATATGTAAGGCTGGTAGTGCACTCGTTGGCAATATGCAAATTGTTCTAGAGTCCGAGGCAAGCGGTCGTGCAAGCGAAGTTTACAAGACCAAATATTATTCACATAGGATGTTAGAACAATAGGTTCAATAAGTGATCTGTGATGATTTCAGAGGTGGTAGCGCCACACATTTGGGTCAGGGCAATAGTGTTTTGTATTATAAATGTTTTGAATGCGTGCTCTTGAGATAGAGTTAATCTTGGCCATTTAAAGGGCAAAAGGTAGTTTGGTATAGGGCAGGTGTTCAGACATACCTTGTAGGAAGTTTGTAGAGCGTAAGGTCAAAAAATGTTGTCATGCGCCCAGGATGTGAACAGGGGCAAACAGAGCCTTTATCTGGCCTTCGTCATAGGCAGGCTCTTCTGCCTGCTGGCAGATGTTGCTACTAGTTATTCAGATCGGTTTCCTGGCAACGAACACAGTAGAGCCTCGATATGGCGCTGCATCGCAACTGGCATTTTTAGATCCGGCAACGTGAGAAAATGTAGTTCGGGAGACGGTTCCGCTTTCTGCAAGCAGAACAAGGGTAAGGATGCCTGGCGAGCCAAGGTAGGCACACGGAAGGCTTCAAGAACATCGGCCTCACCAGAACTTGGTCGCTGCAGATGGCATATGGTCCGGTACTGGGCAGCAGGCAACGTGACACGTTGCGCTCACTCCACGTGGCAGTAGGGGCTCCGGAGGCTTTGGGGGCTCCTGCCCTCTCCACCTCAAAATGCGCACGCTTCTGATGTCTGGTTAATGTACGGTCCACAAAAAAGGCAAAAGGCAGTTGGTACCCACGAAAACTCAGAAAAATCAGGTCCTGAGAGACCGTCATGGAGGATTTCCGCCAGTTCACCGACAGCCCAAGATGGAACAGGAACTGAAGGAGAGACTGGAGGTTGCCCGCTGCCGCCAGCGGACAAGGGCTGCGTAAAAGCCAATCGTCCAAATAAGGATACACATGGATACCCTGAAGACGAAGATAGGCCGCAATCTCTGACATCTTCGTGAAGACACGCAGCGCCGAGCTGAGGCCAAAAGGAAGCAGCCGAAACTGGAAGTGCTCCTCTCCAAAAGAGAAACAGAGGTACCTCCTATGTGGAGCCCAAATCAGGATATGCATGTACACGTCCTGAAGATCCACTACGCTGAGCCAGTCGCCCATCTGCAAAGAGGAGCGTATCTGGCTGGGCGTGATCATCTTGAATTTCTCTTGGGGTAGAAAGAGGTTTAACTGGGAAAGGTCTAGGATGGTGCGCAGGCCAGCCTGGTTGGGTTTGGGCACCGTAAACAGCCGGGAGTAGAAGCCCTCCCCTCGCTCCCCAAAGGGAACGGGTTCCACAGCCCCGAGGTCCAGGAGTTTCTGAACCTCGGCGTTGAGGGAGGGCAAGCCCAACGGCTGAAAAGGAGGGTTGAGGGGTGGGGTATGGGGTAAAGGTAAGCGGAAGCCCGCCCGAGCGACTGACAAGACCCATCTGTCTTCTGTGATGTCTGCCACGCCTCCCAATGAGACGCAATGCGCCCTCCCACCGGGGTCTTGTGCGAGTGCGGAAAACCCTCATTTTGGCAGGTTTATCGGTGGCGGTGCCACCTGAACCTGATGAGGAGGCGGAGGAGTGGGAGAAATACTGCATACGCTGTTGTCTATGTCGGTTATTCCCCGCAGGAGTATCCACTCTGCGATTTCTGCGGTCAAGGAATCCCCCAAAACCAGAGGAAGGTCGCCCTTGCGAAAACGGCCTTTCAGTCTTGGAGAGGTTTAACCAGAACAGACAATGATTTAGCCGTCTGAGTGATATCCTTGGTTTTGGTGAGCTCTACATCAGTAGAAGAATGAAAAATCTCCTTACCATCGAATGGAAGGTCCAATACTTTGTCTTGCACTTCCTTCGAAAACTTAGTGGCATGCAACCACGCTTGCCTCAAGTTATCAACCGCGAGCATCATGCCCCGGTCCTCGTTGTCCTTCTCGCCTTGAGGGTCATCTGACAGGTCAGGATCCTGCTGAACCGTGTCAGGCACTGCCTTGTCCACTGGGGACAACGGTGGCAAAGGCGGAAGAGCAGAGGCAGGCACCACGGGCAAAGGAGGCGCCGGCGGAACCACCAGAGGAACGGGTGGAGCCGGGGGCGCTGGTGGACACATTTCCTTAAAAAGCCCTTTGAAATACTCCCTCATGGGGTCGGTGCGCATAAGCGCTTGAAATTTACTGAAAAAAGCGTCCTTAGGAGATTGTTTCGGAACCTGAGGAGGCCTCTCATGAGGTGGACAAATCAGGGACGTAACGGAGAAGGGTGCCACGCCGGGCCCTCTGCCGACGTATTCACATAAATCAAAGGGGCCGCCCCTGCAGGCAACGAAACATTGTGCGGAAGAGGCATCCGGGCATTCCAATCAAACGGGCCGGTAAGGATACGCACAAGTGACCTTAGGTACACCCAAAGGACCGAACCCTACACCAGGGGCCTATGGCGTGGTTGTAGGGGGGGGTAGTACCTAAAATGGCCGCCGTGGTCGCAGCGTGAATGGCCGCCATTTTGTCTTCATCTGAGGGGAACTGCGGCACGTGAGGAGGTGAGGCAGGGGTCCCCGTCGATGGATCAGGGTTCTGAATTTTAGCCTTAACATAAGGAACCTTGGCAGAGCCGGTACTATGAGGCCTGGAATGTTTCTGCGACATACCAACCGCCAACTGAGTCTTTGAAGGATGGACCTTGGCACTGCCGGTAAAAGAAGAACCTTGCTTCTTTGCCCCCTCAACAGATCTGGTATCACCACAAGAGCGGGAACGGTGAGAAACCGCTTTCACCGACAGGGCCCTGCCCAGCCCCTCAGAAGTGTTGGTAGCCTTAGCCTCTGTACGAGGGACCTCGGGCATAGGCCCGGTAATAGCCTTATCGGCACTCCGGTGTACACAGGCCCCTTACGGAGACCCTCGGAGAAAACTCTGGTAGAATTATTAGGCCCAACAGGCACCTCAGGGCGAACCCCGGTGACAGAGCGATCAACGCCCCTCCCGGCTCGAGAGGAACCCGGGAAGGTATTCCCCGGCCGGGGTGCTCTGAAAAGTAAAGAACTTACTGGGCGTTTTGTCTTCTCGTCGATGAACGCCTGAAAATGAGATGGGGGAGTGCGTCGGAACACCACCTCCCACCGTTCCAACCGACGTTGAAGAGCCCGGACCGAAAGGGAGTCACAGTAAAACCAGGAGTCCCAACGGTGTTCCGGACCCAAACACTCTAAACAAAGAGGATGGGGATCCGCGCTCGCGAAGCGACGATGACACGAAGAACAGTCTGGAAAGTCTAATTTAAAAGACATAAACTAGAAGACAAACGCTAGCGAGAGCCAGAGAGGAAAACAGGGAAGAAAATCTTCCGAGGATGCAAGTGCGTCCGGCCCCGATCGATCGGAGAAAAGGACTGAGGGGCGATGCGCGTGGCGGAGCCAAGGTGGGCGGGGTTACGGCCGCGTGCCGGGCCCCGCGCAGGAAAGAGAGGAAGGACACATTTTTGGAAAAATTTGGATGCTTTTTACAAAGTGCTCCGGTCCCGTCCCACAGGACGGAGAGATGCCCCACAAGTATGGAGGAAAGGGGACGGGACGTAGGAGTACTTCAGAATACATAAAAAAAAGAGGGTTAAGCCTTGCCCCTTTTCCCATTGGAGTTCCACCATGACAGGACAATGGCAGACTGCATTGGATTGCAATCCAGATTGTGTTAGGAAGCCGCTCTGCGGCCGAATCACCAGGAAGCGCAAAAGTGACCATTAAGTTCAGGTCCAGAAGTGTTCAATATTGCCATGTAGGATCTTTGCTGGCTTTCTTTCTCCGTGATAGAAGTCTTGCAACTGGAGCTGTCTATCTGGGGGATCAGGTTGGTTGCCACGTTGTGGAGAGTCTGCCCGACCCGTTGATGAATAAAATGGCCTGAAATGAGAAGTAGAAAACTGGCCAGCATCTGCATACAGAGCTGTGGTGTATATCATCAGTGGTACTGCTGGAGCAATCTAGGTATTTGCGGAGGAAACGGGAACTGGGGGCCTCGCAACTGCCACCTTTCCTCTCTTGGAAAGGAGTAGCTCCGACTACCACCCTGGTAGGCCTCCCACCTCAGGCTGGGAGCGGTCCCGTCACAAGGATTATCCCTGAATCATCTGCATAAAGCTAAGTGGTCCTCTGTTTGCCTTCCTGAAACAGGTAATGAACTTGATAAATAATGCCAAAAAGTAAAGTTGACAGCAGGTACACCAGATGTGTGTGTGTTTACGGTGCTAAAATTATTTGCCTAAATTTACGCTTAGTCAAACCAGACTCATGGGGGTGATAAAATAATATCTGTAGTACAATTTCTCTTAAATAGATTTTCCAAACTTTCAAAATAAAAAGGCAACCGGGAGTGTTGAAATCCATTTCTGTACAAAACACAGCTTGATCTCGTTGGTTAACTGAATTGGATTCAGACCCTACACTCAAACATCACTACCCTTTAATTAGAAGAGAAAGGGGACAGTTCTGTATAGTTATGCAGGACATTATTTTATGAGTCATTCTGAGTTTACAACAAAGAAGGTGGAACAATCCCCAATCGAAAATGTCAAAGGGACTCAAGAGGCAGACTTTCAGGTGTAGGGGCAATCTGGAGCCAAGAGTCCCGTGCTCATCTACAAAGAAGATGATGGAAAACAATGTTCATTCAGAAGTAACAAGAAGTTGGTATCTTCTGGGACATCATTCAATTGGTTCCATGTAATAATGTCCCTGCAAGAATTTCGTCTGACAAAAATGTGGCCAAAAAATGGCTCTAGTTTCCAGGGAGATTATCACATTGAACATGCGAGGGACACCCCTGCAGCCCCTGCTCCCTTTGACCCCATATATATGGTCACCATATATAAAGTCGCCACAGCCTTTTCCCGGTGACTATATGTATGGTGACCACATATACGGGGATAATATTACTGGATACTGTACAATTGTATGGACTTGAAGGTACTGACCTCACAGACTGCGGTCAAACCAACTTCTGCAAGACATTATTTCACCGTACTAATGATTCATATTGGTTTAATTCAGTAATTTGGAAAAAAAAAGGTCAAAAGGAATCTTAAGTCAACACAAATAAGTATATTCCTTTTTGGTAATCAAACATATATATGGGGTAAGACACACATTTGATAGTTTTAGTACCACATATAAATCAATCATGAAACAAAAAAGTAGTTCTGATCACATCCATATACAACAGTATTAAGTTCATACTTCATATAGTTTGTGAATAAACGACACGCCAACACATGTCCTCAGGGTGTAAAAAGACTAAATACAATCAACAAATGCACTTTGAATTGTATATGTGTTACTTTTTAACAGCTCCTGTAACGGAAGAAGGAAAGGAGAAAAAACAAGACGGGGAGAGAAAAAACAAAAAGAAACAAAGTCAAATGGGGATGGACTTTGAAATCAATGTACTTAACCGGTATTTGCACATCATAGAAAAATATGCTGGCTTGGCCTAATTAAACTACGCAATGGCGTACACTGTAGATAATAGTTTGTCAACTCTTACTTCTACCGAGTCCTAAAAATCTTGAAGATTGAGTTATTCTAATCTACTAAGGTTAGTGAATTACTCACTCAGAGCACAACAAGATTTGGTTATGTGCAAGGGTAAAAGAAACAATTACCTCTAATTTTGGTAACTGTGAAGATATCATGTTGCTGGTGTTTAGAGTGTAACGTTGGGATAAGGTGCTTCTGCACCTACTGGATTTTTGACCTTTTGGTCCTGGCTGATAAAAGTACTGTTGCTAGTTAGCTGCAGTGAAATAAGCCCATAAATATGCGATTGCTACAATGAGTTTAACATCTCTCATAAATGAGCGTATTATATACAAATACCTAAAGTAATCTATTGTTGCTCTACAAGTGTCTTGTGATTAGGTTACCTGTAACACGTTAGCCGATCTATACAGAATGTAGCAGACGCCTTTAGTATGCAGCGAGCTGTGCGAGTTTCCCCATGTAAGTATCGCCATATTCTAGAAGATATAAATAGAAAGAAGGGTGGGATAAATCCCGGAACTGCTTGAATCCAAGTTATGAGTAGCCTGCGCTGTGTCTTCGTATTGTTGAATGATTTTCAATGAACTTTGATCATTACTGTGTATAGCTTGAGCTTACTGGCAAGAACCTTGAAGTGAAGCGCACAATGACGAATGCCGTCGGGCAACGCGAACGCATCGGCCGGGTGAGCCGGTTGCTATGTCAACCTTGGTTGACTTCTGGTCATGTTATGCATCACGTGTCACGGGTTGCTAGGGAACCAATAGCGTTTCCGGAAACGGGCAGAATTAAAGTCAAATTGGTGCCTCGCAATAAATATAGAAGGTATATTCAAAGTCTATACTTAATGTACCTAATAATATGCTAAACCTATACCTTCAAAATGGTTTGAGGCGTGATATTTATCTCGGCACATGACTCCTGGGTCCTGGTAGCCTCGCAGATTATAAGGTGTTTGCTGATAGTATGCGTTGAAGTAATGGTGTCGCCATATGCAATATATACATTTGATGTATATATGTTAAGATTGAGAGACCTACATGTTTGGCTGATGTAATATAGAATAACTGTGGCAATATATTGAACTGATCCAAGGTATTGAAGGCACTGATATCCACATATGGGGTATATATATAGCATAAGAGCATGCTGAGACATTTTGTTATACCTATTTTAGTGCAAGTATTTACATATGATATGGCCCGATCCGTGAGATGCGTTCTGGGCCTAATGCAAGATTGGTATGTATTTGAGAAAAAGAACTTGAGTATAGCTGATAATAGGCATACTCCTACCCACAAACAACAAAAATAATGTCTATGGGTGAAATCAACAGAAACTTGGTTTCTAAAGCGATACATGCAACGAACACATTTCTGACAGTGTTTACATGGGGAGTCACATCCAGTTACTTGGAGATTCACATGCAGATATCTGTCAATGGCAATAAGGGGACATTTTGTAAGTATGTCCCCATAAAAGAGACAACATTAAGTTATTTGAACCTTCAAGTTAGAAGTAAATGCAAGGTTGACATAGCAACCGGCTCACCCGGCCGATGCGTTCGCGGTGCCCGACATCGTTCGCCATTGTGCGCTTCACATCAAGGTTCTTGCCGGTAATCTCAAGCTATACACAGTAACGATCACAGTTCATTCTAAAATCATTCAACAATACTAAGACACAACGCAGGCTACTCATAATGTGGATTCGAGCAGTTCCGGGATTTATCCCCCCCCCCTTCTTTCTATTTATATCTTCTAGAATACAGCGATACTTACATGAGGAAACTCGCACAGCTCGCTGCATACTAAAGGCATCTGCTACATTCTGTATAGATCGGCTAATGTGTTACAGGTAACCTAATCACAAGACACTTGTAGAGCAACAATAGATTACTTTGGGCATTTGTATATACTACGCTCATTTATGAGAGATGTTAAACTCATTGTAGCAATCACATATTTATGTGCTTATTTCACTGCAGCTAACTAGCAACAGTACTTTTATCAGCCAGGACCAAAAGGTCAAAAATCCAGTAGGTGCAGAAGCACCTTTTCCCAATGTTACGCTCTAAACACCAGCAACACGATATCTTCACAGTTACCAAAATTAGAGGTAGTTATTGTTTCTTTTACCCTTGCACATAACCAAATATTGTTGTGCTCTGAGTGAGTAATACACTAACCTTAGTAGATTAGAATAACTCAATCTTCAAGATTTTCAAGACTTGGTAGAAGTAAGAGTTGACAAAGTATTATCTACAGTGTTCGGCATTGCGTAGTTCAATTAAGCCAAGCCAGCATATTTTTCTATGATGTGTATTTACAGGTTAAGTACATTGATTTCAAAGTCCATACCCATTTGACTTTGTTTCTTTTTGCTTTGTTTTCTCTCCCCCTTGTGTTTTTTTCCCCCCTTTCCTTCTTCCGTTACAAGAGCTGTTAAAAAGTAACACATACACAATTCAAAGTGCATTTGTTGATTGTATCTAGTCTTTTTACGCCCTGAGGATGACCTTGTTAGGTTCAAACACGTGTTGGCGTGTCGTTTATTCACAAACTATATTTATTTATTTTTTACATTTGTAAAGCGCACTGCAGCCCTAAGGCATAGAGGCGCTGATAAGTGGTACATAAGAAGGCTTGATTAAGGGTTACAAAAAAGCCACCCCAGAGGAGTTCTTAGAATATACATACAGAGTTACAGATACATAGGTCCAGGGTAGCGAAACAGAAAACAGGCACATTATTTGAAGAGACTAGTCTTGATGGCCTTGCGAAAGGCAGTGTGAGAGTCGAGTCGTCTGATGTGCGGTGGAAGGGAGTTCCAGAGGGTGGATGCCATGGTGGGAAAGCTTGCGCCACCAGCACGCACTCTGCGGGTTTTTGGCACAGTTAGTAAATTGGAATAGGCCGCTCTGGAGGGCCTGGAAGCACAGGGTTTAGAAAATCTCTGGACGAGATATATAGGGGCCTGATCGTGAAGACATTTGTGCGTGAGGGCAAGGGTTTTGAACAGGATTCTTTCCTTGACTGGGAGCCAATGGACCCGACGCCTGAGGTCAGAGATGTGGTCCCTGCGTGATAGTCCAGTGGCGGCCCCATGGGCATTGTTTTGGACTAGTTGGAGTTTAGCTAGGTTTTTTCCTGACGTCCCTATTAGAAGGGCGTTGCAATAGTCCACTCTTGAGCCAATGATTGCCCTGGCGATAGTTAGGCAATTCTGTTGGGAGAGGTACGGTCTGATTGCGTTGAGCAGTTTGGAGTAGTAGGCTGAGGAGGATGCAATGGCATTGACCTGCCTGTTCATGTTCAAGTTCGGGTCCAGGTAGACACCCAAGGTCTTGACTGTTTGGGAGACAGGGATAGGAATGTTATCTATGGTGAAGGAGTTGTATTGCTTGTCCAGCTTGCCCAGGGTGGATGGGGAGCCAATCAGCAGAAGCTCGGTTTTCTCGCTGTTGAGGCATAACCAGTTTTCTGCCATCCAGGATTGGATCGTGGTGTAAATGGAGTTGAGCGTGTTCAGGTCAGACAGGTAGTCCCCGGAGAGGGGGATAAGCACCTGAGTGTCATCAGCATAGTTCGTGTAAGAGATGCCCAGGGCGTCAAGGATCTTGAACAGCGGCCTCGTGAAGAGGTTGTAGAGGGTAGGGGCGATGCATGATCCCTGTGGGACGCCACATTGGATGATGCTCGGGTCAGCGCAGGAAGAGTCGGAGAAGACCTTCATTGCTCTGTCCTGCAGGAAGGAGGTTATCCAGTTGCAGGCAGTCGGGGAGAAGTTGGCTGCGGTGGCAAGATGGTGGCATAGGGTCTTGTGATCCACCAGATCGAATGCAGCTGATAGGTCCAAAAGGAGGAGTAGAGCAGGTTTACCTGCATCTCTGAGGTCGTCCATCTGGTTTTTGAGGTCAAGAAATGCCGTTTCGGTGCCATGTCTTGGCCTGAAGCCTGACTGCCGAAGACCAAGAAGATGGTTTTCTTCGAGGAATTTTTGAACTTGCAGGTAAGCTGCTTTGTCCAAGATTTTTAGTAAAAATGGGACAGTGGTAATGGGTCTATAATTCCCTGGGACCGAAGGGTCTAAGGAGGGTTTTTTGATAAGCGGACGAACCCATGCTTCCTTGAGCTCAGCTGGAACATGGTCAGACTTGAATGAAGCATTAATGAAGGCAGTGATGAGGGGGACAAGGGCAGGGGCACAGTCCTTGATCACCTGGGCTGGGCAGACGTCCCCTTTACAATTGGAGGGCTTGATGGATCTAAGGTGGGCAGCGACTTCGGTTTCAGTCATGTCCTTGAACTCAAACAGAGGGGCTTGGCTGGTGTCAGCTAGTGGAGCAGGGGAGCCAATGTGTTTGGCTAGAAGGTTGTTGAGGGCTTTTTGGTGTGCAAGGATCTTGGCGTGTAGAGTGTCCAATTTATCCAGCATGGCGGATTGAATTTTGTTGCACCAGGCTTCATCTTTTAGGAGAGTAGAAGGGGGGGAACGCAGGGGTCTCAAGCTCTCTAAAGATGGAGAAGATTTCTTTGGTCCCTGATTTGGCTTCTGAAATCCTGGCGTTGAAGGAAGACGCCTTAGCCTTGATTATGGAGATTTTGTATTCAGTGGATAGGGCCTTAAAAGCTGCTTTAGTGGTGTCTTTGGGGTTATTCTTCCAGGCAGAGAGTGCAGCTCTTTTTTTTTGACGTAGCTGTGAGAGCTCCTGGGTGAACCAGGCATTGGTATGTTTGACCTTTTTTGCTTTTTTGAGGGTAAGAGGGGCTACAGTGTCCACGGCCTTGGTGATGATCCTTTTGAAGTCTTTAGCAAGTACTGATGGATCATTAGAGAAGGGCGGAGATAGTGCAGGTACGAGGAAATGTTTAGTAAGGTTCTCCTTTGTGAGCTGCCGAGAGCTTCTGGTGAGTGCGGCAGGGAGCGAAGTCGCTGGCCTATGCGGCCCTTTTGATGTGGTGATGTCAAATTTAATGCAATGGTGGTCAGACCAAGGGATAGGGGAGATGTCTTTGACCTCAACGGTGCAGTTGTGGTGGGCAACCCAATCTAGCGTCCGCCCTTTAGAGTGGGTAGGCCTGGAGATAGATTGGGAGAACCCAAGGTTGGAGAGAGCTTTATTGAGGGCAGTGGCGTGGGAGTCCTTAGAGTCATTGAGACCGAGGTTAAAGTCGCCTAGGAGGATAACTTTAGATGAGCTTTTTAGATTGTCTGAGAGCGAGTGAATTAGGGCTTCCTGGAAGTCAGTGCTCGGCCCAGGCGGGCGGTAGACCGCATGGAAAGCAATGGTACAGGTGGCTGAGAGCTGGAGTTTGAGCAGGAGGTAATCAGAGCTCTGACCCAAGTCTGCTTGAATCCTTCTGAATTGTAGATTCTCCTTGGCAATGACAGCCACCCCCCCACCTCTATGAGTGGAGCGTTCTTGTCTATGGATGGAATACCCTTCCGGGATGGCAAGTGAGAGGGCAGGGCCAGATGTATCCTTTAGCCAGGTTTCACTAATGAAGAGTAGGTCAAGTTTATTAGAGGTGATAAGGTCGTGAATATCGAGAGGGTGCGCCGGCAGGGACCGTGCGTTAACTAAGGCACAGTATAATGTGGTGTCCTTAGGTTGCAGGGTGTGGTCGGTGGTGGCAGGAGTTGTCACAGTGCGAGTTGGCGGTACAGGGCAAGGGGCAGCACTAATACCAGGGGCAGCAGTCATGGAAACAGGCAACAGAGTACAGGGTGCATCAGTATTAGCAGGGGCAGCAGTCATATAAGCAGGCATCAAGGTACAGGGCGCAACACTTTTACCTGGGGTAGCAGTCATAGAGACAGGCCACAAAGTACAAGGCGCATCAGTATTAGCAGGGGCAGCAGTCATATAAGCAGGCACCAAGGTACAGGGCGCAACACTTTTACCTGGGGCAGCAGTCATTGAAACAGGCGCATCAGTATTAGCAGGGGCAGCAGGCCTCAATACTGGCAGAATATTGCAAGACACTTTATCAGGAGCGGGGTCAAAGAATTGCTGGACGTGGTCAGGAGTGGTACCACGGTTGTATGTGACACGAGAAGGGTCCAATAGGGTCCGCTTGGCTGACAAGGATGGGTGGTTCCAGGTGAAGAGGTGAGTCGGCACATATCTTGGTGTGAGCCGATGGGCAAGAGGCACCACATCGGAGTGCCGTTGGGAGCGTGGACGCAGGTTCTGCTGCTGGATGGATGGATGGAGGCAGGCGAGTAGCGTGGTTGGCCTTCCATAGATTTGAAGTGCGGGAGCAAGCCCCTGCATCCGTGGCTGGAGAGGAGAGAGGGGCCTTGCAAGGTGCAAGAGCATGGCAATGGGGGATGAAGCTACCGCGGTCCCTGTAAAAGCGGGACATCCTGGCGCCAAGGCGGGCTAATCTGGAGGCAACCCCAGGGGAGGAAGTGAGCGGGGGGTAGGCAGATATGCGTGACCTGAGCCGCAGGTTCCTGGTAGCGAGCGTGCAGGGTAGCATGGCATGCGGGTGGTGAGCCGGGTCATGACCCTTACCTTGATGAGAAGATCTGGAGGCTGCGGTCTGCGCGGTCGAGCAGCGGAGAGCTGCTGAGAGCGAGCTAGGCCTTTGCTCCTGGCCTTCGCTCTGCTGCGGCTTTGCCTGTTGGTGTCCCTCCAGCCCATATAACGCAGGGGTGGAGGGGCGGGCCTGGTGGGTGGACCGAAGTATGAACTACTTCGGTCCGCCTGGTGGGTGGACCGAAGTATGAACTTAACACTGTTGTATATGCATGTGATCAGAACTACTTTTTTGTTTCATGATTGATTTATATGTGGTACTTAAGCTATCAAATGTGTATCTTACCCCATATATATGTTTGATTACCAAAAAGGAATATACTTATTTGTGTTGCCTTAAGATTCCTTTTTACCTTTTTTTTCTCCAAATTACTGAATTAAACCAATATTAATCATTAGTACGGTGAAATAATGTCTTACAGTACCTTCAAGTCCATGTATGTATTATAGGTGATAGTGGAAGATCACCCAACTTACCACACGGCTGCATCCTTTCTCTAATTACTTTGCACATCAGATTTAATGCCTGTCAGGCGTGCGCACTCCCAGCTTAGGGTTTTGTTTCCACGAAAACTATACAATTGTAAGCAACACAATCACTGGCTTAGCTTTCCCCTGAAAAAGAGCGCACACTAAAGTGAGTCAAGATTGAAAAGCCTAACCTTATTTTTCCATTGATAAACTGACCATCAACCCCACAGAATGAAGGCAAATATAAATCTTAATACAGGACATCTTCAATTCAATACACTTAAACAATGCTGGGAGTTCCAAAAACAAAATGCAGGCTACTTCTGCAAACTCCTCAATACTCTCCTTATAAATGTCTTACAAAAGCATGCACTAAACTTAGAAAGCCATTACACATCGACTACTCCAATGTGTAATTCCTCCAATGTGCAAGACCACTCTGGTTATTCCATCTTGTGTTTTCACATCAGCAGCACAGCAACCAATTAAATGCTGGCTACAGTAGAACAAATGTTCATGCAATCTATGTATTGTGTGAAAAGGGTTGTATTTATTCCTAATTCGTATGATACGCACAGTACGTGGGAAGGGGAAACATTTTCTCAAGTTCTTTACTGTAAAAAGTTAACCATCCAACAACTCGGTTGACTGAGTAAGAGTTACAAAAATATATAAATAAAAGGTCCAACATGAAAGGGTTGGCACTCGTGTGATAGACAACCTGATAACTCAGAGGCTGGCTTATACAGGTTGCGCTGGTGCATAGTCCCTCAGGAACGCCATTGAAATTAATCCAGTATCTGAAGTGTAACACTGCATCAAGAAAAGAGTGAAGTGTATGTCACCGGATGAAGAAGGCAATCATTAAATTTAGCGTACACGCAGGCTGTCTACACCTTTAGATAAACCTTGTTCCTTACAAGGTAGATACGACATAAAACACATATCTGGTGAAAATATTTCCAGTTTTTCAGAATTAAGCACACAAATTGAAGATACAGTTCAATCGGGTCTACTATGGCTTCGAAATTCCGTCCCTAATAGATTTTCTTTTTCAGCGTCTGGGTTATGATAGGGGTCTGCAACCTTTGGCTCTCCAGGTGTTTCAGACTACAATTAGCATTATATCTGGCTATTCACTATGCTGGTTAGGGATGGTGGGAGTTGTAGTCCAAAACATCTGGAGAACCATAGGTTGCAGACCCCGACCAGTTTAATATCAAGCACTTGGTAACACAAGCAATGCCCAAATTCATGCATCATTCCTTGTCAAGTCCACGTTGCGTGTACGACTTCTGTGTTTTCAACACCAAACACCGTGCATTAAAACAGTGTTAGCTTCGGTTGGACAGTTAACGAAAAACACGCAGTGCAGCACAATGTTTCCAGGCATGTCACCTTCACTATCTGTTTCTGAAGGGACTTGTGAGTCTGGCTCATCTTGAGAACAAGACACGGGTTCTTCCTCTGAGTCAGAATCAGAGTCCAGAAGAAAATGAGCCCTGGAGGGTTTAGTGGCAATGCTGACAGAGGTAGAGGAGCGCTGGTACGTGAAAGACATGGACTCCGTAGTACGGGACTGAGTGATGCGGACTAAAACAGCAGCACAGAGCAAGGGGGAAAAAGTGCAGAAAATGACATTATCATTTGGAAAAAACAAACAGGTTAGCCATTTATACAGTTGTATTTAAATTCAATAAATCGTAGAGATTTCATATACCACGAGACACTAGGCCACCTTTCAGGGCTATGGGAAATACTCTTCTGTTGGAATTGTATCATGAGAGTGAGGGCAGGGAGTATAATGTGGAGCAGGGACTTCCCCCCCAATGCAATGTAAAACCAATTATACCGCTACATATAAAAGCTATTCTAATATTTTCTTTCATCGAACACTAGTGTTTGCACTTTGGGTTCCAGTCGCAATTATACCTTTAAAGGAGTTGCACGCACTAGCTTGTACACTAAAGGCTCACTCAGAGTCCAACCATGGGGAATGTAAGGTCAGAGAACTTTGTTTAGTAGATTATGGGCACCTTGACAAATTTGTGATGGTCTACTCAGGAACTTGGACATGGGTATATCTGTTACTCCTCACAGTATACCACAATGATAGATGTCTTGTATAGGAGGATGGTAGGCTGGAAGCTGTCGACTAAACAATGCATACAGTTATTTGTGGAGATCCTACGTGTTACGGTTAGCAGCTTAAACGTTATTCAGATACCAACAGAAGATTGCACAGCTGCTTCAATACTGGTATGATGTGAAAAGTGATTTACCATCAGGACAATGGGCATTCGTTCGGACATTTTAGAATCAACCTGAAAGCTTTTTGGGGACACCAAGGAACTTGAAATCCCTAGACCAACTTACAATGTATTTACAAACAAATATTGCTGACAACGGAGCTTACAAAACAGTTGTATGAACTATGGTGTGGTGGGTACCTCCCATTCGCCTTACTGTCGACACCCCACTTTTATAAGATCTCTTTAGGTTGGTTATAAAATAGATGAAATCTCTGGCTAGTGCTAAAGCCATATAGAGTGATGGGAGAAACCAGATAGGTAGAAGCACACAAAGCAAAGAGCCATCTTTCCATCATAGCATCCTACAATTACGTTCATCCATACCTCCAACGTAGGAGTTAAAAATGTCAACCATACCAGGGAATCCGTCGTCAGCGTCTGCATCCCCGTGTCCACTTCCTATGCTAGTGCTGTCCAGACCAATGTGTATGGTCTGTAGTTGTGAACGAAGCTGTTCAATGTCGCTGTCTTTGCTGTCAAGTGCCATCTGCAGTTCAATACGAACCTGGCTTTCCTCTGCTATTTGCTACAAAAACAAGAACACAGAGCAATGTTTATAGTTAGTTGGGCTATTTGTCAAGTATTTCACCAAAAGAAAGTACAGGGAAAGATTTCCCTTTTCATTTGGATTGTATGAGCAAAACGAAAGTCATATGTTTTAAATAGCAAGCAAATGCAATCAAATATTCAAGCAATAAAAATTGCCCATAAAAAGACCCCAGGCAACCAATCTTCCTCAAGTGAAGAGTCCCACTCATAATCCATAACCAGATCTAAACTTAATCCCCCCCTCCATCAGACTGAATACCCACAACTCAAGATCACCTCTCCGCCACAGCTTTGTATGGATTGTTTCCTCAAATCAGAAACTCTAGACATCCACAGATATGACCACCTCATACATCTGCCCCCATTACAGTCACCCTTTCAGTAGTCAAAGATAAGGGTATATACACTATGGGGAAGAAAAAAAACGGAGTCGCTTTTGTGTTCCCCTACAGCAGGATGATCCCCATCCATAGATCAGCATGTTAAACGGCAGGTAGCAATATCCCCAGAATATGTTTTCCAAGGCCTGTGGCATCTTAATACTCACTCTGCACATTTAATGGGCCCATCAGCACTCATACAGTTCCAGAAACACCTGGCATGTCACAATGAATGTGCCCACCCGATTCCACACTTGCATAGTCACCGTTTATAATGTGGCAAGCTTATCATAAGGTCGAACCAGTCCTCGATTCCCAGGTGTGCACTCTTCTTTCAGTCAAGCAGGACTACTACTTTTTCATCTGGAACACCCTAACTGTCCATCTTCTGGACGTCCGCCCCACACTCCTGAGGCCCGATGGATCGCTAAACAAAATAAGCACATTATCCGATTCCAAGGTGTGTCCCTAGTTCATTTGGGGACATTCAGATACCCCCTCCCGAAAAGACTGAGCTTTTCGGCAGGCTATGAACATTTGGAAGAGATTCCCTTTCTATTCCTTGCAGTTTCAGCATTGGTCAACTTCAGCCATGATCAGCTTTTTGCTCTCTGGTGACCGGAAAAAGCAATAGCTGATCTGCTGTTGCATTAGGCACATCTGCAGGTCAGTGGCTGCTCTAAGGCTTGTTCACAGGAAGTTGAAGTATCTCTTATCTGGTAGTTCTACCTCAGGTTCTCACAAACCAATATATCCTTTGGAACTGGCTAGTGCTGTGCCTCAATGGCAGTTTATATATCTCTCCTGTCCTACATTGTATGATGCACCCCCACCAGAACATTACTTTGTATGGTGCACCCCCACCAGAACATTACTTTGTATGGTGCACCCCCACCAGAACAGTACTCAAGTCCCAAACAAGGTTCACATCACCCTCCAGGAGGTTCAGAAGGATTGCTACAGGTCGTCCTCTGAGTTGCACACATTTGCAGACCTCCGCTCTCAAAAAACTACTTAAGGAACATTTTGTAAACACTGAGACCACATTGGCCACCATACATATCCTTCTCTCCAGCCACCCATCGTCCTGTAACAACCATTTGAAACCTCACGGTTTTACATTGTCCATTAGGTTAATCAAACTCATGTTGGAGCTTCACTTTGAACAGCCTTATCAGGCTTTCAAAACTAGTTCCATCGTCATAATGGGTGCCAGTTATCCGTGCCTCTCTTGCACTTTGCCACCCAGGACATTTGATCCTTCAGTGATTCAGACTCCATACTCACCCACAGAGTAAAGTCTTCCCAGTTGGATACAAGTATCTCTCTAGTTGTAGGATCAGTGTTACAATAGAGGGAGGGTGCTGAGGGGCCACCATAGTTGATGAACACAGCATTTAACACTTGGGGCTGTGGAAGTAGCCCCGGTATGAATGGAAGTATTTTATATGCAAGAATTGTCAAAAATGGCCTCAAGAACACACCAACTCTCAGACAGTTCATGGATTTTTATAGTTGTAAATGGGCTCACTTTGGGCTGTCCCTACCTCCCTAATATAGTGTGGGCCGTTCCATTCATAGCTCAGGCATCCCTCAATCCCAGGTTTGAATCTACAAATCAGTAACCCCCGATACCTAAAAATGGACTGTGTGTGATGGCCTACAGGCAAATTACTTTTCTAACTTCCCCTTGGAACAATATAGGTGCTCCCTGATCTGAAGTCCCCAAAGGTAGAACACTGTAAGGATAGGTGCCTTTCAGATTATTAGGCGCCTTCCTGTTCCTCTCCCTATGGTTTTGTCGCTCTCCCTTTTCTCATCCTACTCTGGTCTCTGCTACTCCACCCACCATCTCTCCTCCCTTTCACTTAGGCTTCTTATTCTATACCTCTGATGTTCCTCTCCACATTCTACCTCTGCCCTCCAACCTTATTCACTCCCGTTATGCACCCCCTGCACACCACTACTACTCCCTCCATCCCACACTACTACTACCCCTCCACACTAATGCTACTCCCCTCACTAGTACTCACTCACTACTGCCATTTCCACACTAATACTCCCATCTCCATTGGCTCGCTCCCTCAGCTTGTTCTCCAGGTCAACCGCTGGCTTTCCCATGTGCAACAGGTGAGCAAACATAAAAGGGATCCTACGTCCACCCATTTCTTGTACGCAAGCCTGCCGCTCTTCGCACTAGCAGCCCTCTGGAGTTAGAATCTGTCTCAATGTCCCAGTTCATGTGTGGGATTGTGTGTGTATGTATGTGTGTCTGTGCGTGCGTGCGTGGGGTTGATGAGATGAGCTTGTGCGTGCGTGTGTTTGATGCTAGATGGACAGCAGGACTGCTCAGCAAACCTGTAGCAGGTTAATGCATTGACCTTGTTGTCTCAAAGAACCATCCAACTCCCAGAGGTTGTTCAAGGGTTTTTATTGAACTTTTAGGCTGGGCACTAGGTCAGTCCCCCTCCCTCTCTCATCTAAAAGCACAAATCCCTCCCAAATGCATGCATACATAATCCCTATGGTGGTATACACTGAAGGTTTGTCACTACTGTCTAGGTTCGGCCTAATGCTCAGAGAGAAGACCTAAAGCACATGACCTTACCTGTCTTAATCTGAAACCTTCAGAAAGAATTGCTAATAAATCACTAAAAGAAGACAACTATAAAGCCAGCCGATAAAGGAGGCACGATTGTAGTAATGTCAGCTACTAGCTATGACCAGATGGTTCTGGACCGTCTAAATGTTGAACAAAACTATAAAAACCTGCAAAGTGATCCTACCAAAGAAATTCAAATGTTAATTTATGAAACCAGTGTGTTGTCTTGAAGGAGGAATTGGATATATTTCAAATTAATTAGAGTTTCTCAATGTCTCTGATCCAAAAATAGCACATTTTTGTGCTCTTCGAAAATCCATAAAAACCTTGTGCTACCACCGTTGCGTACATTCGTTGATTACTATTTAAGACCGTGTAATCAAAAAATATGTACCTATGGTAAGGCCACTACCTCAGTAATTAATCTACTTGAAGACCTGCCTTATCGATAAAGACAGATAATTGTGATGATGGAAATTCAATCTCTCTATACGAATATCCCTCAGGCAGAAGATATTAATTGTATTAGGGAAGTCCTCCTTAATACTCGGGTGCCTGATATAACTCCAAGCGACTTTGTCAACCTCATGTCCTTAGCACTTGAGAGGAACTATTTTCAATTTAAAGACAAATATTACCTACAAATCAATGGCACAGCAATGAGAGCAGCTTTTTCTCCCAGTTTGGCTGTGCTCTACATGGCTGACTTTGAAGAGGCATATTTACCCAAGGTAATCCCTATAGAGCAAAGATCAAGCTCTTGAAGAGGTATACTGATGACGTTATAATGTTGTGGCATGGCAATGAACTAGATCTGACTTTTGCCTTTGGATTAATCATCGCAATATTAATATCCAGTTCACCCAAGAGCATAGTACCTCTAGGATTAATTTCCAAGACTTAATGATAAAGGTGGAAGATGTCAAACTTACATGAACCATATATAGGAAACCTACGGATGGGAACACCCTTCTCCATTGCTGTAGCTATCAGCCAAGGAACCTAAGGGATAACTGACCTTATGCCAAATTTCTTAGGATACAAAGAAACTGCAGCTCCTTGCAGGAGTTCCAACATGAAGCTCAAATATTAAAATGACGACAAACATCGTGGTTATCCTAAAAAGCTATCAAATCACCCAAACAGTCAGATTTACACCTCGAGAAACTCTCTTGGAAATTAAAGCAAAGAAAACTGTTGAAAAAAGTCCAAAGACCTGTGTTTTGACATTCTGCCCTAATACCCAGGACATTAAACACATCATCAAAAAATACTGGCCATTGATTCAATTGAGACTACCTGACGAGGATATGACCATGTTTGCACTAAAAAGATCCAAAAATATCAAGGACCATTTAGTCCACTAGTGGTCGCCTAAAAGCAAGGAAGTGGAGAGAGGCTTTGGAATTTGGGACTGTTGACGGGCCACTACCCCTGTTGTGGCAGTTGCTTAGCATGCAAGTTTACAAAAACAGTGATGTTGAGAGTAAAGATAGAAATGTATACACTATGACAAACTGCAGAACCACAGAAGTGTTCTATTGTATCAATTTCCCATGTGGGCAGAGTTACATTGGTCAAACAATGAGGGCAGCACACATATGCATTACTGAACACTGCTTGGATACAATGCAAAAATGTTTCTTCACCCATAATTCAGCATTTTATAGATAAAAATTGGCTGATGACCTGCTTTGGTGGATCATTGATACATTGACTGGCTCCCATGACATTGAGAATGTTTTCCTGTTCAAGAATCCCACTGGATCCATAGGATGAAAATGGATTGTGTTGGGCTCAATGAACAGTTCATTATTCCAACTATGTAATCAGTATAATGACTATTTTACCTAGCAATTGGTTGTTCTTATATCCATCAAAAGATGCCCTGATATTGGGTAAATGAAAATGTTCTGGTTGTATTAACTTAATATTCATTTTTACCCTTTCTAGTACAATCTCTTAATGGCAGACGTTGCGTGCTTTTAAGTTGTATGCATACTAGCTCTAGCACTCACCATTGGTACAAGCTGATATAGACAATATTTAGATTATAACTTATGTCACCACGTTGCTCACGAACATGATTATCTTGCTAAGCGATTAATTTAGCTACTTGGCTAATAAATATGGCGCAGTAGGTCGACCACTTGCCTTGTCGTACTATAACGCTTGGCGTTTAGAGATTTCAAAATACTCAATTAGGCAAGATCTTTTGCTGCTCGCACTACCTCAAGATGACTTTCTACAATTTATCCACAATACTTACATTATCCCTTGGTACTTCAAAGATTCCTCTGTCTGAGCACTATGAAGTCTTTGCAACACCATCACAAGGGCCAAGGTAATTAATTTTGAAGTCACTTATGAAGGTATCACTAACTCCTTACCCTCTTTATTTTTTGTATAAATCAATTAACATGGATGATCAATACATCCATTTGGAAACTCGTCAAGCTTTAACAGTGAGCCAACTTCCGTCTTTCACTTGGGCAATCTACTTTAAAGTACTTTAAGATTATCCCCTTAAGAATATTCTCCCTGTGACTACATTTAATAGGGTCCAGTATTCTTCATTGACTTGGGTCCTGATAAAGGCGAGAAATTTAATTTAAAATTGCTGAAACTTCTATTGACACTCCTATTAGATGACATGCCATTGATGTAGACCTGACCCATCATGATTCCTGTGGAACTGATGGATTTGATTTTTTTACAATTCCTATGAACCGATATTGATCAAGAATCCTTCTAACCTCTCATAAAATGTGATCCTCCATGGATATAATATGGGACAAAACCTATATGAGATCCATTGATTATTCATTGTGTATGATTAATTACCTTTTGGCAGACAGATTTGATCTTTGGTGAACCAGGTTTAAGTGTTGTCTTTTTCTCTTTCGGATTTATGAACTTTTTCTACATAAATAATTCACACATTTTTTTCAAAATATAGGTAATTCAATTCACTAGTATTTTTCCTTAAAAATTGTTCATGTTGGTTACATGAATTGTTGTAATAGAAAACCCCTTTTGATATTTTTATGTGTTTTCTAATTTATTTTATCAGGTTGGCCAAAAATAATTTTGTACATTTAATGTGGATTGTGAATAAGACATGAAATGTTATTACTTCTAAATTTAAGCAGGGATATTGTTTAGAGATCTAGATTGGAAAGTACTCGGCAATGACTGAGCGATTTCACATGAATCGGCAATAATCATTTTTGTCCTATGTTCTAGGTGAGCTGAGCCCGCCTGCATAAATATACATGCAAACTGAATCTCTGAGGCATTAAGAATCATGTACTTCTAATAAGATGGATAGTTAAGGTGCCACACAAAGTGAGAATTGTATCATTTTTTATAAATCAATGCCATTAAACTATGGTAGGATATCGTTCAAACTTCTAGGATATTTGTATTTCAAATTAACAATAATAAACTGAAACAAAAAGCTACAGGTACATATCAATTATCACACCAAGATACTAAACTGGCACCTAATTTGTTTATATATACTCCACATTACTAACCATCCCTTTCAAAAGGCACCATGTTTAACCTTCGCAATAATAAAATTCATACTTTTTGAATAAACTGTTCTGTTTAGTAAACAAATCCACAAAGAATTGAAGTAATTACACCCAACTCAGGACGTGTGCATAGATTGAGGGACAAACCCAATGATGCCTTTTTAAAAAAAACATTCACAATATGCCTAGTCACCTATATAGCTATTGATTTGGTTAATGGCCCAGTCACGTGATCACCAAAGTTCAAATAAATCTAAACTCATAGCCCTATTTGTCTAGTTGCATATTGAGCTTTTTCTAAAATGTATACACTAGATTAGGTCTTGGGGAATCGTGCGGGGCATGAAAAGCATGCTGGCCTCCATACATTTGTGAATTATAAAATAAACAAGATAAATGTACATGCAAAAAAGGGACTATTTTACTTTTGGGTACCAGCGCACATTATGTGGCAACTCAGGGTAAATCTACTTCAGGCAGAGATCCCTCTTACTCCTAGGTGATCACCACAGCACAAGTATCAATTTGGATAGAACGTTGTTACTTTTTAATCTCCAAACTAGCACATGAACAGTGCATCTGTTGTGACTTACATTTGTAACCTACCCACTAGTACTGTGTTACTTTACTTACACACGCATGTTCCTATATTCATACGATGACCCAACTGTCTGCTTCTTCACGTTCTGGGCGAGGTGACAAGTTTGCTTTGAAGCATAGGCAGAATATGTTTGTCTTTGAGAAATGTAATAAAGTAAGATGTCCTACTACCAGTGGAGTAATGTCCATGGAATAGTCACCATTTCCCTTACATCAACCACTGGCCTACAAGATTGGTTCTGGGAACTCAATTGTTAAAGTGGGGTGCGAAGGGGAAGGTGGGAGCCCTAATTATGTGCGTTTATTAAACCTGTCCAGCATCACAGGGCAATTTGAAAAAATGCAAAAGACCACCAATATTTATTTGCATTTGCAACCCCTCAACCTCTTTACACAACAATTCGGAAATGGAATGATAACTGGGAAAAACCTGGCATTTTCCACAAATTGTTTTGGCCTGGAAAACATTTTTTCCAAAATGTTGAGGCAAGAAGGATGTAGAAAAATACTTTAAGCTCTTCACTTACCTGTTGTCATCTACTTTCCGCTAAGATGGAAGGATGAACCATAACACTATACCATGGAGCAGCAGAGGAGTATGCCGTGGGATGCACCCTCACAATGTTATATCTTAAACAAGCTAATGAAATATGTTATTGGCATTATAAGAAACCCATTACCGCCTGCATCTCGTTCACTTCTTTCTGATACTTGATCACGGTGTGCGTTAACTTTTCACGTTCTGACTTCAGATCTAACTGGAGCTTCCTATTTTCCTTATCCTTCCGTCGCACGTCAGTGTCTGCTCCACGTTTATTAATGGGATCTTTTCTGTTCATGATCTCTGCCAACTTGTTCACAGCCTGCAACAATAGACATGTTAGCATGCAGCAATGGAGTCCTTTATAAGAAAGCACACCGTTTTCAGATTCTAACTATCTGAACTGAAATTAACTTTAAAAAACGTCATGTAGGTGCTCAAAGAAGGACAAAGCACAAATATTACAACATACGTCATTGATCTTCAAACAGTGGGGCTGCACCACATAGTGGGCCCAAAGGATGTCCGTGGTGGGAGAGGTCTTTAAAAGGTATTACAGTGACTTGTTTTTATAGAAAATTTAAGCAGTTTTAGCAATATTTTCACTCAAGGGGTGATGGGTGGTGCTCAGCATAAAAAAGGTTAGAATACCACTGGCATAAGTGTTTTTCTGACAATGGTTTAACTTAACATCAACATCTGCATTGCCAGTGCTGGATTATCAATGACAGCAGTAAACAATAATGAAAACGTCAAGGACCCAAATGTCTCCAATGTTTTGAAAATCATGGAATTGAGAATTCCACAAGGCCTGTAATTTCTTAGGAATGGTGTTGACAATCTTTTTGTCAAGAAAAATAAGCATGTGCTACACAAATCCATAATCACTTGCCAGAATCTGCATACAGCATCAATAAACACAGATGGCTCACCGTTAAATGGCACTGTAAGGATTTTAGCAACTATTAAAGCTAGCATATTTCTGCCCAATGGGCCGGTCTAAAAAACTGTAGGTCTCAGTACGTCTCTTTTCCTTAATAATTTTGAATTGCCATTTCAATTAACATTCCTTAATTATTCACCATTTTGGTCCAGTAGTTGTAATTGCCATTAAGAAAGATTACTTGTTCAGAGAGCATTCTCAAGCCATCAAACACCTGTGAAGCTAGTTTTGTTTGCAAACCACCAGCAGTGAACACTCACAAAGATGTTGTTGGAAACATGTATAGAAACATGTATAGAATAGCAGATATGACTATTAACCCACAAAGATAGCTCTTGTACATACAAATAATCTAGCACTGGGGAATGGAAACAGCATTTGCCAACATTTAGAAAGGTATAGTACAAGTATTGATGTCCTGATGCATCACAGGGGTCTGCAACCTGTGACTCTGCGGGAGTTCTTGACTACAACACCTATGATCCCTCATCATTGACTATGGTGGTTAGGACTGTTGTCAGTTTTAATCGAAAACGTTTGGAGAGTGAAAGGCTGCAGACACTGTTGTAGCAGGTTCAGAAATATCTTGCAATATTTCAGACAGACTGTCTAAGGGCTACAAACTGTGCACACAAATAAAATATATTACTACATAACACCAATATTTAATGAATATATTAGTGGATCTAAAATTGGGCAATGGAAGACAGAAAACAGATTCCTGGTGAAATTCACACAAATAATAGCTAGAGCAATGGCAAGCAAAGGTACAAATCAAAGGTACCCTGCACTTAGCAGAACTACACAGGGGCTAGCAGATTAGATAAGTAAGTGAGATACGGAGGGAGAAGAGGGCTGATAGATTGGGCAAGTGAGGGGGGGGGCAGGTGAGAAAAGACAGTGGTTGAGACAACATTAACTATCAGGAAAGCGTTCCGAGATACAAATTCCAACTATACAGCTGTATGACAGAGCATGGACTGACTGAATAGGTAAACTAAAAATACAATACTACTACTACAGGGATATGACAGAAGTGCACTTTAAGACTCAAGTAAGGTTAATGGTGTGGATGGCGAAGTTTCTTTTTTCAGCTAATGCAGTGGACTGTATTTGGGAAATCTGAAGGATAACTAGGAAACAAATCAAAACAAGACTACCAAAATAGCCAATATGTTGCCAGATAAATATTTTTGATTTGGAATTTATGTGAATATGTTTAACTGCAAAGAGCACATCATGCGGTAGGTGGTGCTGGAAGTCTCATTTGGTGAGAGTCCCAGTGATTAGTTAGTTTAAGGAAATGGTAAAGCAACAAAATGGTTTTTACCTGCGTTTTCAGAGTTCTCTCGCTTATCAGCTGCTTCTCCAGCTGCGATCTAGAAGCTCCTATGTTTGCTTCCTCTTCCATCAGCCTCTGAATTTCTGAAACCACATGAAAGCTTATCAGTACGTGATGCGAAGATGGGCCCATATTTTAACAATATAGATTTTACTGGAGCAGTCCCATTTGCTTGGGCGGGTACCCACCTTCCTGGAGATCTTTCACTTTGTTGTTCAGTTCTTCTTTCTCATTTGCGAGGTTAGCCACATCACTGGTCAGAGTTCGGTTTGCTTCCTCCAACTATAGGAAAAAGAACATTGATCATGTTATCCATCACAAAGCAAAACTGTTCAGATAACCAATTACAACACATATCTTTAGAGGAAAAGAAAAAAAGTTACTTTTTTAATTTAAGGATCTATTGATTAGCACACGGGTAAAACACACAAAATAATAATTCAGTTTTAAATATGGTATTATCTTGGTGCAATGTTGGAGACACAGAGTCAAACTGTTCTGAATATAGCCGGCACAACACATACTGCCTGATTCATGGAATTATTTTCTCAGGAAACGGGGATTTGTGCGCCATTCTGCCCGCAAATCCCCGTTTGAAAAATGGGGATTTGCGGGCAGAATGGCACACAAATGCCTGTTTTCGGTGCAAATAATTCCATGAATCAGGCAGTTTGGCCCTAAAACACCCTACAAAAACCGGCCACGTAGATGACCATTTGTGGTGGGCAGTCAGTTTATCTGTGTAGAGAGTTACAGTCTACACTGAAGATTTAGAAGTCGGTGATCAGAAAAAGTAGCATAAAACGTGCCTTAAAATTAGGGATAATTGTTTCCCTGTAGCGTGCATCAATTTGGAAGATAATCTAGACTTTGAACCAGATTGGGATCAATTCCCCAAGTGGAGGATTGTGCAATTCAGAATGACAATATTTGTAACTATGAATCTCCATGACCATTCTTTGAATGACATGCATTACCGTAAAAGCATTTATGATGTTTGTATCTGCTTAGATTCACATGCTATGCATAGTCTGACATCCAGTGGTCACTGCGGAGTATTGCATCTTGTTTTTCGAAATTCGAAAAGGGGACGTCGACATAGGCGTGTCTGTAATACTATCCCAATAATGACGTGTAGTGTACCCAAAATCCCTCACGCGTCGAGGTCCCTCTGTATTTTTCTGCCATGAGGGAGCCTTATGACTAACGTGAGTGAGTACAGAAAAGAGAGAAAGTAATAAGACGTCTATGTTCCTTCCATCCGAGCGGGGAGGAAGGGTGGGTGCATGTGAATCTAAGCAGATACAACCATCAGAAATGCTTTTACGGTAAGTAATGCATGTCTTCTGATGTTTGTTAATCTGCTTAGAATCACATGCTGTGCATAGACTAGCGAGCAGTACCCGGAGTTGGAGGTGGGTTGTGAGAAGACAGTAGAGAAAAGATGTCTTAGTACTGCTTGTCCCACCTGGGAATCAGATCTAGAATGGGCATCTAGACAATAGTGTTTTGTAAAGGTGTGTACAGAACTCCAGGTTGCCGCCTTGCAAATGGACTCAAGGGGAACATTTGCAATGAATGCTATGGATGCCCCCGTGCCTCGAGCAGAATGTGCTCTAGGCTTGAAGGGCAGTTCTCTCTTAGCAAGAGAGAAACAGAGAGTGATGCACTGGACAATCCATCCAGATACAGTGGATTTGGAAACTGCATCTCCTCCTCTTCCTGCCGCCACTGAGACAAAGAACTGATTAGTCTTTCTTAGTGGTCAAATTGTTTCCATTTAAAACATGACCGCCCTGCGCACATCCAGTGTGTGTAGGCTCTTTTCTCCCAAGTTTGATGGGTTTTAAAAGAACGTTGGTAGTTCTATAGACTGGTTGACATGAAACTTTGAAATTAATTTCGGTGCAAACCTAGGGTGTGTGCGTAGAACCAAGTTATCTTTGTGAACTGTTACAAAGGGATCTAAGAGAGAGAGCGCTTGTAGTTCACTCACTCTCCTAATGGAGGTGATAGCTATCAAGAAAGCAGTCTTGAGAGTGAGATCCTTAAGTGTCGCTTTATGCATGGGCTCGAAGGGGAGCCAATTAGCCTGGTTAAAACAACGTTCAGGTCCCATCCGGGAGCTGGGTTAGATATAGGAGGGTGAATTCTTTTCACTCCCTCCATGAAGGCTTTAATAACTGGAACTTTCCACCATAACACTTTATGTTGATACGTAGTGTAGGCGGAGAGTGCAGCAAGGGGAACTTTAACCGAATTAAAGACTAACCCTGAGTCGAGCAAGTGAGTCAGGTATAGAACAATATGTGTGGGAGAGCAGTCAACGGGTTGATGCTCTTTGAGTTACACCAGATGACGAACCGTTTCCACTTACTAGAGTAGCAGTAACGAGTGTTCGGTTTCCTTGCCTCTCTGAGAATGTCCATGCATCTTTGAGGGAGCTGCAAATGTCCAAATTCTATGACCTCAGGAGCCAGGCTGCCAAGTTCAGGGTCTGTGGGCATGGATGTAGCGTTTGGCCCTTGTCCTGTGACAACATGTTGTACGGGCAGGGTAGTTTCACTGGAGGCGACAGTGACATCTCCATCACATGAGCAAACCAGGGTTGGCGGGCCCACATGGGGGCCACCAGTATCATGATAACTGGTTCCTGGTGCATCTTGTGCACTATCTTGTCGGAGAAGGGAAGTCGGGGGGCGATGGGGGCGGTTTAAAGTGTAGACACATTTTCCTGACCATGTTATCCAAAGACCGTTCCCCTTGGAGCGGTTCTGGGGGTACCTGGAGGCGTAATCTTGGCATTGGGTGTTCTCCAGAGTTGCGAACAGGTCAATCTCTGGGAAGCCCCATTCTGCAAAAACGTTGGCGACAATGTCTTCGTGCAATCGCCATTCGTACTCTTCAGGCAGAGAGAAGTCTCTGCTGAGCCCGTCTGCCAGAAGATTGAGTTCCCCTGGTACATGTTGAGATAACAGGAACATGTGTTTGAGAGCCCACTTACAGATGTTCTGGGACAGCTTGGACAGTCCTGGAGAGTGAGTGCCCCCTTGCTTGTTCAGGTAGTACATGGCTGTGGTGCTGTCTGTGGGGATCAGCACTGTTTTCCCTTGTAGGTGTGTCTGGAAGGCCTTCAATGCTTTGAAGACCGCCAACAATTCCAGCAGGTTTGTGTGTTTGGACGCCACACTTGGAGTCCAAACTCCGTGTGCGGTGTGATGGGATAGGTGGGCCCCCCATCCAGTGAGGGATGCGCCTGTGGTTAGAATGGCGTCCGCTGCGGGGGTGGCGAAGGATTTCCCCAAAACAAGGTTTTCCCTCGACCACCACCGCAGCGAGAGAACCAAGGCTTGCGAGACAACCACTAGATCGTCCCATTGTACGCTGGCCTGACACCACTGGCTGTTGAGCCACTCTTGCATTGGGTGCATGCGCAGGTGCGCGTGAGGGACTAAATATATACATGACGCCATCATTCCTAGCAATCGCATGGCTTTGCGTGCCATCACCTCTCGACCGGCTACATATTGAGGGATCTGAAACAGCATGTTTTGGACCCTCTCGTTGGAGGGGAAGACGAGGCTGTCCTTTGTTCGAATTAGAGCCCCTAGGAATTGCTTGACTTGGCTGGGGTCCAGACTGGATTTCTTCTTGTTGATGGAGAAGCCCAGTTGGAACAAGAGGTATACAGTCTTTTGGGTATTTGAGAAACATGTTTATAAAGAATCCCCTGTTATGAGCCAGTCGTCGAGGTAAGGATAGACCGGAATGGACAACCTGCTTAGGTGTGCCGCTGCCACTACCTTCGTGAATACCCTTGGCACCGAGGCTATGCCGAAGGGTACCACTTTGAACTGATAGTGTTTGCTTTCTATCAAGAATCTGAGGTATTTCCTGTGTGATGGCAACATTGAAATATGAAAGTATGCATCTTTCATGTCCCATGTTGCCATGTAATCCCCCGGTGTGAGCAGGGGGATTACCTCCTGCAAAGTCACCATACGAAGTTTTTGAGGTTTTACAAATTTGTTCGCTGGGCGCAGATCTAATACAGGGCGCATGGTTAAATCCTTTTTGGGGTACAAGGAAGTACACTGAATAAATGCCCTGCTTTACATGTGATAGAGGCACGACCTCTATGGCTCCTTTTTCCAGCAGCAGGTCGACTTCCTGAAGAAGGACGGAGAGGTGTTCTGGTGATAGACGTCTTCTCCTTGGGGGTCTGAATGTTGGAGACCGACTGAATTCGATGCAGTAAACGTGGGCTATTGTTGACAGTACCCAACTGTCTGTGGTAATTCCCTCCCATGCTTGCAGAAATTATGTTAACCGGCCCCCGACCGGAGATGCATGGGAGGGGACCCGAACATTTGGGTCATTTGGTGGTGGTAGCCAGGGAGCCTCTGGGAGTGGGGCCCCGACCTCTTCCCTTGCCACAACGTTGTCCTCTTTGAGCATACTGTTCACTGGTTCCCTGAGGGGAGGACCAGTTGCTGGCTGAGGTGTATTATTGTTGATTTTGCCATTGGCCATGAAAAAAGCACCTGTTGCCATAACCTCACTTATTAGGAGGTCTCGTGATTTGGTCTAGGGTTTTTAATGTTTTGTGTTCCTTCTTAGCCGTTTCCAGTGCATCATCAACCGCCTTATCAAACAAGTTTGAGTCTTAAAGGAGTTTGTTGATGAGGTACGCCTGTGTTTCTGGCTTGAAACCTGAGTTACTGAGCCAAGCATGTCACTTAAGAAGTACACCCTGGACTAGGGAACGACCAGCCGTTTCCGCAGCATCTAAGGTGTTCTTGATGATGTTTCAGTTTACCACAGTCCCGTCTGCCACAGTGGCTAATGAGCGGGTTCGCAAGGGCTCAGGGACTTCTTGTAGGTCTTCGCGCAACAGTCCCCATTGGGCATCGGCGTAGCTAGCCAACAAAGTTGTATTGTTGGCAATACGCGTGGCAAAAGCTGCTGAGGATGTAATCCTCTTCCCTAAGGCATAAAGCTTCTTCCCCTCTTTGTCCGGAGGTGCTTCACTAGTAGATAGCAGAACCCCCATTCTTTTCCTCGTGGTAGTTACTACCAGAGAATCTGGTATGGAATGACCCCTAATATAGAAGGGATCAGAAGGTGAGGGGCTAAAAAGCTTCTCGATTCTTGAATTGGCACCTCTAACTAATGCAGGTGCAGATAAAGAGGGAACGAGGCGTCTCTTGACTGAGGCGAGAAGAGGTATGGCTTGGCTAGCAGCTGGCTTTTCCTTAATTATTCTTTCAACAAAATCTACTTCTGGGGTAGTCTCCCCCGTATTAATTTGAAAATGTGCTGCCGCCTTGCGTATCATTGCATTGAATGTGGGTTGATCGTCCACAGGCGAAGGTTCTCTGACCGGCGTGGTCAGAGGAGAGGGGAGATCTAAAACATCAGGGTCTTTTGACGCCCCTGGTGACTGCCAGGGCTGTGGTTCACATATGTCTGGGTCTTTCTCAAAGTCAACTACAGGGTCTTGCAGATCTTCAGGATTAAGGGATTCTTCCGCTTCCTGAAAGTGTGGATCCTCTTCAGTGAGGTCATATGCATCTATTTCTTCCTCAAGTAGGTCAAAAAGTATTGGGAATTTGGCCATAGGGTGTTCTGGGAGCACCTCCCTAGGCCTTTTAGGTGAAATGTGTTCAGAAGTGGACACAAACCTATCTAGCCTGTCCATACATGATTCAAATCTTTCCCTAGTCCACTGGGATAACCCTGAATGGTCTAGTGGCGGAAAGGCTTGCTCCTCCGCCTCTAGGCGTCGAGATCTCTCCCATAGCATGGAGGATATATCCCCATTGCCCTCTGAAAAACCTTCTCGTGGGCCCGGTGATGGGTACGCATCTCTGGGTTTTCCCTTCGATGTGGGGGGAGGTTCCAGAGTACCCTCCTTAGATTTCGGTGTCTAAATGACCCTCTGAGCGGGCTTTGGTGACTCCTTCACCAGCCGTTTCTGTGAGTCTTTGGAGACTATTCTAGCTATGCTTTCCATGACTAGCTTCTCCGTCGAGGGCTGGTCGTGAATAGTTTTCGGCAGAGCCGGAACCTTACAGTCGACAGACGCCCTCTTCCGAGGCATTTTAACAGATATTTTGGTGGTATCGCACTTAGTTGAAGACGGCCCAGTCGCTAGGTGCGCATGCGGCTGCGGGGAGGGCTGCTGGCCCTTACGGCCGGCGGAGGCAGCCGGTTGATTCAGCGTCTCCGTTGGCGCTGAGGTCTTCTTCGATTTACTCGACGAATGGCCGTGGGTTGTGTGTTTAGTGACTTTTTCATGTGCGTCAGCGTCACTGGGGTGTACATTCCCATAAGTAGGGCCGGAGACAAGCTTGTCGGGGCCGGGGACAGACGCGATGGAGCGGGAGCGCTCCAATGAGAGGTCAACAACCTCTGTTCGGGAGGTAGCGTTATCACTACCCCCTCGTCGCATTCGGCGGCTGCGGGTGAGGAATCAGCCTTAGACGTGCCGTAGCTGCCCACCTTTTGACCCTGCATTCCTTCAAAGTTTTTGGACTAAGGAGTTTACAGGCCACACACCCGGCCTCGTTGTGGTCGAGGGGTAAGCAGAGCTTACACCGCTTATGCTTGTCCTTCGATGGAAATTTGCTGTTACATGGGCAAAATCTAAAAGGATTCCTCTCCATAGTTGAGGACGTAACCAGTGATAACGACCCAGAAGGAAAGGGGGGAGAAAAGGAAAGGCATTCTAGAAGAAACAGAAATGTCCACACCAACCCCCACTCTCCCTACTGTGTAGGCCGGCGAGGCCTGGCCACGTGTTCAGCAGAGCCGATAGGATCACCTCTGTCGAAACTCTGTGCGCATGCGGCTGCGGGGAGGGCTGCTGGCCCTTACGGCCGGCGGAGGCAGCCGGTTGATTCAGCCGATAGGATCACCTCTGTCGAAACCACCGCCGAAGATCTTGACTCGGCAGGGAAGTTGAATGGCCGTCGAAAGAGGACTGGAGGTGGTATAAGTTAATAATAACTGACAAATCGACCAAGGGTTGAGTAAATGGCAATGTCTCTTACTAGCTCTGCATAAAGCGACCAGTATTTTGGGCGAAAAAAAAACAATCTGAGGGACCTCGATGCGCGAATGAGGGGTATTTCATTTACAAATGTAAGTAAAACAAATGTTATCTTTCCCCACAGTTAAGCCCAATTAATCCTATTGCTTACACGATTTCTTTCCCCTGCTCTGCATTCCAGTAGAAGTTTTCAACCATGCAATTAGATTAGCCTTATCTAAGAAGCAAGCACAATTACCAAAAACACTTCAGGGAGGTGGTTTGAATGGTATCAGGCAATTGCTGTACGACTCAATGATCTACAGTAAATTGTTCATCCTTTAAACTAACCAACATTCTTTTGAAGAATTACTCTTTAAAAAATGCCCAGTCTGGTGATGCTTGCACCCCTAAACCCTACAACAGTCACACCCACAAGAATGATAGCCACTTCTATTGGTGACTCAAATTGGTTTCTTTTATCCTAATCCATACAGGTAGTATGGAAATGTTTAGTTCTAAAGCAGAAGAAAACCAAGCCAATGTCTCCATGTTAATTTAATTCCACTCGGTGGTGGACATGTTTGGGTATGTCTACAGACGACGACCAGCATGATAAGAATAGCACATGAGCTGAACACTAAACTTCAATCTAGATGGCCGAGTCAGCATGGTGTGACAGGATCATGAGCCTGTCGGGAAGAACAGAGCGCACTCCCAACCAGGGGGGTAGGCGGCCTCCCAGGGTGTGTGTCAGAGCTCATCTTATCCCAGAAAGTGGGTGAGGGAGGAGCGGGGGGGCCGGCCTTTTCCCCCACACCCAGAGTATGCATTGAATGTGCCCGATACCACTGTCCCTTCAACAATGTATTTCAGCCTCTTCTGGCCAGGGTGCTCTCCTTTTCAGGACAGCAACTCTCAGCACGCACCCGGGCGCAACCACCAGAACCAATGGAATGGAATCAAGAACATTAATTAAATGGACTGGGATTTTTCTTGCCAGACAGAGATGAGAAACCCAGCATCGCCTACCAACCCCAGATGGATCCCAGACAAACGATGGGGCAACAGAAAACGGACTCAGAGTGAGCAGGTTTTGTAGGGGAGAAGATACACAGACATTCTTTCCAAATCTTATTGGAAACAAAACTCACCAGCACATGAAGAAAGCCACAAGGAAAAGGAGCAGTCTGAGCATAGGGCTGCTACCCTGCAAATGGGGACTGAAAGGCAGTTGGGCTAAGCCTTTTTGAGCCTTCCAGAGATAGCTTAGCCATAGACTGGCCAGGGGGGACCATCAGAGGCATAGCCAGGATTGATTAACAAGTGTTGCCTGAAGCTAATGTATTTAAGCACACCTCAGTGACATTAACATCTGTACATGTCCATACAGGACTGCTGAGTAGGCATTTACAGACTTGGGGGAGGCCTTGCCCGCTCAAGCCCTACTCTGTCTATGCCGGGAGCATGCGACCAGGGGGATCAATAGGAACCAGGAGGAATATTGGAAGGGGGAAGAATGTGTTATAAAAGCACATCAGCACAGATAAGATTGAAAGGTGATCAGGTGGAGTGGTGGTCGATCAAGGGATCAGGCGGAGGGCAGACAGTGGATTAAGTGTTGATGAGACTGTGGCAGTGTTCTGAGAGAGTGCAGGTAAGGTATTGTGAGTAAGGGAGAGTGGTACAAGTCGAGTGTAGTGTGGGGAAAGGGGTTTAAAAAGGCGTGTGAAAGAAAGGTGATCGAGAGAGAGGGGGATAATTGAAGGGAGCTTTAGAAAGGGTGCAAAAGAGTGTTTGGAGAGATTTTCATTGTATTGCTTTCCTGCCATAGACTTCTTTGGGACACCCTTCCTTTTTGGTATGGTTTGCTTTAAGACCTGTGACAAATCAAGGGACTCCGTCCCTTCTCCCCATGGGGGAGGCACTCCCTTTGGGACAAGGGAGGTGAGCCTGCTCCACCTAACACCCTCTAAGGGACAAGTAAAGCAGGATATCACTGGGACAAGGAATCCCAAGTAAAGCTGTTACATTACCCTTTAATTCAGAGTCCCAAGCATGCGTTTGATATATGGGTGGGAGGTTGAGCAGTAGCATAATATGCAATGCTCTTTTAAAGAGGACCAGCTTGGTTTCTGACCCAGTCTCTTAATGCCCATCTCGGAAGAACAGCAGCAATGGTTTGTTATCTCTCCATTTCCATGAAGGAACATAAAAGACCAGATTCTCATGCAGAAGGGAAAGACCCCGACTGATTACAAAACGCAGAAACTTTTGCTGAAGAGCACTGACTGGGACGTCTCCATTCCAGGAGGAGCTTTGAGGCAGGACCACGCAGAGAACGTGGTGGGTGGAGGAAAAACAGAGCCTGCTGAACGCTGCTGAATCCAGGAAGGTAAAGCGCCCAAGGAGCGCTAAACCACCAAGCCGAGGGAGAAGAGAGGAGCTGCCAGTAGCATACCGGGTCCAGTCATCTCAACAACAAAGTACTGTTGGTTGCAGGCAGGGGGAACAAAATGAAGAAACCAGACTGCAAAGACGCTGGAGCCACTGATCCGCAGCGAAGGCAGAAGCCGTCTTCCACGTCGCAGGAGTACAGGTATGCGGTAGGTCATAGGATGTGGGTGGAGGACAGTGAGGCACTTAAACAGCCCACGAAGGGCTGTGTCTGGGAATACCCCACAAGGAGTTGAATACAATTACATAATTCTATGGCCTAATAGCCAGAGTCCACGATGGGCTGACCCTGAGAAAAGTCAACAAATAGGTGAAATTCATTGTAAACACTGGAGGGTGGGTGGGTGTCTGTACTTATGCCCACCATATAGTTGGGGTAGAGCCACAGAGCACCCCAGCCAAGGTTCTCTAATGGTAGCTATGGACAAGCAACCAAGGCCGAGACTCAAAGGAGGTGATGCAGGCTGGTTCTTAAGTAAAGTGAATCCCCAAGCTCCCCACAATGGAATGTCCACACACTATGTTAGGTGATAACACACTCCTTTTAATAAAGGATAACAAGGTAGATATTGTGATGAATATGATGGTGGCATCACTGCTTTCCCGGCTGTGACCTCTCCCCATGTGGCCAGGGGACGGCAGCCGCTACCTGATCCTGACCATGAGGGCGAATATATGAGGAAGGATTACAAGGGGAGCAGCTTCCGGTAGAGTATCATGGCATCATCGGACGAGACATTGTATCCCCATTTTTCTTTTGAGGGTCCCTGTGGAGAATCCTACAAATCCCCCAGGAAAACCCTGCCTAAAGTCTCCTCCCGGACGGCCAGGAGAGGGCAGATGCTTACTGATCCCAATCCTGAGGGTGGTGTACTGCGGGAAGATCACCTGGGTGGAGACAAGGCCCAGGGCAGTGGGGTGATTTCACAAAGTGGCAAACCCATCTTTAATCCTTTTAAAGAAGTAGGAAAACCAAATCTTTTTAAGGTGGACTGCATGGGACTGTGACGAAGAAGAGGGCTGAGGAGGCATGCAGGAGCCAATAACAGACAGCCAGGTCTAATAGCTTTTGGCAAGGTCAGACAATTAGTCCCAAGTGCCTGTACCTGAAGGCAATGAACCCACCTGACGGACATAAAAGCCTGCAGCAAGAAAGAGCAGTAGCTGGAAGGTTGGCAGTAGCAGAAGAAGAATAAGCGGAGCACGAGGCTGGCTGTTCACTAGGAAGTGTGACCACAGAAGGGACGCCGGAGCAGAGGAAGTGCAGATTTCACCTGCAGGCTCCGAGTTGGTCCTGTGCTCAGAAACCCAGTTTGTCGCAGCACTGGAAGAGGCTGGAGGAAATGGGCAGTCTTTCCAGGCGCGCCTAATTGCTGCGAATGCAGAGCTGAAGTCGTGCATCCACCCAAGGCCCGTGTGCAGAAGCAATCTGAGGGAAGATGGAGATTGGAAAACTCTCCTTTAATGTGGCCGGATCGGAGACACCCATGCAGCAGAGGGGTGTGGGGACGAACAGTGCCTGTAGCAGTAGCAGCAGAAGAAACCAAGCTGGGAGGCAGAAGCAGCCCATATTAGCTGTAATAGTGGAGTCAGTAAAGGGAAGCTCCATACTCCAAATCATCAATACCACCTTGCTGGTAACAGCAACTAGCTTATTTTATACTTGCGCGCACATGAAAGCGAGTATAAATTGTTTGCAGAAGTGGGAAGTCATTCTAACAAGGGAATTGTATCACACACATATATTAACAAAGCTGAAGTACCCACGTGTAGAAAAAGCATCTCTTTCCCCATTGTTAGATGTAACCTGTTGCCGGGCGGTCGCGTGTCTCTTGTTAAATAAGAGAACGTTGCCGGTAAACTTAATGAAGCCAACTGACTTTCTCGTAATATTACAAGTATAATTAACATCAGAAGAGTTCGGGCATGACCGAAAGGCGGGAACGCTTATCCATTTGAAGTGGAAGTTCAACATCAGAACGGAATCGCATACACCTAATTGTGTTTCCATTAAGAAATGTGCTACTTGTAATATACCGAACACTGTTGTTTAAGTGGCTGAAGTTGAATTAAGAACAAGTATTACCCAAGCAAGCAGACCAAACCCTGTTAAAGTTAAAACAGCTAATTTAAGAACTAAGCATCACTACTTTAAGGTCGCTGTAGCAACACCAAGTCTTCTGATACAAGGGTGACAAAGTTAGCCAAGGCTGAAAGAGTGGCACTACAGCTTAGGGGCAACTACCAGAGGCAAAATACATGAAGCTGGGGAAGGGAGCTGGGTACTTGTTAAAAGAAAAGTAATAACATATGCAGAGCAGAATGTCTGGAAGCTAAAGACAGATATATTTTCTGGTAGCTGCAAGACGAAAGGAAAGGCAAAGAGGCTGCCCTTTCTTTCCATACAAGAGAAAAGAGTACCTTGGCCATCTGCAGAGTTCAAAGAATCTTGTGGAAGTTGCCTGACATTCTAAGTTGTAGTAGCAGCAGTAGAACTGTGGTTGTTGATACCTTTGTCAGAACAGTATCTGTTGAATCTAGTAGAAGCTGAACTCCACAATGGAGCAAGGGAGCCCGCTCTCACAGTATCAATGACAGAAGGGAGTTGCTATAGAAAGAGCAAACCCTAAGAAGAAGCATCCTGACAATTGTATTTAAAGATGCTGCAGAAGTTGCAAGAAGAAGAGTTGTTGTTAAGGAGAAGTGTTACTTTAATCTTCGACTTTACCCATTCTTTCCGGGAAGGAGGTTATCCAGGAATACCATTGCTGTTTTCTTTGTGGAATTTGGAAAGGGAATCTTTTCATCAGGCAAAGAAGGAACTGTTCATAGTGGATTTTTATTTATTTGAATGTTTGTTTCTTTGGAACTTTTCAAGTCTTGGTTTAAGACTTACTTTCCTTGGAAGAAATTGAAATTGACTTTGGGACATTCCTGGGGAGCAAGATCTACCCAGGATGAGTAGAAGTCATCCAAGACAAGTTGTTTGGTAACCTTTTATTTATGTTGTTTCCATGTTGCTTTGAATGTTTCGGTTTAGCGTACATATTAGTTTTGTGTATGCTGAGAGGGTTTCCCTTAGATCCAAGACTAGGTAGGGAATCCCCCGGTAGAGTAGGTTTACTTAGGGTTTATTTTCTAATTTTGTTTAAAGTAAAAAGACAAACCTTGAGAAAACTAAACAGTTGTTCGCCTCACATTACTGACGCCTCAAAATCCCCCATCCATGCCCAATGCCTTCATGGCATATTGCCATACCTCCCCTCGTCCACCTAGGAAGGGTACTGAAAACCGTATCACAAGATCTGTATGCAAGCAGTCAAAATCTGACTTGCCTTTTTAGACTCATGATACCACCTTCACAGACTATCTACGAGTCATCCAGAACTGACTTACCCTTAAAGATCACCAGGAACACTTACTCAGACTTTACATGCAAGTCGTAAAGAATGCACTTCCATTCTCATAAATACAAGAATACTGTGACAAAGATCATCCACCGAATAATACAGATCAACGGATGCCAAGAGTATAAGCTGTGTTTTAGTTGTTGCAAGCATATACCGGCGGGCCGGAAATTTAAACAGGAAAAGCAGCTGACAGAGGCGCGCTGCTGGCGGGAGAACGCTGCTCCTCTAGATAATGGCCGAAAGACTGTGGGACTGGAGAGTGTTCCTATCAGGAGTTGGAGAAGAGCCTGGAAGATGTGGGACAAATGGAAATGTAGGACTGTCCAATCCTGCTTATTCTTCCACCAAGATGGCGGCCAAATCCTGACAGGAAGCTCCATGCCGCAGTCTAGTCTTCCGGCAAGATGGCGCTCTTCCAATCTTGCGCCAGATCCAATAACCCTATATGAGACGCGGACTCTGGTAAGCCCTCGAGTTGCTACTTTCTAGCAGGACACTATATCCTTGTTTATCCATTCTTCGCCTCTCCTCAATTCTCGGCGTCCCGCTCCATCCTTGTCTTGGCTTCCTTCCTTGTTTCTGCTTGCTCTCCTTTTGCCATTTCAGCGTTTACAGAGCTCTGCTCCCTAGCATTTCTTTCTCTGCGCTTCCAGCACGAATCTCTTCAGCATTACCTAATGACTTTCTGCTGCACCTACGACCTCTTCTACTGGACCATCTCCACTTGCTTGTTCGGCAGCCACCATCCGGATGGGAATTCTTCTCTCCTCACACCGAGGATTACAGTGCCAGATCCAAACGCTGCATTATACAACCATGTTCCTCTGAGGGTTTTCCCCAATCCTGCACGACCTCCTGCTGCAGGGGTCAGACAGTGTTGGGGATCCCCTTTATTTTCTACAAAAGGAGACTGACTACAAGCCAGTTTGATCCATTGCATAATTGTGACTGTTCTGTGGAGCCAACGGGTTCGAGGACAAGGAAAAGGGAAACTGAATGCGAGCATGAACAAGTTTCGAGAATGACAGAAGACGGAGGGCTTCTGGGCGTTTGCAGGTATTACAAGGCAGCTTCCACAAGAGACAGAAGCAGAGGCGGCAAGAAGGAAGGAAGGTTTAAGTGACTTACCTGTAACTACTGTTCTCCAGCATGGGTCTGGCATGGATTCACATGCTCATGAACATTCCCTGTCAGGCTGGGAATCCTTGGTAATAGAAAAAACAGTTCACTTTAAAACTGTATTTCTCCTCTAAACCAATCACTGTCCTCTGGGTCAAACTGCCCCCATTCAATGACAGTCCTCTCCCTAAGCCCCGCCTCTGGCAGCCATCTTCAGATTTGATAAGCACGTAAAGTGGCAGTATGACCAAGAAGAGCTGCAGAGGGGCCATAGGGTTCGCATATGAATCCATGCCAGACCAATGCTGGAGAACAATAGTTACAGGTAAGTGACTTAAACCTTCTCCAGCATGGAGTCTGGCATAGTTTCACTGATGAATAATGAATACACAGCAGTGCAACATTACACAACCACGGGAGGTGGAAAGGCTCAACAGAAGAAACACTTACCCCTGGAACAGACTCAGAAAAGAGAACAAGATGCGTAGCACTACCAGGCCGACTCTGGACTCCTCCCTGGAATCCCTATTCATTCAGTAGAATTTCGTGAAGGTATGCATGGACCTACACATTGTAGCCCTGCAGATGTCAAGCAAGGGCACGCCAGAAAAGAATGCGGTTGTCGCAGCAATCAATCTGGTGGAGTAGGCTCTTGGGTGACCCGGCAGAGGCCAATTCGCCAGCCGATGACAGTGCATGATGCAGCCGGAGGGCCATCTTGAGATGGAGTCTAGGACAAAGCCTTCCCATGATTCACAGGTCCAAAGTTCACAATTGAGAAGTCTTCCGAAAACTCTTCATGCATGCAACGTAGCACTTCAAGGCGTGAGCAACATCCAGCGAATGCAAGGTCCTCTCCACCGGCGATGAACAAGTTTGGTAATAAAACACCAAAGGCTTGCTGAGGGGGAATTCCGACAGAACCATTGGCATGAAAATGGGGTGCGTACGGAGCACTACCCTCGATTCGTGGAAAGTCAAATATGGCTGCTTGTAGGGTAGGACCTGGATCTCACCCACCAATCTGGCTGAGGTGATGGCCAAAAGGATTGCCATCTTCCATGATAGAAACTTGAGTGGGGCTTGATACATAGGTTCGAAAGGTTCCCCCATGAGTCTTGTCAGGACCAAGTGGAGTTCCCATGATGGGGCAGGTGTCTTTCCCGGAGGGAAACATTGAAAAAGCCCCTTGAGAAACTCCTTGACGAGTCTGTGGAACCAAAGGGAGGCTCTTTGCGTATATCTGGTGTAGAGTGAGATTGCTGCCAGGTGTACCTTGATGGATGCATGAGCCAGCCCAGCTTTTGCTAAGGAAAGCAAGTATGGAATAATCTGGGGGCCGTGACGCTCATAGGGGTAATCTTCTGCGACCGGCACCAAATAGCAAAACGCTTCTACTTTTGGCCGTAGCACTTCAGAGTCAGTGACACTCTTGGCTTTGACTAGGAGCTCCCTGCAGTCCGCTAGCAGCTCATAACCTCCAAACTCTAAGGCTGCAGCAGCCATGCCTTCAGATTCAGAGATCCTGGGTCGTGATGAAGAATTGCGTCACTCTCCCTGATGAGCAGATCTGGAAGTACCGGCAACTTGACTGGAGGCAACACCGATAGGCTGATTAGGTCTAGATTCCAAATCTGCCTATCTTGCACGGACACAGAGTGTTGATCGCACGTAACAGGTGAGGAAACAGGGCGTACAGAAACAGACCTTCCCACGGGAAGGAGGATGCGTCCCACATGCGCCTCGGTTGGTGGAATCTGCTGGCAAAGCTTTGGGATTTTGAGTTGACCGCTGTGGCAAAAAGATCGATCAGAGGTGTGTTAACATTTGATGAACAGACGCTCCACCTGTTCCTGACGAAGATCCCACTTGCGGCAAGAGTGCAGCTCTGTGCTCAGGGAGTCGGCAATAGTGTTCTTGATGCCTGCCAGGTGGAACAGGATGAGGAACATCCCCTGTCCGATGACCCAATGCCACAAATCCTGAGATTCCTTGTAGAGCGCCAGGGATTGAATGCCCCCTTGCTTCCTGATATAGAACATGGCGGTGGTGTTGTCCGTGAAGATCCTCCCCACCTTGCCTCTCAGAGACAGTATTAAAGACTTGAGGGCCCAGAACACTGCCTGTAACTCCAGGATGTTGATCTGCAGCTCCTTCTCCTCTGAGGAGCAACAAACCTCTGGCGTGCAGAAATCAGGTGTGAGCTCCCCAACCTTCCAGAGAGTCGTCCATGGTGACCGTCTCCTGGTATAGCAGAGTTTGAAATCCCATCTCCTGGGCGATGTAGGAGCATACCCCCACCACTCCATCGCCCGCCCGAACTCCTCGTTGAGGAGGGATCTTGTCCACGAAATTCCCGGACACTTGTATCTAACGTGCTTTCAAGAATTCCTGTAAGTGTTGCATCTGCAACCTGCAGAACCGGACAAGGTAGATGCAGGACATAATGCCCAGCAAATACTTGATGGTCTGAACCATGGCTGTCTTCGCCGATGACAGCCGCTGTGTACCTTCCCTTGAATGGCCCCTAGCCTCTACTCCTTTGGGGATGCTGGGCAACTCATTGTGTTTAGTTTGGCACTAAGGAACATTGTGTTCTGCAATGGCATTAAGCAGGACTTTTGGATAGTTCACGGAGAACCCAAGCTCTGTCAGTAGCAGGACTGTCTCCTTCATATGCTTGCCCGCCAGTTCCCGGGAGCGGGCTCATATTAGCCAATCGTCCAGGTACGGGTATACGTGCACACCCTGCAGACGCATGTGGGCCAGGCATTTTGTGAACACCCTTGGGGCCGACTAAGTCAAAAGGTAGGGCCTTGAACTGGTAGTGTTGGCCTTGTACCATAAACCGTAGGAACTGTGGATGGGGACATGGAAGTATGCATCCTCTAAGTCGGACGAGAAGAAATCCCCTTCCTTCAGTTGGCCGAGCATGTGTTGCAACATGACCATCCTGAATTTTTGTGATTTCAAGTACTTGTTTAGACGGTGCAGGTCCAGCATGGGTCTCTAGTCCCAGTCTTGTTTCTGACCAGAACGTATCTGGAATAGATTCCGGAGCCCCGGTGCCACTGGGAATCAAGCTCCTTCACCCCTTTCCGTAACATGGCTCACACTTCTTCCAGGAGCCGAGGGATGTGCTGCTCCTGACGCGGAACCAGTAGAATACGAGGGCACCTGCAATGGAACTCCAAGGGGTGTCCCTGGGCGAGAGCGTCCAGCACCCATCTGACAGTGATTTACTTCCACTCAATAAAGAACCTAGTCCACCAGCCTCCCACCGGGGTGCATGATTGTGGGGGCCCGATGTCCTGGCTGGTTCAGGCTTGCTTGAGCACCCTACTCTGAGGGCGACGCTGACCTCTGCTACCTTAGGCCTGCGAGCGATCTCTGTAGGCTTCCTGCGTGGAGGATCAGGGAGGTTTCCTGTACAATGTAGAGTATCCCTTGGATGATATGCTCGATTTTCTCCTGGAGGAGCGAAAAGATGACAAGCGATGCTGCTGCACAGTGCCAAGGGAACGTAACGTCTCTGTATCGGTCTTCATGACTTGAATGGAATTGTCGACCGCCTTCCCGAACAGATTTTCGCTGTCGAAAGGCATGTCCAGATCGTTCGCCTGAACGTCCTGGCAAAGGTTTGTGGCCTTCAACCATCCCTGTCGATGAAGGCAAACTCGGTTTCCCATCTGTCGGGAGCCAATGTCAGGGATGTCCACTGCCACCGTAATGGTCCGACGCCACAGAGCGAGAGCCTCCGTTTTCATGTCATCTGGGAGGAATTCCAGGATAGGACCCAGCATGTACCAAAGCTCCCGGTCATATCGGGAAAAGATAGACAGAGCATTAGGCGCCTTGATCGTGGATGCCGCCGTGTAGATGACTCTTCCCCATGGCGTCCATTTTCTACCCCTCGTTGTCCGGGCAATGGTTGATGCAGAGGCCGTGTTGGCTGAACGTTTCCTTGCGGCGGACAACACTACCGAGTGCGGCAACGGTTGTAACCTCAAGCACTTGTGCGCGGAGTCCGGAACCCTGTATTTCTTCTACAACCGGTCTTGTTTGGTTGGAGCCGTGCATGGGTTTTTCATGAGGACTAGGCCTTCCTCCCAAATGTCATCCATGATTGTTGTCCTCTTGGACTCCCGTCGCCGATATAGGAAGCTCTCCTCCTTGGTTTCCTCAGGCACCAGCTGGAAGAGCTCGGAGGACCTGGAGATCATCTAGTGGAATTGTCCCACCTTGTCTGATGGAGAGACTCTATGAGGGCCTCCAGGTGAGGTGATTTGTCTGACAGGACAAAGTCCTAATTTTCATAGGTTTCCGTACCGGTGTCCGTGTGTGTATCCAGGTCCGCTGGTGGAGTTGGGTCCCGACGTGGTGGAGGAGGCTGATGCGGCAGTGTCGGATAACGCTTCCTCTTCTTACGTGGAGGCTTGTCAGGGGCCTACGGCAAAACAGGTGCCAGAGGTAACCTTTGCTGGATCTCTGTCACTGGGGTGTGGAGAGTTGACAGGATGTCCATGGATATTGTTAGGGAGAATTCTCTGTTTAGGCTGAATTTCCTAACCTAGTGAGTCCCCCGGCAGCTTTGCTGGATTTTTGGGGTTTATGTTTTTCTCCTGCCAAGAGTGAGACTCTTTTACCCTCACTCTTGGGCATGATTTGAGTGTGTTTCTTTGACTCTAGATGTGTTTAATGGGCTATGGGGTCTTTTACTCCATAGGGCTTCATGTGTTTTTGTGATATGTGTTACAAAGCACCCTCAGTGCAGTAACACAGGGGTGTCATAGTGACCCCCCCCACTATAGACTCCATACCCCGGGACTGACTACTGTCTCCCAGGGCACGTAAAGTCACCATTGGCTTTACTAGTCCCAAATTATTAACAGAAACCAGTACAAACCATCATATTGTGGACATACTGGTTGGGGCAATTCGATTGCTCCGGGGTCTGTTAGTCGAGGGGGCACGTCTCCGTCCCCCCTGATCGAGTTTTGGCTGGTGGCAGTGGAAACTACTTTTTATATTCGACCGCAAATATTTTCCTATGGGATTTCCCATTGTTCGAGGCTACCAACTTTAATTATTTAATTCCTATAGCCTCGAACATACCGCCGGTTTATTTATTTAATATTAATTCTCCGGTTGGTATTTTTTTGCCAGAACTCGGTTCTAAAATGGCATTTGTGTTTGCTTCTGTGACTCCAATCCAAGTTGAGCCCTTTGTTCCACTTTTTGGCGGGCTTCTCCACAGAAGCCTCCAAGAGTGGTGCCACTCTGTCTGGGTACCACAGGGGGTGTGGGAGGGGGTTTAGGCACCCTGGACTGAGTTACCTGGGGAACTCAAGTCACACTCTTGTGTGATTGGCCCAAGTAGTGAGCCGGCCGGCTCACCACTTAGCATGTTTGATTGACAGCTAGGCTGAGTGAATGGGGGTATGCTGCATAAAAGCAGGGCTTTGGGGACTGGAACTTTAGAAGTCGCCACAGGACCTAAGAATCCGACAAGGGAGAAGCTGAGCCAACCTGCTACGGCGACACCACCGGTGGAGCCCTGCTGAACCGTCTCACCACTTTTCCCAACAACAGAGGAGATCTCCAGCCCGGAGTCTTCTTCTTTCGACTGGTGGGGATAACCAGTCTGCTTGCTTTTTCGCTTCCTGGAGCATCCCGTGGCCGCCTTGCCTGTGCCAAGCACCCCGGCAACAGGGATACCACGTTTTACCACTACCGCGAATCAAAGGGTAGTACCTTTAACCGGAAAACTCTGCGGCTGGTTTCTTCCCTGGCAGTGCAAACGACCTTCGTCTTCCCTCCACGTCGAGATCTTCTCTTCTTCTGGACGACGCTGCAACTTGCACCCGCTGCCAGGAACAACTGCCCCCGCTGGAGGATCCTTTCCACATAAGGAACCGTGTTCCGCCTGGCTGCCCTTGCAACCGACTGTACGGGGTAGATTTAGACCCCGGCTCTCGAACCTGGGTTAGCCTGGGACACCCTGGCTAAACTTTTCTGAGCCTAACTAAAACCTTTCTGAACTCCCTGCAAGACTTTTTTAAGCCTGTTGCCATTGTGTGATCTTGGGTGCATTTGTGCTCTGCTCTCTCCAAGAGTGGGCCCGGCCTATGGACTTTGGCTCACAAGTAACTTTTGACTTTCCTGTCTTGCTTAAGAGTTCCTAAGTATTAGTGTGGTGTGGTTTTTCTACATTCTGCCTTTTTCGTTAACTTATTGGAGTGCCATCTATAGTTAAGCGCTCACCTCTGTCTGGAAATAAGTGGTGTTAACTAAGACTTGTCTGATAAGGAATAAGCGATGTATATATAATAATAGTAACTGTGTTGAGAGTGATTTACAATAATAGTGCTGGAGTGTTTCAATCAGTGTGTTTTTAAATAAATAATTATATACCTTGATACCAAAGCTCTGGTCAGTGTTTGCTTGTGCTATTGTGTCTGAGTGCCTATTGTGTATACTTTGCATACTGCCTAACTCTTCTTTAGGAATGTCGGACTGCTCAGCCACAGCTACCAGGTAAATCTGGGTGGTGCAGACTGCTACCAAGTGGATTTACTGCTAACAACTGTAGTCCTAAATCTGTTGCAGTGTTCCCAAAGGGAACTGCACAGGTTTCTGCCTAACAGATATGTCCCTCGGCTGTGGAGGGAATGATGGAATGCTAGTCCCTCCGCCGCTGTCGTCCTCGTGGACTGTATGGACAGACGCTTGGTCTTCACTGTCCGTGAATGAGATGTCCATTGGCTGAACGTTAACCTTGGAGGGCTGCTTTGGGCCTCCTCGCACCTCCCCTCGCCCTCTTTTTCTCTTGTGAGGCCCCTGTACCGGGCCCTGAACCGGTGCCTCCCCTTTCCCCCAAGGGTGCCCGCAGCCTTCACCGCTGCCTCGGCAGCCAAGCCACGCCTGGGAGGCAGGGATACTGTCTGCGCTGTAGGGTCCACCCTCTTCGGGTCAGTACCACCTGCCTTAGCGGTCGCCTCAGAGGATGTCGACGAAGTGGTCGACAGTCTTCGGCTGCACCCGATGAGCTTGCTGTGAGGCCTTCTTCTCTTCCTCCGCCCTTTGTTTTGTTGAGTTTCCATTTCAATTACAAATGTAACTCATTTGTCTGTTTTTGAACAGTGCTTGCACTTCCTGGAGAGTCAGGTTTGGGATGTTTTAATCATAGTCTTGAAGATTTTAGAAGCTATAACATGTGATTGGTGTAATGATAATCACTCACCCTTGAGCAAAGAATCTGCTGCCACTGACCATTTATAGTAAAGTACCCCCCCATTAACTGCAAGGTTGAATGGATGTAAACTAGACTGTGCATACTCATCATTTTACACACTGTTTTTCTAATTAGAGTGTCAATTAAATTATAAGTGTAAAAATGATCTGCCTCCGCATGATTATGCACACAGCACAGGAACTCTGAAAAACACAATCGTGTAATACCGGTTTACTTTCACTGGAAAAAAAGCATAGTTTGTTACAAAAGATTAATTCTCAATTGCAACTTAGTTTTCCATCTTATTAATTATACAATCCAAAAATGCTACAAAGAAAATATACAGTGCTTCTGTTTGCTCCATGAGCATCTACACGGAACACAGCAGAAGCTGAATGGAAAGAAACCATTCCTTTGATCACAGTGTGCAGTTTCTTTTTTTGAAAGGCTTCCGAGAAATACATTTTGTTTCATTGTTTCAGAGGCTTTTTTCGATGGCTTGCAATTACATCAATGTAGATAAAAATCAAAAGAAGTGGTCTGGTTTCTGTCAAGTAACCTGACTTTTGCACTGCCCTCTACTCTAAACTTGTGTGTAAATGTACACAGGAAAATAATAAAGCTGTCATATTTAGATTTTCATGTGTAAAAAGTCCTGGTACGGACCTTACCTGGAGACCTGTATGCAGTTTTATGTGTTACCATGGTTCCGTTTAAATTCAATTGTAATGCTCCAATTGCTGGCACTTACTAAAAAGCATTACAATTATTAGGCAAGGTTTAACTCATAAAACAGTACTGCAGATAATAACAGATCATGGGCAGGATGCTTTCTTTTGGATATAGTCTCAGGAGGATAGCTCGGCGGCAACATGCTCGTCTTGGAAACAAGACGACACGGAGCAACAAAGGTTCGATCCCCCGGTCTACGCTTAGAAACCTCTGGATATTAAGCGCGTTATAAAAAAACCTATCATACTTCATATCATGCAAATTCAATACTATGTGAGGATCCCTCCCCCCCACCTGGGCAACCTGTAAGGAAAAGTTAAGGTGTACTTTAGGTTGTATATTACAGCCCAGTCCAAATATGTTCATTAATAGTCTGTTTCTCTTTCTACAGATACCACTACCCCAAAGTACCTGGGAAGCCGAAGGAGAACAGGATCCAAGACGAATCAGGGACCCCTGGTTGTATCCGGAGGATGAAGATGCTCTTCGTCATCACAGTAACCTGGAATGCAAAGTGATGGAGATTCCCGGTTTCACTCGACTATGCCCCTCGAGGATGAAGCCCCCTGGGAAGAAGGAACCACTAGGATGCCGGGATCGAGCAGGAGAAGGGAACCAAGCAGTGCCGGAAATGTAGTAATGCAGGTCTGTTGTGGCAGTCTCAGTTGTCGAGTTTTTACGCCAGCTGTGGATGTCCCACGAAGATTAAACTTGCTGTGGATCTTGAGAAGACCTGGATAAAGAAAAGTTGTTTGGTGGTCATCAATGACTTTCGGTGGCCACGGGTGCAGTGGAAGAAGTAGGTGTTGGATTTTGGGATTTCGCGGTTCACCACCTTTCGGTTCTTCGGTGCTGTAGCCGCAGCACAGACCTCAGGATGGCTTCTGGCAACCTGGACACGACCACTGGAATGGACTGCGGATCCTCACCTAATCTGGACCCTCAGATGCTTTCTTTGTGGATTAGTGGCAGGAAACCCAACGGCAGACACTCCTCTGCAGACACCGACCCTGGATCTTCTCTGGCGTGGAAAAACGGATAAATGTCAGGGCAGCAGAGATTTATTTGGATGGTTGGAACTTTGTCAGCTCTTGTTGTCAGGCAACACTATGCCAGGGTACCCTCTCCCCACTCCCTTCCGATACTCAGCAGCTTGGCTTCCAGTGGTCACAAACACTTCTCCAGACTGTGGGCAACAGAGATAGACTTCTTGGCTTCAAGATGTCAAGGCACTCCTCTTCTGGACCCACTAAGATCACTTCTCTCTCCGGACGGCAGGCACACAACTGGTTTCCAGGACACTGTCCATCAGGGCTGGCACAGGCATTGTGTCACACAATCAAAACCAGACATACACAGCACAGAATGCATATTGACCTCTCACTCCATTCATTCAAGCTCCACCCCAAGGGTGTACCCATAACAAGCAGTCCCTGGGATGGCTTCACTTAGTCTGGCAGGAGGCAGCCCCAGAGCCAGGGCTTCTCAGGACTGAGAAACAAGGAGGCAAGGTAAAGGAAACCAATAGGACATCCATTGATTCCTATAGCAGGTCCTGGGTGTATCCCAATAATGGGGGATACCCAGAGCCACTGTGAAGTCAACATGCAACTGCCACCAGCCCATACCCTGCTCTGTGGGCAACACACATGGGCCCAAAAACATACATAGGGATGCAAGGGTGTAGCCCTACTCATGGGTGCCATAAGGGTATACCAGGGGTTCTGTTCACCAAAAGGTAAGAATGAAGAGCTGCACTGCCAGGGGTCCAAAATGTACTCCTTTGCAGAAGAACACACAGAAAACACCAACAGAGAAGTGGTAGGATAAGGATGAGGAGGCCCTGTTCCTCCACAAGCATTTCAAGCTTCACAGTCATCTGACAACCTGAGAAGTTAGATAGCCACTGAGGGGCTACGCCACAGAATACCTCAAGTGGACGTGAATGCCATACCATATCCAGATGACCTTAATAAACAGATGGTCCACGCGGGACAAAAAGACGTGAAAAGCCAGAAGAGATTGAAAGACTCAGTAGGGTTGAACACAAGCCTGTATATACAACCAGGACTCCTCAATATAAACCAAACAACAAACGAAAAGATTTGGATAAACAGCTACTCCAATGTGGAGATGAACTTTTGTAACTGATAACACTTGCAAGGCAGTCCCGAGCAACCTTCTCTATAACAATTTGTCATAATCTAAAAGGAGAGGATGAGTTAACGGGCCTAACTGTGAACTAGAACACCGGGCCAGGGCCTGGGGGGAGAGAGCGAACCAGACACAAAATTAGGTTAAGAAACCAAGCCAAGCAGAGTAGGAGCTAATTTACTTAGGCTAGTATTATGTTGTTTAGTTAATTAGTGGTGGGGATAGAGCATAGGATAGAAAAGGTTTGGACGGAGGAAGGACTTTTTGTGAGACATCCTAGTGAGCACCTGTTTGTTTTTTCTTTAAGTTAGGGAAACCCATCACCGTAGTTATAGAAATAGTTGAGGCCGCCTTTTTTATGTAATAAAACTTGTTGAACCATGGGCTTCTTGTCCGTCTCCTATGTCTGACTAAGCACACCTAACTTTACGCCTGCACTTTACCACTTAATGCCAGGCAAGCGTTTGTTTACCTGGGCAAAATGGTGGTCAGTGTGTGTAGTCAGATGTGGGGGCCAAAACAGTCTGTTCCCATTTCACATCTATGCCAGTTTTCTGTTGCTGGGCAGAAAGACTGGCTAGTGGCCGCCCATGATTGAACAGCCACTGCCAGTTTGAATGGTGCAGATCCTTACCATTGGTGGACCTGGTGGTGACTCATCTGAGACTTGGATAAAAGGAGGACTTCTGCAGCCATCCGACAGATCATCCGAGCCAAGACCTGTATGAAGAAGTGCTGCCTGGATGACCACTGACAACCAGAGGACGACACCTGAAGCTGACCAGCATTACGTCCAGCTACATCCCGGTGAAGCTTTGTTCCTCTGTATCCGATCTCAAGAAGGTCCTTGTTTGTGCTTCGACCACTGGACCAGTGGAAACAACCAGTCCTAACCCCCACACTCGACGATCGCTGCCCGTTGAGCCTTTGGAAGTGTTCCTGGACCAACCGGTGGAGTAACCATCTCTGCTGGGCTACCTCGCTGCAGCTGTCGCCCTTCCAAGTGCACCCTTGGAACTTGGAGGATCTTCAACTCGTGCCACAAGTTGCCTGCTCCTGGATTCTCAGCCTTCCAGTCCCAACAGATGCGGTGCAGGGCCTGCTCCTTGATTCGCAAACTGAAGATCGCCTGTCACCGTCTGATCGTGGTGACTCCCACTGAAGAAAGCGTTTGTGTCCTGGAGGTTTGCTGAGGCCGCCTATTCTGTGGAAGACTGCATCTCTTTGTGCCAATGGTGTCCAGCTGTCCTGTCCTTAGAACAGTTTAGGTGTGTTTGACTGTCTGAGAACTGATTGAGGCAAACTGTTAAAAAGAAAAAAAAAGAAAAAACAGCCCGCATGCGATCAGTTATCAGAGGTTCAAACGCATTCACACCAATCCCCCTTCTCTACTTACTTCTATGCTCGCCGCCTGGTTGACTGCAGCCCTGTGGCATCAGATCCGTCCCTCCAACATCGGGGGACAACCGCGCAACCCCCTGAAGGCTGATACATACCGATCATAGGAGCGGGGGACACCCCCGTTCCACATGTTTGGTACGTATTAGCCCATTTTTATGTTTTTATTCAGTCAAATAGTACAGGCCAAATTGGTTGAAATGTACCATTCGAGCAAATAAAAAATTACACATTTCCTAATATCTTCAGAACCTTATCACCAGAGTCTGAACAGTATACTAGCCGGATCCAATGCCGAAAAAGACCTCTGCACCCCCTGCCCCTGGACTTCCCTTAACCAGACACATCACAGAAGTAAGTGGCCCAGTGGCTCTAGGAACCACTGAAGTGGTCTCTAGGAGAATCGGAGTGGAGTAGGTACATTATACAGTTATACTACCTATTTCTTCTCTCCTGACTCTGCATAGGGTTGTAAGGGTGTTTAACCCCCAAATCCCCGGTAATCCCTAATGTGCTGCAACTAGAGATGACACTTTTCCCGATTTCTGGAACACTTAACCACAACCACAGGAATTGCACAAATCCAATAGCAAACCTACCTGAACAGTATATCATGTGGAACTGGTGTCTCTCGAGCACTAGGCACCACTTCATCTCAGGGCTGGACTTGCTTAGGGATCTAATTTCTAGGATTTCTATTTCTCTACTTGGTTACTTACCTGTGTTTTACTAGTTTTTAATCTACTGTTTTCCTAAACCTTGACTTCCTTTACCACACACAGTTATTGAAAAGTTTTGCTCAGGATTAGGCTCACTATTGATTAACTGTGTCTCAAAGTGTAGGTGCTGTATATATGTGTTTGATATAAATATTGAATACTGTTATACTTCTTAGTCTAACTGGAATTATTGGACTGCTCTGTGGTTGCCTCAGTGTAGCCCTACACCACTCTCACACTACTCCCAAGTCTAAGCCTTACAAGTTTCTGACCTACTGTGGCGGGTCGGAAGAAGGAGTTGGACACTCTGAAGGCATGGTTCAAGTTGTTTTTAATGTAAATAAGTGGAAGGCCTAACTTTCTCTATCCCTAGAGGGAGAAACCTACCTATCTAAAAAAACTAAAGGTGCTTGTCCGTTGTCATGAAGCCCAAACGAAAATATGTCTTCCGTCCAAACTCCCCTACATGGCCCAGCAACTAAATTTAACTAAATTAAATAGACCACAGGAATGATTTGTCTTCGCCTGGACTCCCCTCCAGTTCATTCAATGGCCTCTTGAATTATAACACCTCTTGGTGGGACATATAGTCTCCACAATCAATTCTTGTAGCTCCTCAAGAACACTTTTCACTCTTGTACTTTCTGTGCCAGTAACGTTTCTTAATACTCAGATTGTTACTTGTATTTTCCTCGCAGGCCGTCCTCCCACGCCCCCAATCCAGGAATACGTGAATGGTGTTTTATTGTTCCTTATAGTTTCCTTCAATGCCTTCCCTGCAAGAGTACTTGATGAAGGGTTTCCTTCGCCCCTTTCTAAGCTTCTATTATGATCAGTTCTCAGTCTTAGTGTCTTTTCTTACTGCATATATCCCAGTGGCATTGACCATCTCTTCTAGGGTTTTCACCTCCAGCTTCATACAAGAACTGTTTCCTTTTTTCTGGATTACTCGTTATTTGCCTCAACTCCATCACATAAGTTTAGCCCTGCTTTCTCATTCTAGTGACTGGGACAAGTTTTCTCTCATTGATAAATATATCCTACGGGCCTCCCGCTTCTCCCAGTCCACCAGGGGCCTCTCATTTGGTATGGGCCGGTGGTTAGGCTTGGCTCTCACTCAGTAAAGTTTTCTCTCTCTGCTTCTCGGATTTACGTTCTGGGGTTTGTGTCTGGCTTCTTCTTCGTACTGGTGCTGCTGGGTGAAGCTACCCACGCTTCCTGCAAGGGCGGTATCAGCATTGCTCCTGGGGAGTCCTGCCTACCACATATAGCTTGTAGCCACGCCACCACCGGGTTGTTTGTTCCCCTCTCGGTTGACCCAAGACTTGCCTCGTGTCTCCATATGCTGGTTCTTCTATGTCTCGTCCTCGTGTTCTCGCTCTCTCCACAAGTCGTGGACTCTGCGACTAGTTTGCGCTTTGCCTCCAGCCGGCGCAATGTCGTCAGGGGACTTCCCATGCGCAACAGGCTCCTCTCTTCTCTTCCTCCTCGGCACAGTTAAATATGCATCTCGTATTAAAAGAGACATATTCCTTTTCTTGTGCCACTGTGTTTAATCTTGCATTGCCTTTAGCCAAAGATAAGGATGCCACATTCTTCAGTTTAACGGGTAGTCCCATGTATGCAACTACATTTGTCCATGCAGGGAGTTCGTCACAGGAACAGAGTCCTTGTCCCCAAAGGGGGAGTTTTACCCAGTGTGGTCCCACTTGCCTCAACCCCTAAGGAGGGTTTTGCGGAGCGGGCTGACCTCCTATCCTCACAGCAGGGTGGGGAGGCTCCCCCTTGAGGAGAAGTGGTCAATACCCGTGATTCGTCATACTCCTTTGACTGGTTTTAGCTAGAATTCAGTGTATTTTCTGCTGACCATGTTGGCCTCTCAGAATCCAACCATATGGTTGATTCTGAAAATCCATCTCAACAGTGACAGAGGGTATATTACAGTACAATAAAATGTGGTAGGAGTAGTAGTGGGGAGGTTGGAGAAAGGAGGAAGGTAGCTGGGAGACACAGGCAGAGTGAGTGTAAGATCAGCAGATAAAAGGAGTAGACGGGTTGAGGGAGAAAGCAGAGGGGTGCAGGTAGAAAGAGGAGACAGGTGATGTCAGTGGAAGTGAGGGTAGAGGAGAAGGAGAGAGGAGTAGATAGAAGTAAAGAAAGAATAGCTAGAAGGAGAGAGAGAAGAGAAGGAAAAGGTACAGGTAGTTGGAGAAGTAGGCTAGGAAGATCACAAGGGAGGAGAGTGGAGATAATGATTGAGGGAGAGATACGAGTCACAGAAACAGCGAGAAGAGGAGAGTGGAATTGAAAACACTGGTGACATTGGGTAGCCCAACAGAACAGCGGTACGGCTTAGAAAGTCCCAAAGATAGAAAGGGCCATGGCCTTGAGGTTTCTCCATCAAGATTAGAAAGAGATAGTGGGGGTGAACTTGCTTTAGAGGACATTGAAGAGATTCTGGGGGTTAGGGACATCTCGGCTAAAATGGAGAGAGCTTGCGGGGAAGTCGAGAGCGTTGGAGAGAACGCCTTAGTTACAATCCTCAGAGTCTTACCAGACCAGTTCTGTTAAAGGTTAATATACCCTAAATCTACTCTCAGTCTGTTGATTGCTGGGGCCTTCAGTGAAAACGGACAGTGAAGAACAGGCAAAGAACGTGGTGTTTCCAGACAGATCTGGATCACCACCGCCTGCATTGCCAAAAGCATGAGCAGTGGACGGCTACATTTATGTAACCCTAGTACCACACACAATGGCCGTGAAGCGGGACAGCAGACTGAGCATGAACACTACAAGTGGTCTGCTGTGGGGGCCAATTTTCCATTCACACACGCCCTTGGCTTCTCTAGCAGATTGCAGAGCTGACATGGCAAAGTCAGAACAAGCATTTATTACAGAAGAAAATGTCTGGGAGCCATCTTTAGAATACGATATCGCTCTCACCAACATCTTAAAAGGTACTGGAAATTACCGGATACACTAGTGACATCTTAAAATGAGTTACCCACCCTTAGTGAAAAGTCTTACCAAAACTACGTAGCATATTTATTCTTCCTTTAACATCCAAAATACATTTAAATGTAGCATCATTGTAGTAAAATGCTAATCACAATTCCCTTTCTCTTCAGTAGAGTTGGCATGCTACACTGCCATAACTGTAGCAACCAAGATAAAATTATTCAAGTCGCAAGCTATTAGCCCAGCATAAAAAGTTACTTGTCCTCTGCATTCACCACATGCACACATTTCTTTATCCCCAAGAGAAGATGATCCATCGTCAATGGCTAGTGCACATTTTGAGGTCTTGTACTAACCAGAACATCGCAGAGTGCATTTGAAACACTTTCCCGTGCATAGGCACTATATAAATAAACAAAACAATACAGAGTGAATTCGAAGTTGTGAACCAGAGATCCACTGAATTCGATGCAAGTAAAAGGGGAAAGAATCTTACAAACAACATCATTTTAATCAATGATATTCTGCAAAAGGACAAGGTTAGGGACCAGAGACGGTGAGGTATGAAGGTGGAAGGGAGGGGAGCAAGGCTCATAACTGAGGAGGAGATTGTGAGACGTTTAGAAAAGGCTTACCGAAGCCCAGAGGGGTACACACTGCTGTGACTTCTCTGCAGGGTGAACAAAACCCATTTATTTAATAACCTTTACCAATTTTTCAAAAACAATAGACTATAGGTGTAGGGCAATAGAATGCAGAGTGGGGCAATCCAGACTCCCAATGCTAGACAGTTTCTCATTTCTCTGACACGTCAAGTAAAATCCCCAGTTGATGCTGGGGTGTGACTGAGTATATGCCAGACCGGTCTATAGCACAATTCATCTTTGTCTATCAAGATTGAGTTAATTTAGCATAGATCTTTGCATGTACCAGATATAGGTATGTCTCTTAAAGCAATTCCAGCTTCAATTACAGAACTGACAAATTGAGCTTATGGAAAGAGTTGAAATTTCTTAAAATGTTCACTGAACACTAGTACTGATATTTTGTAATATAGACATTCAGGAAGTGGGTTTTCAGGAAACATTTTTATGCCAACTCTACCATGAACTATCAGCACTATTAACACAGCAGGACAAAAAATATTTTGAAAGCCCTAGCTGCACCATCATTGTATATGCCAAGAGTTTCAGGGGAACACCACTGACAGGTTGCAGAAAGGAGTGCAACCTCTATCGAGCTTTGTTATAGATAAGTGGAGCATGCTCTGGCTTCCATTGGAACCCACCAGAAAGGATATTCTCAGACAAATAACTTGAAGTGCCAGGATGTTCATTATGCCTTCCATATAGCCCCAAGGTAACATAGAATGCCTAAATATGGCAGTTGGGTATAGAAAGTCTATAACAGAAGTGTTTTTTGCCTTTTATTAAACAAACTATTTTGTATCTTAGGCCGGCCTTTTGGGGATTGTCTCCCCAGAGTCTGAAGGGCTGGTTTAAAAGAGTCCCCTTCCACTTATTCTTAAGTGTTGGGACATACCACGTCACTATACAGGACAGCCACTAAAAATGGCAGCAATTAAAACGTCAAAGTGCTTTTTTTTCTAAATCATTCCCCACAGTCTCCTCTATACTGCAAGCTTGAACTTTGTCACCGGTCTTGTGCAATGTTCCTTTGCTCTCATCTAGATTTGCACTTTACAGCACCAGAATACAAAAAATGTAAATAAATTAATAAGAAAGGTGACCAGGTTAGCCAAAGAGGAACACCATGTAAGCATTGTGAGCAGCAGTTTCCTTACAGATCCTATTGTGGCATCTTTTTCAGTGAGCTCCTGCTTGTGCCTGGCCATCATTTCCTTGATTTCCAGCTCCTTCATGATCTTTTCCTTCTCCAGGTCAGAGTACTGTTCCTCCGCGATGGAGCGAGCAAGCTGCTCAGAGTCGGCTTTAGTCAAGGTGATCTCCAGCTGGGCAGCCAAGGAATCTCTGCAGAAGAACAGAAGACCCACCATGAAACTCCATGTGCACATACACAAACAAGACACTCTTCTTTCCTCTTTGGGTTGCCTTATCTACAAAGCAACAATGTCTCACCTCTCGTCCTGTAGTTCCTGAACCTTTTGCTGTATTTCTTTGCAGATTTTGACCTTCTCCTCACACTCCTCCTTCAGTTCTCGTACCTGTGTCTTGTACAATGTCTAAAGATAAACAAATAAACATGTGTGACCACAACAGTTTCACCATTACAACCCAGTGCTTATGGATTTAAAGTGTGGTGGCAAATGAGATTTACAGCAGCACTTTAAAAGAATTACATATTTAATGACCTGGCTTCTAAAACGGAATACTCCCAATCAATGTAAATATTGTTTTATACTGCAACAGTTACCACAGTTGTGGTCTCCCAGTGCCGACGCATGCCTACAAGTTGGCAAATTGCACCCTAGCGGTTGCATTTCAAGAGTTTGATAGAGCTGAAATATGAGAGCAGCACGTGTTAGTGGAAGATTAAAGGAAGAGTACAAGGAGGGCACCCAAAATCTGTATGCCAGACTGACTTGGTCACAGTCAGATAAAGGTCTGATCAGTGGGAGCGATTCCAGAAAGGACGCTGTAGAGAAGTGAGTAACAATTCAAAACGTGGGTAGAATGCAAAGTGAGGAGCAAGTAAACCTACATCATTTTCTTCAAAATTAGTTGGGCCCCGGTGAGGTAAGTCAAGTAACCCAGCGATTCCTTTTGGTTGATGGTGTTATTGTTTTAAATAAACCTTTCATAATAAATTCATGAATATACTTACATTTAAAAAACATTTAAAAAAAAACAATTATCAAATTCAATGACAAATGGTAAAACATGCAATTGGTTCAATAAATAATTTCCTTCAATGCCGTTGTATTGGCTAAACTTAGTAAAACCTGCTGATCAGACATTAAAATGGGCCCATAATTAAATTTCTAAAGAACCCAGATTATGCACAAAACATCAGAAGAAAAAGAAAGTGTTGCAAGATGAAGGTTTCTGGGCATGTTACATATAAGTGTTTCAAGGTTTTCGATTTCCCTGAAATTGCAGTGTCTAGAGAGCTGCTTTTTTCTTGAAACGAGGTCCCAAAATTGCACGAGTCTCTAATATGCTAACTCTAAACTTCATGTAAAATCGTGTTATGTCTTGGTTTAGGAATTTTGGTACATTAGCCTGTTCTCCATTATGCTGCAGATAGAATTTCGTATATTCAGTATGTGTTTTATCCTCCTAAAATGTAATCAAACATTTTGCAGTTATCCTAATGTTTAATCTTTTTTTTAGATTTATGGAATCAAAATCTGTTAAACAGATTACTGCATGATCAAAACCAATTATCTCTAAAAACATTATTTTAGCTTGCTGCAAATTCCAAGAGATATTTTCCACTGTAGTAACAAGGCTTCACGCAACATGTTGAACAAGGGGTAAATTGCGGCATTCACTTTTATAAAACAAGTTAAAGCTTTTAATTAAACCCATACATTCCAGAGAGGGAAATCCTACTCACGTTCTAATAAGTTTAATAGGGGTTGCTTGAGGTAATTTTAATTCACTCTTCCATATTTCGGCCACGAGAGACATGTATACACAGCAGACATTGAACAGATTACATGTTAAAAAAACACAAAGTAATACATGCGGAAACATGAGGTAAGTACCTGTGAAAAGGTCAGCAAAATAATAATAGGTCATGGTAAGGGAGTATTCAGGAATGAGTGGGAATTGCACCAGGATAAATCTACCAGCTTTTGGGTGGGTGGGGGGGAGGCGGAGAGGACGGAATCCCCTTGGAATAGAATGAGAGAAGAGGCAGTACTTCATAGCCTTTTTTAGGGCTGCACATTCTTGCAGGCTCTAAAATGGACAGGGAAAAAGTGACACAATCATGGTGCTACAAATGCAATGGACGATTACCCCCAGTCATGGTTTTTGAAAGCATGGATTCAAAGGAAAACCTACAATGAAGATCTGAGATCCTGTGCTGGATGGAGTGTCTGCACTAGCAGAACTTCAGGAGCCCCACCGCTAGAAACTCATCCATGCAACCAGGGTTCCTGCGCAAAATTTTCACCAGGTAGCGCTCTGGATACAGGTCTTTAGACCCTCACCCTGATGTTTATTCCCTTCTGGGTCCGAGAGCCGTGGGGTTTTGCAGACCTTTTTGACCACTGATTGCTCTCCTTGGCATGCAGGTTCTTGAACTTTGGGCTGCAATTCTTATTTCGGGGGTTATTAGGAAAGGTTTTCTTTTTGCTGCTTTCCTCCCACCGACTCCCATAGGACACCCTTTCTTTTTGCTTGTTTTGTAACCGTTCCTGAACTTTTGGAGCCAAGCAAAGCCTTCAGATTTGCTTCTTTTGCCTTTTGGCTAATTCTTATGGGGAAACAGACTTTTCCTCAAGACTATCAATACTGAGAGACTATGTCTCTCTTTGTGAATTTCTTGTACTGTTACAATTGCACACATCACCTTCGAGTGAGTGCAGTTAGGATACTTTCTATTTCTATATCTTTTTATATTATGGTGTGCCTAAGACAAACTGGTGGCAGCAGTGCAATTTTTTTTACTTTTGCATTTACCGCGAATGGCTACTAAAAGGTGGCTGCCACCCTAGGAGGGCCGTGCCACAAGGTTTTTCACTTGTTCTTTGGCCATATTGTTCATTGGCCTAATTAGGTCAGGAAATGCCATATGTGGAATGCCCTTTCCCAGGGAAAGCTTTGGCTTTCGCAGGCTAAGGGCTGGTTTGTGTGTGCAGTGGAGGAGGGGAGGGCTGGGACTGTCTAGCCCCTATCCACATCCCTGGTGCATGAATGTCTGATGCTGGGCAGATTTTGTGGTCGGTGGCGATCCATGATTGGCTAGTTAAAGCATGATTGAATGGTGCAGATCCTTATCATTGGTGGGCTTGGGCAGATCCTCATTGGACCCAAGACCTCTACCGAAGTGCAGCCGGCTGACGAACCCTGAAGCTCAACAGCATTGACTCCAATGCTGTGCCATTGAAATCCTGCTCCTCTGTGCTGATTTCAAGAAAGCCCTTGTTGGTTCTTTGACCTCTGGTCTGGTGTGAACAACCAGTCTCGACCCCTGCTCAAAGATCTGAGCCTACAGAATTGTCCCTGGGCCAACCAGTGGACTCACCAGTCCTCGCCGGAGCTACCTCGCTGCAGACTTCACTGTTCCAAGTACATTGTTGGAACATGGAGTTCGAACAAGACACCTGCTACTGCACTTCTCAGCCTTCTTGCATGAACGCAGGCTGGGCCTGTTCTTTTGTTTGTCCCTTGAACATCGCCAATGATCGCTGGTCATTGAATCAAATGCTATTCTATTTCTCCTAAGGGTGAATGTATACATGACTAAGGGTTTTACTTACTTAATGTATATTTTAAAGGCCTAATACCTACATATCTATCTAACTAGAATTATTGGTGTTGCTCTGTGTGGACTCACTGTAGCACTAGACCATTCTCACACCCTTCCTGAGACTAAGCCTTGCTTCTCTGCTACCTTAACTTGATTGGGGTTGAATAACCTATCGGTGTCTTCCCTTTTCACCAGAATAGGGTGGCCTTGCAATATCCTCCCCAGGGCTGATTTTGGAAAAACATCAGAAGAGGGGGTTTTCAAGCTCCCCATCTAGCTTGGTGCCTTTCTTGCTGCACCAGTGCGAAAAAGTAAAAAGTACCTAACATTTACCCATACCTGCAGCAAGCTTATTGTTTTTGTCCCATTGATTCCAGTGATCAATAACTTGAACCAGCATGGCCGGGGCAAATTAACTGATCAAGTTAACTTTGAATAGAGAGGACCGTGTCTTGCCGGCAAGGGATGCACACGTAGTTTCTCAGAGGTCTCGCTCCGCCAGCCAAAATCCTGTGAAAATCAGATGACTGATCCCTGAAAAAGTGATCCAGACCCAGCACAACGAGGGGGTGCAACCTAGCACCGTGCGAAGAGACCCGGAGGAGAAGTGATACGGGCAGTACCTGTCACTAAGTGGATACGTGATCAGGTGGCGAGACTGCGAAAAATACAACCAAAATGGCCGCCTGGGCCATCTGAGAGGAAGCAGCGGCCACTCGTGAGTGAGCGGGAAGGCTGCCAATAGGAGCCGACCCCCCGGGAAGGACACCACAGTCCCTATGAGTGCAGCGCGCAGCCCCCCTAAAGTATCCGCGCTTGGCTGTACTCCTCCTCCGCTCGTGGTACGAATAACAGGAGGTGCCGAAATTCACCCCATCCCCCTCCCAGAGCCACAGGAGCGGAACACCTCTCCGATGCAGCATTGAGATACCTCGAGAGACGGAGGAGGTGGAGCCGCGAGTGAGACCAAGACAGCAAAAGGGACAAGAGCGGACCGACGGCCCTGGATCAGCTGATCTGCAGGCAAGGTTTACAATTGGAGAGAAGCCACAAAGGACACAAGAGAACGGGACGGTCGGAAGACCACATTCTGAAATCCGGACCAGGCAAGTGATTAGGCGGAAAGGAGTCTGTTTGCAGGTACATAACTAGTTCTGCAGAGAGGTGAGAAGGGAGAGATGGAAGACTACCACTGAAGCCTTGGGCCCCTCCAACAGAGCTCACCCTGCCCTCCTTTGACAGTGGATAAAGCAGAGAGGGAAGGATCAAGACACTGGTAAAGACCAAAGGCCGAAAGTGGGATAGGGGAGGAAGGCAGGGGTGGTCAGGCCACTGCGGACGTGGGAGGGGTAACACCAAAGGGTTTGACCTGGAGGCCTGGGACAGTCAACGGACTGGAGGAGGTGACCCTCCATTGCACCACACAATCCATCAGGTGCTGAAACAGCATATAGCATATTGACATATTAGAATCACCAGAACTGAGCAGAAGAGGGCACAGTTATACTGCTGGGGCCCCGGGCGACCCTGAGAGGCAGGGACAGCTCACCTTGAGTATAGGCAAGGACAGTAACGTGTTCAGCATCGTCAAAGGCCAGTAGAAAATGGAAAAGTACACAGAAACGAAGGGTAAAGCACAGAAACAAGAGGAACTGGCCTGGGCCACAGAGGAAGGGGCGACAGCAGGCGGTGGTGGGGTGACCTTGGACGTCCTGAAGGAAGCGAGTCGGGCAACTAGATCGTCCCTGGAAGGGAGCATCAAGGAGGAAGGAGTGGATGTGTCCTTGGTGCGGGCTGATGTACGCAAGGTATGTGAACGAGTCACAGAAGTGGAGCAACGAGTCAGTACAGTGGTAGATTATCTCCAACGCCTGAAGAACCAAGTGGCAGGCCTGGTGGGGGCAACCAGGAACTTGGAGCTGAGAGCGGAGGATGCAGAGGGCTGCTCTAGACGCTGTAATATCCGACTGGCCGGGCTGCCAGAGAGAGGAAGGGCCTAGTGCGGAACTCTTTGTGGAATATCTAGTCCTGAAGGTGTTGGGGATAAAGGGCCTTTCCAAATTCTTCACTGTTGAAAGGGCCCACAGGGTGCCGGGAAGATGAACTTTAGAGACCGGGATGCCATATTACAGGATGCCCGCAAGGCAGGATTCTATGAAGTTGGAAACACGAGGCTACGCATATTACCGGACTTCACCTTGGAGAAGCAGCGCCAGAGGAGGATGTATGATGCATTTCTGGAGACGGCTTCGTGAATTGAACATAAAATATATGATGTTCTACCCGGCTAAAATGAGTCATTTCAGGGGGAAGGTCATGGATATTTATGTCCCCAAAGGAGGTGTGGGATTGGTTGGAGGCTAATACACACAGAGGGGAGCCGGGAACTGGGAGAGGTCCGGAAGGGGCACAAGCTCATGCAGGGGTCTGAAGGAAACAGGGTCTAGCGGTGGCCATGAGTATAAACCGGGGAGCTATGGCTGGTGAACAAATGCTGGGGCAATAATGAGAAAAAAGGAGACAGTTTCTGGAACTGGCGGGCGGGGGCATGATGACGCCACTGGCTGCTAACCCACGCGCTGAGGTGAAAAGGTGGGATGAACCAGCCCAGGGGTCTAAGGACAAAGTTTGTGGGGTGGGGGGGGGAAGTGAGGAGAGGGAATGGGGAGTTGGGGGAGGGAAAGGAGTTGCGGGGAGGGCATCATGTTGGGGAAGGTTAGTAGGTTGGGCACAGTTAAGGGGTAGGGAGGAGATCAGACAAGACATAAAAGCCTACATGACAGAAATGGGAATTGGGAACATCATCACAACAATACCGTATTGGGATGGAGAGAACATCAGAGGAGGGATGGGTGGGGACGGAATAAGGGGCTGGGTAAGGGAGAGACGGGATATGAGGAGTAGCAGACAGAAATGCCGAGGCCCAAAGGTTTGAAAATTGGGACCTGGAATGTTTGGGGACTAGGCACAAAACAAAAGAAGCAAAGAGTGGGAGAGTTCCTGAGAAGACAGGGGATACAAATTGCCCTGATACAGGAAATGATCCTGGTTCAGGCGGATCTGGTAACCTTGGGTAAATGATGGGGTGGACGGGTAATGGGAATGGCGTACTCGTCACAAGCCAGAGGGGAATTGATATGGGTGGCGGCAGGGGTGCCTCTACAGGTGTAAAGGGTACGGAGGGATGAGGTAGGGAGAACAATAGTAATGTCGGGGCAATATGAGAAGCATTCGATATGCATAGCAAATTCGTACTCGTGGATGATGAAGAATACTACCCCCTCGGTGCTACGTATGATGGGAGCTTACAGGGATGAAATTATTATATTGGGGGGATTTTAATTGTTACCTAAACGAGCGCCTGGGTCACACGGGAGGAGCAGGGCCTGGTTAAAAAAACAAATGGCAGCATCACTACACAAGGTAATGGAGGAACTAGACCTGGTGGAGATATGGAGAGAGAGACATGGGGAAGAGAGGGGGTTTTCCTATAACTCGGGAGCACATGGATCATATTCTCGTTTAGACTACCTATTGACAGGGAGAGAGCACTGCCAACAATTTAATGAACCAGAGTATTTGGGGGGCACTCTCTTGGACCATTTGCCCCTGGTAGTTGAGGTGGTGGGTAGGGGACTCCCTCGGCGGCTAAGGCGCATGGACAAAGAATCGGTGGGAGACGAGGCCTTCAAAAACGAGATACAGAAGGGTATTGAGAGCTACTTCGAGCTGAATTAGAGATCAGTGTCACCAATAGGGGTGTTGTGGGAGGCCTTTAAGGCAAATATAAGAGGAGTCTGCCTCTCAATGACCGTGGGGATGAAGAAGAGGCTACAGGAAAAGTTGTGACAGGCGGAGGAGCAGGTGGCAGAACTGGATAGGGAGGCGGCAAAGGGGAAAGCTGGCAGTGGACAAACAAGCCCAGAACCTGGCATTATATAGTGAGACCATAACGGACCTGGCACACTATGATAATAGTAGACGGAATATTCGACTACATGGAGAGGGAGCTAAGACAGGGAAACTCTTGGCCTGGCTAATACGCAGGGAAAGCCAGAGGCAGTAATAACCCAAATCAGAACCAAGTCGGGGTAAATAGTGGGCACCCAGGACCAGATTAATAAGACATTCATGGAATTCCATAGGGAACTTTACATGAACAAAGGGAGATACATTGAAGAGGAAGCAGAGGATCTGTTTGAAATAATTCGACTTACAAGGCTAGGGGTGGAATTGGGGGAAGGCTTGGAGGCACCAATAGAGGAGGGAGATATTCGATGGGCGGTGCGCTCTATGTGGAAAGGTACGGCACCTGGTAGTGATGGGCTACCTATAGAGTTTTATTTTGAATACATAGACCTTCTGTACGATGAAGCGTTTCAAAGCGGGAACCTCCCGGAGTCCATGAGAGAAGCCATTGTAAGAGGAATACTAAAGGAAGGGAAAGACCCACTGGATTGTATGTCATACCGCTCCTTTTCTTTGTTGAATATTGATGGGAAAATCCTGGCAAATAGAATAGCGAGTGTAGCCCCGAAACAGGTACACCCAGATCAATGAAGGTTTATCGGGGGGAGGAACATGACTGCCAATATCTGCCGCCTCCACCACGTGATGGACAAGGTTAAGTCTCAGAAGTGGGAAATGGCAATAGCATCTTTCGATGCCATGAAGGCGTTTGACTCGATCGAGTGGAGATGGCTTTTCCGGGTATTGAAGGAATTTGGGTTTGGGGAAAACATCTGTAATTGGATGAGCCTATTGTATAACAAGCCGGTAGCGATGGTGAGGACTGATGAATGGGTCTCGGAGAAGTGTTAAGAGGGACAAGGCAGGGGTGCAAAGTGTCTCAGATTTTTTTCACATTGGCGCTGGAGCCATTGGCAGAGTTCTTGCGACAAGAGATGGGTGAGGCGGGGATTATAGCGGGAGGGGTGAGACACAGTGTCGTTATATGCAGACGATGAAATGAATTGAAATTACCAGGTTACTCACCGTAGTGACCACCTTACTCCTAGTCCATAGTCCCCTTTCCTCCATACTTGTGGGACATCTCTCCGTCCTGTGGGACGGGACAGGAGCACTTTGTAAAAAGCATCCACATTTTTCCAAAAATGTGTCCTTCCTCTCTTTCCTGCGTGGGGCCCGGCACGCAGCCGTAACGCAGCCCACCTTGGCTCCGCCCCACGCATCGCCCCTCAGCCCTTTTCTTTGCCAGGTCAGAGACCCTTTACCAATAACAGAGGAACCTTATTAGAGGGGACGGCGGGCGTAATGAGGAAAGGGGACTATGGACTAGGAATAAGGTGGTCACTACGGGGAGCAACCTGGTAATATTCCTACGTCCCGTCCCCTTTCCTCCATACTTGTGGGAGATTCCCAAGCACTCCTTACAGGAACTACGGGTGGATGGAAATACCCCTTACTGAAAAAGGTTCTTCAGCACAGACTGACCAAACTGAGCATCAGCTCTAGAACTCATCGAGGCAGTAATGCTTACAGAAAGCAGATGGAGAGGCCCAAGTAGCTGCGTTAGCGATGGACTCCCAGGGAACATACTTCTGAAAAGCAACCGCAGCTGCCTTGCCCCGCACCAGGTGCGCATGAATACCTTTAGGAGGTTTCAGCTTTTGGATAGTTAAAGACTCCGTGATGCAGGCGGCAATCCACCTAGAAATAGTTGCCTTACACGCCTGCTTGCCTTGAGGGTTGCCGAAAGTCACAAAAAGTTGAGAAGAACTTCTAAGCTCGGAAGTCCTATCCAAGCAGAACTTAAGAGCTCTTCGGACATCAAGACAATGTAGAACCCTCTCCGCCTCAGAGGCGGGGTTCGGAAAAAAGACCGTTGGGGAGATCGATTGATTCAAATGGAATTCGGTCACTACCTTCGGAAGAAAAGCCGGATTAGTTCGAAGGACTACCTTGTCCTTGTGAAAGACCAAGAAAGGATGCTCCACCGACAATGACTGGAGCTCCCTCACTCTCCTTGCTGATGTGACGGCGACTAAAAAGGACATTTTCCAAGACAAGAACTTGAGGTCAACAGTAGCCATTGGCTCAAAGGGTTTATGGCACAGCGCCGTCAGGACAACATTTAGATCCCATGGCGGGTGCGGATTACGAACTGGAGGGTAAAGGCGTGTTAAACCAGCGAAATGCCTCTTTACCACTGGGTTAGTCAGAGAAAACGAACACAGATCCGTAGAAAGATAAGCAGAGACCGCTGAAAGGTAAGTCCTGCATGACAGAACATGAACCCCTGACTCTGCTAGGGAGGACACGAAGGACAACACCGCGTCAACCGTGGTCCCCCTTTGGATCCAATTTCTTCTCTAGACACCAATGACAGAACCTGAGCCATTTACTCTTGTACTGAGATCAGGTCGAGGGTTTTCTGGCTGCCTGGATAATACGCATGTTATCCGCAGACAAATTCAGATGCTCTAAAGACCTGAACTCAGGCACCATGCCGCCAAGCTGAGCGATTGTGGGGAGGGGTGCCACATCTGCTGTTCCCTTTGGTGGAGAAGATCGGGAGTTACTGGTAACCTGATCGGCGGACACACCGACAGGTGTTGAAGTTCTGAGAACCAAAACCTGGCCGGCCACCACGGAGCTATCAGTAGAAGAGAACAGTTGACAGAACTCTTCAACTTCCAAATTGCTTGATGAACCAGAGGCAGAGGCGGGAAGGCACAAGCTCTCATGTTGTGCCATGGGATCTCGAGTGCGTCCCCCAGAGAGGAGGCTCCCAGCCCCCCTCTGGAGGCGTACTGAGGAAGCTTCTTGTTCATCGCTGTGGCGAAGAGGTCCACCTCTGGTGCGCCCCAACGTGAGAAAATCCATGATAGGATCTCCACCTTCAACTCCCACTCGTAGTTGACCACTGTCTGCCGGCTGAGGGCATCCGCGGTGACATTCAGCCGGCCCGGGATGTGCACTGCAAGCAGCCAGACCCCATGAAGCACGGCCCACTCCCAAATCTGAATGGCCAGATCCACGAGAGGGTGAGACTTCGTTCCCCCCTGCTTGTTTATGTAGTACATGGACACCACACTGTCCGTTCTTATGCGGACGACCTTGTTGACAATGAGAGGTCTGAACGCCTTGAGCGCCAGAAAAATCGCCAGAAGCTCCAAATGATTTATGTGTAGGAGCTGGTCCTGAGGTAACCAGAGGTCCGAGCCCTGAAAGAGATCCAATGTCGCACCCCACCTAAGGAGGGAGGAGTCCGTCGTGATCGTCACCATAGGGACTGGGTCCTGAAACCCTGCGCTCCCAGACAGATTGCTGAGAGATGACCACCAGTCCAGGTCCACTCATGGAATCGGGAATCATTATCTGCATGGAGTCTGGGTCCATTGCCTGACGCCATGAATTCCGAAGGGCCATCTGAGTCCGTCTCATTTTGAGACGAGCAAGAGGCAGAGCCAGCACACACGAGGCCATGAGGCCCAGAAGCCTCCGGAACCACCAGGCCGACATACTCTCCGACTGCGCAAACATCTGACACGTGGCCAACAGATCCGCCATTCTGTCCCCGGTCAGGTATACTCTGCAGTCAATCGTGTTCCAACGAAAAACCAGAAAAATCAGGTCCTGTGAGACCGTCATGGAGGATTTCCGCCAGTTCACCGACAGCCCAAGATGGAACAGGAGCTGAAGGAGAGACTGGAGGTTGCCTGCTGCCGCCAGCGGACAAGGGCTGCGTAGGAGCCAATCGTCCAAATAAGGATACACATGGATACCCTGAAGACGAAGATAGGCCGCAATCACCGACATCATCTTCGTGAAGAGACAAAGCGCCGAGCTGAGGCCAAAAGGAAGCACCCGAAACTGGAAGTGCTCCTCTCCCAAAGAGAAACGGAGGTACCTCCTGTGTGGAGCCCAAATTAGGATATGCATGTACGCGTCCTGAAGATCCACTACACTGAGCCAGTCGCCCATCTGCAAAGAGGAGCGCATCTGGCTGGGCGTGATCATCTTGAATTTCTCTTTGGGTAGAAAGAGGTTGAACTGGGAAAGGTCTAGAATGGTGAGCAGGCCAGCCTGGTTGGGTTTGGGCACCGTAAACAGCCGGGAGTAAAAGCCCTCCCCTCGCTCCCCAAAGGGAACGGGTTCCACAGCCCTGAGGTCCAGGAGTTTCTGAACCTCGGCGTTGAGGGAGGGCGAGCCCAACGGCTGAAAAGGAGGGTTGAGGAGTGGGGTAGGGGGTAAAGGTAAGCGGAAGCCTGCCTGAGCGACTGACACGACCCATCTGTCTTCTGTGATGGTCTACCACGCCTCCCAATGAGACGCAATGCGCCCTCCCACCGGGGTCTCGTGCGAGTGCGGAAAACCCTCATTTGGCAGGTTTATCGGTGGCGGTGCCACCTGAACCTGATGAGGAGGCGGAGGAGTGGGAGAAATACTGCATACGCTGTTGTCTATGGCGGTTATTCCCCGCAGGAGTATCCACTCTGCGATTCTTCTCTGCGTCGAGGAATCTCCTAAAACCAGAAGAAGGTCGCCCTTGCGACAACGGCCTTTGAGCCTTGAAGGGAGGTTTAACCAGAACAGACAATGATTTAGCCGTCTGAGTGCTATCCTTGGTTTTGGTGAGCTCTACATCAGTAGACGAATGAAAAAGCTCCTTACCATCGAATGGAAGATCCAATACTTTGTCTTGCACTTCCTTCGAAAACTTAGTGACATGCAACCACGCTTGCCTTGAGGTATCAACCCCGAGCATCATGCCCCGAGCCGAGGTGTCTACGTGATGAGCCACAGCCTCCAGGAGATCCTGGGACAAGACCCTGGCATCGGAAAGGTCACCTCTGAAGTCTTCCAACTTCTCGACCGGAATGTGCTCAAACTCCGACAGACCTTTCCACATCCGCATGTTAGCTCCGGCCAAAATCAATTCGGCATTAGCCTGCCTGAGCTGCAAGGCCGAATTGGCAAAGATCTTCCTCCCTAGGGAGTCCAGGAGCTTGTCCTCCCTTCTCAAGACCTGAGTAGCCGTCGCAGAAGAGGATGCTGCAAGCCTGGACTGCAACGTGGCCGCAGCCACCACTATGCAGGAGGGAGGTGGACAAGACGACAAGGCCACTTCCTCCGAAGAGTGTAGCCTGCACCTCGCGTCAATCTATTTATTGACAAAAAGTCCTGAGTGTGGCTTCTCCCAGACTCTTCGGACCTCGGCCAAAACATCCTTCTGCAGGAAAAGGCCAGTACGCTCCAAAGGAGACAGGGTGAACGCCCCAGAAAGCACGCCCTCCTGTGGAGCAGGTGCCTCGGGAACTGGAACATCCAAGAAATTCCTCATGTCCAGTACCCGGTCATGAAAAGCTCTAACAGAGCGGGGAAGGTCCTCGTTGTCCTGCTCGCCTTGAGGGTCATCTGACAGGTCAGGATCCTGCTGAACCATGTCAGGCACTGCCTTGTCCACTGGGGACAACGGTGGCAAAGGCGGAAGAGCAGGGGCAGGCACCATGGGCAAAGGTGGAACCACCAGAGGAACGGGTGGAACCGGGGGCGCTGGTGGACAAATTTCCTTAAAAAGCCATTTGAAATACTCCCTCATGGGGTCGGTGCGCATAAGCGCTTGAAATTTACAGAAAAAAGCGTCCTCAGGAGATTGCTTCGGAACCTGAGGAGGCCTCTCATGAGGTGGACAAACCCAGGAACGTAACGGAGAAGGGGTGCCACGCCGGGCCCTCCGCCGACGTATCCACATAAATCAAAGGGGCCGCCCCTGCAGGCAACGAAACATTGTGCGGAAGAGGCATCCGGGCGCTCCAATCATAAACGGGCCAGTAAGGATACGCACAAGTGACCTTAGGTTCACCCGAAGGACCGAACCCTACACCAGGGGCCGATGGTGTAGTTGTAGGGGTAGTACCTAAAATGGCCGCCGTGGTCGTGGCGGGAACGGCCACCATTTTGTCTTCATCTGAGGGGAACTGCGGCACGTGAGGAGGTGAGGCTGGGATCCCCGTCGATGGATCAGGGGTCTTAATTTTAGCCTTAACATAAGGAACCTTGGCAGAGCCGGTACTGTGAGGCCTGGAATGTTTCTGCGACATACCAACCGCCAACTGAGCCTTCGAAGGAAGGACCTCGGCACTGCCGGTAAAAGAAGAACCTTGCTTCTTTGCCCCCTCAACAGATCTGGTATCACCACAAGAGCGGGAACGGTGAGAAACCGCTTTCACCGACAGGGCCCCGCCCGGCCCCTCAGAACTGTTGGTAGCCTTAGCCTCTGTACGAGGGACCTCGGGCCTAGGCCCGGTAATAGCCTTATCGGCACGGGCCTTGAACATCCGTTTGGTAAACACAAGCCCAGCCAAGGCCTCGGGGCGCACCCCGGTCTTGCTTTTGAGGGAAGCCGAAAGAGAGGCCTCAGAGCAAGCTCTGGTACCCTGTGACTCAGCAGAACTGGGTCTACACACAGCCCCCACAGGAGGGGCCTCGGAAGTTACTCCGGTAGGATTATTAGGCCCGACAGGCACCTCAGGGCGAACCCCGGTGACAGAGCGATCAACGTCCCTCCCGGCTCGAGAGGAACCCGGAAAGGTATCCCCCGGCCGGGGTGCTCTGAAAAGTAAAGAATTTACCGGGCGTTTCTTCTTCTCGTCAATGAAAGCCTGAAAATGAGATGGGGAGTGTGTCGGAACACCTCCTCCCACCGTTCCAACTGATGTTGAAGAGCCCGGACCGAAAGGGAGTCACAGTAAAAACAGGAGTCCCAAACGTGTTCCGGACCCAAACACTCTAAACAAAGAGGATGGGGATCCGCCCTCGCAAAGCGACGATGACACGAAGAACAGTCTGGAAAGTCTAATTTAAAAGACAGACAGACTAGAAGACGAACGCTAGCAAGAGCCAGAGAGGAAAACAGGGAAGAAAGTCTTCCGAGGATGCAAGTGCGTCCGGCCCCGATCGAGCGGAGAAAAGGACTGAGGGGTGATGCGTGGGGCGGAGCTAAGGTGGGTGGGGTTACGGCCGCGTGCCGGGTCCCGCACAGGAAAGAGAGGAAGGACACATTTTTGTAAAAATTTGGATGCTTTTTACAAAGTGCTCCGGTCCCGTCCCACAAGTATGGAGGAAAGGGGACGGGACGTAGGAGTATTATATTTTATTTATATCGCGCTCGTAGACAAGTGTTTCTATTGTTCTATGTGAATAATCCGCGGGAGAATCTCCCAATGTCGTTGGAAGTGCTAACTAACTTTCGTCAACTGTTGGGCTTCCGAATCAATGAGGATAAGTCACTGTTGGTTCCCTCTGGGAGGGCTGAGAGGGTGTAAGGTGGAGGAATTTACCAGGGGGGGGGGGTAGATAAAGTGGGAAACAGAATCATTCAAATACCTGGGCATCCGGATATTACATGATATAGAAGAAACTTTCGTACATAATACGGGAAAGGTGCTGTCAAGAATAGGAGACTCAGTGCATTTGTGGAAAAGCCTGCCTCTCTCCCTGATGGGGAGAGTTGCATTATGTAAGATGGTGATCCTCCCACGATTACAGCGAAGATTATCTTTTTTTTTAAATGTTTGATGGTAGGGTGGGGGAACTACTATGGAATATGGGGCAAAGGAGGGTTTCCCTAGCGACATTACGAAGACAGACGGTGGAAGGTGGATTAGGCCTACCAGATTATGAAAAATACTTTATAGAGGCTCAATTGAAATGGCGCTGGAGGGGGGGCAGTCGGAGGGGCAAGTCCTGAGAGGGCTGGTTGGACGTCTACCACCCAACCAGTACGAGAATGAATTCTGGTGGAGTCTGATGGGAAATAAAGCGACGACAATTGAGTTTGAACCAGTCAGAGAAGTATGGACGAAATACGTTTGGAAGAAAGGATCCGGGGGCCATACAAGAGAAATCTACCCTTGGGTGTGGACCAGAAATTGAGGCAAGCGGTAGGGAGGGCAGGGCAGCTTCCCGAAAAGGGATGTGGGGTGGAAGGGGTACTGTTTGAAGGAGGGAAACTACTGATGTTCTCTGGTGTGCAAAGTTTGAATTATCAAAGGGATTTTTTCTAGCATATGGGGCAATAGTCTGGAGATTAGCGGAATTATGGGATGCAATACCGGTGGAACCAAAATCGAGCCCACTGCTGCATGTATTGCTAGAACAAGCGGGGGGAGCCCAAGAGTGTCACCAATTTATAAGGCCCTCCGGGAGGAGGCACCTAGGGGAGGGCTGCCAGATATCGGACGGGGAATGGACAAAGATCTGGGAGCAAGTCAAGAAGGTGCCACGAAATGCTAGGTTCCAGCTGGTCCAATATAACATCCTGCATAGGACGTAAGTAACCACTACTTGGCTGCGGGCAATGAAGAGGACCTTGAGTGGTGAATGCCCAAGATGTGGTAGGGGCCCAGCGGGACTTTGGCATATGATCTGGGACCGTGGGGTTATAGCGAATTACTGGGACAAGGTGGTTAAAAGGTATAAATGCGTTATTGGGGATGCAATTGGACCGCAGGCCTAATATTTGCATATGGGGGATCCTTCCAGGTGGGAAGAAACATAAATCCTGGAATATAAATGTCACAATTCTTATTAATATTAGTTAAGCCACGCATGGCGATCGCCTGGAAACACCCACAAGGCCCATCAATAGTGCTATGGCAGGCAGATGCCCAGAGATGGGGGTATGGCGGAATTGGAAAATAAACGGAGGACAGGGGCGGACATGGAGGATGAAGGGGTGACGGCGGACTGGGGCCAACTGCTGAATGACTTGGCTAAACCCAATGATTTAAAACCACCATGAGGAGGGGTAAGGAGGGAAGCGAGGCGGGAGGGAGGAGGGATTGGAGATGGTTGGAGAGGACTCACAGGGAATAGTGTCTATAAAGACAGCCATTCACAGGAACGCAAAGATGTTGAGGAGGGGGAGATGAGGGCTAAGAGGTCTTGTAGGATTTGATCGAGAGATGGGGAACAGGAGGTTGGGGGCAGGGATCAGTTGGGATTGTTGTTTGTTTGCCCCGTTTACAAATGCAAATAAAGAGTGTTTAAAACGTGAAAAACCAGAGGGTGTTTCACAACCTAGTCCCTGGGGATCCCGTACTTCGGTGGCCAGTGAAAGGCCATTGTTTTTGGATCTCGACTCTGGGGGTGGACAAGCGAGGGAGAATCACCTGAGTAGGGGGTCCTCTGGGAGTGGCGGAGAAGCACCCGATGGTGAGACATGGTATCCCCCTTTTTCCATAACCCATCTAACCCCTATCTCTGCTTATTTTATTGGAAACTATAGCTCCCATAATTCCTCCCCACTTTACATTGACAACACTACCGAGCCTAGGAAGATGAGGAATGAGGCCAGAAAGATTACCTCTACTGACAGGCTCTGTCCCAGTAATGAGGTCACGCAGAGTCAGGCACGTAATCCTAACTATAAACACCTGCCATTTGTTAACACTCCCCATCAGAATAAAAGGTGGCGCGCACAAGCACACTGAGCAAGGCTGGGTACGAGAAGGAACAGCTCTTTCAGGGCAGACGTGAACCAGGCTATGGAAGTTGGAAGGCCAATGGGCTGATCGGCAGTTGCGAGGAACGAGGGAGAGCCAGGCGACAATTCCACATTTTCGTGAAGCCGTATGTCGTAAGTGTTCCAAGACTGAAACCGAGTGAGCGAAAAAAATGAAACCTTCAAGGTGCTTGAAAGCGGCCGATGACCCTTCGGGATGAACGACGGAGTTGGGGACGAGCAGGGGCATTGGTAACAGCCTTGACTGCTGCATGAAGAGCGTTGATGAAAGAAGACCAGTTAACACAATCAGTGAGTTATCGAATACAAAAAAAGCCTGTTAAGCAAGATTGTATGCAGTACCCTTTGGGTGCACTTCAAAAACCCTGACCTCCTGGCAATAGAAACCCAAACTTTGGGATACGTCTGCACTACACAGGTTGGCAGCGTGTGGAACAGCCAGGCTTATCTCAAGAGGGATCAATGTGAGCTGTAGCAGAGTTACACAGAGATTCACAGTGACAAGTAGTCAAATAAACTCTTACACACAAGGTTTCTTGTGTAAACAATTATTAAATTGATTTACCAGTCAGTTATAATAAGCATTCTTCAGAAGGGAGCAATATAAAGCACCACATAAATTTACATAAAAAAACTCTTAGTTATCTAAATCAGTAAATACCCATTTGGGATATCACACCGGCACTACATACACCCTCAGGTGACTTCAATAGCTAGGGTGCTGTTGGCATTAATATATCACTGTTGCATTTAGAATATTCTTGGGAGTAGCGTTAAGGAAAAGAGAGTTCAGAATAAAACCAGCATTCACACAGTTTTTCTTAAGCAGGTAAGTACTTTCAAAACAACCGCCCAATGCAAAGTTAGTTAACCCTTTCCTGGAAGGAAGGCAAAACCCATAAGCAGAAGAGAGAAGAGTCATTCAGGGAGCCTAGGCCAGCCAATGTTAAGTTAGCAAAAGTCAATGTGAACTGAAGCACTTCTTGCTGGTAAGTAGAAAGTATTTTCCAGTGTCTAAAAAGTCTTTGTAGAATAGAAGAAAATGAAAGTAGGGCCACACGCTGATTAGGCTTGTGAAGTAAAGAAGCTGCAAGCAACTCTATACATGCAACCAAGCAAGTCTCCAACGAGGACAAGTGGCTACACAACAAGAGTTAAGCTCTTAGACTTTATAGTACCTTTAGGTTGAAGAAAAAGTGCAGCAGATGACATCTGTTCCGTGCAGCTCTGCAGATCTCGCTGTTCCTGGGCCTAAGTCGTGGGGACCAGAGGATGGACTTCTGGGGACTCCTGCACTGCAATGGGACGGTCACTGCTTGCAACCATCAAACTTGAAACAAGTGGCTGTTTGGTGTTTCAGCTCCTCGCGTCTACCGCAAATAGCAACACTGCGGTTCCTGGCTGTCGAGATTGGCTTTCCTTGCATCTGGGGTCCTGCACTCTTGCGAGGGCTCAGGCTTGGTCAGTCCTGCTTCCTGGGAGTCTGGAGGATCTTCCGGGAGCTTTTGGCCAGCTTACAAGCAACTCACACAATCTGTTGTTCCTCTCCCTGGCTATTCGGTTCCAGCAGCGACTGCTGTGGCTACTCGACCATCTTTGAGAGGATATCCAGACGGGCTTACTTTGGAGTTGATTGGTCCCATCAACTCAAAAGGGAGAAGTCGTCCTTGCAGGAGCTTCTCTGTCGATACAAATTTGAAGTTTCAGGACAGCAGCAGGACTTCACCGGGCAAACCAATGGTCCAGAAGTTGCAGCAGGCGTCTTCTTCAATTTCTCTTTGGATTCTTTCGTCCAGTGGTCGACTGCCTGCCAAGCCAAAAAGCCTCACCTTTTATGCAGCCTGCTCCCATTCATTCCAGCCTAGCTGTCAGTCACCCAGCAGGGTGGCTGTCCTTGCCGAACAGCCAGCCGGCCAATCACCTAAGAGTGTATTCCTGTCTCCTAGGAGACTAAACACAGGGAGTTTGGCACATAGAGTAAAACTCAAGAAGCACCTTTCGACAAAGAAATGGTGAAAAAAGAAGACCAGGGCCATTTTGACAAAAATGGCACTCATGGGTGCTTTACCGTGGCTGCGAACGCAGCCCGCAGTAAAATCCCTTAATGGTAGTAAAAAGTAAAACCACTGCCACCAGCCATTCAGTGAGGAAAGGGTAGCATAAAAATGTTACATGAGAAGCTAGACAAAGGGGAAACTAACCCATGCAGCACCCTATTGTAAGATAGTGTGTGCTGGGTCTAGGGAGTTATAAATGTAAGTAAAGTCAATTTCACGTTAATGCTCTGGGAAACAGTAGTTTATCCCAGAGAAGGTATTTAAACCTTTGGGAAATCTGAAAGATGTCCCTGTGTCACTGCACTGAAGGTGCTGTGTGACAATGTAAAAGATGATGCCTATGGAGTTTGTCAGACTCCATAACCAAAAGAAACAGTGTAAAATTCACATTAAAATACATGAGAAAGTGGGAAAAGGGGTCACCCGCTCTCCAGGTTAAAAAAATTAAGTTTAAGTCCTCAAAATCCAGCAAAGTTGCTGCGGGTCTCCAAGGTAGAAGGAATTAGCACATTTTAGAGAATTTTCCCCAACAGCCCGACCCGATGGAGGAGGTTCATATGGGGACGTCAGGTGACGCTTCCTCTTTTTAGACAGAGGCTGATCGGGGGCCTGGGGCACTACAGGTACCAGTGGCATTCTCAGCTGGATCTCTGACATCAAGTTGTGGAGAGTTCATAGGATGTCCAATGAAATGTCCCTTGGCTGAGAGGGCAAAGAAGGAAAACTCTGCCCTGCGTCATCCTCATTGTCCTAGTGAACCGTATGCATGGACACAGATTGGGTGGATATAGGTTACCGCGCCTTTCTCCATCTGTAGGTATGTGTAGTGCACCCAATTAGTAACAGATCGATTTGTGGGTCTGTCTTTTTCTAGCAGTACATTGACTCATTTGTTATACCACAAAATATATTCAGTTTATTTATCTTTATACATGGTTTAAAAACTTTGCCCTATACAGGCTACAACTGTCATAATTCCAACAATTTCACACAATTTATCAACCAGTACCTATGCAATCTATATTATCAGTCATATAGAGCTTTAGAGGTTTAGTCCAATACTGCATTGTTGGGTGAGGTTAGTATTTGGTGACTCAGTGTGTTGCTACCATTACAATACACTTTCATAGTCTATGAAATTGTTGGAATTATTACAATTGTAGCCTGTATAGGCCAAAGTTAAAAAAATAAACTGAATATATTTTGTGGTATAACAAATGAGTCAATGTACTGCTAGAAAAAGACAGACCCAGTAACAGATCTGTTACTAATTGGGTGCACCACACATACCTACAGGTGGAGAAAGGAGGGGTAGCCTATATCAAACCAATTTATGTGTCATAATTTCATAATTAGTCCCTCACGAGATAAGCCCTCCGAAAACAAAAAAGAGGGAGACTTACCCCATGCTTCTCAAAGCCGTATGCATGGACTCCATAGTTTGAGCGGTGACCTGGGAGGACTAGTTCAGGGCCTCCTCACGCACCCCCCCTCTTCACTGAGGGTTATGAACCCGGGACCTGAGCCGGTACCCTTACCTTGTCTGGAGAGCCTGCAGTCTTTGCCAACGCCTCTGCGGTGGTGTCACGCTGTGGGGGCAGGGACACTTTGAGCTGCGGGAGCCACCCTCATTGGATCAGTGCCCGTAGCTGCAGTGGTAGTAGTAGCTGTCGACGAAGGCGCTGAGGACTTTGTCTGTGCCGGTTGAGCCTGCTTGGACTGCGCAGCCTTCTCCTCTGTCCTTGGCTTATCAGATTTCTCCCGTAGCTTAGGCGGGGTGGACATCTTCCTTTTTGTAGAGGAGCTCGACGGTAGGCTGGCTATGGAGGCGGAAGGTAATCCTGATCGTGCCCTATCCAACTTGGGACCCGCATCAGCAGCGAACCCGGTGGACTCGGATTTGCGGTCTTGACCTTTTCTTGGACCCCCACGGATGGGGCAACCTAAAGGACTTAGAAGGTCGCTCCTGTGACCGCCCAGTCCTGGACGAGGCATGACCCTGCTCGGAGCATAGGTCAGAAGCCTTGTTCGAGTTAAGCCATGCTGCCAGCCTACTCTGCTTGTCTTCCCTTGTCTTCTTAGAGAAACCTAGGCATATCTTGCACTCTATCTCTTTATGATCCGGGTGTAGGCAGTAGAGGCATTGAAGTTGCTTGTCTTCCACAAACCCATTCCGTAGCTCGCTTTTGAAGCAGGGCCTGAAGAGGGACCTTCCCTCCTCTTCCGTCATGGTCGGAGGGCACAAAGTAGGCCCAAGATGGCCTTCTAGAATCTTCCATGAATCTTTGCCATTGAGGGGCACAGAACTTCACTAACAATGGATCCCCGTTGCCAGCAGAGGAGGAAAAGAGCACATAGGCTCTATGAACAAAAATTGAACTTTTCTCGTCGAAAAACCCAAAAAAACCATACAAATAGACCAGAGAGCAACTCGAGCACTCCCAACACTGAAGCATGCGGTACAAATCTGAAGATGGCTGCCAGAGGCGGGGCTTGGGGGGGGAGGACTGTCATTAGATGGGAACAGCGATTGACTTAGAGGAGAAATACAGTTTTAAAGTGAAAAGGAAACTGTTTTTTTTCTTTTACCGAGGATTCCCAGCCTGACGACATGGAATATTCATGAGCATGTTAATCCAAGCCAGACCCCATGCTGGAGAATATACAAACCATTTACGTACACACAGATTGCATGTCTTTCCATCAAATTTTTTCCAACCCTAAAAAACACACCGCAAACAAAATTGACCCTTTAACCCACAAAAATATGCATTTGATGCACATGTTTTCGTTGGAAAACATTCAATGGAAAGACCCTCGATGGAACGTTTTTCAATGGAAAGTCTGCATACCGTACACTCACCATACTAATGGTAAAAGGTATTGGGCATCTACTAATGCAAGAAAAGGAAACTGTGGGATGGTTTTGTGTGAAAGGTTATCAATTGTAGTTATGCACCATCACCTTAAATTGTGCTGCTTCAACCTAGTCACACAGTAATTTTTCTTCCACCTTAATTGTCTACTAAACATGAATAACATTGTCCTACCATTTCCTCTGTCCAAATTAAACCCCTCTGACTGTACCTTTACCTTAGTCTTTCTTCTCCATTTCTTCCTATCTCAAGTTATCCAAACATGCTCTTCTTTGTTAGTTTCTCTTTCCAGGCATAGGACCCTCTCAAGCAATAATATACTACAGAATCTAAAGATCAAAATCGCATAAGTGAGTCCTGGAGAGTAGCGAGACACGACATCCCATTGGCATCACTTTCCTAGTCAGATGCTGTTCCATCATTTACCGGATATAACAGGCCAGGCAGTTAAGGAGTGCAATGACTGTGTTTTGCCAGACAGTGTGTGATTGAGTTGGACGGTGCTTCAAAACGAGTTATAATAATTACATTTTTGGCAAACTACCCACCATGCTCTCAACTTTAGCACCTGTGATAAGCAAGGTAACTCTCAAGCCCAGAGAGCACATAGAAAACACAAGTTAGATACTTCATGAATTAATGAAAACAGAATGTTTTCAAAAAAATCTAATCAATACTTACCGAGAAATACTGTTCCGCTTCAAGCTGATCCTGAAGTTCTTTCATCTGCCCATCTGCTTCTTGGCGTTCTCTAAACAGAAGGGACATTTCAAAAGCACATAAATGTACAATTGGAAGCAATACAGTCCTGTGTTCAGAGCCTTTGTATTGCCCAAGAACGAGCGCCATATAATTGTTCACATTTATTTATCCAATCTCTTATAATGACTATATGAATCCCAAGATTAGACTTGGTGCTAAGAACGTCTTATTTTATTATATGCCTGAGAATCCCACCACCCAATGTGGACAGCAGTATGAAAATATTTGAATATACAATATTTCAAATAGGTATTTTTTTTAAGCAATACTGGTGTAAGTGGCTATGCTCTTTGTATTACAGTGATGTGTTGGTACTTGGAAGGTACTTCCTGGCAAAGAACCAAATAAGGCAGGAGGTACGCAGAGAATCAATGTTGGTCAATGGAAGAGCAGGGGACCATAAGGGGAGAATGTCATATACTCAGTTTGCTTCTAGGGAAGCGCTATCCCCATTTGTAAAGTACATGCACATGTGGCTACTTCTGTTTACTGCATTAGAAATGTTACTGTAATTATTAATCTAAATTCATCTTTTATTACACGCTTAACACCAGAGACCAGTCTCTAAGGACTGGACCGGGAGTAGAACCTGTGTTGCTCTGTCTTGCATCCGAGACAAAATGTGATGCCCCCGAGCTATCCTCCTGGCCCTATTTAGATAATCCCATGATTATTACAAATATATAACTTTGTATACTGGGAGGCAGATTACTATTTTGTGAGAGAAACTGTATAAACAAAACCTTCTGTATGTTAGGAATCTTAAATCCTGGAATAAGCACAAGTGGAACCATTGTGGCCCAAGAATATTAAAAAAAAATAAATACATTAAAAAAAAAAGAAGAGGGCATGAGTAGGCATAAGGAAATGGATTCCCACCTGTCCTTTGATACCAGAGACATCGCATGAAAATGTGTTTTATGACATTTGTGGTCCGGTAAGCTAGATGATCAACATATTTTGCATACATAATAGCCAGATAAAAAATGGAAATGTACCTATCATCGGTTATCAGACTACACAACTGAAATTGCCAGTTTAGGGTTGGGGCACTTTGATAGGAGGGTGACGGCTACTGGTGTAGGGTTGAGAGTAAGCAAGTCTAATGGTGTGCAGGACTATCCCTTAAAGTTAGGCCAAACTCTCACTGGCAAGTGTGACAGAGCAGCAAGGCTTTACTCTTCAGAGAATTTGAGACTGGTGTAAAGTACAGATCGCATTTATAAAAGATACCAAGTAAAGAATTGTAAACACAGATAGGTACTGAAAATATACATACTCTTAATGATGCGCTTAGATATTTTTTAGGACAGAATTTAATTATTGGGGTACTGCCTCCTTAACATTCTAGGTGGTCTAACCTTTCTTTAGTTTCTCTGATTTTTCAAATTGTGTTGGCAGCCAGAGGGACTTCTACTGAAGTCCCCATGTCACTTCAACCCCTTTTCTGGTGTGCTGTTCTTAGTAACACATGTATCTACCAGTGGAGGGGAGCGCCCCAGTTTGGTTCCGTTGTGATTCTATATCCAATAAAAAGTGTTGCAGAGTAAGCTGAAGCAGCTTTGATATTGATTTGGCATCACAAGGGGTGTACTCACTTTTACCACATTAGTAGCCCAATGCACTTATCTGGCAGAAATTGGGGTACATTTTGTAAGACCTGCTCCTGGTCATTTTGCTTTGGGCTATCCTTTTTATCTATGTAGAAAACTAGGCATGGCCAAAGGGGCCATTTTGCTGCTGTGGGTTCAGGCTGAGCTCATAAAGGCACCTTCAATTTGAGTTTACACTGATGTAGACTGGTCTCAATTCTTGTCAACTTCCAAATCTACATACAGTGTGGGGGGGCAGTGTATTTGGTGTTTTACTGGGCCAGTCACCAACATGTTTGTGTGATTCTTGGTGATGTGATTGGAGGGCTGGTTTATGTCAGCCCGTGGGGGAATGTATTACCCGAGGAAGACCCTGTGTATTCCCCAGATATGCGGTCCCTGAACTCCTGGAAGACTGCTACTGAGGACTCCTGCTGGATTGGTGTGGAGGATCCTGCTGTGGCTTTAAAGCCCAGACCCTGGATCCTTCGTCCTCACACCCAGCTGCTCCTCTACTCTTGGAATACCATCCCGGGCACTTCCTTAGTTTCCCTGCCATCCTCCTAGCTGGACTGCTGGTTCCTTTGTGAGACATCTTCTCTGGCCTCTGCATTGCTGCCTCCCCAATAAATCCTTCTCACTCAAGCACCTGAAAGCGGGAGGTTCCCCATCCTGGAAGTAGGGTGATCTTGCCGTTACCATGCATCTCCTCTGAGATGCATGGTAACGGCATGGTAAACGAGAGGGCTGATAATAGGCAGCCTTGTTTAACACCTTTATTGATCTTAACTGGCTTAGACAGACGTCCTTTATTTTTCAAACGTATTTGGGCGCTATTGTTGTTTTCTTTATTTATGTGTGCATGTGTATGTGTTTTGGGTTAAACCATCCAGCCCACCATGCTGGATGTAATGTTCAGAAAAAAGAAAAAGAAAGGAAAATAAAGAAACATAAATGGGCTGAGCATGGGAGAACCCAAAGGAGATTTTAAAAGAAAATCTGACAGTTGAAAATGACAGTTGGGAGATGGGAGAACAAGAAAGAGGGGGAGAAGAAGGAAAGAAGAAGAGGCAAGTACAAACCAGAAATGAACCCCCTTCAGGGGGCTGCTGCCTCAAGTGGTCCCCCAGGGCCTAAAGAGTGAGCCAAGGGGCTGAGCTGCTTGACAGGGGCAGCTCTGCCGCCCTGGGGCTGTGGCAGGTGTTGGCCCGCCCGCATGCCGAAACAGTCAGAGCCAGGCGGCACAAAGGGCCCATGCAGGATGCGTGGGGCTGCTCTGGCCGAAGAACACCACAGTACGGGCCACGTGAGGGGGCTGGGGTGGTGGCCCGAACCAGGCTGCCCTGCCATACTCCAAGTTGGCCCACCTGGTGGGCAGCGAGGCAGTCCCTTCTAAAAGTCCTCCTGGAATGTGTATGTCAGACACGGCCTGGGAGGTGAAGAGCAGGAAGTCTGCTCTGCTCAGGAGGGCGGAGTAGTGAAGTAAAGTCCCGGGCAGGTTCGCTGGCCAGCCCAAGTAAAGGACAATCAAGCAAGTCCCGCCCAAGTGAAGGAAAGCCTATGGGTGCATCCAGGTAAAGTCCATCTGCCTGCCCCCTGTGTCTCACTGTGGATTGCAGAGGGGGCAGGCCAAGAAGCTCAAAAGACTGTGGGTGAGACCAAGCCTGATTTTCATATGGTCTTTCCCCTTATGTAATGGCATGGCAGGCAAAGAACGATGGTGTGGAGGGTTGCCCAGATCAACGCCAGAGGTTATCATTTATTGTAAACCTTCCAGCCATCACCTCTTTTGTTTTGCTATTGTCAACCCGAGTGGGACCAGTATGCCCAGACGTGGGTCCCGTGCCTGCTGGACCTAGAGACCCACGCTACTCCTCACTGATGATGCCCAACAAGGCAGAAACATGTCTGGGGATGCTTCTGGTCTCGTGCAGAAGGGAAATTACTTAGCAGTTCGGGCTGGACTACCCCTTTGGGGGTGGGACAAAGCCTGATTTGCATATGGTCTTTCCCCTTTTTTAATGGCTTGGCAGGTGAAGAACAATGGTCTGGAGGGTTGCCCAGAGCAATGCCAGAGGTTAACATTTATTGTAAACCTTCCAGCCATCACCTCTTTTGTTTTTGCAGTGAGCATTAGCGGTGTCATGGGGACGCCGTCTGAAGTGAACATGGAAGCCACGGGCCATGGTGGTGCCGTAGGGCGGCTCCCACATCAATGGGGCAGTCCCGAAGACTTCAAATGAGCCACCGGTGCGGAGGTGACTGCGGTTACGCTCCAGCATATGAGGCCCAACCTTAAGATGAAGAAAGGCTGCGAGGAGCGACAGTGACTGCATGTTAGGCAGAATCACCTGCAATACCCTTTGGGAACATTAGAGGCAATTAGGACTACAAGTGTAAGCACAATTTCACCTTTGGTACAAGCCCGTACTACACAGTAAAGTGGTAGCAATGGCTGAGCAGCAGACTTATCTCAAGAGTTTAAGTGAGCAGTAGAACAAGTTACACAAATGACAAACCAATACAGTGATTCAAGTAAACACTTACTCAAGGTTTCTCAGCAAACGAATTTACATTTATTTACTCAAACATTTATAAAACATTACACTTGCAGAAGCAGATCAATATAACACACTAATACACCACAAAAATCCATCCGGTAAGTAACTAAACAAGTTTAGCTAAAAAATGAAGTGTGAGCAAAATGGCACTTTAGATACTTAGAAAGGGAGGGAAAAGACAAGGTTATAAGAATAGAGAGCCCAAATACAATCATGGACAGGTCAAAGGGTTCAAGTTAAATACAACGAGCAATTCTTCTCAATAGGCCTCGGCCGAAGTCAAAGGTTCAGAGTCTTTTGTATAGGATAGCACAGTTCTGGTAGGTAACGGTTAAGTCTTTGCCACAGATTTTTAAAGGATTTGGCTATGCAAAAAGTTTGACAAATGTTTAGGGAAGGACAAGCCTTCGTAGTTTTACGCACTTTCTCGATGGCCGAAAAGATTTCTGGACCACGTTTGCACAGTTCCTTGTCAATGAAGAAAGCTGTAGCTGAGGCAGTTGTTCCTGGCAGTTCGAGCAGATCTCGCTTCTCCTGAGCTTCAGTCGTGGGGACAAGTCTGAGGACGTCGGGGGGGAGGGGGTGGGGGGTTCCTGCACTGCCCAGCGAAGAGGCCAAAAGCTGTAGCAAGACGTCGGCTTAAGGTGCGAGTGCCTTAAAGTCCACAAGCTGGTTTCCTTCCCTCTGGCTATCCGGTTTTCAACAGCACTCTGATGAAAATTCGACCAGAATAGGACTGTGGCCAGGTGGCTTGCGAGTTTGGTTGTTCCCACTGTTAGGCAGAAACCTGTGCAGTTCCCTTAGGGACCACTGCAAAAAGTTTAAGACCACAGGAGTAAGCAGTAAACCCAATTGGTAGCAGTCTGCACCACCCAGATTTACCTGGTAGCTGTGGCTGAGCAGTCAGACTTCTCTCAAGAAGAGTTAGGCAGTATATAGAGTATACACAATAGGGCTAAAAATACAGTAGCACAAGCAAACACTGACCAGAGCTTTGGTATAAAAGTATATAATTATTTATTTAAAAACACATTTGTAAAAATACACTGGCACTAATATGTCAAGCAAGTTCAAACAGTCACTATAAGTATATACACCCAGTGCTTTAAGTGGGCCGGGGCCTGCCGGGGCCGGGCCCCGGCAGTCTCCAAAAAGTGAGGCTGAGCCGGGGCCCTGCCGGGGCCCCCCAGCCCCACCACGCCATGGCAGGACGCATTATCCCGCCGCGGCCGCAGCCGCAACGAGAGATGCGCCCGCCAGTTAAACGTCAGGCAAGCTGACAGAAGTGCCAGCCAGCCACAGCGTTGCTGTGACTGGCTGGCACTTCCGTCAGTCTCTGTAACTTTCTCTGATGACCCCTCATCTGAGGGGCCATCAGAGGAAGCTACAGTCCCTTAGTTCCCCTCGCCAGGTCACTGACCCTCAGCGAACCCGCGGGCTCCATGATCTAATATGTAGATTAGATCACGGAGCCCGCGGGTTCGCAGAGAGTGAAAGCCGCCTCGGGGTCAGTGCTCTGAGCAGAGATCACTGAGCCCGAGGCGCCTTTCTCCTTTGGCAAGGCTTTATAAAAGATGCCTTCAACTGTGTACGTTTAAGCCATCTTTTATACACGTAGAAATATTTCTATGTTTATAACAGATGGCTTGAATCGTACACAATTCAAAGCAACTTTTATAAAGCTTTGACGACGGACAAAGCCACCTTGGGTTTTGTCCGTCCGCAACGCTTTATAAAAGATGCCTACGTTTCAAGACGTCTTTTATAAACATAGACATATGTTACAAATGTCTATGTTTATAAAAGGCAGCTTGAATAGTACACAAACCATAGTAAGGTAAGCACACAAGTGTGCGTAACTTACTATGGTGTGTGCACTTTCAAGCCACCTTTTATAAACATAGAAATATGTAACATTGCTATGAATATAAAAGAAGGCTTGAAAAATACACAAACCATAGTAGTACGCAAACAAATATATAAATGCTCAAATACATTTATATATTTGTTTGCGCACCTTACTATGATTTGTGCACGTTTAGGCCACGCCCACAATGGAGGCCACGCCTCCAAACGAGGGCCCCCCCTCAATTTCTTACCCCACTTAAAGCACTGTATACACCTCCCTAGTTAATTATTCGACAAGTCTAGGTTAAGACACCACTTATTTAGCAAAACAGAGGTGAGCGTGTAACTGTAGATGGCACTCCAATAATTGGTTTAAAAAGGGAGAGAAAAGTCAGAATAGGAAAAAAACACAGTACCAACACTTAAGAAACCACAGCAAGTCAGGAAAGGCAGGGTCTACTGTAGAGCAAAATGTTCATAGGCTAGGCCCACTCTTGGAGAGAGCAAGGCGGAATGTGCCCAAGATCACACAGTGGAAATGCACTCAAAGTCTTTACAAAAAAGTCAAAAAGAGGTTGTGTCAGTTCAGAAAGGTAAAGTTAGTAGGTCCGAGGTCACCCCAGGATAGAGAGTCAAGGATTTACGGGACACCTTGGACAATCTGTTGCAAGGGAGACCAGGTGGGACACAGTACCTGAAATGGTGAGAAAGCTCCAGCGGGGGCAGTTGTTCCTGGCAGCGGGTGCAAGTCGGGGCTTCGTCCAGGGGAAGAGAGGATCTCGACATGGAGGAAAGCTGAAGGTCGTTGCACTGCCAGGGAAGAAACCAGCCGCGGAGTTTCCCGGTTAAAAGGTACGACCCTTTTATTTGCGGTAGTGGTGAAGTGTGGCTATCCGGCCGCCGGGCTGCTTGGCACGGGCGATTCGACCACGAGACGATCCAGGAAGGCAAAAAAGGCGAACTGGTTGGTCCCACCAGCTCAAAGGGAAGAAGACTCCCCTAGAAGAAGATCTTATCTGTCGTCGGGGAAGTGGTGAGTTCGTACAGCAGGGCTCCAAAGGTGGTTCTTTAGGTCCTGTGGCGACTTCTGAAGTTCCAGTCCCCAAAGCCCTGCTTTTATCCAGCAAAACCCCCATTCATCAGCCTAGCTGTCACTCAAACATGCTAAGTGGTGAGCCGGGCGGCTCACCACTGGGCCAATCCAACAAGAGTGCGACTTGAGTTGCCAAGGCAACTCAGTCCAGGGTGCCTAATCCCCCTCCCACACGTCCTGTTGACCCCAGACAGAGTGGCAGAAGCAAAAGATTAGGTGAAATACCCAATCATACAGCCGCAACAAGGACAGTCTGCTTTCGGCAGACACGGAGAGACACAGAGAGAACAGCTCTGCACTGTATCCTTCAAGCGCCACTGCTCACCGAGCCTGGTGCTGCGGTCTGCTTTTTGAAGCTGAGAAAACTCCACCATTCACCTACTTAAGAGATTAGACTTGCCCTGATGAAGGAATTGTTCTATTCTGAAATGCATTGGCACAATATAAGTCTACAGATAGAGTGACTTGTGGCAAATCCTTCCTCACTAAGAACAATATTAGTGATTATTCGTGATTTCTTTCCTAAAAAGACTTTGGTTTGATGGATAAAACCGACTTTGAAAACTACAACGACTGAATTTTTTCATGAATCAGCTGTAATGGTCACACTAACTGCATTTAGTAAAATTTCAACTAACATAAAACCCAGATTGGGATTTCAGAGAGCGGCTGTATGATTGGGTATTTCACCTAATCTTTTGCTTCTACTGTTTTTTGGGCTTGGGTGTCTCCAAACCTTTTTCAGCCGGCTCCTGCACACTGAACCATATTTATAAAAAAGTAGTCATCACATTATAGACCTTTAAGGATACTAAACAGACTCATACTCCCGTGGTGCCCACTCATTTTGCTTCCTGCTTTTTTCCCCAGACAGAGTGGCACCATTTGGAGGGCTTCTGTGGAGAAGCCCGCCAAAAAGTGGAACAAAGGGCTCGACTTGGGTTAGAGTTTCAGAGGCGAACACAAACGCCATTTTAAAACTGAGTTCTGGCAAAAAGACCCAACCGGGGATAAATATTAAATAAATAACCAGGCGGTATCTTTAACATTGCACCAAAAAGTGGTGCGTTTAAAATGAATGGGAAAATCCCATAGGAAATATTCCAGAGGAATATTTTGCGGGGTATCTACTGCCACCAGCCAGAAACTCGACAAGGGGGGACTGGACAGTGCCCCCTTGGAAAACAGACCCAGGGGCAATCGAATTACCCCTACCAGTACTTCCACAATAAAATGGTTTGGACTGGTTCTGTTCACAATTTGAGACTAGTAAAGCCAATGGTGACTTTACATGCCCTGGGAGACAGTCAGTCCGAGGGTATGGAGTCTATGTTTGGGGGTCACTATGACACCCCTGTGTTACTGCACTGAGGGTGCTGTGTAACACACATACCAAAAACACATTAGGCCCTATGGAGTAAAAGACCCCATAGTCCATAGTCCATAAAACACATTACATAGTCAAAGGACATTCTCAAATCATGCCTAAGAGTGGGAGAAAAAGAGCCTCACTCTTAGCAGGAGAAAAAAATAAACCCCAAAAAAACCAGCAAAGCTGCTGGGGGACTCACTAATTAACCGCAGGAAAGAGAAAATACATGCAGTGGTTTCCAGCGTGCAAGACTCTTCTCACTCCCCCTTAATAGTTCAAAAACCTCCCGTGCCCCGCTTACCGGAAGGCAGCGAGGGCGCGGAGGGGGGGGCGAAGCAGAGGCTTGTCCGCGCCGGATACAGTGGGGCATCCGCTCTCCGATGACGGCGGGCAGGTGCCGGGGATCTGGGTGGGCGATGCGGGGTATTCTGGCGGTGACGTGGAGAGAGAAAAATCAGCGAGAGGAGCAAAGTCACCGGATGAGGTCATTGGCGACGTGCCTCTCAAGAAGGCGCCTCTCCAGCAGGAGAACACCGCGGGTCGGGGGGAGGGAGTGGAGGGTGCAGACACACCCCTAGACACTGCAGCGGATGTATCGGCCCAGCAGACTGCCGATTGTTACTATCTTGCCAGCATGGAGGGGAGGGAGGAACTCCAAGGAACACAACAGGGGCCAAGGGAAAATTCAAATACAAAGATCTCAATAAATACTGTGATAGAGGTTTACTCTCAAATGATATGCCCAGATTTGAAGAGTCCTGACACAATGATCGTTTTGGACGATTCCTTATTTGAAGGAAATAAGAACTTCCAAGAATTTGAAAAAGAAGTAATAGTCAGCACTGAAATGGGGCTTGAACCAGGAGAGAGAAACCCCAAGTCCCTCTGCTCGCAGTCAGCACGCAATGATTTACAATCTACGTGCAACTTGAAGAGTTCAGACATGATTGTTGTCTCGGACAATTCCCTGCCAGAAGAAAATATTAAACTTTTGGAGGGAGAAAAAGAGGAAAGAGGCAACTTCAACTATGGGGACCTAACTGGAGATAGAACTCCTGATAATACCCACCCCCGGCTGGCAAGCAATGAAGAACACCCTGTCTGTGGCCAATCATCGCCTAGGAAAATCCTCTTGAAAAATCCTGTGAGGAAACATTTATATAAACAAAGAGGCAGTAAGCAAAAACATTAGTGACGGCGAAAAGGTCTCAGAAAAATTGCTCAGGAGGACAAAATAAACGGTTGGTGTGAAAAAACACGCCTAGAGCAAAAACGACCACATATCTTGCAAACTCAGTCGCAAGATATTTCAGCAAACCACTGATTGAAGAATATTGTAACAAGGGAGAACTATCAGATGCTGAGTTGCTGGAAGGGGACTTTTCTCATATAATTGTTACACCCAAAGAGGCGAGGTTTTCAGGGCCGGGGATGAGAACAGACCCCCCACGCCCAAACCTAAAAACAGGAATTAGATATTTTAAAGACCCTGATTTTCAGAAGGGGAACGATACGAAAAGATCCTCTATACAAAATAACACACAACTAAAAGATGATGAGAACGCAAGAGACACTTCTGCGGAAATCCAAAAGCAAATGGTAATAGGGGGTCCCACCTCGGCACATGCAGTCAGTATACATGAAAAGGAGGCGGACCACCTTCAACCAAAGGAAAATATCAGGTCAATCAGATGGGGAAAAGACCCAGTCCAAGTTGAAAGATACATAAGAGACTCATCATATGAGATTCAATCGGGAGAAAACAAACTTAAACATAAGAGACTCCACACGGGTGGGAAAACAGCAAGCTGACACGCAAAAAATAACATCAAGTACAGAGTTTGTATTTCCAGCAGAAGAACCTCGGAGGCCCAACGAGAACAGGGCAGGCTTTATGCCAGATCCTCTCGTGCTATCACCTTTAACAAACAGGAGATTCTCAAACAGGTCTACAAATAATGAGAAAAGTACGCCAACATATAGCAGAAGATCCTCAACAGGGATCCAAGATAACGAGAAAGAATCGCCAACAAAAAAAACAGACATTTTTGCAATAATGTCTGCGATAAATATCACAATGAATCCATTCTGCAAGTTGTACGAATCCATGCATGACACCTTAAAAGACCAGTTAACTATGGTAGCAATGCTTCATACAAAAATGATCTATGTTGAAGGATTTATCACGGCTATGGAAAAAAGGGGAGAGGGACCTCACATTTCTAACAGCCCATCGATCTATATAAATGGCAAACAGAGTCAACAAAATAAACCCGATGCAGAGAATTACATCCTGAAAAAAAATTCAATTGCTTCTCAGACGGAGAATACAACAAAAACGACAGGGGAGGAATTAGTTGAGGAGCAAAGGAAAACGCTGGGTGAAATCCTAACTAAAGAGAAACAGAGTAGCCCACGGAATATCCGTGAGGAAGACGAAAAAGGCCTCCAAATAAAACCACAAATTCAACAAGGAGAAACACAGCAGACTGTAACAAAGAAACAATCTACTAATGGTTGTGTGGTCATGGTCTTGGAAAATGATGCACATAGCATGATACCTGTTGAGGGTGATGGGGAAAGAGTTGCAAAGAGGCCCAAAGGGTCAAACCCCAAAAGGGATTCCCTGAGTCAAGCCAGACTAAAAAACAAAGTAAGGAGCATGCAATATATCCGCTCTTTGCCAACGAAAAAACTCAGACAAAAAGTGCAGGAAATAGAGTGATAACATTAGAATCAAAGTCACCCTATATGGAGAGGAAGGAGGACTTAAAAATCAACCAGAACAAGGAACCCACGTAAACGAAAAAGTGGGAAGGAGAACTGTTTTCTTCCAAGACATGGAACCATCAATTGCAGAAGACACAGCCTCACACCTCGTTTCAAACAGTCGACAAAAGGAAACAGAGGTGTTAGAAGAGAGTACTGACTTAATGGACCTATTGGTGTATTCAGTGGAAAACGAGGTCACCGATTTGAGTGAACTAATGCAACAACAGGAAAGTCGGACAAAAGAGGAAAGTGTAAGAACTCAGGACAATCTAGACAAAGATCAAACAAGCCCTTTTCTCACCTTAAAAGAAAGGCGTGATTAATTAGCAGGGGCACTTTTTAATAGTAAAAAGGTTAAAATGCCCCCATTAGAAAAAGAAAAAAGGGAGGCAGACTCCAGAGGGAAAAAACTAGTTGAATGGAATTCGAACCATAGAAGCAGATCACCCCACACAAAAGGAACCAAGAAAACTCAATTCCGGGAAGAAGTTACAACATTTAAAAGCCGAAAGAAAGAATACAATCAAAAAAAGCCAAGTGAGGAGAGAAAAACGAGAAATAATAGCAACCATAATTTAGAAAATGAGAAAGAGGCCTATATTCCATATAGTAAAAGAACTGCCAGTGAAAGGTCCTTCAAATTGGAACGGATGGGTAATATACGAGATAAACTGATACTGAATAGGAAGAACATAATGGCTTTAATCAAACGCATACCGAACCAGAGGCAGATTAACTCAGATGATATTAGATTCGTTGATTTCAGTTCTACGGGGAAAAGAGACTGTCTACCTACACATCCCCTCTCCAATAATTAGATCAATGATAACGGAACAGGAAAGTTTCCAAATGATGGGGTATGATTTGTATGAATGCCATGTAAGAAGTGAGAAGGTGCAGTATGACAATAGACATCGGGAAATTCAAAGGAGTACACAGTCAAACCAAGAGAATGTGCAGGCCCGCTTCAGAGAATCAACAACTAAATTAACTAAAAGAGTGATACAGAAAGAGGACGAACTCATAAATTTAAAACAGCTTGATTGTCTGGAGAGGTCGACTGAAAGGCCAGAAAAAGGGATAATGGTAACGGAAAAAACTTCATTCCAGGATCCTTTGAACATTGGAAGATATCCTAAGGGACCTCTTCAGAGTCTGAAAATAACTTTTGCACAAGAAGATGTAGACAATGGAAATGAACAAACAGATGTGATAACTTCAAGTAAGGGAGCAAAAAGTGACCCTTCCAAATGGGCGTGGATTCCGACTGCATTAACAAAAAAGAGCTAGCCATCCATAATGGAGATAGACAGAACGGATGAAGTGTGGGAAGGAGGGGTCAGTGAAGTAGAGAAAGATACCATCACAATGGGAAGTTGGAACACAAGAGGTTTCAGCCACCTTTTGGTAATAAGTGATGTAAATATTGGGGACTTTGATATATTATGTCTCCAAGAGACATGGCTAACAAAGAAACCTTTCCTGGAAGGGTATGAAACTTACCTATCTCCAGCGTCACGTTCGAAACAGGGACGACCATCGTCAGGTTTGCTGACAGCCATCAGATCAGGGGTGGGAATCCAACATATAAAAACTGAAACATCAAATACTCACTTTCAAGTTCTCGTTTTAAAATGGTCAAAAATAATCGAGGATATCAACAAAGACCGGACAAAGAACAATACAGTGATTTTGATAAATACACATTGGAACCCTGCTGTGATTAAGAACAAGGATTTCCTGAAACTAGCAAATAACATATTGGAAAGATCATATAGGGAATGGGCGCCGTAATTCATTATCCTCTGTGGGGATCTTAACGCAATCTGTCCCAAAAACAATACCTTCAATGGAACAAGGAAAAAAGTCCCACTAAACATGGTACTAGGCCACCTATGGAAAGAGATGTCGTCGTCCTGGGATCTGCATAGTTGAGACATCAATGTCCCGCTGTGGTCCATCAATCTCAACATGGGAAAGAAGCAATCAGTGTGCAAATTTAGACCACATATTCGTTTCAATGGAAATGCTGAAAATTGTGGTCAGCTTTGAGGTGGTGAAAACCTATAACAGCGACCATAATTTACTGAAAGTAAAAAGGACCTCGAAGAGAAGCTTGAGACCAAAAATGACCGCGGACATGGAGACGTGTAAGGGAGGTACTAAATTGAGACTCCCGGTTAATGCAGTGGCAGAATTAACGGACACTTACATCACCATCTGTGAACTAAAACAGCAAAGGGGGCGGAAAAATGATCAAAATAATATCGATTATCAACCTCTGTTAAAAATCTATGAGAAGAAAGAACAAGTTACTTTCTTACCTGGTAACGTTCTTTCGATGGGATGGTCCGACGACGTATTCCATATCTATGAAATGTAATCACCACAGCTGTGCTGCTTCGGAAACTTTTTCGGCGTCTGCGTCCTGCGTCGATGACGTCGATGCGCCGTCGTCGAGGACCTCCTCCAACGTCATCCGATGTGATAAGTAGGACGCACGACGCCCATAGCCTCAGTTGTAGTTTTTTCCCCCAGAACGTGTGACATAAGTCAACTGCCAGTCAGACACAAAGCCTTGCAGAATGTAAGCTGCAATCGCAAAAGAAATTCTGTAGCGGGGAAGGCAGGGCGGGAGCGATATGGTCGTCGGACCATCCCATCGAAAGAACGTTACCAGGTAAGAAAGTAACTTGTTCTTCGAGGGGATTGGATCCTCCGACGTATTCCATATCTATGACAGACTCCAAAAGCAGTACCAAAGCAAGGAGGAGGGAAAGAATTTAGAAGCAAAATGTAGAATAGCCAATCAAATAGCAGAGCAAAGGACCGCCTTGCCAAAGGCCAGATCCTGTGCCCGGATGGAATCAAGGGAATAGTGACGTACAAATGTATGTACTGAAGCCCAGGTGGCTGCATCACAGATGTTGCGAATAGGAACACCCCTCTGCAGGGCAGTAGATGCAGCCATACCCCTGGTAGAATGGGCCCGCAAGCCAGCCGGTGGGTCCTTACCCGCCAAACGGTAGCACTCCGAGATGGCCAAAATAATCCAGCGAGACAAAGTCTGTTTCGTCACAGCTTGCCCCAAACGCTTTCCAGCGTAAGCAATAAAGAGTTGATCATCCACTCTGACCCGGGACATGCGTGAAACATAAAAGCTTAAAGCTCTCCTAGGATCAAGCCTAGGGAGCCTCTCCTCTTCCTTACCAGGATGCGGAGGAGGATAGAATGCCGGAAGAACAACCTTCTGGGCCAAATGAAATTCCGTCACTACCTTCGGAAGAAAAGAAGGACGAACTCTAAGGACAACCCTGTCCTTGTGAAACACAGTGAAGGGAGGCTTAACTGAAAGTGCCTGTAACTCACTCACTCTGCGAGCGGAAGTAACCGCAACTAAAAACACAGTTTTCAGAGTTAACAGCCTCAAAGGGCAAGAATGTAAAGGCTCAAACGGAGCACCCATAAGAAACTTAAGAACAAGGTTTAAATCCCAACTGGGCACCAGGAAAGGTGACGGAGGGAACACATTAGTGAGCCCTTTCAGGAACTGTGAAATCAAAGGTATTTTAAAGTAAGAACACTCTTCAGACGAGCGCTTAAAGATGGACAGCGCCGCCAGGTAACCCTTAACGGTACCCACTTGCAAGCCCCTGTGGGCCAAAGAAAGTAAAAAGGACAGAACCATGGGGATGTCACATGCAAAAGGATCCACATTCTGAACTCTGCACCAGTCGCAGAACTTACGCCAACGGCGACGGTACAGAGACTTTGTTGCTGGCCTTCGGGCCGAAAGCAACACCTCCATCACGTCCTCAGGGAGGTCCCAATCCTTATACCTCAACCTTTCAGAAGCCAAGCGTGAAGGTTGAGGGATCTGACCTCTGGATGGAGAACCTGACCCCCGTCCCGTGAGAGCAGATCGTCTCGGTAGGAAAGACGACGTGGAGGGCAGATGGATAAGTCGAGAAGGTCCGGGTACCACGTCCTCCGAGCCCACGCCGGGGCAATGAGGATCATCCGGGAACCGAACTTCCGTAACCTCCGCAGCACTTGCGGGATGACGGGGACTGGAGGAAACGCGTACAGCAGCGGAAATGACCACTCCACCACAAACGCGTCTCCTAAGGCTCCTTTTGGAGGAAATTCCAGCGAGCAAAACCTTTCGCACTTCCGGTTGACACTGGAGGCGAAGAGATCCACTTGAGGGGTCCCCCAAAGGGCGAAGATCTCCAGGAGAATCTCCTGAGCCAACTCCCACTCGTGAGAGATCGCGCTCTGCCTGCTCAGAGCGTCTGCCGTCACGTTTTCGGCTCCGGCCAGATGAACTGCCGAGATCGAAACTCCCTGCTGGATGGCCCAGAACTCGAGCTGCATCGCCTCCCTGCACAGAGGAAGTGACCCTGCCCCCCCCTTTTTGTTGAGGTAGTGCATGGCCACTGTGTTGTCCGTCAGGATCAGGACATTCTTCCCTCGCACAGACGGCAGAAAAGCCTTCAGGGCTAGCCTGACGGCCCTCAGCTCCAACAGATTGATATGGAGTCTGGACTCCGACGGAGACCAACGACCGCTGACTGTCAGCCCGTTGGCATGAGCTCCCCATCCCGTGAGGGATGCATCCGTCACGATCGTCACCTCCGGCCAGGGAAGCCAAAATGGAGCCCCCTTAATCAAGTTGCCGTCGACGGCCCACCACAGAAGGTCCTGGGCGACCGAGGACGGCACCTGAATCGAGTCCGACATCCTGCCGGAGGACTGCGACCATTGCGTCTTGAGTGCCCACTGCAAAGATCTCATCCGCAGGCGAGCCTCTGGCACCAGAAGAATGCAGGATGCCATGAGGCCGAGCAACCTCAAGAACTCGAACGCTGGGAGCGTCTGTGCATGCTGAAACTTGTGCACCATCTGCTGAATGTGAAGAGCCCTCACCTGGGGAGGAACACACTGCCCCAGAGAAGTGTCGAGCACTGCTCCGATGTACTGGAGCCGCTGTGTTGGCGTCAAATGGGACTTCTTTAAATAGAGGGAGAAGCCCAGCCTGTGAAGGGAGCGACAGGTGACCGATAGATGATCCAGGACTTGCTCGGGAGAGCTCCCCCTGATCAACCAATCGTCCAGGTAGGGGTAGACGTGAATCCCCCCTTGCTTGAGATGCGCTGCCACCACCACCATGAGCTTGGTGAAAACCCTCGGGGCGGAGGTCAATCCGAACGGCAGGACCCGAAACTGAAAGTGCGAGTCGCCAACCGCGAACCGCAGGTACTTCTTGTGCTTGGGATGGATCGGCACATGGAAGTAAGCATCCTTGAGGTCGAGTGACACCAACCAGTCCTGAAGCTGAAGGGCCTGGAGGACTTGAGAGAGTAACCATCTTGAACTTGTCCTTCCTGAGGAGTTTGTTCAAACCGCGCAAGTCCATGATGGGTCTCAATCCCCCGTCTTTCTTCGAAATCAAAAAATAAGGGGAATACCATCCCTTGTTCCTCTCCGCTACAGGCACCAGTTCTATGGCGCCTTTCTCCAGCAGGGATTGAATTTCCTGCGCAAGGAGCGGATCCGGACTCTGCAAAGAGAGGTTCCCCGGTGGATTGTCGCGAGGCCTGTGCCGAAAAGGAAGACAGTAGCCGTGGGTTATGATCTCCAGAACCCACACATCTGAAGTAATGGCTTGCCACTCTACAAGATGCTGCGCCAGCCTTCCCCCAACCGGCGAACCATGGGACATGGCCTCACGACTGAGTGGGAGCGGCTGCGGCGTTACCTGAGGGCAAAGAGGCAACTGCCCGAGCGGCCTTGGCACCACGGGTACCCTGTCGTCCACCTCTGGTACCCCTGCGTTGGCCTCTTTGACTGCCAGCCCCTCTCGCTTTACTGAAGGATGAGTAATAGCGAAAGGAACCACCCCTCCACTGCTGTCCCCTAGGACGAAAAGGCGGAGGTTGGCGAACTGCAGCGCCCAACGACTTCGCAGCAGCTTTTGAGGTCTGCAACCTCTCAAGGCTCTCGTCAGCCTTGCTGCCAAAAAGGTGTTCACCGTCAAAGGGCATGTTGAGGAGCCGGGACTGCACATCAGGAGCAAACCCCGACTTCCGCAACCACGCAAACCTGCGTATCACGGTGCTCGCCGCCATGGACCTACTGACGCATTCAGCTAAGTCCAAACCCGACTGAACGGACTCACACATGGCATCCTTACCATCCTGGACCATAGCAAGGAAACCATCCCGTTCGTCCCCTTCGGGAATATGTTCAGCCGCTAACGCAACACAGTTCCACAGAGTGTGCGTGAAACGTGACAAGGCACAAATGGAGTTGGCCGCCTGAAGCGCCATACCACCAGAAGAAAACACTTTCTTCGCCCAGCCATCAAAACGTTTGTCGTCCCTATCAGGAGGGATGGTAGGGTACGACGCCTGCTTCGCCGGGGCCGTGGCCGCCTGCACCACCAAACTCTCCGGAGTGGGGTGGCTGGTCAAGTAGCAGGGGTCGCCACTGGCTGGACGGTATTTTCTCGACAAGAATCTGCCCACCGCCGGGAGACTCTCCGGAGCAGTCCAAGCCGCCGCCACCCTTCTCTGTAAAGCCATATGGAACGGCAGAACCGGGTCAGTTGGGGGACCAACATCAAGGATGTCTGTCAGATCATCCTGCACAAACTCCCCTGGGGGAGCAGACCATCCCAAGTACTCAGAAACCCTAGCCATAAGGCGCCGGTACGAGGAATCAGCATGAGAGCCAGGCTCAGGCCTACAAAACTCCACCTCCGGAGAGGTGTCCAGTCCACTGGCATCATGCAGTGACTGTCTCAACTCGTCAAACTGACTATGGCCCGAGACAATTTCATCCGGAACCTGACTAGGAACCAGGCCATCAGAATCCTCATCCGCCTCTGAAATATAGTCCAGGTGGCGAAAAGAAGGCACTCGAGAGTGCTTGCTCTTAACCAGAGCCTTCCTAAGGGGTCCACCCGTACCCTGGGGTACCTCCGACACGAAAGGCGTCGATGGCGTCGAGCGAATCGGCGCCAGCGTCGAGAGAACCGGCATCGGCGCCGAGAGGATCGGCGTCGAGGAAATCGGCGTCGACGTCAGATGCAGCGCCTCCAGAATCGGCGGCGTCGACACAGCCCTCGAGGCCGGAGCCCCGAGCGTGTCCCTCGACGACCTGAGCGTCGACGGCATCGACGACTTCCTCGGAGCCAGAGCCTCGAGAATGCCTGTCGACGCCACAGACGTCGATGCCTTCTTCGAAGACCTCACAGGTGCACACGGTCTCGAACGCGTCGAGGACCGGGACCTGGAACGGGTACGTCGAGAACGAGTCCCCTTGTCCGAACGGGACCTCTCCCGTGACTCGTGCCGACCACTCTTGCGAGCGGTGTCTCTCGACCTCACACGACTGACCCCACTCGGGGGCGCGGACGGCTGAGTACCCTGCGACTCAAGAATCGCCAGCATCTTCTTCCCGAAGGAAGCCCATTCCTCCGGCGTCGCACGGCTGGAGGGGTAAGCGACGTGCCGGGCAGAGCCCTCCGAAGAGGACCTGGAAGACGACCGGTGTCGGCGCTTCCGAGAATGCCTCGAAGAGGCTGAGGAGTGGACTCCTAGAAGGAGACCCACGAGACTTCCGACGATGACACGGAGAGTCACCCCTCGAATCATCCGTCGAAAGCCCCGCAGACTTCGACTTCCGGGGCTTGGACAACCGACCTACCGACAACAACTTCTTACGTTCGCGTAAGGCTTTGGACGTGAGCGACTGGCAGTCGATACAGTCATCCGTGTCGTGGGCCTCCCCGAGGCACCAGAGGCAGGCGTCATGCGAGTCCGTCACCGACATCTTGGACCCACACTCCCCGCACTTCTTGAAACCCGGACGCGGGGTCGAAGACGAAGAAGACATCTTCTGAAGGAATTTCACAAATGAACTGGTTCGAAGAACCGAGAAGAACAGAACTCCAAAGAGTCGAGGCGTTTAAACCGAGAAACACGAAGCAACACGTTCGTGGAAAAAACGGAACTGAGGCTATGGGCGTCGTGCGTCCTACTTATCACATCGGATGACGTCGGAGGAGGTCCTCGACGACGGCGCATCGACGTCATCGACGCAGGACGCAGAAAAAGTTTCCGAAGCAGCACAGCTGTGGTGATTACATGTCATAGATATGGAATACGTCGGAGGACCCAATCCCCTCGAAAAGAAATTATGGCCAAATCGAGAGATAAAAACCCACATGCATGAATTCAACAAATGTATAGTGGAAGAGAGGAAAAAACTAAGGAAACTAAAGCGCCTTGCGAAAAAATTAAACACCCCTGAACTGATGAATCGGGTAAAAAAAGCAGTGAGGCTGTATAAAAGCTGGCTACGACACCAAAGAGCAACAATTAATCAAGCTGATGCTTCTGCAATGTTAAAGACAGTTTGTATCAGGAAATCAAGAGATTTCTGGACACTGATTAGAACCATCTCGGGGGCCCAAGCTAACCCAATGAATAATTTTGTTGGAGAAGAAGCTTGGTTGAAGCACTTCAGAAGCTTATTCCAGAAAGTCGGATGACTTAACTTGCCAATCCCACACACCTTAAACTCCATGGGTGATGTGGGACCGGGAGGACATTAAGAGAAAGCTTGCCCGTTTGAACAATTCAAGGGCCCCGGGGCCTGATGGCCTAACAAAACAGTTTTAAAAGAGCATCAAGTAGAATGGGCGGAATTCATCCATGAGGTTATAAAGAACTGTTTAATACACAGATCCATACCTACCTCATGGACAACAGCAATCATCGTGCCAATTTACAAGCAAGGACCGAGGGAGAACCCCAAGAATTACCGCCCAATCGCACTTCTCAGTGTGATCGGGAAGGTGTTTGGATCATTACTATTGGAAAAGTTTCAAAGATGGGCTAGAACTTCGGGCAATGAAGATCCACTCCAATCGGGGTTCATAAAGGATGCAGGAATGGCTTTAAACATCTTGCTGTTAAGCACCTTAAAAAGTAGAATTCTTAAGGGAAGCCCAAAAATCCATCTGGCATTTGTTGACCTGGTCCAGGCCTTTGACCAGGTTAACCGGGAAATATTATGGGAAAAATTAAGAGCAAAAAAATGTCCGGATTGTATTCTGGAACCCATTAGAGCCCTACATGAAAATACCTCCATTAGGGTTCGTTTAAATCGGGATGGGCTCTTATCAGAACAAATTCCCACGGCCAGAGGAGTAAAGCAAGGGTGCCCCCTTGCCCCGACATTATTTAATTCATATCTTTGGGACATTAAAGATGGAGAATCAGAGATCCGTTTGTTTCAACCGACAGTAGGAAGAAGTAAGATCTCAAGACTACTTTATGTGGATGATCTGATTCTATTGGATTACACACCGATTGGCCTGCTGCGCCAATTAAATGAGTTGGCAGTTTACATAAAGAACAACAACTTGGAAATTAACAAGGCCAAAACTAAATTCATGAGCATGGAAAAACAAAACATCAGCAGAGAGCATTTCACATGGATCCTGGAGGGGGCAAAGATTGAACAAGTAAAGGAATTAGTACTTGGGGGTGGTCCTAAGTAATAATAAACGAGAATGCCCAATGCAAAATCATCTTGTGGAAAAAACGAAGAAGTTGGCAAGCCAGGCCAAAGCGATTGAAGGAATATTTTGTCAATTCACAGTAATCCCCCTGATACAATTCTATAAGGGTAAAGTGGTGCCATCCTTAATCTATGGCGCAGATGCCATTCTGACGATTCCGCGAGAATTCTGGAAGCGTATTGAAGGCCTTTTTTGGCGAAGCGCTTTAAATCTACCAGCTTCAACGCCGGTAGTAACTATACGCCAAGAATTGGGTCTGCAATCATTGGAATCAATGGTGATGGGAAATACAATGATGCTATATAGAAAGATCATAATCAGTAATTGCCCGAATGTAGCGTCCATCATTCGCACAGAAATTGAAGACCAAAAAAGTAATTTGCTGCTGAATTGGGTGGAAGAAAATCAAAAAATCCTAGATGAGATCGATAGCTCTGAGGATGAACTTATCCAAAACCCGGATAAAGTTAAACAAATTGTGGGAGAGAGATTGGATCCGGACTACATCTTTGGAAGACAGAAGTAAATTGATACATCAACCACCAACAACAAGGAGCATAAATGATATACCGAACTATCTAAAAAAGTTTCCAAATAGGCGTGTGAGAAACACTTATGCGGTTTCGAATGAATTTGTTCCCCACAAACGAGATTAGAGCAATAAGAAAAGCCACAACGGACAATAGTTGCCGCTTTTGCAAAAAGAAAGACCAAATCGAGTCACTACGACATCTGCTACTGTCATGTACAAGCTGGACGAATCTGAGAAGCAGACATATGGCACACATATTTAAAGAGTCGACAATATGTGGAGAGGAGGACTGGTGGAACAGATTAATAGAGGGGGACAATACCTCATATGTGATTGCGGTTTCTCAATTTTTTGTGAATTTGAAGCTTCAAGATTATGAATGAGATAGGACCGAGTGCTCCTTTGTTGATGTATTCCGCTATCCTCTTCACCAACTTGTGGACTATTGGGGATCTTTCCTGTTCTGCCGCTCCCCTTTAGCAGGAATGGATACAATACAATAGGAAATGATGGGAACTTTGTTTTCTTTTAAAAATTTCCTTTTATTGTAAATTGAATCAAGTAAAATAAAAAATACATTAAAAAAAACCGAGTCCTGGCAAAAAGACCCAACCGGGGAATAAATATTAAATAACCCGGCGGTATCTTTAACATTGCACCAAAAAGTGGTGCGTTTAAAATGAATGGGAAAATCCCATAGGAAATATTCCAGAGGAATATTTTGCGTGGTATCCACTGCCACCAGCCAGAAACTCGACAAGGGCAGACTGGACAGTGCCCCCTTGGAAAACAGAGCCAGGGGCAATCGAATTACCCCTACCAGTACTTACACAATATAATGGTTTGTACTGGTTCTGTTCACAATTTGAGACTAGTAAAGCCAATGGTGACTTTACATGCCCTGGAAGACAGTCAGTCCCAGGGTATGGAGTCTATGTTTGGGGGTCACTATGACACCCCTGTGTTACTGCACTGAGGGTGCTGTGTAACACATACCAAAAACACATTAAGACCTATGGAGTAAAAGACCGCATAGTCCATAAAACACATTACATAGTCAAAGGACATTCTCAAATCATGCCTAAGAGTGGGAAAAAAAAAGTCTCACCCTTAGCAGGAGAAAAAATAAACCCCAAAAAATCCAGCAAAGCTGCTGGGGGACTTGCTAGGTTTGGGAAATTAGCCTGAACAGAGAATTCTCCCTAACACCCACCAAACTCAAGGGAAGAAGGAACAAGTTACTTACCTGTAACTGTTGTTCTCCAGCATGGGTCTGGCATGGATTCACATGCTCATGAATATTCCCCGTCGTCAGGCTGGGAATCCTCGGTAAAGAAAAAATCAGTATCAGTTTCGTTTCTGATCTGTCTTTCGTAGTAGTAACCAATTACTGATCTCTGTCATACTGACCATAGCCAATGACTGCCCTCTACCTAAGCCCCGCCTCTGGCAGCCATCTTCAGATTTGGTAGCACGTGAAGTGGCAGTATGACCAAGTGAAGAGCCGCAGAGGGGTAGGCGGGAGGGTTCGCATGTGAATCCATGCCAGACCCATGCTGGAGAACAACAGTTACAGGTAAGTAACTTGTTCCTTCTCCAGCATGGGGTCTGGCATGGATTCACATGCTCATGAATATAAGAATAGATAGCAGTACACACATGCACAACCACGGAGGGTGGCAAAAGGCTCAACATTAAGCAATACAAAAAACTCAACATTAAGCATCTCTTACCTCCTCACCAGGCTCACCTTAAGCGAACAGGTAGCGCAGCACTGCTTGGCCGACCCTGGACTCCTACCTGGAATCCCGATCGACGCAGTAGAATCTCGTGAAGGTGTGCGTCGACCTCCACGTAGCAGCCCTGCAGATATCCAGCAGGGGCACACCAGATCAGAACGCCGTAGTAGCAGCGATCGCTCTGGTCGAATGGGCTCTCGGACGGCCTGGCAGAGGTCGGTTAGCCAACTGGTGACAGTGCATGATGCAGCAGGAGAGCCATCTGGAAATAGAAGACTTCGAGAGAGCCTTCCCTTGATTCACAGGTCCAAAGTTCACGAACAGCTGTGATGTCCTCCGGAAACTCTTTGTGCGGTCCACGTAGAACTTCAGCGCTCTAGCCACATCCAGCGAGTGCAAAGTCCTCTCGGCCGGTGACGAAGGAGACGGGAAGAAAACAGGTAACACCAAGGGCTTGTTAAAATGAAAGTCCGACGGCACCTTGGGCATAAAGGAGGGGTGCGTCCTAAGCACCACCCTCGAGGCATGTAAAGTCAAGTACGGTGCTTTGCAGGGTAGGGCCTGGATCTCTCCCACTCGTTGTGCGGAGGTAATGGCCACCAGGAACGCAGTCTTCCACAACACAAACTTCATCGGTGCGGAGTGCATCGGCTGGAATGGGGGCCCCATGAGCCTGGTCAGCACCACGTTAAGTTCACACGCCGGGGCCTTCACCGGCGGGAACGACCGGAACAGTCCTTTCATAAACTCTTTTACCAGTCGATGGGACCAAAGGGACGTCCGTCCTGTGGTTCTGGTATATCTGGAGATCGCCGCCAGATGAATCTTAATGGAGGCATGGGCTAGCCCAGCCTTTGCCAGCGATAGCAGGTACGGCAGCACTTGAGGGGCCGTAATCCGTAGGGGGTTGATCTTCTGTGCTCGGCACCAGATATAGAACCTCTTCCACTTATGACCGTAGCATTTGAGAGTCGAGGACGCCCTGGCTTTTGCAAGAACCTCTCTGCAATCGGCCGGTATATCATAGCCTCCAAACTCTAGCGCTGCAGGAGCCAAGCCTGCAGGTTCAGCGACGCCGGGTCGTGGTGGAAGATGGCGCCTCCTTCTCTCGAGAGAAGGCCCGCGTCTGCCGACAGCTTGATGGGAGGGGATGTTGACAAGTCCAGAAGGTCCGGGAACCAGATCTGCCTCGGCCACGCCGGTGCGACGAGGATCATCCTGCACCGGGACCTCTTGAGCTGGCTGATGAGTCGAAGCAGCAACGGCAACGGAGGGAACGCATACAGGTATAGGCCGTCCCAGGGGAACGAGAACGCATCGCCCATGCTTCTCAGCTAGGGAAACCTGCTGGCAAACCTCTTGCACTTCGAGTTCGTCGCTGTTGCGAACAGGTCGATTTGGGGTTTGCCCCATCGTCGGAAGAGTTGATCCACCTGATCCTGGCGTAGTTCCCACTCGGGACACGCGCGCAGCTCCCTGCTGAGCGAGTCGGCGATGGAGTTTCTTTCTCCTGCCAGGTGGAAGGGAACCAGGAACATCTCCTGGGCGACCGCCCAGTGCCACAGATCCTGTGCCTCCTTCGATAGGGCTGGGGATCTGGTGCCTCCCTTCTTCCGTATGTAAAACATTGTCGTGGTGTTGTCCGTGAAGATCCGCACCACCTTGCCCTTGAGCGACGGGAGGAGTTCCAGGACGTTTATGTGCAGGAGCCTCTCCTCCGGGAGCCAGAGGCCTCTTGCGTGGAGATCTCCGGTGTGGGCGCCCCAACCTTCCAGGGAGGCGTCCGTCGTCACCGTCTCCTGGTACGCCGGCGTCTGAAAGTCCTTGCCCGCCGTGAGGTGCGCTCGAACGCCCCACCACTGAATCGCCCGCCGGAACACCTCGTTGAGGGGGACCCTGTCTTCGAAGGTGCCCGTCGCCTGCATCCAACGGGCGTCGAAAAATTCTTGAAGAGGGTGCATCCGTAGTCTGCAGAGGCGCACCAGGTAGATGCAAGAGGGCATCATCCCCAGGAGGGACTTGATGGACCTCACCCTGGCCACGTCCGTGGCTAGCAGGCGCTGCACTTTGCCTAGAATGGTCTTCGTCTGTTCTTCAGACGGGGCCGCCAGGCGCCTCACTGTATCGAGCTTCGCTCCCAGAAACAGGGCTACCTGCGACGGCACCAGGTGGGACTTTGGGTAGTTTATGGCGAATCCCAGGTCTGTGAGTAGCTGGACGGTCCTCGCAGTGTGTTCGATGGCGAGTTCCCTCGTCCTTGAGCGGATGAGCCAGTCGTCCAGGTAGGGGTAGACGTGAATCCCCTGCAGGTGCAGCCGCGCCGCCACTGGTGCTAGGCACTTGGTAAAGACCCTGGGGGCCGACTTTAATCCGAACGGCAGTGCTCTGAATTGGTAGCGACGTCCCTGGACAACGAACCTGAGGAACTTTTGGTGACTTTTGAGGATGGGAACGTGGAAGTATGCATCCTCCAGGTCCAACGACGATAGAAAGTCTCCTTCCTCCAGCTGTCCCAGTACGTGCTGGAGGGTGACCATCCTGAACTTCTGTGATCTGGTGTATTTGTTCAAACGACGAAGGTCCAGGATGGGGCGCCAGCCGCCCGTCTTCTTCCTGACGAGGAAGTACCTTGAGTACACCCGGAGCCCCGGAGCCTCTTCGGGACAAGCTCAATGGCGCCTTTCCTGAGCATCGCTCGTACCTCCAACAGCAGTTGCGGGACGTGATTTTCCTTCCTGGGCACAGGTGGAACGTGAGGGCACTTCTTCAGGAATTCGATGGAGTGTCCTCTTGCCAGGGTATCCAGCACCCAACGGTCGGTGGAGATGGACTTCCACACGCCGACGAAATTCGTCACCGGCCTCCCACCGGGGTGCTTCGGTCGGGGCCCGAGACCACAGCCGGTTCAGTCCTGCTTGGAGGTGGTGGCCTTGCCGCCCTGGCCACCTTGCCGACGGCGGCGAGGCGCTCCCTGCTTGCCACGACCCCTGTAGGCCTCCTGAGACGAGGAGCGTGCCGCCTGGCGGTAGGACGACGAGCCACCGCTGGATCCCTAGGAGGCACCCTGTCTGCCTCTGGAGTTCCGAAAGGGCCGTCGTTGCTGAAGGGCTCCAAGGGCGCGGGCCGTCTCGTGTCCGTTTTTATGGCTTGAAGGGATTTGTCCACCGCCTTCCCGAACAAGTTGCTGCCGTCGAACGGCATGTCCAATACCTTGGTCTGGGCGTCCTGACGGAAGTCGGTCACCCGGAGCCAACCCCGTCGTCGTAGGCAAACACCGTTGCCCAGCTGGTGGAACCCGGTATCGGCAATATCGGTTGCCACCGTTATGGCGTGGTCCGACGCCACCTCGCCCTCTTGCAGTATTTCCAGGGCTTCGGACCTCTTGTCGTCCGGCAGGAAGTCCAATATGGGGGCCAGTTTAAACCAGAGCTCCCTGTCGTAACGGGCCACGATCGCCAGGCCGTTGGCCGCTTTGATCGTCGTCACCGCCGACGAAATGACCCGTCGCCCCATGGCGTCCAACTTCTTTCCCTCGCCGTCCGGCGGGGAATTTGACGTCGAGGCTTCTGACCCCGCCGCTTTCTTCTTTGCCGCTGCCGAGACGACCGAGTCTGGCGTTGGCTGGGCCCTGAGGCACAGGGGAGCGGTTTCGGGCACCCGGGACTTCTTCTCGTACCGGTCCCGTTTGGCTGGTGCTGTGGAGAGGTTTTTGAGAACCGACAGGCCCTCCTCCCAGATGTCATCGATAAGGGGCACCGCGATGACCGTCTTCCTCTTGGCCTCCCGGCGCTGATAGAGGAAACCTTCCTTTTTCTGCTCCTCCGGGCAGAGCTGGAACAATTTGGACGCCCTGGCGATCATGGCGTGGAATGAGCCAATCTCGTCAGGCGGCGAGGCCCGTGCGACGGGAGACGGGAGACCCTTTCCGTCGTCGTCGTTGACTTCCCGACGGGCCGGGTTGCTGGTCCTCCGGCCTGGGCCGTGGGAATCTCATCCTTATCTCAGAGCATAAGGACTGGATGGCAGACAAAATGGCCACCGAGCCATCCTGAGGCCTAGGATCCGGCTGTGCCGGAAGGGAAGGCCGCTCTACCTCACCATCGTCGTCTTCCTCGGTTATCTTCCGAGGATCTTCCTGACGGGATCGAACCTTCTCGAATTGGACTTCGAGGTTCCTCACGGCCTCGGTCAGTTCCTCCTCCGAGGCTCACTTCGAGCTTGAGGAGGGCACTGTGCCCCCCCTCGCTTCTTCCATCATGGCGGCCACGATGGGCTGAAAAGAGGATTCCCTCCTTGGCGGCAGGGAAACTCTAATCCCGGAGGCAGTCTCCGCTGGCGGTGTCTCTGCCGGCTTGGCCAGAGTCACTGCGATAGCCTCGATAGAGGCCTTCGCCTGCTGGTTAGGGGCCTTCACCACCTTAGGTGCGTCCCGGGCCTTCTCCTTCGGGGGAGGGGCGACGCCTCTTTCCCCCTCTTCCGAGATCGGACGGGGCTTCTACCGAAGCTTACCCGGGGTCTCAGACTTTCTCTTCCCTGAACCGGAGCGTTGGCTCGTGGTTGACGGTGCCGGGGAAGGTGCGCCCTGCCTGGCGACCGAAGAGCCCGACCTTTCGGTGCTCCCGGAGCCAGCGGACTCGCGGCGCTTGGCCTGGTGTTGGGCCCCCGTCGCCGGTGCGCCCGCACAGGACTTAGAAGCCCGCTCTGACCCTTTCTTCTTCCGCTCACCCATCGAGCCCTTCTCCAACCAGCTTGCGAGACGGGATCGACGGTCCCTCATGGTCCGCTCCGACAAGTTCTTGCAGAACTGGCAGTCCTTCTCTACATGAGTCTTGTCCCCATGAAGACAGTAGAGGCATTGCGAATGTTCGTCTTCCTTAAACACATTCTGCAGCCCGCATCCAGGGCAGCTGCGAAACAGCTTGGGTCCGGGCGACAAACCCGCATCCTGGGCCATCTTGAAGTAGGCCGCGAATCTTCTGGAATCCTCCAGGAAGTTGATTCGACAAAATCTTCACCCTTGAGGGGCGTAGGAAAATCCTGCAACGGGTAGCCGTTAACGGGAGTAGAAACGGTGGAGCTTGAGACTCAATTAACCGAAAAAATGTGAAAATTCACCTAAAAAAGCGCGAAACACGCAGTAAAAGTTCGAGAGCTAAGCACGAGGACTCCCAACACTTGAACGTGCGGTAAAAATCTAAAGATGGCTGCCAGAGGCGGGGCTTAGGTAGAGGGCAGTCATTGGCTGTGGTCAGTATGACGCAGAGATCAGTGATTGGTTACTACTACGAAAGACAGATCAGAAACGAAACTGATACTGATTTTTTCTTTACCGAGGATTCCCAGCCTGACGACGGGGAATATTCATGAGCATGTGAATCCATGCCAGACCCCATGCTGGAGAAATTAACCTTCAAGGGCTTCTCTGTCGTCAGAGTTTTAGGCAATTCAGACCTGCAGCAGGGCTTCACCGGTCGTCCAGGAGTTGCAAACGCTCTCTTCCTTCCTCTCCTCTTCGGTTCTTTCGTTCCAGTGGTCGACTCTGCTTTCTAAGTCCCAGAGACCTGCTTTTAAACAGTTTTCCCCCATTCATTCCAGCCTGGCTGTCACTCACACAGTAGGGTGGCTGTCCTTGCCAGACAGCCAGCCGGCCAATCACGCCAGAGTGCATTCAGGTCTCCTAAGAGACGAAGCACAGGGTGTTTTTCGGGCACCTCCCTCACATCATGTCCACCCCAGACACTCAGGCGCCAGAGGAGGGCTTCAGCACTGAAGCCCGCCAAAGGCCAACAAACAAAGGGACCAAACCTGGTTTGGCGCGCAGAGACAAGCACAAGAAGGACCTTTCCTAAAAGAAATGGTGAAAAAAGATGACCAGAGTCTGGGCGCCATATTGAAAAACACAGCTACCCCTGATTTTGAGCTACCGTTGTTAGCAGTCGCAAAAAATTACGATAGTTGATCTAAACCACTGCCACCAGCCATAACAATAGGAAAAGGTAACATTTGACTGTTATGAGTGTTATGCGTGTTTTGACTCAGGGGAAGCTAAGCAACCCCTCCAGCAATCTATAGTAAGATAGGGTGTGCTGGGTCAGTAAATTTAAAGAGATTAATAAAGTCAATTTAACTTTACATGCCCTGGGAGACAGTAGAGTCAGTCACAGGAAAGGTATTTAAACTTTGGGGAGTCTGAAAGACACCCCTGTGCCACTGCACTGAAGGTGCTGTGACACACACAGAAAAGAAACGATGCCCATGGAAGAACACAAAAGTAACACATCAAAATGAAAAGTTCAAAGCTCCAAAATATAGCAAAAGAGCTGGAGGGCTCTAGGGTAAAGGGAATTTAGGACTTGTGTGAGAAATCTCCTTAACACTGCACGAGGATGCCAGTCGTGCATGGGGCTGCACAGAAAACAGAGCGTGGGCAGAAAAAAAGCACAGATGGGGCCAGGCCCCAGTTTCATCAGGGGCATGGTCGCCTTCAGCCAGTTTCTCAGTCTGCCCTTATATCCACTTTCAGCCAGCCTTTCAATGTGCCAGAGCCACCAGATACAGCCCTAAAAGGTACTGTGAATGGGGCAACTGAATGCAGCAGTCACCACATTGTGACATCATGTAACATATGTGTTTACATGTGGTATGTCTTTGTTTGTTTAATGTATATAGTTAATTAATATAAGTTAAGTAGTATACATGTTATGTAGGGAATATGGGTTTTATGGGAATGTTAAGTAGGGTAAAAGCCAAGTAGGTGTAGGTGGTGATTGCTGTTAAGGGGAAAGGGTGGGGTAGAGGGGAGGTACCCTGGTATGAGGTAGTGGGCAGACATGGTAGCCTGCCTGAGGCCCCCTAGGGAGATGGAAACACCCAGAGAGGCATCCGCTGGCCTTGATGCCATGTGGCTGGTACCTGAAGCTAGGGAAGGCGTCTGTTGTGTCAGGCTCACCCTACGGGTCCCTGCAACCCCTCCAAGGAAGGGCGAGCTGGCGTAGCAGGTCCCCATCTAGTTGGTAATCACGGCCAGATGAAAGGTAGAACAGGAAATAGTAATGTTTTAAAAGTGAATACGTGTTTTATAAATGAAGAGGGGTCCTTGTTGGGATCCCTATAAAATCCACTCTTGTGTCTGTGTCCGTTCGTTACCTAACAACTCAGGGTGTAGCCCATCTCCTGTTAACAGCAATTTTATTTGGCATGTGTAGAGCCCCTCCCTACCCAGTGGGCCTGGGGGGTGGGGTTTGCATTGTCCATGGGGATTGTCCCTGACCTATGCCAGGAATGGGTGCTCTCTGGTTTGGGTTAAGGTCAGGCTACATTTCGTTTTTTTAAGTTAGCATTCCCTAAGAGTATTTAGGCTTAGGTCACCCATAAGACTCCCAGGCTTTTTCTTTTTTACAACTTTATTTAACTTTGCACACAGATTATGCAGTTACATTTGCAACATTCAATTTCAGTGATCATAATACATGTATTGGCCAATTTCACATTACATTTACATCCTCAGGGGGTGGTAGCTCTGCTAGATACTGTTTGTACCGGGTCTATATATTTCTGGGTCTAGAGGGGTTCATAACTGAGTCTATATACAGTTCTTCGGTGTCATTAACCCATAACATGTCTCTGTTCCAGTCCACCACTGTTGGCGGGCGAGCGTTTTTCCACCTCATCAGAATTGCCCTTTTTGTTAACAGCAAACTTAAATTGAGCAGTTTACGGCAAGTTGGGTTCATTTTCCCAATCGCCCCCAATATACACAACTGCGGTGTCCATTCGACCGGTTGGTCCGCCATCTTATCCAGAGCTCCACAGACCCCGGCCCAGTATTGACTTAGTTCTACACAGTCCCACAGCATATGGTATATATTAGCATTTTCAGAATTGCAAGTTGGGCAGTTGCCAGAGAGAGTGGGATATAGACGCTTGAGTTTCGCTGGCGTGTAGTGGGTTCTATGGATAATTTTATAGTGCATCAATTTGAATCTCGAGTTGCAGGACACCAGCTTAGTCAGTGAACAGATCTGGGACCAATCCTGTTCTTTTATCGGCTGGTCCAGATCACGCTCCCAGCCGGCCTTTGCGGTGTGGGGAGGGTTGCTTATTAAGAACCCCCTTTGTGCCCTACAATGATTAGATCACCCTACATTGGTTTCAGTGGGTTAGTTGGTCGGTGACAGCTGATATTTAGTTTTGTCTTACAAAACGTAATATTAGTTGTTTAGCAGATTTTTCTGCATTAGGTAACCTTTTTGGTAAACATTGGGTTACTAATGCATTTTTAAGTTCTAATTTCGACCATGTTGTGCTGGGGCTACTTTTGCCCAGGGAAACAACAAGCCAGACCCAAAATTGCAGTTCTGTCCAAGTGGTCACTGTGAGCCCAAGATGGCAACATCCATAGTGGTTTGAAATTGTTTAGACCAGTTCCTGGCCAAGTCACAACATTTCCTGTGGGGTTGGGCCTAGGTGTTTGGTGTTTTTTTTTAAACCAACTTAATTGGTTGACCAACACACCCTTTGCTTTAAATCCCCTTTTTGAAGTGATGGCCTGGAAGAAGCCAAAACCCTGGGAGTGAAGGTACATAGGAGAAACCTTGTTTCTGCTCTTACAGATTTTTACAACGTTACCTGCTGGACGATTTTGCAAACGAGAGCAGTTGTAGCGGATTTTGAGATCCAGTATGGCTAAACTGGTGGGACCAGTGTCTCTTGTCTGTGATCTGGTCTGCATTTTCGAGTTCTGGATATACTTCCCAGGTCTCAATACTCCGGCTGCTTGTCCTAATCTTCTTGGGCCAGGTCTTCTACCCTGGGAAAGCTTTCTGGTTCATTTCACTACACTTTACTGCCAGGTTCTGCCACCTTCGTTAAGCTGCTGCCACCTGGAAGGGTCTTGGAACTCCAACACACTACCTAGTCAGCTAAATAGCAGCCAGACATATTGGAGTTTTTTTCTACTGACACTGAAATGTGGCTATATGGCACAATATGAACCTTTTTTTAAAATAAAATGTATTTGCATTTTAACACAAAACATTACAATTAACTATTTAACCAACAACACACACAGCACTTCTACTGGCACTTTCATGTTGGAGTCCTTATTATCCTTAATTGCTTCATTCACGGCAGAGCCCCTTTCCCACTGTGCGTGATGTTCCTACGCCTCCTTATGAATTCCGCCCGGATGTCTCGGGAGGATAGCTCAGTGGCAAATTGCTCGCCTTGGAAGCAAGACGACATGGAGCAGCACAGGTTCAAGCCCTGGGTCCGCTCTAAGAAACCTCTGGGTATTAAGCGCGTTATAAATAACATATCATATCATATCATGTGAGTAGGCCAGCCCCTTTCTCTCGGCTCCTTTCGATTCGTGGTCTCAGAGCTTCCTCCATTGTCTGTTAGTTCTCGTCCCAGCCGCCTGACTCGTCCATACTGTCTCTTTCGTTGCTTTCGAACAGTTCCTGCACTAGTGCGTTCCATGCTAATATCTTGGCTCCACTACTGCCTTCCCGTCTCTGCGTCGCCCTTGTCCACACTGATGTCTCGGCCATTGCCGATTTGTGCAGATCCGCCCACCACCCTCCGCCAAGGGTCCTGTACTCGTGTTCCACGCCATCGCTATGCCGCATTTTGCCAGTATTGTCATCAAGTCTTTCATTTTTGCCATGTGTGTTCTCTGCTCGTTTCCCCTCAGGAACAAGCACAGCAGATAGGAGGCTGGCGACCACACCTGCATCTGGATACCTCCCTTCAGCGCTCTTTCCTTAATAGTATCCCAGAAGTTTGTTATTCTCGGGCTTGACCAGAACATGTGCACCATGGCTGCCAGCTCGTGCGCACAGCGCGTACAGCTCTGGGTCTGTTAGCCTCCCATATTCGACATTTGTTTTGGCGTCAAATATGCTCTATGTGTGAGATAAAGCTGCATCTGTCTGAACCTTGCATTCCTGGTCACTTTCTTTGGGTACCGGAGGGCCCTGTACCATTCTTCATCTGTGAAGGGTTTTTGGAGTTCTTCCTATTTCACTCGCGCCCGCAATTCTCTCCTGTTGTTGGTTCCTAGTAGTTGTTCACAGAGCCTGGACACTGTATGTCCCCCTTCTGAGACATTGTACCATGAGTCTAGAGCCTCCCCTGTGTCATCATCCTCTGGTAGGGTCACCCACCTTTTTCTTATTGTCTGGACCATGTTATTATACAGTATGAATTGGCCCTTGGCCCTTGTGTATGCCCTGTTCCTCCACCATGGTCTGGAAGTCTACCCAGTGTTCATTCTGCCACAGATCTCTTATTTGGGCTACCCCCTTGTCCTCCCACTGTGTTCTGAACTTTGCCAGGCTTGCAATGCGGTCGTCCAGCACTCCTGCAAGGGGTATTTGCCTAGAGCAGGGGTCTCTTATGTCCTGGATTTTCCATAGGGCTCGGCCCAGTTTGACTATGTTGGGCAGAGTGCTGGCTGAGGCTGTGTCCGTCCACAGGAGCTCTCTCAGGTAGTATTGCTGCAGTGACAATCTAAACAATATTGAGTCTATAGATGTGTCCTCGCCCAGCCACTGCGCCACGAACTGGAGTTGAGCTGCCAGGTAAAACCCGCTCAAATGCCGGGAGCCTCACCCCCTCACCCCCTATTCGTAGTCTCTTTGCAGTAGGCTCAGTGTTACCCTATTTCTCCCACAAAAAACTCCCTTGCCTTGGCACGTAGCTGTTTGAAAAACGTCCCGAGGATGTTGTAGGGGATGCTAGTAAAGTAATACAGAATGGCCACCCTCCCTATCATCCCCAGAGGTAGTGTCCTCCAAAACTGCATGGCATGCCTTATTTTGTCCAGGGCAACCTGTGTATTACCTTTATGTGTCTCCTTAATATTGTGGTATATATCCACTCCTAAATATCTAAAGGTGCGTGGGGTCCATGTAAGGCCCAGATCCAGTAACCAGTCCGCTGTCTCGTCTCTCAGGCCCGCCAAGGGGAACAACAAGGACTTTCCCTTGTTTATATTATGTCCCGACAGCCTGCCGAAATGCTCCCAGAGCTTCGAGCAGGTCTGGCAAGTGTGTCCGTGGGTTCTGCACATAGAGCAGCACATCGTCTGCATAGATTGATATTTGGTGTACCTTCCCAACTATCACCATTCCCGTGTCCTTGTACTCTGCCCTTACGAAGGCTGCAAATGGTTCCAGGGTCAAGATATACAACATCGGGGACAGCGGGCATCCCTGCTTTGTGCCCCGTGTTATGCTCCACTCCTCCGAAACATGTCTTCACCCTCGCCGTTGGGTCCTTGTATAAAAGCTAGGTATAGATCCCCTATCCCAAAGTGGGCGAGCACTCCCATGAGCCAGTCCCAGTTCACAGAGTCAAATGCCTTTACGGCATCCGACGATGCCACTACGCTTTCCCTTTCTTGTTGGTTCATGTGGTCTATGACATAGTGGAGTCTGCAGAGATTCCACGTTGCATTCATTACCGGTACGTACCCAGTTTGGTCTGGGTGCACCAGCGGGGGTATATCCCTTTTGAGCTGGTTTGCCAAAGCCACTGTAAGGATCTTGGAGTCCTGATTTATCAAGGATATGGTCTGTAGGACCCACACTCCAGAGGAGACTTCCCTGATTTTATTATTGGTACTATCACCGATTCCGACATGCTACTCGGCAGCCTCCCTGTATCGTATGCCTCCTCCAGTGTCTATAGCAGTCTCGGGGCCAGGGTGTCCTTATATTCCTTATAGAATTCATCAGGTCCCGGGGATTTACCGGTCGGGAGCTGGGCTATGACCGCTGATGGCTCTTCCACCGTGAGGGGCATGTCCAGCATCCGGGCATGTTCCTCGGTTGTCTCCCTTTTCCGTCTCCTGGAACCGGGAATATCATTTCTCATAGTATCTCGAGAAGACCGTGTAAATGCCTTCTTGGGACCTAATCACCTCTCCCTGTTCATCTGTGATTGCGTTCATCGGTTCCCGCTTATCCTCCTGCCTGGTTAGCCAAGCCAGGAGCCTACTGGGCTTGTCCCCCTCTGCGTGTAGCCTTTGAATGCATCTCCCATAGTCCAGCTTCACCAGCCTCTCCCAGATTGCCATATACTCCTGTCTCTTGGTGGTGAGATCTCCCAGTTCTGTTGTGCTTCCAATCTTTCAATCTCCCTTTCTATTCCTTCTAATTCAGCCGGAATATCTCCCCTAAGGATCCCTGCCTTCCCTATTGCCGCTCCCCTTACCACCATCTTGAATGCCTCCCAGACCGTCCCGGTACTATCCACACTCCCCAAATTGTGCTCGAAATAATCATCTATCGTGCTCTGGATGTGTTCCTGGAACTCCCCGTCCTGCAATGCTTCCGCCCTCAGTCTCCATGCGGGTATGGGGATTTCCTATATATGTGTGCCCATGTCGCCCCTAGCGGTGCATGGTCGGATAATGTATGTGTGCCCCGGTAAATTCTCTCAGTGTCTCCTTGCCCGTGAACAGATAATCTATTCAGGTGAATGTCCCATATGGGGCGCTATAATGAGTATATGCCTCGTTGCCCATATGTAACTTCCTCCAGACGTCCTCAAGTTTGAGCTGCTCCAGTATCTTCTGTAGCACTCTGGCCGGCAGTGCCGGGTGTCTTGTGCTTGGTGTCCGACCTATCCAGCTGGGGGTCCAGTGTGCAATTGAAGTCGCCAGCCCAAATGATCGTATCGTCCCTGTATGGGGCTATTCAGGGCATAAGTGTCCTGAAAAACTCTGTTGCATTGTGGTTAGGGGCGTAAGTGTTCACCAGGCACACCTCCCGGTTCTCCAGCATATCCTGTATGATCAGAACTCTGCCCTCCCAATCTCTTTCTTGCTTTATGAGCTGGAACAGGATCACCAGGGAAATCCATGTCAGCACTCCCCTCGCGTAGTTCGAATATGGTGAACTGACCTCCCCATTTCTTGGCGACCTTGGCTTGTTTTTCCACTGTCAGGTGAATCTCCTGTAGCATTGCTATATGGACTTTTGCCTTATTTAGCCATGCGTAGATCCTCAGCCTTTTGACGTATGCGTTTAGTCCCCTGGCATTCCATGTGACCACTTTTAAGACTTCCCAGCTCACGTGTTCGCTGTATCCGGTGGCCAGTACCTTCCCATGGGCTTGCGGGCTGTTATTCGTCCAATGTATGGTGTTTCCAGGCCTGTCCCCCTCGGTATGACTCTCAGATTCTCTGCCTTTGGGCTCAGCTCTGTCTGCTCTCCCTCTTCTCCTCTGCCGTGGTCTGGTCGTTTCATAATCTTTCCTCCTCCAGTGCCTTCTCCTAATCTAACTAACCATGCAACTCCTATAACTAAACAAACGCCCAGCCTCATCCCACCCCGGCTCCGGCTCCACCTCTTTCGACGTGCTCCCCTCCCTCCTGTGGGTGCACTCATTGCGGCGTGGTGCCTTGAAACTGGCATCATAAATTCTGCTCTCCTGCAGAGTCGCTTCTGTGAGACTTGGTGGCCTGTTGGGGTCGCGCGTCTCGCCGCCATCTGTGGAAATAATGAATCTTGCAGCTCCTTTATTTATATGTCTGCTGGCTTGCGTAATGTTCATAATGTCTGGGCCGTCATCCTGTGAAAAGGTCATTCCTGTTGGGACTTGGGGTTGATTCTCATTGTTAGCGTTTCTGAGCCTCCCTTGCGGAATGCCCTGTTGGTTCATCCATGGGAGGGCCTCGGCTGTCTCAAAGAAATACGATCTCCCCTCATGCATCACCTTTAATTTTGCCGGGTACAGCAACATATAATGTAAACCAGCTGCCTAAAGGCGTTCCTTGGCAGGTCCATATCTAGCACGCTGTCTCTGGACCAGGATGGTATAGAGGATAAATCATTATTCTGGAGGAGTTTCTGGTTATAACCCCTCCTTCCCTGGAGAATGTCAGTATTTTATCTCTGTCCTTAAAGTTCATGATTCTTGAGATCATGGATCTCGGGGGAGCCCCGGGTTGGGGCCTCTTGGGCAAGGATGGCACAATATGACCTTGTGTCTAGGTCTATGGTTTAACATTTGAATGCCAATGTTGTGGCTTATTTTATAGTTTACAGAAAAAGGCACAATGGTGACACTTACGAAAGTAAACAAAAAATAAGACTCACTTCCGTAATTCTCCATTTTGTTTTTCCAGGCTTAACTTGATTTCCATAAGATGGTTGACTTCTTGCTTCAGCTGTTTCTCAGACATCTTTAGCGTATTTACTTGCTGGACTTGCATCTTCAAATCATTCTGTGTGAGAGAACGTTTCTGGGTTTCCTGCTCTATTTTCAACGTCAAGTTTTTAACCTGAAACAAAAAAGTGAGTATGTTTCGAAGAAAATATTTAGACAGTGTTGCAGACTTCAGCAATGCAATCATTAAACAATTAAAAGTACTGTTTGCAACAAGGCCAATAATACACACAAATGACACTTAAGGTTGAAATCGCTTCAAAAAAGTGCCACTTTGAAAGCACCATATTTACTTGCATATTTCCCAAATATACCAATCAGCTAGGGCTAGTTTAAAGAGTTTGGCTAAGCCACAGCACTCGGTTGCTAATCAGTGGGCTCGGATCACAGGCCTGATCTGCTGGCAAAGGCTTAGAATCCAAGCCCTCAGATTGGTTAGGCAGACTTCCCTCTGGTGCTGCAATGCCATGTTCTCTACCTCAAGCTTCCTGCTCCCAGACTGCGCATGCCCCTCCAGCAGCCACGGTCCTCCGGATCTCTTTCATCCTCTCTTCCTACCAACATTCCCCCATTGCCTCAAGAGCACTTGCATGGCTAATGCTACTTGTTAAGATGAATTTCTAAAGTCTATCCTCGTGGAGGGATTTTGGGAGGTCCAGCTATTATGAACAGGAAAGTCATTAAAGTCTAGCCAAACCAAATGAAGGTAGGTAGGTAGAAGAGCAGTAAGGCTTGGACTCAGTAGGGTTTTGAGAGTGGTCCAGGACTACAATCAGACACACAGGGTATTCCAATATTTCCAGTTAGACAGAGAAGTACACAAACATACTACAATGTATTAAGCCTTTAAAATACACACTTAGCAATGAAACCTTCTGTTAAGTATTAACACACAACTATTATCAAAAAAACATATATACATTCACTATTGGGGCTTCTAAATAGAACCCACTGCACTTTACGTTAAGGTCAGCTAAGCAATAGTTAGCAGAAGTAAGACTTTCATTAACTGTGTGCAATAAAGTGAGCAAAGCGGTAGAAAAAATTAACAGTTACTCACCACAGTGACTAACGTACTCTTAGTCCATAGTCCTCTTTCCTCCATTCTGTATGGGCGTTCCTCGCGAGGAACATTAGATGGGAGCTTTTTCACCAGAAAAAATCTTCCCCTTTAAATCTAGAGGCGCACGGGGCGCGGCCCTGGGAGCATGATTTCGCCTGAATCCGCCCCCCAGCGCCACTCCTCAGTCCCCATTGACTCGTCGACAATGATAGGCATTGCCTAATGACACCACTACTAATCGGGGGGAGGATGGTGGGATGTATGGAGGAAAGACGACTGTGGACTAAGAGTATGTTAGTCACTACAGTGGGTAACTTAATTACTCTTACGTCCCATCCCCTTTCCTCCATACTGTATGGGCAATTACAACTGAATGTAGCCCCAGGTGGAGAGGAGCCCCTCCTTAAGTACACAGGTTTCTTAGAACCGCCTGCCCGAATGCCGCGTCTGACCTAGAGGCAGTGTCCAAACAGTAGTGTTTACAGAAAACCGAAGGGGTGACCAGGATGCCACCAGAGTCTGGATCACGCCGACTCTGCGAGCTGAGGTGAGACCCACACGCAGAGCTGTCTTCATGGTGACCAGCCTGATGTCCGCGGGCGCCCTAGGCTTAAAACGTTTGTGCGCTGAGGCGCTCAACACAACCTTAAGGTCCCACACCGGGTGTGGCTTCTTTATAGGCGTGTAAAGCCTGTGGAGGCCCGCCGGATGCGCCATTTACTCTTCTATTGGTTCCTAGTAGCCTTGATTCTAGCGCCCTGGATGATCTCTAGGTTAGCCTGAGATAGGCTTGAGCGTTTCAGCAGGACCAGCTCAGGAGCCACGCTGCGAGGGCTAGCTTGTGAGGAGTATGGCCCAGTAGTAGGTGAACGGGTGGTCTGTCCGAAAGGCTGAGCAGCTCGGATAAGCACGTTCTGGCAGGCCACCAGGGAAATATCAAAAAGATGCTGAGGCCGGGATTCCTTTATCTTGCAGGTCACCCTGTGGACTAGGGGTGTGGGCGGGAAGGTATATGGCGTCATGTCGTTCCATGGAATCTGGAATGCGTCGCCCAGGGGGCCGGAGCCCTGCCCCTGCCAGGGGGCGCACTATTGGCATTTCCGGTTGTCCCGGGACACAAAAAGATCCATCTGGGGATGCCCCCGTCTGAGGGAGATCTCCTTTTAGTACCAGGTTGTTCAACTGCCACTCGTAATTGAAAGTCCCAGTCTGCTGAGCCTGTCCATTTCCAGGTTGGATTCACCCGGGAAGCGGACAGCCCTGAAGTAAGTGTTCTCCAGAGCCCATTCCCACCTGCCGACTGCTAAACTGCACAGCAGAGGTGATTTTGTGCCCCCCTGCTTGTAGGCAAAGTACATGCTGGTGGAGTTGTCTGTCTGGATAAGAACTGACTCAATAAGAGGGAGAAAGGCTTGAGAGCCAACCAGTTGTGACCTGAGGGGCCGGCTGCTGGAAGGGCTTGCCCTGCCTCAGGTTGAAGTCTGCGGACCCCCAGTGGCGGTCCGATAGGGGAAAGGGTGGAAGGTTGACTGGCTCCTCTTGGGAGCCAGTCTCCCGATTCCCTGAGGCTGCGAAGTGCTGCTGTAATTTCCGCCACCTGGGTCTTGTGTGGGGCACGGCCAAAAGGACTGCTGCCCTAAGCCTCAGTAGGTGTTGGTACCACAAGGCCGAGGTCACGGGCCTAGAGAGGAAGTGAGCTGTAGCTCTCTTGAAGGCCGCAATCTTGTCCTCCGAGGGAAAGACTCTCACAGAGCTTGTGTCCCAGATGAGGCCCAAGAAGGTAAGGATCTGCGTGGGCTGCAGCTGACACTTCTTTGAGATTGATAGTGAACCCCAGGTAGTGGAGTGTGTTCCTCAGTGCGGAGACCGTATGCTGCACCGCTTCCGGAGAGGTGGCCCGGACGAGCCAGTCGACCAGGTATGGGTAGACGCGGTGGCCCTGGCCCTTGAGGGGGGCTGCCACTGCAATCATCAACCTGGTAAATACCCTGGGAGCCGAGTTGAGGCCGAAGGGTAGCACCTTGTATTGGAAATGGAAGCCCCTGATCCTAAAGCTCAGTAAGGAACGATGCGGCTGCCAAATCAGAACGGGTAGGTAAGTGTCCTTCAGATCCAAGGAGCACATCCAGTCTCCCCTGTCCAGTGTTTCTGCAATAAGAACTTCCTCAGTCTGTAAATGCGAAAATCCCGGAATAAAAGCCCAAGCCTCGCTGGGAGGTTGGGACTTCTTTCACAGCCTGGCTCTCACCGAGCGACCAGATCTCTGCCAGCAGAGAGCAGTCCCAATCTGTGGGAGAGTAGAGGAAGGTACCGGTATGCAGTACCCCGTGGAGACTACCCCGTGTCCTACCTTTTCTCCCTCTGAGGCTGATGCGGAGGGGGGGGATTGGAAGAACCCCTCGCCCCCCCGCCCCCTCTTCCTCCCCCTTTTGTTGTTTCCTCCGATGCTGACTCAGAGAATGGTCCGGTTGTCTGGATCTCTGTTCTTGGAGGCCTCGGAACCCGCCAAACACCGGCCGCTTGTCAGAGAGTCACTGACTGGGTGTAGGCCTTGGGCGTGGCCCTTCTAGGAATACATAAATACCTTGCGGTTTGCGATCTGTTCTTTTTATCTCATTCCTCATCCATGGTGGGGTGGAAGAGGTCACTGCCCTCGAAGGGAAGGTCCAATATACGTTCCTGGACTTCGGGCTTAAACTTAGTAGCTCAGGGCCAGGCCGTCCTCATGCCCGTGGCAATGCAGATGGCCCAGGCATTGATGTGCGTCACGGTGGACTCCATAATCTCCTGCACTATCAGCCTGGATTCTCCTAGTCCCTCCTTGAAGTGCGCTTGGCTCTGTGCTGGAGGTTCTGGGAGGTAGTCCGCCATTTCCCGCCAGAGCCCTTGGTTAGCGGCTGCCAACATGGCATCTGCGTTGGCCTGCCGCCGGTGCAAGGAGGCCTGGAGTACAGCTTCTTCATGTACGCCTCCAAGATCGTCGTCTCCTTGCCTAGCAGCGTCGAGGACGAGATGGCCAAGGACGAGTGCAGCTTGGAATAGAGTGATGCCGCCGCTATCACTGCGGTTGAGGATGAGCTGAAAGCAAGAGTGTGTCCACCACCATCTGCCTGCACTTGGTGTCGAGGCGCAGAGTGGCAGACTGGGCCGAGCGTGGCTTGAGCCACCCCTTCTTGGCCAGGGAAGCTACGTCTTTATGCATTGGGGTCCCAGTTTGGTAGGGGGCGTTAGGGTGAGGACTTCTGCTAAAACCCCCTCCTTGGGCTGCTCTACCTTGGGCTGAGGAAGGCCCAAAAACGTTGCCAAACCTGCAAGGCGATCCTGGAAGGCCCTGCCTAAAGATGGCGTGTCAGAGTCCTCCTCCTCATCCATGTCCGCCAGGCACAAGGGGTCCGGATCTGATGCAACAGTACTGGGAGCCGTGGGTTACGGAGTGGAGACCGGAGCCGGTGGCTGCTGCAGTGGCTGGTGTGGAACCGCCTGTACTGTGGCAGGGAAGCCAGAATTGGAGGAGCCGGCTGGGGCAGCAGCGTCTGCTCTGGGGCCTATGGTACCAGAGCCCTCAGAGGAATGACTATGGGTGCCAGTGGGGTGACCTGAGGGAGAATGCCCCTGTTGGCATCCTGAAGGATGGCCCCCTCTGGGGAGTTTGCATCAGCCCTAGGAACGCTTCGAAGAACCCATCTTCGGATGCTGAAGAGGTGTCGGGTGATATTGACAGAGTGTCCGAGGGCGGCTGGGACCGGAGCACACACTGCCTGAGGTGCAGGGGAAACTTTCCCTGCGCTGCTGATGGATAAACTGTAGGCCACGCACCTGGCTGACACCGGTCCTGCCTTGCGACTCTTTTCTACTCGCTCCGCAAGAGGGGGTATTGGATGAGCGCCCAGTATGCCTGGCGTGGTGGCCATTTTGACAAGCTGCGTGCCGAATTCATGGTGACTGGCTTGCTGGACCCAGCCCCGTCCCAGATGCTTGCCGTTGAAACAGGTCTATCCTGTACCTGACTTGGAAGGCGTATTGCCCTCCGCAGAGCTGCCGGAAGTGCTGCGTGAAGGCGCCCCCTCGGACACGATGCCGGTATTAGGACGTTGCCCCTCGGGAGTAACCCCAGTAAAAGAAACTTGCGGTCCCTCAGTTTTAGGGAGAATTCTCCAGACTGGCTAATTTCCCTTACCTACTGAGCCCCTCAGCAGCTTTGCTGGATGTCTAGGATTTATATTTTTCACCTGGTAAGAGTATGTTTATTTGTTTGAGCATTTATATAGCACTAAGAACCCTCAGGTATCTGAGCGCTGCTTATTTCCCACGGTATGTGGTGTTTATTTATCGACCTCGGAAGGATGAAAGGCTGAGTTTGGCCCAGCCGGGATTCGTACCTGCGTCAGCAAGCTCTGCACGGATGTCAAAGTGAGCGCTCTAATCGCTGTGCTATCTGACCATCTTTTGAGCCTTTCTTCCCACTCTTACATGTGTTTTGCTGGGTGTGTTTAACATTTTCTTGTGTTAATAGACTGTGGAGCTTCACCTACTCCATAGGCATCATCTTTTTACTGTGCGTTACACAGCACCTTAAGTGCAGTGACACAGGATTGTCTTTTAGATTTCCCAACTCAGACTCCATTTTCTGGGACTGACTACTGTCTCCCGGAACATGTAAAGTTGCCATTGACTTTATTAGTCTTTTTAAATCCACAGACCCAGTACAAACTATCTTACATAGAGTACTGGAAAGGGTTAATACTTATCCTTTTTTGTCTGTTTCTCTTGGAGCATTGTTTCGCTCCCTTTTCATCTAGACTTGGCTGGTGGCAGTGGTAACTATCCTATTTTTGCTACCGCGGTTATCTTAAATAACCTTGCTAATGTTTTAGGCTATCTTGGCAGCCTAGAACTTAAACCCGCTAGACCATATATGTTTTTATACGGTTACGGCTGGGTTTATTCACCATTTCTTTTTGAAAATGTCTTTCTCGTGTTTTACCCTGTGCGCCAAACCAGGTTTGGTTCTTTTGTTCACCGCCTTTTCGCAGGCTTTTACACAGAAGCCCTCCTTAGGCGCCTGAAGGTCTGGGTAAGCAGGATATGAGGGAGGGGTTTTAGGGCCCCTGCCATGGGTTCCCTTGGTAACCCAAGTCGCACTCTTGTTTGATTGGCTAGGTGACAGTCCCGCCAGGGCATCCACCCTGCTGTGTGATTGACAGCCAGGCTGTGTGAATGAGGGAAAACTGCATACAAAGCATGTCTCTGGGTCTGGAAAGGGAGAGTCGCCACTGGAACGAAAGAACGAAAGAACCGATGAGGAGCTGACAGAAGAGGACCCCTACAATGACTGAACCGCTCGGTGAAGCCCTGCTGCAGGTCCGAATCTTCAGACTCCAACAACAGAGGAGATCTACCAGGAATCTTCTTCCAATGAGCTAGTAGGACCAACCAGTTCGCCCAAACTGCAAGCCAGGACTCCCTCCTCTGGTCGAATTTGCTGTACAGAGGTACAGTGAACCGGTTAGCCTTGAAGGTCGGACCCTGCTTGGGTTTTAAGGAGCGCACCTTTTATTAGTTGCTTTGCTCTGCTGCTGATTTCTTCCCTGAGCAGTGCAGGACCCTCCAGTCTTCCTACTTCATGTCAGTTCGACAGTCGCTTCAGGATCCGTGAGCCTGCAGGAACTGCCATGAAAGTCCCCCTCAGCTACAGCGTCTTCTCCGTTTAAAGGTACTAATCTGGTTGTTCGTTTCGTCCAGCCGCGGTGAAGGTGTGTGAAACCTTTAGCCAATCCGAGGGCTTGTCCTTCTCTACTCGTTAAACTAATTTTTCTGCCGACCAACTTTGTCCGGAACTCTTAGCAAAGACTTAACAGCAAACTACCCTGATCTGTGTGATCTTGAGCAAAAGACTTTTGTCCTATTGACTTTGGCCCTAAGCCTTTTTGATTTGATTCCATCACTGTAGTTCCTCTTTCTATATTGCACCACTTACTTACCTGTTGGTGCTGCTCAAGTTTTATCTAACTTTGTCTTTCCCTCCCTTTTTAAATTACTGGAGTGCCAGTTTTCTCATATTTCATTTTGAGTTTAACTTGTCCAGAATCTATTGGGAGTGGTGCGGTGTATTAAGAGTGTGATTTTTCAACGGCTTTACTTTAGTGAAATGTTTAACAACTGATGTGTAAATAAATGTATATTCTTTTACTCAGAAACCTTGAGTCAGTGTTTGTTTGAATCATAGTAATTGCTGTCCTTTGTGTAACTATTGATACTGCTCACTTGCTCTTGAGATAAGCCTGGCTGCTCAGCTATCGCTACCACTTTACTGTGTAGTACAGGCTTGTACCAAAGGTAAATTTGTAGCATCACGTGTAGTCTTAATTGTTTGTGGTGTTCCCAAAGGGTACTGCATATAATTCTGCCTAACACTCAGCACTGACACTAGAAGCATCCGGAGACCCCCCAGCCATGAAGCCGGTAGCTGGACTATCCTCGGTACGTGTGCAGGTAACTAGGGCATTGCCCCTCGGGAGTAATCCTGGTATTTCAGGACCTGGTAGGCGTTTCACCCTCGGCAGATCTGCCGGCACTACAGCGTATAGCCCCCCCCCCCCCCTCAGACACGTTGCTGGTAGTAGGGTGTGGCCCCTCGGGTGAAGACCGGGTAAAAGAACCTTCCGGTCCCTCCGCACTGCCACCGGGAGGATCCACTGACCAGCCCCCCCCCTCCCCCCATCGGCCTACCAGCTGGTAGCTGATTTAGCCACAGTACTTGTGCTGGTATGAGGACATGAGCGGTTCCTCTCACGCGGGCGAGTCCTTGGAAGGAGTCTCTCTTGTGGGGCACACTGGAAAAGAGTGGCCCTACCTTGGGCCTAGATCGATGATAGACCAAGTCCTTCCGGTCCTCTGGAGGCGATCTCTGGGAGAGCTCCTTCTACCTGGCTAGTCTGTCTTCAGAGACCTCTATGACAGCGCGTTGCACGCGGTACGAGCTCGCCAGCCGTGGTCAATGTCAATACCACAGCAACCTAGGCAGAGGGCGTGGGGGTCTGAAGTTGCAAAGAGCCTCTCGCAGGATGGACACCTGCTGAACCCTGTAGAAGTTGACATGCGCCAGGGAAGACCGTGACGCTTGAGGACCAAGTGCCTGAATGATCAAAAGTAAAAAAGACCGAAGAGAAGAAGTATCCACGCGTTGAATTACATGGCCGAAGCCAAACCCAGGAGCGCTGGTGAATTTGTCGACGCGGAAGAGGGGACTGAGGAGTGGAGTCGGGAGGCAGAGTCGGGCGAGCGCATGCTCCCAGGGCCTCTGGGTTTAAAGGGGAAGCATATTTTTTCTGGTGAAAAAGGTTCTGTCGTCCATCCCTCGCGAGGGACACCCATAAAGTATGGCGGAAAGGGGACGGGACGCAAAAGTACAGTTAATTCAACAACAGTAAGCACAGGTAAGTAATGAAGCTGAAGAATATAGACAAAACACCTATGAGAAGTCCTAGAATTAGATGCCTAACTCTTCCTAAGTACGGCCCTGATCAAATATGGCTTTCACACCCTGACGGGGGTTCCAGACATGGCCAGTAATGGCCCTCCAGCCCGAGCCATTGTAGGCAAGAGTGAAGCCAGGGCCTTGGCGATGACTGTGGGCCATGTACGCTCCCCCCGCTGGGGCATGAAAACCATTTGCACCCTGGTGTTCATCCCCTGCCAGTTTGAATGGTGCAGATCCTTGCTATTGGTCGGGTGGGGGCAGATCCGGCCCAGATCCTGGATAAAAGGGGACACTGCAGCCATTCTTGGGATAATCGTTGGAGCCAAGACCCCTAGACAGGAGAGCAGCCCCCTCAAGACCTGGAACTCATTGTTGGAAGATCGCCAGCAGCCACTTCACTTGCCTCGTGAAGCCCCGTCTCTGCAGACCTCCTGAAGACTTTCATGGTGCTTCGACAGTTGGCCCTCTGGGAACAACCAGTCCCAACTTCTGCTCGAAGATCTAACCATTGGAAACCCTGAGAACAGTCCAGGAAGCATCATGTAGGCCAGCCAGACGTCGTCCTGGGATACTTCACTGCATCGGTCACTGCCCCAAGATGAGCCTTGGGGACTCAGCAGTTCCACAGCTTATGAAGCGAGAAACATTTCCCGGAAGTTGCAGCTCTCCACCACAAAGAGGGATCTTGCAGGAATGGTTTCTTTGTTTCCTTCACACGGGTAGTCTTCTGCCATGTTCCTCAAGTGGCCATAGCTGCTTGCCACTTGAATCGCGTCCTCGGAGGTTGTTGCTGGGGTACTGGTCCAGTGGTCTGTGTATCCTGGGTGTCCAGCTGTACAAAATCATCCCAACTGAGACCGGAACCACGATCTAGCCAGAGCCAAAACCTGATACCTTAAGCAACGTCTGCACCTACGACACCTGCACTGCATTTGGCTGTGGCACCTTTTCTTCAGATGTTATGTCCCCCCCAAAGTTACTCCACTGCACAGGGAGTGAGTAAAGATACCTGTTTGGGTCCTCCCCCTATCTCTCCCTTTGCTTATCTTTGAACGGTGTTCTGGCCTGGTATCCCCCTTTAGGTCTCCCCTAAGGCAGCTTGATTGCAAAAGAGTCTGTAAAAGACTTTTCTCTTATTTTCTTTAACTAAACTTTGGAACACTTACAAGTTACTTGATGGTTCAAGTCAGCACTTAATCAAACCTCCTAAAGAGACTCCTAGCATCCTGAGAAGACCTATTGGGACCTGTAACTAAGGGCACAGGGCCTCTTCTTGTCTAGGTAGGGAATAGTACCTTCATTTCTAAGGTTTTACTTGGTGTTTGCTAACTGCTTTATTTTCAGCCTATTAATCCTCAGTGTTGATAATGACCTGGTTCTATTTCTTTATTCACTTGCTTTACTACATTTACAGTATTCTGAAACTGATTCCAGCTGTATGTAAAAAGTGAAGCGTTAATGCTCTTAGCAGAGCACACCAAGATGAATGTGCATATCATTTTTTTCATAAATTTTATTGTATATTTATTTTATTACAAAACCTTTCACAATGTCACATTTCCCGTTACTTTCCAAAATGTTCCCCAAGACTGTATGCTTCCTGGTACATCAGTATTCCAGAGCATTACGGCATTGCACTAATAGCCTTACCAGTCCAAATCATATGTTCAGGTATTCCACCAGGGCCAATCCTGTTTACAGGTAAATCAGCCAAACCCACTTTAATCAGACAAGCCCCCCTCCAGTATGTGGTAGTTATTGCAGCTGACTATTTGAATTTAGACACTCTCCAAAAAATGTAATCATAGTGATGGTAAGGCCCACACTTTCCCCTTTTATAGCCACTGACCACCATTCACTCGTCGATAAAGATTCTGCATTGTTAATGAATTTAGCTAAATGCTTCCATCTCGTTTCTGTTACAGCCACACAAGTCATCCCAAGATGTTACAGGGTTTCTCGGGTTTGCTTCCCAAGCACAAAACCTACACATTGGAGAGATGGAGTGGGTTTTAGATCTAGTTGCTAGAATCGCCATTGTTTGTAGCAGATTAAATCTCACTTTTATCAGCTGGGTTCTGTATTTGGAATTCGGAAATCTCTTTAGGTAGAATTGTGGCTGACCAAATGTTTTTTCCTCAAGCCCTAGCTGCTTGGGGAGCTTATATTTGTTTGCCTCAGTACCAGTCCTAATCCAGTCATTTCCCCAAAGTTTTCTTTTGGCTTTATCTGGATTTGACACCAGTTCTTCCGTTGACGTCTCTGTTGTTAATAGGAGTTTGCAGCACCTTGCGTCCCAGTTTAAGCCTATGATGTTATCGTATTTCGTTATCTCTCCTTGTATTAATTGGAAGCATTTTATCGGTTTCAGCATTATATCCTTTCTAAAGAGGCAGAGAGCTTTCCAGTCCAAGAAACCCCCAGTGACATTAGGTCCAGCTCTCGTCTCACAATTTGAATGGGTATTGATTTTTGCAGTCCCAGTATCCGGATCCAAAATGTTCCTTCGAGCAACGACCATAGTTGGCAAGGGGCCTTCAACATGGTTTCTGAGCCGTAAATTGAGCCATAAATTAGTGTCTGTACTACTTTCGACTTGTTAAAGTCGATCACTGGTTGCTGGTAGAAAGCACAGAATCTTTTTCTCAAGATTAGTGCTTGATTGATCAGCACTTCCACTTTCCAGATGAGATTGGCCTGGTTTTCTTTCTCCGCTAGGTTTGCAGTGATTACCAAGCCAAGATAATTAAAGGATGACACAACCTCTAGTTTTCCTCCGTCTATCGTCCAGACGAAGGTTCTTTTCCCATTGGTAGACTTCTGGAGTTGCATCACCTCAGTTTTCTCCCTGATATATTGAGAGGTTGTTCAGTGCAGTATATGCCTCCAAGTGTTTTAGTTGTGTCTGGAGTCCTAATGGGGTCCTATCCATCAGGACCGTATCGTCAGCATAAAGCAAATGGCTAAGCTGTTCCCCTATTTTTGGGAGGAAACGTTTGCATGAAGTCCCAGAGGTCCGAGATGTACAAGTTGTAAATATAGGGAGCCAGTGGGCAACCCTGTTTTACACCTCATTCTATTCCGATTTTGGCTGCCAGCAGCCCATCCGCATTCAATTTTATTCTGAACAAAGTTTTTGCGTGCAAAGCTTTCATCTGGGCTATCAAGTCCGGTGGGCACTTCCGATTTATTAATTTTTTCCCCAGTGTCTTTGGCAGCTGATGCTGTCAAGCGCTTTGGAAAAATCAATAAATGCCAAATAACATTTATTTGGGGATTTTATCATTTTATTTTTCAGAAGGGCAAGGAGGAACAGTGGATTAGACGTTCCAGCTCCTTTTGTGAACCCAAATTGCAAAGGGTCTTGATGGCCTGAGTCCTTAGCCCATTTTTTCAGCCTCTGGAGAAGTAATGTTGCATATAATTTCCCCAAAGCATCTAAAAGCGCTATTGGATGTAGTTTCCTTGGTCAGTACGGTCTACGGTTTTATAGATTGGGACCACAGTTGCCTCCTTCCAGGACTCCGGGATAGATCTTGTTTCCAGAACTGATTTCAGGATCATGGCCAGTGTGTCTGCCCATTCTTTTGCGTTCTCCTTTAACATCATGTTCATCAGCCCGTCTGGGCCAGGTGCTTGTGAGGCTTTCGCACAATTATCAATAAGATTATTTCGTCTCAGCTATACTTTAAAATCCAAGGCGTCTCCTCAATCCTACAAGCTGGTACAGATTTAGGTCAAGCATACAAGTCCTCGTAGAATCTTATCCGGTTTCTCTCAGGGATTCTATTAATCAAGACTTGATTTTGTGGACTGGTTGCAGAGTTTATGATTGCCCACACCGCCCTTGAATTATTCTTTTTTCATCAAGGCTTCTAGCATCATCTGAGCAGCTTTTACCCTAATTTCCCATTTCTTTGATTTCACCCAGTTCTTATAGGTGTTATTCAATACATTGACTTTTTTTTTGCTCTTGCGGACACATCAATATCCATTATTAGTTTCATGTCCCGTTTTACATGCAGTTTTTTTTGTTGCTATTTCCAAGTTGTAAGCATGTCTGAGCTGTTTGCATGGTCTGCTCGGTTAATGAAGGAGACGTATCTTTCCAAAACAGGTTTTTTTTTGTAGAGGCACGTTTCCTGCAGGCAGATATATTCTACTGTGTTCCAATCCTGGACAGCTTGTTTTGTCAAATGCGAGTGGCCCCTTGTGTTCCATGAGAGCAAGGACATAGTAGGGGGTCCATCTATCCCTTTGCTTATCTGCTAGATTTCATTGCCTCTTGGCATTACGGCCTGAATCCCTGCCGTTGTGCCTCAATTGTCAAGTGTTTTTTCGGCGTTGTCTCCCGACGCTTCGATTCTTATGACCATCTTTCCTCGATCCTTCATGGCTAACTGAGCCCCTGGACACGGCCCTTTTAGGGGCCTTTCTGCCTTTGGTGATGGCAATGGGCTACTTAGTGGCTGGGTTCCCTGGTCGGAGCTCAAGTCTCGCCTCTGGATGTTTGTTTGAAAGTTACTATGAGTGTCAGCCTTAGTGACTGGTCCGCTCAATGAGGTTAGGTCAAAGCCCGGAGCGTGCAGGCTGGATGACGCATCCAGCAGTAGATCTTTGATAATTAGGGAGAGAAGATGTAGCAGGACCTCATCTGTCCGCTTCTCAATCGGGAACTCCACAATGTGTATGTCATTGGTTACGATTTGCCTTAAGTGAGGAATACATTGGCAGAGTTTCATAAAATTGTGCCGGTTTAGAATGCACTCTTGCCCTTTATCCAGAACTCGTTCCAATCTTAAAGAGCAATCCCAAAGTCGTGGTGCTTTCTTCTGATGGTACCCTGCTCTGAAACTCGTTTTAGGATTGTAATCCCTGCTTCTGGCCTTCCATTGAGGGGACAGTGGTTTAAAGAAGCTAGCAGACTTCAGACGAGGACTACCAAGGGGCCTTAGCTCAGTTTAGGATCCAGACTGTAAATTACATTGCTTTGGTGGAAGCCCAGAAGTTGCTTTTGGTATTCCTCTAATTGTCCTTGCAGGTGTTTCAATGATAGTTGTGAGCTTCTTATCCCGCCCAAAGGGCAGTGTTTGCTTCCTTCTTTCATCAAGAGTTTGGAAGGGACTGTTCTTCCTTGTAGTTGGCTGTACCGCTCGAATAGAGATTTCTAATCTCATTATGGATTTATCGAGAGCCATATGTGCTTCGATCATTTCTTCCATCCATTCGTCAGTGGAATAAGGAGAGGGGATATTCGCAACGGATAGGCTCTCGTCTTTGTCGTTGGTTTGTAAGCAAGCATCCTGGTTGACTGGATCGCGGTTCTGCCTGGTTCGGGGGGCCTGCTCCCACGAGATCCTCTGTCCGTTTGACTTTTATCTCCTCCGTTGTTAGGTCACATTGGCGAGTTAGTGGCTTTTTATTCTTTTTGTTTTGTTGTTTGGCCCGTGTGTTCGTTTTATTTCTAGTTCCTGTCCTCCCTAGGTTTCCCTTTTTAGTTGGTTCAGAACAGCAATTTTTGGATTTGGTAAACAGGAAGTCAGTTGACTTTACAAGCTGGGATGTCTTACTATTCCCTTTCGACGGATGATTTACCTCCAGGCATTTTGGCAGTTGTATATCGAAGAACCCCTCCTGGAGCAGGCGCCCCATCTCTTCCTGACTCCTCTCGGATTGCCTCTGCTCCACCGTTCGAGCAGGACATGTTTGTGCAGGGCTTTGGGGCTGCCGAGTAACCGGTCGATCTGTTCCTCCCACTACTCTGCTTTCATTAGGCTGTACGGCCGTCTTGCCCTGTGGAGGGCCATTTAATGATGAAGTATTTCTAGTAAGTGAGCTGTTGCCTGGATTATACACAGCTGTGGGGTCCCCCAGCTGCTCCACTGCTTTGACGTACTCCTCTATGAAAATCAGCTTTGAATGCATCATTGCCAGTAGAGTTGTGTGATCTTTCAGTGTCATTTAAGGCTTCATAAAGATTTGTGAAAGATGCCATTGCTATTGGTCACCACTGACATTTGTGAGAGGAGATCGTTATTTCCTGTCAGATGGTCTCTTTGCTTTCCCACAGCAAGTCACCAGCCTGGGAGGCAATTGTTCATGAGGCCCCCCGCCTTCTACTTGTACACTCTTCTTCCTGGTTGACCCCTGCTTCCTACCGGAACCGTCTTTGTCCAGACTTCTTTCTCTGTGGTAATCGCTCTTTTTTTTGGGTTGTAGCGGAATTTCAACCACTTCACCATTTCCAATCTTATTTTCTATAGTTAGGGTTTGTTCAAGCTCATTCGGCTTAGATGACTCGTTATAGCTGGTCCCGGACGAACAATAAATTAGAGCGCTCCCTTTTTTCCTGGTTGGGAGGTATTATGAATATAGCTTCCCTCAGGATCAGTGGCCAGTGAATCGGCCAAGGCCATGGGAAATGGTACAAAGGACAGGCTCCGCCTTTTCTGTGTGGGGAATCCCACTACTTCCCCAAGTATTAGTGGATCCCTGCCACTCTGAAAGTACAGCCCTTCTTCATAGTCTACTAATCCCGCCAGGATTTCCCTGTCGGTTGGCTCCGATCGTAGCCCCCCCCCATCTTTCTCAGTTTGCCAGATCGAGCAGGGGGGCTTCTTGGGCTTTACCGTGGTCAGTGCAGGTGTCTTTCCATCCAGATCTAATGTAGGTTTTGGTGCCCGGTATGAACCCTTGGATGGGTATTCCCTCACTAGGGAACTCTCAGCGGCCCTTAAGACCCCTGGGACCAGGCACTTTGCATTTAGGTTTGTGCTGACGGAGGCCATCTCCATTGTGCGGCAGCAACTCACTTCTCTTCTGTTCTTATTCCCCTCAAGCTCATTAGAGTGTAAGTATTTTCCTTCTTTCCTTGCATAGGCATGGCTGAGCAGTGCAGTGCTCATGGGATCTGTGGCAAGAGAGGTTTGAGTATAATTTGGGACCAGCCTGCCCGGCCCGCCGTCTTTTGCAACCGTGGGGAGGATTGACAAATCTTTGGGCGTTGTGTAGTCGTGAATGTCTAGTGTGTTACTTACCTGTGGTTTTTCATCGAGAAGACTTTGTCTAAGGCCAAAATAAATAACGATTTTTATACATTCTGCCTAACTGGTATTATTACCAGTGTGTGCCCAGCTGCCTAGAACAGGGTTGGCTTAGAATCTGTCCAGAGGGCTGTTTCTGAAAATCCATCTTCACACAAGGTGACAACTGTTAAGAGGGAATGTAATGTGTGGGTGAAAAGTGAGTGTCAGAATGAAAGGAGTGTGACTGAGAAGAAGGTGGAGTGGTAGTAATGCAGGGAAGGGAGTAGAGTGGAGTGTGACTATTCACTAGATGTCACTTCGCCCCGAGGGGTCGCTGTTTCTCATGAGGTCAGGGAGGTGAGGTTGCCACCCGATAGTTACCTTGGTGGTGGTATAATGCAGGAGTACCTCATGGGGAGGGACCCCCGCCCCCATCACGGGTTAAGGACGGCTATCTAGGGTACATCTTATGAGAACATCACACCCCCACATCCTCTAGCCTCTCCTTCCTCTGCTAACCTCTTTGTAGACAGTAGACCGATGTACTGTTGTAAGGCAGACTGCCTCAATGTTCTTGAAAACACAGATGAAGAACAAAAAGAACATAGGTAAGCCAAGTACTGGGACGAGCTGGCCCCGCAGAGAAATGAAGATAAAACCTGCTGAAGAGACAAAGAACTTAGGCAATAGGTCCAGACACTGTGGGCCACATTGTATAAAAATCAACAATGGACTAAGCAATTGACCTCAGGTAGCAGCGGAAGACTGCAGGTGTGCTGCGCACCGAATGTGGGAGATTATAACCTGCATCGCTGATCAGGATGGAGAGAGCGCCAAGGACGCATCGCATCTGATGATCGGAAGGTCCACAGGAGCAGATCTGTGCACAGCAGTCTCGAGAGGAGGAAGGATGCAAAGGGCAGCAGGGAATGCGTTTGCATAGCCGCAAGAAAAGCAAGATGCTGGAGAAGCCGACTCGAACTCCCAACATCCCAGGAAGCCCCAGCAACATGCCGAAAACCTCAACAAGGTAAAGCGTGGCACTAGAGACCCGCAGAGGGAGCAGGACGGCTCACCAAGAGAGTGCATGCAGTTGTCCCTAGGCCCCTTTGCAACCATAAGGCTTGGGTGGCATGGCAGGGGCGGAAAGCCTACAAACCTTCTCCTCCTCACCACAGTGGTGAAATGAAGCAAGTTGACCAGTAGGGAAGGGTCATGGACCCCAAGCACCATAAAGAGATCTTGAGAGGGAGAGCTCTCTCACTACAGTGGCGGAGAAAAGCACACCGACATCCAAAGGAGAGTCAGGGACTCTAAACAAAATACAAGTCATCTTCCTTGTGGCAGTACTTGGCAGGGAAGTGAACCAAGTGGGCCAGTTCAAAGAAGAAGAGAAACCATGGTCTGGAACCCAAAGCAAGAAAGTGATACGAGTCATCTTCCTTTTGGTAGTACTTGGCATGGAAGTGAACCAAGTGGACCAGATCAAAGAAGAAGAGAAGTCAGGGTCTTGGACCCTCCTAACACTTAAAATTGGGTGTTGTAGGTGTTGAGACCTAATCAAGAAAGCATTGTTTGGAACGTTATCATCAGGGTAAGGGAGCCATTCCACCTGACAACGTGTGAGGCACGACACTGTTCTAAGATTTGGGAAATGTTTCAACAAACCAGGAACCATAACCCAGGGAAAGGGAGTCATTCTCCCGGGAGAACAGTACTGCCTTATTCTTTAGTTTCTAGTGTAAGGCACAGAAGTAGGGTTTTTCTTGACAAAGGACACTGGACACTTGAGTTGACAGTCATCCTAACAGTCACCTTGTCTCATTTCTTTAGTTGAGGCAGGGAAACCCCTGTTAGGATTAGGGATAGGTAGGTTTTCTTTTTCTTTCCTATTCAATACAAGTATTTAGCCCCTAAACATGCCACCTTTGTGTCAGCCTCCTTTTTCTGGACCCTTACAGGAGGGAGTAGTAGCTTTGAAGGCCGAGGCAGGTAGTAGAAGAGAGACACCAAAAGGGACAGAGGAAGAACACTTAAGAGAGAATTGGTTGGTGCTGGAGTGTTCTCTAAGACATTTAAGATACAAGGCAAAGTATTCTTTTAAGTCAAAGCAGCAAGGATTGGACCTTTATAGAAGGCTTGAAACTGACCAATCTGCTGTGGCATTTTAAGCAAATAAGGGGACGAGACCATCCCCAGTATAACTGAATCAGCTTTCAAGGCATAAATCAGTTATCAAAAATTGATTAGCAGAATTTGCCAATTAAAATGTTTTTGATTAGCAAAAAACTCCATTTGATTGGAAATGTTGTACTAATATTTGTTATGTTACCCAAAGTTGTTTGTTGCCAAGACAAAGTGAGCAACAATACAGCAGTTTTGTGTACTGCTTAAGTAAGACATTAGTAAGATGACTCAGGCATTGGAAATTCTTTAAAATCCCTCTAGACCTGCAGTTCGATTAACTTAGTTTACCTACTAGACCTAAGAGAAATGCACTTCACCCATGGTCATGGCTGAAAACAAATTTAACTGAGTTTTTTTTTTGTTTGTAAAATGGTGCAGGTATGAGCTGGGCCTGGTTTCCCTTCGAGCCATCTATAACTGGACATTATGTGCTTTATTTAGGAAATGCCTGCTTTCGACCTCAGCAGAATCCACTTTGCAATCTCTCACTTCTTATATGTTTTCAAACAGGGATAAATTTGTCACAGACTGGATGAGTAAAATCAACTATATCACATGCAAAGCTGATTTTACTCTTGGATTTTTGGTTACCTTTCCGACTTAAGCCAAAACGAAACTATATCAGACAGACTGGATAGAATCACTTGACAAATGCTTACAATACAAGGGAGGGGACCATGATAGATTTCCACCCAAAAAATTAAAAATCTTGCCCCCATAACTTTTAAGATCGCCAACTCCGACTTATAGACATGCAATCATGCGTCTACGCTTTAATCTCTAGCAGACGCGAGAGGTCTTAATGAAACGGCGACTAATCCCTGTAGGGGATAATATTTGTCGCTTTTGTTCCACAAAAGGCGTCCCTGAGACTCTACAGCATCTTATAACTCAGTGTCCTTGTCTGATGTTTCAAAGACAGACACATTATGGGAAACATTGTCTATATTTTGCAAATTTAAGTGAAGATATATGTTGGACTATTATTCTTAGCTGCAATAAGCCAATAATTCCAATAATTCAATATGTTACAGTAAATATTTTATTGAGTCTCAATCTAACACCAGAGCCCATTGTATAGTCGTTCTCAGGACGGTTATACATTAGGTCTTCTCTGACCTATTAGAAATAAGTGTATCAATGTAGTCTATAACTGCATGCACAGAAATACTCACCAACAAGCCATGAACTATAAATGTGCAACAGGAATGAATTGTGTGTATATATATGTAAGGATCATGAATTGTAAATGAGTGTTAATGAAGGTCATAAATGCACGCTCAGAAACAATTAGCAACAAGTCATGAATCATGAATGTGTAACAGGAATGAATTATGAGTATATATATATATATGGGATACATTACTCACCGTAATCGTATTTCTGATGCTTGTATCTGCTTAGATTCACATGCTGTGCATAGGCCGACATCTAGTGGAAGCTGCGGAGTATTACAGTTTGTTTTTCGAAACTCGAAAATGGGCGTCGACACAGGCGTGCCAGTAATACTATCCCTAGTGTGACGTCCACTGTACCCAAGATCCCTCACGCGTCTAGGATCCTCAGATTGTATTTTTTCTGACATGAGGAAGCATGAGGAGTAGCGTGAGTACAGATAGTCCAAGCAGATAGACAGAAAGGTCAGACTACAAGCAATCATGCGCCTTCTCTCGGAGGGGAGGAAGGGTGGGTCGCATGTGAATCTAAGCAGATACAAGCATCAGAAATACGATTACGGTGAGTAATGTATCCCTTCTGAGGCTTGTGGAATCTGCTTAGATCACATGCTGTGCATAGATTAGCGAGCAGTACCATAAGAAGGAGGTGGGATGTGAGAAGGGTCATGAGCAAACAGGTGTCTTAGAACCGCTTGTCCCACTTGTGTATCTGTCTTGGAATGAGTGTCAATGCAGTAATGCTGAGTAAAAGTGTGAATAGAGCTCCAAGTAGCTGCTTTGCAAATGGTGTCGAGGGGAACATTTGCAATGAAAGCCAGAGTGGCCCCAATGCCTCTAGTCGAGTGGGCCCTTGGCGTAAAAGGCAGAGTTTTCTCAGCAAGAGAGTAACACAGCTGTATACAGTTGATAATCCACTTCGAGATAGCGCCCTTAGAGACGCGATCCCCCTCTCTGCCTGTAGCTACGGAGACAAACAGTTGATCTGTTTTCCTTAGCGGTCTGGTTTTATTTACATAGTATAGGACCGCCCTACGCACATCTAGGGTGTGTAGTTTCACCTCAGCCGAGCTTTGCGGGTTTTGGAAGAAAGCCGGAAGCTCGATGGACTGGTTTACATGGAACTTGGATATGAATTTAGGTGAGAACCTAGGGTGTGTGCGTAAAACCAGTTTGTCCTTGTGGATAGTAAAGAAAGGATCCTGCACTGACAGAGCCTGAATTTCACTGACCCTTCTTATGGAGGTAATGGCTACTAAGAAGGCCGTTTTATAAGTCAGGTGTTTGAGACTACTTTTATGCATGGGTTCGAAGGGGGTTCCCATGAGCTTAGCTAGCACCACGTTGAGGTCCCATCCTGGCGGTGGGTTCGAAATAGGAGGGTGAAGTCTCTTTACTCCTTCCATGAAGGCTTTAACCACTGGTACTTTCCACCACGAGACCTTGTTATGGGATGTGGTGTAAGCCGAGAGGGCTGCCAGGTGTACTTTCAGAGAGTTAAAAACCAACCCTGCATCCAGCAGGTGGAGCATGTATGTTACAACGTTGGAAGGAGTGCAATCAACTGGGTTGATTTGTTTATTCTGGCACCAGATAACGAATCTTTTCCACTTATCAAAGTAACAGTGCCTTGTATTTGGTTTCCTGGACTCTTTTAGAATGTCCATACACCTCTGTGGTAATTTGAGATGTCCAAACTCTATGACTTCAGGAGCCATGCTGCTAGATTCATAGAGTTGGGTTCTTGATGCACTGTCTGACCCTGTTGCTGGGACAGTAGGTTGTACCAGGCTGGGAGTCTGATGGGTTCGCACACCGCCATCCTGCGTAGGTGTGGAAACCATGGTTGTCTCGCCCACATGGGAGCAACTAGGATGAGCGTCATCGATTCCTTGTTCATCTTGTACACCACCTTCCTGATGAGGAGTTGGTGGAAAAGCGTACGCAAACATCCCTGACCAGTTTATCCAGAGGGCATTCCCTTGGGAGTCCGGTTGGGGGAACCTGGATGCAAATCCTGGACATTGTTTGTTTTCGCTTGTGGCGAATAGGTCTATAGTGGGGAAACCCCACTGAGAGAAGAGATCTTCTACTACGTCTCTGAGAAGGACCCATTCGTGTTCTTCTGGGAGGGAGTCTCTGCTTAGAGCATCCGCTAGGGAATTGAGCTCCCCCGGAACATGTTGCGATGACAGGAAGATGTTCCGTCTGAGTGCCCATATCCAAATTTTCTGGGCAAGCTTGGACAGATTTGGCGAACGAGTCCCCCCTTGCTTGTTCAGATAGAACATGGCTGTCGTGCTGTCTGTCCTGATCTGCACCGACAAGTTCAGTAGATGGGGCTCGAACGCCTTTAGCGCTCGGAATACTGCCAGAAGCTCTAGCAGATTGATGTGGTTCTTGGCTACTGAGTGAGACCAGAGACCCTGAGCTGTGTGGTGGAGATGGTGAGCTCCCCACCCAGTCAGGCATGCATCTGTAGTCACCACTGCCTGTACTTCGGGATCGTAAAAGGGTTTTCCCCTTGCGAGGTTCTCTCTTGTCCACCAGTGTAGGCTCTGTACGAGTGTTGGCGAAACGACCACTAGATCGTCCCACTGACCACTTGCTTGAGACCACTGTTTCGCCAACCATTCCTGCATGGGACGCATGCGCAGACGCGCGTGAGGGACCAGGTAAATGCATGACGCCATCATGCCCAGTAACCGCATAGCTTTGCGTACTGTTATCTGTTGACCTGACTGATAATGCGGAATTTGCAGAAGTATATTCCGAATTCGTTCTTCCGAGGGGAAGGTCAATCCTCTCTGAGTGTCTAGGATGGCTCCTAGAAACTGTTTTGAGGTGCTTGGCACCAGACTTGACTTTTTCTCGTTGATAGAGAAGCCTAATTCGTGGAGGAGGTCGATAGTCCTCTGAATGTTTGACCTGCAAATTCCTGGGGTTTCCCCCGTTATGAGCCAGTCGTCCAGATAAGGGTACACTGGGATTGCCTCCCTGCGTAGGTGTGCAGCTGCCACCGCCAGTACCTTGGTGAATACCCTTGGTGCTGAGGCTATCCCGAAGGGCAGTACCTTGAATTGGTAGTGGCGACTGTCCACCTTGAAGCGCAAGTATTTTCTGTGCGCCGGGAGCATGGAAATATGAAAATAGGCATCTTTCATATCCAAGGTTGCCATGTAATCCCCCTTTTTTAGGAGTGGGATTACCTCTTGTAGCGTGGTCATACGGAATTTTTGGGGCTTGACATACTTGTTGGCAGGCCGTAAGTCCAATACTGGGCGCATTGTCAAATCTTTCTTTGGCACAAGGAAGTAAGTTGAATAGATACCCTTGTTTACCTGGTGTCCTGGGACGAGTTCTATCGCGTCCTTTTCTAGCAGAATGGCGATCTCCTCGAGAAGGATCTGTTGATGTTCTAGGGAGTGTATTCTTTGTCGTGGAGGGTGGTTCCGGGGACGCTGCAGTAGTTCTATACAATATCCCGTGGATACTGTTGACAGCACCCATCTGTCTGAGGTGATCCCTTCCCAAGCCTGGGTGAAGGTGGAAATGCGTCCCCCTACTGGGGTTGCGTGAGAAGGGACCCTGAACTGAGCGTCACTGCTTTGGTGGAGGCGTGCTACCTCCCTTGTTGGGGCTGCCTCTGCCTCTCCCACGACCTCTCTTGTTACCTCTGCCGTAACTTTGGGTAGACTGCTGGTTGTTATTCCATTGTGTACCCTGTCCCTGGGCATAGTTGCCTCTTTGCGAATTTTGGCCGCGTGGGCGACGAAAATTACTGTTCCCCCTCTGATTAGGGGGTTTGTTGGTAAGCTGGCCAAGGGATTTGAGAGTCTCGTATTCATCCTTGGCATTTTTAAGTGCGTCTTCGACCGCTTTCCCAAACAATAGATCGGGTTCCACCGGCTTGTCTATTAGAGAAGCTTGTGTTTCTGTTTTAAATCCCGACTGCCGTAACCACGCATGTCTTTTGATAACAGTACCTTCTGCTATCAATCTTCCTGCGTTGTCAGCGGCGTCGAAGGTTGCTTTTAAAATGCAACCAGACACGGCTCTCCCCTCTGCCGAGATTCGAGCCAGCTGGCCCTTTAACGGTTCTGGGGCAGAGGCAATGAGTGCCGCGACCTCTTCCCATTGATGGCAGTTGTAACTAGCCAACAGGGTGGTGGAATTAGCAATTCTTGCTTGGTAGGCGGACGTTGAGGCTACCTTCCTGCCAAACCCGTAAAGTTTTTTGCTCTCCTTGTCGGGAGGAGCTTCTGATGAAGATAAGGGCGTGCCAGCCCTTTTTCTAGTGTTGGTGACCACTAGGGAATCTGGTTTAAGATGTCCCCTTATATACAGAGGGTCAGACTGGGCTGCCTGGAAAATCTTTTCAATTCTGGGGTTGACGGCTCTGGTGAGGTTAGGATTCACCAGGGAAGGATCTATTCTTCGTTGGATGGATTTGAGGATAGGGATGGTCTGAGCGACCGGTCTCCTCTCTCCTACAAACTCCTCCGCGAAGTCCCTTTCCTCCTGTACACCGTGGGTGTCGATGTGGAAATGTTCCTCTGCGCGAGCGAGAACTTCGTTAAGGAGGGGCTGGTTATCAACTGGAGAGTCGGTAACTGGGGCTTCACTTTGTACTGGGGAATCTACTCTGTAAATTTCCTGCTCATCTTCTCCCTCCTCCAGGTCCTCATCATCTGCATAGTAATCCGTCCCGGTTTGTTCTTCCATAACTTCAAACTCCTGGTCTTCTTCAGGGAAACCTTGTCCCTGGTAACTGGGATGTGGAGTAGAATATGGAGTGGAGTAAGGCTGTACCTCGAAAGGTTCAGGTCTTTCTAACCGGGCCTTCTTACTTAGAGGGATAGGATCGGAGGAGCCCGAGGGTGTGGGCCCTTGAGGGTTATATGAAAGAAAATGTTCTGGGTTCTTATCATAAAAATCAGCCAAGGAAGACATCCTAGACATAACCCTGTCTATGTCTTCACTGGACCATTCCCTGGAACAGGGTATTACTTTAGTAGGTGGTAATTTATGGGACTTTCCAAGGGTAGACTTGTGTTTGCTTGTCTGCCTAGGGTGGGAGGATGGCTTTACAGGAGTGGAAGGCTGCGCTTTCTGCTGTTTTTCCCCCTCCCCGTGCGTGGAAAAATGTTTTCCCTGTCCCTTGGAGGCCCCAGAGACTTTCGACGCCTGGCGCCGAGGGTCTGGAGAGGTATCTGTGTGTTTCGAGCGTGGGGCCTCACTGGTGTTACCCGCGGCCTCGGTATCTTGGAGCGCGGCCTGCGGGTGGAAGTCGTCTTCGTCTCCCGACGATCGAACTTCCGTTAATGTGTGTAGCGAGGCACTCTTGGCAAGAGTGGATGATTGCCTTGCGTCGTGAGGCGATCTCGATCGAGAGCGCCCAGAGGACACCGAGTCGGACCGTTCTTTTTGTGCCTCTTTCCGAGGAGTCGACGTCGTCGAGGCCCGGTTGGTCTTAGTGTGTTTAGTGTGTGCTAGGTGTGTAGCGCTTGCGTCGCCGGGGGTCTTCCCCATAGCCGCCCTGCCGGACGACCTTCCGAGGTCGGGGACCTGCGCTCGCCGGCTGTCTTTCGACGCCGTAATGCCCTCGCCGTCCGAAAGTACGGCGTCGCTGCCATCGCTGAAGGCGCCCTCCGCTGCCATGGCCTCCTGCCTGGCGTGGTGGGCCCAACGCTTTGTCGAACGGTCCTTAAGTGTTTTAGGTTTAAACCTACTACACGCTCTGCAGTTCGCTTCGGGGTGATCCCTCGGCAAGCAGAGATTGCACGTGGCGTGCCTGTCGACCCAAGGGTATTTGCGATTGCACTTGGGGCAGAATTGAAAAGGGGTACCCTCCATACGCACCTTAGGCAGCGGGCTGCTAAGTGTAGGAATATATATGTAACTATATATCAAGAGTGAAGAGTATGTACCACCCCCCACTCTCCCTACTTGCAAGGGCCGAGGCCAGCGGCCTACTAGGCCCGGGCCGAGGCCAGCGGCCTTCCGAGGCCCAGATCCGTCGTGCAGCAGTCGACGGTCGATGACTTCTCCAACCGTCGTCGAGGTCGAGGGTCGACGTTGGGATGGGGAAGGGAATGAATAATAATTAAAATTACAATAACAGCAAAAGTATGGCTAAGGCCAGGGAACTCCGCAAGATGCTTCCGACCAGTATGGCGGAAAAAAACAATCTGAGGATCCTAGACGCGTGAGGGATCTTGGGTACAGTGGACGTCACACTAGGGATAGTATTACTGGCACGCCTGTGTCGACGCCCATTTTCGAGTTTCGAAAAACAAACTGTAATACTCCGCAGCTTCCACTAGATGTCGGCCTATGCACAGCATGTGATCTAAGCAGATTCCACAAGCCTCAGAAATATGGGATACATTACTCACCGTAATCGTATTTCTGATGCTTGTATCTGCTTAGATTCACATGCTGTGCATAGGCCGACATCTAGTGGAAGCTGCGGAGTATTACAGTTTGTTTTTCGAAACTCGAAAATGGGCGTCGACACAGGCGTGCCAGTAATACTATCCCTAGTGTGACGTCCACTGTACCCAAGATCCCTCACGCGTCTAGGATCCTCAGATTGTATTTTTTCTGACATGAGGAAGCATGAGGAGTAGCGCGAGTACAGATAATCCAAGCAGATAGACAGAAAGGTAAGACTACAAGCAATCATGCGCCTTCTCTCGGAGGGGAGGAAGGGTGGGTCACATGTGAATCTAAGCAGATACAAGCATCAGAAATACGATTACGGTGAGTAATGTATCCCTTCTGAGGCTTGTGGAATCTGCTTAGATCACATGCTGTGCATAGATTAGCGAGCAGTACCAGAAGAAGGAGGTGGGATGTGAGAAGGGTCATGAGCAAACAGGTGTCTTAGAACCGCTTGTCCCACTTGTGTATCTGTCTTGGAATGAGTGTCAATGCAGTAATGCTGAGTAAAAGTGTGAATAGAGCTCCAAGTAGCTGCTTTGCAAATGGTGTCGAGGGGAACATTTGCAATGAAAGCCAGAGTGGCCCCAATGCCTCTAGTAGAATGGGCCCTTGGCATAAAAGGCAGAGTTTTCTTAGAAAGAGAGTAACACAGCTGTATACAGTTGATAATCCACTTCGAGATTGCGCCTTTAGAGACGCGATCCCCTTCTCTGCCTGTAGCTACGGAGACAAACAGTAAATCTGTTTTTCTTAGCGGTCTGGTTTTATTTACATAGTAGAGGACCGCCCTACGCACATCAAGGGTGTGTAGTTTCACCTCAGCTGAGCTTTGCGGGTTCTGGAAGAAAGCCGGAAGCTCGATGGACTGGTTTACATGGAACTTAGATATAAATTTAGGTGAGAACCTAGGGTGTGTGCGTAAAACCAGTTTGTCTTTGTGGATAGCAAAGAAAGGATCCTGCACTGACAGAGCCTGAATTTCACTGACCCTTCTTATAGAGGTAATGGCTACTAAGAAGGCCGTTTTATAAGTCAGGTGTTTGAGACTACTTTTATGCATGGGTTCGAAAGGGGGGCCCATGAGCTTAGCTAGCACCACATTGAGGTCCCATCCTGGCGGTGGGTTCGAAATAGGAGGGTGAAGTCTCTTTACTCCTTCCATGAAGGCTTGAACTACTGGTACTTTCCACCACGATACTTTGTTATGGGATGTGGTGTAAGCCGAGAGGGCTGCCAGGTGTACTTTCAGAGAGTTAAAAACCAAACCTGCGTCTAGCAGGTGGAGCATGTATGTTACAATGTTGGAAGGAGTGCAATGAACTGGGTTGATTTGTTTATTCTGGCACCAAATATACCATTTGTCAAAGTAACAGTGCCTTGTGTTTGGTTTCCTGGATTCTTTTAGGATGTCCATACACCCTTGTGGTAAATTGAGATGGCCAAACTCTATGACCTCAGGAGCCATGCTGCCAGGTTCATAGAGTTGGGTTCTTTGTGCACTGTTTGACCTTGTTGCTGGGACAGTAGGTTGTACCAGGCTGGGAGTTTGATGGGCTCGCACACCGCCATCCTGCGTAGGTGTGGAAACCATGGTTGTCTCGCCCACATGGGAGCAACTAGGATGAGCGTCATCGATTCTTTGTTCATTTTGTACACCACCTTCCTGATGAGAGGGGTTGGTGGAAAAGCGTACGCAAACATCCCTGACCAGTTCATCCACAGGGCGTTCCCTTGGGAGTCTGGCTGGAGGAACCTGGATGCAAATCCTGGGCATTGTTTGTTTTCGCTTGTGGCGAATAGGTCTATAGTGGGGAAACCCCACCGAGAGAAGAGATCTTCTACGATATCTCTGTGAAGGACCCATTCGTGTTCTTCTGGGAGGGAGTCTCTGCTTAGGGCATCCGCTAGGGAATTGAGCTCCCCTGGAACATGTTGTGATGACAGGAAGATGTTCCGTCTGAGTGCCCATATCCAGATTTTCTGGGCAAGCTTGGACAGATTTAGCGAACGAGTCCCTCCTTGTTTGTTCAGATAGAACATGGCTGTCGTGCTGTCCGTCCGGATCTGCACCGACAAGTTTAGCAGATGGGGCTCGAACGCCCGAAGCGCTCGGAATACTGCCAGAAGCTCTAGCAGATTGATGTGGTTCTTGGCTACTGAGTGAGACCAGAGACCCTGAGCTGTGTGGTGGAGATGGTGAGCTCCCCACCCAGTCAGGCATGCATCTGTAGTCACCACTGCCTGTACTTCTGGATCGTAAAAGGGTTTTCCCCTTGCGAGGTTCTCTCTTGTCCACCAGTGTAAGCTCTGTACGAGTGTTGGCGAAACGACCACTAGATCGTCCCACTGACCACTTGCCTGAGACCACTGTTTCGCCAACCATTCCTGCATGGGACGCATGCGCAGACGCGCGTGGGGGACCAGGTAAATGCATGACGCCATCATGCCCAGTAACCGCATCGCTTTGCGTACCGTTATTTGTTGACCTGACTGATAATGTGGAATTTGCAGTATTATATTCCGAATTCTTTCTTCTGAAGGGAAGGTCAACCCTTTCTGAGTATCTAGGATTGCTCCTAGGAACTGTTTTGAGGTGCTTGGCACCAGACTTGACTTTTTCTCGTTGATAGAGAAGCCTAATTCGTGGAGGAGGTCGATAGTCCTCTGAATGTTTGACCTGCAAATTCCTGGGGTTTCCCCCGTTATTAGCCAGTCGTCCAGATAAGGGTACACTGGGATTGCCTCCCTGCGTAGGTGTGCAGCTGCCACCGCCAGTACCTTGGTGAATACCCTTGGTGCTGAAGCTATCCCGAAGGGCAGTACCTTGAATTGGTAGTGGCGACTGTCCACCTTGAAGCGCAAGTATTTTCTGTGCGCTGGGAGCATGGAAATATGAAAATAAGCATCTTTCATATCCAAGGTTGCCATGTAATCCCCCTTTTTTAGGAGGGGGATTACCTCTTGTAGCGTGGTCATACGGAATTTTTGGGGCTTGACATACTTGTTGGCAGGCCGTAAGTCCAATACTGGGCGCATTGTTAAATCTTTCTTTGGCACAAGGAAGTAAGTTGAATAGATACCCTTGTTTACCTGGTGTCCTGGGACGAGTTCTATCGCGTCCTTTTCTAGCAGAATGGCGATCTCCTCGAGGAGGATCTTCTGATGTTCTAAGGAGTGTATTCTTTGTCGTGGAGAGTGGTTCCGGGGACGCTGCAGTAATTCTATACAATATCCTGTGGACACTGTTGACAGCACCCATCTGTCTGAGGTGATCCCTTCCCAAGCCTGGGTGAAGTTGGAAATGCGTCCCCCTACTGGGGTTGCGTGAGAAGGGACCCTGAACTGAGCGTCACTGCTTTGGTGGAGGCGTGCCACCTCCCTTGTTGGGGCTGCCTCTGCCTCTTCCACGACCTCTCTTGTTACCCCTGCCGTAACTTTGGGTAGACTGCTGGTTGTTGTTCCATTGTTTACCCTGTCCTTGGGCATAGTTGCCTCTTTGTGAATTTTGGCCGCGTGGGCGACGAAAATTACTGTTCCCCCTCTGGTTAGGGGGTTTGTTGGTAAGCTGGCCAAGGGATTTGAGAGTCTCGTATTCGTCCTTGGCATTCTTAAGGGCGTCCTCGACCGCTTTCCCAAACAATAGATCGGGTTCCACCGGCTTGTCTATTAATGAAGCCTGGGTTTCTGTTTTGAACCCCGACTGCCGTAACCACGCATGTCTCTTGATAACAGTACCTTCTGCTATCAATCTTCCTGCGTTGTCCGCGGCGTCGAAAGTTGCTTTTAATATGCAACCAGACACGGCTCTCCCTTCTGCCGAGATCCGAGCCAACTGGCCCTTTAACGGTTCAGGAGCAGAGGCTATGAGCGCCGCGACCTCTTCCCATTGATGGCAGTTGTAACTTGCCAACAGGGTGGTGGAGTTTGCAATCCTTGCTTGGTAGGCGGACGTTGAGGCTACCTTCCTGCCAAACCCGTATAGTTTCTTGCTCTCCTTGTCGGGAGGAGCTTCTGACGACGATAAGGGTGTCCCAGCCCTCTTCCGAGTGTTGGTAACCACTAGGGAGTCTGGTTTAAGATGTCCTCTTATATAAAGAGGGTCAGACTGGGCTGCCCGAAAAAGTTTTTCAACTCTGGGGTTGACGGCTCTGGTGAGGTTAGGATTCACCAGGGATGGATCTATTCTACGTTGGATGGATTTAAGGATAGGGATGGTCTGAGCGACCGGCCTCCTCTCTCCCACCAACTCTTCTGCGAAGTCCCTTTCCTCCTGTACACCGTGGGTGTCGATGTGAAAATGTTCTGCTGCGCGAGCGAGAACTTCATTAAGGAGGGGCTGGTTATCAACTGGCGAGTCGGTAACTGGGGCTTCGCTCTCTACCGGGGAATCTACTCTGTAAATTTCCTGCTCATCTTCTACCTCCTCCAGGTCCTCATCATCCGCATAGTATTCAGTCCCGGTTTGTTCCTCCATAATTTCAAACTCCTGGTCCCCTTCAGGGAAAAGCTGTCCTTGGTATCTGGGGTGTGGAGTAGAGTATGGAGTAGAGTAAGGCTGCACTCAGGTCTTTCGAACCGGGCCTTTTTACTTAGGGGGATAGGATCAGAGGAACCTGAGGGTGTGGCCCCTTGAGGGTCATACGAAAGGAAATGTTCTGGGTTTTTGTCATAAAAATCAGCTAAGGAAGACATCCTTGACATGACCCTGTCTATGTCTTCACTGGACCATTCTTTGGAACAGGGTATGACTTTAGTAGGCAACTTAGAGGACTTATCAAGGGTACCCTTGCTGGATGAGGATGTCCCAGTAGACTTGTGTTTGTCTGTCTGCTTAGGGTGGAAGGATGGCCTTATAGGAATGGAAGGCTGTGCTTTCCGCTGTTTCCCCCCCTCCCCGTGCGTGGAAAAATGTTTTCCCTGCCCCTTGGAGGCCCCAGAGACTTTCGACGCCTGGTGTCGAGGGTCGGGAGAGGTATCTGTGTGTTTCGAGCGTGGGGCCTCGCAGGTGTTAACTGCGGCCTCGGTCTCCTGGAGCGCGGCCTGGGGGTGGAAGTCGTCTTCGTCTCCCGACGATCGAACTTCCGTTAATCTAGGGAGCGAGGCACTCTTGGCAAGAGTGGATGATTGCCTTGCGTCATGAGGCGATCTCGATCGAGAGCGCCCAGAGGACACCGAGTCGGACCGTTCTATCTGTGCCTCTTTCCGAGAAGTCGACGTCGGCGAGGTTCGGTTGGACTTAGTGTTTTTAGTGTGTGTAGGGTGTGTAGCGCTTGCGTCGCCGGGGGTCTTCCCCATAGCCGCCCTGCCGGACAACCTTCCGAGGTCGGGGACCTGCGCTCGGCAGTCTTTCGACGCCGTAATGCCCTCGCCGTCCGAAAGTACGGCGTCGCTGCCATCGCTGAAGGCGCCCTCCGCTGCCATGGCCGCCTGCCTGGCGTGGTGGGCCCAACGCTTTGTCGAACGGTCCTTAAGTGTCTTAGGCTTAAACCTACTACACGCTCTGCAGTTCGCTTCGGGGTGGTCCCTCGGCAAGCAGAGATTGCACGTGGCGTGCCTGTCGACCCAAGGGTACTTGCGGTTGCACTTGGGGCAGAATTGGAAAGGGGTACCCTCCATACGCACCTTGAGGCAGCGGGCTGGTAAGTGTAGGAAATATATAAGGTGTACCTATATACCAAGAGTGAAGAGTATGTACCACCCCCCACTCTCCCTACTTGCAGGGCCGAGGCCAGCTGCCTACTAGGCCCGGGCCGAGGCCAGCGGCCTTCCGAGGCCCAGATCCGTCGTGCAGCGGCCGACGGTCGATGTCTTCTCCAGTCGTCGTCGAGTGTCGACGTTGGGGTGGGGAAGGATGTTAATAAATAATTTTAAACTTCAATAATAAGCAAAAGTATGGCTAAGGCCAGGGAACTCCGCGAGATGCTTCCGACCAGTATGGCGGAAAAAAACAATCTGAGGATCCTAGACGCGTGAGGGATCTTGGGTACAGTGGACGTCACACTAGGGATAGTATTACTGGCACGCCTGTGTCGACGCCCATTTTCGAGTTTCGAAAAACAAACTGTAATACTCCGCAGCTTCCACTAGATGTCGGCCTATGCACAGTATGTGATCTAAGCAGATTCCACAAGCCTCAGAAATATATATATATATATATATATATTAAGGTTCTTGATTTGGAAATGTTTTGATATTTTAATTTCCCTTTTCTAATTGAAATTTTACTGTGAAATTGTTTATGATGTACTCATTTTTATTTTTATGTTTATTGAATTTATATAGCGCTTTACGCCAAAGCGCTTTACAGATAAACAACAAGATACAACATTTTGAGAAGCTTATTACAAACGTGAAACAAACCAGAAGTACAGTATATGGAACAATTTACTCAAGGGGAGGGGAGGAGGAGGGAGAGGGGGAGGAGGGGGAAGGTAGAGGGTTTGAGAATCAGGATCGATGCTAGCAGGGTGGGGGACGGGGGGGGGTCCCAGGTGGCTTCTTGCCCTCTAGGTGGCAGTGTCCAGTGAGGTCAGTGGGAGGAGAGGGAGGCGAGTGGAGGGGGGGTAGGGGTTTGGGGAGGGGAGAGGGGGGGTAAAGAGAGGGTCAGGGAGGGGAGTGGAGAAGAAGGGATTTCAGGGAGGAGCGGAAGGATGAGTAGGTGGAGGAGGAGCTGATGGAGAGAGGTAGAGAATTCCAGTGGAGGGGGGCTCGGAGTTGGAAGGAGCGGAAGCGCGAGGCGGTGCAAGGGGTACTGTGAGAAATTCAACTAATTCAATAAAAAAAATTTAAAAAAATAGTGCATGTCACCAAAAACTCACTTTGTTTGGCACACTGCTGCCACCCAGAGGCCAGGCATGGACAGTGAAACATATTTGACATTTACTGCAAACAAAGTAAATGTTAAATAAATGTTTAGAACATCAACTGCAAATGGTATTCGCCCTTCATAAAATCTACTTGACAATGCATGTGGGTGAAAAGACTTTGCGAGCACTAGAGGAGTGTCTGGAAAATGAAAAAGGTTAGCTTCACGAATCGACACAAAAATAGATACAATAGGCTCTAAAAAGAGTTTGGCCAGCTGTCTCCCACAAGTTCCAATATATAATGCACAATTGTTTCCTGCTTAGTGAAAATATTGCCATTTTGACTTTAGAACATCTAGCATGTTTAAGAAAATTGCAGCTGTTTTAATATTGAAATCTATTTTAATTTAAATTGAGTATTTAGTGTGTTATTGCCGAGAATATTGTTGGGAACTTGCTAAAAGCATTTTATTAGGCAGATGAACGTTACAAGTGTCAGATTCCGTCTGAAGTGAAGTTGATACTCTGAACTACATTTCCCAGGGCTAATTGTGGTCCTTCAGGCTATTTCTAATCCAATGGGTGCAAAAGCGCTGGCGGGACTGAGTCAAGTTGGTCTGTGGCAGTGCGTGGCGTATGCGGAACGCTGGTCTGGACACAAGCAAGAAAAGGTGGGCTAGCCATTTGTCTACACTTGTTGACATTAGATTTAACTCACCGTACCTGCTTCTCTTATTCGCGAAAAGCTTTACTCGCAGTTAAGGGCACTAATCGTGGTTCTATCTCCCTTCGCACCCTGAATAAAACCAGAGAGATGAGGATTGTATGGGCAGCTTTGGCTGATGCCCTATTTACTGTGACATCAGCTGATAAGTGCTTTAAGTTAACAATTATTAATGCCAGGACAGCTATAAAAAAATTGCTGTTTCTATATATGATTTTATTCAAGCATGCGATACTGACATTATGATGATCACAGAAACTTGGATAGATGTCAGTCGCATTTTCATATATTGACACCTTCTAACTATCTTATCAAATGATTCAACAGAGAGGGGAAAAAGGGGAGGTGGGGTGGCCATTATCTACAGAGATGGAATTAATTTGCCAAGTACCTCTACCTTGAAATGGGATGATGTTTCACAGGTAGTCTGCTCTTTTCAATTCTCACCTAATGAGTCTTTCAGAATGATCCTATGTTATAGACCTCTGGGTCCAGCCACCACGGTTTTAAATGCTTTGGACACTTATCTGGAGGTGGAGGCAAGTAATCAGCCAAACATCGCTATTGTGGGAGATCATAACATCTGGTGTAATGAGTCAGAAAATGTGGACTGTTTACATCTCACCAGTCTCCTGGACTCACACAACCTTAGTCTCCTATCTAACCTATCCACTCATGTCAATGGACATTGCCAGGATCCTATAATATTTAGAGGCTTCAATCTAAATAACGTTGCTACTGAACAAGTTAGTTGGTCCGATCACTCTATGGTTCAGTTTAACCGGATGATGGTGCATAGTGGATATAGAAGCAACACGCCACCTACCATATACGATCGAAGCCAAAAAAAAAAAAGGATCTGGACCGAATTTCAGATGCCAATTTGATATTACACATCTCAGAACAGTAGGATACGTCAGAAGGCAAAGTAGATTATACACGTCTGATGCAACAACTACAAGCAAATTGCGATCTTTTTGCTCCAATAAAAAAAAAAAAAAAAAAAGTTTAAAAAAAATACCAGGAGAGGGAACCAATGGTTCAGGTGAGACTGAAAAAACATCAAAGAGACTATCAGAAGGTGGAAAAGAAAATGGTGCTTGACCCACTGCAGTGAAGACCTTAAAATAGTCAAATTAGCCCTATAATGCTATAAAGAGGAGATTAGACAGGCAAAGACAGTGTTTACAAAAATATATTAATTTAAAACAAAATAGACCGAAAAATTATTTAAAGTCATTGGAAATCTAGTGAATCATGATTGTATGAATACAAACTTGCATCAGAGTCTGAAGATAGCTAACAACTTTAATAATTTTTTCTTGGACAAGGTCGAACAGATTAGATTAAATATCGACAGTCAACTCACCTGTGACCCTGGCCCTATTGCCTCTGCCCATGAGGTCAGGGAGAGAACCCCAAATATGGAGTTTTTATTTTGTCCCAGTGGAAAAGGAGACTATTAAAATCTTAGTTACGATCCTATACCGGCATACTTAGCAAAACACCACACAGAATCCCTGACCGGAACCGATTCAAAGTTTTGTAAATGCATTGCTGGCTCAGGGCTGTGTACCACAGGATCTAAAGAAATCATATCTTATGCCCCTATTAAAAAAAAAAAAAACACTAGTTTGGATCCTCACATATTGGCTAATTATCACCCCATTGCTGGGTTAGTGTGGCCTACTAAGATTTTAGAAAAGGTTGTGACCATGTAACTCCAGAAGCATCTTGAAGAGACTAATATTCTAGATACATTCCAGTGCGGCTTTAGGCCGGGACATAGGACGGAGACGGCACTGCTCAAGGATGGGACATACTTGAAAGTGCAGAAAATGGTGATGTTAGTATGCTCACCATGTTATACCTGTCGGCAGCTTTCGACACGGTCGACTTCAATATTTTCAATGCTAAATTAAGCAAAGTGGCACATGTCTCTGAAGAAGAACGGACATGTTTTGATTCCTTCTTGAATGACTGAAAGCAACTGGTCAAAATGGGCCCTTTTCGATCAGAAATGTTGACCATTACCTGTGGAGTTCCACAGGGCTCCTCTCTGTCGCCTGTAATTTTTTATCTTAACATCTGTCCTCTCTTAAAAATCCTTGCACAATTCAATCTGCAGTATCACTCATATGCAGACGATATGCAGATCCATCCTGAAATGTGCAGAGTCAATTCGGGCATGCATGTTAGGTAATAAGCCCCAACTCAACCCCAATAAGACTGAGATAATTATTTTGGGCTCTAAGAAGAAACTAGGAATCACCATTCAGATGGTCCCATGCCCCTCGATATTTGGAGATATTTCTATGTCTGTTAAGAATTTAGGGTGCATTTGGCAGTCAGACCTGGGGTGCACTCGGCATGTTAACCAAATATTTAAATCTGTAGATTTCCATCTGAAAATGCTGAAATCACTTCTCCCTCATCCCAGAAAGGCATCGAGCAATGGTTGTGGGTTCACTTGTCAATGCCAGACGGGGCTACTGCAATGGCCTCCTGGTAGGACGCCTTAAATACCAGTTGCTGTGCCTTGCAGTGGCACAAAATGCAGCAGTACACAGTTTTTTCCCTATCCTGGAAAGTGTCCGTTTCAGAATTCAAGAAGAAACTTCAATGGCTTCCGGATCAATCGACGGATCCAGTTTAAACTCTTGTGCCTGGCCTTCAAAGGTGTACATGGGCTTACACCCTCCCATCTAACTGTTAAGATTCAAACCTACACCCCCAATAGACCTTTGCGGTCTATGACAAAATAAACTGGTGTCCCCACCTTTAGATTTGTCCGCTGGGGGTGAAGAAGGTTCTTGGTGGCCGGCCCTTGTGCATGGAACTGCCTACCGCCTTATCCAAGGAAGACAGAATCCTTGACTGCATTTAGGAAACAGCTCAAAACCTTCCTGTTCGAGTGAAATCATGCGAGTGGCTATTAGATGGTTAATTGTACTGCACTTAAGATCTGCGCCTAGATCTGGCTTGCCGCTTGGTTCCCCCATGGGATTGGCGCTGTATAAATTTCTAAACAAATTCCAAATCAAATTTTAAATCAAATCAATCGTAGAGCAAAGCGAGCTCTGGAGGCTAACTACACTGTGTGGTACTGCAGTAGATGTACAGACTGTATTGAACTATTGATCAGTACTTTTAATAAACAGCAAGTGCATGGCTTAGCAGGCAGTGCACATGGCAAACTAGGGGCAATATTGTAGTTTGCAGCCATTTCATTTTCAGGGTCGAAGGTATAAAGCAACAGGGTGATAAGATAGAATGTCAAACAGTATAGGATTAGCTCCCTGGTGGAGCACCAATAGCACCGATGTGTACAATCAGCAGCTTACAGAACTAGAAGTGCCATCAAAAGCATTTTGCCGTGTGATCATGTACATTTTCAAAAGTGTTCACTTGTCAATATGATGCATCTTCATCAACAAAATTAAATACTGCTGACACAAGATTTCGATACACTAACCATTGGGAAAGATTCCTCTTTACTGCACCTTTCTTTCCATCTCTATGGACCCGCAAATTTGTTCCTTTTATTTTTGTATCTGACCTGCTCTTTTGGCAGTGCAGTTGAAGACTTAAACTTCACTACACTGTCTTTTGCACATCTGTTATGGGGATACTGACATGTCCTTCAGGCTGTCAGTACTGGGAAACATTATTTCCCGTAGTCCAGTTACTTTGTTACTACTTTTAGTAACTTGCTCTCACTTGTGGTCATTTATTTTTATCATTGTACAATGCATCTTACAATGCAGTACAATGGGGTACACCTTTTGTTTTTCCCTAGACTAACCTCAGAGGATTTTCAGTTACTCTTGGTGTGCTAAATGGACAAGCTGGTGGCAGCAGTGACTTTTTACCATTTTTTGGTGCATTTCGTTTTAGCCTTACCGTGTTTGGCTACTAATTGTGGCTAGTGGTCAAACATGGCCAGGCCACAAGATTTTTAGCTTGTCCTTTGACCATCCTGTCTTTTAGCCTTCTTCCAGGCCGGAGGGGTCAGGAAAATCCTTATATGGACTTCCAGTGCCCGGGAAAGCAGAGGCTGTTGGTGGGCTACTGGAGGGCTTTGTGCTTTTGCTGCCAGGAAGTGGGCTGGGACTGTCTGGTCCCAATCCACAAACTGGTGCTAGTGTGTCCGAGTGGTATGCAAGACTTGGAAGAAGGCTTGGCGACCAACTTCCTGGCGCTGCCCTGGTAGAGCCCCATCCTGTGGAAGATCGCCAGCAGTCCTGCGAAGGCGCTGGAACCCTTGGTGTGGAAGGAACATCCATTCTCGACGTCAGCATGGAATCCTACGAAGAGCCTTCGGAAGTGCCCCAGGACCACCCTGTGGATGACTAGCTCTGAGTTTGGGCTACCATGCTGCAGACCTCGCTGTTTCCAGTTGAGGCCCTGAACCTCAGCTTGTACAACTAGACTTGCATCTGCAAAGATTTGTGGCCGTAGCATCAAGGAGACCCAAGATAGGAGGCAAAGTCTGACCGCGGCAAGTGAATACCTGTGCGTTGCCGTGCATCTATCGCCGTCGCCCAAAACTGCTTACCTGCATCCATTCCTGTCTTGAGAGGGGCCCTGCATAGAGTTCTGCTGCTTTCTTCAACAGAGTTCTTGCACCAGCATTAGACACCGACCAGAAAGATGTTCGAACCTGCAACCCCAGAGAATCAAGGGCTGAGGCTGATGGTGGAAAAACTGACCTTGGGCCTTCTTCAATTGACCTGCCAAGTTCTGTGAAGAATCGGAGTAATTACAGGAGGGGGTGTGGGGGTGGCAGGGTCGTAGCAATACTTACCTGACACCTAAACCCCCTTTTAAAAGTTTGGATAATTTTTATTTAGAAAAGTTGATCATACTTTCGCTTTGCCTTTGCTTGTTCACACAAGCACTCCAAAAGTTGGGAACCCGTTTGTTAGCTATTTTTACTCATCCCCTGACAATTGTAACTGTTCACTGGACCCCAGAGACCCTACCTTCATGTTTTTCAGCTGCACAAAACTGTATGGAACTTCGCTGAACTTTTGGGCACAAGGCCCGATACATTTTTAGGGATGGACCTCTGAAGTTAGGATTGAATCTCTGTGGACTAATAGTGCTAATGCTAATGTGTACCTTCCTTTTCAGTGGTTTGATAGGTCTTTTGCTCTACTACAGTAATTGTATATATTTATCTAATTTTTAGTATTCAATGATATTACCTGTTAGTAGTAATTTTTCACTGTGTTATTTGGCCATAGGTAAAGAAGTACTTTTATACCTGTTTGTCCAAGTGTGTTCCTTGACTGCTTCACTGTGTGTACTCATTATGGATCCCTTACAAGCTCACCACCTCTTGAGATTTAGCCTAGACAACTCGCCTTGTTACCTTGAACTGGTTTGGCTACAACTCCCAGAGTTGTCCCTGTCACAATATAGGATGGCCTTCTATACATCTCTCCACCAGGCCAGAGTATAGAAAATCAGTCCCAACACTAACCTAAACTTTACTGTAAAGCGTGGAGACAATAGAGCGTTTTACAGTATCAATACTGTAATTATGTAACAACTTAAAATGTAGGAATGGAATTGTACGACTGTCTTAAAATAAATAGGTTAAGACAAACTGGTCTTTGACAGATCGGCTTTAGTTAGCTTAACAAAAGTATCATCCCGATTACTTCTTATTTGCAATTATTTGAAAAAGAAGAAAAAAATAAATCTTTGCGAGAACTCCCACACAGGCCTTAGGCACTTAAGCATGGAGGAGAGGATTACTGATGCACTCGCTCTCCATTAGCCCCTTTGAACTTGCAGTGAACAGGAAAAAGATAGTGTAGCGAGCCCTGAGGGCAAGAGAGGAATGTAGGGGGAGCTGTACTTTAGTTGAACGAGGCAACTTAAATAGCTAGCTTTGCTACACAAGTGCCAATTTAATTAGCAAACCTATAGAATTGCATAGCAAATTGCTATGCAACACTGCTTATTTGATGCCTTGCCTTTGGACACCAAAACAAGCCAACTGGCGCTGGATTAGGATATCAGTCAGCCATCCTGTGGGGGTAGGCCAGAGTGTTTATCAGACTTTGGGGCCAACATGACTGACTGGGCGTCAACAGATTGGTTTTAAATCTTTTAATAGGATTGGTGGGTTGGCAGAGGGAAGTCCCTGTGAGCGTGGTGTGAGAAACCTGAAGGTACTCTACCATCTACTCCCCAGGGATCTTCTGTTCAGGTGGCCTGGGAAGGGCCATCACTTTTGGATCCCGACCCTGGGGGTGGACAAGTGAGGAAGGATCACCTGGGTGGAGGGTCATTGGGGACTGGAGAGAGTGTACTTGAGGGCGAGACATGGTATCTCCCTTAACTAACACTGACCTACCAGAGCCTCCCTCAGTCTTCATGGGATATTGTCACTCCTTTCCAGATTTTCCCTGCAATCGCCCACCAAGAACTGGGACGAGGAAGAGTCAACTAGGAATAATTCACACTTCCTATTGTAAACACCACTCACAAGAAAAGGGCCCTGTATGCACTTAGTAATGAGAATCCGGCATGTCACACTAACATGCTTACACAAGGTCAGGCAATTGAGTCTCACCGTGTTCACCTGCAGCCTGTTAATCATGTTAAAAAGAATAAAACTGGAGCCCAAAAGAAGACAGAAGAGAGAGAGAGGGAAGAGAATCCGGTGTGTTGGGACAGGAGCAGAGATGCCAGCAGCGATTCCCGGAGTCCTGCCAGATGAGCTCTTCAGGACCGGGAACCCTCTAATATGAAGGCAGGCTGTGCCAGGTAGCAGACAGAAAAAAAAGCTGTCTGCGCCAAAACCCGGGTGCAGCTGGGGCTGCGGAAGACGCCAGGTATGCAGACTATGTGTAGAGTTGAGCAGAAGTGCCGGGCCACCAAGATACCAATGCTGGAGAACAAGAGTTACAGGGAAGTAACTTGTTCCTTCTCCAGCACTGGATCTTTCATGGCTTCACATTCTCATTGAATAGGATTATACCGTATCAGATATACACAACCAATGGGCGGCGGATAGCCCTACAGAAGCAATTGAATTTTGCAGTGGAACACTCATCACAAGCAAAAAGCTTGCAAAGCACAGCTGGGCCGACACAGGACTCCTCCTTGCAATCCCTGTCGATGCAGTAGAACCTTGTGAAGGTATGGACAGACCTCCACATGGCTACATGGCAGATGTTGAGCATGGGAACACCAGACAGGAATGCCGTAGTAGATGCCACAGCTCTGGTGGAATGTTCACTTGGCCTTCCTGGTCAGGACCGGTTTGCAAGTTGTTGGAAATGTGAGATACAGCCGGAGAGCCACCTTGAGATGGGAGACTTTGCCAGGGCGTTGCCCACCAGTCCGAATGATACAAAGAGCTATGAGGTCTTTCGGAACTCCTTTGTGCGCGTGCAATATAAAACCTTAACGCAGGTGTGTCATCCAGCAAGTGTAAGGCTTTCTCTGCTGGAGAAGCACGAGTACCAAAGCAAACTGGAAGACACAAAGGTTCATTCAGGTGGAAAGCTGAGGGAACTTTAGGCATGAAGGATGGGTTTGTGCAGAGCACTACCTTTGTTTGGTGAAAAGCCAGATACAGCGGTTTCCTGGAAAGAGCTTGCAGTTCCCCTACCCGTCTGACAGATGTAATGGCCACCAAGAAAGCAGTGTTCCATGATAGACACTTAAACGGAGCCCGGCGAAGAGATCCAAACGGAGGGCCCATTCATTTGGAAAGAACAACATTGATGTGAAGAGGGTTTAATCGTTGCGATTAACACCATATGGTCAAATGCTTCGACTTCTACTTCCACGAAAGCCTAGAGGGTCCCCTAGCCTCTGCTAGAAATTGTCTGCATTTTAGATGTAATGTGAAGTGTCTGATATCCCAGGGGCAGGACCCAAGCCGTCAACTACAGGGATGCTGGGTCGTGGCGCAGCAATGAACCTTCGGCTCTGGAGAGGTGGTCTGATAGAGGAGGTAGCTTGACTCAAGTGGCCACCGACAGATGAAATAGGTCAGAGTACCAAATTTGGCATGGCCATGTCACAGCGATCAAGATCATATTGCATTGGCTCAGGTTGAGTGTGTTTAGCACTCGTAGCAGATGTGGAATTGGGGGGGGGAATACATAGAGGAACAAATCATCCCACAGGATAGAGAAGGCGTCCCCTAGACTCCCCTCTTGAGGAAACCGGCGGGCAAACTGGGAGCACTTGGTGTTCTTTTCTGTGGCAAACAAGTCTATTTATGTGTGACCACACCGGGAGAAGAGACTCAGAACTTGGTTCTAGTGCAGCTCCCATTCGTGCCAGGAACGTAGCTCCTGCTGAGGGAATCTGTAATGGTGCTGTGGATCCCTGGTAGAAGAGAGAGGGGGAAGATAAATGTTATGGGACAAAGCCTAGTGTCATAGCGCTTGAGCTTCCTTGGACAGTATTGGAGAGCGAGTACCCCCTTGCTTCCAGATATAAAACATGGTTGTAGTGTTGTCAGTGAAGATGCGCACAACTGTGTTTCGGAGTTGCGGTTTGAAGGATTTCAAGGCCCAGAACACTGCTCAGAGCTCCAAGACATTTATGTGTAGGGCTTTGTTTTCGAGCTACCACAGACCTCTGGCATGGTACTGGCCTGTGTGGGCTCCTCATCCTTACAGGGTGGTGACTGTGGCCTGATGAGCAGGGAGGCAAAAGGGAGCGTTCTGTGTGAGGTGCTTGCAAGGATTCCACCACTGGAGAGTTTGGCAAAATGACGACAGGAGGGTGATTTTGTCATTCCAGGAACCCGACACTTGCTGCCATCGAGCATCTAGGAACTCCTGGAGATGTCTAATATGAAGCCTGCAGCGTGGAACCAATGGGATGTAGGAGGACATCATCCCTAGCAGCAATATGATGGAGTGGGCTGTCGTCAGCTGCAATCTGGACAACTGTTGAATCTTTTGGAGTATGGCGTTGACACTGTCCTCCAAGGGGTTAGCTAGACAGGTCAGGGTGTTGAGCCGTGAACTGAGGAACAGGGCGTTCTGAGATGGTGATAGGCATGACTTCGGAAAGTTGATGGAGAATCCCAAAGAAGTGAGGCGCTGGATGGTTTCCTGGATGTGCTGTAAGGTTAATGACAGAGGGGCGCGTATCAGGCAGTCGTCCAGGTACGGGTAAACATGAATGCCTGCAAGGTAGAGATTGGATGCCACCGGGGTTTGGCACTTTGTGAAGACCCTTGGAGCTGATTTTAAGCTGAAAGGCGGAGCCTTGAACTGAGAATGCTTGCCTTGTACTACGAATCGAAGGAAGCGTCTGTGCGTGCGATGTATGGAAATCTAGAAATAAGCATCCTCCAAGTCCAGAGAGGAGAGGAAGTCTCCCTGTTCTAGCTGGTCGAGAACATGTAGAAGTGTGACCATATGAAACTCTAGCGATTTTAGGAAATTTCTGAGCTGCCCGAGGTCTAGGATGGGTCTCCATCCAAAAGACTTTCCACACCAGGAAGTATCTGGAGTACACTCTGAAATCCCAGAGGTGCGATGGCACAGCTTCTATAGCACCTTTCTTTAGAAGGGATTGAACTTGCTGTAGGAGATGGGGCAGATTAAGTTACTTTTTGTGTACGGGAGGAATGGAGGGGCATTTGCCCAGAAAATTGAGGGTGTGACACAGCCGAATGATATTGAGCACCCATCTGTCGGTGGAGATGTTTTCTCACTGATTGATAAATTGTGACAACCAGCCTCCCATTGGGGTGCTGAAGTGGGGGCGCCGGTCCTGGCGCTGATCAGGCCTGCTTGGTGGTTTGTGGGCTGGATGAAGATCGGCTCTGTCGCAGTGTACCCATGTATGCCTGCAACATCCCCTTAGAAGACTCTTGCAGCCGGGGCGAGACCTATGCTGCCGGAAGGAGGACCTGAAGTCTCTGGCGGTCCAGACGAACTGTCCTTTGCTGGAACAAAAGGACTGCCTTTTCTGCAGTAGGGCGACTAGGGAGCATGCAGTATCCATATCAGCCTTGATGGTCAGTAAGATTTCGTCCATTTTACTAAAAAGGCCAACCCCATCAAATGGCATATCCACCACTCTATATTACTCCTCAGGACGAAAATTGGTTACCATCAACCATCCCTGGTGTCAGAGTACGGCTCTGTTCCCAATCTGGCAAAAGTCGCTGTCTGCGATGTCTAGTGAGACTGTAATCGCGTGGTCCGAAGCAGCTTCTCCTTCGTGGTACAGTGCCAGAGCTCCATCTCTTATCAGGCAGAACATCCAAGATTGGACCCATCTTGTACCACAACTACAGTTGGGCGAGCCCAGCGGGGCTGGTGCTGGTCCGAGCCCCACCTAGGGCTCTTGCCTGACCTTCCCTCGGGTCAGTGCCTGCCCAAAGCAAGGGCCGGCCACAAGCCTCCCTGGATGCTCGCCCACCCAGATTTAAAAAAAAGATAAATAAAGACTTGCTTCGGTCTTTCTTCCGGTTGCAAATTGTCCTCTTCTGCCCAACCAGGCAAACAAGAACTAGGGGGGGACGAATCTTCTGCCACTCCTCCCACAACATAATACAGAGTTGTCATACATTTTGCAATTAATGGACTTTTAGTTCAAAAGCAAAATTAAACGGTTGAGCATTTGGCACTTAATTTCAGATCACTACATAAGCAAGATGGGAGTTGTTTCCGCACCCCCTCCTAAATTATGCAAGCATCCACACTCTTAACGTCCCGTCCCCTTTCCTCCATACTGCATGGGGGTCCCTTCAAAGGGACGGGAGACAACCTTTTTCACCAGAAAAAACCTTCTTCCCCTTTAAATTTAGAGGCGCGCTGGGGTGTGGCACTGGGAGCATGCGCTGCCCTGACTCCGCCTCTGGCGCTACACCTCAGTCCGCTTTTCCGCGCCGACGAGAACAGGCCGAATTCACCCGCCCTCCTGGGTTTGGCTTCGGCCATGAACTTCCACACGCGGATACTTCTTCGCTTCTGTCTTTTTATATCATTCAGGTATTCAGGGTCCTCAGGCGTCACGCTCCTTCCCCGGCGCATGTTGACTTCTACAGGGTTCAGCAGGTGTCCATCCTGTGATGGGCTATTTCCAACTAAAGCACCCCCACGCCCTCTGCCTATGTTGCCCTGGCCCAGAACACGGCTGGCAAGCTTGTACCGTGTGCAACAAACTCTCCTCGAGGTCTCTGAAGGACTAGCCAGGTGGAGGGAGCTCTTCCAGAGATTGCCTCAAGAGGACCTATAAGACTTTGTCTATCATCGATCCAAGCCCAAGGTAAACCCACTCTTTTCCAGCGCACCCTGCAAGGGAGACTCCTTCTAAAAGACTCGCCCGTGCGGGAGGGACCGCACAGGTCCTCATATCAGCACGAGTTCCGAGGCTATATCGGCAGCAGGCCAGCAGGCCGAGGGGTCAGTTGATCTTCCAGGTGACAGTGGTGAGGGACCAGAAGGTTCTTTTACGGGGTCATTACCCGAGGGGCGATGCACTAGTACCGGCAAGATGTCCGAGGGGGCGCCTTTACACAGTTCTACCGGCAGATCTGTCGAGGGCAAAACGCCTACCAGGCCTCACCCTGAGGAACAGTGTAGGTCTCATCATCCACACATAACAGTCCTGGACAGGGCTGGGCCCAGTGAGCCAAGTGACACGACGCAGGCACGTGTAAGGCAGCTCGGCAAAATGGCCACCGTGCCAGATATTTCTGACATCCGCCCGATACCACACCAAGACAGGGAGCAGGTGGAGGAACGTGTGTTAAGGTGGGACTTGTGTCAACCAGGTACGTGTCCTACAGTCTACCCTTCCTTTGTGCAAGGCAGGTTTTCCACTGCGTCTGTATTGTCAGGGTATGCAGCGCCTCCAGCAGCTGCCCGCTACCCAGTCAGTATCGCCTACCACCCCTCCGGCCTGTGAAGACATTTTTTTTAAAGGTTCCTCGGGCTCATGAAATCTCGGAGGATGGGGTCATACTCAGGGATGTGCTCTTGCAAATGGCTCCGGTGCGCCCCAGTACAGGCGCCCCTGGCCCCTGTTCAGCCTCTGCTGCTCGCTCCTGCCCTCCAACCGATAGTGCAGGCGGTTCCATACCAGCCTCCGACTCAGGTCTCCACTCCCCAGCCTTCGGCTCCCAGCACCTCTCCACAGGACCAACTGGAACCCTCAGGTGGACACAGATGAGGAGGACAATGACATGCCATCATCAGCCAAGGCCTTCCATAAACGTCTTGCGGGGCTGGCAGAGTACTTGGGCCTTCCTCAACCCGAGGTCGAGAAACCATCAGAGGGGGTCCTCGCCGAAATCCTCGTGCTACATCCCAGCAAGAATAGGGATCCCTATGCAGAAGGACGTAGTCGCCTTGGCCAAAAAGCCCCACTCGGTCCAGCCAGTCAATCGGCGCCTGGACGCCAAGTACACTTTTGCTATCAGCCCACCCTAAGCCGCACTCTTCGGTGATGGCTGCTGCATCACTTTACTTCAATCTTCAGTCGTCCTCAAGTCCAATTTTGACCCATCAAATGTGGTGAGAGACTAGACCATTCACTCCAGTTCTCTGAAGTGATCTTTATACTCCTGGTCATCATCTTCACAGTACTGATATTGGAGCTATATGGAAAGCAATTTGTGTTGTCAGGGCCGATAGTTTGGTCTAACATACTAGGTTTGTTAATCTTACAATAACAGATATTGGCACTGGTTGGAAGTAGAGTTTGGCGTGGGGAAAGAGGGACAGTCTAGCAAAGCAGAGGCTTACTGCGTTCTCAGGGGATGGTCGTCCCTAATCCCATAGGGGGCTTCCTCTCCCATGTGATCCTTCCCCCGGTGCACCACCCACAGGGGGACCGAAGTATTGTGGACGCACAGCCCTGGCCTCATGGGAAAGGTCTCCCCCTAGGGGAGAAGGGATTACATCCACAGATTCATCACTGATGCCCACAATGTTGAAGATGGTCTGGGAGGCAAAGCTTGCTTGTAGAGATGGTAGTTGGGGTTGTTGACTAAGCAATAGTCAGCGGGGTAGTCGGTGACAAGGAGGTGGACGATTTCACTCGTCTGTGGACCGTCGATGGAGTCAACAAGGCTTTTGATGTTGACGATTTATGCTTGTGGCTCGTAGCCCGAGTAGAGGCGATGTCGACAGACGTTGCTGCTAGGAAGAGTGTAGCCGTGACCGTTGGATGGTGTGGCCGACGAAGTGGACAGGGTGGTCAAAACATTGACCGAGTTGTCGATAGGGTAACTAATAGCAGAAGTGAGGGGAACAGCAGAAGTGTGCGACTTGTGTCCCCCTTTAAGTTTCTTCCCAGGGAAGGCTCTTTGTGTGACCTCGACCTCTTAGACAAGGGAGTTTGGTTATATGGGTGTTAGGGAGAATTCTCAGAAATGTGTTAATTCCTTCTACCTTAGAGACCCCCAGCTCTTTTGCTGGACTTTAGGTCTTTTTATCCCTCATGTAATTTTAATGCGATTTAATTTCTGTGTTTTTAACTTTGGAGTCTGACAAACTTCATAGGTATAATCTTTACATTGTGTCACACAGCACCTTCAGTGCAGTGGCATTGGGAAGTCTCAGATTTCCCCAAGGTTTAAATACCTTCTCTTGGTGAAACTACTGTTTCCAAGGGAAGTGAAATTGACTATGCTTACCTTTTGTAACTTTCTAGAGCCAGCACACACTATCTTACAATAGGGTCCTTGTGGGGTTACTTAGTATCCCCTTTGTTTCTCATGTAACATTTTTATGTTACCCTTTCTACAATTAATGGCTGGTGGCAGTGGTTTACTTTTTACAACCATTGTGTGTTTTTACCGTGGGCTGCGTTTGCAGCCACGGTAAGGCACCCATGGGTGCCCATTTCATCAAAATGGCCAGGGTCTTCTTTTTTCGCCATTTCTTGTCAGGAAGGTCCTTCTTGCGATTTACTCTGCGCGCCAAACCAGGTTTGGTCTCTTTGTTCGTTTTGTCTTTGCCGAGTTTCACAAGTGAAGCCCGCCTCTGGCTCTACTATGTCTGGCAGGGGCAGAAAGTAAGGGAGGTGCCTGAAACCCCCTGTGCTTAATCCCCTTGGTTACAGGAATGCACCCAAAAGGTGATTGGCCGGCTGACTGTCAGGCAAGGACAGCCCCCCTGCTGTGTGATTGACAGCTAGGCTGGAATGAATGGGAGAAACCTGCATAAAAGGCTAGGCTTTTTGGCTTGGAAGGCAGAGTCGATCACTAGACGAAGGAATCTGAAGAAGAACTTGGAAGAGACGCCTGCTGCAACTCTTGGACTGTTGGTTTGCCCGGTGAAGCCCTGCTGCTGTGCTGAAGCTCCGAATTCGCCTCGACTAGAGAAGCCCTGCAAGGATGACTTCTCCCTTTGAGTTGGTGGGACCAATCAACTCCAAAGTAAGCCCGTCTGGACATCCTCTCGAAGCTGGTTGCATTTCCATTGATGTTGCTGCTGGAACCAAAGAGACAGGGAGAGGAACAGCAGATTGTGTGTTGCTTTTAAGTCAGACCTGAGTGCATGGAAGATCCTCCGGACTTCCCGATGCAGGACTGACCAAGCCTGAGCCACCTCAACAGAGTGCTGGACCCCAGATGCGAGGAAATTCTGAAGTTGTATCTGAGAACCACAGTGTTGCTATTTGCTGTTAGACACAAGGAACTGAAACACTGAAGAACTGCCGAATTGAAGTTTGCCCATTGCTGCCGCTGACCTTTCCATTGCAGAGTAGGAGTACCCAGACATCCTCCCTCTTGTCCCCACAACTGAGGATCAGGAACAACAGGATTTGCAGATCTGTACAGGAACAGAAGCCAGCTGGAACCATTTATTCTAACCAGAGGTACTGTAAAATCGAAGAGAACTTATCTCTTGTGGCATAGCCTTATTTGCTCTCAGTTGAGACCTGTCTTGGTTACCTTGCAGAGTTGCTAAAGCTTTGCCCCGCACAAGCCTCTCAGCTTGTGGCCGTTCAAGTGTTCTATTTTCCTACAAACATTTCTAAAAACATTGTGCAAGACTTTTTGCCTACCTGCTGTCATGAACTACAGAACACGCCCCTTTTGGACTTCCTGGTCCTTGTCTCAACGGGGCTTACACTCCCTTGTACTCCCAACATGGCCATCCACTGTGAAACACCTTCCTCGCTCTACACCTTGGACGTAGCGTGTTCTATTAATAGACCACGCCTCCCGCGGCTCCGTGCGTCTCAATGCTATTGCGAAGTAGCAACCAGACGTGTGCTCCGTAGCGCGCAGTATTGTTTCCCTTGCTTCTTTCCAGCCAACCCCATTCCTAGTCCCTTTCCTTCCTTTCTTTCTTGATTCCTGGACTCGTGTGCTAGTTGCGCACACTGTAAATTTCCTGGATTCCTGGATCTTTGCATCCCGGAACTTTGAACACATGCTGGAGTCGGAAGAGTCTTGTGCAGCCTTATTCAAGACTCGATCCGTCCGCAAGAAGGCATCGATCAAGAAATCCAGCAAAGATCGAACTCAGGTGAGAAGGGGGGGAACTCCTTGACACCTGCAAAGAAGATCTCCAGTTCCATTTGACATTGTGCAATTAACATTGGCTGTCCCGGCTCACTGTGAGGCTCCTCTTTACCTCTGACTTTGAGCTTTGGAAGGTGTTTTACAGTGCTTGCCTGGTTATGAATTATTTGTTAACCTTTTTTTTATTCCTCTAGCCTATATTTTACACCTAACTCAGTATTGCTCTAAATGTACCAGTGATAAATCAATGTCCACAGTGTGCTAGATATTTAAGACACCTGAGGGTGTATGAAGTGTCTGTGTGCCATCCCCAATGGATGTCATCTGATTTAGGGAAACTACGAGTGTGTTTTGAAGTATATGTAAGTGTTACATGTTTTGCTCCCTTTCTGAAGAAGGCTTATATAACTGACTGAAATAAATTAATAATTGTTTTATCAAGAAACCTTGAGTGCAAGTGTTTATTTGGATAACTGTATATGTAAACTGTCACAACATTATTGCTCACACTGACCCCTCTTGAGATAAGCCTGGCTGCTCGATCACACTACCAACATGTGTAGTTCAGACTTATACAAAAGCTTGTATCGCTATTGCCAGGAGGTCAAGTTTATTGTATTGCACCCTAAGGGTACTGCATACAATCTTGCCTAATAATGGGCTGGTCGATTCTGGCAGAGGCAGGACTGTGGGCCTAGGTCAAGTCAGAGGCCCTGGCACCACCCTCCAGCCAAGTCCCCAACCTGCTGTGACTGTCCTGGCGGGTTTTCGATGAAAAGGTCTGGCAGCTGGAGCAGATCTCCATGTTGTGGTCTTGGTGCAGACAGTACAAGCACTTGTAGTGATGATCCTCCACATATACATTCTTTAGGCGACACTTCAAGCAGCCCTTGAACAGGCTCTTCTTAGTGGCGGAGAAGTAATGCCTCAGACTCATGTAGAGGAAGAGGACTTCACACATCAAGAAGACCCGTCGATGGTCAGGATGTCTGCTGACAAGGGTTCCCCCATAACCAGCAGTCACGGAAGGGACTGATGTTTAAGAAAACTATGGAAAACGTTGCAAAATTAGGACGCAAACTTAGATATCTCGAGGAGCGAAATAAGGACTCACAACACTTAAACGCGCAGTAACATTCTGAAGATGGCCACCATGGGTGGAGCCAAGGAGGACCATTGTCAATGGCTAGGGCAGTATGACCCAAAGTGACAGCAATAGGCTATAAAGGTGACAAGCAGTTTTAAGCTATGAAGCCAACTCCTTTAATATTACCAAGGATTCCCAGCTTGATGACAGGGAATATTCAATTAGCATATAAATCTATGAAAGATCCAATGCTGGAAAGCAACTTTTAATTTTTGATTAGCGGTCCACTAACCTTTAACAGTTCATTCATTTTTCTTACACCAAGCAGAATGGGCTTTAATCAGAAGTTGCTGCATGAATTTGGCTTGCAGAGCTGAGCATCTCAGCTTAATCACTTGCTTGGGTGGCCTGGAAAATGCTCTGGTCAGCTTTTGTTGGCCCACATCTGCTGATCTACCGGATTCCCATCTCATAACTGTTTGACATCAGAATGCATGCCCCACAAATCGGCCTGGTCATCTAGTGAAGGATGTGGTTCTGCGTGCAAGTAAAGGCACAGCTGCCTGCTACCTGGATTTGTCACACACTGCTGCTAGGTAGTTAGGCCACTTGGCAGTGATTCTTGCACAGTCAGATGCCTACAGGGTTACTCATCTCTTTTTGGTGCCCCCACTGCTTGGCTTGGCTACGATCGGATTCAAGTATGCCTTAAGTCTCTACTATCATCTGGTCACCAGCACCCTTTCTCCTCCCCAAGGCCGCTCTCACTAGTTACTGATAGCTGTGGCAAGGTGGGCAATTTATGATAACTTTCAGTGCCTGTTGTTCCTCGAAGACAAAATAAAGCAACAGGCAGGCAAGGAACACATACATGGAATACGCACATTCTTTATTGAAGAGGCAGCACTGCGCCTCCTAGCACCAATACTCACTCACAAACTGTGTCCAAATGGCTGTTGCTAACTCCCGCCAACCGTCACTTCAGAAACCCTAAAAGAGCCCTTCAACCAAGAACTCACCTACCGTGTGGCACATTATAACACTCATACACAGAACATCACTGGTACTACAGTAACCTAAGCTGTACTTTTAAGCAATGGGGAATAAGCTCTAAGGTATAACTGCTAAGAAATGTGGCCGTCATCTTCTAGCAGGCTGATGTAGTTTGAGTCTACTACTGTTTAGAGGTGGGATGGCTTAAGAGGAAACACCAGGGAGGTGAGACAGCGGTTAGGTTGAACAGAACCCTCTAATGCCATGGTTAGCATCACTTGGCTGTTTTTTTTAGAAAGTATCGAAATTGTGGGTACACTGTTGTTGCCAGGAGCTGCTGCAACTGCAGCATTCTCTTAGCACTGGCTTTAAAAAATAAATTAAAGTCCAAGTTTATTGTCTCTGCAAGAAATACTGTTGCAGTGAGACCATACCTCTATACTGTAGCTGGTCTGTGGGACACTTACTATTTCTTAGCCTGGTAGTCTGCTGCAGCTAATTTTTTGCGATGGGTCATCTACCTGAACGTCAAATGATTGTACCTCTACCATTGTCTCTTCAAAGGAAAAGGCATCTGTAACACACTTCAACTAGCGTGCCTATCAAAACAAACCTTTCTCTTCAGATGAGTTATGGACTAAAACATGTAACATAATACCTAAAATGTGTCATACCTCTGTTCCTCATCCCTTACTGTAAAATTAAAGGAACAAACAAAACAGCAAATTATGTTTTCATTTGATGATACACTTTGAAGATATGACGATATGAACATGCATTTAACCTCTCAAAAATACATGAAATGGTCCTGGATTAGTCATCACTCCTCTTGTTAGTTATGTAGCACTTACATCCTCTTGGAGCTTCTCCTTTCGCATCAAAACTTCTTCCATTTTCTGATGCGCCTGTTTGAGGTCACAGTCCAGCATTGAACACTGTTTTTCTGCTTCCAGCAAACTGTTTTCGACTCTCTGCTTCGACATCCTTTCATCATGAAGCTTCCGTTCCATATCTGAAAAAAAAATCAAAGTCATGTTGAAACCACGATGTCTGCAAACTGACTTCAGGGACCTTGCGCTAGGCACAGCTACTATCATCTCATTACATTAAAATACATTAACAAATGCATAACATGTTGATACAACATCCTCCCAACTAACTGCACTATTTCAATTGCTCCATTTCCCTACCCAATGTACTTTGTGTATTATATGGCGGATACATCACAGAACTAAACATATGGCACACAATCTCTCAAAAAACCATGCTTTTAAAGGACCTCTTTGGTCTACATTTCTTCTAAAAGCAAAATACAGAATACTTGTGAATTATGGACCACCCAAACAAATGAAAAATTGATGTAATCGCTGCTAAACAAATCTTTTTCATTGGTAGAAAGGATTACCTTTCATGGCTTCTGACTTGGTTTCCTCAATGGACTCGTAGATCTTATTCTTGTCAGCTAACCGTGCTTTTGTTGCTTTATGTTCTGCTTCCTCCTGCTCCAGGCTCTGCTGTACAACTTTCAATTTGTACGTCATGTCTATCTCCAAGTTATTCTTTTCCTGCAAATACCATCAAACCGACATTTAGATTTCAATGCTTTTGGTGTGCAAAGTCTGCAGAATAGCAAAGGACCTTAAACTTGACCACTATTGTTTGAATGAGTTTAGTATTTTGTACAGCACAAAATCATGTCATAATATGCATTCAAAATTCTTTTTAAAAAACAGCAAACAGGAACGGACAAAATGGATAAGTGTTGCAATGATAACAGAAATCAAACATGGTCAACGTTTTTAACTAATGTAAAACTAATTTTGTAGACCACAGCGAGCAGCAGCAAGGAAATATGTAACATGGCAGCTTCTGTGAATCCAAGTGTTCATCATACAAAAATGGTTCCCATGATGGGTTGGAAGACCAAATCTACATATTTTAGCAGTTGCACCGTCTCGTTTTTGAAAATTGTATGTATAACATTTTATAATTAACTCTTTATTGAGATGTTTTTGCAGACAAATAACCAACATGTTAAGGGTTAACATGAAAAGAGAAGGACATAAAAAAAATGGAAAAGAAAGGATTCACTTAAGAGACACTTCATTGTGTGGGTGTTCGTTGTTCTCTCTATCCACACTAACATCTCTGTCTTATGGAATTAATAATATATATATATGGATAAGGGACAGTCATTCTAGTCCAGAGTCTTTTTAGATTGGAGGAAACGGGCCTGGTGGCTCACATGGTCGGACCGGACCATAAAACTGTCAGTTACCAATGAAAAAGTGTCCCGCAGTTGCAAATGGATATTCATTCCTTTAGTCACAGACTGTTTCAATAGTACCCAAGAGGGTGTTTATTTGTTAAAATGTAAGCAAATTGTGATATTTAAAGAATATTTATTCAGAAACAATGATCAAGACTACTAGCTGCATAGTGAAATAACTCATCAAACTGGCGCACATTGGCCAAAAGGTGGCCTATTTTGTTGGGCCTACACTTGCATTTTTGGTACGGGCATTGCCCTATTGGCCAGACCGAGCCTGGCGGCTCATCCATAATGGGCAAGGGGTGTCCACCCAGTGGCCCCCTCACCCATTATGGAGGAGCCAAGGAGCCAGCCCAGTGAAACACTGAGCACTCCAACAGCTGCTTTTGTCCAGATGAGGGAGTGCTCCTCAGTGTTTCCCTTTGAAAGTTCAGTTCCTCAGCCGCACATGCTCACTGAGCCATGCAAGGGTGGCAGCGTTTTGCTTCGCCAGCCTTGCATATTTCATTGGAAATGCTGGCTGGGGCACTGCATGTCTGTATGTGCGAGGGAGAGCTCCTGTGCCTCCTCGCACATATGGACAGAGCAACCTGGAGTGGGGCATTTCAGCACCCACAAGCACGCCCCTGCAGAAGAACAAGTTACTTTCTGACCTGGTTACGTTCTTTCGATGGGATGGTCCGACGACTTATTCCATATCTATGACAGGTAATGTCCACAGCTGTGCTGCTTCGGAAAATCTTTGGCGTCTGCGTCCATGCGCCGTCCCCAAGGACCTCCTCCGACAGCCGACATCACCCGATGTGATAAGTAGGACGCACGACGCCCATAGCCTCAGTTATAGTTTTTTCCCCAGAACGTGTGCCACCAGTTTTCTGCCAGTCAGACACACAAGGCCTTGCAGAACGCAAGCTGCAATCGCAAAAGAAATTCTGCAGCGGGGAAGGCAGGGAGGGAGCGATATGGAATACGTCGTCGGACCATCCCATCGAAAGAACGTTACCAGGTAAGAAAGTAACTTGTTCTTCGAGTGGATTGGGTCCTCCGATGTATTCCATATCTATGACAGACTCCCAAAGCAGTACCAAGCAAGGAGGTGGGAAAGAATTTAGAATACAAATTTAGCATGAATAGAGAACTGCCTTGCCAAAGGCCAGATCTTGCCCTCTGATGGAATCAAGGGAATAGTGACGTACAAAAGTATGTACTGAAGCCCAGGTGGCTGCATCACAGATGTGACGAATAGGAACTCCGCTCTGCAGGGCAGTAGACGCAGCCACTCCTCTTGTAGAATGGGCCCGCAAGCCAGGCGGAGGGTCCTTACCCGCCAAGCGGTAACACTCGGAGATAGCTAAAATAATCCAACGAGACAAAGTCTGTTTCGTCACAGCTTGTCCCAAATGCTTTCCAGCGTAACCAATGAAAAGTTGATCGTCCACTCTGATGCGCGAAATATAAAAGCTCAACGCTCTCCGAGGATCAAGCCTATGGAGCCTCTCCTCTTCCTTACCAGGATGTGGAGGAGGATAGAACACCGGAAGAACAACCTTCTGGCTCAAATGAAGGAACAAGTTACTTACCTGTAACTGTTGTTCTCCAGCATGGGTCTGGCATGGATTCACATGCTCATGAATATTCCCCGTCGTCAGGCTGGGAATCCTCGGTAAAGAAAAAACCAGTATCAGTTTCGTTTCTGATCTGTCTTTCGTAGTAATAACCAATCACTGGTCTCTGCGTCATACTGACCACAGCCAATGACTGCCCTCTACCTAAGCACCGCCTCTGGCAGCCATCTTCAGATTTGGAAGCACGTGAAGTGGCAGTATGACCAAGTGAAGAGCCGCAGAGGGGTAGGCGGGAGGGTTCGCATGTGAATCCATGCCAGACCCATGCTGGAGAACAACAGTTACAGGTAAGTAACTTGTTCCTTCTCCAGCATGGGGTCTGGCATGGATTCACATGCTCATGAATAAAGAATACATAGCAGTACACACATGCACAACCACGGGAGGTGGCAAAGGCTCAACATTAAGCATCACATCAACTCAACATTAAGCATCTTACCTCCTCACCAGGCTCACCTCAGGCGAACAGGTTGCGCAGCACTGCTTGGCCGACCCTGGACTCCTCCCTGGAATCCCGGTCGACGCAGTAGAATTTCGTGAAGGTGTGCGTCGACCTCCACGTAGCAGCCCTGCATATGTCCAGCAGGGGCACACCAGATAGGAACGCCGTGGTAGCTGCGATCGCTCTGGTGGAATGGGCTCTCGGACGGCCAGGCAGCGGTCGGTTTGCCAACCGGTGACAGTACATGATACAGCCGGAGAGCCATCTGGAGATGGAAGCCTTCGAGAGAGCCTTCCCCTGATTGACAGGTCCAAAGTTCACAAAGAGTTGTGACGTCTTCCGAAAACCTTTCGTGCGGTCCACGTAGAACTTCAGCGCTCTAGCTACATCCAGCGAGTGCAAAGTCCTCTCAGCCGGCGACGAAGGCGACGGGAAGAACACAGGTAACACCAAGGGTTCGTTGAGATGGAAGTCCGACGGTACCTTGGGCATGAAGGAGGGGTGCGTCCTGAGCACTACCCTCGTGTCGTGGAAAGTCAAGTACGGGGCCTTGCAGGAAAGGGCCTGGATCTCTCCCACTCGTCGTGCGGAGGTGATGGCCACGAGAAAAGCTGTTTTCCACGATAGAAACTTCAACGGGGCCGAGTGCAGAGGCTCGAACGGAGGTCCCATGAGCTTGGTCAGCACCACGTTGAGCTCCCACGCCGGGGCCGGAGCCTTCACCGGCGGGAACGATCTGAACAGTCCCTTCATGAACTCTTTCACCAGGCGATGAGACCACAAGGACGTCCGGCCCGTGGTTCTGGTGTATCGGGAGATCGCAGCAAGATGAATCTTGATGGACGCGTGTGCCAGACCAGCTTTGGCCAGCGTCAGCAGGTACGGCAGTACTTGGGGAGCCGTAATCCGTAGAGGGTTAATCTTCTGTGCGTGGCACCAGACAGAGAACCTCTTCCATTTGTGTCCGTAGCATTTAAGAGTCGAGGACGCCCTGGCCTTTGCAAGAACCTCTCTGCAATCGGCCGGTATGTCGTATCCTCCAAACTCTAGCGCTGCAGGAGCCAGGCCTGCAAGTTCAGCGACTTCGGGTCGTGGTGGAGGATGGCGCCTCCTTCCCTGGAGAGTAGATCCGCGTCCGCCGGCAGCTTGATTGGCGGGGACGCTGACAAGTCCAGAAGGTCCGGGAACCATATCTGCCTCGGCCACGCAGGTGCGACGAGGATCATCCTGCACCGTGACCTCTTGAGCTGGTTGACGAGCCGGATTAGCAGAGGCAAGGGAGGGAACGCGTAGAGGAACAGGCCCTCCCAGGGGAACGAGAAAGCATCGCCCATGCTCCTCGTCTGGGGAAACCTGCTGGCGAACCTCCGGCACTTGGTGTTCGTCGCCGTCGCGAACAGGTCGATCTGGGGTGTGCCCCACCGTCGGAAGAGGCGATCCACCAGATCCTGCCGTAGTTCCCACTCGTGGCACGAGCGCAGCTCCCTGCTGAGTGAGTCGGCGATGGTGTTTTTTATCCCTGCCAGATGAAACGGCACCAGAAGAATCCCTTGGGCGACGGCCCAATGCCACAGGTCCTGCGCCTCCTTGGACAGCGCTGGGGACCTGGTTCCGCCCTGTTTCCTGACGTAAAACATGGTGGTGGTGTTGTCGGTGAAGATCCTCACCACCTTGCCCTTGAGGGACGGAAGGAAGGACCTGAGGGCCCAAAACACTGCACGGAGCTCCAGGACGTTGATATGCAGGGACTTCTCCGTCGGGAGCCAGAGTCCCCTTGCGTGCAGATTTTCGGTGTGCGCTCCCCACCCTTCTAGGGAGGCATCCGTGGTCACAGTCACCTGGTGGGCTGGGGTCTGGAAGTCCATGCCCGCCGTCAGATGCGCGCGGGTGCCCCACCACCGTATCGCTCGTCGGAAACTCTCGTCGAGCTTGATCCTTTCCTCGAAGCTGCCCGTCGTCTGGATCCAGCGCGCATCCAGGAATTCTTGCAACGGGCGCATCCGGAGCCTGCACATGGGAATGAGGTAGATGCAGGAAGACATCATCCCGAGGAGGGACTTGATGGACCTCACTTTGGCCGCGTCGGCCACCAACATCCGTTGCACCTTGCCCAAGATGGTCCTGGTCCTCTCCTCCGACGGGGAGGCCAGAAGGGACACTGTGTCGAGCCTCGCTCCCAGAAACAGTGCGACTTGCGCGGGCACCAGGTGGGATTTGGCGTAGTTCACGGAGAATCCCAGGTCCGTGAGGAGTTGGACGGTCCTTGCCGTGTGGACCACGGCAAGCTCCCTCGTCTTGGCACGGATGAGCCAGTCGTCCAGGTAGGGGTAGACGTGAATCCCCTCGCGGCGCAGCTGCGCCGCCACCGGTGCGAGGCACTTGGTGAAAACCCTGGGTGCCGACCGTAGTCCGAAGGGAAGGGCTTTGAACTGGTAATGACGCCCTTGGACCACGAATCTGAGGAATTTTCGGTGCCCCTTTAGGATGGGAATGTGGAAGTAGGCATCCTCCAAATCCAACGACGATAGGAAGTCTCCTTCCTCCAGCTGACCCAGGACGTGCTGGAGGGTGACCATCCGGAACTTCTGCGCCTTGATGAACTTGTTCAGACGTCGCAGGTCCAGGATGGGGCGCCATCCTCCCGTCTTCTTCTTCACGAGGAAGTATCGCGAGTAGACTCCGGAGCCCCGAAGCCTCTTCGGGACGAGTTCGATGGCGCCCTTTCTGAGCATCGCCTTTACCTCCAGGAGAAGTTGAGGGACGTGAAGTTCTTTCCTGGCCACGGGGGGGACGCGCGGGCACCTTTTTTTGAAATTCGAGCGCGTGGCCCCGGGCCAGGGCGTCCAGCACCCAACGGTCGGTGGAGATGGACTCCCACACGCTGACGAAGCCCGCCAGCCGGCCTCCCACCGGGGTGCTTCAGTGGGGGCCCGACCCCACGGCCGGTTCAATCCTGCTTGGACGCGGCCTTGCCGCCTTGACCTCCTTGGCGACGACGGCGGGGTCCGCTAGACTTGCCTCGTCCTCTGTAGGCCTCTTGCGACGACGAGCGGGCCGCTTGACGGTAGGAAGCGAAACCGCCGCCGGAACCTTTGGAGGCGCCCTTGCCTCCGCCGCTCCGAAAGGGCGTCCGTCGTTGCTGCAGTACTCCAAGGGCCCGGGCCGTCTCCGTATCCGCCTTGATGGCCTGAAGGGAATCGTCCACTGTCTTCCCAAACAGGTTGTTCCCGTCGAAGGGCATGTCCAGGACTCTGGTCTGGACGTCCTGCCGAAAGTCCGTAGCTTTGAGCCATCCACGACGTCGAAGGCAAACGCCGTTGCCCAGCTGGCGGAACCCAGTGTCGGCGATGTCCGTCGCCACGGTGATGGCGTGGTCCGAAGCCACCTCACCTTCCTGCAGGATCTCAAGGGCCTCCGCCCTCTTGTCGTCCGGCAGAAAATCCAGCAGGGGAGCTATCTTGTACCAGAGCTCCCTGTCGTAGCGGGCCACGATAGCCAAGGCGTTGGCCGCTTTAATCGTCGTCGCTGCCGACGAGATGACTCTACGTCCCATAGCATCCAATTTCTTTCCCTCGCCGTCCGGCGGGGAAGTCGACGTGGAGGCCGCACCCCCCCCCGCTTTCTTCCTGGCTGCCGCGGAGACGACGGAGTCCGGGGTAGGCTGCGCCCGGAGGCATAGGGGGGCCGTGTCCGGGACCCGGTACTTTTTCTCGTACCGGTCTCTTCTCGCTGGCGTCGTGGAAGGGTTCTTGAGGAGGGAAAGGCCCTCATCCCAAATGTCGTCCAACAGAGGCACTGCGAGGACCGTCTTCCTCTTGGCCTCGCGCCGCTGGTAAAGGAAGCCTTCCTTTTTCTTCTCCTCAGGGCAGAGTTGGAAAAGCTCGGATGCCCTGGCGATCATTGAGTGGAACGATCCAATCTCGTCGGGCGGAGAAGCCCTGGTGGGAGGCGACGACGGAAAATCCTCGTCGTATGCCTCGTCGTCCGTACCCGTCGCTGCCGTGTCAGTCCCCGTATCATCCCCTCGGGTGGACGGGGAGGAGGGCTGGACGGGGCGCGACGGTTGAAAAGGAGGTGGTGGATGGATCCTTCTTTTCTTGGTAGGGGGAACACCAGAAGGTCCCGGTTCTGGATCCCCCGACGGGAGAGGTTCCTCCGTCGGTAACGGTAGCCTCGTCCTTATCTCGGAGCATAAGGACTGTATGGCCAACAAAATGGCCGCCGAGTTGTCTTGCGGCGCTGGCAGAGGGGAATCCGACGGGCGAGCAGGGGCCCCGTCGGTATCCTCGACGATGTCGTCGTCACCTGCGTCGGGGTCCATTCCGACGGGCTGGCCTTGTTCCACGCCTAGGCCGTGGCTTAAGACCTCGATCAGCTCCTCTTCTGAGGTTGAGGCCGAATCTACGACGACGCCCTGTCCCCCCTTCTTCTTCCCCACGGAGGGTTTCACGGGGGTCCTATCGATGGGCACAAAAGAAGACTCCCTCCGAGGAGGCAGGGAGATTCTGGGCCCTGAGGTCGCCACCACTGGTGTAGCCTCCACAGGCTGAGCCAGGGCCGCCGCGACCGTTTCGATAGAGGGCTTGGTCGGATGGATCAAGGCCTTCACCACCTTAGGTGCGCTCACCGCCTTATCCTTGAGGGAGGGGGCACTGCCACGCTCCTCCTCTGCCTTAGAGCTCGACCGGGGCCTCTCCAGGAGCTTCGCCGGGTGCTCGGCCTTCCTCTTACCCGACCCAGAGCGTTGGCTCGTGGTTGATGGTGCCGGGGAGGGTGCGCCCTGCCTGGCGCCCGTAGAGCCCGACCGTTCGGCGCTCCCGGTGCCAGCGGACTCGCGGTGCTTGGCCTTATGTTGGGCCCCCGTCGCCGGGGCGCCCTCAAAGGTCTTAGAAGACCGCTCGGATTTCTTCTTCTCGCCAGACGGGCTCTTACCCTCCAGCCAGTTGGCGAGACGTTGATGACGGTCCTTCATGGTCCGTTCCGACATGTTGCCGCAAAACGCACAGTCCTTCTCCACGTGCGTTTTGTCCTCATGGAGGCAGTAAAGGCAGAAAGAGTGTTTGTCCTCCTTAAAGACGTTCTGCAGCTGGCATCCAGGGCAGACCCTGAACAGCTTTCCGGGCGTCGAGCTTCCCTTCTCCTGGGCCATCTCCGAGACCGGGCCTGAGAAGCTTCTGGAGTCCTCCGAAGTGTAGCTCGACGAATCTTCACCCTTGAGGGGCACAGACGAATCCGAAACGGGTCCCCGTTGATCGGATGTAGGATCGGTGGAGCTTGAGGCTCTTTTGACCGAAGAATCGAAGTTTTTTGTGAAAAAAGCGCGAAAAAATAGCACTAACGCTCGAGAGCAATAGCACGAGGATCCCAACACATGAACGTGCGGTAAAAATCTGAAGATGGCTGCCAGAGGCGGTGCTTAGGTAGAGGGCAGTCATTGGCTGTGGTCAGTATGACGCAGAGACCAGTGATTGGTTATTACTACGAAAGACAGATCAGAAACGAAACTGATACTGGTTTTTTCTTTACCGAGGATTCCCAGCCTAACGACGGGGAATATTCATGAGCATGTGAATCCATGCCAGACCCCATGCTGGAGAAATTCCGAAACCACCTTCGGAAGAAAAGAAGGACGAACTCTAAGGACAACCCTGTCCTTGTGAAACACAGTGAAGGGTGGCTTAACTGAAAGTGCCTGTAACTCACTCACTCTGCGAGCAGAAGTAACCGCAACCAAAAACACAGTTTTCAGAGTTAACAGCCTCAAGGGGCAAGAATGTAAAGGCTCAAACGGAGCACCCATAAGAAACTTAAGAACAAGGTTCAAATCCCAACCTGGCACCAGAAAAGGTGACGGAGGGAACACATTAGTGAGCCCTTTCAGAAAATGCGAAATTAAAGGAATTGTAAAATAGGAACACTCTTCAGACAAGCGCTTAAATATGGACAGCGCCGCCAGGTAACCCTTAATGGTCCCCACTTGCAAGCCCCTTTGGGCCAAAGAAAGCAAAAAAGACAGAACCATGGGAATGTCACATTCAAAAGGATCCACATTCTGAACTCTGCACCAGTCGCAGAACTTTCTCCAATGGCAACGGTACAGAGACTTTGTTGCCGGCCGCCTGGCCGAGAGCAACACCTCCATCACGTCTTCAGGGAGGTCCCAATCCTTATACCTCAACCTTTCAGAAGCCAAGCGTGAAGATTGAGGGATCCGACCTCTGGATGGAGATTCTGACCCCCCTCCAGTGAGAGCAGATCTTCTCGGTAGGGAAGACAACGTGGAGGGCAGATGGACAAGTCTAGAAGGTCCGGGTACCACGTCCTCTGGGCCCACGCCGGAGCAATGAGGATCATCCGGGAACCGAACCTCCGTAACCTCTGCAGCACTTGCGGGATGACGGGGACTGGAGGAAACGCGTACAGCAGTGGGAACGACCACTCCACCACGAACGCGTCTCCTAAGGCTCCTTTTGGAGGTAATTCCCGCAAGCAAAACCTTTCGCACTTCCGTTTGACACTGGAGGCGAAGAGATCCACTTGAGGGGTCCCCCAAAGGGCGAAGATCTCCAGGAGAATCTCCTGAGCCAGCTCCCACTCGTGAGAGATCGTGCTCTGCTTGCTCAGAGCGTCCGCCGTCTCGTTGTCGTCTCCGGCCAGATGAACCGCCGAGATCGAAACTTCCTGCTGGATGGCCCAGAACTCGAGCTGCATCGCCTCCCTGCACAGCGGAAGTGACCCTGCCCCCCCCCCACTTTTGTTGAGGTAGTGCATGGCCACCATGTTGTCCGTTAGAATCAGGACACTCTTTCTGCACACAGTCGGCAGAAAAGCCTTCAGGGCTAGCCTGACGGCCCTCAGCTCCAACAGATTGATATGGAGTCTGGACTCCGACAGAGACCAACGACCGCTGACTGTCAACTCGTTGGCATGAGATCCCCATCCCGTGAGGGATGCGTCCGCCATGATCGTCACCTCTGGCCAGGGTAGCCAAATGGGGCCCCCTTCATCAGATTGCCCTCGACGGCCCACCACAGAAGGTCCCGGGTTACCGAGGGCGGCACCTGAACAGGGTCCGACAGCCTGCTGGAGGACTGAGACCACTGGAGCTTGAGTGCCCACTGCAAAGATCTCATCCGCAGACGAGCCTCTGGCACCAGAAGAATGCAGGATGCCATGAGGCCGAGCAGTCTCAAGAATTTGGACGCTGGGAGATTCTGGGCAAGCTGAAACTTGTGCACCATCTGCTGAATGTGAAGAGCCCTCACCTAGGGAGGAAAACACTGCCCCAGGGACGTGTCGAGCACTGCTCCGATGTACTGGAGCCGCTGCGTTGGTGTCAAATGGGACTTCTTGAAATTGAGGGAGAAGCCCAGCCTGTGAAGGGAGTGGCAGGTGACGGATAGATGATCCAGGACTTGCTCGGGAGAGCTCCCCCTGATCAACCAATCGTCCAGGTAGGGGGTAGACGTGAATCCCCCCTTTCCTGAGATGCGCTGCCACCACCACCATGAGCTTGGTGAAAACCCTCGAGGAAGAGGTCAATCTGAACGGCAGGACCCGAAACTGAAAGTGCGAGTTGCCAACCACGAACCTCAGGTACTTCTTGTGCTTGGGATGGATCGGCACATGGAAGTAAGCATCCTTGAGGTCGAGAGACACCAACCAGTCATGAAGTTGAAGGGCCTGGAGGACTTGAGAAAGAGTTACCATCTTGAACTTGTCCTTCCGGAGGAGCTTGTTCAAATCGCGCAAGTCCATGAAGGGTCTCAATCCCCCGTCTTTCTTTGAAATAAAAAAATAAGGGGAATACCATCCCTTGTTCCTCTCCGCTACAGGCACCAGTTCTATGGCTCCTTTCTCCAGCAGGGCTTGAATTTCCTGCGCAAGGAGCGGATCCGGACTCTTCAAAGAGAGGTGACCTGGTGGATTGTCGTGAGGCCTCTGCCGAAAAGGAAGACAGTAGCCGTGGGTTATGATCTCCAGAGCCCACACATCCGAAGTAATGGCTTGCCACTCTACAAGATGCTGCGCCAGCCTTCCCCCAACCGGCGAACCATGGGACCAGGCCTCATGACAGAGTGGTAGCGGCTGCGGCGTTGCCTGAGGGCAAAGAGGCAACTGCCCGAGCGGCCTTGGAACCTCGAGTACCTTTGTTTCCACCTCTGGCACTCTTACAATGGCGTCTTTGATTGCTAGTTCCCCTCGCTTTACTGAAGGACGAGTAATAGCGAAAGGAACCTCCCCTCCATTGCTGTCCCCTAGGACGAAAAGGCGGAGGTTGGCGAACTGCAGCGCCCAACGACTTTGCTGCAGCTTTGGAGGTCTGCAACCTCTCAAGGCTCTCGTCAGCCTTGCTGCCAAAAAGGTGTTCACCGTCAAAAGGCATGTTGAGGAGCCGGGACTGCACATCAGGAGTGAACCCAGACTTCCGCAACCACGCAAACCTGCGCATTACGGTGCTCGCCGCCATGGACCGGCTGACACAATCCGCCAAGTCCAAAACCGACTGAACGGCCTCACACATAGCATCCTTGCCATCCTGAACCATAGCAAGGAAACCATCCCGTTCGTCCCCTTCGGGAATATGATCAGCCGCTAATGCAACACAGTTCCACAGAGTGTGTGTGAAACGAGACAAGGCACATATGGAGTTGGCCGCCTGAAGCGCCATACCCCCCGAAGAAAACACTTTCTTCGCCCAGCCGTCAAAACGTTTGTCGTCCCTATCTGGAGGGATGGTAGGAAACAACGCCTGCTTTGCCGGGGCCGTAGTCGCCTGCACCATCAAACTCTCCGGGGTGGGGTGCCTAGACAAGTAGCAGGGGTCGCTACTGGCTGGACGGTATTTTCGCGACAAAGACTTGCTCACTGCCGGGAGACTCTCCGGAGCAGTCCAAGCCGCCGCCACCCTCTCTGCAGAGCCATATGAAAAGGCAAAACCGGGTCAGTGGGTGGACTGAGATCGAGGATGTCCGTGAGATCATCCTGAACGAACTCCCCTGGGAGAGCTGACTAACCCAAGTACTCGGTAACCTGAGACATCAGGCGCCGATATGAAGAATCGGCATGAGAGCCAGGCTCCGGCCTACAAAATTCCACCTCCGGAGCGGTGTCCAGTCCACTAGCATCATGCAGCGACTGCCGCAGGTCAAACTGGCTATGGCCCGAGATAAGGTCATCTGGAACCGGAACCAGGCGGGGAGAGGAAGACCTCTGTGGACCAAAGCAGTGTCGGACCTTAGCCATAGCCTTTCTATGGGCAAACCCCGTGCCACGGGGCTCCTCCGACACCACCGCCTCGAAAGGCGTTGAGGGCGCCGAACGAGTCGGCATCGACAGAAAAGGCGTCGACGTCGAGCGAATCGGCGTCAGCTGCAGCGCCACTAGCATCATCAGCGTCACAGTTCTCGAAGCCGGAGCTCCGAGCGGGTCTCTCGCCAACCTAGGCGCCGATGGCGTCGACGACCCCTTCGGAGGCGGAGCCTCGAGAGAAATCATGGACGACCTTGGCGCCACAGGCGTCGACGTCTTCTTCGAAGATGGCACAGGATCACACGGTCTCGAGCGCGTCGAGGACCGGGACCTGGCACGGGCATGGCGAGAACGGCTACCCTTGTCCGAGCGGGACCTCTCCGGTGAGCCGTGCCGACCACTCGAGCCCGAAGGCGTACGAGCGGTGTCTCTCGACCGATGCCGACCGACCCCACTCGGAGGCGCAGACGGACCGGTGCCCTGCGATTCCAGAATTGCTAGCATCTGCTTCCAGAAGGAAGCCCATTCCTCTGGTGTCGCTTGCATGGAGGGATAAGCGACCCGCCGACGGGATGAGACCTCGGAAGAGGACGGGGAAGGCGACCTATGCCGGCGCTTCCTGGAATGCCTTGAAGAGGCGGAGGAGTGGCGAGACCGACTCCTGGAAGGAGACCCACTGGACTTCCGACGATGGCGCGGAGAGTCGCCCCTCGAGTCATCCGTCGAAAGCCCCGCAGACCTCGACTTCCGGGGCTTAGACACCCGGCCTACTGACAGCTTCTTCTTGCGTTCCCGCAAGGCCTTCGCTGCGAGCGACTGGCAGTCGACACAGTCGTCCGTTTCGTGGGCCTCCCCGAGGCACCAGAGGCAGGCGTCGTGCGAGTCAGTGACCGACATCTTGGACCCACAGTCCCCGCAGTTCTTGAAGCCCAGACGCGGGTCGAAGACGAGAAAGACATCGCCACGAACAGGTCTACACAACAAACCGAACAGGTTCAACGAACCGAGAATTGAAACAGCAAACTCCAACGAGTCGAGGCGTACCGAGATTCACAAAGCGAACACGTTCGCGGAAAAAATGGAACTGAGGCTATGGGCATCGTGCGTCCTACTTATCACATCGGGTGACGTCGGCCGTCGTCCTCGGGGACAGCACATCAACGTCATCGACGCAGGACGCAGACGCCAAAGATTTTCCGAAGCAGCACAGCTGTGGACATTACCTGTCAGATATGGAATACGTCAGAGGACCCAATCCCCTCAAAGGTATGTTTACGCTAATTGATTTTTTATTTAAATATGTGTATGGATGCATGTATGCTTGTGTTATGACTGAGTGTATGGTGATCGTATGAATGATGGAGTGATTGCTGTGTGATTGAGTGATTGCTGTGTGCGTGTGAATGATTGCTGTGTGCGTGTGAGTGATTGCTGTGTGCGAGTGTGTGATTGCTGTGTGAGTGAGTGCTGTGTGAGTGATTGCTGTGTGTGAGTGATTGCTGTGTGTGAGTGATTGCTGTGTGTGATTGCTGTGTGTGACAGAGTGCGTGTGTGTGACAGAGTGCGTGCGCGCGCACACATTAGTGTGTGTGTGTGTGTGTGTGTGTGTGTTGGTCCGTTGAGCTGATTTTGGTGAGTGGGGGGTAGAGGGAGGAAGGAGGGTTGTACAACAAAGCCATTTTAAAAATGCCTTTGTTGCACAATCTCCTACCCACCTGCCAAAATCTGCTCTCCTTCTGAGGAGCTGTGGACCCCAGGGGACAGGGATGGTATTTCTTTTACTGGATATTTAGCATAGATGTCCAGGCAAAAATACCATGCTTTCCCCCTTGGCCCCCTAGCGCCAATTGCAAACCGTTTGGCTTTTGATCAATTCTTTTTTTAAAGTATTATCTAAAATCCAACATTTTAACCCATTATTTTCAAAAAAGTCATGGGGGGAACCCACCCCTCCTCATGGCCCCATTGATTGTTTCAGGCTCCCGCTCGGTCACTAGAGCATTTTTGGGGGAAATATTTATGCCCCTCCACTTAAAAAAAATCACCAGCTGCCACTGTCCCTCGGACTGTATTGGGAACTGGGTGGGGGTGCCCAGGGACTGTGGTGGGAGCAGGATGGGCAGGAGGCACTGTGATAGTGGTGGGAGCAGGGTAGGGAGAGCTCAGGGTCTGTGATGGGGTGGTTGGGGGAGCCCAGGGACTATACTGGGGAGTGGTAACGGCGCGCATTAGTTCATAGCCATTTGTACATATTGTCCATTTGGCATTTTGGGGGCGGGGTGGAGCATGCCCAGATTTTGCTCAGGGGGGGCACCAAGCCAAACATATTTGAAGAACACAGATCTAGTCCATAATGTTCCATCATTAAGCTCAATTTATTTATCCCAAATTGCTGAAAACAGGTCTTTTTCATATCGACTAATGTTACCCTTTCTAGGGTAGACAGTTTGGACATCTGCCAGCCACTCCCCCATACCCTAGATTCTCAGGGGATCTTGAACACCACCTCAGGGTCATGCCTACACAATGAAGCTTCCGGGGGCCTACAACAAACAGATCCCTGCCGGCGTGCTGTCACAAAGTAGTGGAAGCAATCTGGAGCATTCTAATTGGCTACCAGAAGGCCATGCGAAACACAGTCATGTGGTCAGCCCTGGGCATCCAGCCCAAGTGTCTGCAGCTTAGGGCCAAAATCAGCAAAGGACATCTCCCTCTTTAGGCCCATTAGGGGGCAAGAAAGGGCCTAGGGCCAGAACCTCTGTTCAAGCCAGGACTTTGCAGAGCATACACTTCACCCAACTTCTGCTTCCACGCATAGAAAACCTTTGCCTTGAATAACTCGGGCCTCCCTTTTCGAGCATGACAACTGACTTCTGGTACCCTAGAGTCACTTTCTAAACAAACTTAGAACCTATACCGGCTCCTTCCAAGTCCACACTTCCCTCATTCCCTTTCTTCTCACCCACCCTACCCACTCTCTTGGGTTCCACTCTTCATCCACTGTCTAATACCTCACTATGTTTTTACCCACCATGCTCCTTTACTCCTTGCACTCACTTTTCACCTGCCCCTTCTCTTGTAGGCCTTTAGCCACAACTTTGTTTAACTTATATCTCGCGCTCCGCCCTCCCCATCTCCCACCCTGTACCCCTAAAATCAAAGGCGCCCGTTCCCTTAAAGACACCAACCTCACCTATCCCCATTGAATACTGCACTACACCTGCTCTTCTTCACCACCTCATATTGCACTTTCACTTGCCCTCTGGAATGCACAATCCCCCACTTCACCCCCAACAAGTTTTCCTACATCACTGACTATTTTAACTTATCACCCTCATATTTCACATCTAAGGAAACCTAGATCTCTCCTTGTGACTCTGCTACACTACTGGCCCACCACATTGACAGATACGTTCTCCCACTCTCCCAGAACTACTAGGAAGGGCTGACTGAGTGGGGCCCCTTATATATTAGACCCTCACCACTGCACCCATTCCCCATCTTACATCACCTGGCCCTCCTGAATATGCCACAACTCAATTCCTCTATTCTGGCTCTCTAGCGACCCCCTGGTCCTCAACACTCCTTCACCTGACCTCAACCTTCCGGTCAATTCCCAACAACATCCCATTGCCATCCCCGGGGGACTTTGACCTTCCCAAGTCATTTGCAGCCACCCATCTGGAACTTAACGCCATCCAAAACGACTGCTCCCTCCACAGCTATCTTATCCACTCTTAACCTTATCTTTCCCTTTATGTCGCTCTCCTCCTCTGGCCACTCCATTGACTCTAGTGCCTATAATCACTCAATTGTTCACTTTAATTCTTCCGTACCTCCACCACCTCCACTTCCTCCTCTCCACTCTTCAATGACCAAGAGGAAATTCAGGCAGTACTATCTTTCTCTTTACCTTGAAAATAAGAGGACCTCTCCCCTATTCATTCCTTTTCCATTGACTGTGCTTTCTCAGACTTTCGATATGCACTCATGACTCCTTTTGACCAAAAATATCCTGCACACACAAGGCCCTCACCTTTGGATCACCTTGGAGAGCCAGACCCTCAAAACAAATATGTGCTATGAACTAAGATGTTAGCACAAATCTCAAACCCTCACTCTACTTCTAGCCTAAAAATGTTTTCTTGCTGCCCTCGACTCTGCACTGGAACCTGCCAAATCCCTCTGCTTAACAAACGTAAGTCTCCTCCCTTCACAACCAGCCCCCAACTCCCAAACAATAATTCCCTATCAAATCTTTGCTCATACCTCCCAGGCCAGTCTCCATTGCCTCCTCCCCTGCTAATGACTTTGCTCACTACTTTTCCTCCAAAAGTGTCAAGACTCTCAGCCCTCCTAAACCCCCCCCATCTTTCCATCACCTCTCCCGCAACCCCTTTAATGTTGACTATTTCTCCCCTACCTCCTCCTAAACTAGTAACCATCATTTGCAGTGCCAAAACATCTTGTGCCCCTACTGACCCCTTAACTCCTTCGAATGGACAAATACTATACCATCTTTATCCAGGCTGCAGCCCTACCACCTTCCTTCAAATCTGCATCTGTCCTAGCCCTTTTGAAGAAACCCTCTGCTGACCCAACATCCCATTGAACAGTCACCCCGCTTGCCCCTACCTCATCATTCAAAGGTTCCCAAGTGGGTGGTCTTCAATTGGATCACTAAGTACCTGGTGGATAATGGCCTTGGAGATCCACTTCAATATGGTCTTTGAATTGAACACTCCACCAAGCTGGCACTCATGTAGCACCGCTTCAACCTCTCACCCATACTCATCCCTTCAGACCACCCTACTGCTTGACCACTCCTCTCGCTTCACTCGCCACGACCTTCGGTTTTTCAAATTGGCTCTAGCCTGGATTGCCTTCTACCTGGACGATTGCACATTTAAAATATCCTGGAACTCCCAAACCTATGATATCACCCCTTTCATTGTCGGCATCTCCCAAGGATCAGACCTTAGACCGCTGCTCTTTGCTTTTTATACCTCTGCCCTATGAAGACTCATCTCATTCTTTGCTTTCACAATCACCTCTTTGCTGATGACACTCAAATATTAATCTCCTTTCCCTCCTTCCCCCCCAACCCTTTCAGAACCTATTAACTGCGGACCGGAATCCCTCACTTAATGCCTCTGCGCCACCTCATGCTGAACTCTTCAAAAACAGAAATAATCTTTCTCCCAGCTTCCACTGCTATCTCTACCCACCAATCACATCCTCTCCTGGCATTCTTGCTCCCTTGCCCAAGGCTCACAACCTTGGGTCCTTTGTAATAGCGACCCCCGACTGCAACAATTCATCAATACTACCACCTCTGTTGCGCCTATTAACATTCTCAACATTTATACAAATCAGCCATTTTGTACTCAATTAAAAGACATCTCCAGCCTTCTGCTCAGCAACCTGGCATAGAGCTTGTGCCTACTCCTTGGCCTCCCCGTCTAATTATTCCTCACTCTAGAAAAATTCCTCAACTTCACTACCCACACACTCTACAACCTACTCAGATCCTTCCCCAACTTCTGTGTACTGATGCCAGGTACATTGACCTAGCTACTCATCTTGTTCCCTCCACCACTCCTTTGCACTCAACCTCACTGTCCCATGCTCCCTTGTGCTACCCCTCACTTGTGGTCTTTCTCCCAACTTACCCCTATGGAACCCGTTGTCCATCACAATCGAAGCCAGCCCGAGGGGGGGTTTGGGTGCACCAGGGAAGGATCACATGGGAGAGGAAGCCCCTTATGGGATTAGGGATGACCATTCCCAGAAAATGCAGTATTCCTCCGCTTCATGAGACCCCCTCCCTAATTCACCAAGCCAAACTCTCCTTCCCGGGACCAATTAATGGCAATATATTTTATTCTGAGATCAACCAACCTGCTATGTTAGACCGGACTGGTAGCCCTGAAATGATCAACTGTTTCCCATATAACTCCAATTCAAGTATTGTGATGAAAAAGCATTTGATTGGTCAAGGGAAAAAAAATCTGTAGAGGGAAACTAACATGGGGAGAGCCATCCTCTGATAATGAAGCCCGGGAGACTGGAACCTGGTGAACAGGGGACTGCAGCAGAAGACGCGTGCAGAAGTAGTACAAGCAACAGGAGCTACTTGACATGCTGCCCGAGCAAAACTGCGGGCGCCCTACAATCCGGCGTGCCACTGGAAAACAAAGACCCATCCAGAGAAGGAAGACGAGAATGGTGGAGCGACCGTCACCGAGAAGAGAAACCCAAATGCAAGCTGACCAGTGAGGACACGGACGACCGCAGGGAACGCCCATACGCTGCCTGAGCGTTGAGGGAAGCACCGCTGCCCAGAGGATGTGAACTACAGCAACGGGTACATGGCCAGACCTAGAGGTGCTGGAGGCCCGGGAGGAAGTGGGGAACAGGATATAAGAGGATCTGTGAGCCACACCTATGTGAGAGTGAGATAACAAGAGGGTCTGGGAACCTGAACGAAGCAGAGACAGTACAGAAGGAAGCATATGCTTGGCAGGAATGTGACCCAAGCTATTGCAACAGAGCATTGCAAGGTTGGGACCCGCACCCATATGAAAGTAGGAGAACAAGAAGGTCTGGGACCCTAAGAGGAGCAGAGACAGTACAGAAGGGAGAATAGGCTTGGCAGGAGAGTAAAAAAAGCTATTGGAACAGAGCACTGCGGGTCGGTACCTGCACCCATACAAGAGCCAAAGAATAAAAGTCTAGGACCCCGAGAGAAAGAGACAGTCTACAAGAAGGAGTACGCTTGTCAGGCGAGTAAACCAGGCTACTGCAACCACACATTGCGAGTCTGGGACCCGCACCCACATGAGAATGTGTGAGTAAGAGGGCCTGGGACACAGAGCAAGAGAGACAGCTCAGAGGAGAGCCTATGCTTGGCAGAAGAGTACACCAAGTTGGTATAAACAGAACTACGAGTCTGAGATTCGTACCGAAGGGAACTTATAAGAGTACAGTGAAGTACATCCAAGAAGATATGGGGCCTGGGACTCAAAGAGAAAAGGAAGGAAAAGTAGAACCAGAAGGAGTCTAGGGGAAAGGAGCAAACCCCCTATCCTTGGAGTTACACATTGTGGAAGATTTATTTTGTTGTTTTGATGAATAGATATGCTGGGAACCTTTCTGTTGGCAGGAACTGTCATTATCACTTTACTTTGGAAGAGAACATCCTTGCACATTTAGCTTAGGTTATTAGTGTTAGGGTCAGAAGTAGGTCTTTGGGACATGACAGTGAGGGACTTTTTTTAATTGAGATTCAGATTGTGTCTGAGACTTACTTCTGCACCCTTACAAAATGCAAATACACTTGTAAAAAATACTTCATCTTCTGCCTCTTCCCGATCAGTAATGTTTTTTTGAGCCCCGATTTTTCATGTCTCGTCAGGTCAAAGGTTCTTGGTCAGCAATTATATGCTGCAAGCATTTTGTCTATTCTCAACACCTGATTGGATACCATACCGATCTTGTCGAAAATGTCCTCCCATAAACATTTCACAGTACATTCCAATAGTAGGTGCGAGCAGGATCCTTTAGCCCTGCCACATTTCCAATGACCAAACAGCGTATTCATTCTAATGCATGACCACTGACCAAACAACCTGATGATTTATTTTCTGATTCCCTTGTCAAGCATCGGTTTACTGATTAATTTAGGAATTTTGAATTAGACTATTGCTTAATGCACGTTCTGTTTCTATGTGTTTTGTTCAATATTTAACAATCCATTCCTTTTCAACCTCTTTTTGATTTGTGTTAGAAGTTTCTTCATTTTATGTTAGGATATTTTATTTTTAATACACGTGTTGAAGCGCAAACCTGGGCAACAGAGCGCTTTACCATTTTAAAATAAGATGCAATAGCAATACATCCATTAAAACCAAATCTAAAACCCAAATCAAACAGTCCCAAGATGCATGCCCAATAAGAATTTTAAAAAAAACACTTCATTTAGGAAAAAAGAAGTCTTCAAATCCTCATGAAATTTAAGGAGGAGATGCGAAGTGTAAAGTAATAAAGAATTCCAAATTTGAAACAATTTCTTCACTAGTGGTCTATCGAAATGGATCAATTCTTTACTCTGAAACACAAGGATTGCCAGAGATTTTGGTTTCTGAAACTGAATTACTTCAAAAGCCACACAATAAAGTTGGAAGTTTATAAGTGACTTGAAAGGCAACCAGTAAAGAGTTTTGAATTTTCTTCGTACAACCAACCAGTTGGGCAGCAGCATTGAGAGTTGCTTTTAGAAACCTCAGCATTTATTTTAGAATGCCACGAAACACAACATTAACACCATCAATATGGGATAAGACCATTACTTGGAGAACTGAACAAAAGATCATTAGGAATATACCGTTTATTTTGGTGCAATAAAGCAATCTGAAATCATGCTGTGTGCATTTTGTTTTGTCCCTTGAACTTGCATGGACATTTTAATATCAAGCCAAAGACGTAGCTCCTGGCACCCGCTCTGCACCACACAACAATGTAGTCAACTTTTCCTTTCCTGCAGAGCTTCACTTACACTTCGAAACGCTTATCACTGTGACCCACATGTTTTCCCCACAACCATCATGGGATAACGTTATCTCAGGCTCCTTAAGATCGAATCATGAGTGACCACGGAAATGCACAAGACGCTTCGGTGTTCAATACATATCAACAAAGCCACTTTCAGTGTTCACTGTACTATTCACGCGTGTCTTGTATTTTGCATCTACGATATCGATTATTGAATAAGTACGGATTTGACCATCTGCCACATACTGTTCAATATTTTGGTTATCAATGCACTGTCTAGTATTTGCAGGAATACATATTCGCATCCATAGACATAAGCATCCACCATTTTCATCAATTAAAGGATTTTCCACTGTCTCGTCCACATTTATCTTAGTATCTCTCTGCTGATCTTTTTAATTTTACATTAGTGATCTATAACTTTAGTATTGTGAAATGATTCAATGTTCGCCATTTTAACCACATTTCCTTTTGGAATGTTTACTACTACAAACTGCTTGCTTACCAGTGTCACTTTATATGTAACTGTATTTGCAAATATATGTTTTCTACATAATTAGTAAACTAATACTCTTTTAAACTTTTTTTTGCAACATGTCTGTTCTTTTGTTTGTCTTCCCTTGTGCATCTTGCTTCAACCAAGCACTTTAGAAATGTTCAATGGCAGACCTTCATGGGTTTCATGCACAAACTAGAACTAGAATACACAGATGAAGAAATGGGAGCAAGACAAAGCCAAGATCCACCATAAGAAGGGAGTGACAGCGAGGATGATTCTCCTGATCCTGAACCAAGTCGAATGGGAGCTGACTCGACTTGGTGTTAATGTATTTGCTGCCAACTCATACCCCCATTGGATAAAAACACCTGTTGCCAAGAATATTCGACCTGCAGAGCCTATCTATATGAAGACAATCCTCTTCTACTGTTCAGTGACATCTGGGCTGCTCGTCTCGCCCATTCAGTACTTAGATTGCTGATGGCACTGATGCACTAACATTGTGACATTGTTCATCCACATGTTCCCCACAGAGTAATTATATAATTATTGTATTGCAAATATTTGCCCAACTTTACCCTTACAAGCATTACAGTACTTTGATCATGACCCACCAAAAGTACTCATTTCTATGTAATGCATTAGTATTTTTTTTTAACCCATCACCAATTATTCCTGTATTATGAACATTTCCATCTTTACATTTGTAAATTTCTTTAGGAAATACCAATATAACCATTTTGTTTTTAGAACCTTTTCATGTTGTCCCCAGTGGAACACATGGCCTGGTGCCAGTCCTTTGGATTGCAATCATTCCATATTTGTATCATATAGGCATGCGTGCATGTCATTTAGACTCTTTATCCCATAGGAAATATTTTTTTATCAATAGCCTCAAGCAGTGTAAAATGTACTTCTATGTCATTTGAACAATTTCCATTTTATCAACAGATAGTACTGTCTTGTTGCATATAGAATGTATACATGGTAGGTTCATGGAGGACCTGGAGTCTAAGTGCAAAGAGTCATGCCGGTGTGCAACCATGTGCCATAAGGGAAACATTCCCACGTTTGACAGGTCAATATGTCATCTCCAGGAGCATCCAAGATATCCAAAGTGGTTTGGATGCATAGTGTTTTGTTTCTAATGTTTTTGTGAATCAAAACATTAAAAGAGAAATTTACATTTCACATCGCTGTGCATATGGTTATTAAAGGATTTAATATATTTTCTGGGTAGTCTTTGAACTCCTCAACTCCTCCCTTATATCTCTGAACATGACTCAACGATGGAAAATGTGCAAAGAAACCACTTCATAGTCACAATTTCTAATGCCGTTACATATGGGTGATTTTTTTTGCATCAAAAGTCTATTGCCAATATTTCACACTAGAAAGTACACTGAAGCCAAGGCAAAAAAAAAAAAAAAGGTTAATTTAGATACGCCAAATAACAAAAAAATCATTCTCGTAATATGTTTCATCTCATTTATCACACTGACAACCATGACATGGGTCGATAAATACACTATGCAAGTGTGATTACATGGCTGAGCTTCGGACTTCCAGCTATATAGACTTCGCCATCATAATTGGTACAGAAAATGCTTTCAGTTGCTATCAGGTAATGATGGCAGACTTCATCCCATACTGTGCATGTTTTTGGTGTACGAAAGAGTAGGTTCTGCTCATACATCATGTCACATATCAAAAAGTTTAGCTATCACTACACCGAAAAATAGCAATGAAGCAATCTAGAGACGAGATTGGAAAGCATATGGTAGTGCAAGGATGAGTATTAATTCTCACCTTTTCCAACCCTGCAAGCCTCTCCTGTAGTTGTCTCTTTTCCATATCAGCCTTCGTCAAAGCCCCCGTTCCATTCTTAAGTTCGGCCTCCAGACCTGATATCCGTCCTAAAAATTGACATCAAAGGTAAACCATAAATGTACAGAATCACCTTTTATATACTTCTTATGCAAGATTCCATCTGTTTTTAAGCCTTATAAGAACAAGCGTTATTAACCAATTAAATAATACTACAGATTTTGGAAGAACGGTCTTAGTTGCTCCTCAGGGATTCAAACCGGTGGCTGCACTCCCGGTACTATTTTACAGACCACTGTATAAAAATATGAATCTAACCATGCTTGCAATGGAACCTTTTCTGTGTAGAGTCTATGTATACTGTGAAAAGACCCTTTCTAACGAACAAGTTACTTACCTGTAACTCTTGTTCTCCAGCATGCTGTGACTATTCCCCGTCGTCAGACTGGGAATCCTCTAATATATAAAGCAGTCTAGCTTTAAGCTAAAACTGCATGTCGCTTGCATAGCCTATTACTGTCAGTTTGGGTTATACTGCCCGGCCAATGACATTGGTCCTCCTCAACTCCACCTCTGTTGGCCATCTTCAGATTTGGCAGCGCACGTAAAGTGGCAGTAGGAATCAAAGAGCCATAGAGGGGAAGGAGGGAAGGTACGCATGTGGATCCATGCAAGACCCATGCTGGAGAACAAGAGTTACAGGTAAGTAACTTTGTCCTTCTCGAGCATGGGGTCTTGCATGGATTCACATACTATGAATATGATTACACAACAGGCCATACAAAATGTCTCAACAGAAGCAACAAGACTTACATCTTGAACATACTCTCCTCAAGAAAACCAGTTGCAAAACACTGCTTGTCCGACACAAGACTCCTCCCTGGAATCTCTGTCAACACATTCTCGTGAAGGTGTGGGTAGACCTCCACGTAGCAGCCCTGCAGATATCCAGCAGGGGAACACCAGAAAGCAATGCAGCAGTCGAGGCAAAGGAATGGGCTCTCAGTCTGCCTGGCAAAGGTCTGTTGGCGTAATGATGGCAGTCCATGATACAGCCGGAGTGTCACCTGGAGATGGAAGCCTTCGATAGAGCCTTCTCATGCCCCACAGGTCCAAAGTTGACGAAAAGCTGAGAAGACTTTGGAAAATCTTTAGTGTGTGCCACATAGAATTTCAAGGCACGCGACATGTCGAGAGAATGCAGTGACCTTTCAGCAGGCGCAGAAGGGTTTGAAAAGAAAATTGGCAAGACCAAAGGTTTGTTTAAATGAAAACCAGACGGGACCTTTGGCATTAAGGACAGATGAGTTTGCAGAACCACCTTGATTTGGCAGAGGCTTACAGGATAGAGCCTGGATTTCTCCAACATGCCTAGCCGAGGTGATCACCACCAGGAAGGCAGTATTCCACAAGAGGAACTTCAAATATGTCTGATGCATTGACTCAAATGAAGCACCCTTCAGTTCGGACAGGACCACGTTCAACTCCCACGCTGGAGTGGTAGTTGAGCCTTCACCAGTGGGAACCTTCACTAGAGGGAATGTTCTGAAGAGGCCTTTGAGGAACTCCTTTACGAGCCTGTGAGACCACAGGGAGAACTTGGCTGGAGCCCGGGTATACCGGGATACTGTGGCTAAGTGCACTTTGATGGGCACATGGGCAAGGCTAGCCTTAGCCAGCAAGAGCAGATAAGACAGCAGTTGCAGTGCTGTGCAGAGATCTTCTGTGACTGACACCACACTGTAAAATGCTTCCACTTATGTTGGTAGCATGCAAGTGTGGACGGAGCACTGGCTTTGGCTAGAATCTTCTTGCATTCCAACAGCGAGAAATGCCCAATCTCTAAGGTTGCAGGTGCCAGGCCGACCGGTTCAGAGGTGATGGGTCGTGGTGGAAGATTGCTGCTCCTTCTTTGGATAGCAGGTCCGGTAGAGGGGGCAGCTTGATGGCCGGAACCACTGATGGGTGAAGGACTGCGTACCAGATCTGTCTGGGACACGCCGGGGCAATGAGGATCATTTTGCAGTGAGATAGTTTGAGTGTGTTGATCACACATAGGAGCAGCGGAATTGTCAACCTATGCATAAAGGAATAGGCCTTGCCATGGAAACAAGAAGGCGCCCCCCAGACTTCTTGCCTGAGGATACTTGCTGGCAAAAAGCTGACACTTGTTATTGACTGCTGTCGCAAATAGGTCGATCTGAGGCTGGCCCCCTCGTCAAAGATCCCAGATGCTTGAGCTTGCTGGAGCTCCCACTCCTGGCAGTATGGCAGCTCCCTGCTGAGAGAGTTTGCGATGGTGTTTTGAACGCCTGCCAGGTGGAATGGAAAACGAAACATCCAGTGAGGAATGGCCCAGCACCACAGGTTCTGTGCCTCGAGCGAGAGGGCGGGCAACATCGTCCTGTCCTGCTTATTTATGTAATACATGGTGGTCATATTGTATTACATTCCGTGCAGACCCTTCCTACCTGTCCCAAGAGCCGACGCTTGAAAGACTTGAGACCAAATAACTGCCCCTAGATCCAGGACGTTGACATGCAACACCTTCTACTCCAGGATCATAAGCCTCTGGCATAGAGTTGTCCTGTGCGAGTGCCCCAACCTTCCAGAGAGGCATTGGTCGTGAAGGGATATCTGTGCGAAATGTGAGGGCAAATGGACAACCAGTGCAGGGCTTGGCAGAAATCTTGATTGAGAGCTATCCTGTGGTTCCATGAGCCGGAGATCTGCCTCCACCTGGTTTCCATGAACTCCTGAAGCGGTCTCATTTGTAGTCGGCTATGAGGAATCAGATGAATGCACAAGGACATTATCACCAACAGGGATTTGATGGAGGGACTGTCCCATTCCGACAGAGGAAAGTCTTTGGACATTTCCCAGGATAGCAATGATCTCCGATGGGGTCACCAGGTAGGCCACTGTGTCGAGTTCGGCCACCAGGAACAGAGTGTCTTGTGCGGATTTGGGATAGTTTATCGAGAATCCAAGAGAGGTTAGAGTCTGGACCGTCTCTGCTGTATGTTGCGCCACCTGGGCACGAGACCGGACCAGCCAATCGTCCAGGTAGGGGTAGACATAAACACCCTTTCGGTGAAGGACTGTTGCCACTGGGGCCAGGCACTTGGTGGAAACCCTTGGGGATAACTGGAGGCCAAAGGGCAGTGCCTTGAATTGATAGTGCCTGCCTTGGATAACGAAAGTTAAGAATGTCAGCTGCTTCAGATGAATCAGATGGGGACAAAAGCATCTTCGAAATCCAGTACTGACAGGAAATCTCCTTCTTCCAGCTAGCTGAGCACGTGCTGTAATATGACCATCCTGAACTTTTGGAATTTCGGGAATTTGTTGAGTCTAGGATGGGTCTCCATCCGCCTGACTTCTTGCGAACCAGAAAGTATGTGGAGCATACCCTAGAGGCGCAGAGAGACAGACTCGGTGACCCCTTTTTGCAGAACAGCTTGAACCTCCTTGCTGAGCTGGGCTCGGTGCGGTTCTATTCTTGACAATGGAGGAATGCGAGGACATTTGACAAGAAAATCCACAGTGTGATCCTGCTCGATAACGGGGAGCACCGATTCGTCTGTGGAGATGTTGCACCACTTGTCGACAAATTGTGCAAGCTGGCCTCCCACTAGGGTGCTGACGTGGGGGCTCAGAACCAGATCCCGATCAGGCTACCTTATGCAAGATGTCTCTGTCAGTCTTGGTGGCCAGGAGGGTTTTGTTGACTACCTTGACGAACAGGTTCTCCCAGTCAAAAGGCAAGTCGTCAAGATTAGCCTTGACGTCCTACTTGAAGTGGGTTGCCTTGAGCCAACCTTGGCGGCATAGGTGAATACCATTTTCCATCTGCCTGAAGCCGAAGTTGGCGATGTCAGGGCGATTGTTATAACATGGTCTGATGCTACCTCACCCTTCTGAAGAATGGCCATGGCATATGCTTTCTTGTCCAGCAGGAAATCTAGAATTGGGTCCATTTTATAACAAAGTTGACTGTTGTAACGGGTTAGGATGGCTAGGGCGTTGTCAGCCTTAATTGTAGACTCTGCAGTACTAGTAATGGCTTGCCCTCCGCATCCAACTTCTTGCCCTCCTGGTCAGGCGGGACTGAGCAAGAGGATGCCGGGTTCAACTACCTCTTTCTTGCAGCAGCTGAAACCACTGAGTAAGGTGTGGGATGGCCTTCGACGCATTTTGGAACCATGTCAGGGACCCTGTACTTCTCCAGTCTTTCCTTCTTAGCATGTGCAGAGGCAGGACTTCGGTTCACTACCAAACCGTCATCCCATATGTCGTCCAACAGCAGGACTGATACTGTGGTCTTCCTGGAGGATTCGCAATGTTGAAACAAAAATCCCTCCTTCTCTTCTGGGACCAGGTTAAAGAGCTGAGCAGCCCAGGACATCATCGCCTGGAAGAACTGACCTCATCTGGAGTCTCTCAATGACCGATCTATATCCGGCCAATACCGTAGATTTTACAGAATACAATTTTACCTAAGGAGAAGTGACCGAATTTATTTGACCAAAAATGGTAGGTGAAGTGGTATATGTGTAGTGCATAATAAGTGAGGTTAGGTGTGTGGTAAGGGTAAAAGTTAGGGTAGGGAGGGTTAAGAGGGGGGTCTTCCCCCTCATTATAAAAAAAAAATGTACAAGTAAAAAGTTAATTTCGATTTTCGGTAAAATAGATTCGGTCACTTCTTCATTAGTTAAAATATTTTCGATCAAATCATGGACAACCATATCCGGCGGCTCACCGTCAGCTGGGACATAGTGCTGGTATTCATCAGCTCCATGGGTACCATCTATATCCATGTCGGTATCAGTGGTTGTATCAGTGCAAGTCCAGTCCTGCTCCCCCATGGCAGGGAGCCATGGGATAGGTGGCAGTTGCAGGACTGGTAGTGCCTGCCTAAGAGGCCTTGGTGGACTCAGCCTAGGAACTGGGCCGGGGACCAGTGGGACCCAAGGGGTCACTGGCGGTAGGCGTTGCTAAATCTCCAATACCACAGTTTGGAAAGTGGTTAAAATGTCCAATGAGACACCCCTCAGAGCTGAAGGTATTTGAATCAGGGAGGGACTCTCAGGGTGAGCTGGTTGCACTGGCAGTGCAGGCTCTGGAGCCGGCCGTGGGACGCGATCGTCAAGCCCCTCACCCGGGTTTGGGCAGATGTCTTCCAAAGATTCCTCCTCCTCTTCCCTTTCAGAGAGGGTGGAGAGTTGGGTCCCCCAAACAGGGGATGGTTCCTGGGCTTAGGCAGAAAGGTGAGGGCCAGCAGAAACTCCTTGTCCATTGCTGGTGCCTCTAGGGAAAGCGGCCATCACAGGCGCACCTGGAGCGAGCAGGTAGAGCCCTACCCGCCAACCCACTCAGGGCTGGTGGAGGTCTTGGTGATAATGCTACCCTGGACACAGCCATAGTAACGGTAGACACAGTAAACATAGTCGACAAAGCAGTCGATGGGATGGACGCTGGTACCACCAGCCTGGCGGACGATGTTGAGTGTTCCCATCGACGATGTCGTCCATGTAGACTTTGTTGACGATATCTTGTCCGACGACTTCCTTGGGGTCATCTAAGGCGGTGTCCCCTTTATGGTCTTTTCCAGTTCAGCTGATGAAGATGCTGCAGCCGTGGTGCTCATCAACAAGGGCGTTGGAGAATGTGATGACTTCGCCTTCTTTGGTGCCGTCCTCTTGGAAGCGTCCTCAAAGTACCTTGACATCTTTGACTAGTTTGCTAGCTATGGAAGAGGCATGACAGCGTACTGACGCCGAGTTAGAGGCCTTACGTTCCTCATGCCACGCCACCAACCTCGGATGGCGATCTTTCCACGTCTTTGAGGAAAAAGACTGGCACATGGAAACTCTTTCCATGTCGTGGTACGGTTGCAGACAGTAAATGCACTTCTGATGCCGGTCAACTGCGTTGACGTTCTTCTGGACGCATCTTGAACAGGCCTTGAAGAGGCAATTCTTGCTCAGCCTCTGACATGGCGTGTGCAGTAGGCCCAAAACGTAGTTTATGGCCCCACACGAACTGGACATTTGGCTAATGGCAAAGGATCCCTGTTACTGGCACATCACTACGGTGACGGATGAAGAACTAGGACGATTTGTCTGAAAAATAGGCAAAATATTTTGAGCAAGTCGATGAGCGAAAACTCGAGGACTCCCTACACTAAAATATGCTGTGAAAATCTGAAGATGGCCACCAGAGGTGGAGTTGAGGACAAATGCCATTGGCTGCAGCAGTATGATCCGAAATGACAGTAATAGGCTATGCAAGCGATAGGCAGTTTTAGTTTAAAGCTAGACGGCTTTACACATTACAGAGGATTCCCAGCCTGACAATGGGGAATATTCATTGCATGTGAATGCATGCACGACTCAATGCTGGAGAAATATATCAAATGTTTGGTGTTTTTAACGGTTACCATTAAAATGTATAATTCGTCACTACTGTATTTATTTTACATTCCAGAATTATTATTACAGCCTGTCAGTTTTCTAGTGGCTTCAGCAAAAAGTTAAAATAGGAGAAGAATGCAAACATAAATGTAAGGCAATACTAGTCCTAACACTCTAAGTGGTTGTATTTAAAACTAAGTGGTTGTATTATAAAAAGAGAATTCAATTGCAATTCAGTTCATATACTGAAGACAACAAATTGATCGGACTACATCAACAAAGGTGAACGACAATTGTCGAATGTTATGTGCTATACTGAATTAAAACATAATCCAACTAATCACTTACAGATGTTAATTAGAGAACCCATTCATCTTTGATATAATGCTGGATTGATAAATGAAGTGAAGTAATTTTAATATGCAGCTTTTGCAGTTATACCAATTCTCTACCCTTTGCCAAAAAAGCATTAAGACTACACCTTCCCTCCATGTAGACCCATTATCAACGCGATTGGTTCATTAACTGTAAAAGATTCCAGTTGTCCACACATTTCTACTGCCCATTACGATATAGTGATCATCTTCATATGACCTGTAAATGCCATCTTCAAGTCTGAGACCAGAGGTATCCAGAGGCCAAGTTACCAATTTCAGTTCAGAAAGCCAGTAACATCCAGAAAGGATGACTGCAAAATACAACTTAGTAGGAAGAACCCCCATCCTCCGCCCAGGGTAACTAGTCAGAAGGACATGAGAATCCATCCCTAACCAGACTTGGTCCACAGACGAGGAAGAGAAGGTGTTAAGCGGCTTCACTTCAACACTACAGCTAAGTCAATGCCTAGTCTGGGATGCTGAGGGAAACCCTTATTGATATATTTTTAGGTCCAGTTCATGTACTCTGGATGACAACCCTTATATAACACCCCTCTCTTAGAATCCCCCTGACCCCACTGAGACAAGAAGTAGGTCTGTTTTGCAAATTTAAAAGGTTTATTTGAGAAATATGACAATATATATCTATCACACTTTTATAATAAATTAATATTGGATATCACACTTTAAATATGACAGTGATCAACAATGGATATTGTTCTACTGTTAAACTGATTTGGTTACTTAGAAGTAGTATAGAGGATGAGGTAGCTGAAATGCTTTATGGTTTCAAGGAAATGCAAGGTGGAATCAATGCAGTACAGAAAATAAACTGATATGGTTTCACAAGAGATAATATGTTCACTTTTCCCTTGGTGGCAATTCACCCCCCACCCATATGAAATGCAAGGAGATGGAAGTAACACACACAGTCTTCAGGAATACAATCAAATACAATACTATGCTTGTTGGAAAGCCTAGATTCTAAGCTTTCAGAGGAAAGTTAAATCTCGTTCCTAGGACAAACGGTTCCAGAGATACAGACGATTTTGTGAAGGTAGTTTTCCGGCTTTAAAGTAAACTCAAAATGACAGGTGACGGTTGTGCAGCTTTCAAAATGACAGATGACACGATTTCTAAGAGACTGTTATAATTAGGTTAAAATAGTTTGGATTAGATTATTTTAACTAAGAGATTGGGTTCTGCACAGTTCTGCGGATACTCGCTCCTAATTTTGAAATGAATGGGCCTCGTCACGGATCTGGTCAACTGGACTGGACTTCGGGCGGTTCTGCTCACAGCGTCTGGGTCAGCTCTGCTCTGCTGGTCTAGCCTCTCTGGATACAGCGGCTTCTGGTTCTGGATACTACTCTGCTTTCCGGTCCGGATCAAGTGGATTCTGGATGTAACACTGCTTTCTGGGTACTGGCAAAAGTTCTTGGCAAAGAATTCAGACAGCTCACCCGGCTGTGGAATAGTTTGCAAAGGATTTTGAGGCCTGCTGACAAATACTTTTGCTTGCAGTGGGCCTTCTTGGTTCAAAGTTCTGTAGTCTCTGTTTAGCTTGGAAGTCTAAGTGTTAGATCTCTGGATGTGAAGTCGTCGGGCAGCACGCTCCGTAGCATATGGAATTGAATCCCCTATCTGTCCTGCACTGTCTGCTTTTATGTGTTTAGAAAGTGGGTGGAGAGGCTAGCTTCACTAATCCTGCCCCTCTCTTAATTTGATAGGTCAATAGATTCTTTGGTCCCTGATTTGGGAAGGGATAGTGTGTCAGAGTGATGTCATTTTTATGACCTGCAGAAATGACACTCCCCTGGCCAATGTGCACACAAATCTATTTCTGATCCAAATACATATTTCCCAGGTACAAAAATGGTTGACATTACATGTACATATTACACATTGCTTCAGGTAGTCTCTGTTCCGACTCTGGCGTTTCTAGGAGCTTGCATTCAAAAATGGCAACTTATTTTCGATTTTAGTGGGTTTTGCAACATTGGGTTTTCATCAAAAATTATACAAAGGTACACCCTCCTTCTCCACACATTCCAGCTATTTATTAGGTTTCTAGCATAAACCCGGTGTCTGTAATATCAATAAATAGCGGGGTTTGGTCCTAGAACACCGTAGAAATTGGAGTTTGGACTCAAATCGTGATGGCATTTTTCATACTAAGTATCTCAAAGTTGTACATTCCTGTCATTTGGTTACAATAAGTTATCAATGTTTCTATAAAATATATATTTGCTGCAATTCAACTCCCCAAAGTGTTTGGGTCCGCCTCCAGAAGTCTGGGTGAGTCAGTGATCACATGTCTCCCCTTGCTGGCAGAGGGCTGTTGACAGGAAACACTCAAAATTAACATACCCCATTCAACTGAAAAGGGGTATTGTCCCTCTCCTCCAGGCTGAAGGGTAAACCCCCTCCCTCTCACTCAGAAGGGCCATGTGATATCCTGCCTCCTGTTGTGAGTCTCTGGGGTGTTAAGAGTTCTCAGCCTCTTGGCCTCTGGGAACAGCAGGTGGCTAAGATTTTCAATTAACCAACAGGCTTGAAGTCCCTGCCCTTCTTGCAACTCCTAAATACAGTTTCCCTGTCAGAGTTTAGACCGCTAGCGCTGCCTTGTTGAATTTGTCGGTACTGCATCCATTTAGGAGTTGTCTTGAATTTGACAGGAGATTTTTGCTATTGTTCTGATAGGCATCCTGACATTAGAGTGGTTATGTGGAACCCCCCCCCCCGCCCACAAGAAGGTCGAATCTTTAGATTGGTCTTGTGCCCATGATTTCAGCAACTTTTTGACATCAGTAAAACGGATTTTTGAACAAAGGTCTCCGGTATTAGCTATCTTGCAATGTTTGAACTTGACATTTGGAGCTTGCCCTCAAAGAAACAGAGGTGATTTAAAAGCGCTTTTGCTCTGACAGGTGCTGCTATTTTTCCTTTGGCACCACCTTTCACCCCTGGCGCTTTTGGTATGCGCACAACTGCGCGGTTCTCCTCGACTCTGGGATGGAATGATGGGCGGCGACAGCTCATCCCCACATCTACCCAGTCTATTGATTCAGCATGGGTCAAAACCCTTCACAAAGGGGTGACTCCCACAATCCCGCTTTTCTATTGAAGGAATAACAGGATGGACACATTTACTGGCTTTAGATCAGCAAAACTAAAGTAAAGAGTGAAGTGGCCCAGAGGGTTACCATCTGACCCCCCCACAGAGGACTGTCACGGAGAACTCTACTTCCTCCCCTAGTTAGTACTCCGAGGGGAAAGGAGGAAATGCAATCCCTTCCCACAGTCCAACCAATCAGGGGGAAACCTCCAACAGAAGCACTGGTGCTTCATCTACCTCCAATCATTAAAGTGTTGGTCCAGCACTGATCTGGTATTTACTTGTGTCCACTCCTGGGGGAGTCAGTCATCCACATCAAATTCCTAAGAAGGGGTGAATATTCCAGCAGCAGATATGGCGAGAAAACTGCAGCTGCCACTCGTCCCTGGAGAGAATATATTCTGGAATGTGATCGAAGATGGCAGCTGTCCTTTTTAAAGATGTGCTCTCTAGTGGGGAAGGTCTACCCAGTCTTGCTGCCACTGAGCAACCTACACCAGTCTAAGCAAATCACGTTGAGGCCCCTGCAGCAAACCTTTAATAGAAGCTCCCAGAAAAGCAGTGGAATTGAGCTTTGGAGAAGCAGGTTATAAGTTTGAAGACAGAAAAGGAGTGTTTGAGAAGGCAAGAGCAGAAGCACCTGGTGCAGGGACAAGGAGGCTGGAGAGAGGTGGCAAGAAAGCAAGAAATTAGGCTGGTGATAGAAAGTAATGAAGGGGTGGAGAGTAAGGAGAGGGTTCAGAGAAACAATAGAGGGCGTGAGGTGGTTAGTAAGAGAGTTAAAGGGCAGGAGGAAGGAGTACAAGGAATATAAACATGTGTACAGATGAGGGGGAGAGTTACCAATGAGGGATGAGGAGGAGGGTGGTGAGGTGGAGGCGTCAGCAGAGGAGAAGAGGAAGAGTGCTAAATGTGTATTAAGGAGGAGGCGGCTGGAAGGATGCTTGAGGAGGTGTGCATTCTAGAGGACGTTTTCAGAGACGGCATAGATACAAAGCAGTGTATAATTTAGGAGGCTGAAAGTACAGTTGAGGAGCAGTGTATTCAGGAACTGGTTAGAGGAGACATTGAATGAGGGAAGGAGTGTGTAAAGGAGGAGGCTGAAGAGTTCAGGAGATTAAAATAGAAAAGGTTGGAGATGAAAATTCAAGACATAGTAAGGAGAGGGAATTGCACCTTGAGCCAGTTCGGTAGTTAAGAGAGCAGGGCGTTGAGGAGGTGGAAAGGAGTCAAACATGCCATTGGTCATGCAACAGAATGACCTGCATGATTCCTGCGGGTAGAGGCAGCTTTCCTGTAAGCTGTTCTCTGTGATACTGCCTCCTATATAAAGGGTATATAGGTGGCAGGTCACCATCTATTATGAATAAGTCGGCCTTTGCTGCAACCATACTCTCTTCTCAAAATGTTAATATAATTCCCATAAACCCTGCAATTTCAACACCAAAACCTTTAATGGTAGTCAAAGTAGGCTTAGGCTTATTTCTTAGATGAATTCTGCATACCTGAATGTGATCAATTTGGGATATACTAACTTGCAGGGTATTTTATTTTTGACAAACTGAACGTTTTTAAAACCGTATATCACAATGATTGAAATACTCCTCAGATTGTTTTTGCACAAGCAGCCCCAAAAGAAGGGAGTTGTTTCTTACCTGTAACTCCATTTCTCCAGCGTTGGTATCTTTCATGGATTCACATGCTTAGAATATTCCCAGTCGTCAGACTGGGAACCCTCGGTACACATATATAGTCGTTTCCTATAGGAAAAAACTTCCGACACTTGTGTGTCCTATCCACATCTACGTCCTCTCTGGGGCCGTTCACGCATGCCCCGTAGGACGTAGTGGTATAAAAGCCCCGCCCCCGCGGGTCCCGTCAGATTTCGGCCCCTCCAAAGTAGAAAGGAGAACCTGCTTATGCACATATCTTGCACATTGCATTCCGGGGAGGCTGGTGGGCGCATGTGAATCCATGAAAGATACCAACGCTGGAGAAATGGAGTTACAGGTAAGAAACTACTCCCTTCTCCAGCATTGGATCTTTCATGGATTCACATGCTTAGAATAGATTGTATAGCAGTATCCTAAAAGAAGGAGGTGAGAATGCAATGTAACATACACCACAAAAAAACACCCCAAAACCTAATATATATATAGGCACGTAAGCAGCAACATATTTTCTGATATATACATATTCATAATACATACATATATATATTGCTCAAAACAGACACACTAAAGAACCAAAATAGACAAGGCAAAAGACAAAAGCTTAACCGTTTTTGGCTTACCTCATTGAAACAGATGGCGCAGAACTGCCCTTCCCATCTGTACTTCATCCGCATGCTGCCTTTCCAGACAGTAATGGCGTGTGAACGTGTGTGGGACTGACCATGCCGCCGCCTGGCAGATGTCCGTCAGAGGAATTCCTGCCCACAGCGCCGTGGAAGAGGCTGTCGATCTTGTGGAATGGGCTCTAGGGTGCCCTTGTAGGGGTCTCCCGGCCTTGGGAGTGACTAAAAGCAATCGCCGACGAGACCCATCGAGCCAGTCCTTGCTTGGAAATTGCCTTTCCTCTCGTCGACGGACCGTATGCGATGAACAGCTGTCTGGTAGTTCTGAGTTCTTGTGTTCTTTGCAGATAAAATTTCAACGCCCTTTTCACATCTAGAGTATGAAGAGCCTTTTCCGCCGTCGATGACGGGGTCGCAAAGAAAGTAGGGAGAACAATGGTCGCGTGTTTGTGATAGACCGTCGGAACTTTCGGGACGAAAGTAGGATTAGTTGATAGCACCACTTTGTCCTTAAAGAATCTCATATATGGAGGGTCTATGACCAATGCCTGTAGCTCCGATACTCTTCTAGCTGATGTAATGGCAATTAAGAAAGCTAGCTTCCATGACAGGAACTGCATGGATGAAGAGGACATTGGCTCGAAAGGTGGCTTCATTAAGGCCGCCAACACCACATTTAGACTCCATATTGGTGAGAACCGCTTCGTTGGGGGAAAAGTTCTAAAAAGACCCCTCATGAAATGTTTCACCAGTCTGTCGCTGAATAACGGAGAGGACTGTCTCCTCCTCGTGAACCTTGAGATGGCCGCCAGGTGCACCTTTATGGATGACGAGGATAACCCACTCTCTGCCAGGTGAAGAAGATACGGTAAAACTTGTTCTGGAGTTACTTCTAAAGGCCGTATTTCATGTTGCGTTTGACACCACATACAGAACCTTCGCCACTTGCAGATGTATGACTTGTTGGTGGAAGGAGCCCTAGCCGCCTGTAGAATTCTCCGGCAATCCGACGAAACTTTCAAAGTGCCAAATTCCGAAAAGTCAGGAGCCAGGCCGTCAGGTTGAGGCTGTCCGGATTGTGATGCCACACTGTTCCCTTGTCCCTGGACAGGAGATTCGGAACCTTCTGGAATGTTATCGGTTGTTCCAACGACAGAGGCAGCAGGTCAGAAAACCAAGGTGGTCTCGGCCAATACGGTGCCACTAGAATGACCCGGCATTTGTATCTGCGTATCCACTGTACTGTTCTCCGTATAAGGGGAAACGGAGGGAATGCGTACAGGAACTTGTCTGTCCATGGAAATGAGAACGCTTCCCCTAGGGATCCTTCCTGAGGCCATCTGCCCGCGAACTGCTCGCATTTCTTGTTTTCCTTCGTTGCAAAGAGATCAATCTTTTGAAGATTTTCTGCAGCTGAATGGTGTCCATCTCCCACTCGTGTATCTGGGCCATGCTTCTGCTTAGGGAATCCGCTTGTACGTTCTTCACTCCTGGAAGATGATGAGCCACTATAGATATGTTGTGTTTCAAAGCCCAATGCCATACCTTTTGAGCCTCACCGGACAGAGTCCTGGACCTCGTGCCGCCTTGTTTTATCAAGTAGAACATGGCTGTCGTGTTGTCTGTCAGCACTCTTACTCTCAACCCCTTGATATGTGGGAGGAATGACCTCAAGGCCCATCTCACTGCCCTCAGTTCCAGTACGTTGATATGTAGGAGTGATTCGGTCGGGGACCATCTGCCCTGGGTTTGGTAGTTGTCCATGTGTGTTCCCCAGCCTGTCAGGGATGCCTCCGTGATGATGGTTCGCTGAAATTCTGGTTCTTGTAGAGGTACCCCTCTGTCCAGGTTGTGAACGCTTTTCCACCATTGGAGGGCTCGGATGATTTCGTCGTCGTCGACGGTTACCCTGTCTGACCACCGACCCGTGGCCTGCTTCCATCTGTCCGCTAGGAATTCCTGAAGTGGCCTCATGAACAATCGACAGTTGGCTACTAGATGGATGCAGGAAGCCATGGAACCTAGGATCGCCACATACTTTCTCACTGAGAGTGTGCCATGTAAACGTAGTTGACTCGTCAGCCGACTGATCTTTGACATTCTGTCTAGGGAAGGTTTCACTATTCCTGACTGGGTTTCGAATTGAGCTCCCAAGAACTTTAAGTTCTTCGATGGCCTTAGAGAGGACTTTTCGAAGTTCACTGCGAACCCCAGTCGTTGCAGAAGCTGTAAGGTAGCCTGTACGCTGTCGTTGGTCGACGCCGAGGAGGATCCCCTCACAAGCCAGTCGTCGAGGTACGGGTATACATGATGCCCTTTCTTTCTCAGCCAGGCTGCCACGGGTGCCAAACATTTTCTGAACGTTCTTGGGGAGGATTTGAGACCAAACGGAAGCACTGCGAATTGGTAGTGTGTCCGACCTACCATGAACCTCAGAAACTTTGTGTTTTTGACACATAGGTATGTGGAAGTACGCGTCCTGTAGATCCAGCGACGCCAAAAAATCTCCCACTTGAATTGACCTGATTACTTCCTGCAGCGTGAGCATTTTGAATTTTTGGCTCTGTAAGGTCTTGTTGAGGTCGCGCAGGTCGAGAATGGGACGCCACTTTCCGTTTGGCTTTTTTACCACAAAACACCGCGAGTATACCCCTTGGCCTTTCTGCGATGCAGGAACCAATTCTATGGCACCTTTTTGTAACATAAGTGCTACTTCCTGCAGCAAAACGCTCAGATGTGGTTGGGGTAGGAATACCGGTGGACATTTTGGAGGTTTGCATTTGAATAGTAGCGAATGTCCGTACCTCACTGTGTCCAACACCCACTGATCTGTTGTGATGTCCTCCCATTCTTGGACGCAGCTTGACACTCTTCCTCCCAGAACGGTGCGCTTCCCGTCATTGCTGGTCTTTTTGTTTGTTCGTCGACGCGGGATAGGCCGGTTTCCTTTTGGATGACTGGAAATTTCTGCGCCGGCTTGAGTTTTGAGAGGCGCGTCTATATCCCTGGGAAGGGTATGCTGATCTGCCAAAGGATCTATCCCTTGATGCAGAGAATCTTGAATTGCCCGATGCCCCTTTAAAGGGACGAAAAGATCAAAAACATTTTCCACTTTGAAGGGCACCCAACGAGCGTGCCGTATCCGAGTCCTCCTTCATGCCTTTCAGGGCCTCATCCACCTTTTCTCCAAAAAGAAGGTCACCTTCGAAGGGCATGTCCAATACTTTATACTGCACCTCGGGCCTGAAGTTGGTGCACTTAAGCCAAGCCTGGTGTCTAAGAACAACCCCGTTGTTTACTTGTTTAAAGCCTGACTCCGCCAGGTCCACCGCTATGTTAATTGCATGATTCGACGCTTCTTCGCCCTCTCGTACCAGAGACATAGCCGTTTTTCGATGTTCCTCCGGAAGGTGGTCCAGTACAGGGGCTAGTCTGTGCCACATTTCCCTGTCGTACCTGGCGACAATAGCCAAAGAGTTGGCTGCTTTCACAGTTGTAGCACCCACGGATAGTACCTTCTTACCAAAGACATCTTGGCGCCTTGCCTCATTATCCGGAGGGGTAGAGCACTTGTGTTGGGCCCTCGCTTTCCTTGTCGCTGCTGCCGACACCACTGAGTCAGGTGTAGGTTGGGCCGAAAGACATTTCGGGGTAGAGTCTGGCACTTTAAACTTCTTTTCAATGCGGCCTTTGACGGCCGGTTCAGAAAACGGGCGACGCATGGTTTGAACACCCTCTTTCCAGACATGATCTAAAATGGGTATTGAGAATACTGAACGTCTATTCTTACCCATATGGTCGAACAGAAAACAGTCCTTTTTCTCCTCCTGCTGGACCAAGCGAAATTCCTTGCACGCCTTTTCCATCATTGAATGAAAAGCGCCGATATCGTCTGGTGGAGACGGGTGAGTGGGGCTCTTTGGTGTTTCCAATTCAACATCCGACATCCAGGATGGATCCCTAGATGGAGACAGGGAGATATCCGATACCGATCCTCGGTCAGATACAGAGTCCGACAGCTCACCCTCCTCGTGGACAACTGGAGTCACCGGAACTCTGGTCGTTTGGGTTGGACGATGTGACGGGCCTGGCTCGTTGACGGGAGGCGTCGACGGGTTCACTGGTGGAAGCCTTTCATCCAACGATTTCAGCAGCGAGTGCAAGGAGGACAGGACCTCCATGGACAGGGCCGATTGTGAGTTTGAAAACTGGGTAAACACCTGAGAACAGGTTGCTCCTGATGGTGATTTGGCTCGGAGCCCAAGATCTTCCGGGCCAGCAATCCTGGAGCCGTCGTCTTCCTTCGATGAAATCGACGCTGCTTCTTCCTGCAGTAATGTGTCCGGCAACACCAGATCAAAAACCTCTGGTCTCCAGGCCTGAACTTCGGTCGACGAGGACATCGTCGCCGTCGTAGTCAGCGGCTTGATGACGGGGGAAACCAACTGCGTTAGCGGCAGTGAGGACACTGATTGGTTCGTCGTCATCGACGGTGGGCCTGCAGGTGGCTTAGGCGGTCCCACCTTCACAGAGCTCTCCCTGCGCTTTTCCGACTCTCTACTCGTGGCATATCTATGAGGATCGCCCGAGGAGGATTTTGGCCTTTCCTTTCCATGTTTTTTCGACGATTAAGACTTATTTGAAGATTCTTTTGAAGAGTCTTTGGAAGAGTGGCTTCGTGGAACATCCTTTTCCGCCGGTCGAGTTTTCTTTGCCGGTGGTTCCGACAAGGCTGAACGGCGCGTGGCCCCCGATGTTTTCGCCGAAGCCACGCTGCGCACGGAGCCAACCTCCGACTGAGGATATGCTCCCGCCCCGTCATTTAACCACGACACCAGTCGCCGACTCCGATCTTTCAGGGTTTTCTGGGAAAAACCTTTACATATTTCGCACTGGTCTGCCGAATGGTGAGGATGGAGGCAATATATACAATCTAGATGGCCGTCCCCCTCGTAAACCTTTTTCAATCCGCACATGGCGCACGGGCGGAAGAGCGGTTTGCCCGACATCCTGGTAAGACCAATAACCTTTCGATCAAAAACGAGTAATTTCAACAATAACCTAGAAAGTAGAGACTACGCGAGGAGATCCCACTATCTTTGGAGACGGTTGAAATCTGACGGGACCCGCGGGGGCAGGGCTTTTATACCACTACGTCCTACGGGGCATGCGTGAACGGCCCCAGAGAGGACGTAGATGTGGATAGGACACACAAGTGTCGGAGGTTTTTTCCTATAGGAAACGACTATATATGTGTACCGAGGGTCCCCAGTCTGACGACGGGGAATATTCTAAGCATGTGAATCCATGAAAGATCCAATGCTGGAGAAACAAACTACCCTTGTTGAAATCCTGGATGCAGATGCACCATCCAACAAAAGATTTACCATTTCCATCCAGTTTGGAAAACCGATTGTTTTCTTCCAGCATAAAAAAAATCTCCATCTTTAATCTATGGTGCTCAAATTGCAGTGGAGAAAAAAAAATAATAACGTTGAGAAGCATTTTGCAATTAAACACACAAATATGAAAATAATGTTCCCAAAGGAAGCCGCCTGGATCTTAAAAAGTAGGTAAACTAAACGCTGCAATGCAAATGCTGTTACAGAAGCATACTTCAATGCTGCTAATTATTTGATGAAACAAATGTACGTTTGCAGATGATGCAAATGTGAAGGGTGCAGGGACTTCTGTGGATGAGTCTGTTGGTTTTAAAAACTGCCCAGAATGTATGTCTGCCATGTAGGTGTGCATTTAGGTGCAGACACTATGGCAAGGAGGGTATCTGCACTATCAGCCAATGTGATTGCCTAGATCTGCAGATCTGCCTTTTTCAGACATGAACTTCCAAAATCAAACTTTGATCCTATCTGACAGCATCGGAGTGCTGGATCTGTTTCAAGCTACACACCAGATTACTAAGCACTGGTGGGTATCATGCAGCGTCAGAGTTCACATTGAATGCCTCGATTGATTTCCTACATTCTGATATGCTTGACAAATATTATGAGCCAGCTAGTAATAAAAAAGAATGAAATGAAGACGTTTTTGAATTTTATTTCATTTTTTTATTATGCATTAGTTTGATTACAAAACTTTGAGCACATGCATAAATATCAAAAATATAAAAACAGATAAAAAGTAAAAACATTTGCAATTAACCGTAAAAAGATCAACAGAAACATCTTGAGATGTACAAAAATAATAAACAATCTAATTAATCACACAAGTTAATTGTACAATAAATGTTTTGCATTTCATCATCTTTCGAAGGTAAAAAATGCGTTGTGTACTTAGCCATCTATTTTTCCGTTCGTAACAAGTTTCCAGATGAAGAAAGTTAATATCATGGTAAATGCATATGTTATTCCTTTTTTATATAAAAAGCTAAGCAAATAAAGTGCCAAAATAAATCTCTGTACCAATTTGTATACTCATGGACATCACCATCCCAGTTGCTCTCGCCAGTAGCTCCCGCCAATTTGCCATTATCTACAAGTAGCTCTTGCTAATGTAAAGGTTGGAGGCTCCTGCTCCAGAGCATCCAGCAAATTGCCACGGTCTGACAATCAAAGGCCCGAGATCCAACAGACAAAAATGAGAAGCCAAGGAGAAGTCGTCAAGAGGAACGAGTAGAGAGTGGACCAAGTGGAGAGTTTTGTTTGAACCACACAGACTGCTGCCTGTGTCCCTGAGACATTGAACCAAGGAGAAAAACATCCTGTGCAGTATTGGGAAGGAGACTGTAAACCCCTCCCACCATCCTAACGTCTTGAATGAAGCACTTGAAGTTTAACAGGAGCATCAAGTGTAGAGTTTGTTATCCCACTTACATTTTGGATACTTGGTGAGTGATTTAACAAATCATTAAACTGAATGGAAACCACATTTGTTCAATTGTGACTGAATATTGGCATACTTTTACAAAACATGAACATGGTATTGCAGCAGTTGAGAAATCTCAATGAGAGGCTGACCAGTTACCCCTGTAAGGTTGCAGGAGGAGGAGACTGGCAACATGGCATGATTGTTGACAAAAACCTGTTTGCTCAAAAATAAAGAGTAACCTATCTCTCCCTAACTCTAAAAGGGGTTTGCCTGCCTCAAATAAGAAACTAAGGAATCTGTCAGAATGTCCAAGCAAATGAAAAAGAGCCCACTGTCGTGTGTCAAAATGCCTACTTCTATTCCTTACACTATTAACTAACCTAATACACTATTAACTAACCTAAAGAAATACCGAGTCTTCTTGGTCCAGAAGAATGACCCCTTCTTCTGGACACTGGCTTATAGTTCTAGTTGGCAGGTGGGAACTGAGCCTCCGACAATGACTCCCTTCTCCAGATCTCAGTTCCTTTCCAGGATACAACACGAGACTCCACTAGGACTGCATTATTATTATTTGATGGTCGTAGCTTGCTCCCATCTGTAGATTTAGGATTAGATGGGTGTTTATCATACCTTAGGATTAGATGGGTGTTTCTCATACCTTTATTGAAGTTCAATAAACACCCGTGAACTGTGGTCACTTGTATCTGTCTTCCTGTTGATACCATGCCTTCCTTACAAGCCTGAGACAGGGGAACGCTGTGGCGCTGCTGCAGCCACTGGAAAAGCTAAGGGAGACCAAACGGGAAGGTAGAGAAGTCCACAAACGACTGGAGGACACCGGTAAGCACCCTGTAGACCTCTATATGGCCGGGATGGTTGGTGGGACTCCCTAAGGGCATAAGACTAGAGAAAAATGGGTCTGAGAACCAAACCCTATAACAAACAGCGTTCAAAGCCATCTTCCTCATTCTGGTACCTGGCAGGGTAGTGAACCAGGTCTGCCAAAACCCTGAGAAGAGGAAAGACTGGTCTAGGACCCACACCCAAAGAAAAATATGCTCTTAAATCATCTTCTTCCTCGCAGTGCCTGGCAGGGTAGTGAACCAGGTCTGCCCACAGCAGAGACAGAAAGAAATATGCATCTTGCATCCACACCCATAGAATTGAGAAACCAGTGTGAGATTTGCAACCCAAAGCAAAGGGCCAGGGGAGACATACACCCTGGAACTGTGGACTAACTTACAAAATATAAGACCGACCAGGGGAAAGGAGTCATTCCTCCAGCCTTTTCTGAGTGGGTTTTCGTGCTCCATCTTTTATCTGTGTGGGGAAGTGTGATGAAGTCAGGTGTGTGTAATGATCAGTAATTGCCTGACTCTGCCCGACCATTGTGTTGGGACATGCCAGATATACAGCACATGTGTTAGTACGTTTTCTCTCGCAGTGAGCGGTCCGTGAGAAAGTGTTCATGTCGGAAAAGGGTGTGGGGGTGAGTTGAGTTCATATGTATCATACCTGGTAGGATGGGGAAAAGGTGTTACAGGGAAGGGGATACCGCGTCTCACCATCCGGTGTCCCACTCCCACAAGACCCCAAATCCAGGGTGATCCTCCCACACTGGTCCACCCCCAGAAACTGGATCCAAAAGCGATGGCAGTGTCCTGGCCACCAGGATGCCTTCAGGTTTCTCAAAGGCTGCACCTCTCCTGCTGACAGCGCGTACCAAATTCCTGGATCAGCTGGTTGGCTGTTGCTTATCCTACTTTGAGGTCCATCCACTGCGGACCTTTCAGGGACACTTCTTCCTGAGGGTAAGCGTCCTAGTCTCAGCTCTCCAAGCTTCTCTGGTCTGTCTAGCTTCGAATCTCCTGGTTCCTCTAGGGCAGGACCGACAACCTTGGTTGTCCTCTTTTAAATCGACAGGTTGCTTTATACCACCTTGGATGCAGCTAGAACGCTTGCTTTGGTTCTGCGGGGCGAGGATCTTTTTGCTCAGCTAAGTGCCTCTATGACCCGTTGTGCTTCCTGCTCAATTCAACATATAAATATCTGAATTAGGCACTAGCTGCATTGTGGCTCTTCGAGATCCTCTCACTTCCTCTTCCTGGTTCCCTCTCGCCTCCCCCCGATTGGTGCTTTTCCAGACTACTGCTGTGGTATATAGTCCCCGCCATTGCCGAACGCGGCATTCAAGAAGATCTTTTATAAGGATTAGTGCCTCTGTGACCCGTTGCGCTACCTGCTCTTTCCAACATAAAAAAATATGAATTGGTCTGCAGCCGCATCGCGGCCCCTGGACATCCCACCTCCCTTCTTCCAGGTTCCCTCCCCCACCCCCGACTCCCGATTGGTTGCTCTCCCCATTTAAGCGATTGTGGTAGGGAAGCCCTCTCCTCATTGCAGCCTGCTCGGTGAAGTACCCTAAGGCAAAAGGTCAGCTCCAGTTGAAGCAGCTCTAGATCATATCTGCCTGTGTCAGCTGGGAAGCAGGAAGCCTGCAGCCGTCAACCTGCTTCGGCTGACAAAGTAAGGGCAGTACAGACAGGGGATGAGGGGGCAGCAACCACTGCACCCCACTAAACTGACACACCCCGTTAATTACTCTTATTTCTCTTCTCTCTCCACCCATAAGCATCTAGGTGAACTGTATTGTTTAGTCATCTCGTTTGGAAAGTCAAATCTGGGTGTTTTTGCATTGCGAGTACTACAACTTAAGCACCCGTTTTTTAACCTGCTCTGTCTCTGCACACCCTACTGCTGGTTACTATTGGGCCTTTTGGTTACTGCTGTGACCACTGGCTCCCCCCGCCCCCAAGCCCTCCTTTGGCCGTTGATCTTGTTTGCCGCCGCACCCCCCCCCCCCCCCCCATGTCTTCTGTCGCACTGTTTCCTGCATTCCCCTTGTGGTGTGTTACCTGCTTGTGCTTCCTGTGTGACTCCTACTGTATGACCCTCCCCTCTGGGTCTCTGGGGGGGTGTCTGTCTCTGTCTCTAAAACCAGTAAATCTGAGGAACTGCAACCCATTTAACTGCCTTTAAACCTGCAAAAGACTATTAAGTCTTGTTAAAGGGCATACAGCCTTATAGGAGACTGCTTTGCCATCACTGTAGGAAGAAAGCACATCAAGACTACATTGCCCAGCATGCTTTGGGCATTCAGGAACCAATGAGGAGCCTGACCTGGTGGGGCACGCCAACGCGAATGCGCAAGCCCCAAGGCACAAGGCTAATGCTTGAGATTCCGAACAGGACAGATGCACGCAGAACAGCTCCAGCAAAATAACTTGTGAGGGGCTCAGCCCCACTGGAGCAGCAGCCCGGCCCCTCGCCTGCTTCAGTTAAGTGCTGCAACGTTCTGGGCAGCAGTGGGGATCCGGAGGAAAGCACAGGGGGGGCATCTTTTGCCCATTCCGAGCCCCTGCGAACAAGTTAAGTGATCACGGCTACGCTTGCTTGTTATTAACCGTTACCTACTTGCCGGCAAATGTACCCAGAATCAGTGGAGCATTTTGGCAACAGCTGATTATGCTTTGTGTTGCCTTTAATTACACAGGCGTTTCATCGTTTCGTGGGACCAGAAAACAAGCAGGCACATGAGACAGAAAATACATGTCAACGCACGTGTTTTAGCATATCAATGTTCGCATGGGCCTAAAGAGAAAGCCACGAGCAGCAAATCATTCAACCAGGCGCAACGAGCCACGTGCGGCAGTGCACATTTGTAGAACCCAAAAAACAAGTGTATGTGTGTGTTGAGTGTGACATGAGGAATGAATAACCACGAACTCTGAGCAGACGCTAATCCTGTTCCCTTACTTTTAGCTTGAACCTGCTCCCATATCCAACGGACGTGGCACAGGACTTGACAGACCCTGCAAGAAATCTCTGGACAGGACTCACTCAAACGTCTGAAAAAGCTAAGTGTGCATGTCTGCTTATGTAACCACGCTAGTGGTATTGACTGGTCTTTATGTATTATTCAGAAACTGTTATCTATTGCTTGGGAGTGCATGTTAAAGGGTGGTAACTTTTATATATAGAATGAAGTAAAAACCTGAACAACGCCCAGCAGAAGCTGGACCAAAATGTGTGCAAGGATCAAAACCCTTTCCTAAATTCCCCAGTCCTAACCATAACCTCTACCTAATCCTCAATCCGGTTTTCCTAAATCCCCCATTCCCATCCAACCATCGAGACCCTAACCCTCCTTCCCTGCTCTGGTCAAGGAAGCCTGTGTAAGCTACGACTTGCAGGCCCCAAGACCATAGTGGGGATGGTTGGCTCAAGCCACTCCTGCGCCTTGGACCTGTGTATCGTGACAGAAGCACAAGTCCACGTGATTTTCAGGCGCCCGAGTGGTGCAGGTAGCCCCCATTGGAACTATGGATGAGATTGCTAAAGACTTGCAAAAATTACAAGAAGAATTGGCTGCGTCCAGACAAGACTACGCCATCTTGTCGGCACAAGTACGTAGCCTGGCAGCACAATCACCACCATTGCCCAGCCAGGCACCAGTTCCGGTACAGGTGCAGTTGACTCCAGAGCCTGCCGTACCCCTCGCTCCACCTAAGCGATTTTCAGGACACCCAACAAAAGTGTCCAACCTTTCTAACTGAATGCCGCCTCCATTTCCTGACAAAACCTATGGCCTTCCGATCAGCTCAGTCCAGGACCGCTTTCATGATATCTTATTTAACGGGAGACGCTGCAGCATGGGCAAATCCCTTGGTCCAGAAGGATGATGCTGTCCTGCATGACTGGACGACTCTGAGGGAATTTGGGAAAATATTTCATCGACAAGCAGCCACCTTATGTAAGGACCGAGAATTGCTGGCATTAAGACAGGGCGGCAAATAATTGGTGAGGTTATGTCACCCAATTCAATCGGCTGGCGGCTGAAGCCGAGTGGCCACGAGAAAAGAGAATGTCTCTATTTTACCAAGGACTGCGGGACGAAATTAAGGATCTAGTCGCACAAGTTGATCTGCAACCACAAGAATGTTCAGATATGATTGATCTAGCTTTGTGTCTAGATCATCATCTGGCGGAAAGACGAGGAGACAAACGAAAGGGTGATCCGTGCCCTGTGGCCCGGCTAGACCAGGTCAGGGGGTCTCGAGGGGCTGTTGACAAGTCAAGCGGAGAAGAACCTATGCAAACAGGTTCAATCCGGAGACCCTTATATAAAGAAGAAAAAGAGCGGAGGAGAAAAGATGGTGTTTGCATGTATTGTGGGACAGCAGGGCATTTTGTCCGAGAATGCCCCACCAAACCTAAGACCCAGGGAAACGCTTCGGCTAGACGGTAGTGGGGGGTCACCCGGTGGAGCCCATCGAATAGCACAGCCCCAATTGCAGGATATCTCAATTTCGCCCCACATGTTACTCTATCTGGTCTTTTAGGCTTTTTGGAGCAGAAGCAGGAACAGGCAGTTACCTTGCTAGTAGACTCAGGTGCTACTGGGAATTTTATAGATGCCCAATATGCGGCTAAACTAGGTATTCCTGTGCATTAAAAGTCCAAACCGCAGCCCCTGTGGGCTGTAGATGGCACACCTCTCTGCTCAGGGCCTATAACTCATAATACCCAACTCATAATACCCATTTTGTAAAGTTACAGTGTGGAGACCCTCATTGGGAAGAAATCGCCTTTGACATATTTGCTGCCCTGCTATTCAGACTTATCCTGGGATTACCTTGGTTGAAAAAACATGATCCCCACATCCATTGGACCTTTGGGTTGGTTGACTTGAGTTCTCCCTACCGTCAGGAACATTGTCAACAGTGTGTTATCACAGTCAGTCTGAAATACATCCCGAAGATCTACCCAAAGAATATTCGGATTTCGTGGATGTCTTTAACAAAAAGGCTAAGGAATCTACCCTTTGATTGTCGAATAGATCTGGAGCCAAGGGCAGTCCTACCATGCAGTCTTATTTATGCCCTAACCGAGGCTGAGAACGAACACCTCGGGAGTATATTGCAACCAATTTGCGGAGTGGTTTTATCCGACATTCCAACTCGCCGGTATCCTCGCCTTTGTTCTTTGAACCGAAGAAGTCCGGACAGCTCCAGACTTCCATAGACTACCGCAGGGTGAATCAGATCACAATTAAGAGCCGGTATCCACTTCCCCTCATTCCAGTCCTTCTAGATCAGGTCCGAGATGCAGTTATCCATAATAAGTTGGATCTTCAAGGCGCATACCATCTGGTGCAGGTGCATGAAGGAGACGAATGGCAAACCGCCTTATTGCATGAATATCAGGTTATGCCATTCGGTCTCTAATGCACCCGCTGCCTTTCAACACTTCCTGGATGAGGTTCTTTGAGAGTATTTAGATGTGTGTGCTGTTTACATCGACGACATTCTAATTTACTCTCACATCTTTCAGGAGCATGTCCAACATGTACGCGCCGTTCTGCAAAAATTAAGAGAGCATCCTCTTTATGCCAAGTTAGAAAAGTGTGAATTCCTCCATAGTGTATGTGTGTGTTGAGTGTGACATGAGGAATGAATAACCACGAACTCTGAGCAGACGCTAATCCTGTTCCCTTACTTTTAGCTTGAACCTGCCCCCATATCCAACGGACGTGGCACAGGACTTGACAGACCCTGCAAGAAATCTCTGGACAGGACTCACTCAAACATCTGAAAAAGCTAAGTGTGCATGTCTGCTTATGTAACCACGCTAGTGGTATTGACTGGTCTTTATGTATTATTCAGAAACTGTTATCTATTGCTTGGGAGTGCATGTTAAAGGGTGGTAACTTTTATATATAGAATGAAGTAAAAACCTGAACAACGCCCAGCAGAAGCTGGACCAAAATGTGTGCAAGGATCAAAACCCTTTCCTAAATTCCCCAGTCCTAACCATAACCTCTACCTAATCCTCAATCCGGTTTTCCTAAATCCCCCATTCCCATCCAACCATCGAGACCCTAACCCTCCTTCCCTGCTCTGGTCAAGGAAGCCTGTGTAAGCTACGACTTGCAGGCCCCAAGACCATAGTGGGGATGGTTGGCTCAAGCCACTCCTGCGCCTTGGACCTGTGTATCGTGACAGAAGCACAAGTCCACGTGATTTTCAGGCGCCCGAGTGGTGCAGGTAGCCCCCATTGGAACTATGGATGAGATTGCTAAAGACTTGCAAAAATTACAAGAAGAATTGGCTGCGTCCAGACAAGACTACGCCATCTTGTCGGCACAAGTACGTAGCCTGGCAGCACAACCACCACCATTGCCCAGCCAGGCACCAGTTCCGCCTTTGTTCTTTGAACCGAAGAAGTCCGGACAGCTCCAGACTTGCATAGACTACCGCGGGGGGAATCAGATCACAATTAAGAGCCGGTATCCACTTCCCCTCATTCCAGTCCTTCTAGATCAGGTCCGAGATGCAGTTATCCATAATAAGTTGGATCTTCAAGGCGCATACCATCTGGTGCAGGTGCATGAAGGAGACGAATGGCAAACCGCCTTATTGCATGAATATCAGGTTATGCCATTCGGTCTCTAATGCACCCGCTGCCTTCCAACACTTCCTGGATGAGGTTCTTTGAGAGTATTTAGATGTGTGTGCTGTTTACATCGACGACATTCTAATTTACTCTCACATCTTTCAGGAGCATGTCCAACATGTACGCGCCGTTCTGCAAAAATTAAGAGAGCATCCTCTTTATGCCAAGTTAGAAAAGTGTGAATTCCTCCATACCAATGTGGAGTTCCTTGGATATTTTCTAACACCGACCGGCGTACAAATGGATGGCAAAAAGGTACAGGCCATTCTAGATTGGGCACCCCTGGCAAATGTAAAAGATGTACAGTCCTTTTTATGCTTCGCAAATTTTTATAGCTGTTTCGTTAAGAACTTTTCTGAATTGGTTACACCAATCACGAGGCTTCTCCGTAAGGGGTGTCCATTTGTCTGGGATACCTTATCAGAACAGGGGTTTCAACAGCTCAAGAAGACCTTCACCGATGCACCGGTACTGAAGCACCCTGACTTCGCTCAACCATTTGTGGTGGAAACTGATGCCTCTACTTATGCATTAGGAGCCATATTGTCTCAGAGATCCCCAGATTGGATTACTTCACACAGTGGCCCATTATTCGAGGAAACTACTTCCGGCTGAGGCAAATTACACAATAGCAGACCGAAAGCTGTTGGCAATAAAGGCCGCCTCCAGCGAATGGTGGCATTACCCGATGGGGGCATGTCACACCGTGACGGTAATAACAGACCACCGTAACCTACAATTTATCAGGACTGCTAAGACATTGAGTCCACAACAATTACGTTGGGCTTTATTTTTTGCCGAGTTCGATTTTATTATCACATATAGACCGGGAACAAACAACCGAAAGGCTGATATTCTGTCACGCTACCCTGAACCAGCAATAAAGGAATCTGAGATGGGACTCCAGTCAGTAGTTGCCTTAGCACGTACAGTGGGCGCGACTATCTATTCCAAACTATTCCGAAGGAATTGTCTACACAAGATATGCATCAATGGTGCAATCAAGATCCACAACACACAATCATCGTTGGGATCCCCTATCATGCTCATGCTTTGTACTTACCCACAAAACAACTCCAAGAAAAGGCCAAGTCATGTTGTCATGACTCATCTTCAGCAGGTCATCCGCGAAGGTCAAAGACACAAGAACTAGTGGCTAGGCACGCTTGGTGGCCAACATGGCGACACAATGTCCAGCAATATGTCACTGCATGTGAATAAAGTAGACCACCAAAAGCCTGCAGGACTTTTTCAACCCTTGCCAACCCCTTCCACACCATGGCATACCATTACCATGGGTCTTATTGTGGCTCTCCCAGTGGTACAAGGCTACACTTCCATATTGGTAATTGTGGATACCTGTTCAAAAATGGCCCATTTTGTTCTCTGTCAGGGAGTCCCGACAGCCAGTAATATAGCGGAATTATTCCCCAAAAATGTGATCCGTATTCATGGACTTCCGTATCGTGTTATTACCGATAGAGGTTCACAGTTCACTTCCAGGTTCTGGCGAGAGTTTTGCAAGATCATAGGGATGGATGTATGCCTATCATCAGGTTACCATGCTGAAAGAGACGGCCAAACTGTACGAGTAAACCAGGGACTCAAACAATATCTGCACTGTTTTGCCACCAGCAGGGAATCAACAAGGGTCCAAGATACCTGGCTAGCCGAATTGGCACATAACAATGCTATGCATCCGTCCACAAAGCAATCTCCTTTTTTTTGCCTGTTTTGTAGACATCCTCGGGTTCTGCCTGCTGCCGTCTCATCCTCACAAACAGAACTGCCCATGTTGGCAGGGCAACAAATTTGATTGAGTAGATTTGGAAGGAGGCTTAAGGTAATCTCGCGCAGGCCAACACCTCAAATAAAAAATACGCTGATAAACATGGTCGAGCCAGTCCATTATACCATGTTGGTGATCGGGTTTGGTTGTCCCCCCAGAACATACAGTTACAGGGACCCATGAAGCTACAGCCACGTTACTTGGGCCAGTTTACAGTTGAAAAGATCATTAACCCTGTTGCTGTCCGATTGGCATTGCCACCCCAAATGAAAATCCATCCTACTTTCCATACTTCTTTACTGAAACCAGCCCCACATATTATACCTACTAATAAACCACCTCCTGTGTTAGTGCTTGGAGAGCCAGAGTACGAGAACCATGCTATTCTGAACTCTAAGAAACACAGGAACGGTCAGGTATATTACCTAGTTGATTGGGTGGGGTATGGACAGGAGGCTCACTCCTGGGAGGCTTCTCATGTGCATGCCCCAAGATTGTTGCGCACTTTTCATAGAAATTACCCTGATAAACTAAGGCCACCTGCCTTGTGTGGGGCGCTGGGGAGGGTGCTGTCAGGGGCAGTCCTAGACAAGGACAAGCAAAACAGACAAAACCAGTAAAACAGGAACTGCACAAGCTGTAACTCATTTAACTGCCTTTAAACCTGCAAAAGACTCTAAAGCCTTGTTAAAGGGCATACAGCCTTATTGGAGACTGCTTTGCCTTCATTGGAGGAATAAAACACATTGAGACTACATTGCCCAGCATGCTTTGGGCATTCAGGCACCAATGAGGAGCCGGACCGGGTGGGGCACGCCAATGCCCATGCGCAAGCCCAGAGGCATGGGGCTTGTGCTTGAGATTCCGAACAGGACAGACGCACGCAGAACAGCTCCAGGAAAATCACTTGCGAGGGGACCAGCCCCACCGCAGCAGCAGCCCGGCACCTCGCCTACTTCAGTTAAGTGCCGCAGCGTTCTGGTCAGCAGTGGGGATCCTGGGGAAAGCGCAGGGGGGCCATCTTTTGCCCATTCTGAGCCTCAGCGCCTACGAGCAAGCTTGTTATTAACCCTTGCCTACTTGCCCGCATATGTACCCAGAATCAGTGTAGCATTTTGGCAACAGCTGATTACACTTCATGTTGCCTTTAATTACACAGGTGGTTCCCGTCTCATGGCACCAGAAAACAAGCAGGCGCATATGACGGAAAATACACGTCTATGCGGCAACGCACGTGTTTTAGCATATCAGTTTTTGCATGGGCCTCAAGAGACAAAGCCATGTGCATTGAATCATTCAACCAGGCGCAACAAGCCACGTGCGGCAGCGCACATTTGTAGAACCCAAAAAACAAGTGTGTGTGTGTGTTGAGTGTGACATGAGGAATGAATGACCACAAACTCTGTGAGCAAATGCTAATCCTGTACCCTTTCTTTTAGCTTAAACCTGCTCCGATATCCAACAGACGTGGCACAGGACTTGACGGACCCTGAAGGAAATCTCTGGACAGGACTCACTCAAACATCTCAAAAAGCCAAGTGTGCATGCTTGCTTATGTAACCCCGCTAGTGGTACTGACTGGTCCTTATGTATTATTCAGAAACTGTTAATTGTTGTTTGAGAGTGTGGGTGGTAACTTGTATATATAGAAAGAAGTAAAAGCCTGAACAACGTCTTGCAGAAGCTGGACCAAAAAGTGTGCAAGGATCAAAACCCTTTCTTAAATTCCCCAGTTCTAACCATAACCTCTACCTAATCCTCAATCCGGTTTTCCTAAATCCCCCCAATCCCAACCAACCATCGAGACTCTCAACCTCCTTCCCTGCTCTGGTCAAGGAAGCCTGTGTAAGCTACGACTTGCAGGCCTCAATACCATAGTGAGGGTGGTCGGGTCAAGCCACTCCTGCACCTTGGACCTGTGTATCGTGACACACCCTCTATGGTGCTCTCATTGCCATCCATCTTCTCAAACTGCTACTCTATCTCCTATCCTATCCCTTTCGCCAAGTCTGGAAGGAAAATGTTCAAGGATATACTGGTCTCCAATCCAGGCCTGCCCATCGAGGATACCTTCATCCGTGCTTCCTCCAGACAGACTTTCACAGATATCCTCTTTGTCGTTCCCTCTTCAGACCTATGGACCCCTCCTCCTCTCTGGCCACTATGGCACCTCAGACTACTGCCTCTTCCCATCCACAGGCCCTTCTGCCACTTCCACAGGGTGTACCCATTCCTGTACCCCATCCCGGAAGTCCTTCAAAAGTGGCAACCTGCTCCACGTAGCTACTCTCAACTGTCGCTCTGTTGTCAAACATCTCACCTCCTCGAAGACCTGACCTTGATGTCTTCACTCTCACTGAGACGTGGTTCACGGCCAGCTCTATCACAAGCATCAACACTATCCTCCCTGAGGGCTATATGATCCTCTCCGAGCCCCAACCCAATCGGCCCGGAGGTGGAGTGCCCCTGATCTTTCATGAATGGGTTCCTGCTTCTGTCATTCCCACGCAGGCCTGTTCCTCCTTTGAATCCTTGATCTGCAGGCTCTCTCTCTCCAGGCCGCTCTCCAACTGTGGCCCCCATCTACAGGTCACCTGGCCAGGTCGAACTCTTCCTCTCAGAATGGGTGGACCTCATCTCTTCTCGTTTCTTCCTCTCAACTTGTTCTATTCTGAGATCTCAACATCCTCTGAGCTCTCCTCTGTGCTCTTCCACAACATTTGCGACTCTCTCTCCCATTCCATTCTACCCTCTGGTCTGACACACTATGCCAGATGCACCTTAGGTGTTCTCATCTCCTCAGACATCACTCTCTCTAACCCTCTCACTACTCTGTTTTGGACTGACCACTTTCTGCTCTCCATCCCCCACCCCCCAACCCCCCCCCCCCCGACACTTCCTGTCCCGCAGGCAAAGCCCACCCCAGCACTGGCACCTGCCTTTTCGGTTATTGGGTCCATGAAGCGAGTGTCAGTGGCCGCCTTTATCTCCATTTTCTCTGCTCCCCCTACTCCTGCGGATGACTCCCACTTTGACACAGCCCTCACCAAACTGCATATTTCTATCTCCAACACTCTGGACATCCTTGCCCCAGTCATGAGGATCCGCCTGAAGCCTAACTCCAAGCGCAACTCCTGGTATCACTTTGACTTGGCTGTCCTGAAACATAAGTGCAGGGTAGCTGAGCGGATGTAGAGGGCATCGGGCGCCTTCTCTGACAAACTGGCCTGCCGCCTGCTCCAAAGATAATACAAACGCTCTGTCTTCTCCAACAAGTGGGTCCATATTCAAGCCGCCGTCTCTGCGGCCTCTAACAAAACGGCGAAACTCTTTCAAATCTGCAAGAGCTGGTCGATCCTACTGCAGTCTCCATCTCTCCTGTTCCCTCCCAGGCCCTCTGCTCAGCTCTGGCCTCCCATTTCACCACTAAAACTCAGGGCATTCTTTCCCCCTCTTCCCCCCCTGCCTGCCTCCCTCCCTCCCTCAGTCAGTAAGTCTCCCCCCACCCCTCTTTGGCTGCCTCTCCCCCTCCACTCCTCCTTTCCTCCCTCTCTCGGATAACACCCGACTGTTTCTTCTAGACATATCCGATCTATGAACGTGTCGTCCAAACAGGTGCTCCCCTGGTCTTCCAGAACTATCAAGGACCACATTGCTTCCCTCGCTCCAGCCTTGGCCGATTTCTTTAATCACTCTTTCACCACTGGATCTTTCCCCTTTCTCCTCAAGCACTCCCTTTTGCACCCCCTTCTAAGAAAGCATTTTGCCGATCGTTCCTGTCTGTCCAACTATCGCCCGATCTCCATCACTCCTTTCCTGGGCAAGCTCCTAGAAAAGCTGGCCATCTCCCAGCTAACCCTCCACACTGAATCTGTTGGTTGTCTACATGACCATCAGTCTGGCGTCAGAGCAGCCAGAGGCACAGAAACTGCTCTTCTGAACACCCATTAAGATCTGCTCTCTAACCTTGACTCCAGCTCTCTCACTGTCCTCATCCTCCTTGACCTCTCCTCTGCCTTTGATACGGTCAATCATGCCATCCTTATCTCTGCAATCATGGATCAGGCTCTGGCGTGGCTGACCTCCTTTCGCTTGGACCGACTCTCCCAGGTCTAACTTGGGTCCTTTCTCCCCACCACCTCTCTCTCCACTTGTGGTGTCCCACAGGGCTCCATCCTCTCACCCTGGCTCTTCAATGTTTATTTGGCCCCTTTGGCCCACAAGATTTCCATATTCTCTTACGACTTCCAGTGTTAGGAGGATGACACACAGCTCTCTTTCAGGCTTCCCTCAGCCTCCTCTTGCTCCTGCTCCTCCTCCTCCTCTCCTTCCTCGCTCATTCCTGTCTATCCGCAATTCAGAAATAGTGTGCCTCCAATGATCTCTGCCTCAATGCCAGTAAGACAGATTCTGCTCATTGGGACCCCTGCTCCCACTTTCCCTCTTGCACAATGGCCACCCTCCTTGGGCCCTCTAACCTTGCTGCCCTACTCGGAGGCAAAAAACCATGGGGCGATCTTCGACTCCACTCTCTCCTCTCCTCATATCACAGACCTTGCCAAGAAGGCCCACTTCCATCTGCACCTCCTCAGAGGTATGGAACAAATTACTTACCTGTAACTGTTGTTCTCCAGCATGGGTCTGGCATGGATTCACATGCTCATGAATATTCCCCGTCGTCAGGCTGGGAATCCTCGGTAAAGAAAAAATCAGTATCAGTTTCGTTTCTGATCTCTCTTTCTTAGTAGTAAACAATCACTGATCTCTGGGTCATACTGCCCCCAGCCAATGACTGCCCTCTCCCTAAGCCCCGCCCCTGGCAGCCATCCTCAGATTTGGTAGCACGCCAAGTGGCAGTATGACCAAGTGCAGAGCCGCAGAGGGGTAGGCGGGAGGGTTTGCATGTGAATCCATGCCAAATCCATGCAGGAGAACAGTTACAGGTAAGTAACTTGTTCCTTCTCCAGCATGAGGTCTGGCATGGATTCACATGCTCATGAATAAAAGAATACATAGCAGTATACACATGCACAACCACGGGAGGTGGCAACAGGCTGAACATTAAGCAATAGAACAACTCAACATTAAGCATCTCTTACCTCCTCACCAGGCTCACCTTAAGCGAACAGGTTGCGCAGCACTGCTTGGTCGACCCTGGACTCCTCCCTGGAGTCCCGATCGACGCAGTAGAATCTTGTGAAGGTGTGCGTCGATCTCCACGTAGCAGCCCTGCAGATGTCCAGCAGGGGCACACCAGACAGGAACGCCGTGGTAGCAGCGATCGCTCTGGTCGAAGGGGCTCTCGGACGGCCGGGCAGCGGTCTGTTTGCCAACGGGTGACAATGCATGATGCAGCCGGAGAGCCATCTGGAAATGGAAGTCTTCGTGAGAGCTTTCCCTTGATTCACAGACCCAAAGTTCACAAACAGTTGTGACGTCTTCCGAAAACTCTTCGTGCGGTCCACGTAGAACTTCAGCGCTCTAACTACATCCAGCAAGTGCAAAGTCCTGTCGGCCGGCGTCGAAGGCAACGGAAAGAAAACTGGTAACACCAAGGGCTCGTTGAGGTGCAAGTCCGACGGCACCTTGGGCATGAAGGAGGGGTGCGTCCTCAGCACCACCCTCGTGTCATGAAAAGTCAAGTATGGAGGCTTGCAAAATAGGGCCTGAATCTCTCCCACTCGTCGTGCAGAGGTGATGGCCACGAGGAACGCTGTCTTCAATGATGTTAGGGAGAATTCTCTGTTTAGGCTGAATTTCCTAACCTAGTGAATCAGCTTTGCTGGATTTTTGGGGTTTATTTTTTTCTCCTGCCAAGAGTGAGACTCTTTTACCCTCACTCTTGGACATGATTTGAGTGTGTTTCTTTGAATCTAGAAGTGTTTAATGGGCTATGGGGTCTTTTACTCCATAGGGTTTCATGTGTTTTTGTGATGTGTGTTACACAGCACCCTCAGTGCAGTGACACAGGGGTGTCTTAGTGACCCCCAGTATAGACTCCATACCCTGGGACTGACTACTGTCTCCCAGGGCATGTAAAGACACCATTGATTTTACTAGCTTTAAATTCTCAACAGAACTAGTACAAACCATCATATTGTGGACGTACTGGCTGGGGCAATTCGATTGCCCCAGGGTCTGTTAGTCGAGGGGGCACGTCTCCGTCCCCCCTGATCGAGTTTTGGCTGGTGGCAGTGGATACGTTTTATATTCAACCGCGAATATTTTCCTATGGGATTTCCCATTGTTTTAGGCTACTATCTTTATTTAATTATTTACGGTAGCCTCGAACATACCGCCGGTTTATTTAATTATTAATTCTCCGGTTGGTATTTTTTGCCAAAACTTGATTCTAAAATGGCGTTTGTGTTCTCTTCTGTGACTCCAACCCAAGTCGAGCCCTTTGTTCCACTTTTTGGCGGGCTTCTCCACAGAAGCCCTCCAAAGTGGTGCCACTCTGTCTGGGGTACTTAGGAAGGGTGGAGGGGAATTTAGGCACCCTGGACTGAGTTGCCTAGGCAACTCAAGTCGCACTCCATCCCGATTGGCCCAAGTGGTGAGCCGGCCGGCTCACCACTTAGCATGTTTGAGTGACATCTAGGCTGAGTGAATGGGGGTTTGCTGCGTAAAAGCAGGGCTTTGGGGACTGGAACTTTAGAAGTCGCCACAGGATCTAAGAATCGGACGAGGGAGAAGCTGAGCCGACCTGCCACGACACCACCACCGGTGGAGGCCTGCTGGACTGCCTCACCACTTTTCCCAACGACAGAGGAGATCTCCCGCCAGAGTCTTCTTCCTTTGACTGGTGGTGATAACCAGTTTCACCGTCTTTTCGCTTTCCCGACGTACCTCGTGGCCGCCTTGCCCGTGCCAAGCACCCCGGCAACCGGGATACCACGTTTTACCATGACCGCGAAATCAAGGTACCACCTTTAACCAGAAAACTCCGCGGCTGGTTTCTTCCCTGGTAGTGCAACGACCTTCATCTTTCCTCAAAGTCGAGATCTTCTCTTCCCCTGGACGACGACGCAACTTGCACCCACTACCAGGAACAACTGCCACCGCTGGAGGATCCTTCCCACTTAAGGTACTGTGTCCCGCCTGGCTTCCCTTGCTACCGACTGTACGGGGTAGATTTAGCCCCCGGCTTTCGAACCTGGGTTAGCCTGGGACACCTTGGCTAAACTTTTCTAAGCCTCTCTAAACTCTTCTTGAACCCTCTGCAAGACTTTCTAAGCCTAGTGTAACTGTGTGATCTTGGGCGCATTTGTGCTCTGCTCCCTCTAAGAGTGGGCCCAGCCTTTGGCTCACCAGTGACTTTTTGCTCTCTGCCTTGCTAACAGTGTTCCTGAATCATAGAGTGGTGTACCTCTTCATATTCTGTCTTTCTCCCTCCCTTTCTCACAAACTTATTAGAGTGCAATCTAGTTAAGCGCTCACCTCTGTATGAAAATAAGTGGTGTTTTACTGTGATTTATCTAATAGGGAAAAAGGGGTGTATATATCATAATAGTAACTGTGTTTAGAATATTTTACAATAAGAGTGCTGGAGTGTTTCATCCGTGTGTTTTTAAATAAATAATTATATACTTTGATACCAAAGCTCTGGTCAGTGTTTGCTTGTAGTATTGTATCTGAGTGCCTATTGAGTATACTTTGCATACTGCCTAACTCTTCTTGAGGGAAGTCTGACTGCTCAGCCACAGCTACCAGGTAAATCTGGGTGGCACAGACTGCTACCAAGTGGGTTTACTGCCAACACCTGTAGTCTTAAATCTTTTGCAGTGTTCCCTAAGGGAACTGCACAGGTTTCTGCCTAACACATGACAGGAACTTCAAAGGCGGCAAATGCATAGGCTTGAATGGGGCCCCATGAGCCTGGTCAGTACCGCATTAAGCTCCTACGCCGGGGCAGGAGCCTTCACTGGCGGGAATGATCGGAATAGTCCCTTCATAAATTCCTTCACCAGGCGATGAGACCACAAGGACGCCCGTCGCGTCGTCCTGGTATATCGGGAGATGGCAGCCAGATGTATTTTTATGGAGGCGTGAGCCAGTCCAGCCTTGGCCAGCGACAGCAGGTACGGCAGCATTTGAGGGGCCGTAATTCTGCCTAACTCTTCTTGAGGGAAGTCTGACTGCTCAGCCACAGCTACCAGGTAAATCTGGGTGGCACAGACTGCTACCAAGTGGGTTTACTGCCAACACCTGTAGTCTTAAATCTTTTGCAGTGTTCCCTAAGGGAACTGCACAGGTTTCTGCCTAACACATGACAGGAACTTCAAAGGCGGCAAATGCATAGGCTTGAATGGGGCCCCATGAGCCTGGTCAGTACCGCATTAAGCTCCTACGCCGGGGCAGGAGCCTTCACTGGCGGGAATGATCGGAATAGTCCCTTCATAAATTCCTTCACCAGGCGATGAGACCACAAGGACGCCCGTCGCGTCGTCCTGGTATATCGGGAGATGGCAGCCAGATGTATTTTTATGGAGGCGTGAGCCAGTCCAGCCTTGGCCAGCGACAGCAGGTACGGCAGCATTTGAGGGGCCGTAATTCACAGAGGGTTAATCTTCTGTGCACGGCACCAGACAGAGAACCTCTTCCATTTATGACCCTAAATGGAGGACGCCCTGGCCTTTGCAAGAACCTCTGTGCAATCAGCCGGGATATTGTACCCTCCAAACTCTAGTGCTGCAGGAGCCAAGTCTGCAAGTTCAGCGACTGTGGGTCGTGGTGGAGAATGGCGCCTCCTTCTCTGGAGACGAGATCCGCGTCCGCCGGCAGCCTGACTGGCGGGGAAGTTGACAAGTCCAGAAGGTCCGGGAATCAGACCTGCCTCGGCCACGCCGGTGCGGCGAGGATCATCCTGCACCTGGACTTCTTGAGCTGGTTGATGAGGCGGAGCAGCAACGGCAATGGAGGGAACGCGTATAGAAACAGGCCGTCCCAAGGGAACGAGAAAGCATCACCCATGCTCCTCGGCTGTGGGAACCTCATGGTGAACCTCTGGCACTTGGAGCTCATCGCCGTCGCGAACAGGTCGATCTGGGGTTTGCCCCATCGTTGGAAGAGTTGATCCACCTGATCCTGGCGCAGTTCCCACTCGTGGCAGGAGCGCAGCTGCCTGCTGAGCGAGTCGGCGATGGTGTTTTTTATTCCTGCCAGGTGGAAGGGAACCAGAAACATCCCCTGGGCGACGACCCAGTGCCACAGATCCTGAGCCTCCTTGGATAGGGCTGGGGATCTGGTGCCCCCCTGCTTCCGTATATAGAACATCGTGGTGGTGTTGTCGGTGAAGATCCTCACCACTTTGTCCTTGAGGGACGGGAGGAATGACTTGAGCGCCCAGAACACTGCTCGGAGCTCCAAGATGTTGATGTGAAGAGACCTCTCCTCCGGGAGCCAAAGGCCTCTTGCGTGGAGATCTCTGGTGTGGGCCCCCCAACCCTTCAGAGAGGCGTCCGTAGTCACCGTTCCTGAAACGTCGGGTTTGAAAGTCCATGCCCGTCGTGAGGTGAGCCCGGGTGCCCCATCATAGGATCACCCGACGGACCTCCTCGTCGAGGGGGATCCTGTCCTCGAAGCAGCCCCTGACCTGAAACCAGCGGGCATCGAGGAACTCCTGTAGCGGACGCATCCGAAGTCTGCAAAGGGGCACAAGGTAGATGCATGAGGACATCATCCCGAGAAGGGACTTGATGGACCTCACCCTGGCCACGTCCGTGGCTAACAGGCGCCGCACCCTGCCCAGGATGGTCTTGGTCCTCTCCTCTGAAGGGGAAGACAATTGCTCCACTGTATCGAGCTTCCCCCCAAAAAACAGTGCTACTTGCGATGGAACCAGGTGGGATTTGGGGTAGTTGATGGCGAACCCCAGCTCTGTGTGCAACCGGACGGTCCTCACCGTATGATCGACGTAGAGTTCCCTTGACCTTGCCCGGATTAGCCAGTCGTCCAGGTAGGGGTAGACGTGGATCCCCTGCAGGTGCAGCCGCGCCGCCACTGGTGCCAGGCACTTGGTGAAAACCATGGGTGCCGACTTTAATCCGAACGGTAGGGCTCTGAATTGGTAGTGGCGTCCCTGAACCACGAACCTGAGGATGGGGATGTGGAAGTAGGCATCCTCCAGGTCCAACGACGATAGGAAGTCGCCTTCCTCCAGCTGTCCCAGCACGTGCTGGAGGGTGACCATCCTGAATTTCTGCACCTTGATGTATTTGTTTAACCGACGCAGGTCCAAGATGGGGCGCCAACCGCCTGTCTTCTTTCTGACGAGGAAGTACCTTGAGTACACTCCGGAGCCCCAGAGCCTCCTGGAGACGAGCTCGATGGCACCTTTCTTGAGCATCGCCTTTACTGCCAACAGCAGTTGAGGGACGTGATTCTCCTTCCTGGCCACTTCTTTAGGAATTCCAGCGAGTGCCCGTTGGCCAGGGTGTCCAACACCCAACGATCGGTGGAGATGGACTCCCACACTCTGACGAGCTTCGTCAGCCAGCCTCCCACCGGGGTTCTTCGGTGGGAGCCCGACAACCCGACCGCGTCAGTCTTGCTTGGAAGCAGCCTTGCCGCCTTGGCCTCCTTGACGACGGAGGGAACCCCCTTACTTGCCGCAACCTCTGTAGGCCTCCTGGGAAGAGGAGCGGGCTGCCTGGCGGTAAGTGGAGGAGCCACCGCTGGATCCTTTGGAGGCACCCTGTCTGCCTCCGGGGCTCCGAAAGGGCCGTCGCTGCTGAAGCACCCCAAGGGCCCGGGCCGTCTCCGAGTCGGTCTTGATGGCCTGTAGAGACTCATCCACCGCCTTACCAAAGAGGCTGTTGCCATCGAACGGCATGTCCAACACTCTGGTCTGGACGTCCTGGCGAAAGTCTGTCGCCTTGAGCCAAACTCCATTGCCCAGTTGGCGAAATCCGGTATCGGCAATGTCCGTCGCCACCGTTATGGCGTGATCCGACGCCACCTCGCCCTCCTGCAGAATTTGCTGGGCCTCCGCCCTTTTGTCATCAGGCAGGAAATCTAGCACAGGCGCTATCTTGAACCTGAGCTCCCTGTTGTAGCGGGCCACGATCGCTAAGGCATTGGCCGCCTTAATCGTCGTTGCCGCCAACGCGATGACTCGTCGTCCCATAGAGTCCAACTTCTTGCCCTCGCTGTCCGGCGGGGAAGTGGAAGTTGAAGCCGCCGCGCCCGCTGCCTTCTTCTTAGCCGCTGCCGAGACGACCAAGTCCGGCGTGGGCTGGGCCCTGAGGCACAAGGGGGCGGCATCGGGGACTCGGTACTTCTTCTCGTACCTGTCCCTCTTGGCGGGTGTCGTGGCAGGGTTCTTAAGGACAGCAAGCCGCTCGTCCCAGATGTCATCGAGTAAAGGCACTGCGAGGACCGTCTTCCTCTTAGCCTCTCGTCGTTGGTACAGAAACCCCTCCTTTTTCTGTTCTTCAGGGCAGAGCTGGAAGAGCTCGGATGCCCTGGTTATCATGGCGTGGAAAGAGCCAACCTCGTCTGCTGGGGACACCCGGGGGAGAGGGGTTGACGACGGGATGTCCGCTGTGTCATCGCCGCCGTCATCGTCCATCCCCGTTGCCGTATCATCTCCCGGCGAGGGGGATGAGGAGTCCACCGGTCTCGCAGGCACAAAGGGCGGAGCGGGGTGGACTCTCCTCCGCTTGTTCGGAGGGCTTCCCGACGGGCCTGGTTCTGGCTCCTCCATCGGGGTGCGTGGTAATCTCGTCCTTATCTCGGTACATAAGGATTGGATTGCCAACAAAATGGCCGCCGAGCTATCCTGGGGCTCGGGCAATGGCTGCGACGGACGGGATGGCCGCTCCACTGGGCCCTGTTCGTCGTCGTGATCTTCGATCACGTCAGCAGGGACCTTCCCCTGGGATCGAACCTTCTCGAACCTCTCGTTGAGGTTTATAAACCTCTCGTTGAGGCCTATGGACCTTTCGTTGAGGCCCTTCTCGGTCTTCACCAGTTCCTCCTCAGAGCTGGTTTCCGAGTCTGTAATGGCCACCGCCCCCCCCTCTTTTTCAGCTGGGGGCTTCACAGGGGTCTTAGCGATGGGCTGGAAGGAGGATTTCCTCCGCGGCGGCAGGGATACTCTGGGCCCAGAGGCCGTTTCCATTGGCGCAGTCTCAGCCGGCTCCGCCAGGTTCGCAGCGATCACTTCGGTAGAGGCTTAGCCGGGTGGATCAAAGCCCTCACCACCTTAGGTGCGTCCTGGGCCTTCGCGTTGGGGGGAGGGTCAGCGCCTCGCTCCCCCTTCGAGATCGACCGGGTCCGCTCCAGCGGCCTACCCGGGTTCTCGGACTTCCTCTTCCCCGAACCAGAGCGCTGGCTCGTGGTCGAACGTGCCGGGGAAGTAGCGCCCTGCTTGGGAACCGAAGAGCCCGACCTTTCGGAGCTCCCGAAGCCCGCGGACTCGCGGTGCTTGGCCTTCTGTTGCGCCCCCTTCGCCGGGGCGCCCTCAAAGGACTTAGAAGCCCGCTCAGACTTCTTCTTCGCCTTCTCACTTGCTGTGCCCTTCTCCAGCCAGGTGGCGAGGCGGGAACGACGATCTTGTTTGGTCCGTTCCGAAAGGTTCTTGCAGAACGCACAGTCCTTCTCCACGTGCGTCTTGTCCCCATGGAGGCAGTAGAGACATTGCGAATGCTCGTCCTCCTTGAAAACGTTAAATAATCCGCATCCAGGGCAGTTCCTGAACAGCTTGGATCCGGGCGTCGAGCTCCCTTTGTCCTGGGCCATGTCCATAGAGGTAGGCCGCAGATCTTCTGGAATCCTCCAAGAAGTGTAAACTCGACAAAAACTTCACCCTTGAGGGGCGTAGAAGAATTCCGAAACGGGTCCCCGTTATCGGAAGTACAAACGGTGGAGCTTGAGGCTCGATTAAACCGAAAAAAATGAGAAATTCTCCTGAAAAAGCATGAAAACGCAGTAAAAAACTCGAGAGCTAAACACGAGGACTCCCAACACTTGAGCGTGCAGTAAAAATCTGGAGGTTGGCTGCCAGGGGCGGGGCTTAGGGAGAGGGTAGTCATTGGTTGGGGGCAGTATGACCCAGAGATCAGTGATTGGTTACTACTAAGAAAGACAGATCAGAAACGAAACTGATACTGATTTTTTCTTTACCGAGGATTCGCAGCCAGACGACGGGGAATATTCATGAGCATGTGAATCCATGCCAGACCCCATGCTGGAGAATGTACCTTTTCTCACCTGCCCCCAGAAGCACACTATCTCAAGAGCTCTGGTTGTCTCCAGACTGGACTACTGCAACTGCCTCTTTCTGAATCTGCCTAACTCTACTCTTTTCGCCCCTTCAACTAATCTAGAACAGGACTGCAAGACTTAACCTAGTCCTCAAGCCCAGGGACTGCATCTCTCCCGCCCTGAAATCCCTGCACTGGCTCCTGGTGGCTGCAAGGATCAAGTTCAAGACCCTCTGCATCATCCACAAGGCCTTCTGGGGCCGGGGCACCACTATATCCAACTTTCTCTGCCCAAATACCTTCCTTCTAGGGCCCTTCGCTCAGCTGCTTCGAACTCTGAGGGTCAGTCGTTTCTCCAAGCTGAGAATGGAGGTTTGGATCTCTGTCCTCTGCAGCTGCCTCCCTCTGGAATGGTCTCCCTGCCCTTGAGGGAGACCACCTGAAGTTCCAGAAGCTGCTAAAGACCTTCCTTTTCTCCTCTGCCTTCTCTCTCCCTCTTCCCTGCTAACCTTCCTGTCTGCCGCCCTGGCCGGTCTCCTATTACCCTCAGAATCTCACAGGTTACCAGGCCGCTCCATGACCAGTCTTCCTGCACTACCTGCGGGCCTACTGGACACTTGGGGGCTGTAACTGTAACTCCTGCTGCCCCTGCCTTATATGCACTTACCTAGAGCTGTGCTGCCCTGGCTGCACTACTCGGAGCATTGGTGCCCTGGCAACACTTTGCCCTTCCTTCTCCCCCGCACTTACCCCACTCCCCTTCCCCCTTTACACTTTTGTTGTTGCACTTGCACAATCCAAATATCACAAGGCCTAGTAGGATTGTTGTGCTGTTCTCCCTCTGTCCCGCCTCCCTTGTCTTGTGGCGCCTAGAACCACTTGTCTACAGGCACACTATAAACATCAAATCATATCATATATTTTCACGGCTCTGTGCCTCTTCGCCTCAGTACTCATAGGATACTCTTCGCTTTGTGGAGCCTACACTCTACCTCGTCCCAGTATTTCCTATACTGATCTACAAAAACATATAGGAACATTAGGGATATTGTTGGTGAGGTGGGGGTAGGAAGTTGCTTCAGGGTAAGGTGGGTTCTGGGGATACAATGTCCTCCCCAGCCCATCACTAGTCCCATAGGGGGGGGTCCCTCCCCATGAGAGCCAGCCACTGAGTACCACTCCCAGCGGGACTATCGGTCTCACCTCCCTGGCCTCATGACTTTCCCTAGGTGAGAAGGGATGACATCTGAGGATTTGTCATCATTGAAATGCTAGCCTGAACACTTGATTTCTTCATCTTTAACAATAAGCTTTTTCATCAGATTTCTAGAAAAGTGATGGAAACCAAGACTGCTCCGTATTGAACAAATATATTTGTGTGTGCATGGCAAAACAAGTGTGTTTTTCAACGAAATGTAAACTATTGCACCATATAATTTTAGAAGCACTTTTGTTAAAACCGAATCCTATATAACAGGTCCTTTTTAGGGGCCCCTTAACGTTTTGCTTCCACACCCCCTCTATTTTTTGAATCTCAGACCTATTGTTGTGGCCAGAGGGAATTCTAATGATGTCCTGTCACTGCAACCATCTAAATGTATGTGGTCCAATGGTAGGCCATATGGCTCCTAACTGGAGTGCTTTTAAAACTGCATATTTTGCTCATCGGCTGATTTTATCATCCTGTATTGGTTTTAGTGGGTAGGCTGGCGACAGCTGTAATTTAATTTAGCCGATTTACCACATTAGGAGCCCAATGTAATTTTTCGGTGGTCATTGGGGTACTAATGTGTTTTTTGGTTTTATGTAATGCTCTCTGCCATTATATTTTAGAGGTTTTTTTATCTAGGGAAACCACAAAGCAGGCCTACAATGGCTGATGTGCACACATTGCTCATTGTGAGACCAGCCATGCACCCTCCGTAGTTCTTAGAACTGGTCTGGACCAGTTCTTGACCCAGGGGCAGCGACTTCATAGCCTGTGGAGTGATCTTGGGAGGTTTTATGGGTCAACCAGATTGGCTGGCTGTCTAACCCTTTGATTGTAATGCTTTCGTAGGATAATTGGTCCGGCTTAGCCCAACCCCTGAGAGTGTGTTCGATCTAGGGCAGACCCTGTACCTAGACTCAGTTCTACCTGCTGGATTTTCATGGTCGGCAGATAGTTTGCTTACCTGCTGTAGGATTCCCACGGTTTGCCCAGATCTGGCCATAGGGCCTGGGCCCTTTTTCCTGGGCTTAACTGGATTTATGATTTTCAGCACTGGATACCCTTCCTGGGACAGTCTACTCTCATCCCCCCCCTGCACCTGCTCATTGCCTGGACCAGGTTTCCCATGCTGAATTTGTCTTCTTGGACGTTTGACTGCTACTTCATGTTTTTGCTGCCTGAGTCTCCTGCTTTGTATGTTGGAAACTGCCGTCACATCTAGAAGGATATTAGGACCCCAACACCACACCTCTCCTGCTTTTCTTGGCCATCCAGGGTCACTGTCACTGTTAGGAAAGATTTCTTAATTGTAGGTAATTTTCCTTCCATGTGACAACCCCTAAACTTTTTGCTGTTGTTTTCACCCTGATCTAGACTTTGCAGCGGAAGGCTGCGCTTCTCTAGCACTCCTCTGGGCTTTCGCTCCATTCTTACGGGGAAACTGACCTGCCCTTAAGACAGTCAGTACCGGGAAACGTTGTTTTCCGTAGTTCTTTTCTCATGTTGCAGCTTTCGCGCAACATGGCACAAGAGTGCACCGTAACTTACATTACCGCGCTCTTGGGTCTCTAGTCACTCTACAGGCCCTAGAAACTCTTGATGGATTTATAACGAACTGTGCAAGTATGTCACGGACTAGACTGTTGGCAGCGATCGTTTCTTTGTGTTTTTGAACTCCCTTTTGCCCTGTTACCCGCGCTTCTCGCGTTTGGCCAAAATGGGTGGCCTGGCTTCCAAAATGGCCATGCCACGGGGGTTCTTTGTCCTGTCCGTTGACCGTCTTGCCCCTTCACCTTCCCCAGGTCGAGCCGACCCGGGGCCATCCTTATTTGGGCATGTAATTTCCCGCAAAACACAGATGCTTTCGCGGGCTTCTGCATGCCTTGTGTGTGCCTCCAGGATGTGGGCTGGGATGTCTGGTCCTAATACACATCCTGGGTGCCAGAGAGTCTAGTATGTCTTGAATGCCTGGGACCAATGTGGTCCGTGATAGGTCCACGTATGGTATGAGTGTTTTGTGAGCAGATCTTCCATTGGGTCCTCTCTGTTTTGGCGCGAAGGGAACTCTGGATAAGAGGAGGCTGGAAACACCACTACCATTTCTATCTCCTGAGTTCTCACGAACGACGGATACAGGAGCCAAGTATCCTGCAACTAAGAGGCTGAACCGAGGAATCGCTGGTGACCCGCTGAAGCACTGCTCCTCTGCACTGCTGTCGCCCTGTGAAACCATTCTGCCTCTGATCGAACGAGAAGGCCTGTACTGGTACTTCGACCCTTTGGAATAGTGGGAACAACTATTCTCGGCATCTTCATCATCTCTTGCGCGTAAGCCTTCGGAAGAGTCTCTGGGCCATCCAGTGGACTGACCAGCTTACCCAGGAGTCTTGCTCTGTCACTGCCGTCAGGTTGCTGCTGTATTACGAGTCCTTGACACTCTCACACGATTCGTACACTTGGCATTCCCCGGACTGAAGTGAGAAGTGTACATTGGGCTGAAATACACACAGCCGCTTCGTTGCCCTGCTGTGGTAACAATCTGTGCGGGTTCACTGCATCTGGGACAGCCTCAACTCTAACTTCTGCTGCCGCGGAATCTACACGACGCCGAGACGTCTCCTGCTCGTATCTGAACCTGCCAGCACTGAAACTGACGCGGAGAAGCCTGGGTCTGCCTGCATCGGGGACCGGTGAGTAGCAACGCTAGGAACTGGTCACCCTCCTGCAGTAGCCCGTAGCTTTTCCTCGCTGTGTTAAACAGCACACCTTTTTCGCACTCGCGCTCTGCTTCTGCCCGCAAGTGGAGGCCGCGCTTGAGTAGCGGAGATCTGTTCGCACTCCTTTGTTCACCACTCTGAACTGCCAGGCTTCCTTGAAGAGACTCCCCTTGTCCCATTGGCACCAACGTGTGCAGGTACTTTAGAGCAAAAGGCTCCACTCTTCGTAGGGCTTGGACTTCCTCCTAGTTAGGTGGCCTCTGAAGGCGAACTGTGTCTAACGATTACTTGCACTGTCTGTTTTCCTCCCCATCTAGGTGGTAAGCATATTTCGTGCTTCTAACTCTTTAGACCCTTCGGTAATTGTATATATATTGTATTTGATTGTGATGTGTTGGTTTACTTGAGTTTTATCGTGATTCTTTGCTATGGTCAATGTTACAAAGGCCTTGTAATAAATGTGTCTATATTTTTAATATAACACCCGCTTGGAGTAATTTGTAAGCGTCCTTGCTTTGTGTGCTCATTGCGGGCTTTCAGTCACCCTCACCCCTCTTGAGACCTAGTCTTGACCGCCGCGATCGCTACCTTGATTGGTCTGGCTTGTCCAGAGGTTACCCTGTTCCAAGAAACTAGGCTGGCCTTCTGAACCTCTGCCCCTCCAGGACAGAGTTCAGAAATCCATCTTAACAGTCACCATTTTGGGACTGATTCTTAATGGATGGATGCCTTCCTTTGTCCATAGAGCTGCCATAACATGCTTAGCTGCATTTACCAGCTTTTCTGGACTTGTCCGCACCATTGATTCCCTTCTGGCTTGAAGGCCCACTCCCAAGAAGGGAAATTCTTATTTTCTGTCAACTGGATTGTTCTTGGTCACAGGTTCAAGTCCCTGGTGGTTTAGATCCTGTAAACCATACCTGGAAAGAAGTGGTGTAGTTACCAGGTTGTTTGGGTCTTCTTTGATTGACTTTTCAGGTACCATCATTGTAAATACCTACCTCTGGACCCTGGTTTGGTGGGTTATTCTCAGAACCTAACCTTTGGAGTCCCTGCCGTCTGTGAACAAAGCTTTCTGCAGGCTTGCTTTAATCACATGTTCCCCATTGACATCCATTAGGAATGGAACTGCTGTGCTGCATCTCTTCCTGGGGACAGAGTCTGGAACTGAAGCTCTTCATAAGGGATTCCTCTAGTGTGCCCTGGGGCTGTTTCTATACCTGTGGTGTAAAACCTCCTTTTCCCTATAACTACACTGATGCCTATTCACCTTGTCAAGCTGATTCCCATAGGGAACTTTTAATTCACCTCAAACTCTCTTAAAGTGACTTTGTGGGCAATTACCTGCCCCTGGATGTTATCGCATACTCTGGGGGCAAATGACTATGTTTAGCTTGCTCTGCTGATTCTAAATGCGTTTTAACGTTGATGGATTATTTGTTATTAATATGTCAAATGTGTCTTGTGGGAAAAGTTTTTAAGTGTAACACGCACAATAAAAAAATACATTTAAAAATAAAGTATAAATTACACATCTGCATATGTGGAATACTGGAATACACTCTTCATCTTTTTAAGAATGAATGTAACTATTTTTCCGTAGGACTCTATTTGCTACTTGTAGAATAGATGTATCTTAGCATTTTGGTGGACTCGACATTCACTGTAATTTTCACAATAGTATGTTCCTAATATTAGGCCCTAGCGGTTTAGGGTAATAGTGACTATTTGCTGACATGTGGGTTATTTTAATGGTTATTAATACTGTGTCTCAACATCCAGTTCTCCCTCCTTCCAAACCCTTATCCCAAAATGTAATGTTCCTATCACCAGGTAGTCGACCTACATGATGTTAAAGGAGTGGGCAGTTGCCTTTCATAGCAATTTACTGTTTGTATGCATACACAGGGTATTTTTACTGTGTGTTCCATCTACTTAAAGTACTTATTGAACTAATAAAAATATACAAGTGTTCAACATAATAACGTGTATATTTTTCAGTATACTATTGTGGTGTGTTTTCTGTACATTCTCTGTACCTCTATGTCACCCTTTTCCCTTTCTTGCACTTAAGCAAGGATGTTGCTCGGTCTGGAAAAGATCCGGGGTAAGCTAATTTTAGGACTGACGGGATTGGGGGCTAGCTAGCCTTTTGGTTGTAACCCCTGAGATTCTGTCTGGGGCTACAACCAAAAGATCCGGGGCTATAGCCCCCTCAGCCCCCTCCTAGCAACGCCTCTACACTTAAGCCTCACCGCTCTGCCATACAGGCTACCATAGAGATTGGGTGCACGTACCCACCTTACGATTAGATGATTGTACAGCCCTCACCAGAGAGTTGTACAAAAAACACAGTTACAACTTTTACTACATTATTATGAGTTGTAATAATATACCTGAAATATTACTAATGTTTATTACCTTTAAATACAACAATATATTAAATTAATCATGAATTGAAATCGAACAAATTGCTTTTTTGATTTAACAATCTGGATTGATAATAATCCACTTAGAACTACCCCACACAAAGCAACAGAAACATGCTCCATCTTATTCATACCCAGCGCACATACTCCCAAGCTGACAGAAAATATTACTTTATGGAGAGTCTGAACGAACATGCAGAAATTGTGCCTGTTAAAGTAATATGATCAATAATCCAAACAGGTCCACGTCTGATGAATCAGTAAGATTCGCCAGACATGGACATGACTCAATCAGGCTACTCAAAGCACAAAAATGAGCACACTGCAAGGACATAAATTTGCTTTTAAATACTGTTAGTTTTTGCCAAAAACTCATGCATCGATTGCAAGTGAGGATCATGTGAGCAATATCATGGAATTTAATGAGCACAGTAAAAACATTTACCAGATTGTACGCAAACACTAGCATTTGTTACACCTTAAGGATGACATGGAATCACTATGTCCGATCAACCATCTATGCCTTCCCGAAGGCCTCTGAAGTATTTTTAAGGTTTCTTGCTGTCAAACTGGAACATGTTGCTTCTCAATAAAGTGACTGACTCCTTTAAATCTGGAAACAGCAATATGTCTTCTTTTACAATGATTAATAACAAGAGTTATTCACTTTCTAGAGACAGGAGCTTCCTAATTTGAAGTATGGTTAACTGCTAAATGTAGTCAATTTGCATCAATGAAATCAAGGTATTAAATACAGATCCCATGATGTATATCCTCATTAGAACATAAGCAAATGTATTACTGTACTGTAAATTTTCTCTTCGGACTATCGGGTTGTTGTCTTTATGAAATGATGCTCCATGCTATTTTTTGACAATATAATTTTTGACGGTTTAAAAAATATGATTGCTAAACAAATGTGTTCCTCATTGTAGAAATTAAATAGTTTTTATGTCCAGATGACTTATGTGCATGCAAGTTATTTTTCCATCCAAATAGGAACTTTACATACACACATGAGGGACAATATTCTGTTCTTTATTGGACCGCTTGGTAGATTTTTAAATATGGACCTTATTTATTTTGAGTGTTGTGTATTCAATGTACATATTGATTCGATTGACAGGCTACATTCATTTATATGACAGTCTGGTGTTTTTGTAGATTACACTATTGTATGCGACTCTTGAGACTTATTGCAATACTGATGCAATATGCATTTTGCTTTATTCAGAAATTGCAAAGATGTGATCAAACACCCAAAGAGGCTCGCCAGACGTGGCTACAACACCAGTATGGCTCCTGGAAGCACCAAAATGAGCACATTGTTAGAACAAACATTTTCTATTAAATACAGACAGCATGTTTTAGCAATTGATTTCTTTGTGGTTGATATTAATTAGAACTGTGAGGACGGTCTCTTCTATAGATTCATAACTGTTTGGCAATTTAATGTTTCCACAAGTTCTTTGTCTACTCCTGGTGTATCTGACTCAGTCTGTGACACTATTTGACTAGCTAAATGTGATTAATTTGATAGTGCATCTGAGGTTCATGAACTTGGGCCCCCATGCTTCAATTTGTTTTTTTGAGAATGTATTAATTGTATGTATTTGTTGATTATCTTTGGAACAAAGATGGCTGACATATATTAAGACAGCCTTTGTTTTGAATTCATTTCAATAAACACCTTAGAGGTTGGCCATGTTTTCTAGTCAATTCTTTTGTGTTTTTAATTCAGCCCCTATTTGAGCTATGACAACTTTACAATTGGTACTCTTTCGGCACCCATTGTCAGTATGGATGGTGCACTAAGGTATAGATCGGGTATGTTTCTGTCTACCTTCTGTTTTTCTTTACTGAATATTTGAAGAGGATTTTCTCCCCTTTTGCAGTATCCCATTACCAACATCGATACAAACCTTGCTTTGCAATGTCTATACAGTCAGGGTTTTTCAACATTGACGAATATTTCTTGGTAGATTATTTTAATTTGTATGCACTTACGTTTATTTGTAGCTTTGCAGACAGGAATGCAGTCGTCGTAGTGATAGCTCTGGTGGAATGGGCTCTCGACGGCCAGGCAGCCAACCGATGACGGCGTGTGATACACCTGGAGAGCCACCTGGAAATGGAAGCCTTGGACACAGCCTTCCCAAAGTTCACGAATAGGTAAGACGTCTTCCAGAAGCTCTTTGTGCGTGCCATGTAGAACTTCAGAGCAGGATTCACATCCAGAGAGTGCAAAGTCCTTTCAGCCGGCGTCAAAGGTTTCGGAAAGAACACAGGGAACACCAAAGGATCGTTGAGGTGGAATTCCAACAGAACCTTTGGCATGGAGGGGTGCGTCCGCAACACCACCCTTGTGTCGTGAAAAGTCAAATAAGGCTGTTTGCAGGACGGGGCCTGGATCTCACCTGCCCTTCTGGCAGAGGTGATGGCCATGAGAAAAGCCGTTTTTCGATCGGCGCCTGATGCATAGGCTTGAAAGGGGCCCCCATGAGCCTAGTCAACACCACGTTGAGTTCCCACACCGGGGCAGGCGCCTTCACTGGCAGGAACGATCAAAACAGTCCTTTGAGGAACTCCTTGACGAGACAGCGGGTCCAAAGAGAAGATCGTCTGGGAGACGTGGTGTAGCCGGAGATATCCGCCAGATGCACCTTGATAGAGGCATGCGCCAGCCCCGCCTGGTCCAAGCACAACAAGTACGGAAGAATCTGCAGGGCCATGACATTCAGAGGATTGATATTCTGCGCCCAGCACCATGTAGCGAAAAGCTTCCACTTGGGCCCGTAGCACTTTCGTCAACACTCTAGCCTTGGCAAGTACCTCCCTGCAGTACGCCAGTAACTAGTATCCTCCAAACTCTAAGGCTGCAGGAGCCAGGCCCACAGGTTAAGCGACCGTGGGTTGCAATGCAGGATTTCCCCTCATTCTCTGGTGAGCAAATTCGCAACCACCAGCAACCTGACCTGCGGCGACGCCGACAGGCTGAGAAGGTCTGGGTAACCAAATCTGATGCAGCCATGCCGGGGCAACAAGGACAATCCTGCATTGGCACAGTTTGAGTTGAATGGCGACTCCTAGCAGGAAAGGCAACAGAGGGAATGTGTACAGGAACAGGCCATCCCACGGGAAGGAAAACGCATCTCCCATGCTCCTCGGCTGGTGAAACCTGCTGGCGAATTTCTGGCATTTGGAATTCATCGGTGTCGCAAACAGATGGATCTGGTGTTTGCCCCACTTAAGGAAAAGGCAGTCCACCTGATCCTGTCTAAGTTCCCACTCGTGGCAGGAGCGCAGTTCCCTACTGAGGGAGCCGCCAGGTGAAAAGGGATGAGGAATATCTCTTGGGTGACTGCCCAGTGCCACAAGTCCTGCGCCTGTCTGGAGACTGCTGGGGATCTGGTGCCCCCCTGCTGCCTGATGTAGAACATTGTGGTGGTGTTGTCCGTGAAGACTCTCACCACCTTGCCCTTGAGGGATGAAAGGAACGTCTTGAGGGCCCAGAACACTGCCCACAGCTCCAGGATATTAATGTGGAGATCCCTCTCTTCCGAGAGCCACAGGCCGCTGGCGTGGAGACGTCTGGTGTGGGCTCCCCAGCCCTCCACGGAAGCATCTGTGGTGACCGTCTCCTGGTACGGGGGGCTCTAAAATCCAGTGCTCCCGGCGATGTTTTAGCACACGCCCCACAGAACTCCTCGTCGGGAACAAACCTGTCTGCAAAGCTTCCGGACACTTTGATCCAGCGAGCATCCAGGAATTCCTGAAGGGGTTGCATTCGCAACCTGCAGAGCCGTATCAAGTAGATGCACGACTACATCATGCCGAGTAGAGACTTGATGGTCCGCAATGCGGTGCTCTTCAGTGGCAATAACCGTTGCACTTTGCCCAGCAGATCCACTGGACCCTCCTCCGAGGGAGCCGCCAGGCAAGAGACCGTGTTGAGCCTGGCCCCCAGGAACAGCGCTTTCTGCGATGGTATCAAGCAGGATTTTGGATAGTTGACAGAGAACCCCAGATCCGTCAGCAGCCGGGCGTTCCTCTTTGTGTGTTCCATGGCTAGTTCCCTTGACTTGGCCTGGATGAGCCATTCGCCGAGGTACGGGTACACGTGTATCCCCTGCAGACGCAGATGGGCCGCGACTGGGGCCAGGCACTTCGTAAACACAGTGGGTGCCGTCTTCATTCCGAAGGGGAGGGCCTTGAATTGGTAGTGCCTTCCCTGTTGTACCACGAAGCGTAGGAATTCCGATGCTTCCTGTGAATGGGGACGTGGACCTGACGTCAAGAAGGCTCCTTCCTCCAGTTGGCCGAGCATGTGCTGCAATGTGACCATTCTGAATGGGACTTGAGGTATTTGTTGATACGCCGTAGGTCTAGGATGGGCCTTCAGACCCTGGTCGTCTTCTTTACCAAGAAGTATCTGGAGTAGACTCTGGAGCCCCGGAGTCGCTTTGGAACCAGCTCGCCCTCTTTTATATCTGGCACTGCTCCCAATAATCTAAAAGACGCGTGGCTTATGCCACTCATCAAAAAACCCACTCTCGACCCAAGCAACCCGTCCAATTACAGGCCCATCACCACGGTACCCTACTTACTTAAAATCCTGGAGCGAGCGGCCTATCTTCAAATTCAGGATTAACTTGAAAAAAAAATAACCTACTAGGCCTCAGACAATCTGGCTTCCGACCCAGACATGGGACAGAGACAGCCTCGATAGACTTAAAAACACAAATTGAGGATCTGAAAGATAAGGGCAAGCAGTCACTTCTGCTTCTCCTTGATCTCTCAGCAGCCTTTGATTTGGTCGATCACCAAATCCTTTGCCACCACCTCAAGCTAGCTGCCCACTTCTCTGACGCTGCTACATCGTGGAATAGCTCCTTCTTGGTGAAAAGAACCATGAGGGTCTTTTCTCCTTCAGCAGCAGCAGAACCTGCTCACGTCCCTTGCGGAGTCCCACAAGGATCTTGCGTATCGCCCACATTGTAAAAACTGCTCTTTGATATACTTGACTATCTGGGTGTCTCACACCAACTATGCGGATGACACCCAGATACTCATCCCCATCACAGGCGACTATGTAACCAATTCCAAAGCACTCAACGCAGTCTACACAGTCATCCAGGCGTGGATGGCTCATCATGGGCTCTGCCTTATGATGAAAAAACAGCTTCTCATCCTAGGCTCCCCTATCAAACTTACCAAACTAGACTGAATACAAATCCTTTACTATTGACGGGAACATTATCAAAGTTTCCAATGTCACAAAAACGCTTGGCATCTACTTAGACTCTACGCTGTCTCTAAACAGACAAACCAATGCAGTTTTATCAGCATCATCCTACACCTGTAAACTCGTCACCTCCTGCAGACCCTTCCTCACAACTGACAACTGCACGATTCTTGCCAGAACTCTCATTTTATCCAAAATCGATTATTGTAATGCCCTTTACTTAGGGACAAGCCAAAGAAACGTGGACAAACTTCAGGTTACTCAGAACAATGCCATCAGGGCTGCACTTAACCTACCTAGGAGATCACACATCTATGACACAAGACATAACCTTCACTGGTTACTTGTTGCATCTCGCATATCTCTTAAAACACTCGTGCTAACACACTAGGCCCAGAACAACCTGGCACCAGCTTACCTCTCCAGCCGCTTCCAGCGCCATACCGCAACTAGACCCCTGAGGTCTGCTCACGTACACACACTGTCTATCCCTCACTACAAGCTTCAGACAGCTGGAGGCTCCAGCTTCCCAGTCCTTGTGACTAAACTGTAGAACGCCTTACCTAACCACCTCAGAATAGAGCCTTCAGTTCAATCCTTCAAAAACAGAACCAAACTTTGGCTGCATGAACTCGATGCTTCGGCCACACCACCCCTAACCAGTCAGGCCATGCGAGGGTGATGTAATTGATTGCACAGGCACGCTCTCATCCTACCCCCACTAACTGTACAGTTACATGTAGTATAGTAGTACGTAGTGTTGGGCCCCTACTGTAGTACACCTTATTCTCAGTATCCTTGCTTGTAACAGTTTTTTTCCCATATCGTTGTTGTACTATTGTAACTTCATCTCATCTTCTGTATGACTGTTTTCTGACCCATTATGTTGCACTTTCGCCAATGAGAAAGTTGCCTTGAATGCCTGTAACCTTATGTAACCGATCTCTTAAATTTTTCACCCAGATGCCCTTGGGCAAGGGGCGCACTACAAATAAACAAAATACAAAAATCTATCGCCCCTTTTCTCATCATGTCCCTTAACTCCTGTTAGAGAGGTGAGTATGTACTGCTGCTGCTGGGACACCGGCGGTATCCGCAGACACTTATGCTGGAACTCTAGAGTGTGCCCATAGGGAAGAGCGTCCAGAACCCATCGGTCGGTGGAGATCTTCAACTCGCTGACGAAGCCCACCAGCCAGCCTCCAACCGGAGTGCATGGATGGGGGCCCGACATCTTGGCCCGACATCCATAGCATGGAACAACCCCACCTCGTCCGGCGATGCATCCCTCAGAGGGGTCAGACGGCTTACTGTGCCCTGCGCCGTTGCGTCATCGGCAGTTCCGCCGTCATCGCCTCCGTCCCCATCGGGGTTTCCACCATCGGCGTCATCATCTCACATTTCCTCCTGGATTGTGTGTACAGACACTTGGTCCTCCTCGTCCGAGGAAGAAATATCCGTGCCCTGGAGTAGCGTTGAGGCCCCCACCCTTGCCCCTTTTTTGCATCCTAAGGGCTCGGGTTCGGGCTCAGTGATGGCATCCTCTTCTCCGCTGTTCTCTCCACCAGCTTGGCCGTTGTCTTCCATCTCGAGGGCAGGGATACTCTGGGCACAGCCGGGGCTACCTTGATTGGGTCAGCCCACTTGGCCTTCGAGAGCATTGCCGCCACCAACTCTATCATCGATGACTTCACCTGGGCCAGCTGTGCCCTTCTGGGGTAGATCGGTCACCTTCTCCTGTGACTTTGTCTTCTCTGGCTTTTCCCACAGCTTTGCCGGGTCCGCCGATTTCCTCTTCGAGGAGGAGCTGGAGTGATGGAGGTATATGGTGAGGATGAGCGCACCCTGCACATTGCGGGACCCGCTTGCATGGCACCCCGACGGAAACTGACTTGCAGCGCTTGGCCTCGTCTTGGTCCCCCACGGATGGAACATCCTCAAAGGACTTAGAAGCCTGCTCTATGGACCGGCCGCACATGTGTGAGGCAGGCCCCCGCTTGCCACACGGGGCAGAGGCCTTAGTGCCGAGCCATGCCGCCAGCCTACTGTGACGATTCTTCACAGTTCGTTTGGGGAGCCCGAGGCAGATTTCACAATCTGCTTCCCCGTGATCTGGATGGAGACAGTAGAGGCACTGGAGGTGTTTGTCTTCTACAAAACATTCCGCAGTCCACAGCTGGAGCAGAGCTTGAAAAGGGAGCTTCCCTTCTTCCGACAAGGTCTGGAGTGCAGAGTAGGCCTGATGGCCTTCTGGAATCTTCGATGAAACCTAGACAATTCTTGCCCTTGAGGGGTGCGGAAATTCACTGACAACCGGATCCCCGCATGGCAGCCGATGTAAAGAAAGAACACACAGGCTCTGTTTGACAAAAATCTAACTTTTTACCAAAAAGTGCAGAAACGATCAGCTCACAGAGCAAAACACAAGGACTCCCAACACTTGAACGTGCGGTAAAAGTCTGAAGATGGCTCCCAGAGGAGGGGTTTGGGGAGAGGGCAGTCATTGGCTGGTGGCTGTATGACCCAGAGTTCAATGATTGGTTTAGAGGAGAACTGTTTTTTCTTTTACTGAGGATTCCCGGCCCGACGACTGGGAATATTCATGAGCATGTGAATCCATGCCAGACCCCATGCTGGAGAACTATTGTTTTAGCCTCTTGTCAATTTATGCATTAACTCCAATTGAATTCAGAATTTTGAATACAACCACTTAGAAATACACTACTTGGGCTGCCCTTAATTTATGTTTTCATTCTTTTCTTTCATTAGTTCAACTCTCTAACACTAGTTGATGCAGTGTCTGAGTTTAATACAGATTACTTTTAATCATGAATTCCTGTAGCCTGTTGGTCAACGTTTGCTGCCTCTTTTCCAAGGTAAAATAATTTGTTTATTTTGCACTCTACCCGACTTGAGATAGGAGTGGTGCAGCTTTTGTTATTAATACTACTTCAGTTTATTTTACACATTTTTTACCTTGCAAATCGCTGATTATCTCAGAGCCATGACTTCGGTCCCTCCTTTCGGACTCAAGTGCAGACTGTAGGTTAATGAAGTCCTTCTCGAGCTTAAGTTTGGCATTTTCCAGCATGCAGTATTTGTCCTGCATTTCCCGGTTGTGGCCATCTAACTGCTGTATCTGTTTTGACATTTCCGTCTGGTTCTTCCGCAGCCGGGCAGCAGTGTCTGACTCTGTTCGTAAAAGTGCATTGGCTTCATCCAGCTGGAGGATCCAAATAAAAAAAATAAAGGAGGGGGAAAAAAAAAATCATGTTGTGAATCATATAACTTTGTTAACACATTTTGACTGACTTATACTGCATATTTCACATGATTTTGCAGTTTTGGGTGTAAATAGACTTATTTTAAGTTGTAATAAGGTGCATGGGGCCTCATTACGAGTTTGACGGTAACCTGCTGGTGCTACCAGCGAGTTGCTGCCGAACTCTTAACTCTGTTTCCGCCGCCTGATATCCCGGTGCCACCAGGACATAAGTCCCGGCGGCCCGGGATATCAGGCGGCGGAAAGTTTAAGTACCCATTCCCATGGAGTCCAGTAGGACTCCATGGGAATGGGCACACGGAAGCTTCTGTGACAACTCTGCCTACTGTGGCCATTGCTCCCAGCAGGTCAGACCTGCCGGGCGCAGAGGCCCTGGGAGGCAGAGTTGAAGTGTGGCGGTCCAAAAAGGGTGCCGGTACGGTGCGACCGGCACCCTTATTTCCAGACCGCCACACTTGGAATGAGGCCCATGGTCTAGCAAACGAGAACACAGTTACCCATGATGCCAAAGAGATACCCTTCTTTGAACTATGAGTCTCACAATGTGGGCTTGAGGTAGATCACAAACAGAGATGGATTCCAAAACTATGCTCATCGAATAGAGAACAACTTTTCTCAAATGCAGGGTCTGGACCTTAGGAGTCTTAAGTCATGTACTTTGAGGAGCACATGACTTACCTCCTGTTAATGCACTTTCTGATGGGTACAATCTTCATCCCATGGATCTCCATTTTTTAGAAACAGCTCCAGGCACTGTCAAGGGTTACATCAAAAGACCAGAAATATGAGGGATGAAGGTATACATTGGAAGTTACATTCTTCATTGTGAATTTAAATGTAATATATTCTCTCATGCCTTGAAAGCGGGACTTCCCTGGGATGGTATCCAGTGCACATTTTCATGGAATAATTTGATCACAATTTCTTCTACCCTGCCAATCCATATTGTCTTCAAAACATGCATGACACATCTTGTGGAGACATAAGCACAGTGTTAGGAAATATTTTATTTTTGCACCTTTCCCTCCGTAGGTGTCTATGGAACCCCATTATTTTTGCTTATTATGCACCCTGTCCTGACTTTTTTTTTAGGCAAGTAAAGCCTTCAGCTTTCCTTCCTTTGCCTATTTTACTCATTCTTATGGGGAAACAGGCTAGTCCATAAGTTGTCAGTACTGAGAGTAGGTCTCCCTTTATGAATTATTGTATTGTTACAATTGCACACATCATCTCACAATGAAGTGCAGTTAGGATACTTTGTATCCTGATATCTTTTTATATAGTGGCTTGTTTACTTTGACGATCTGCTTATAAAAAGCTGGTGGCAGTTGTGAAATGTTTACTGTTTTTGTGTTATTTTACTTGTACACTTTTGCATTTACTGCAAATGGCTACTAAAGGTGGCTAGCACCTGAAGATGGTCAATCCACAAGATTGTTCATTTGTTCTTTGGTCTTCCTGCCTTTGCTGGCAACGAAATGTCCAATATGGAACTCCCTTTACCGGTAAAATCTGTGGCTTTCGCAGGCTAAGGGGCTTTGTCTAGTCCCAATCCACAAACTCTGGTGCCAGAATGTCTGTTGCTGGGCCATATGATGACTAGTGGTTGACCATGATTGAAAATCCCTGGCTGCTTGAATGGTGCAGATCCTTGCCACCGGTGGGCTTGCTCCCAGCCTAAATCTTGGATAAAAGGAGGACTCCTGCAATTGTTCGACAGATCATTGGAACAAAGTCTTCTACGAAGAAGAGCAGCCCACTGATGACCTGAAGATAACCCATGTAGCTGACCAGCATCAACTTCAGTGTAGTCCTGGTGAAGCCCTGCTTCTCTGTCTTGCTTTGAAGACCTTCGTTGGTGCTTTGACCCCTGGACAGGTGGAAACAACCTGTCTTAAAACCTGCTCGAAGATCTGTGCCTTCTTAACCTTCAGAAATGTCCCTGGGCCAACAGGTGGGCTCACCAGCTCTCTCCTGGGTGATATTGCTGCAGCCGTGGAACTTTTCAAATCTTTAGCTTGTGACAAGTCGCCTGCTCCTGGATTTTAAGCCATCCCACTCTATGAGAATCTTTGTTTGACCCACTCCTGTGTTTGCTGCCTGAAGATTGCCGGTCGTCACTTGACCGTGGCAACTCCCCTTTCACCACTTCTTCAATATAGTGAGGTGACCGGAAGTGGTCTGCACTGCAGAAGTCTTTCCTCATTTTTGGGTTTTCTACTGGAAACTGACTGACCAAAACCAAAACCAGTCACCAAAAGTGATCTATGTATGTACTATGTACCTGCAACTCCTGGCCCTTCCTCGGCCGGACCAAGTGCAGAAGATTGTCTCCCCAACAGATACTGAAACACCTGCAGTGTTATCTATAAGAAGCAGTGTTATCTATAAGAATCAGTGTCAGGGGGGTTAGTAACACACCTGTTTCTGCCCCCCCCCCCACTGTCCTCCATAGAGCTGCATTGGGTGTAAAGTCCTGACCCTAAATGTACTCTTAGCTGAACTTTGAAGGTGGAACCCGGGCCAAGGATTCTTCCCTAGGCCTATCCGAGGGTGCTGGATTGAGTTGAGTGCTTACCGGAAATGTATCTAACTTTGGAACTTATTGATAATCACCACCACTGGCAACTGTAATCTTTACATATGAATTTGTCAGAAGAAGTGTGTACTTTGAAACGGGTGACATTTGGGCACAAACCATGTTAGGGTTGTGCTTTTTTAAGATGGAGGGAAGCGGTTTGTGTTGATTCTAAAAAGTGCTGCCCATTTTCTTTGCCTCCAACCACTAGCCTGTATTGCACTGGTAACTGATTCATATGCAATTCTAATTCTCCTAATGGTGAATGCGTATATATAGTTTCATAAGGATTTGTGTGACACTACTTACCTATGATTTTTCTATGCTTAGTGTGTAACTTAAAGGCCTAATAAATAACAATTTGTATATGCCTAAAGTCCAACTGGAATCACTGGTGTTGCTCTGTGTCGACTCATTTTAGCGCTAAACCACTCTCACACTTTTGTTTTTATTTATTTATTTATTAAGTCTAGACTGCTCAGCTACCTTAACTTGATTGGCTTTTGGCTAACCTCTCCTTGTCTTCCCTGTTCACCATAATAGGGTGGCCTCCCAAAATCCTACTAGCTGGGCTGATTTTGGAAATCCATCTTAACACACAACAAGAGAGTAGTCACTGTTTCAGAACCAATCTACACCGTTAGGAAACAGAGTACTAGGTTTCATCTTACTCAAATTTTAGAAAGCCCTTGCATACAATTAATTTGCTTTCTCTATCCAGTATATTAGATAGTATGATCCTCACATATTAGCAGTAGATTAAGGTCCAGCCCTGCTGATATTGTTTTCTCGGGCTATAAATATGGTTTCAAAAGACAAGGGAGCCACAACATCTAAAAAAACAAAGGAGAAAAAAAGGGGCAGTGTCTGCATCACTATGGCTGCATCCCATCCTTTATACTGAAGTCAGAGTCAGTTTTCAGTATTGATTATGTGGAAGTATTCCAGAGTGAAAAACTGATTCCCAATAGCACAATGTGGCCACACAAGTGTGCGTGAAGCAAGACCTTTTTCTGTTAAAGACAAAAAAGTCTTTAAAATCTTTCGTTTTGCAGAATATGGGTGCTAGTAAATGTGGCAGGGGGACATGGAGGGCAATGGCATCTATGGGATGGGGTGCACGGCTCCTAAGCTCCTCCAAATGTAGTCTAGTACTGGTGAAATAATCCACGTTTCGGAAAACCCAACTGGACCAGTAACTTTGTATGCATCAGATGGACTTGGAACATTTGTTAAGTAACTATGGGAGCCAGGGTTCAAGATCACAGGTGGAAAAGCATCATTCTATCCAACTCTCCGCTATATAAATTAAAGGCATGGTCTAGTAAAACAAATTTAAAAAATAGATAGGCAACATATTAAAAAAAATACAGCATTCTCTTTTTTAAAACTTCCTATGTAAAATTTTGAGCTATTCAAGCTCAAAATTCGCAAAAGCAAGCACATGGGCGCATCCATGTTGTGAAATGGATGCCCTCCTGTGCTGGCTTTTGCGGCACTAATGAAGGAAAAGCCAGCCAGCTGTAGTAAACAAAAGCTACTGCTGGGTGGCTTTCCCTTCATTAGTGCTGTACGCGGATGACGGGGAACGGAGACCAGAGCAGGAAAGCTGCAGCTGAATATCGGTAAGTGCTATTTATTTAAAAAAAGAAATAAGCACTAGCTGCGGTTTTTATTCTAAGTTTTCCGGGCTGGAGGAGCCCTGAAAACTTAGAAATAAAACCGCAGCTTTAAAAACGTATTTATGTTTGCGGTTGCTTTTGAAGCGACCGCAAACATAAATACAACATTATTGTGTTGGAAAACGCTGCAGTTTTTCTTTCCAAGTTTCTCAGGCTCCTCCGGCTCGGAGGAGCCTGAGAAACTCGGAAAGAATAACCGCAGCGTTTTCCAACACAACCGCGTTGTGTTTCTGCATGAATCTGCTTTCCGATTTGGGGCTCTCGGGCTCCCACCGGAGCCCGAGAGCCCCAAATGGGAAAGCAGATTCAGGCAGAAACAACGCAGCATTGTGGAAAACAACTGCGTTGTTTCTGCCTGAATCTGCTTTCCCATTTGGGGAGCCCGAGAGCCTCAAATGGGAAATCAGCTGTAGGCAGGAACACTACGCGGCATGTAAACACAACCGCGTTGTGTTTCTGCCTGCTGTGGCTTTCATTTTGGGTCTCCGGTGCTCCCCTGGGAGCCCGGAGACCCAAAGTGATAGCCACAGCAGGCAGAAACACAACGCGGTTGTGTTGGAAAACGCTGCAGTTTTTCTTTCCGAGTTTCTCAGGATCCTCCGAGCCGGAGAAGCCTGAGAAACTTGGAAAGAAAAACCGCAGCGTTTTCCAACACAATAACGTATTTATGTTTGCGGTGGCTTCAAAAGCGACCGCAAACATAAATACAACGTTTTTAAAGCTGCGGTTTTATTTCTTAGTTTTCCGGGCTCCTACAGACCGGAAAACTTGGCTGGCTTTTCCTTCATTAGTGCCGCAAAAGCAAAATCCAGCACAGGAGGGCATCCATTTCACAAAATGGATGCGCCCTTGTGCTTGCTTTTGCGAATTTTGAGCTTGAATAGCTCAAAATTTTACATAGGAAGTTTTAAAAAAGAGAATGCTAGTTTTTTTATGTTGCCTATCTATTTTTTAAATAACATTTTTTACTAGACCATGCCTTTAAGAATAGCCAAAGCTTTGAATTATTCAGAGTGATGAGTGATAGAAACACTTGTGTACAGGCATGTTATAAAAGACTTATCATATCATGGGTTGGGAGAGTAAGGTTTGGACTAAAAAGCCTTGTTATGGTTACGATGGGATATATTCAGTGAGAAAAGAAAATGTGATCGCAAGCAGAGTGTCAGACTACTGGGATCATCAAAACCCTCATGATGTTTAACTATTCTAAAGCAATTCTAATGGTACCAACAACAGACTTTACTACGTGATATCTAGTAGCTACATTTACACATTTCCTCTGGCAGACGCCAACCTAAGGATAAGTCTAGGCACTCTAGCACAGTGGTCAAGGGTGCACTGTTAAGGTTAAATTCTAAAAACAGCCCTGCTTGTAGGATTTTGGGAGGCCACCCTATTTATGTTAAACAGGGGAAGACATTGAGAGGATAGACAAAACCCAATCAAGGTAAGGTAGTTAAGCAGTCAAGGCTTAGTCTCAGGAAAAGTGTGAGAATGGTCTAGGGCTACGAGTCCATAGAGAGCAACAATTAATAATTCAAGTTAGACAATAGTAAATAAAAATACAGTTATTTATTAGGTTTTTAGTTACAAACGGAGCATGTAAAAATCACGTGTATATTATCAATCAAAACCATGTATATTAAATACATACACATTGACCAGAGGAGAATAAAGATTCATATGAATTAGTTACCAGTGCTCAACAGGTGAGTACTCAGTCGCCAGGAAAATTGGTAGAAAATAGTCAGAATAGGCACCATTTCAGCTTCCCTCAATCCTATTATTAAGTCCAACCCTAAGATGGTATGGGACCTTGTGCCCAAAAGTCACAAGATTCAATCTATAGCTTCTTAAGGTAAGGTATTTCGAATGGTGCAGAGGCATGTGCTTTATAAAGTTTTAAAAGTGAGATAATTATTCACCCAAAAATTAGATAAGTACCCCACTCTATCCTATTCACTAGATATGACCTAGGAAAGGATACGTAGCATAGGTTTGATGACCGGAGGTCAGACCAGAGGGAGTAAGGGATAAGGATGCTACGCCCAATGTTACTCCATGGAGGAAAGGGGGGTAGGGGAGGTAGGAAGAGGTGTGTTAAATTACCTCCTGCAGCCTCAACACTGAGTCTTCTAGATAACACTGCCGGTCTTCCGGAATCCGTTTCAACACAATCTTCTATGTTTGATTTGGGTGAAGAAGGCTGAGGGGTCGCAGGTGCAGAGGTCACTTTTGGCATCAGGATTTAGTCAGTCACAGTGCATAGAATCTGTTCCAGTCAGCTTCGAGTTGAAGACCGAAAATAAACACGTTCTTCAATGCCAACACCCTCAAGACACGTCATGGGATTGAAGAAGGATTGTTCCAATGAAGGTCACCACCGTCAGGCGGCGACAAGCAATCATACATCGGCGAACACTGAAACAGCCACAGCACCACATTCCTTGGAATGAGACTGCTGAAATTGTGAGGACAAGCGACTTGTGGCACAAGCTGAATATCCGAAAAGTTCAAAGGCTCGACTCAGAGCGAGGATGTTGCAGTGAGGTAGCCCAGGAGAAAGATGGTTAGTATATCATGTGGTCCAGGGAATCTTCTCAAGGCCGCTCCCAAGGAAAACATCCTCAAGCAGGGGTTGAGACTGGTTGTTCCCACTGGTCCAAGTGTCAAAGCACCAACAAGGGTCTTCTGTGTTCAGGTTTTCATCGGGCCAATCACTTGAATCTATGCTGGTAAAAATGCAGGATCACTTCTCTGTAGAAGTATCGATTCAAACAATGATCTAATGAACAGGAGCCCTCCTTTCATCCAAGAATCAAGCTGGGAGCAAGCCCAAGCCCACTGCTGGTAAGGATCTGCACCATTCAAACAGTCAGGGATTGTCCAATCCTGGACAACCACAACGGAAACAGACTTGCGGGCACCCGAGGATGTGGACTGGACCAGCCAGTTCCAGCCCCCTCCTCTGCCTCTCACACACAAAGCCCCCTTGCCTGCAAAAGCCACAGCATTCCTGGGAAGAGGATTTCCATATAAGGCATTTTCTGACTTGAGAAGGTAGGAAGGAGGCCAAAGAACAATATAGCCAAAGAACAAGAAAAAATGTTGTGGCACTGCCATTTTATGGTGCTAGCCACCTTTAGCAGTCATTCATGGTAAATGCAAAAGTGCATGAGAAAAATATCACAAAAACAGTAAAAATCACAGCTGTCGCCAGCTTGTCTTAAGCACATTGTCAAAGTAATCAAAATCCATTATATAAACAAGTTAAACAGATACAAAGTATCCTAACTGCATTTCACTTTACGGTGATGTGTGCAAATGTAAAAATACAAGAATTCATATATAGAGACATAGGTCTCTCAGTACGGACAGTCTTGGGGACTCGCCTGTTTTCCCACAAGAAGGAGCAAAACAGGCAAGCGAAGTAATGGTAAAAGGCTTTACTGACCTTCAAAAAGCCAGGCCATGGTTCAAAACAAGCAAAAAGAATGGGGTTCCGTTTAAATCTATGGAGGGAAAGGTGCAAAAAGAAAATCTTTCCTAACACTCTCCCCCCAGACTAGAGACTGGGGGGGATATAATCCACCCCTGGATGGGGTTCCTCTTCCAGTCGGTCATACATCCAGACAGCCCATCAGCTTTGCTATGTTGAATACCTGGCCTATGCTCAATAGTGAAGTCAAATGGACCAACTGAGCAACTTAAGATGGTCTCTCTTCAGCAACCAATTTAAGGGATTGTGGGCAGACTGCTTCCTTAGGGCCCACCCAAAGGAAAACAACACTCCTTTTCCCTGTGGCCCACCTTAACTCTGTCTTTAAGCAGACAACAGACGAAAGATATGGGGTGTGTTGGGTAAGAACTGATGCAGTCATGCTGTGTGAGACTACACAACACTTATCTGCTTGGTATTAGGTAACCCACCTTTTGGTATATGTCTGTACTACTCAAGTTGGAAGTTTGTCTGAGCAGCCAAGCCCATCTCAAGAGGGGTAAATGTGATGTGTAGAGCTGTACAAATGAAATCCGTAAAACAAGTAGCCAAGTAACACTTACACTCAAGGTTTCAGTTATAAATAATTATTTAATTAACATCCATTTTTAAATGAGCGTTCTTTAGAAAAGCAATTTGTGTAACAATGTATTTATACTTTAATATCACTTTTCAGAATCAAAACTAGTTGGTGGATAATCTTTGGATATGCTTCTTACACAATTCCTACTTCCTGAGGTGAGTTCAATCATAAGGACAGTAATGGCATTTATATTGTAGATTCTGAGGTTGCAAAAAGGAAAGGTTAGGGAAGGAAAAACAGGTTCTCAGTATATGTGAGGAAACTAAATCTTCCAATGAAATCCAGATAAGCCTTTCCCAGCAGTAACAGTTTACACTAAACTACGACCTATGATGGACAAACAGTATCAAAGTCAATGGACGAGAAGCGTCTGCAGGGAGACAGGACAGCCAAAGTCAATGGGAGCACAGTCTATGGATCTGAGGCACTCCTTAAATCAAAGTCTTGCACAAGGTTAGAGAGTTTGCAGAGGAAAAAAAAATAATTTGTAGGGTCAGAAGCTTTTAAGCCTGTGGAAAGAGTTGGAATCAACTCTAAAATGTAAGCCACTGCAATTCCCAACTGAGAAAAGCACAGCTAAAAGACAATGAGGTAAGTACCCCAAGTCTAACCAGTACCTCTGTTTTGAAGAAGAGTGGTCCAACTGGATTCTGTCTTGCTACAGCGGTGCAGACCCTTGTTCCCGAGCCTCAGTCGTGGGGACAAGTGGGAGGATGTCTTAAGGGCTCCTGCAGCAGTACTTGGAGGTCATTGGAAGCTTTGTGCTCTTTTCGGTTCAGCGGCACTTCACAGTTTCAGCGCTTAGCAAACAGCTCTAACACAGATCCTGGATACCAGTTGGGCTTCCTGCACTCCTTGGGTCCTGAACTCGGGTGAGGGGACTCAGGATCTGGTCGTCCTGCTTCTGGAGGATCCTTACGAGACTTCTGGAGCTTTTAGCCCTATTCGTTACCGCTTCAGACGTTACACTCGACTATGGATACTGGACCCCTGGCGTTGGGTTTCTGAAGCAATGGAGAGGCACAGCAAGTCAGGAATGATGGTCCAGTGGAGTTTCTCAGAGTTAGTTGGTCCCACTAACCCAAGGGGAGAAGTCGTTCCGTCCGGAGCTTCTCTGTCGAGGTGAAAAAGGAGTTCAGCACACCAGTCAATTGAAAGGTCCATGGAGGATGCAGCAAGCTTCGTTAACGGTTTCTTCGTCGCATGTTTCCCGCAGTGGTCGACTCTGCATCTAGTCCAAAAGCCCTCACCTTTTAAGCAGGTTTCTTCCATACGTGCATAGCCTAGGCTGCCAATCACACCACACCACCTAAAAGGACAGCCAGCCAGCCAATAAGGACTGGTTGTATTCAGGCACTCCTAGAGAAAAAGGAAAGGGGAGTTGTGGGACCCTCCCTCACATCCGGTCCTTCCAGACACACTGGAGCCAGGGGCAGGCTTCAAGGCTGAAGCCTGCCAAAGGCAAGACAAACAAAGGGCTCAAACCTGTCTCAGCGCACAGAGTAAAACCCAAGGAAGACCTTGCAAACAGGAAATGGAGAAGAAAGAAGATGGGCCATTTGGACAAAATGGTACCCCATGGATGCTGTACTACAGCTGAGGGTTCAGCCTGCTGTAGAAACGCACAATTGTAGGAATACTAAACCACACCCACCATCCATTTAAGGTAGGGAGGGTAACATACAAAATGTTACATGAAAGAGTAGGGTAAGGGGCTACTAGGTAACCCCCCCCCCCAGCACTCCACATAAGATGCTGTGTGCTGGACCTACAAAGAGAAAAGTCGATTTCACTTTACCATTCTGAAAACTATAGCTCACCCAAGAAAAGGTATTTAAACCTTGTGCAAAATCTCAAAGGATTTTCTGTGACACTGCACTGAAGGTGCTGTGGTTCACCATACAAAATGTAGATGCCTATGGAGTGTGTCAGACTCCAAAAACAGCGAAAATACAAGATCCAAATCAGGTCAAAACACATGAGTGAGAAAAAGGTCTCACTCACTCCAGGGTTAAAATTAAAAAGTCCTAAATCCAGCTAAAGAGCTGGGGGTCTCTAAGATGGGAGGAATTAAGCACTACAAATATAAATGTTCCCTACCAGGGTGCTCCACGCCTTTGTCATCTAGCTCAGAGAGGACCGCTCCTATTCCAGTGTCAGAGGCATCACTTTGTACAATGAAAGGTCTCTGGTAGTCCAGTGCTCTGGGAACAGGTGCCTGGCAAATTAAATCCTTCAAGCCTACTCACACTCCACTGCCCAAGTAACCTTTTTAGGTTTCTTTGGAGTGGTGAGTGCAGTCAAAGGGGTAGCTATGGTTCCATAGTCTGCCATGAAAGTCTTCTAGTACGCAGTGAGGCCTAGAAAAGCTCCTACTTGGGTTTGGGTTGTGAGAGTTTCCCAGCCTTCTACAACTTCTACTTTAATGGGTAGAGGCTGAATTATGCCCCTACCAACCTCATGCCCAAGATAGGTCACTTAAGCATGACCAATCTGGCATTTGGTAGTTTTATGGTCACGTGGGACTGCTGAAAGACCTGCAACAGTTCCCAGGTGTTCCACACGTTCTCCCCAAGTAGGGCTAAAGATCGTCCAGATATGCCATGCAGAATTCATCTAACCCATTCAGGACATGGTTAACTAACCTTTGAAAAGTGGCAGGGGTGTATGACAATCCTCCAGATGGCGTCACTTCTCCCCAAAGGGGAGCCCCTTTCCATGAGGCTAGGGAGTTGAGGCTGCTAACCGATAGTCCTCCTAGGGAGGATCTCATGCGGAGGGACAAGGACGTGCATCTGGGACACAGACCCTTTATCTCCCAAACCCACAGGGTAAAAACAACCACCAACCCTTCCTTACCTATGGCAAAGTCTGAGACGATATGTTACTGTAATTTGTCAGACAGTCTCACTATGATGGGTACTGGGCTGACGAAGAACCCAGGAAGGCTACCGTCAAGCATGAAGAGTGGTCGACCAGCTGTTGTCAATCCAACTGACGTTACACTGGGGAAGTCCCAGTTACTTAAGCTAAACATTAAAGGGGGACAGGGAGATCAACAATACGGTAGAAGTTTGCGAGATAGGTGGCAGCCAAAAAGGCCACGAGTTGGAAGCAGGTCGATCAAAGACTGTATCAAAGCAACTGTGTGTGGTGACAAGAACAAACCAAGGAATGCCAGGAAAGCATCTCACCAGTCTGCTGAGAGAAATGTGTCAGTGTAGTGGTGACATTACCTGTGGAGGGTGGACTGTGCAGTCCAACAACTATGCCAAAACCACCCACACTAGCCTACTGGGGAGCCGTGATGGCGATTGCATGGTAATTACAAGGAACTGTGGTAGTTGCGTGACCTGTAATGGGTGGACCGTCTGGTCCGAAACTTGCACCCAGACCACCAACGGAAATGGACCGCGAAGTCAAGCGGGCTGAACCAGAGCAGAAGAAGAGAGAAAAAGAATGAAACCACGACCCCCGGCGAAATCGGTGAAGAGTTCCCTGTGAGAAGGTGATGGGAACCATAATAAGTCTGGGAGGGGACGGGAACACTTAAGAAGGTTAAACAAGAAGACAAGAGAGAAGTAGATCATTTTATGAGGAATCTCCCTGGTCAGTTCCATAACACTGTGGTATTGAAGAGTCCCGAAGGACTCTGGGAGCTTCTTCCACGTCCCGGTGGGGGCAGTTAGCCCGTCTATCATCATTCTGGGAGGAGGAGGAGGAGGTCCATGTGCGCTTTTTGCCTTTGGCTGGAACCCTCAGTAGTCCCCGCCTAAGTTCCAGTGTGTCTGGGCAAGCAGGAAGTGGTGGAGGGATTTTCCACCCCCCTGTGTCTGCCAGAGTGTCTGAATAGGACCATCTCCCACAGGTCCTGATTGGACAGCCAAACACTGTGAAAGACAACTCGCGTTTAGGAGTTGGTCTTTTATCCAAGCCAATTCTCCCCTTTGCCTTTTGTTGTGTCAACACCGGATGAACCCAAAAGTCAGCTCTTCCTTTCCGCTCCCCTCTCTTTTCAACAAAGAAGGGACTCTAAGAGAAGCAAACCAGGGGAGAGAAAACTGAAGAAGAAGAGACTTTCAAGGCAAGTTCTAACTCACAAGCTAGAAGAGAGGCATTCTGGGGGGTATGGTTTTGTTGTTTTGGGCTTTTGTGTTTCAATGGTAGGGATAGTTAGAAGTTTGGACCAGGAAAGTAAAATATTATTAGGACATCATAGACTTCCTGACAGACCAGAGTTTTAGTTTGGTTTAGGTAGGGAACACTACATCTAGAGATAGGGAAAGATAGGATTACATTGCTTCTCATTCTATGTCACCACATTCTTTAAGTCAAACAGCATTACCCATAACTGGTAAAGTCCCTAAGGTGTTGAGAATGCAGTCTTCTCGTTGGCATTTTCCATCACGATATTTGCCAGTACCCTGCAGTAAGGTCAAAAGGTACTGAGGTACTTGGCAGCCCATGTTTGTCCACTAATTCATCAATTTATAGAAAAGGATCAGCATCTGTCTTGGTGACCGCATTAAGAGCTCTATAGTCCACACAGAAACTCAAAATGGTGGTGCCTGTTTATGGTACCAATACAAATACCACTGGACCCTGAACTTTTTGAGGGATCCATCACCCCTAGATCCAATATCTAACACCCTGTAACTCCTACTTTTGGTAGGCACACTATCTCCTTTGTCAATAGCATGGTTACACCAAGGTGTCAAACCTGGAGTTAGAGAAAACAAGGGGGAAAATTGCCTAATCATAGTTATCACCTCACCTGTTGTTGCCGAGTCAGTTGAGGGGGCAATTTGACACCCTCAATGGATCCATCTGTAGGACTGCCTTGGAACAGAGACAACAAAACCAGCAAGGGTTGAGTTCCACTGGTGAATTGCGCTGCTAGATTCAAGTTGTTACATAAAGCTACAAATGTGATGACAAATCAAAGTCCAACGAAATTAGAGTCACACAAATAAGTGTCAAATGGATCTTGTATTCAAGTGGTTTTCATTAGCCAGAGTAATTTGTCTTGGAACAGATCAGGGAAAGGCTCAGATTCCTCCTCTTCTGAAGCCAGGAGCACTGCTCGCATTTCAACCCTAGGGATGAATGCCTTCAGTCTATTTAAATCAAACACTTTAGGAGACTGATTAGATCTTCCAAAGACCACTAAAGTTCACCTCACCCAGTCTTTCAACTATCGGGTAAGGACCAGGCCATTTGTCCTACTAAAGTCTAGGCTTATAGCATTCATGATCAGGATTTCTTGACCTTGGGAAAAATTAACAAGTGCAGCTTTCTGCTCATACCAAGGTTTCACTGGTGCTTGCTCAGCCTTCAGCTTTTCATTGGCCTACGCCATTAGAAGGAGCATCCTCTTTCTTAAGCCGAGCACACACTCTACTACATGTGTAGCAACAGTAGGAGCGGAGGACTCACATCCTTCCTAGACTATGGAGAAGGATGTCTTGAAAGGGTGACTAAAAATAAGTTCAAAGGGCCTAAAACCAAACCCTTCTTAAGGCAACTCTGTAGGAAAACTGTAAGCATAGAAGGAGACTGTCCCACTTCCTTCTCTGGGGCTTCTCTAGGGCTCCAATCATGCATCTAAGAGTTCTGTTCAATCTCTCAACAAGACCATTTGTCTGTGGACAGTATGATAATGAAAAGTTATGGGACACCACACACTCCTTCCACACAGCCTGCATATAGACACACAGTTAACACATCTGTCAGACACAACTTCTTTGAGGAACCCAGCCCTAGTATACAATGCCTTAGCAACTGAAGTGGCATTCACTGTTTTCAGTGGGATAGCTTCAGGATATCTGGTGGCATGATCAACCACCACAAGAATGCTGCCAGGGGATGTTGGAGGATTAAGGGAACCAACCATGTCAAACCCCACCCTCTCAAATGGCATACACACTACAATAATTGACAACAATCGGACGTAATGTTTGTTTCACTTTTGCCAGAGATCTGACAAGTTGTGCAACTCCTGCAGGGACGTCGTTCTTGGATCCCTGTCGCAGACCAGTGGAAATGTATGGATAACCTCTCCTTAGTTCTCTTGACACCAAGATGACCTGCTACAGGGACTTTGCGCGCCAGCTGCAGGAGGAAGGGTCTTATATACCGAGGGACCACCAACCTCCTATAGTCCGCTCCTGTGGACTCTATTGGTTCACTGTACAGTAACCCACCATCCCAATATATTCTGTGCTTCCCTGCTGCAGATTCACACTACAACTGGGAGCAGGACTGCCTACTAAGGCCTTCTAGAAGTGGACACTGTCTCTGACCCTTACTAAACTCATCCCTAAAGGGACCCTGTTTTGTAAACAAACGTTGAAGTTCAGGGTGTTCATGGGGATGGATTACTTCAGGCAACCCTTATTCTTGGTCAGAATCAAGGGTTTGGTCAGTTACCCCAACCTCAGTTGTAGGTAAAGTAGGCGAGGAACTCCTCCTTTCCTTCTTTGGAATCTTTGACTCCTTGGTCCTGGGTTTCCACTTTGGCTTAGGCTTTCTCTTAGGCTTGGCTAAGGCAGCCTTCTTGGTTTGGGACCTAGTACGTGGTAGCTCTGCTTTATCTCCCAAAAGACCCAAGTCTCTGAGGTCATTTGCCAGCAGACCTCTACCTAGAACTTTCCCTTGTACTCCTACAGGCAGCCTGGCCATTCCTCCATTTATTGCTAGAGTGGCAAGCATGACTGAATTTAAGAGGGAGACCCACCAGCCAACGTGGTAGACAACAGAGGAGCTCAGGCCAGAACCTCTGGGTTTACAAATGTGGAAGCCACCACAGTTCAACTGTTACCAGCGTCCCTGATAGCAGGCGTCAGCAACCAGTACACTAAGTTTGAAATAATGTTTAGAACTATCAGGGATGGAAGCATAAGCTTCGCAACTCTAGGCTCCCAGGATCCCAGGGACACTAGAACTATTTCCGATCCAATGCCACTCGGCAAGGAGTCAGAAGAGAAGGATGATCCTGTGAGTTATTTTACTCTCATAAGGGTCTGCCAGATTCGCAGAATGTACCCCAGAGGTCTTACTCTTATGTCTGGGGTCCTTCTTCACAAGATCACATGCTCCACAGCTTACACAAGATCGTGAGGACCTTTGTATGTTTCTATTTGATATTTCCTTATTTTAAGACTGAACATAAAAAATACTTTTTTTGCTGTGTTAGCTTTAAGATGCTGAAATATCACATACTGCAGCCCCCTCACCCCCCAACCCGCCGCCCCCCGACAAGGTGATCCCTTGCCCACCCATCCTCTTCCCCTGGCTGCCTTGTTAATCGGAATCTCCGTTTCCCCACTCACCACCCCTTCTCAGCACATCACACACTTACTCCCCGCACAGCCACAGTCAGACAGTCACTCCCCTGACACTCACGCGATGACTCCTCTGTGTCTTGCAGTGCCTGTCAGCCCCTGCACGCACTCATGTGCAACAGGGGTGGGACAGATCGATTTAGAAAGACCCCTCTGTGCGGTCACACAGCAGTCTTTCTAAATCAATTTTTTTTCTGGTAAAGTGAAAACAATGTTTTCACTTAATACCCCTTTGCATGTACGGAGACTTACTGTGCCCACTTTCTTGCTTGGGATGATAAGCCCTACTACCCTTTATATGCTTTCCATGAGACTTATTCCCCTTATTAAACTTTGTGTGGGCCATATTTGATGCAGGTGTTTCAGTAGACCCACCTTCTTTCTCTTTTTGCTTTTCCCCTCCTCATGCCTACCAGAAACGTGTGTCATTATGGGAAACTATGTGATACCCATAAATGTGCAGCAATGACCAGTTTCCTTGGATCAAATTCCTTAGAATCTGCCAAATGCTGCTTAAGCTGAGAGGAACAAAAAGCAAACATGTTTTCAAGCATAAAAAGATTAATTCTGCCATCAAAAGTGCTTACTGTATGACCTTCAACCCAGCCACTGAGGTTCTTCAAAGAGTCATTCACTTACCTCGGCCAAGTATTAAGTTTCTTTCTTCTTGTGGTCTGTAAACCTCTAAGTATTAGGCAGGAGTCGTCATAAACTCCAAGAGCAGAGCCTGCTTCAATTTGACAAAGCCTTTTCTTTCAGGCTTCGACAATAGTAGCACTTCAGTCATTCTATGGAAGTCTGCTGAGCAACTATGTAATTTCATTAGACTCATTCACCTCTTGTACTTCACACACATACTCAAATGCAGTCAATCAATCAATAATACCATTCTATCACAAACATTTAACAGATCATTAGGACATCTTGGATGAGAGGAGGACCCAGAACTATTGCCAGAACCTCTAGGGGAGCCCTTGTCGTCTGACCAACTCCAGCTGGAATGCTCGGTCCTTCTCTTTCCCAAGCCTTATAAACCTCAACTTGCAATATTAGAATTTATTTTTTTATTTTTTTTATTTTGTTACAGTTCACAAAGAACCTTTTACATATACAGATATAAAAATATAATAACATATCAACATAATAATAGTTCAGCAACAATTAAAAAGAAAAAAGTTAAAAAATTTTGTACAGTAAATATAGGTAAAAAGACTAGCCATCACTATTCTCTAGACTCACAAGCAGTTTAACATCTTCTTCAAATTTACATAGACGTTCTTTGGCCACTTTCCATATCAGAGTGATAGCAATAGTCAGATAATTACTCCACCCAGATAGACATCGCAACCAGAAGTTCTCACTCTCAATATCAGTAAATTCCCTATCAAGTTTGGCAAAGTACTTGTTATAGATTGAACTCATCGAGTGACAGCAAGTAAGGACATGTCTTATAGTTTCCACCTTATCGTTCATGGCTCAGTCTACAAATTCTCTGATCCTTCGATAGCCCCCTCCAGGATCCACGGACCCCCAGGACATCAAGTCGATTGAGTCTAATGTCCATGAAGATTCTGCGATTGAGCTGTGATGGCATAAGAAGGAGGTATCTTTGCGGTTCCTTAAAACTAAAAGGCATCAAAGCCAAGGTTTGCAGTGATCTCATATTAGAAACCTTCTCATGGCTGGAGACCCAGTCCCACTTTTCTATAGCATCTTTTAGGGATTTTAACACTGCACCTTCACCGTGTTCCCATCTGGGTTTCCAATAGATTTTTTCAAACAGTTTCATATTTAGTCCTTTGAATTTTTAAGAGCCTCCATATTACCCTCCTCCAGACCCTCTTTTAGCATATGTAGGAGAGTACCAGAGCGTGCAAACATAATTTTTATGTACAGTTTGGCCCTATTTTGTTCAATTTGGGTGGCCAGAGAGATGAGCCCTACTTTCAAGCGAACAGCCTGTATAGGTGTATAATTATTCAGACCCAAAAGCCTGCGCCATAGGATACCTCCAGTGGTATCCGCCCATTTTGACCAATCGTCAAATGAGGTCTCCAATGCATATAAAAACATAGCCACAAGTTTTTGCTTATATATATTAATAATTCCCAACAGGCTATATCCAGCTGTCTTTTTAGAAAAGGACATGACCGCAGTGAGAGTGGCCATTACTTTAGCTCTTTTATTCTGCTGGACCAGTTTATTCAGAGTTCCTCTATCCCCACAGAGCTCGTAACCCAGATATTTATAGGAATTAACTTTCCTGATCATCCCCAAGGAGCAAGGTATTACCAGCATACTACAGCTGTACTGACCCACAGCCATAAACTGTGTTTTGCCCAGATTGATAGTGAGCCCATTCGCACTTGCATAATCACATACAGCCATTGCACTATTGCATATGCCACTATAAGTGTTATCAAAGATACCAATGTCATCGGCATAACATATCCAGCCAATTTTTTGCGAGCACATTCTGGGGAATGCATTCATCTTGGCTTTAAAGATACCACCAAAGTCCACCTTGAAAAGGTTGTAAAGAGTGGGTGCTAAGGTACAGCCCTGTCTGACCCCTTTTGCAATAGCAACTGGCTCAGACATGGAACCTTCATTATTAATACGAATCCTGGCCTTACTATCATCGTATATCATTTTGCAAACATATAGAAGATGAGACGGCATCCCAAGCAACTCAAGTTTAGATCATAATCTTGCCCGCTCAACAGAGTCAAAAGCTGAAGAGAAATCAGCAAAGAACATGTAAAGAGGTAACTTGTTCCTACCTTTAGCCTGTATAATGGAGTTCCTTTTCCTTGAGCCTTAGCGACTCCTCTTTCACATAAAAAAGGTCTGCTTCAGATGCAACTGAGGCTAGAGACGCTCTCTCTTCTTCCTCACTATTGCCCTCTATGGTTCCCAACAAAAGGACCATTACTACAGCTAGGCCCTATGCCAGCATCTTCTACACAACTAGCATCAGGTAAACAAGTCTTCCTAGCTTCCTTGCGATCTATATTTTTCTGCACAAGATAAGATTTAACACCAGAGGTAGTTAAACCCTTCTCTGTACACAATTTCTTTAAGTATTTAACTTTCTGCATAGCAAGAGTTGTACTAGTAGTTCTGTTTAACAATAACTAAAGGATCACTCCAGTGAATCTACTCCGAGTGCCAAAGGCCTTCTCCCACAGCTGAAAACCAATTTGTTAAGATGGATTTCCAAAATCAGTCCTGGAGAAAAAGGATTGTTCCAATGAAGGTAACTATGGTCAGGCGGCAACAGCTGAGCGTACAGTAGCAAACACAGTAGCAGCCCAAGCACAGCTTCCCTTGGAGTAAGACGGCTGATTTTGAGAGGACAGGCAACTTGTGGCACAAGGTGAAGATCTGCAAAGTTCTAAGGCCTGATTCGGAATGATGATGGCTGCAGCAAGGTAGTCTAGAAGAGAGCTGTTCAGTCAACTGGTGGTTCAGGGAGACATTTGAAGGCTACCAAGGGACAGATTCTCGAGCAGGGGTCATAACCGGTTGTTCCCATTTGTCTTAGGGTCGAAGCACCAACAAGGGTCTTCTGAGGTCAGTCAGAGGAGCAGGGCTTCAATGGCCCAATCACTGGAGTCGATGATGGTCAGTTGCAGGGGTTGTCCTCGGGCCAATAGTGGACTGCTCTTCTTCGTAGATGTCTTAGCACCAACGATGATCTGATAAACAGTTGCAAGAGCCCTCCTTTCATCCAACTTTCAGACTGGGGGCAAGCCCAAGCCCACCAACGGTAAGGATCTGCACCATTCAAACAGTCAGGTGTTGTCCAATCCTGGACAACCACTGGTCATCACATCTGTCCAGCAACAGGTTTTCGGGCCCCAGAGGACTTGGACCAGACAGTCCCAGCCCCCTCTTCTGGCTCACACACACAAAGCCCCCTGGCCCAGGAAAGCCACAGCTTTCCCCGGAAAGGGGATTTCCTGATTTAAGAAGGCCAAAGAAAAATATGGCCAAAGAACAAGCAAAATATATTATGGTACGTTCATCTTAGGGTGGTAGCTCCCTTTAGTAGTCATTCGTGGGAAATGCAAAAGTGCACGAGAAAAATATCACAGCTGCCACCTGCTTGTCATAGGCACATTCTCAAAGTAACCAAAAAGCCATTAATTGACATGCATTACTCACCGTAATAGCATTTCTGATGATTGTATCTGCTTAGATTCACATGCTGTGCATATGGTCCAACATCCAGTGGTAACCGCAGAGTATTGCATCCTGTCTTTCGAGGCTCGAAAGGGGACGTCGGCATAGGCGTCACACGCGTCTGTAACACTATCCCTATCGTGACGTGTAGTGTACCCAAAATTCCTCACCCGCCGATGTCCCTCCGATTGTAATTTTTCTGCCATGAGGGAGCCCAGGCTATTTGTAAGTGAGTACATAAAAGAGAGAATGTAGTAAAACGTCTATGTTCCTTCCACCCAAGTGGGGAGTTAGGTGGGCGCATGTGAATCTAAGCAGATACAATCATCAGAAATGCTATTACAGTGAGTAATGCAGGTCTTCTGATGTTCGTTAATCTGCTTAGAATCACATGCTGTGCATAGACTAGCGAGCAGTACCCATAGTTGGAGGTGGGTTGTGAGAAGGAACACTAGTGAAAAGATGTCTTAGCACTGATTGTTCCACCTGAGAATCGGATCTAGAATGAGTGTCTAGGCAATAGTGTTTTGTAAAGGTGTGTACAGAACTACAGGTTGCCGCTTTGCAAATGGACTCAAGGGGAACATTTGCAATGAATGCTATGGAAGCCAGAGTGCCCGAGGAGAGTGTGCTCTAGGCTTGAAGGCCAGTTCTCTCTTAGCAAGAGTGTAGCAGAGTGTGATGCATTTGACAATCCACCTAGACATTGCTGATTTAGAAACAGGACCCCTTCTCTACCAGCTGCCACAGAGATGAAAAACTGGTTTGACTTTCTCAGTGGTCTAGTTCTTTCCAGGTAGTGTTACGCTCACCTGGTCTCCACGGGTGTGTTCCACGAAGCTGAGTGATGAACATCTGTGCGTCTCTCTTCCGGTCCCACTCATGCTTGGGCGCTATCCTAAAATGATGAACGGAGAAGTTAACTTGCTGCGTAGGGTGGGCAAGACTCCCATCTCCCTCAAACCTCCAACCGCTACCCTCTGTGATTATGTATCACCTTAGGTATTTTAACGATGGGCTTTGCGTCCTGCGTCTGAATGCAGGGGCGCTTTAATGTTCTTAGGCACTTTCACTGGATCTAGTTCCTTCACTGATCCTATGGCCTCTAAGTGGAATCCAGACCAGCTGTGACTCCGTAACTAAGTATTGGTACCAAATTGGTTCTTGGTAACTGTTTTTGCTTAATGTGTTTCTTCTTGTTGCCAAAGTTTCACTATTGTCCTTATTTCTTTTTTTGCAGGAGCGGTCTCAGAGATGCCAGGTAAAGCAATGGACTCCTAAATGCAGCGCTGTGCAGTATTTATGCAGGTCGGTGTTAGCACGAGAGCGCGGCGTCGAGATGTATTTTAAAATGGGTATTTTTTGATTGCATGGCTAACCTGGTGTCTCTTTTTCCTTCCTCTGCAGGTGCGGTGGATGCTCTGGAGCAGCGACCGCGTGGACCGCTTCAATTGAATCCTGAGATGATGGATGCCCCCGGGTAGGTTTTCTTTCTCCCTTCTTGTCTCCTCTCTGCAGGTGCGGTGGTCCTCAGGAACGGCGGGAGAAAGAGCCGTTCGGATGGAATTGGAAAGACTACTTCTCTCAGATAAGAACTTAACTAATGTTCTTCTTGTTTTTTCCCCTTTTTTGACATGTGGGTCCCGATGAAGGAAACAGGGTGTGGCTCAAGTCCAGGTAAGCAGGAGCAGAGCTGGCACGGTGAGCGTTACGCTGCAGGAGTGCAGAATAACACAAAGCGTGTTCTGCTCTTTGGGTGTGATTTATATAGCCCAGGTAAAGTAGTCCCAAGTAAAGTAGTCACAGGCACAGCCACACCCTAGAAACTAGACTGCATAGCTCGGTTCTTCAGGACTGAGCTATTTGTGCCTCCATGTTCAATGGAACCTCATTCCATGTGGTCAAATAGTATGAGCCTGGTGCCAAAGGTGTGCCAGGACTGGCTCCAAGAGAGCCTCTGACAACGTTTTGTGGTCTTTAAGGCCCCAATGGAAGCCTGCAACTTTGAAAGGCTGGTTTGGCCCTGAAGACTGGGCATATGCATCATGACAGGTAGAACATGACTGCCCTGTGCACATCTAGTTTGTGTAGGCTTTTTTCGGCCATGTTAGTGGGATTCTGGAAGAAAGTAGGTAGTTCAATTGATTGGTTCACATGGAACTTTTAAATGAATTTTTAGCGCAGATCGGGATGAGTGCGCAGAACCACCTTATCTCTGTGGACTGTAACGAAAGAGTCTAGAACCGAAAGAGCCTGTATTTCACTAAACCTTCTGATAGAAGTGATAGCCACTAGAAAGGCTGTCTTATAAGTAAGGTTTTTGAGACTTACCTTATACAAAGGCTCAAAGGGAGACGCCATAAGTCTGGTCAGAACCACATTTAGGTCCCATCCAGGAGCTGGGCTTGAAATGGGGGGGATGCATTCTTTTAACCCATTCCATGAAAGCCTTAATAACAGGTATTTTCCACCACAACACCTTTTGTTGTGACGTAGTGTAGGCTGAGAGAGCAGCTAGGTGAACTTTTAGAGAATTAAAAACCAGTCCCGAGTCCAAAAAGTGAGTCAGGTACAACACAATGTGGTTAGGAAAGCAGTCAATCGGGTTGATGCTCTTGGTATTGCACCAGATGACAAAGCATTTCCACTTACTGGAATAGAAAGACCGGGTGTTAGGTTTCCTAGCTTCCCTACGTATGTCCATGCATCTCTGAGGGAGTTGAAGGTGTCCGAACTCTATGACCTCAGGAGCCAGGCCGCTAAATTCAGAGTTTGTGGGCATGTGTGTAGTGTTTCTCCTCAGTCCTGAGGCAACACGTTGTATGGGCAGGGCAACTTGATAGGACTGGAGAGGGACATCTCCATCAGGTGAGAGAACCAGGGTTGTCGGGCCCACATTGGGGCCACCGATATCATGGTGACTGGTTCCTTGTGCATCTTGTGCACCACCTTGTTGAGCAGGGGAGTTTGGGGTTCGGGGGGGGTGAGTAAACAAATTTCCCTGACCATGCTATCCAGAGTCTGTTCCCCTTGGAGCGGTTCTGGGTAAACCTGGAGGCATAGTCTTGGCATTGGGCGTTCTCCTGAGTCGATCTCTGAGAAGCCCCATTCTGCAAAGACGTTGGAGACGATGTCTTTGTGTAGACGCCATTCGTAATCTGTGGGCAGTGGGAAATCTCTGCTTAGCACGTCGGCTAGAAGGTTGAGTTCGCCAGGAACATGTTGGGACAGCAGGAACATCTTGTGTCCGAGAACCCACATCCAAATGTTCTGGGACAGCTTGGATAGCCCAGGAGAGTGTGTTCCCCCGTCTTTGTTTAGGTAATGCACGGCTGTGGTGCTGTCTGTCAAGACCAGAAGGGTCTTCCCATGTAGCTGTGTCTGTAATGCCTTCAGTGCGTTGAATACTGCTAATAGCTCTAACAGGTTTATGTGGTTGGACGCTGTAAAGACTGGAGGGGGGGGGGGGGTCTGTACCTCTGTTCTCTATATGGTAGAGGAGAGGCACAAAGGACCCCAGCCAAGATTCTCTATAAGGTAGTGATGGACGAGCAATCAAGGCCTAGCTTCTCAGGAGGTGATGCAGGCTGGTTCTTAAGTGCAGTGTAGTGCAGTCCCCAAGCCCCCACAAAGGAACGTCCACACACTGTATTACTGAAAACAGTCTTTATATAAATAATATTCAAGGTTATGTACACTATCACAGTAACTCACTTTGTGCTCAGAAAATCTACAATGGCAAATATGTACAGTTCTAAAGTGGTACCACAATTATTATCAGATCTCATTGAAGTGCATCAACTATACTCTGGTTAAACGTCACACAGATCAAGGAATACAAGTAACCAACAATAGATATAGGACGAAATCAGTTGGTTAGAACAATTGGCATAATATTGACCCCTACCAACTAGGCACAATTCTGTGTGGAGATCCCCCCCCCCCCCCCACCTGGGCAACCTGTAAATAAAGATATAACACAAGTCTAGTCCATATATTGTTCTATAAGTCTTATTTCCTTCTATAAGGTTTCTACCCCCCATCCCCCCCAATGTACCTGGTGGAGCAGAGTTCTTCGAAGAGGCGTCGAAATATCCTTCTTGAGTGACTCCCTTTAAAGCAGAAGCCACGGATCATCGAGAGGCGTCGAAGAAGGTGAACTCTGTGTCGACGAAAAGTTTGAAGGTGTTGAGACCACGGCGTCGATCCAGGCAGTGCTTGTCAGCGACGTCCTGCGAGGATGAGGTGTGTGGGGCACCTTGGCGTTGGATAGTTCAGGACCGCAAAGAGTTTCTGAAGAACTCTGGATCAACAAGGGCATCGAGTCGAAGTCTTTGTGGTCCTTGGTGGCGGGAAACCCACCGGCGGATTCTCCTCGGCGCATCAGCGTCCTCGACTTTCTCTGGCGGGATAAAGTGGTCGTCGATGCGGACAAGGGAGTTCTTCAACAATCTTAGGCAAAGGAGCGGGTGGCTCCGGTCGTCGACGGCACAGCGTCAAGCGGTCCCCTCTTCTGGGCAACACGGCTTCAACGGGCCTCCAGCAGTTACGGCGATACTCCGAACTCTGGTTGACGGCAACGGACTTCGACAGCGTCGATGTCCAGGTGCTTCACTTCGTTCTCCTCGCGATCCCGGTCTCCGGTCGGCAGCCTTTCGGGGGTCTGTCTTCCAGGGAGCTTCGGCGAAGGTTAGCGGTGCTCGATGGTCCCTCGGAGCATGGGAAGAGGGAGCCTAGCCAGGTCCTCTCTCGGATCAGTCCTCGACGAACCCGACAGCTTTCAGATGGGGTCGAAGCAAAATGCAGCAGCAGTTCTTCTTCCAGCTGGGCGTCGAGGATCTGCAGTTCCTGTTACTCTTCAAGTGTAGACACAGCTTCTGAACAATTTCCAGTAGTGAGAGGTCCCCAGATATATTATTCTGTTTTTCATCCACACTGCTGCGTCACACTTAACAGCCAATCATACAGAAGGGCATTCATGCAGTCAGTCAATCAGGCATACAGTGCATTCAGGCCATACTCCTCCCTCTCAGACACTCACAACAAGTAATGTGTATTGGGACAAGTACCCAGCCATTCAACACTACACGCTGCATTCATACCAGTTTCGGGCAGGGCTGTCTCAGTCTTAGTCTTAGTCTCTCATACCAGAAACCAGACAGCCACAACAAGGAGTGCATATTGGTCACACACTCCATTCACCTAGGTCCCACCAACAGGGTGTACCCACAACATACAGTCACTGGGAAGGCTCTAGCCAGTCTGGCCTGGACTTCACAACACCACCATACATGGAACTTCTACCCAACAGCCAGTCAGGGGGAAGGGACAGAGTCAGGGCTTCCCAAGACTTTGGGAAAACATGGTATCAGGCAATAGAAAGCAAGAGGCCACAGGGGCCATCTTGTTTCCTATCAGGAATCAACTGATTCCAATGGCAGGGCCTGGCTATCCCAAAATGGAGGATACTCAGAGCACCTGTCAAATTCAGCATGGAGCTGCCACCAGCCCATACCCTGCTCTGTGGGCCACACACAGGTGCCCAAAAACATACACTAGGGGCACAGGGTTGCACCCCCCACCATAAGGGTATCCCATGGGTCTGTACACCAAACCAAAAATAGAAAGAGCTGCACTGCCAGGAATCCCACATGGACTCCTGGCCAGAAAACAATACAGAACATAAGTGAAAAAGGACTACAGGACAAGGAAAGGGAGGCCATGTCCCTCCAATGCATTTCCAGCATCACAGACACTACTTGTGGGGACCATACCCCACGCGCTGTCTGCGATTGCAGATGAGCCCCCCACCCCGTGAGAGATGCGTCTGTTGTGAAAGTCGCTTCTACTGCAGGGGTGGGGAAGGTCATCCCCTTCGAGAGGTTTTCCCTCGACCACCACTGCAGAGAGAGAACGAGGGCTGGCGAGACAACTACCAGATCTTCCCATTGTCCGCTGGCCTGACACCACTAGCTGTTGAGCCACTCTTGCATGGGATGCATGCACAGCCGCACGTGAGGAACTAAATAAATGCATGACGCCATCAATCCTAGCAGTCACATGACCAGACCTAGGGAGCAAAGAGCGGGAAAGAGGAGAGACAAAGAATATGGCCACCCCAACCCCACTCTCCCTACTGTGTAGGCCAGCCAGAGGGCTTGGCCATGTGGATGGCTCTGCCGCCAGATCGTAGGCGTCAAAAGTCCACCGCAGTCTTCGGCGTAGTACAGGAAGCACAGTCAAACTGACTTTTTAAGGGGATAATCAACAAAGTAGATGAACAAGGTAATAACAATGTCTCTTATGAAAGAGCTCTGCAAAGGGTGACCAGTTATCTGGGCGGAAAAAAACAATCGGAGGGACCTCAGCGCGTGAGGGATTTTGGGTACACTACACGTTACGATAGGGATAGTGTTACAGACACACCAATACCGACGTCCCCTTTCGAGCCTCGAAAGACAAGATGCAATACTCTGCGGTTACCACTGGATATCGGACCATATGCACAGCATGTGATTCTTAGCCGATTAGCAAGCATCAGAAAAAAAGTTATAAGGATACAAAGTTTCCTACCTGCACATCACTGTAAGGCAATTTTTTTGCAATTGTAAAAATATAAGAATTCACGAAGACTTACAAAAGCTACTACAGGACTAGAAGACAGCCTGAACTCAGTCATTTCAAACATAGTGGGACTCTGGAAAGTACAGTAAATCACAAAACTGACCCTGTAACTAGCATGCCGCTCCATTTGTCAGGAATCATGGGGATCCAGAAGCACCAAAGGAGAGATCAGAAAGTTCTTGCAAAGAGACTCATTAACACAATTGTAAATTTGGGCATGCACGTATGGTGGTGGCAGGCTGTGCCAACACATGTGCCTATCAGCAACCTATATCTCAGTCCTGGTCTCTCGGTCTTATACAGGAAGTGGGATAGGAAGACATGATTTTTAAAAGGAAGGGCCTTTCACTACAAGTAACTAGAGTCAATAAAACCTACCTACTAGTAAGCCCATGGGAACTCCCTCCAGATTCATGAAAGATTTCAAAAGCATAATGCAACTAACGGGAGGCAGGGGCATTTATTTACCACATTAGCATAATCCTTAAACAAACACACATGGATTAGTGAAGCAAAAACATGTGAAAAGTAGCCCATGTAGCTGCTTCGTAAAAAGAAAATGTTTTTAAAAAGACACCAGAAGGGCATACGTTGATGCGAGATCGAGGTTAAGTTAGCCATCAAAAGCATCAGCATGAATTGGAAGAAGCGAGAGTGGCATCTTAAAAGAACACCAGCAAACATTTATCTGCTATTAGTACCCGGCGAGGGTCAACCAGAATGTAACAACCGTTCTGATTGGCCCTCGCCGGCGCTTTACCCGTCCGGGAATCCCTCGGCCGGGATTCCACTTGTTTGTTCCCAGTGGGGTGCGTGGCAGCCCTGCACCTAATGAGGAGGCTCGAAGCAGGGCCTTCCCCACTCCGAGCCTCCACACGGCTGGAGGCTGCTGTCGTCCCCCGCCGGGGATTCAGTTACGTATTTTTTTTTCCACCCCCCTTCCCTGCACAAAATCCCCTCCCTACTCTCCCAACCCCACTTACCTTTGTATTTGTGTTTTATGGGAGCTAACGCGGTGGGAACACTTCTCTGTCCCCAGCGCGTCCACTCCCGATGGCAACCATGGAAAGGGAAAATGGAGTCGGTTTTCTCTTCCCGGTGGCCATTTCCTTTGACGCTGCAGCATTTTGGAACAGAAAAAATGCTATTAGTACCCCGGTCTGGCAGGCCGGGGTAGTAATAGCTAAAACCCTGAGCTGTGGGGGCATTACCAAGTCAGATAATGCCCCGGGACCTTCGTTAAGGCCAGAGCGAAACTATAGGTCCCGGGGCATTACCTGACTTGGTAATGCCCGAGCAGCTCTGGGTTTATTGCTTAAATAGAGGGCGCCTTTCAACTGTTTACCAGGAAATGGACAGTCATAATTTAAGATTCGACTTGAGAGTGCTACAAACATGTTAACAATGAAGAGCTCTCTCTACCGGCCAAAAGAATTCTTAAAGTGAAGATACATTTCCTGTTTGCAGTGCACTCACTGCTGAAATCTGTGTGCTACTGGCAACCACATTAGTGGGACGAGGCCTAAGGACCACATTCTCTTTTTGAAGGACTGCGCAAGATCAGACAGAAAAAACAGTCTTCCATTTCACCATAGCATAAAGTGTACAATGGCCTGTGAGCAGTAACAAAACAGCAAAGATTAACGAGGGTCGCAAATTGTTTCAGAGGATGGGAAAGAAAATTGAAAAAGGGGGTCAACTGGAGGATATACAGTGCAAGTGCCAGATGCATAAAACCTTCAAACATGCTCCTTCATTAGAAGCAAATGAAGGAAGTGGAGCGAGTTTCATTCGGTAGGAAGTGGTGACAAACCTAGAGTTTTTAACCAGTTGGCTCTTCTAGAACAAAAAGCTTGAGAGCCCCTAATAAAGGCAGATCCTATACCGCTAGCAGCCAGATATATTCATAAACCACAAAGACACAGAGGGAATCGCATTAATATGATGGGAGGAGCTTACCACAGCGCCTGTGGGGCAATCGACAGCACAGATTGGAACTTAAACCAGAGATTTTACAGGCCAAATAACAGGTACTAAAGAAGAGCCCTTACTAGAGGACAAGCACAAGGCACTCCAGAGCTTTGCACTACCACACCTGTTTTTTTGTTGTTCAAGTTTAATCCATTTCTGCTCATTCAATTAAAGAAGGCTTCCAAAGCAAGGCGCTGAAGTGCTTATTTTTGCTCCCATTCCTGCGTCAAGGCTGCTGTATTCCTGCTGAGGAACCTGCATAGACGTGGCAAAGCCAGGCCCATGTCCTTGCTTACAGACCCACCACAGAGCCTCCATTGGAGACCAATGAGACAATTGCTGGCCGTGGGCTTTAAAAGAAGCCCCCTTCAGAATATACCATGCTACACAGAGCCCAAAGACCTTTCAATGTCAACCACTACTTTCTGCAAATGGGAGTCCCCTGCATAAACAAATCAACTTGAAATAGGATTCCAATCCTCCAAAAAAAAAAAAAACTAAGGACTGAAGTACTCTGTATTTCACAATCAGTGAAAAGGTACTGGATCTTTAAGGCCGTCAATACCATCATGTCTTTTAAGAGGGTGTAAAAAGACTGCCTGCAATGAAAGCCTGATTAACTTTGGAGCCTTCCCCTTCCCTCTGAATCCCTCTCTTGTGCACCCTCTTCTCAAAAAACCCACAGGTGACACCTCTTGCCTGGCTAACTATCGCCCAATCTCTATCACTCCTTTCCTGGGCAAACTCCTGGAAAAGCTGGCCATTTACCATCTTAATCTTTACACTGGTTGTCTCCATGATCATCAGAGCTGCCAGAAGCAAGCAAACTGCTCTCCTGAACATCCGTTTAGACCTGCTCTCCAACCTTGATTCTAATATCCCATCTATGCACATCCTACTTGATCTTTCTTCTGCCTTTGACACAATCAACCATGTCATCCTGCTCCATCGCCTCTGTGATAATCTGGGTATCACTGATCAGGCCCTGGTCTGGCAGACCTCTTTCCTCTGCAACCGACCCGCCCAGGTCCAACTTGGGTCCTTCCTTTCTTCTATCTCACTTTCTACCTGTGGTCTCTCCCAGGCTCCTCAACCAATACCTTGCACCGCTCGCCCACTGCATTGCTGTTCTCTGCTCAAACTTTCAATGCTATGCGGATGACACCCAACTTGTTTTCAGGCTCCCCTCTGCCATCTCTTCTCCCTCTCTCATCTCCGACTGTCTGCAATCCAGGAGTGGTGCTCTGCCAACTTCCTCTGCCTTAATGCCAGTAAGACAGAGATCCTCCTCCTCATCGGCACACCTGCACCTTCCTTTCAAGGCAGACACTGGCCGGCCTCCCTTGGCTCTCTCCCTGCTCCCACTCGCAAGGCAAAGAACCTCGGGTCATCTTTGACTCCACGCTTTGGTTTTCTCCTCACATCTCCGATGTCTCAAAAAAGTCCAACTACCAACTGCACCGCCTCAGAAGTATTCTTACGTTCCTCTCCTTCCCACAGACGCTCACTGTCTCCAGAGCTCTGGTTCCCGCTAGGCTGCACTACTGCAACAGCCTCTTTCTAAATCTGTCTGCAACCATTCTCCGTCCTCGGCAGCTCATCCAGAACTGGACTGCAAGACTGGTCCTTGGCCTCAAGCCCTGGGATCGTATCTTTCCAGCCCTGAAATCACTTCATTGGCTCCCAGTGGCTGCAATGATTAACTTCAAGACCCTTTTCATTGTCCACAAGGCTTTCTGGGGCCTTGGTCCACAATAACTTCAACTCTTCCTCTGTAAATACATTACTACTCTAGATCTTCACTCCTTCACCTCCAACTCCCTCAGGGTCAGTCGCTTCTCCAAGCAACAAGTTGGGGGTAGATCCCTTTCCTTGGCTGGGGCCTCTCTCTGGAACAGCCTCCCTGCCTCTCTGAAACTTGAGGAGAACCATCTTTGGTTCCGGAAGCACCTCAAGACCTTCCTCTTTGCTTCTGCCTTCGCTCTTCCTCTCCCCTGCATCTGTCTGCTTTGGCACCAGGCACCTGGCTACCCTCTGATTTCAGGCCCAGACCCTGCCCTCCCACGCATACACACACACTGCACTGCCTACGGGCAACCCCAGCTCGTGGGTCTGTATTTGCAACCCTAAAGTCTCCTTCCAGCACTTATCAGACACCCATTGTTTACACCTTATTCTTACACTTCCCAACTGCTGGGCGCGCTACCTGTTGTTCCATCACATGTTCAGCACTTTCCACTCCCCCTCGCACTTTCCCTCTCCCCTGCACTTGCACGTTCTCAACGTCACTGGGCCTAGTAAGATTGTTGTATTGTCCTCCCTTGTTGCCACTTCCTTGCCTTGTTGCGCTCTGAAACACTTGTGTATGGGCACGATACAAATCGGATGAGATTGAGCTCAAACCCTAGCGATGAGGATGGTTTTGGGCCAGCAGACCCAAGCTAGGCACAGTAATGGAACCACTGGGAATGATCGTCCCGGTGGTCCCATTAAATCACACATGTGAAGAAGTATATAATTACGTCAGTTTTCAGGATTTTTGAAAAAGAGCCCATAAATTGTGCCTCCTAAAATGAGGCCATATGGGACATATCAAATCTGAAACTGGGCCACTGCGGGCTAAGAGACTAGATAGCCAAAAACCGAGTCCATACTAAGTTGAACAAAGGGTGAACTAAAGAGGACGGACATCATTGGGAGCAAGCTGCATGCCATCCAGGCCGTGTACAGAATCAAACAGCGGAACTGGAATCCCAGAAGGAGAAAGATAGGGGTAGACAGAGTCCTCAATGACATTGAACAGTAATATTCGAACAAAATCACATTGTGAACTTCAGAAGTGATCTCACTACAGCAGATCATTAGCCTCGCTGGCATTGAGGGGTACTAAGAAACAGATCTATGCACAAATAAACCTCGTGCCTATCTTGCTTTGGTGGAGCCGGCTTATCCATCCTAAGGTCTAGTAATGACAAAACGAAGAGAATTTTTGTGTTGGGAACCAAAGTCAGAGATTCAGAACAATCATGTAGATGGGCAATAGAATAAATCATTGCACTTTTCTTACGTATTTACGTGCTAAGCATAGCACACATCTCTGATCTTACTACCCGCAAGCATAAAGGAAGAAACATTCAGCCTGGTCTGGTCTTCCAGGGCATAGAACAGTGCTTGTTTTTAGAGTGGTCTTTTGGTTTATGCTGCCTGCAATGCCAGCAAAATTCAGAGGCGGCATTGGAATCCCTGTGCTCATAACCTGACCCATGGCAAGTGCAAAATAAAGAACTTCAGTATACAGCCCAGCTTTAGCACCCTGAGAGTGGATCTACAATTGTGTCCTAGGAGGACCTCAATTGCAGAAACAACAACAGATTCACAGGGTAAAGTCAGATCAGACGGACAGCTGCCAGAGGCCAGTGAGCTTTGCAACTTTATCACAGAATCAACAAAAACAACAAACAGGTATGAAGATACAGCTAGGTCACGTATCAAGTATCAAGCTCATCAATAGAGCAACTGAATGTTAAAATACTGCACATAACACTAAAAGATCAATACAATCAACTAGTCCAAGACTCAACTTTATATGTTCAGAGATTTGGGGACACGTCAATTAAAGAACATTACGTCAATTAAAGAACATTAGACAGAAAGCTTAAAAGAATGTCATCAATCCCGTCTCTGGTGGCATGAGTTCAGCAGTTGAAAAGGATTAAGCTTAAAGTTAGAATGTGCATTATGGTGTAGGTACACTGGTAAGGTCATCACAGGCATCAGAGATTAAATCCTCATATCTGTTTGTAGAACTGGGAGATGACGGCAGAAGACAGCCCACAGATACAAGGCAGTATTCAGTTGGGGCCGTCGGGCAGATAGTCTCCAAAAAGCAGCAAAATGGCTTTGCAACGAAAAGCGACACAGGATTGCCTTGTTTAACCAGAAGACTGGCAACCGGTTAAGTGGACCATACAGTCTCTTCCAGGCAACAAAATCTCAAACGTAGGGCCTAGGATGCCAAAGGTGTCAGGTGGAATTATCTTAAAGACGAGACTGACCTCTTGTAAGAATATCCATTTTTAGAAGTACTCGGCGACACCAGTCTTGGGGTCAACTCTTCTCTCGCCTCTGTAAGAAACCTGAGGGTATTCTCCCAAGTAGACCTTGAGAATCCCTTAGTCAGGTGGCCAGGGAAGGGCTGGCGCTCTCAGATCCCAACCCTGGGGGTGGACGAGCGAGGGAGGATCACCTGGGTAGGGGAGCCCAGGGTTGTGCTCGGGGCAATAACCCAGGTGAGACGCAGTATTATACTGGGGAAGAAGGAGAGGAGGACAAGATCTCCGAGACCTTTGTAGGTTGTACCACATCGGTCTCCCTTCCTCCCAATGAATCTCTCTTGCCCAGATCCAACGACACCTCCGTATATGACAAATCCCCTAGGAACCCAAACCCCCTTGCACTTGGAAACTATCTCTCCCAGAATCCCAATTTCCCCGTGTCCTACCCGAATACTCCCAGTCGTTCTTTTCTACATCCCTATGATTATTTCCCAAACTCCCAATCTTCTATGACTAAACACCACGGTCACCCCTATTAATTTAAAAAACCATACCAAACGTACCCTTCCGAATTCACCTAAGACGAAGAATATAATTCCTCACAACACCTTTTCCCCATCCTACCTAGTAGGATACTCAGAAACTCTACCCCCATCCCTTTTCCGACAACCACCTTTTCTCAGAGAACAATGGACTAACACTAGAGCCGTTTACCTGACATGTCCAGGGACAAGGGTCAGGCAAAGCCAGGCAATTGACCAGAGTCACACACACACATAATGGCCCTTTCCCTTCCCCACATGGCTAAAAGGTGGAGGACGAGAGCACACTATGAGCAAGGCAGATCGCACAACGAGACGGCTATCCCAGGGCATCAGTTCAAGAGGGTGAGAAGGGCAGCAAGAACTGAAGGGGCGACAAGGAGGGAAGCAACCTTGCCCTTTTCACGCCAGACCCACAAAGCCTCTGTGAAACCACCAACAATAGCCAGCGTGTGTTGCAGCGGATGTCAACGGTACACAGAGCCCTCCTAAACTGATAACCAGGACAGGGAGAGACGCTCGCCATTGTGGTAACGTCCTTGATTCCAAAGACAAGAAAAGCAAAGCGGTTCATCACAGCCAGTGAGTCAAAAGAAGAACCGATAAGAAACCGAACTATGTTGAACGAAAGTTGTGAATGGCAAATTAAGGGAAAATCAAAGAACTGTTAACACCAGGGGTAGACCAGCTGCAGAGGGGTCTGGCACCATGTGGGTGCTCACTCGAGAGACTCTGGTTGATTCCCTTATTGTTGAAACTACCAACACCAGAAGGCCTGAGGAGAGCCGCCAGGAAAGGGTCAAAGTGGTCATACAGGGGTCTAGCAAAAACCCCTGTACAGTTGAAAGTCTTTGACTGGCAAGTAATTGGAAAACGGAGGGAAGTGAATCCAGCATACTGAGAAGGTAGAAGGAACTGTGGGGTTAGCAAACGTGAACCCGACGGAGGGATACCTGCAGAATGGGATGAAGCATGATACCCCAATGAACATTGTGTTGAAAAGAGTGAACCCAACAGAGGGATATCCACAGTGGACTGTCTAAAAAGACATTAAGACTTGTGAATATAATAAGTGAAATCTTTTGGAATAAAAGCCATAGTGAACCAGACGGAGGCAGGCTAACATTCGAGAAGGGTCTGAGCCTGGAAGAGGGGGAACCAGGGGTGAAAAGTCATCACCCAACGTACATATGGAAAGGAACTTTTTGTTTGGTTATTTTGAACACATCAGGTCCTCGAAGGCAAGAGACTTTTTTGTATAAAAGAGACTTGACCACCGAAGATTCGGATACCTGAGAACGGAAGTGTAGTCTCATGCTGGGGAAGCTCGAGAGTGTGATGTGCTCAGGAGTCAAACCTTGTCCCGTGCTCCAAACGTGGGGAAGGAGACCCCCGGCTACCACATCTTGACTTATTTGGTGAATACTTATTTCTTTCTTGTGAACCTTATCCCACTCTTTTTATATTTAGTTGTAAGGATTGGCAATAGTTTTCTTTTAGTATAGGCCCCTATATTTGACAATACGCCACTAGGACTTCCTTATTATTATTTGATGGTTGTAGCTTGCTCCCATCTTAGATTTAGGTTTAGATTAGACATTTATCCAACCTACCCATGCAGTTTAATAAACACCCTTAAACTGTGATCACTTGTGTCTGTCTTTACTGTTGCCACCATGAGTTCCTTACACCTCTTAGCAGAAGCCTACTCTCTAGGGCAACTGAGCAGGAACATTCTTTAGGAACAATCCCTGGTAGTTCAAAAGCCAACAAAAGCCAGGTAAATGGGGGAAACTCACATACCCAACAGAGTGGCAATTTTCTCCTGTTTTAGACTAATCCAACTCAAAATTCTACATAGGACATATTATTCCCGCAAACTGTTTCGATGTGGGAGGGCGATACATCTGCGCTGTTTGAGATGTGACTCCTCGGATGGGACTAATTTCCATGTAATATAGGGCTGCATCCAGATATGCAACTTCAGGGACAAAGCCCTGGAGGGGCGCTCAACAATTATGAGAGTGCTTATACCCGCCGACCCTAAATTGAAGCAGTTGGGAATATGAGAAGATACCTCTTTCGGTCGGTTTGAAAAGTTGTTTTTGTCTACTGCCATTTTATTGATAAAATGCAACATAACTATGATGTGGGGTAAACCAGAGAATCCTTGATAAGAGCAAATGGATTGCAGATGTACACATTTGCATGTCACACGAAAGGAGACTGTATAATGCACGGGTTGCCATGGTAAATTTCAGAAGATATGGCATAAATGGAAAAATGCTTTTTAATTGAGTGGGCATGAGGGTGTGGGGTAACGGGAGATATTGCAAGGTTTGCGATGTGGTTACTGAGAGTAAACCTGGGACTAATTTGCCATCTTTACAGATGTGCTCAATTTTTGCTTTGTTATACTTTTTAAAAACAATAAAATGTGTTATAAAAAAGAAAAACGGTGGAAACTCACCGAGTGGACATTACATGGTGTGCCGAATCGAGGGAATTCCTTTGTTTCCGCCAAAGGGGAGCTCTCCCCTGTGGGGTTAGCGACGACTGCATAGGGGTAGAGGCAAGTGGGACCTCACAGGGAGATATTCCCCCTTAGGGGACAAGGACTCTGTTCCTGTGAGTAACTCCCTAAAGCTATACATACTGTGGCCCATATGGGATGCTCAAATATACCAGAAAATATGAATGACCAAGAGTGGGACAAGGAACCATCCAATAGATGGCATTATCTTATTGAAGAGAAAAATGTCCCTTTAAATCGATCTATGCAATCCACTGGGACAAGTACGTTTATTAATGTGCCCGCTAAGAGAAGGCAGTGAGAAGAGGACGCTCCCAAGCTGCGTAGGACCTGGGAAAGATGGGAACCAGGAAGCCTGAGAGTTTCAAACTCGATCGATATTGCATAGCGGGATGCCAGAGCTACGGCGCACCCATAGAGAGAAATCAAGGAAGGAGCCTGCAAGAAAGTGGTGGCAAGATCACGAAGGAGAACCCGTGATGGACATCTGGTCCACAAACCATCGCTGTTAGGTAGAATTTCCTTCTCGAGCTAAATTATTTCCACTTTGCAAGTCCCCCAGTATTTTTGCTGGACTATTGGACTGATTCTCCTGAGTGAGTGGGAACCTTTTTCCACATTCACTCATTCTTTTACACCAAGCCTGGGAACCCTGCTTTACCTCTTTTTGGTAATTTTATATGGAGTTATGCTTTCCTCCATGTTTTCTGGCATCTACATTTTACGCATCACTTTCTGTGCAGTGTTGCTGGAAGCTCCTTGAGCTTCCCTTTTTATTTTACCTGGGTTGACTCATGTTTCCAGGGCAGGGGGACACCCTTCTGTCCCACCTGTATTTTCTTTTGTGAGATCAGCACACCCCCACCCTCTGTGGAGTTCTGAGGGGAAACACAGTCTCCCTTTTCTCAATGTTCCAGTAACTCTTAGTTACTGTTACAAGTTAATATGACAGGCTGGCAGCAGTTTACCTTTTTGCAAGACTTTTTGTGGACTTGTACCGCAGGCTGTCTTCGCAGCTGCGGTAAGGGACACAAGGGTCACAATTTGCATGAAAGGGACTCAGTACTTTTCTACGCCCTGTTAATGGTGACTTGTTCTTACTTGAGCCTTCTTCTACCTTCCTGGGTGAGGGAGCTCTTGATGGGTCTTTTGTCTTTGGCAGGCTACCCTTGGAAAGCCTGACAATGCTCTCTGAGTGCCAGAGAGAACAGGAAGTGGGGGAGGTAACCAAAACTCCCCCGGTCTTTGTCCTGCAGTTTGGCTGCCTGGAACCAGTTTAAACTGGGAGGCTGGTTGTCCCCCTGGCACAGCCACCCCCAAGATTTGCATGAAAGGCTTGTGTGTGGATTGGTGGGCTCAGCCAGTTTTCTTGCATAAAAGGCAAGGGTCTTGGGGCTGAACCTCAGTCGACCACTGGACTGAAGAGCAGAAGAGGAATCCGTAGGACGACGTCCCAGCAACTTCTGAGTGACGGCTGCAGACCCAACACCAAATTCTGAGCAACGGGGAAGACCTCTTGAAGTCTACTTCCTACCCTGACTAGTGGGCCTAACCAGTCTCAAGACCACCTGCATTTTGCACCATCCCACGAACAGCTGCGACCCTAGCGGGCTTCAAACTCCCAATACCCTGGGACCTGTGCCATTTTGCGGTGCAATGTCTTGTGAAGCGCGGTTCCGGCTGAAACCTTGTGGGCATCCTTCTAGGCCTGCAGTGACTCTCTTCCGCTACTAGATGTCCCCTCAGCTGAGTCGTGTACCAAGAACCAAAGAGAAGTCTACCGGACGACAACCATCACTGACCCAAAGCCTCTGAAGGGCTACAATGTTCCAGTGCCACAAAGATCCACTGCTGGCCATCCCACTGTCAAGTGCATCGGTCTGTTCCCTCCAAAGTTCCTTCTTCAGCTGCCAAAGTCAAGAATTCTTAACCAGGGACAACTGTCGCCTCACTTTGGGGACCATCCTGCTGTACCAGGTTCTTCATTGAAAAGGTACTGTCCCGAGCCCAGTTACTTACCTTGGTCTTGCTGCGTTGTTCATGTGTTCTGCGAGGGACGCAATTAAGCTGTTACTTCCACCCCTCCCCTCCTGGGCACCCTGAGACCCATTGGGGTGGGCAACCTATAGGGCTATATATTACAAGCTGTTTGTTATCTGCAAACCTGACAAAAACCTTCATACCTATGCCTCTCCCTCAGGTCTTGGTCACTGGATCTCCAGTACCCTCCTTGACTCTGTGAGACTTGCCTAGTATAGGGTTGGACTTTTAAAGATTGGCTAAGCAGGGGTTAATTGAAGTTGCAATAGTTGATCTAAAGTTTGCTTATTTGTGTCAGTAGTTTCTCTTTTGTGTTGCTTTATTTGGATTTAAAGTGTGCTACGTTTTAATACTACTGCGATATCACTGTGCGCTTAGTACTTACATAACTTATTTCTAAATCCTTTGTGTATATAAGACTAGCTGGGGTACCCCACATTGCCTGTCTCTTTTCCAAAAAATGATCAAGCAATGGTGGAACAAGTAATGCTTCACCCCCTGCCTTACACATTAAAAGAAAATAACTGCCAAAAATAGCATGATAAGATTATTGTAAAAATTGTATTTTCCCATTTCACAAATAAAAACGTTTTTTTACATTTTTTATTTTTTTATTTGTGTGTGTTTCAAATTGAAACTTTACAAAAGGTGTTTGTGTACAAAATAGCTTCTCGGGCGTGAACCTGGTCATGTTAACGTTTTCATTGTCTGTTCCAGGATTTCTACTGTGGCTAGTAGCCAGGTTGTTCGATCACCTCCAATCAATCTGTGCCACCATTTTTCTTCGTCCCACCAACGTTCTTCAACTACCAGGTGGTTGAGATACGTAGATCTTAGTTGTTGGTTTTTGTGGCAGGACAGGAGCAGGTGTCAGATTTTTTCGGTTTCTGAGTCACATAGACGACACTTTACCTGTTTCCGAGAATCCTCTGATCTTTCTGATTTCATTCGTGTCCAGTAAATTTAACCTCACCCTTAGCAGAGAGTTACGAGCCGTCCTGCTAGGGAATTCTCATTGGCTCGTTTAGTTTACAAAACATTTGGGGCAGTTGGTGGAGCAGTTTGCTTTTTGCTGCTGTGTCTTGCGTTAATATCCAGTCTAGGTCTTTCAGTTTCTTAGTCACTCTGACTGGGTTGGTAATGAGCTCTTCTTCAGAGCAGGCGACTGTCAGTAGTAAGGCCTTGTCATTTTTCCATGCCGATAACATTACAACCTTTTCTGCTTGCATTTTGTTTACCAGACAATAGATTTCTTGACTTCCTAAGGTGATGCATTTTCGGTATAGGAGTAAGGAGTTGATGTTGACTGTCACCATAAGAGATAGACGACTAAATTCTCGCCATATTGCTGCAATGGCCATAGATTTAGGTAAAGAAATAACGGTCTTCCAAAACTGGCCTTCTAGTTTTGGCCAGACTGATTTGGGTATCAAAGGCATAGCCTCCGCACCATAGGTGATTGAGGGGACGACTTTCTTCTTGTAAAATTCGATTACCGGGATTGCTGAGAATTTTCCGAATTTCATGTCTATCGCCCTTCCTTGGGCTGCCAACTTTTTTATTTTGTTTTGAAGGTTTTCTTGCATGGAGTTTTCTTGTTTCGAGCTGTCAATTGTTACTCCAAGGTATTTCAACTCCTTTACTTTTTCAATCTCGGTGTCCTCTAGAAACCATTTGTGCTTTTCAGATCTTTTTGACCCCTCTTCCAGAATCACAATTTTAGTTTTTTCTTTATTAATTTTCAGATTGTTTTCTGTAGTATAGAGCATTAGGTTGTTTAACTGCCTCTGAAGCCCAATCTGGGTCTGGTCGAATAAAATGAGGTCATCCGCGTACAAAAGGAGGCGGTGGAAACGTTCGATTTAGGTCTTCGGTTTCCCCATAGTCACCGATTTATGCCAGGAACAGTGCTGGGGCTAGGGGGAAACCTTGTTTCACCCCTTGTCCGGTTGGTATTTCTACCGAAAGGTTTCCTAGTTGTGAGAGTCGCACCCTGAGGGTGGTGTCCAAGTGTAGAGCTTTTATTGGCTGTAGGATCTCTTGTGGGCAACTCCACCCCTCCAGTTATTTCCAGGTGAGACCTGGCGACTAGGTCGAAGGCCTGAGAGAGATCTATACATCTATAAAGGCCACAAAAATGTGTGGTTTGCCCTCGAGTACCTTACTTTTTAGGGTGCTGATTGTTAGGATGTTAGCTGTTGTGCCGACGTTTTTTTTTAAACCCGTTTGGAAGATGTCGTTGCAAGGCACTGTTTTTGCCCAGGCTTGAAATATTTTCAATAGAAAGCTCCCAAAGACTTTCCCAATACAGTCTAAGAGGGCTATGGGGCGGAAATTTGATGGGTCGGAGATGTCGCCTTTCTTGTAAATCAGGACACTGGTTGCTTTTGTCGAAGAGGGCCGGAATAGATTTCTGAGAAGCGCATCTCTCAAAGATTTTCTTAATGAGGGTTGCCCATTCTACAGGTTTTTTTTCCCCAAGTCTATGTTGTTTATCCTGTCCGGGCCCGCCGCACGGGAGTTTTTGAGCTTTTTGAGTCTAAGATTTCCTCCTGGTCGTCCAGTGGAAGCCAGTCGATGTCGTTGGTTGTCCTTGGGCTGGTTTTAAGGTCGGATGGCGATTTAAAGAGAGCGCTGAAGTGGTTGATGCAATTTTGTTCGCCCATACAGTTCAGGATCGAGTTTTTATTTGATGGCATTGATGATTTTAACAGAGACCAGAACTCCCTTGCTTTCTTCCCACATATTGCCTTTAACATATTTTCCGAGTCCTGCTGGTATAATTGGAGCCGATGGTCTTTGGCCCAATTCCGTTATGTTTTTATGGCAGCCAGTACTTTTTCTTTTTTTGGCGAAGATTTCCCTAGCCTTCTTTTCATTCTGCGTAATTCTCGTCGTTTTGCTACCAGCTGCTCGTCATATGTGTGTTTGTGGGCGTCGAAAGAGTAAGAAGTTGTTTTATTTTTCACAATGTACTGGACTAGTAGAGGTACATAGTCAGGTTTTTCTTTATTTTCTGGACACCCTCCGAGGGCATACCTTTGGGTCAGTTTTCTGACTGAATCAGCTGTTAATTTCAGACGGTTTCCCCGATTGTTTGGTTCAACCCCTAGGTTGTTTGGGATTGGTTGGTTGAAACGGTTTTGCCAAGATACTGTTAACTGGTTGTGATCACTGGGCCTCATTACGACCCAGGCGGATTTCGCGGTGCTAAATGCACCGCGAAGCATGGCGGAAAGCCGCCGATAGCGCCATGGGGGTTGGCGGATTTACCGCCCCATTCCGACCTCGGCGGAGCGGTAAATCCCCAATCCCCATTCTGCCCTTCCCCATTCCCATTTTTGCCCCATAGGGTATAATGGGAGTGGGGAAGGAGTTAATTACGCCACCGTAAAATACGGTGGCGTAATTAACAACGAGGTCCCGTAGCGCCATGGTTTTCTCCGGCTGGTAAAACCAGGCGGAGAAAACCTCCATGGCGCTACGGGAACTCGTAGTATGGCGGAGAGGTACGCCATGCACTACGCTGGCGTAATACCCTCTCCGCCAGGGTCCTAATGAGGCCCACTGTCTTTTGTTTTATGGACTTTGAAGTCTCTTGCCTTTGCCAAAAATGGTCACGAGACGAAGATATAGTCTATCGTGGCTTGAAGAGTTCCTTCTTCCCAAGTGGGAAAGCAATCCTTTTTTGGGAAGAGGATGTCGAGGTTTAGCATTTTTCTTGATGCCATTCATTTCAACCAATGTTGTCCTCTTTTAGAGGCCGGAGAGAGGTTTGTTGTGGCTCCCGTTTTGTTAATAGAATCGTGGCATAGAGCATTCAGGTCTCCACAGATTATGATGAAGAACACCTGATAGATAGATTGAATGTTGTCTATGGATTTTTCCATCATAGACAAATAGGTGTTTTGGTCTATGGCCACGGGATTCCAGTATGTATTTACAATTGCTATTTGGGATGCCCTGGATTCTGGAGACTCTGCCCAGTCTATAAGGACTGGCAGGATTGATAGGTTTGATAGAGTGTCCTTGATCTTTAGTATGGTTCTTGCGTAGCCATGTCTCCTGGAGACAGATGATATCGAAAGCGGCCAGGTTGGCGTCTCCCGGTGACGTCAAGTGAAGGTGGCCTTGGGTGTTCCATGAGCAAAGGCATAGCAAAGTTGGATTTTGGTCGGCTATCGAGTCGTCGTCGACCCTTGTTCGCCGACCTGCGAGTTGCTATTTTCTAGTTTGAGTCAGCGCCTTTGGGAGCCAAGACAAAAGGCCCTGGAGTTTTTCTCTCGTTTGTGGCTTTGGCAGAGGCCTTTCTTTTTCGGAGATCGATCTAACGAAAGGTCTAGGCTCTTGTAGATTGGCCGAGTCTTTTTTGTTTGCGTTGTTAGAGGTATGTTTTGCTCTGGGCTTGGCGCTATCCTCTGGGGTGATGTTTCTTTCCTTCGCGCTTCGGACCGACGACGATTTGGGGTTACATTTGATGTGTCCTATTGGATTTTTGGGGTTTTTCCTTTTGTTGTTTGAGTAGTCTCATTCATTTCTTCTATCTGGACTAGCAGGCGCTTTTCCATGATTATATTTGAGTCTCAATGTGGATGGTGCTTTGTCCCCGGGCACTATTTCGGTAGTTGTTTTGAGATTCCAGGCTTTGGTCGGTCAATATGTAGCCCAGGGTTACTAGGTCATCCGTCGCTCGTATTATTTCCATTTTCACACGAGTTGAGGAAATGTATAAATATGCTTTAGCTCTTTGATGCGAGTGGTATGCGATCTTCAAGTCATCAGACTTGATCCGTCGAAGGCCTGGGATAAAAACAAACAGGGCGAGTGTGCCGCTTCTATTGAGGATGTCGTCCCTGTTTTCGGAAATGCTGTTCCAGTTTTAAAGAGGACTTTTTCAATTTCCTTGTCGTCTTGTGGTACTTCTCAGCTTGGGATTTTTAATGCTTCTGTTGGTGTTGTAGATTTTCTGCGTTAGGATTTCCCTTCAGACTGCGGTCAATGCCGCGTGCCTCGCTCTTCCGGTGTGAGTTCTGGGGGCGAGTTTCCGTCTTTCTGCGAGTCGAAGGTGATGGATGCGGCCTAGTTGAAAAGGATACTGTCCGAGCCCGGGAGATGATTGGTGATTTCCTTTTTCGGTCCTGATGTAACTTTTTCTTCGCTCCTCCAGGGTACTGAAAGGGGGGGGGATGCCTGGTCTTCGCTAATTAAAGATTGCGCCTGATGAGAGGGTTTCTCAGGCGTAGCTGCGATTTGGGCCCCTTGGTCGTCGTGCTCCTGTCCTGATGGCGTGGTTGGGTGGTCGATGTCAATGTATTGAGAAATGTTCATCAAGTGATCCACAGCGAGGAAATCTTCTGTTGTTTTGGGTGAGGTTTGGTTCCCCTTTGACTTGTCCAGATGGAGGACGAGGGTTGGACCCAGTCCACGGGTCGAGGAATCGTTTTTTTGTTGAGTGTTTGTTTTCTGCTTTCTCGTTTCCTTGGATCAGGTTTTCAGTGTTGGCTTCTTTAGATATGGTGAATGTTGAGTAAGCTCGGTCTTTTTCCTCCGGTTTTGGTTTATGGTGTAAAGTTCTGAGAGGAAGATCATCAGTGATGTGGATGACTTCCAGTTGGTCAACCCTGATGTTTTCTTCCAAGGGTGCGTGCCGAGGGTCTGGGGTAGGTAATGGAGCTACAAGTTGTGGGGATGGCCCGGCTTCAGGTTTTGAGCCAGCGGAGGTTAATTCTTGAGCTTGGAGGTGGGCGACATCCTGGCGGTTACCACAGTCGGTGTTGGTCGTCTTTAGACGTTCGTCTAGGGCGGTGATGTAACCTGCTAGAAGATACATTTTGTATGCATCATCGCTTGTATGGTGGTGTGATCTTTTAGATTCTCATTTATTGATTCATAAAGTTTAGTGAACGGCGCCAGGGCAATTGTTACAGCCGACATGATGGATAAAATGTTCAGGTTTATTTTTTGACGGTGGCTCATTTGGTGTTCCAATTTGTTGGGAATCTCTTTGACAATGGAGTCTTTAAGTGGCTTTCGTTGAGCAGCCTTCGATCTCTGGGGCCGTTTGTGAAATCTAGATAACCGCGCCGGTCCTGATCCAAGGTCAGCTTTCTATTTGTTAGATCGCATAGCTCATCCGCCAGGAAGTGCATGTTTGAAGGCCGGTTTTTGTAGATGGTTGGCTGGATTTCTTGGTTGGTTTCTCTGGGCGTCTGCGCCGTTGGAGTCTCTTTGGCCGTGGTCATTTCTTGAGGACCAGGGAATGGTATAGGTGGTGGTTGCTCAGTGTGTGTCATCTGGAACGCCTGGTTTTCTTGTAACTTGTTGGTGGGGATAAGAGTTTTATTTCCCCTTTGCTGTGCATACAGGTCGGGGGTCGTTAGGGCCTGTTGGTCCCCCCCTTTCCACCGGAGCATAGTGAATAGCTGGTGTTGATGATTATGTGGCCCTGATGACTAGGGCCCGAGTTGTTGGGGGGGGGGGGGGGGGTTGACTCGAGGATTTGGTCTTTGGCGCCGGCAGACGTGGAGATGTTCTTTGTAAGTCTTTGTGCGCCTTGGGTGCTTTGTGTTCCTTAGGTGGCGGTTCTGGCGCCGAATCCCTTTTTCTGGCCTTTTGTGGGGGTTGGCAAGTCATAACGGCCTCTAAGATTTCTGCGTCAGTGAGGTCTACTTGCCGGTGCTGTGGTTGTGGTGCAAAGGCGTTAAAGAAATCAGTTACTAAACTTGCCACTGATGGTTTGGTTGATTACGGTTTCCAAGATTTTTGTTTGTTTTTGCTCAGGTTTTTTTTGATGTTGCCATCTGGGCTGTGATCACTTTTTTCTGTTGGTTTGGTTTTGTTTTTCCGTTCAGTTTTGGATGGCGCTTTTTCCCTTTTCGGGTGAAGCTGTCTCACTCTAGCGACGGTTTTTTGATTGCAAGGTTCGTGAAGTTAGGGGTGTCTGCACGCTGAAAGTCTGGGGCATCTGGCCCATTTATGGTAAACTGTTCCTGCACTTTAAAGACTACTTGTGGTGGGGAGAGTACCCCAACTGGATAAAGTAATCCTTTTGAAGGCGGTCCCGGATGGAGTTGGGCGATAGTTTGTATCTGGGTTTGGGTCAAAATGAATGTCCATGTTTGTGTTAGGTTCCTCAATGTTTTTCTCCTCAATAGATGATTTCCTTTTGTAGAGTATCGACTGGTGATTTGGATGGATGCAGAGTAGCGAGGGGGGGGTGTGGCTTTGCCCCAGCATCCCTGCTCCGACCTCTGTTAGTCAGCAGGGGGAGCCTCAAAGATCTCGCCGGTGCTCACCTCCAACATGACTGACCCCCCCCCCTGCTCATGGTCCTCGGCCCTCCCTCCGTAGGCCATCGGGGGCCGGAGATGTGGAAGGATGTCCGCGGCAAAGACGAATGGGGAGGAGGGAGTAAAGCGAGATTTGCACCCGAAGGTGAAAGTTCTTTGCCCCCCTCAAAGCCGGCGATCCTTGGGTGCTTGAGGGTGGGGGGCCTCACAGGGTGCAAACACCTGCTTTCGACCAGTCCAGAGGAAGTTTGCGCTACGGGGGTGTGCGATAAGTCTTCGCCTCTGTTGATGATGATTTCAAGGGAGGTCGATTGTGTGATTGTTTGTTTGAAGGTAAGCGAGGGCGCGCACTTCGAAGGAGGCGACCTTCTGTACCCGCAATTTCATGTTAGTTTTCGGAAGCCGCTGGGTTTACGGGATCTGGCGCCATGGTAGCCATGCACAGACTGTAGTAGACTGCACACTCAAAGCCACACACTGCATTTTGAAGAAAAAAAAAATATATATATATATATATATGGGATACATTACTCACCGTAATCGTATTTCTGATGCTTGTATCTGCTTAGATTCACATGCTGTGCATAGGCCGACATCTAGTGGAAGCTGCGGAGTATTACAGTTTGTTTTTCGAAAGTCGAAAATGGGCGTCGACACAGGTGTGCCAGTAATACTATCCCTAGTGTGACGTCCACTGTACCCAAGATCCCTCACGCGTGTAGGATCCTCAGATTGTATTTTTTCTGACATGAGGAAGCATGAGGAGTAGCGTGAGTACAGATAATCCAAGCAGATAGACAGAAAAGGTAAGACTACAAGCAATCATGCGCCTTCTCTCGGAGGGGAGGAAGGGTGGGTCGCATGTGAATCTAAGCAGATACAAGCATCAGAAATACGATTACGGTGAGTAATGTATCCCTTCTGAGGCTTGTGGAATCTGCTTAGATCACATGCTGTGCATAGATTAGCGAGCAGTACCAGAAGAAGGAGGTGGGATGTGAGAAGGGTCATGAGCAAACAGGTGTCTTAGAACCGCTTGTCCCACTTGTGTATCTGTCTTGGAATGAGTGTCAATGCAGTAATGCTGAGTAAAAGTGTGAATAGAGCTCCAAGTAGCCGCTTTGCAAATGGTGTCGAGGGGAACATTTGCAATGAAAGCCAGAGTGGCACCAATGCCTCTAGTAGAGTGGGCCCTTGGCGTAAAAGGCAGAGTCTTGTCAGAAAGAGAGTAACACAGCTGTATACAGTTGATAATCCACTTCGAGATAGCGCCCTTAGAGACGCGATCCCCCTCTCTGCCTGTAGCTACGGAGACAAACAGTTGATCTGTTTTCCTTAGCGGTCTGGTTTTATTTACATAGTATAGGACCGCCCTACGCACATCTAGGGTGTGTAGTTTCACCTCAGCCGAGCTTTGCGGGTTCTGGAAGAAAGCCGGAAGCTCGATGGACTGGTTTACATGGAACTTGGATATGAATTTAGGTGAGAACCTAGGGTGTGTGCGTAAAACCAGTTTGTCCTTGTGGATAGTAAAGAAAGGATCCTGCACTGACAGAGCCTGAATTTCACTGACCCTTCTTATGGAGGTAATGGCTACTAAGAAGGCCGTTTTATAAGTCAGGTGTTTGAGACTACTTTTATGCATGGGTTCGAATGGGGGTCCCATGAGCTTAGCTAGCACCACGTTGAGGTCCCATCCTGGCGGTGGGTTCGAAATAGGAGGGTGAAGTCTCTTTACTCCTTCCATGAAGGCTTTAACCACTGGTACTTTCCACCACGAGACCTTGTTATGGGATGTGGTGTAAGCCGAGAGGGCTGCCAGGTGTACTTTCAGCGAGTTAAAAACCAACCCTGCATCCAGCAGGTGGAGCATGTATGTCACAACGTTGGAAGGAGTGCAATCAACCGGGTTGATTTGTTTATTCTGGCACCAGATAACGAATCTTTTCCACTTATCAAAGTAACAGTGCCTTGTATTTGGTTTCCTGGACTCCTTTAGAATGTCCATACACCTCTGTGGTAATTTGAGATGTCCAAACTCTATGACTTCAGGAGCCATGCTGCTAGGTTCATAGAGTTGGGTTCCTGATGCACTGTTTGACCCTGTTGCTGGGACAGTAGGTTGTACCAGGCTGGGAGTCTGATGGGTTCGCACACCGCCATCCTGCGTAGGTGTGGAAACCATGGTTGTCTCGCCCACATGGGAGCAACTAGGATGAGCGTCATAGATTCCTTGTTCATCTTGTACACCACCTTCCTGATGAGAGGAGTTGGTGGAAAAGCGTACGCAAACATCCCTGACCAGTTCATCCACAGGGCATTCCCTTGGGAGTCCGGCTGGGGGAACCTGGATGCAAATCCTGGGCATTGTTTGTTTTCGCTTGTGGCGAATAGGTCTATAGTGGGGAAACCCCACTGAGAGAAGAGATCTTCTACTACGTCTCTGTGAAGGACCCATTCGTGTTCTTCCGGGAGGGAGTTTCTGCTTAGAGCATCCGCTAGGGAATTGAGCTCCCCTGGAACATGTTGCGATGACAGGAAGATGTTCCGTCTGAGTGCCCATATCCATATTTTCTGGGCAAGCTTGGACAGATTTGGCGAACGAGTCCCCCCTTGCTTGTTCAGATAGAACATGGCTGTCGTGCTGTCCGTCCTGATCTGCACCGACAAGTTCAGTAGATGGGGCTCGAACGCCCTTAGCGCTCGGAATACTGCCAGAAGCTCTAGCAGATTGATGTGGTTCTTGGCTACTGAGTGAGACCAGAGACCCTGAGCTGTGTGGTGGAGATGGTGAGCTCCCCACCCAGTCAGGCATGCATCTGTAGTCACCACGGCTTGTACTTCGGGATCGTAAAAGGGTTTCCCCTTTGCGAGATTCTCTCTTGTCCACCAGTGTAGGCTCTGTACGAGTGTTGGCGAAACGACCACTAGATCGTCCCAATGACCACTTGCCTGAGACCACTGTTTCGCCAACCATTCCTGCATGGGACGCATGCGCAGACGCGCGTGGGGGACCAGGTAAATGCATGACGCCATCATGCCCAGTAACCGCATAGCTTTGCGTACTGTTATCTGTTGACCTGACTGATAATGCGGAATTTGCAGAAGTATATTCCGAATTCTCTCTTCCGAAGGGAAGGTCAATCCTTTCTGAGTATGTCTATTAAAGAAGCCTGGGTTTCTTTCTTGAATCCCGACTGCCGTAACCACGCATGTCTCTGCCGAGATCCGAGCCAGCTGGCCCTTTAGCGGTTCTGGAGCAGAGGCAATGAGCGCCGCGACTTCTTCCCATTGATGGCAATTGTAACTAGCCAACAGGGTGGTGGAATTCGCAATCCTTGCTTGGTAGGCGGACGTTGAGGCTACCTTTCTGCCAAACCCGTAAAGTTTTTTGCTCTCCTTGTCGGGAGGAGCTTCTGATGAAGATAAGGGCGTGCCAGCCCTCTTTCTAGTGTTGGTCACCACTAGGGAATCTGGTTTAAGATGTCCCTTTATATACAGAGGGTCAGACTGGGCTGCCCGGAAAATCTTTTCAATTCTGGGGTTGACAGCTCTGGTGAGGTTAGGATTCACCAGGGAAGGATCTATTCTTCGTTGGATGGATTTGAGGATAGGGATGGTCTGAGCGACCGGTCTTCTCTCTCCTACAAACTCCTCCGCGAAGTCCCTTTCCTCCTGTACACCGTGGGTGTCGATGTGGAAGTGTTCCGCTGCTCGAGCGAGAACCTCGTTAAGGAGGGGCTGGTTATCAACTGGAGAGTCAGTAACTGGGGCTTCGCTTTGTACTGGGGAATCTACTCTGTAAATTTCCTGCTCATCTTCTCCCTCCTCCAGGTCCTCATCCTCTGCATAGTAATCTGTCCCGGTTTGTTCTTCCATAAATGCAAACTCCTGGTCCTCTTCAGGGAAAACTTGTCCCTGATAACTGGGGAGTGGAGTAGAATATGGAGTGGAGTAAGGCTGAACCTTGAAGGGTTCAGGTCTTTCGACCCGGGGCTCTTTACTTAGCGGGATAGGATCGGAGGAGCCTGAGGGTGTGGCCCCTTGAGGGTTATATGAAAGAAAGTGTTCTGGGTTCTTATCATAAAAATCAGCCAAGGAAGACATCCTAGACATAACCCTGTCTATGTCCTCACTGGACCATTCCCTGGAACAGGGTATTACTTTAGCAGGTGATTTATTTTCAAGGGTAGACTTGTGTTTGCTTGTCTGCTTAGGCTTTACAGGGGTGGAAGGCTGTGCTTTCCGCTGTTTCCCCCCTTCTCCGTGCGTGGAAAAATGTTTTCCCTGTCCCTTGGGGGCCCCAGAGACTCTCGACGCCTGGCGTCGAGGGTCTGGAGAGGTATCTGTGTGCTTCGGGCGTGGGGCCTCACTGATGTTAACCGCGGTCTCGGTATCTTGGAGCGCGGCCTGGGGGTGGAAGTCGTCTTCGTCTCCCGACGATCGAACTTCCGTTAGTGTGTGTAGCGAGGCACTCTTGGCAAGAGTGGATGATTGCCTTGCGTCGTGAGGCGATCTCGATCGAGAGCGCCCAGAGGACACCGAGTCGGACCGTTCTTTTTGTGCCTCTTTCCGGGAAGTCGACGTCGTCGAGGTCCGGTTGGTCTTAGTGTGTTTAGTGTGTGTTAGGTGTGTAGCGCTTGCGTCGCCGGGGGTCTTCCCCATAGCCGCCCTGCCGGACGACCTTCCGAGGTCGGGGACCTGCGCTCGTCGGCTGTCTTTCGACGCCGTAATGCCCTCGCCGTCCGAAAGTACGGCGTCGCTGCCATCGCTGAAGGCGCCCTCCGCTGCCATGGCCTCCTGCCTGGCGTGGTGGGCCCAACGCTTTGTCGAACGGTCCTTAAGTGTCTTAGGTTTAAACCTACTACACGCTCTGCAGTTCGCTTCGGGGTGATCCCTCGGCAAGCAGAGATTGCACGTGGCGTGCCTGTCGACCCAAGGGTATTTGCGATTGCACTTGGGGCAGAATTGAAAAGGGGTACCCTCCATACGCACCTTAAGGCAGCGGGCTGCTAAGTGTAGGAATATATATAAATGTAACTATATATCAAGAGTGAAGAGTATGTACCACCCCCCACTCTCCCTACTTGTAAGGGCCGAGGCCAGCGGCCTACTAGGCCCGGGCCGAGGCCAGCGGCCTACCGAGGCCCAGATCCGTCGTGCAGCAGTCGACGGTCGATGACTTCTCCAGCCGTCGTCGAGGTTGAGGGTCGACGTTGGGGTGGGGAAGGGAATGAATAAGAATTAAAATTATAATAACAGCAAAAGTATGGCTAAGGCCAGGGAACTCCGCAAGATGCTTCCGACCAGTATGGCGGAAAAAAACAATCTGAGGATCCTACACGCGTGAGGGATCTTGGGTACAGTGGACGTCACACTAGGGATAGTATTACTGGCACACCTGTGTCGACGCCCATTTTCGACTTTCGAAAAACAAACTGTAATACTCCGCAGCTTCCACTAGATGTCGGCCTATGCACAGCATGTGATCTAAGCAGATTCCACAAGCCTCAGAAATATATATATATATACACATACCTCACAGAAACTTGAATTGAAATTTGTTGCAGAAGTGCCTTTTGGTAGACAATGTTTTGGGTTTTTCCAACTGGAGAAAAGATGGACAGATTATTTTGTGTTCCAACTCTGGAGCAAGCAACAAAGTTGTCAGTGAGCAAAGCATTGGGCCTCCAAATTGATTCCAGCAACCTTCAGTGAGTGTCCTTGGGCTTTGTTGATTGGCATTGTTAAGGCAAGTCGTACTGGGAATTGCAGAGATTTGAAGTCAAATTGTCAGTCAGTTGGGATTAGAGGAATTCTTGGTATGAATAAGTCTTCTCCCTTTGAAAATTTTCTCAGAGTGGTGACTTCAATGATGTGAGGAAAGAGGTTTTTGATGCAGAGTGCCAATGCACAGCTTTGGTGTGTCCAAGTTCCAAGGAGCATGATGGTGCCCCGATATTCAAGAGCAGGTTTTTGGGATGGGATACCTGGTGGCGCTAATGAATTCAAAAATTCTGTTGGGTAAAAGACAGCGTGAGCTGCTTCGGTGACTGTCAATTGACTAGTAGCACATGGCATCTCCAGGTAGCGAGTTTTGTATTTGAGCAATGATTGACATTTTTGGGAGAAAGGATTGCTCGCTCACACAGCCATTTGTGGTTTTGAAAGTACAGCTGGATGTTTGGGAAAAAACTTGATTTCAGTTCTTCAATGGACTTCAGGATGTTGCAAAGGTGAGTGATAAGTCCTGTTTCAGGGTCAGATGGAGATTTGCCCTTACCCAAAAGAAGCAGCTGTTGAGTTAATTGGCCACTTGTAACATCTCACAACAGGTGAACTCGCCTTTTAGTGGTTAGAGACATTTTCCAGACAAATCTCCCAAGACAGGATGCTTTCAAGCAAGCATTAAGGTAATCAGCAGGTGTTGACCTTGGAATAACAGGCAGAGTCTTGCGAAAGCCACCTGCTAAAAAAAAACACTCCTCCCATCAATAACTGGTTTTCTCATAAGCCTTTCAGTGTCATGTCCAGTGCTTCAAAAGCCTCCTTGTATGACATGGTGCCCTCATCCCAAACAATGACACAGCACTGTTGAAGTACTTTGGCTTGTCCTGATCACGATGTTGCAAACTGGCTCTGCTCCGTGAGCTAAGTTTAGAGGCAATTTGAATATTGAATGGGCTGTTCGGCCACCTAGCAGCAGTGTGGCAGCAATATCAGAGGAAGCTACGGCCAAAGCAATCCCTTTTTGCTGGCAAACCTTTGCAGTAGCAAGTTTAAGAGCAAGGTCTTCCCAGTTCCTCCAGGGGCATCAAGAAAGAAAATGCCACTTTTCTTGGCTTGTATGGCATTTTATGACTTCAAAATAGGCTGTTCTATGGTCTGTTACCAAGTGTGGTTCATTTGTGGCCACATTTGCTTCCAAGGTGTTAGTGTTGTAATTTGTCTCACCTAGAATTTTTCTGGAAAGGAGATTGTTGACTCCTCTCAGTGGAGCTGGTAGTCCAAGTTGGCGAAGATCTTTTACGGACATTGAGTAGAATGTCTTACATAAGAATGAGTGCCTTGTTGAAGATTACTTCAGAGAAATCGATTTGCAGTGGTGGGTTTTGTTTTCTGAGTTGCAAAAGGATGTCCTCCCTGAGGTGGTCTTTGCATTTTTCCCACAGAGAGTGGATTTGAAATGGCACATGTGGTCAGCAGAATGCAAAAGAGATGTCTCACACAGGCTGGCAAGTGGATGGCAGTTGCTTCCTCCATAGCCATGTCCCAATGTTGGTCATTTTCGAGCACTCCCCTTCTCTGCAAGCCTCTCTGAAGGTTTCACACACCTGACCATTGGTTGTTTTCAAATCAGTAAATGTGGGTCCTCTGATGAAATGAAGTAGCATTCTCAAAAAGCAGCACTCAGCATTTGATGGATGTACTGTGTAGACACAACCGAAAGCATCAGTAGATTTCCCTCCAGGGTAGCCTTCAACATCTGCTACTTGCTTGCAACGTTGAAATGCTTTTTGAGATGGATTCCATGATTAGTACCGAGGAATTTCGCTGTACAGAATGGTAGTTGCAAAAAGATCAATCTGGCAAAGTTCAAAGAAAGCAGTTAAGGTCGTCTTTGGTGGGTTCTCAAATTGCTGGCGCAAGTTGTCTTGATTGAATTCAATTCTTTGTCCATTCTCTAGGTGGACACTAAGATGAGCAACTGCAGGAAAGCATTCATGAATGGGAAAGCTAACAATCCTCCAAACTGCCTCATGGCTGCTTTCTCGGGAGGATGCAAGACGACACCGAGCACCACAGGTTTGATTCCCGGGTCCTCCCTTAGAAACCTCTGGGTAGTAAACACGTTAAAATAACCTATCATATCCTATCATTATGTACCTCCCCATTTGAAATGTGCTAACCTCATCCAAATTTTCTCCACTTTTTTGAAACTCAAAAACTGCTTGGCCACTGCCCTTGTTAACATACTTGCAGATGTACTTGATTAATCTGACCAATTGGCAAGATTCCACATGGATATGAGATTGAAACATTTTGGACAGCAGAGGTGTATAAGGAACCACCAATTTGTTGTCAATCTCAATCTCCCGATAGGATGTTCCAACACACATTTTGATATTTGCCATGAAACCACCATCTTCATGTTTTCGTCATCTGTACAATGGGTAGCCATTATCTCCAGTCAGTTTCTTGGATCAGGTCATATGGGTACTTTTTGGAATACTTTCCATCAACCATGCAGGGAGAATTCTTGTTCAGAGTTCCACATGGGCCATGAAGCATGTTCTTGGTAATGTTGTCAAAGAGCAGGGGGTCTTCTTCAGGGATCAGTAGGTCTGCAGAGATGACTTGTTCAATTTCTGTTGGTCTGATTTTTTTCTTTAAGCCAAAATAGGTTGTGGGCATGGGGAAGGCTTCTCTTTTGCCACTCAATGGAGTACATTCAGCACCGAGTGTCCACAAAGGCTCTGCATTTTGTGATGACGTCCATCAATTTAGCCAGTTTTCTTTTGAAAACTCGTGCAACCACATTGTGACGATCAACTGCCAACTGTCCAGGCCGAGGATTTATTAGGATTTCTGGCCAAAGAGGATTTCAAGTGAAGGGGATGAAAAGGTCATGGCGTCCATAGTTCCCGATATATGTCATAGCATCTTGGGCGTACTCATGCATGTGTCTTGGGTTGCCCGTGAAGGTTGCTGGCAAAATAACTATTTTGCCCAAGTGATTGGGATTGACATCATTGGCAATGGCATCTTTGAGGTGAATGTAGGCATCAACACGCAGCTTTTTTAAATTTGAGGCGTATGTAGAGCAAGCTTTCACTTTCAATCTTGGCATACATGTCAACAATGAACGGATGGAAAAGCTGGTGACATTTGAGAATATGATTCTCCACTCCAACTCGTGTCATGATTCTGTGAGCATAGAAGTCCATTTCAGAGACCTTTTTTCTGCAAGAGGGTTGCCTGTAATTGGATCGGTCTGTGGCATGCCAACGTAATAGCCATCTTCGCCTTCCCAAAATATGATGGGATACTGGAGGGCATCATATGGTCGATGTGTTTCTGCAACTCTTTGAAGATTGTTGTTTAATTTCTGAAAGACAATGTTGCAGTGTTCAAATCCATCACCTACCATAAAAATGGCAACTTCATCAATGGTAGGAGCATTGTACCTTCTTTCATGTTCCCCCCCCCTTGGGGTTTTGTCTGCTCTGATCACAACTTTGTAATCATCTGTTGGCATTTGTTCCAGTGCGGTCTTAAAAAGGTGAACATAGGCATTGTTTTCATGAAGAAATTGTTGCAAGTCCAAAACAACGTCTTGGCGAACATCAGCAATGTTGGAACAGCTCTGCTTTGCCTCATTTGTTGTCTTGCCCATTAAGTAGATTTGTAGACATTTTGGCTCTTCGTTTGGAGGTTGGAGTAAAGATTTCTTTCTGATGTTTTCCAAGAAATGTTTCGATGTAGGTGTGGTCCCCAACATAAATCTTCCTAAAGGATCAAGAAGAGGGCAGAAAGGAGTTAGTTTGACTTTCCCATTTGAGCAACACATTGTATTGTGCCGTGGAGGATGTTGCTCTTGTGCTCTTGTCCTCTTGTCAGCAAGTCGTGCTTCAATTTGGTCTGGCATCTCATTTGCCCTGGAGAAAGTTGCTCTTCTCCTCTGGTCGGCAAGTCGTGCAGCTGTTTGTTGTGGTGTTTCAGAAGCTCTTGATATTGATTTTTGCTTTGAATCAGTTGGAGCTTTTTCAAGTGATGTTTATTTTTTGGGAGGCATGTTTCAATCACTTAATGGCTCCAGCACATTTGATAAACTATCCAAGAAAGATTGATTGATTGTGCCCTTTTCACGTGAAGTAAACTTACGTAAACCGTAACTTTGCCATTTCCCAGATTTGACATTTTTCGGAATGTTGCCTCCTTCTAGTACCTACTGTAGTGAAACGGGGAGAGCATCAGTAAATGAGGGTGTCTACGGAGTACATTTTTTGCATCCAAACCGAGTACAATCTTGCCCCAGTCAAATGAGGAATCCATGCAAAATTTGGTAGACGTGGGTTCAACACTGTGGATTTGTATAGCCGGACAAACATACACACACCCACCCACATACATACACTCAGCTTTATGTATAAAGATAAATTACTATGTTTATTTAACTGCTAGTGTGTCAGAGTATACAATTAGTTTAAGGAAACACGAAGTACTGTGTGCCTCGCGACAGCCCTTCTCCCTCCCAGACTGAGTCGGGCTGCCCAGCCATTGCCACCAAACCTTTGGGTAGTTCAGGCTAAAACAAAGGGTTACAACCCTGTCAACTAAGGTGGGCTTTTCCAAGTTGGCACAGACAGTAACTTGTCTAAAACTTCCTAACAAACGCAGCGACCATTGCCAATACCGAGGCATTGGTTGTCCGGTCCCACATTCAAGCACTGGGACAGTGCAAGGAAACGCAAGGAGAGAAACGCCAGCAAAGAGAAGGCGACAGCAGTCTATGATCTGAGAGGAGGTCTCTGATGAAACAAACCTCCCGAAAGACGTTCTCCTTCAAGAAGGAAAGTAACAGCAAGCATTGAGTTAGTGGGTAGAAGGAGTTGAATGAATAGAGGTAGCACTCAAATGAGAATTTGCAGGCATCGTGTGTTTTCTGATGAAGAATCTCTATATAAGCGTCATAGGCAAAAATGGAGATTGAAAGCTGCAAAAATCTGCCAGGTTGGTGTCGAAACAAAAGGGTGTGGCAGGGTGCGACAAAGGTGATTTAGATCCAGGCACTGGAGGTAGAGCACCTCAGCTTTTGAAAGCTGCCAAATGCAAGACTAACATCTCTTGAGCTAACTTCTGATACTATATTGGGACAGTGTTCAGTAAAAGGAAAATCTTTTCAAAACTGACCTTAAGCAGCAGAACAAATATGTCTGAGGTGTAGGGAGAAAGCTGCTTCCAGAGGTCAGTAGAGCACATGACCATACACATGCACACCCAACTGGGCAAGGAATGTTGCAACATGAGCTCTGGTGCTAAAGTGCATCAATCAAGAATTTAGTAGGAACGCGCTGGCTATTGCATTACAAAGTTCTGCTAACATATTCTGAGATCAAAAGGAATGATGTAACATTCTAAATACTATTAGCAAAGCATTGCACATAAAAGGAAATACATTTCCAGTTGTTGTAGGATTACGTTACTGTAAGCATTTACACGAGATAGAATCCCTTGAGCAACTGGGCACTGACAAAAACACTCTTAAGTGACAATTGTACCCAGTTACAGTGAAATAACAGGCTCCAGTAGCTTAGCAACATCTGTTAAATGAAGCCTAGAGGCTTTTTGCGCCAGAATTTGGTGGTTGGCGTTCACACTTTCAGTTTATTTAGTTCCCCTCATCTAACCCAGAGCAGCAAAAGACAAAGCAGGAATCCACTGAAACATGTTGTGGCAAATTCAAGTACAACATTCAATAGTTAATAAGATTTGTTTTTATTGTACTAATAGGGCACTTCATGCTTGATCCCCACAAACAAACGGAAGGTGATGCATCTAGCCCTAGCAGGGAATTAATAGTTGAAATTGCTATTGAGATGCCCTCCATCATTTGCAGCTGGATTTGATTTCCAAATATTGCATGAAAGTGCTTACCTGTCTCTGCAGTTGATTGATTTTCTCATTGGATATTTGGGAATTATGATTTCTTTTTTTAAGATCGTCGAGCTGATCTTTCAAGCTGTTAACTACAATGAAAAAAACACCTTCAGTTGAAAATTCATGCACAGCAAAACAATTCATCCACATTTTGCAAGACCTGCACTGGTACGAAGAATGTGTTGCATACAAACAGTCATTTTGCTATTGATTGCCGCAGTTTGATTATGTACACGTTTCAACACTTACCATCATTTTCAAGGTTGCGCTTTTTGTCCGCCTCATTCTCAGCTTTCCTTTGATATTCTGCATTCTTGTGTTGGAGAAGAGCTTTCTCTCGTTCTAGTTGCCTTGATACGGATTCCAGATTTTTCCTCACGTTGATCTGTATAGATTCAATAGACAATCATGGGCTAAGAGTTAGGAGGGACAGAACTTTGTAAGAAGTTGGAAGCAAGAACTTGAAATTAGGAACCAAAGCATGTAGAACATGTTTAGCAATGTCTTCCACAAACCCAATTCTCTGTTCATATGGATCAAGCAATCTTCTACTTTTGGATGCATGGATTCTATCAAAACTAAACTTGATAAAAATTCTAAGTTACTCACAGTAGTGGCTAACGTACTGGCATTATGGTGGTTGGCAAAGACTTCTCCAAGTAAAAAGAGGGTTGGAGAAATTAAAGTTACCTACCGTAGTGACTAGGGTACGCATAGTCCTTAGTCCCCTTTCCTCCATCATTGTGGGCGTCCCCCAACATGGAAAGAGTATCGGAACCTTTGACCACAAAGAATTGAGCTTCCCCTTTAAATTCAGTAAAGCGCGCTGGGTTGCCGCCCAGTGCGTAGGAGCACCCCCCTGAGACCCTGCCCTCCGGCGCCTCACCTCAGTGCCCTTTCAACACATCGGGTGCTTTAAAACCTGGCTACACTGAATATTTTAGCCCCTGGCAAACAAGCGGGGGAAGGTGGGTGGGACGTATGGAGGAAAGGGGACCAAGGAATATGAGTGGTCTAGTCACTACGGTGAGTAACTTTAACTACTCATACATTCCGTTCCCTTTCCTCCATCCTTGTGGGTGATTTCACCGAACAAGACCATAGGGTGGAGCAGTGACAACCTACCTCATATCCAAGACGAAGCAAAAAGGTTCTTCAAGACTGCCTGACCAAACTCTGCTTCACGCCTGGAGCTGGTTTCCAGGGAATAGTGCTTGCAGAACCCTGACAGAATGGCCCAAGTAGCCGCCTTACTGATGACATCCCAAGGAGCATGTCTCTGAAACACGAAGGCTGTGACCTTTAGCTCTGACTGCATGGGCATGAATCCCCCCAGGAACCGGTTATCCCATGGCTGTATATGCCTCTGAAATGGCCTGGACCATCCAACGGGCGATTGAAGCTTTGGAAGCCTTGTTGCCTGTAGACGTGCCCTCAAAAGTGATTAACAATGCCTCAGTCTTGCTTAAGGGTTCTGCCCGAGAGAGAGAGAACTTGAGGACTCTCTTGAGGTCCAAGGAGTGCAAAGCTCTTTCTGCCTCCGACTGAGGGTTCAGAAAGAACACCGGCAGGCAGATTTCCTAATTCAAATGGATTGGAGGGACCCACCTTGGTCAAGATGTTTGGATCAGTGCACAAGAAGACCTTGTTATTTTCTTTTATTTCTTTTTATTAAAATGTTATAGTTTGATCACAAACTTTTCATTTGTATCCTTATTTATCGTGCATACATTCTTGAGTAATTGTTTTGCTCCAGTTACCTCCTCTGGCCGTTATCAGTTACTGTTCGTTCAATTATTCGTACCCATCTTCTGTAAGCTGTTCCAGAATTGTACAATGGTAAAAATCAGTTAGTTATCTTTTCCTAGCAAGATCTGTGCCCATCTTTCCTCAGGTGCCATCTGTTTCTCCAATATCCCAAAGAAGCCCCGGAATAGGTTTCTCTTCTATTTTCAACGCTAAGCACTCCATCAACAAATGGTATAGCGTTTCCGTTACTCCTATCTAATCGCGGAAGCGGCAGTGTTTTGACAGTGGTATCTTTTTCGTAATCACTTGGAGCTCTTGTCGGGAGTACATTTAGGCAGAGTTTCAGGAATGTGTCGCAAATTGGTTGATTCGGAAATATTTTCAAGTCATCTGGGAGTGGATTAATAGGTCTTGTCTCTATGTCACAGTTCAGGTTGCACTTGTATGTTGCTTTTTGCTGTATGGTCTTTATCCAATCGTTGCCTTGGTCTTTCATTTGGCGTATTGTGGACATAGGATCAACATTTCTGTTGATATATCTTCTCTCGCCATTTTCATTTCGATCTCGTTCTTCCAAGCCTTCAATGCTCTCACGTTTGTGGAATTGCACATGTCTCTCAATATATCCACGGCTGGAATTTTTTCCTCACTTTTCAGTATAGGTCCAGTTGGTTCCACAGGACTTTGGACTGTATGGATTTTAATGCAAGTTCGAAGCAAATTCTTGGCAAGGGGAAGACCAGAGGTAGGGCCAAAACTTTCTTCCAGAATGTTGCTTCATATTTTTGCCACAAAGAAAAAGTTGTTGTTTAAGCATTGCTTCGCTACTGTAGCTCAGGATGGGACTACCTTTTGTCTGTAAAATGCAACAATCAGTTTAAGTGAATATTTTCCAAATTTGGAATGCAGATATCTCCCTTGTCAGGCACGTGATTTTGTCTTTGCTTCGAGGACTTCGTTCCACCCTTTTTCGTCATGTGATTGATTAATCATAACCCAAGATATTATGGATTTCACAACTGAGAGGAGCTTTCCTCCCACTATGATAGATGGCAATTTTTCTTTGTTATTTATAGATTTTGTTAGCAACATGATTTTGTTTTTTGCACTATTCATTCTAATTTCATTTTCCTTCGTCTATTTTTCTATCATCATCACACTGCCTTGTAGTGCTTTGGCGGTTTTATCAAGTAATACGATGTCATCTGCATACATCATCACCGGCACTGGGGCTGCAGGCGTTTTGGTGGGTTTGTTCTTGTTGAGTGTGTTTCTTCTTCATAGTCAAGACGTGTACAGGTTGAAGAGAGTGGCAGCTAAGGGACATCCTTGCTTTAATCCATTCCAGGCCTTTATCGGTCTCATTGTTACTCCTTCATTTGACATCTTGATTTGAATCGTTGTATTGGCTCAAACATGTCAGATCGGCAGTTCCAATGAGATAGTTTGTGCCAAAGCATGTCTGTCTACCGCGTCAAAGGTTAGCTGCAAGTTGACGAATGCTACACAGACTTGGGTTTTGTTCTTGATGGCTTCATGCTTAACCAGGTTTAGGAGGTAAAGATTGATGTTAGTGTTAACTTTCTGGATAAATCCAGGTTGTCTGGTGGCCTGTCTGTTGTTGGTCTTTTCCCAGGATGACAGTTGTTTCAACAAGTAGGAGGCAAACAGCTTTCCCAAAGGGTCCAGCAAGGCGATCGGTCTATAGTTGGCCAGGTCCTTTCTGTCGCCTTGCTTGTAGATTGGGATCAGTGTTGGCATCCTCCAGGTGTTGGGCATTCGTTTGGTTTCGACATATTTGGACAAAGACGTTTTTCCACTCTACTGGGGCCGCTTTTATGGTTGCGTTGGAAAGGCCATCTGGTCCCGGGGGCCGAGAGGCATTCAGTTTAGTAATTGATTCCAAGAGGTCATCTTAGCTCCAGGTTAGATTCCATTTCTTAGATGTAGTTGGTGTATTCTTAATGGTATTATGGCTCCTTTCCTTGCATAGATTTGTGAAGTATGTAATCCACTTCAGTTCAGGGACGTCCTAAATCAGTTTCTCTTTGGTCTTTGAAATGGGATTCAGCAGGGACCATAGATCTCTGGAGTTTCTATTTTTGACAGCTGCTAGCATGTTTTCCGCATCATTTTGGATTAGTGTACTTTTCATGGATGTTATCCAATTTTTGTAGTATTGTTCCGTTTAATTTGCTGTCTGCTCTCTGTGGTGTTCTGTTTGGTTAGGTCGCAAACTTTTTTTCTGAGTTTTCTTTTTCTCGTTGATTTGTATGTTAAAGCAGTGCTTACGTGGGATGGGTACTCCATCTTGTTGTTACGCACATTATTGAAATGGACGAAGGAGCCACTCATAGTTCAGTTTCGACATTTCTTTTCTGTCAGTGTTCCTGAAGTTATCGACGAGTTGGCTTATTTGATGTTGTTTTATTCAAAGTCTGTACGTTCCATTGACTAGTTCAAGCTGTGGCAATGACTGGTTCTTTGTTTTCGTTGTAATTTCATCCCATGAAATACTTAACTGATGGTGGTTGCTGTTTGGTGTAGCGATTTTTCCAGTTCTGATCATGCAGTTTTCGATTCCAGCTGTCTATTATGCCTGAGGACTTTCTGTTGGACCAGATGGGTATTAGTTCACCTTCTTTTGTTAGTGCTTTGCCAGTCAGCACAAAATGTCTCGTCGATGTTTCTTTAGACCATTTAGTAGCTCTGCTAGTTAGAAGTGTCGGCTCCAATCGGTGGCCTTTTGGATCATATAATTGGATGTTTAAATCGCCACATAATATGAATTCGAAGTTGTTGTATTTGGCAGAAGCTTCGTCCATGTCCATGAAGATGCTGTCTAAAAAGGTTGCGTCATTAAATGCGATTGGGGTCCAGTATAGATTAAATATCCCCACTCTTTTCCCTCTATTGCTTTCTGTTCTTGCTGGCTCGTTTTCCTGGGCACTGGTCTGGTATTTGTATCATTGTGCCCAAGGAATCAGATTGTTCAGGGGCAGGATTTTTAGATGCAAGTCATTGTATCATTGTTAGCATGCCAGTTAAGTGTCTGCCTTGTCTGCAAGCGATGGGCGGGTTCATATGAATTATGAAACCGCCGCAAATCGGTTCGGAGGTCAGCCAAGTTTCTTGTAGGCATATGATGTGGTTGTTCAAGAGTTGAGGATTTGGCTGCTGGAAAAGGTGGTTATGTCCTCTGGTATTCCATGAACAGGCCGTGACTCGTGCAGTCTGTTGTGTGGATAGTTGTTATGCTCGACTCATGTTCCTGTTGTCTCTTGCGTAGAGGTCCTGGTCCATATCTAGCGATATAAAGCGGTTGGTGATTCTTGATCTTGCCATGTTTGTTCTGTTATGGTTGTTCTGTTATGGTTCTCCTGCATTATGTTGTATGACTTGAGCATAGCTTAAGTTCATTCTTTTTCAATCGTACTCCTTTTCAGTTCCATATGGTTCTGTCTCATATCGTTCTTGTTTCGCGTCTGTTGATCTCAGCCCTTTTTTGGCGTTATCCTGCTGCTGTTCGCCGGACGCACATCCTAACTGATGCAGGTGTGATTCAGTTTCTAGGATAAGTTTTTTTTGTGTGCTCTGTATGCAAGTCAAGTTCTACTTTGTCCAGCACGTAATCGTCGAGAAATTGTACAAGTTTGATGTCTTCTGAGCGAATACCTTCGAGCTGTGGTATTACTTGAAACCGCCTTAAGACATTTGTTCTGTTTAAAATGAGTGACTCTTGGGTTCTTTTGATTCGTTGTAGTGTTACTCTATACGTCGCTCTTTGGTTCCTTGGGTCCAGAAACTTCGGCAGTTGCAGGGTCCTTTCTCTCCGTCTTGGAGTTCTATCATGCTGGTGCTCAGTCAGTATGGTTCTTGATCCCTCGGCCGGTGGGGTCCCCCTCAAATCGGACTCATATCCTTAGATCCTGTCTGTACGTCTTTGGTTGTGTTATCGATCACTGATCCTTGGCTTCTCATTGATACTTCTAAGTCAGTATCCAAGATGTCGACACAGAAGAGGTCTACAGATATAGATTGATACGCGAGTTCTTCTTGCTATTAGTCGATTATTATCAAGAATGCATCGTTCGGGTCTGTTTCTGAATTCATTATCGAGTCTAGAGCCTCGCCTGTGTGTGTCGATAGGTTCATCAATTCTTCTTGTTGTATTGAGCTTTTGGATATCCATTGTTGTGCTTTGATGACTGGGGTAGGATCCTGGGTGTATAGAGGTTGTTTGGTTTGTTTCTCACTTTTGCTTATTGGGTTCTTCAAATTAACTATTTTAATTGTTTCTTTAGGTGGAAGCTTCATCGTCATGAGTGGTTTGCGTAAGAAGGCCCTCGAGCCTGTTTGTTGTTGGTTTTTTCCCTTTCTCTTTTTTTGCATTGCTGTTGTGTTACGTTTTGTCGTTGCCAAGATATCGAAGGGGTCAATCTGCGTCTTTGTGACTGATAAATTGGTATCTTACCTGGAAGCTGTCTCTTTGATCAGGGGGTTTGGTAGCGTAACAGCCTTATGTTCTGACCATTGGTTATGTGTCTGTTCTCTTTATGACTTTCTACATTCAGCATGTCCTCCGATGTAATTCTCATCAAAGTGGTTAGCCTGGCCGTCATTTGGTTTTTGTCATATCTATCAGTTCTTGCAATGTCAAATAGTCTTGATTGCCACCTTACACTCGCCGCCGCTTCTGTTTTTAGGCGGTCTTGAATTTTGTTATGAAGGTTTCAAGATAAATTTGCTTTGTGTGGATAAGTGCCAATAATGTGGCTTAATCCTTAGTTGCGTCTATTGACGTTTCTTGCAGCTTCAGGAAGGGAATCATGACCTGTGTCGCCATAAGCATATTTTGGAGATCTAACATAGTAGTTGGAATGCTTTCTCATTGGCCATGTTCTGGTACGTCACATTTGCATTCGTTATCATTACTTCCCTGTGGTTGCCTGCGGCTTGGCAGTTCATCAACACAGCCTCCTCCATCGCCGTTTATCCCCCGGGTCTTCTTGATTTACTTTGTCACACCAGTCGTCCCGTGGGATTCTTTGAGGATTGGAATACTTCTTCTATCCATTGGTGGAGATGTCAGTTGTGTGTGATTTCTTTTCAGATCATAGACGTCACCGAATACGGCTTTTCTTTTTTCATGGCTGCTCATTATACTTTCAATTTCTGTAATGTCTAGGGAAAGACGTGCAGCGCGCGTAATTGGTAGTTGATTCATCTGTACTGTATTTACTTCCATTTTGCTTCCTTGGGTGAAAATTTGCCATTGTTGCTGGGCTAATAGAGATTTTTCCTTCATTGACATATCCTTTTTATCGGGTGGTCGTGGGCGGTGGACTTTCCGTGTGCTCTTTACTAATTCTTGAAAGTGATATCTTTCGCACTTCATTAGTCTGGGTGTTGGAGTTAGTTGCTCTAGGGTGACCTTTCCATCATTCGTTAACTCTGCTTGTTTGAGGGGTGTTGTTTGATTCATGCTGTAACAGTGTAGATGTCCGAGCCTCACCGAAGGGAGACCGCGATCATTCCACTGTCTTTCCCTCCTTGTGATCATCTCCAGTCACGTTAGGGATGTACCCTGGTGGTTTTAATTCTAGTGGCGTCGCCGTTAACTCTGGATCTTCTGGGTTGACTTCGGCTTCGCCAAGTCGTTGATTTTTTGTTATTTGGTCTGGACTTTGCTCATGGTTTGTTATTTCTGAGTCTGGCTTCCCATGGAGTTCAAGTAATTTGTCTCTTTCTTCTTTTGTATGTTTTCCAGTTCGTTCAGGTTCGTGGTATGACCATGGTAGTATGGCGTGGGTAGATGGACCCTTGGTCCCTTTCGGTGCAAGCCGTCTCACGCTCGTCAGTTGGGCTTGTGGGTGTAGTCCCGCTGACGCGTCCACTCATGTGGTGAAGCCACAGGATTCGCGCTCGCCTGCGTTTCTGGCCAGAGATCTTGTGTAAGTGATTGTGTCAATGGTAAGGTTCCTGCTTGTTTCGACTTTGGTATTGCAAGATGAGGTACCTTGTTTGCCGCCATTAGACGGGCTGTGGGGTGTTAGGGGAGCCTCACTTATCGTTGAAGAAGGATCCCCTTAACACTCAATCTGGTGCACGGGCCCGAGTTATTTGCCATCTTCTTTGAGGTGCTGTTATGGGGTTTCGTTCAACTCCACTTATGATGCTGTTCAGATTGTGGTAATACTTCGGTAAAACTTTCGAGGGTGGAGCGTGGCGTCCGTGTGTAGACGCTTAGTAGAGAGATGGTGCTTGTCCCCATCAGGTGCACAAAAGTTACTGTCACGGTAACATGGGAGTTAAGGTGTCTGGGTTCTCTGAGACCAAACTCTGCTTATTCTGTATGATGTTTCCCGGATCAAAGGGACAAAGCCCCGACAGTCTCCAAGTCATGCTCCTTCGAACAGACCCCTGGCAACAGCGTTTCTTGGTTCCAGTGTTTGTGAGTGTAGGGAGTTTTGTACCTTTCCCTCTCCATGTCAAGTACTATCAAATGTCTGCAGTGGCTTTCACTTCCCACTCAGGGGCAAACGGAGGAAGCCCAATAGTGGTTTGACAGTCTTTGTCAGTAATGGGTGAAGTCCAAGGCGATCCTGGGACTTTTCTTCTATTATGTTAAAACTTTGCAGCTTAAGATCAGGAAAAATCAATATGAATAAAAACTCGCAGAAACGGCAAGTAATATCTGAACACCTTCCTGGTTATACTCAGATTGCACTGTGAGGGGTTCTCTCAATAAGGACGCCCCCTCGGCCTCTAGCCGCCGCTATCTTACGGGGCTTATAGTCGCTTACCCACCGTGTCGAGCCTCGTCACCGCCCGCTGTCCAAAGCAAAACAGGCAGTATCCAGCAACTCTGGGGGTGCTCATGGGCTCAGGTGTTATGCAGTGCCTCCTCTGATCCACCGGCTCTCGTCCATCGCAATTTCTCCCCGGTACAAAGCTTTGGCAGAGCCAGCTTCCTCGGCCTCCTTCTGGTTAGGGGAAAGGACCAGATGTTTGGATGAGTGTGCAAGAAGACCTTGTGTTTATGAAATGTGGTGAACGGCTTGCATGATGACAAAGCCTGCAGCTCACTGACCCCGCGTGTTGAAGCAAGCACCACCAATAGTCTTCAGTGTCACCAGCAGGATGTCCACCGAGGCCATCGGCTCAATAGGCTTGCGCTGCAAGGATGCAAGAACCACATTAAAGTCCCACACGAGAGGTGGCTTTTGAACCGGAGGTAAGAGCCTGGACAACCCCTTGAGGTGGGCTTGAACCACCAGGTTGGCTGCTGAAAAAGCATGCTCTGGGGAATTCTCAAAGGGCCCCAATGGCGGCCAGATAGGTGTGGTAGGTGTCTATCCGGACACCAGAACGAGCCAAATGTGTGGCAAAAGCCAACACGTCATCCAGGGAGCTGGTGAGGGGGTTCCATCCCCTTGATGCGAGCCACGTGCAAAATCTAGTCCCACTTACTCTTTTACTGAGACCCCATAGGCGGCCTCCTATATAATGTCCCAGTTGTGCCCCGAGAACCGTGGTGCAGTCTCAGCTGGTCAAGAACCAGGCCGCTAGAGCCAGCTTGGCCCGGTCTGGGTGCTCCACTACCCCACCCTGCTGCGCCAGGAAGCCTCTACTGGGGATTGGAAGATGGAACCGTCCTTGGGAGCACAACTGCAGCAGATCCGAGAATCACGTCCTCGACAGCCAGTGTGGGGCAATCAGGAAGAGGCTGCAGCCCACCGACGCCCAGAACTTGCAGAGGGTCCACTGGAGGAGAAGGAAATGTATAACACCTGTGGCCGTGCCAGCAGAGCTGTAACGCGTCCCCCAGAGACATCTGACCCCATCCTGCCCACAAAGCAAACCAGGGGCACCTGGAATTCAGAGGAAATGGGAATAAATCCAGATCCGGAAACCCCCAACTCTGGATCAGGGGTAACAAGCAGTTGATGTTTAACTCCCACTCTTAGGTGTTGAGGCCTGCTTTCACATTGCTATCAGATGGACTGAGGGAAATCCACATCCTTTTTGTCGGGCCCGTTCCCAGATTGACACTGCCTCCATGCGCATGGGGGGGTGGGGTTTTTGGGGGACACGACTGGTGCGACCCTGCTTGTTCAGGTAAAACACTTATGGAGTTGTCTGTCCTGACCAGAACTGCTTTGTCCCTGTTGAGAGGCTGAAAATCCTTGAGGGCCAGGCCCATGGCCCGAGTTCAAGCAGATTGATATGCAGGAGGGCTTCCGCACTGGACTGTGCACCATGAATGGAGTAGCCACCCCAGCCCGAAAGCGAGGATGCAGTCGTCACCACCAGAGTGGGCTCCGGCAGGGTAAAGGGGGCTCCCACTGCCACATTGTAGTCCATCAGCCACCAGCGAAGATCCGGGCGGAGGGACAGGGGAATTGGGATCATGTCCAACTGTGAACCTGTCTCCAGGGCCCAATTGGCCACTAGGTGGAGCGGAGACACCTCATCTTGAGGCAGGTGTGGTGAACTGTGAGCATGCAAGACACCATCAGTCCCAGAAGGTGTTGGAACCACCATGCTGAGGTGGTCAAGTTGGCCAGAAAGTGCCCCATCGCATTGCGGAGGGAGAGTAGCCTCTCGGGCATGGGAACACCCGCTGCACGGCCGTGTCCCAGCGCACTCCAAGGAACACCACATCCTGGGTGGAAGTCAGCTGCAACTTCTGCTGGTTGAAGGAGAACCCCAACGTCCACCAGTCGTTGGCAGGAGTGCACCGCCCCCTCGGGTGAGCTGGCCCTCACCAACCAGTCGTCCAGATAAGGTTACAAGTAAAGGCCTTTCAGGCAGAGGAGAATAGCCATCACAATCATCAGATTTGTGACCATACGAAAGGCCGATGTTTTGGCCGAAAGGCAGCACCTTGTACTGGAAGTAGTATGGCATAATCGTGAACCACAGAAACATCTGATGTGACTGCAGGATGCGGACATGAAGGTACGCATCCTTGATGTCTAGGCAATACATCCATTCCCCTGCACATAGAGACTCGGCTATGTGCTTGCAAGTAATCATCTTGGAGTGGTAAAGACAGGTTGAGAAATGTCAGGTCCAGAGATATCTTGGGTACCGCAAAAACCGTGGAGTAGTAGCCGGAGCACGTGTCTAACTGAGCAACCAGCTCCACCTGCCTGCATCTCCATAAGAGAGAAAACTCCCGTTAGAGGGGCGGGGACCCTATCTGAAGCTGAGGGGGAGAGGGAGATGGAGGAAGAGGAATACGGATACCTGTGGAGACTACAGAAAAGATCCAAGGACTCTTCAAACAGTGCTTCCAGATAACCTGAAAGAGAGCCACATGGCCCCCTACAGGTGAGCTGCGTTCCCTGACTGTTACATCATTGCTTAGGCGGGAGTGGCAAACACCACGCAATGTCCTCCGTTTCCTCCTGTGGTCACAGGGGGACATGTCAGGCCTCTGTGCACCGTGGTCTCGAAACCCCTTTAAGCTGGTGAAAGCGCAGAGTTTGATGACAGTCCTGCCCTGGGACTGAGGGAATGACTTCTGCCCTGGTTTTCTCTGGATTGCCATGCACTTGACGTCTGCCCAGAGGTTGTCTTTTTTTCTCAGCTCGTCATTAGTTGACGAATGAAAAAGATCTGACCCCTCAAAAGTAAGATCCAGGATCATCTCTTGCACATCAGAGGAGAGGGAGGCCGGCCAGGAATCCCTGAGTGGAGGTGGAGTAGGAGGAGGGGGGGGGATACGGGGTGAGATGTGAAGCACTGGCAGGACCTGGACTGGAGGATCAGGAAACAGCATTGAAAGCACCGGAGGAAACTGTGGGGTCACTTTCTTGACTATTCCCTAAAGGAGCACCGTTGTCTGCGGGGAGCGCACAAGGAGGAGGAAGCACTCGGTCCTCGTAAGCAGCTGGGTGGTGAGGGACACAGCCTTCAGTGGAGCTGGGCCTCCTTTCCTGATCAAAGCATCTAGGTGCCAGGGGCATGTAGCTGTAAGGATGCAAGGGGTAGCTGTAACCCTGCAGAGACCAACCACCTGTACCATAAAGTTTGCTGCTGTTTCCCGAGTGAAGGGGACATGCAACCTTCATGCATGGCCCACGCTGTGGGCAAAGGACCTGGGAGACCCGAATCCAAGATGGCCTCCGACCTAGCAGGCTCTGCTGCATGCTTGTCTGCCATCTTTGGGCCTTGCGCCGAGCCCTGAAAGAAGGGCGTGAAGGCCCTGTGCCACATGCTGTCTCAGACATGGAAGGCACACTTGGTCCTAGAACCTGAATCAGTAGCGTTAACCTCAGTGATGGCTCCAATATACTTAGCACCCACGGCCCACTGGCCGAATCACACGGCAGAACGACCTCAGAGGTGGCTCCGGTAGGATGAGTGCCCTCAGCTACAGAGCTGGTAGTCATGATGGATTGCGCTACGGACTGACTCTTGGAGGTAGAACATGATGACCCCTTGCCCACTGGGGTCGAAGAGGATTAACTTTATCACCCCTCTGCAGACCCCCCCGGAAGAGCCCCTCAGTATGGGAGTCAGTAGCCTTAACGTCCTCGAGCCTGCCAGAATCAGAATCCAAGGTACCCCCTTGCCTGTGGAAACGCTCCGGAAGGAGTCTCCACGCTGAGGAACCGTACTAAACAAAAGGCCTACATTGTCTGGAGACAAACTCTTTAGGATGACCTGGAGGAGAAGCGTGGAAGATCTCCCTCCGGCGTGAAAGACTGTTCAAGGCCCAGTGATGCAGAGCACTGCAAGCCGCGCACTCGTCCCAGCGGTGGTCGGGTCCCAGGCACTCAAGACAGAGGCATGGGGGTCCGAGGCCAGGAACAAGCGATCGAAGGAGGCGCATCTCGTGAAGCCTCCTGCAGCCGACATGCACTGGGGGAGGCAAGGCACAGAAGCGAGGTGAAGAAGATTAAAAAAAGAAAGAACGGAGAGCACGTGGAAGGTGAAAAAGTCTTTGCACCTAGCTGCCAAGTCTGACTCTGTACGGAAAAAGGGACTGGGGCAAGGCTCTGCAGGGCAGGGTCTCAGGGTGTTCCCACGCCTGGGGCCCCACCCCCGCGTGCTATACTAAATTTAAAGGGGAAGCTCCATTTTTTGCTGCCAAAGGTTCCGGTACCGACCCCCTCTTGCGGGACGCCCACAACAATGGAGGAAAGGGGACGGGATGTAGGAGTATGTCCTATCTCGCTATAACTCGGTGTTTCCCTGCCTCAACAAATCTAGAGGATGTCTTTGTCAAAATGTCCAAAGTAAAGTTCTCAGATTTATGTTCAAATCTTAACGTGACCCTTTCATACTAAATTTAAGACAAAGTGAAAAGGGGAAATAGTCTTTCGTTGGCAGGTCCAACATAAAGTGCCAAAAGGAACAAAAAGAAATAAACAACTCAAGTTCTGTAAAAAACAGTTTGAAATGTACTGGCAGGAGAGTAAACCCTCACCCATATATAAGTGGGGAACGCTGTGAAGGCGAGTCTGGAGACCCGCACCTGAACTTGTCAAGTCCTGACAGGAGAGCAAGCCAGCCCAAAGTGAACGAGAGCCTGGAGACCCACACATCTTTAAGAGTGTGAACACATATCACCCCTCCCCCCACTCCCGCTACCTCAAGTAGAACAGTTGTAAAAGAACTGTGGAGTAAGTCAAGGGGTGAGGGAAAACCCTCGAGTGTGTGATACTAGGATAAAGGAAACATTCCACCTTCATTGGAAAGTTGCCTTTTGAGAAGAGAAGACCTTCCCCCTAATCGTTCTGAGATCTGTGACATCTTGGGAAGCCTTATTGCAAAAGGAGAGGAATCCTTTATTGTATGACATACATGGCAAGGGAGATATACCTCCTGCTTTGAATAAGTGTATATTGCTGAGGAAAAGAGTTGTGGAGAAATAAAAGTGTGCTAAACAATGCAAGGGAAAGAGGAAGAACCCTTAACTATAAAAGGACTGGGGGAGGGGAGTCCCAATGAAACATTTAACAAAGACGGCACATGAAGTGGACAATGGTTATTAAACAAAAACTAGTGAAAACCATGTTGCGGTGCATGAACAATTTAAAGGGGAAGGAATGCATAACCAGTGAAGTAGAAGGAAAGAACAAGAATTTGCTAGCTATTGTGTTTGAAACCAAGGATAATGGCTGAGGGCCTCTGTGGGAGAGAGAAAAGCCCTCCCTTGGAGAATTGTGTGAGTTCGTGGAACTTTAATTATTTGTTCATTTGTGCACCTTTTTGGAACATGTTGGAACAGTAAAGAAGACTGCAGGTGGCCAGTTGAAAGATGTTTTCCCTTTGCACTTTCTTTATATTTATAGACATTCTGACACTGACATCGTTTAGTTTTGTTGAGGCTGGGAACCCCCTTATAGCGTTAGGGAGCGATATGTCTTTCTTGAACCGTTCTTTTGCTTTACTAAAAGTTTATAACCACAACTACAGTGTCTCTGTGCCCAAACCTTACTCCTGATTAATTACACACCTCTTTAGGGGATAGGTTCTCCATGGGTTGACATGCTCCAACAGTCCTCTGCCACAGAGCCACATGATGGGATGGGGAGTGGGAAATCTCCCACATAGTGCCTCCAAGCCAAGCTTCACACCCACCCCTGTGATCATCCGCCGCAGCACTCCCAGAGCAAGCAAGTGACTGTCACATGTTGCGGGAGTGAATAGCCAGGTTTAATTCTTGCTTTCCTGTGACATTACTTGTAACAAAATTCCTCCATGAAATATGTTTTAATCCTTATTTGGGGGGATATGTTAGGCAGGACTGCAGAGCAGGCAGTCTTCTCACAAACTGATGAGGCAGAAGCTAAAATTCACTAACATGGCACCTAAATCTGGAATCTCACATGTTGCAAGATAGGGCTTTGGGCTTGCACGTGTAGATCTGTGCAAGGTATAAAGAGATGAAGGTTAAGTGGATGCCTCGAATATGGGTCAAAGGACTACATAAAAAAAAAATAGCATGCAAGCATCTTCCCTAGCTCATAGATTTCATACTATGTCAATGTTGAAATATAGTTGTATACACAAATTAGAATAAGATTAAAGCTATAGAAATAATTAAGTTATGAGCAATGTCCTTCTAGGGGATTTACAATGCAATTTAAGCACAATAGGTCCTGGAACCAAAGGGACACTACAATATTGGATTTAGATTACCAAGGAAAGGAGTTTAAATTACTTGAAATTCTACTCTGTGATCTTTATTAGTAAAGTTAAATAAACCATAGAACACTTTACCTCATCATCCAATTCCTTCATTGTCTTCTCCAAACGAAGATTCACCGTCCTAAAATATCAGACAACCTTATCACATTCAACATTAACTGATCAAAATGTCATCACGCTCAACATATTAAGCCTGTCCAATCAATTTTAATTATACAATGTTCCATATAGTACAAAATATAATCATGTTCATTCCTTATATCCGTTGTATCTGTAAATTAACTTTTCTAATAAAAAATTATTAAACATTAAAATTTCAATTATGAAACAGCACAAGCAGTTTAACAAGAATGCGCTGGTTTTTAAACATGACCTATTGTAAAGTTTAATGTAGGTAACATGAAAATGATTATTTATTTTAGGAGAATTGCAGTGCGATAGTAGCCACTTAACCCCTTAAATGCTGAGCTCTATGCAAGTCTATGCAAATAGGGCAAGCATACTCGTCCTTAGGACTTAAGGTAAAGGAGGCATCTGATACGAATGGATATATGTAGCATATTATTACCTGAATTTTTGTTCCACCTCATCTTTGGACTGCATTTCATTGTGGAGCTGTTCTTCCAACTGGTGCATTTTCTTTTGCAACTGTACAGACTATAAGAACACAAACAGAATCAGTATTGCAAATAATATTAAACTGGCGGCATTAAACATCCCTTTCACGTTCCCCATACCCGTCACATCAGCTCATCAAGGACTCAGATCCTTATTCAATTCTGATAACAAGGATTGAAGAAACAAACATGTCTTTTCATACAGATAATACAGGTAGGGTAAGTCAGTTAAAAATCCTCTACTGTTCATGACCGTAAATACCCAACTTCCCAACCTGCCCTGCTTCCGCACTTTCTGCAGTCACATAGCAATGCCAATTTAGGGTGGGCAGCACTTCAGATGAAGGATGAACTATTGTACTTTGCAATAGCATAATTATCTAGAATGATAGTTGCAAGTGCCCAATATTAAGGCCTCAACACTAAAGAAACGTCCACACCCTCCCACCCCCAATTATCGCAAATGATATTTTGAAATAGTTTACTAGAAAGAACAGAAACATTTCGCACTCATACTCCCTGGAGAGTGGATAGCTCTACAGAAGGCGTTGTGGCTGAAGGACTACTGACAAAGTTAAGTCAAGGTTTCCCAGCATGGCTTCTACTCTAACAGCAGAGCAGCAAATAGTCATAAAACTGTCTTAAGACAAAAGCACGAAGAGAATACCAAAAAGGTTTTTGATTGGCGGCTTGCCAATTTGGGCTTCTGCCTTAGAGAAGACTGTAGATAGTACCTCCACAAAAGGAATGTACATTTATCCATGCACCGGCTTTGCACAGTCTACAAAACAATATTTTCTTCTGAAAGTTGCCATCCATATACAGCCACCTGTAGAATGAGCTTACCTCCAGAAGAGCTTTATTTGCCAGTTCATAGTAATGTTCTGTTTGAGGGTGTGGAAATAATTCAGAATGCTTTTCCTTGGCTGACTATTCAAATATCACAAAGATGTGCCTATGTATACCCAAACATGCAGTGACTGGCTTGCTGGATATGAAATATTGAAGTAAATAGACTCACTAATATGAAGGTCCACATTCATTAACAAGATCCCATTACAAAGGTAAATAGGCATGCATTTCTCCAACCTTTCAGAAGAAGTCTGATCTAGAATTAAGCAACACGAAAGTCTACACTAGACAACAGATGATGTACCAACACTGGAATGTGGACGTTGGCCTGAAAGTAGGGCCAATAAACTGTTGCTACTTTGGAGGGGTGCTTTTAACAAAGGTATTTCATTTAGAGGCACATCATGAACAATATATGTTCACGATTCTAAAGAGCTAATGCATGTATTTGTACTAAAGAATAATGGCTTTCCATGGCATAGTGAAGACGATCATCAACATCATTGACAAAGGAGCAACAGCGCAGAGGGAACTAGCTTGTCAGCAAGCAAGAAAGAAAGTTGGTGCACCAACTCTCCTAGAGAAGGAAAACGGGTCATGGCTGGCCTTGGCCTTAATGACAAAATCCTCTCTATAGGATACACCCCAAGGGAAGGGAGACAGTTCTTTTACCCTAGTATCATGGAACACCAGAGGATCATTATATCTCTTCGCTAAAGGGGATTAAAACTGGGCTAAGGCGGATTGTATCTGTCACCAGGAAACCTGGCTCCAGGATTGTTCAATATTAGATGGTTTCACCGCGGTGATGAATCCAGCAATAAAAGGTCCTTCGGGCCGCCCTCAGGTGGGTCTGTTCACCCCGATTAGGAACGATCTGGACTGGGAAATGAAATCCCACATTATAAGAAATCACTACATCCAACAAAAAACGCTGAGTCTAAAAGGCCATAATCTGGCTAGTAAGAGCAATGCCGGAAGGAATTTAACAATCCTGAACGTTTACTGGAACCCATTAAAAATCACGACAAAGGTCGTCACGACATGGCCATCTCCCTTGGGACACCTTTGGTCACCAGGAATCCGAGATGCAATCCCAGAACCGGGAAGCTATGAAACATGGTATCAAGCAGGGCTGGAAAGGGCGGGCCAACTATGGCGCAACGGAACCTTTATAACCATACAGGAGCTCCAGGAGGCGCTCGGTATAGGCTCGCTTTCAGTCTTCCTGTATTTGAGACTCAAAGGGGTAATGACAAGGTCAATCTGGAAGGACCAATTGCAGAGAGATCTTACCCCATTTGAAACGATCCTTGATCGATGTACGGGCTCCAGTGGCCTAATAAGTGCTATGTACTCGGCTCTGATCGAGGCCGATATTTCCCCCTCCTTGGCGCTTAAGAGCAGATGGAAGCAGATATGGGCAGACAAATCTCGCAAAAACTGTGGCTACAAATCTGCAGACGAACTGCAAAATCCTCTTTATCCTGCCAGTATAAATTGCATGCTATAAAGTTATTGTACAGATGGCAGTACGATCCGATCAGGATCGCCAAGATGTATCAGGGGGTTAGCCCATACTGTTGGAGGGGTTGTGGGATGCGGGCTGATTATTGGCACATGTGGTGGGGGTGTGCAGTGGTCCAGACTTACTGGTCGGAGGTTCTTAGCTGGATCAGGGACCTGGACAATGAAGGAAGGGTGCAGCAGCCAATGTTTATCCTGTTTGGTTTGATCGAAACGGGAGACAAAGTAGTAAAAGCACCTAGGATGTATACGGTCTATTGATGGCTGCACGAGCCTGTCTCACTATGGTATGGAAGAGGCCCAAGCTCCCTAGTAAAACCGAGTGGCTTGGGGTCGCCCAAACTCTCTATAGAATGGAATGCCTGACTGCCGCCTTACACAGAGATCTTACTGATGTCGAAAGTGCCTGGTCTGAGTTCAGAGCCAAACATTCCTTGTAAAGACAATGTGTGCAGAATATTGTTGTGACCTGTGTCAATATTGATAATGTACGATGATTCTCGTTGTGGCGGTTCCTTGGGCCATGTTATGTATCCTGGTCGGATATCAGATCTGTACTCGATGCTTTCTGGTCTTGTCTCGCTGTTTCATGTTGTTTTTCAATCCCGTACTTGGAGGTATTAGAGAGGGGGGGGGAAGGGGAGGAGTGAGACTGGGTTTTACAGATCATATTTGCTATACTGTTCGATTCTTAAGAATTATTACACATGCCATACAAAGACGGTATTCACCTTACATGCTTTTTCTAATATCTTATTGACAAATTCTGTATGTAAGTGATTGTTGAATCTGTATAAAATCAATACATTTTGAATTTAAAAAAAAAAAAAAATCACGACAAAAGACATGCTGAACGAGGTGATAAGGGCAATAGACGATGCATACAGCCAAAATGAGCGCTCGATACTATTCTGTGGAGATATGAATGCCCATTGTTATGAGAGTGAGGAGATTAGTAGGGCAGAGTCGAAGGTATTCACCAAAAAACATTTGCAGAGAGGTGCCTGCAGGATGGCATTAATGTAAAGTCGTAACTTGCATATCTTAAATGGTTATTTTGAATCAGGAGGTCGTAGACACCCAACTTGGAAAAGGTGTCTCCAGCCTTCAGTAGTTGACTACATCTTTGTTCCTAAAGACTTGATTGAGGTGCTGGAAGGGATGGAAGTGCTTTATACTACCTTCAGTGATCATAACATCTCAAAAATGTCACGGATAAGCAAAATGGAAAGGAAACTAACCATAAACTGCAGACCAGAACCATGTAACAGATGCAGACTCAGAATGCGGAAAAAACAGATACTGGAGGCAACTGCAGCCTTCCAAAAGAAAAACAGACGAGATGGATGGCCTTGGATGAAATAATGTCAATTATGTTCAAACATTGGTTCCATTCATGATAAAAAAAAACATGGCGAGGCAAACAAACACGTTCCATTTACATACGCACAATCAATTGACTGTTATAAAAGTGGGGGCTTTTAAACAGGGCAACCTCGGATTAAGCCTTTCACAAATAAACGGGGTGTCAGAGGAGGGATGGACAGATTATTTTAAAGGCTTACATACTTCTCCAGCAGCCACTACAAGATGGTCATTTCAGGTGCAAACCAGTTGGTCCCTAAACTTCATCAAGATGACCCGATTTACGCGCTAGCTCTTCACGTGCCTATCAAATGCAATGTTGAAAGAAAACCCAAAAGAATGGGCCAGAATGTTGGAATTGATCTTAAACGCTGTTATGTCATCACAAACAATACCAGACTCTTGTACAACAGTGAACGTAATCCCAATATTCAAAAGCGGTAATAGACGTGATCCCAGCAATGACTGCCCTATTGCATTAATAGATGTCTTGCGAAAAATATATGCAACATTAATCCTTAAGAGGCTGACACGCTGGATAAGTGAGAGTAACCACTCTGACATCTTCCAGGATGGATACGTAAAGGGCTTGGGTACAGCCGTGCCGACCCAAAAAAAAAAAACAATGCCAAACTATACCTGGCTTTCATAGAATTCCAGAAAGCTTGCAACAGTATTGATAGAGACCGCTTATCGCACAAATTGAGAAGCTGGGGTTCGCCCGGAAGATCTGGTGTACCAAATAAGTTGTCTCCACGTGAACACTGCGATTAAAGTATGACTTAATGTTGAAGGAAGGCTAAGCGACGTTATCCCTACTGAAAGAGGCGTAAAACAAGGTTGCCCATTGGCCCGACTATCTTTAACTTTTACATCGCTCATATAAACAAATCAATGGAAAAGGTTAGATGCTTCCCATCATCTACTGAGGGGACTAAAATCCCCCGATTACTATACGCCGACGACCTGGTCGGCTTACAGCGACAGTTAAATGCCTTGCAGGAGTATGCCTCTGAAAACAATCTGCACATCAACATTGTAAAAACTAAGATCGTCCAACTGAGGAAAGGAATACCAAAAAGGGGGAAAGTAGAGCGGTGGTTCCTAGGACAGATTGAACCGGAGGCAGTGAAATCTTTCAGATACCTGGGGATTAACATCTCAGCCAGCTTGGTAGTAGCAGAGACTTGGCTGTCCTTAAAAGGAAAAGCCGTAGCTGTGGCTAACCAGGCGCAGATAGTAAAGAAAATATATTGCAGCTTCTCCTTAGTGCCCATCTTAGAAATGTATAAATTGAAGGTGGGTCCATCTCAACACATGGAGCAGAGGCATTATTTTGATTCCCGGCGAAGCACTGGGCTATGCTTGAAGGAATTTTCTGGAAGAAAGTTCTAGGTCTCCCCAAATCAATACCTATCCAACTGATAAGGAGCGAGTTGCGCCTATCTTCTCTTAAAGCTGCGCAAATGTGGGGAAAATAAAAATTTTGGGGAAAATGTACCAGCGAAGATGCACTGCCAATGCTGGTTGTTATCCGAAGAGCTCTCCTTAAAAATGAAAATAATTTACTGACTACCTGGGGAAAAGACCTGCAGATTAAAATTGGCTGAAGTGGGAGACCTGATAAAAGAACTATGGCGCACACCTGGAACAATAAAAAAGAAACTGTGGATTCAAACAAGAGATTAATTATTTACATATAAACTTTATTACGATGCATCCGCAGAGCCCAGATGTAGAGATACCATGCCCGACTACTTGCGAAAATTCCCAGATGCTTTTTTCAGGAAATGACTGAGAATCAGGATGAACTTCTTAAACACCAATTAAATTCTTTCAACCTCGAGAACTGGAAGGTTAAAGAACTCAGACGGCAGATTCTGCAAAACCATTGGTCAGGCAGAAAACCTAAAATATCTTTTTACTGAATGTAAATTCCTAACATCATGCAGAACAAAAACACATTGGCCAATTTTCGGAAGTCTTTGTAAACATGACTGCAGAGGAACAGTGGCCAGTACTATGTAGTGGGAATATTAGTCTTGTACTGGCAACGGTAAAATGTATAAGAGAAATTTTGATCTCAATAGGAGAGGACAGTAAACTAGAATGATCATTTGGACAGTTGGGATCGCGGGGAAAGGAGAAATTTCAGGCTGGAAACCCGAGAGATTTTGCAAATGTTTACATGTAAAATTGCTAAGCGAATGATTAAATAAAAATTTTAAAAAACAAGACGATCACCGTCCACTCTACAGCATTATTATTTGATCATTATTCCGCTTAAATTCAACCAAATTCAGGTTAATGTTTGCTTGAAAGGACAGCAACTGTCATAAAAGGTACACTGATCTCCTCCAGAATGGGCATACAGATTGCCTGTGAATGTAGGTGACCTTAAAAAGGTAATTGCTAGGCTTCTAAATTCAAAGAGTTCTAGGTGTTGTTAAGCAACTCCTCTTGTTCTGAACAGGGCTGGTTCGACTGGTGGCTTCTAGTGTGCTGCTAGTCAGAAACACTGAGGTTCAAAAGCCATATTTACCGAGCCCAAGTCTGAGCACTTGGGATCATAACTTCATTGGTGGGGGACGCTCGCATTTCTGCATCAATACAAAGAAATGGAAAAGGCGGAAAACCAAGGGACTATTGCATGCATCTTTAAAAAGAGCAATTCTATGCAATGCTATCCTTCAGGAGCCAGATGCAAAGGGCTTTTATTTGCTGTTTGATAGTTGAACAGACCTTGGGGTGGGTGATACCTAATCTCAGATTTCATACAGTGGTACTTCTAAGACATGCTGATTTCCACTTAACCGTGGTGAGAAGAACGCACCAGAAGGCAGAGGGTGCAGAGGGGTTGGGGGAGAAGAGTAAGACACAGAAGGCTGAGGCGGCAGAGGGCTGTGGTTGGAGAGGAGGAAGACTCGGAGGGTATGGGAGAAGGGGTGGTGGGAGGTAAAGAGAAAGACCCAGGGGGCTGGGGGAAAGAGGAAGATCCCAAGGGCAGGGGAAAGAGAAAACCCCAGATGGCCAGCATAAAGAGAAAAACCCAAAGGGCGCAGGGGGGACAAAAAGACAGAGGGGGCGAGCGGACAGTAGTACCGAGAGGGCACAGGGGGGAGAGAAAGACCAGAAGGCACAGGGGAGCATGGGAGGGGGGAGAGAGAAAGACCCACAGGACTGAGGGTTCAAAGGTCTAAGGGGTTGAAGACCCAAAGAGCTTGGGAGCGGTGGTGCAGGGGGGAGAAAAGGGGGCGCAGAAGCAACAGAAGCCTGATCCGGCGACCCCCCCTCTCAGGCTGACTCAAACAGCAAGAGATCAATATATTTAACAATTTCCTGATAAAACACTACGCGATCCTGCCCATGAAAAAGTCGCAGACCCTTCCTATTAGAACGCAGCTTATGGATTCCAGCCGCGTGTGCACCAAAATGGCGTGCTGAGCGATAGTATCCTAAATCACCCTTTCCGCTTCAGCCACCTTCCTCCCACCACCTGCCTGCTCTACTCAACCCGACAGCGAACTCCTGACTGCAACCTCTTGAGCCATCTCCATACTGGTCACACCAGGATTTGCCTCCATCCCTGCTGATCTAACTGGGTTCTATCACCTTCCCGACACGGGACAACCCCACTCAGAGGCCATGGGCCTGCCCTACTGCACGGAGATCTACGCCGCTGCCCCAGCATGCTTTGACAGCCCTGACGCACCGTCACTACTGGGACCGATCACCTCCCGATGCTGTACACTTCGGCCTGCCCTGTCGTGTTGTGACCATCGCACCACCCACCGTTGCGACCTCCTGGCAGCAACCCCTTCAGCCGGGATCTGTCACCCCCTGACGCGGGACTCCCCCGCTCAGAGGCCTACAGACCACGCCACTGCGCAGTAATCCCTGCTGCTGCCCCAGCGTGCTGCGACCGCCCCGCTGTGCTGCTACCATCGGGACTCGTCAGCTCCTGATGCTGGACACCCCGGCCTGCCCTGCTGGTTTGTAATCATTGCACCATCTACCGTGGCGACCTCCTGCCTGCAGCTCGTTCAGCCATTATATGTCTCCTCCCGGTGCAGGATACCCCCGCTCAGACTGCCCCGCTGTACCTTGATCTTCACCACTGCCCCAGCGTGCCGTGACCACCAGCATCTGTCACCTCCTGATACGGGTCACTTCGGTCGGCCCTGCTGAGCTGTGACCATTACATCATCGCGGCGACCTCCCGCCTGCTGCTCCTTCAGCCGGGATCTGTCACCTCCCGGCGCGGGACACCCCCGCTCAAAGAACATCAGTCTGCCCTGCTGTGCTTCGATCTTCGCTGTTGCCCCGGCGTGCCGTGACCGCCCCACTGTAATGTATCCTTCGGCATCTGTCCCCTCCCGACGTGGGACAACCCCGCTCAGTGGCCATCGGACTGCCAGTCAGATACCAGTCAAACCTAACCGGAACCTTCACCATCCTGACGCGAGTGTGCCTAACCTTCAGCCTACCGGATTGCCCAACCAACAGTCCCCAATACGCCAGTTTCTACTTCAGAACCACCAGCTGGGACTACTTAAACTGTGACCTCTCATCCAACTCCAGAAAAGGACCTTGCTTGTCGAGACCACTCAACCAACACCCACAGCTCACATCACTCACCCCCTGCCTCACTGGGACGCTCTCTAGCTCGGCTATTTTCAGCTACACCTTCTAATCACTGGCACAATCCGCTAACTCTGTTGCCCCATCGCCTATCCCCCCCCTCCCCACCAAAACTCTGCCCTTCCCAATTCATATCCTACCGTAACTCATCCACAACCAAAGTCTCCAACTTAGAACACAACCAGCCATTACCTTCTCACTTGCACCCACAGCCTGCTGATCATCCCCCTCTAACCCAGCACAAACCTCCTGCACTACCACCACACTCTCACCCACTGCTTAGCTGTCACTCACTTTGGCCTCCTGCCCCCTGAACTCATAGCCATTACCACCACCTACAGCATACACAACACTGTGTACACTGGGCCACTACCATCCTATCGTCCCACATCCTAAGTTCCCAACCCATTACCTACTCACTAGCTCCTTCAACCCGCTACACCTTCCCCTGCTAGCCCAGAAAAGATTGCCGAACCTCCCAACTACAACACAGCGGCATACAACCATCCCTCTCCTACAGTATTACCAAGTATGCACAATCTTAACTACCAGTTGCCTCCACTTTCTCTTTCAACACCCCACTATCACCTGGCCCTCCCCACAATCCTCTGCCTTATCATTATGACCATCTCCACACCTAACTATCCCTCACCACCTCAACCCCATCTACCCAATACCCACCTATCCAATTCAACACTGCAACCTCATCTACCCCAGTATTGTTGACACCTCAAATCTCATTAAAATCGCCTTATGGAATGCAAGATCACTCTGTAACAAGACTGCTGCTGTTCGGGACCCGCTTCTTTGTCTAAATCTACACTTCCTCTGCATCACAGAAACCTGGATCCCTCCCTTCAACTCATCTGTTCCAGCATCTCTCACCTCTTTTTCCTTTGCCCATGTCCCCCACTCCTATGGCTGTGGAGGCGGCACTGGTCTTTTTCACCCCACGTGTTTATCGTCTCAATGTCCTACACCACTTCCGGTCTTCCCTTCCTTTGAATTCATGTATCAAATCTTCACCTCCCCACACACCATATCCTTTATCATTTACCGTCATCCTGGCCCCCTTGAATTCTTCTACAACGACATTGACCACCTCTTTGGCCTCATCTGCCCCAGCCCCACACCCCTCATTTTACTTGCCAACTTTAACCTCCATCTTTCCTCCACTCATCTAATCTCTCCCCTCCTATTCATACTTGACTATTACCTTCTTATCCCCGTCCCCAGCCCACCCACTCACACTTCTGGCTCCATCCTTGACCTTATTTTCATCTCTTCCTTCTCCACCTCCTCTCTATCTACCCTCCCTAACTATCTATCTGACCACTCTTTACTGTCTCCCTTACTGTCCCTCCCCTCCTCCCTCTCCCTCTTAACGCGACACTCACTTTGTCTCTCTTTCGGCAAACGAGACCTAATCCACTCTTTCCTCTTCCATCTCCTCCAGCCTTGACAAACTACACCCTCTCACCTCCTTCTGCGCCTCCTACAGACCTGCCCAACCCTGACTCACTCCACACCTCTCTTCCATGCACCACTTACTCCGACGCCTTGAAAGGCGCTGGCTCAAACACCCCTCCCCCTCCCCAGCTAACCAAACCACCTACTTCTCTCCTACCACACCCTCTAGGACAACTGCTTCAACACTGGTAAACCATCCTACTTCTCGGATATCCTTCACTCTCAATCTTCACAACCCCGCCAAATCTTTCAAACATTAACTCGCCTTCTCTCTCCTCCTTCCCCGGATCACTCCGTGACCTCTCCTCTAACATCCTCTGACTTCACAAACTTCTTCTTCTCTAAGGAACTTAACTTACGCCAAAATATTTTGCGTTCCCTCTCTTACTCTCCCCCTTCTCCATTTCCCACTACTGCATACGCCACCATGTCTAACTACACTCCAGTCTCTCCCTCCAAAGTTTCTCTCCTCCTGTCTAAAACTCACCCTACAGCTGCTCCCTCTGATCCTCTTCTCACCTCTTATTCCGAAAGTTTACCCTCTCCTTATTCCTTATCTTACCTCCTTTTTCAACATTTGTCTCCCTACCGCAACCTTTCCATCTTCCTTCAAGCACGCAACTATCATATCAATTCTGAAAAAACGTCTGCTAACCCCGTTTTGGCTTCCAACTTTCGTCCTATCTAAGCTCCTTGAACGCTTCGTCTACTCACAACTCTCAGCTTTCATCTCCAACCTCTCTCTCCTCCCGCCTACTCAATCAAGGTTTCGCCCCTTCCACTCTTCTGAAACTGCTCTCACCTGTGTTCTCAACACCCTCCTCAACACATGCTACTCTAAACACTCTTCTGTTTTCATTCTTCTTGACCGCTCAACCGCCTTCGACACTGTTGATCTCCCCCTACTTCTTTAAACACTTTCCTCAAAGGATCTGTCCTCGATTGGTTCTCCTCCTACCTATCCAATTGCACCTTTGCTGTCTCCTGGGGTGGCTGCACCTCTCCTACCCACTCCCTTGATTTCGGCGTCACCCAAGGCTCTGGCCCTTTTCTCTTCTGACTGTGTACATCCCTCTTAGCTCCAATCATTTCCTCCTTTGGTGTTTCTCACCACTTCTGCGCCGAAAACACCCAACTCTTCCTCTCCTTCTCTTCCTTCACTCCCGACATCCACTCTAAACTCTCTTCCTTTCTCACCGTCATTAAATCCTGGATGTCCTCCCACTTTCTTACTCTGACAAAACTGAAGTTTTATTCCTTCCTCCCTCCCTCCATACCCCCCCCTCCCAGCTCCCCTTTTGCTGGCAACCTTGGCATCCACTTCGACTCTCACCTCTCTTGTACTCACCATATCTCTCATACCTCCCATGCTTGTCGCTTCGATCTTTTTAACATTCGCAAAATCCGCTCCCGCCTTACCTTTTACACCACTAAACTCTTAATATCTTCTTTAATCTTCTCCCAACTCTTCTACTGCTGAGCTGTCCTCTTTGGCCTCCCCGCCTCACACCTAGCCCCCCCCCTTAAATCTGTCTACCATTCTGCCATCCGTTCCCTCTGTATTATCTCTCCTCACAATTCTATTTCTTCCTAACTCTCCTCATCGGGCTGGCTCTCATTTCACTCTCAACTTAAATTCCTCTTCCTCTGTCTTGTCTTCAAATCTCTCCATAGTCGTGCCCCATCCTACCTCTCCTCACTCCTCTCATTCTACTCCCCATCGTGCTCACTCCGTTCTGCTGATCACTTCCTACTCACTGTCCCACCAGACCCTATGCACCATCTCTCTTCCGTTCCTTCCAGCTTCTTGCCCCACTCCACTGGAACAGTATCCCTCTCTCTATCCGCTTCATCACCTCATATTCATCTTTCCGCACCTTTATAAAGTCCTACCTACTCCAATCTCCTACCTGACAGCTCTCTACAGTTTCCAGTCTACTGCTCTACCCTACCTACGCCTGTTCTCATGATATTGGAAAATTGTTTTGTATATTGTTCTCAGTTATTGGATTCATGTTCTGTTTTAACTTGCTTCTTATGTATTTCCTGTTTCACGTAAATACTAATACAAAAGACCCACAAGGGCCGGGGGAAAGAAAAGACCCACAAGGGCCGGGGGAAAGAAAAGACCCACAAGGGCCGGGGGAAAGAAAAGACCCACAAGGGCCGGGGGAAAGAAAAGACCCACAAGGGCCGGGGGAAAGAAAAGACCCACAAGGGCCGGGGGAAAGAAAAGACCCACAAGGTAAAAAAGGAAAGAAAAGACCCACAAGGTAAAAAAGGGAAGAAAAGACCCACAAGGTAAAAAAGGGAAGAAAAGACCCACAAGGTAAAAGGGCAAGAAAAGACCCACAAGGTAAAGGGGCAAGAAAAGACCCACAAGGTAAAAGGGCCAGAAAAGACCCACAAGGTAAAAGGGCCAGAAAAGACCCACAAGGTGAAAGGGCAAGAAAAGACCCACAAGGTAAAAGGGGAAGAAAAGACCCATAAGGTAAACGGGGGGGACAGGGAGGGTGTGTGTGGAAGCAACAAAGGGCTGGGGGCAAAGACCCAGAGGGCTGAGGGAGAAGCCTAGAGGGTCAGGGGAGCGGGGCAGAGAAATACCCAAATGGCTGGGGAGGCGGGTGGGGGAAGTTGGTGGAACCTTTGTTAAAAGAGGAGGAGACGAATATTGTTAAGGATAAAAGAGCAACTTTAGCTCAGCAAGGCATTGAAAAACAGTGAGTAAAGGAAGGTAATGGACCCCACATCACCACAGGTTTTGACTGGGAGGAACGAGATGATGGTAGGGTATTAAGGAGGTGTAGGCGAATCTCACAACAAAAAGAAGAAGAAGTTGTTCTAGGGACGGTCCCTGTAGGGACATGACTTGGGGTGTGGTACAGAAAGACACTGGTCTGGAGTAGGTGGCAGGGGAACCAGGACCCTGCGGGAACTAGGGGACGGGTGGTGGTAAAAGAAACGGAGTAAGTATCCTGGCAAGACCTTTTTAGTCTAACTGCAGCTGATAGAGGCCCACTACAGCATGCTCCAGCCCAGAGTGGAGACCCAGAAGGAGGTTTTCCCTTATAAGAAAGGGAAGGTGACTGTTGCAACCTCTTAAACCTGAGATTAAGAACAGAGTGGGAGCTCCCGATAGGAAGAAAGAAGAAGGGTACGGTGATCCCTTAAGCACGATACACTAGGTTTACTACGTATTGGTTTAATCTGTCAGGGCAGACCTGGCCCTGGACTTACAGAAAAACTGGAAAAACTTTTTTATGGACTCCAACTTCACTGTTTCACAGGGATTTGTCCTGATGCACTGTCCACATCCTGGAAATGTTACTTTAATTCAAAGTTTTACATTTTATTCGTTTGGCCCAAATCTGTACCAGATCCCTAATAAAACGGCCTTATTCCTAAAACATTTAGTGTTGGCTTCGGTCGATCTCCATCACCTTTGTGACACATGTACAGCGAGACATACTGCTGTCCGTCAATTAAGTTTACTTTGTTTCGCACTGGAAGGCTAATTTGCCATGTTTGTAAAAATGCCCTGCAACTTAAGTCTCACAGTACACAGTAGTAACAAATAACAGGCCAATCACCACACCCACAGAGTGCGTAGAATGCTACTGAATGGCACACAGCAGTGATCTATTGTGTACACTGCTATAAATCTGCTGTGATTATTTTTATGCAAACGTGGGAAAGTTCGATACTGGTCCCAAACATTTCATTCCCATTTCACAAATGGGCCCGATTCTGCTCAAGTGTTAATTACGCTTACATCAGGCCATGGTCGTCAGCAGAAAACCCTTTGCTGTGAACATTTCTGCCACTCCCCTAGAACCGCTGAACATCATCATATTCATGAAATTCCCACTCTTAGACAAACATAGTAATTATCAATGTTTGAACTATTATCAAAGAGTAACTTTACAGGAAGCTCAAGCCAAACAAAAAACAGGCAACTTTTTCTAAGAGCTAAGTGAATCTGTTAAATTACAAATTATTTTGCACATTTTGATTCAGGTACTATGTCGTTATGGCAAATATGTAATGCCTTGTGCAATCTATGCAGAATTTGCTACTGCTAAAGTGCCTTTTGCAGTACACGAACACCAGCACATTTTAATCATGCCGAAAAAACACTGCTTTATTAGCAGTCATTTCCCTTCCTGCTTTTTCAAAAGTCAATTGGAAAATGAGAAAACTCTTGCAATATCATGGAAAGAGCTTTTTCACAATTCAGGAAAAAATCTGTATGAATTTTAGATCTGTTTAACAAAGCAGCAGAGAAACAGATGGGGGACAAACAAAGGACAGACGCCAAAATAAAAGCAGACAGTGATATGGAATATGTCCTTACCTTAATTTCATACTATTTTATGGTATGCTGTGCATTATTTTAGAGAATTAACTTACCTCTTTGACAGGTTGCTTCTGAGCTTCATCTTCTCTACGGGACAGAGGTGTGTCACTTAGTAACCTGCACACACACAAAAAACACAGACCATTGAAGTAGGTGGTAACCAAACCATGCCATAATGCTTCACCTCAGTACCCTCATTACACTTTCATGTTTAGGATATTAAACTGCTAACACTACACACGGCCAACGGTGGCAACAGTCTCATGTGAATGTGCCTTTACCTGTGTGTGACCTATCCAGGGACCCAGAGAATAAAATATACCTTCAGTTTTCAATGTCTGCTTATTATATGACAAAGAAGTTTCTATGCAGGAATAGCTCAGAAAACCCAACTGAAAGCAAAAGTAAAAACATAACAGAGTTGAAAAAATAATTAGAGTAATGAGTTCATTACTTATGAAAAGTACACCTTATCTAGTTTCTTTAAACGCACACACACCCACTAAACCAAAAGAAATCACATGCAAATTCCCTCAAAGAAATAAAGTACAGTTTCTAATTAAAAAAATGAAAAATATGACACCAGGTGAGGGGGCAACATCGGGTAACAGAGGCAGGACACAGTATCATCCGTGAAATGATATTTGTTAAATGCATTAACTAGTTTAAAAACATCACGCTGGCGAGGCTGGGGAGAATTGGTGTCCATTAAAATGTTGCATTGTGGAGCCGACATTAAAACAAAAGAACGTCCACGAAAACACACAAAAATAGAAAAACTAATGATGCACTTTAAAACTGCAAGAAAGAATCGTCAGTACTGCCGTCATGAGAGATGCGGATGAGACAGTACTTCTATAAGAATAGTTCTATGATGCACGGGCTACTGATGCCGTCATTTCAGTACTATTGTTTCTACAGCGAAGGGGGCCTATTGCTGTATCTGCTGCAGTCATCAACCATATTGATAGTGCGCTGTTTGAGTACTTCTAATATTATATAATCAAGGTCAGGGCACTTTTTCATCCGAGTCGCTATTCAGTCAAGGGTTTTCAGCAGTATGGATAAAGGCACCCCGATTGCTCGAATTTAAATCGAATTTAAATCACACAAAAGGTTGCTAAGGAATGCCAATGTTAAAATACACTAAGAGAACGGTCCAGTCGTCTAAACGAGCTAATTGTCAAATACAAAAGTACACCGCACAACAAATTAAAATATAAAGATTTTACAAGACTCCCCAACTATAGAGCAGATGTGAGCTATGTAAAATGTAAGGCGTATTGTGAAGTAATTTAGCAGGAGACCAAGTTGTGTTGTGGTGGACTCTGGATTAGCACATTAGTTCATTTGTTTTGTGTTGGTACCTTAACATGGCTTCTCCAAATCTTTATAAGTGGAAAAGTAACTCTTTAAACAATCATTTTACTGCTATCTGCTGGGGCCTTTCCATAAGCTATATTGGATTGAATGAAGAATACCAGGTATGTAGTAACAATCCCGCGACAGGTACTGGGGGACATAGCACACAATATTTTTGATACCGAGTGGCAGAGTGTGGCATTTACATATCTACATTCACACACATTAGTCCAGGTGGCCGAATGCAAGAGGGGAGTTGGGTGGTAGCTTGGATATGAGGGTGGGTGATTGAGGGAGTATCTTCAATTGCTAAAAGATGGAGTGTGAGGGTCATTTTAAAGATTTTCTCCAAAAATATGGCTTTGATAGCTGGGTCTGAGGGGAGAGAATTGCAGGGTAGTGGGGAATGTAGGGAAAAAGGCAAAAGCAGGAGGAGAGTGGAACTGACCGACTGTAAGAAGAGGAGCAGAGAGTGAAATGTAATGAGGTGTGCCCAAAAAAAAAAGAACTATTGTTGGATTTGTAGAAAAGTAGCAGGAATGTAAAGAGCATTTTTACATGGCGAGCTAGTCAGCATGGAAACAGGCAAAGGCAAAACGGGTGTGCATCACAATGTTGAAAGCTTTGTTGAAGGGGGAAAAGGAGTCGAGGGTAGGCTAAGAAGAAGGTTTTCAAATTAATCCAGTTTGCTGAGCACCAGAGTAGAAGAACAAGTTACTCTCTTACCAGGTAACGTTATTTCGATGGGATGGTCCGACGACGTATTCCATATCTATGACAGTAATCACCACAGCTGTGCTGCTTCGGAAAATCTTTCGGCGTCTGCGTCCTGCGTCAATGACGTCGATATGCTGTCCTCGAGGGCCTCCGTCAAGCCGACGTCACCGGATGTTATAAGTAGGATGCACGACGCCCGTAGCCTCAGTTGTAGTTTTTCCCAGAACATGTGGCACCAATCTACTGCCAGTATGACCACAGAAAGCCTTTCGGAAACGTAAGCTGCAAACGCATAAGAAATTCTGTAGCGGGGAAGGCAGGGAGGGAGCGATATGGAATATGTCGTCGGACCATCCCATCGAAAGAACGTTACCAGGTAAGAGAGTAACTTGTTCTTCGAGGGGATTGGGTCCTCTGACGTATTCCATATCTACGACAGACTCCCAAAGCAGTACCAATGTAAGGAGGTGGGAAAAGAATTTAGAATATACAAATTTAGAATGCCCAATCAAATTGCAGAGTAAAGGACCGCCTTGCCAAAGGCCAGATCCTGCCCATGGATAGAATGTAGGGAGTAGTGACGTACAAAAGTATGGACCGACGCCCAAGTGGCTGCTTCACAGATGTTACGAATAGGAACACCCCTCTGCAGGGCAGTAGAGGCAGCCATACTCCTAGTCGAATGGGCCTGTAAGCCTACTGGACGGTCCTTACCCGTCAGGTGGTAACATTCAGAAATTGCCAAGATAATCCATCTAGACAAAGTCTGCTTAGTCACAGCTTGTCCCAAAAGGCTTCCAGCGTAACCAATAAAGAGCTGATCGTCCACTCTGACCCGGGACATGCGTGAAATGTAGAAACTTAAAGCTCTCCTAGGATCTAACCTATGGAGCCTCTCCTCGATCTTACCAGGATGCAGAGGAGGATAAAATGCCGGAAGAATGACCTTCTGGCTCAAATGAAAATCCACCACACAACTTTCGGAAGAAAAGAAGGATGAACTCTAAGGACAACCATGTCCTTATGAAACACAGTGAAGGGTGGCTTAACAGTGCCTGTAACTCACCCACTCTGCGAGCGGAAGTAACCACAACTAAAAACACAGTTGTCAGGGTGAACAGTCTCAAAGGACAAGAATGTAAAGGCTCAAATGGAGCACCCATTAGAAACTTTAGAACAAGGTTCAAATCCCACCAGGGCACCTGGAAAGGTGACAGAGGCAACACATTAGTGAGCCCTTTCAGAAAATGAGAAATTAAAGGAATTTTAAAATAAGAACACTCCTCAGACGAGCGCTTAAATATGGACAGCGCCGCCACGTAACCTTTAATGGTACCCATTTGCAAGCCCCTATGGGCTAAAGGAAGCAAAAAAGACAGAACCACAGGAATGTCACATGAAAAAGGATCCACATTCTTAACCCTGCACCAGTCGCAGAACTTTCTCCAACGGCAACGGTACAGGGACTTTGTTGCCGGCCGTCTGCCCGAAAGCAACACCTCCATCAAGTCTTCAGGGAGGTCCCAATCCTTATACTTCAACCTTTCAGAAGCCAAGCGTGAAGGTTGAGGGATCTGACCTCTAGGGGGAGAACCTGACCCCCCTCCCGTGAGAGCAGATCGTCTCGGTGGGGAATACGATGTGGAGGGCAGATGGACAAGTCGAGAAGGTCCGGGTACCACGTCCTGCGGGCCCATGCCGGAGCAATGAGGATCATCCGGGAACCGAATCTCCGTAACCTCAGCAGCACTTGGGGATGACGGGGATTGGAGGAAACACGTACAGCAGTTGGAAGGACCACTCCACCACAAACGCGTCTCCCAAGGCTCCTCTTGGAGGAAAATCCCGCAAGCAGAACCTTTCGCACTTCCGGTTTACACTGGAGGCGGAGAGTTCCACTTGAGAGGTCCCCCAAAGGGCGAAGATCTCCAGGAGAATCTCTTGAGCCAACTCCCACTCATGAGAGATCGCGCTCTGCAAGCTCAGAGCGTCCGCCGTCTCGTTTTTTTCATCTCCGGCCAGATGAACTGCTGAGATCGAAATTTCCTGAGGGATGGCCCAGAACCAGAGCTGCATCGCCTCCCTGCACAGAGGAAGTGACCCTGTCCCTCCCCCCTTTTTGTTGCGGTAGTGCATGGCCACTGTGTTGTCTGTCAGAATCAGGACCTTCTTTCCTTGCACAGTCGGCAGAAAAGCTTTCAGGGCAAGCCTGACGGCCCTCAGCTCCAACAGATTGATATGGTGTCTGGACTCCGATGGAGACCAATGAATGCTGAGTGTCAGCTCATTGGCATGAGCTCCCCATCCCGTGAGGGACACGTCCGTCACGATCGTCACCTCCGGCCAGGGCAGCCAAAATGGAGCCCCCCTCATCAGATTGCCTTTGACGGCCCACCACAGAAGGTCCTGGGCGACCGAGGGCGGCACCTGAACGGGGTCCGACAGCCTGCCTGGGGAGTGTGACCACTGGAGCTTGAGAGCCCATTGCAAAGCTCTCATCCGAAGCCTGGCCTCTGGCACCAGAAGAATGCAGGATGTCATGAGGCTGAGCAACCTCAAGAACTCGAATGCTGGGAGACTCTGGGCATGTTGAAACTTGTGCACCATCTGCTGAATGTGGTGAGCACTCACCTGGGGAGGAAAACACTGCCCCAGGGATGTGTCGAGCACTCCTCCAATGTACTGGAGCCGCTCAGTTGGCATCAAGTGAGACTTCTTTAAATTGAGGGAGAAGCCCAGCTTGTGAAGGGAGTGGCAGGTGACAGACAGATGATCCAGGACTTGCTCACCCCACGCCTAGCCAACAGACTCACCGGGTTCAGGCTGTCAACAGCACATCACTGCTCTCTTGAACTTTTCTAGCTTATTCCCACTAACCCGACCCCACTGCTCCCCTTTTCAGAGACGCCAGAGCACCAGGGGACCACTTCGGTGGTGATAGTGCGCGGTACGAATGTCCTTTAACATTAACATATTGTGGCATGGTATTTCTAATGGTAAAGCCAACTCGAGTATGTTCTTACGTTGGGGTACTGCCGTACAGTGGCAGAACCAGCGTGGACATGGTTTTTTATATTATCATTACTGGCACTATGCGCAAAGCAAACAGGAGTATTTTCTAATATAGGAATACTGGCCTACATTGATGCAGCCAGCATGGACATGTATGGACACAGCAGCGTAAACATGCTTTTATACTGGCATGTATTGTGGGCAAAGGCATCATATAAATGCGTGGGAAATGCTCCTGTGAACTATTGGTAACTTGTATCTATTGGATTTTTTCATGAGTTACCCTACAAAATCAAAATGTAGTCATGGGCACCACTCTGCGAGAACACACACGGCCTATTGACCTATTCTTTGGAAGGTACCCACTCGAGAGTCCGCAGCCCACTAGCTCACTATACCTTTCACAGATGGGTAATATCCATTTGGATATCCGTTTCTGTCCCACTCACAAGGGCAGTCCAGCAACGAAATGCTATGGCAATTCCCTTCTGATCAAGAGTACCAACAGCAGCCCCCAGACACTTGTTTCAGCCTTGTTGGGCCTCATCAGTGAGATAGAGCTGTGCCTCTCTGAGCACAGTGAGCAAGGGGTCCACGTCTGGATGACTCTGGGAAACTTAGGGTGACTAGACAAAATCAATTGCAATCGTCTGGCTTTTTACCCCATTTTCAATTTTTCCATTTAAAGTGTTGTGTAAAATACCTAATTGTAACCTCTTATTCAAACACTTCTCTGGGGGAACAACCCCCTCCCCCCACCCCAATGTGGTTTGTTCAGGCACCCTTGCTTCGCTCAGTCACTCTGGCATATTTGTGGGAAATACTTCCACCCCTCCAATTAAAAGAATCACCAGCCTCCACTGGACAGAGATATGCTCAGAGGGGGAGGGAGGAGAGAAGCAGGAGGGGTTGACCGTGTGCCTTTGCTGATCAACATCAGCACCTTTTTAGGACCGACGAGGGGAGTGTGAGAAAGAATCAAAGTTGGTGTGAAGGGCGCAAAGGTGGTGGTGGTGCATCCAAGTTTCATTCACTGCCATAAACGAGTGCTTGGCTGATGGGATTCAAAATGATTAGTGAAAGAGGGATATGGCGTTCCAGAGACCCAAGGTGAGATGAGCAATGAGGAGCTAGTTGTGGCAGTAGATGAAGGGAGACAGTAGGGTAGATGAAGTTGAGCGGGTGAGAAGGGTAGAGAGGAGCAGTCAGAAGGATGGGGGAGGTTTGAGATGAGAGTGAAGGACAAGGAGGCAGGGAAGGGGAGGAGAGGGGACACTATGGAATCGAACAGCGAGAGGAAATCCTGTGGGAGGGGAAATAACAGTGATATGGAGGCGAAGGATTGGTAGGGAGGGGACACTGGGGAGAGCGTAGTTTAAGACGACCTGAGGGAGCACAGGTACAGTATAGGAAGAACGCAACACAGCCCAGTGAGCCTCAGGGGAGCAAGTATGGCAACCTAAATTCATTCACAATGTGTGTTCCCAGGACCATAAGCAACTAAAAATCCAATTTTCAATGAACAGGGCCATTGGTGACCAAAATATACTTTACATTAGACATGTGTAAAGCAGACCAGGGCCAAGGGCAACCTATGTGCCAAGACCACAATGCGTGTGAGCAGGGTCCTGTTAATAAAATGCATTAGGAATAGTTCAAAACAATAATTGTACAGGTGCAAAAAGTGATACGCTTGAGGTAGTTTGGCACAGATGAGTTACTAAATTCAGAAGGAGGCTATGGGAGGAATGCATGCCCAAGGACCTACCAGGGCAAAACAGACCATGCCCCTGTTGTGACTGCCCTCAGCAGTATTGTCAGGGTGGATGGCCAAAGTACTTGCCACATGGTAATGTTGGGCAATCAGGCTAGGCCGATCTGATTGACACTCGCTTGGAATGGGGTTGTGCAGGTTAAAGCAGGAGCCGGCCCGACTGAGATTATGTTCATGGTGAGCATATGATATTACCCAGGAGCAGAGCTTGTTGCAGCCTTTGCCCTCCTATTCCAGTATTGTGCCTGCATATGAATATTAAGTGGCCATGGCCTACTCCTCGCATGAGATCTATGCTTATGTGCATTCCCAACATAATGTCTGTGCATAGTGTGTGTGGGGCTGGGGGGTGCGGGCATAAAAGGTAAGGAGGGCTGTGGGAGTGTGTTTGGGCAAAGGGGGGTGTGACTGTGTACACAATTTTAGTGAAGTATGTGTGAGGGTGTGTATGCATTATCTCTACGCACAGACGTTCTTCACATATACTCCAAGTGTAATGTAATTGTCATTTAAATAGAGTCTTACCCCGTTGGTATGGTATCAAAGAGCTGTAGTTGAACGCCTTCTCGGGACCGAAGTACAGGTATGGGAAATTCGTCAGAGGAGTTTAGAATGCGTGTGTGCATTTTAGCCAATACCAAGGTAGGTAAGGGTGACCACATCCCTGCTAGCGACCAATGTCGAGCTGGCATGTGGATGGATGCTGTGAGGTAGTGTGGAGAGAATGGGAGAGCAGGAGACTCATATGTGCAGCTGGACCAAATTTTTGATCGGGAATAGCAGCATTTTGATCCTACAGTAATGTTTGATAGCAGATGAGTGCGGATGGATGCCGTGCCTTCAACTATCTTCCATAAGCAATGAGTGTGATACGTACCCGTGTGTACTGGCCAGTTTCTTGGTTTTGTAAATGCAGCTGAATTTAGAAGAGCGAATTGAAAGTGCATGGCTAAATTCTACACAGTGGCTATATTTAGAGTAGCTAACTCTGAATAACATTATTATTGTCTCTGTTTTGAGATAACGTTGGCTATTCTCAAAACAGTGTGTGTGTGTGTGTTGTCTGTGTGATGTGTGTGTGTGTGTGTGTGTGTGTGTGTGTTCGTGGAGGGTGTTGGTGTGTGCGTATTGTAATGGTGTGGAAGGCGATCGACACAGGTGGCATTGTTGTGTTTATAGACTTATTTGGGTTAACATAAAAGAGGAAAACCCTGGCTGCCCCTCAGACTAGGGGTTTCCCTGCCTCAACTAAATACTAATGACTCAGTCAGGCTGTCTGTCTAAAACAAAATGGTCCACCGACCTGTGTCCAAACCTATTTCCTTCCCTTCCACGTTTACCTAAGGAAACCTTTGTATTGTCTTAGTCCACAAGAGTGACTATTCTTCTGGACTCGGGCTTTTCACCTCCTAGGTTATGAGATGTGTTCTCCAGATTGCATGCAATAAAAAGTTCCAACAGTTCTCTTGGATGATTTATCCCTCAATGCTAGGCACAGAAAAGAAAGTCTCCTCAAATAATGTATTCTATTTACAATACCAGGCGGGTGGCTCCCTTCCCCTCTAGCTCTTCTTGGACTCACTCTGACAACTCAACAAGCGATGGGGCAATATCTCTCTACTCCTGGCTTTTCTCAGACCTTCCAGGCAGTTCATCAAACGGTGGGGGAATCACTCTTCCCCTGGCCTTTCTCAGAACTTTTTAGGATGCCAGAGGAAATTACTCCTTTATCTCTGGCCCCTTTGCAGCTTCTCGTGTCCCCAGGGTGAATGACCCCCTTCCCCTGGTTGGTGTCCAACTTCTCTGATATTTGTAAGGTAGACCTGGTTCACTTTCCTGCCAGATACTATGATCGTTCATATTATGGCTTCTTTAGTTAGTATAGCAGACCTGGTTAAATATCCCGCCAGGCACTGCTGTTGCTTATATAGTGGTTGTAATAACTTCTCTCTTTTTGGGGTTCCCAAACCTTTGTTCCATTTGTGATCATTTCTTCATACTCTTTCTTGTAACAGACACCGACTTCATATGCAGTTGTTCCTTTAAAGTCTCACAGGCTTTCCTCCCAGTCTTGAACGCCAGGGTACTTTTACCCTTCTTAAAGGACTTCCAGATCTGTCCGTCGTTCCCAGCAGCTAGCCCTGGGAAGCCCCCACCTTCAGGGAACTTCCGTTCGGGCTCCGGCCAGCTCCAGGAGTCTATCTCTTCCGTCCTGTGCTCTCTGCATTGTCCACCCCAGCCACAGCCTCTCCGTAGCTACTGCCTGCTGCTACTCTGCTTTGCTGACATGCGCTGCGCAGTTGCTTCTCTCAGGCAGACCTCTGTGTTCTGCTTCCAGCAGGGCTAAGAGTCCTTCCCTTTTACCCTTTTTGGAGGCTTCTGCTTCTCACGTCTCGTTTCCTCTGGTATCGCTTTTACGCTTCGCTGACCTGCTTGCATCTCCTCGAGGGAGGACTGAACAAACTCTTCTGTCCATCTTCACTTTTTATGTATCGGCAGCTTACTGATTGTCCATATTGGCTAGACTTCTGGAGTTGGTTCCATGGAGTTCTCTACATTACTCTGCATCTCTTCTTCGTCCCTGTACTTATGTTATTCATCTCAACTGGGTTGCTTGGAATTTGCTTCATCTCTGTACTTTTTCAGGATTCATACAGGGAGCCCCTAATCATCTTCATCCCACTACTTTGGAAGATGTTTGGATGCTCTATCTTACATAGGTACATGAAAGAGAGTGGAATCATGTTACCATGTATAGGGTAAGGAGATGGAGGGTATGGGTTATTCGGGGTATACCGCATTCTTCCTAATAATCGGCCCCAGTCCCACGGGGGCAGGGGGGTGTCCTGTTTGTACCACCCCGGGGGTAGCAGACACACCACCCTGGCCTTGTGGGAAGGGGTTCCCCCTAGGGAAGCAGGGATGATATCATGGGATTCGTCACAGTATGCACCATCATTCTGTGCCTAGTGTATGTGTGTATTGTACATGTGTGTGATCTGTGGTTTCTGGTCCTTGTGTTGTCTGGGAGCAGTTGCATTTTGCATTTTCCACCCATATGATTTGTGCCAGTTGTCTGTGTCTGTTGTGCTAACTAGTCTTCCATGTGTACTGCTGGTTCACAAGTTTATACTGAACGTGGTGGTCATGGTGTGGCCATATCCACATGCATTATACACAAACATGTTTATTATTTTAAACTTTAAACTACGTGCAAATATAAATGCATGCACACAAATTCCAAGTTTCACGCAACTAGATCAGGCATAATAAATGTGGCTCACCAATTGGCATGAACTTCAGTGGTACACATGCACACAGAACACCATGCCTTTCTCCCAAAAAGAGAACGATCACTTGCAAATGATTAGTGGTGGGTTCAAATGTTGTGTCAATACATTTCTGAGTTTGAAAAGGTATAGCGGGCTTAAGGTGATCAGATTTTTTAAATGTTTGGGCACGCACCATTAGAGGGCTAAGTGTACTGAAAATCGAAGCAGGCGACTGTAAGAGATCAGTCTCGAAAGAATATTTATAGGGGTCTATCTATGCAAAAACACAATCAAAATCTTGTTCACTTTCGAACCCAGAGATAAAGCAATAGCAAGACCTAGATTCTTCCAACTCCGATCGATCCTGCGATTGACAGGACCATGTCAATCATCAAACCAGAACTATACAACCGTAAGTGAGCTAATAACCTCTATCTGGGTTTCACAGAGCATTTGCTATACTGCCCACAAAGTACTCTGAATGCTACAGCTAGACTCTTCCTGAAACTGGAAAGATGGAAACATCACCTCAGCTCTCTGAACACTCCACTGGTTCTCAGTCAAACACAGGACCCAATTCAAGACGGTTTGCTTCACCCAGTGTGTCTTCCTCAGCAGTAGTCCAGAATCCAACAGGAAGAAATTCATCCACTACACATCTGTCAGAGCAGTTTGCCATAGCAATGTAGCCTTAGGAATCCCACAATTCAAACAGCAATGTCAAGGATTCTCATTCCTGTCAACCAATCCATCGAACTACATGCCCAGATGACTCTGCACAGAATAATACCATCTGGTCTTCAGAAAATCTCTTGAGACCTGGCTGTTTTTAAGACTACATCAGATACATTACCACAGCAATTTCCAGAGACCAGACACAACAAGATCATTATAATGTACTAGCCACCATAGACAGGAACCAAAATGTCCACTAAAACATGGTTTACAAAATAGCATTTATATTCAACTTCCAAAAGTTAGACCTATATTACTCTTACATTATATTAGCCATCGCAGACATGGCCCTAAAGACCCACCAGAGCACCAACCTCACAAAGAAGAATGCACCCGAGTCAGAGGAAATCAAGTCAGTGTCGCCCACATGACCAAATACACCAGTGCACAAGTCTTAAATTAACATCATCCTCAAGATTTGACTCGATTGGAGTCAGTCTCTCCAACTCCTCATTAGACATGAAACATCCACACCACCCCATTTCCTAAATGACAAAACTTTAACAGAAGGCCTGTAGCACAACTAGCACTGCAAGGGCTCAGTCACCACAGACAGAGTATTAAAGACCCTGCTGAGCTACCATCACCCAGCAATCACCAATGTTTTTTTCTTTTTATTAAAATGTTTTTAGTACACACAGTACTTTTACATTATGTCACATATAAAATTCAACATTCAATACCAAAACAGAAAGGAAAAACACAATACACACAACACAAATTCAGGAACTAAGCAATTAAATCATTTAAAACGATTAAAGCCCTTCCTAGTACCAATAATCGGTAAAACATTGTCAGCCCAAAACCGCATTCAAGTATTGCCATGGGTACAATGAGCCTTCTCCTATGCCCTTAGTACCATAACTAATCGAGGGTTTTTGGAAATGATCCCCAGCCTGCTCTGAACTAAGTTGCCCCAAATTTCTCAAACTCAGCATGCACCTCGTCCAATCTTTCAAAAACTAGAATCAGAAATTTCACCAATGCCAATGTGTGAGAGAGATGGGACGTTGTCATGAACCTGTGCCTTAAATCTGCAGTTATAATGCCTGCAAGGGAATTGACAGAGTCTGAGCAAGAGAATACTCCTGTCCAGCACTCTGACAATACATCACTAGATGTTACAATGACTCCATTTCCTCCCCACACAGCCTGCAGACACGCAGCTCCGGCGGAATCCCTTGGGCCCCATTACTTCAAAAATCGGCAGGCAGTTAAAAGACCATATGGCATCCAGACTAATCCATAACTACAGGACCTCAACCTATAGCACGACGGCAGGCTGGTGGGCCAGTCTAGTTGTAGGACACCAAGCAGGCCTCTTCAAGAGCCCTGCCAACTGCTTGTCCCTCCCCATTAACCTACCGACTTTTCAATCTATTACCTCTACACTATATTAAAGGACACCTCCATGTACACTGCAGCCTTATGCCTGCTAGCATCACCTCCACCACATTAAACTATTGCAGAACCACTAGAACACCACCATATGACCCCCCCCCCCAACACCATAAGAGCTATCCCACACTGTGGCGAAATCACTACTCATTTGTGTACTCCTGCAGAGCAGTAATGTCTAAAGCGCCTGCTCCGCCTCACATTACTACTAAACCAGCAGTGATCCCAAGCAATGGTGAAACAGGCATGGTCAGCGAAATACCTCCTTTGCCATTTTTGTTAAGGCTGTCTGCAGAATATACTCTTCAGGAGAAATGCAAGCTGGTACAGAAGCACAACAAACAACCATAATATGGGGGTACTAAAATACCAAATAAAAGAATGTCAAACCAAGGTTCGATAAAAATATCTTGAATCGAACAAAAATGCAGACAACTAAAAAAAACGATCCTAGCCACCCCTGTATAAGGAATACACGGAGATAGAATACTTTAAAATGAAGGGCCGCTCTGTAGACCGGGCAGACCAAGACAAGATTAAAGCAGCAACATCTCAAAGTTGCTGAATAGTCCTTCAAACAGGCAGATCAGGGTGCTTAATTCACTAAGGCGTACCAGCGAGCTAGGCCACTTCAAATATGTAGTTCTTTACTTATGCCCTTCCCCAACCATGAAAGTTTGCAGGCCATGCATGCAGGGTTCGGTCACCTCCAGTGAGCAGGTTCCCGAATACCAGTGTCCCAGTTCTAGTAGGCATTATCCAGCTAGCGCTGGTCATCCCAAATAGGCCCTTAGAAAGATTAGGGAGAAGAGCTATCCTCAGTGCTCGGTCCTCAACGCTATGTTTAAGGACTTTGGAGTACACTTTACTGCTAATCAGGATCTAGGGGCCACTGGGGAGTGTTCCGGTTGCCTGGAGGAAGGTGACAACCCTTCTTAGGGGGATAAAAGAAAGGACTTTCTGGGCTGGATCCAGCATTGTTGTTGGGGGGTTCACCCAGGCCAAACGAACACACCAGGTCCTCATGAAAAGTCATTGTCTGGCAAGTTGAAAATAAAATGATATCAAATGCTTGCGGCTGTATAATATAAGCAGTCACCATGACAAAACCAGGCATGGCCTATATTTAAATATTAACAACTGCCACCAGGCTGTTGGGGTACACAATTATTGGATTTTGAACCCGAGATGCATGCAGTTAAAAGCCACTTAGGTCTGTTGAAACATTTTGTTCTCGCAGCCGTGTTAAGTAATGTTTAGCTTTCAATCTGCCTTGCTGGGATGTTAGGGGACAGCCACAGAAATGTATGGTGGATTAGAAAAATGTGGGGTCCGATTGGCAGATCTTACTTTAAGACACAGAAGTATATGCATTATTTTACAGCAAAATAACAAAAAAACTCAGATTCTTTCACCTTGCAGATGCATTCCGAGAGACACTCCACACCTACATCCTCTCCTTCACAGTGGAGTTGCTCCTTTTCGGACCCAGCACTGGCAACACAGATCTTGGGCTATCCCCTCCAGACAAAATATGCATCCAAGTGCCACCATCACAACAAGAATCTAGTGGCACACAGGACTCTGGTACTGAGCAACAACCAGAAGCTACTCTGGAATCGTATCTGCCTCCTCTGCTACCCGACCTCATCAACCATCCTCACTATTTCCAGGACTACCCACCATAAGGCCACCAAAATATCAGAAATGGGCTATACAAAAACACTTTACATTGCATGAAAATCTACACCAAATTCAGAAAAAGTGTTCGAATACAGCATGATCTACATTTGGTAAGCTACTGTGGTTCAGGTCAAACATTACAAAAGGAAAACTTTTTCAATTTACTACAAGACTTTTTATGTAACTACAGGGTCCCTAATATGAATATATCAATATATATATATCAATATGATACATTACTCACCAGAATCGCATTTCTGATGCTTGTATCTGCCTAGATTCACATGCTGTGCATAGGGCGACATCTAGTGGAAGCTGCAGAGTATTACAGTTGTTGTTTTCGAAACTTGAAAAGGGACGTCGACAGGGCGTGCCAGTAATACTATCCCTAGTGTGTCGTCCACTGTACCCATTATCCCTCATGCTTGTAGTTCCCTCAGATTGTATTTTTCTGACATGAGGCAGCATCAGGTGTAGCGTGAGTACAGTTTTATCCAAGCAGATACTTATCAGACATGCTCATAGGCATCCATGTGCCTTCTCTCCTAAGGGATGATTCGCATGTGAATTGAAGCAGATACAAGCATCAGAAATACGATTACGGTGAGTAATGTATCCCTTCTGAGGCTTGTGGAATCTGCTTAGATCACATGCTGTCCATATATTAGCGAGCAGTGGAAGAAGGAGGTGGGATGTGAGAAGGGTCATGAGCGAATAAAAGTTTTGGAACTGCTTGTCCCACTTGTGTATCTGTCTTGGAATGAGTGTCAATGCAGTAGTGCTGAGTGAAAGTATTTACAGAGCTCCATGTAGCTGCCTTGCAAATACTGTCTACGGGGACATTTGCAATGAAAGCCAGACTGGCTCCTGTACCTCTTGTAGAGTGAACCCTGGGCATAAAAAGGCAGTGTTTTATCTGATAGGGAATTGCACAGTTTGATACATCGGACTATCCACCTAGAGATGGCATTCTCAGAAATGCAGTCACCTTCTCTGCCTGGCGCTATGGAGACAAACAATTGATCTGTTTTTCTTAGCGGTCTGTTCTTGTCTACGTAGTAGAGGACCACTCTCCTCACATCTAGTGTGTGGAGTTTTATCTCAGCTGAGCTGTTAGTTTCCTGGAAGAAAGCCGGTAGCTCAATTGACTGGTTTACATGAAATTTGGAGATACATTTAGGTGAGAACCTAGGGTGAGTACATAAAACCAGCTTGTTCTTGTGTACAACAAAGAAAGGACCCTGAACTGACAATGCTTGTATTTCACTGACCCTTCTTATGGAAGTGATGGCCACTAAGAAGGCAGTTTTATAAGTCAGGTGTTTGAGACTAGACTTGTGCATAGGCTCGAAAGGGGGTCCCATGAGCTTAGCGAGCATCACATTGAGGTCCCATCCTGGCGGCGGGTTAGAGATTGGAGGGAGGAGTCTCTTTATTCCTTCCATAAATGCTTTGATGACCGGTACTTTCCACCAAGAGACCTTCTGATGAGAAGTTGTGTAGGTTGACAAAGCTTGTCCTTAACACGGAAGCACATTGAATTAGTGCTTTCTGAAGCCGGAGTTGCTGCGAACATTATGCGCTAGCAACACAGAGTGAGGATGTCATGCTATAATTAACTGTGCAGCGTTACAAGTAATCTCACCAGTGCAACATTAATAGCTGTGAAGCAAATATCTGACGATATTGGATATCGTACCTCGTGCCAAGAAAGCACAATATTTCCACTGAGAGGACGTGGTGAACTTTGCCATAGATTCTACGATTTGTGCCGCCAGACGTATGTAAAATAATTCTGAGACTGTTAGGGAGAATTCTCTTTAGGCTGAATTTCCTAACCGAGTGAGTCCCCCAGCAGCTTTGCTGGATTTCTCGAGTTTGTTTTTTCTCCTGCCAAGTGTGAGACTCTTTCTCCCACTCTTGGACATGATTTATGGTGTTCCTTTGACTGTTAATGTGTTTTCTGGGCTATGGGGTCCTTTACTCCAAAGGGTCTCATGTGTTTTTACTTTGTGTGTTACACAGCACCCTCCGTGCAGTAACACAGGGGTGTCATAGTGATTCTACTCATCGGCACACCCACTTCCTCCTTCCCTGCAGCGCTCTGGCCAGCCTCTCATGGCCCGCTTCCTGCTCCTACTTGCAAGGCAAAAAACCTCGGGGTCATCTTCGACTCCACACTCTCCTTCTCTACTCATATAACCGACGTCTCTAAGAAGTCTCACTACCAGCTGCACCTCCTCAGAGGTATTCTTCCCTTCCTCTCCTTCCCCCAGAAGCTCACGGTCTCCAGAGCCCTGGTTCTCTCGAAGCTGGACTACTGTAACAGCCTCTATCTTAATCTGCCTGCCTCTACTCTCCGCCCTCTGCAACTCATCCAGAACAGGACTGCGAGACTTGTCCTTGGCCTCAAGCCCAGGGACCGTATCTCTCCAGGACTGAAATCTCTACACTGGCTCCCTGTGGCTGCGAGGATTAAGTTCAAAACCCTCTGCATTGTCCACAAGGCCTTCTGGGGCCTGGGGCCTAAATACCTTCAACTCTCTCTTCCTAAATATCTTCCTTCCCGAGCCCTTCACTCATCTATCTCCAACTCCCTCAGGGTCAGCCGCTTCTCGAAGCAACCAGCTGGGGGTAGATCTCTCTCTGCGGCAGGGGCCTCCCTCTAGAACAGCCTTCCTGCCTCCCTGAAACTTGAGGAGAACCATCTTCGGTTCCGGAAGTACCTCAAAACCTTCCTCTTTGCTTCTGCTTTCTCTCTCCCTCTCCCCTGCTAATTCTTCATTGAAACTGCACTGAACCTGCACCTGGGCCACTCTCACCGACCTCGCTCCTTGGCCCAGCCACTCTCCACTTGCACTGCCTCCCTGGCAACCCCTGCATTGCGGGACTGTCTCTGCATCCCTTACAGCCCCCCCTCCCAGCACTTGTCTGCACTTACCACCAGCTGGCCCTATTAATTATTTATTTTTTATTCTACTTACCCTGTTCAGCACTTCCCCCTCTCCCCTTCCCCTTGCACTTTTTCCCTTCCCCCTACCCCTGCACTTATGCGATCTGAATGACACCTGGCCTAGTAGGATCATTGTCTGTCTTTTCCCCCTCATCCCCCCTCCCTGCCTCATCGCGCCTTGAAACACTTGTGTATAGGCGCGTTACAAATGCCATATCATATCATACCCCACCATAGACTCCATACCCTGGGACCGACTACTGTCTCCCAGGGCATGTAAAGTCACCATTGGCTTTACTAGTCCCAAATTATTAACAGAAACCAGTACAAACCATCATATTGTGGACGTACTGGTCGGGGCAATTCGATTGCCCCGGGGTCTGTTAGTCGAGGGGGCACGTCTCCGTCCCCCCTGATCGAGTTTTGGCTGGTGGCAGTGGATACTACTTTTTATATTCGGCCGCGAATATTTCCCTATAGGATTTTCCCATTGTTCGAGGCTACCAACTTTAATTATTTAATTCTCATAGCCTCGAACATACCGCCGGTTTATTTAATATTAATTCGCCGGTTGGTATTTTTTTGCCAGGACTCGATCTAAAATGGCGTTTGTGTTCTCTTCTGTGACCCCAACCCAAGTCGAGCCCTTTGTTCCACTTTTTGGCGGGCTTCTTCACAGAAGCCTCCAAAAGTGGTGCCACTCTGTCTGGGTACCATAGGGGGTGTGGGAGGGGGTTTAGGCACCCTGGACTGAGTTACCTTGGTAACTCAAGTCGCACTCTTGTGTGATTGGCCCAAGTGGTGAGCCGGCCGGCTCACCACTTAGCATGTTTGAGTGAATGGGGGTATTCTGCATAAAAGCAGGGCTTTGGGGGACTGGAACTTCAGAAGTCGCCACAGGACCTGAGAATCCGACGAGGGAGAAGCTGAGCCGACCTACCACGACGACACCACGGGTGGAGCCCTGCGGAACCGACTCACCACTTCCCGACGACAGAGAAGATCTCCCGGCTGGAGAGGCTTCTTCCCCTGACTGGTGGGCACAACCAGTTTCCCTTCTTTTCTTCGCACCCCAGACCGGTTTCTGGTCGAACTGCCTGTGCCAAGCACCCAGGCAGCCAGATAGCCACTTACCACTGAACCACAAATCAACGGACCGCTCCTTGTACCTGAGAAACTCTGAGGCTGGTTTCTTCCCTGGCAGTGCAACGGACTTCTCTTCCCCCGGACGAAGTACCGACTTGCATCCGCTGCCTGGAACAACTGCCCCCGCTGGAGTGTTCTCACCACTTTAAGGTACCGTGTCCGCCAGGCCTCCCTTTCTAAAGATTGCTACAAGGTAATAATAACCCCTTAACCTTCTGGACTGGGCTGGCCACCTTGACCCTCTAACTGGTACTTTTCTTTGGTCCAACTCCTTTTTGAACCGTTACAAGACTTTTGTGCACTGCAACCCTGTGACCTTGGACACATTTCGTTTTGATCCTCTTAAAGCGGATCCGGCCTACTGACTCTGGATTCACGGTGTTACTTTGCCTTCCTCTCTTGTTGTGTTCGTGAAAAAGTGTTGGGATCTGTTTCAATTTATTCTCTGCTTTTCGCTCCCTTTTTAAAAAAAAATTATTATAGTGCCATCTACGTTAAGCGCTCACCGCTGTCTGAAAACAAGTGGGGCTTTACTTAAGACTTGTCTAATATTCTTTTAAGGGAGTGTATATCTTTTAGAGACCGTGTTTTTGAATTGCTTACTATTAGTGCCTGTGTGTTTTTCTAGACATGGTTTTAAATAAATAATTATCTCTCTTTTACACCAAGCCCTGGTCAGTGTTTACTTGTTCTATTCTGTTCTCTTGACCTATTGTGAATACTCTGTATACTGCCTAACTCTTCTTGAGGGAGGTCTGACTGCTCGGCCACAGCTACCAAGTGAATCTGTGTGGTACAGACTGCTACCAAGTGGGTTTACTGCCAAACACCTGTAGTCCTAAATCTTTTGCAGTGGTCCCAGAGGGAACTGCACAGGTTTCTGCCTAACAGAGACGGATGAAATTTTGCATCTACTCCAGCACACCCGACCCAGTGGAATTAAATCCATGATGTCTCATATAAACTACACATCAGCCTCATTATAAAGAAATTTTTGTCCTGGAGATGGCCATTTCACTTGTTCCTGAATGGACACTTGAGAACGTGTCCAATCTGCCCTTTGTCCGAAACTTGTTGACACTCTTTCTATAACAGCGTTTAAATATAACCGCTATAGTCACATTTTTCTAATGTGAAAGTAGGACTGATAAAATCTCCATTCTCCCTATTGTATGTCCTATTACAAGATGTCTTGTGTTTTTCGTGATGCACTGCTGTATGAATATGTATTGTTTTTAATATTTATTAATAAAGTGAGGTATATATATATGTTTCCTTATCTGGATTGTTCTAACTGCCTTCTAGCCTCAATTAGTTTCACTGCAATGTGTATTTTGGTGATATTAATATGGTGTTGCTAAGTTGTATGTGAAGATAATCGTTCAATCTCTACCACCCCCCGGGTCGCAGTAGTGAGGGGTTTTCAATTCTCTGTGCTTGACGCACCTTTTTTGCTTGCTGGTTGACAAAGCCGCCAGGTGGACCTTTAGGGAGTTAAATACTAACCCAGCATCTAGCAAATGGAGCATATAAATTAGAATGTGGGATGGAGTACATTCTATGGGGTTGTTTTGTTTAGTCTGGCACCAAATTACAAATCTTCTCCATTTGTCAAACAGTGCCTAGTGTTTGGTTTTCTTGATTCTTTCAAGATATACATGCATCTCTGTGGCAGGTTGAGATGTCTGAACTCTATGACCTCAGGAGCCATGCTGCCAAGTTCATTGAGTGCGGCTGCGGGTGCACGGTTAGTCCCTCGTACTGCACGAGTAGGTTGTACTGGCACAGCAGTTTGATGGGATCGCACATCGCCAGTTTGCGCAGATGTGGATACCATGGTTGTCTTGCCCACATAGGAGCAACTAGGATAAGCGTCATAGGTTCCTTGTGTATTTTGTTCACCACTTTCCTCATGAGAGGGGTTGGTGGAAAAGCATAGGCAAATATCACTGACCAGTTCATCCATGGGGCGTTCCCTGGAGCCTGGCTGGGGGAACCTGGAAGCGAAGTCTGGGCATTGACTGTTTTCGCTTGTGGCAAATAGGTCTATTATGGGGAAATCCCACTGAGAGAAGAGGTGTTCTACGACGTCTTCGTGTAGTCGCCATTCGTGTTCCTCTGGCAGGGGATCTCTGCTCAGAGAGTCTCCTATAGAGTTGAGTTCCCCCGGAACGTGTTGTGATGAAAGGTAAATCTTCCGTCTGAGTGACCATTTCCAAATTTGTTGGGCAAGCCTGGACAGATTTTGAGAACGAGTCCCCCCCCGTTTGTTTATGTAAAACATTGCAGTTGTGCTGTCTGTAAGGACCTGCACTTACTGGTTCGATAGGAGGGGTTTGGAAGCCCAAAGCGCTCTGAATACTGCTAGAAGTTCCAGCAGATTGATGTGGTTCTGAGCAACCCTGCGAGACAAGAGACCCTGAGCTGTGTGGCGAAGGTAGTGAGCTCCCCACCCTGTTCAGGATGTGATGACGGCCTCAACCTCTGGGTCGTGGAAGGGTTTCCCTTTCGTTAGATTCTCTCTTGTCCACCAGCAAAGATTCTGTACTAGTGTTGACGAAACGACCACTAGATCGTCCCACTGACCACTTGCCTGAGACCACTGTTTCGCCAACCACTCCTGCATGGGTCACATATGCAGGCGCATGTGGGGAACCAGGTAAATGCAAGACGCCATCATTCCTAGCAAACGCATTGCTTTGCGCACCCTTATTTGGCGACTGGCCTGATATTGAATTTGCAGCAACAAATTTCGAATTCTTTCCTCTGACGGAAAGGCCAACGCCTCTTGAGCATTTAGGATAGCTGCTAAGAACTGTTTCTAGGTGCTTGGCGCAAGGCTTGAAATGTTCTCGTTGATTGAGAAGCCCAATTGAAAGAGGAGGTTGATAGTTCTTTGGATGGGGGGGGACTCCCCTGTAATGAGCCAGTCATCCAGGTAAGGGTACACTGGGATTGCCTCCCTGCGCAGGTGCGCTACCACCACCGCCAGTACCTTGGCGAATACCCTTGGTGCCAATGCTATTCCGAAGGGCAGCACCTTGAATTGGTAGTGCTGGTTCGCCATCTTGAAACGCAAGAATCTTCTGTGCGCTGGGAACATTGAAATATGAAAATAGGCATCTTTCATATCCATGTAATCCCCCCTTTTTAGTAGGGGGATAACCTCTTGCAGCGTAGTCATGCAGAATTTGTGTGGCTTGACATACTTGTTTGCAGGGCACAAATTTAATACTGGGCGCATTGTGAGATCTTTCCTTGGCACAAGGAAGTAGGTTGAATAAATACCCCTGTTTACCTGGTTGGCTGGGACGACCTCTATGGCTTCCTTCAACAGCAGAGTGGCAACCTCCTCGAGGAGGATCCGCTGGTGTTCCTGAGTGTGTACTTTTTGCCGTGGAGGCGCTTGAGTAATTCGATGCAGTAGCCGCCGGATACTGTGGACAGCACCCATCTGTCCGAGGTGATCCCCTCCAATGCGTGGGTGAATTTGGTAATGCGCACCCCTACTGGGGAAGCATTGGAGGGGACCTGAAGCGCAACGTCACTCTTTGGGGAGTGGCGTACCACTGCTAGCGGGGTTGCCCCTTCCTCGCACAAGACCCCTGCACTGCCCTCTGGGTAGCCCTGGGAAGACTGATATTGATTATTCCCACACGATGAGCCCCGATTCTGGCTATAGCTAGACCGTCTTTGGGAATTTTGGCCTCTAAAAACGGCGAAAATTACTGTTACCCCTCTCTGTCCGGAGGGTTTGTTAGTGAGTTGACCGACGGATTTTAAAGTGTCATACTCATCTTTCGCCGTTTTGAGGGCATCTTCGACAGCTTTGCCGAATAATATGTTCGGCTCGACCAGCATGTCTATCAGTGTTGCCTGTGTTTCAGGCTTAAATCCTGATTGTCTCAGCCATGCATGCCTCTTAATGTTTGTACCCTCAGCGATTATTCTACCGGCATTATCAGCTGTGTGGAAGTTAGTTTTAAGGAGGCAGCCAGACACTGCCCTCCCCTCGGCTGCCACTTGAGCGAACTGGGTCTTTAAAGGTTTGGGTGCAGAGGAGAGTAAAGCAGAAACCTCCTCCCACAGGGTGGCACTTTTGGCTATCCTAGCTTGATAAGCCGCAGAGGAGGCGACTTTCCTACCTAGGCCATAAATCCTCTTACTTTCTTTATCCGGGGGAGCCTCTGAGGTAGCAAGTGGGGTGCCCACTCTCTTTCTAGTGGTGGTGACAACTAGAGAATCTGGTTTTAGTTGTCCTCTAATATATAAAGAGTCAGAGGGAGCTGCACGAAATAACTTCACGACACGCGGATTTACTGCATGTGTGAGGTTATGAGTTTGCAAAGATGGTTGAATCCTGCGTTTAACTGATTTTAGTAGCGGGATGGACTGAGTTACTGCCCTTTTGTCTCCCAGGAGTTGCTCTGTAAAATCCTTGTCCTCCTGAACTTCTTGATATCTTCGATTTGGAAGTGTTCAGCAGCCTTGGCCAATGCTTCATTAAGGAGGGGTTTGTTATCGACTGGAGAGTCATTAACGGGAGCGTCCTTAGAAATTGGAGAGTCAAAGGTGTAAGCGTCGGCTTCATCTTCAGCCTCCCGTTCCTCATCATCCCCGTAATAAGGGTATTTATGGCAATAATGGGGGTCATAAGGCTCCATAACAAAGAGGTCCATAACTAAGCCCTGAAAGACACACGTGTGGCTTTGGAACCAGATGGAGCTGAGGTGGGAGGAGTGTTCCTATAACTCTGAAAATAATTTGGATCCTTTTCATAAAAGTTGGCCATAAAGGTCATCCTTTTCATTACTCTGTCTATATCTTCAGAGCTCCACTCTTTGGAGCTTGGAATGGTAACAGATCGAGGGGTGAGGCCCATGTCCTCATCTGTGGGAGGTGTAACCTTGGTTTTAGGGGCAGGCTGAGGTTCTTTAGTAAATTTGGTATTTGTTTTCAGCCTTGTCATCCCCATCCTTCTCCTTAGGAGTGTGGGGATCTTTAGAGGACTTAATGGTTTTTACCCCCTCCCCCCATGGCCAGAAGTGGTCTTTCCAGACTTTTTGGGGCCTTCCGTCTGGTCTGACGCAGCGCATAGACTTTCGGAGGCAGGATCCAACGCGGAGCGCCTAATTTCAGTTGTGTGGGATTAAACGAGGAGAGTCTATCCTCGGAAGTGGCTCGGGACAAGGCATCGTCATCAGATGACTGGGTCTCGACGGCAGTTTTATGGGCGACACCTTTTCCGTCGACTGGGCCCTGTCGTGAGGCGACCGCGAGCGGGGACGCCCAGGGGACCGGGATTCGGCGGACTGCTCCCTAGTTGGCGACCTTTGCGGATTGCTCGACACGCGTGTAGAGTCCCAGTCGGGGCTAATGTGCGTGGTGGTAGGTGTATGTGTTGCGCTCTTGCCGCTGGGTGTGGTCCCCACAACATGGCTGCCGGCCTATCCTACGGGGTTCAGGTCCTGTGCCTGGGTAGCTGAAGCTGCCCTGTCGCTCTTGGCGTCCGATTCGGCAGCGTTGCTGCCATCACCGAAGGCGCCCTCTACGTCCAAGACGTAGTGGGCCCAGCACTTAATGGAGCGGTCCTTTGGGGTTTTAGGCTAGAAGAGCCTACAGGCCCGACAAGATGCTTCGATATGGTCTCGAGGGAGACACAGATTACAAGTTAAATGTTTATCTACCCAAGCGAACTTTGTTACATTTGGAGCAGAATTTAAATTGAGTACTCTGCATATGGTCAAAGTATGGCAGCGGGACGAATAATATGTAGGAAAAGGGGAATATAATATATATCACCTCCCCCCACTCTCCCTAATAACTGGGCTGAGGTCTGGCGTGGCCTTCCAAGGCCAAGGGTCTGTTGTGCAGTCTCTGACAGAAGTCTCAGCCATCCTCACCTGCATAATTCTTCAACTTTTGGTGGATAAAGGATAGGAAGAAATCTAACGTAATTGAAAGTAGATAAAGGCTTTACGCCGAAAGTAACTCCGCACACATGCGTCCGACTAGTATGGCGGAAAAAACAATCTGAGGAACCTACACGTGTGAGGGATCATGGGTACAGTGGACCTCACACTAGGGAGAGTATTACTGGCACACCCCTTTTCGAGTTTTGAAAAACAGCAACTGTAATACTCAGCAGCTTCCACTAGATGTCGGCCTATGTACAGCATGCGATCTAAGCAGACTCCACAAGCCTCAGAAATATTATATATATATATATATATTTCTTTTTACATGGCCCCCTGTAGTGGCCATGTAGTTATGGTTTTGTTGCTCAACCCATAGAAAGAGCACTTTTTGGGCGGCTTATAACTTCACCCCCCCGGACGAATCCTCACGAAACTTTGCAGAAAAAGTATAAGTATATGGCCCAGTCAGATTGATTCTATGAAGTTTGGTGAGGTTTCGTGCAGGGGGGCAAAGTTATAGGAGGTCCCAAAATGTGTAGGTTAGACGAAATGGGAAACAAATTCTGCTCATGGATGGATTTTTGACAAATTAGTGCCAAGAGCGGCGGATTGCTCCGAAAGCGTGCTTTAGTAAATTTGGTATAAATCCATTTGATAACAGCCAAAATTTGATAACAGCCAAAATGTAGGTAAAAAAATGAGTGATGTATGGGGTTCGGTCCATGGACTCACTTCCCTGTTCGGCCCACGGACATGCCTTCGATTTGTCCAGAGGGCAGCGTGATGTCCGCGGACATCGGACGCACCCGCTGATTGGATGGTGAAGAACGTGAGCTGCATCAAAACTTTTGAAATGGTTGCCATTTTGGATTCGCGAACAGTGCCCGTAGTCTGCAGACATTGCGGTAAAAACATTAAAAAACACAACATTGCTCTCGTCAAACTAATGAAACAATCTTTGGGGAGCTAAGGGGTGATGAGGATGGGATGATATATGGCCATAAAAACCAAAAAAAATAGCTTTTTTTCATCTCAATCTGAACATTTCAGGCATCCATCCATATTTTTGCATTACAGGGTTGGTGAAAAGCAGTTTTTGGATGGTGCATAACTACGGGGCCACTCACTGAAACTGCCTGACATTTTGTGATACAATTCTAGACACAACTTCTACAAAGTTTGGTGCTGTTCGCCAAGAGGGAACAAAATTAGAAGGGGGATCCCAAAATATTTGAAAGGCTTATAAATGTGGTGCAGTTTAACAAATCTGCACAAATGTTTGCAAAAAGATTAACACCCAGACTTTCATGTTTTTGTAAAGAGGTGGCCAAATTACAGGGGAGGGGGTTTCAACATTTTCAGATGGCTTATAACGTGGTTGCTGTTTGACGAATGTGCACAAAAGATTTTAGAATGATTATAGACCCAACCTCGCATTTTTCTGCAAGTTCTGAATGGATTTTGTCAACTGGGAGCTAAGTTATATGACTATTTTTGTCCGTATATTTTGACACTTTTCAATAAATAAAGTATTCATGGATTTGTAGGAAAGCTGTGCAAGGAGCATTGGCAAGGACCTGAAAGCATGGTTTTGCAAATGTGTCCATGTTTTTTTTTAATAGTGTCATAATGTAGGTACAAAATAATAGTGATATACCTTTGGTGACTAAGGTATAGCATATGGCGATCAGCAGTGGCCAGATTGTCCGAGTCACCGCCTGTGGCCATGGGCAGTAGCCAGATTGTCAGAGGCCTGGCCTGTGGCCATGGGCAGTAGCCAGATTGTCCGAGTCCTGGCCTTACAATCTGGCTACTGCGTATGACCGCGAAGGACTGACAATGGGATTAAAGTGGGCATGGTCACCAGGGACTGGCTATGTGGTGAAGTTTTTCAAAATTGGGATAGGTTTGAATGGGAAAATAAATTCTGCCTGTGGCTAAAATTCTGTCCGTGGTTACAGCCTGAAGTGCTGCACAGGATTGCAACAATAGATCACTGTGACTATTGATGCATACTCTCCGAGACAATGCTAATCAGCAGATAAGAACCAGGTGCCCACGTGGTCACAAGGCCACTCCTTGAAATCATTACCCACCCTTCTTTGCAACCATAGTGGGACAAGATATTGGAATTGGATGCTGGACTTATTTCCACAACCTCACAGCAATGACTGGCACACAATCCACATGCCTTGAGAAAGACTCTAAAGAGTCGAATTACGCGTAGGCCGACTTCTAACAATAACTATAGCTTTAAGAATGGTTTTGAAGACTGCTTCATTACGACAACAGTTACTTAATGAATCACCCAGTGCTGAGGTGAACAGGGCTCACTCTTCTATTCGAAAACCTAACACTTGAAGGAAGGGCACGACATAAAAGAACCCCATCACCAGCAGCAGGGTAATCTGTTTAAAGTACTAGATGAAACGCAGTGATCTACCCGTTATACCGGCATGCAATTACTTGATAATCGTGTACTCTAATTTGATTATTAGGGCATGCAGCAAGGCCGAACCCTAGGTTTGAATGGGAAGACATATTCTGCTTGTTGCTACAGCCTGAAGTGCTGTACTGAATGACAACAAACCTGCACGAGGAGCATCAACAAGGATTTGGAAGCATGGTTTTGAAAATCTGTTTTGTGTTTTATTTTTCCAAAGTGTCCAAATGTAAGCACAAAAAAATAGTCATACAAGTTTGGTGTGTGGGCAATGGGCCTGGCCCTCAGCAAGGCCGAATGCCTACTCTTACTTACATATTGGGGCATGCGAAATGATGAAGGTTGAAATGGGAAAATAAATTCTGCTTGCACTGCAGTCCAGAGTGCTGGATGAGTTTGCAGCAAACTTGCGCGAGGAGCATCAGCAAGGACCTGAAAGGATGCTTTTGCAGATGTGTTCTGTGTTTTATTTTTTTGAAAGTATGGAAACGCAAGTTCAAAAAATAGTGATATAACCTTTCTGTCAAGTGATATAAGTTTGGTGCATGGAGAATGGGCCTCGCCCTCGGCAAGGACGAATGCCTACTCTGAGTTACTTATTGGGGCATGCGGCATGACCAAAGCGGTAGGTTTCAATGCGGAAAAAAGAATCTGTTTGCGGCTGCAGCGCGGGGTGCTCGACGGGATTGAGGAAAAGTTGTGTGAGGAGCATTAGCAAGGACCTGAAAGGTTGCTTTTGGAAACCTGTCCTGCGTTTTACTTTTTTGAAATTGGCGAATCGCAAGTACAATAAATAGTGATATAACTTTTGTGCCATGGGCAGAGGGCCTGGCATTAGGCAAGGACAAATGTCTACTCTGATTTGCCTATTGGGGTGTGCACTACTGATACCGACTCACAAATATGCGTTGCAAAAAATAGGTTTAAGAAGGTTTATAGTTTCATAGATGTTAAGAGGAATTAATTACTTGTATGAAGTGATGTAACATTATGAAACATTTTCAATTATGAAAACATATGCAATTGACAGAAAAACCATTGATAAAGGGATGGTACGGTTAAGATGTACCTCACCCTTTGGACTCCTCTGCCCCAGCAGTAAGCTAGCGGCCTCCCACCTTGGCACTTCCCTCCTGGGCTCCCATGAGCACTTGTCCATCCATACTGCCCCTTTTATTTATGCACTTCTGTCACTGCACAATGCATTTGTGAATTTATAGGAGCACTTTGTACATTATTTTGTATAGGAGATGTAGATGAAAAATATTTGTAGAACATTGTTAAGTGGCAGTTGGTGGGTGGAAGTTTAATATGTTGATAGGCTAACTACAGAGTTATTTTAAGTGAATGGTGTATATACGTGTGAATGGTTAAAGCTGGCAATGAGGGAGTGTTACAAACATAACAGTAAAAAGAGTAGGAGGACTGTTTTGTATGATGGTGTGCATTTGCAATCCAGGTTTTCTAATAAGGCATGGGCTATACAGGGAAATGTGGAGACTGGGGATAGTTCTAAACAGTAATGGATTATGGTGTTTATTGTATACAAGAGATGAATTTCGGACAGAAATTTGTCTGTGCTTTTTTGTTTTTCTCTAGTATACAATGTCCATTATTACCATTAGCATAACTGAAAATGCTAATGGGAATGTTGGAGAATCATATTGAATCCAACTACTTTACTGAAAAATGTAAAGTAGATGAGTCTGTAAGCTATTTTTTTTTACCATGAAAGGTGGTTCCTAAATGAACCTTTTTGTAAATGTTTTTACATGTTATTATTTATTTTTGAAGGAAAGGGCAGAAAGTAATTTAGGGAGGGAAATGAGGGAAGGGGTGCCAACCACACATATGGAGAGGCAGGTGGACAGGGGAATACGTTGCACATGTGTTAAATCTAAGGTAGAGGGCAGTGTTGCTCATGCTCCTTGATTACAGCTTCAAAAGCCCTTCGAAATTGCTCCCCTCGCAGATTGGTGTGTTGCAGTATATACAGAGTACTGTTTTCGAAAAGATATGGATCAACAGCCTCTTTTATTGCTTGGAAGTTGGCTGGTGGGATTTTGGGTCCCACAGAAGTAGGCTGTGTGGTTACAGCATTGGTTGAGGAAGATGAGGTAGAGGAAGACAGCCTACTACTTCCCAAGAAAGGAATAGCCTTTCGGAGAGCATTGCGGTGGATGGATTTGGTGTGGTGGGGCATGGAGGTGGTCCCATTGGAGTACCGCCCAGGTTGTCCACGACTGAGCTCAGTACATTTCACTTTGGTAGCTTTACCCTTTGATACATTTCCAACAGTGGTAAAGAACTGCCACACCCACGATTCTTTCTGGGTGCTAGAGGTGGGCACTTCTTCTACCTCATCTTCCTGGTCTTCTGGATTGTCTTTTGAAGTATTGTGCTTCTTTTGTTGGGTATGCCCTGCAGTTGGTGGTGGTGACTCTTGGGGAGAGGCATGGCAATAGTCGATGCCATTTTAAAAATAAATAGCAGTTTTCCTAATAGTCTTCCAAGTATGTGCTGTGTTCTAGATTGTTAATGGATAATGAGTAAGAATATGTGTAGGAGCTGTGCAAGGGTACATTTTGAGACTCAAATTTCCTAGATGAGCTGAAAAATGCAAAGCACAGACCCATACGCAAAGTGCAGACGCGTTCGCGAACAGGTCATCATGCTGCGCACGCGGTCACGTGACACTGTCCAGAAAGTCTGATGATGTCAGATGTTCGCGAACGTCAGCGAACACAAAAACTGTGGAAAAGTTGCAAAAAGTGTATACAAACGTTAAAAATTATGCTAGATGCTGGGGAATGGCAGAGTTTCAAGGTGAAACTTTGTAAACTGGAGAAAAATGTTGCTATACTGGGGCAAGTATGATATTAGTACGTAGTAGCAAATTAGTGCGCACTGGTAAAAACCCATAAAATTAACTAAAAAAAAGGAACGTTATGGTTAAGTAGCATTAATAAAAACCTATGAAATTCAATGGAAATCTTTGTTAAAGAGACGGGTATGTTTCCAAGTAAAACCGAATAACCACAGAAATTTGCCAGTTATCGTAAGCTAAGCAACCATTACTCGCGCCACCACCGTGCGCACTACTAGGACAAACACCCATTACATGAAAGATGGCATCACAAATGTCACTGCTGGCACCTCTTGCATCAAGTAAAAATAAAATGGTGGCTTTTAATTTCTGAAAAGCACCTCAGCTTCTGTTTTTAGGAGAGGGGGCACCTCCTTCTCTGAATATTTTAAAAACTACTGGATGGATTTACCCCATACCAGCAAGGGCACACCCACGGTGCTTTGTGTCCACGTTTTTTCTTATTTGGTCCAAAAACATCCAGCGGTTTTAGCGCCAAGAGTTTTCAATCAATGCATTTTTTCGTTATGTGAAAAGGAATGGGGTGTGAGAAACCAGAAGGTGTCTCACTCACTAGTCCCCGGGCATCTGTCATCCAGGTGGCCAGGACACGGCCATCACTTTTGGATCCAGTTCTTGGGAGTTGGACCAGTGTGGGAGGATCACCTGGGTGAGGGGTCTTCAGGAAATGGGACACCGGATGGCGAGACGCTGTATCCCCTTCCCTGTAGCACCTTTATCCCCATCCTACCAAGTAGGATATTCAGGAACTCTACCCCCCCAGCCCCCTTTTTAAAACACAAACACTTTCACACGGACAGCCCATTATGAGAGAAAACAGCCTAACACCCGAGCCGTTTACCTGACTTGTCCCAATACAATGGTCAGGCGAGGTAAGGCAATTACTGACACACACACACACCTGACTTCCGTTAAACTTCACCACATGGGTAAAAGGTGGAGCACGAGAGCACACTCTGAGCGAGGCAAAGCAATGAGCAAACAGCAGTTTCGAGACAGCAGCTGAACGAGAAAGGAAAGACGGCAAAACAGAAGGGGATCGCAAGGAGGGAAGTTACCATGACCTTTTCGACAAGGAACCGTTACTTTCCAGATACCTCGAGAATAGAAAGCGTAAGACCAGGAAACCAGGCTGAAGAATCCTGCATTCTGTGTCAGAGATACCCTGGGCCCTCCCGTGTCAATCAAGGCAGGAAGAATCACCAACCACTGTGATACCGTCCTTGACTCCAAGAACAAAGCAGTGCCAGTGAAATCAACACAGCCGGTGAGTTGGGGATACTGATACAAGACCGGTCTGTGTTGAAGCCAAGGTTACAAGCAGCAACATTGTATGACGAGTGCTGGAACGAACAATGTTAAAACACGTGTGATAAAAGACGCAAGTAAAGTTGAACTGCAGATCAGTGATTGAACTTTTAAAGCACGATACAATACCTTTGACAGAGTGGTCCAGCACCACGTGGGTGCTCAATTGAAGGTCTGTGTAAGGTATCCAGCTGAGAAGTGGGAAAAGTGAAAGTGAGATAAAGGTTATATCAAGAAGAGAACAAGTAATTGTGAATCGAAGTGATCCTGCGGCGGGTTGATCAAAATCCTACGCACAGTCGAAGGTCTTTGATTTCTGAAGTAAAGAAAGCTTGGAAAGGTAGATAAAGTTGGTCCGAGCCAGGCAAAGGGAGATCATTTGAAATCTTTGTGTTAAACTGGGTCTTTGCATGGAGGGGGACCCAGGGTGAAGCCAACATCACATGAGAAGTTGTACATGTGAAATCCTAAGAAGAAAGGAACTTTAATGTTTGTCGTGTTGCATCAGGCCCTCCGAAACAAGAGACTTTGAATGGCAAAGAGACTTTGGCAGAGAAGGTCTTGATGTCGAAGTTTTGAACTGCATCGTCATGCTAGAGAAGCCAGAGCGTGCTAAGCTCTAGTGTGCTGCCTTGTCCCGTGCAGAAGACATTGAGAAGGGAAGCCATAGGCTTCAATATCCTGACATATAATTTCTTGAACCCTTTTCTTTTGACTAACATTGTTTCCCACGCTACTTGTATTTAGAAGCAAGGATTGGCAATAGGTTTATTAGTGTAGGTCCTTTAATTTTGTCAGACTCGACTAGGGCTGCATTTTTATTTGATGGTCGTAGCTTGCTCTCATCTTTAGATGTAGGATTAGATAGGAGTTTTTCAAACCCAATTGAAGTTCAATAAACACCCTTGAACTGTGATCACTTGTCTCCGTCTTACTGTTTGATATGATATGGCTTTTATAATGCGCCTATACACAAGTGTTTCAATGATACCATGCATTCCCTTACAGGGGCTAAGCTGAAGTTATTTTTTATTTTCTTAATAACTTTTTCACCTTTTAACCAATGTGTCCCAAAAATGCCCAGTTTGGGGGAGTGGGTGCCAGCACAATTTCTTTTTAAAAAAGGTCATCTAAATCCATCCAGCGAGTCAAAAGATACTGTCGATAGAATCTCGGGAAAATCATCTTTCTGTGGCTTAGATCTGTTTCGAATCACATGCCATGCATACTGTGCTATAGACCTAGAGTATTGCAAGTGATTTACTTTCAAGGTAAAGGTAGCCATTGACAGGGGTATTCCGGTCATTCTATCTCTACCCTATGTATGCAGGTACCCAGAGTGGCCAAAAGTGTCTAAGCTTTTAGATTGTTTTTTTCCACATTAAAAGTGAGAGCACAGTGTGAACATTGAAGTTAAGTGTATGTTTATCTACATTGTCCCCTTTTTAAGCTCTCTACATACACCGATTGCTTTGTTTACACAATGTTGAAAGGGCTGGGTACAACCATGTGATTCTAAAAAGATATAAGCTCTAGAAAAACAATGTGGAAGTAGCACGAAATGTCTGAGGTTAGCGATTCGGATTAGATACCCTTTGAATGGAGGTAACAGCCATAGGAAAAGCTACCTTTTATATGAGGGGTTTCATTGAACATTTATGAATGGATAAATATATTTAACGCCTTCCACGCATTTTGAATGAATGGAAGTTATGAATACCAGGGTGCATTGAAAATGAAGCATATAATTATGTATTACCAGGTGTTTGGTCTGAATTTGTGGCAGAGGGCCTGTGTGACTTCATTATTCCAAGATGGCCGCTGCTACAATTGATGAATCACAATTTGATCTATAACTCCTTTTAGAGTGATCCTATCAAATAAGGACTTTTTTTGTAAAACTTTAAAACAAGGTCCTTTAAAGAATTAGATATCTTATTGTTTAGAAATTTCTATTCGCAGTTCGTTTTTGATGATTTCTAACATTTATTTTCTTCTATTTTGTTACAACTTCTGGCAATTGGCAAGAAAAAATATTTAAGAGCAGTTGAAGCGTGAAATTTGATTCCATCTTCCAGTAAAATCTATTTTTCAAAATGTTGCTACCTCCAGATATGGAAAGTCATTTAAACTTCCACAATCAGCCAAAAAAAATAAAAAAGGATAACAGTCTTTTACTTGAATGAAATCTCCCTGGTTAATCCAAAATGTTATGAAAAGGTATTTAAAAGAGAGCCCCGTGTGGAACAATAACGAATATTTAAACATACCTCTAGGATAAGGCATATTAACACGTAAAGAACTGAAAAATGAAAAGCCCCATTGTATTTGGAATGCTACAAGCAATATACTCTTCAGGCAAACATGGATCAAAGCAAAGGATTGTATGGAGAGCAGTTATGTGAGCCAAAGCTGACTATCTCCAGCCATGAAGAAAAACAAGAAGTAGAACAATGCTACACTACAAGATCAAAAATACCCATGTACGACAGAAATAAATGCTTCTTTGCCTCATTGGGGTAGTTACCTTTCACACTTTTCACTTCAGAGTGTTGTGAGAAACATGAAGGTGTCTCACCCGCTAGTCCCCAGGGATCTGTCATCCAGGTGGCCAGGACACGGCCATCGCTTTTGTATCCAGATCCTGGGGGTGGACCAGTGCGGATCACCTGGGTGATCGGTCTTCGTGGAGTGGAAGTGGGACACCAGATGTCGAGACGTGGCATCCCCTTCCTTGTAACACCTTCGCCCCATCCTACCAGGTAGGATACATAGGAACTTAAGCCTCTACCCCTTTTCCAACACAAACACTTTCTCACGGACAGCTCACTGTTCGAAAAAAAGGACTAATATCCAAGCCGTATATCTGACTTGTCCCAATACAATGGTCAGGCAGGGTCAGGCAATTACTGATCATCACACACACACACACCTGCAAGGCAAAGCACACAAGGAAGCAGCAGTTCCAAGATGGCAGTTTCATACAAGGCGAAAGACGGCAAGACCAAAGGAGTGCAAGGAGGGAAGTGCCCTTGACCTTTTCAACGAGAGACAGTTACTTTCATGAACCTTTAAGAATAGGAAACGTAAGGAACAAGTTACTTACCTGTAACTGTTGTTCTCCAGCATGGGTCTGGCATGGATTCACATGCTCTCGAATATTCCCTGTCGTCAGGCTGGGAATCCTCGGTAAAGAAAAAACCAGTATCAGTTTCGTTTCTGATCTGTCTTTCGTAGTAATAACCAATCACTGGTCTCTGCGTCATACTGACCACAGCCAATGACTGCCCTCTACCTAGGCACCGCCTCTGGCAGCCATCTTCAGATTTGGAAGCACGTGAAGTGGCAGTATGACCAAGTGAAGAGCCGCAGAGGGGTAGGCGGGAGGTTTCGCATGTGAATCCATGCCAGACCCATGCTGGAGAACAAGAGTTACAGGTAAGTAACGTGTTCCTTCTCCAGCATGGGGTCTGGCATGGATTCACATGCTCATGAATAAAGAATACATAGCAGTACACACATGCACAACCACGTGGCAAAGGCTCAACATTAAGCATTGCATCAAACTCAACATTAAGTATCTTACCTCCTCACCAGGCTCACCTCAGGCGAACAGGTTGCGCAGCACTGCTTGGCCGACCCTGGACTCCTCCCTGGAATCCCGATCGACGCAGTAGAACTTCGTGAAGGTGTGCGTCGACCTCCACGTAGCAGCCCTGCATATGTCCAGCAGGGGCACACCAGAAAGGAACGCCGTGGTAGCTGCGATCGCTCTGGTGGAATGGGCTCTCGGACGGCCAGGCAGCGGTCGGTTTGCCAACCGATGACAGTACATGATACAGCCGGAGAGCCATCTGGAAATGGAAGGCTTCGAGAGAGCCTTCCCCTGATTGACAGGTCCAAAGTTCACAAAGAGTTGTGACGTCTTCCGAAAACACTTTGTGCGGTCCACGTAGAACTTCAGCGCTCTAGCCACATCCAGCGAGTGCAAAGTCCTCTCAGCCGGCGACAAAGGCGACGGGAAGAATACAGGCAACACCAAGGGTTCGTTGAGGTGGAAGTCCGACGGTACCTTGGGCATGAAGGAGGGGTGCGTCCTGAGCACTACCCTCGTGTCGCGAAAAGTCAAGTACGGGGCCTTGCAGGAAAGGGCCTGGATCTCTCCCACCCGTCGTGCGGAGGTGATGGCCACAAGAAACGCTGTTTTCCACGACAGAAACTTCAACGGGGCCGAGTGCAGAGGCTCGAACGGAGGTCCCATGAGCTTGGTCAGCGCCACGTTGAGCTCCCACGCCGGGGCCGGAGCCTTCACCGGCGGGAACGATCTGAACAGTCCCTTCATGAACTCTTTCACCAGACGATGAGACCACAAGGACGTCCGCCCCGTGGTTCTGGTGTATCGGGAGATCGCAGCAAGATGAATCTTGATGGACGCGTGTGCCAGTCCAGCTTTGGCCAGCGTCAGCAGGTACGGCAGTACCTGGGGAGCCGTAATCCGAAGAGGGTTAATCTTCTGTGCGTGGCACCAGACAGAGAACCTCTTCCATTTGTGTCCGTAGCATTTAAGAGTCGAGGACGCCCTGGCCTTTGCAAGAACCTCTCTGCAGTCGGACGGTATGTCGTATCCTCCAAACTCTAGCGCTGCAGGAGCCAGGCCTGCAAGTTCAGCGATTTCGGGTCGTGGTGGAGGATGGCGCCTCCTTCCCTGGAGAGCAGATCCGCGTCCACCGGCAGCTTGATTGGCGGGGACGGTGACAAGTCCAGAAGGTCCGGGAACCATATCTGCCTCGGCCACGCAGGTGCGACGAGGATCATCCTGCACCGTGACCTCTTGAGCTGGTTGACGAGCCGGATCAGCAGTGGCAAAGGAGGGAACGCGTAGAGGAACAGGCCCTCCCAGGGGAACGAGAAAGCATCGCCCATGCTCCTCGCCTGGGGAAACCTGCTGGCAAACCTCCGGCACTTGGAGTTCGTCGCCGTCGCGAACAGGTCGATCTGGGGTGTGCCCCACCGTCGGAAGAGGCGATCCACTAGATCCTGCCGTAGTTCCCACTCGTGGCACGAGCGCAGCTCCCTGCTGAGTGAGTCGGCGATGGTGTTTTTTATCCCTGCCAGATGAAACGGCACCAGAAACATCCCTTGGGCGACTGCCCAATGCCACAGGTCCTGCGCCTCCTTGGACAGTGCTGGGGACCTGGTTCCGCCCTGTTTCGTGATGTAAAACATGGTGGTGGTGTTGTCGGTGAAGATCCTCACCACCTTGCCCTTGAGGGACGGAAGGAAGGACCTGAGGGCCCAAAACACTGCACGGAGCTCCAGGACATTGATATGTAGGGATTTCTCCGTCGGGAGCCAAAGGCCTCTTGCGTGCAGATTTTCGGTGTGCGCTCCCCACCCTTCCAGGGAGGCATCCGTGGTCACTGTCTCCTGGTGGACTGGGGTCTGGAAGTCCATGCCCGCCGTCAGATGTGCGCGGGTGCCCCACCACCGGATCGCTCGTCGGAAACTCTCGTCGAGTGTGATCCTTTCCTCGAAGTTGCCCGTCGTTTGGATCCAGCGCGCGTCCAGGAACTCCTGCAACGGGCGCATCCGGAGCCTGCACATGGGAATGAGGTAGATGCAGGAAGACATCATTCCGAGGAGGGACTTGATGGACCTCACCTTGGCCGCGTCGGCCACCAACATCCGCTGCACCTTGCCCAGGATGGTCCTGGTCCTCTCCTCCGACGGGGAGGCCAGAAGGGACACTGTGTTGAGCCTCGCTCCCAGAAACAGAGCGTCTTGCGCGGGCACCAGGTGGGATTTGGCGTAGTTCACGGAGAATCCCAGGTCCGTGAGAAGTTGGACGGTCCTTGCCGTGTGAACCACGGCAAGCTCCTTTGTCTTGGCTCGGATGAGCCAGTCGTCCAGGTAGGGGTAGACGTGGATCCCTTCGCGGCGCAGCTGAGCCGCTACCGGCGCGAGGCACTTGGTGAACACCCTGGGTGCCGACCGTAGACCGAAGGGGAGGGCTTTGAACTGGTAATGACGCCCTTGGACCACAAACCTGAGGAATTTTCGGTGCCCCTTCAAGATGGGAATATGGAAGTAGGCATTCTCCAAATCCAACAACGACAGGAAGTCTCCTTCCTCCAGCTGACCCAGGACGTGCTGGAGGGTGACCATCCGGAACTTTTGCGCCTTGATGAACTTGTTCAGACGTCGCAGGTCCAGGATGGGGCGCCATCCCCCCGTCTTCTTCTTCACGAGGAAGTATCTCGAGTAGACTCCGGAGCCCCGAAGCCTCTTTGGGACGAGTTTGATGGCGCCCTTCTTGAGCATCGCCTTCACCTCCAGGAGAAGTTGAGGGACGTGAAGTTCTTTCCTGGCCACGGGGGCGGACGCGCGGACACTTTCTTTGAAACTCGAGCGCGTGGCCCCGGGCCAAGGCGTCCAGCACCCAACGGTCGGTGGAGATGGACTCCCACACGCTGATGAAGCTCGCCAGCCGGCCTCCCACCGGGGTGCTTCGGTGGAGGCCCGACCCCCCAGCCGGTTCAATCCTGCTTCGACGAGGCTTTAGCGCCTTGTCCTTGGCGACGACGGCGGGGTCCGCCAGACTTGCCTCGTCCTCTGTAGGCCTCCTGAGACGACGAGCGGGCTGCTTGACGGTAGGAGGAGAAACCGCCGCCGGAACCTTTGGAGGCGCCCTTGCCTCCGCTGCTCCGAAAGGGCGTCTGTCGTTGCAGAACTCCAAGGGCCCGGGCCGTCTCGGTGTCCACTTTAATGGCCTGAAGGGAATCGTCCACTGTCTTCCCAAACAGGTTGTTCCCGTCGAAGGGCATGTCCAGGACTCTGGTCTGAACGTCTTGACGGAAGTCCGTAGCCTTGAGCCATCCACGCCGCCTAAGGCAAACGCCGTTGCCCAACTGGCGGAACCCAGTGTCGGCGATGTCCGTCGCAACGGTAATGGGGTGGTCCGAAGCCACCTCACCTTCATGCAGGATCTCCAGGGCCTCTGCCCTCTTGTCGTCCGGCAAGAAGTCCAGCAGGGGAGCCAGTTTGTACCAGAGCTCCCTGTCGTATCGGGCCACGATAGCCAAGGCGTTGGCAGTTTTAATCGTCGTCGCTGCAGACGAGATGACTCTGCGTCCCATAGCGTCCAATTTCTTTCCCTCGCCGTCCGGTGGGGAAGTCGATGTGGAGGCCGCACCCCCCCCCCCCCCGCTTTTTTCCTGGCCGCCGCGGAGACGACGGAGTCCGGGGTAGGCTGCGCCCGGAGGCACAGGGGGGCCGTGTCCGGGACCCGGTCTCTTCTAGCTGGCGTCGTGGAAGGGTTCTTGAGGAGGGTGAGGCCCTCATCCCAAATGTCGTCCAATAGAGGCACCGCGAGGACCGTCTTCCTCTTGGCCTCGCGCCGCTGATAAAGGAAACCTTCCTTCTTCTTCTCCTCAGGGCAGAGTTGGAAAAGCTCTGATGCCCTGGCGATCATAGAGTGGAACGATCCAATCTCGTCGGGCGGAGAAGCCCTGGTGGGAGGCGAGGACGGTACATCCTCGTCGTAAACCTCGTCGTCCGTACCCGTCGCTGCCGTGTCAGTCCCCGTATCATCCCCTCGGGTGGACGGGGAGGAGGGCTGGAAGGGGCGCGACGGCTGAAAAGGAGGTGGAGGGTGGATCCTTCTTCTCTTGGTAGGGGGAACACCAGAAGGTCCCGGTTCTGGGTCCCCCGACGGGAGAGGTTCCGTCGGCAACGGTAGTCTCGTCCTTATCTCTGAGCATAAGGACTGTATAGCCAACAAAATGGCCGCCGAGTTGTCTCGCGGCGCTGGCAGAGGGGAATCCGACGGGCCGGTCTTCTTCCACGCCGAGGCCGTGGCTTAAGACCTCGACCAGCTCCTCCTCCGAGGTTGAGGCCGACTCTACGATGACGCCCTGCCCCCCCCCTTTTTCTTCCCCACGGGGGATTTCACGGGGGTCCTATCGATGGGCACAAAAGAGGACTCCCTCTGAGGTGGCAGGGAGACTCTGAGCCCCGAGGTCGCCACCACTGGTGTAGCCTCCACAGGCTGAGCCAGGGCCGCCGCGACAGTTTCGATAGAGGGCTTGGCCGGATGGATTAAGGCCTTCACCACCTTAGGTGCGCTCACCGCCTTATCCTTGAGGGGGGGGACACTGCCTTGCTCCCCCTACGCCTTCGAGCTCGACCGGGGCCTCTCCAGGAGCTTCGCCGGGTGCTCGGCCTTCCTCTTACCCGACCCAGAGCGTTGGCTCGTGGTTGATGGTGCCGGGGAGGGTGCGCCCTGCCTGGCGCCCGTAGAGCCCGACCGTTCGGCGCTCCCGGTGCCAGCGGACTCGCGGTGCTTGGCCTTATGTTGGACCCCCGTCGCCGGGGCGTTCTCAAAGGTCTTAGAAGACCGCTCGGATTTCTTCCTCTTCTTCTCGCCGGACAGGCTCTTCCCTTCTAGCCAGTTGGCGAGACGTTGATGGCGGTCCTTCATGGTCCGCTCCGACATGTTGCCGCAAAACGCACAGTTCTTCTCCACGTGCGTCTTGTCCTCTTGTAGGCAGTAAAGACAAAAAGAGTGTTCGTCCTCCTTGAAGACGTTCTGCAGCTGGCATCCAGGGCAGACCCTGAACAGCTTTCCGGGCGTCGAGCTTCCCTTCTCCTGGGCCATGACCGGGCCTGAGAAACTTCTGGAGTCCTCCAAAAGCGTAGCTCGACGAAATCTTCACCCTTGAGGGGCGCAGACGAATCCGACACGGGTCCCCGTTGATCGGATGGAGAGTCGGTGGAGCTTGAGGCTCTTTTGACCGAAAAAAACGAAGTTTTTGAGAAAAAACGTGAAAAAATAGCACTAACGCTCGAGAGCAATAGCACGAGGATCCCAACACATGAACGTGCGGTAAAAATCTGAAGATGGCTGCCAGAGGCGGTGCTTAGGTAGAGGGCAGTCATTGGCTGTGGTCAGTATGACGCAGAGACCAGTGATTGGTTATTACTACAAAAGACAGATCAGAAACGAAACTGAAACTGGTTTTTTCTTTACCGAGGATTCCCAGCCTGACGACGGGGAATATTCGAGAGCATGTGAATCCATGCCAGACCCCATGCTGGAGAAGACCAGGTATCAAAGCTGAAGAATCCTGCATTGTGTGTCAGAGGTACCCGGGGCGCTCTCGTGTCGATAGTCAAGGTGGGGAGAAACGTTTTCTACCGTGGTACAGTCTTGGCTCCTGCAACAAAGCAGCGACAGGGACGTCCGCACAGCCGGCGAGTTGTGGAGACAGATACCAGAGCGGACTGCGTTGAAGCCAAGGCTGCAAGCAGCAACACTGTATGGAGAAAACTGAAGAGAACAGTGTATGAAGCGTATGTGGCAAGTGATGCAAATATAATTAAAACAGCAGATAAGTGACTGAACTTTGAAGCCAAGATACGGTAACGCAAACAGAGTGGTCCGGCACAACGTGGGTGATCATTCGAAAGTCTCTGTTAGGTATCCAACTGAAAGGTGGCAAATGTTAAAAGGAAATAAATTGTGAAATCAAAGTGGTCCTGCAACTGGTCAAGCCAATCCTTGTGCACATTCGAAAGTCTTCGATAGCTGATGCTAACTGAAATTGGATCGAGCACGGCTGAGGGGATTCTGGGTTGAACCGTGAGTCACCTGAGAAAGAATAACCTACGAACATAGTGTTAAGAGGATCTGAGCCCTGATGAAGGGGATCCAAGGTGACAAACATTGTGTTAAAGGGATCTGTGCCCGGCTGGGGGAATGAGGAGGGGGGAGAGGAGTGGGGGGTCCGGGGTGAACAGTGAATCACATAAATTGAGGAATTGTGAAAATCTGAAAGAGGAAAATAACTTATTTATCGCATCAGGCCCTCTGAAGAGACTTTGATAGGCAAAGAGACTTGGACACAGAAGGCCCTGATGCTAATGATTGAACTGTATCCTCGTGCTAAAGAAACCAGAGACTATGCTATGCTTGAGTGAATCACCTTGTCCCGTGCTGAAAACATGGGCAAAAGAGGCCAACGGCCTGAACATCCTGACATATCATTTTGCAAACACTTTTCTTTTTTGTAACACTGTTTCCCACACGATTTGTATTTAGAGTTAAGGATTGGCAATAGGCTTATTAGTAGGTCCTTTTATTTTGACAAGACACCACTAGGACTGCGTTATTATTTGATGGTCGTAGCTTGCTTCTATCTGTAGATTTTGGATTAGATAGGCGTTTTTCAAACCTTTTCTGAAGTTCAATAAACACCCTTGAACTGTGGTCACTAGTGTCTGTCTTACTGTTGACACTGTGCCTTCCTTACAGTTGTAAGTGATTTCAATCCGGCACTTCACCTAAGTCAATGCCTAGCATGGGATGCACAACTGAAAACCTTAATTATTTATTTTTGTCTATAAGTTCTTTTATTCTGAACGATGTACCACATATATCACACCCCTCTCTTAACACCCGACGCTCCCTACCCCCCGGTCACACTGCACCAGGAATCAGGCTTGTTTGCAAAGTTAAAATATTTAGTTTATAGACTGCACAATATATATCACACTGTTCTTAATGGGTATACAATGATCACCAATGGGGTGATGTCACACTAAACAATCTCTTTAATCATAAGGAGTAATAATGAGGAAAAATAATGCAGCACAAAAATAATAGTTTTGGGTATGTTCAATTAAATGGCAATGTGATTACTATTTCCTCTGCACACCCTTCAATCCCCCCAATATGCAATATGAAGAGATAGAAGGAGAGGGAACAGGTTTCAGGAATGCAGAATTCAACAAAATATATCAATCCCAATTTCCCCCCAGCAAACACGCGAGAAAAACAGAATTGATTGGCAAACTTGTCAAATTGGTTTTAAAGTTGGCTTTGAATGAATGAGGTAAAACACTGAAAATGGTCTAAATCACTGAAATTGTTGAAATACTAATGGGAGCCACTTTGTATGGCTTCGGACAAACACTAGCAATGAGTAGAGAGTAAGAAGCAAGTAGAAAACTTAATTTTGAGGTCGGTTGCAAAGCAAAGCTATTTCACACGTTATATATTTGAGCCAAATGAAAAAATTGCAGCAAACTTTTCCACCCGCGGTAAGCGCGATTGCAGAGTAACTATAAGCGTAGGATGTTAGCTTCAAGTAGACACTTAAATTTCGTTTCTAGCACGAAATATGAAGAAGTTATGAACGTTTTTGTGGAGGTCGTTTTTTCAGAAAGAGGAAAAATGTAAAACAAGGATGCGCTTTTAAAAGTACAAAAAGGTTTCTTTACACTAGGGATGGACTATGAAGATACAAACTACTCGACAGCACAACCACCAGACCAGGACGTCACCAATCAAGTTTTTGGCTGCCGAGACGCTTGCCTTTCTTCAGATAAAATATATCAGCGCAAAGATGATTGTAACAATATTATTACTGAAGTAGGATAAGAGAGAGAGTTTCAGGCAGGACAAAAAGGATTTCTAACAATACAGTTCTGGATATGAGAGATGTTTTATATGGATAAGGATGACTATGGACAGTACATAGGCTAGTGACAATCCTATACCATGGACACTCACTACCAATGTTTTGAATGGAACCGTCAGGGATTCTGGTCAAGGATTTTCTGGGAGACTGCTGGGCACACCGGACTGGTCTGGTCAGCGATCAGCAAGGCGCTCTGGACACCGCACGGCAGGGCTGGACAGCAAGGCGCTCTGGTCTACACCACAAAGCACGACTGGACTTTTGCAATGGCTCTCTGGTCTGCACAGCACGGCACCAGACTGGGATTTAATCTGCCCTTCTGGTTATGAAGATAAGTCTTTGGCAGGCAAGCAGTTACAGCACAGCCTGGCTGCTCTTTGGTTTCCCCTTTAAGTAGAGGGATGGGTTCTGGAAGTTAGGCCCAGCTGAAAGTGGTTCAGACAAAATAAACATCAAGTTGAAAGATACAGAAAAGAAGAACAAGTTACTCTCTTACCTGGTAACGTTCTTTCGATGGGATGGTCCGGCGACGTATTCCATATCAATGACAGTAATCGCCACAGCTGTGCTGCTTCGGAAAATCTTTCGGCGTCTGCGTCCTGCGCCGATGATGTCGATACGCCGCCCTCGAGGACCTCCTCCGACGGCCAACGTCACTGGATGTTACAAGTAGGACGCACGACGCCCGTAGCCTCAGTTGTATTTTTTTTCCCAGAACGTGTGCCACCAGTCTTCTGCCAGTCTGACACACAAAGCCTTGCGGAAACGTAAGCTGCAATCGCATAAGAAATTCTGTAGCGGGGAAGGTAGAGAGGGAGCGATATGGAATACGGCATCGGACCATCCCATCGAAAGAACGTTACCAGGTAAGAGAGTAACTTGTTCTTCGAGGGGATTGGGTCCTCCGACGTATTCCATATTTATGACAGACACCCAAAGCAGTACCAATGCAAGGAGGTGGGAAAAGAATTTTAGAAACAGAAATTTAGCATGCCCAATGAAATTGCGGAGTAAAGGACCGCCTTGACAAAGGCCAGATCCTGCCCCCGGATGGAATCGAGGAAGTAGTGACGTACAAAAGTATGTACCGAAGCCCAGGTGGCTGCATCACAGATGTTACGAATAGGAACACACCTCTGCAGGGCAGTAGAGGCAGCCATACCCCTGGTAGAATGGGCCCGTAAGCTGACCGGTGGGTCCTTAGCCACCAAGCGGTAACACTCAGAGATAGCTAAAATAATCCAGCGAGACAATCTGTTTCGTCACAGCCTGTCCCAAATGCTTTCCAGCGTAACCAATGAAGAGCTGATCGTCCACTCTGACCAGACATATGCAAGAAATATAAAAGCTTAACGCTCTCCTAGGATCAAGCCTGTGGAGCCTCTCCTCTTCCTTAGCAGGATGTGGAGGAGGATAAAATGCTGGAAGAATCACCTTCTGGCCTAAATGAAATTCCGACACCAACTTCGGAAGAAAAGAAGGACGTACTCTAAGGACAGCCCTGTCCTTATGAAACACAGTAAAGGGTGGCTTAACTGAAAGTGCCTGTAACTCACTCACTCTAGGAGCGGAAGTGACCGCAACTAAAAATACAGTCTTAAGAGTTAACAGTCTCAAAGGGCATGAATGCAAAGGCTCAAACGGAGCATCCATCAGAAACTTGAGAACAAGGTTCAAATCCCAACCAGGCACCTGGAAAGGTGACGGAGGGAACACATTAGTGAGCCCTTTCAGAAACTGAGAAATTAAAGGAATTTTCAAATAGGAACACTCTTCAGACGAGCGCTTAAATATTGACAGATCCGCCAGATAACCTTTAATGTACCTACTTGAAGGCCCCTGTGGGCCAAAGAAAGCAAAAAAGACAGAACCATGGGAATTTCACATGCAAAAGGATCCACATTCTTAACCCTGCACCAGTCGCAGAACTTTCTCCAACGGCAACGGTACAGGAACTTTGTTGCGGGCCTTCTGGCCGAAAGCAACACCTCCATCACGTCTTCACGGAGGTCCCAATATTTATACCTCAACCTTTCAGAAACCAAGCGTGAAAGTTGAGGGATCTGACCTCTGGATGGAGAACCTGACCCCCCCCTCTCCAGTGAGAGCAGATTGTCTCGGTAGGGACGACGACGTGGAGGGCAGATGGACAAGTCGAGAAGGTCCGGGTACCACGTCCTCCGGGCCCACGCCAGAGCAATGAGGATCATCCGGGAACCGAACCTCCGTAACCTCTGTAGTACTTGCGGGATGACGGGGACTGGAGGAAACGCGTACAGCAGTGGGAATGACCACTCCACCACGAACGCGTCTCCTAAGGCTCCGTTTAGAGGAAATTCCCGCAAGCAGAACCTCTCGCACTTGCGGTTGACACTGGAGGCGAAAAGATCCACTTGAGAATCTCCTGAGCCAACACACACTCATGAGAGATCGCGCTCTGCCTGCTCAGAGCGTCCGCCGTCTCGTTTTCGTCTCCTGCCAGGTGAACTGCCGAGATCGAAACTTCCTGCTGGATTGCCCAGAACCAGAGCTGCATCGCCTCCATGCACAGAGGAAGTGACCCTGCCCACCCCCTTTTTGTTGAGGTAGTGCATGGCCACCGCGTTGTCCGTCAGGATCAGGACATTCTTTTCTCGCACAGTCGGCAGAAAAGCAAAAGCCTTCAGGGCTAGCCTGACGGCCCTCATCTCCAACAAATTGATATGGAGTCTGGACTCTGACTGAGACCAACGACCGCTGACTGTCAACTCGTTGGCATGAGCTCCCCATCCTGTGAGGGATGCGTCCGTCACGATTGTCACCTCTGGCCAGGGCAGCCAAAAGGGAGCCCCCCTCATCAGATTGCCTTCGTCGGCCCACCACAGAAGGTCCTGGGCGACTGAAGACGGCACCTGAACAGGGTCTGACATCCTGCCGGAAGATAGACCACTGGAGCTTGAGTGCCCATTGCAAAGATCTCATCCGCAACCTAGCCTCAGGCACCAGAAGAATGCAGGATGCCATGAGGCCGAGCAGTCTCAAGAACTCGAACGCTGGGAGAGTCTGGGCAAGTTGAAACTTGTGCACCATCTGCTGAATGTGATGAGCCCTCACCTGGGGAGGAAAACACTGCCCCAGGGACGTGTCGAGCACTGCTCCGATGTACTGGAGCCTCTGAGCCGATGTCAAATGGGACTTAAGTGGAGGGAGAAGCACAGCTTGTGGAAGGAGTGGCAGGTGACTGACAGATGATCCAGGACTTGCTCGGGAGAGCGCGCCCTGATCAACCAATTGTCCCGGTAGGGGTAGACGTGAATTCCCCCCCTTTCCTGAAGTGCGCTGCCACCACTACCATGAGCTTGGTGAAGACCCTCGGGACGGAGGTCAATCCCAACGGCAGGACCCGAAACTGAAAGTACGAATCGCCAACCTCGAACCTCAGGTACTTCTTGTGCTTGGGATGGATCGGCACATGAAAATAAGCGTTCTTGAGATCGAGAGACACCAACCAGTCCTGAAGTTGAAGGGCCTGGAGGACTTGAGAGAGAGTAACCATCTTGAACTAGTCCTTCCTGAGGAGTTTGTTCAAACCGCGCAAGTCCATGATGGGTCTCAATCCCCAGTCTTTCTTGGAAATCAAAAAATAAGGGGAATACCATCCTTGTTCCTCTCCGCTACAGGCACCAGTTCTATGGCGCCTTTCTCCAGCAGGGATTGAATTTCCTGCGCAAGGAGCAGATCCGGACTCTTCAAAGAGGGATTCCCCGGTGGATTGTCTTGAGGCCTCTGCCGGAAAGGAAGACAGTAGCCTTGGGTTATGATCTCCAGAACCCACACATCTGAAGCAATGGCGCGCCACTCTGCAAGATACTGCGCCAGCCTTCCCCCAACCGGCGAACCATGGGACATGGCCTCATGAATGAAGCGGCTGCGGCGTTGCCTGAGGGCAAAGAGGCAACAGCCCGAGCAGCCTTGGCACCACGAGTACCTTGTTTTCCACCTCTGGCACTCCTTCGGTGGCCCCTTCGACTGGCAGCTCCTCTCGTTTTACCAAAGGATGAGTAATAACCAAAGGAACCTCCCCTCCATTGCTCTCCCCTAGGGCAAAAAGGCAGAGGTTGTCCAACTGCAGTGCCCAACGACTTCTCAGCAGCTTTTGAGGTCTGCAACCTCTCAAGGCTCTCGTCAGCCTTGCTGCCAAAAAGATGTTCCCGTCAAAGGGCATGTTGAGGAGCCGGGCCTGCACATTAGGAGCAAACCACGACTTCTGCAACCACGCAAACCTGGTTATCACGGTGCTCGCCGCCATGGACCAACTGACGCAATCTGCCATGTCAAAACCCGACTGAACGGCCTCACACATGGCATCCTTGCCATCCTGAATCATGGCAAGGAAACCATCCCGTGCGTCCCCTTCGGGAATATGTTCAGCCGCCAAGGAAAAAGTTCCACAGAGTGTGCGTGAAACGAGACAAGGCACATATGGAGTTGACCGCCTGAAGCGCCATACCCCCTGCAGAAAACACTTTCTTCGCCCAGCTGTCAAAGCGCTTGTCGTCCCTATCAGGAGGGATGGTAGGGTACGACGCCTGCTTTGCCGGGGCCGTAGCCGCCTGCACCACCAAACTCTCCGGAGTAGGGTGCTTGGACAAGTAGCAGGGGTCACTACTGGCTGGGCGGTATTTTCACGGCAAATACTTGCCCACTGCCGGGAGAGCCTCCGGAGCAGTCCAAGCCGCCGCCACCCTCCTCTGTAGAGCCACATGAAACGGTAGTACTGGGTCAGTTGGTGGACCAATGTCGAGGATATCCGTAAGGTCATCCTGAACAAACTCCCCCGTGGTAGCAGACCATCCTAAGTACTCGGTGACCCTTGACATAAGGCGCCGGTACGAAGAATCGGCATGAGTGCCAGGCTCAGGCCTACAAAGCTCCACCTCCGCAGAGGTGTCCAGCCCACTAGCATCATGCAGGGACTGCCTCAGGTCCTCAAACTGGCTATGGCCCGAGAGAATCTCGTCCGGCACCATGTCAGGCACCATGTCATCATCAGAGCCTTCATCCACCTGTGAAATAAACTCCAGATGGCGGTAAGAAGGCACAGAACTGGAACCAAAGCCATGCTTGACCTTGGCCAGAGCCTTTCTAGCGGGTTCCAACGAGCCTTGGGGTCCCCCCGTCGACGCAGCCTCGAAAGGCGTCGAGTAAATAAGCGCCGAGAGTTGACGACACACGCAGCACTGACAGCATCGACGGCGTCGACACAGGCCTCGAAGGCAGAGCCCCCAGCGTGTCCTTCGACATCCTGGGCGCTGACGGCGTTGAGGACTTCCTCGGAGGTGGAGCCTCAAGAGAGTCCGTCGACGACCTCGGCGAAGACTTCACAGGTTCACGCGGTCTTGAGCGTGTCGAAGACCGGGACCTGGAATGGGCATGACGAGAACGATTCCCCTTGACCGAGTGGGACCTCTCCCGCGAATCATGCCGACCACCCGAGCCCAAAGGCGTACGAGAGGTGTCTCTCGAACGATCTCGACCGACCCCACTCGGAGGCGCAGACGGTCCGGTGCCCTGCGATTTGAGAATCGCCAACATTTTCTTCCCGAAGGAAGCCCATTCCTCCAGTGTCGCATGCTTGGTGGGATAAGCGACCCGCCGACGGGCGGAGTCCTCGGATGAGAACGGGGAAGGCGACCAATGCCAGCGCTTCCGGGAATACCTCGAAGAGGCAGAGGAGTAGCGGGACCGACTCCCGGAGCGAGACCCACTGGACTTCCGATGACGCGGAGAGTCGCCCCTCGAATCGTCCGCCGAAAGCCTTGCAGACATCGACTTCCGGGGCTTGGACACCTTACCTACCGACAACAACTTATTGCGCTCCCGCAAGGCTTTGGACGTGAGCGACTGGCAGTCGACACAGTCATCCGTGTCATGGGCCTCCCCGAGGCACCAGAGGCAGGCGTTGTGTGAGTCCGTCAACGACATCTTGGACCAGCAGTCCCCGCACTTCTTAAAGCCCGGACGCGGTATGGAAGACGAGGTAGACATATTCATGAAGAAATACTTCACAAACACCAAACAGGTTCGAAGAACTGAGAAACAACAGAAACTCCAAAGAGTCGAGGCGCGCCGAGATTCCCGAAGCGAACACGTTCGCGGAAAGAACGGAACTGAGGCTACGGGCATCATGCGTCCTACTTATAACATCCAGTGACGTCGGCCATCGGAGGAGGTCCTCGAGGGCCGGCGTATCGACGTCAGACGCAGGACACAGACGCCGAAAGATTTTCCGAAGCAGCACAGCTGTGGTGATTACTGTCATTGATATGGAATACGTCGGAGGACCCAATCCCCTCAAAGTGAGTTCTTCTCCTGGTGAAGAAAACAGAAAATCTTTTGGATATATGTGAACAATATTGGCGTGTGCTGACCAATACACCAGGAGAAGGGAGTCAGTCATTCTCCTGGTCTTGAATGGTGGAGTAGGATAAAGGTTTTGTTGGAACCACAAGCCAGGGAAGGGAGTCATTCCCCCTGGCAATGTTTTTTTGTGCAAGAAACATTTTGGGAACATCACCCTAATACCAGGAGAAGGGAGTCATTCTCCTGGAGAAGGAACTTTCTGTAGGATTATTCTTTAGTTGTAGTGCAAGGGACAGAAGTAGGTTATGACACAGAATGGTGGAGTTTGATTTTGACAGACATTCTGACAGATCCTTTAGTATTATTTTGAGGCAGGGAAACCCCTCTTAATAGATGGGGATAGTGAGGGTCTCTTTTTACTATAAATACATGTTTATTTATTAGCATTTGGTTTAGAAACAAACCTTTTAGCTTGAAAAAGCAGCAAGAAAGGAAGCAACAGGGAAAAGCTGCCAAAAAACAAATACGCATTAACATTTCACATTAGTTCAAGACATATTACCAGGAGGAACCCCATATTTCACTGTACCAAGACATTGCTGTGCATTGATACAAATACACCACTACAGGACCATTTGAGCACCTTTAGGTCCAAATTCCCACTAATTTGGCTCCTCTATAGCTGCCAAAGTTTTCTTAAGAAGGCCAATAGTGCCAGTGTTACGGAGACTTGTTCTCCTAACATTAGCCTTGTTCACCAGTCTTTGGCCACTAAAGATGGGGAATGATTAACAAGGGTCCCTAACCATTTTGACCTTAAGTCTCCCAACCCAGGGCATAATTGTTAGGGAGAATACTCAGAAATGGGTTAATTCCCTTCTACCTTAGAGACCCCAAGCTCTTTTTGCTGGACTTTAGGACTTTCTATCTCATGTAATTTGAATGTGATTTATTCTCTGTTTCTTTTAACTTTGGAGTCTGACAAACTCCATAAGCATCATATTTACATTGTGTAACACAGCACCTTCAGTGAAGTGGCACAAGGAAGTCTTGTAGATTTCCCAAAGGTTTAAATACCTTCTCTTGGTGAAACTACTGTTTCGAAGAGCAGTGAAGTGAAATTGACTACTTACATTTTGTAACTTTCTAGACCCAGCATACACTATCTTACCATAGGGTACTGGAGGGGTTACTTAGTATCCCCTATGTCTAGTTTCTCATTAAACATTTTTGTTACCCTTTCTAAAATTAATGGCTGGTGGCAGTGGTGTAGTTTTTACTACCATTGTGTGTTTTTACCACGGGCTGCGTTCGCAGCCACGGTAAAGCACCCATGGGTGCCCATTTCGTCAAAACTGGCAGGTCGTCTTTTTTCACCATTTGTTGTTGGAAAGGTCCTTCTTGAGATTTACGCTGCACGCCAAACCAAGTTTGGTCTCTTTGTACGTTTTGTCTTTGGCAGGATTCACGAGTGAAGCCCGCCTCTGGCTTCAGTATATCTGGCAGGGGCAGGAAGTGAGGGAGGGGCCCGAAACTCCCTGTGCTTAATCCCCTTGGTTACAGGAATGCACCCAAAGGTGATTGGCCGGCTGGACAGCCAACCTGCTGTGTGATTGGCAGCTAGGCTGGATTGAATGGGAGAAACACCTGCATAAAAGGCGAGGCTTTTTGGCTTGGAAGGCAAATTCGATCACTGGTTGAAGGCATCCGAAGAAGAACTTTGAAGAGACGCCTGCTGCAACTCATGGACCTTTGGCTTGCCCGGTGAAGCCCTGCTGCTGTGCTGAAACTCTGAATTTGCCTCGACTAGAGAAGCCCTGAAAGGACGACTTCTCCCTCCGAGTTGGTGCGACCAAATCAACTCCAAAGTATGCCCGTCTGGACATCCTCTCGAAGCTGGTTGCATTTCCACTGCTGCTGGAACCGAAGAGCCAGGGAGAGGAACACCAGATTGTGTGCGTTGCTTTTAAGTCGGACCCGAGCGCTAGAAGATCCTCTGGAATTCCCTGATGCAGGACTGACCAAGCCTGAGCCACCTCAACAGAGTGCTGGACCCCAGAAGCGAGGAAAGTCCAGAGTGGTATCCAAGAACCGAAGTGTTGCAATTTGCTATCAGACTCGAGGAGCTTAAACACTGAAAAACCGCCCATTGCTGCCGCTGACCTTCCCATTGCAGAGCAGGAGTCCCACGACTGAGGCTCAGGAACATCAGGATCTGCAGAGCTGTACCTGAACAGAAGACAGCTGGAACCATTTCTTCTAACCAGAGGTACTGTAAACTCTAAGAGAACTTAACCCTTGTTGTGTAGCCTTACTTGCTCTCAGTTGAGCCCTGTCTCAGTTACCTACAGATTCAAAAGTATTTGGAAACTAACAATCTACTCGGCACAAGACAATCTGGTTTCCAACCTAAGCACAGGATGGAAACAGCCCTATTAGATCTCAAAACTGAAATAGAAGACTTAAAAGACAATGGCAAAATGGCCTTATTATTACTCCTTGATTTATCGTCAGCCTTTGACTTGGTCAACCACCAAATCCTCCGTCACTTGAAATCAGCTGCCCAATTCTCTGAGAAAGCCACCAAATGGATTTGTTCCTTCCTGGACAACAGACACATGAGGGTATTCTCATCTATTGCATCGGCGGAGCCTTCACCGGTGTCATGTGGGGTGCCTCAAGGCTCTTGCGTCGCACCAACACTTTATAATGTATTCACTAAACCTCTGTTCCATATACTTTATTATCTGGGTGTCACCTATACCAACTATTCCCATCACAGGTGATTACATGGTGGACTCAAAAGCCCTTAACGATATTTATCAAGTCATTCAAGCCTGGATGGCCCAGCATGAGCTCTGTCTCAATGGTGACAAGACAGAGCTTCTCATCCTGGGCTCCCAACATCGGTTGAATAGATTTGACCCTTCATTCAAAACCTTCAACATTGACGGTAACTCCATTAAAGTCTCTACCGACATCAAAACATTAGGAATCTATTTTGACTCTACATTATCACTCAATAGACGAACTAATGCTGTAATCTCTGCATCCGCTTACACATGTAAGCTTATCACAGCATGCCGCCCCTTTCTAACCACACAGAACTGCATTATTCTGGCCAGGACATTGGTTATGTCCAAACTCGACTACTGCAATGCCTTATATCTAGGGTCCAACCAACGCAACCTAAATAAACTTCAGGTTATCCAAAATAACGCCATCAGAGCTGCCCTCAACATCTCCAGATCCTCACAAATCTCTGAAACGAGGAGAAGTCTACACTGGCTCTCAGTAGCACAAAGAATCTCTCTGAAATCTCTTGCCCTCACACACAAATGCTTGAACCATCAGTCCCCCTCCCCTCCCCCCATCTACCTAGCCTCCCGTTTCTCTCATTACTCACCCACCCGGCTACTCAGATCAGCCCAAGGACACTGCCCGACTATCCCTAGATACAAACTGCAGAAAGCAGGTGGTGCGAGCTTCCTAGTCCCTGCCTCCAAACTATGGAACTCGCTTCCATTAGCCATCAGGTCCGAATCCTCTGCGTCCCTATTCAAACAAAAAAACAAACTCTGGTAAACCACCTTACAAGACTAAACTCCACACCACCTCCACTTCAGGACTACAGCTCGATAATTTCTCTGCACTTTAAATTCTATATGCTGCCTGTAGATAATGTTGTATATTATATATTCCTCATAATGCTATTGTGTATATAGTGCATATCCTCATATTGTCAGGGTTTTATATTGTATATCGAGTATACTATGTATGGTATATATATAGTGCCTTTGACATCACGCCTTTCTTCCTCACGGTAATTCTATTCTACATGTGTGCCTTTGAGTACTCTACCTAGCACGATTATATGTAAATTTCACACTGTAACTGTTACTATCTGTACCAATGTTTTTTTCACCAGGATATGTGCCCGGATGCCCTGGGGCCTGGTGCGCTATACAAATAAAATAAATATAAATACAAATGCCTTGCAGAGTTGCTAAAGCTTTGCCCCTCAAAAGCCTCTCAAAAGTTTATGGCCGTTCAAGTGTTCTATTTTCTACAAACATTTCTGAAAACATTGTGCAAGACTTTTTACCTACCTGCAAAGAAGTTCTTCAGCTCCCCTTGACATTGTGCAATTAACAATGGCTGTCCTGGCTCCCTTAGTGACTCCTCTTTACCTCTGACTTTGTGCTTTGGCCATTCCCGCAGGAATGGGTCAACTTAGTCTGCTTTGGAAGGTGTCTAAAAGTACTTACCCGTTTATGAATTATTTGTTAACCTTCGTTTTATTCCTCTATTCTATTTTTTTTTTTTTTTTTACCAAACTCAATATGGCTCTAAACGTACCAGTGATAAATTAATGTCCACAGTGTCCTAGCTATTTAAGTCACCTGAGGGTGTAGGAAGTGTCTGTGTGTCATCCCCAATGGATATCATCTGATTTAGAGAAATTTAGAGTGTGCTTTGAAGTATATTTAAGTGTTACATGTTTTGCTCCCTTTCTGAAGATGGCTTATATAACTGACTGTGAAATAAATTATTTTTTTTTTTTTAAATCAAGTAACCTACAGTATAAGTGTTTATGTGAATAACTGTGTGGTGAAACTCTGTCACAACCTTACTGCTCACATTGACACCTCTTGAGATAAGCCTGGCTGCTCGACCACACTACCAACCTGTGTAGTTCAGACGTATACCAAAGGTTGGGTCCCTATTGCCAGGTGGTCAAGGTTATTCTAGTGCACCCAAAGGGTACTGCATACAATCTTGCTTAACAATAATAATGTCAGGTGGTACAGGGACCCTCTTTTGCATTTTCACAGTCTACATTGAAAGTCATGCTGTTCTTTCTTCTTTCTTACTTCAGTGACTTCTTTCATAGGAAACAAGTTTAGCTGAAAGCACAAATTGTCAGCGCCGATATCTGCAGCGAAATCTGGTCAAGTAAATAGGCACTGTGCCCCTGGCCCTTATGTCAGGAAAGTTGTTATCATAAAGTTTGGAGTTTTGCCTATGGTCTAATGTCTCAATCCAATCTAGGTCATTCAGTTTCCTACTTACCTGTACTGGGTTCCTCAAAAGGCTTGATTCAGTTTAATTCAAAACATGTTTATAGCAACCACCATGCCACTGTTGTGCCAGCTTCCTTCTTTGACACCCTTAGAATATGAAAAGTAATTCAGAAAAGCAGGAAACCACTAATGAACAGGGCTCATAAATTGGCACAGATGTTTGCATATGAAATGCACAACAATCTTCCTATGCGAGCACTTCTACCACATGGCATATCTGTGAAATGCCCTTGCAAGTGGCAGTTGGGCTCACAATGCACACAGCTACCCACAGGAAATTCATCATTCAATTTCTGCATAGCATGGGAGCTTCTATGGAATATGCCAGAGTCCTTTGGTTTGACAGATAGCCACAGAGGTAATAAAACATATTGATGAGTGTGGAGGATCTTACATTACCTCAGAGATGGCCAGAGGCTGATTTGTCTATTGTGCTGCTGACAACATTGACTTCCTCGAGGATACTGCGTATGGTAAAGGAACTTTCCACGGTACAGTTATGGTGGTCTATCAGAAGGAGGAGGAGGAGTCAGATGGGCACTTTGATCACTGCATAAGATTCCTCAGTCCCTGTCTGAGGTCATGTCTTGCAACATTCCCAAAGGATGTAGACCACAGAATCCTGTACGCATTCAAATCACTGATTATACAGAGGAATAACGTTATTTTAGATTCCAACAGGCTGGAGGACCTACTTTGGATGTTGGTGGAAGTCTTGCCATCGAGCGATTTTCAAGAATGTTTCGATGAAGAGTTGCTGGACACACATTTTAATCTCATTGAAGAAACCGAGACTGATGCATGTGAGACCGAGTCAGAAACACTCACTATAGTTCCGACTTGGTCAGCTTACAACTCCATTTTAAGTGATCCTCCAACTAAAGAAACTAGAGTCCATGTACTCACACTCATAGATGCCAACCAAACAAGCACACAAACACAGCTCACATTCATGAAGAAGTTGGAGAAAATAACACCTGTTGTTACCCCAGAATCAAAAACAGTTGTGACATCGGCTCTTGGTCTTTACAAGCCTGTTTTAAATTAGCTATGGCTAAAAAAGACTCGTCAAAGAACTGGATGGTTAGACCAGCTGAGCTACATATAATTACAGTGATGCTTCGGGCTATTGGATCTTTCTTGGAATGTACAGGCCTTGAGGCCACCTTAACTATACTTTATGATGCAAATGTTGTGTCGAAGATTCTATTAGTGAAGTGCATAAGGAGAGCAGCTGAAGAACACACGTCACTAAGGCTTGCACTTTTGAAATACATCAAATGCAGCAGCTTAACCTTGTCAACCAGGTGCCAAGCCGAGTGGGCTTCAAAGAAGTAGTCAATGCTTGAAATGGAGAGGTGAGCCCCCACAGAGTGGAAGGAATACCTATGTTCCAGTGGATGCTCCACACGTCTAACAGGCCCTGTGCAAGCGCAAAGTCGTGGAGTTTTGAACGCCTCTGCTACCCATCTCTGACCAGTAGCAGATGCAGCGTTTGGTGCCAGGAGGACGGCTCCTAGGGAGGCTGAGGGGCACACTGGGCACCAGAGGGGAAGGCCTCTGGCATTCGGGACCCTATCCCAGTAATAATCCATCACCTCAAAGTCAACCCCCACTAGCCAACGATACACCTGATGTTTCACAAATAGTCCCAGTAGCTCATTATGGAACTCAGTCTTTAGTGGTGACAGGAAATACACATTAAGGAGTCCCAGGGTCGTCTCCCAGAGAGTTCCCATCAAAATATACCTCTCCCCGTTTCACGTACCACTGCCGAGACCCTAAAAGGAACGTGTTTTTGGATTTGCACCACAACCCACCCCCCTGACCCCTACTTACGACCTCCGAGACTGTGTAAATTAACCCACATCACCAAACCGCACCTCCCAGAAATCCTTAGCCACTCCCCTTCCCCAATCTCTACATCGTGGTCCCCACTGTTGATGTCCCCTTAGAACCCCAGTCTCATCCCCACCGCTGCACAGGTAGTAGCGCTTGGGAGTGAAGAGGGCAGACCCTCCCTTCAGCAAGTCACAAGGGACTGGCCAGACTATGACTCTTTAGTTGCAAGACACCGTCCGGCCACACCGAGACTCTTCCAGTGGGGGTTGGAGTAGGTGCTGTCAGATCAGTGCGGCCTGACCCACTCGGCCGTTCATCACCAGATTCTTCGGCACCCACAGGCCTGTCTGGGTGAACCCATTCAAACCAGTCCCAGGTATCCTGCAGACAATGAAAAATGAAGGAGCGTCCATTAGCCAGCACCCTGGGTTTAGCAAGGTACATTATGTATTTGAACCCCTTCTCTCTCAACATCCTAAGCACAGCATTATAAGAGCTACGCTTCTTCTGAACCTCCAGGGTAAAGTCGGGGAAAATCATGATTCTAACATTGTACACTGAGCTTCTTCTGGCGTCCTGCAGGATAGCGTCTCCGTCACGAAAGTTGAGGAGTTTAGTCAGAATCGGAAGTGCTGGTGCACCAACTGGGGATTTCTTGCCATGTACCCTGTGCGTCCCTTCAACTCAAAACCATTTCGATAGGCCTCTTATTTTCAGGGTGTTCACAAAAAATGCTTCCAAAAACAATTCCATGCCTGGACCCTCCTACCCCTCTGCCACATCGAGAATACGGAAGTTATTTCTATGGGAGCGGCCCTCCGCATCTTCAACCCTTCCTTCCAGGAGCTGTGTAGTGGATGTAAGGGCTTTGATTGTGGCCTTCAGCACTGCAACCTCACCTTCTGTCTCGCTCACCCTCTTTTCAACCTCAGTCACTCACTCGCCGACCTTTCTGAGGTCTGCCCATAGCAAGGACACCAAATCCAACTAATTGCAAGTTAGTTTCTAGGCAGATCTGTGAGTCTTGGATTGCCGCCTTTAATTTCCCCATGGTATGGGAACAGAACTCTGAGTTTTCACGTATCACCCATTGGGCTCCTGGACACACACCCCATGCTGATCTTGTTGAAGAAAGTGGACCCTAGTTGGATTTTTCGATGGAGTGTGGTAGGGGTGGGTCATGGAAGTGTAGATGCAATGCTTGATAGCTTTGAAGAGTGCTCTGCCTTCGTGGAAAACCTTGGCTACAATGTTATGGTAGTATTGGGATTGTTGCCAAATCTTTCCTTGCATTCTGATGGTACTTACATTGAGATTGAGTTATAGAGTGTAACAGGGTGCAGAAAGCTTAGGGGGCTTGAGGGTGCGTTTTCACTGGGGTGTGGGGGTACATGTTGGTAGCTAGGATGTTGTTGAGTTCCTGGCAAAGCGAGTTGCAGTCCTGATCTTTTTGTCGTGGATACGCCCATGGATTTATAGGAGGAGGTGGTGTGCCCGGGTAGCATTTAATGTTTTTTAACGGATGCATATTGGGTTATTGAATCAATCTTGCAGAAATATATTCAATATTGCAATTTGAGTATGCGAATACCATGTGAGGGCCAGGTTTTTGAGATTACTGCTAGAATATGAAACTGCAAGATATGCAACTATTTAATCCAGAGATTAGTGGAACATCATTACATTTTACTTTTGTAAGTTTGCATATAGCTAGAGGCTGCTAAGATGAAGACCCAGTTCACAGGTTAACAAAACTACTCGGGTACACCCATCATCCAGGAGTTTTGAATGCCTCCGTTAATTTGCCATTCAGAAAGTTAATTGCTCTTGACCACCCCCTGGTAAGTGTGCATTTTGTCGGTCCTTTACAAAAAGTTGAATGTTTAACCAAATATTTTCACAACACATGCTGATTACAATAAGAACCTTTGAGAATTACAGAGTTCACTTGGATCAGATCACCATTAAGAATGGTTATCCTGCAAACCTAGGTATACAGAAATCTACCCATCTGAAAAAGATTTTTTTAGAACTCTAACCCCATTGGGCACAAAACCATTAATGACATATGTATTGGCAGAACAGCTCTCCAAGCGACTTGCTAATATTGTACATTGGACAAGGTACCAAGTAACAAATATGTCAGGTAAACGCCCAAGAACAGGAATAACTGGTATGAATAGGTTAGGAATGTTCACATACAGGTTTTCTCTGTAGTAGGTGAAGCCAATAAAGGGCAGCTGGTTTCCAACAAAAGCTTTAGGAATTGGGAAGGTCTCCACGTCTCCTTTGTCATCCTCTATTTCATCAAAATTACTGCTGTCAACATCACTGCTCAGCTCAGGCACTACAGGAGCCGCCGCTTAAAAAAGGAAACATAACAAAATGCAATTAGTAAAACACAGGAAGAGCCGTCATAAAAGAAAGAAATCATGTCCTACAGAAGCAGAACTAAGCAGCAGGTTTTTATATTCTCCAGGCATAATGACATTTGAGAAATCGCAAATGAAAACTGGCAATGAACAAGAATTTGATTATTGCAACAAAAACCTATTGGTTTACCCAGTCCATAAATTATGCACAGATGATTTACAAATATCAAGAATGTCACAAGAGTGTTATTTTGAGAATTAGTGCATATTGCGCACCTCTTTCCTGTGGTCTGATTCTCAGAGAATTACTTAATATGGGGTAAGACATGCAGTTAAAAAGATGAACCAAATCAGATTCTATAGCTTGCATTGTGACTGAAATCAGGTGGAGTTTCAGGAACATGTTATCTAATGTATTACGCCATACAAGACATCATGACCACAAGGTTCAAACCAATGGATCCTGCTTCGGGCACACTTATTTCTGAAGGAATGCAAATCCATTGGATGATAGGACAGGAGTCTGTGAGTAAGGTTAAAACTAGTTCTTTAATTGATAATGCAGTAAAAGAAAGGAGGGAGGGATTCTTCAATTTCTTATGAAAAGGTATGTAAATGATATAAGCAGCAGAAATAGTGAGGAAGGCAGACAAACTGGAAACACTCAAAATGACATTGGTTTTTCCCCTCCTGCGCTCTTCCTACCATAAACACATAATTCCCTTTGGAACAGAGAAACATTACAATATGCCTTTTATTAAAGTAAATACAAGCAAGGTGACAGACCAGAATAATACAGAGTTTTGGTTGTTAAAGTCTTGTCTCTTGAACTTTCAAATTATACAAACCACATGATGAGACTGGGTCAGCTGGACAGGACAAAAAACAGATATAGCAGGTTTGGTACTTGCAACCCAATGGGCCTTTCACTAAACAGAGCAGCCCAATTTCTCCTAGATAGACAAACCGGAACTGGCAATGGATGTGGTTGGCATTAGTTGGTGTAAGGGATCAAGAGTAAGATTCGGAGACAGAGGCGTGTTCAGCGATTGTTATAGACTTATTTCCAGAAAATAAAAAGGGTTGGAGAAAATCCTATCCCTCCCTAATCCTAAGAGGGGTCTCCCTGCCTCAAGAAAACTAAGGAACATCTGTGTCTGGATGTTAAACAAAAAAAGTGTGTCCTCTGTACTGGGTCCAAGAATTCTAAACTGACCCTCACACTCTAAACTCAATATAAAGTGTACAAGGGCGTTCTGGTAAGCTATATACAGTTATCTTGTTTCAAAAGTCTCCAACAAAGGTTAAAGGTGCACAACAGAAAACGTAATAAAGGTTCTGCCAGGAAAGGCCTTTTCCTTCCCCTAGAGTTCTTCTGGCAGTTCAAAAATTTCTCTCACAATTTAACTGAGTTCCAAAAGGCCATGAATCTTCCTTTGTCTTTTTATCAAACAAAGTTTCTTTAGTGTGTTCAACCTTTGACACTTGATCCACCTTTAACTCCTGGTGTACTCTCCTGACAGGATATATGTAGTTTTCTTGTTAATTTCTCGAAAAGGGTATATTTGCTACAAATCTGTCTTTGCCCTCCTGTTTTACTGTCCTGCCAGGATGCTACTTTACTGACTCCTCCTGGTTTACTCTTCTGCCAGGATATTACTTTGTGTCTCATCCCTGGTTTACTTTCCTGCTAGGGTATCCCTTTGCTCCTTATATGTACGAGTCTCAGACTATGTATATGATGCATTAGTCCATCAGGGCTTTGTCCTATATCCACTTTCTCTTTTATCCAGGTGACAAATGATTTCTACAATCAGGTCACTGACCCTTTATAATATTCACTTCGTCTCCCCTTTTGAAGGGCTGGGTCTCCGACCCCTTTTCAACTTTGCATGTATTTACATCAGTTCCTTTTTTTAAGCTGTGCACTTTCACCAATATTCATATACGCTTTATTCTCTTCTCCAGCACACCGGATCGCTGACACTTCTTTCCCAATATTCTTGTTTGCATTATTTCGTTCATTATTTTCAATGCTTTCCTCTTTTGTATTAGTTTGTTAATTATTTCCAATAATGTCCATCAATAATGGCAGAATGTGTCTGTAATTTTAAATAACTTGCTTGCACTCTCAATGTGACCTAACAACTGCTCTTTGCCACCCCGGTAATCCATTCCATCTCTCTGGGCTTACCAGTCGTCTCTAGTAGTGCTCGCGGTTTACTGGCGACTTCTTGTTCGGTCTGCTGACTCGGTGTTCGTCCGGTCAGCTGGTACGTATTCGTTCTGTTTTCTCCTAGGCAGCCAGTAATTTACAGCACAGCTTATCGTCACACTGTCTTTACTCGCCCCCGCGCTGCAGCTTACACTTCTCTGCTTTCTTGCGCCCTAGTCGGCACTCCCATGGATTACGGACAGCCTTACACTTATGAGAAACCTGAAGACGTCTGCCTGGCTAAACCCTGGGGATCTGTCATCCAGGTGGCCAGGACACGGCCTTCGCTATTGGATCCAGTTTCTGGGGGTGGACTAGTGAGGGAGGATCACCTGGATGGGGTGGTCCTCTGGGTGTAGGAGTGGGACCCCGATGGCTGAGACGCGGTATCCCCCTTCCTTTAACACCTTTTCTTGATCCTCTCACGTAGGACATTCAAAATCACTGCTCAACCACCCCACCCCCCTTTTCTGACACTAACACTTTCGCACGACACAAAAGACAACAGACTAACACCTGACATGTCCCAATACAAGGATCCGGCAGAGTCAGGCTAATGACCTAAATCAAACACACCTGACGGCCCTTCCCTTTCCCCACAGAGATAAACCGCGGAACAAGAGAGCATAGTACGAGCAAGGCAGACCGCACAATGAGACAGCTATCCAGGCCCGGCCGTTCAAGAGGAGGAGAAAGGCGGCGAATATTGAGAGGCTAAATCGAGAAGCTAACAAGGAGAGACACGACCTTGCCCTTTTCAATGCAGACCTGTGAAACCTCCACAGAGGGAATCGTAAAACCGAGGACAATAGACCTCGACACGCTTTCCTCCTTTTGTCTCAAATGCTCAGTTCTCAACTGGTTTTCCTCCTACCTCTCCAATCACTCCTTTGCCGTCTCTTGGGGCGGCCGATCCTCCCCAACCCACTCACTTGACTTTGGTGTTCCCCAAGGCTCCATGCTTGTCCCTTTCCTATTCTCACTTTACACCTCTCTTCTAGCCACCCCATCATCTCTTCCTTCGGTATCTCTCACCAATTCTATGCTGATAAGACCCAGCTCTTCCTTTCTTTCCTTCACCCCGGACATCCACCTCAAACTCTCTTCCTGTCTCTCTGCTATCAAATCTTGGATGTACTCCCACTTTCTCACCCTAAACACTGAGAAAAAATAAAGGGCGCCTGGCGGAGTCCTGATATGCCAAGGAGGGTACATGTATTGATAACAAAAATAATCAGGATGCGAGATCCTCACAACAATCCACAGTTTTTGGACATATTTATTTCAATCTCAAAAACCAGTGTCTTAAATTATTACAAACTTTCGCTAAGCACGAAAGCGATAACGGACAGATTCCAATATAAAAACATAGGGAAGTGCAGTTGTGCCCCCTCATCAGGATGTGGAGGATGAGTGCCCTAGTAACAAGCACATAAGAGTATAAGAAGTTGGTGACACAAGTAACTCGGATAAGTGCTGCCCGAGGCTGTTCTTCAACCTGGGTGTGGTTTAAACAAACACGGTGTACACAACACAAAATTAGAAACATACAACAAAGGGTATTTTCACAGTTGTGCCACAAGTGATCGACAGTTGTGTTTCAGCCACAATGGATTGGTAGAAGCTTGTAGTTGTGGTGGCCTTCATCAGGAGAGACTAGTTGGGAGAGTCTGTCCGTGGGCAAGATCTGTGGGAGTGAGGAGAACTATGAGGATCTCAAAAAGTACATATTAACTTAGGGGTTAATAAATAACAGAACAAATCCAAAGCTGTGTATTGCTACCCAGCAAGCCCAGATGCACTCAACAGGGACAATAAGAACCCTCTATTTTAAATCAAAATTCATTTAAACATTTGGCGCCAACAGGGCGTAAATTCTACGGTGTACAAGCACCGCCCAAGTTTCTCTAGTTTCCAAAAGAAAATGTCATTACACAATTTAACGGTGTTAATAAGGATAAATTGTAAACACAGGTGTAAAATGAATGGAACAATCAGAACCAAGACATTAGAGTTAACTTGGATTTTAATCCTCTTAGTCCAATAAATCGTACATGAATAAACAAAAAGTAGTACGATCAGTGTACTCTATTTACATATGGAGAGAGCACTTGTGGGTGTTCCATATAACACAAGTAGGAACAAACGGCGAAGATAGAAAACAGCTTGTATAGAGCAGCACAATTGCAAATCTGTATAGCAGTTTACAGTTTACAAAGCTATAAATGCATAGGTTCAACCATTCAACAATTTACAAATGAAGTCTCATATTTAAATATAACAAATGAGGCCAACGCGTTTCGGTTCAAAGAACCATCTTCAGGGGATAGACTTCATTTTTCATATTCATAACCATTAAGTCATAGCACAGTCTCTGTGGAGTAGTAAAAGAAACAAGATTTTTCAGTAGAACTCTTCAGTTTGTAAGAAATCCATTATCAAAGTGAAAAGAGTCAAAGTCACTAACCTTGCTGATACAAGAGCCGAGACACAGAAAAGAAATCCAGTCAAAAAGCAATGGGTAGCCGAATGCCACAGATTGCTAGGATATCTGTGGGGGCAAGATCAAAAGACCATCCATTTAGAAAAGCCAGATGGCTAACAGTCCATAGTAGAACAATCAAGTAGAAAAGTAAACGGGCGGCAAAAGTACCAAATTAGGGGCGATATAAGTGCAGTAACAAATGAAGGCCCATACATGCAAACCGTAACGAGTAACGGAGGTAGAGACATCAAGTAAGCCACACATGTGGAGAAATGCATGAAGTTTAGGGGTAGCTGCACACCAACTCGAAAAGTGTACATCAGAAACGAGCACACTAACACAGTCAGCAAATCTCTTCAGAGCGAGTAACGTGAACCGGGATATTCCGAGTGTGACAAGTAATAGAGGGAAACAGATAGCTTACCTTCGGATGCGTGAGAAACCAGATCATCTCGCCGCAGCCGTGCGCGCGAATTGACTCTGTTCACACAATCCAAACACAAGCGTCGCCTTGGTAAAGTCGCGCATGCGCGTGATTGCACCAAGGCGACATCCATCTTGGTATGGGAAAAAACGAGTGTGGCGTAACCATGGAGATGATGAAACAAATTACAGTGACAATGTCACCGAGACAGAGCGGTCAGTGGGCCGGGCAGTATCGCATTGGAGGAAAACAAAGGGACGCAAAATAAGTCATCAGGAAGGTATGGAAAGAGTGTAAAGGGAACACGCGCGTGGGGGCAGCAACCGTAGCTCAGAGGAACTACGGGGTGCCCCCACGGCACGGAGGTAAACACAGTTCAAAGATCTATCAGAAGCCGTCAGCCAGCAAGTGTAAAAGGCAACACATAGGTCTAAGGTCCAACTAGGAACGGAAGCAGCAGGATATACAACTAGTGGGGTTTAAACCCAATAAACAAATCAAGTGGAGCAAAGTAATCACACAATGTATAAAAAGCGTGAAGGGATCCTTAGAAAGGATGGGCGCGGGCAAAGGTACAGCATCCTGACCCACAACTAAAGCGAAGGCTAAAAAGATGACTAGACAGGTAGCATCAGAACATGGACTTTTCACATGGCGGACTGTTGTACTTATTTCATCGCTTCAAGGTGACTCTCTTTGCCCCTTCTTGTGGTTGATTTTATCTTTTTACTCGCCCGATGACCATAGTTCCTCCCCGACTGATGTTACCTGTCTAGTCATCTTTTAAGCCTTCGCTTTAGTTGTGGGTCAGGATGCTGTACCTTTGCCCGCGCCCATCCTTTCTAAGGATCCCTTCACGCTTTTTATACATTGTGTGATTACTTTGCTCCACTTGATTTGTTTATTGGGTTTAGACCCCACTAGTTGTATCTCCTGCTGCTTCCGTTCCTAGTTGGACCTTAGACCTATGTGTTGCCTTTTACACTTGCTGGCTGACGGCTTCTGATAGATCTTTGAACTGTGTTTACCTCCATTCCGTGGGGGCACCCCGTAGTTCCTCTGAGCTACGGTTGCTGCCCCCACGCGCGAGTTCCCTTTACACTCTTTCCATACCTTCCTGATGACTTATTTTGCGTCCCTTTGTTTTCCTCCAATGCGATACTGCCCGGCCCACTGACCGCTCTGTCTCGGTGACATTGTCACTGTAGTTTGTTTCATCATCTCCATGGTTACGCCACACTCGTTTTTTTCCCATACCAAGATGGATGACGCCTTGGTGCACTCACGCGCATGCGCGACTTTACCAAGGAGACGCTTGTGTTTGGATTGTGTGAACAGAGTCAATTCGCGCGCACGGCTGCGGCGAGATGATCTGGTTTCTCACGCATCCGAAGGTAAGCTATCTGTTTCCCTCTATTACTTGTCACACTCTGAATATCCCGGTTCACGTTACTCGCTCTGAAGAGATTTGCTGACTGTGTTAGTGTGCTCGTTTCTGATGTACACTTTTCGACTTGGTGTGCAGCTACCCCTAAACTTCATGCATTTCTCCACATGTGTGGCTTACTTGATGTCTCTACCTCCTTTACTCGTTACGGTTTGCATGTATGGGCCTTCATTTGTTACTGCACTTATATCGCCCCTAATTTGGTACTTTTGCGCCCGTTTACTTTTCTACTTGATTGTTCTACTATGGACTGTTAGCCATCTGGCTTTTCTAAATGGATGGTCTTTTGATCTTACCCCCACAGATATCCTAGCAATCTGTGGCATTCGGCTACCCATTGCTTTTTGACTGGATTTCTTTTCTGTGTCCCGGCTCTTGTATCAGCAAGGTTAGTGACTTTGACTCTTTTCACTTTGATAATGGATTTCCTACAAACTGAAGAGTTCTACTGAAAAATCTTGTTTCTTTTACTACTCCACAGATACTGTGCTATGACTTAATGGTTATGAATATGAAAAATGAAGTCTATCCCCTGAAGATGGTTCTTTGAACCGAAACGCGTCAGCCTCATTTGTTATATTTAAATATGAGACTTCATTTGTAAATTGTTGAATGGTTGAACCTATGCAGTTAGAGCTTTGTAAACTGTAAACTGCTATACAGATTTGCAATTGTGCTGCTCTATACAAGCTGTTTTCTATCTACGCCGTTTGTTCCTACTTGTGTTATATGGAACACCCACAAGTGCTCTCTCCATATGTAAATAGAGTACACTGATCGTACTACTTTTTGTTTATTCATGTACGATTTATTGGACTAAGAGGATTAAAATCCAAAAGTTAACTCTAATGTCTTGGTTCTGATTGTTCCATTCATTTTACACCTGTGTTTACAATTTATCCTTATTAACACCGTTAAATTGTGTAATGACATTTTCTTTTGGAAACTAGAGAAACTTAGGCGGTGCTTGTACACCGTAGAATTTACGCCCTGTTGGCGCCAAATGTTTAAATGAATTTTGATTTAAAATAGAGGGTACTTATTGTCCCTGTTGAGTGCATCTGGGCTTGCTGGGTAGCAATACACAACTTTGGGTTTGTTTGGTTTTCTCTGTCCCAAGTGGCCTTGTGACGACAGCCCGATTGCACCAGAAGTCTTTGTATAACATTTGCACACTATTTCTTGTTGATACATTCTTATTCACAATCCTTCCACTCTCAAACCTTTATTTAACTTGTCTGTGCACCCCTATACTTCTCTCTTTTGCGTTAATAAATAACAGCTCATTGGTGCTAGAGAAATACACCAGTGGTGTATGGGAAAGCGCAGCTTAACGTCCAACCGGAGTGAGGCGGTATGCTGTCAGCCGACCTAGATGTGATCCTAGGTCTGGTGGTGTGAAAAAGATTCACCAGTGGGTATTGATCGGCCGTGCCGGGAAAACCGGATTCAAACGGCGCTGGGCTTATGATTAGCCATTGATCTAAAGAGGGGAAACACAAATATATACCCCTATCAGAGCAAATTGGTGACGAGAGGCACAGTTGATGAAACAAGACATGTCCAAAGTACAACAGTCTTGCAAGTTACAAGAGTCATAGGGCTCTGGGGCCGGGCGGGACATGGGTTACCTGATTCGCATTCTTTGAGTTCTTGCTGAGTTCACGGCGGTGCTGGAAATGGCTGCCTGCCGTGAATCAGCAGATATGACTGGAAGGGTGGACACGCCCCCCCCTTTTCTGGCCCAATCCCAGTGGGGGTGTGTGGGGGACTCGTAAAGGTGTCGTATTAATCCTATGATAGGCTTCTAGGTGCTGTCACTCAACGGTAGCCATCCCGTGTTTGGGGTGTATGCATTCAGTGTGGAGTAGAACAAAGGAACTACACTGGGATGTATTGTGGGAAAGGCAGTCCCTAAACAATGCACTGGTGATAGGTGAGAGAGGCGAGCAAGCCTGCTTGTTAGTGGCTCGTGTGAATCATCATGACAATGTGGTCACGTGAGGTAGGAGGTAGGGATGTAACGGTATTACGGTATACCGTTAAAGATACCGTGAACCAATTAATTGAACAATAATAACCGTCACATTGTTTATACCGGTATACCGTTCATACCGTTAAGTGTGCTTTTCAATCTGATTTGGAAAGGCTGCAGTAAGCAAGTGCTGCGCAATCTTGGTCTTGCACTGTTGGATGTGCCGTCTGCCAAGTCGTTTCAGTTTGAGCAGTTTTTAATGCCATTCTATAAACCACATGTGCCTGACACAAAATCAATATGTTAGCAATAGGAAGAATAAATACAGTGCCAAAAAGGAAAAGGGTTTGCTTTTTTTTTTAATTTACATTTATTTTTCAAGCGCTCACACAGTCCGCAGGCATCGAGGCGCTGTTAAAGAAATTGTTTTTGTTTATTTAGTTGCGTAATTGTTTTTGTCTTAGTTGCGTATTTATAGCGTGCTTAAACACCCAGAGGATTCTAAGCGCGGACCCGGGGATCGAACCTGTGTTGCTTCGTGTCGTCTTGCTTCCAAGGCGCACACGTTGCTGCTGAGCTATCCTCCCGGGACTTTGGGTTGGCGGCTTTGGGGTTTATATATCTATAATGGATAATGTTTTCTAAACATATGGCAATGGGGGCTTTCGCTGGTTCCATCATTGAATTTACATATAATAAGTCACACTGCGAAATTTACTCATCTCTGCGGGTATTCCCTGCTGCCATGCCAAAGGGTAACATGTCCGTGATTACTGAACACCTTTTGGCCCGGAAGTAAACTAAAGGCTGTAACGTAAGGAGAGAGTGCGTGTGCATGTGTGTGTGTATGCGCACAAGCGTATACTACCATCAGACTCCATTGATCTGTGGCATGAGGGTTATCAAGATGACATGTTCATCTTCACCAGTAGCCAGTCGGGGAGCTAAAAGCCAAAATGACCACTTAAGAAAAGCTATTCAGTTTGCATTGCCACTCGCAGCAGGCCCCCCCCTCCTCTCCACACGTGTGTTTGTGTTTGGTGGAAGCAAGGGGTGGCATTTCAGTGGAAAGTATGTTGAAAAGCCCAATTCTGGACCTGGGTGCCTGGTTTTGTTTGTAATGATAAATCTGACAATTTATGACCTTTTAGAAAATATTTAAGATTAGTTAACTCCACCTGCTAAACCGCGATAACCATGATATACCGTCATTTGGCAAGAAGGTTATTGTACCGTCATAAAACTAATACCGTGACACCCCTAGTAGGAGGGGTACAATAATACCACAATCAGTGACTTTGGGTTTGTTTTATATCTCTATGCATGTCATTCTGGGAGAAAAAACACCAAAGCAAACTGGACATGCACATGTCTGTTTCTTACACAAGTATATTCCCGTCCATATTTTGCAGAAACAGTAAACACAGATTCTTGCTGCAAAAGTGTGTCAACAAATCAAACGCATAAAATCATATTTAGTTGCATTTTTTCTGTACATTTGTGAAAACAAATCCAACCTATTGTTGGCAAGTAACCAAAGTGTGGTGTGCGGTTGGTAACAAGGATGTATTGGGGTCCCACACTCGGGGTACTGGTCATGATACTAGGTATGGGGTGACGGGGTAAGAGTAGCATCTGTGTGCAGGATAAAATACTCCCCAATGGCTCTATAGGGCACCGGGTCAGGGGGAAGTAGGCTGGCAGGGATGAAAAACCTTATCCGAGAGTGGGGACTAGTCCCGGAAGTGTTTCCACTCTACTGTAATATTGAGTCCATTCTTTACAGTATCCAGTCTGTGGACCCATTTCTGCTCCAGTCTGGTAAGAGCGAGATTGATATGTCCTCGTTTGTGCGGTGTTAGTTGCTGGAGGACGGTCCATGTAAACTGTTCATGTGTGTGTCCTTTTTTGGAAAAGTGCTCAACCAAAGGCTTGTCTTGAACAGAGTTTTTGAGGCAGGATCTATGCTCATTAATCCTCAGTTTCACAGGCCTTATTGTTTGCCAATGTATATGAGATCACATGGGCATCTGATGACATAAATGACATACTTGCTCTCACAGTTCGTGTGATTTCTCATTGTCCATTTGAAGTTTTTGTGGCTGAAAGTTTTGCTGGTCTTGGTGTATCTACAGGCTATGCAATGGCCGCAGCTGTAATGTCCAATGATCGGTGGTAGGTTCCATAGCGTGGGGGTTCTGTTTTTGCTGGTTCAAGGAAGGTGTGCACTAAGGTATCCCTGAGGTTTTTCTTTTTCTTGAAGGCGAAAGTGGTTTTTTGGAAAGACTCCCTTCATTCTTGATGAGATGCCAGTGTTTGTTGATGGTTGTCTTGATTAGATTACTCACAGGGCTAAATGTGGTCACACAGACTGTTTTGTCTGTCGGATCTTTGATCTTGGTGGTGAGGCAGATGGTGCGGTCCGTGTTGGCAGCTCTTTTCTTAGTGGATTTTATGGACTTCTTGGGGTATCCTCTTTCAGCAAGACGTGTTTGTAGCTGCAAGGCATGTTGTTTGAACTTGTCTCTCTCGGTGCAGTTCCTGCGTATACGAAGGAATTGTCTGTAGGGCAGGTTGTATTTAAGACCCTGGGGGTGGTAACTTGTAAAATGCAGTAGGCTGTTCCTATCCGTGGGTTTGCGGAAGAGTTCGGTTTTTAGCTGGTTTCCAGAACGATAGATATGTAGGTCTAAGAAATTGATGGCCTGGAAATCCCATTCGATGGTAAATTTGATGTGTGTGTTCCGTTGGTTAAGCCACAGGTGAAATGCTGTCAGGGCTTCCTTCCCAAAAAAGATTTGACCCAGACCCGCAGACGTGCCTACAGTGGCAACAACCTAGGAATTGTGGATGCAGGTTAATGGTTAGTGATTGTGTCTGGTTTGTGGTCGATTCCCAGTTTAAATAGAAATTAGTTAGAATACTAAATCATTTGGATAAATGGTTTTCACTTCCTCCAATTCCTTTTGGGAAAAAATAGTGTTGGGACTGATGAGGCCTGTAAGCCACCAACTTATCAATTAATCGCAAACAAAGATGATCTTTAAAATAAGAGGCTCCAGGTTAACAGATTTAGGAGAATACCCAAGTCACTCCCCGTGAAATATTTGCTCTATTCAGTAGTATATATTTTGGATGGAAATGGTAAATCTAGAAATAAAGAGAAGGTTTAGACAGAGTATTAACACACCCTAAAAATAATACCATGGAGGATGCGCCATAACAAGCAGAACAGATCTATCCAACGGTCCACCACAAGCACTCTCGCAATTACTCATGATCGCTCAGCCTGAAAAAGCTGCATCCAACATTTCCAAATCAAATGATATAAAAGCTCTTTCCCAAAATAAGTGCCATTTTGCCTCAATCCAATTTGGTATATCACGAATGCTATAGAAAAATAACAATCAAACCTTGCCTGGAAAGTGCCCAGAACGGAAGCATCAGTGAGGACATGGAGGCTAGAGCAGTGACAATTACCAGTAAACATTGGGTAATTAAGGCATTAAAGATAGCTCTGCATCATGTCTAAACAAAATGTTATGTTAATTATAGTTTTTTTTTAAGGAGACAACTTCAACAAAGGCAACATTCTGTTAGTATATGAATGTGCAAAACAAGAAAACGAGTGAATGATCAAGAAAATAGGAGGGGCTATCTGAGGGCAAGGTGGGCACACATACATCAAATACTTATAGGTAGAAAGTTACACAAGGTTGCAGTCACGACAGTCCAGGGGAATAATAGTGAATCATAATACAAGAAAATCAAGAGTCCCATCCATGGAAGGAATCCTACACAGTGAAGAGTGCTTCAAAGTGGATTTGACTCAACTTGCAGCCAATTCAGCTGCCATAGTGCCTTCTAAATGTCTCTCAGATGCCAGAGTTCTGGATCTGCTGGCCTCATGTTAAGATGTAGGTGAGATTTCTTAGTGTGCAAATGTGATCTCTCATATGGAACAATGGGACAAAACCAAGTGTTCTTCTGTGGTTAGAAGTTAAAACAAAGTAAGTTACAGGTGCGGGGGAGGCAACAACCAACCAGCTTGGTGGCCTGAGGGACCCCAACAGAAGAGCTCTAGTCCATGGTTTAAGACCCATAGCGATAGCTGTAGTATGCAATTTGCAGGAGTAATCCAATTCCTATCTAAAGTAGCACAGAAAACATCCTGCACCCAGGAACAGAAGGGCTTGGAGGATGGGGCCATTGTCTGTATCAGGGTCCAACGATCTGGAGACACAATCACAGAGGTGGCCACAGTGGAAACAACCTAGAAACTGTAGATGCACAGGTAGGTTAATGGTTAGGGACTGGGTGTGGTTTGTGGTTGATTGGGGTTTCCGGGTAAGAATTAAAGGTCCCCAATGATCCAGAGCCGGCACTACAAGATCGATGAGAAGGCAGCATACAAACAGGACCCTCAGTGAGGAGGATGCCACAGCAGCATTAGATCAGGCTTGGAGGACCCAGAAAGGTTTCTAGGTGGATTTGGGGGGAGGAAATGGACCCAGGCAAGTAGCAGAGATGTTTCATTGAGGCAGAACACTGCAGCAAGCGATCCAATATGTCCCACAATGAGCATAGACCAAGAGGAGCAACAGTAGGTCAACTCAATTCCAGCTGGTTCAGCAGGGCCTCCGACCTCAGGGTTCCAGCAAGACTTCAAAAGCGCAAAAAGAGGCGTTGAGGTTTTATCAAGTACAGCCAGAGGTCCTAGTAATGAAAGCTGGGCAGAAGCACCAACGAGCAGCTGAAAGCAGCTTCCACAAAAGCAAGAGGGCCAGGCAGGAAAAGGAGAGCACAGCACCCTCAGGAGTTGTTATCAAGCCAGCCAAGCTTCAAGGTATGTCAAGACTGATGAGAGCGATGGCCAGGGTCTCCCATGGATAAGCAAGTACACACACAGGCTTGGCTAAGACAGCCCACCAATCCCCACCCAGGCACACAATGTTGGGGAGGCCAGCAAACCAGGGCTGGCCAAAATGATATTCCAAACACACATGATTTGTTGATAAACTCAAACCAAGGGTGGCTTTGTGGGCTCAGAAGCAACCTATGTTAGAAACATTGTCATTTGGGCCATCCCTCCAGGTTCACACAAACAATGAAAAGCCCCAGAACTGGGGATGGGACTTAAAGCCTTGGGATCCAAATGGCCACCATATATTTGGCTACTAATGGTGTAAAATAAGCAGGCTACTCACCGTAGTGACCACCTTACTCGTAGTCCATAGTCCCCTTTCCTCCATACTTATGGGACATCTCTCTGTCCTGTGGGACGGGACCGGAGCACTTTGTAAAAAGCATCAAACATTTTTCCAAAAATGTGTCCTTCCTCTCTTTCATGCGCGGGGTCTGGCACGCGGCCGTAACCCTGCCCACCCTGGCTCCGCCCCGCGCATCGACCATCAGTCCTTTTCTATCGCCAGGTCAGAGACCTATTAGCAATAACAGAGGAACCTTATTAGAGGGGACGGCGTGCGGGCGTATGGAGGAAAGGGGACTATGGACTAGGAGTAAGGTGGTCACTACGGTGAGTAACCTGGTTATACTCCTACGTCCGTCCCCTTTCCTCCATACTTATGGGAGATTCCCAAGCACTCCTTACAGGAACTACGGGTGGATGGAAATACCCCTTACTGAAACAGGTTCTTCAGTACAGCTTGACCAAACTGAGCATCAGCTCTTGAGCTCATGTCAAGACAATAATGCTTACAAAAAGCAGATGGGGAGGCCCAAGTAGCTGCCCTAGCAATGGACTCCCAGGGGACATATTTCTGAAAAGCAACCGTGGCTGCCTTGCCCTGCACCAGGTGTGCATGCGGAATGTACATTGCAAGCAGCCAGAGACCGTGAAGCACGGCTCACTCCCATATCTGTATGGACAGGTCCACGAGGGGGGGAGACTTTGTTCCCCCTTGCTTGTTGATGTAATACATCAACACCACATTGTCCGTGCATATGCGGACCACCTTGTTGGCAACGAGCGGTCTGAACGCCCTGAGCGCTAGGAAGATCGCCAGAAGCTCCAAATGATTTATGTGCAGGAGCTTGTCCTGAGGCAACCAGAGGTCCGAGACATGAAGATCTAATGTCGCACCCCACCCCAGAAGGGAGGAGGCCGTCGTGATCATCACCGTGGGGGCTGGGTCCTGAAACCCCACACCCACCGACAGGTTGCTGAGAGATGACCACCAATCCAGGTCCACTCTCATGAAATCCGGAATTATTAGCAGCATGGAATCCGGGTCCACAGCCTGACGCCAGGAACTCCGAAGAGCTATCTGGGTCTGTCTCATCTTGAGAAGAGGAAGAGCCAGCACGCACAAGGCCACGAGGCCCAGAAGCCTCTGGAACCACCAGGCCGACATGCTCTCTGACTGCGAAAACATCTGACACGTGGCTAACAGATCCGCCATTCTGTCTCCGGTCAGGTACACTCTGCAGTCGATCGTGTTCCAGCGAAAACCCAGGAAAATCGGGTCCTGCGAGACCGTCATGGAAGATTTCCGCCAGTTCATCGACAGCCCAAGATGGAACAGGAGCTGAAGGAGAGACTGGAGATTGCCCGCTGCTGCCAGCAGACAAGGGCTGCATAAGAGCCAGTTGTCCAAATACAGATACACATGGATGCCCTGGAGACGAAGATAGGCCGCAATCACCGACATCATCTTCGTGAAGACACGCGGCGCCAAGCTGAGGCCAAAAGGAAGCACCCGAAACTGGAAGTGCTCCTCTCCCAAAGATAAGCAGAGATATCTCCTGTGTGGGTTCCAAATCAGGATATGCATGTAGGCAACCTGAAGATCCACAACGCTGAGCCAATCGCCCAACTGCAAGGAGGAGCATATCTGGTTGGGCGTGATCCTCTAATTTTTTCTTGGGGTAGGAAAAGATTGAACTGGGAAAGGTCTAGGATGGTGCGCAGGCCGGCCTGGTTGGGTTTGGGCACCGTAAACAGCCGGGAGTAGAAGCCCTCCCCTCGCTCCCCAAAGGGAACGGGTTCCACAGCTTTCTGAACTTCAGCTTTGAGGGAGGGTGAGCCGGACAGCTGAAAGGGAGGGTTGAAGGGTGGGGTAGGGGGTAGAAGTAAGCGGAAGCCCGCACGAGCGACTGACAAGACCCATCTGTCTTCTGTGATGGTCCGCCACACCTCCCAATGAGACGCAATGCGTCCTCCCACCGGGGTCTCGAACGAGCGCGGAAAACCCTCATTTAGTAGGTTTATCGGTGGCGGTGCCACCTGAACCTGAGGAGGAGGCTGAGGAGCGGGAGAAAAACCTCATCCGTTGTTTCCTACAGCGGTTATTCCTCGCCGGGGTATCCACTCTGTGCGAGATTTGCGGTCGAGGAAGCCCCTAAAGCCAGAGGAAGGTCGACTTTGCGACAACGGTCTCTGGGTTTTAAAAGGAGCCTTAACCAGGACAGACAATGACTTAGCTGTCTGAGTGCTATCCTTCGTCTTGGTGAGCTCTACATTCGTTGTAGAATGAAAGAGCTCCTTAGCATCGAACGGACGTTCCAACACCTTGTCCTCCACTTCTTTTGAGAATTTAGTGGCATGCAGCCACGCCTGCCGTGAGGTATCAACCCCCAGCATAAGGCCCCGAGCCGAGGTGTCTACGTGATGAGCCGCAGCCTCCACGAGATCCTGGGCCAAGACCCTGGTGTCGGAAAGACCACCTTCGAAGTCTTCCAGCTTCTCGACCGGGATAAACTCCTCAAACTCTGACAGACCTTTCCACATCCGCATGTTAGCTCCCGCTAATATCAATTCAGCGTTGACCTGTGAGCTGCAAGGCCGAGTTGGCGAGGATTTTCCTCCCGAGGGAGTCTAGGAGCTTGTTCTCCTTTCCCAGAACCTGAGTAGCCGTTGTGGAAGAGGATGCTGCAGGCCTGGACTGCAAAGTGGCCGCAGCCACCACTGTGGAGGAGGGGGGCGGACAAGACGACCGGGCCACCTCTTCTGAAGAATGCAGCCTGTATCTCGCGTCAATTTTCTAATTGACACAAAGTCCAGAGTGTGGCTTTTCCCAGACTCTGCAGACCTCGGCCAGAACTTCCTTCTGCAAGAACAGGCCGGTACGCTCCAAAGGAGACAGAGTGAACGCCCCAGAAAGCACGCCCTCCTGCTGAGCGGGTGCCTCGGGCACTGGAACATCTAAGAAGCTCATCATGTCCAGTACCCAGTCATGAAAAGCTCTGATAGAGCGGGGAAGGTCCTTGTTGTCCTGATCGCCTTGGGCGTCATCTGACAGGTCAGGATCCTGCTGAACCGCGTCACGCGCTGCCTTGTCCACCGGGGACAATGGAGGCAAAGGCGGAAGAGTCGGGGAAGGCACCGTAGGCAAGGGAGGTGCCAGCGGAACCACCGGAGGAACGGGTGGAGCCGGAGGCGCAGGTGGACAAATCTCCCTGAAAAGCCCTTTGAAATATTCCCTCATGGGGTCGGTACGCATAAGCGTTTGAAATTTACCAAAAAAGGCGTCCTCAGGAGACTGTTTCGGAACCTGAGGAGGCCTCTCATGAGGTGGACAAATCCAGGGACGTAACGGGGATGGGTGCCACGCTGGCCCCTCCACCGACGTGTCCACATATATCAACAGTGCCGACCCTGCAGGAAACGAAACATTGTGCGGAAGAGGCATCCGGGCGTTCCAATCGTAAACTGCCCGATAAGGATGCGCACAAGGGACTATGTTCACCCAGGGGACCAAGCCCTACACCTGAGGCCGATGGCATAGTTGTAGGTGTAGCACCTAAAATGGCTGCCGCGGTCGTGGTGGGACCGGGCGCCATTTTGTCCTCATCTGAGGGGAACTGCGACAAGTGAGGAAGTGAGGCAGGGGTCCCCGTCGATGGTCAGGGGTCTTAACTTTAGCCTTAACATAAGGAACATCGGCAGAGCCGGTATTGTGAGGCCTGGAATGTTTTTGTGACATACCAACCGCCAACTTAGCCTTCGAAGGAAGGACCTCGGCACTGGTGGTAAAAGAAGAACTTTGCTTCTTTGCCCCCTCAACAGGTCTAGTGTCACCGCAAGAGCGGGAATGGTGAGAAACCACTTTCACCGACAAGGCCTTGTCAGGCCTCTCAGAACTGTTGGTAGCTTTAGCCTCTGAACGAGGAACTCGGACCCAGGCCCGGTAATAGCCTTATCTGCACAGGCCTCGAACATCTGTTCGGTAACCACAAGCCCACCCAAGGCCTCGGGGCGCACCCCGGTCTTATTTTTGAGGGAAGCCGACAGAGAGGCCTCAGAGCAAGCTCGGTTACTCCACGACTCAGTAGATCTGGGTCTACAAACAGCCCCCACAGGAGGGGCCTCGGAGCGCACTCCGGTATCCACAGGCCCCTTATGGAGATCCTCGGAGAAAACTCTGGTAGAATTATTAGGCCCAACGGGCACCTCAGGGTGAACCCCAGTGGCAGAGCGATCAACGCCCCTCCCTGCCCGAGAGAAACCCGGAAAGGTATCCCCCGGCCGGGGTGCTCTGAAAAGTAAAGAACTTACTGGGCGTTTCTTCTTCTCGTCGACGAATGCCTGAAAATGTGAAGGAGGAGTTCCTCGGAACACCTCCTCCCACCGCTCCAACCGACGTTGAAGTGCCCGGACCGAAAGGGAGTCGCACTAAAAACAGGAGTCCCAACGGTGATCCGGACCCAAGCACTCTAAACAAAGAGGATGGGGATCCGCCCTCGCAAAACGACGGTGACACGATGAACAATCTGGAAAGTCTAGTTTGAACGACAGACAGACTAGTCACGATCGCTAGCGAGAGCCAGAGAGGAAAAACGGGAAGAAAATCTTCCGAGGATGCAAGTGCGTCCAGTCCCGAACGAGCGGAGAAAAGGACTGATGGGGGATGCGCGGGGCGGAGCCAAGGTGGGCGGGGTTACAGCCGCGTGCCGGGCCCCGTGCAAGAAAGAGAGGAAGGACACATTTTTGGAAAAATGTTGGATGCTTTTTACAAAGTGCTCCGGTCCCGTCCCGTAAGTATGGAGGAAAGGGGATGGGACGTAGGAGTAATGGCTATGACCAAGGCATAGCAAAAACGAAAATGCAGCAGCCACCACCCTACTCCCCAACACATTTCTGGGACCAACCATTGGTGTTTAAAAAGGATCTCCTGAACCACTTGTCATAAGGACTAGTAATGCAGCACATCAAAAAAAGGTTGCAATGCTGGGACAAATCAAGTTTTCTTTTTTCTTGTCATGTGATCGTCATTTTGTGGTTGCTGACCCACGCTCGTTGTGCTTGTGGAATGTGTCGGAATGAGCAATCAGTAGGAAGTATATATCTGCGATGCGCCCTGCATCCCAACAATCATTCAAAGGCTTCAATGGTGGAAATACTTGTTCAGAAGAGTTTTCCAAGGTCTCTTCCAGGAGTATGTATAATAAAAAACATTGCAAGTTAAGGGACACGAAAGAGGATACTTGGGAATAGACAAGGTGCTCAAGTAATTTAGAAAGATAAGGTAGAAGAGAAATAGGACGAAAGTTTGATGGTAGAGAGGGGTCAGCAGAGGGCTTTTTTAGAATTGGAATTATGGAGGCATGTTTAAAAGAGGGAAAATAGGAGGTTAAGAGACAAATATTAAAGAAAGATACCTAATATGATATGATCAATATGAGTTCTAGTCACCCTCAGATTTAGAGTTAAGCCAGCGTCTTTCAAGACGATGCAGAAAATGGCAGGGATGAGTTTTCAGTCTCTGCTTTCTCCCCCTAGTGCTTCATTGGGAAGAGATCCTATGCACCTTGCATTGCTTGGTCAGCTCTTAGAAGGATGTCACTTCGATAGACGCTCTGCCTACCAGGTACAACCTTGCAGTTGCACTTCATGGATCTCTAGCTGACGGGATGGAAGGGGGACTTAACTGCAACCAGTGTCAGTGGACTACTGGATTCTGACAGTTCCTCTTCCGGTCCAGCAGCCATTGGCAGAAGACCGATTATTCACACAATTCCAGAACTTCATGCACTTGGCCCCAAAGAAAGTCTATTCCAGGGATTTGATCAAGCAGGCCATGAACCCAGCCCTTGCACCACCACCAGTAGTTCCAGTTGTGCTAACTTCAATCACAGCACCTTGTGTACCACAGTCAAGGAACCTGCCCTCTAAGCCTACTCATTTGCCTATGGCTCCTCCATGACTGGGGGAAACATACACACATCTACCACCTCCTTCACCTTTTCCAAGCCTGCTGATGTGAACCCATCATGGACTCTGAGGCATGCAGTTGCTAGATGTCCTAGCTGCTACCGGTTCATAGAAATCCATAAAACTGGGCATACTGATAGAAGCCAAAGAGATGTGAACGAACCTCACTCCTGGCAGATCTTGCACAAAAAAAGACACTGCTTTACCCACTTACTGTCCTCTTCGCCACCCTTCCTCCTGCTCCTTCCTCCCATGACCTTACTCGAATAACAAACACCTTTGGATTACCCAGAGAGTAAGAGCATTGGTCTGTAGAAAGATAAGCGGAGACCACTGAAAGGTAAATTCTGCATGACAGAACGTGAACACCCGACTCTGCTAGGAAGGATACGAAGGACAGCACCGTGTCAATCGAAGCCCCCCTTGGGTCTAACTGTTATTCCAAACACCAATGACAGCACCTGAGCCATTTACTTCAGTATCGGGATCTAGTTGAGGGTTTCCTGGCTGCCTGGATAATACGCATGTTATCCGCAGACAAGGAACAAGTTACTTACCTGTAACTGTTGTTCTCCAGCATGGGTCTGGCATGGATTCACATGCTCATGAATATTCCCCGTCGTCAGGCTGGGAATCCTCGGTAAAGAAAAAAACCAGTATCAGTTTCGTTTCTGATCTGTCTTTCGTAGTAATAACCAATCACTGGTCTCTGCGTCATACTGACCACAGCCAATGACTGCCCTCTACCTAAGCACCGCCTCTGGCAGCCATCTTCAGATTTGGAAGCACGTGAAGTGGCAGTATGGCCAAGTGAAGAGCCGCAGAGGGGTAGGCGGGAGGGTTCGCATGTGAATCCATGCTAGACCCATGCTGGAGAACAACAGTTACAGGTAAGTAACTTGTTCCTTCTCCAGCATGGGGTCTGGCATGGATTCACATGCTCATGAATAAAGAATACATAGCAGTACACACATGCACAACCACGGGAGGTGGCAAAGGGTCAACATTAAGCATTACATCAAACCCAAAATTAAGCATCTTACCTCCTCACCAGGCTCACCTCAGGCGAACAGGTTGCGCAGCACTGCTTGGCCGACCCTGGACTCCTCCCTGGAATCCCGATCGACGCAGTAGAATTTCGTGAAGGTGTGCGTCGACCTCCACGTAGCAGCCCTGCATATGTCCAGCAGGGGCACACCAGAAAGGAACGCCGTGGTGGCTGCGATCGCTCTGGTGGAATGGGCTCTCGGACGGCCAGGCAGCGGTCGGTTTGCCAACCGATGACAGTACATGATACAGCCGGAGAGCCATCTGGAAATGGAAGCCTTCGAGAGAGCCTTCCCCTGATTGACAGGTCCAAAATTCACAAAGAGTTGTGACGTCTTCCGAAAACACTTTGTGCGGTCCACGTAGAACTTCAGCGCTCTAGCCAAATCCAGCGAGTGCAAAGTCCTCTCAGCCGGCGACGAAGGCGACGGGAAGAACACAGGCAACACCAAGGGTTCGTTGAGATGGAAGTCCGACGGTACCTTGGGCATGAAGGAGGGGTGCGTCCTGAGCACTACCCTCGTGTCGTGAAAAGTCAAGTACGGGGCCTTGCAGGAAAGGGCCTGGATCTCTCCCACCTGTCGTGCGGAGGTGATGGCCACAAGAAACGCTGTTTTCCACGACAGAAACTTCAACGGGGCCGAGTGCAGAGGCTCGAACGGAGGTCCCATGAGCTTGGTCAGCACCACGTTGAGCTCCCACGCCGGGGCCGGAGCCTTCACCGGCGGGAACGATCTGAACAGTCCCTTCATGAACTCTTTCACCAGACGATGGTCCTGGCGTATCGGGAGATCGCAGCAAGATGAATCTTGATGGACGCGTGTGCCAGTCCAGCTTTGGCCAGCGTCAGCAGGTACGGCAGTACCTGGGGAGCCGTAATCCGTAGAGGGTTAATCTTCTGTGCGTGGCACCAGACAGATAACCTTTTCCATTTGTGTCCGTAGCATTTAAGAGTCGAGGACGCCCTGGTCTTTGCAAGAACCTCTCTGCAGTCGGCCGGTATGTCGTATCCTCCAAACTCTAGCGCTGCAGGAGCCAGGTCTGCAAGTTCAGCGATTTCGGGTCGTGGTGGAGGATGGCGCCTCCTTCCCTGGAGAGTAGATCCGCGTCCACCGGCAGCCTGATTGGCGGGGACGCTGATAAGTCCAGAAGGTCCGGGGACCATATCTGCATCGGCCACGCAGGTGCGACGAGGATCATCCTGCACCGTGACCTCTTGAGCTGGTTGACGAGCCGGATTAGCAGTGGCAAAGGAGGGAACGCGTAGAGGAACAGGCCCTCCCAGGGGAACGAGAAAGCATCGCCCATGCTCCTCGCCTGGGGAAACCTGCTGGCGAACCTCCGGCACTTGGAGTTCGTCGCCGTCGCGAACAGGTCGATCTGGGGTGTGCCCCACCGTCGGAAGAGGCGATCCACTAGATCCTGCCGTAGTTCCCACTCGTGGCACGAGCGCAGCTCCCTGCTGAGTGAGTCGGCGATGGTGTTTTTTATCCCTGCCAGATGAAACGGCACCAGAAACATCCTTTGGGCGACGGCCCAATGCCACAGGTCCTGCGCCTCCTTGGACAGTGCTGGGGACCTGGTTCCGCCCTGTTTCCTGATGTAAAACATGGTGGTGGTGTTGTTGGTGAAGATCCTCACCACCTTGCCCTTGAGGGACGGAAGGAAGGACCTGAGGGCCCAGAACACTGCACGGAGCTCCAGGACATTGATATGGAGGGACTTCTCCGTCGGGAGCCAGAGGCCTCTCGCGTGCAGATTTTCGGTGTGCGCTCCCCACCCTTCCAGGGAGGCATCCGTGGTCACTGTCTCCTGGTGGTCTGGGGTCTGGAAGTCCATGCCCGCCGTCAGATGCGCGCGGGTGCCCCACCACCGGACCGCTCGGCGGAAACTCTCGTCGAGTGTGATCCTCTCCTCGAAGCCGCCCGTCGTTTGGATCCAGCGCGCGTCCAGGAACTCCTGCAACGGGCGCATCCGGAGCCTGCACATGGGAATGAGGTAGATGCAAGAAGACATCATTCCGAGGAGGGACTTGATGAACCTCACCTTGGCCGCGTCGGAAACCAACATCCGCTGTACCTTGCCCAGGATGGACCTGGTCCTTTCCTCCGACGGGGAGGCCAGAAGGGACACTGTGTCGAGCTTCGCTCCCAGAAACAGTGCGTTTTGCGCGGGTACCAGGTGGGACTTGGCGTAGTTCACGGAGAATCCCAGGTCCGTGAGAAGTTGGACGGTCCTTGCCGTGTGCTCCACGGCGAGCTCCCTCGTCTTGGCTCGGATGAGCCAGTCGTCCAGGTAGGGGTAGATGTGGATCCCCTCGCGGCGCAGCTGCGCCGCCACCGGTGAAAGGCACTTGGTAAATACCCTGGGTGCCGACCGTAGTCCGAAGGGGAGGGCTTTGAACTGGTAGTGACGCCCTGGGACCACAAACCTGAGGAATTTTCGGTGCCCCTTTAGGATGGGAATATGGAAGTAGGCATCCTCCAAATCCAACGACGACAGGAAGTCTCCTTCCTCCAGCTGACCCAGGACGTGCTGGAGGGTGACCATCCGAAACTTCTGCGCCTTGATGAACTTGTTCAGACGTCGCAGGTCTAGGATGGGGCGCCATCCTCCCGTCTTCTTCTTCACGAGGAAGTATCTCGAGTAAACTCCGGAGCCCCGAAGCCTCTTTGGGACGAGTTCGATGGCGCCCTTCCTGAGCAACGCCTTTACCTCCAGGAGAAGCTGAGGGACGTGAAGCTCTTTCCTGGCCACGGGGGGGGACGCGCGGGCACCTTCTTTGAAACTCGAGCGCGTGGCCCCAGGCTAAGGCGTCCAGCACCCAACGGTCGGTGGAGATGGACTCCCACACGCTGACGAAGCTCGCCAGCCGGCCTCCCACCGGGGTGCTTCGGTGGGGGCCCGACCCCACGGCCGGTTCAATCCTGTTTCGACGAGGCTTTGCCGCCTTGACCTCCTTGGCGACGACGGCGGGGTCCGCCAGACTTGCCTCGTCCTCTGTAGGCCTCCTGAGATGACAAGCGGGCCGCTTGACCGTAGGTAAGAGAAACCGCCGCCGGAACCTTTGGAGGTGCCCTTGCCTCCGCTGCTCCGAAAGGGCGTCCGTCGTTGCTGTAGAACCCCAAGGGCCCGGGCCGTCTCAGTGTCCGCTTTAATGGCCTGAAGGGAATCGTCCACTGTTTTCCCAAACAGGTTGTTCCCATCGAACGGCATGTCCAGGACTCTGGTCTGTACGTCTTGACGGAAGTCCGTAGCCTTGAGCCATCCACGCCGCCTAAGGCACACGCCGTTGCCCAACTGGCGAAACCCAGTGTCGGCGATGTCCGTCGCAATAGTGATGGCGTGGTCCGACGCCACCTCACCTTCCAGTAGGATCTCCAGGGCATCCGCCCTCTTGTCGTCCGGTAGGAAGTCCAGCAGGGGAGCCAGTTTGTACCATAGCTCCCTGTCGTAGCGGGCCACGATAGCCAAGGCGTTGGCAGCTTTAATCGTCGTCGCTGCAGACGAGATGACCCTGCGTCCCATAGCGTCCAATTTCTTTCCCTCGCCGTCCGGTGGGGAAGTCGATGTGGAGGCCGCACCCCCCCGCTTTCTTCCTGGCCGCCGCGGAGACGACGGAGTCCGGGGTAGGCTGCGCCCGGAGACACAGGGGGGCCGCGGCCGGGACCCGGTACTTCTTCTCGTACCGGTCTCTTCTAGCTGGCGTCGTGGAAGGGTTCTTGAGGAGGGCGAGGCCCTCATCCCAAATGTCGTCCAGTAGAGGCACCGCGAGGACCGTCTTCCTCTTGGCCTCGCGCCGTTGATAAAGGAATCCTTCCTTTTTCTTCTCGTCAGGGCAGAGTTGGAAAAGCTCGGATGCCCTGGCGATCATGGAGTGGAACGATCCAATCTCGTCGGGCGGAGAAGCCCTGGTGGGAGGTGACGACGGGAGATCCTCGTCGTATACCTCATCGTCCGTACCCGTCGCTGCCGTGTCAGTCCCCGTATCATCCCCTCGGGTGGACGGGGAGGAGGGCTGGACGGGTCACGACGCCTGAAAAGGAGGTGGAGGGTGAATCCTTCTTTTCTTGGGCGGGGGAACACCAGAAGGACCCGGTTCAGGATCCCCCGACGGGAGAGGTTCCTCCGTCGGCAACGGTAGTCTCGTCCTTATCTCTGAGCATAAGGACTGTATAGCCAACAAAATGGCCGCCGAGTTGTCTTGCGGCGCTGGCAGAGGGGAATCCGACGGGCGATCAGGGGCCCCGTCGGCACCCTTGACGCTGTCATCGTCACCTGCGTCGGGATCCATCCCGACAGGCCGGTCTTCATCCACGCCAAGGCCGTGGCTTAAGACCTCGATCAGCTCTTCCTCTGAAGCCGAATCTACAACGACGCCCTGCCCCCCCCCTTTTTCTTCCCCGCGGGGGATTTCACGGGGGTCCTATCGATGGGCACAAAAGAGGACTCCCTCCGAGGTGGCAGGGAGACTGAGCCCCGAGGTCGCCACCACTGGTGTAGCCTCCACAGGCTGAGCCAGGGCCGCCGCGACAGTATCGATAGAGGGCTTGGCCGGATGGATTAAGGCCTTCACCACCTTAGGTGCGCTCACCGCCTTATCCTTGAGGGGGGGACACTGCCTCGCTCCCCCTCCGATGGGGCCTTCGAGCTCGACCGGGGCCTCTCCAGGAGCTTCGCCGGGTGCTCGCCCTTCCTCTTACCCGACCCAGAGCGTTGGCTCGTGGCTGAAAGTGCCGGGGAGGGTGCGCCCTGCCTGGCGCCCGTAGAGCCTGACCGTTCGGCGCGCCCGGTGCCAGCGGACTCGCGGTGCTTGGCCTTGTGTTGGACCCCCGTCGCCGGGGCGTCCTCAAAGGTCTTAGAAGACCGCTCGGATTTCTTCCTCTTCTTCTCGCCTGACGGGCTCTTCCCTTCCAGCCAGTTGGCGAGGCGTTGGTGGCGGTCCTTCATGGTCCGCTCTGACATATTGCCGCAAAACGCACAGTCCTTCTCCACGTGCGTATGGTCCTCATGTAAGCAGTAGAGACAAAAGGAGTGTTCGTCCTCCTTAAAGACGTTCTGCAGCTGGCATCCAGGGCAGACCCTGAACAGCTTTCCGGGCGTCGAGCTTCCCTTCTCCTGGGCCATGTCCGGGCCTGAGAAGCTTCTGGAGTCCTCCAAAACGTAGCTCGATGAAATCTTCACCCTTGAGGGGCGCAGACGAATCCGACACGGGTCCCCGTTGATCGGATGGAGCGTCGGTGGAGCTTGAGGCTCTTTTGACCGGAAAAAACGACGTTTTGAGAAAAAAACGTGAAAAAATAGCACTAACGCTCGAGAGCAATAGCACGAGGATCCCAACACATGAACGTGCGGTAAAAATCTGAAGATGGCTGCCAGAGGCGGTGCTTAGGTAGAGGGCAGTCATTGGCTGTGGTCAGTATGACGCAGAGACCAGTGATTGGTTATTACTACGAAAGACAGATCAGAAACGAAACGGATACTGGTTTTTTTCTTTACCGAGGATTCCCAGCCTGACGACGGGGAATATTCATGAGCATGTGAATCCATGCCAGACCCCATGCTGGAGAAGTTAAGATGTTCTAAAGACTTGCACTCAGGCACCATGCTGCCAAGCTGAGCGATTGTGGGGAGGAGTGCCACATCTGCTGTTCCCCTTGGTAAAGAAGATCAAGGGTCACTGGTAACCTAATCGGCGGATACACCGACAGGTGTTTAAGTTCTGAGAACCAAAACCTGGCCGGCCACCACGGGGCTATGAGCAGAAGGGAACAGTTCACAGAGTGCTTCAGCTTCCAAATCGCTCGATGGACTAGAGGCAGAGGCGGGAAGGCGTAAGCTCTCGAGTGCCATGGAATCTCGAGTGCATCCCCCAGAGAGGAGGCTCCCAGCACCCCCCTGGAGGCATACTGAGAAAGCTTCTTGTTTACCGCTGTAGCGAAGAGGTCCACCTCCGGTGTGTCCCAACGCAAGAAAATCCATGAGAGGACCTCCGCCTTCAACTCCCACTCATAGCTGACCACTGTCCGTCGGCTGAGGGCATCCGCTGTGACATTCAGCTGGCCCGGGGTGTGCACTGCAAGCAGCCAAACCCCATGAAGCACAGCCCACTCCCAAATCTGGATGGACAGATCCACGAGAGGTGGAGACTTGGTTACCCCTTGCTTGTTGATGTAATACATCGACACCACATTGTCCGTGCACATGCGTACCACTTTGTTGGCTATGACCGGTCTGAACGCCCCGAGCGCTAGGAAGATCGCCAGAAGCTCTAAATGATTTATGTGGAGGTGGTTTTCCTGAGGCGACCAGAGATCCGAGACCTGAAGAGGATCTAACGTCGCACCCCACCCCAGGAGGGAGGAGTCTGTCGTGATCGTCACCGTAGGGACTGGGTCCTGAAACCTCGCACCCACCGACAGGTTGCTGAGAGATGACCACCATTCCAGGTCCACTCATGGAAGCTGGAATTATTATCAGCTTGGAATCCGGGTCCACAGCCTGATGCCAAGAACTCCGAAGTGCCATCTGGGTCCGCCTCATCTTGAGACGAGCAAGAGGAAGAGCCAACACATGAGGCCATGAGGCCCAGAAGCCTCTGGAACCACCAGGCCGACATGCTCTCCAACTGCGCAAACATCTGGCACGTGGCTAACAGATCCGCCATCCTGTCCCCGGCCATGTACACTCTGCAGTCGATCGTGTTCCAGCGAAAACCCAGGAAAATCAAGTCCTGCGAGACCGTCATGGAAGATTTCCGCCAGTTCACAGGGGACAATGGCCCAAGACGAAACAGGAGCTGAAGGAGAGACTGAAGATTGCCCGCTGCTTTCAACGGACAAGGGCTGCGTAAGAGCCAATCGTCCAAATACGGATACACATGGATACCCTGCAGACGAAGATAGGCCGCAATCACCAACATCATCTTCGTGAAGACACGTGGCGCTGAACTGAGGCCAAAAGGAAGCACTCGAAACTGGAAGTGCTCCTCTCCCAAAGAGAAACGGAGATATCTCCTGTGTAGATTCCAAATCAGAATATGCATGTACGCATCCTGAAGATCCACCACACTGAGCCAATCGCCCATCTGCAAGGAGGACTGTATCTGGCTGGGCGTGATCATCTTGAATTTTTCTTGGGGTAGGAAAAGATTGAACTGGGAAAGGTCTAGGATGGTGCCCAGGCCAGCCTGGTTGGGTTTGGGCACCGTAAACAGCCAGGAGTAGAAGCACTCCCCTCGTTCCCCGAGGGGAACGGGTTCCACAGCTCTGAGGTGCAGAAGTTTCTGAACCTCGGCTTTGAGGGAGGGTGAGCCCGACAGCTGAAAAGGAGGGTTGAAGGGTGGGGTATGGGTTAGGGGTAAGCGGAAGCCCGCCCGAGCGACTGACAAGACCCATCAGTCTTCAGTGGTGGTCTGCCACGCCTCCCAATGAGACGTGATGCGTCCTCCCACCGGGGTCTCGTGCGAGCGCATAAAACACTAATTTTGCATGTTTTTCGGTGGTGTTGCCACCTGAACCTGAAGAGGAGCATGAGAAGCGGGAGAAAAACGGAGTCTGTTGTTGTCTGTGGCGGTTATTCCCCGAGTGGGTATCCACTGAGATTTCCGGTCAAGGAAATCCCTTAAGCCAGAGGAGGGTCGGATTTGCGACAGTGGTCTCTGGGTTTTGAAGGGGGTCTTAACCAGGACCGACAAGGACTTAGCCGTTTGAGTGCTATCCTTCATCTTGGTGAGCTCTACATCTGTTGAGGCATGAAAGAGCTCCTTACCATTGAACGGAAGGTCCAACACCTTGTTCTCTACCTCTTTCAAAAATGTTGTGGCATGCAGCCACGCCTGCCGTGAGGCATCAACCCTCAGCATAAGGCCCCGAGCCGAGGTGTCCACGTGATGAGCCGCAGCCTCCAGGATATCCTGGGCCAGGACCCTGGCATCAGACAATCCCCCCTTAAAGTCTTCCAGCCTCTCGACCGGGATGAACTCCTCAAAATCCACAGACATTTCCACATCCGCATATTAGCCCCCGCTAACACCAGTTCAGCATTGGCCTTCCTGAGCTGCAAGGCCGAGTTGGCGAAAATCTCCCAAGCGAGTCAAGGAGCTTATCCTCCTTTCCCAGAACCTGTGTAGCCGTCGTGGAAGAGGATGCTGCAGGCCTGGACTGCAAAGTGGCCACAGCCACTACTGTGGAGGAGGGGGGCAGACAAGACGACAGGGCCACCTCTTCCGAAGAATGCAGCCTGTATTGCGCATCAATTTGAGTGTGGCTCCTCCCAGACCCTACGGACCTCGGCCAGAACGTCCTTCTGCAAGAACAGGCCGGTACGCCCCAAGGGTGAATGCCCCAGAAAGCACACCTTCCTGCGGAGCGGGTGCCTCGGGCGCCGGAACATCCAAGAAAGCCATCATGTCCAGTACCCGGTCATGGAAAGCTCCGATAGAGCGGGGCAGGTCCTCATTGTACTGATCGCCTTGCGCATCATCTGACCGGTCAGGATCTTGCTGAGCCGTGTCGGGCGCTGCCTTGTCCACAGGGGACAATGGTGGCAAAGGCACAAGAGATGGGGAAGGCACTGTGGGCAAGGGAGGCGCGGGCAGAACCACCGGAGGAACGGTTAGAGCCGGAGGCGCGGGCGGACATATCTCCCTGAAAAGCCCTATGAAATATTTCCTCATGGGGTCGGCACGCATGAGCATCTGAAAGTTACCGAAAAAGGCTCCCTCTGGGGACTGCTTTGGAACCCGAGGCGGCCTCACAAGAGGAGGATAATTCCAGGGACGTAACGGGGAAGGGTTCCACACCGGCCCCGCCACCGACTAATCCACATAAATCAACGGTGCCAACCCCACAGGCAACAAAACAGAGTGCGGAAGGGGCATCCGGGCATTCCAATCATAAACTGGCTGATAAGGATGCGCAGAAGGGACTGCGTTCACCCACGGAACTAAGCCCTACTCCTGAGGTCGATGCCGTAGTTGTAGGGGCAGCACCCAAAATGGCTGCCGCAGTCGTGGGGGGAACAGGCGCCATTTTGTCATCACCTGAGGGGAACTGCGGCACGTGAGGAAGTGAGGCAGGGGTCCCCGTCGATGGATCAGGGGTCTTAACTTTAGCCTTAACATAAGGGAACTCAGCAGAGCCGGTACTGTGAGGCCTGGAATGTTTCTGTGACATACCAACCGCCAAATCAGCCTTCGAAGGAAGGACTTCGACACTGCCGGTAATAGAAGAACTTTGCTTCTTTGCCCTCTCAACAAGTCTGGTATCGCTGCAAGAGCGGAAACGGTGAGAAACAGCTTTCACCGACAAGGCCTTGCTAGGCCTCTCAGAACTGTTGGAAGCTTTAGCCTCTGTATGAGGGACCTCAGACCCAGGTCCGGTAACAGCCTTATCTGCGCGGGCCTCGAACATCCGTTCGGTAACTGCAAGCCCACCCAAGGCCTCAGGGCGCACCCCGGTTTTATTCTTAAGGGAAGCCGTCAGAGAGGCCTCAGAGCAAGCTCCGGTACCCCACGACTCAGTAGAACTGGGTCCACAAACAGCCCCCACCACTGGCCCCTTACGGAGACCCTCGGAGAAAACTCCAGTAGAATTATTAGGCCCAACGGGCACCTGAGGGCAATCCTCAGTGACAGAGCGATCAACGCCCCTCCCAGTCCGGGAGGAACCCGAAAATGTATTCCCCAGCCGGGGTGCTCTGAAAAGTAAAGAACTTACCAGGCGTTTCTTCTTTTCGGCGATGAACGCCTGAAGATGAGAAGGAGGAGTTCGCCGGAACACCACCTCCCACCGTTCCAACCGACGCTGAAGTGCCCGGACTGAGAGGGTGTTGCAGTAAAAACAGGCGTCCCAACGGTGATCCGGACCCAAACACTCTAGGTAAAGAGGATGGGGATCCGCCCTCGTGAAGCGACGGTGACACGAAGAGCAATATGGAAAGTCTAGTTTGAACGACAGACAGACTAGTAAACAATTGCTAGGGAGAGCCAGAGAGGAAAAAGGGAAGAATATCTTCCGAGGATGCAAGTGCGTCCAGTCCCGAACGAGCAGAGAAAAGGACTGATGGGCGATGCACGGGGCGGAGCCGAGGTGGGCAGGGTTACGGCCGCGTGCGGGCCCCGCCCAAGAAAGAGAGTAAGGACACATTTTTGAAAAAAAAATGTGGATGCTTTTTACAAAGTGCTCCGGTCCCATCCCACAGGAATGCGGGCGATGGTGAAAAGTTTGGATAAATGCCTCACCACTATTCCTACCCGGATGAGGATTTCCCTGCCTATTAAAATAAACCAAAGGAAACCCTAACAAAAGGATCCTGTCCCTCACACGTATACATATAACAAACAAGACAACATTGAACTCCAACAGTTCACAATGTTCGGCAAGTTTTTCTTCCTTCTATTTGTGATAAAGAGTAATACACACTTATGAAACAAAAAAACTTCCAGAATTCATTAGGATTAACAAAATTATGTCTTTGTCAGGATGATTCTGTAATAGTTCACAAAATTCAATAGTGGTTCTGCCACTTCAACACTTTGCACCACACCACAATACTTTAATGACTTCCACATGGTCCACTCACCTGCCAGGCATATAACTACAAGATACTTTGCCCTGGTGTACTCCCCTGCCAGGCCAAATGCAACTACTAACTACAAGTACTTCTGAGGTAAAGGTTTGTTTCCAACAATTTAGCAATGTCTTTTGCATCAAAACATCAAGTTTGACTAATTCTTTTGGGGAGAAAAAGAAAATTGGTGCGGTTTATAATACACTTGTGATTGCCACATGCAATGCAGTTTATGCTCCACTTCTTCTGAATATCTCCTGTCAGAAGGACAGCCTTCCCGCCCCTCGTTTCCCCACTTCCGCATTCACCAAGTGCTGACAATGGTTTTCTCTCACTCTTACACGTCTTTGGCAATGTTAGTTTAAGCCAGTTCCTCTTCTAGCCTCTTTTACACACTGGCAATACGATTTACAAACATTTGGATTCCTTAATTGCCCTCTCCTGGCTTTGGCAATGGTGATGGTGATTCTTTTTAACTTGCCTTGTTATAATTCTCTTTTGGCTTTGACAATAGAGGTTTGTATTAGTTTCTCATAGTATTGCCCTCTGATGTAGCTAGCAATTATTCTGACCCACAAAAATACAATCACACACTTCTGGTCTGCTTGTCAAGTTCTTATTCTGCCACCTTCTCCTCTTTTAGTCAGCTTGGTTTTCAAAAGGACTAATCATTCGACCTTGCATCAGTTTGTACTTCTGCCAAGCTGCCACCTAGTCAGTGCCGCATAAACTCACAAGGCACTACTGCCTAGAGAAGCAGCATGCCAAGGAAGTGCGGACAGAGAGAGCAGTCCTGCAACGCCTGTTCCAGTAAGCTATAATCCTATGGATTGGCGGAAAGTTGTGCCAGTGCGGGGGGTTCCCTTTATGCACCTCCTATGTCTGTATACTGCCACATAGTCTATTCATAGTATGTGAAACTATGAAAGATCCAATGCCGGAGAAGGAGTATGTTTCTTACCTGCAACTCCTGTTATCCAGCATTGGTATCTTTCATAGGTTCACATGTGCCCTCCTTCCACCCTGCCAGGTGGGACATCTGGTTCCACTGGGTTAGAATCTGAGGCGAAGAGGAGGGGGCTAGTCTAGTCCAATTGGTAGGGACCAAAAACGGACATAACAAGAGTGTTAAGTTAAAAAATGTAGGTTCTTCATGCCCTAGGGTAAGAGGAATCACAGGTGTGCATATTCCAGGGGGACATTGATTCAAGTAGGTAGTTTGCAGCCACTGTCGAAACTCTCTAAGTGGATTCAAAGAGCCCAAAACGTGCCAGGCATTCAGGGTCAGTGAGTCGAACAACAGGGGATGAATTTTCCTCACATGGATGGTCATCAGATGAAGGACCAAGGGTAAAAGTACTACGAAATCTAAACACACATTTAACAGGATTGGGAACCAAGGCTAGACCAAAATGGAGCCGATATAACCAGGGTGGATTGTTGATGGCTCATCCAAAGCAATACCCTGGAGATCAGTGAAAAAGTAGAAAAAGCATAATGCAAGTTTCTTACCAAGTCCTGAAAAAATGCATCTGTTGGCCACCAGCTGAAGAAAAGGGGAAATTAGATTAGTCTGGAGAAAAATAGATTAATGTCCATCAGTCCACAAAGGTGCAGAAGGCCTAGAAAAGGGGAGGAAAAGGCACCTTTCAACTGAATTCCTGAGATTATGGGAACACTAATCGGCCACCGTATTGTATGCCCCAGCTAGGTCTTCTGTGTGTACCATGATACTCCTTGGAAGGCAGAACTCCAGTAAGGCTATTAATGGATTTGTTAATGATCTCAAATGGGGTCCTTCCCAACTGGTTGATGTAACTGACAACTGTGACATTATCCAATCTGAGAGAAATCCTGCCCGAAGTCCATCTTCTCTAAAGGATCTGATCGCAAAAGATCCAGCAAACGTCTCTAAATAATTGGTGGACCATGGTCCACCAGCCCATCCTGCCCATCTGGCTCCCATCCTGCCTGGCTTGCATCGGTTTCTAAGAGCAAACACTGGTAAAAAACAAAGATCTCTCTGCCATTCCAGGCCTCTCTATGGGACAACCACCACATTATTTCTGTTTTTGTTTCCTGAGTGAGAGGGACTGTGTCCATGTAAGACATGCCCTGATGTAGATGACCAATGTTTAATCTCTGCAACTCTGTGTAATGTAGGGGACCTGGAAATATGGCCTGATGGACGAGGTCAGGAGATAGATTATCCTTGCCATGTGTTGAATCAAAATCACTGAATGTGTCAAGAACAAAAGATAATCTTTATGGGACGAACCTTGCTTTGTGCATTTTTTTAAGTGCAGAACAGAGTTCACGTAGTTCGGAATCATCCCCCAATATTACAGTTTTGAAATACAAATTCAAATTGAGACTTGTGATTTTCAACCAAGTCTCACACACCTCAGACCAAAAATTCAAGACACGTACACAGTTCCATAACATATGTTCCAAGGAACCAATATAATGTGCACAGCCCCAACACAATTTTTTTTCAAATTCTCTGGGCACCAGTACACACGATTCAGAATTTTAATTTGTCGAGATATCTCTCCCAAATTCACTGTGCAAAATGCCAGATTTCTGCACATATGACGGCAAATTTCTGGAGAGATATTAAAATCAATCCGCCTGCTCCATTCTTCTCGCAATTTGTCATTTTTTTAAAAAAGTCATCACAATCTGTTTATATATTCATCTGGCAAGACCTCCTTCACCATCTTTTGGCTTTACAAGAAAGATATCCAACTCCAGAGTATTAAACCAATTCACCTCACCGACTGACTTCAAGCACCTATAGGCTATATCCGACAAACTCCTAAAATCCCATTTTTCTCTCATCTCATTCGGTGTCATCCATCAATCATCCTTACCAAGATCACTAATCTTTTTTAATGCCACAAAAAAACCAATCAGGCCAAAAAAGTTTTTTGGAATTGTCTTTGATCTTGGGATTTAGCCAAATTGAAGCTCCTAGGTTCTTATATGCATCTTTACCCAAATGTTCTAATAATTCACACCGTGCAGTACGTAAAGATGCAATCACCATTGATCTACATCCGCGTTCCTTTGAGTTTGTAGTGAGCAAAGCCTCCGGGCAAGCGGGTCAAAGGCATTAGATTCCGCAATCGCCCATGGGTCATGTAAACTATTTAGAAATGGGATGAATGATTGGGAAGTAAAGGCCAAGTGATACGCTTTAAAATTTGGGACCTCCAGTCCGCCTTCATCAACTGGGAGTTGTAATTTCCAAATTTTAAGCCTCCGAGGTTTCCTGTCCCAAAGGAATTCCTGCAACAAACAGTCCAAATCCCTCCAGTATTGATTTTTGATTCACAAAGGTAACATACCAGTTATATAATGTACTTTGGGAGCCAAATTCATTTTAATGGCGTTGACCTTTCCCCAGAGCAACAAATTTTGGAGTGACCACCTTCCTAAATTCATTTTGCAATCATTACATGTGTCTCGCATGTTTTCCTCAACCAAATCAGAAAACGATGTTGTCAACCAAATGCCCAAATAACGCAGCTTTACATCACACCATCTAAAACCCAAACCAGTAACCAGGGATTTGTCACATATATGAGAGTGTGGTAGAACCTCTGATTTTTGCCAGTTAATTTTATATCCTGATGTTTTGTGAAAACTAGATAAAATCTCCATCAGGCATGGGAGAGAAACATCCAATGTTTGTAAGACTAACAACAACTCATCTACGTAGAACCAGATTTTCTGCAAAACTCCCCCAACAACTGACACCAGGCAACCTAGTATCCGTTTTTAGAGCTATAGCTAAAGGTTCAATCGATAGAATAAACAAAAGAAACCCTGTCTGGCACCACGCTCAAGACAAAATGCCTCAGACTTTATTCCATTCGTTTTGACATCTGCAGATGGATTGGCATGCAACAGCCGGACCCAAGAGATAAATTCATTACCAAGATTCATTTCCTTCATAACCGTATATAGGTATCCCTAGTTCACTCTATCGAATGCCTTTTCTGCGTCAAGGGAAAAGACAGCAGCATCACAATCACCCGTGCGTCTATTCTTCATAAAGCCTGATTGCTCCTCACTAATCGCCAACATCAAACAGACCAGCGAGATCTCACCAAACTAACCACCTCGTCATTCCCAAAAGCTTCAGGATTAGAGCTGGGGGCTCCAGCTTCCCAGTTCTAGTGGCGACTAACTGGAATCGGCTTCCTCCATCCATTAGAGGCATTGAATCACACATGGCCTTCAGAAAAACACTGAAAACCCTGCTGTTCGTCTAGCCATGTGCTCTTCACGCCTACATTCAAGATCATAACATGCTAGATCATAACCAGTGTTAACCATGCTGGTTACAATGTGTAATGTTGGGTGTCAGGACCCACGTTTGGACTATTATGCTGCAACACTTGGTGCTGTGGGCTTAGGAAATCCAAGAAGGCGGAAAAGCCCACATTTGCGCCAGAATCCTGGAGAACCGCGCAGTCTTTGCGCACAACAAAATGGTCGCCTGACCTGCCACCCACCAGTGTGAGGGGCCAGAAGCGTCATGAGCGAAATCAGTGCTAAGGAATATGGTGCTGTTCAAAATCTGTTGTTATTAATGTCAAAAGTAGGTGTAATACCGGTGCTCACCACTACCAGAAAGCCAGTGTTTTAAAACCACCAGACACTTGTGTAAAACTGAACAAATGAACCAAACCAGGCCAAAGAAAGACTTACTAAGAGGTGGATACAATGTAAAACTATATTCTGAAATGTCTTGAAGGAAGTAAATGTCTAATGTATGTATTGAAAATAGTTGGGGATGTCAGCAGCTTAAGTGAATTTGGGTTTAAAGCCACTAAAATCGAAATGTTTAGAATAAATGAGTGACCAACTTTTGAGTGTCACATAGGTTGAAATTGTTTAAATGTCATAGTTTTGAATTTAGAATCAGTGTTGTAGCTGCATGTGTAAAACTTACAAGTTTGGTTTGAATGTAGAAAACTGGGAACCAAAGTGACATTTAGCTGAAGCCCGGCTGAAAGAGATTGAATTCTGCCCGACAACTACCCCCGACAGGAGTTGAAACTTGAAGATGACACCTCTCTGATTGAATTAGGGGAGTGGCACCTGGGGACTGCAGGAAACTAAACAAAGCACTGTCCTTGGCCCATGCAAATGTTAAATTAGGGGGTTCGTAAATGGCTTCCTCTTGGAAGGAAACGTGGAGGGGCACTGCATCTGTGAGCAAACTGAGCTTGGGGGAAGTGGATAAACCAGAAATTCCACCATGTGCTTTGGAAAACCACACCCCTCGGGGCCAGAGCATAATTTTAAAAAGATGGATAATTCATAGTGCGGACTTAGATAACATCATTCTTGTGATTTTCCTGTGCACATTTTAAGAGGTGTTAGAACTCTGTACCATGTTCTGAGGCAAAACCCCATGAATTATGGAGATTGCAGACACGGGGTTCACGCTAGAAAAATGAAAAGCTACTGGAATGTGTAGAAAGGCGGTGTACATGTGTGCCATTTTTGGTAAATGTCCGAAATTGGTAAACCAACTAAAAACGAAAATAAGTTGTCATTTTTGAATGCAAGCTCTTAGAAACATCAGTGTTGGAACGGAATGTACCATAAGTAATCTGTAATATGTACATGTAATGTCAACCACTTGTGTATCTGGGAAATATCTATTTGGATCAGAAATAGATTTGTGTGCAATTTGATCCACTGACCATAAACCTACCTCATCACTCTGACTCACAACTCAGTTCCCCCAATCAAGGAAGAGAGGAGAACTGGGCCAATGATAAGTTGAGAGGGGCAGGCTCAGTTATGCTACGCACACACCCACTTTCTAAAGACATAGAACTAGCCACAGGAAGCCAGACAGGGACATTCACTTTCCACTTTCTTGCGGGACGGTTTGCCGAGAGACTCCAGACTTCAAAATCCATCAATCTCCAGAGACCAGAACTTAACTCCAGAACTTGTAGCAGAGAGGCCTGAATCCACAAGCTGAATCCTTTTTCAGCAGGCCTCCAAATCATTTGCAAACTATTCAACAGCCGGGCGAGCTGTTTGAATTTTTGCCAAGAACTTTTGCCAGAACCGGTAGCTGACCCAGAAGGCAGAATTATCCAGAGAGACCAGAGATCCAGAGAGACCAGACCCAGACCAGATTGCTGAGAGCTGACCCAAATCGCTGTGCGGAGAACCAGTACCCAGTGGCGAGAGAACCGCAGCCAATCCTGACCCGATCTGTGACGAAGTTGCATTCCTGTCCAAAATATAGTGCGAGTACTCATCCAGAACTATGCAAAACCAATCTCTTAGTTTAAAATAATCTAATTCAAACTATTTTAACCTATCTAGAACTACACCATAGCATTGTGTGTCCTTCTGTGGCTTTAAAGCTGCAAAACTGTCATCTGTCATTCTGAAACTTTTAAATTTCATTTCTTAAAATCTACCTTCATAAAATCGTCCATATCTCTTGAACCGTTTGTGCTAGAAGCGAGACTTTCATTTTAAAGCTAAGATTCTAGGCTTTCCAACGAACCCAGAAGCGACTTTCTATTCATTATACTTTTTCCGTAATCGCGCTCGACGCACTCAGAAAAAGTGCCGCGATTTGGCTCAAATTTCTTCACGTGTCAAAATAGCAGCTTCTTGCTTTCCTTTGCTGAAATTCGTTTGCAACCTGACAATCATTCATAGAGTATTGCTAAAGTGGCCTGAACTGATTTAAAGTATCTCTCACTCACCCTGAACCTCTAGATGGAATTAAAATCATTTTTAGCAGATTTTTCCCTTCTTGGCATACCACCTTTAAAGTATTTTGCCTGTGTTTAAAATCATCCCTGTTTCTCTAAGCTTGCTAGGGGGGAACTGAATTCGTATTGTACTGTGATTGTATTCCTGAAGACTGTGTGTGTTACTTCCACCTCCTTACATTGCATAGAGGGGGGGGTGAATTGCCAAAAGGGGAAAAGTGATTATATTATGTTTTGCTGAAATCATATCAAGTTTATTCCTGTGTTGCTTCTTTAACACCTTGCCTTTCCTTGTACCATATAAAGCATTCTCAGCTACCTTATCCTCTATACTACTCCTAAGTAATTAAACCAGTGTGCTAGTATAACATCATCCATTGTTGATCACTGTCATATGTCTAAGTGTGATATAAAATATTAATTTATTATAAAAGTGTGATATATATCTATTGTTTAATTTTTCAAATAAACCTTTTCAATTTGCAAAACAAACCTACTTCTTGGCTCAGTGGGATCAGGTGGATTCTCAGAGAGGAGCGTGATACAAGGGTTCATCATCCAGATTATAACTCGTCATAAAAATATATAAATAAGGGCTTCCCTTGAGCAATCCCAGACAAGGCACTGACTTAGTGGTAATGCTTGATTGGAGTCATTAACAGTAATTCGCAAAACGGTGGAACACTAACAATGTAGACCCACCTACCCATGTAACTAAGTCACATTCTTAAAACAGCGCCGCAATGCCTCTGAGCTGCCAGGCGCTTTACAAATATAAAAAAATAATAATCAATTTTGGAAGAAATGTTTCCATTCTTAAAGCCAAAACTTTAGACAGGATCTTGTTGTCTGTGTTAATAAGGCTGATAGGGCGATAACTCGAAGGAAGACTACTGTCCTTGCCCTTTTTCAAGAAAACTGAGATTGAATCGTGACATGTACTCAAGGGCAACATCTTATCTAGTTTACAGAAATAAACACATCTTTCAAGAGTTCAAGGGCTCAATCTGGGAGGATTTTATAAAATTCAATTGGAAGCCCATCCGGACCAGGTGTCTTCCCAGTATTCAGCATGGAGATGGCAGTTTTCAATTCATCAATCGTAAATTCAGAGCCAAGGAGCAGATTCTCATTGTCAGAAAGCCTAGGGATCATAAGATTACCAAAGAAAACATTCCCATTCCCAGTAATGCCTGCCTCATTGCGATATAAATCCATATAGTATTCATGGAACATCAAATTGATTTGTCTAGGGTCAAAAGTAATCCTACCATACGTGTCAGTGATGGAGGTAATGGCCGATTCAGAATTATTCTTTTTTAACCCTTAAGCGAGCCATCGGTCGCACTTTTCACCCCTTTCAAAGTAAGCACATCTTGAATAAAACAAACTACGCTCAGTAGGTAATTCTTATCCAATTTGCAAGATAACAGACAACACATTTTGGAAGGAAAAAACCGGGACTGATTGTCATGGTTGATCCTCCCTGTCGATGGCCAACTTTTGGGTCAACCTTCCCTATAGAATTGTCCAATCTTCATTTTAAAAAACCTGTTGGAGTTCCAGGTTTGGTTTAAAACTACAATCTCTAGATGGCCCTGCAAAGCCTAATGCCCTCTTAATCTGGCCAGATGATGGACTACAACCTCTTCTTGCATGGACAAAACATAAAAGGTATAAAATTGCCTTTTTAGTTTGGTCTGGGCTTTGTCAAAGGAAGAGAAATTGGTGACGTACTTTACAAATTCCTTGACCTACTGATTTCTCAAATAAGAGCCCTTCTGTATCTTTGGACTGTGTATGAGCCCAAACTCCCTTTTCATCTCTAAGCGCTAATGGAAGTATTCATATTTCTTAGAAAACAAAATCAGTAACTCTTTCAGCCCTATTAGGAAGAACTTTGAGAGCTATGTGGGTGTCCTCCGGTTTGGCAGCCTGCTATGTTCATGATCTTAACCAAGGGACCCAAAGTAGCATCCTGTCCTGGCAGGTAAATCAGGCTCAATGGTAAATCCTTACTAGGACTCCTCCCTGATTTGGTGAGGAGTTCTCAGACCTTCAGAGCACATTCTGCCCCTTGCTGTGGTGTTCATCTTAGATTAAAAATGTTCCACAGCATGTGAGAGGCCCCTTCTGTGGAATTCAGGTGTGCAATTGAGCTTGGCTAGAAAAATACATTACCCAACGTATCTCTTACCCCACTGAAAACTGGTGTATGCCAAACCTAGGGTCTCCTTTCTTTATTAGAATGACCTTTCCGTAGATGGTTGGGATCCATAATATCCAAACCCACTCCCATTGTGGAAATGCCATCTCAGTGAGGTTTACTGGCAGAGCAGGATCTTTACTTGTACATGCTTAGCCAGTTTTCATAACTCCTCCTGGCCTGAAGACCCCGAGAGAGTATTGTCCCTTTTCAGAATGTACAATGTATCAGGGTGCAAGGACTTGGAGGTAAAAGCCAAATGCCCACCCCTAGCACAATCGGGCATTCCTCTTTGTGGCCAGCTTGGACACACACTCCTCGCTTTACTGCAGCATTTAGCTTGGGACGAAATGGCTGCTCAGAAGGGTAGGGGAGTTGTGCCTCAAACACTGCACTGGATACAGATTTGCCAAACTAGTACATGGTTTTTCGTACGGAATTAGTAATGGATGCATTCAGAGAAGAAGCCAGTGCTCCGATATCTTGATTTTGTTCCTCCAATTCTTCTGAAGTTTCAAGGAATTCCTGAACACTGGTACCATCACCTTGTAACTGCTCTGTTTTTTCCTACTGCTGTCAGAGATTATGCTACACGTTCTATTGTAAAGTTACAACTGTTTTATAATGTATGCTCGGTTTGCGGGAGAAATATAATGGTTTATACACATTGTAGGGTGCTGTGAACCGTCTTTACCAGAGCAAGACAGATTAATAGTAACTCTATGCCCCGAACTACAACGCAGATGCTGATTCCATCTCTCTCTACCTACCTGCTGGTGAGTACCTGCCTGCAAAACGAATGTTGCTCCACTTAGACGAAATGGGCACAGGCCTCGAGGAAGCTTTCCCCTCGTGGGATCATACCGCAATGTTGGGTTTCCACCTATGGAGCCATCCCCTGTGAGTAGTATGACATTTGACTCAACAAAAACCTATAAAAAATAATACTATTCTTGTCTGAATTGCAGCAGAAAAAAAGAGGACTTAAAGGGTGGTTTGCTGATCCTTTATGGATGCATAGCTCTGGTCAGGCATATGATGGTCTTCACGTGTTTTTGCTGCTGTAAAGAATAGGAGAGTAAAGTGCATAGTAGGAATCCTGCGTAGCCAGCCATTTAAATCTGTGGTGTCTTTTGTAAACTTATATTCAATCAACTATTTTAGAAAATAATTAATATAAGTTGACATTTTTTTGAAAAATGCTCTTGCGTTGACACAATAGGACTTACAGGAGGGTTTTGCATGTTTGGGGCTTTTTGGTAAGCAGTACAAGATTGCAATGCTTAGATACTTCTTGGAAGGTCTGCTGTGTTAATGATGTTTGAACCCCACTTGTATATCTTACGTGGAATCACAATCTAATTTTTCATGTGTAAACTGATCCTCAAATTCTCTTTGCACTTCAGTGAGATAATTCACTTCATTTAAAGTCATTAAAGGGCAACCTTCATTTGCTTATTTATAACGATGCTCACATCTGATGACAATATAATTAATGCTTTTTCTCCTCTTGTGATATGTTCACGTAATGGTTGTCGTATTGCCATTTTTAATATGTCAACGAACATGCTTGATGAAAAACATTCCCATCGTCACATTCTGTATCGGAGGATTACATCTTTTCTGTTAAAATTATTTGTGGGTTTCGTTTGAAAAGCACCTGCAAATTTGTTCTGTATGAGATGTTGTACTTTCCTCACGAATTTACAAGCGTCACTTTTTGGGGTTGGAACAAAAGTTATTCCCTTTTCTAAACACTTGGCTTAAGTCTTGGGTAAAATTATTACAATAATGTATCTTGAAATGTGTCTTTTGGTGTTCTCCAAATGGGGTTATCTTTTACTTCTCATAGTTTTGCCTCTAAAATAACATTTGTATTTGCAGTCACTCATTTGTTGACTGGTATTGTGAACTGCCTGTGTAACCACCAGCTGCCTTTTATGTTCCACCACGTTCCTCTGATTCAGTTTCTGAAGTAGTCGAAAATGGTATTGTAGAAGTATGGATGCTAGAATTATGGTTTCTTGGACCATGTCTTCTTATCCAGAACAGTGGAAATGTGGCTAAACTGGTCAGTCCTAAATATCCCTTCTAAACTTATTTTAAAATTGATCTTGCATCTCGTTTCAATGGTTAAAGCATCTAATAAAATATGTAATTCATAGATAATGGGAATCTCTTCCTATTTGGTTTCAAAATTTGTGTTAGTGTCGGAGAATTCCCACACCACGTGGAATAGGTTTGCTTAAAATATTCAGCAAATGTCCGAGGATTTAGAGTTTTGTGAAGCAGCTGCTTTACTCATTTTAATTGCCTCAGCCAAGGAATCCGATAACATTTAAATGTGTTAATTTCGTTTAATTGATTCCACAATTCTTCCTACTTTCTTAACCAATAAAGAGGAGCTTTACTCTTGTAACAGCCAGAGGTTTCAGGTATAAAGATGATAGCATGTCTGCACAAACTGAGTGGTGGGGAAATGTAGTAAATGGGCTGCGTGTGATCCCCCACTGGAGTACTTAGCAAAATAGGCTAAGGCTAGCTCTGCCTAGACAGACCGGGAATGGAAAAGCAGATACTGCATGGTTGGAAGGCTGGACAGAATACACAATCCATGCACATTAATGTAATCTTAGAAATTAACACTGGATCGCAGAAACAACAAATGTGACCCTTAAATGGAAATCAGCACAACCTTAGTGACAGGTTTGCATGAAAAGGCAAGGCTAGATTTGGCATGTAGCTATGTACACAGTGGGGTTAAACAACATCAAATGGTTTTCTCAATTCTACTTTACTTTGCAATGTCTGTTTTACAATAAAAAATAAACTACGTTTCTGCACCAGGGTTAAGGAAAGGAACAAGTTACTTACCTGTAACTGTTGTTCTCCAGCATGGGTCTGGCATGGATTCACATGCTGATGAATATTCCCCGTCGTCAGGCCGGGAATCCTCGGTATAGAAAAAATCAGTATCAGTTTCGTTTCTGATCTGTCTTTCTCAGTAGTAACCAATCACTGGTCTCTGGGTCATACTGCCCCCAGCCAATGACTGCCCTCTCCCTAAGCCCCACCCCTGGCAGCCATCCTCAGATTTGGTAGCACATGAAGTGGCAGTATGACCAAGTGAAGAGCCGCAGATGGGTAGGCGGGAGGGTTCGCATGTGAATCCATGCCAGACCCATGCTGGAGAACAACAGTTACAGGTAAGTAACTTGTTCCTTCTCCAGCATGGGGTCTGGCATGGATTCACATGCTCATGAATATAAGAATACATAGCAGTATACACATGGACAACCACAGAGGTGACACAAGGCTCAATATCAAGCAATACAACCACTCACCATTAAGCAACTCTTACCTCCTCACCAGGCTCACCTTAGGCGAACAGGTTGCGCAGCACTGCCTGGCCGACTCTGGACTCCTCCCTGGAATTCCGGTCGACGCAGTAGAATCTCGTGAAGGTGTGCGTCAACCTCCACGTAGCAGCCCTGCAGATGTCGAGCAGGGGCACACCAGACAGGTACGCCGTAGTAGCAGCGATCGCTCTGGTCGAATGGGCTCTTGGACGGCCGGGCAGCGGTCGGTTTGCCAACCGGTGACAGTGCATGATGCAGCCGGAGAGCCATCTGGAAATGGAAGTCTTCGAGAGAGCCCTCCCTTGATTCACAGGTCCAAAGTTCACAAACAGCTGTGATGTCTTCCGGAAACTCTTCGTGCGGTCCACGTAGAACTTCAGCGCTCTAGCTACATCTAGCGAGTGCAGAGTCCTCTCAGCCGGCGACGAAGGCGACGGGAAGAAAACTGGCAACACCAAGGGCTTGTTGAGGTGGAAGTCCGACGGCACCTTGGGCATGAAGGAGGGGTGCGTCCTCAGCACCACCCTCGTGTCGTGAAAAGTCAAGTATGGAGGCTTGCAAGACAGGGCCTGGATCTCTCCCACTCATCGTGCAGAGGTGATGGCCACAAGGAATGCTGTCTTCCACGACAGAAACTTCAACAGCACTGAATGCATAGGCTCGAATGGGGCCCCCATGAGCCTAGTTAGTACCAGGTTGAGATCCCACGCCGGGGCAGGGGCCTTCACCGGCGGGAATGATCGGAACAGTCCTTTCATAAATTGCTTCACCAGACGATGAGACCACAATGACGCCCGTCCTGTAGTTCTGGTGTAACGTGAGACAGCAGCCAGATGTACCTTGATGGAAGCGTGAGATAGGCCAGCCTTGGCCAAAGACAGTAGGTACGGGAATACTTGAGGGGCCGTAATTAACAGGGTTAATCTTCTGTGCCCGGCACCAAACAGAGAACCTCTTCCATTTGTGTCCGTAGCACTTGAGAGTTGAGGATGCCCTGGCCTTTGCAAGAACCTCTTTGCAGTCGGCCGGGATGTCGTATCCTCCAAACTCTAGTGCTGCAGGAGCCAGGCCTGCAAGTTCAGCGACTCTGGTTCGTGATGAAGAATGGCGCCTCCTTCTCTGGAGAGAAGATCCGCGTCCGTCGGTAGCTTGACTGGTGTGGACGCTGACAAGTCCAGAAGGTCCGGGAACCATATCTGCCTCGGCAACACCAGTGCGACGAGGATCATCCTGCACCATACCTCTTGAGCTGGTTGACGAGCCGGAGTAGCAACGGCGGGAATGCATAAAGGAACAGGCCGTCCCAGGGGAACGAGAAAGCATCGCCCATGCTCCTCGGTTGGGAGGAGATCGATCTGGGGTTCGCCCCATTGTCGGAAGAGTCGGTCCACTTGATCCTGGCGCAGTTCCCACTCGTGGCACGAGCGCAGCGCCCTGCTGAGCGAGTCTGCGATGGTGTTTATTATCCCTGCCAGATGAAAGAGTACCAGAAACATCCCTTTGCGATGCCCCAATGCCACAGATCCTGGGCTTCCTTGGACAGGGCAGGGGATCTGGTTCCGCCCTGCTTCCGAATGTTAAACATCGTGGTGGTGTTGTCAGTGAAGATCTTCACCACCTTGCCCTTGAGGGACGGAAGGAAGGACCTGAGGGCCCATCACACTGCGCGGAGCTCCAAGATGTTGATGTCCCCGGTGTGCGCTCCCCAACCTTCCAGGGAGGCGTCACCGTCACCTGGTGGGCCTGGGCTAGGAAGCCTGTTCCCGCTGTCAGATGAGCGCGGACACCCCACCAGCGTATCGCCTGACGGAACGTTTCGTCGAGCGAGATCCTGTCCTCGAATCTGCCCGTCGTCTGGATCCAGTGGGCGTCGAGGAATTCTTGCAAGGGTCACATCCGAAGTCTGCAATAGGGCACCAGATAAATGCAGGACGACATCATTCCGAGGAGGGACTTGATAGACCTCACTCTGGCCACGTCCGTGGCCAGTAGACATTGCACCTTTCCTAGGATGGTCCTTATCCTTTCCTCCGACGGTGATGCCCGCTGCGCCACTGTGTCGAGCTGTGCTCCCAGAAACGGGGCGACTTGCGACGGGACCAGGTGGGATTTTGGAAAGTTGATGGAGAACCCCAGGTCCGTGAGCAGCTGGACGGACTTCGCAGTGTTTTCCACGGCGAGCTCCCTTGTCCTTGCCCGTATCAGCCAGTCGTCCAGGTAGGGGTAGACGTGGATCCCCTGCAGGCGCAGCTGCGCCGCCACCGGTGCTAGGCACTTGGTGAACACCCTGGGCGCCGATTTTAATCCGAACGGGAGGGCCTTGAACTGGTAGTGCCGCCCTTTGACCACGAACCTGAGGAACTTTCGGTGCCTCTTTAGAATAGGGATGTGGAAGTAAGCATCCTCCAAGCCCAATGACAGGAAATCGCCCTACTCCAGCTGTCCCAGCACGTGCTGGAGGGTGACCATCCGGAACTTCTGTGCCTTGATGAATTTGTTTAGTCGTCGCAGGTCCAGGATGGGACGCCATCCTCCTGTCTTCTTCCCCACGAGGAAGTATCTTGAGTAAACTCCGGAGCCCCGAAGCCTCTTCGGGACGAGCTCGATGGCACCTTTCCTGAGCATCACCCGTACTTCCAACAGCAGTTGAGGGACATGATATTCCTTCCTGGCCTCGGGAGGAATACGGGGGCACCTCTTCTGGAACTCGAGGGCATGCCCCAGGGCCATGGCGTCCAGCACCCAACGGTCGGTGGAGATGGACTCCCACACGCCGACGAACTTCGTCAGCCGGCCTCCCACTGGGGTGTTTCGGCAGGGGCCCGACCCGACGGACGGTTCAATCTTGCTTGGAGGCCGCTTTGCCTCCTTGACCACCTTGGCGACGACGGCGGGATCCACCTGACTTGCCACGTCCCCTGTAGGCCTCCTGCGACGAAGACCTTACCGCTTGACGGTAAGTAGATGAGCTGCTGCCGGCTCCCTTGGAGGCACCCTGTCTGCCTCCGGAGCTCCTAAAGGACGGCCGTCGTCGTTGGAGCACACCCAGTGCACGGGCCGTCTCCGTGTCCGCCTTGATCGCCTGAAGGGATTCATCAACCGCCTTGCCAAAAAGGTTCCCATCGAAGGGCATGTCCAAAACCTTGGTCTGAACGTCCTGGCGGAAATCCGTCGCTCTGAGCCATCCTCGTCGTCTGAGGCAAACACCATTGCCCAACTGACGGAAACCGGTGTCGGCGATGTCCTTAGCCACCGTAATGGCGTGGTCCGAGGCAATCTCACCTTCCTGCAAGATTTCCAGGGCCTCAGCCCTCTTGGCATCCGGAAGAAAGTCCAACAGAGGGGCGATATTGAACCACAACTCCCTGTCATAGCGGGCTACGATGGCCAGGGCGTTGGCCGCCTTGATGGTCGTTGCTGCAGATGAGATGACCCGTCGTCCCATCGCATCCAGTTTCCTACCCTCACCGTCCGGAGGGGAGGTTGAAGTCGAGGCCGATGCCCTCCCCACCTTCCCCTTTCTATTCTTCTTGGACGCCGCCGAAACAACTGAGTCCGGGGTAGGTTGCGCCTTAAGGCACAAAGGGGCAGCGTCAGGGACCCGGTACTTCTTCTCGTACCGGTCCCTCTTCGCAGTAGCCGTGGCAGGGTTCTTTAGGAGTGCGAGCCCCTCATCCCAGATGTCATCCAGAAGCGGTACGGCGAGGACCGTCTTCCTTTTAGCCTCGCGCCGCTGGTAAAGGAACCCCTCCTTTTCCTCGGGGCACAGCTGGAAGAGGTTGGATGCCCTGGAGATCATTGCATGGAAGGATCCAATCTCGTCGGGTGGGGACGCCCGGGCAGGGGGCGACTGGGGGCACGTCCCATAGTCACCTCCGTCGTCATCCGTACCCGTCGTAGTCGTGTCCATGCCTGTATCATCCCTGTGGGTAGTGGACCGGGGGGAAGGCAGAGAAGGCCGCAGAGGTGGGAGAGGAGGACTAGGATGCGTCGTCCTCCTCTTAGGCGGTGGGCTCCCCGAAGGTCCTGGCTCCGGATCCTCCGCCGGGTCTGGCTCAGGCTCCTCCGTCGGGGAAGGGGCAACCTAGTCCTTATTTCCGAGCATAAGGACTGGATGGCTGACAAAATGGCCGCGGAGGTGTCCTGCGGCGCCGGAAACGACGGGCATGAGGGCTCTTGAGGAGCCTCGTCTGCGTCACCATCGCCCTCGTCGTCGCCCTCATCGGGATCCCTCCCGATGGGCTGGGTCTCCTCCACGACTTGGATGAGCTCCTCTTCAGAGGTCGTGTCCGTATCCACGACGGCCACCCCCCCTTTCCAACGAGGACTTCGTGGGGGTCTTCTCGATGGGCCTGAAAGATGACTCCCTCCGCGGTGGCAGGGAGACTCTGGTACCTGAGGGCGCCTCCACTGGTGTAGCCTCCACAGGCTGAGCCAGGGCCGCGGCAACATCCTCAATCGAGGTCCTAGCAGGGTGAATCACGGCCAACGTCACCTTCTGTACACCTGGGGCTTTCACCTTCGGGGGAGGGTCCGAGCCTCGCTCCCCCTCTGCCGGAGTCTGAGATCGACCGCGGCCTCTCCAGAAGCTTCGCCGGGTTCTCGGACTTCCTCTTACCCGAGCCAGAGCGTTGGCTCATGGTCGATGGTGCCGGGGAGGGTGCGCCCTGCCTGGCAGCCAAGGAGCCCGACCGTTCGGCGCTCCCGGTGCCCGCGGACTCGCGGTGCTTAGCCTTTTGTTGGGCCCCCGTCGCCAGAGCACCCTCACAGAACTTAGAAGACCGCTCGGACTTCTTCTTCTTCTCGCCTGGCGGGCTCTTACCTTCCAGCCAGTTGGCGAGACGGAGGTGGCGATCCTTCATGGTCCGCTGCGACATGTTTCCACAAAACGCGCAGTCCTTTTCCTTGTGCGTCTTGTCCTCATGGAGACAGTAGAGGCATAACGAATGCTCGTCCTCCTTGAAAACGTTCTGAAGCTGGCATCCAGGGCAGGTCCTGAATAGCTTCCCGGGCGTCGAGCTGCCTTTCTCCTGGGCCATGTCCGGGGTAGGCCTCAAAACTTTTGGAATCCTCCAAAAGCGTAACTCGACGAAATCTTCACCTTTGAGGGGCGTAGAAAACTCCGAAACGGATCCCCGTTGATCGAAGTAGAAACGGTGGAGCTTGAGGCTCTTTTAACCGATAAAATGAGAAAATCTCCTGAAAAGAGCGCGAAAACTCAGCAAAAGTTTGAGAGCTAAGCACGAGGACTCCCAACACTTGAACGTGCGGTAAAAATCTGAGGATGGCTGCCAGGGGTGGGGCTTAGGGAGAGGGCAGTCATTGGCTGTGGGCAGTATGACCCAGAGACCAGTGATTGGTTACTACTGAGAAAGACAGATCAGAAACGAAACTGATACTGATACTGATTGTTTCTATACCGAGAATTCCCGGCCTGACGACGGGGAATATTCATGAGCATGTGAATCCATGCCAGAGCCCATGCTGGAGAAGCATATAGATCAAAGCAGTGGCATCTGTAGGTAAATAAAGGGGAAGAGCAGACCTGGCAGCTGGAAACCAAGAGGGGCTGCAAATAATGGGTTTTGCCTAGGGCCTGGAGGATACCCACAAGCATAGATTACTGCAAGCTGGGAGTAGCATCCACATGGAGCAGGGTGTTTGCACAATGTCGTGGACTACAGCACCTCCAGAAGTCCCTGAAATTCAAGGATGGGAAGCAGCAGAGCAGCACAGATGATCCATCAAAACCTGCCAGGTCGACAGGCCCCAAGTAGCAGGGTGACTTGCCTCAGGCAGGCCTGACAACAGAACCCAGGCTGATGCAGAGGCTCCCTAGAAGGCCTCCAGGGGAAAATGCTGCAAGCCCTGGGGATTAGGGCTACAAATAGTCAAGGGGACAGACCACGATGTGGTGGCAGGGGTGAGGGGGGGGCAATGGGGCAGTATAAAGGGCTAGCAACAGCAAACCTGTACATAATAACTTGCAATTAAAGTGGCATCTGAATGCTCTATATTAAAACACTCCTGATATTAAAATGACAATGAAATTAATAACTAAATAAATAACACGTTTTTAGTGTCCATAAATTAGATAAAAGCAGGCCCCAGAAGGTGTCTGATATCCTACAGTTAGTGCACAAGCAAGCTTTCTTTCTGGGGGAAGGTGAGCTGGACCCTTCCTCCATGACAGGGGTAGGGAGAGTGGGGAAACAACAAAGTAACATTTTCCAACTGTCAGAAGTGCCAAGTCGGTTAAACAGGAACGGGGGAATAGGGTGAGCAGCAACGCTGGTGTACTGGAACATTTCAGCCCATTAAAATCATTGCAGTCCATTGAACAGAATGAAGGAAACAATGGTAGTTGTGATGAATCAGATTATTTCCCCTGAAAACCTGGCCTCTGACCCTTCTCATGTGGCCAGGGAAAGGCAGACGCCTTCTGACCCTTACCCTGGGGGTGGTGTTCTGCAGGAGGATCGCATGAGAGGGTGGGCGGGAGCAGGTCAGGATGAATGGGAAAACCCATTTTATAACTTTCTCCGAGACTACACCATCCTAATTACTTATTTTAATATGAAGCGGTTTGAAAAAATGATTTGAACATTGGGGACAAGTACCACAATGCCCAAAGTACTAGAAGAAGAAAAGGGCTGCAGAGGCACGAGACTGCAAGTTGCAGCCTAATAGTGTTAATGACCCACACCTGAGGGAGACTGGGAGGCATAAAAGGCCCCTCATGTGCAGGCCATAGAGAGCAGCGGCAGGCGGTGGAGTGGTGATGGTACCTACACGTTTGCAGTGGAAGCAGAAGCTGGATTGGAGCAGAGACACTGGGACCACCGCCATCGTGTGTCAGATGGATGTCGGTCCCGAGACGTCCCCTCTTCCTAAGGCCTGGATTGCAGAGGTTGCGCGAAGCATTGGGTTTGACGGCTTTTCCCCTGAAGACCGTAGCTGCAGAGGTCGTTCGGCGAGATAGTTTAAAAGCTTCCGCCATGGTGAGTCAGGCTCCGATGGCAGGTGAGCCTCAGAGAACGCCTTTTCCGACTGGTGCGGGCTGTGGAAAACAGGTGCCAAACAGAGCAGCAGAAGCAGACAATCTGGAGGCAACAGAGTAAACGGGCATGCATTCCAGACCCAGTGAGTTCACTAGTATATTGTGACACCGGAGTGCTCCATGACTGCCTGCTGTCCAAGTCTGGGTACAAGAAGTACAGAAATAATATAAAGAGTGAAGTGGAAAAACAAACATTTTGAATACCCGACCACCATGCCCCTGTAGATCTTGTAGAATGAGCATGTGGGTGAGCCTTGAGGGCCTTCCCCGTTGACTTGTGGCAGAAGACAATCGGCAACGAGATCTAGCTTGCTATGCTTTTTTTGGATAGAGTGTGGCCTTTGTCGGGCCATTTGCAATGAAAAGCTTTGTTGAGCTTCTGAAAGACTGTGTCCTGTCAATGTAGTATTTCAGAGGTCGAGTGAATGTAAAGCGACATCTGCCGGGATGATGGTTGGCTAATGAAAACTTGGCAAGGTAATCGTGGAATTTTTGTGAAAATCTGTGGGTACTTTGGGAACAAATGGCAGATTTGTCATGAGAAGTACCCTGTCTTTTTGGAACACTAAGTGTGGCTGGTTGATGGTGAGGGCCTGCAGCTCAGACACCCTCCTAGCTGACATAATAGCCACCAGGAAGGTAAACCAGAAGGGCAGAGGCCATAGGTTCAAAAGCACGGTGCTGAGGGTTCATTCTGGTGATATTCACCTTACTGGTGGAAAATTTCTGAAGAGGCCTTTGAGGAAATGTTTTACGAGTCTGCGTCCACAGAGGGAGACTCCCTTCTCCCACCTGGTTTATCTCGAGATGGCCAAGTGCACTTTCATGGAGTTATGGGCAAAGCCCTGTTTGGCCAGGCCTAACAGATATGGCAATACTTGCTCTGGTGTTACCTGGAACCGGTTGAGTCTTTCTTGGTCTTGTCGACCTTGCGTTTCGCACCACCTGCAAAATCACTTCCACTTTAGGCAGCATGATTTGTTAGTGGGGAGCCCTAGCCACTTCCAGAACCTGTCTACACCCTTGAGATATGTTTAGGCTTCCGAACTCCGCGAAGTCAGGAGCCATGCCGTCAGGCGCAGTGATTGAAGGTCGTGGTGCAGAATTTTCCCTTTGCCCTGTGTTATGTCTGGTTGATTGCTGAGTCAGATGGGTTTGTCTCTGGAGAGACTACGTCAGAGTCCCAGGTCTCGTGCAATCAGAATCACTTTGCAGGAGTTGCTTGATTGCATCGGCTTGCGCAGGATTGGAAACACGTATGCGGAGAGGACTTTCCACAGAAAAGCAAACCAGTTTCCCATCAAGCCCTTTTGGGGTGTCCTGCTGGCTTATCTGGCATACTTCTTGTTGTGGATTGTGGCAAATAGGTCTATTGTCGACCAACCCCACTGTTGGAACTGTGATTGGAGTGTCGCGGAGTAGATTTCCCACTCCTGGTTTTGGGACAGTTGCCTGCTGAGGCATCGGATTGTGGATCCCCGGTAGGTGGAATGCTTGAATGCGCAGTCTGTGGGCTATGGCCCAATGCCATGTTAGTTGAGATTTCCTGGACAATATTTTGGATCTTGTCTCTGCCTGCTTCCGCAGGTAATACATTGTGGTGGTGTTGTCCGTGAGGACTTTGACTGCTTGGTTTTGTAATATTGGGAGCAAAGACGAGTGCCCAATCGAACCGCTCTAAGTTAGAGTACATTTATGTGTATGTATTTATTTATTTATTTATTACATTTATATAGCGCGCAGGCAGCCCAGGGGCATTGTGGCGCTGTTACTTGTAAGGGAACTGAGTTACAGGTACAGGTACATGTTGTGCCTTGGGTTACAGTGAGGCCGGTCCCTGAGTTAAGCAATAGGGAGAATCATCCAACAAGGTACATCAAACACCATAGTACATCATACATGTTAGTCATTAAAGTTTGAGCATGTGAGGCTGGTTAGGTGAACAGGGTAGTTTTCATGGCTTTGCGGAAAGCAGTCAGGGATGTCTCCTGGGGCATCCATAGCCCTTTGACGTGCAGTTGGTTCACGTGAGCGCCCCACTCCTGGAGGGATGCATCTAACTAGCGTTTTGTTGGGTGTGGGGTCTTGAAACGCTTTCCCCTTGCAGACATTGGCTTTGGCAGCCCATCATTGAAGTTGCGAGTGTAGTTTGAAAGGTTCTCGAAACTTGTCCCCACATGACCCGGTGGTTTGTGATCAGTTTGCTGCCAGGAACTCTTGTAGCGATCCCATGTGAAGCCTGCAGTGAGGGACCAGTAGCATGTATGACGCCATTGTCCGGAGTAGTTAAATGCACTGTCGCACAGTTTTTACCTTCTCGGCATGAATGTTTTTAGCAGGGCCGTGAGGGTGTTCACTCTGCCTCTGGAGGGACACATCCTTGGCTCTTGGGTGAAGAATTCCGCTTCCAGGAATAAAAGTCTCCTGGATGGCCACAAGAAGATTTCTTGTAGTTGATGGCGAAGCCCAATGCTTGCAATAGGTCAAATGTTACTGCCATCGATGCCAGCGCTCTCTGCCTGGATGGGAAACGTACCAGCCAGTCGTCTAAATAAGGGTAGATGTGGTGTTCATGTCTGCGCAGGCTGGCCGCCACTGGCACAAGGCATTTTGTGAAGGTGCGCAGATCCAATTTCAGGCCAAATGGTAGGACCCTGAACTGGTAGTGTGATTTTCCGACCACAAACTGGGAGGTATTTCCGATGCCCTGGATGGATGGGTACATGAAAATACACGTCCTGGAGATCCAGGGACGCAAGGTAGTTGTGTCAAGGTAGTTGTGGTGCTACATTGACTCTATGACCTGGTGTAAAGTGATCATAGTTAACTTCTGGCACTTAATAAACTTGTTTAACCTTCTGCAGTCTAGGATGAGCCTCCATTTTCCATCTGTTTTGCGGACAATGAAATACCGGGAGTAACCTTACTTTCCCCTTCCGTTTTCGGGGTCTTTTTCTATGGACTTTTTTTGCAGCATGAATGAGCGCGGTCTTTTGTGCTTGTGGGTGGTTTGGCGGGATGGGGGGATGTCCGCTTGAATCTAGCAGGCGCCCATATAAGACCACATCCAGCACCCATTTGCCATCTTTCTCCGGTCCCGGCTGAACTTGGAGATCCTCCCTCCCAGGGCGCCATGGGTTGGGTTGTCGAACATCCTTTGATTTGTGTTAGCCCTGATATGCCCTCTTTTACCCCTGGGAGTAGTATGTTGAACCTCTCGAGTACCGACGTCCTTTGTTGGACGAAGATGTTCTGCCGGCTGCTCTCCTGAACTGACGAAAAGGTTGTTTTTTTAGGGATGTAAGCAACCTGACCATCTGTGTCCGTTTTCATTGTTTTTAGCGCTTAGCCCATCATGAGGCCAAAGAGCTCATCCCCCTTGAAGGGTATGTCTAGCACCTACATCCGGTAGGAAGTCTGTACATCGGAGTCAGGCCTGATTAAAACCTGTCTCTGCCAGGTCCACTGCCATGTTGATACCTAGGTTGGAGGACTCTTCTCCTTCCTTTATGATTGCCTTTGCCTCTTTATGCTTCTCCTCCGGGAGATGTCCAAGTATTGGTGCAAGCTTATGCCACATTTCTCCATCATACCTAGCTATGATGGCTAGGGAATTAGCTACCTTTGTGGCTCCAATTGCTAAAACTTCTTTTACCGAAAGCGTCCTGTATTCGCACTTCATTGTCTGGTGGTAGAGCGCATTTTTGTTTTTCAGACTTAGCTTTCTGGCTAGCAGCAGCCGCCGAGACAACCGACTCAGGAGATGGTTAGGAAGCGAGGCATTTTGGAGCATTTTCCGGTGGGTTGCACCTTAGGCTAGATGGCCTTTCAACGGTGGGATTGTGAATGGTTGTTTCATTGTTTTTAGTTACTCTTGCCAGACATGGTCAAGGATGGGAATTGCGTACCTCGTCCGCCATATGAGCCTGTGAGGGGAGGGCTTTATAGACCTCTCCTGCGAAGCAGACCTGGGCCTTATTAGGGAGTGGTGACTTGATTGCCTATGAGTTTAGGCGTGACCACAAGCCTCTTATCGCTACCTCATTTGAGGCTGTGAAAATAGACCGTTGTTCATCAGTCACTCATGTCAACATTCACAGCACTAAAAGACAGGCCTGCCTAGGTTTGTGTGCTCATCAACAAGATTAAAATCACCACCTGTGGAGTTCCCCAGGGGGCGTGCCTCTTCCGTCTGCTCTTTAATATCTATATCATCCCACTATGTCTGGACCTTGAAAATCTGGGCCTTTTTTCTGCAACTATGCTGACGACTTCCAATTAGCACTATAGATCAGTGGAGAACATGACAAATAACAACAGGTGCTGGATTCAGTCTACCAGATAGTCCAGAGCTGGATGTCTAGCAATTGGCTATGCCTTAACGCGGCAAAGACCGAGTTGATGCTATATGGCCCTAGACAAGCCAGAGAGAAACTGAGCCCTTCATACACAAACTTCCAGATTGATGGCAGTCAGATCTCACTAGCACCTAAGGTAAAGACTCTGGGCACCTACTTGGAAGCCAGCCTGGATAGTGGTGCACACGTGGATGCTATTGTGGAAAGCACCAACTATCACCTTAAGGTGCTTCGACAAGTGGCACCACTGGTTTCTGAAGACAACCGCAACCATCTGATAAGAGCCGTGATACTCCTGAGTGCGCACTATTTCAATGGACTCCTGGGGGGAGCCAGGAAGATAGACATTCAAAAATTACAGAAGATTCAGAATGCTGCTGTGCGCATTGTATATCAAATGAGCCGCACAGAGCCTACTTTGGCGGCCAGAAAGACACTCCATTGGCTTCCGGTCTGAGCCAGAGTTCAGTTTAAGTTACTGACCACTTGTCATAAATGTGTTTTTGGTGATGCCTCAGCCCATCTTAAAAATAGGCTGAGAATCTATCAACCTAAAAGAAATCTACGATCTACTAAAGCTCGTCTTTTACAAGTGGATCGCGTCAAGAGAGTTCGAGGGAATAGACGTGACTTCCACATGCAAGCTGCACGGGCTTGGAATGCCCTTCCTGAACAATTGCGAAATACTGAAAATCACTTGGATTTCAGAAAACAGCTAAAAACCATTGTGTTTGCATAATAAGTTAGTTACTGTTTTTCCGTTTTTATGGCACCTGGATGCCTTTGGCACCTTACAAATGACCTAACATAACATAACATTAAGCATATACACCCAGGAATTGTAAAGTTCCTGGACTCAAAGAGATACCACTATGACGCATTACTCTGAATTATACACTTGACACAGGAGTTATGTTAATGCATTTAATATGACCCCCGATCTCCTGAGGGTTCTTATGTTCATTAAACAAGCTAAAGCACAAGCAGATATAACATAACACCTATGCACAAGATTGGCACGTGGGCAAAGAGCATGTTTTAATAGATGAATAATAGAACAAGTGGTGGTTTTAGTTTAACAGCATGAGTGACCTTTATGGGTCATGGAGCTATGCTACACTATACTGCACGCCATCAGTCTAAATGTAAGTAGCAAGTCCCCACCCTTCACTCAGATTTAGAGCAGAATGTGCTTCAGATGAAACAGCTCCTCCTGGGGTTGACAAGTTCTGATTAGCTGGGCCCGGCTGTCTTTCCTGTTGCTGTTCAGGACTCCTCTGCTTTGCACTCCGCCCCAGTCCTGCAGGCATCAATCCCCTGGCAAGTCTGCTGTTGTTCCTTCCTTCCCTTTTTGATTGGGCCTTATATGTATGAAGGAACATGGTTTCCTTGCCCGTGTGCATTCGTCATATCCGCTATCTGGAAAAGTAAAGCCTAGAGCTGAGAGTGTCACTGTGTTCGCCGAGTTAGGCCTCCTATGTAAAACTACATTAGGTGGGTTTTTGCACCTTTCAGTGAATGCCTTCACTGCACTTTATGGCATCCGTGGAGCACTGCATCATGTATCTTGTCTAGAGACATCTCCCTCACTTGTTACTTCGCACTATGTATGGCAATCTATGGGCCCCAACTGGGCCCATGTAAGCGATGTGGCTGTTCGCAAATCCTTAAACAGATATAACACTTCTCATTGTATAGTTCACCATCTGCCTCTCAGATAATACCCAATGGTGTGAATTCAACGCTCACACCTGCTGGTGTACAGGTAAAACAGGCAGCTATCTGTCGTTTGTGGTTTGCTCATCTGCCAGAAGAGGACAGCACCACTTCCTGGACCTTTGGTCAAGCAAGTGTGCACACTAGCCTCCTGTGAAAACATGTGCTCTATATCAAAATTTGTGTTAGTGTCGGAGAATTCCCACACCAGGTGGAATAGGTTTGCTTAAAATATTCAGCAAATGTCCGAGGATTTAGAGTTTTGTGAAGCAGCTGCTTTACTCATTTTAATTGCCTCAGCCAAGGAATCCGATAACATTTAAAAGTGTTAATTTCGTTTAATTGATTTCACAATTCTTCCTACTTTCTTAACCAATAAAGAGGAGCTTTACTCTTGTAACAGCCAGAGGTTTCAGGTATAAAGATGATAGCATGTCTGCACAAACTGAGTGGTGGGGAAATGTAGTAAATGGGCTGCGTGTGATCCCCCACTGGAGTACTTAGCAAAATAGGCTAAGGCTAGCTCTGCCTAGACAGACCGGGAATGGAAAAGCAGATACTGCATGGTTGGAAGGCTGGACAGAATACACAATCCATGCACATTAATGTAATCTTAGAAATTAACACTGGATCGCAGAAACAACAAATGTGACCCTTAAATGGAAATCAGCACAACCTTAGTGACAGGTTTGCATGAAAAGGCAAGGCTAGATTTGGCATGTAGCTATGTACACAGTGGGGTTAAACAACATCAAATGGTTTTCTCAATTCTACTTTACTTTGCAATGTCTGTTTTACAATAAAAAATAAACTACGTTTCTGCACCAGGGTTAAGGAAAGGAACAAGTTACTTACCTGTAACTGTTGTTCTCCAGCATGGGTCTGGAATGGATTCACATGCTGATGAATATTCCCCGTCGTCAGGCCGGGAATCCTCGGTATAGAAAAAATCAGTATCAGTTTCGTTTCTGATCTGTCTTTCTCAGTAGTAACCAATCACTGGTCTCTGGGTCATACTGCCCCCAGCCAATGACTGCCCTCTCCCTAAGCCCCACCCCTGGCAGCCATCCTCAGATTTGGTAGCACATGAAGTGGCAGTATGACCAAGTGAAGAGCCGCAGATGGGTAGGCGGGAGGGTTCGCATGTGAATCCATGCCAGACCCATGCTGGAGAACAACAGTTACAGGTAAGTAACTTGTTCCTTCTCCAGCATGGGGTCTGGCATGGATTCACATGCTCATGAATATAAGAATACATAGCAGTATACACATGGACAACCACAGAGGTGACACAAGGCTCAATATCAAGCAATACAACCACTCACCATTAAGCAACTCTTACCTCCTCACCAGGCTCACCTTAGGCGAACAGGTTGCGCAGCACTGCCTGGCCGACTCTGGACTCCTCCCTGGAATCCCGGTCGACGCAGTAGAATCTCGTGAAGGTGTGCGTCAACCTCCACGTAGCAGCCCTGCAGATGTCGAGCAGGGGCACACCAGACAGGTACGCCGTAGTAGCAGCGATCGCTCTGGTCGAATGGGCTCTTGGACGGCCGGGCAGCGGTCGGTTTGCCAACCGGTGACAGTGCATGATGCAGCCGGAGAGCCATCTGGAAATGGAAGTCTTCGAGAGAGCCTCCCTTGATTCACAGGTCCAAAGTTCACAAACAGCTGTGATGTCTTCCGGAAACTCTTCGTGCGGTCCACGTAGAACTTCAGCGCTCTAGCTACATCTAGCGAGTGCAGAGTCCTCTCAGCCGGCGACGAAGGCGACGGGAAGAAAACTGGCAACACCAAGGGCTTGTTGAGGTGGAAGTCCGACGGCACCTTGGGCATGAAGGAGGGGTGCGTCCTCAGCACCACCCTCGTGTCGTGAAAAGTCAAGTATGGAGGCTTGCAAGACAGGGCCTGGATCTCTCCCACTCATCGTGCAGAGGTGATGGCCACAAGGAATGCTGTCTTCCACGACAGAAACTTCAACAGCACTGAATGCATAGGCTCGAATGGGGCCCCCCTGAGCCTAGTTAGTACCAGGTTGAGATCCCACGCCGGGGCAGGGGCCTTCACCGGCGGGAATGATCGGAACAGTCCTTTCATAAATTGCTTCACCAGACGATGAGACCACAATGACGCCCGTCCTGTAGTTCTGGTGTAACGTGAGACAGCAGCCAGATGTACCTTGATGGAAGCGTGAGATAGGCCAGCCTTGGCCAAAGACAGTAGGTACGGCAATACTTGAGGGGCCGTAATTAACAGGGTTAATCTTCTGTGCCCGGCACCAAACAGAGAACCTCTTCCATTTGTGTCCGTAGCACTTGAGAGTTGAGGATGCCCTGGCCTTTGCAAGAACCTCTTTGCAGTCGGCCGGGATGTCGTATCCTCCAAACTCTAGTTCTGCAGGAGCCAGGCCTGCAAGTTCAGCGACTCTGGTTCGTGATGAAGAATGGCGCCTCCTTCTCTGGAGAGAAGATCCGCGTCCGTCGGTAGCTTGACTGGTGTGGACGCTGACAAGTCCAGAAGGTCCGGGAACCATATCTGCCTCGGCAACACCAGTGCGACGAGGATCATCCTGCACCATACCTCTTGAGCTGGTTGACGAGCCGGAGTAGCAACGGCGGGAATGCATAAAGGAACAGGCCGTCCCAGGGGAACGAGAAAGCATCGCCCATGCTCCTCGGTTGGGAAGAGATCGATCTGGGGTTCGCCCCATTGTCGGAAGAGTCGGTCCACTTGATCCTGGCGCAGTTCCCACTCGTGGCACGAGCGCAGCGCCCTGCTGAGCGAGTCTGCGATGGTGTTTATTATCCCTGCCAGATGAAAGAGTACCAGAAACATCCCTTTGCGATGCCCCAATGCCACAGATCCTGGGCTTCCTTGGACAGGGCAGGGGATCTGGTTCCGCCCTGCTTCCGAATGTTAAACATCGTGGTGGTGTTGTCAGTGAAGATCTTCACCACCTTGCCCTTGAGGGACGGAAGGAAGGACCTGAGGGCCCATCACACTGCGCGGAGCTCCAAGATGTTGATGTGGAGAGTCTTCTCCTCCGAGCACCAAAGGCCTCACGCGTGGAGGCCCCCGGTGTGCGCTCCCCAACCTTCCAGGGAGGCGTCACCGTCACCTGGTGGGCCTGGGCTAGGAAGCCTGTTCCCGCTGTCAGATGAGCGCGGACACCCCACCAGCGTATCGCCTGACGGAACGTTTCGTCGAGCGAGATCCTGTCCTCGAATCTGCCCGTCGTCTGGATCCAGTGGGCGTCGAGGAATTCTTGCAAGGGTCACATCCGAAGTCTGCAATAGGGCACCAGATAAATGCAGGACGACATCATTCCGAGGAGGGACTTGATAGACCTCACTCTGGCCACGTCCGTGGCCAGTAGACATTGCACCTTTCCTAGGATGGTCCTTATCCTTTCCTCCGACGGTGATGCCCGCTGCGCCACTGTGTCGAGCTGTGCTCCCAGAAACAGGGCGAGTTGCGACGGGACCAGGTGGGATTTTGGAAAGTTGATGGAGAACCCCAGGTCCGTGAGCAGCTGGACGGACTTCGCAGTGTTTTCCACGGCAAGCTCCCTTGTCCTTGCCCGTATCAGCCAGTCGTCCAGGTAGGGGTAGACGTGGATCCCCTGCAGGCGCAGCTGCGCCGCCACCGGTGCTAGGCACTTGGTGAACACCTTGGGCGCCGATTTTAATCCGAACGGGAGGGCCTTGAACTGCTAGTGCCGCCCTTTGACCACGAACCTGAGGAACTTTCGGTGCCTCTTTAGAATAGGGATGTGGAAGTAAGCATCCTCCAAGCCCAATGACAGGAAATCGCCCTACTCCAGCTGTCCCAGCACGTGCTGGAGGGTGACCATCCGGAACTTCTGTGCCTTGATGAATTTGTTTAGTCGTCGCAGGTCCAGGATGGGACGCCATCCTCCTGTCTTCTTCCCCACGAGGAAGTATCTTGAGTAAACTCCGGAGCCCCGAAGCCTCTTCGGGACGAGCTCGATGGCACCTTTCCTGAGCATCACCCGTACTTCCAACAGCAGTTGAGGGACATGATATTCCTTCCTGGCCTCGGGAGGAATACGGGGGCACCTCTTCTGGAACTCGAGGGCGTGCCCCAGGGCCATGGCGTCCAGCACCCAATGGTCGGTGGAGATGGACTCCCACACGACGACGAACTTCGTCAGCCGGCCTCCCACTGGGGTGTTTCGGCGGGGGCCCGACCCGACGGACGGTTCAATCTTGCTTGGAGGCCGCGTTGCCTCCTTGACCACCTTTGCGACGACGGCGGGATCCACCTGACTTGCCACGTCCCCTGTAGGCCTCCTGCGACGAAGACCTTACCGCTTGACGGTAAGTAGATGAGCTGCTGCCGGCTCCCTTGGAGGCACCCTGTCTGCCTCCGGAGCTCCTAAAGGACGGCCGTCGTCGTTGGAGCACACCCAGTGCACGGGCCGTCTCCGTGTCCGCCTTGATCGCCTGAAGGGATTCATCAACCGCCTTGCCAAAAAGGTTCCCATCGAAGGGCATGTCCAAAACCTTGGTCTGAACGTCCTGGCGGAAATCCGTCGCCCTGAGCCATCCTCGTCGTCTGAGGCAAACACCATTGCCCAACTGACGGAAACCGGTGTCGGCGATGTCCTTAGCCACCGTAATGGCGTGGTCCGAGGCAATCTCACCTTCCTGCAAGATTTCCAGGGCCTCAGCCCTCTTGGCATCCGGAAGAAAGTCCAACAGAGGGGCGATATTGAACCACAACTCCCTGTCATAGCGGGCTACGATGGCCAGGGCGTTGGCCGCCTTGATGGTCGTTGCTGCAGATGAGATGACCCGTCGTCCCATCGCATCCAGTTTCCTACCCTCACCGTCCGGAGGGGAGGTTGAAGTCGAGGCCGATGCCCTCCCCACCTTCCCCTTTCTATTCTTCTTGGACGCCGCCGAAACAACTGAGTCCGGGGTAGGTTGCGCCTTAAGGCACAAAGGGGCAGCGTCAGGGACCCGGTACTTCTTCTCGTACCGGTCCCTCTTCGCAGTAGCCGTGGCAGGGTTCTTTAGGAGTGCGAGCCCCTCATCCCAGATGTCATCCAGAAGCGGTACGGCGAGGACCGTCTTCCTTTTAGCCTCGCGCCGCTGGTAAAGGAACCCCTCCTTTTCCTCGGGGCACAGCTGGAAGAGGTTGGATGCCCTGGAGATCATTGCATGGAAGGATCCAATCTCGTCGGGTGGGGACGCCCGGGCAGGGGGCGACTGGGGGCACGTCCCATAGTCACCTCCGTCGTCATCCGTACCCGTCGTAGTCGTGTCCATGCCTGTATCATCCCTGTGGGTAGTGGACCGGGGGGAAGGCAGAGAAGGCCGCAGAGGTGGGAGAGGAGGCCTAGGATGCGTCGTCCTCCTCTTAGGCGGTGGGCTCCCCGAAGGTCCTGGCTCCGGATCCTCCGCCGGGTCTGGCTCAGGCTCCTCCGTCGGGGGAAGGGGCAACCTAGTCCTTATTTCCGAGCATAAGGACTGGATGGCTGACAAAATGGCCGCTGAGGTGTCCTGCGGCGCCGGAAACGACGGGCATGAGGGCTCTTGAGGAGCCTCGTCTGCGTCACCGTCGCCCTCGTCGTCGCCCTCATCGGGATCCCTCCCGATGGGCTGGGTCTCCTCCACGACTTGGATGAGCTCCTCTTCAGAGGTCGTGTCCGTATCCACGACGGCCACCCCCCCTTTCCAACGAGGACTTCGTGGGGGTCTTCTCGATGGGCCTGAAAGACGACTCCCTCCGCGGTGGCAGGGAGACTCTGGTACCTGAGGGCGCCTCCACTGGTGTAGCCTCCACAGGCTGAGCCAGGGCCGCGGCGACATCCTCAATCGAGGTCCTAGCAGGGTGAATCACGGCCAACGTCACCTTCTGTACACCTGGGGCTTTCACCTTCGGGGGAGGGTCCGAGCCTCGCTCCCCCTCTGCCGGAGTCTGAGATCGACCGCGGCCTCTCCAGAAGCTTCGCCGGGTTCTCGGACTTCCTCTTACCCGAGCCAGAGCGTTGGCTCGTGGTCGATGGCGCCGGGGAGGGTGCGCCCTGCCTGGCAGCCAAGGAGCCCGACCGTTCGGCGCTCCCGGTGCCCGCGGACTCGCGGTGCTTAGCCTTTTGTTGGGCCCCCGTCGCCAGAGCACCCTCACAGAACTTAGAAGACCGCTCGGACTTCTTCTTCTTCTCGCCTGGCGGGCTCTTACCTTCCAGCCAGTTGGCGAGACGGAGGTGGCGATCCTTCATGGTCCGCTGCGACATGTTTCCACAAAACGCGCAGTCCTTTTCCTTGTGCGTCTTGTCCTCATGGAGACAGTAGAGGCATAACGAATGCTCGTCCTCCTTGAAAACGTTCTGAAGCTGGCATCCAGGGCAGGTCCTGAATAGCTTCCCGGGCGTCGAGCTCCCTTTCTCCTGGGCCATGTCCGGGGTAGGCCTCAAAACTTTTGGAATCCTCCAAAAGCGTAACTCGACGAAATCTTCACCCTTGAGGGGCGTAGAAAACTCCGAAACGGATCCCCGTTGATCGAAGTAGAAACGGTGGAGCTTGAGGCTCTTTTAACCGATAAAATGAGAAAATCTCCTGAAAAGAGCGCGAAAACTCAGCAAAAGTTTGAGAGCTAAGCACGAGGACTCCCAACACTTGAACGTGCGGTAAATATCTGAGGATGGCTGCCAGGGGTGGGGCTTAGGGAGAGGGCAGTCATTGCCTGTGGGCAGTATGACCCAGAGACCAGTGATTGGTTACTACTGAGAAAGACAGATCAGAAACGAAACTGATACTGATACTGATTGTTTCTATACCGAGGATTCCCGGCCTGACGACGGGGAATATTCATGAGCATGTGAATCCATGCCAGACCCCATGCTGGAGAAGCATATAGATCAAAGCAGTGGCATCTGTAGGTAAATAAAGGGGAAGAGCAGACCTGGCAGCTGGAAACCAAGAGGGGCTGCAAATAATGGGTTTTGCCTAGGGCCTGGAGGATACCCACAAGCATAGATTACTGCAAGCTGGGAGTAGCATCCACATGGAGCAGGGTGTTTGCACAATGTCGTGGACTACAGCACCTCCAGAAGTCCCTGAAATTCAAGGATGGGAAGCAGCAGAGCAGCACAGATGATCCATCAAAACCTGCCAGGTCGACAGGCCCCAAGTAGCAGGCTGACTTGCCTCAGGCAGGCCTGACAACAGAACCCAGGCTGATGCAGAGGCTCCCTAGAAGGCCTCCAGGGGAAAATGCTGCAAGCCCTGGGGATTAGGGCTACAAATAGTCAAGGGGACAGACCACGATGTGGTGGCAGGGGTGAGGGGGGGGGCAATAGGGCAGTATAAAGGGCTAGCAACAGCAAACCTGTACATAATAACTTGCAATTAAAGTGGCATCTGAATGCTCTATATTAAAACATTCCTGATATTAAAATGACAATGAAATTAATAACTAAATAAATAACACGTTTTTAGTGTCCATAAATTAGATAAAAGCAGGCCCCAGAAGGTGTCCGATATCCTACAGTTAGTGCACAAGCAAGCTTTCTTTCTGGGGGAAGGTGAGCTGGACCCTTCCTCCATGACAGGGGTAGGGAGAGTGGGGAAACAACAAAGTAACATTTTCCAACTTTCAGAAGTGCCAAGTCGGTTAAACAGGAACGGGGGAATAGGGTGAGCAGCAACGCTGGTGTACTGGAACATTTCAGCCCATTAAAATCATTGCAGTCCATTGAACAGAATGAAGGAAACAATGGTAGTTGTGATGAATCAGATTTCCCCAGAAAACCTGGCCTCTGACCCTTCTCATGTGGCCAGGGAAAGGCAGACGCCTTCTGACCCTTACCCTGGGGGTGGTGTTCTGCAGGAGGATCGCATGAGAGGGTGGGCGGGAGCAGGTCAGGATGAATGGGAAAACCCATTTTATAACTTTCTCCGAGACTACACCATCCTAATTACTTATTTTAATATGAAGCGGTTTGAAAAAATGATTTGAACATTGGGGACAAGTACCACAATGCCCAAAGTACTAGAAGAAGAAAAGGGCTGCAGAGGCACGAGACTGCAAGTTGCAGCCTAATAGTGTTAATGACCCACACCTGAGGGAGACTGGGAGGCATAAAAGGCCCCTCATGTGCAGGCCATAGAGAGCAGCGGCAGGCGGTGGAGTGGTGATGGTACCTACACGTTTGCAGTGGAAGCAGAAGCTGGATTGGAGCAGAGACACTGGGACCACCGCCATCGTGTGTCAGATGGATGTCGGTCCCGAGACGTCCCCTCTTCCTAAGGCCTGGATTGCAGAGGTTGCGCGAATCATTGGGTTTGACGGCTTTTCCCCTGAAGACCGTAGCTGCAGAGGTCGTTCGGCGAGATAGTTTAAAAGCTTCCGCCATGGTGAGTCAGGCTCCGATGGCAGGTGAGCCTCAGAGAACGCCTTTTCCGACTGGTGCGGGCTGTGGAAAACAGGTGCCAAACAGAGCAGCAGAAGCAGACGATCTGGAGGCAACAGAGTAAACGGGCATGCATTCCAGACCCAGTGAGTTCACTAGTATATTGTGACACCGGAGTGCTCCATGACTGCCTGCTGTCCAAGTCTGGGTACAAGAAGTACAGAAATAATATAAAGAGTGAAGTGGAAAAACAAACATTTTGAATACCCGACCACCATGCCCCTGTAGATCTTGTAGAATGAGCATGTGGGTGAGCCTTGAGGGCCTTCCCCGTTGACTTGTGGCAGAAGACAATCGGCAACGAGATCTAGCTTGCTATGCTTTTTTTGGATAGAGTGTGGCCTTTGTCGGGCCATATGCAATGAAAAGCTTTGTTGAGCTTCTGAAAGACTGTGTCCTGTCAATGTAGTATTTCAGAGGTCGAGTGAATGTAAAGCGACATCTGCCGGGATGATGGTTTGCTAAAGAAAACTGGCAAGGATATTGTGGAATTTTTGTGAAAATCTGTGGGTACTTTGGGAACGAATGGCAGATTTGTCATGAGAAGTACCCTGTCTTTTTGGAACACTAAGTGTGGCTGGTTGATGGTGAGGGCCTGCAGCTCAGACACCCTCCTAGCTGACATAATAGCCACCAGGAAGGTAAACCAGAAGGGCAGAGGCCATAGGTTCAAAAGCACGGTGCTGAGGGTTCATTCTGGTGATATTCACCTTACTGGTGGAAAATTTCTGAAGAGGCCTTTGAGGAAATGTTTTACGAGTCTGCGTCCACAGAGGGAGACTCCCTTCTCCCACCTGGTTTATCTCGAGATGGCCAAGTGCACTTTCATGGAGTTATGGGCAAAGCCCTGTTTGGCCAGGCCTAACAGATATGGCAATACTTGCTCTGGTGTTACCTGGAACCGGTTGAGTCTTTCCTGCTCTTGTCGACCTTGCGTTTCGCACCACCTGCAAAATCACTTCCACTTTAGGCAGCATGATTTGTTAGTGGGGAGCCCTAGCCACTTCCAGAACCTGTCTACACCTTTGAGATATGTTTAGGCTTCCGAACTCTGCGAAGTCAGGAGCCATGCCGTCAGGCGCAGTGATTGAAGGTCGTGGTGCAGAATTTTCCCTTTGCCCTGTGTTATGTCTGGTTGATTGCTGAGTCAGATGGGTTTGTCTCTGGAGAGACTACGTCAGAGTCCCAGGTCTCGTGCAATCAGAATCACTTTGCAGGAGTTGCTTGATTGCATCGGCTTGCGCAGGATTGGAAACACGTATGCGGAGAGGACTTTCCACAGAAAAGCAAACCAGTTTCCCATCAAGCTCTTTTGGGGTGTCCTGCTGGCTTATCTGGCATACTTCTTGTTGTGGATTGCGGCAAATAGGTCTATTGTCGACCAACCCCACTGTTGGAACTGTGATTGGAGTATCGCGGAGTAGATTTCCCACTCCTGGTTTTGGGACAGTTGCCTGCTGAGGCATCGGATTGTGGATCCCCGGTAGGTGGAATGCTTGAATGCGCAGTCTGTGGGCTATGGCCCAATGCCATGTTAGTTGAGATTTCCTGGACAATATTTTGGATCTTGTCTCTGCCTGCTTCCGCAGGTAATACATTGTGGTGGTGTTGTCCGTGAGGACTTTGACTGCTTGGTTTTGTAATATTGGGAGCAAAGACGAGTGCCCAATCGAACCGCTCTAAGTTAGAGTACATTTATGTGTATGTATTTATTTATTTATTTATTACATTTATATAGCGCGCAGGCAGCCCAGGGGCATTGTGGCGCTGTTACTTGTAAGGGAACTGAGTTACAGGTACAGGTACATGTTGTGCCTTGGGTTACAGTGAGGCCGGTCCCTGAGTTAAGCAATAGGGAGAATCATCCAGCAAGGTACATCAAACACCATAGTACATCATACATGTTAGTCATTAAAGTTTGAGCATGTGAGGCTGGTTAGGTGAACAGGGTAGTTTTCATGGCTTTGCGGAAAGCAGTCAGGGATGTCTCCTGGGGCATCCATAGCCCTTTGACGTGCAGTTGGTTCACGTGAGCGCCCCACTCCTGGAGGGATGCATCTAACTAGCGTTTTGTTGGGTGTGGGGTCTTGAAACGCTTTCCCCTTGCAGACATTGGCTTTGGCAGCCCATCATTGAAGTTGCGAGTGTAGTTTGAAAGGTTCTCGAAACTTGTCCCCACATGACCCGGTGGTTTGTGATCAGTTTGCTGCCAGGAACTCTTGTAGCGATCCCATGTGAAGCCTGCAGTGAGGGACCAGTAGCATGTATGACGCCATTGTCCGGAGTAGTTAAATGCACTGTCGCACAGTTTTTACCTTCTCGGCATGAATGTTTTTAGCAGGGCCGTGAGGGTGTTCACTCTGCCTCTGGAGGGACACATCCTTGGCTCTTGGGTGAAGAATTCCGCTTCCAGGAATAAAAGTCTCCTGGATGGCCACAAGAAGATTTCTTGTAGTTGATGGCGAAGCCCAATGCTTGCAATAGGTCAAATGTTACTGCCATCGATGCCAGCGCTCTCTGCCTGGATGGGAAACGTACCAGCCAGTCGTCTAAATAAGGGTAGATGTGGTGTTCATGTCTGCGCAGGCTGGCCGCCACTGGCACAAGGCATTTTGTGAAGGTGCACAGATCCAATTTCAGGCCAAATGGTAGGACCCTGAACTGGTAGTGTGATTTTCCGACCACAAACTGGGAGGTATTTCCGATGCCCTGGATGGATGGGTACATGAAAATACACGTCCTGGAGATCCAGGGACGCAAGGTAGTTGTGTCAAGGTAGTTGTGGTGCTACATTGACTCTATGACCTGGTGTAAAGTGATCATAGTTAACTTCTGGCACTTAATAAACTTGTTTAACCTTCTGCAGTCTAGGATGAGCCTCCATTTTCCATCTGTTTTGCGGACAATGAAATACCGGGAGTAACCTTACCTTCCCCTTCCGTTTTCGGGGTCTTTTTCTATGTCCTTTTTTTGCAGCATGAATGAGCGCGGTCTTTTGTGCTTGTGGGTGGTTTGGCGGGATGGGGGGATGTCCGCTTGAATCTAGCAGGCGCCCATATAAGACCACATCCAGCACCCATTTGCCATCTTTCTCCGGTCCCGGCTGAACTTGGAGATCCTCCCTCCCAGGGCGCCATGGGTTGGGTTGTCGAACATCCTTTGATTTGTGTTAGCCCTGATATGCCCTCTTTTACCCCTGGGAGTAGTATGTTGAACCTCTCGAGTACCGACGTCCTTTGTTGGACGAGGATGTTCTGCCGGCTGCTCTCCTGAACTGACGAAAAGGTTGTTTTTTTAGGGATGTAAGCAACCTGACCATCTGTGTCCGTTTTCATTGTTTTTAGCGCTTAGCCCATCATGAGGCCAAAGAGCTCATCCCCCTTGAAGGGTATGTCTAGCACCTACATCCGGTAGGAAGTCTGTACATCGGAGTCAGGCCTGATTAAAACCTGTCTCTGCCAGGTCCACTGCCATGTTGATACCTAGGTTGGAGGACTCTTCTCCTTCCTTTATGATTGCCTTTGCCTCTTTATGCTTCTCCTCCGGGAGATGTCCAAGTATTGGTGCAAGCTTATGCCACATTTCTCCATCATACCTAGCTATGATGGCTAGGGAATTAGCTACCTTTGTGGCTCCAATTGCTAAAACTTTTTTTACCGAAAGCGTCCTGTATTCGCACTTCATTGTCTGGTGGTAGAGCGCATTTTTGTTTTTCAGACTTAGCTTTCTGGCTAGCAGCAGCCGCCGAGACAACCGACTCAGGAGATGGTTAGGAAGCTAGGCATTTTGGAGCATTTTCCGGTGGGTTGCACCTTAGGCTAGATGGCCTTTCAACGGTGGCATTGTGAATGGTTGTTTCATTGTTTTTAGTTACTCTTGCCAGACATGGTCAAGGATGGGAATTGCGGACCTCGTCCGCCATATGAGCCTGTGAGGGGAGGGCCTTATAGACCTCTCCTACGAAGCAGACCTGGGCCTTATTAGGGAGTGGTGACTTGATTGCCTATGAGTTTAGGCGTGACCACAAGCCTCTTATCGCTACCTCATTTGAGGCTGTGAAAATAGACCGTTGTTCATCAGTCACTCATGTCAACATTCACAGCACTAAAAGACAGGCCTGCCTAGGTTTGTGTGCTCATCAACAAGATTAAAATCACCACCTGTGGAGTTCCCCAGGGGGCGTGCCTCTTCCTTCTGCTCTTTAATATCTATATCATCCCACTATGTCTGGACCTTGAAAATCTGGGCCTTTTTTCTGCAACTATGCTGACGACTTCCAATTAGCACTATAGATCAGTGGAGAACATGACAAAGAACAACAGGTGCTGGATTCAGTCTACCAGATAGTCCAGAGCTGGATGTCTAGCAATTGGCTATGCCTTAACGCGGCAAAGACCGAGTTGATGCTATATGGCCCTAGACAAGCCAGAGAGAAACTGAGCCCTTCATACACAAACTTCCAGATTGATGGCAGTCAGATCTCACTAGCACCTAAGGTAAAGACTCTGGGCACCTACTTGGAAGCCAGTCTGGATAGTGGTGCACACGTGGATGCTATTGTGGAAAGCACCAACTATCACCTTAAGGTGCTTCGACAAGTGGCACCACTGGTTTCTGAAGACAACCGCAAACATCTGATAAGAGCCGTGATACTCCTGAGTGCGCACTATTTCAATGGACTCCTGGGGGGAGCCAGGAAGATAGACATTCAAAAATTACAGAAGATTCAGAATGCTGCTGTGCGCATTGTATATCAAATGAGCCGCACAGAGCCTACTTTGGCGGCCAGAAAGACACTCCATTGGCTTCCGGTCTGAGCCAGAGTTCAGTTTAAGTTACTGACCACTTGTCATAAATGCGTTTTTGGTGATGCCTCAGCCCATCTTAAAAATAGGCTGAGAATCTATCAACCTAAAAGAAATCTACGATCTACTAAAGCTCGTCTTTTACAAGTGGATCGCGTCAAGAGAGTTCGAGGGAATAGACGTGACTTCCACATGCAAGCTGCACGGGCTTGGAATGCCCTTCCTGAACAATTGCGAAATACTGAAAATCACTTGGATTTCAGAAAACAGCTAAAAACCATTGTGTTTGCATAATAAGTTAGTTACTGTTTTTCCGTTTTTATGGCACCTGGATGCCTTTGGCACCTTACAAATGACCTAACATAACATAACATTAAGCATATACACCCAGGAATTGTAAAGTTCCTGGACTCAAAGAGATACCACTATGACGCATTACTCTGAATTATACACTTGACACAGGAGTTATGTTAATGCATTTAATATGACCCCCGATCTCCTGAGGGTTCTTATGTTCATTAAACAAGCTAAAGCACAAGCAGATATAACATAACACCTATGAACAAGATTGCCACGTGGGCAAAGAGCATGTTTTAATAGATGAATAATAGAACAAGTGGTGGTTTTAGTTTAACAGCATGAGTGACCTTTATGGGTCATGGAGCTATGCTACACTATACTGCACGCCATCAGTCTAAATGTACTTAGCAAGTCCCCACCCTTCACTCAGATTTAGAGCAGAATGTGCTTCAGATGAAACAGCTCCTCCTGGGGTTGACAAGTTCTGATTAGCTGGGCCCGGCTGTCTTTCCTGTTGCTGTTCAGGACTCCTCTGCTTTGCACTCCGCCCCAGTCCTGCAGGCATCAATCCCCTGGCAAGTCTGCTGTTGTTCCTTCCTTCCCTTTTTGATTGGGCCTTATATGTATGAAGGAACATGGTTTCCTTGCCCGTGTGCATTCGTCATATCCGCTATCTGGAAAAGTAAAGCCTAGAGCTGAGAGTGTCACTGTGTTCGCCGAGTTAGGCCTCCTATGTAAAACTACATTAGGTGGGTTTTTGCACCTTTCAGTGAATGCCTTCACTGCACTTTATGGCATCCGTGGAGCACTGCATCATATATCTTGTCTAGAGACATCTCCCTCACTTGTTACTTCGCACTATGTATGGCAATCTATGGGCCCCAACTGGGCCCATGTAAGCGATGTGGCTGTTCGCGAATCCTTAAACAGATATAACACTTCTCCTTGTATAGTTCACCATCTGCCTCTCAGATAATACCCAATGGTGTGAATTCAACGCTCACACCTGCTGGTGTACAGGTAAAACAGGTAGCTATCTGTCGTTTGTGGTTTGCTCATCTGCCAGAAGAGGACAGCACCACTTCCTGGACCTTTGGTCAAGCAAGTGTGCACACTAGCCTCCTGTGAAAACATGTGCTGTATGTTTGACGAACATTCTTCGGATATCAATGGCTGCAGGCTGCATGAGATATAAAAAAGCTTGTCTTTTACATGTGCTATTGTTTCACTGGCTACAGGCAGCATGAGCTATGAAAAGCTGTCTTAAATTAGGCTTGTTTTCATGTCAGTGCTGTGGTATCTGTGGGACCGTTGGGTGAGGCGGTGGTAGGGCTGGCGCTCCTGGTCTCATTAAAGTTGCATCAAGCTGGGTGATGACTCTCTGCAAGGATGAACGCATTTGTATGGTCAGTAGGGCCTGTGGGTAGGTTAATAGTGCTCTTACCTCCCTTTGTTGGATTTATTGGTGGTAGTGTCCCCTTGGCGGAGCCGGCCCTGCCTCCTCCTGTGGTTGTCGCGGTGTGCTACCTGCCATATCATTGAGGTCTGCTTCGTGAATATGCCTCACTGGTGTAGATGGTCTAGCCAGAGCACCTCCTGCCATATTACCAACTGCTCGGAGTAAGACTGCTGTGTTTTGAAGTTGGGACCTACCTTGTGCTGTAGTATAACCTTCGGCATTATATCGGAGTACTGGATAGGAGAAACCTAACTGACGTGTGGTTGGGAGGTTTCCTCCGATTGTGTAGGTTGCGCGCCACCAGGGAGTTCTTGTACTTCCATCGACCGGGCTGCCGTTGACGGTGTGGTCGTCGAATTAACCTCCTTCTGTGGTATTTTGGGATCCGTGGATGTGGTTTTCCCTGCAGCCGAGTTTGTAGGCCGGGGTGTACATGGCTTTCTTCATCGACAAGTCAGATTTATGTGTTGTCGACAAGCGCGTTTTGTGTGAGCTTGACTTGTGAGATGTAGTCGTGGACGAGCTGGATTTGTGAGATGCTGTTGACGAGGCCATTTTATGTGGCGTTGACGAGGGCATTTTATGTGGTGTCGTGCAAAGGTTATGATCTCGATGCATTATCGCCGTTGATGGGTTGACTTTATGCGACCTTTGCCGCTCCTTTTCCGCGGCCGTGATCATGGGGGTGCCTGTGTGCTTGATTCTACGGAATACGTTGAGTTGTGCTTATGCAGTTTCGGAGTTGCCGACAACAGGGTGTTCGGGCCTTCAGCCCCGTGCCTTGGGAGATGTTTGCGCCTCCACTAAATGGACAGAGTCTCACCATCTCTCTCACTGACATTGATTTATGCTTGCATCCTTCTGCTGTTTTGCCTCCTTCTGTTGCTGACTTCTTCCCCGGTGACGACTGGCCTTCTACGGGCAACAACGGCCCGACTGGCCCCTCCGGTCCTCCTGACGCATGCAAAGGCTAATAGCCATGGGCGATCCTGTGCTTTGTCTTTTTCACCAGCCGTTCTTCCAACCTGGCCCTTTCCCTTGACCGTGGTCATTTCTCTGTGGCTGCGGCCATGCTCTTCGTCGACTATGTCGGAGGAGTATCCGGGACAGTTTCCTTTGTTGAGCCAGCAGACAAGCCTTCTGTTTCTATCTTTTAGAGTCTTGGAGCTAAGACCTCAACAGATAGTGCAGCGTTGAACTGAGTGGTGGGGGTAGAGGCAGTATACACAGTCTGAGTGCTTATCTCCTTCATACATATTTTTGAGGCCACAAGTGGCAACAGGCTTAAAAAGAGGTGTCTGTTTGCCCTCCGTCCCCAGAAGACTACTCCCTCACCTTGAAGAATGTACTTTATTGTGCAGAAAATATTTTCTTTGAAAACATTGTATTTGAAGAGTTTTAACCTAGAATTCTAACTGTGGAAAAACCAGAGGACTCCCTCAGCTGAACACGTGGTTGGTTAGAATCTGAGGGGTAGAGGAAGAGGATGGTCTGTCTAGTCTAGAGCTACTCGAGGTCCCATTGTTAGGGACCAAAAAACACCCATATCAAGGGTGTTAGGCTACACAATGTAGGTTCTTCTTGTCTAGGACAAGAGGAATCAAAAAGTAAAGGATTCCCAAACTGACGACAGGGAATATTCACAGCATGTGAACCTATGAAAGATTCAATGCTGGAGAACAATAACTATTTCGGTCACAAAGCCAACTTTTACAGATAATGTAGTATTTTACAGATAATGCTGTACAGCTCTGTTTTGGCTTAGTGGCGTATGTATATTTGTCCACGTCCCACGCATCCCCCTATTCCTCACGCAACTCTCCCTCCTCCCCCAAGGCGTAGGTTGTACTATCTGGACTCTCTTCTGGCCTGTTGAGATTTACATACCGAGTGATCTGAGGGACTTGCGATTGGCTACACAGAGTAGGACGTACCCCTGTCCTTTTTCTCTATTATTGCATTGGCCGTGTACGTTTGAGGTTTTGCTTTTGATAGCCACCATTTGACTATGTCGCAAAGCAACACCAGTGGTTGGTAGTTTTAAATCCACTGATGCAGTAACAGGTATGTCTAAATTCAGCCGATGCCCACCTTGATAAGTGATATGTGAGTATATTCATCCAGTGATCTCTGGATCTGGTCAGTGGTAGTCACTAAAGCCTTTGTCCGCAACCTCTGAATGGGTCTCCCCAGTCGCTCAGCCAAGTACTTGCACGTTCTCCTTTGTACTCAGACAGCCTTGCCCCACTTCCAGCTAACATCAGGGGGCCTTGAGGAGAGTAGGAATGACCAAAACCTGCATTTACAATTGCTGTGTGGGGTCTCGCTGAGTAGCCTAAATGGGCAATCTGCCTCGTCCTTTGCGTTTAATGGTAGTCCTCTTCCTATGTGCATAACAGCTTTGCAGCAATTTACCGCGGCACACGCTGGTCAGCAGAGGCACTTTATCAGCTAACTCCTCTTGGAAATACTATCTAAATTATACATTAAACACTACCGTTAACTGCAGAAACAGACCCACATACATGCCAACATTTCCAAATCCACTGGGGAAAGACTTGGCCAGTACTGATCTTTCTGGGACTTGTGTATCTGCTTTTTCCACTATAAATCCAGGACTGCAGGGGCCATAATGCAAAGAAAAAACAGACTGGAAAAACGTCTCCAGACTCTCCTACTGGAATAAGGCATCACTGTCTGTGATCACTACCACTCCCCAGTTTGCCATCAAGCTAAAGGCTCACCTATAAATTGTTGATTTCATAGAATACCTAACAGGGCCTGCTTACTTTCCACAACACCATCCTATCAGTCACTCATGTAAACAAATGGCTAGCGGCCAGTTATGCACCTCACGCTCATATGCAGGCTGGATACCTGAAAACAGTAGAGCGTAATTCTTCCTAATTGAACTCCGAGATCACAGAGGATACAAATATCAGTAAGTAGCCAGTTTCTGTGGTGCCTTCTTGATGAAATGATATAGGAAAGCACTTTGCTTCAATTAATGTAGTTTTATTTTGAATTTGCAATCACTGACAATGCTGCTCGTAAAGATTGTTTATTTATAATGTTTACCTTAGGAGCCAATGCTCTTAAGACAAAATGCAAGTCTGGAGCACTGTTGAGTAGGTTTATGACCGCAACCAAATAAAACCACAGATTAACATATCTTTCTAATTCAAGTTAATAATGTGAGCGTTGATAGAACTTTATAGAATTGTACATTGCAGAAAGGGTGTATACACGTTAAGTTGTCTAGATTAACATTTAAAATGGTCTTTAATGATTTCATTTGAAATTGTCAAAACTGGTTTTAAAATGAAAATTGCAATTATATTGTATTTACGATTTAATTGAAATTTACAATTTTTACAAAAAGAATTCCTTTTCATCGAGAGGATTTTCCACTATTAGCAGATCCAATACTAATCTACTCAGATGTAGATTAGTATTGGATGACCAACCAACAAATTCACTTTCGACAACTACTTTTCTTTTTTGTTTTCAATAGTTCCCGATTACAGATTTAGTCCATCTCTGGTAATCTCTCACCTTTCATGAATTTATGATTTTTCATGAGGAATAATCCTATTTAGAAAATGAAACCAATGCAATCACCATTTATGACTTTTCTCTGTTTAACAGGGCTGACCACCACTCCTCTCTGGTAAGCGATAGGCACTCTAACGATGCCGTTCCAGACAAGATTCTCGGGTCTCTACCAGAGCCCGACAGTCTAGTAGTAGGTGTTCCAGGGTTTCGACTGAGTCCTTACAAAATCGACAATGGCTTTGTCCCACGTTGCCTCTTATTTCCAAAATTTCTTTAGTAGGGAGCAGGTTTAATCTGGCTCTTAGAACGTTTCCCGATATGGTTTACATGGAAACTTAGCTGCAGGTTGATTTAACTTTTTACAGACCCATGGGAGGTTTGAGGTTTGCTGGTAAAATGCTGCAACTTCTTGTGTCCTAATCCAGTCAAGCTCACCCAATTTCTTTTTTACTCTAACTGGGTTTGAGCATAGTTCTTCTGAGCATCCGATTTCCAGAAGTTTCACTCAGTTTTCCCCGCCCAACTGTTCAGGAGTTCACTAGTCCCTCCTTTAGCTCTTCATTTATGATCTTGAAAATTCTTGGGCGTTTCAGTAAAACAATTTTCCTGAACAGAGCTGAACTATTCTAATTGTATTTTGCTGTTGTGGTAAATGTGATTAATGAACATTACGTTCTGAAACATGTTGAATTATTACGTTATTGAATTGCGCGTCTAGGAATTTAAAATAATTCAACCAATGAAGGTTCAATACAGGAGAAAGATTAGTTCTGTCTCGAATGTAGGTAAGAGTGGGGAGCTAAACCATCACAGAACTAACCTGTTATTGCGGCACTTAGCAGCTTGAGGAGTCAGACATATGGTGCTGTGAGGCAAGCTGGTTGCAAGCTGGTTGCCATGTCACAGAGGTATTGCACTGCAATTACATTTCAATATTTAGAATGGTTCCTCAAAATGAAAGTGTGACACAACCGGAAAGCCACGTATTTCAGGGTACAATATAGAAGTGTCTTACCTGTAACTCCTGTTCTCCATCATTGATATCTTTCACAGATTCACATGCTGTTTGTTTCCCGTTGTCAGGCCGGCAATCCTTGTTTTTTCCCAGCCTGACGTCGGGAATATTCATAACATGTGAGTCTATGAAAGATCCAATGCTGGAGAAAATCAGAAAAAAGCCAGCAATAAACAGACCAAATTACATTTAAAAATAGGTTGTGGGGAACTTGATCAAAAATTGAACAGCAGTCGCATGACTAGAGTTAGCATGCCTTGTATAGTGCTTCCACACATTGACCTTCTCAAATTAGATAATTCATAGGTACTTTAGCAAGCTTACATTTACTTTCCATGTAATATAAAGCACCCAAAAAGGATATTGCTTGAAGGTGTACTTAACTACCCAACACTGCCAGAGGATAGAGGTGCCAAACATCGAAACGAATCACAGTGGGAACAAAAATCAGGAACACATCTAACTTTAGAATTTGCTGCATGGTGGGTCAGCTGACTGTCTGCATCAAAACGTGGCTTTAAGCACCATGCTGAAACAACCAACGTCCTCCCCTGCAATGTGCACTGCTAGGACAGAGAAACAATCTGCAAATACTATGAAAAAACGAAAAATGAAAAATATATGGGATGCGCTTTAGTGTTACCTGGGGACCCATGTACATGCCGACATCAGGATCAAACACGATTAAGGACCCTGGACGTGTGGTTGTAGCCCCGGATAGAATCTCAGGGGCTACAACCAAAAGGCTAGTTAGCCCCGAGTCCCGGCAACCCAAACATTAGCATAGCCCCGGATCTTTTTCAGACCTAGCAACACCCCTGCAAATATGTATAACTTCTTTGCAAGGGCTCGGTGCCTGTGTGATGTACCTTAACAGTGGACTCTACTGAGAGGCCCAGGCTTATGTTCATGTATTGCATTTGGATGACGTTTGTGCGAACGCACATGCACACAGACCATGGTGGCAGCAGAATGCCCTGCAGCCCCTGTCCTAGCGAGGTCACATGGCCTGGGGTACACAGGCAATGCCATACTCTAAGCCGAGCCTAAGCCTGACTGTGAACAGAACAGGGCCAATAACTACGGAATGAGGGCTGAATGTTTTTTTCATTGTGGGTGACAAGCGGAATGACACTTTCAAAGCCAGTTCACACAGCAGCCCGCCTCCCCCCGCACCTTCCACCATCTACTCCACCCAGCCAGATGTCAATCATCAACGTAAGTATATTGCAATGATATCAACTATGGATGGTGCACCAACCTTTAACCGGATGTGCTAGGAGTGCCTCCAAATTAGTAAATTCAACTGTTCCATGCTGCAGCCTCTTCCAGTAGACATTAATCAAATACAAATGGCACGCCATCCAAATCCTTACAACTCAACGCAAAGCTGGGAAGGCATGTAGAAGTGACTTACTGTCGCGGATGCTGTCCCAATTCCACTGGTCGTTTTTGAAGAACTGGTGCTGCTTAATTTCTTCTACCCCATTTCTTCCAAGCCGCTTCTCCCTAAACATAGCAAGGCAAGAGAATATACATAAGAAAACGCGAGGGAGGCTGCGGATGGTCAGGTCATTATAGCTTAAAACAAATGACTGTCGCACCGGCTACTTCCATCCGACCGCAGAGTATGAAGGGGCGAGGAGGCCACCCCTATGGCTCTGCTCCCTGGCCCAGCCTTCAAATCTCCCAGCCCTCAATGTGCATCTCATTTCCCAAGGAGCGGCGGGGGCTCGGGGTCTGCCACGTGTGGAGGGAGGCAGCTTTCCAGCTACTTTTTGTGCGGTGTGGTAGCACAGAGGCGCAAGCATTTTAAAAGGAATTAAAAAAAAACACACACACTTTTGAACTGCTGACATCGGACATAGCTGCCAAAGCATACGACAGGACTTACGACACCGATGAGGACTGTGCAAGAATGCGATAATTCACTGCAGCGTGCGGTTGTGCAAAAATGCCAAAAGAAAATATTTCGACTCTCCAAGCATTAACCCTCCAATGTCTACTTCCATTTTTCCGGAGCTCAAAGTATACTTTACCAAAAGAAAATATAGGACTAGGCTTGACACCGCATTTCAGTCAAAGCTCCTAGAGCTAGGGGACAAGGCACCACTTCAGAGTTGAAATTAAACAAGTCACTCTTTCCTCATGTCACATGGAGTGTTTGGCTGGTGATCAATTGCTCATCAAGTGTGCATCTGTTTTAAATAACCCCTGAAGCATCATTGTGAATGTAAACAGGATGGCCTGACACATGCAATGGGAGTACTGTAACACCCGCCCCTCTCTCCCGCCGCCCCCCCCCCCCCCCCCCAATGCAGCATCCAATAATTCTCAGGGCTTGCCCCAGAGTCCTGTCTACATTTTTTTATTTCTCTTTATAACCAAATGTCCTTATTTTTATTCAAAGGGAACTCATGGGTGTAGCCATGTTGCTGTTTACGACTTACTGACAGCAGCAAAGAAACTTGCAAGATGTAATATAGACTTATAGACTGAGGGAGGGGTTTGTTATCGGGGGATTCACCCGGGGCCATAACTTGGTGGCGATCCTTATTCCAAGCGATAATGGTCCCGCCCGAAGTCTATCAGGCTATTATTAGCACATGGTGGTAGTAGCAATACATGCTTTGGAGTTTTCGTGGTGAAGTCAACAATGGTACTTTAAGAGTTAGTAAAGTAAATAGACAAACTGAGTTGGTGAATTAACATTTGGTATTATTTATTAAATAACATGGTTGTCTTCATAAGTTAAGCATTTTAATTGGAACTTGGTGGAACTGGAACAGGTTTAACATGAGCATGCATTAGTTGTCATACAAAAGTAAACATTCTCTACAAGGAAATGAAAGCCAATGTTTACCTTTTTCTTTCCTGTGTTAAATAGCTTGTTGAACAAAAATAAAAGGTCCAGCCAGAGAAGAAGTTTTGTTGAAACAAAATCTTGCCTGGGAATTGCATTATTCTTTCCCTGTCTGCTTCTTAAAACATAACGTTCACAATGCAGTCAATACCAGTAGTTATTGACTGCTCTCTAAACATTCTGATTGACTGACGTTAAGTGGGATTTCTGAACTTTGACCTGGAGGGGCAGAGGTTCAGTAGGCCAACCTAGTTTCGTGTAACAGGGTAACCTCTGGACAAGCCAGACCAATCAGGGTAGCTATGTCAGGCGGTCAAGACAAAGTCTCACAATGGGTGAGGGTGACTGAAAGACCTCAATGACCACACAAAGCAAAGACCCTTACAAATTACTCCAGACAGGTGTTCTATAAACATATAGACACATTTATTACAAGGCCTTTGTAATATAGACCATAGAAAAGAACCACAAGAATACTGAAGTAAACCAACACATCACAATCAACACAATATATATATACACAAGACCAGAGGGGTCTCACGGATTAAGAAGCACAAAATATGTAGACCACCTAGATGGGGAGGAAAACAGGCAGTGCAAGTAATCTTTAGACCCAGTTCCACATCAAGAATACACCTAACTACGAGGCGGTACAGGCCCTACGAAGAGAGGAGCCTTATGCTCAATAGTACATGCACGCGCGTGTGCCACTGGACAAAATAGGGTCTCTTCAAGGGTCACTAGCAGCTCAGGAAGGTGGATAAGGTCGATGAAGAACAAGTCCCCACTAGTCCAGCAGGACCTCCACTTGCGGGCAGAGGCAGGTTGAGAGTGCGGGATCGAGTTGCTATTTCGCAACAGCGGTGGAAAAGAAATGGGCTCCTGCGCTAGGGGCCACTGGTTGGGGTATGGACTACTCACTGGTCCCCGACGCAGGTAGACCCAGACTTCGGCAGTTCAGTCCACTTCAGTGGCAGGTTCGAATGCGACAATCAGGACGTCTCGACACCGTGTAGTTTCCACGGTAGCACGCTTCAGGCTCAAGAGGATCACAAGTGCAGCGAACTTGTACAGGTCGTTGCCACAGCAACACGGTAACCGCGTTTACTCCGGTCCGGGCGCACTCGCCTCACTTCAGACCTGGGAATGCCAAGTTTACGAAATTCGGTGTGAGGGTGCCGTGGACACAGAGCAAGCAGTATACTGAGTTTCGAGGGCTTCCTCGAAACCGCGGTGGTGACAGAGCAAACGTCCTGTGTAAGCTTGTCAGCCCACTGGTTGACCCAGTGTTACGCTCACCTGGCTCCCACAGGGGCGTCGATCGGACCCGGACAGCTGCAACCTCCTCCAACGTTAGGCGTAGTGCAGAGATGACAGACTGGACTGGGCCGCCTAATCTCATCTGCTTAACCCGTAGAAGTATTCTCCTGCAAGTGGAGAAAGGGATTTAGCCACCCATGGAATTTAGTAATGGCACCCCACGGTTCTCCCCACTAATCACCACCGATATTCACTTTCAGCAATCACACCTTATGTTTGTAAATGATGAGCTCTCCATCCTGCGTGGAATGCAGGGGCGCGTAGATACCAGTTACTTCACTGGTTTGAAGGCGCTGGAAGAGTTCCGGGTGAATATTGACTCTGAGGTTCCAGTCGCGAACGCGTAAGTATAAAGTTCAAAGAGTTCAACATGTCCGATGTTCACTCTTGTACATTCCTTCTTGTGTTGCAGCTGGGTCCAAGATACTGTCTTTTGGCAGCTGATGGTGTTCAGGTAAGAGTCTGTATTACCAAACACTGTCCGGCAAAAGATGCGTGTGTTTAAATTGCTGGTTTCTCTCTCCTGGTGCGGTGTAAGAAGTTGCGGTTTGTTACAGAATAATGCCTCCGGTTATTAATCAGGTAAGTCTATGGTGGAGAGATTGTATTTGTTGGCTCTCTCGGCTCACCTTATGTTTCTTTGTCCCCTAGATGGTGGAATTCGGCAGAGAAAATGATGGAGGCTGAACCGGATCGAAAAATGCTGTGAGGATTGGTGAGTATGGCGCGGCGCTGCAGCTGGCGATGCGACGCGTGTAGAATAATGTCCTCTTCAAGTTCAAAGACGTGATGGATCCGCAATTCAGGTAAGGATTGAGATAATATCTGTTCTCTAACCTTTGCTTCTTTCTTCTATTGCTAGGAGCTCTGGATTCGAGACGGGCGTGGCTGAAGACTGGATGCTGACTGCACGCACGGTGAGCATTACGCTGCTGGATGCAGAATAACGCGAAGCATGTGCTGCTTTTCGGGCGTGGTTTAAATAGGTAGTTCCAGGTAAGAAGTCCCTAGAACCACACCCGAGTAAAAAATAGTCCCTGTAGTAAAATAGTCCCATCCAGGTCTCATGTTGGCTTGGATTCATTTGCAGCATGGTCTGCATGAGGTAAGTAAAGTCTATGAGCCTGGCGCCAGGACTGATTCCTATTATGAGCCTGGCGCCTAAGGCGTCAGGACTGAACCTAGACAGCCCCCAGCCGGGGCTGCTGGGGTTTTATTAAATATCTGGATGCCTGCTCCCGGGGCTGATGGGCTTGATCCGGATGCCCGGGGATAGGCATCATGACAGCACTCTCTCCCCCCCCCTCCCCAAGGCCCCTCCTAAAGTTGCTCTTCCCCTTGGTCCTGGTTTGTCTGGGAAGTTCAGATGGAATTTCTTCACCAACCGAGGTGCATGAACGTGGTCACTAGGTTCCCATGACCTTTCTTGTGGTCCATAACCCTTCCAGTCGATTAAATAAAAAAGTCTTGATTTAACCATCTTAAATTCCAGGATATTCTTTACCTCGAATTCAGGTTCTCCATCTATTAGGATGGGGTCAGGTGGTTTGGTTAATCTTGTCCCAGGTTGAACTGTTTTTAGAAGTGAAACATGAAAAACAGGATGAATCTGCCTATTAGAGGGTAATTCCAATTTGACGGCCACCGGGTTGATAATGGCCTTAATGATGTAAGGTCCCAAATATCTAGGATTGAAAGTTCGAGTTCCCTTTAGCGGTATGTGTTTTGTAGCCAGCCAAACTTGATCTCCAATCTGATATTGTGGAGTTTCACTTCTATGTCGATCAGCATTTTTCTTGTATTTCTCCTTTGCTTGTTTCAAGTGTTCTATTGCTTCCTTAAAGGCTTGTGTAATAGAATGCAGATGAGTCACTGCAGGCTTTTCTAAGTGTTGAGGCAAATCGAGTTCTGAGGTTCGAGGATGATGTCAATATATGGTATAAAAGTGGCTTTGTCCGGTTCCTGAATGTACTGAGTTATTGTATGCGTATTCGGAAATCCATAAAATATCTTTCCAATTGCTTTCGGTTTGGTGTAGCATACAGCGTAGATATTGTTCAAGAGTCTGGTTGGTCCTCTCCGTCTGACCATCAGTGTGGGGGTGGCGACTGGTTGATAGCCTTACGTCGATTTGCGCCAATTGACATCATTGCTTCCAAAATTGCGAAATGAATTGACTACCTCTGTCAGAGACCAATACGGAAGGTAATCCATGGATTCAAACAATGTTTTAGAGAAATTCCTTGGCCAAAATCAAAGCGGAAGGTAATCCTTTTAAAGGAATAAAGTGGGCCATTTTGGAAAAAAGATCTACAATAACTAGAATGGTGTTAAATCCATTACACGGAGGTAGATCTGTAATGAAGTCTAAAGACAAGGTGTGCCATGGTGTAGGTGGAATATCCAAAGGTTGTAAAAGGCCAGCTGGTTTTTTCTTCTGACCTTTGTTTTGGGAGCAGATACCACAAGACATCACAAATGACTTTACGTCCTTTCGCCCGGTGGGCCACCAGAATTGTCTTTTGATTTTAGCTTCAGTTTTTGTGATACCTGGATGTCCTTCCATAAGGGTGTCATGATAATTGGAGATGACTAGTTCTTGTAGTTCCTTTTGTGGTAGAAATAGACGTCCTTGATAGTAAGGCAGGTCATTGATGACTGAATAATCTTGGCCTTTCTTTAGACAGTCCTGCAGGGCTGCTGGATCGAAAAGTTGTTGGATTTTTAAATGAATGTCTTCTAGAGTCTGTAGAGTAGTTATGCCAAGAATCCCTCCCTCTGAAATTATAGGCACCGGTTCCAGGTTCGAGTATACGTCTCCCATTCCTATTCGGGATAGGGCATCTGCCTTGAAGTTTTTTACAACCTGGTCGTTAAGTGATCACGAAATCGAATTCGGCAAAGAATAATGCCCACCGAAGTTGACGCGATGATTGGGCCTTGGCTGTTTTCAAATACTGCAGATTCCTGTGATCGGTGATTACAGTAATGGTATTCCTGGCACCGAGAAGATGATGCCGCCAAGCCTTTAAGGCGGCCTTGATGGCTAATAACTCCTTATCAGTAACCGCACAGTTTAATTCGGGTGCTGAGAACTTTCTTGACCAGAATGCTACTGGATGAAGTTGACCGGTTTCAGAATCCTTCTGGGACAGGACAGCTCCCATGGCTAAACTGGATGCATCGGTTTCAACTATGTATGGAAGCTCGGGGCGTGGATGCTTTAAGCCAGGTGCAGACGTGAATTTCGATTTTAGCTCTTGGAAGGCTCTTTCAGCCTCTTCAGTCCACAAAAAACGTTAGTTTTTTTCGCAAAAGTGCTGTGATGGGGTGTAGAATATGTGAGAATTCAGCAATAAATCGGCGATAGAAATTAGCAAATCCAAGCATGCTTTGTACCCTTTTAACAGAACTCAGTGATGGCCACATGAGGATTGCGTCCACCTTTCGAGAGTCCATTGGAACTCCTTTTGGAGTCAGGATAAATCCCAGGAATTCAACTTCTGTAGAATGAAAAACACATTTCTCCAATTTTGCGTATAACTTGTGCTGGCGTAGTTTCTCTAGGACTGCACGACCGTGCTTCACATGGTCTGATTCTGAGGAGGAGTACACTAGAATATCGTCGATGTATACGACAACACAGACGTCAATGAGTTTACGAAGGACATCGTTCATAAAATACTGGAAGGCTGCTGGTGCATTGCACAACCTGAATGGCATCACCTGGTATTCGAATAACCTGTACTTGGTGCGAAAGGCAGTCTTCCATTCATCGCCTTTCTTTACACGTACCAGATGGTATGCCCCTCGGAGGTCTAACAGTATAGATACAAGCATCCTTTACTTGGTCTAGTAATTCGGGGATCAGAGGCAATGGGTATCGTTTTTTTACAGTAATCTGATTTAATACGCGGTAGTCTATGCACGTTCTAAGGTCACCTTCCTTTTTAGGCACGAAGAATAGAGCTGAGGATGCAGGAGATTTGGATGGACGAATGAAGCCATTAGCAAGGTATTGGTCCAGATATTGTCGTAGGTGAAGATTTTCGGGTTCCGTAAGGGCGTAGGTTCTACTGCATGGAGGTTGTGCCGCAGGTGCTAGGTCAAGTTGACAATTGTATGATCTGTGAGGTGGTAAGGTATTTGCCTATTCTTTTTGAAAGACATCCTGAAATTCTTGATATTCCTGAGGTAACTGCACAACTGGATTAGTAACGGTGGCCAGGCTTTTGTTCAAGGTTTTTTCCGGGTAACAGGTGTGTGCACAATCTGGGAAGGTCACTCTCTTCTCTCGCCAATCAATACAAGGATTGTGTGTTTCCAACCATGACATTCCCAGAATTATTTGGAATTGCGGGGCCTTGATTAAATCAAACAATTTCTCGATGCCCATCTTGACCCAACAGTGTCAGCTTAGTAGTGGAATGAGTTACAGGCCCAGAGGCAATTTCAGTTCCATCGACTGTGGTGATGACATCCGAAGCAGTCTTTTTGCAAAGGGGTAGATTCATCCTTGAAGCCAATTCGTGGTCCATGTAGTTTCCTACGGCCCCGCTATCAATGCATGCCCTTACTGCGTGCATACGTGATGGCTGCCTTGGATCAATTAGGACCATTGGTATAATTAGGTGGGAGGTCTGAGTGTCCTTCTTTAAGCTCGGCAAGCGGACCTCTACGCTTGTCAGGCGTGGTTGTTTCCCGAATCAGGCTCTATTTGACTTTTGTCAGCAACTCCTACTACTTTCTTGGGTGCTTTTATAGTGCAATCCCGTAGAAAATGTCCTGCAGTTGCACAGTACAGGCACAATTGCATCTGCCGTCTCTTCTCTTTCCTTTTGAGTTAAGGGTCCTTTAAATCCCCCGATCTGCATAGGTTCTGATGCATCTGTTCCTTTGAGGGTAGCATTGGGTTTAACCCATACCCGACTCTCAAACTTAGCTCGATCAGTCTTTCTATTCTGAAGTCGGTGGTCTAACTGGACCACTAAGTCTATATATTCTGCGCAATCCTGAGGTGGGTTCACAACTTGAGCCAAAACATCTTTGAGTTCTCCCCGAAGCCCACGATGAAATAATGTAATTTGTTTCTCCTCAGGCCATCCGGTTTCCACCACCAACCTATTGAAGGTTGCGATATAGGTTAGCAGATCCTGATTACCCTGTCGAAGGGATAAGAGTTCGTTATCCAGGGCCTGTCCCTGTGAATGTCTGGCAAATAGTCTTTCAATGCTTCTTTGAAAACCCTGAAAATCCCGAAGAAGGGGGTCATCCTGGTTGACTAGTGGAATTGACCAGTCAGCTGCGCTGCCACTAATATATGATAGTACAAAGGCTACTTTGGCTTGGTCATTTGGAAAAGCTCCTGGTCTGCATAAAAAGTGCAAGCAGCCTTGATTCATAAACACTGCAAACCTTTTTGGGTCCCCAGCAAAGCGTTCGGGTGGAGCTAAAGGACTAGCCCCTGGTAGGATTACTTGCACAGGATTGCTCGATGAAACAGGAGCTGGGTTTCCCTCGAGTCCAGGTAGGGGTGTTTGCCCAGCTTGATTTTGCAGCAGTTGTCTAGCAAGATCATCTGTCTGTTTCTTTGACAAAATCAGTTCTCTCCAGAGGGTATTAGTCTCTTGGCGCGCAGAGTGCACTTCCGCCCTAAGTTCCCCTAATAATTGGGCTAGTTGGTCTGTTTCGGAGGTTTCCATAACGCCCGGGTGAGAATTTGTAGATAGGCTTTGCGTTCTGTTACGCTCACCTGGCTCCCACAGGGGTGTCGATCGGACCCGGACAGCTGCGTCCTCCTCCAACGTGAAGGGTAGTGCAGCGATGACAGACTGGACTGGGCCGCCTAATCTCATCTGCTTAACCCATAGAAGTATTCTCCTGCAAGTGGAGAAAGGGATTTAGCCACCCGTGGATTTTAGTAATGGCACCCCACTGTTCTCCCCACTAATCACCACCGATATTCACTTTGAGTAAGCTCACCTTATGTTTGTAAATGATGAGCTCTCCATCCTGCGTGGAATGCAGGGGCGCGTAGATACCAGTTACTTCACTGGGTTGAAGGCGCTGGAAGAGTTTCGGGTGAATATTGACTCCGAGATTCTAGTCGAGAACCCGTAAGTATAAAGTTCAAAGAGTTCAACATGTCCGATGTTCACTCTTGTACATACCTTCTTGTGTTGCAGCTAGGTCCAAGAGAAGATTGTCTTTTGGCAGCTGATGGTGTTCAGGTAAGAGTCTGTATTACCAAACACTGTCCGGAAAAAGATGCGTGTGTTTAAATTGCTGGTTTCTCTCTCCTTACAGGTGCGGTGTAAGAAGTTGCGGTTTGTTACCGGTTATTAATCAGGTAAGTCTATGGTGGAGAGATTGTATTTGTTGGGTCTCTCGGCTCACCTTATGTTTCTTTGTCCCCTAGATAGTGGAATTCAGCGGAGAAAATGATGGAGGCTGCGCCGGATCGAAAAATGCTGTGAGGACTGGTGAGTATAGCGCGCCGCTGCAGCTGGCGATGCGACGCGTGTAGAATAATGTCCTCTTCAAGTTCGAAGACGTGATGGATCCGGAATTCAGGTAAGGATTGAGATAATATCGGTTTTATAACCTTTCCTTCTTTCTTCTATTGCTAGGAGCTCTGGATTCGAGACGTGCGTGGCTGAAGACTGGATGCTGACTGCAGGCACGGTGAGCGTTACGCTGCCGGATGCAGAATAACGCGAAGCATGTGCTGCTGTTCGGGCGTGGTTTAAACAGTCTCCAAAGTAGTTCCAGGTGAGAAGTCCCTAGAACCACACCCGAGAAAAAAATAGTCCCTCTAATAAAATAGTCCCATCCAGGTCTCACGTTGGCTTGGATTCATTAGCAGCATGGTCTGCATGAGGTAAGTAAAGTCTATGAGCCTGGCGCCTATCGCGCCAGGACTGAACCCAGACAGCCCCCAACCAGGGCTTCTGGGGTTTTATTAAATATCTGGATGCCTGCTCCCGGGGCTGATGGGCTTGATCCGGATGCCCGGGGATAGGCATCATGACACCCAGGGACGCTTCCGAAGAGGCTTACTTGCAGGGTTTGATGAAGGTGCCAAGAATAGTTGGTCCCACTATTCAAATGGGTCAAAGCACCTTCGCAGACCTTCTAGGACGATCAGATGCAGAGGGGTCTCGCAGGACGACAGCGGGCTCAGGGTGCCAAACCTTTCAGCGGGTCACCAGCTGCTCCTCGACTCGGCTTTTGTTGCAGGATACTTGGCTCCTTATCCTTTGTTCGTGTGAACTCAGGAGATCGACATGGTAGTGGTGTTTTCGGCCTCCTCTTATCCAAAGTTCCTTCGCGCAAAAACGGAGAGGACCCAAAGGGAGATGTGCTCACAAACACTCACTCCATACGTGGACCAATCACAGACCACAGTGGTCCCAGGCATTCAGGACACTCCAGTATCTCTGGCACCCAGGATGTGTATTGGGAACAGACATCCCAGCCCACATCCTGGAGGCACATACACAAGGCATGCAGAAGCCCGCAAAAGCTTTGGGTTTCTCGGGAAAGTGCATGACCAAATAAGGACCGACCCGGGTCGGCTCGACCTGGGGAAGGTGAAGGGGCAAGATGGCCAAAGGACAGGACAAAGAACCTCGTGGCATGGCCATATTGGAGCCAGGCCACCTATTTGTGCCAAACGCGGTAAGCGCGAATAACGTGGCGGCAAAAAAGGGTTCAAAGTATAAGAAAAACGACAGCACCAATCCTGTCTGTGACATCTGGACAGTTCATAAAAAGTCCAGCGAGAGTTTTTAGGGCCTATGGAATGACTAGAGACCCAAGGGTGCGGTAAAGTAAGTTACCTTGCACTCTTGTTACATGTTGCACAAAAGCTGCAACATGAGGAAAGGACTAAGGGAAACAAAGTCTCCCAGTACTGACTGTGTTAAGGGCATATCAGTTTCCCCATAAGAAGTGAGCGAAAGCCTAGAGGAGTGCGGCTGAGGGCTGAGCTTCTCTGGCAAAGGTTAGATCAGTGTGTAAAACAGCAGCAAAAAGTCTGGGGGTTGACACATGGAGGGAAAATTACATTCTAATATGAAATCTTTCCTAACAACTGAGATGAGGTCAATAACTATTTCCATGTGCTACCAAACAGAAGAAATATGCATCCCTCTCCCTGGAGCCTCACCCAGGCCTCAGCAATCAGAGTATAAGTTAGGGTCCGTTTACCAAATATCGCTCCTCTTTGATACCGTTAGCTTGAGTTTTTTTCTTGATTTCACATGTCATTCAAAAAGTGTGTTGTGCTTCGACAGCCGCCTTAATTGTTTGATTTATCTTTTGCTGCTAGTGAGCTTTTTTCTACTCGGGAAGCTGCCCAATGGGAATTATGTAATTAAAGTTGTGCCCAGCATGGTCTTTACATCCTGGGGTGTCCAGCACCCCTCTGTCAGCAGGGCAGCCCTGCGACTATGCCCCCACGGCATGCAGGTCGCACGATTTGTTGATGCTATGTTGTTCCTCATATGCGAGCTCACCGACGAGACAGCAAACGGTTTCTTTGTTGCAGGGGTACTTGGGTAATCTGCCAGCAACGTCTCCTGTCCGGTTAAATCTTGTATTTGCCACACTAGTCAATTTTGGTTCCTGTGAGAGGGCAACCTTTTCGTTTTTCCTCCATTTTGTATACCCAGCACAGTTCTAGTCCAAGAGAGGTCTCCATTTGTAAACTGCAGTGCAAATGCAACGCAACTCTGGTCTACCTCTATGGCCTTTTCCCTAGGAAAAACGACTAAAAAAAGCTGGACATTGGCAAACGAGTACGAAAAGACAAGGTGTATGTGGTTTCACCAGAAGGTGAACAATTTTGTTCAGCAGACTTGTCTTGACCTAAGGAATCAAGTTTCAAGGCACCAGATGTAAGTTTAGAACGCAAGGCAGTTTAGCAAAACCCTTGTTGGATGCAAAGGGGACGTTTGTTTGTATACCTCAGTATTTTTCAAGAGTCCCCTTTACCCCCACTGCTTCTACTATGTTCACCAAGATAAAGCCTGGATAGTGGTCTTTCTCCACTGGGAGCAAGTCAGACTGATATGTATTTCACTGACTTGGTTTTTACTTACCAAGTACCCGCTTACATATGACTCGCCACAGCCTGAAGGGGTGAGGGTCTGCTTCACCTGTACATTGTGTACCTGAGTTTACAAAGGGGTTCTAGACTCCAAGGGTAATCCTTTTTTTGACCCGTGAGCACTAGCTCAACCTGGGTCCAGGAAACTTCAGAGAAGTATAATAAAAAACAAATTTGAGCCAAAATGTCCCAGTGATTCTACTTTTAGAAAAGCTACCATTACCTCAGAACTTGAAACCCAACTAGTTACTTTTACTGCTAAACCTGGAAAAGATCCAAAAAAAGGTCCGCGTAGAGCCCTTATCCTGTGCCAGGGCAAGGTTTCAGATATTTAAGGCACAATGACCAAAATAGAATAAAATTTGTCAGCGAACCCAGTTCCCCTCCGCAAAAGGGTCCAACAAGCAATATGCTTCTTTTTATTTTATTGGTTATTTGTAAGGCGCATATACAACAATTGGTGTTTCAATGGGCCACAAGACAATAAAAAGGGGGGGGGGGACCGGGGAGAAAGATAAGAATGGCAGACTAGGCCTTGTGACATTTGGATTGTGCAAGTGCAGCAACAAGTGGAGGAAGGGGAAGGAGGGAGGGGAGTGCCAGTCTGCGCGAGAGCGAAGTGCTAGGGTCGGAATGGAAGTACAGGGCAAAGAGGAGAGAGTGTAAGTGTAGGGGGGTGGAGCGGACGAGTGCTAAGGGAAGGCCAGGAGGGCAAGTGCCAGTGAATTGCATGGGGAGCAGGTGGTGAGGGTCCACATGCTAAGTGCGAGGAGGGGGGGTGGACTGGAAAGGGGGCCTGGTGCCCCGTAGAACTCAGAGGGGCCCAGGCAGCCAGTCACTGCAGCAGACAGGGGTGTTATCAGGGGATGGGGAGAGGGAAGCAAGAAGAGAAAAGGAGGGTCTTAAGGAGCTTCCGGAATTTAAGGAGATTCGGCTCAAGAGTGAGAGGAGCAGGGAGACAATTGCAGAGGAGAGAAATGTAACCCCCTCCCCAACTCTCTGCTTAGTGAAGTGTCTGACCTGCAGAGAGGTGGAGCTAGAAGACTGAAGGTCTATAGCAGGAAGGTATGTAGGGAGCGAGAGCTGGATGTAGCAGGGTCCCAGGCGCCAGAAAGCCGTGTGGATGATGCAGAGGGTCTTGAATCGAATCCTAGCAGCAACCGGGTGCCAGTGGAGAGATTTTAGGGCAGGAGAGATGCAGTCCCTAGGCTTGAGGCCAAGGATAAATCCTGCAATCCTATTCAGGATTATTTGAAGGGGGCGAGGGGAGGATAAAGGCAGATTGAGGAAGAGGCTTTTCGCAGTAGTCCAGCCTAGAAAGGACCAGAGGTCTGGAGATATTGAGTTTCTGGGGGAAGGTGAGGAAAGGAAGAATACCTCTGGGGAGGTGCAACACTTACTATATAGAGCGCACAAAAGGTGCTGGTCTAGCTTTTGGGTCACAATTGTTGAATTGGGCCTTAGGGGAACCAGCTAGATGCAGGTTCTGTGCTATTTAGCACCAGGTTCATCAAAGGCATCTTCAATTATGTGGCCATAATGTCCCTAGATACGCAGATTTTGGTGCTCTGTCCTAGAAAGGTAGGCTGTGGTGGTGGGGCAAGGACAGGGCTTTAAGTGGGCCGGGGCCAGCCGGGGCTGGGCCCCGGCAGGCTCCGAAATTTCGTTTAGAAGCAGGGCCCTGCTGGGGCCCACTAATCTCCCCTGGCAGCCCTGGCCACTACACGAAAAGGCATTTTTTTTCTACAGCCTGAAGCTCTCGCTCGTGTGGGAGAGCTTCAGACGTAAGAAAAAAATGCCTTTTAGCCATAATGGTGGTGCCGCACCTGAGAGGCATCTCTTTAAGCAAAAGATGCCCGTGGGCCGGCACTACCATTATGGAGAAAACATGAGGCCACTGGAAGCAGAGGTCTTGTTTTCCTAATTCTGAAACTCCCGCGTATTCGCGGGAGTTTCAGACCACGGGAAAACGGCCTCAGCTTCCAGTGGCCTCACCCTTTCAGCCTTAATGGTGACGCTGCCCCTGCCCAGCTGGCTAGGGCCGGCGCCACCATTAAGGCTGAATAGGCGAGGGCTTCCCCCTGCAGGCAAGCCGTTTGAACATAAATGCAGAGATCAGCACCCTCTCCGCCATGGGGAGAGGGTGCTGATCTCTACAAATGGCAGCCTGGCAGGGGTGCCAGTAGCCCATTGAGCTGGGGCTCGTCAAGGGGGCGTGGCCTGACGGGCCAGCAGGACCCCCGCCGTTAGACCACGCCCCCTTGATGAGCCCTGGCTCATTTTGTAGTGCCACTTAAGGCACTGGGCAAGGAGGTGGAAAGAGACCCAAAGGTTGCAGTACTGGGAGCATGGGGCGAAACATCCTTCACTTGTTACGAAAAGCTATTTATTTCCACAGCCATGATGTTGGCAAAACAGAATATTGCGGTGGTATGGGGAAATGCAGAAATGCCAAGATTCAGCAAATGGTCATCAGACATGGAAATCAGTGTGATACTGGAAGAATGCAGCTATAACTTATGTGGGGATGTCCACAAAAATTCCATCAAGTGTGAGGTAAACAGAAGGATGCAGGGTAGTGAATAAGGCACATAGTTGTGACATCGGGCAAGTGGGAAATATTGACAGCCACACTTGTCGGCATTTATGTGTGGGGGCGAGGGTGGGCTTTTGATTGTACCATGATGTTACTGTTTTCTTGTGGTTTGTTTTACTAAATATCAATAAAATGTGTTATTAAATAAAAATGATGCGCCGTACCAGCGGCATGATACTGGGGAAGGGTGTTTGGAGGCGTCAGCAAAGGTAGGGGCCACTTTCTCAGCCCTATACATCAAGGTGTTTGTGGACAACAAATGTGTCCAGTTCAACAACCTCAGTACATCTTCCAAGTCAATACCATTTACAACAGTGTTCCAGAGGCACATATGGCACAGAGGTAAGACTTATGTACTCTTGTCAGAAACCTTCCCAGAGAAAAGTAGTGGGCAGGTCATTTTGGAAAGGTCCTGAAGAAGGCAACACACAAGCTCTAATAAGTTGCCAAAACGTCCAATCATTAGACAGCTAGACTTTTTTCGACTGTACATTTATTTCTAACTTCAACTGGCCAAAGGATTTATTTTCCCGTCAAGTCGAAATAAGAAATATAAACACCATTTTTGGAAACTTAAGTGGGTCTGGAAAAAAAAAAAAATTCCAAATGATAGGTTTGTTTGGATACGTTAAGGGCTTTACAGTTGCACTTGTTTAAAAAAATATGTGCTATTCACTAAATTAGTTTCACTCATTTTGTATGTATTGTCTGTGTTGCTTAACTTGAATTGAATGTGACCATTTGTCTTTAAATGTCATTTTTTTGGAATTAGGCTAAATGAAAGTTATTATTTCTAAAAAATATGTATTGGTGAAAATAAAATATTCAAAAAATAGAGTGTGAAAAGCAATGCTACTTTGGTTATATTTGTTAAACTTCAATGAACCTTCGAGTACACGTGTAATCTGTTACCATTATGCCTTTAATTACGAGGGCATATGTTGGGAACAGACACATGTTTTTTGTTTTTCTTCATCCCCAAATATAATTTAGCTTTCAAATTGTCTTCAATAAAAACAAAACTCAGAAAACTCTAAATACCGTTTCTTCACCCAAAGGCATGAATACCAAGGATTTGTGAGCAACATTTTGCTGGTGAAAAAGAAATTGGGCACTCACTCATTTATCAACCTCAGGGACTACAACAGCTTCTTACTATTATAATAATTTCAAGATGGAGGGTACTCATCTTCTCAGTTACACTTTACTCCTAGAAGACTGGATGATGAGACTAGATCGAGGATAATTACCGGACCAATGATATTCTCTCGTCATCAGGGATTACTTACGGTTTATTTGGCACTATAAATAAATAGAAACCTGTGCCCTTTCTTTTGGGCAGTCGTAAGCCTCTTAATGCTTCATCAAGGTCATGAAATGATTGGTGGCTGCTCTGAGAGCTTGAGGCATTTGGGTTACCATTTATTGAGACAATACCCTGCTAGTGTCCCAGTCCACGTACACAACCAGACTCAATCTCCATATCAGGTTTTCTGTTAGAAAACGTGGGGTTCATCATAAATTGGCAAACACCATTTAACCCCTGCAATGACGCTGAGTTTCTGGGGTTCTCTTTTAGCCACTTTCCAGGTCCTGCTGAACAAGAATAAAGTCACCAAGAAGGAGAACAGGACTGTTCTGGCACGTCAGATCGCTGAGTTAAGTTACATTGCGGGTGTCTGTACCGTTCAAGGCACCCTTTCTTATCGAACAATGAAGAGGTTGAAGATGCTTCACCTCAGAAGGACCTCCGTTTCGTTGGACAATATTCCGCTTTTCAGTGGACAAAGCTTCAATGGCGGTTAGGCCACATGCAAGCATGCAATGGCAGAGCAATTTCGTATGCCTGTCTTTTAGGCTTGAAAGCACACTCTGGGTTGTTACTCTCCACAGTAGGGACGTGGACTCCCAGGAGAGGAGGTTTCCCCAACTGTTTGGAAATATTGGTGGTATCCTTTATCCTAAAGAGTCTGGACGAAGAGAGGTTAAGCCTTTGCACTTCTGACAATGGACAATATTTCAGCAGTCCAAAATGTCAAAAACGTGAGGTGGTGCTGGCTATCAGACGTTAGAGGAGCTAAGGATTGACACTTCTGTCTGACCAGGCTGTGTTTCAGGGAGAGCATATCCAAAGATTGTACAACAAAATGGCTAATATTAGGAATTTGATCATGAAAAATGATAGTAGCACATATAGCAAACCAGAACCCTAACAAGGGACCTTTTGGGGTCTGCCATGATAGGACATCACGCGTGTGGGAATTGTGTCATGTGTCCCCTTACCAAGGAAACGATATCTGTGAACATCGGGTTAACACATGATTGGGTTTAGGAACACACAAACTGCAACTCAGATAATGTGATATATCTTATCCTGTGCCCCTGCCAACATTATTATATCGGTAAAAACACAAAATGTAAAACGAGAATGATAGAACACAGGCGCTGTATCAAAAATACGATTGAACCAGCTCCCCTAGTGAGAGATTTCATTGAACAAGGTTGTCACACACTCACAGATTTCAAAAAGGTTAAAGGAAAATCACAAGAAGAGATTAATAAAATATTGCTAAATTCAGAGCAAAAATAGATTTTTCTGACCAAAAGTAATATTGTGGTACTGAATGAGAACAATGAGTGGGATAATGTGTTAGGGATCAGCTTCCTGTGTTCTATCACTGCCGTTCTAGTAATGGTTGTAACCATGTCTGTGGGGTTATTGTTGATTACAAAGTACAATACCCATACAATTTTCTGACCATCCATATGTTAACACCGATGACTACTATGCAAAAATTCAGCACGTTGTAAACGGGTAATTAGGATGCTATGTATTTGCTTTGGAGCTATGTTCATCCGGGTGTCTGTGAGGTCTATGAGAGGGACTATGGGATCAGACAGAATTAGCCTGGGGCCATACCGGCTCTTCACTCTAGAGCAGTTGTTAGGGACATAACATACCGCCAGTTGAAATGTTGTTAATCTTTATATGTTTATTAGACTGTTTCCCCGTTACAGGATTAAAATTCTCTCTTGGGATATTTCCACCCTTTTAAATATAACAGGAGACCCTTGTGACTGTCTTTTTTTAATATAGACGTGTGTCTGAAGGACGGGTCACTATTTAAGCACTTAAAAATAGCTATTTGGTGCAATTGTGGTAGACGCAATCGCACATTGATGTTGTCATCGAGCACAGGTGCTAGATGTCATCACGCTGGCCGCATTTGTATATAAGCAGCGGCCATTTTGTGTGCACTGCGGGCCACACGCCAGACATCAAGCGTGCTGTTACCCAAGGGAAACCCAGACTAAAGTAAGTCCTTAGCTTAGAGTTCCACCCAATATATTGGGGGCTGTTTTTCCCCTATTGAAGGTCATGTACACTTTTGTTTGTTTGGTTTTGCCCTTGCATGTAGTGCAGATTAATCTCCCACAATATTAGAAGTTGGCATAAGGGGTCAAATAATTCCTCCTTTGGGTTGGAAGACAACATACTTAAGAAATTGTTGCCTTACACCATCCGCTGTACACAAGTAAGTTCTGCTAGAGCTTATGAATTCATGTCTTTTTATGGGACTTGGACATCGTAAATGCGACCAGAATGGTTGCTGTTCTTCTGTCTCCATCTGCCATTCTTCTCTGCATAGATAGTGAAATACCACTGGACTTAGACACAAACAATCAAAGGGTGGAGGAGAATGAGACTATGAAGTTTACCAAATAGTGGAAGCTAAGCACAGTGCGATTCAATGCGGTTTGTTGCCACTACTCAAGTTATAGCAAGCATGTAATATACATGTAATATACGAATCCACAAATATTGAAGATGTTTTGCATTTCAGATTAGCAAGCGTGTGAGAGGTGGATGCAATTGAACTAATGAAGTTCGCTTCAGCACCATTCAGGGTTGCAGGTGTTCTTTAAGAGTCATTAAACACACAAAATTCAGGTATATTATATTTTTATATATACTGAAATCCCTTGTGTAACACAAGGTTGAGTAAGGGACCAATAAGTTTAAAAATGTGTTTTTCCATTTATTTAGGGTACATTTGGAAGACCTGGGTCGTGTATGTTTGGAAAACATTGCCAATTTGTATTTTGACACACAAATAGAAAATAAACAGCCCCCGATGAATGCCCGGCAGAGTAAAGCCCACATAGGACAGAAACTTGTAAAGTAGGACATTTGACAAGAGCGTTGGAAAAATTGGTCATTGGATCTACGCTTTTGCACTGGGATTTAAATATTATATAAAGTAATTATCCTGGATCTATGTGCGATATGCAGGATTGTATGATTAGATTTGCACTAATGTATTGAGTAGCACTGATTTGTTTTTGCAAACTAATTTGGGTATAGGTTTATATTTGTTTTAGATTGACCTCAGGTTTCTTCCCATGTACAATAGTAATTGACATCCATCAGAGCTTTCCTTTTGTTTATTAATACAATAAAATGGCCAACTGGAATTCCAGACATCTTCTGGATTCCAGCGATTGAAGACTTTATCCTCTTGCAGAACCCTTACCTGATGTTCATGAGGGTAGACTGTTTGCGTCTACTAAATACCCTGCATCTACTTAATACCGAGCTCCATCAGTTTTTCAGTTGAAGACTGGATACAGAGCACCAGCTCTGGATGCTTTATAAAGCAATTAAGCAATGAACAGAGGTTATGCCTTCCCCTCTAGCCATGAATCTGGATTCGACAAGTGAGAATGCAGATATCAACTGAGGTTCCAGGGTTTCTTCTGTGGCCATCCCAAATTTGGTATCCAGCCCTGCTCAAAATGTGCATACTTTTTGATCTAATTGTTGCGTTTCCCCTCATTCAGTCACACCCGGATGGCAATCTTCACAACCTGTCTCTTCAGGGGCCACACGATTGGTGGTTTAGAGGATTTCAGGAGTTCGCAGTCTATCCAGGGTCTTTCAGCAACAGTTATTTCCATTGTCAGAGAATCTTGGGACCTAGAAACTACAAATAGTTATTGCGTGGCTTGGGGGAGCTCGATTTAGCTGGTATGTGGGTAGATTCCCGATTCCATCAGGGCATCTGCTAAACAGTGGTTCATTTTCTTTCTTTTTTATTTTAACAAGGTAAAGCTTTCCGTACCACATTCAAAATGACCCATTTCTACAGGTCATGATATGGTGGATGAATCAGTTATGTAGTCTGTTAAAAAGGTGCAAAGTGCAAAATCCTCTGATCCTAAATGTACAGCATGTTAATTAGGTCTTTAAACTTTTCTTAAATCGGTTATCCAATCAAATGTCATCACTGAAACAACTGGCTGCTAAATCAACACCGATATCACATAAAAATGTTCCTATCTGTGAAAGGAAACTATAAATGTTTAACAATTTCATTGCATGCAACACATTGCCAATTTCTAAGGTAATCATGAAAAGATTTTTTTTGTTAATCCAAAAATATAAAGAAGCTAATACATCATCTGATATTTATTTATAGCATGCTTTTTGTAACCCCCCAAATGAAAGGGTATCACTATTAAAGCTTGTTTTAATTTCTTTTGATTTGACATGACATAATGTGACCTTTTAAAAAATATACAATGAATACAACTGGGCAGGAACTGATGGGCAAACACAAAAACACACCCGAGAATACTCAACAATGTACAAAATGTATGCAAAAAGCGCTTGAAGTGTGTATATGTAAATACAACTGTCAACAAAAAACAGCACTCATGGGTGATACTTCAGAACTCAATTTTACTGGCTATTCCACAACTATCCTTTGCATCAACACATCCCATTTCCAATCATACCTTACGTTTTCTTTCAGGGGCAAACCAAACACTGATATACAAAAATACATTTTATCCGATTTAACAAATATAAATACACAATATATATTCACTAACAATACACAGAATTTAGACTCAAAAGTTGTGGTGATAAGGTTAGTAAAGGGTGCCTCAATTCTCTCTGATGCAATACAACTTTCTTTTGGCAAATGTTTACTCCATAGAACATAGTGGCTTTTTTTGACTCTGTGCCATGCACCTCAAACATGACCGTTTCAATATAACATTATCATTTCCACCATCTACATCGGTCAAGCCTAGTTGGCACCAACAAAAAGTCAAGTAAAGTGATTGAAGTAATTCTCTCTGGGCGTCCCTCACACTTGCGTTAAGACACATCCCAAGGTAGACCATTGAACTAACTTTAGATAGCTTTTTATTGTTTAAAAAGCACAAGTATTTGCGTGATTTGGAGTCACATGCTGGGCCAATTCCCAGGATTCTCTATTGTTCCGCATTGATCTTTAGGCCATTTGATGTGACATAATCTTGCAGAGCATTCAATTGCCTTTGTAGTCCAATGGAAGTCTGGTCTATTAAGACCAAATTGTCTGCATATAGCAGTCGGTCTATACTCCAGCCGTCGATTTCTGGGGCGAAGCTCCTAACCTTGTCCATTGTCTTCTTTACATCGGTTATGAACCGGTTGAAAAGTGCCGGGGCAAGGGGACATGCCTGCTTTAAACCATTTTCAGTTGGTATGAGGTCAGAGAGCAGGCCTTTCATGTTTAGTCTTACGCATAACGATGTTCCGGAGTACAAGTCACCTATGACCTCCCTCACGTGATTTGGACAAATCAAGGTTTTCCGTTTAGATCATAATTTGGCACGGTTTATAGTATCAAAAGCATGTGCGAGATCTATAAAGGCTAGGTAGGTCTTCTTTTGTTCTCTCAGGCTTGTTCGTGCTTTCAGACTGTTGATCAGGAGTATATTCAACAAAGTACCCACTACTTTGACAAACCCGGTTTGCAATAGGTCAATGGTGCTAGTTTTTGTCAACTAGTTTGTTAACGCCTTCAGAACCAGGGCTGCAAAGATCTTTCCCGCTATGTTCAAAAAGGCTATTGGCCTGTAATTTTTCAGGTCCGACCGACTCCCCTTTTTGAAGATCGGTACCACAACAGATGTTTTCCAAGATGGTGGAACTCCTTTGGTCTTCTTTACGTATTCAAATAGCTCAATCAGGAAGGACACCCACAAGTCAGGATTTTTCTTTAGCATCGCATTTGTCATGCCATCTGGGCCTGGGGCTCGGGAGTTACTAAGTTTGTGGATTAGGTCTAGGATGTCTTCCCTGGTAGTCTGGAAAGTCCATGGCACTATACTTCCGAGTTCCATCGTCTTCCTTTCTCCACGACTGTTCGTCGATCGAGAATACTGAAGTGTTCTACCATAGCTTCTGCAGATATTGCATTGATGGTCAGTGCCAATTGTGGTGTGTTTAAAGAGTTAATGAGATGCCATAATTCATGGGTGTTCTTCACTGCAATGTTTTTGAGCATTAGTTCTGCATCTCGCTGTGTCATTAAGCACATTCTCCCCCGCACCCAGTTTCAATATTGTTTTAGCATACGTGCTGTTCTGACTGCTTCTTGTGACCAGTTGCTTCTTAGATTTATTTTGCTATTGATATTTTATTTTTATCACGCTCAAACACAAGTGTTTCAGAGCGCTGCAAGGGAGGCTATACAGGGGAGAAAAAGTACAACGATCTTACTAGGCCCAGTGACAATGAGAATGCGCAAGTACATGGGAGAGGGGAAATGTGCATGGAAAGGGGGGAGAGGTGGTAAGTGCGGAGCAAAGGAGAAACAGATAAAAATAATGAGGCAACAAACCATGGTAGTGCAGCGGCAAGTGCTGGTTTTAGGTGGCAGACAGGGTATGTCAGATATGTGCATGAAGAAGAGGGGGCGACTGTATGGGTACAGATACAGACCCCAGTGCAAGGGGTGGCTACAAAGGCAGTGCAGGAGAGTGGCAGGGTGAGCAGGTACCTGGCCCGGAAGACAGAGGGTAGGCCAGGAGCATGGTGCCGAGAGAGAACAGATCAGCAGAGGAGCGGGGGGTGAAGGCACAAGCAAAGAGGAAGGTCTTGAGGTGCTTCCAGAATCTGAGCTGGTTCTCCTCAAGTTTCAGAGTAGCAGCGAGACTGTTCCAGAGGGAGGCCCAAGCCGAAGACAGATCTACCCCCAGCTCGTTTCTTTCGACTGACCCTGAGGGAGTTAGAGGTAAAAGAGCAAAGAGCTCGAGAGGGGAGGTATTTGTGGAGGGATAGCTGAAGGTATTTTGGACCTAAGCCCCAGAATGCCTTGTGGACAATGCAGAGGGTTTTGAATGTATTCCTTGGATCCACTGGGAGCCAATAGATAGATTTCAGAGCTGGAGAGATACGATTCCAGGGCTTGAGAGCAAGGACAAGTCTTGCAGTACTGTTCTGGATTAGTTGAAGAGGGTGGAGAGTAGAGGCAGGTAGATTTAGGAAGAGGCTGTTACAATAGTCCAACCTAGAGAGAACCAGAGCTTGGGAGACAGTGGGCTTCTGGGGAAAGGAGAGGAAAGGCAGAGTACCTTTGAGGAGGTGAAGTAGGAAGTTTGACTTTTTAGAGACATCAGAGATATGGGCGGAGAAGGAAAGTGTAGAATTGAAAAAGACCTGAGGTTCTTAGCCTCGCAGGTGGGGGTAGGAGGAGGGCCAAGGGAGGCCGGCCAGAGGGTGAGGTGAAAGGAGGGTGGTGGTGAACCGATGGAGGAGGATCTCAGTCTAACATGCATTCAGACAAAGATCATTGGCGGCACACCAAACTTGAATGGCAGTTAGGCAATCGGAGATGAGAGAAGGAGAGTAGGTGGCCGAGGGCAGCCTGAAAATGAGTTGTGTCGTCAGCATAGCACTGGGAATTGGAGCACAAAAAGGCAATGCAGTGGGCAAGTGTTGCAAGGTATTGTTTGAAAAGCCAGTGTGGAGATTAGAACCCTGGGGAACACCACAGACAGAGAGGGAAATAGATGATAGGAAGGACCCAAGTTGGACCTGGGAGGGTTGAACAGAGAGGAAAGAGGTCAGCCAGGCCAGAGCCTGATCAGTGATACCCAGGTTATCACAGAGATGGTTGAGCAGGATGGTATGGTTGACCGTATCGAAGACAGAAGAGAGATCGAGTAGGATGAGGACACAGGGAATGTTAGAGTCGAGGTTGGAGAGCAGATCTTCATGGGTGTTCAGGAGAGCCGTTTCCGTGCTTCTGGCAGCTCCACTGGTGATCGTGGAGACAGTCAACAGAATCAGAAGGAAGGTTAAGCTGAGAGAGAACCAGCTTTTCAAGGAGTTTTCCCAGAAAAGGCGTGATGGAAATTGGTTGATAGTTAGCCGCACAAGATGGATCAGCTGTGGATTTCTTGAGAATAGGATTCACAAGGGAGTGCTTCAAAGGGGAGGGGAAGAGAGGTTACATAAATCGGCAAGGGCTGGAGCTAGGGTATCAATGTGGTCCTTGATGGTTTTAGAGGAATAGGGATTAACCTTTTTTGACAAGGCTTTCATAGATCGAACTTATCTAGCGACCTTGTCGGGGAAGAAAAGAGGAAAGCGCGAGAAGGAGGGTGGGGGGGGGGGGTGGCTGAAGGAAAGTCAACATGCAGAGATGGAGAGGGGTGGGGGGTAGAGGAGAGGGTGGACAGGATGTCCTGGGGTTTTGAGAAAAAATGTGAGGCAAGGGCATTGCAAAGAGTCTGGGAGGCAACAGGAGGGGTAGAGACTGCAGCAGGGTTGGCCAGCTCCTTGCAGTTTTTAAAGAGTTTGGCCGAGTTGTTAGATGCTGCAGAGACACAGGCTTGAATGTGGACTCTCTTCTTGGTGAGGACAGAGTCGGTATTGCCTTTGGAGCAGCCGACAGACCAGTTTGTCAGAGGATGAACAAGAAGCCTTCCATTTCTTCTCAGGCGCCCTAGACTTACGTTTAAGTGTAGTTAGTCAGAGTCATACCAGGAATTGCACTGGCTTTGGACTTCAAACGGATCCTCATGACAGGGGCAAGAGCATCAAGAGTTTCAGAAATAGAAGAGTAGAGCAGGGACAAGGCTGTTTCAGGAAGTGAGTCAGCAAATGTGGAGGAGGGTGGGAGAGAAGGTGGAAGCGAAAGCCTCAACTGACACCCGCTTCATGAGCCAGATGTCAGAAAAGGTAGGTGGCAATGTTGGGGTAGGCTTTGCCTGGCTTAGAGAGGGAGAGATGAGAGGAGAGGAGGGAATGATCGCTCCAGGACAGAGGAGTGTCAGAGGGATGGTGAGGGGGGAGGTCAGAGGAGATCAGGACATCAAGTGTATGCCCTGAAGAGTGAGTCGGGCCAGAGGGAAGGATGGACAGGGAGAGGGAATCGCAGAGGTCGCGGAAGAGTAAAGTGGAGGAACAGGGAGAGTAAGCTGGATATTGAGGTTACCAAGGAGGAGAAGTTGAGTGGCAGAGGCCAGGAGGGCGGATGAGAGGTCCGCCCACTCAGAAAGAAATGAGGTGATTTGACCAGGAGGCCGGTAGATAGTAGCAACAGTGAGAGAGAGAGAGAGAGAGAGAGAGAGAGAGAGAGAGAGAGAGAGAGAGAGAGAGAGAGAGAGAGAGAGAGAGAGAGAGAGAGAGAGAGAGAGAGAGAGAGAGAGAGAGAGAGAGAGAGAGAGAGAGAGAGAGAGAGAGAGAGAGAGAGAGAGAGAGAGAGAGAGAGAGAGAGAGAGAGAGAGAGAGAGAGAGAGAGAGAGAGAGAGAGAGAGAGAGAGAGAGAGAGAGAGAGAGAGAGAGAGAGAGAGAGAGAGAGAGAGAGAGAGAGAGAGAGAGAGAGAGAGAGAGAGAGAGAGAGAGAGAGAGAGAGAGAGAGAGAGAGAGAGAGAGAGAGAGAGAGAGAGAGAGAGAGAGAGAGAGAGAGAGAGAGAGAGAGAGAGAGAGAGAGAGAGAGAGAGAGAGAGAGAGAGAGAGAGACAGACAGACAGACAGACAGACAAGGCATTCAAAAGAAGAGTAAGTCTGAGTGGGAATGATAGAGGCAGCGTTCCACTCAGGAAAGATCAGGGCTATCCCCCACACCGGACCAGGAGGATCTCGCAGGAGGATCTCGGTGCGGAGAGGATCTTGTAACCATTTGGAAGGAGAATGTCAAAGCTTGTGACAGAGCTGGCCATGAACCATTTCTCAGTAAGACCGAGGACAAAGGTCCTAGGTGTTCTAGGAGGGGGCAGATGTCAGAGGAGTATTTGACAGCAAAGCGAGAGTGGAAAGCTGAAGAAGGTTGCCAGCCTTAAAGACCTTCCTGGGAGGGGTACAGATCTGAGCTACGCCCTGTGGAGGTGAAGAAGGAGCCCTAGGAGGGGAGGAGGAGGAAAGAGTCAAGGGGGGAGAGGAAGGGACAGCAGGAGATGAGAGAAAATTGATGAGGCGAAGGAAGCGTCCGTCAAAGATGTGGAGATTGGCCTGAGGGCCTTGGACCATGACAGTGCCATTAAAGTAGACATTTATGATGACTTTAGAAGAGTCGAAGGAAGACATGAAAACTTCCCAGCCAGTGCCACCATTAGTGGGAGATGAAGAGATAGTACAGAGCATAGAGATCATGTGTGAAAAGTCCATAGATTCGGCGAAGGAACGGCAAAGAGGATGTCAGTGAGGGTCTGTCGGGAGGACGCACTGGATTATGTGTCGAAGTGTCGGCGATAGGAAGACCAGGGTTGGAAGCCAAGATATCCTTTTTGAACTTCTTCCTGCCAGACTTGTAGAGAAGGGAAGGATAGTCACTGGAGAAGTAGTCGGAAAAGATAGGAGAAACAGAAAGCGCCATCAGGGTGGAAACGAGGAGAGGCGGTAGAGCCGGGGGGGGGTGGTCTAAGCAGGTAGGGTTGGAACGAAAGCGAGTGGTAAGGTCACTGGGCCAGCAAGTTACAGAGAAGTAGCAGTTTACAATCATGTCAGAGAAGTTAGCAATGGGCAGAAAAATTTGACTGTCAAGCAAAAAAGCAAAAACTACTAAATTTGACTTTCCAAATGGGGGAAACAGATATTAGCAAAGGGTTATTAGGAGCACTGCGAATCCTAATTAAACATGGGAGAAACAACCAGAAAGAAAGGTGATAGACAAAGGAGGTAGGAGTGTGTCCAGTGCAAGGGAACTAACCCATAGTTTAGGAGGTTGCAATGGCAAGGCAGTCCAGATTTCTTAGAGGTGTGAGGTGGCAGCATCTTTGTAGTCTTTGTAGGCAAGGTGTTCTTCGGCTTGCTTTTAATGAGTGTTTTCGAATGGCCACTTCTTTGCCATAAGAGTGTAGATTGGTCAATGTACTTTTAGTTCTGGACTTTCTATATTCAACAAAGTCTCTCAGCATTGTTGAATAGTCCGGAATTTCGGCTGTATGAGCTTTTTTTGTTAGATCTACCTGAGCCTTGCATTTCTTCGACAACTCGTTGATTCTGGAAGTATATATGATCAGCCAGTTACGTCCTTCCGACACCTTTAGTGATTGTGAATAATATGGGTTTTAATATGTTGTGGTCACTTTGGGTTGTTTGGATGGTTTCTAATGATTTAGTTTGAAGTGTCATATTGTCGGATATGAAGAAGTAATCTAAAATCTTAGATTCACTCCCTTGTTTCACCGTCGCTTTGGGAGGATTGTCTCCAGTTATTTGTCCATTCAGGAAATTGAGGTTTCTATCGAGCAAGACTTCTCTCCAAGCATGGCCCCCCCTGTTCAGCAAGTGTCAAAGTCGTGATCGTTTTTTAGTATGCTGTAATTATCAAAACAATGGATGTTTAAGTCGCCACAGAGCATCAGAATGGGGTCCATCCATTGGAGCAGCGAAGTGTCTATTAAGTCCATAGTCAGCTTTCTGCTCTAGACGACTTGCAATTACAATATAGGTTGAATAAGACCATTATTTTCTGTCTTTTAGGGTTACAACCCTCCATTTGTAATTTCATAACCTGGATGTATGTTGTAGGGTTTAAAGTTGATATTACCTTTATGGGAGATAAGTAGGCCTGGCATTGGTCGTCAGTGCCTTCACTGCCGGGTTCAGGTGTACAATGTATCCTTCTAAAATGTGTGCTTTTCCCATCGAAGTTTCCTAAAGACAAATGATGTCAAAGTGGTTATAGGCCAGTTCTCCCTTTCCAAAGAGATGCCTAAACCCGCTCGTGTTCCAGCTTCCCAACACTATGTTGTTTGTAGTGCCGGGTTTGGGCTCTTTCAAGACATCCTTGTTAAGAGTCAGGGCGCTAGCCAGCCAGTTACTGTCTTCATCTCTGGTGAAAGGCGATTGTTAATCGATTTTCCTTATTTGAGGATTTCCAGGTCTCAGATTCATGCTCCGTCAGAGTCTCCCTCTCCATTTGTGAGCTTCTTCTAGCTTGCGCCTTTGACTGTCCCCTGGTGTTTCGATCACAATCAAGGGTGACTGGTCCAGTTTGTCTCGGGTCAAAACCCAGTGGTTGCAGGTGTTGAGCTTCATCCAGCAGGAGGAGTTTTAGAAGTTAAGATGCCAGGTATATTAGAACCTTAGCATGCTTAGCATGCTTTTCTTCTTCCGGGAAGTGTATTATTATCAAGTCATCTGTCGTTACCGCTCTTAATTTTGGGCTGCGGTGCAATAATCTAAGGACATTTGTTTGATTCATAATTAGGCCGTCATCCATATGGAGGATCCGTTCCAGTAGTAAATGAGTCAAGTTTAATGAGGTCTTTTCTTGCTTATTTCTTGTCATCTTAGGCCTAAATAACTCTCGCCTTGAATCTTCTTTTAAGTGCATAGTTTTCTCCCATCCTGATGCTGTTTCACGTCTTTTTTTTGTTTTTGTTGCAAGGTTCTGAAGGGGGTAAACAGTCTTTTTGCCACGGATTGGTCCAGTGGTAATTTTAAGTTAGGAACCGTTTCCTGCTGAGTGTTGTCCAGGTCATCAACCATCATCTCGGAATTCAGAAGTCTAAATGACGGCTTGCGGTTAGTGTTGACCAGTTGATTTCAGTTGATTTGACTGTAACTGGTTGTAATCGTGTTCTGATCCCGAGGCTCCCTAGTTATTTTTTGCCAGGACTACTAGTCTTTCATTACAGCGAGATAGCTATTTATGATGAGATGACCCGTCCTGGACTGCGCTTCTTTTGTCTTCAGGGGTGGTAGCTGTTCCACATCGCACACTTTCTAAAGTGGGATGCAGGATTATCATGGTTCCGTTGTTCGAAAAAGGGCTAGTTGTTTATCTCCCTTGATCCATAAAAATGTCTTTGGCAAAGGTTATGGGGTTACCTTGTTGGTTTGGTGTGGTAAGGTTTCCGTGTCTCAACAACTCTTTTGGTGTAATTTTGGGTTTCATTTGAGAGGATTCCAGCATTGAGCAGGCAGTGTTGTCCGCTTTAAAACAGTCAGGTTCAGTTATTGGAGTCGAGTGTAGATCCGTTGATGCCGTCTCATCATAGTTTCTTTCAATAGTCTTCTCACAGAGGTCTTCCTCTCCATCTGACATAGTATATACAGAAATGTCCACAAGGTCTTCCTCAATAGTATTTGACTTCTTGATGTTATCTGGTTGGCGTCGTTGTTTGTCCATGGTTTATGTAATTCAGACTCAGTTTCCTGAGGGGTTTGATTTTTGTTCTTCATTCGTTGCGTGTCTATTGAATCCTCTGGCAATACAAGATTTCTTATGAATTTGTGAGATTGGTTCGATTTGCCTTTTTTGATTAGTTTTTGATTTTTAGTTTTCTTTGCCCTTGCTTCCCCGTTTATGGTTTTCGCAATGTTTCCCCTTGTCGGTGCATTAAGTCTCCCCTTTGATTTTCGGGGGGAGGGTTGTATTTTTTCCTTCCCCTTTGTGTGAGTAAATATAACCCATTGTTTTTGAAGGGTTACCTTCTTGCCATTATCTTGCTCCTGATGTCTGTTCTGTGGGTCTGGTACGCTTCTCTGGTTCCTTGTTCAGAATATTATCAAGATCAATGGGTTGCTCGTCCCTGTAAAGACTGGTATGGGGTATCTGTACTCCTGCCCTCTATATGGCAGAGTAGAAGCACAGAGCACCCCAGCCAAGGTTCTCTATTGGGTAGCAATGGACGAGAAACCAAGGCTTAAGATCTCAGGAGGTGTTGCAGGCTGGTTCTTAAGTACAGTGCAGTCCCCAAGCCCCCCACAAAGGAATGTCCACACACTAGGATAAGTGATAAAACAGTTCTTTATATAAATAAGGTTTATAACACACTTTGCACTCTGGCAAATCTAATATGACAACTATATACAATCTCTATGTGGTACCACACTTGCTGACAGTTCTAGTGGCATACAAATGAAACAGTAATGTGTATCAGCATCAGACATAGAAAGGAAGACAAGTTAGGTTAAACACTGGCAGAATAGGACCCCCTCTACCTAGAGGCAGTTCTGTGCAAGTATCCCCCCACCTGGGAAACCTGTAAATAGAGCATATCAACAAGCCCGGTCCATTAATGTTTAAAATAGTCTTGTTTCTGGCTAAAAGTGTTCTACTACCCCAATGTAAGTGGGTTAGCAGAGTTTGTTCGGCGGTTTGTTGACAGATCCCTCGAGGGTGATCTCCCTCTAAAGCAGGAGCCACAAGGTGTCGAGAGTCCTCAAAGAAGGTGAACCCTGGCGTCAAGAGTCCTTGATGAAAAGTTTGATGCTGCAAAGATGAATCGATGAAGAACGTAGGCCCGGCAGAGGGCGTCTGTGTCGGATGTAGGCGATCGTGACTCGATCATGGCTGGCTTTTGGATCTTCCGTTTCGTCGTCTTTGTGGACTTCAGGTGGCGGCAAACCCACTGGTGGATACTTTTTGGCCGTCGACGACCTCTACTTTCTCTTGCGGGACAAAGCAGTTGATGGTGATGGCAAGGGAGTCCTTGGTTTAAATATTCTTAGGCAAAAGGTGGAGCTTTGCGGCTATGGTCGTCGAGCAGCACGGCGTCAAGCTGTCCCCGCTTCTTGGCAACACAACTCGACTGGCTTCCAGCGGTTATGGAAATCCTCCGAACCCAGGTCAGCAGGAATGTACCCACAACATACAATCACTGGGAAGGCTCCAGTCTGTCTGGCCTGGACTTCCCCACAACAACATATATGGTTCTTCCACCCAACAGCCAGTCAGGGGAAGGGACAGAGTTAGGGCTTCCCAGGACAAGGTAACAGGTAATAGAAACCAAGAGGCTACAGGGGTCATCTTGCCTCCTATCAGAAATCCGCTGAAACCTATAGCAGGGCCTGGGCATCCCAAAATAGAGGATACTCGGAGCACCTGTCAAATTCATCATGGAGCTGCCACCAGCCCATACCCTGCTCTGTGGGCCACACACAGGTGCCCAACAACATACACTAGGGGTACATGGTTGTACCCCCGCCGATGGGTGCCATAAGGGTATCCCAAGGGGGTCTGTTCACCACAACCAAAAAGAGGAAGAGCTGCCATGCCAGGAGTCCCACATGGACTCCTGTGCACAAAACAACACAGACCACACATAAGGGCGTACAGGACAAGGACATGGAGGCCATGTGCTCCAATGCATTTCCAGCATCACAGTCCCCCCTCTTGAATAAATCAATAACGTCATTCTTCTCCCCATAAGTTTCAGTGGGTACAGTATCGTCTGCTTCTGTTTAGACATTTAGAGAGGTCTTGTCTCTCAGGATCGATTCCTGTTCTTGATTAGCACTGTAGTGGGTTGCACTCATTTCTTCTGGCCTTTCTTTTAGCACCATTGACATTTGTTTTTTATCTCTTGATGCGTGTCTCGTTTTTTTCTTTAATGACGGGATCAAGTATGCTATGCACAATATTTGTGACCTGCGCCGCACTTTTATCCAAGTTGTTTTGGATTGCTATAATGAAACCTTCAACTAATAGCATATTTTGAGTGTGTCACTGCAATCATTGCAGTTTGATCTATTAACTGATCATTGATGCTTTCATAAAGTTTCATGAATGGTGCTAATGTGACCGACAAGATTGGCATCATTTTCATGTCCATGCATTCTTGGGCGAGTTGAGTGGTCTTGACAATTTAGGTTGTGCGATGGTTGGCTCTTGTGAACAATCGGTGGAAGTTCTTTCGGGAAAGGGCTGTCCATTTTTGGTGGGGGCGAGCTCCAGCCTTCAATCAAAAGCCTTTGCCTTTTGTTTGTTTTCTTTTTGTTTCCCAGATCTTGGACTATTGAACAAATCATGGTTTGAGTCCCAGTTGTTATCGTCCTCAAGGGTAATTACCTTGTTGCAAGTGGCTTCCAGTTTATTCAAGCTGGTTATTTCTCCAATATCATTTTGGATCAGGGATAATACTACGCAATCTAGATCTGGGTTGATTACCATGCTATTGCCTAATAGCTCACCTCTTTTCTCCCCATTTTATGTGCTAAGGCTATGTAATAAGGAAGGGCGTGCATCCTCAGTTGTCCTTCGAGTGTTGTTTGTATTTTAGATCTGGGCATCCTGAGTTAGTAATTTGCCTGTGTTCTCTTCAATGAGTTTTATGCCGTCCAGCAAAATGCTGTCAGGCATCTTGTCCATTTCGCCTTCTCTTTGCTGAGTTTCCTGGTCAGGTTTTTCTCTCTTTCAGGTGGGGTTTCCCATAATGAAACCTTTGATGGTATAGGGGTTCTCTAATGGACAAGCCCATGGACGCCTCATTGATTTAGTGGCGGTCGGGTGTTTGTCAGGTTCCTCTTGACTGGCGGATGTGTCTGGAATTGTCTGCCTGTTACTTTTACTAAACCAAGTAGCACCCAATTTGTTAAAGGGTTGAAATACTTTTGCTGCGGAACCCTCCGTTTTTTTTTGGTTATTAGATAGAATTTTTGACACAATCATGGCTATTGTGGATATAGATCCTTCATTTGTTGGAGTGTCAATACATGATTTCACACAGCAGGGTTCTACTCCTGTTTACGTGGCATGGTCCGGTTCATTGGACTGAAGTTTATTGGTCATCGATGTTGTTCATTCAGATTACCGCAAGTTACTGCCATGTGCAAGCTCGCACTCAGTTTCGCTTACACATTCACTTGTCAAAGGAATAGCGGCTTGCTGGTTGTCTATAAACTGCACTGCACTAGAAGTTATTTTAACTGAACTAGCAAATGGGATGTGGGCTTGTGGTTCTGAGAGCACTTCAGACTGTGCGCATGCATGTGTTTGTGGGGTATTCATTGACCGTGCTTTAGTACTTTGGCTTTGGTTGTCGGCAAGGGCACTAAGAGCAGTTAAATCACTGACCTCAATATCAGACTGTAGGTCGAGAGTCTAGGTGACTTGCAAGGGACCCATGTCTTGTTGATGCAGTAGTGGTGCAAAAATACCCAATGTTAAAGCTTCGGGCTGACTGCATGGATGGAGTTGTTCAAGTCCGCCTTTGCTTCCATTTTCCGAGGGGCGGTCACACTTCACCTCCTGTGACCACCAGCGGGAAGTGCAAAAGAGGCCTCTTTGAGCCTTCTTAGCATGCGCGTACTGCGCAGACTGCAACTAAACTGCAACCAACTCTGCAGTCACTACGTGGCGAAGAAGAGTTTATGAAGGGACGACTCCTCCATCAGTTACCAGCTGACAGAGTAGAAAGACCGCAGTACACTGCAGCAGGTAGCAGATTGCAACTAAACTCTGTGACCAGCTAGTTGCAGTTCTATTTTGGAACCAATCTGAACATGTGTTGACTGCTTCCTCAAGCAGATAAGCCAACTAACTGCTTCATACTTTAAGGACACTGTCTGCCACAGATAATTTTGAGGGATTCACATTTGACCCCAATGAGAATTTGCTGGTCACTATGGATATCATGTCCTTATATACAAGCATCTCACAAGGTGGAGGCCATAGAATGTGTTCGTGACCACCTCAATCAATATCAGATTCAAGATAGGGTTCCTTCAGAATGTATTTATTTAATACCCATAACCCTCACTAAGAACTTTTTCGCCTTTGCTCCAAGCCTGGTAGTTCTGTACATGGGCATTTTTGTAATACTACACCAAATTTCAATAATTATCAATAGTCTGATAACTAACCTTATGGACAATACCTACATGATTGCACGCCGAAATTGCACCTTTGTGGATGACTTCTACTTCAATGCAAATCAGTTAGATGACAGATTAAAGGCCAGAGGTTTTCCTAGTTCCAAACAAAGAGAATGGTTCACACCTAGGGATGCTCTGTTGGCACTGAAAGATCACACTCGGATGATGGAATGACGCGTGTACTTACCTATTGTCCAAATGCCTCTCAGTTACGATCGATGGTCAAATAAATGATAAGTTACTCACCGTAGTGACTAACGTACTCTTAGTCCTTAGTCCCCTTTCCTCCATACTGCATGGGCATCACTGAGACGGAACCTTTTTCACCAGAAAAAAACTACTTCCCCTTTAAATTTAGAGGTGCGCTGCGGCGTTGGGAGCATGTGCTGCCCTGGCTCTGCCCTTCCGGCGCCACACCTCAGTCCTCATTGACGCGCCGACAATAGAAATAACATTGCCTAATGACACCAGTATTATTAGGGGGGTGGATAGTTGGACGTATGGAGGAAAGGGGACTAACGACCAAGTACGTTAGTCACTACAGTGAGTAACTTATGATTACTCTTACGTCCCGTCCCCTTTCCTCCATACTGCATGGACGATTACAACTGAATTAATTCCCAGGGTGGAGAGGAGACCCTCCTTAAGCAAATAGCTTCCTGAGAACAACCTGTCCAAAAGCCACATCAGATCTAGAGCCGGCATCCAAACAGTAATGCTTGTAGAAAGCTGAGGGAGTAGCCCCAGAGGCCACCCTGCTTATTACTTGCCAAGGGACATGGCGCTGAAATGCGATGGCCGTTGCCTTGGCCCGGACTGCGTGGGCGTGCATGTTGGCCGGAAGCGGCTTGTGCTGGCCCTCGTACGCTACTTTGATGGCCGAGATCATCCATCGGGATATGGAGGCCTTGGAGGCCTGGTCTTGAGCCTCCGAAAGTGACAAACATGGCATGCGATTTGCAGAAGCCCTTGGTCCTGTCCAAGTAGAATTTCAGGGCACACCTGACATCCAGACAGTGCAGCACTCTGTGCATCGTCCAAAGAACATAGGAAGGACTATTTCCTCGTTCAAGTGGAAAGCAGTCTGCACCTTGGGCAAAGATGCTGGGTATGTCCACAGAACTACTTTGTCCTTGTGAAAGGTAGTATATGGTTCTGAGGCGACCAGCGCCTGTATTTCGCTGACTCTACGAGCTGAGGTGAGGCCTACTAGTAAGGCCGTCTTGATGGTGACCAGCCTGATGTCCGCGGACAACATTGGCTCAAACGGTTTGTGCACGAGGGGGCCCAAGACTATGTTAAGGTCCCACACGGGGTGCAGCCTCTTGATGGGGGGTAGAGCCTTGCAAGCCCCATCAAATGTTTCCTGACCAATAGACTTGGAGGAGGAGAAGAGCTCTTCCTCTGAGTTCCTGTAAGACCATATGGCTGCGAGGTATGTACGGCACGTGTCCATCTGCACACCAGAGTGGGCAAGGTGCGCAGAAAAGGAGAGCATGTCGTGCAAAGTACATGCCAAGGGGAGGGGGGTTGATTTCCTTGGAGTCGACCCACTGGCAGAACCTGGTCAATTTACTTTTATACTGGGCCCCAGTAGCCTTGCTCCTTCCGCTCTGTATGATTTCAAGATTAGCCTAGGAGAGGCTGAGGTGCCGCGTTATCTGCTCAGGCGCCACACTGTGATGGCTAGTTTCTGAGGTGCAGGGTGGATGACCCTGGCCCCTCTGCTGCACCAAAATATGTGCTGGGCCCGTCAGAACAGCTCCGAAAACCATTGCCTGGCCGGCCACCCTGGAGCTATTAGAATGATGTAGAGCTGGCAAGATGCCTTGATCTTGCAAATCACTCTGTGAATCAGCAGAGTGGGTGGGAAGGCGTAAGCCGTCATGCCGTTCCACTGAAGCCAAAATGCATCGCCCAGGGATCCGGGCCCTGTCCCTGCCAGGAGGCGAACTGAGGGCACTTCTTGTTGTGCTAGGTGGCAAAGAGATACACCTGGTGATGACCCCACCCTGTTGAAGATCTGAATAACTAGGTTGTTTAGCTGCCACTCCTAATTGTCTGCTCCCAACCTGCTGAGCCTGTCTGCCTCCAGGTTGGATTCCCCCGGGAGGTGGACTGCCGTGAGGTAGATGTCGTTTTACAGGGCCCACTCCCACATGCCGATTGCCAATCTGCACAGAGGAGGGCAACTGGTGCCTCCCTGCTTGTTGACGTAGTACATGCTGGTCGAGTTGTCTGTCTGGATGAGGACAACCTTGCCCCTGAGAAGTGGCAGGAATGCTCTGAGCCCTAGCCAGATGGCTTTCAGCTCTAACCAATTGATGTGGTATTCCTGCTCCTGTCAAGTCCACGTGCCGTGGACCGAGAGATCGTCTGGGGTGGCTCCCCAGCCCTCGAGCGAGGAGTCGGTGCCGATGGTGGCCTGTGGGGTGGGCATCTGAAGGGGCTTGGCCGTCCGTAGATTGCAGTCCCTGGACCACCATGTTAGGTCCGGGTGGAGAAATGGAGGAACGTTGATCATCTCAGATTGAGAGCCCGGCTCCTGGTTCCATGAGGCCGCAAAGTGCAGCTGAATCCTCCTCATCTTCCATCTGGTGTGGGACGGCTAAAAGGACCGCCGCCAAGAGACCCAGGAGATGCTGATTCCACCATGCCGAGGTCACCTCTCTGCTGAGGAAGTGGGTGGCGGCCCTCTTGATGGCCAAGATCTTGTCCTCCAGCAGAAATACCCTCTACGAGCATTTGTCCCAGTTGAGGCCCAAGAATGTCAGAGTCTGCGTGGGCTGCAGCTGCGACTTCTTAAGATTGAGTGAGAAGCCCAGATTGTGCAGTGTGTTCATAAGGACATGGGAAGAGTGGCAAACCGCTTACGGGGATGTAGCCCTGATGCGCCAGTCGTCTAGGTATGGGTAGATGTGGAGGCTCTGAGGAGGGCAGCCACCATATTCATGAGCCTGTTAAGGACCCTGGGGACCGAGTTGAGGCCAAAGGGGAGGACCTTGTATTGGAAATGGTAGCCGATGATCCTGAGCCATAAGAAAGAACGATGGGGCTGCCAAATCGGGACGTGTAGGTACGCGTCCTACAGATCCAGGGAGCACAATCAGTCTGCCTTGCACAATGTCCCCGCCATAAAAGCTGGCATAACCAGCTTGAATTTTTGTAGCAGTAAGGAGAGGTTGAGGGTGGAAAGGTCCAGCACAACTCTCGGGCCCACCTGGTTCTTCTGAATAGTGAAAATCCTGGAGTAAAAGCCCAAGCCTTGTTGGGAGGCTGGGACTTCCTCCACTGTCTGGTTCTCTACAAGCGACTGGATCTTCACCAGAAGAGTTGCTGTCCCAACTTGAGGGAGTGGAGGAGAGGAGGGAGTCGAGGCTGGGATGGGTAGGCAGTACCCCGTGGATTTGGGTACCTGGATCTTCTTTCATTCCTTCTGAGTCTTCCTGGGCTGCTGCTTGCCTCCTGTGCCCTGGCTGGGCCTCTGCTTACTTTTCTACATGCTCTGGAGAGCAGATCTCTGCAGGTTAAGCCCTGAATTTAGCAGTGTGCATTTTGAGCGCCAATCAGGTTTTTTTGAGAAAATAAAAATAATAATAAAATCGCCTAAATTCATTTTTGGAATCTTCTGTGGGCGCTGGATCGCTGGAAATTGCTTTTTCTTCTATTCTACTGCACCCAGCTGTTGGTTTAAGGCACTGTGTCAACTGATTGCTATTGATTTCACTGCTTTCAGGCCCCTCCAAAATGGCCTCTCTGTTTTCCTGGATCAAATTGTTTGCCTTTCCTGCCCGACTCCCACTGCATTGGTTGCCTGGGCCTTCATTGCCCAATTGGAGAAACCGGGAGGCGGCAGCCGGCTCCATCTACAAGGAGCACCTCTAACGCTCCCGTCATCTTCCTGTCCGCTGAATGGCTACTAAATGAGACTCCTATTCCTGCCACAGTCATACCATCCCTGAGGATGTTACCTCTGGACTATTGGACTACCATGACTCTCTTACCACATTCAGCAAGGGTTAGTTCCCTCCCTCTTATGTACTCATCTGAAGCGGTTTCCATACTCACCTTTACCATCTCACTCTCATCTTAATTTCCTTAACCACTGGGCCCTTATTTATCTAGAAAGCCAAACTTGGGTGTGTTTTGCATTTAACTGGAAAGTTAAACCTGGTGTTTTTTCACATTTAACTTTGGCCATTGATTGTAACCTGCTAGCCCAGTGACAGCTCTATACTGCTGTACTTGCTTACTCCTCCCTCTCCTTTCTCTCCTCCCACTCATGGCGCTTTCTGTTTCTTCCATCTATTCTAACTCCTTCTCTATCAACTATCCTTCCCTTCTCACTAAGTCTGGAAAGAAGAAGCTTAAAAAGGATATCTTGTCCCCAAACCCTGGTCTCCCTATTGCTGATACCTATACCAGCGCCTCATCCAGACAGAACCTCACTGACATCCTCTTAGTTGTTCCTTCGTCGGATCTATGGACCCCCATATGATCTCTGTGCTCTGTCCTGTCTCCTCCTCCTCCTATTAACGGTGGCACTCGCTGGGAAGTCCTCCTGGCTTCATTTGACTCCTCCAGAGTCATCCTTTCCCTCACCTCATCAACTTCCTTTAATCTCCGGCTGTCCCCTCCTCTCATTCCTTGGCTACCTTCACCGCTCTTCCCTCCTCCTCTGCCCATCCTCAGGCTACCCTTAACTTTGCAGGGCGTACCTCTGATTTGTACCCCTCCCTGGAAGGTCGTTAAGGCCAGCAACCTTCTTCATCTTGCCACCCTCAACTCTCGCTCTGCTGTCAAACACTCCTCTGACATCTGCCGCTCCTTGAAGAACTGGACCTTGATGTCCTTGGTCTTACCGAGACATGGTTCATGGTCAGCTCTGTCACAAGCTTTGACACTCCCCTCCCTGATGGTTACAAGATCCTCTACGCACCCAGATACACCGGGCCGGGGGTGGGGGGTGTAGCCCTGATCTTTCCCGAGTGGATTCCTGCCAATATCATTCCCACTCAGACTTACTCCTCTTTCAAATGCCTTGTCTGCAGGCTCTCAATCTCTCCTAGCCACTCTATTACTGTTGCTACTCTCTACTGGCCCCCTGGGCAAATCACTTCTTTTCTTTCTGAGTGGGCTGACCTCTCCTCCTCCTTCCTGACCTCTAGCACTCAACTTCTCCTCCTTGGAGACCTCAACATCCACCTCGATTCCCCCTGTCCCTCATCTCTCCTCTTTCGCGACCTTTGTGATTCCCTCACCCTCTCTATCCTCCCCTCTGGGCCGACGCACTCTGCAGGACACACACTCTATGTCCTGATCTCCTCTGGCCTCCCCCTCTCTAGCCCTCTGACCACTCCTCTCTCCTGTAGCGACCACTGCCTTCTCTCCTCATCTCTCACTCTCTTCCCCCCAAGCCAAGCTCACCCGAACACTGCCACCTACCTTCTTGGACATCCGACTTATGAAGCGCGTGTCAGTTGAGGCTTTCGCTGCTACCTTCTCTCCCCCCTCTCCTCCTCTGGCTGACTCACACCCAGACACAACCCTGTCCCCTTCTCTACTCTTCCATTTCTGATACTCTTTATGCTCTTGCCCCTGTCATGAGGATCCGCTTGAAGTCCAAAGCCAAGTGTAATTCCTGGTATGACTCTGACCTAGCTACACTGAAACGTAAGTGTATTGGTATTGATATTTTATTTCCATCGTGCCCGTACACTAGGGTTTGAGCACAACAAGGCAAGGGAGGGGAACAGGGGAGAACAAAACTGCGATCTTACTAGGCCCAGTGACATTGAGAACGTGCAAGTGCTTGGGAGAGGGAGAGGGGAAAGTGCATGGAAGGGGGAGAAGTGGAAAGTGCGAAGCAGAGGAGAAACAGATAAATAACAATAAATAAATAATAAAGGCTACAGTGGTAGGGCAGCCATCAATTTACAAGTTCTTGTGTTTACATATAGACACTTCAAGCACTTTTTCCTGCTTTGTACACTGTTGGAGAATTATCATATGTGTTTTTGTCCATCAGTTACTGCACAGTTGTATTCATTGTATGTTTTTGAATATGTCAAATGTATGTCATGTCAAATCAAAATAAATTAAAACAAGCTTTAATAGTATCAGATGATCTATTAGCTCCTTTATATTTTTGGAATGATAATATAATGACAGGTTGCCACACGCTTGACGGTCAACTGTATGATTAATTCATCAAGTTACAGGAACAATAAAGACCCCCAACCTGTCCACTGAGGAACAGACAGCCAACTGACTCAAACTAAAGAACCAAATTCCACAGCTCCATGTGAACAGTCTACATTCCATCCCGGTGCTCCACAACCCCCCAACCAGATACATTACAACAGATAACTAAAATCTCTTTTCAGGATTTACTTACAAATTGTGCAATGTGTTGCATGCAATTTAACTGTTAAATTTGTATAGTTTCCATTCCCTGCTATGAACATTTTTGTGTGAAAGTGAATTTACCCCAGAAACTAGAGGTTAAGGGTCTCCCTCTTGTTATAACTTCCTAAATCAATCATGGCCGTGTCTATGTCATTCAGACTGGTTTCTTATATAAAAACGTTCCATGTCCAGAGGGCTTTCATCTATTTGTGTTGTAACACTACTAGACATACACAATGTTCATCTGTGACTAATTACCAAAGTTTTCCAGGACAGCAAAAATTGTGTGTGGTGTAATGGAGTGGGATTAACAGTATAATTGAGACTCACGCTCAGATTCAACATTTTACTGTACTAAAAAGTGGTGTTGGAGGAAGGCCTATCAGACAAGGGACAACTAAGAAAATCATGTCAGGGTGGAGGTTTAACAAAAAAGTTTGGGAAAATAGTTTGCTTTTAGGAGCAGTACATATCAGACCTCATGTTCCTTAGTTTCAAAAGCCCATAATTCTGTAGACTCAAATACATCCTAATATTCTAAATCCCCCAAATTCCTAATCTCCAATCAGTTTCTGGGGAATAGAGCACCAGCTCTCCTCTTTTTTTGCAGGTTTTCTTCTTTGATCAGATGTTACCTTCTGGCTGTAGGTTGCTCTGCTCTCTCAAAAGGTCATTGCAGTTCATGCCTAGCTGCAAGAATGTATTATCTTAAGTGGCTAGCAACACATCTAACTTTACAGCTCCCTGCTAGAATCTGGGCTGTAGTCCCCAGCAGGCTTCGAACAGATGTTTCCTTAGTATGTCTGGACATTGTGATGGTGAGGGGGGGGAGCAATAAAGGACCAAGAGGAAACATTTATCTGAGAAAGATTGATTTACTGTGTTATATGGTAAGAGAGAAATGTAAAACGCAGAATAAGTACCCAAATAACAGGAAGGACAAAGAACAGCAGGGAATATTCACAAGGAGCAAGGCCAGTCTTTGCAAAGATCATTGCCCTGGCAACAGTTTGACAAAGGTCCGTAGAACAGGAAATGATCTGCAAACAAAGGTACTCCTTCCGGAACAGGTTACTTTCTCTTGATTTGAGAGTCCAGAGTTCTCCAGTTCTTCTGGTTTTTTCTCCCTATACACAGTTGTGAACAAAAGAGCACAAAAACATTCTCGGTCCCACAGGTCACAGTTATATGTCCTTCCCAAATATCTGTGCCTGGGTCTGAGGCCCTCAAGGTCATCGGCTTAGCTTGGTTCTCCAGGGCCATTCATGACAGACTGCTTTGACAGAATTTCTTCCCAAGCTGCTGTGAGTTGATTTTCAGGCTGATGCAATTACAGCATTATGCTAAGCGCATCCATATATATATTTTTTTTTTAAAGATTTGCTAGCCACTGGCTTGCTACCTTCTCCAGAGTTCAGACCCTCTTGGATGTATTTGGTTTGGCAAAAGTTATTTTAGTGTCAATGATGGACTTCTCAGGTCCACCAGATTTAGTCCTTCTCTGGCTGCCAGATAGGCTCTTCTGGACTCTATATTCTGGGGTTCAGGTCTAACTAGCTCTACCGCAGGGCGAACCAGGATTTTACCCAGCTATTTTAGCTTCATTTCACCTTAGGCTCCATTGTCTCTGCTTAGCACCTCCTGTCTCTCCCTCTCCATTGGTCCATCTGACTAGATCAATTCTGGGATTTGTTAGGTCCCTCCGATTACCCCACTCTTCCTTCCTCCTCCTGATGCTCAGTCTTTTCCTTTATCTCACTCAGCTCCAGTCTCTTTTATCCTTCCAACATATAATCTCTCTCCTTGATGCTCTTTCCTCTACTCTATTCCTCCAACCTATTCAATCTAATATTTACCTCTGGCATCTTGTCTCTGGTGTTGGCTCTTCTATCGCACTCTCTCAAATTCCTTACTTCCTCCTAGTGGCTTTACCCGTTCGCTCCACTCGCTGCTCACTCCAACACATTCCATCCCCCACCAAACTCTCACACAACTGCTAGCACCCGAAACCATTGTGTAGCTGGGGCAACGGGTAATTACTCCGATCATGTGGTTCAAAGTGTGAGGTTCAGTGGGTGTGCTACACGAATGACTGTTTCCAATTCATCCTGCCCCTTGGCCTGGGGCAGCCTTATTAAGATTAATGGTGTCTGATCAGCTCACAGGCTGAACACAAAAACGGAGGACACCATATTCGAGTCATGTGGCCTGGACTTTGTTGGCAGCCTGACTCTGGAAAACAAATTACTGTGCAGACCCCAGTCTCCGATTTTTCCCTGGAACTCGGTCTGCTGATTTTGGATTTATGGCTGGATAGTTCCTGAGCATGTGCTAGATGTGTATGTTTCTGGGCTGGGTAGGCTATGCTCAAGAGCTGAAAGCACATGCTTCTATGAATCAGCGGTCTATGGCACCTCTTTTTTCAGGGGGTTGGGAGTTGTCTGCAGAAGCCATCAAGAGGCACCGAGGGATCCACCATACACCGCCGGATTGACTTGCACAACCCTCTTTCTTGGTTTTAACCATGTGGCTCTGTAACACAAATGTATTCTACTTTCAAGGCGTTTCACTTTAAACCAGTGAATAATTGATGCTTCAGTGTCTTGCCATAGAGACAGATGTTAGTTAGCTGTGTAGGAAAAATTGCAATTTTATTAGGTGTGCATTTTCCCATCCCTTATTTCCTCTCTTCCCACCCTGTGAGCCTCTGCTTGTCTTCTAAATAACACCATCGGAGGTTAATTGCCTACTCAGTTACATATCGAGTCTCTTGGGAAGCTCTTGTTTGAGCAGACTTATCCTTCTCCAGACTACACCATCATCGTAAAGAGGAGGAGTTCGGAAATGGGCTCAGATTAATGCACTACAATTGCTAATAATCACCCCCTGAGAGGTGCATAGACAAATGTTTCATATTCTTTCTTTATATAAATCCAGGGCTCAAGTTGAGAGTACACGCGGGGGGACGCAGTCCACCGACTTTTTTCAGAGTGTGGACTCGGTCCCCCCAGCTAAAATGAGAAACATTGATAGCCATTTTTAAATGTATGAATTATAGCCGACCTCGGGATCGAACTGTAGTCATCAGATCTATAAGGCAGACACTTCACCACTGCACTATATAATCTGATGAAAATTAAAACTAACAACCAACTAAAGGTGAAATGTCCCATTTCGGTACTGCAATTTCCAGGGGAAACATGTGTATTGGTTCTGGGACTATTAGAAGAAAATATCCTCTCTTGGTTGTGTGTGTGTGTTGATTTTATGAAAGGCAAATGCCATTCGTCCTGTGCAATTTTGGTGGTTATGTAAAGCCAGTTTAATGGAATGTGCATATTTCACCTTGATATGTGAATTACTGGCAACGTCACATCCCATTGCACTTGTTGACGAGTCCCCCCATTTTTATTTTTAGGACTTGACCCCGGTATAAATCAACTTTATTGTTCTTTGCTTTTGGCAATGTTAGTAAAGAGGTTACCTGCTGAAGCTATACCTCTATCTTTGTGTGATGTTCCTACAGCACTAGGTAAGAAAATCGATATATTAAAAACAATACATAAGTCAACAGAACAGATATCCAAACCCAGCGAAAACACAAAACCGGCAAAATCATTATCAGTAAGCACCAAAAATATAAAATCAAGGTATTCTCCTGTTTTCGAACAGAAAATAAGGAAATCCAGAATGAACAGGAATATTTTGTGGCAACTGACAACAGAGGAGCACAGCATTAGGGAAAGAGGAACGACAAAACGATTTGGGATTTATGTCACTGAGACAAATGTCTACTTCTAAAACCCCTAAAATAACCCTCCTTAAAAAACAAAAACAGAAAGGCCAAAGTAGTGTACTCCTGTGTTCTTCTTGCACATCAACTATTTCTGTACACTGGAAAAGTCAAGTGATCCAAAACTAAAGAAATCTCAGGAAAACAAGAATTGTTAAAACAAAAAAAACTAGTTAAAAACGGAAGGAATAAAGCTTGAATCCCTAGAAGTTGTGATTGTTTAATGGGCAGTTTCAAGGTACAATACTCCAAGTGACCATCACCTTCATTTAAAGAGGTGGTTAATGGACTACGATCACCCTACCCTCGCTGCAGGTTGTGGTAAATGTGTGGATGTACCACAAACAGCAAGACATTGGATTATGCAAGTCTGGTTGGGACAGAGACCCTGCATGCAAGAAGTGAATGAAATTCAACATCCAAAGCAACATGCCACAGGAGGGAGGCAGTGGAGGGGTTCATGAATGGCTGCACAGGGGGGGGAGGGTGCAGGTTAAATCTCGCATCAAAACCAATTAGAAATTGGGAAGAAAAAATAACATGTGACAAACTTGATGAGGGGAAAATAAAAGTGTGCACTTGTTTTCATTTGCATTGAACAAAGTTGCTTCAAGAGAGTAACACACATGTTCCTGTTTTTATCTGTTGGAGCCCTGGCGCCAGTAAGATGGTTCAACGAGTTAAGATAATGCTGCAGCGATCTGGAGCAAGCTATGGTTCTGGCACAGGTGGGCAAAGCTGACTTTGCACTAATATAATCATAACACCTATTCATCTAGTGCATAGAAATCGCAGGAATTGGGCTTTACCTTCTATATACAAATGTTCTGAAAACATTGTGAGGCGGCCCCCAGAACATCCATAACTATCAATACAGTAATGCTAATCTGGTGGAATGTGCCATTAGCCTTCACACCCCTGCCTTCACAGACCATCTTGCAGAGAACGTTTTGCTTGAATCTGTCAAAATAAATTCACAAGATATTCAAATGTAAGTACATACCGGTCCGTTAAAAAGGCACAGATGAGGTTCTTGGCATGTTTGGAAATGTCGACGTCGTCTGGAAAATTCAGTGAATTCTTGTGGTCCATGATCTTACTGTATGTTCCTACTAGCGAATCTGCATAAAACGGAGTATCCCCTGAAACGAAGCACACGGATCAACGTTAAAATTTGGACATAGAAGCAAGGAAAGATATCGCCCTCCCAGAAGTCTAGTAACCTGGAGGAGCACGGGGTGCAATCAGACACTCTGCACTCTACATTAATAAACTCCATGTACTCTTAAACAATCCTCTACTCATGTATTTAATCGGCAAAGGAAATATATTTTCACATCAGGAGAAATGTTCTAGATCCGATTTCCAACTTGTTTTCTTGCAGTGTAGAAACAGCGAGTGACACAGAGCACCCTTTGTCAGCCTGGCAAGGTTGGGGATTTAACGCCTCGCTAACTTGGCTTCAAGCTCGTGTTAGTAGAGACAGCAGGTATAGGTTGTGCAGCAGACGCACGCAAGTAACAGAGGACGTCTGTGCGTGCTGTCCTATTGCGCACCACCTTTCACTGATAATGATGGCAGTGTTTCAGACCCCCGCTTTCAGCAGGCGGGGGTTGCGAACGACTGGACGAGAGTATTCAAAGCAAAGAGAAAAATATAACTTACTGTGCATTCTGCTCAGAAAACAATTGCAGGGTTTTCACAGTAAACGGTTAATACTTCCCATGTACCATTTTCTTTTTCACATTAAAACAATGCTTTTCATAACGTTGTGAGAGTCCAAAGGCACTAGAGCCCTTTACAAAAACACTGTAAATCAATGTGCTATCCAATTATTACAAAGAAGCTGCATTTTATTATTTAAAGTAAATTGGCACCAACCGCCATTTCATTTCTTTACTGCACCCTTGCAAGGTAGAGTTAGATCTACAATAAGACTAGGTGCATCATTTTAGTTTTCTTCATCTTGGGCATTCAAGAGAAGTCTCTCCCAAAGAACAAATGACTTAACTCTCAGTAATGTTATTTCTGATAGATATTCCAGCCACAAATTCCTCATCTATGACAACTTATGCACAGTGCACCTGTTCTTTGGAAATTATTCCACCACCAGGGGGCAAAGCGCAGCTCCATGCCTGCTCCGTCCAACGCCTCTACACCCCAGACATGGTATTGGAGCCAGTATACAGTGTAGCGCCTTGCCCCCAGTTACACCCTTTTTCCCGAGCAGTCTGATGCTTTTGGACAGTGGAACTAATGGTGTACAGGCTATCTGCCAAGAAGGGTAGGTAGGGCAGGAGGCCGATGAGAAATCTGTGGGAGGAACAACCATCAGGAAGAGCATTACAGAGAGGCAAGTATTTTGTTCTAATGGATTTCTTCCCCCCCACCCCCACGTATTCCTCATCTATGATAGATTCCCAAAGTAGTACGTAGATGTGGAGAAGGGAGGAAAGCAAGGGTAGCACCTAGACCAGAATAATCTGGAGGACCACCCTACCAAAACTGGTCTCCTGGCGAAAAGGAAATCCAAGCAGTAATACATGGAAAACGTGTGCAGAGACACACGTTACAGCTGGGCAGATATCCAGGACAGGGACTCCTCTCTCCAGGGCAAAGATGACAGCCACTCTTCTGGTAGAATGAGCTCCGAGATCCTTAGGCACATCCTTTCCAGTTAGATCATATCATTCAGAAATGCAGATAATGATACACCTTGACACTGTCTGTTTAGTCACAGTCCTGACAGCATCTGCCCTGGCCTGCTCGCTCGAAAGACAGTACCTGAGGGCTTGCACCGGGTCCAGCTGATGGAATCATTCTGCTGCCTTGGAAGGATGAGGCAGAGGAAAAAAACCTTTGCATGAAAAGAGGGTCTCACTCTCAAGGTCACTTTCTCTTTGAAAAAAACAAATACAGAGATTTAACAAATAATGCCTGGAGCTCACTCGCCCATCTCACGGAAGGTATGGCAACCAGGAAAATCACGTAAAGGGCGAGCAACCAAATAGACCAGGAATGGAAACGCTCATAAGGAGTGTCAAAACCAAATTTATATCCCATGCAGGAACCACAAACTGGCGCGGAGCAAAATGGTTACAAAAACACTGCAAATCTGCATAACAATGGGTATTGTGAAGAACGAGCCCTGTTCCGACGACCTCTTGAAAAACCAAAATGGTGGCAAGCTATCCCTTCACAGTACTGAACTGCAGGCCTGACTAGACCAAGGACAGCAAACAAATCCGAAACAGGGGATAACTAACAGTATGAAAGGGTCCAAATCCCTCTCGCAGCACAAAGCCAAAAGGTTACACCACCTGCTGGCATAAATGGAGACTTTTTAGCGGGTCACCAAGCTGATAGGAGAACATCAAGGACGTCGTCCGACAAGTCCCACTCCTTGTATCTTAGCCTCTCAGTCAGCAAGCATGAGGGTTCAGGCTGCTGAGGTTCGGGTTGAAGACCCGCCCTACTGATTGAGAGAGCAAGTCGACTCTCCCCGGGATGTGCAAAGCAGGGCAGATGGACTTGTACAGCAACTCCAGGTACCACGTTCTCTGGGCCCTGTCCGGAGCGATCAGAATCAACATGGTCCCGAACAGACACAATCTCATGAGAACCAGCGTAATGACAGGGATCTGTGGGAACGCATAAAGGAGGTTGAATGTCCATTTGTCAGTGCGTCGCCCTTAGTTCCCTGATGTGGAAATTACCTTCAGCAGAACTGGCACTTCCTGTTCAGACTGGAAGCAAAGGGATCTACTTGAGCAGTTCCCCAAAAGGAAAAGATCTCCTCCAGAACTTCCTGGCACAGCTCCCACTTGTCGAAGGCCAAAGTCTCTCTGCTCAAGGCATCCAATGTGACATTCTCTCTTCCGGCAAGATGAGCAGCAGTCAGAGATGCCGTTCTCCAGAACCCAGGACCACAGTCGCATTGTTTCTCTGCTTAGCGGCAAGCACCCCACACCACCCTGCTTGTTGAGGTAGTAGTATATGGATACTGTGTTGTCCGTCAGGATCATCATAGTTTTGTTTCACAGGGAGGCGGAAAGCGAACAGGGCTATGCTATTGCTCTCAACTCAAGCAAATTAATATGCTCTTGACACTCTGTGGGAGACCACAGTCTGCTCACTGTCAGTTCTGACAGGTGAGCGCCCCAATCTATCAGAGATGCATGGGGGACCACCTTCATTTGTGGTCAGGGTTGACGAAACAAAGCACCTCTCAGCAAGTTGTTTCTCATGGCCCACTACACAAGATCCTGAGCCACACGGTTTGAAACCTGTAGGAGGTCTGACATGTGGTCCTGAAATTGCAAACACTGCCAACTGAGGAGCTACTGACAATCTCATGCACAGCCTCGCCTCCGAACCACTAGGGTGCAGGAGGCCATGAGGCCAAGTAGGCGCACACAGGCTGAGGCAGACTTGTTCCTGCGATTGGAGGACATTGACCATCTGAGGTATCTGAGTATGTTTGCCACTCTCTCCTTGTGCAGGAATGCCCTGTCCAGGTGAGTGTCCGAAACTGCTTTGATAAATCAGAGTGACTGGGAGGGTGAAACCTGAGACTTTTTGAAGTTCAGGGAAAAGCCCACGCTGTACAACAGATTGGATGTGCGGAGCAGGTGCTCTGACACTAGGTCGGGGAAGCAAGCTCGCACAGGCCAGTCCAGGTAGGGAAAGACATGAATGCTCTCCATCCTGAATGCTCTCCAGTGTTAGCAGCTTGGTGAAAACCCTGAGAGACAAAGCAAGACCGAATGGCAGGACTTTGAACTGGAAGTGATGCTGGCCCACCACGAACCTCAGGTACTTTGTTGGTTTTCAATGAATAGGCACATGGAAGTAGGCATCCTGAAGGTCGAGTGATACCAACCAGTCCTGCAGATCGAGAGCTTGCAGGATCTGGGCTAGAGTAACCATCTTGAATTGGTCCTTGCATAGGAACAAATTCTGTAGCCGCGGATCCTGCCAAGCACTGTCCTCCTTTGGCACCAGAAAATAAGTGAAATACCAACCCTTGTCTCGTTCCGAGTGTGGTACCAGTTCTATTGCACTCTTTGAGTGAAGCTGATGGACCTCCTACGAGAGGATTAAATGCAGAGGCAAGGTGTGAGGGCCATGGTCCGGGGACATTGTACAAAAGGGATACAGAAGCCTGTTGGATGACCTGCAAGGCCCAAGCATCAGACATGGTCTTGGACCATTCCGAGCTGAACAGGGAAAGAGCCCACCGCACCCCCTCCAGCCACCCCCCCGGCACAGGGGATTCTTGGTAGATTTCACAGAGCTTTTGCTGCTTGCGGAAAAGGGGTGGTGATGGCTGCAGTGACCCCTGCCCCTCGGGAAGCACCAGAGGCTGCCTGGCCTCTACCTCGCAGGACATAGGAGTCCGAGGGATGAAAACCCAGACCCCCCCTAGCAGAAGGCGTAACATCGTTAATTGCACAACGAGTGAGGCTGCCTGATGCAAAATATTTCTTCCCCCAGGTGTCCTGCCTCTTACTCTCCTTGCAAGCGAGAAGACAAGGAAAGGTGGATGACTTCAGGTTCGCAGCTGCAGCCTGTACCACTAAGCTCTGTTGAGAGGCAGGAGTGGACAAGAAAGCCAAATTTGAGGGGGCGGGAAGATGCTTCCTAGCCATCTCCCTGTAAACGGCAGATGCAGACCTCTCCCACACCTCTAGTACAAGGGCCTCTACTGCTGAATTGAAGGGTAGCAGCGTTTCCCCTCTTGGGGCCTTTATCCAGGATGTCAGTTCATTTGAATTCAATCTTGGGCCTGGATGGAGCAGATGCCCCAGGGTATCAGCCAGATTAGCCACCAGTCCCTGAAAAGATGCCTGAGGCCTAACGGGGACTGGAAGAATGTCCAGTTCATGTGAGGTGTCCAGACCATCGGCCTGTTGGCGATCCGAGGTCAACCCCTGAACACCTTCACTTTCCTCACAGAACTCTGAGAAGTCTTCTCTGGAGACCAAAGGTTCCCACCAAAAGGACACCTGACCCCTCCCCACCCCCCCAAATAATTGTTGGTGGCATACATCTTAGACATAAAGGGTTTTAAAGGAAGAGGGTCCCCAACACCTACAACACCAGAAACAGCACAGAGACCTCAACACCCGAAGTCAGAGCCTCACGCGCTGGGGGGACTTCATCATTCTTTGGGTCCAGGCCTGAGCCCATATTCATTCAGGACGGGAATTATCCCCAGCGGGTACCTTGCCAGTCCCAGAAGAGGTGGTGGGTCCTGTCGGTGTCAAGGCCATCAGTGGCATCGTAAGAACAGTAGGTGCAGAAGCACCCGGTGCCTTAGCGAAGATGTCAATCATCTTGAGGCGATACTGTTCCCATTTCTCCTGGGTGGAGGATTGGGTCGGAAAAGGGACCCAAGTTGCCTTCTCTAGAGATTCTCTGGAGCCAGTGGCTCTCCTTTTTAAAGAGAAAGAAAAATGCCAGTGCGAGGATCTGCTTGGAGAGCACGATCTCTTACAAGGTTGTTTCTTCTTTTGTTTTTTTACAATCTTTATTTTATTTTCAGTCACATGACAATGCAACGCAACGCAATAGACGAAACAGTAGATATCCAGCGACACACATTCCGAATCTGCAAGTTTGTTTCTTCTTATCATTTTCCTCATGCAGAGGCAACCTCTCCTCAGATCAGCTTTCCACACAACCTCACCCTTTCGTCTTGTGGACGTAGGTGAAGATCTTTTCTTTGATAGGGGGCTATCATTAATGTTTGAATCAAAGACAATAATGGAGCAAAACAAATTTTAAAAGCACTAGCAAGAAAAAACCTTTTTGCAGCACATCAACAGTTTTTCTATTTTTCAGTGTTATGTATTAGCTGTGTGCAGCGTAGAGAGCAACAAACTACTGCATGCAGCACCACCAGTAAACTACTTTTGAAAAACAAAAAAGACTACAAATACTCGCCATTGGTCGTCATTTAAGACTGCAAAAGTTTGGATTTCATATTTGCCTTACATTGAACAGTTGGTCCACCAGGAGCTTTTTCCTCTGAACACTCGACCTCCAAACAGATTTCCGCTGCACAATTAGATAATTGTGGAGCCTTACTTAAACTCATATGTTTCTTCCTCAGTGTTGTGCTACACTCCTGGTAGCTTGCTTTAGGGGAGAAAAGGCGACCCCTGTTGTGTTTTCAGTTAGTGTCTTAATTGATTTCTTTTTTTTTTCTGCCAGATTATACAGGACGGCCTGTCACACTACCCTCTTCCTTCTTCGTTGATACCAGGAGGTAGAGTCCGATATCCTAGTCACTTTGTCATCTAATCTAGTTGCACTCATTTGGGTCACGGTATGTTCCTAGGACTCAACTTTAAGCGAGGCAAGAATCAGTCTCACTTTATTACCAATGGTGTCCATGCCTCTAGCCAAGGGGTAGGAGGCCTTCAACAGCTCAGTTAGAGAGTCAGCTATCTTGTCAAAATTGGCACATACAGCTTCTAGCTTTGCAGCAGTGGCGTCACACTTGTGTGTCAATTGTGTGAAAAGAGTTTCTAGAATGGACAACATAACAGCCAACAAGCTGCTAGCCTCAAGATCTTGTGTGCAAAAGCTCTGTTCTTCTGCGGGGTCATGAGCCATCCCCGACACATCGGGCATGAGGCGTTCCGGTTAAGAATTGGTGAGTACCTGCGGTTCCAAGATACTTCTGCCAATGTCACTACCCCCTCAGGGAGCTCTTATCTTCATACAACAATTCCATGAGTGGGAGATCTAGAGTGTCCCTCATTGTGGAGGGCTTATTCCCCATGGGGACCGGGCTGGTAGGAAATTGCATCAATGGGGCACGTGATATAGGAGAGCTAAACATTACTTCTGTATGTTCCGTGTTCAGAGTGATCAATGCCTTTACCCAGACAGGCAACAGAAGTCATGAGTTTTTCCTCCAAGTCCTTGCAAATGTCAATTACCTCCTATTTACTCGCAGGGCCCTGTACAGGATAAAAGTCTGTGATTTTCATATCAACTTTGTTTGTTGTGCATTTGTCAGCAAGGTTCACGGTTCTTTGTGGGCAGCCTCGAGGAGATTGAGTGGAGCTCTGTAAAGTTTTTATGTGGGCTTCATTAGACAGGAGTCCCAGTGCCCTCACAGAGCTGATGCCCTTGCAGGGGCTGCACGAGCTGTCGGTAGAGGAGAGATGGGGAAGGTGGAATTGGTCTACCATGTTATCCGCCCCCTCTCCTTAAGCCAAAAAAAGTGACTTGAGACAAAAACGAAGAGGGGGAAACATGTTTACTTGTCTGACACCTGCCCTCTGCCGCACGTTTAGCTATGCCTGTAGTGGCAGCATAGGGGGCGCAGTGCTTTGGCATAAATTTAAAAGAAGAGCCAGGAAGGTGAGAAGCAATGAAGCGAACTGTGTGTACCCACTTTGGAGACCACGGCAAGGTGTTGAGGCAGCACAGATTAGCACTTACTGCCGTTGACGTGTGTGGGCAGCAGGTCGTATCCCAGCGCAGAAGAAAGTGTCCACCGTGCACCCAGCTTCCAGATACTAAGACATTGAGACACACTATGCTTAGCCCAATGATTGTGTAGGCGGGCCGCTGGTATGAACAATGTTGAATGACTTCCACGCCATCAAAGGATTAGAACTGTAGTGCACTGTTTCTCTCCAGAGAACCTCGACGTACTTGGTAAGACACTCAGCCACACTCCTGTCCTAGATATGATTGAGGTGAACCTTCACGGGAAGTGCTGAAGAGTAAACTAGTGTAGTGTTTTTGTTCATGCTGTATGGTGTGATGAATCAGCAATGGTTCCCCCAGAAAACCTGGCCTGGGACCCTTCTCATGTGGCCAGGAAAAGGCAGACGCTTTCTGATCCCGACCCTGGGGTTGGTGTTCTGTGAAGGATCACATGATGAGGGGTGCAGGTCAGGAGGAATGGGAAACCCCCTTATTCAACGTTCCCCGAAACCCCACTTCTAATGGCTTATTGTAAAACAAAAGCACTTTCAGAGCTCATCCCGCCAGAATTGCCCTTCTCATGCAGGGAGACACCATCCATCTGCTTAAATGAAGCCACCTACGTAGGAAACTACGTTGGGGAAATTGAATCCAGCCGCTCCGAAAAGCTATCTAACTTGAATCATGCCAACAGTCCTGCAACCAGAATCATTGATAATCCAGCCCGGAGCACTGTAAGCATCTTTAATTAAAATGAAGCCATCAGTACCCGAAAATACAGCCAGAAAAACAAGACTGCAATTAACATTATTTTGAACTTGAGGAACTTTTTGGCAATATCAAATGCTTGTACCTACACAACCTGATTTAGTTGCTGTTTGAAATTAGATGTTTTATTGTTTTTTCTTTTTTTTTTGTCGCACGAGTGTAGGTCACTACAGAGACAGCAAGTTCCTCTACTCAGTAAGTAAAACACGAAACAAATTTGGAATGCGCCTACACTTTTTTGCGCCAAGATAAGTTGTTTCCTTGTTATGTTATTTATATCATTGATAAATGAGACTTCCAATTCAGTAGTATATATAGAGTCTTTATTTTGGATTTTCAGTCCTTCTTGGATGACACCTGTTTCGGCATATGGGCATTGTCTCTCAAATCCGGGCCTTATGAGCGTTGAGATTCGAATCTAATATTCTCTGTCTTGTCGAAAAGCTACATTTCCTGGGCTCAATCCCTCCTGAAAAGCCTGTTACTCTTGCTTCAAGCGTCTGGTTCAGATCGCAATTAACATTAAGATGGCCGCCACAGTTTGCCGCAATGAGCCTCTCCCCACAGCTTTGGCATTAGCCTCATCTCAGCAGCGCTCAGATTGGCTACTGAATAGCCTATGGGCCACCACAATCCAGAGCCGGCAGGCTCACTGCAGAAAGGCCCACAAGCAAGGCTGACTCCTGCTTGTGCCTGTCTGGGCTTGGAGGGCAGGGTGCACAGCCCTGCTCACCATCAGATATACATCCTTCTCAAACCTTCCCGACAGCCTCCAAGAACAACTATGCCGCCATCCAGTACCGTGGATACGGGAGCTGCAGGTAAGCCATGCAGCGCTCTGCTGCTATCCTCTCGCATGGGTATTTGTGCCAAAACCACAGCAGCTTGGTCCATTCATCCACTCAGGTTGAGCAAATTATATCCCACCGCCCACCTTTTTCCTTACGTAGGTTACGAAAGCCTGCAACGGCATCACGCTACCAGCATCCAAAACTCACCTGAATTTTCACCCAACATCAGTACTGCCATACACAAATGCGCAGAGCCTCAGGCAAAGCGCACTGTGTGAATCAACCCCCCACCTGTCCAGAGTCCCTCATTTGCCTGGCTCCACTCGCATTCACACCCTCAACCCTGTTCCACGTGCTCGCAATACTGCCACTGCTTTTTTAGGGTTCTCCCAGCAATTGCTCAACAATTTCGCTCAAACCACGGCCCTGCCGCAGCACCCATACCTACGTCAGTGCAAGCCTGGCCTTCTGCACTCTCCCCAAGACCACCAGACCTCAGACAGCTTAAAGGAGTATTCACAACCTATGACTCAAGAGGCACCACCTGCAACCTGGGGCTCGCCTACGGTCCACAATCACCAGGAACATGTGCACTAAAGAGTGTAATCTGTGGGTATCCTCCCCACTTTCCCTGGCAATGTCTCCATCCAGGTGACCAGGGAAAGGCAGAAGCTACTGGATCCTGACCCTGGGGATGAACATGAGAGGGAGCACTACGTGGGGGGAGGTAACTTAGGTAGAGGAGGTGAGGTAGTCTTAGGTGAGACACGGTAGCCACTTTTCCCCTTTTTATAATGAACCTCCTTTTTCCCAAGCCTTTGTGGGCTATTGTCATTCCCTTCCCCATTTTCTCAGTGAATCACCTGCTAGCATCCACCAGTTAAGTACAGGGATGAGGAAGAGGCAAATAAGATCAATGGATCCTTCTCCCATTGACTCGCACAATCACTTACACAAGTAAGGTACTGGAACGAGGAGGAGGCAAGCTAGAGCAATGCAGAACTCCCAAACAGGTAGTGAACGGTCTGGTCTTTTTTGGACTAATAAACCTGGCCAGAGGTTTAAAACTGATATGAACAGAGAAGATGGCGTCAGCTCGAGAAGCAGGTCCCCAGGCTGCTGGAGGAGCGCAGACCATTATTGAAGGCGGCATAGCAGAAAAAGCACTCGAGACCACCCGACAGATGCAGAGCGTATGCAGCGGGAAGAAGAGCTGAGGGAAGCTGGAAGCCTGTGGCAGACTGCAGAGAGGAAACAGCCGTGACCAGGCAGATCTTCAGAGTACGGCCCAAGCTGCGAGAGACGCATCGCTGGCAGACATGAAGCCACTGAGAGCCGCTGCGGAGGAAAAGTGAGGCGCTGCACGAGAGAGAGAGGGATTGTGGTGGTCAGAAGCCATGTTTCATCGTCGTGCTCAACAACCAGAGAGTCAGGCTAGAAAAGGGGGGCACCAGGCATGGCAAACAGGCTTTTAAACCCGTGAGGACATTGGTTTTTGAATACCGATATGAATGAAAGCCAGATCTTTTGAATACCGATTTAAACAAAAGCAATTACTTTTGCAATATCAAATTAAAGGGAAGATATTAAGGAGCAATTGTGAACCATTTAAAGAATTGGAAAGGGGACTTGTCGGAAAACAGCATTTTCTAAATCTATGAAGGAATTGTATGAGTTGTGAGTACGAACATTGTCAAAAGCCATATGAATGCATGAAAGCAGTAACAGAAAAAAGGTGGCAAAGAAGTGGTCCGTGTATACAAGGAACTGATGAAGTGTCATGTAATGTGCATCAGTTGCGTGACCTGTAATGGGTGGATCACGTGGTCAGACAACTGTGCCTATATCGATGACATACCTTTTGAAAAGCCACTCAAATAACGACAGAGAAACGAGTGGTTGAATTTAAAGGAAGTTTTGTGTTTAAAGTCCCTCGGAGGCCTCCGTCTCGATGTCGACATCACCCCAGGTATATGTAGCACGCACAGCGCCCGTTGGCCTCAGTTCTGTTTTTACGAGTGAGGCATTTATCTTGTGTTTGACCGTTACTCCCACTGAGAGAGCGTACCCTGCAACTACAGGAGAAATTCACTGCGGGGTAGGTTGGGAGGGGCGATAAGGTATACGTGGGAGGAACATCCATCCGAAAGAACGTCATCAGGGGTAAGTAACTTGTTCTTCGAATAGATTGTGTCCTCCCATGTATTCCTTATCTTTAATACACTCCCAACGCAGTTTACGTAATTTGGAGGAGGGAGTAGAATTTAATATGACATGAATTCTTTATGGTTGTTAATGCACTGAATGCAACACTGCTTTTTTAAATACAGATTCTTGACCCGCAGAAGAGTCTAATCTGTAATGTTTTGTGAAGGTGTGTATAGACGACAATGTGGCACCTGCACATATATCCCGTATCAGAACTCCCCTCTGTAAAGCAGAAGTTGTTGCCATGCCCCTGGTTGAATGAGCTCTTAGGTGTTCTGGAGGATCTTTACCTGCCCGTTTGTAACATTACAAAATAGCTACTATAATCCATCTGGATATAGATTGCTTGGTAATTGCCAGTCCCCGTTTGTGACCCGAATAGCCCACAAATAACTGGTCATCCTGTCTTAACCATGCCAATCTGGAGATGTACAAGCTCAGTGCACGTCTAGGGTCAAGCCTGTGAAGCCTTTCCTCTTCCTTCCCAGGAAGTGGAAGAGGATAAAAAGATGGTAACGTTATCTTCTGAGTAAGATGAAACTCAGAAAATTTTGGGGAGAAAAGTGGCCTTTACTTTTAGTACTACTTTGTCTTTATAAAAGACTGTACGAGGAGGCTTGCAGAATAAAGCCTGTAGCTCGCTCACCCTTCGGGCTGATGTAATTGCTACTAAAAATATGTTTTTTAGAGTTAGAAGTCTCAAGGGACAAGAGTGTAAAGGCTCGAAAGGAGCTCCCATCAAGAAGTTTAAGGCTAAGTTAAGATCCCAAAGTGGGACTTGAAACGGGATTGGAGGGAAAACATTAGTCAGTCCCTTTAAAAATGTTACTATTAGGGAATCTTAAAGTAAGCGACTTCCTCTTAAGTGCGCTTAAAAATAGAAAGCGCAGCCAAATATCCCTTGATGGTACCAATCTGGTGCCCCAGATGTGCCAGATGTAATAAAAAGCATAACACCATCAGTGTATTACATGTAAAAGGGTCAACCTTCTTATCTCTACACCAGCTGCAGAACTTATTCCAGCGGTATAAAGATTTCATTGCTGGCCTTCTGGCCGAAAGCAAAATCTCCATTACGTTATCTGGGAGGTCCCAATCCTTGTATCTCAGCCTCTCGGACACCATGCGTGAAGTCTGAGCTTCCCGATATCCGGATGGAAAACCTGACCCTCCTCCGCGAGCGAAGGTCCTCTCTTAGTGGAAGACGTATTGGAGGGCAGATGGACTTGTCCAGAAAGTCCGGGTACCACGTCCTCCTGGCTCAATCCGAGGCAATTAGGATCATGGATTTCCTGAACTTTCTCAACCTCTGGATTACGTGAGGAATCACAGGGACTGGAGGAAACACGTACAGGAGTGGACATTTCCTGTACACCACAAACACGTCTCCTAGAGCTCCTCTTGGGGGAAATTCCCTTGAGCAGTACAGCTTGCACTTCCAGGCCACACCAGTCGCGAACAGATCCACTTGAGGGGTTCCCCAAAGAGTGAAGATCTCTTGAAGGACTTCCTGAGCTAGTTCCCACTCGTCGGAGACTTTGCTTTGCCTGCTCAGAGCGTCCGCCATTTGTTCTGTTCTCTCTGGCTAAATGAACTGGCAACATGGAGATTCCTTCTTGTATTCCCCAGAACCAGAGCTGCATTGCCTCTCTGAACAGTGGTAGTGATCCTACAGCACCTCTCTTGTTGAGGTAGTACATGGCCACTGCGTTGTCCGTCATTATCAGGACATCCTTTCCCTGTACAGATGGCAGGAAGGCCTTCAGCGCTAGTCGGATTGCCCTCAGCTCTAAAAGGTTGATATGTAGTTTGGACTCCGATGGAGACCAACGGCCGCCGATTGTCAAATCTTTGTTATGGGCTTCCCACCCCACGAGTTAGGCGTCTGTCACTACTGTTCTCTCCGGCCATGGTTGCCAAAAAGGTTCTCCTTTCAAGAGGTTCTCCCGACAGGCCCGCCACTGAAGATCCAGTGAGAGACTGTGGGATTTGTAGCAGGTCTGACATCCTTCCTGAGAATTGTGACCACTGGGTCCTGAGAGCCCATTGGAGAGATCTCATTCTCAGGTGAGCCTCTGGCACCAAAAAAATGCAGGATGCCATGAGGCCGAGCAACCTTAGAAAATCGAAGGCTGGCAGATGCTGGGCATTCTGGAATTTTGTCACCATCTGCAGAATGTCTTGGGCCCTTACCTCTGGCGGCGAGGCTTTTCCCAGGGATGCATCCAGGACTGCTCTGATTAATTGGGAGTCTTTTTGATGGTATTATGTGGGACTTCTTGAAGTTAAGGGAGAAGCCCAGTCTGTGAAGGGAGCGTCAGGTATAGCAGAGATGTGCCAGGGCCTGTTCTGGGGAATTGGCCCTGATCAGCCAATCGTCTAGGTAGGGCTAAACGTGAATTCCCCCTCTCCTGACAATTGTTGCCACAACCGCCATCAGTTTGGTGAATACCCTTGGGGTGAAGGTCAGCCCAAATGGCAGAACTCGAAAGTGATAAGAGATTGTCTGTGCTTGTGATGGATCAGCACATGAAAGTAAGCATCCTGAAGGTCCAATGATACCATTCAATCCTGAAGCTGGAGGGCCTGAAAGATCTGAGAAAGGGTTACCATCTTGAACTTGTCCATCCTGAGGAACTTGTTAAAGTCTCTGAATTCCAAGATGGGTCTCAATCCTCTGTCCTTTTTGGGGATTAGAAAATACAGCGAGTACCAACCCTTGTTCCTCTCTGCTACATGTACTGGTTCTATAGCACCTTTCTCTAGAAGAGTTAAAATCTCCTGCATAAGGAGCGGATCTGGAACTTTCAAAGAGTTGTTCCCTGGTGGATGACTCCAAGGTTCTTGCAGAAAAGGGAGACAGTAGCCTTGGGAAACTGTTTCCAATGCCCATGCATCTGAACTAATACCCTGCCATTCGGTCAGATGCAGTGACAATCTACTCCTACAGCAGTCTTGTGGATCAAGTCCTCAAGAGCGGATTTGGAGCGGCTGACGCAGTGGCTGAAGATAAGGCAGCCGCTGCTGTTGCGGTCTTAGTACCTCTTCCCCGTCCACCGCGGGGAAACTTCTTTGTCCTCTTTGAGCCGGCTGTCCTCTGCGCCTTCCAAATGTGGAGTAGTGACAAAAGGACCTACCCCTCCAGGGTGTAACCGTGGGGTGATTTGAAGTTTGTCTTATTGCAGCACCAAGAGATTTGGCTGCTGCCTTGGAAGTTTGCAGCTTCTCCAAACCCTTATCAGCTCAACAAATAAATTAGTGCTGTCAAAAGGCATGTTGAGTAGCCTGGATTGTATGTCTGGGGCAAATCCTGACTTTCTCAACCAGGCAAATCTGTGCATCACTGTACTAGCCGCCAAAGCTCTGCTGATGCTGTCAACAGAGTCGAGACCAGTCTGGAGGGATTTACACATTGCATCTTTCTCATCCTTGACAATGTTTAGGAATCCGTCTCGCTCCTCCCCTTCAGTGATATTGTCAGCCACCCAAAAGGGTGTGTGAGAACCTTGTTAACGTGCACGTAGTATTGGCCGATTCAAGGCCATACTCCCGGCAGAAAAAACCTTTTTGGCCATGGCGTCGTAATGTTGGTCTTCTCTATCCTGAGGTATCGTAGGATAGGCATTCTGCCTACTCGTGCAGGTGGCCGCCTGAACCACCAGACTTTCTGGAGTTGGGTGCTTAGACAGGTAAAAAGGGTCAGCTTGAAACTCTGCACTTTCTCGTCAGCTTTTTATTTACAGCTGGAATGACCTCTGGTGCTTCCCAATTAGCCACATACCTTTTTAAGGATGAAAAGGGACAATAGGGTCCTCTTGTGGGCCTCTGTCCAAGATATCCGTAAAATCATCTTGTTCAAAGACTGGTGTACGTCTTGACCACCCCATGTACTCCATAACCCTTGACATCAGTTGTCTGTATGTCACCTCAGCGTGGTCACCAGGGTCTGCTCTGCCAAATTCAACCTCTGGCGAGGTGTCTAATCCACTAACCTCATGATGGCATTCCTGCACGTTTCTCATGCGTGAATCCTCTGATACCAATGCCTTCGGCACTGATGGTGTTCCATGTTGTATCCCAAAGGGTCTGCCTTCATCAGAGGATTCCTCAGCATCATCATAAATAGAAGAGGGATTTAAAGAAATCTGAGCGTAGCATAAGTCTTTTCAAATGATGTTGTCAACGGCTTCGACAGTTGCGTCGATGGCATCGACACATGTGGCGTCGAGGAGGTTGACACTCGAGGCGTCGACAGCTTCTCCACAGTTATCAGTGCAGATGGCGTCAATGATGCACCTTTCGATCCTGTTGGAATCTAATCCTTTGGTGTCGATGGTTCAGTCCTCGGGGGACTTTCTTGACTCGAGGGATTGGCTCGCTCTAGGAGATTTGGCCAACGGGTCTGAATACGCACAATTCTTTTGCTTCCGAGGTCTTTCAACCGGAGCATGGCCTGTAGGTGTAGTCTAGGGGGGCAAGGCTGCGTTCTCGAAAACACTTAACATTCGGAGCATAAACTCTTTCCACTGGGCGGTAAACTAGATTTAGTGGGGCAAACAAACCGTTCCGGTGAGGAACTTGAAGACGAGGGAGATGGCGATCTATGGCGCCGTTTCTTTCCATGTCTCGAAGTCGACCAATGGTGTGAACCACTTCATGACCGGGAACATTTGGTCTTTTTACGACAAGGATAAACTGTTTGACTTGTCCGAAGTTTGTTTTGATGGAGTTGAGGGGGATTTTGGGGCCATACGTGCCGCAAGCTTCCCTCTACGCTCTCTCGGGCTTTGGCCGTCATAGATAGGAAGTCCTCGCACTCCGAAGACGGATGAGTCGACCCCAAGCACCACAGGCAGATCCTGTGAGGGTCCGTCAAGGAGATCTTTGCACCGCAGTCACAGCATTTTTTGAAGCCAGATTGAGGTGTGGGCGACGCCAAAGACTAAGCCATTTCACGTCAGAACTTGAGAATTAAAGAAATTATTGAAGAAGATTCAAAGATATTTCGGTCAAGGAACGAGGCGTACACCATCCAAAGCGCAGAAAAAGAGAAATTAGGCCAAAGGGCACTGCACGTGCTACATATACCTGCGGTTATATCGAATCAAGACGGAGACCTCTGAGGGACATCGAGTTGACAGGCGCCCCCCGCTGAAAAAAAATAAATTCCGAAGCAGCATAGCTGGATATTGGAAATATCAAAGATAAGGAATACGTGGGAGGACACAATCCATTAGAAATAAAAGTACTGCTGCAGAACCCTGGGAAAGATCCCTTCCTAATGCATCAGGTTCCGAACACTTCTGATAACACTGCTCAGGGACTCCTCAAAAAAGCAATGGTTCCGAAGACAAAGGAAGAGACAGAGAAAGAGGTCAGAGACCAAATGGCCGAATGGTTTTGAGTAGTTGGATGAACACCATGACGAAGCCCCCGTATCAGAACCCAGAAAATCTATCAATGAGGAACCTGAGACCCTTCCCGATCTCGCCTTTCCTCAACGGTATGATCCGCTCTTGGCAGAGGAATTCCTACAGTGTGTGACAGAAATAGAGGGACGTAAGGGGGGGGAGTTGTGGGGGGACTTTCTTCTTTTTGAATCACGGGCTACTATATCAGAGAAATACAACACCAGAAGGCAAAATCATAACAGAATGAATGATCCCCAAAAGTCATAAACGGGTGGTTCTAGAGATTGCCCACTCTCTATTAACTGGCAGACATTTAGGGTAAGCAAAAACTCAATCCAAAATCCTCAATAGATTCTATTGGCCAGGTATCCATTCAGATATCAGAACATTCAAACTTGTGATATTTGTCAGAAATCTAATAGTCATTTACCATCGCCTGCACCTTCTCAGCACGAGCTCCGAGGTAAGGCGGCCTGCAAATCAGTGTCTTGTGCTGCATTTTTCCACATTTGGCCCTGTGCTTCCATTTTCAAAATTAAAGAGTAAAATCCCCAGGTGCGCTCGGCACCTTTCCAAGGCAAACCCCCAACCCAATTCCAGCAAATCCTGCCCGGCTCCCAGCCCGTGATAGGCCTGTGCTTTATGCATAAAACCAGGCCAAGAGCCCAGCCCTTGCAGCTTGTCCCTCAAACCTTCTTCCCAGCACTAGCTCTGAGGTAAGGTGGCCTGCAAATCAGTGTCTTGTGCTGCATTTTTCCCCCATTTGGCCCTGTGCTTCCATTTGAAAAATTAAAGAGTAAAATCCCCAGGTGCGCTCGCCACCTTCCCAAGGCAAACCCCTAAAGCACTTCCAGCAACCCCCACCTGCATTGGCCTGCATTGGCCTGTGCTTTATGCATCTTACCTGCAGTCTTCATCTTTAAACACTCTCAGCTACTGAGAACAGCTTCCTCTGCACGCCTCCCGGACAGAACGACCTGAAAGAGGAAGATCGAGCCAAGAGACATTTACAAATTACAAACTGTTCAAAAGGCTTACCTGGCTGGTCGCCTCTCGGCTGGCACCACTCTGGACATTCCACTCGCGCTGAAGAACACAGCGACCTACAAGGAAGGAAAACAGTTTAGCAAAGGCAAGACTTTGCAGCGCTGCGCATAGCGCTTAGTTACCGCATCATAGCGCTCTTAATGCGCCGTCATTTACCAGCGGGGCTCAACCAAGCCAGTTCGCCGCACTGAAGCTCTGCATACCTAAGGGAGAAAATAAGACATTTTAAACAAAGAAAGGCATGCAGGATAGCAACAAAACTAAAGAACAGCAATAAGACCTACCTGAACAATATCAAACGGGCCGGTGTCAGTGAAGTAACTGGACCGCACTCGCCCATGAAAGACAACGCGCCCCTGCAAAGAAGGCAGGACGGAGAGCACGCTTAATTCTACCACAAGGTGAGGAGAGGGCGCCAGAGGGACTGAAAGCATACGGGGGTGGAGGGAGGATACTTACCCCAGTCAGTCAGTCTTGGACACAGTCCTCCTGTATTTTCAGGCAGAACCTTCCCCGCAGACCATATCAGGGCAAAGCTGAGAAGCATACCAGCGAGTAACCCAGCTGGGTGGCGTCCATGTGGATACCAGGTGAGTGGAACAGCGTGACCAGTAATGGGTGGACCATGTGGTCCAACAACTGCGCCTAGACCGAGGACACATACCTATTGAAAAGCCACTTAAATAACAGAGAAACCGCTGAGTGAATATAAAGGAAGTTTTGTGTTTCAAGTCAAGGAACTTTTGCTTTGTGAATCCTGCGAAATGCACCTTTGTGAAACCAGTGAAAAGGACCCAAATCATAGGAGCTGGAACATATCCTGAGAACTGTGCTTTGATGAAGTTGAGAAACTTGAAAGCTTGGGGAAGAGAATCCCTTGGCATTATGAACTGTCTTGAAGCGTGGGAAAGAGAACCCTATTGCAAGCCCTGAAGCACTGAACAGTTATTGAATAATTTAGATATTCAAACCCATATAAATTTTTCCAAGTATTAAGTGAGGGCCAGGTTAGGTTTGGACACAGACAGAATGGACATCCTGATGCAGACTTTCCTTAATTTTTATTAGGTAGGGAAAACTCCTCTTAGAATAGGGCAGGTTGGGCCTTTTTTCCCCAACCTCATTTTAATTTAATAAAATGTTTGTAGCCAAAACTATACATCTTGTCTGTGTCTACTTCATGATGCCTTCAGAGTACCGACTCTAAACACATCCCGACTTCTCACACTGACTCACCCCACAACAGGGTTATAAACATGCTCCACATTGTGCCTACTGCACATTGCCCAGCTACAAATGCTATGTGCCCTGCACCCAATGAAAACAAATGTAATTTGCCTTTTGCCCGTTACACTTCGCCCTCCCATAAATAATATAGGCACTGTATCTAATGAAAACATTGTTACTTGCCCGATATCTGAAGCCCAAAATGTTACTTAGCGTGTGTCTAAAGCCAAAAATCCAAGTGCTACCTGCCTTGTGCCCAAAGCCCAAAATGTTTTCTGCCTTGCGCCGGAAGTCCATCATACCATTCACCTTACGTCTGAAGCCTAAAAGGATACTTACCCAGTATCCAAAGCCCAAATTGCCATTTGCCTGGCGCCTGTAGCCAAAATCCAAAAAATGCCCAAACTCTCTCCACTGCACTGTCCAGTCCCCTCACAACCAAATCCACAAGGACCTTGCTCATCTTTGCTCTTAATGCCTGCTTCCTACCAGCCCATGCACGTTATATTCACAACCTTCTCACAACAGGCAACCTGGATGCCTTGGCCATCTCTGAAACATGGCTACATGCAGCATCCGGCCCTGCCCTTTCACTGGCATTACCAACAGGCTTCACCATCTTCAGGAATGATAGACTTAACGCGAGAACACGAGGGGTTATTCTAATAGCGAAAGACTCCCTTCACATAAAACCGTTCAACACTTCACCGATGGGAACCACCACATCCTATTCATAAAACTGACCACCTCTCCCACAAATACCATCTCAATCCACATGATCTACCGCCCACCAGGCCCCTTCCAAACCTTTGAAGAAGATCTTCTACACACGCTATGTATCAAAAACAAGCCCTCATCCAAAGTAATCATACAAGGTGACCTAAACCTGGGCCTCAATGACCCTACTGACTCACAGGCGTCCCCCATGGCCAACTCCCTTAATGCACTGGGCTTCATAAACTGCATCACTTCTCCCACCCATGCTAAAGGTCGCACCGTGGACTGGATTGCAGACCTTAACTGCCAGATCACTACTGGATCCAAGTGCCCATGGTCCGACCACCACATCATTACCTTTACGACCGAACACTTCAAGTACACCAAACCTATCACTGTACCACAGCCACTCTCACTAGCACGCAGCTCATGCAAACTCACCAAAGAACGCATCCTACACCTCTTCAACACTCTCAAACAGGAGCACCACTGCTCTCATGACCCTAACGTACTAGCAGATCTCTACGCCATGACCCTAACCATCGCAGCAGACACTATGGACCCCCTAGCACCTTGGAAAGCTAAACCTACCGGTCACCAACTTGTGGTTCACCCCTGACCGAGAACTCAGAACAAAAGAAACCTAGCTGAAACAAACTGGAAAAAACACTGTTGGATGCCCAGAGGCTAGTGTTTACTAGGACCGCCAAGTTATACAAACAAGCGATCATTCAAGCCAAATCTACCACCTTCAACACTAGAATAGCCAATGCCAAATCATCTAACACCTGACAGCTATTCACCATCCTCTGGGAATTTGAAGCCCCCACAGCCCTCCACCCCCACTCTCACTATGGACAAAGAATGGTGCACCAATATACAAAATGCTATGCTCTGTAAAATCCAAACATTACACACAAAAATCCTTGCTACGCGATCCACCCTGAAACCTGCTCAGCTGTCACTGCTGCCACTATGTCACCTATGGCTTCTAGCTGAGGCGACCCACTGTTTTGCTTCCAAAACGCCTGAGTATGAAGCATGAAACCCTTGCGATGTAAATTAAATGTATGCCCAGCCTCTCTCATTAAAGAGTGCACCGAAGTCCTAGCACCCTTTATCCCCACTTTCATTAATCCATCATATGTGGCTGGTACAGAGCCCTCCAGCCTCAAGGAAGCCTGGGTCATCCCCTTGCTATAAAAAACTCTCCCTAGACCCTGGGTTCCAAAATGATTAGAGGCCTATCACGACTAGGCCCTCCCTATTGAAAACCCTCGACAGAGCCGCCTATGTCCAAACTAAGCTCTACTTAGAATCAAATCATATCTTGGGGGTGCGCCAGTCTTGATTCCAGAAAGGCCATGGCACTGAGTCAGCTCTCCTCAACCTTAAAAACTAGCTCTACGACATCTGGGATGATGGCAAACCCACCCTTCTCCTACTCTTAGATCCGTCTGCAGAGTATGATTTAGTTGACCACAAATTCCTTGGTCACCACATCTGCCTTTTTCTCACTCGAAGCCACAACCTGGATAGCCCCATTCCTAGGAGAAAGAGCAATGAGTGTTCTCTGAGAACGCCAGTTTTCCACCAGCACGGACCAGTTGCAGCATACCTTAAGGCTCCAGCGTCTCTCCCACATTACATAATATCTTAACCAAACCACTCTTTGACCTTCTGGACTCCATCGGCATAGTTTATATAAACTATGCCGACGATACACAAATCCTCCTTCCCCTCTCCCGCAACTACTCAAAAGGCGTTGACACTTAATGCAGCCTACTCGACCATCCAAGCCTGGATGGCAAAGCATGGCCTCTGTCTTGACAACACAAAGACGGAGATCATTCTAGTTGGGCCCTCAGCAGTGCAAAAAAACCTCAATCCACAATACGTGGCCTTCCAGATCAACAGTACCCAGATTCCAGTCTCCTCTTGTGTGAAAACACTGCAGGTCTACCTTGATGCCACACTCTCGCTGACATGCCAACACCTCCTCAGGAGCTTACACAACTGAAAACGCTTCCAGATCTTTCCTATACAAGGACAGTTGCCTAACCATTGCACATGCAGCGATTGGCGCAAGGCTGGACTACTGTAATGTATTCTCTGCTGGTACCTCTGCGTACAACCTCCAGAATCTGATCATCCAAAACAATGCTCTTTGTGCAGCCCTCAATATTCCTAAACTTGAACACATATCGTCCACACGTAGAGCCGTGCGCTGGCTCCCGATCCGTGTACGGATCATTTTCAAAACCCACTCCATTACGCATAGGTGCCTCTCCAAGACAGCCACACCCTAGCTCTCAGAAAGTCTCCATGGCTCACTCCTCCAGGCCTGCTCGAACTCCCTATTCCCACCTTCTGGTCCAGCCCAAATTCAAACGCATTAAAGCAGGAGGATCAAGTTTCCCGTTCATGGCTGCTAGACAATGGAACTCCCTTCCACCTTCCCTGAGGGCTGAAGAAACATACTGGGTCTACCGAAGAGCCCTCAAGACCTGGCTTTTCACCTACAAAGATCCTATACTAAGCTTGTCCTGATCAATCTTGTCTGCATGTAACTGCCAATTGACCTGCCTGTAACCGTAACTACCAATTTGTCTGCATTTAACTGGTTTCTGTAACACCACGATACCTATGGGTTTTGTGCGCTTTATAAATGAAAAAATTATACATAAGAAAACCCAATTTTGACATTGTGGACTTCAAGTCCTACGAAGAAGAGGACCAAAAAGGTGCACTGTTGCAGGAGTGGTCAGCTTGTTAATTCCGATGACCCGCACCTGAGGGAGACAGGGGCATAAAAGTCCCCCTCAAGTGCAGGCCGAATAGAGGAGAAGCAGAGGAAGGAGGGCAGAGGAAGCAATAAACAGTGGTTTGTGTAGGCAGCGAAGGCAGAAGCTGGAGGAGAGAGAAGACGCCAGGACCACTGTTTGGCAGATATCAGCTGCAGGTCCTGAGTGTGTCTGTGCCTTCCCTAATCCTGAAGTGCAGAGGACGCACAGCGGGAAGCATGCAAGAGGGAAGCTTGTCCTCTGAAGACCTATCCTGCAGAGGCTGTGCAGAGGGAGGTTGTCTCTGGTGGCTGGCTTGCACCAGTGGGCCTCAAGGCTGTCTCTGGTGGGTGGCGTGCACTAGAGGGGCTCAGCAGAAAAGGGAGCTCCTGATGCAGGAGGCATGGGCAAAGGCAAACTAAGAAGCAATTTGCTGGGTTGCGAGGAGCCACAGAAGCAGAAGTCCTGCAAGTGGGGAGGGGATCAGAAGCGCAAGCCGTACCCCATGCGTGGTCCAGGCAGGCATTTCACAAGCACGCCACACTCCGGGTAGGAGTGAAAGTAACTCTGAATCTAAATTTGAATACCAAACTATTGAAACAAAACAAAAGAACTACTCGCTTATGAATGAAAGTAACCAAGAATAACTAATCTTGAATAACGAACCATTGAGAAACAGCAAAAACCTCCGTAACCAAGTTAAACGACTATCTTCAAATGTGTAGGTTTGAGGAAAGCCCAGCAACCTGATGGGGCGATATTGTTAAAATGTAATAACTACAAGCATTGCCCAAGCCAAGAGAGACTAAAATCAAGGCAAATACAATCTAGCAGATATTGCGAAAGGCAGAAGGGGGATAATAGAAGGTTCTTCATTTGTGAAACCTGTTGCCCATACTATGTACAACATATGGTGAAAGCTGGTATAAACTCACATTACCAAAATCAAGATAGAAGCAGAATAAGCCCCTATCCTATTTACAGAAGAGTATTGAAAAGCTCCAATGTGAATCTGGTTTTCCCTGAAGATTTGTTCAAGGTTTTGACACTGTGATTTTGTCAGTTGATCTTAATCCTAAAAGCACTTGTTGTGAAAACGCTGTTCGGGCAAGGGAGTAAACCCGGATGGCAAACCTTTGGAGAAGTAGATCTGGCATGGATGGAAAACAGGAAGAAGTTGATGAAGTGATCCTGACAAAGGCAATTTATGTCGTTCATAGTGCTGAAGGAAGAACTTTGTAAAGTTGTTACAAAGAAGTTACATTTTCTTCAGCATTTATCAGTTGCCGCAAATCATCCTGACCAATATAATTATTGTTCCTATTGATGAACTGAGAAACTGCCCTTTATCTAAGAAGGATACATTGTGTATTTGTTCAAGGAAAAGAAAGGACCTTCTATTGTCTTTGTTGAATCAATGGAGTTGTTGGAATTTTCTGTTGACACGCTGAAGTTGAAAAGAACAATGTGGGAACTTTGTTGCAAACCAGGATTTCTTTGTCTTTTCTTGAACTGTGAAACCGAATCCTGCTTAAATCTGGGGAAGGGGAATTCGCCCAGGTTATGAGAGACTGGGGTTATATTACGTATTTAATTATTGTTTTGAACTGCCATGTATTTCCTTATTCAATTAATGTATTGTATGTATAAGTGTGAGGGACAGATATCCTTTGTAAGAGCGCTTTCTTTAGTTACATTTAGGCTGGGAAATCCTTGTTAGGGTAGAGATAGTGAGACGTTTAACCAACCTTCTAATTTAATAAAATAGCGTTTGTTGAGAAACCTTCACAAAATGGTACGCCGCACATTTCTGACCCCTCACAATGGAGAGCTAACCTCTCAGAGGAAACTTCTAAAAGAAAAATCAAGCTCTTCTAAGCTGTTAGTAGGATGATGCTCGGGGCCTGATAAAACTAATTAAAATAGCTTAAATATTTGCAACAGATGTGGTTGCCATCTAAACAAAAATCCTACAGGAGAATAGCCGCACTCTGGTTAGAACCTATGTACTGGGTTCCAAGCCTCTCGCTGAGAGCATATTAGGATTCTGCCAGCCTAAGGTACAAGACATCAAAACGCCTTAAAAACTTCTGTTTAACAGCTCAAAGTGCTAATATCACTGAACAGGTGAAAACAGACAGGTAATCGTTTCCCAAACAATGGAAGATAAAATGTAAGCTTAGTGGCAAGAAGCTGTTTTTTATATATAGGGTTAGAAAAGCTAGAGTTATTGCCCAAGTTCTATTTGGTAAAGAAATTCAGAAGCATGGTATAATTATACTTAGTCCGTAGTCCCCTTTCCTCCATACTGCATTGGCATCCCTCGCGAGGGATAGGAGACTGAACCTTTTTCAGCAGAAAATTCTTCTTCCCCTCTAAATGCCATGACTCCGCCCTCCGGCGTCACACCTCAGTCCCCAAAGACGCATCGACAATAGATTTGCATTGCCTAATGACACCAGATTATTAAGGGGGAGGATGGTGGGACGTATGGAGGAAAGGGGACTATGGACTAAGAGTATGTTAGTCACTACGGTGAGTAACTTATAATTACTCTTACGTCCCATCCCCTTTCCTCCATACTGCATGGCTGATTACAATTGAAATGTAGCACCACGGTAGAAAGGAGTCCCTCCTTAAGCAAACAGGTTCCGGAGAACCGCCTGTCCGAAAGCCGCATCTGATCTGGAGCCAGCATCCAAACAGTAATGCTTGCAGAAAGCCAAGGGAGTGGCCCATGTGGCCGCCCTGCTTATGACCCGCCAGGGGTCATGGCGCTGAAAGGCGATGGCCGTTGCCTTGGCCCTGACCGCGTGGGCATGCATGTTCACCGGAAGAGGTCTATGCTGGCCCTCATATGCTTCCTTGATGGCAGAGACCATCCAGCAGGAGATGGAGGATTTGGAGGCCTGAAAGCCCGGCCTGGCGCCCCCAAAGGTGATGAATAGGGCATCTGACTTGCGGAAGCCCTTGGTCCTGTCCAGGTAGAATTTCACTGGCGCCTGACGTCCAGGCAGTGCAGGACTCTCTGAGGCTCGTCCTTAGGTCCGCAAAGAATGTAGGAAGGACGATCTCCTTGTTTAAGTGAAAGGCTGATGGCACGTTAGGTAGAAATGCCGGATGGGTCCGCAGGACCCCCTTATCCTTGTGGAAGGTGGTGTATGGCTCTGAAGCGACTAGGGCCTGGATCTCGCTGACCCTGCGCGCCGATGTGAGGCCGACTAGCAGGGCCGTCTTGATGGTGAACAGCCTGATGTCCGCCATCGCCATAGGGTGAAATGGCTTGTGCTCGAGGGCGCCCAAGACTAGGTTTAAATCCCAACTGGGTGTGGCTTCCTGATGGGCGGGTATAGTCTAGCGAGCCCGGCCAAATTATCTTGACTATCGGGTTGGAGGAGGAGAAGACCCCTTCCTCCGAATTCCTGTAGGCCCCAATGGCTGAGAGGTATGTGCAGCAGGTGTCCACCTGCACGCCCGAGTTGGTGAGGTGCGCTGAGAATGACAGCACGTTGTCCAGTGAACAAGCCAGCGGGTCAATATCCTTGGAGTGTGTTCGGTGGCAGAACATGGTCTATTTACTCTTATACTGGGCTCTGGTAGCCTTGCTCCTAGCCCCCTGTAAGATTTCCAAATTGGCCTGAGATAGATTGAGGTGGCTGAGCATCACCTGCTCAGGCACCACGCCAGCTTCTGGGGGATCGGGTGGACGACCCTGCCCCCCTGCTGTGTCAGATGATGTGCTGGGCCCGTCGGGAGGTGGATTGGAGGGACTACCGAGAGGCTGAGGAGCTCAGAGAACCATGGCCTGGCTTGCCAAAACGGAGCTATCAGAATGAGATTGAGCTGGTGAGACTCTTTGAACTTGCAAAGTACTCTGTGACTGAGTGGAGTGGGCGGGAAGGCATATGCGGACATGCTGTTCACTGGATCCATAAGGCGTCGCCCAGACAGCCGGGGCCCCGAGCCTGCCAGGATGCAAACTGGGGACACTTCCTGTTGTGCCAGGTTGCAAAGAGATCCACTTGAGGGCGACCCCAACAGTGGAAGATCTCCTGTTCAACGAGGTCGTTCAGCTGCCATTCGTAGTTGTCCGCTCCCATACTGCTGAGCCTATCCGCTTCCAGGTTGGATTCCCCCAGAAGGTGCACTGCCGTGAGGAACATCTCGTTCTCCAAGGCCCATTCCCATATGTTGATCGCCAGTCTGCACATGGACGGGGACCTAGTCCCCCCCTTGCTTGTTGATGTAGTACATACTGGTCGAGTTGTCTGTCTGGATGAGGACAACCCTTACTTTGAGACGTGGGAGGAAGGCTCCGAGCGCTAACCAGATGGCGTTCAGTTCCAGCCAATTGATGCGGAATTCCTGTTCTTGACGGGTCCGCGTGCCGTGGACGGAGAGGTCCTCTAGGGTGGCTCTGCAGCCTTCTAGGGAGGAGTCTGTGGTAATTGTAACCAGTGGGACCGTGGCCCTGAAGGGTTTGCCCATCTGCAGGTTGCAGTCCCTGGACCACCATGTGAGGTAAGGGTGGAGAGAGATGGGGATCTTGATCATTTCGGCCTGAGAGCCCTTCTCCTGGTTTCACGATGCTGTGAAGTGGAGCTGAATCCTCCTCATCCTGAGTCTTGTGTGGGGGACAGCCAACAGCACTGTTGCAAAGAGGCCCAGTAGATGTTGGTACCACCAAGCCGAAGTAACGCTTCGGCTGAGAAAGGGGGATGTGGCCCTCCTGATGCGCGTGATCTTGTCCTCCGAGGTGAAGACCCTCTCGGAGCACGTGTCCCAGATGAGGCCCAGGAAGATAAAGGACTGCGTGGGTTGCAGCTGTGAATTCTTGAGATTGAGCGAAAAGCCCAGGTCGTGTAGAGTGTTCATCAGTGCATGGGCGAAGTGGTGAACTGCTTCTTGAGATGTAGCCCTGACGAGTCAGTCGTCGAGATAGGGGTATATATGGAGGCCCAGAGAAGGGCTGCCACCGCATTCATGGAGTCTGGTAAAGACCCTGGGCGCCGAGTTGAGGCCAAAAGGGAGGACCTTGTACTGAAAATGGCAGCCCATGACCTTGAAGCAGAGGAAAGAACTATGGGGTTGCCAAATCGGGACGTGCAGATAGGTGCCCTTCAGATCTAGGGAGCACATCCAGTCTCCCTTGCATAATGTCTCCGAAATAAAAACTGGTGTCACCATCTTGAATCACTGAAGAGGTAGAGAGGGGTTGAGGGTGGAAAGGTCCAGTACAACTCCCAGGCCAGCCTGGTGGTTCTTCTGAATGGCGAAGATCCTGGAGTAAAATCCTGATCCTCGCTGGGAGGCCGCGACTTCCTCCACGGCCTGGCTCAGGACAAGCGACCAAATCTCTGCCAAAAGAGTTGCTGTCCCAACTTGTGGGACGGGAGGAGGGAGGAGAGGCAGGAATAGGTAGACGGTACCCAGAGGAGACTATGGACAGGATCCTGTAACGCTCACCTGGTATCCTGTAACGTCACTCAGCCTGTTCTGACCCATAACGACCTCAAACCCTTCCCTGGAGTCTACTCGACTGGGGACTGGGCCTGAAACACAGGATTGGTAGAGTTTAACTTGCTATTGTCTCTGTGTGCTTGAACCCCTTCTTCCCTGGGGTCGAACCCTTCCCTTTGATCCACAGCTCACCTTGTTTTCTTTGAAAGTGTGCTCTCCGTCCTGCTTTCAGCGCAGGGGCGCGTTGATTGATGCGGGCTCGTTGCTGCCTAGTAACTTCACTGGCAAGAGTCCGACAGGTAAGTATAATGAGTCTTTTGAACAGTTCTCTAACTTCGTTCCTTTCCTTCCTTAGATGATGGCCGGCATCCGGGGATGGCGACGTGCTGCTGAGATGAGTAGCGCTGAAGGTGAGTGAGCGCGATGCGACCCTTTCGTATTTGTATTGAACGGAGTTCTTTTTCTGTGACTTTTAGGTGCCGTGATGTTTTCAGCGTGGATGCCGGTTATGAAGAAGAAATGCGGCGAGTAAGCGCAGTATGCAGCACCTCTAGATGTTTCCACGCTAACCTGGAGTGTCTTTTCCCTCTTGCAGATGGATGAGAAGTTCCGGAGACAGGGTTCCCCCAGAGCGGCTGGGATTCAGGTAAGCATTTGAAGCTCGTATAGTCTTTAAAATAAGCGAAGATTTGCTGAATGCTTACTAATGCCTTTTTTCTGTTCTTTTCCCTTTTCCTTAGGAAGGGCGTGCCGGGATGGGAACGACACCGCCGAAGATGCCCGCAGAATAGAAGAAGCGATGAATGATGGGCAGAAGCGCCACAAGGTAAGGCTGTGCCTAACGGTGTTCTTGTTTTGCAGGAGCTGAGCGCAGAAGAAAGATGCAGGCCTACTGGAGACTGATCCAAACACGGCGAGTGTCACGCTGCAGGTGCAGAAAACACAAAGCATGTTTCTCAGCCTGAGCGTGGCTTAAATAGCCACTGGGTATCCCAGGTGTCTCTGGGCTGAACCACACCCAAAAGACTAGACTGCACATGCAGTTCTGGGAACCGAAATAAGTGGGAGCATCCATCTTGTCCCCATCAATGCACCACAAGTCCAATCCCCAATGTTATCCTATGGGAGTGAGTGAATCTGGTGCCACAAGCGCCAAGTCTGACTCCAAGTGGGTCTTTGGAGGGATGGAGAGGCCTGACATCTTGGAGGGCTGGGGACATGAGGGGCAGGAATCATGACAGATCCAGGGTTCAGCAAAGTTCTGTCACCAAAAGTGTGCATGAAGAGCAAGCCTGCCCCCCCCCCCACTGGAGACATGTGGACCCGTAGGGGTCTGTCACGACTTCTTACCCTCGGAGGAGAGGGACTGGAAAAAGCCCTTGTCCCCTGTTAGGCAGAATCCTGTGCAGTTCCCTTAGGGAGCACTACAGAAGATTAGGACTACAAGTGAGAACAATAAATCCCCTTTGGTATCAGTCTGTACCACAAAGATTTAGTTGGCAGCTATGGCTGAGCAGTCAAGAGGGAGATGAGCAGTATTCAGGGTTTACACAATAGACCTACAGTACTATGGCACAAGGAAACGCTGACCAAAGCTTTGTATTAAAAAGTAGATATATATTTATTTTATACACTTCTAGTAAAACACATTTATCACGGTCATCAAGCAAGTTAAAATAAGTCAAAGAGAGATATACACACTCCCTAGTTAGATTGCAGACCAAGTGAACCAGAGTGAAAACTGAGCAAAACGGCACAGTGAAAACCACACAAGGGATACTCTAGCAATTTCTCACAAGGCAGGGAAAGCCCATGTTATACAGAAATATCTTCTTACACACCCTAACAACACTTCCCATAAACTTGTGGACCAGTTTAAGCAAGACAGTGCATCAGTATAGGAAATCCTTAAATGAATACTGCGCAAAATGGCATTTCACAAGTTTGAAAAAGGGGAAGAAAAGGGTAGTTAAAAGAAGTAGGTGCACCAACACAGTTCTAATTGAGAAGCAATCTAAAGATTGCAATCTAAAGAAGGCAATTCTAACAAACGTAGCCAGAGTCAGTAGGCCTGTGCCAGAGTCAGTGATACAGGGCAATGGCCCAGGAGCAAAATGTTCTTGTAGCTGCAGTCAGGTCTTTGGTTAACGATTTCGAAAAGGTGGATGCAGAAGGTGAAAGACAATGTTAAGAGAAAGGGGCGGCCAACCCAAAAGGTAGGTAAAGGACTTAAAACACCTTTAGATCTACCGCGAAGAAAGGGCGGCCTGGCGGAACAATGTGCCTTTAAAATTAAATGGCTCCTGCGGTGGCGATTGCTCCTAGTAGTTCCTGCAGTTCAGGGGATCCGGCAGAGGAAGAGAGTCTCTCGTCGTGGAGGAAGGTTCGAGTTACTGCACTACCCAGGGATGAAACCAGCCACGGTGCTGCCCGACTAATAAAAGGTACGCTCCTTTAAATCGCGGTCTGGGCGGACGGGTGCCTGGCTATCCGTTCTCCAAGTACAGGGTACTGGCGATTCGACCAAGGCAGGTCGGGAAGGCGATTGGCAAACTGGTTGGCCCCCACCATGGAAGGGAAGAAGGCTCTTGCAGATGAAGATCATCTCTCTTTGTGTGGAGAAAAAGTGGCGAGACGCTGCAGCAGGACTTCACCGGTGGTTGTCGTTGCAGCAGTCTTTGGCTTCTCTCCTCTTCCGCTTCTTAGTTCCAGTGGCGACGGCTTGCCCTTCCAGTCCTCACAACCCTGCTTTTATGCAAAAAGATCCCCATTTATACAACCTAGCTGTCACTCACACAGTGGAGTGGTCATCCTTGGCGGGAGACCCTCCTTCCTATCAGGATAGAGTGCAACATGGGTTGCTGAGGCAACCCTGTCCAGGGGTCCTGGTCCTCCCCCTCCCACAAAATGGACCCACCCGAGACTCCGTGGCACCGAAAGGAGTGCTTCTAGGCAGAAGCCCGCCAAAAGGACGAACAAAGGATCCCCGACCTGGGTTAGGAGTTTAGAGAAAGACACGAGAAAAGTTATATTAAAGTTCTGGCAAATAAAACCTACCGGAGTAAAGTTAACATTAAAATACATCGATGGTATGTTAGAGGCTGTCAGAAAATTTGGTAGCCTCGAACAATGGGAAAATCCCATAGGGAAATGTTCGCGGTCGAATATTTACAGTAGTAACCACTGCCACCAGCCAGAAACTTTTGAGAGAGGGACTGTACGGTACCCTCTCGAAAATGAACATAAGGGAAAAACTATTAACCCTTCCCAGTACTTCCATAGTAAGATGGGTTGTACTGGTTTAGTTCACAAAAATTGACTAGTAAAGTCAATGGGGACTTTATATGCCGTGGGAGACAGTAGTCAGTCCCAGGGTATGGCGTCTATGTTTGGGGGTCGCTACGACACCCCTGTGTCACTGCACGGAGGGTGCTGTGCAACACATGTGAATAAAGATGGTTCCTATGGAGGTGTCATGATCTCTGCTTCCAAAAGGTCAGGGTTTTCCCAACTCCCTTGGAAGCAGATCCATAACCCAGGTTCCGAGTGCCAACCAGTCCCAATTGGGACCTTTTGGACCCAGTCCTGGCGCCAGTGGCACCAGGCTCATAAATATGCCCAGTCCCAGCGCTGGAAGCGCCGGGCTCATAATGCTTGGGTGGACTTACCTGCAGCAGGCCATGCTGCTTACTTGCCTGCCAGTTGAGCCTCTGATCCTCTTCTGTTTGGAACTACTTTTCTTGTTGGGTGGGGCAGGAGCCACTCCCTAGATTCAGAACACTGGAACTCTTCTGGAAAGCAGGAACTCTTTTCTTACCTAGGCGTGGCTGTGGAAGGAGACACCTAAGCACTACAGGAGGCTATTTAAACCACACCCGATGGATGAATCTTGCTTTGCGTTATTCTGCATCCTCTGCAGCAGAACGCTCATCGTGTCTTCTGCATCTGATCCTGGGCCTAAGGAAAAAGGCTTACCATCCTGAATCCAGTCTTCAGCAACACCTATAAAGACAAGAAAGAACAGGTTAGCATTACGGTCTTCAGTGACAGCTCTTCACTTACCTGGTCCATCGGCTGTCACCAACGCCTCGCGCTGCATTCCGGCATCTGAAAGACAAAGGCTTACCTACTCTTCGTGCGCTCCGGAGGTCTTCACACTGCATTCCGGCATCTGAAAGACAAAAGCTTACCAACTCTTCGCACGCTCCGGAGGTCTTCGGCGCTGCATCCCGCATCTGAAAGACAAAACAAGATGCGTTTAAAGACATTGGGGAACTTTAATACTCACGTGCCATTACTCCTTTCCACATCTAACCCAGTGGGTATTCCGGCACCCTGCAGCCGCTCCTAACTTGTACCTGCAAAATAAAAAGACAGTTAGAGCGCATCGTGAAGCAGGCAACAAGCGCTTACTTACGTGCTTCCAGGCGCTTCTATTCATCACACGGGCTCCATCTTCAACTCACTTCAGCCCGTCATCCGCCATCGCCGGAACCCTGCAAAACAAGAAACATCATTACTAAAGACTTTAAAGACATTAGAATTACTCGAAACTTACCGTTCGTGCAGTAAACGACGGACAGCAGTCCTCTGAAGTCAAGAGGCCTGCTCCCCTTATCCAGTGAAGAAAGTGGTTACAGCACCCTGCCCCGAGGCAGATGGAGAGCACAGCGTTCACTTACCTAAGACATCTTACCCTTCGAGTCAGACATACAGTGCACAGAGGTCCAGCCCAAAGAGCCAGCCGTGTGTTACACATCACCTTTGAAGATACGGTATACGCCCAGTCAAGACCGGCGCCTCTACGGGAATCAGGTGAGCATTACAGGAGGTGAGAGAAACCCCGTAGACATTAAACACAAAAATAGCCTACAACACACATAGCAAAAAGGCCTAAGAGTGGGAAAAAGAGTCTCACTCTTAGCTGGAGAAAAGAAACAAACCCTTCAAATCCAGCAAAGCTGCTCGGGGACTCTATAGGTAAGGGAAATTAGCCATAGTATGAGAATTCTCCCTAACATCCCCTGACCCTTTTTGATGCTTGGGCCGACTTGGGGTCGGCGAGTGCTCCGGCTGCCTAGCCACGGAAGCCTCCAGATGAGTGACCCTTTTCCGAGTGTTGCTGTGACTGGGAGTACGCCTTGGGCATGGTCTTTGTCAGAATAAAGACTTAGCCGTCTGCAAGCTATTCTTTCTTTTGTCCAGCTCCTCATCTGTGCTGGAGTGAAGGAGGTTACCTGCCTCGAAGGGCAAAACTAGAATATGTTCCTGGACATCTGGGTTGAACTTGGTTGCCCGTACCCAGGCCATCCTTCTCATGTCCGTGGCAATACAGATGGCACGTCCAGAGGTATGAATGTGAGCCAGAGTAGACTCCATGATATCTTGAGCCAATAGCTTGGCTTTGGCTAGCCCCGCCTTAAAATGTGATTGGCTGTTGGCGGGGAGTTCCGGGAGGAAGTCAGCAATTTTCCGCCATAATCTCTGGTTGGCGGCCGCTAGCATGGCGTCTGCGTTGGCCTGTCGCAGATGCAAGGAAGCATTTGAGTACAGCTTCTTACTGTATGCTTCCAAGGTTTTCTCCTCCTTGCCTAGCAGTGCCGAAGAGGACGACGACTGAGGCTTGTGGCTGAGGATGTGAGGAGAGCACGAGTGTATCCCCCTCCATTTGCCTGTACTTGGCATCCAGGCGGCGGTTGACTGGCTGGACAGAATGGGGTTTGAGCCAACCCTTCTTGGTGAGGGAAACCACATTGGTCTGTAGTGGAATTCCCGTTCTGGCTGAAGGGCGCCTCGTGGGGACTTCAGCAGGACGCTGTCAGCTGGCTGTTCTACATGGGGTTGGGGGAGCCCCAGGTATTCCGCCAGGCCTGGTAGACGTTCGTGGAAGGCCCTGCATGATGATGACGTGTCAGGGTCCTCCTCCTCATCAGTATCCGGAGGGTCTGGGGATCCTGTGGAGGAGGTGGTGGAGAAGGAGTATCCGGGGCCGGATGCTGGGGCACAGGGGCTGCAGCTGCAGGCTGAGGAAGAGGAGGAGGCTGGTCTGGAACCGCCTGCAGAGTAGGCTGAGGAGCCGGAGGAGGCAACTGTGGTGCCGCTGGCAAAGCGGGAAGGACTTCCCCGACTGCATCCTTGATGATAGCCCCCATATCTGGGGAGTTCATAAAGCAGAGGAACCTCTCGAAGATCCGGTCCTCGCTGGCCGAGGAGGAGGAGGGCACCGACGGGGTAGCTACAGGCAGCTGAGGCCGCTGCAGACCCTGTATATACAGACGCAGGGAAAACAGCCCTGCGCATAAGAAGGGTTGGCTATAGGCCACGTACCTGGTTGATGCCAGTCCCACCTCGATACTCGTTCTTGGCCGAATCTTGCAGAGGCGTTGAACGGGTGTCCCTTTCTGGCACGTCAGCCATTTTGTTGAGCTGCCTACCACGTGGCTGTGACGTTGCCCGGCTCGCTGGGGCCAGCCTCTGCCAACTCTCATGTGTGAGGTGCGCGACTTGCCCTGCACCTCGGGCACCTGGCCAATAGGTGTACCAACCTCGACCCTGTGGTCGTTAGAGCTGCGTTCAGGTGCCCCCTCGGACGCACTGCCGGTAACAGGGTGTAGCCCTTTTGCCATAATGCTGGTACAAGGGCTGAGCCCCTCGGGCGCAAGCCTGGTAACAGAACCTCGCTGCCCCTCAACCTTGGCACTGGGAGGATATGAGGACCCCTTAGCCCAAATGCCGGTAGCTGTGACAGCCTCGGGTGTGAGTTGGTATAAGGACCTGACCGGTCCCACCCGCGCAGGAGAGTCCCTGGGAAGGAGTCTCCCTTACCGGGTGCGGTTGAATATATAGGCCCTACCTGGGGCCTGGATCAATGCTTCATGAAGCTCTTGAGATCCTCAGAAGGAGACCGCTGAAAGAGCTCCCTCCACCTGGCTAGTCTGTTCTTCAGTGCTTTCGAGGACAGCGAGCCGCATGCCGAACAGGCTTACCAATCGTGGTCTGGGCCAAGGCAACCTAGGGAGAGGGCGTGGGGGTCTGAAGTTGGGAAGAGCCCGTTGCAGGATGGGCACCTGCTGAACCCTGTCGAAGTCGACATGCGCCATGGAGGAGCTGTGTCGTCTGAGGACCCAGTACTTACTGAAAAAAGACAAAATAAGAAATAGAGGAAGAATCCGCACGTGAAATTACATGGCCGAAGCTGAACCCAGGAGCGCTGGTGAATTCAGCCCATTCCCGTTGACGCCGAAAAGGGGACTGAGGTGTGGCGCCGGAGGGCAGAGTCAGGGCAGCGCATGCTCCCAGGGGCATGACTCTAAATTTAGAGGAGAGGAACATTTTTCTGGTGAAAAAAGTTCCATCTCATGTCCTTCGCGAGGGACGCCCATGCAGTATGGAGGAAAGGGGACGGGACGTAAGAGTATGTATTTTTATTATGCACCTTATGTTTCGATATAATAACTGAGGCATTCCAGGTTTTTTAAAGTTGCTCCTTTATGACAACTTGGACTTTTAGGTTGCAGCTACACATGATTGCAATCTAGCATGTCAGGATGTGTTTTGGCTTGAGTGACTTGTGTGAGGTATGTGGTTTTGGTGCACGATCAGTGATGTTATCCATGTTATGCTTAGCAGAATGTTTTGAGGCATTTCAGCATTTAGACTTGCCGTGTTTGGCAACATGGACTTTTAGGAAATGTGAACTGCAATTTACAATGTGTTAGTTTATCTGTCAGTGCAATGCTTAGAAGAACTAATTTGAGCCAATTTAGGAGTGGGATGTTGCGTGTTGAGTTATTGATGTACAACCCAAGATTTCTGCTAGGGCGACTGCAGCGCTCGCTAGCAGCCTTACATTCTATGTATGGGTTGACTGTGTTGCGTATCATGGTGTATGTTTTGAGAAGTGTGTGGGCATTTGGTGCATGACCATTGGTTGGTCAAGAAACCCTGCAGGGTTTGGAAGGTGTTTAGATTTAGTGCATGACCAAGGAGTGGTCAAGAAACTCTATGGAGTTTGGAGCTGTTGTGTGTGTGTGGCGGTCCTGTTGGGTCAGGTTGGCGACTAGTGGAAGGCTAGTTGCTTTGAAGTGTGTTAGTAAGTGACTAGTGGGAGGCTAGTTGCTTGAAGCTTTGTGGAGCTTTGATGTGTGTTGGGTTGTGGCTCTGCAAAGTCTAGTAAGCGACTAGTGGGAGACTAGTTGCTTGAAGCTTTGAGGAGCTTAGATGAGTGTTGGTTTGTGGCTCTGTGGAGCTGTGAAAGTTCAGGGATTTCTTCGGAGACCACAAGGATGCAGGTGCACTTGCATTCTGTTTTTACTTGTGTATATTTCTGTGGTTTCTGGAACCCTCCAGGAGTTTCTTTTAGGTGGATTCTAGGAACATGGCAACATGAAATATGTTTGGCTGCATTCACCTGGTAGTGATAGGTGTGGTTTCGAAGGGCTCAGCTGTCTGGTCAACATTTGTAGCTAGGTGCTGGTGGTGGTGGTGGTTGACTAGCGACAGCTGGTTGCCGTTTATATTTGGTTGTTTGGGTGAGTGATTGATGGGCGATTGGTGTAGTTGTGTTTGCTTGAATTTCTGCTTGGATTGGAGAGTTGTTGTATGAATTGTATGTGTGTTCTCCCGCTGTTCTGGGCAGATCTGCCTGTGTAGATTGTTGGGTTGTTCCTAAGTCTCTTGTTCAGTTGTGGCAGGATCTGGTCAGGCCCAATGTGGGGAGTTTGTGCTTTGGGGGTAGCAGCCCCATGATCTGCTGGTGGCAGGGGTGGAAAAGGAGGACAGTGTGTTGTGAGGGTTTTGGTAGTGTCTGGTTTGTTTGCCCAATGTGGGGCTGGAAGTGCTCGATGGTGGCAGTTAAAGGTTCCCTTGTGGCAGTGGGGAGCGGAAGGAGTTTTGTGTTTTTGTTGGTTAGGAGTGTAGTTGTGGAGGCTGGGTTTTGTCGTTAGTTTGTTAGTTACGCTTGATGGCACAATTTTCCAGGTGTTGTGGAACTTAGTAGAGTGTGAGGAGCATCCTGCTGGTGTGTTGGTTTTGTGCTGTGGTAAATAGGGATAGATGGTAGCTTGTGGGTGCGTCTTTTGCAGTATGAAAAGGAGGTGTTAGGGTTTGTCTCCTTCAGGGTTGTTTGAGGTGAGGTGTGTTTGTTTGCTGGAAGGAAAGGAGGTGTTAGGGTTGGTCTCCCTTCCTGTATGTATGAGGTGCTTGGACTGACATCTTCAGAATGTAGGCTGTGAGTGTGGAGTATGAGGTTGGAATGTTTGCAGTTGAATTGGTTCCAACTTAGGCAGTTAGAAGATGTGAGCCTGGGTGGTGGGAGCCAGAGGGCCCTTATCCCGGATTCCTCTTTATCTCCTAATAACATGACACCTGATCTGTAACTTAAGAAGACATTAAAGTAACCATTAAGAGTACCTATCCAGAGTATCCAGTGCCTCCTTGATGAGTGAACCCTATGGCTGACCAGCTGACATAACAGACAGCTTTTTGATTTCTGACATCCTGACACAGACAGATCCTTAGTGTTTGTTTTTTTAGGTAGGGAAACTGCTCTTTAGAAAAGGGTCAGAGGGGCATTTCCCAAACCCATTTAAGTTGAATAAAATTCTATAATCAAAACATGACAACTTTGTGTCCGGCTTTCATTTCCTCAACTATCATAGATTTTAATGGACCTTGTGGGAGGCAGGCCAAAATGGGGGAGGCCGTGTGGGGGACCCCAGTCAGAGCCACACACTGGTGGGGGTGTGTTGTGTATACAGATGGACTGCGTTCCCCCTCTGGCAATAACAGGCAGGTTGTACTGAAAAGTGGGAACACAATGAAGGCACCAAAGTCTTTGTAGAAATCAGGAACAGATTTATTACAGGAAGAGCAGTAAATCCATTGCCAGCAGGATAAATTAGACACACTGGACTAGCTAGGCACACCCACTGGCATGGAACCTGGGACCTGGGGAGCACCTTTAGATATAGGGGTAAAGGAAGACCAAGGGAAAAAGGGAAGGGTTGGAGAGGGAGGCTGGTAGAGACGGTGGGGGGGGAGAGAGATGGAGAAAGGCAGGCGCAGAGGGTCACAGACAGAGACACACAGGGAGACAGACAGACCGGGGGAAGCAGGGCAGAGAAGATAAATAGAACAGTTTGGGGAAGAGGGAGAGAACGAAGGGTAGACTGGGGACAAGGGTACCTTAGATAGGAGGCCTCTCTGCCCTCAACCCAGACAGTCAGCAGACATTGCCAGCAGCCAAAAAAGAAGGAATAGCCCCCAGTCCTCTCTCCACAGGCTTATATAAGGCGGCTGTTCTCACCCACTGCAGGGCTGGCCTCTCACCCAGGCAAGTATTTGTCTGGGCAAGTGTTGCCAGCATTGTTTCCAGGGGACATGGGATGCAAAGTGGGACACACACTTTCAGGTATTCTGTGTGATTTCCAGGCCAGGGGGTTGGCAGTTTGAGCCCAGAGGGGATGTTAATTGTAGGGTATGTGGAGATTAAATTATACAGTGCAGGGCAAATGGGGACAAAGGACACGCTAATTGTTGGGTGGGGAATGTAGGTTCCCAGAAGGAACTAGCTTGGTGGCTTGCAGAGGGAAGGTCAACTATAACTGGGTAGTGGAGGAGGGACTCATGGAAGGGGAGTAAAGATTCAGCCCTAGGCGACCGATTACACTGGGGCTGGTTTCTGGCTCAAGGAAGTTGATGAACAGGTTTTCCGACAGGGGAGTCGGTCTGGCTTTTGGGAGGAATGGGATCCCTTTGTTACTGGCAGTAGGCTGATTGCCTGGCAGTGGTGTCCCCAAGTGAACAATGTCCAGTGTGCCAGAAACATGCAACTATGGGGATTATGAAGGTACAAAATATAGTTATCAGGCAATGTTGAAGAACATGCAAGCACTTGACAGTAATAAACAGCTAGCATGAACAGTGCAGTGAATATACAGTCATATGCAGTGCAAGGTGGAAAATACATTTGGCAAACATGAAATTCACGCAATACATCTAACTAAAACATTTAGGTTTCTTCAATCCTCCATTGCCACTAGCTGAGTTTAGCTCTGTGCTCGGCCAAAGCATTCCCTGGAGAATCACCAGCAATCCTGGAAAAAGGTAAATCGCATCTCCTTTAAAATACTCCCAATTAAACCATTTTACCTAAAAAAGGAAAATATCTGCTAAATAAGTCAAACAACTATAGACCAACTCCTTGGCAGGCCACAAAATGTGGACCCGCCGCTGGTAATACACTCTTGGCGAAGATTAAATGGAATGCTGCTCAATGTGGAAGGCTTTCATGTGGGTGGTTAATTACCTAGCTAGTAGCTTTCAACTGGACAATTTCACCCCTGTTCTTGGTCAACAGTGACAGTAAAATACACTCAAAAACGAATTATATTTAAAAGTCCTAAACAGAATAGTTTCTCCTTTTCAGCATGAGTTTGATCCCGGTCATTCCAAAACACAACCCACAAATCTGGTTACAGGCATGGTGCACAATGCACAAACAGAATCACATACACTGACCATTACAGTCCAAGACCACGGCAAAAGATTCTGATTGGGCCCACTGATGATTACTGCAGCGGGTTCGGAAACCAGATAGGTGAATCCACAATTTATGCAATGAGTCAAATTCCTGTTTCACAAATCTTTAGGCTAGGTTCAATAATAATAGTATCTTGTCACAACCCTTCCCAGTTAATTGGGACTAGAGAAATAGCAGGGGTTGAGTGGGGCAAAGAGAAAACCTTTCCCCCTCTTTTCTTTGCTATATACATCAACCATTTTAACGATCATACTCTGGTTAATCAGAAAATACTGTAAATTCAGTTAATAAGTGGGCAAGAAGAATAAAAAATATGATTGGCTTTAGATCTTGTTAACCTGGAAAGAAGACCTTGTCTACACTAAAAACTATAAATAAATCATCAGGAACGTTTCTCGAGATTTAAGTTAATCCTGTAAAAATACTTTAAAAAGAGCATTCCATTCTCCACACAAATTGAAACGGCATCATATTTGATGAAGAAAAACGCTTGTCTGCCTGCTGGGAACCAAGAACATATATTCTGTCTTTGAATTACAAGTCATCGCTCAGGGCCACCACCAGTCAAATTAATCCATGTACCATTTTACCCATTCCTCCAACCCCTACAGTGGTGGTTGTAATATAATTAAAAGGACAGTTTAGTTTTTCACACAAGGGCAATTTTTACTCAGATTCCTTCCCATTTAGATTGTGCTAAAAATCTTTTAAGAACACGCAATAAGCAGGTTTTTACAGGTACGCAAGGATCCGAGGTGTGCCTTATCCAAGTTAAAATCCCTCGTCATCATGGTGATTGGGCTCTCCTCGAGATTAAGTTTTATTTTTGTGCCGATTTGAGGAAACCGCAAGGACGAAACAATCAAATTCCCTCCGCATGACTAAGGACCTAATGGGTAACGTACATCTGGGTTTCAAATAATAACGAATACAATCAATTTCTTCCTAAAGATTGTCCAACATATTATGCAGATTGCAACATGGGTTTTCAAGTGGGATAAGATACCATAGTGATAGGTATATAAAAAGTCACGTCTATGGTCTTTTTAGTGACAGAACCATAGAAAGCTGGTATCAGACGGTCAGTATTAACCTATATATGCCAAAACTGCAGTCACTAAACATCGGCATGACCCAACTGATTCTACAACTCAATGAAAACAGGATTTGGCCAAAATGCTTTCGAGTGTTTTCTGTCGATTTAGATAAAGGGTCTGGCTGAGAAGCACGATACATGAGAGTGGCACTGCAGTGAGGCTGCATAGCATGGAACAAGGCTCGCCAGACAGATGAGCTACCCAGGGGGCAACAGAGATAAGGGGAGGGGAAGTTGAGTGGGATGCCGAGTTGTGATTGACCGAGGCCAGGGAGGTACGGTGGTCGGAACCCCACCCATTGAGTGGTGCAGGGGGGGCAATAAGTAATGGTTAAGGGGGATGGTGAGGCACAGGGTATGTGGGGTAGGGCAGAGGGAGAAAAGGGCAACAAAAGACATGTACGCCACATTTGGAAAACTGATTCAGTGTAGGGTGCTGCAGGAAGAGGTTTGGCGGGTACAAGGATTGAAGACGGATTGAAGACGGGTGCAAACAATTTGATAGAATAGATACAGTCACTTTCGAAACACTTCAACATTTCACATACTTATCATACTTGATTTTTTAAATGCATTCAAGCAAGAGACTATCCACTGGAACATTAAGCCATATAGCTGTATACACACTATACAACCACAATTACTCTGCTACTCAACGTTAACAATTTAACACACAAATAATATAGCAATGATCACCAAGCCCCAGGTAGGCTACGTAGGATGGTTACAGCCTGGGGCCCAGTTACCAGGCCAAAGTGAAGGGAGGGCCTTAATGCCAGGCCCCAATGCCAGTTAGCCTGGAGAGGGTAGGCCAATTTATTCCTAGAACATCATGCATGAAACTGTTAAGTCATATAGCAATTTTAGTGTTAAAGACTGAACTTTTCCGGTCCCCATTGTGGCCCTCGAGAACTCTGGGATCATAAATACTTGATAACTGGCCTTTTTACAACTTGAGCTGACATACTGATTTGGATTACTAACTGGAATAAAATGTAGGCTTACACCTATAATCCACTAGGGCTTAAGGTTAGCATTAACCAGACAAGACTGGGGCAACCAAGATTTGCTCTTTACTTCAATTGTTAATGCTCAATGTTTGGTAATCACTGGAAAGGCTCAGTTGCAGTGGAAGAAAGGATAGTGGACTTATGGGGCAGGGGTGTATAACTTGGTGGAAGCATGTTTTTCTGCAGAGGAACAGCTATAGTAGCATTATATAAGAATTGGATCTAATTTTTTATTTGAACAGGTTAGTCCTGTTTCAAATATTAAAAATGAATACATTTGTTGACTGATGTGAAGAAAAAAAAATGAAAAATGTGGAGGAAAAAATACAAAAACTGAAGCAATGGTGCTTTAATGACCCTCTGATTGATCCCAACAATCGAGGTGCCATGGAAGCTAATTTATAGAACTTTAAGCATTAGCTCTCTTCCACCGGTGCAAGGCCAGTGAATCTCACACTTGCCACAAAATGAGAATGGAAATCTGTACCAAAAAGGAAACTTGAGAAAAATCCTAATGGGAAAAATAGAGCCAACATTGCCAGCATAAAGCATGCACATGGGAGAAGCAATGGTTGTAGACTATAATGGTATTTGACCCATTAGCTGCTTTTAGGAACTCCAATAGAAAAGAAAGCAGATGCCATAATACGATTATTGCTGGTCAAATTGTTGAGAAGCCAAGAGGACCAAACACTGTACATGCCCAAAGGCAATGGCACATTTGGACACCTTGGATACAGGTTAACAAGTAGGGTACACCACACCGGTAGTCCCCCCTTTACATCTACTAACATATCCTACCAAAGCATCCTCTACCCTGGACATGAAATATATACACAAGTGGGTGAATTAATCACGTTTCAGGGTGCTTTCATAATCTCCAATACTGCAGTATGAGCAGAGAAGCGAACAGTGTACAGCATTCCTACACTCAGTGGAGTCTTTTGAATATAAAGGCTAAATTCCTGCTCCCCAAAAGGCTCCTGTCTGGGAGCATAGATACAACTCTGCAAATGGTAAAGTGCTATCTATTCCACTGCACACATCCTTTCGAATTGGGGGAGGGAAGAAAAAGAATATGCAAATAATGAGCGAGATACTGAGAAAGGTTCAAAAGTGAAAGGATGTTCAGTGGAAGATGCTGGATTTGCAATAGTGCACTCACAGGAGAGGAGAGAGAACTTCATGCACAAGGAAAATGCACTTAATACTTGGGCACTTCCGTGGAACAAACAATTATTCACAAAGATTAATTCAGCCACAAACGCATGCTGGCAAAAGATTGTGTTGCACGAGAATAAGGCAAATTGATCCTGTGCTTTTCCCATCTCTGTAACCTTGGTGTAAATGTTTATGGCTGGGATTTGGGGCATGAAGGTTGTGTGGTTGTGTTGAAGTCTAAGAGGTCAGGGTTCGGTCATATCTTCAATGACAATGTAGCATTGGACAGCTTCTGTAAGTAAGAAACATTTAGAAATGTGACAGGAAAATAATTTATTAGCAAACGAAGGAACAAGTTACCTGTAAACTCCTGTTCTCCAGCATTGGTATCGTACATGGATTCACATGCTTATGAATACTCCCCGTTGTCAGGCTGACAATCCTTGATAATATTAGAGCAGTTTTTGCCTTAAAGTTTAACAAACTGCTCGTCACTTACATGGCCCATTGCCATCACTTTGGGTCGTACTTCCCCAACCGATAAAATTCTTACTCCTTAGCTCCACCCCTGGTAGCCATCTTCAGATTGTAAACCGCATGATATTGTGGCAGTAGGAATCAATAAAGAGTCATAGTGGGGTAGGGAGGGAGGGTTGCATGTGAATCCATGTAAGATACCAATGACAGAAAACAGGAGTTATCGGTAAGTAACTAATTCCTTCTCCAGCATTGGATCTTACATGGATTCAAAGGCTTATGAATATGATTAAACAGCAGTACAAACCAACACAATCATGGGAGGCTGTACAGCTGAAACAAAAGAAATAAGTCACCTCTGGAACACTCACCTTAAGCAAAAAGGTTGTGCAGCAGACCTGTCTGACACGAGACGCCTCGTTGGAATCCCTGTTGAGGCAGTAGAATCTTGCTCAGGTGTGGATAGACCTCCACGTAGAAGCCCTGCAGGTTTCTAGCAGGGGAACACCAGACAAACGCTGTAGTAGCAGCCACGCCACTGGTGGAATGTGCCCTTGGTCTGCCCAGCAGAGACCTCCGCGAAAGCTGGTGACAATGAGAAATGCAGCCAGATAGCCACTTCGAGATGAGAGCGTTAGAAAAAACAATCCCTTTATCAGCAGTCCCAAAAGCAACAAAGAGTTGCAAAGTCTTGCGAAAGTCTTGTGCGTACAACGTAAAACTTCAATGCATGGGCAACGTCCAGTGAATGCAACACCCTCTCCGCCAGAGAGGTAGCATATCTGAAGAACATTAGGAGATTACTGGTTTCGTTGAGAGGAAATTCTGAAGGAACCTTTGGCATGAAAAAAGGGTTATATCGCAGCGCTACCCTAGATTGATAAAAAGTCAAATATGGTGGTTGCAAAAAAGAGCTTACAGTTCTCCAAAATGCCCTGCTGAGGCAATAGCAACTAGGAACGCAGTGTTCCAAGAGAGAAACTTCAAAAGGAGCCCGGTGCAGAGGCTCAAAAGGAGGGACCATCAGCTTAGATAGAACCACATTGAGTTCCCACGCTGGAACAGGTGCTTTAACTGGGGGGGAGGGCTTGAAGAGACCCTTGCGAAACTCAAACAAGCTTTGCAACCAAAGAGAAGGCTTGACAGCAGCCCAAGTGTAGCGAGAGATAGAAGCCAAGTGAACCTTTATTGAAATATGTGCTAGGCCAGCTTTTGCCAATGAGAGAAAGTACGCTTGGATTTGTGCAGCCTTAAAAAGGTGAGGGTTAAGTTGCTGAGACCAACACCAAATGGAAAACCTCTTCCACTCATGCTTGTAGCAAGAGAGTGCTGACTGAGATTTTGCTAGAATACCATGGTATTCTAAGGGGACCTGGAAGTGTCAAAATACTGTCTCTGCAGGAGCCAGGCCTTTAACTTCAGTGATGCTGGTTCATGATGCAGGCTGGTGCTTCTTTCCCTGTACAGCAGGTCTGGAAGATGAGGACGCTTGATGCTCAGTGCTGACAGATGGAGTAGGTCGGAGTACCATATTTGCAGCAGCCATTCCGGAGCAATCAGAATCATCTTGCACCAGCTCTGTTTGAGTGCCTTTAGTACTCGTACAATGAGTGGGATGGGTGGGAACACGTACAGGAACCAACCCTCCCAGGGGAAGGAGAAAATATCCCCTAGACTTCTCTTTTGATGATACCTATTGGCAAACTGGCAGAACTTGAGTTGCTTGCCTTGGCGAACAATTCGATCACAGGCTGACCCCCATCTCGAGAACAGTTAAAGAACTTGGTCCTGACGGAGCTCCCACTCGAGGCAAAATAACAGTTCCCTGCTGAGGGAATCTGCTACGGTGTTGTGGATCCCTGCCAGATTAAAAGGAATGAGGAACATCCCTTGCGTGATCACCCAGTGCCAAAGCGATGGCACTTTCTTGGAAAGGATGTGAGAGCGAGTCACCCATTGCTTCCTGATGTAAAACATGATGGTTGTATTGTCTGTGAAGATAGACCACTTTCCCCTGCCGCTGGGGTTGAAATAACAGAGCACAGGAAACTGACCAGAGCTCTAACACATTTATGTGAAGTTCTTTGTCCTCCGGTAGCCAGAGGACTTTGCCATGGACTTTACCTGTGTGTGCCCCTCAAACTTCCAGAGAGGGGTCAGTAGTTAAAGTGGATTGATGGGCCGGCGGATGAAAAGGTGTTACCTGGTATCCACGGGGACGCCACCCAGCCCTGGTTGGATGATATGCACTCTCGAACCCTCTCGCGGTCCCTTGGTAAGGCCTCTGTTTAAAGATGGGTCTGCAATATAGGAGAGCTGGATTCAATACCAGATTGTCTTTATGTTTTCCCACCTCTATTGGCCTCAACTCCTACCTCCCCCTTGGGCCTTCTCCTCACCTTAATATTGTAAGAGGTGGATTCTCCACCCGGCTCCTCATGGCAGGGGCGCGTAGATGTGGGGGGGCGAGCAGTGACCAAGTTACTTCACTGGTGCAAGCCCCCCCCCGTGGGAATCCAGGCCTGCTGCGACTCCATAGGTGACTCCATAGGTTTGCTGCTTTACAGTCTTTATATGCAGTTCTTATGTTCCTCTTAGTTCGAATAATAATGTCTTGCTTCTTTCCTTTTAAGGTATGGAAAGGTATTTTGGTGTTGTCGTGCAGTTTGAAGATGAGCATGGGCCGGTAGTCGAAAGGGCGTTGTGCGCGATGCTATCCGGTGAGTAATGCGCGATGCACGGCGCTGTTTCGCCTTTTATATTGCTAACTTGTGTCTTTTCTCTCCTTGCAGGTTGCGATGTTCCTAACCGAGCTCAGTAATGTTCCAGCAATGATACTGACCAGGAGATGACTACCCAGGTAAGAATTGTGTGGCTTTCTTCATTCGGGTGGAAACATGAGTAAACGCTTACTAATGCTGTCTTTCTTTCTCCTCTTTCCAGGTTATGGTATTCCAGGATGCATGCGGTGCCGGATGATGGAGTTCGTACCTTCAGGTGAGTGGAACTGAAGTCAGCGATGGATTGAGGACAGGATACTGTTCCAGGTAACTTTCGTAGTGTTCTCTCTCTCTCGCTGCAGGTCCTTGGTTTCAGGTAAGCTGGCATCAAAGAACTGCACACAGTGAGCGTTACACTGCCCACAGCAGAATAACGCAAAGCATGTTCTGCTCTTTGGAAGTGGTTTAAATAGTCTCAGGTAAAGTAGTCCAGGTAAAATAGTCCCAGGCCTGCCACACCCAAAGTAGTCCAGGTAAAGTAGTCCCAGGCCACACCCAAAAGACTAGATCGCATAGCTCAGTTCCTTGTAACTGAGCTATGTGTGTGCCTCCATGTTGGCTGAACCCCCCCTAAGTTAAATAGTCCCAAGTAAATAATCCCATTCTAATGTTGGTTTTCCCAAAGGCGCCAGGACTGACTCCAAGAGAGTCTTGGATGAGGTTTTAAGGCCTTTGACCTGGCCCTAACTGGAAGGCTGAGTTGCCAGTGAGGGCCAGGGGCAAGGGTCATGACAAAAGGGGTACCCCGAGTCAGGTGCTGCTGATGTTTCCCCCACTGGACTGATCGCCAATACTCTGGGTTGAGTGCAACATTGTTGTTCAAGGAGCCGGATATTTGCTTCCACCTGGCATCCAGTAACTCCTGGAATGGTCTCATGTGCAACCTGCAGTGAGGAACAAGGGAGATGCAGAAGGACACCATCCCTAGAAGTGACTTGATCAAGCACACTGTGGTAAACTGTAGAAGAGACTGTTGGACCTTGTGGCGCATGGGTTGTATTCTCTCCTTTCGAAGGAGTGGTAAGGCACTGCAATGTGTTCAGTTGAGAACCCAGGAATAGAGCATTCTGAGATGGCGATAGACAGGACTTGGGAAAGTTTATGGTGATTCCCACAGAGGCATCGAATGGTGGTGTTGGTATGCAGCAGGGCTAGTTGATGAGACAACGATCAGATTAACCAGGCGTCCGTATAGGGGTAGACATTAACCTCTGTATGGCATAGAAGATCAGCCACAGGGGCGAGGTACTTGGTGAACACCCCTGGGGCAGACTTTAGGCCGAACGGCAGAGCTTTGAATTGGTAGTGGTTCCCGTGCACCATGAGGCGAAGGAACGGTCCCTGCTCCGATGGATTGGGGTATGGAAGTGTCTTCCAGACCTCGAGAGGCGAGATCTCCTGGTTCCAGCTGCTTTAGAATCTGATGCAACATGACTGACTTGAACTTTTGTGATTTGAGGAATAGGTTGAGCTCCCCGAGATCCAGAATGGATCTCCACCCAGCGTTTTTCTTTCTCACCAGGAAGCACCAGGAGTACGCTCTGGAACCCCAGAGGTGCATCGAAACTGGTTCTATAGCCCCCTGTTTGAGTAGGGACTGAAGTTCCTGTAGTAGAAGCGGCCAATGTTATTCCCTTTTGCGTACGGGTGAAATGGATCAATGCTTTCCTAGGACCTCAAGGGTGTGCACTGTCTGTACGATACTGAACACATTTGTCGGTGGTGATGTTCTTTGACTAGTCGACAAATTAAGACAACTGGCCTCCCACTAGGGAAATGAAGTGGGGGCACAGACCATAATCTTGGTCAAGCCTGCTTTGGAGTCTGGTGCAGGTGTTGGATCCCCACGGCCTCTGCGTACCCCTGTACGCTTGCGATCTCCCACGTTAGGCCTCTTGTGAGGAGGTGCGAGACGGTTGCCAATACGATGGCTGTTGATAACTCCCAGAGGTTCTGGAGAGTTCCCCCTTCCCAGAACGAAAGGACTGCCTAGGCTGCTGGAGGGTACCCAGGGAGCGAGCAGTGTCCGTGTCAGTCTTTCACTTGGATGGTTTCATCAACCTTCTTAACGAAGAGGCCGACACTGTCGAGGGGCATGTCAATGACCTTTGATTATACATCAGGGCAGAAATTGGCGGCTTTCAACCAGCCTGGATGCCGTATGACAGCCCCGTTCCCCATTTGGTGGAAACCTGTGTCTGCCACATCCTGTGCCGCAGTGATTCCCTGGTCAGACGCTATGTCCCCTTCACACAGCAAGGCTAATGCCTCCTCCCTCTTGCTGTCAGGTAACAAATCCAAGAAAGGCCCCATTTTGTACTATAGCTCTCGATCATACCTGGAGAGAATGTCCAGGGAATTTGCAGCCTTGACAGTAGCCGCTGTGGTAATAATGCATTTTCCGAATGCATCAAGCGGTTTCCCGCTTTGTCTGGTGGAACCAGAGACCGTGAAGAAGGGTTAGTCGATCTCTTTCTGGCTGTTGCCGAACCACTGAATCAGGTGATGATTGTGAGTGCAGACACAGTTGCAGAGGACACACCTAAGTATCTCTTTTCTAAGTGGTCCTTCTTTGCGGTGCTAAAAACTGGTTCTGCATTACCAGTTGACCATCCTCCGAGATGTCCAACAGAGGAATGGCCACCACTGGTTTCCAGGAAGCTTCCCTCCTTTGGAATAAGAAGCCTTCCTCCTTCTGTTCCTCAGGAACAAAGTTACAAATATTGACATCCCGCACCAACAGGGTGCGAAAAGACCAAATCTCATCCGGGGATGAATTTAGATCTGCATCGTGATTTTCCCCATCTGCCCGTACCAAGTCATCAAACTCATCAGTGATCTCGGTACCTTCAGCTGTGTCTGTGTCCGGGCCAGTATAAGTGTCTGTGAGGGCCATTGGTTGCAAGAACTCCTCTGGTCCTGGTGGAGGCTGTCCAGGCTGAGGAATTTCATGTGGACAGTTTGGCCAGGAGGGCTGCCCCTAGGGGTGCCTTGAGGGGCTGGAGGAGGTAGTCGCTGCTGAAATTCTGTCACCAGAGATTGCAAAGTAGGTAAAACGTTTTGTGACAAGTCCCTCTGTGCAGGAGGCACTGGGGCCGGAACAGATGGCCCAGGGAACAACGGCTGTACTGGTCGTGAAGGAGATGGCAGAATGGGGGTCAGGGTCCCCCATCTCCTTCTGATCTGAAGATGAAACCTCCAAAGGCTTTTCGTCTGACTTGCTACACCCATGTGGTGGTGTTACTGTGGCAATGGGCACATGTGTGAAAAGAGGCTTATCCTCGGTGGGAAACATAGGAGCTGGCCCAGGATGTAGCGAAAGGAACAAGTTACTTACCTGTAACTGTTCTTCTCCAGGATGGGTCTGGCATGGATTCACATGCTCATGAATATTCCCCGTCAGGCTGGGAATCCTCGGTAAAGAAAAAATCAGTTTGTTTCGTTTCTTAACTGTCTTTCTACTAGTAACCAATCACTGGTCTCTGGGTCATACTGCCCCCAGCCAATGACTGCCCTCTACCTAAGCCCCTCCTCTGGCAGCCATCTTCAGAATTGGTAGCACGTAAAGTGGCAGTAGGACCAAGTGAAGAGCCGCAGAGGGGTAGGAGGGAGGGTTCGCATGTGAATCCATGCTAGACCCATCCTGGAGAACAACAGTTACAGGTAAGTAACTTGTTCCTTCTCCAGCATGGGGTCTGGCATGGATTCACATGCTCATGAATATAATAATACATAGCAGTACACACATGCACAACCACGGGTGGTAGCAAGGCTCAACATTAAGCATTTCATCAACTCAACATTAAGCAACTCTTACCTCCTCACCAGGCCCACCTTCAGGCGAACAGGTTGAGCAGCACTGTCTGGTCGACCTTGGACGCCTCCCTGGAATCCCGGTCGACGCAGTAGAATCCCATGAAGGTGTGCGTCGACCTCCACGTAGCAGCCCTGCAGATGTCCAGCAGGGGTACACCAGACAAGAACGCTGTAGTAGCAGCGATCGCTCTGGTCGAGTGGGCTCTCGGACGGCCGGGCAACGGTCGGTTTGCCAACCGGTGACAGTGCATGATGCAGCTGGAGAGCCATCTGGAAATGGAAGCCTTCGAGAGGGCCTTCCCTTGGTTCACAGGTCCAAAGGTCACAAACAGTTGTGATGTTTTCTGAAGGCTCTTCGTGCGGTCCACGTAGAACTTTAGCGCTCTAGCTACATCCAGCTACTGGAAAGTCCTCTCAGCCGGCGACAAAGGTGACGGGAAGAAAACAGGTAACACCAAGGGCTCGTAGAGATGGAAGTCCGACGGCACCTTGGGCATGAAGGAGGGGTGCGTCCTCAGCACCACCCTCGTCTCGTGGAAAGTCAGGTATGGATGTTTACAGGAGAGGGCCTGGATCTCTCCCACTCGTCGTGCGGAGGTGAAGGCCACAAGCAATGCAGTCTTCCACGAGAGGAACTTCAATGGTGCCAAATGCAGAGGCTCGAATGGCGGCCCCACGAGCCTGGTCAGCACCACGTTGAGCTCCCACGCCAGGGCTGGAGCCTTCACCGGCAGGAATGATCGGAACAATCCTTTCATATACTCCTTCACCAGACGATGGGACCACAGAGATGATTGTCCTGGAGTTCTGGTGTAGCGGAAGATCACCGCTAGATGTATCTTAATGGAGGCATGCGCTAGCCCCGCCTTGGCCAGCGACAGTAGGTACAGCAGCACTTGGGGGGGTAGTAATCCGCAGAGGGTTAATCTTCTGTGCACGGCACCAGACAGAGAACCTCTTCCATTTGTGTCCATAGCACTTGAGAGTCGAGGACGCCCTGGCCTTTGCAAGCACCTCCTTGCAGTCTGCCGGGATATCGTACCCTCCAAACTCTAGTGCTGCAGGAGCCAGGCCTGCAAGTTCAGCGACCCCGGGTCGTGGTGGAGGATGGCGCCTCCCTTCTCTGGCGAGGAGATACGCGGGGGGGTTGGAGGGGGGAGGACGCTGACATGTCCAGAAGGTCTGGGAGCCAGATCTGTCTCTGCCACGCCGGTGCGACGAGGATCATCCTGCACCGGGACCGTCTGAGTTGGTTGATGAGTCGCAACGGCAACGGTGGGAACGCATACAGGAACAGGCCGTCCCAGGGGAATCAGAAGGCATCGCCCATGCTCCCTGGCTGGGGAAACCTGCTGGCGAACCTCCGACACTTGGTGTTCATCGCCGTCGCGAATAGATCGATCTGGGGAGTGCCCCATCGTTGGAATAGCAGATCCACTTGATCCTGTCGTAGTTCCCACTCATGGAACGAGCGCAGCTCCCTGTTGAGTGAGTCGGAAATGGTGTTCTTTATTCCTGCCAGGTGGAAGGGTACCAGAAACCTCCCTCGGGCGACGGCCCAGTGCCACAGATCCTGCGCCTCCTTGTATAGGGTTGGGGATCTGGTACCTCCCTGCTTCCGGATGTAGACCATCGGGGTAGTGTTGTCGGTGAAGATCCTCACCACCTTGCCCTTGAGGGACGGAAGGAACGACTTGAGGGACGGAAGGAACGACCTGAGGGCCCAGAACACGGCCCAGAGCTCCAGTACATTGATGTGGAGTGACCTCTCCTCCGGGAGCCGAAGGCCTCTTGCGTGGAGATCTCTGGTGTGCGCTCCCCATCCCTCCAGGGAGGTGTCCGTTGTCACGGTCTCCTGATGGGCCGGGGTCTGGATGTCCATACCTGCCGCCAGATCGATCGCTTGTCGAAAGGTCTCGTTGAGTGAGATCCTGTCTTCGAAGTTGCCCGTTGCTTGCATTCAACGGGCGTCGAGGAACTCCTGCAGTGGTCGCATCCGTAGTCTGCAAAGGCGCACGAGGTAAATGCAGGAGGACATCATGCCGAGCAGAGACTTGACGGACCTCACCTTGGCCACGTCCATGGTCGACATCCGTTGCACCTTGCCTAGGATGGCCTTCGTCCTTTCCTCCGACGGAGATGCTAGTCGAGCCACTGTGTCGAGCTTGGCTCCCAGGAACAGGGCGACTTGCAACGGTACCAGGTGGGATTTCGTGAAGTTGATCTAAAATCCCAGATCCGTGAGCAGTTGGACGGTCTTCCTCATGTGTTTGATGGTGAGTTCCCTTGACTCTGCCTGGATGAGCCAGTCGTCCAGGCAAGGGTAGACGTGGATCCCCTGTAGGCGCAGCCGTTCCACCGGTGCTAGGCACTTGGTGAACACCCTGGGCGCCGACTTCCGTCCAACAGCCCCTCGTCCCAGATGTCGTCGAGTAACGGGACCGAAAGGAACGTCTTCCTTTTGGCCTCCCGTCGTTGATAGAGGAAACCCTCCGTCTTCTCTTCCACGGGGCAGAGCTGGAAGAGCTCGGATGCCCTGGCGATCATGGCGTGGAAGGAGCCAATTTCGTCGGGCGGCGAGGCCCGAGCAGGTGGTGATGGAAGGTCTATCCCGTCGTCACCACCGTCATCATCAAATGTTCTCGGCGTGGCCGTCTCTGTTCCTGTATCATCCCTCGGCTCAGGAGACGGGGAAGAAGGCTTTGCAGGCCGAGAAGGCTGTAAAGGAGGGGGTGGATGCATTCTCTTGCGCTTGTTTGGAGGGATTCCCGACGGTCCAGGCTCCGGTGGGTCGTCCGTTGATGGTAAGGGCAACCTTGTCCTTATCTCCGTACACAAGGCCTGGATCGCCATCAAGATCACCCCCGAATTGTCTTGTGGCCCAGGGACTGGCTGCGACGGGCGCGACAGTTGGGGAGTGGGATCCTCCGCCTCGACGTGTTCCTCATCGCCACTGCCGTCGCTTTCCTCATCCGCCTCTTCGGGATCCTTCCCGTGGGACCGGACCTCCTCGAAACTCTTGCTTGGGATTTTCACGACTCCAGCCAGTTCCTCTTCAGAGGCTGTATCCCTGTCCGTGATGGCCACCGCCCCCCCTCCTTTGCCACCGGGGTTTTCACAGGGGTCTTATCAATGGGCTGAAAAGAGGATTCCGCAACTCCCTCGATAGAGGCCTTATCCGGGTGAATCAAGGCCTTCACGACCTTGGATGCGCTTGAGGCCTTCACCTTGGGGTGAGGGTCACCGCCTCGCTCCCCCTCGGCTGCCGTCGGGATCAACAGACTTCTCCCGAAGCTTACCCGGGTTCTCCGCTTTCCTCTTCCCCGAGCCAGAGCGTTGGCTCATGGTTGATGGCATCGGTGAAATTGGGCCCTGCCTGGCAGCCGAGGAGCCCGACCGTTCGGCGCTGCGCTCCTGGTGCCCGCGGAGTCCGGAGCGGCCTCAAAGGACTTAGAAGACCGCTCGGACAACAACTTTTTCTCACCCGCTGCTAGGCTCTTCCCCTCCAGCCAGTTGGTGAGGCGGGTACGACGATCCCTCATCATCCGCTCCGACATGTTCTTGCAAAACGCACAGTCCTTCTCCACGTGCGTTTTGTCTTATGAAGGCAGTAGAGACATCGAGAATGTTCATCCTCCTTGAAGAAATTCTGCAGTCCACATCCAGGGCAGCTCCTGAAGAGCTTGGGTCCGGGCGTCGTGTTTCCTTTTTCCTGGGCCATGTCCACGCGGGGTAGGCCTCAAAGGTCTTCCGGAAGCCTCCGAGAAGTGGAACTCGACGAAAAATTCACCCTTGAGAGCCGTAGAAAAATCCAAAACGGTCCCCGTTGATCGGAAGTAGAAACGGTGGAGTTTGAGGCTCAATTGATCAAAAAATGAGATTTAATCTCTTTGAAAATTTGCAAAACGCAGTAAAAGCTCAAGAGCTACAGCACGAGGACTCCCAACACTTGAACGTGCTGTAAAAATCTGACGATGGCTGCCAGAGGAGAGGCTTAGGTAGAGGGCAGTCATTGGCTAGGGGCAGTATGACCCAGAGACCAGTGATTGGTTACTAGTAGAAAGACAGTTTAGAAACGAAACTGAAACTGATTTTTTCTTTACCGAGGATTCCAAGCCTGACGACGGGAAATATTCATGAGCATGTGAATCCATGCCAGACCCCATGCCGGAGAACTCTTGATATTATGGTGGTGATCATATACAAGGTTGTCGATTATTGTTTCAGTACAACCGGTGACGACGAAGTGGCCAACAGGGGTCGTCAACCAAACGGATGAAGGGTTCTTCGACGGAACGGTCGATAGGGTCGTTGACGGAGAAGCAGTCGGAATGGAAGCAGACAAGCAGTGTTTCATTGACGAAAGTCTGGAAGACGGTGCTGCCGTCGCCGATTTTGACTTGGCATCGGCCCACAGAACACAGACAGCTTATCAAATGCACATCCATATGGTGCAAAACATTACCATTTTATACAAATTACAGCTTTGGGCATGTAAATCGTTCCTATCATTGAGCAAAAGGCTATGGTTTTCAAGAATACAATCTGGACCACAAAATACACCCATAAGAAAGCAAGAGCAATACTGCCATAGAATAGATCTATTTTTGGCCAAGAGAGAATATGGCCAACAACAGGTGGTCTATTCTTTCCTACTAAACGAGTGGTAAAAATCTCCCCAACTCTACTTTCAATAATATAATATGTTCGCCCAACTTCCTGCAGTTTTTTTAAGGTCACAAAACACTCATGAATGAAGACTTTGAAACTTTTTGTTATATTCTTCTTCAAACATTTCACCTTCCTAAGATGTACTTCATCATAGGGATTCTGTGACATGCCATCCTTGGAATCCATCTGAAGCACTAACATTCTAGATGTGTTAGATCAGACATTTAAGAATAAAACATATCTACACTCCTTAGTGAGACTGAAGAGCTTGCAAGATTATCATATATATTACACTCCAAGACAATATCTTAAAGTAACATGAGGAAATTACAACTGGGCATTTTAAGGGCCTTCAACACAGAAACATACATTCTTTTACTATAAAGGCCTACCAATCACACTTTTGCACACAGTCTCATTCTCGCGGCTACCATGGCATCATGCCCTGGTACTATCAATCCCTCCGAGGTCGGGATGTTCTTTCAGACTTCTTCCCTCTTCTCAAGTATGGGAGACAGAGCCCCAATCCACTGAACTCGGTGATATGCCATGAGCTTCAAGCTGCCGAGAGGTGGGTGTGATGCTATGAACCACAAGCTGCTGAAAGGTGGGTGAGATGCAATGAGCTCCAAACGCCTGTGTTGGGTGAGACACCATGAGCTCCAAGCTCATCAGAGGCAGAAGAGACATCATTAACTCCAAGACAAAGGTGCTGAAAGGCTAACACAATGCTCAGGGATCCGAAATACTGGGGAGCAAAACGACAGACAGAAATGTCTCCTAAAAAAGCAGGTAAATCATCATAAAGACATTCAGGGTGCAATTCTGGGTATCACAGTGAAACCCAAATTGTTAACTTACGTGTAACAAGCCAAACAAAACAAAACAGGGTTGCTTAGGAGAATTAGAGTGAAATTCACCATAGCGTCCCATGTATGACAAATTAGAAGAAAGGTCGTAGTTGTTCCGTCAACTTTTGGTTCTTCATGGTAAGTTAGTTCAACATTATACATACATATGTGGGGGGGCAGGTATGATGGGTTGGGGACAATCTAATGAAAAATCTTTCAAAATCAAGGGTGACGAAAAAAGGCAATCATAGCGCCTGCACAATGTCACTGCTGTGTTGGATTATTGTGAATGGGGCCAGCTAGCCCAGAAATGTGCCCAGAAACTAGCAGAGCCTCTGGAAAAAGGAGCCATGGTAATGCTTAGAGGGGGAGTATCCATAAACCAGCTCTGACAACATAGAATACCTTATTGCCAGTGAAATGTAACATGGGTATCTCCCTTGAAGAATCGAGAGCTGTAAGACAAGGAGTATAATGCAAGTCCCACTTCAGCGGTTCCATGTGTTAATATCCCTGCAAAAATATCGTCATACAAAAACAAATAATTAAAAAAAATAACGCCATATCTTGCGGCGATATTAAGGCATTAAACCTGCGGAGGACACCCCCGCAATCCCCCTATTATTTCAAAAGGAGCAGGGGACACCCCCGCAAACCCTGCTCCCAAAAACACCAATATTATCCCCACTAAAAATATTGCCTATGGCCGTTCCCGATGACCATATATACGGCAATATTTTTTGTGGGGATATTACCTGATACCACTTCAGAAATTTACAGGATTCCTCTGGAAATAGGACATGTGACACTTAAGCCTTTCTGGATTACGAAAAGTGAACAACTGCGCTCATAGCTTTGTTATTACTGTCACAGGAAATTATGAATATGTTAGCAATGTATGTACCTCAGATCACAAGGTTAATGCCGAGGCGTCCACAGTCAGTTATTGTGAGACCGGATTTCCCAAATTTGAACACTAATGTGAAACCAACACAAAAACATGGTAATAAAAGGAAGACAAGAAAGACTATACATCCATAAAACCTTATGTAGAACCACCTGAGAGGGAACACTTTGCAGCATGAAAGGAATGGTTCATAGGATTTGGCTGGAAGAAAGGGCTTGTGTAAAAGAAGGTGCCTATATGAGATACTCCAGTATCGGAAGAGCATGTCTGAACCTTGCCGAGCAATGCGAATAAGAAAGGTGTAACTTTTTTCTGGGGAGAGTAAGCCACACTAAATTGCCTCACCACTGCAGGTAAACACTTAGCCTTCTCTCCCCACCCCACCATACAACACCGATTCAACATCTCCAGTATGTGACAAGTGACTCTTGAAAACAGCTCTTATGGATACATTTGTTTAGTAGAGAGCATGAATACAGCACCGTAAAAGTGCCATGTTCATCATAAGCTAACCAGGGCCCAGAAGAACCCTATGAAGAGAAGGAATTGTGAGAGGGAGAGTGAGAGTAGGAATAGGCTTTAGGAAGCTGGGAAGCAACAACACATGCAGTTCACTAGAAATACCCTCAAAGAACTTGTGCCATTTGACTCACTTTTGGTGTTATGAGAAACACTGACAATGTCCTAATAACATGAGCATCCAGATACTGAGGAGTGTGCCGGATGCTGTGGGCCCCAAGCCACTGAGAGGAGTACAAGATGACGTGAACACTAGAACAACGGATGCCCTGGGGACTGAATCAAGAGGGGGTGGCACTTGAGTGTTTTTGGGCCATTGGCTCTTTGGCTCGACTGATGCAAAGATGACCACTGGGTTTGACTTGGTCAGGCAGGGGGTTCCAGAGCACAGTCTAGATGCTGTTAGCAATTGCGCAGGAGGAAATGATTTGGTCAATAGGCTTGCTGCGCATGACAATATTCTAAGTTCAATGGAATGTCGCCTCGCTGGCAGAAGTTACAGTTGGTATCGTGTTGTGAGCGAAGACCAGTTGCAGCCCTGCAGCTGGGGTCACATCTTAGGAATAAACGTACCTTTATACTCATGAATGCTTCAGTGATTACTAAACAAATGTGACCAATAATAATAATCACTAGGTTTAAAGAGTTGATACGTTGTGTATTGGTTGTGACATTCTGTGTATCAATAGGGATAATACTCAATGGTGTGGTTTCACAAGAATGGACTTTTAACTAATTTTCAATTAATTAATGGTGTATCTAAACCATAATAAAAGGTTAACAATGTAAGATCGTTCGTGTTTTTAGATTACGGAGGTAGCTTTACGGCATAAAGCTACCTCCATGGAACGCTCCTCCTTCATCCTCCAGGGTTTGAGGCCCTTTCTACATTTATTTCACCATTGCTGCCCACATGGTGCTTTCTGGGCCATACCTTCCAAGATGGCTGCCCGCCTCCCCTGAGCACTAGAGAGACCTGACGCCTGCCCCTGACCTCCACTGATTGGTCCCTCTCCACTTCTTCTTGGCCAATGGGTAACTGGCAGCCGACTAGCCGGCCCCCCGACACAAGGCCCACAAACAAAGGTCCTTGTCTGGCCCTGTCCAGGCATGGGCGGCACATCCCTCAATCTTTGTGCTCCTTCAAACAAACAGCGACCGCTTGGTAACCCCTGCTCCTGTATGAGCTTGGCTTCTGGTCCTCCCCATACCCTGGTGGATTGTGAGAGTGTTGCCTGAACTTTCTACTGCCTCTTCCTCTTACACCAGAACTTTTAACTGGTGACTTTTGCACTCTGCGACTCTACCTTGCTTTCCTACTCTATTACAGTCACTGCACTTGTGTTCTTACAAACAAAACAGAACATTCTGTGGGTGTGCCTTTTCTACATCACTGCATCCATTTTCTATTGCATTGGGTCAGTTTAAGGTCGAATCTAGGTGGTTTCTGCCTTTAACATAACTGCATCCATTTTACATTGCACTGTGCTCTGTCGAATTTTTTTTTCAGGATGTGCTTCTTACGTCTTGTACCTTCTTTTTATGCACTGCGCTTGTGGATCCTTTTTTCATACATTCCTGGCACCCCCTCCTTTTTGCAATACAGTTGTGCCCCCCTATCTACTATGCCTCCTAGTGACTGCCCAGGACTTTACAGTGCAGCCCTCCCCTCCTTGTTTTTCTACTTCATCTTTATATCTGCACCCTTTTCATTATTCGTAGCGTTCCTCTCCCTGCCACCCCTACCCCTTCCTCCTCTACTTCACATCAGAGGTCGAAGTGAGCGGGAGCAGTTGGGAGCGGTGCTCCTCTACTTTTTTTAATTAAGTTTTACAGCTTCTATACTTTTATTTGAAAAAGAAACCGTTCCGGAAGGGTTTCGTTTTTAAAATAAAAGTGTAGGAAGACGTTGCAGCTTGCATTTTCAGTGCACTGCACTGTACGTTCCCTTAAACAGCAGGTGCAAGTGTTTGGGGGTTTGTATTGTGTGTGGGAGGGGCGTGGTGATGAGGTTTGTGGGGAGTGGGTGCAGGCCAGCAGGGAACATAGTTCCACTACTTCTTTTTGTACACTTGGACTATTTTTCTTGTTCGTCTTACCCTACCCTCCCCCTCTCTACTTTTTATGTACAGATCTTGCATTGTTGAAACGACTGTTTGGCACTTACAATAATGTCATATGTTGTAACCAGTTTGTATTCCTCTTTGTTCTTTGTTGTACCTCCTAATACATAGCACTTGCCCATTCTGATGAATGCTCCAATTGGTATTAAGAATGTCAATTTCTGTATTGCTAACTTACTCCCTTCCTGCGTTGGAGCGCTTTGAAACGCGTGTTTAAGTGTATAGTCGCTATAAAAATGACCAATAAATAAAATAAATAAATGTCCTGAATATACTGTAGGGAATATTTTGCACGACCGCATAGCGGTATGAACCAATCTCACGGGAGACGTACACAAAAGTGCAAGTTGGGAAGGGCTAAACCTACGTCGAGGAACGGGGCTGAAAAAAAGCAGTCTGAAGCGTGCACTACCCTTGCCAGCTTAGATCTAGAATGTCACAAGGGGTCAAAAGCTCAAAAGCTGTAATGAAGCTCTGTACATATGATTAACGAAAAAGACCATGAAACTATACACACATTGTGGTTCTACTGGATATATTATCTGATGATAAAAAAATCATACAATCAGGGTTTTTTGACCTTTACTAGTTTTAAGATTATATTTTATCTTGATTTGATGGACAGTACGCTTTTTATCTGCAAGATTTTCCCAAGAGAAAAACACTAATTTGAGGCTACACAAAAACACGTTTTTGGGCCCTTCCCTGCTTCTGGCTGTGCGTTTTCTTTTAATCACCATTTACTAACCGGCCATCAAGGTCACAATATATGTACATTTGCATACATTATTATAGCACAGAATGGTCAGCTGCCTGTGTCTGACCGAAGACGTCAAACTTAAAGAAAAGGTCCGCTTCGGGTACTTTTCTGGTTTAGTGGCGGTCAGGACTCTCCAAGGAGTTGGAAACCAAGACGAACGACGTACACATGTGCTCTACAATATCCGAAGACAGACCTTCTATTGGATATGCAAGCAAAATTTAAGATTTGCAGAAATTGAATAGACATTCGTTGACAAAATAGTCAAGCCAAACCAACATTGGCCACAAGAGGGCAGACCAGCATCACACATTCAGTTAAACAGCGCTTTTACTTTCTTCGCTTTAAACTTAGATTTTCTGTCGTTTTAAAAAAATGTAAATAATAGAGTAGCAATATTGCCTTCAATATAAGTCTTGTCCACGACCGTACACTTCAACAGATCACAGCCAGTTTAATATGTTTGGATGCAAACGGTACCATTAGCATCTGCGGTCGACTTCTAACAACCCTGTTCTGCGCCTGTCCACACACTCCTGACATATGGCCCACAGAATCTGTCAAATCTCTGCTGCAAACCGCACGCCCAAAATATAGTGAACTGGAAAATGATGGGGGATTGTATTAACGTTCAAGGACGAGCTGCCCTATGTGTCAGTGAGACAGGGCGCTTGCCGTTAGTGAGTGTATTCAGCACACAGGATACCAGCTCAAATTATTCAAGGTAATCTTTCGCTACTTGAAAATAGGACTACAAGTTAAGACCATTGTCAGCTGACAGATTTTTTGTGCGGTTTGTGTTCTATAAAATGGTAAATATAATTTGGGGGTTGAAATATGTAACAAATAGTGGACCCTCCCCTCCCTGCTGCTCGACTCCACATTTCCTTTACCCCTACATTCCCCTATCCTCCTAATCAAACCCCAAACCTGGGTTTTGCCTTTCCTCCACTCCACCCTACGAAGCTGTATTTTACAAAAGTATTACAAGACTAAAGAAACACAGTAAAGGAAAATACATTTAAACGACCACCATTAGTTTCAGTCACTGTATCCCTCAGCATGCAACTTCATGCAATTCCAATCAACCAATATTGCCAACCCCTTAAAGTGATAGTTCACGCAAACATTTTATTCCTTCAAAAAATGGTCCATAATAAAAAAAATATATTTTTTTAAGTTCCTATGTAAAATTGTTGGGAAATGAGGCTCTAAGTTTTGATATGGGTGCATCCATTTTGTGAAATGAAGCAGCCCCCTGTGTTCATGTTAAGCGCTGCTTGCGCAGCAATAATCAAGCAAAAGCACCCTACTCAGAGCTTTTGCTTACTGCGGCCGGACAGCAGAGCTTAACAAGAAGAGAGGAGGCTGCCACAGTGTTTATAATTGCCTTGACTTTTTTATATTTCCTGTGCTCCCAAGGTCCAGGGGAGCACAGAAAACGTCAAATGAAAGTCACAGCAATTATAAATAATTTGCCGCCCGCCGGTGTAGTCTTCATAATTGCTGTGACTTTCGTGTTAGCCGGCGGCAGGCAAAGTATTCATAAAGGCTGGTACTTTCGTTTTAAGTTTTCTGAGCCCGGGAAACTTAAAACGAAAGTACCAGCACTTTATGAATACTGCGCCGCTCGACGGGAAGCGGCATAGTATTTATAATTGCTGGTACTTTCGCTTTAAGTCTTTACTTTAAAGAAAAGACTTTATCCAAAAAGGCCCAGTAGAACAAGTTACTTTCTTACCTGGTAACGTTCTTTCGATGGGATGGTCCGACGACGTATTCCATATCTATGACAGGTAATCACCACAGCTGTGCTGCTTTGGAAACTTTTTTCAGCGTCTGCGTCCTGTGTCGATGACGTCGATGGGCCGTCGTCGAGGACCTCCTCCGACGTCATCCGATGTGATAAGTAGAACGCACGACGCCCGTAGCCTCAGTTGTAGTTTTTTCCCCCAGAACGTGTGACTTTAGTCCACTGCCAGTCAGACACAAAGCCTTGCGGAACGTAAGCTGCAATCGCAAAAGAAATTCTGCAGCGGGGAAGGTAGGGAGGGAGCGATATTGAATACTATCCATCTCAAAGGAGCCCTACTCAATGTTAGATCCCTTGTGGCCCACCCTACAGAAATTGCCGAAATTATCGGTTCAGCTAACCTGGATTTCCTTGCCACTACTGAAACATGGCTCCATGCCGCAGCAGGTCCCTCTCTAACCCTCGCGGTTCCAGATAACTATTCCATCCTTAGGGCTGACAGACCTAATGCCCGTGGAGGAGGTGTAGCACTCATATTTAAATCTTCGTTTGACGTTCGATCTGTAACTTTCCTTCCTCTTAACTCTTGTCAGCACCTATCCATTAAAATTCAAACCACTCCCAAAAACACCATTTACCTGGAACTTATATACCGACCACCTGGTCCCATAGGTTCCTTTGAGGAGGATATAACCCCCCTCATAGCGGAAAAATCTAAACCTTTATCCCAAAACATCATCCTAGGTGACTTTAACTTAGGTTACAACGATCCTCACGACTCGCCAGCATCTTCCATTGCCAATGCCCTTTGCGAACAGAACTACATTCAATTTAACTCCCTACCCACACATCAGAAACATAGAACCCTGGACTGGCTCGCCGCCTACAACTGCAACATTAATTGCAAAGACCCCCCCAACCACTCATTTGGACTAATCACTTCCTACTCTCATTCGACATCAGTACCAATAACCCTCTCCACACACAGTGCCCACCTGCACCAGCATGTCTGACAAGAAATAAGCGGAATATCACCGCTGAAGCCCTTATCCCACTGGTTCTACCCACCCTAAACATGATACCGAATTCATCAGACCCTAACTTGTTAGTAGACTTCTACAATAATGCTATGACCAAAGCTATCGACCTTGTTGCCCCCCTCAAACTACGCAAAGGTAAACCTAAAGCTCACATTAACGCCTGGTACACTCCAGAACTTAAAATTTTAAGAAATAAAAAGTCTAAATTGGAAGCCCTTTGGAAAATGAACCCTACATAGGAACACAAAATTAATCTCACCAATGCATCATCCCACTACAAAAAGGAAATAATTTGCACAGGAAAGGAAGCCTACAACATAAGAATAAGTAATGCTAGTTCCAGTACCAAAGAATTATTCTCCATCCTGAAAGAGTTAGAAAATCCTAATCCACCCACGGACACATCCGTGAAGGACCAACGCTGGTGCGCTAGCATCCAAGATGCCCTTGCGAATAAAATCACTGGACTCCAAACTAAAATTGAAAATAAAAGACTACAACTGTCCAACAGTAGCCCCACACCTAGCCCCCCTAACCTTAGCCTACCCATTACACCCAATGCTAACCATGGCTTCACCTTCAAAAAAGTAACCGTATTAGAAGTGCAAAAAATCAGAACCTCCCTCAAACCATCAAACTGTAAAGGGGATAGTTGCCCTGCACAGAATATAAAAGATGCAGCTAGAGACCTCGGCCCCTTCATTTCCAAGCTCAAAAATCCGTCATTCTCTACTAATTCGGTACCCAACAATCTGAAACAGTCATGGGTCCTCCCGCTTCTAAAAAAGCAAACCCTGGACCCAGCCATCCCTACAAATTACAGGCCCATCACAACCGTCCCCTTCTTGTTAAAAATCCTTGACAGAGTGGCCTACTTGCAAATTCAGCATTACCTAGAGGCCAACCAACTACTTGGATTACGTCAGTCTGGCTTCCGGCCACAACATGGAACAGAAACTGCCCTTGTTGATCTTAAGAGTCAGATTGACGAAATCAAAGATAAGGGCAAGGCTGCCATCTTACTCCTTCTAGATCTCTCAGCAGCCTTCGACCTGGTTGACCACAAGATACTCTGCAACCACATCTCGTCTGCCGCCCACTTCTCCCCATCTGCTGTCTCGTGGATCCAGTCCTTCCTGGCCAACAGAACCATGAGAGTCTTCTCTCCTGTGGCAGCAGCAGACCCTATCACCTGTGGTGTCCCCCAAGGCTCATGTGTTTCACCGACCCTATACAACATCTTTACAAAGCCCCTCTTTGATAAACTGCACCGTCTGGGTGTCACCTACACAAACTACGCGGATGACACCCAGAGACTCCTCACTATCTCGGGCAACTACAACACTGATGTAGCTAGGGTCAACGAAATCTTCTCTGTCATTCAGGCCTGGATGGCCACACATAGCCTCTGCCTGAATGACGAGAAGACAACTGCTCATTGTTGGTGCACCTAATAAAGTACAAAAACTCAGTCCCAACTATTCCAATATCATAATTGATGGCAATACTATCCCGATCGCCAAAAGCGTGAAAACGCTTGGTTTCTACCTTGACGCAAACACAAACCTCACTAAACAAGTCAATTCGATCGCCTCAGCCACGGCCTACACAGGAAAACAAATCAGAGCCTGTAGACCATTTCTTTCCCCTAACAGCTGCCTCACGCTAGCCAGAGCTCTTATACAATCAAAGTTAGACTAGTGCAATAGCCACTACTTAGGTGCCAACCAAGCGATAACCAGCAAACTCCAAGTCCTTCAAAACAATGCGCTATGAGCAACGCTAAACATTCCTAGGCGTGAGCACATCTCTGCCACCAGAACCACATGCAAATGGCTCACTATCCAACATAAAATCGATCTTAAATCCCTCTGCCTCACCTACAAAGCTCTCAATAACTTAGCCCCCCCACCTTACTAACAAATTCACCATGAGAACTTCCATCAGAACCACGAGATCATCCAATACCCTATGTCTCACAGTACCTAGATTTACTTCCAAAAGAGCAGGTGGCTCAAGCTTCACTGTCCTTGCCTCCCAACTCTGGAACACCTTGCCACTGAATATCAAGGAGTCCAAATCCTTCCAGTCGTTCAGGAAACTAGCCATTGGGTGGCTCCTGTCAGAAAGCCAACCTTAAGTCTGAACCAGTTCAAACTGCTTACAAACTGCACATGTCTCTTCTGTTATTTCTGCTTGCTATTACTCCCATTTCTGTATACTCTGTATATACTTGCTACATTATGATTATTGTCCTCATTGTATACTCTGTATATACTTGCTACCTTACGATTAGTGTTTCCAGTGCACTGTACCTGTAACCTGTACCAAGCGCTCTCATACTCCCGGGTCCGGAGCGCTATAGAAATAAATAAACCAACAAACGTCGTCGGACCATCCCATCGAAAGAACATTAGGTAAGAAAGTAACAAGTTCTTCGAGGGGATTGGGTCCTCCGACGTATTCCATATCTATGACACACTCCCAAAGCATTACCAGAGCAAGGAGGAGGGAACGAATTTAGAATTAAAATTTAGAATTGCCAATCAAATAGCAGAGCAAAGGACCGCCTTGCCAAAGGCCAGATCCTGTCCTCGGATGGAATCGAGGGAATAGTGACGTACAAATGTATGTACTGAAGACTAGGTGGCTGCATCACAGATGTTGCAAATAGGAACATCCCTCTGCAGGGCAGTAGATGCAGCCATACCCCTGGTAGAATGGGCCCGCAAGCCAGCCGTAGGTCCTTAGCCGCCAAGCGGTAACATTTCGAGATGGCCAAAATAATCCAGCGAGACAAAGTCTGTTTCGTCACAGCTTGTCGCAAACGCTTTCCAGCGTAACCAATAAAGAGTTGATCGTCCACTCTGACCCGGGACATGCATGAAACATAAAAGCTTAAAGCTCTCCTAGGATCAAGCCTATAGAGCCTCTCCTCTTCCTTACCAGGGTGCGGAGGAGGATAGAATGCCGGAAGCACAACCTTCTGGGCCAAATGAAATTCTGTCACTAGCTTCGGAAGAAAAGAAGGACGGACTCTAAGGAAAACCCTGTCCTTATGGAAAACAGTGAAGGGAGGCTTAACTGAAAGTGAACGCAACTAAAAATACAGTTTTAAGAGTCAACAGTCTCAAAGGACAAGAGTGCAAAGGCTCAAAGGGAGCACCCGTTAGAAACCTGAGAACAAGATTTAAATCCCAACCGGGCACCAGGAAAGGTGACGGAGGGAACACATTAGTGAGCCCTTTCAGAAACTGTGAAATTAAAGGGATTTTAAAGTAGGAACACTCTTCAGACGAGCGCTTAAAGATGGACAGCGCTGCCAGGTAACCTTTAATGGTACCCACTTGCAAGCCCCTGTGGGCCAAAGAAAGTAAAAAGGACAGAACCATGGGGATGTCACATGCAAAAGGATCCACATTCTGAACTCTGCACCAGTCGGTACAGAGACTTTGTTGCTGGCCGTCGGGCCGAGAGCAACACCTCCATCACGTCTTCAGGGAGGTCCCAATCCTTATACGTCAACCTTTCAGAAGCCAAGCGTGAAGGTTGAGGGATCTGACCTCTGGATGGAGAACCTGACCCCCCCCCCTCCCGTGAGAGCAGATCATCTCGGTAGGGTAGACGACGTGGAGGGCAGATGGACAAGTCGAGAAGGTCCGGGTACCACGTCCTCCGTGCCCACGCCGGAGCAATGAGGATCATCCTGGAACCGAACTTCCGTAACCTCCGCAGCACTTGCGGGATGACGGGGACTGGAGGAAAAGCGTACAGCAGTGGGAATGACCACTCCACCACGAACGTGTCTCCCAAGGCTCGTTTTGGAGGAAATTCCCGCGAGCAGAACCTCTCGCACTTCCGGTTGACACTGGAGGCAAAGAGATCCACTTGAGGGGTCCCCCAAAGGGCGAAGATCTCCAGGAGAATCTCCTGAGCCAACTCCCACTCGTTCGAGATCGTGCTCTGCCTGCTCAGAGCGTCCGCCGTCACGTTTTCGTCTCCGGCCAGATGAACTGCCGAGATCGAAACTTCCTGCTGGATGGCCCAGAACTCGAGCTGCATCGCCTCCCTGCACAGAGGAAGTGACCCCGCCCCCCCCTTTTTGTTGAGGTAGTGCATGGCCACTGTGTTGTCCGTCAGGATCAGGACATTCTTTCCTCGCACAGTCGGCAGAAAAGCCTTCAGGGCTAGCCTGACGGCCCTCAGCTCCAACAGATTGATATGGAGTCTGGACTCCGACGGAGACCAACGCCCGCTGACTGGCAGCTCGTTGGCATGAGCTCCCCATCTCGTGAGGGATGCATCCGTCACGATCGTCACCTCCGGCCAGGGAAGCCAAAACGGAGCCCCCTTCATCAAGTTGCCTTCGACGGCCCACCACAGAAGGTCCTGGGCGACTGAGGGCGGCACCTGAACTGGGTCCGACATCCTGCCGGAGGACTGCGACCATTGCATCTTGAGTGCCCACTGCAAAGATCTCATCCGCAGGCGATCCTCTGGCAACAGAAGAATGCAGGATGTCATGGGGCCGAGCAACCTCAAGAACTTGAACGCTGGGAGCGTCTGGGCATGCTGAAACTTGTGCACCATCTGCTGAATGTGAAGAGCCCTCACCTGGGGAGGAAAACACTGCCCCAGGGAAGTGTCGAGCAATGTACCGATGTACTGGAGCCGCTGTGTTGGCATCAAATGGGACTTCTTTAAATTGAGGGAGAAGCCCAGCCTGTGAAGGGAGTGGCAGGTGACTGACAGATGATCCAGGACCTGCTCGGGAGAGCGCGCCATGATGAACCAATCGTCCAGGTAGGGGTAGATGTGAATTCCCCCTTGCCCGAGATACGCTGCCACCACCACCATGAGCTTGGTAAAAACCCTCGGGGCGTAGGTCAATCCGAACGGCAGGACCCGAAACTGAAAGTGTGAGTCGCCAACCGCGAACCTCAGGTACTTCTTGTGCTTGGGATGGATCGGCACATGGAAGTAAGCATCCTTGAGGTCGAGAGACACCAACCAGTCCTGAAGCTGAAGGGCCTGGAGGACTTGAGAGAGAGTAACCATCTTGAACTTGTCCTTCCTGAGGAGTTTGTTCAAACCGCGCAAGTCCATGATGGGTCTAAATCCCCCGTGTTTCTTCGAAATCAAAAAATAAGGGGAATACCATCCCTTGTTCCTCTCCACTACAGGCACCAGTTCTATGGCGCCTTTCTCCAGCAGGGCTTGAATTTCCTGCGCAAGGAGCGGATCCGGACTCGTCAAAGAGAGGTTTCCTGGTGGATTGTCGTGAGGCCTCTGCCGAAAGGGAAGACAGGAGCCGTGGGTTATGATCTCCAGAACCCACACATCTGAAGTAATGGCACGCCACTCTACAAGATGCTGCATCAGCCTTCCCCCAACCGGCGAACCATGGGGCATGGCCTCATGACTGAGTGGTAGCGGCTGCGGCGTTACCTGAGGGCAAAGAGGCAACTGCCCGAGCGGCCTTGGCACCACGGGTACCCTGTCGTCCACCTCTGGTACCCCTGCGTTGGCCTCTTTGACTGCTAGCTCCTCTCGCTTTTCTGAAGGACGAGTAATAGCGAAAGGAACAACCCCTCCATTGCTGTCCCCTAGGACGAAAAGGCAGAGGTTGGCGAACTGCAGCGCCCAACGACTTCGCTGCAGCTTTGGAGTTCTGCAACCTCTCAAGGCTCTCGTCAGCCTTGCTGCCAAAAAGGTGTTCACCGTCAAAGGGTATGTTGAGGAGCCGGGACTGCACATCAGGAGCAAACCCCGACTTCCGCAACCACGCAAACCTGTGTATCACGGTGCTCACTGCCATGGACCTGCTGACGCATTCAGCCATGTCCAAACCCGACTGAACGGACTCACACATGGCATCCTTACCATCCTGGACCATAGCAAGGAAACCATCCCGTTCGTCCCCTTCTGGAATATGTTCAGCCGCTAACGCAACACAGTTCCACAGAGTGTGTGTGAAACGAGACAAGGCACATATGGAGTTGGCCGCCTGAAGCGCCATACCACCCGAAGCAAACACTTTCTTCGCCCAGCCATCAAAATGTTTGTTGTCCCTATCAGGAGGGATGGTAGGGTACGACGCCTGCTTTGTCGGGGCCGTGGCCGCCTGCACCACCAAACTCTCCAGAGTGGGGTGCCTGGTCAAGTAGCAGGGGTCGCTACTGGCTGGACGGTATTTTCGCGACAAGTACCTGCCCACCGCCGGGAGACTCTCCGGAGCAGTCCAAGCCGCCACCCTTCTCTGTAGAGCCATATGAAACGGCAGTACCGGGTCAGTTGGGGGACCAACATCAAGGATGTCCGTGAGATCATCCTGCACAAACTCCGCTGGGGGAGCAGACCATCCCAAGTACTCGGAGACCCTAGCCATAAGGCGCCGGTACGAGGAATCGGCAAGAGAGCCAGACTCAGGCCTACAAAACTCCACCTCCGGAGAGGTGTCCAGTCCACTGGCATCATGCAGTGACTGCCTCAAATCGTCAAATTGGCTATGGCCCGAGACCATCTCATCTGGTACCGGACTAGGAACCAGGCCATCAGAATCCTCATCCACCTCCGAAATATATTCCAGGTGGTGAAAAGAAGGCACCCGAGAGTGCTTGCTCTTAACCAGAGCCTTTCTAGGGGATTCCCCCGTGCCACGGGGTACCTCCGACACCCCGGCCTCGAAAGGCGTCGAGGGTGTTGAGTGAATCAGCGCCGGCGTCAAGAGAACAGGCATCGGCGTCGAGTAAATCGGCATCGACGTCAGATGCGGCGGCGCCAGCATCTACGGCGTCGACACAGTCCTCGAAGCCGGGGCTCCGAGCGTATCCTTCGACGACCTGAGCGTCGACGGCTTCGACGACTTCCTCGGAGCCGGAGTCTCAAGAAAAACTGTTGACGCCCTCGACGCCTCAGGCGTCGATGTCTTCCTCGAAGACATCACAGGTGCATACGGTCTCGAACGCGTCGAGGACTGGGACCTGGAATGGGTACGTCGAGAACGAGTCCCCTTGTCCGAACGGGACCTCTCCCATGACTTGTGCCGACCACTCTTGCGAGCGGTGTCTCTTGACCTCTCACGGCCGACCCCACTCGGGGGCGCGGACGGCTTAGTACCCTGCGACTCGAGAATCGTCAGCATTTTCTTCCCGAAGGAAGCCCATTCCTCCGGTGTCGCACGGCTGGTGGGGTAAGCGACGTGCCGGGCAGAGTCCTCAGAAGAGGACCTGGAAGACGACCGCTGTCGGCGCTTCTGAGAATGCCTCGAAGAGGCTGAGGAGTGGCGAGACAGACTCCTAGAAGGATACCCACGAGACTTCCGACGACGACGCGGAGAGTCACCTCTCGAATCATCCGTCGAAAGCCCCGCAGACTTCGACTTCCGGGGCTTGGACACCCGACCTACCGACAACTTCTTCTTACGTTCCCGTAAGGCTTTGGACGTGAGCGACTGGCAGTTGATACAGTCATCCGTGTCGTGGGCCTCCCCGAGGCACCAGAGGCAGGCGTTGTGCGAGTCCGTCACCGACATCTTGGACCCACACGCCCCGCACTTCTTGAAGCCCGGACGCGCGGTCGAAGACGAAGTACAAGACATCTTCTTACAAAGCATTTTCTTACAAAAACTAACAGGTTTTAAGAACCGAGAAGAACAGAACTCAAGAGTCGAGGCGGAACCGAGATTCACGAAGCAACACGTTCGCGGAAAAAAACGGAACTGAGGCTACGGGCGTCGTGCGTCCTACTTATCACATCGGATGACGTCGGAGGAGGTCCTCGATGACGGCGCATCGACGTCATCGACACAGGACGCAGAAAAAAGTTTCCGAAGCAGCACAGCTGTGGTGATTACCTGTCATAGATATGGAATACGTTGGAGGACCCAATCCCCTCGAAATTATAAATACAACGCTGCACGCAGTTCTCGGCATGCAGCATGGTACTTATAATTGCTGGGACTTTTCCTTCAAGTCTCCTGGGCTCCCCCGGATCGGAGGAGCCAGAGAAAGCAGTAACAACAACAAAAAAAAGGGGGGAGGTGGCAGCACTCACCAGAAGCACAGGGCAGGGCAGGAGCCTAACAGCATTCTCTGCTCTCTGGCAGTAATAACCAAAAGCTCCCAGTAGGGAGCTTTTGCTTGATTATTGCAGCGAGAGAAGAGCTTAACATGAACACAGGAGGCCATTTCATTTCACAAAATGGCAGCCTCCTAGTGTTAAAACAACAGACTTTAGGGCTAATTTCCCAACATTTAAAAAAAAAATAAGTTTCACATATTTTTGATTATGGCTCATCTTTTAAAACAAAAATATTTTTGAGTGAACTACCCCTTTAAGCGACATGCTCAGGACAATAGCCACACACACCCTGCCATTACATGTACAGACAGCTGTACTTGCAGGGATGTGTGACCAACACCCCCACCCCCCGAACTTTATGGGTTACTGCAAGACCTCTCCCCACATGCGTCATTGAAAAGTGCTGGGACGAGGAAGAGGAGGAGACATAGTAGAAAACATTATACCTTCATTTTACCACTGTGGTACTGGGAGGAATAAGATGCCTGCAGAGAATCAGGCACATGCCTTTAATCATGGTCAGGTAAACTTTAGTAAGGACCAACACCCCCAACAACCTGTTAACTGGTGCTTAAAATGAGCATCAGATAACGAGAGGAGAGCAATAGGGAGGCTGCATGGGAGAGGCCAGCAGAGGACCCCTTTATGTGTGGATGCAGCCGTGGGTAGACCAGAGCAGGAGCCAGGTCACCGCAGAGACCCAATGGAACTTGTGGCTGGCCCGAGACAAGTGGGCCATATCGTGGACACCGGTGTGGAAGCCTCCAGCACACAGCGCGAGCCTCAGGAGCTGCGGGTACATTCAGGAGAGAGAGGAAGCTGTCTGCGTCCGGGGAGAAATCTCTCTGATTGCTGGCGTGCAGAGAAGACTGCCTGGAATGCAAGCAGGGCTTGCATCAGAAGGCCCACTGGGCTTGCAAGCGTAGAGGAAGCTGCCTGGGCCGTCAGCAGAAGCTGCAATGAACCAGTGAGTGTCGGGGAGAAAACCTGGGCACTCTAACAGGCTGGAATAAGTAGCTGTCTTAGAAAACAAGTGCAACAAATGCTTATCGATTACCGAACCAAATAGAAACTTACGAATGCATTATAAATACCAAACTGTCTGAAAACGTACAGTTGAGCATAACAAATACATTGTAATAACCAAACTGAATGGAAACTTATACTAAGCCTAATTAATGCATTTTAAACACTGAACTGAATGAAAAAGTGAAATTAAACATAACAGAAGTATACTGAATAGCGAACTGAATGAAGTCTTGAAGTTAAATATATTGAATACTGGATAAACTAAAATCTTTATGGGCAAAGCAAATCTCAAAGGACAAATAAAGTGCCCGTGTGAAAATAAACTATGGAAAAGGGCATAAGTGTGAAAGAGGGCCACAAAAGGGGGGGATATGAGTAAAACCCCACCAAGGTGAACTTTTATGTGAGAATGTGCTGCAGCAAGGCCCCAGACTGGCAAGAGGTGTGACACAAGGGATGGCAGAATCAAGAGGTTGACAAGGAGAGGTCAAACGAGTGTAAACATGTGCCAAGAGGCCAACAAAGTGGCATTAAGTAAGAGTGACTTGGTCCACAGGGGCAGGAACTGAAGAACCTGTGTGACTCCAGAACCTAGGGATCCTGGTTATGCGACCTGTGATGGGTGGACCGTGTGGTCTGACAACTGCACCTAGACCAGGGAGCCCTGAATGAAGAGAAATCAAAGACTTTCTAACACAAACCAAGAAGAAGCATTGTGAGTGAACTGGTGAGGCAAGCCAGAAGGAGGCCGAGGTTGACCTTGAGTTCCATTATACTTTTGGAAAAGACTGAAATAAACTTGGCAGAGTTAAAGTCTTGGGGAAGGGAACCCCAAGACTCGAGGAACTGCGATTGCTTGCGTGCAGAGAAGACTGGCTGGCAAGCAAGCAGGGCTCGCAAGCATAGAGGAAGCTGCGGGGGCCGTCGGCGGGAGCTGCAATCAACCGATGAGTGTCGGGGAGAAAGGAGTTCCCAAGACTTGAGGAACTGCTTGTTTTGTCTTGAGGGCAAAGTGTCAAGATCCCTTTTGCTTTTTGAACTGTGTTGCTTGGAGTTTGGGGAAGGGATCCCCAAGGCCCATCTGGAACTGTGTTGCCTTTAACGCAAGAAAGGTGAACTTGAGACATTTTCGGGCACATTTGTGCACTTGGGGAAGGGGAGCTGAAAGAAAGCTGAGAGCTGGAAGAAGCTCAGACTTTGAGTTAAGCACTGTTTATTTTGTTAGTAACATCCCTACACATTGGTTAGCTTTAGTTGTGAGGGCAAGGGCAAGAATAGGTTTTGGACACAGACGGACCTTTGAGTTGAACTCAGACTTAGACTCTCTTTAGTTTTGTTCAGGTAGGGAAATCCGACCTTAGTATAGGGCAAGTTAGGCCTTCAACCATCCTGACATTTAAGTCAATAAACATATTTTTTTTAACTTTAAGTGTGTTGTATGTGTTTTGCTTCATGATGCCTTCACACATCCCAGCATCAAGGATAACCAGCCTACCAAGAAAACAGAAGAACAGTTCATTATTAACACCATGACTGAGGGAAGCTAAAGTATATTAAATCTGCAACAAATGATAACCGGACAATACCAAGGTGACAAATAGGAACTGTACAATTGCAGATCCTATTAGTGCACTTGAATAGCTTCTATCTAAAGATGACGCTAGGAGCCAGAGCACTGTCCGGATTGATCTTAAAAAGCTTAACACAGATTGGATCGTTTCAGAATGTCATAAAAAGTGGTCTATTCAAGAAATCTAGTGATCACCAGCATTGAAAAAGTAGGCTCAATTGAGACAACAGTACATACGCACAAATGTATCACTGGCTTGCAAAAAAGTGGGCAATGGAACAATGCAGTCAGATATCGGAATTATTGTAGTAGTCAATGTCTGCTCTGACCGTGGACAGGACATTCAGGCCTCCCTCAAAACATTATCAAATGAAGGCCACTCACAAACCCCTTCTTGAAAACCACAATCATAACATGATTCATAACAAAGAAGTCACAACAATGAAGAAGGGAAACCTATTAGAAAATCAAATTGACCATTACTACACAGGGTCAACAATTAAAGATGGTATCTTATCTTATGCAATTAGCAAAAACAAGTTAAGCCGATTTGCTAGAAAAACAAGAATCATAACACCTAAATATGATAAACTTAGGACAAACGTACCAGGAATAAAGGGCGAGGAAAGTACTACCATATCAATGCAACCACCAGGAAGATGGACTCAACAGGTTGGCTATGCAGCAAGCATCTAATCATGGCAGGTTGAAAAAAGAAAATGTGCAGTCCTGACCTTCTGAAATCATTCGAGGCAGATGTGATAATGGTTCTATGAGAAACCTGGCTGACTATGTTTGGGCAAGTTAACTGCAGCATCGCTCCATAGATGCATTACAAATCCTCGAAACACCGTCAGGGGTGGGGCCTTCACATACACTGTAGAGCGTACATCTGTAAAGGGCCAAAAACCATGTCATACAGAATGCCCAAAAACAATGGTGTATGTATACCTTTGTGATAATATGGTACTCATGGTCTGTAAACATCTATAATCAAGCAACCACAAAGGCACAATATGAGGTGACCTTGCAGGAACTGGGAGAGAAGGTTGCCTTCTGAAAATATAGTGAAACATTCAAGCGTTTTGGTGGGAATTTGAATGCCAAAATGGGGAATCTGGTTGATCTAGTGGATTTTTTGAGCATGACATTAATGATCACTTTCACAAAACAGACAAAAGGGGGTGTTGTTTTAATTACGAGGGCCTGGTCTCACTTATAGCTAGCTTGAAAGCACAAGAATGGAATATTCCCTCATAACTCAATAGGACTAGAAAAGATGTGCAAACCTTAAAACCTGCTGGAAAATAGAAAAGACCCTTAACTTAGAAAGTGCATGCAACATGGCACATCCTGAGAAAATTAAGGCAATGGGCTCTGTATGGAAAGTCCTGGCAGACAAAATGGAACATTGGAAGACTGATGAGACAATTAAAGGCCACAAGACATCTCTGTCTGAAGAAAACCCTGACAAGTGCCCCAAGAAGATCATAAGGCAGAACCCCGGGCAAAAGCAATAGATGGCTTGACTACAAATGAAGACTAGACATACATTTGCTAAAAGTAGGAACCAACCCAGCAGCGCTAAGCATTCTAAAAAAGGCTTTTAAAAAAGTTGGTGCAAGCTACCAAATATGCAGCAGTGAAAAGAAAAGAGGGCCTTTGAAAGAACCTACTCAACTAGGATAACTAAATTCCCGGGGGTGCATAGCAAAGGGAATGGGGCAGAGATAGCAAATGGCCAAAGATTGTTGAGGAACATTGTGTGGCACCCTACACAACAATATTTAATATTCCCCTCTGCGAACATTCCCCAATTGATATTTTCTGGGAAGAACCTTACCCAAACATCTTCAAAGAACCTCAGAGACAAATCCCAATGATCCCCATCCCTCCAAGGCCTAGATATCAGAACACAGAATTACAGAACGAAGCATTAGTCAAGCAATGGCACAACTGGAAATTGGGAACGCACCTGAAAATAACAGAATTCATCCTTACATTTTTTGGTTGATCCTACTCCTTTCACTTAGCTTCAAGATCTTTGCAAATCACCCGATTTTTCCATCGTCTTTGAGTAACAGTACAATCTTATCATATTATAGGAACAGCTTAGCTTACATAGCAATGTCCTACAGGCTGATAAGTCTAACAGATGAAGACTGCAAAATATTCTGTGCAATAATTTTTACAGCTGCGAAGGAAAATTTAGACCAACTAGACCAACTAGAGATGAAGCCTTTGTCTTGACCCATATCTTTGACTAATATTGTAGAATAAAGAGGATATCAATGTACCTTTTAAGACCTCATCTTTGTATTTAGCTTAGAAGAGATATCCACTATGTAAAACTGAAAGCAATGAACAAGAGAAGAGCCCTGGTTGCTCAACATAATTAAGCTACTTAAGAGTCAGCAAGAATGGAAATCTGAGCCAACCAATGTACACTAATTTTGGGGTCAAACAGGAAGGTTCAACTGGCCTCATTATGATTCAAACTGTACACAAATCATGCATGCAAGGCTACTCTGCAATCGGCCCAAGATGTCCTGTGGAGGACAGCAATTGGGTAGATATCCTACTTTAGGTTGACAATTCCTTTTTTGTTTACAATTGCAAGTGCCCTAAAAGTCCAGTTGGCTGCAATGGAAAACTGCACAAGAAATAATCGGTTTGTGAATACAGAGACTTCAAAGACCCTGACATTCAGCATGCATCCATGAAAACGAACCTAGCAGCCTGTGGCTTGTGTGAAACTCACTGAAAGAGGTCAGGGAATAACCCAACTTGGGGGCGAGTATGAGAGAAAAAAGAAAATTCAGAAACACGTGAAGTTAATCATAGCAAGGTGGAATCATCGGAAATACAATTTTAGGATTTGAACGAAAGAATGGCAACAATTCTCTCCATGCATTAACAATCTTCAAACCCGGAACGCAACTGAACTACAGTACAGACCCTTGGGGCATTGATCAAGCAACAAATGTGACTGTACCATGTAAAAAAGACGCAGACACCAGTACTAAAGGGATTCCACTCTGCAGCCAGAAAACTAGATGCGGCCTATAAACAGATGTGACGAGGACCAACTCTCACCAGTATGCTATGTTGATATGTTTATTTTATGTGTTCCTCTTTACAAATGTAAACATTTCACATTCTTGTAAGGACGTCTTACATTAGACACATCTTGAATAATACAAGATTAAAACACATTCATAATATATCAAATCTAAATTGTGTGCCTGCAGAATATTATTCGATAAAATCACTAAAACATACTCATTAAATACGTCTAAAAACAAATCGTTTTTCACCCAACCATTCAAACAACTGGAGTAGAAATAATTACAGCAATAATTACAGATACGTGTGCACCTCTCAATTAGTTCCCAAAGTACTTCAGATGTTAGACTCTCAAGGAAACAAGACGGCAGAAATAGAGCAGAATCGAGGCGTTAAACAAGGGTGCGTTACGGCTCCTACGTTATATAACATGTTTGTTTAGGTTACCAGTCATTTGGTCGAAAAAAATTGGTCGAATGGACAAATGGTCAAAGCAATTTGGTCGAAAACCAAATGGTCGAATTTTTTATTTTCACCCCTATTTTTTGGCCCCCCAACCCCCTTTTTTCTCTAAAAAAACCCTTTTTTTAAAAAACGAAAACCCGAAAAATAAATATATAATTTTAAAAAAAAATTCGACCATTTGGTTTTCAACCAAATTGCGTCGACCAAATGTCATTCGACCAGTTTTCAGTCGACCAAATGTCTGGACACCGTTTGTTTATGATCTACCAGATGCACTATGCGCTGTCCATAATTGTCCTCCATTGATAAGTCAGGAGAAATGCTCAGTACTTGCCTATGCAGATGATTTGGTCATTCTTGACCACACCATCAGCGGATTATGAAGATCGGCAGAGGCGCTGTGGCAGTACGCTAAAACTATCTTATTATTAATATGGACAAGACTCCAGCAATGATATTTACTAGTAAAAGAATTGCCCGCACCAGAGTAAAGATACAAAAACTGGTGATCTCATATACACCTAGTTATAAGTATCTTGGCATTGACTTTGAAAAGGGTAATGGTTACCAATTACGTATACAAGCTAGAAAGGTCAGAGCTGCTCAAATCACGGCTCTTGTATACCCATTTACTAAGAAATATGGTGGCTTTACTATCTGGGCAGCTAGATTATTATATTTACAAGTAATTGCGCCAATGGTGGTCTATGGTCTAGAAGCCCTTCAGACAATTGATTTTAATTGGCTGCAGGTAGTAGAGGGCAAGTATTGGAGCAAGATCATGGGCCTTCCTACCTGCATACTGATGGCTGTTCTTAGATTGGAATTCGGGCTTTTCTCATTGAAATCTATGCTATTAAAAAGAAGGACAGAATTATACATAAAAATAATGTCTAACTCCAGCAATCAACTGCTGTCATCTATGAGACAGGAATTCAGTAAGGAGTCCAAGAAGTCCCTCTTTAAGGTGAGCATTAAGAAGTACCTAGATGAGATAAATTGGACTATGAGAGCAGGGGAATATTGTCCGGCAGTAAAATCCGCTTTATCTAGGAAAGTCGATCTGGGCGACTGATTAGAAAATTATGACCTATTAGAAGGTTTAAAAAAAATATAAATTTATAAAGTTTTTACTGCACACTTTTAATAAACCACAGTCATACTTGAATTTATGCCCGGTGCCAAGATTAAGACGATTTATACTTTTATTCGGGATTAACCAGCTCCCTGTCCTGGCCAATACCGGCGTAATTGATAATATCCCTAGGGCGGGTCGTTACTGTCGGCTGTTCAAGGACAACAAAATTGCTGAGACTGGGAAACATTTATTGACTAATTGTCCCAAGATGCTGAATGTGCATAAAAGACACTATGATAAATATGTGCATGATATTAAACACATAGGTGAAGATATTTTTTGGTGGCAAATAATCAACACTTCCAACTTGAAGAAATGTATTGCAATGTATAGTGTCTGGCTTTCGCTTGAGAATTTGCTCAAGATATCGATTTAAGTTGGGGTGAGGGGTATCTACTGCCAAATACATGTTGTATTATATGAGTAAGCAAACAATTAACTTGGTGAAATATAATTTACATAAATGCATGTTTTAGGAGTATCTTAATTTTGTTTCAATTATGCTAAGTTCATGATTTTAGTAGGAATGATGAACTAATTAGTAGATTTTAGATATTTGTATTCGTTTATATGTATGGATTATAAATATATTTTTGTATGTGAATGATGTATATATTATGTGAAACGTGTATTTATAAACTAAAACACATTAGTAAATAATAATAAATGTCCAAAAGGTTATACACAAAATCGACCAACTCTTCTTGGTTGAACTGCATTTTAACGTTAAATATTTCATAGCAGGTAAAAGGTTTAATGATAATCTTAAACACAAGTAATATTTACTACATCAGAATTTTCGTAAGTATTGCCAAGTCGGCGTCCCAGGTTAAAAGAGAAGTGCAACATATTCCATAATAGTGGCATACTGGGATCTTAAAAGTGAGGAAATATACTTGTCCTGATCCCATAATTTGCTCCTGAGCTGTACCAACTGATTAATCTCCATCTCCCAGGAAATACAGAGCTCCTGACAAAGTAATATCACTGACACATAAAAGTGGTTGCTGGAGAAAAACTAATATTAATGTACATCTCTAACAAGTCTGCTTAAAAAGTTATGCAGAGAATGCATGATTTTAATAAAGAGATATTTTGTTCCAAAGGGTCAATATGTTTTGATTCTGTGCCAAATCACCACAGTTTTTTCCAAGTGCCTAGACTTGACCGTGGAGTGGCGTACTGTGCCACCAGTGGTATCCAGACCTTAATCTACTAGAGGGGAGAACATGAGCAAGAGGAAGATAAGAGAATGGGAAAGCAGAAAACAGATATTAATAGAAATACATGGAGGCAGAATGCAGCGGGAGGAGAATGTTTTGTGCAAGCATGGGTGCATGGCAGTCCTGTTAGGTAGACCATAGTTCTGAAAAAGGGAGGCAGCAATTTGTCCTAAACTGTTGTGGTAATTGTGTGGGATTCAAAGGCATATTTGGTGAATTGCAAGTTAGTACGCAATGCAATGCTGGATGCATGAGGGGCTCTCTATTGTGCTCAGGCAATCCTGGAAGTTTGGCGACTTATTTGCTTGGGCATCTCTCTCTATGAACCTGTAGGGTGAATGGCCCAAAACCTAAAAGATAAAAACACTTCCAAGTAGTCAAAGTAATCAATGGACCATTTGCAAGGAAAACAAAGTTTTATTACATCCAAAAAGTAACTGACGGTCCCGTAGAACCTAACACACACAGAGCTTGCCCCACCCAAAGGAGTTACAGCTTTCATAGCGGAAAATCGCAAATTAACAGGACTATGCATAATAATGAGAACAACATAATCCCTCACTACCCATTGGCTAACACCTATACATAACGCTAGATATTCCCTATAAGCACATTATTGTATTGGTCCCGAATTTTCTAAAACACATTCGCCGAAGCATGTGACTTAGCACATCGTCACTTTTGAAAGTTGATTGACTACCAGGTACATTGTTGCCATAATATATTTAGTTGCTGAATAAATACTCTGTACCATTACGTGATATGCACCTCTCCTTTGGAGCCTGATCAAAGTGGGAAGAGCGTGGCCATTTCCGCTTTTGATAATACAACGGGCCTCCTTATTATACCAGACACTGTGGCATGGCCTTCCGCAAAGCCGTCAAGACACTACTCTTCATCTAATCATCACCATATGCTACATATATACAACGATTTCAATACTACCTGCATGTAACATATATTGCCTGCCTAAAATGTATGCAACTAATCTGTATCGACTCCAAAGGCGTCTCAGATGCCCAATGTAACTAAGCTCATCACATGCAACAGCGCCTCAACGCCAAAGGACTGCTTCTGTGTTATATAAATCTAAATAAATAAATGCACAGAGCCTCCTGACCTTGGAAATCAATTTATTGGCATCAGCTCTGCTCCTCCCATCTGAAATCACAGTACAGCCCCCAGCATGTCTCCTCCCTTGTCTTTCTGATTACCCACGTGCTTATGGATGACACAATGGAGGCACCACTCTTTGGTTTGAATTCCGCTTATTTATTAATGCCCTAAAGTACAGCACCTGCTGTTCGAATAGGATGAGCACCCTTTGAGTGAGGGCAGCTGTGCTCTAAATCTTCATCAGGCCTCTTGGCATCCCAGAACCCCATGCCCTATTCTCATGAATGTAACGTTCTAAAGGCACATCTCCGCCCTTCCTCCCCACGACCCAGCATTCCCTCCCAGCGCCCCCGAGCTCCACAGCTGGATCCAATTAACTTATCGCCACAGCTCAGCTGCCTGTGACTTTGACACCATTGCTTTTCTCTGGGGGACGGAAGGTGGACTCCTCTCTGAATCAACTAAACAGAGCACCTTGATGTGCCACAACACTTCACTGACTCCATCTCACAAGTCTACCTCTATCAGCTACCTACAAGCACATTACTGAGAACAATGCTCCATATACTACAGCGGAGTACAAGCTACATCATCCCATCTTTAACCTCTGCAACCACAATGTGAATGCAGTAGTTGTTTTCTCCGTGTAGCTACATGGTGTTTCTAATGTGCGTCAAAGCGTACTACAAATGACTGCTTATTCTGCCGCACCCAACAAAAAACTGCTGACACTACGCTGCCTGCTAATATCTCTTGCGCAATCTAAATCTCTGAGCCTGCGATGGGTGTTGCACTTCAATCCCAATCTCAACAAACCGCAGGTGAAACTCCAGAAAGTTAATTCTGTGACGACTTAGCCTGAGCCAAGAGTGACATAGTTAAGAATAGACAGTGTCTGAAGCAAAATGTTGGCAGCAGAAGTTAAGGGAATGGAATAGTCAATCTAGCACAGAAAAATAAATACATCGAAAAAGCCTAGTCCTTCGATGTGAAAAATATGAAGCGTTTGTCTTGCGTCCTGTCAAGGTAGGCTATTTTAAGTTCACAGTGAGACAGGAAGGTGCCTTACCTGGGAGTAGGCAAGCGAGTAGGGTAGTACTCCCTCCTCCTAAGGGGACTTCTAGTACCAGTCGCTGGGATTCTTTGTTAATATATAATCCTGAAATAGTCTCTTGTGATTTCTGGGCTCAGTCTCTGAGTTTTCCCTCCTCCCTGGAAGTACTTTTTTGGGATCTTTTATAAGATACATATATTGCTGGTTTCAGCATATCCTTGGAGGATACCATTGTTCCCGTAGGCGTTCCCTCCTGGGCAATTACAGCTCAACTTGCTTGGGCCTACTTGATTTTGTACATTGCTCAATTTAATAGTTCCTCTCAACTCTGGCTCATCATATTCGCACTTTTTGAAATTGTATTCTTCTTACACAAAGTATCTAGTTGCTTTCTCCTTTTCCCAGGGTACTTTTATCCACTGTTCTTTTCTCTCAGTATTCAGATTCAGTAATTTTCTCTGGGATCACAACATTTTAAGTTAATTGGTTTCAGGTGTAACTTTGCTTCTTCCCCCTTTCCCAGGGTATTGTTATCCAATGTTCTTTTCTCTCTGTATTAACCCTTTCTCTTGTATCACAACAGTTTAAGTTCATTTGTTTCAAGGTTATCTTTGTCGCATGACTTCTACTGGGAGGAGTTGCTTGCATGGTATAATGATTGCCTCGATGCCTCCCGTGATTCTCATTCTCCCAGTTACCTTGGATGGTGAAGGAAAACGTCTTCGGGATCCTTGTTCCTCTGGGACCTTCTGTCTGGTCCTGGACCGTTGTCGCCTTGTTATAATTTGCGCTTTCCTTCTAGCGGTCTACCTTCTCGTCCCGGTGTTGCTATGAATGACCGGACACCCTTCTACTCTATGGTGGTATCAGTGATGGTTTGTGACTGGTGTCCACCACGGGTTCTTCGTGGTCTCACCACCACTTTACTCCGGGCTCCTGCTCTTTCAGTTCCTCGTGCTGGGGATTCGCCATGGCTTTGGCGTTGTAGTTTGCAGTCTCCAGCGCGTCAATCTCGTAGGCTTCCTGGATTGCACCAACTCTGCCTTCTCCAGGTGTTAAGCAGCACAGAGCCTTCCTGTGCCCGCGTATGCATTACTCGCCCTCCTCTCTCTCTTTCTCTCTCTTTTACTGTTGCTTGTTAAGTACAGGCTATTGAACGTACTCGTCACAGTGAACTGGATATCTCGATTTAAAGGGACATGTTCTTTTTCTATATCCCAGTCTTGCTGATTAAAGGTTTCTGGTATTTTAGAGCATCCCAAGTAGGCAATAGTGTGCACAGCTTTACGGAGTTCCTCAAGGGAACAGGAGTCCTTGTCCACTAAGGGGGAGTCTCTACCGGTGAGGTCTGAGTGGTCAGAAATTAGTGGAAGACACAAAATTGCAATGTTTTCAACATAAGACCTCTTTGTTAAACAAAAAAAAAAAGAGTTGGACGAAGGCCTTTTGTCCCTACCCTACGGAGAGTTTTTCTACTTAGGAAACAAAAACTAAAGATCAGTTTGGGTCTAGTCGTCAAACTTATAAACTGTCCTGTGTCCAAAGCCATACTAATCTGACCCTCACACTAGAAATGATCAACTAAGGGTGTAAGGAAATTTGACTTGTATTTGGCATAAAGTGTTCACAACTAAGGCAAGTAGACAAATCCTATAGAAACGGTCTTTTCCAGGGAGGAATTCCTTTGATTCAGAGGGTGACTTTTTTGAAGGATGGCAAAAGTGTCTCTTTTAAAAAGCAGCTTCTTAAGAAATAGCAAATGCCTCCCTCTTAAAAGATGGAAAAAGTATCTCTGGTGTACTTCTTCACCATATACTTTGCAAAACAAATAAGTTTCTTTATACAACCTTAATGGACCTTCTGGGATATTCCACTGCCAGGAATCCCGGAACCCCCTTTTATACACTCCTGCCAGGTATCTTTCCACTCTTTGTACAACTTGACTGGATATCCTGATATACTCTCCTGCCAGGAATCCCTATCTGGGGCTTACAGATCCAGAGTACACTCTCCTGCCAGGTATCTTGCCTCCCAATGTTCACTGTCTGGTGTGTTCCTTTCACCAGAATTTCTTCTTGTGTTCACGGTCCTTTAATTCAACACAGTTATGTTACTTCACTGTGTTTTCTATTTCATTGGCTTGAGGTACTACTTGTTGCAACATTCCCCACACCAACATCTCATGTATAGGGACTTGTTCAAGTTCTGCCTTTGTATTTCACTGGGTTGGTATTCAAATCTCTTTATCTGTTAATATGCCTGTCGGTACACCCTGTGTCCCCAACGGCTCTGGGTAGACTCACTGGTGTATTGAAACGTTCCCGATCAATGGCATGTTGCTGCGGTGAAGCTCCCGCTTTGGAATGGTCTCCCTCACACTGCAAACCTCCTTCCAGCTCTGCTTTCACCTGCCAGAATGGTAGATGCTCTGCTACAAAAGCGCGCTCCCGGTAGCTCCACTGTTGCTGCCCGGCTATTATACGGTCCTCTCTTGGTGCCTGTGGTGTCCTTTCTGGCCTTGCGCCTCAGTGTTAAGTAACGCTTGCAAGCAGAGGGGCGAAAGTGCCTGCTTCCTCCAGCACAGTCTCCCCTTATTGCAGTGTGCTTCAGCTCCGCTTCTCACGTCTCTGACTTTGCTTCCTCCTTCTCCAGCTCTTGTTCGGAAATTGAACACCGTCTTTAAATATCCCACGCACTTGGTGTGAAGCTGGAAATGCATTGGAGGGACAAGGCCTCCATATGTCCTTGTCCTGTAGTCTTTGTCGTGCAGCTCTTCCTGTTTTTGGTTTGGTGAACAGACCATTGGGATACCCTTATGGCACCCATGTGTGGGGGTACAACCCTGTAAACCTAGTGTATGTCCCACAAAGCAGGATATGGGCTGGTGGCAGCTCCATTCTGAAGGTGCTTGGAGTATCCTCCATTTTGGGATACCCAGGCCCTGCCATTGGAATCAGTGGATTCCTGATAGGAGACAAGATGGCCCCTGTGGCCTCTTGCTTTTTATTGCATGTTACCTTGTTTTACCAAAGTCCTGGGAAGCCCGGACTCTGTGCCTTCCCCTGACTGGCTGTTGGGTGGAAGTTCCATACATGGTATTGTGCGGAAGTCCAGGCCAGACTGGCTGGAGCCTTCCCAATGACTATGTTGTGGGTACGCCCTTGGGGTGGGACCTGGGTGAATGGAGTGTGTGACCAATATGCATTCCATGTTATGGGTGTCTGGTTTCTGGTGTATGACACAATGACTGAGACAGCCCTGCCCGAAACTGGTATGAATGCAGTATGGAGTGCTGAATGGCCGAGTGCTTGTCCCAATCCACATTCCTTGTTGCGAGTGCCTGGATGGAGAAGAATGGCCTGAATGCATTGTGAGCCCGATTGGCTGCCTGTCTGCATGAATGCCATTCTGAATGATTGGTTGCCTGAGTGTTACACAGCAGAGTGAAAGAGACCAAAACAGTTTATCTGGGGACCTCTCACTGATGGAAATCGTTCAGTAGCTGAAGTCAAGCTTGATCTCGAAGCCGAGCCGGAAGAAGGTTTACTGCTGCTTTCCTTCAACGCAATCTGAAAGCTGCTGTGCCTTCGAGGACTGATCCAAGAGAGGACCTGGCTAGGGGACCTCTTACCAAGCTACGAGGGAGCATCGTGCACCAGCTAACCTTCACCAAGGCTCCCTGGAAGTCAATCATCGAAAGTCTGCCGACAGGAGACTGGGACCGCTGAGGAATCTGAAGCGAAGCACCTGGACATTGAAGTCCATCACGGTCGACGATCCTCATAGTCGACCGGAGCCGCATCCCTCCATTGCCCAAGACATTTGAATCAAGGACTCCCTTTGCTCATCACCGTCGACCGCTTTGTCCCGCCGGAGAAAGTCAAGGTCGCCAACGAACCGAGGAGAATCCGCTGGTGTGTTTCCCACCACCCGAAGTCGTCAGAGAAGCCGACGAAGATCCAAAAGCGAGCCATGGTCGAGTCCCGTTCACCGACGCCAAACGCTGACGACCAGACGCCCCTGCTGGGCCTACATTCTTCATTGACTCTTTGCAGCAACGAACTATCGTCGTTGAGGTGCTCCGCACACCTCATCTTCACAGGACATCCACAACCGATCGTCGACAAGCACTGCCAGGACCGAAGCTGCTGCCTCAACACCTTTGCTCACCCTTTTCTTAGTGGAATCTCAACGATCCGTGGCTCCTGCCTTAGAGGGAGTTCACTGAAGAAGGATCCGTCGATGACCCGTCATCGAACTCTGCTAAACCAGGTAGATTGGGGTAGTAGAACATCTATAGAAGTAAATAAGACCCTGCTAAACAATATATGGACTGGGCTTGTTTATCATCTTATTTAGAGGTTGCCCATGTGGGGCGGATCCTCCACAGAACTGTGCCTAGCGGTAGGGGCCCAGTATTCTGCCAATTGTTTGACCAACTTGTTTTCCTCTTAAGTCTATGGTCGATACCGTTTGCTATTGATTTGTATCCCATTTGAAAATGTCAGCAGTGGTGCATTTTTAATGGCGTCAAAGAGTAATTGTGGAACCACATAGAAACTGTACATTTATCATTATAGTATTGGCTGAGCACAAAGTGTGTTATTGTATGTGTATATACCTTGAACCGTATTTATATAAAGAACTGTTATTACTAACAGTGTGTGGAGATTCCTTTGTGGGGGCTTGGGGACTACACTGTACTTAAGAGCCAGCTTGCATCACCTCCTGAGTACTTGAGCCTTGATTGTTTGCCCATAGCCATCAATAGAGAATCTTGGCTGGGTTGCTCTGTACTTCTACTCTGCCATATAGAGGGCAGGAGTACAGATAACCCCCCACCAGTCTTTACACTTGGACCTCCCCAAAACAATTAGTCTGCATATTTAACTTTGTGCTTCTCTTGATCCGTATAAACTCCTTCCTCCTCTTCCTCATCTCAGTACCTGAGGCTTTCTGGGAGTTGGGGTTCATAGAATCTCTTACTTCCAATGTGATATTGTTCAGATCTTTTGTTCAGAGAACCATTAGAGACGGAAGATGTTAAAGGAGTGTTTATGTGTGCATGAGCTATGAATGATCTTTTGACTACAGCGATTTCCAAGAAGGAGTTTTGGGGGTTTACAATTGGAAGAACCTGTATGGTGATAACAAGCCATAAACATTTTAGGAATTATGCAGTCCTCTCCTCTATGCAGAGAAGAAAACTCTGTCCCTCCTGATGGGGTCACTGCCTTTTCCCGACAACCATCTCCTCCCACATGACCCCCCGTCTCATAATACCACCCCAGGATCAGGCTCAGGTAGTGGGTGCCATCCCCTGGCCACATGGGAGGAGATTGTTGTTGGGGAATTAGGAATTCATCACAGGTACCACTTGCCTCGACCCCTAGGGAGGGGGATGTGGAGCAGGCTCATCTCCCTAGCCTCACACCAGGGGGGGGGGTCTATCCATTGAGGAGAAAGGACAAATTCCCTTAATCCATCTCAGCACCAAAACAGACTTCCAGGAAGGAGAAATGGTGATCTGAACAGTTTGTACACATTGAAACCTGTTTAGTAACATCCAGGAGGGCTTGCATGTCATAAATGGGAATTTGTCATTTTCCCTTTCACTTCCCTTCAGTGTACGACCCAAGTTTGTCCTTTTGAGCAACATGTCTAAGGATTTTGGGCACTGTCTTTGGCTTAGCAGTGGTCAGGGTTATAAGCTTTCCACATTGCCAAAACATCCTTGTGAGCTTGGGCTTACCATGCCCAAGGAAACGGGAGAGCAATGCCCTTCTCTTACTCACCATGAAAGGTCAAGAACAGCCCCATTCTATACACTGGAATGTTGGAAGCAACCATGGGCACTTTAAAATGAGGGTTGGTTCTGAACCGTGGCACCTATGGGAGCAAAGCCACCCATGTACATCCGCCTTGATCTGGGCTGTAGTTACTATGTTCCGTTAAGAGGACAGCAAGTGAATCTTATGTCAAAGCAGCTGTGTAGGGTTATAGGTCATAGTACCGAATCAAAAGGATCGAATGACAAAAGGGTTGAGTCAATTCGACCGAAAAAAAGGATTGAAATTTTTTTATTTTTTTGAGGGGGGGTCCCCTCCCAAACCCCCGTTTTTGGTGCAAAAACACCCTTTTAAAGCTAAACTAGAGCACAAAAAAAAACATTTACAAATAAATTTCGATTCTTTGGTTTTCGGTCGAATGCACCCTCACCTTTTGCATTCTATCCTTTTGTTTTCAAAACTTTAACTGGACACCGCTGTGTAGAGTCTGCTTACCAGATTACATTTGCAAGTCTAATTCTGGCATCATGACCCTTTTCACAATGCAAACATTGAGCAATTAAAAGTGTTTGCAAAAAAAACATATCGTTGATAGGGTATGCAAAAAGAATTTCTGTAATGAGCCAACTTCATAAGCATTGGTGACAATGAGCTCAAAACCCCTCAAATGTGGCAGCACATGTCCCGCATCTCAAGTTTGGACCTAAGCGGGGTCTGCAAAAAAACGTGTTGTTGAGGAATGTCCAGCTAAGGGAAATGGCAATAACATATGATTTGAACTTATAAGAACGCACATGGTTATATGGACTGGTATAACTGTGGCCGTAAGAGAAAAGCCTACTTAAACTGCCTTGCAAAATGTACAAGGTTTATAGGGTGTTCGCATTGCTGGAGTAAAACAGCTTTGCTTTTTATTAGGCAAGGTCAGGTAGCCTTGCTTTTGGCACCCTGCGTATATGAAGAGCAATCGCATTTAATGCGACCAGTACTTGTTTCAAGCAAGTCTACAAGGGAAGCCTTCAGCCAGGTACAAAGGACTGTCCACTATACAGCATTAGAAGACAACTACTGGAAATTATAAGAGAACCAGCTACGAAAACTATAAGTGAATAAGCTAAAGCTCCAAAACATTAAACAAAACAGTCAGTTCCCCTCCCCTACCTTCAAACCGAACATAACACTATCGCTGCTGGTATGCACTTTATGCTTCTAATGAAGTCGTTACTTTTTGTACAAAAATGTTCTTTTTTTTAATGTTAACTGTTAACATGTACTTCGCTTTGTAATGTTCCAACAGGCTAAAAGTGCACATGAATTAACATTTAGATTTCCAATTCCCCTCCTCAGCATGGGGGCTCTGACCTACAAGCAAAGTCCCATGCCCAAATGTGCCTCACACAACCTGTATACCCTTCTTCCTCTCCATCCCCACCCTCCAAAGAGCCTACTCTTTCCTTGCCAACAGGCTAGCCTGAAGCTACAGTAATCACCTAGAGAGAGTGCCTCCAATCACACTTCTTGGAGCCAGTGACCAGGCAAGGATCTGCACTAAACACCCCGCAGATAAAAAGAAACGGAAGAGAAGTGCTCACATCTAAACCGAAGAACCATTTCCACATACTGATAACAAATGTTAACTCTGAAATAATAACAAAAGACGGTGGAAAACCTTTCCCGCAATGTTATCGTTTCCAGTGATGGGAGGCCGAGATAATCATACAGAGCAAATCGACTTTGCAATTGAAGTTACAGGCTACCTTAAGGCTAGGCACAAGAAGAGCAAATAAAGTTCCACTCACCAACTAGCATTTCAAAAAGAAAAACGCCGACAGACCACCAGTCACACTCTCGTCCATAGTACCCATCACCCCCTTGCGATTTTAATACTTCAGGGGAAATGTAGTCGGGCGTTCCAACGGCAGTATCACAGCGCACCATGCCCGTCTGCATGAATAGAAAAAAAAGAGCAAAATTAAATACCATGAATGAAAACATTTAAAATGCACTAACAGTGGGTACAATAAAATATTGTCATTCAGAAAACCACATATAAAGATTGAGTTTAAACCAGCTTTGGGGGAAAACCTAAGAAAATGTAGCTTGGCAAAAATATTTTCAGGGCAAATGTGAGGAAAACTAGAATCATCTACCAAACTACCAAAACTAAAAACTAAAACAAAGAAATGAGTCCTACGATACCTCTAGGTGGTAGTTTGCTGAATGTTTGCTCTGCATAGATGTTAGAGAACCATCTACTTGCTTCTTTGCCTGAATTTTTCTCCCATGCTATAAAGGGAAGTACATTATTGCCATCAGGTTGAGATGGCATAACCCTGTTTAACGTATACATTATAAGCAAAAGTCATCGCACTGGTTGTGCTCTGTGTGACTTCCATGAAACCCTACATTCAATATTTCGTTCATAAGAAGCCCTAGAAATGGATTTAAACAATTTAATATCAATTCGTAATAATGAGTTCTTATAGAATTCCTCATGCCAGATTCCTAAAGCTTCTAAGCACTGCCATGAGATTTTTCTGAACTTTCCGGGTTCAGGCTGCGCAGTCAGTGACCAGCCCTTTTCCTCATGAGCTACCCCCACCTGGATAATGAAGTGAGACAACCCTTTGCTGTCCCCTGCTCCAATGGTGTCCCAAATGGACAAGGATACACCACCTTTTAGTGGTGACGTGTACCTTCCCTCCCTCCATTTGGCGATAATCTTACCCGACCTATCCTGTCCCAATAGTAGTGACATGCTGGTGAAACACAACAATCCCATGTAGTCCTTCAATGTCTTCTCTCCTTTTATTGAACGCACTAAAAAAAAGGCTTCTTGTTTTTCATGAGTAAACTGAATGCGCCCCCGTATATGGAATCCACAGTCTATCTAGCAAGGGCCATCTATAGACTAACATTCTTGGTTCAAAATAAAATCCCTTTCCAAAGCCTAGGCGTTACCAGAGGGTTTCCAAAACACACACAGCATTAACCAGGGAGCTCCTTGTGCTTCTGCATTCCTATACTGTAGCACATTTACGCATACGAAACAGACATTAAAATCATCACCTTGCAGTAAAGGCACTAAAGAAAAATGGTGTGTACACTTTCAACTCCCACGCCAGACTGGTTCTCACTCCACTGACTTTACCAGTGATGGACCGCACTGCACTACGTTTTTCTGGACCACTAAAGAGGCTTAAACAATGTAACAAATAAAGTACACCTTGTTGTATGCACGCGAGTGTGTGTGCGTGTAGGTATTTTAACTATTTTAGAGGGGTCAAAAGTGACATCCTAAAATGGCTCAGACAAGAAAAGAGAAGGGAAAGAAAGCAATGAACAGTTTCAGGTTTTTGATGAAGGATAAATGTTGGAGCCTCCAGGTCCGAGCTCTGTAATGCATAGAAACAAAAAAAGAAGTGAAGCAAAAGGATACTTTTTAAAGACGGTATTAGCAGGGACAAGATGGGTTGGATAAACGCCTAAGGAGACTAGGGGTTTATCTAGAGCGAAGGAGGGCGTTCCTCTAGGGGAAGCAACCAAGTAAAAGGTGTATGGATGGGTCAAACCACAGAGTGTTCCGGTGCTTCGTCTACTAGGGTTAGAGAACTACCACTGGATTGGCGGTACTCCTCATGTACAATGCGCAATGACCCCTCAAGGTTTCCCAATATGTCTAGTCTGAGTAGGGAAGAGTAGAGATAAATGCCTGTGGGGCCTAGAGTTGTATCCATCACAGAAAAGGCTGCTCTCCTAACTTGGGTCTAGCTGAACAAAAGGTGTCAGGATGGGTCAAACTAAAAAAGGTGTACGGATACTGTTCTCCCTCAGTAGCTCCAAAGTACAATATACAGCCTCGGGAATACTGTATAGAGCCCAGCATGTCCTTAAACAGTCTCAATAATACTGTGCCTAGCCTCTTTTTTTTGCCGAACCCAGTCACAGGAGTAAAGTGCCCAGCTCACTATTTGTAATCAATTTAGGGGTATAGTGCTTGTTCACTTCTTCATTCTTTCCTAGAAAGGATGCCCTCCTCTCCCTACAAGGGAGATACAATGGCACAGTTTAAAAGCTTGATCAGGCTTATAAGCTTCTCCAAGAGCTCCATATTCAGCCCTTTCAGACACCACCCCGACACTGGGCTCTTTCAAGGCTCCATGCTGCTCCTCCACCCAGTCTACTCTCCAGCGCTCTCCTTGGGATGCTCTCCATCCTGGTTGCTCCTCTGCACCTAACTAACCATCTCCCTTTCTCCGCCTGGATCGCTCCTTGTGAGATTTGTGTGGAGCCTCTCGATAGGTTTGGGATCCAATTGTTGCCATTCGCTCCAAATGACCGCCACCAGCAATCACCACTGACTAATTGGACAACGCGGGAAGAGGTTTTCTCTTTTAGGTCTCAACTCTTCTGCCCTGGAACTTGCCTGAAAGGTGACAATTGGGATCTGACTGGTATAGGACTCTCTTCCTCTGACTTTATAAAGAAAACAATGTCAAAAACGAAGTCTCCAGGTTGGGGGAGGGTGTTGGGAAAAGATGAGACTGTGCAGATCCCTTCCTGTACTTCCACAAAGTAGCTCACAGCTCTGGTAATAGGACCCTGGCATGCCGGCTTTCTTGGGTGTCAAACTCCTGCCACCCAAGGCTTTGGGAGATGGTCAGGTATCTGTCACACTAATGACTGCAATACTTGTGGGACGAGTACTGAGAACAGAACAGGCAACACCAGACAGCACACATTGATCAGGTTTTACCATCTGGAGGTGTGTAAAGGACAAATGTTCAGCATGCACCAGTAGTATGAGATTTCTTCTTCAAATGCAGGAAAAGGTGATTTGATAAAATGTATGCCATAGACCAAATTTGATTTGTACAGGCAGGCACCCCCTCCAATGGCACTCCAAACAAAGGCCTCCAAAAGAATTATTTTTTAATCAGTCTTACACGTAGAGGTCATTTCAATTACCTGCCAGCTGAAATAACTGTGCTGCTTTAATCATGATAAAAAAAAGAAAAGTTTGATTCTCATATGTCGAGATCAAATAATTTGGGGGGACACAATTTTAATGGTAAAACGCTTCAGGATAGAACATGTAGATGAAGCCACATCAAACTGAAATTCTCCTATTGTGAAGCACATGTATTTATGACTGCACATCACCATTCCTCGCTGCATTACGAGCTAGCATGCATTGAGGTATATGTAGCACATCTAGCTGGGAAGCTACACAGTGCCCCGTAGCAATGGGATACAGCAATAGGAGACAGTAGTATAGATACAATAGAATGAGGGATTACAGTTGAGGAGATATAGGTAAGGTTGGCGCAGACCCGCCAAGTCCAGGTTGAAAGAGGTACAGCATTTTAGTGGTCCACAAGATGTTCTTTGAAGAGCGGCACCTTCAGCCCATTGCTAACCTACCAAACAAAGAAGCAGTTACTGTTCTTAATCCCATATCATATAATATATAATACACAAGGGTAACTGGTGACATCTTGATCGTCCAGGTCACCACAACATTTATAAATCGAACATTGATCAAGACCTATTGTACCATACCGAGTACCTATGGGGGTTGGCACGATTTTGGCTACAAGTTCTAAGTGGGCAGTCTATCCCATATTTACGTGTGATGGTGAGGGGGTGCTAGTGGCAACAGTTGTTGCAGTGAGAGAGGGTAAGGCCATTGTGTTTGTACTTATCTCACAGATTGAAGTCCAATTGACCGTTAGAAACACATGATGTGGTGATGGAGTGGCACTGACCTAAAGAAGCAGAATCTTTTGAGCTAAAGCTTCTACTATTCATTAAGTATGCCGGCCACACCCTAGAGGTGAGATGTATTTTATCGAAAGACAATGGACACAGTTAATAGTGTGCCCTGTGTAAGTGGGAGGCAGGCCAAAATGGGGAGGCCGTAAGGGAGATCCCAGACAAGGCCACAGTTTTGGACCAGGGAGTCAACAGACCCGGTACACAGACGGACTGGGTCCCCCTCTCCCCCCGCCCCCGACAATGGCAGGCTGCACTGTAGACTGGGAACACAATGAAGGCGCCAAAGTCTTTGAGGAAACCAGGAAAAGATTTAATTCAGGAAGGAGTAGTAAACTCATTGCCAGCAGGACAAATCAGACACACTAGACACAGGTGATGGCCTATACTGGGATGCGGGCACAAGGCGCGGCATTGATAACAGGCACACTAGCTAGGCACACACACTGGCACGGAACATGTGAGCCCAGGGAGTAACCTTGGATGCACAGGGGAGCAGGGAACTGAATGGAAGGGTTGGAGAGGAAGTGGGAGCAAGGGGTTGGTAGAACAGAGGGCTGAGGGAGGACACACGAGAAAGGAAGTAAGACAGCGAGAGGGGCGCCTGTTAGGGAGAATTCTCAGAAATGTACTAATTCCCTCCACCTTAGAGACCCCCAGCAACTTTGCTGGATTTTGAGGGCTTGATTTTTTTAACCAGGAGAGAGTGAGACCCTTTTTCCCCCCACTCTCTCATGTGTTTTAATGTGATTTTGTACTCGGTTTCTTTTTGGTTGTGGAGTCTGACAAACTCCATAGGCATCATCTTTTACATTGTGACACACAGCACCCTCAGTGCAGTGACACAGGGAAGTCTTTCAGATTTCCCAAAGGTTTAAATACCTTCTCTGGGATAAACTGTTTCCCAGAGCAATAAAGTGAAATTGACTTTACTTACATTTGAAACTTTCTAGACCCAGCACACACTATCTTACAATGGCGTGCTGCATGGGTTAGTGTCCCCTTTGTCTACCTTCTAATGTAACATTTTTATGTTACCCTTTCCTCACTGAATGGCTGGTGGCAGTGGTTTACTTTTTACTACCATTAGGGGATTTTACCACGGGCTGCGTTCGCAGCCACGGTAAAGCACCATAGGTGCCATTTTTGTCAAAAAGGCCCGGTCTTCTTTTTTCACCATTTCTTTGTGGAAAGGTCCTTCTTGAGATTTACTCTACGTGCCAAACCAGGTTTGGTCCCTTTGTTTGTTTCGTCTTTGGTGGGCTTCATGAGTGAAACCCGCCTCTGGCGCCACGGTGTCTGGCGGGGGCAGGAAGTGAGGGAGGTGCCCAGTGACTGCACTCTTAGGTAATTGGCCGGCTGGCTGTCTGGCAAGGACAGCCACCCTGCTGGGTGACTGACAGCTGGCCTGGAATGAATGGGAGCAAGCTGCATAAAAGGTGAGGCTTTTTGACTTGGAAGGCAGAGTCGACCACTGGACGAAGGAATCCAAAGAAGAACTTGAGGAGGACACCTGCTGCAACTCCTGGACCGTTGGATTTCCCAGTGAAGCCCTGCTGCTGTGCTGAAACTTCAAATTTGGATCGACAGAGAAGCCCCAGCAAGGACGACTTCTCCCTTTGAGTTGGTGGGATCAATCAACTCCAATCTGGACAACCTCTGAAAGCTAGTAGCGTATCCACTGCAGTCGCTGCTGGAACCGGATAGCCAGGGAGAGGAACTCCAGTTTGTGTGTGTTGCTTTGAAGCTGGCCAAGAGCTCCAGGAAGATCCTCCGGACTCCCAGGAAGCAGGACTGACCGAGCCTGAGCCCCAACAGAGTGCGGAACCCCAGAAGCAAGGAAAGCCCAACTCGACAGCCAGGAACCGCAGTGTTGCTATTTGTGGTAGATGCGAGGAGCGGAAACACCGAACAGCCATAAGTTTGCCGGTTGCTAGCGGTGACCGTCCCATTCCAGTGCAGAGTCCCCAGAAGTCCTCCCTCTTGTCCCCATGACTGAAGCCCAGGAACAGCAAGATATGCAGAGCTGCACAGGAACAGAGGTCATCTGCTGCACTTTTCTTCAACCTAAAGGTAGTGTAAAGTCTAAGAGAACTTACCTTTTGTTGTGTAGCCACTTGTCCCGTTTGAAGTCTTCCTTGGTTGCATGTGTAGAGTTGCTGCCAGCTTCTTTACTTCACAAGCCTAATCAGCTTGTGGCCCTACTTTGATTTTCTCCTATTCTACAAAGACTTTTTAGACATTGGAAAAGACTTTCCATTTACCTGCAAGAAGTGCTTCAGTTCACCTTGACTTTTGCTAACTTAACATTGGCTGGCCTAGGCTCCCTGAAGGACTCTTCCCTCTGCTGCTTATGAGTTTTGCCTTCCTTCCAGGAAAGGATTAACTGACTTTGCATTGGGGGGTTGTATTGAAAGTACTTACCTGCTTGGGAATATCTGTGTGAATACTGGTTTCATTCTGGACTCTCTTCTCTTTAACACTACTCCTAAGAAGATTCTAAATGCAACAGTGATATATTAATGACAACAGCACCCTAGCTATTGAAGTCACCTGAGGGTGTAGGTAATGCCTCTGTGTCATCCCAAATGGGCATTTGCTGATTTAGATAACTAAGTGTGTAAGTATATTTGTGTGGTGTTTTATATTGCTCCCTTCTGAAGAAGGATTATTCTAACTGATTGATAAATTAATAATTGTTTTTATCAAGAAACCTTGTGTGTAAGAGTTTATTTGAATACTTGTCACTGTGAATCTCTGTGTAACTCCCCTACAGCTCACATTGAACCCCTCTGAGATAATCCTGGTTGCTCCACACGCTATCAACCTGTGTAGTGCAGACTTATACCAAAGGTTGGGTTTCTATTGCCAAGAGGTCAGGGATGTTGTAGTGCACCCAAAGGGTACTGCATACAATCTTGCCTAACAGCGGCCAATGAGAAAGGTGGCGCCCAGTGAGAGCGCGCACACAAGGGAGAAGGGAATAGTTTCTTACCTGTAACTCCATTTCTCCAGCATTGGTATCTTTCATGGATTCACATGCTTAGACTATTCCCCGTCGCCAGACTGGGACCCCTCGGTACACATATATAGCCTTTTCCTATAGGAAAACTTCTGACACTTTTGTGTCCTATCTACGTCCTTTTGGGGCCTGCATACGCATGCCCCGTAGGACATTGCGGTATAAAAGCCCCACCCCCGCGGCTCCCTTCAGATTTCGGCCCCTCCAAAGTAGGCAGGGTTAAACCCATCAAGCATATACATTGCATCCTGGGGAGGCTGGCGGGCGCATGTGAATCCATGAAAGATACCAATGCTGGAGAAATGGAGTTACAGGTAAGAAACTATTCCCTTCTCCAGCATTGGATCTTTCATGGATTCACATGCTTAGAATAGATTGTATAGCAGTAAACTGGAAGACGGTGGTGAGAATGCAATGCAACATACATCCACAAAAAATACATAATGCATATGTACACAAGAAATAAGTTTACCCATGTACCTGTACCTCCATAAATCATACGGTTACCAACAGGTAGAAAAAAACTCTCCACAGTGCAGAGCTTACCTTATTGAAACAGATGGCGCAGGACTGCTCTTCCCATCTGCACCTCGTCCGCATGCTGCCTCGCAAGGCAGTAATGGCGGGTAAACGTGTGGGGCACCGACCATGCCGCAGCCTGGCATATGTCCGTTAGCGGAATTCCTGCCAATAACGCATGCTGCCTCGCAAAGCAGTAAAGGCGGGTAAACGTGTGGGGCACCGACCATGCTGCAGCCTGGCATGTTAGCGGAATTCCTGCCCATAATGCTGCTCAAGAGGACGTTGATCTTGTAGAATGGGCTCTAGGGTGCCCTTGCAGCGGCCTTCCGGCCTTGGAGTGACAAAATGCAATCATCGACGAGACCCACCGAGCCAGTCCTTGCTTAGAAATTGCCTTTCCTCTCGTCGACGGACCATACGCGATGAACAGTTGTCGAGTAGACCTGAGTTCTCGTGTACGATGTAGGTAAAATTTTAGGGCCCTCTTAACGTCCAAGATATGAAGAGCTTTTTCCGCTGCCGATGATGGGGTCGTGAAAAAAGTAGGGAGGACAATGGACAAGTGTTTGTGATACACTGTAGGAACTTTCGGAACGAAAGTAGGATTAGTTGCCAGAACCACCTTGTCTTTAAAGAATCTTAGGTATGGAGGGTCTACGACCAACGCTTGCAGTTCGGAGATTCTCCTAGCTGACGTGATAGCTATTAAGAACGCCAACTTCCACAATACGAATTTCATGGCCGAGGTGGCCATAGACTCGAAGAGTGGTTTCATGAAGCCTGCCAGCACTAAATTGAGACTCTGTGTTGGTGGAAAACTTTTTATTGGGGGAAAAGTTTGAAATAAACCCCTCATAAAGTGTTTCACTAACCTGTCGCTGAATAAAGGAGACGACAGTCTCTTCCTCGTGAACCTAGAGATGGCCGCCAGGTGCACCTTTATCGATGTGAAAGATAAACCCCCCCTCTGCCAAGTGAAGCAGATAAGGCAGAACTTGCTCCGGAGTCACCCTTAACGGGTGTAGTCCTTGTTGTCCTCGACACCACTCACAGAACCTTCCCCACTTATAGGTGTAAGATTTGTTGGTAGAAGGGGCCCGAGCCGCTTGCAGAATTTTTAGGTAATCCTCCGAAACGTCTAAGGTACCAAATTCCGAAAAGTCAGGAGCCAGGCTGTGAGGTCGAGACTGTCCAGGTCGTGATGCCACACCGTACCTTTGTCCCGGTACAGCAGGTTCGGGACCCTCGGAAACGCTATTGGTTGTTCCAGCGACAAGTGAAGCAGGTCGGAAAACCACGGTTGCCTCGGCCAGTACGGTGCCACTAGAATTACCCGGCAACTGTACCTGCGTATCCACTGCACCGTCCTCCGTATGAGGGGGAACGGAGGAAAAGCCTAAAGGAACTTGTCCGTCCATGGGAAGGAGAACGCCTCCCCCATGGAACCCTCCTGAGGCCATCTGCTTGCGAATTGCTCGCATTTCTTGTTTTCCTTCGTTGCGAAGACATCCAGTGCGGGGTGATCCCATTTCTCGAGAACTTTCGTCAGCTGAACTGTGTTCATTTCCCATTCGTGTATCTGGGCCATGCTTCTGCTGAGAGAATCCACCTGCGAGTTCCTCACTCCTGGGAGATGGTGAGCCAAGATAGATATCTCGTGCTTTAATGCCCAATGCCACACTTTGTGGGCCTCTATGGAAAGGGTCCTGGATCGAGTCCCCCCTTGTTTTCTCACATAAAACATGGCCGTCGTATTGTCCGTCAGCACTCGTACTCTCGATCCCTTGATGTGTGGTAGGAACGCCTTCAAGGCCCATCGCACTGCTCTGAGCTCTAACAGGTTGATGTGTAGGAGTGACTCCGTTTGAGACCAACGACCTTGTGTTTGAAGAGTGCCCATGTGAGCTCCCCAGCCGGTTAGAGACGCATCCGTGACTATGGTTAGCTGGAACTCCGGCTCCTGTAGGAGTACACCACTGTTCAGGTTGTGGAAACTCTGCCACCACTGAAGAGTCCGAAGCAGTTTGTCGTCGTCGATGATGATTATCTTGTCTGACCACGATCCTTGGGCCTGTGTCCACCGGTCCGCCAGGAACTCCTGAACTGGCCTCATGAATAGGCGACAGTTGGCCACCAGATGGATGCAGGATGCCATGGCCCTTAGGACCGAAATGTATTTTCTCACTGAAAGCTTGGTGTTTCGCCATAGACGACCCGTCAGTTGATTTGAGTTTTGAGATTCTGTCGAGGGAAGGCTTCACTAGCCCCGACTGGGTTTCGAACTGTGCCCCCAGGAACACCAACGTTCTCGATGGCATCAACAAGGATTTTTCGAAGTTTATGAAGAATCACAGCTGTTGTAGAAGATGCATGGTGGCTTGCAAACTTGTGTTGGTCGACGCTGGGGAGAATCCCCTTACCAGCCAGTCGTCGAGATATGGGTATACATGGTGGCCTTGCCTTCTTAGCCAGGCCGCTACTGGGGCCAGGCATTTCGTGAACGTTCTGGGGGAGGTTTTGAGCCCAAAGGGAAGAACCGTGAACTGGTAGTGAGTCCGCCCTATCACAAACCTTAGGAACTTCCTGTGCTTCCGACATATTGGAATATGGAAGTACGCGTCCTGCAAATCCAGGGACGCCAGAAAATCCCCTTCTTGAATGGCTCGGATCACTTCCTGGAGCGTGAGCATTTTGAATTTTAGGCTCTTTAAGGACTTGTTGAGATCGCGTAAGTCTAGAATGGAATTACCTGAAGCCCCTCTAAAGGGACGAAAAGACTTGTAGCTTCGGCCACACTGGAGGGCACCCAATGAACGTGCCGTGTCAGAGTCCTCTTTCATTCCCTTCAGGGCCTCATCTACTTTCTCTCCAAATAGAAGGTCTCCCTCAAAGGGCATATCTAATACTTTGTATTGTACCTCCGGTCTGAAGTAGGTAGACTTAAGCCATGACCCGATTGTGTGGAGCCTACCTCCGAAGGGGGGTATGCCCCCGCTCCATCATTCAACCCTGCCACCAGCCGCCGACTTCGGTCTTTGAGAGTCTTTTGAGAAAACCCACAGTCATCAGCCGAATGATGAGGGTGGAGACAGAATATACAATCCATATGTCCATCCCCCTCGTAAACTTTTTTCAGGCCGCACGTCGCGCACGGACTGAACAGCGCCTTTCCCGACATGAAGGAAAAATTCACCTAACTCCAACTTCAAGTACACAACCTTGTACAAAATAGTAAGGCGACGCGAGGAGATCCCACTATTTTGGAGACGGTTGAATCTGAATGAGCCGCGGGGGCGGGGATTTTATACAGCGACGTCCTACGGGGCATGCGTATGCAGGCCCCAAAAGCACGTAGATAGGACACAAAAGTGTCGGAAGTTTTCCTATAGGAAAAGGCTATATATGTGTACCGAGGGGTCCCAGTCTGACGACGGGGAATATTCTAAGCATGTGAATCCATGAAAGATCCAATGCTGGAGAAGGAGAAATCGAAAAAAAGAGACACACACAGACAGAGACAGACAGGGTGGAAGGATGCAGAGGGAAGACAAGGATGCCTGTGGAAGGGGCGTCCGGGGCTTCGCTGCCCCCCCTCGTCCGCACACCACTGCCAACAGCCAAAGAGAGAAGAGTGAGCCCCAGTCCTTTCTCCACAGGCTTAAATAAGGCAGTTGCCCCACCCACTGCAGGGTCAGCCATCCACCCCTGCAAGTGTTGCCAGGGTCATTTACAGGGGAGATGGGATGCAGAGTGAGACATATACTTTCAAGTATTGTATGAGATTCCCAGGTCAGGGGAGTTGGCAGTTTGATCCCAGAGGGTATGTTAATGGTAGAGTATGGGGAGATGACATTATACAGGGCAGGACAGTTGGGGTCAAATGGCAGGCTAATTGTTGTACGGGGACAAGTGGCTCTCCAGAGCCCACCCCCATGGACACAAGTGGAACTAGTTTTGCAGGGCTCAGAGAGGCTTCATGCCAGGACAAATGGGAGATTGAAAAAAAAGGTCAGGCTAGATTATTCGCTCTGGAACTCTGGTAGCAGGGCGGGGAACAGGTTTAACTGGTTTTTGGAGTCCTTTCCCAGGGCTGGAGGAATGTCACTAGCTCCCCACATACCCCAGGTGCAGGGGACAGAGTGGACTAAACCTAATGGCAGAACAAGCAAGGCACGGTCACCCAGCTAGCATAAACAGTGCAGTGAATATACAGTCATAAACAGCGCAAGGTGGGAAATACATTTGGGAAACGCAATATATTGGTAAAATGAAAACCCACCGAAAACAACAAGTGACATATGGATACTGCCATTTCCACAACCCCGATTGTGTTACAGAGCCAAATGGCTGAGTTTCGTAATTGAGACCACAATCAAGTGGACAGCGAGAAGGAGAGTGTATTTAAATCCATCCCTAAGAAAGAAGTGGCCTCTTTTACAAGAAGAGGGAACAGGTGAGGTAGAGGAGGGTCTGGTGTTAGTCACCTATATGATTTTGGACCGGGGCTGATAAGGTTTCAGGGATTCATAGTCATTTCCCCTGTATCTCATGTACATAAGTGATCCAGCACTTGGGTGATCCTTCAGAGGTCCAATATTAGGGCTGGCAGAGAGGATTTGAAGGATGCCTGGACTATAAGCTAAGGTAGGTATCAATTATGTGGAATTGATTTTAAGTGGAAGTGTTTAAGATGATTAAGTGAGTTTAGATAATAAAGTACAGACAGAGCTTGGAAGGCGCAAGTTTAAGCATTTTACTTTTATTGCAGACACCGATGAACACAAGAAGAGAGGAGTTGGGTATGTGAGAAACCAGGAGGTGTCTAACCCTTAGTCCTCAGGAATCTGTCATCCAGGTGGCCAGGACACGGCCATTGCTTTTGGACACAGTTCCTGGGGGTGGACCAGTGCAGGAGGATCACCTGGGTGAGGGGTCAACGGGGAGTGGGAGTAGGACACCTGATGGCGAGACACGGTAGCCCCCTCACTGTAACACCTTTACCCCATCCTACCCGTTAGGATATTTAGGAACTCTACCCCCACCCCTTTCTCTTAAACACTTTCACATGGACAGCCCGCTCCGAGAAAACAGACTCGCACCCTAGCATTGTACCTGACATGGCCCACTACTATGGTCAGGCAATTACTGGTAACCAATCACACCCGACTTCCATTACGCTTCCCCACACGGATAAAAGGCAGAGCACACTCTCAGCGAGGCAAAGCACACAAAGGAACAGTATTTAACCAATGGAAGCTGAACGAGGGAGGAAAGACGGCAAGCCAAAAAGGATGCACAAGGAGGGAGATACCCATGACCTTACTGGCGAGAAACCATTACTTTTCAAAACCCTTCAGATTAAAAAGCCTAAGGCAGGAAACCAGACTGAAGAATCCTGTATTGTGAGTCAGAGATACCTGGGGCCCTCCTGCATGGCTGACTGAGTCGGGGAGGAACAGCAGCCGCTGTGGTACCGTCCTTGGCCCCAAGATCAAAGCAGCGTCAGAGAGATCAACAAAGCCGGTGAGTTGGGGAGAACGATGCAAGACTGGTCTGTGTTGAAGTCAAGGTTGCAAGCTGCAACATTGTATAAAGAGAGCAAGCACGAAGATTGGTAACGCGTGTGATGAAAGATGCGAGGAAAGCTGAATTGCTGATGGATGTTTGAACATTAACAAAGAGAGATACAATACCAGTGACAGAGTGGTCTGGCACCACAAGGATGCTCAATTGAAGGTCTCTGTAAGGTATCCAGCCAGGAAGTAGCAGAAACGAATGTAGAAGAAAATTGGTAGGAATGCAAACTGAATCAAAGTGTTCTTGAAACGCTGTAAGGAAAACCCATTGGACATTCGAAAGTCTTCGATTTGTGATAAAAGGGGTCTAAGCCCGAATGAGGGAGATCCATGGTCCGAGCCCGATCGAGGGAGACCAATTGTGGACATTGTGATACAAAAGGGGTCCAAGCCCGAACGAGGGAGACCAATTGTGAACATTGCTAAAAGGGGGTACAAGCCTGAAGGAGGGAGACCCATGATGAACACTGGAAGCGAGAGTTTGTGAATGTGAAAATCCTGATAAAAAAGGAACATTGGTGTTTGTTTGTTATGACAGGCCCTCTAAAAAAAGAGACTGTTGAGAAAGTGGCTTTGGCAGAAGGCCCCGATACCTATGCTTTGAACTGTATCCTTGTGGCAGAGAAGCCAGAGTGTGTGCGAAGCTCGACCATGCTGCCTTGCCCTGTGCTGAAAACGTGGGGAAGGGAAGCCAACTGCTCATCTATCCGGACATGTTATTTTTGGAACACTTTTCTTTTTGCATACATTATTGTCCCACAACATTTGTATTTAGAAGTAAGGACTGGCAATATGTTTATTAATATAGGCCGTTTTATTTTGACAGAGACTGCACTAGGACTGCGTTATTTGATGGTTGTAGCTTGCTCCCATCCTTAGATTTAGGTTTAGATAGGCGTTCAACCATTCCATTGAAGTTCAGTAAACACCCTTGAACTGTGATCATGTGTGTCTTCACTGTTTGATACTATGCCTTCCTTACATGGACGATTGATATTTTACTCCTGTCCTGATGAAGGCCGGAGCGGTATTTAGCCTGATCTAATGACTAACGAGAACCAGCTGAAACACAAATCGACAGATACATAAAGAAATCGACTCACTGCTATTAGCTATAGGTGATGGTTAGAAATGTTAAAAATATGTTGGTAGTTTGTTTTCTCTGTATGGATATTGGGTTACAGTAGATGTGTTCTGTGTGGATGTGCTAGTGAATGAATGTGTGTGATTAGTATGGTAATGCAGGTATTCATATAATTGATGAGATGCGTCGTCGATTTATTGCTGTGAATTTACTTTGTGAACTATGACATTGTTGTAAATTGAATAAAAGATATTAGGTACTGTTTGTAAGTTGCAAGTGTAAAACCGAAATTGATGGTGAAAAAGGTTTTGTCTGGTACTATAGGTCTTGATCAATGTTCGATTTATAAATCTTAAAGCCATATCTGCAATGTTGAAATGCTGAAAACCACCAGGAGAACTTGAACCTCAACGGGCAGAACGCACCAACAAAAAAAACTGATTGTGTCCCTTTAAAACTATTTGAGTGAACCTTCCTAATTGCGTTATGGCAAGTCAGTGGATCTACATCAACAATTCCCTTCCTTGCCTTCTACTGCTTTGCAAAAGGCATCCTGCTCCCGATTTTCCCGAATGCCCCAAAAGGTACTGAATCATTAAGAAGGGCCCCCCAAATGTTTCCTAGAATTGTTTATGCCAAAGATCATCAGCTTTACAAAAGCAAAATTGATATTACTTTTTTTTTTATCCCCAATGTTCCACAGGCCTAGCACTACTAAGTTGATTCTATTTTCAACAGATTTAATTGGAGATGATAATGAAAAAACGTTCACTAAACAAAATAGTTACTGTACTCAAAATGAGGTCTGTACTGGAGAAATACTGAAAAACGACCTTCATAAACTCTAGCATATTTCCTAACACTGAAACCACAGCAGAGGCGCACTTGCACACAGCAACCACACGTGTGCTTACAGAGTTTCCAATGATCTAAAATTTAATTCTGCACTGGTAAGTCTCTGGGTCAGCCAAGATCCCCCATTTACCATCTTGTTGGCAGAATGGAGCATACCTCGATGCCAACGGCTCAATGTCATATCTTGTCAATGTAGAGAGAGAGGACTGGTGTGGACTGGGGCAACATTAGGAATGGGATTTGACACAAAAATGCCCTTTAAGGAGTGGGGTCATTACAACATTTGAAACTGTAGGAAATGGAAATAAGCACCGCATTAAGACTTGCTTATTTATTTGCAAAAGGTCGTATTGCAACCATTCTAGCACATCTTACAGCGGGAGCACATAGCCCCCTTAGCGGACCTGTTTTTATTGCCTCACCGGACCTCTCGTCCGCATTTGACTGCGTCATTTGCAGTAAATTATGGGATAAGATGCTAAAACTAAATTTTCCGATATCATTAGTTGCACTTACCGCCTTGTTGCATCACCACACTTCTATTAGAGTTCGTATTTCTAATAGCGGGTTGCTAACTGACGCCATTCCGACATCAATCGGCGTGAAACACGGTTGTAACCTCGCGGCAGTACTATTTAATCTCTATTTGTCGGACATTGAAAATCTCTGGGATTCTTCACAAATGCTGATGATGTGCTTCTATTTGATAGCACGCAATCCGGCCTTCAGAAGCAACTGGAAATCTTCAGTCATTTTTGTGTATTAAACAACCTTACGATAAACTTTTCAAAATCTAACATCTTAGTTTTATCTTCCAGAAAAAAGGTACGGAAATTTAGTTGGCACATCGATTTAAACCATCTTCAAATTGTTACATAAACTACATACCTGGGATATAATCTTGCTAATAATTCCTCTGCTACTTTCTGGCATAAAGCATTGAGCGAAAAAATTATTCCTTTACAAAACCAAATGAAAATCATTTTTCGAAAATATTGTATGTTTTCTTTAGTACCATTGTTTGAATTTTATTTAAAGAAAGTGGAAGCAATCATTTTATATGGTCTTGATCTCTTTTAGACCTATCCACTTTCTTAAACTTCAGGCTAAATTATGGAAGGCAACCTTAGGACTCCCAACATATCTTCCAAATGCCATTCTCCGTCACAAACTAGGCTTAAACTCGTTGGCAGTGCATCATAATTGGCGCATTCTCAAAATCTTTGCAAAGATGAATTTTCCGATTGAAAATTCGCTTTATGAAGACTTTTACATCATGTTACAAACCTTAAATCCGAGATCGATAAGAAATTTTCAAAAGCGTATATTCTCTATCTTATCTGGAATAAATGTATCTCCTCACAAGTTAGAGCATAAATTAACCACTGTACATAAACGGTTATTTTTGAATGACTGGGCAGCTACGTGTGATCTAATCTCACTTTATCTATCATTTTCGGAATACGCATCCTTTAGACACAAACATTCTCCACGTTTACAATATCTTTTGTTATGCCCAAGTGCTGAAACTCGGATGCATTATTTGTGCTTTCGCTTAAATCTTTTACAAACAAAAGTAAGAACAAAACACTGGGCTAAAACTACGAATAATGCTCAAGACGATTCTTGTAGATTTTGTAAAACTACTAATGCTTTAGAAACTTTAAAACATCTCTAACATGTCCTTTTTTTGAAACAGATTGTTAAACCTCAAGTCCTTCACTTTCGCACACTCAGAAGTTGGAAGAGAGCTAATATGGTCTCGTTGCATGTGGGGATCTTGTAAATCCATTATCTTTGCAACTGTGCGCTTAGTGAAAATTATTGAATCAGCCTTAAACTTGTATAACGCGACTTAAAGTTCATGTATTTATACATTTGCTTTGTATTTTGAATTTATATGTTATAATTTATCATGTTAGCGAACTATGTAATTATATATCGCCCTGCTGTGTAGGATTTATACTTTATGAATGTATGTATCACTCTAGAATTAGAGAACCCTTTCATTCATTGTCTCCTTATGATGCACAGACAGTAATTGCATTCATCTGTTCTTTTAATATTGGAAGTATGATTTTTTTTTCATATTATGATGTAATTTACGGAAGTATATAAGAACTGCATCAATATTTTGTAAAGATGCGTAAGCATCAAAAACAAAATTTTAAATAAAAAAAAAAAAGTAGTGGAAAATAAGGTATTACTCTGAATGTCTGTATGTTAAAAATCTGACACTATCATCTAATGCCCATATTCCTTGTGCATGTTTGTGTACATTCTGGAAAGGTTTAGAGGTTGTGTTCTTGATGAAAAGGGCAGAATTCTGTCATAAGTGGACACAACATCTTACAAAGACAGGGATCGGATGGTTTGGTGCTACAGAAAATATGTTAACTGGACATATTATAATTATAATTATATAATATTAGAAAAATTGTACGTAGATAAATATGTATTTGGATCAAGAATAGATTTGTGTGCAAATTGACCAGGGGTGGATCCTCTGACCCATAAACTACCTCATCACGATGACACTCCATTTCCTTCCCTCAATCAAGGGAGAGAGGAGAGCTTGGCCAATGATAAGTTGTGAGGGGCAGGCTTAGTTATGCCCACGCACACACCCACTTTCAAAACACATAAAAAGAGACTGCTTGGACAGGGGTGACATTCACTTTCCACTTTCTTGCGGAGCATTTTGACGGACGACTTCACATCCAGATTCCAGCAGGGCTTCACAATCCAGCAATCCAACCAAACTATTCTACAGCCGGGCGAGCTGTTGGATTCTTTGCGAAGAACTTTTGCCAGAACCAGTAGCAGACCCAGAAAGCAGTGCTGTATCCAGAGAGACCAGACCAGATCGCTATGAGCAGAACCAGAGATCCAGACGAGACCAGCAGAGCAGAGCTGACCCAGATAGCTGTGACTTCAGAACCAACCGCCCGGAGTCCAGTCCCAACCTGACCAGACCCTGACGGCCTATTTCAAATTCATAGTGTGAGTACTCAGCCAGACCTGTGCAAAACCAATCTCTTAGTTTAAGATAATCTAATGTAAACTATATTTACCTATCAGAACTGCATCATAGAATCGTGTGTCCCTTCTCCGATTTTAAACCTGTAAAAGTGTCATTTTGCCATTTTGAATCATTATTTCATTTCTGAAAAACTACCTTCACAAAATCGTCCTTATATTTGGAATCGTAGGTGCTAGGAACGGGATGTAACTTTCATTTGAAGACTAGGATTCTAAGCTTTCCAACAAGCCTAAAACCGACTTTCTATTCATTATAGTTTTTCCGTAATCGCGCTCGACGCAATCGGAAAAATTGGAGCGAATTGAAATATTAGCTCCTGTCAAAGATAGCCGTCTTTTGCTTGAACTGCTAAAATTTGTTTTCAACCTGCTAATCCCTCATTGAGTATTGCCAGTGTGACTTGAACTAACCTTAAGTAGCTATCATCTACCCTGAATCTCCTATAGGGAATTAAAATCATTTTTAGCATATTTTCACTTCTTTGCAAACCACATTTAAAGTATTTTTCCTGTGTTTTAAAATCATCCCTGTGATCTAAGCTTGCTGGGGGGGAACTGAGCTACATTTGATTGTATTCCTGAGAACTGTGTGCTCTCCTTTCCATCTTTTTATATTGCATAAGGGGGGGGGTGAATTGCCAAAAGTGAACATATTAGCTCTTGTTGAACGCATATCAGTTTATTCCTGTGCTGCATTTTTCCATCACTACATTCCTTGAAATCATAAAAGTATTCTCAGCTACCTTGTTCTTTCCATACCAACTCCTAAGTAATAAAATAAGTGTGCTAGTATAACATTATCCATTGTTGATCGACATTATACTCCTAAGTGTGATATCAAATATTAATTTATTATAAAAGTGTGATATATATATTGTTTAATTATTCAATAAATCTTTTAAATTGCAAAATAAACCCACTTCTTGGCTCAGTGAGGTCAGGGGGATTCAATGAGAGGGGTGTTATATAAGGGTTTATCATCAAGATTATAACTTGTCATAAAAATATATAAATAAGGGCTTTCCTTGAGCAATCCCAGACAAGGCATTGACTTAGTGAGAGTGCTTGATTGAAGTCACTTAACATTGTTCAGGTAGGTATTATTGCTGTGCTTTAGTTTTGTTGCTATCCTGCATGCCTTTCTTTGTTTAAAATGTATTTTTTCTCCCTTAGGTATGCGGAGCTTCAGCGCGGCAAACTGGCTTGGTTGAGCACCGCTGGTAAATGATGGCGCATTAAGAGCGCTATGATGCGGTAAGTAAGTGCTATGCGCTGCAAAGTCTTGCCTTTGCTAACCTGTGTTTTCCTTCCTTGTAGGTCGCGGTGTTCTGCAGCGCGAGTGGAATGTCCGGAGTGGTGCCAGCCGAGAGGCGACCAGCCAGGTAAGCCTTTTGAGCAGTCCGTAATTTGTAAATGTCTCTACTGCTTTCTTTAATGTTGCCTCTATCTTCCTCTTTCAGGTCGTTCTGTCCGGGAGGCGTGCAGATTCGAGGAAGCTGTTCTCAGTAGCTGCAAGTGTTTAAAGATGAAGTCTGCAGGTAAGATGTTGCTGGTAATTATGTTCCTTTTGTCTCCTTGCAGGTTCTGCTTCTCTGAGGTTCGAGGGAATAGCTGGACACTGAGTGTCATGTTGCAAGCTGCAAAGTAACACGAAGCGTGTGGTCTTGCTCGGGTGTGGTTTAAATAGCCCGAACAAAATAGTCCAGGTAAAGTAGTCTCTAGGCTACCACACCCAAAACACTAGACCCCATAGCTTGGTTCTTATGAACCAAGCTATGTGGCTGCCTGCATGTTGGCTGACAATACAATAAAGTAGTTCCCAAGCACATTGTTTTTCAAGGTGTATGAGCCTGGCACCACAGGTGCCAGGACTGGCCCCATGAGGGCTTTTGAAGAGGATTCCAGGCTCTAAAGGCCAGAGTCCTGACTCCACCGGGCCAATGGGTTTGCCAGAGGGGGTTTTGGGCGAGGGTCGCGACAGTAGGACAGTGGTTCTGGGTCGCACTCTCTTGTGGCTGGTGCTTCTGCTGCGTGCCCTCCTGTGCTAGTGCAGGCTCTTTGGATATTGAGTGGGTCGCCCTGGTGGTAGGGGACCCTAGGTGGCTCTGTGTACATATCCTGACGCCACTTGCACAGTGAAGTCTTTAGTAAATTAACTCTTTCCAAGATGGGGTGTGTGTGAAGTGCTGAGATCTGATATCAATGTCAATGATGTATTTGAACAGATGGACAAGTTACTTTCTTACCTGGTAACATTCTTTCGATGGGATGGTCCGACGACGTATTCCATATCTATGACATGTAATCACCACAGCTGTGCTGCTTCGGAAACTTTTTCGGCGTCTGCGTCGATGACGTCGATGCGCCGTCGTCGAGGACCTCCTCCGACGTCCGACGTCATCCGATGTGATAAGTAGGACGCACGACGCCCATAGCCTCAGTTGTAGTTTTTTCCCCCAGAACGTGTGACATAAGACTACTGCCAGTCAGACACAAAGCCTTGCGGAACGAAAGCTGCAATCGCAAAAGAAATTCTGTAGCGGGGAAGGCAGGGCAGGAGCGATATGGAATACGCCGTCGGACCATCCCATCGAAAGAACGTTACCAGGTAAGAAAGTAACTTGTTCTTCGAGGGGATTGGGTCCTCCGACGTATTCCATATCTATGACAGACTGCCAAAGCAGTACCAAAGCAAGGAGGAGGGAAAGAATTTAGAAGCAAAATGTAGAATAGCCAATCAAATAGCAGAGCAAAGGACCGCCTTGCCAAAGGCCAGATCCTGTGCTCGGATGGAATCAAGGGAATAGTGACGTACAAATGTATGTACTGAAGCCCAGGTGGCTGCATCACAGATGTTGCGAATAGGAACACCCCACTGCAGGGCAGTAGACGCAGCCATACCCCTGGTAGAATGGGCCCGCAAGCCAGCCGGTGGGTCCTTACCCGCCAAACGGTAGCACTCCGAGATGGCCAAAATAATCCAGCGAGACAAAGTCTGTTTCGTCACAGCTTGCCCCAAACGCTTTCCAGCGTAACCAATAAAGAGTTGATCATCCACTCTGACCCGGGACATGCGTGAAACATAAAAGCTTAAAGCTCTCCTAGGATCAAGCCTATGGAGCCTCTCCTCTTCCTTACCAGGATCCGGAGGAGGATAGAATGCCGGAAGAACAACCTTCTGGGCCAAATGAAATTCTGTCACTACCTTCGGAAGAAAAGAAGGACGAACTCTAAGGACAACCCTGTCCTTGTGAAATACAGTGAAGGGAGGCTTAACTGAAAGTGCCTGTAACTCACTCACTCTGCGAGCGGAAGTAACCGCAACTAAAAACACAGTTTTCAGAGTTAACAGCCTCAAAGGGCAAGAATGTAAAGGCTCAAATGGAGCACCCATAAGAAATTTAAGAACAAGGTTTAAATCCCAACCGGGCACCAGGAAAGGTGACGGAGGGAACACATTAGTGAGCCCTTTCAGGAACTGTGAAATCAAAGGGATTTTAAAGTAAGAACACTCTTCAGACGAGCGCTTAAAGATGGACAGCGCCGCCAGGTAACCCTTAACGGTACCCACTTGCAAGCCCCTGTGGGCCAAAGAAAGTAAAAAGGACAGAACCATGGGGATGTCACATGCAAAAGAATCCACATTCTGAACTCTGCACCAGTCGCAGAACTTACGCCAACGGCAACGGTACAGAGACTTTGTTGCTCACCTTCGGCCCGAAAGCAACACCTCCATCACGTCCTCAGGGAGGTCCCAATCCTTATACCTCAACCTTTCAGAAGCCAAGCGTGAAGGTTGAGGGATCTGACCTCTGGATGGAGAACCTGACCCCCTCCCCCCCTCCCGTGAGAGCAGATCGTCTCGGTAGGGAAGACGACGTGGAGGGCAGATGGATAAGTCGAGAAGGTCCGGGTACCACGTCCTCCGAGCCCACGCCGGGGCAATGAGGATCATCCGGGAACCGAACTTCCGTAACCTCCGCAGCACTTGCGGGATGACGGGGACTGGAGGAAACGCGTACAGCAGCGGGAATGACCACTCCACCACGAACGCGTCTCCTAAGGCTCCTTTTGGAGGAAATTCCCGCAAGCAAAACCTTTCCCACTTCCGGTTGACACTGGAGGCGAAGAGATCCACTTGAGGGGTCCCCCAAAGGGCGAAGATCTCCAGGAGAATCTCCTGAGCCAACTCCCACTCCTGAGAGATCGCGCTCTGCCTGCTCAGAGCTTCCGCCGTCATGTTTTCGGCTCTGGCCAGATGAACTGCCGAGATCGAAACTTCCTGCTGGATGGCCCAGAACTCGAGCTGCATCGCCTCCCTGCACAGAGGAAGTGACCCTGCCCCCCCTTTTTGTTGAGGTAGTGCATGGCCACTGTGTCGTCCGTCAGGATCAGGACATTCTTCCCTCACACAGACGGCAGAAAAGCCTTCAGGGCTAGCCTGACGGCCCTTAGCTCCAACAGATTGATATGGAGTCTGGACTCCGACGGAGACCAACGACCGCTGACTGTCAGCCCGTTGGCATGAGCTGCCCATCCCGTGAGGGATGCATCCGTCACGATCGTCACCTCCGGCCAGGGAAGCCAAAATGCTGCCCCCTTCATCAAGTTGCCTTCGACGGCCCACCACAGAAGGTCCCGGGCGACCGAGGACGGCACCTGAATCGAGTCCGACATCCTGCCGGAGGACTGCGACCATTGCGTCTTGAGTGCCCACTGCAAAGATCTCATCCGCAGGCGAGCCTCTGGCACCAGAAGAATGCAGGATGCCATGAGGCCGAGCAACCTCAAGAACTCGAACGCTGGGAGCGTCTGGGCATGCTGAAACTTGTGCACCATCTGCTGAATGTGAAGAGCCCTCACCTGGGGAGGAAAACACTGCCCCAGAGAAGTGTCGAGCACTGCTCCGATGTACTGGAGCCGCTGTGTTGCCGTCAAATGGGACTTCTTGAAATTGAGGGAGAAGCCCAGCCTGTGAAGGGAGCGACAGGTGACCGATAGATGATCCAGGACTTGCTCGGGAGAGCTCCCCCTGATCAACCAATCGTCCAGGTAGGGGTAGACGTGAATCCCCCCTTGCCTGAGATGCGCTGCCACCACCACCATGAGCTTGGTGAAAACCCTCGGGGCGGAGGTCAATCCGAACGGCAGGACCCGAAACTGAAAGTGCGAGTCGCCAACCGCGAACCTCAGGTACTTCTTGTGCTTGGGATGGATCGGCACATGGAAGTAAGCATCCTTGAGGTCGAGTGACACCAACCAGTCCTGAAGCTGAAGGGCCTGGAGGACTTGAGAGAGAGTAACCATCTTGAACTTGTCCTTCCTGAGGAGTTTGTTCAAACCGCGCAAGTCTATGATGGGTCTCAATCCCCCGTCTTTCTTCGAAATCAAAAAATAAGGGGAATACCATCCCTTGTTCCTCTCCGCTACAGGCACCAGTTCTATGGCGCCTTTCTCCAGCAGGGCTTGAATTTCCAGCGCAACGAGCGGATCCGGACTCTGCAAAGAGAGGTTCCCCGGTGGATTGTCGCGAGGCCTGTGCCGAAAAGGAAGACAGTAGCCGTGGTTTATGATCTCCAGAACCCACACATCTGAAGTAATGGCTTGCCACTCTACAAGATGCTGCGCCAGCCTTCCCCCAACCGGCGAACCATGGGACATGGCCTCACGACTGAGTGGGAGCGGCTGCGGCGTTACCAGAGGGCAAAGAGGCAACTGCCCGAGCGGCCTTGGCACCACGGGTACCCTGTCGTCCACCTCTGGGTACCCCTGCGTTGGCCTCTTTGACTGCCAGCCCCTCTCGCTTTACTGAAGGATGAGTAATAGCGAAAGGAACCACCCCTCCACTGCTGTCCCCTAGGACGAAAAGGCGGAGGTTGGCGAACTGCAGCGCCCAACGACTTCGCTGCAGCTTTTGAGGTCTGCAACCTCTCAAGGCTCTCGTCAGCCTTGCTGCCAAAAAGGTGTTCACCGTCAAAGGGCATGTTGAGGAGCCGGGACTGCACATCAGGAGCAAACTCCGACTTCCGCAACCACGCAAACCTGCGTATCACGGTGCTCGCCGCCATGGACCTACTGACGCATTCAGCTAAGTCCAAACCCGACTGAACGGACTCACACATGGCATCCTTACCATCCTGGACCATAGCAAGGAAACCATCCCGTTCGTCCCCTTTGGGAATATGTTCAGCCGCTAACGCAACACAGTTCCACAGAGTGTGCGTGAAACGTGACAAGGCACAAATGGAGTTGGCCGCCTGAAGCGACATACCACCAGAAGAAAACACTTACTTCGCCCAGCCATCAAAACGTTTGTCGTCCCTATCAGGAGGGATGGTAGGGTACGACGCCTGCTTCGCCGGGGCCGTGGCCGCCTGCACCACCAAACTCTCTGGAGTGGGGTGCCTGGTCAAGTAGCAGGGGTCGCCACTGGCTGGACGGTATTGTCGCGACAAGGATCTGCCCACCGCCGGGAGACTCTCCGGAGCAGTCCAAGCCGCCGCCACCCTTCTCTGTAAAGCCATATGGAAGGGCAGAACCGGGTCAGTTGGGGGACCAACATCAAGGATGTCTGTCAGATCATCCTGCACAAACTCCCCTGGGGGAGCAGACCATCCCAAGTACTCAGAAACCCTAGCCATAAGGCGCCGGTATGAGGAATCAGCATGAGAGCCAGGCTCAGGCCTACAAAACTCCACCTCCGGAGAGGTGTCCAGTCCACTGGCATCATGCAGTGACTGTCTCAACTCGTCAAACTGACTATGGCCCGAGACAATTTCATCCGGAACCTGACTAGGAACCAGGCCATCAGAATCCTCATCCGCCTCTGAAATATAGTCCAGGTGGCGAAAAGAAGGCACTCGAGAGTGCTTGCTCTTAACCAGAGCCTTCCTAGGGGGTCCACCCGTGCCCTGGGGTACCTCCGACACGAAAGGCGTCGATGGCGTCGAGCGAATCGGCGCCAGCGTCGAGAGAACCGGCATCGGCGCCTAGAGGATCGGCGTCGACGTCGAGGAAATCGGCGTCGACGTCGAGGAAATCGGCGTCGACGTCAGCTGCAGCGCCTCCAGAATCGGCGGCGTCGACACAGCCCTCGAGGCCGGAGCCTCGAGAAAGCCTGTCGACGCCCTCGACGCCACAGACGTCGATGCCTTCTTCGAAGACCTCACAGGTGCACACGGTCTCGAACGCGTCGAGGACCGGGACCTGGAACGGGTACGTCGAGAACGAGTCCCCTTGTCCGAACGGGACCTCTCCCGTGACTCGTGCCGACCACTCTTGCGAGCGGTGTCTCTCGACCTCACACGACCGACCCCACTCGGGGGCGCGGACGGCTGAGTACCCTGCGACTCAAGAATCGCCAGCATCTTCTTCCCGAAGGAAGCCCATTCCCCCGGCGTCGCACGGCTGGAGGGGTAAGCGACGTGCCGGGCAGAGCCCTCCGAAGAGGACCTGGAAGACGACCGGTGTCGGCGCTTCCGAGAATGCCTCGAAGAGGCTGAGGAGTGGCGAGACCGACTCCTAGGAGGAGACCCACGAGACTTCCGACGATGACACGGAGAGTCACCCCTCGAATCATCCGTCGAAAGCCCCGCAGACTTCGACTTCCGGGGCTTGGACACCCGACCTACCGACAACTTCTTCTTACGTTCGCGTAAGGCTTTGGACGTGAGCGACTGGCAGTCGATACAGTCATCCGTGTCGTGGGCCTCCCCGAGGCAGCAGAGGCAGGCGTCGTGCGAGTCCGTCACCGACATCTTGGACCCACACTCCCCGCACTTGTTGAAACCCGGACGCGGGGTCGAAGACGAAGAAGACATCTTCTGAAGGAATTTCACAAACAAACAGGTTCGAAGAACCGAGAAGAACAGAACTCCAAAGAGTCGAGGCATTCAAACCGAGGAGGTCCTCGACGACGGCGCATCGACGTCATCGACGCAGGACGCAGAAAAAGTTTCCGAAGCAGCACAGCTGTGGTGACTACATGTCATAGATATGGAATACGTCGGAGGACCCAATCCCCTCGAAAGGACCATTATTGAATAATAAACATGTTTTCTTCTGCTTATCACCTGCAAGCAAACGGAATATGTGAGATACTCAACAGCCTCCTTAAAGAAAGGGCTGCCAAGATCAAACTGACTTTGAAGAAGGGATGGCTATATTGCCTGCCCTCAGCTATACATACCCTATGGAATCAGCCTGGGTCGGACCACCACCTCACCCTCCATGAACTAGTAACAGGGAGGCAAATGAGAATGCCTCTTACACTTCCATCAAGGAGTAGAAGTGATGCCCAGAGTACTGCGAAACTGCTAGGTGATGAGCTGCATAATTATTTGACATGTGTATGACCTCTAGCATCTCTCATTTCAGATCAACTCAAGCGTCAGAGTGGTTGGTCTCAGAACACAGATGAACACCATTCAGCAACCAGATCATGTAAACTATTATCAGCACCTAAATATGACAATCTTCTTGTTTAGGTGTTGCCCGGAATGAGGTTTTCCCCAGACCTTTCAGGGTTCGGCCAGGGAATCCTTTTGAAGAAACAGGCCATTGGGCTACAGTGTCAACTGAGTAAAAGCTCCAGAAAGTACACCTTCTTGTGGAGCTGGAGGCTCAGGTATTTGGATGTCTATCAACGCCATCATATCCACCACCCGGTCGTGAAAGGCTCTAATAGAGCGGGGCGACGCTGTCCTGGTCCACTTGGTCTTTATCCAGTGCAGCAGAAATAGAATCCTGATCTGAAGCACATGGCACCTCAGGCCCAGAGGGCAGGATTGACTGTGCAACTGGAGTCTTTAGCACAGGTGAAAATGGAGGAGGGGCCCCACTGGAAGGGGGTGAGGCGTTGGCACTACCAGGACCTGCAGAGGGATTGCCCGAGCAGGGTGAGGTTCAGGTGGCTTAGGATACATTTCCTCAAATAAATCCTTAAAGTATGCCTTCATTGAATCAGAGTGTATAAGCGTCCGAAACTTGCCAAAAAAAAATCCTCAGAAGAAGGCCTAGGTACTGGAGTGGGTAGAGGCCGCTCTGAAGGGGCATACCCTCAGGATCGCAAAGAGGATGGTTGCCAGGACCGTTCACCACCTGGATCCACATAAACCAAGGGAGCAGATGTAAGAGGGAGCAAGACCGTGTGGCAGCAGAGACCGAGCATGCCAATCCATTCTTATTATCCGCAAAACATGGAAAAGGCTGCTCAGCCCCAAAAACAGGCCCCTCGGTACTAGCCGTTGGTATGAGATAGGTAGTAAAAATGGCCACCGTAGACCACAGGGGTTGGACCGCCAATTTGTTAACGCCTGAGGTGAACTGCGTCACAGGCACAGGTGTCAGTGAGGCAGTAGTCACCACAAGAGTATCAGGGGACATGTGTTCCATTTTAGCCTTGTGACAAGAACCCTTGGCAGAGCCAGTGCTAGCAGATCTCGAGTGCTTTTGCGACTCCTTAGAGACTACTGATGAATTAGCCCCCAGTAAGGGAACCTCGGCAGAGTCGGTACTCTAAGTCTTAAGGTGTTTAACTGGCTTCTTTACCCCCTCAGCAGGATCTGTTCGACCACAGTTATGAGTTTGGGAAGACTTGGAGTCCCCCCCCACCCCAATGAAGCCAGAGCCCTCAAAAGGTGGCCACTCAATCTTACTGGTCCTAGATCCAGCCCCAAGACGGGGATACTCGAGGGTAACCCTGGTACGTTTAGTCACCTTAACAGGAACCTTGAGATGAGAGACTGTACATTTAGTTCCAGATTTGGAAACCTTGGGAATGATCCAGGTGACCACAACCCCCAGAAGTACTATACTTAACTTAAGCCCCCAAAAGAGGAACCGCGGATGAAGATCCGGTCCTGGCAGCCCCTTTGCAGGGAACCTCAGAGGAAACTCCGGAGTGCCAGTTGGATCCCTTTCGGGACACCTCAGGGAGAACCCTGCTACCAGAGCCACTTGGGCACCTCCCGGACCCACAAGGAGTGGCCTGGCCGGGGTGCCCTAAAAAGGAACAAACTTACTGGTTGCTTCCTTTTTTCTTCAATTAACTGCTGTAAATGTGGAGGAGGAATACGCTGGAACACCTCCTCGCACCTGACAAGCCGACGCTGGAGCACCCGGACAGAGAGGGAGTCGCAGTAGAAGCACAAGACCCACCGGTGTTCCAGGCCCACGCACTCCAGGCAGAGAGAGTACGCTCCGGCATAGACTGTGGAACCGGAGCAGGAAAATGAAGGACAAGGAAACAAAAAGAAAAATATTACCTAAAATGCAAGTGTATCCGACCCCAACCGAGCGGAGAAAAGGGCTGAAGGGCGATGAGCGGGGCAGAGCTCAGGAAGGCGGGGCAGAGCTCAGGAAGGCGGGGCAGAGCTCAGGAAGGCGGGGCAGAGGTCACATGTGAAGGCCCTGTGTAAAAATAAAAGAAGGACAATAAAGTAAAAAATGTTATGCTTAAAAGTGCTCCGGTCCCGTCCTGATGGACAGAATGTCACACAAGTATGGAGGAAAGGGGACGGGACGTAGGAGTACTGAGGAAACATCCCTGAAGGGAAAAGGGGGTTTTGTGGTTTCCTCTGACAATGTCCTGTAATTCTCCTGAGTTTTACCCCCCCCCCCAAATGGTCCTCCCTCATATAGCCGCCCCCAAGGGCAGGATCAGCTAGCAGCTAACATCCCCTTGCCATGTAGGATGGGGTCTCCTCAGGAAAAGAAGTGATGACATTGTCAGATTCATCACGCCTCTCTCAGTCACTAGATATTTGTATCCAACTCCCATCACATAACTTTAGCCCTGCTTTTTTGTTCGTGTGACTGGGACAAGTTTTCGGAGAGATGGGGATATCCGACTGGCCTCCAGGTCACACGAGTACCTCTTATTTGGTAGGGGCCAATTGTTGGCCACGGCTCCCGCTCGGTCTCACAGCTTCTCGCCTTCATGTTCTCATACCCACGTCAGACTCCTGCTTTGCACTGGTGCTGCTCATTGGAAGTGCGCCTACTTTCTTAACCCGTGGTATCAGCATTGTTCTTGTGGTGTCCTGCCCACCACATATTGCTTGTGGTCATGCCACCTCCAGGTTGCTTGCCTCTCTCTCGACTGACCAGATACTATTCCTGCATCTACACACGCCAGTTCTCCAGCGCCTCGTCCTGGCATTCTCTACTCCTTCACAAGTCGCAGGCTTCGCGACTCGCTTACGCTCCATCTCTTGCTGGCGAAATGTCATAAGACTTCCCCTGCGCACCAGGTTCCTCTCCCCACTTCAATATACGTCTTGCATTAAAGAGACATTCTCCTTTTCTCGTGTGATTGGATTTACTCTTGCATTGCCTTTAGCCACAGACAAGGATGCCACAATTTTATCAGGTAGTCCCATGTATGCCATTACATTTGTTGGCGTAGGGAGCTCCTCTCAGGAACGCGAGTCCTTGTCCCCAAAGGGGGGGGGGGGGGGGGGGAGTTCCTCCCGGTGAGGTCCCACTTGCCTAAACCCTAGGGAGGGTTTTGCGGAGCAGGCTCAGCTCCCTTGTCTCAGAGGGAGAAGCTCCACCTTGGGGAGTAGACCTGTGATTCGTCACACCAGCCATAAAAGGTTACCCGTTGCCTCAATTATAACCCTACACACACACACACACACACACACACACACACACACACACACACACACACACACACCATTTCTTACTCACCAAAAATAAATTCTCACTAGCTAATGTGACAGAGAGCTGGAGAGACTCAGCCCTGCTGAAACGAGAAGAGATTAACCAAAATGTGGTTGACCAGCACCAGCTGGATTTGGTGCTGAAGTCCTGTAAGAAACTGATGGGTCACACAGACACTCACATCAATGCAGAAGACCAGAGAAAAGCCTGAACTGCACTGTTACCTCCCCGGAGGAGCATCACTGCTAAAAGCCAGGTATGCAGTACGTTCAGGGAAACTGGAGGAGTGAGAAAGCAACATGCCGAGTAGGTGCCGACTATCTGATAGCCCGAGACGGGGCCAAAACCCACAAACCCCAAGCTGGGGTGAGAAAGCAACAGGCCCAAGTGGGGTTAAGGCATCAGATAGCCTGAGACAGGGTGAACATTCATGTACCCTACACAAGGCTGAGAAGGAGAAGAGACCTAGAAGGGCTGAGGCAACAGGTGCCAAAGACAGCACGAGAATCTGAATACCCCATGCTGGGGTGAGACTAAAAAGTATGAAAGGGGCCGAGAGCCTGAAAAGGCCAAGAAGGGCAGAGAGAGAGTGGATATCCCACAAGAGGGTGTGAAACCAGAGACCCCAGGGAGGGGTAAAAACCAAAGGGGTTCTGATCCAAGCTGGTAGAGTGTCGGCTATTCAAAGACACATGAAGAGACTGTTTTGTTTAGAACAGGCCTAAAGCCCTACAGATATGAACTTTTCCCTTACGCCACGGGGAGAGGCTGTAAATAAGGCATAGGTTTGTGACAAGCTGGAACGGTACAGTGCAGGTCAGAAACCACTCCATTGGGAAAGTGGCCTTTAAGTATTTTCACTTTATTCTTGTTACTTTATGCCACATCGCTGCACAACATTAAAAATGGTACAAAATAAATCAGCATGCGAGAAAACCAATAAAGCTATTGAAGATTTCCTTTAAGGGGAGTTCAAAACAGAAGTTATGAGAGGGGAGAGCGAACAGCCAATGGGAGTGCATTCCAGTGAAGGGGGGCTAGGAGATTAAAAGGGTCGGAACAGGGACTGAGCACAGGGGCGAAGAGGGACAGTAAGAAGAAAAGGATTGTGAGTGATGATAAGTAGAGTAGAAAAATACAAGTGAGGAGTGATTAGGGGGGAGGGTTATAGAGAGATTTGAAGACCAGGAACAGAAAACGTAACACTTGGACAGAGTGAAAAGAAGCAAGTGTAGACAGGAAAGAGAAGGAATAAGAGTGTCACGGGCAGACAAAGAAAATAAAAGATGGATCATAGAGTTACAGATAGATTTGAGTGGGTATAGGTAGAAGGCAGGAAGACCAGAGCACGGACTCAAGAGAAAATGAGGGAGAATATTAAGAGTTTGTTTGCAGGAAAGTAAAGGTCTCAATTTGAGAATATTGAGAAGGCGTGCTCTGCAGGAACGAGAGAGAGAGAAGATGTGGTGTAAAAGGAACGAGTAGTTTGATGAATCCTAAAGACTCCCCACTAATCCACTGCCAAAGTCTCCGACCAAGTGGCCAGGGAAAGGCAGACACTTTCCGATCCTGACATTGGGGGTGTTGTTCCGCCAGAAGATTACCTCAGAGGTGAAAGGGCCCAGGCGAATAAGTGGGCTCCGTGGGATGAGACGCTGTACTTGTATTCCTCTAGGGAGAAGGTCCCCTCAATGCCCAAGTATGTAATGGCTTGTTGTAATAAACATCTTTTCATTCCACAAGATACACATACTAGGGGTGAAAAAAATCCAATCCTAGGCCTTGGGAGAAATGAAAAACGGTCCAAAATCCTAGAGACCGGTAGAGCTAATAAATAACCTCCATAACACCCAAAAGTATAGTGAAAGGACATCTGTGAATATGACCTAAAAACTTCCTTCCCAGCTTCAATCAGGCCTGGTAACTAATCCTTATGATATTCCTTTTAAGAATATTATAAATAATGGACTTGGGTTTAAAAGTAAAAATCAAACAAAAACAGGACTTTCCCATTAGGGACTTCAAGTACCACAGGTACTGGGACGAGGAAGAGGAAGAGGACTAAAAAGGTACAATGGTGCACGAGTGGTCAAATCATTCATTCAGATGACCCATACCTGAAGGAGCCAGAGAGGCTTAAAAAGCCCCCTCAGGTGAAGGCCATGGAGAAGCAGAAGAAGCAAGAGAAGCAGAAGAAGTTGTTACAAGCAGAAGCAGCATGGTCTGTGCAGGCAGCCCCAACAGAAGCAGGAAGATAGGGAGACCGCCACAACCTACGTGTGGCAAAAATTGGTTGTCGGTCCTGAGAGGGTCTGTGTCTCTCAAATCCTGAGGAGCAGGTGGCTGGCTCAGAGGGCCACAGGAGCAAAAGGAGCTCCAAGTGCAGGTGGCGTGGGCGAAGGTGGACGACAAACAGTTTGTCGGGTCGCGAGGAGCCACAGAATCAAAGGTCCTGTGAACAGCGAGGGTACAGGAGGCGCAGGTCATACCCGGTGAGACCACATTCTGGTAAGGACCCCGGAGCGCTCCGTACCCACTCGCATCTTCAAAGCAGGCATTCAGCAGTAGAGCAGAAGTCGCGTAAGAGTGGTTCAAAAAGCAAATCTGAATACTGAACTGTTGAGCAGCAGCAAAAGTCTTGTATACCAAAAGCAAATGACTAACTGTGAACATGTGAGTCCCTGGAGAACCCAGCAAGCTGATGGCCTGATCTTGTTGAGAATATCCGCAAGTATTGCCCAAGCCAAAAGCAACTAAAATCAAGGCAAAAACAATACAACCTATATTGCCAATGACAGAAGGGGGCTAACAAAAGGCCCCTAAGCTGTGAAACATGTTGTCCTATGCATTTTGCAACATTGGGTATACGCTGGTATAAACTCACAATGCGAAAGCCAAGAGAGGCAGATTGAGACCCTATGCTCGTCAGTGTTTGGCTACCTTTGTAGTGGGGAAACAAGAGTGACAAAAAGGCTGCTCTTCTGGGAAAAGAGATTAAGAAGGAGAGGAGCATTATGTACAGAAGAGTATTTAATAGTCAATGTGAATCATGTTTCCCTAAAGAGTTGCGGTTGGAGGAATTTAAAACCGTAGTGATTGGCCATCCAGGATTGAATGGCAGACAGCAAGAAAGGGTAGTGTGAATCTGGGATGAGAAGGAAGAGAAGGATAGAAAGAGTTGAATGTCATCCATGTAGAAGTGGTGGAAAAGACCGAAAGGGAAGATGATCGCAGCAAGAGGACAAATATAGAGTGAGAAGAGGAGGGGACCAAGGACAGAGTCTTGGGGGACCATGAGAGAGAGATGGAAAAACATTACCCCAGGACATGAGACAGAATAGGTGACATTAGCCACATAGGATTTAAACCAGGTTAGTACAGAACCGGAGAAACCCAGAGAGGAAGGAGAAGAAAGAAGAAGAGTGTCTTCAACAGTACCAAAGGCTGCTGATAGATCAAGGAGAATTAGAAGAGAAGAGTGTTTAGTGTAGCTTGAAGAGAGTCACAGACCAAGACTAGATCAGTCTCAGTGGAACGGTGAGGGCGAAAACAAGATTGAAAGTAGCGAAGCAGAGAATTTGTGGAAATTCAAGTTGAGATTCGAGAATACACAGCACGTTCAAGGAGCTTAGAAAGATAAGGAAAAGGGGAGATTGTGTGGAATTTCAAGGAGGGTTTAAGGATAGGAAGGAAGGTGGCATGTTTGAATAGGGAAGGAAAACCAGAAGTGCATTTCTCCCGTTAATTACTGTATGCCCATGTACCTGTACCTATGTACTGAATGGAATTGAGAAAATCCTAATATTAGTTTCCGTTTCGTGTTTCTCTCCCTTCCCACCACCCTTTTTGCTTCCTCTTAATGATGTTGTTGGCGTTATATATGTAAAATAATATAATTGATGTCAAGATAAAGAATTCTGACAATAAGGACATTATTTCAGAAAGGATATTTGATACTAGGATCGTTTCACCAGTATGAAGTGCCCTGAAGAGGACCCGTAGGGTCGACACACGTGTTGGCATCTATCTGGACAATTGGCCAATGTTTCCTGTACTTGGTCTTATTTTGGTTTGTGCAATCAGGCATTTATCTGGGCAAGTGGCCCGAGTACATTTTACTTCCATTTGATTTGGTTTTGACAAATAAGTTGAGCACACTTAGGCTGTGCTCAGCTGGGAGTGACTAACTAGCATGTGCACACATCTTGAATTGATTTGAAAAATGCAATTGAAAATGTGTTTGTTCATAAATTGTTTGCAGGTTTCTGTTCTGGTAATTGGACTTTGACCACAAAGATATATGCTCGGTCTATGATCAATGTCAATACATTACTCACTGTTCTCAGGCAGACAATTGCCCCTTGTATTACTTTTGAATCTTATATATTTGAAGCTATAGCGCAGACTAGGGGAAATACTGAAATATTTGACTTGGGCTAGTTGGGCTTGGGTAGCCCTTCTTTTCCTCCCAAACCGCAGCTAATACTCGATTTGTACCCCTTTCTGAGCAGTTAATATGATCATCACTAACATTTAACTGGTTGAACTCTTTGCACACCCGGTTACTAGTTACCCCACACCTTGATTTGTATTATATATGCATGCACAGCATTTATCATTGTTTTCCTGATTCTTCTGGTACACACGGTTTGCTTTACTGGTCCAAAGAAAGCAGAAATCCCCTTGATTCTCCCCACTCCAGTGACTAACAGTTGCCTGTACCCGAAAGACCAAGGCCATTTGGGATTTTCCCTACATCAGCAGTTTGTGTAGGGTTGCCTAGACCTAAGACAAATGTCCCTATGGTTCCCCTTGTAGGAAGGATGATTACTGATCTACTTCTTGAGAATTTTGAAAGCACTCACTACATGAAAGGAAGACACAGGAGACGCACGAGGGAAGATGATTATGAGTTAAATAATTATTTAGACAGTACAGCACGTTCGGGAAACGTGCTATCAGCACATGAACAAGGTAGGAGAAAGAACCTCTGAGGAGAGCTTCTATGTTTGTGCTCTCCTACCTTATGCTTTGGGGAATTCTTAGTTATTCATAGCTATAGAAGTAGCAGCCCAGAAAGTTCATTGCCTGACGCACCTTGCACTCTGCCATACAAGAGGTCAGTTTCAGGGTCGAAAAACATCCTTGTTATGGATAACCGAGTGGACAACTTCAGAAGATGATTATGTGCAAGATTTGAAGACAAGAGCACACACCAGAGATCACGTGATAAGATATGAAAAGCCTGGAATGATGGGAGCAGGAATCAGATGGGAAATAAACAAAAAGCTCAATTGTCAAGGAAAAAATGATGACGAAATACAAAGATGCAATGAGAGAGGTCAGCTGCCTGAAAGTCAAGGGAACAGTGCTTTCTCCAGATGGATGGGAGGAAGGCCTAGTCAAATGTAGGGCATTGGCACGTTCAGGATATTATGATAAAGTTGTAAATTCTGCCGAAAATGAAAGCAATCATTGGCCGAAGATTGTAAAGTTGCTGACATGGGATCAATGATAAAGGAGGACCTTTGCAGATAGTGCCTCTAGCTAGTGCAGAGCTGTGTTTCCGAAACAAAGGCAAGAGAAAAGTCGGGATGAATCAACAATGTGAACGAATTTTCGATGTACCAGGCATGAAGAATGGGACAGTAGTGATAATGGACCACTACTGGGCTTGTGGATCCAGAGCTTATATGAAGTTGCCCAAGGACTGGGGAGGACTGTGTTCTATAGTGATCGTTCATGTTCCAGCGTTGGTGATTCCAAAGAGTGACCGGGACATTGGAGAGTTTCCAAAGGCTGATGCTCATATGAGGAAGAGGCGATCACTTGGATTTCTCAACTGAACAAAGAGCAAATTACTTTTCAGCCAAATCAATAGAAGCCTTTTATTCTATTCCGTATGAACACAGGTTGTTCAGTCAGACTTAAGCAATATTCACGACTATTTTCATGCCAGGGATCCAAACAATAGTGAATGCGAAGTGGTTACAAATCACTCGCTGGGAGCTCCTGCAGGCAACACTACCATAAAGCGAATCAATGCTATCAAGGAAGCGCTGAGAGCTATAAGACTAATAACTCTCCAGAATAGATTTGTATTGGATACGATCACAGCGATGGATGGAGGTGTTTGTGCCAAAATCGAGGAATCATGTTGCACATTCATACCTTCTCACGATGACGAGAATGGGACATTGACAGAGGCCATAACGTTACTGACCAACTTGTACACCAAGATGGAAGATTAAGTGGAAGATATTGCCGATGACTGCTGGTTTGCATTAATCTTCTCATGGGTTCCACAATGGATGGCGAATACCTTCAGGTTTCTTGGAGCATTATTGGTGATGATCATGTTTGGATTCTGTGTGATTAGGTTAATAATCACACAGTTCAAGAAGACGGCAAAGAAAGCAGTAGGAATGAAGATCATGATCGATGTTGAATCTGCATTTGGATCCACAGAGCTGACTGAGGAAAAGATCAGAAAGTACATAGAAGGCAGCATGCATGCACCTGATGGAACAAAGTTCCTGTATCCAAGAAACCACAAGAAGAATGTAGGAAGATGGGTTTACTGTAGCCCAAATGGACGATGTAGTCACATGACTTGCAGTGTTGATGACCATATCAAATCAGCAGGATCTTTGAAAGGTGTGGTGAAAATATGGACTCCAAAGAAACACTATTTTAGAGGAAGATGTCTAGATGTGAAGACTGATGAGGGAGTGGTCGATGAATCAACCAGAGGGGGGAGTGTAGAGGAGGAGCCAAAATCCTCTACTGGAAGTCCCGCCCCTATCTAGCCTATATGTTGGGAACCGGAAATGGTGACAAGCATGACACCTGTAATGATGCCCATAACACAAGTCTTCGAAACAAGGTATCCATTGAGAAAACCATTCTTCATGTATCCATGAAGAGCTGACAGTCTTGAGAGAAATCCCTGAAGAGCATGTAAAGACGGAGGGATGAGGAGACTAGTGGCGTCACATGAAATGAGGTGCCAAGAAGAGATGCTGAGAGAGAAGATGTAAAGACCATACATAATCTGATGGACGAAGTAGAGGATTGAGTGACCCTTTACGTGCGGAATGAAGATCACACGTGCAAAGAGCACTGAAGAAAATGCAAGCCGTTTTATAAATCTACAGATGCAGTAACGCAAGTAGACTAAGTATGCATATAGGCTGGCTATACATAGTGAATAGACTGCAGGCGATGCCGCCATTACATAGAATCTGGATGTGCCACATCGAATTTGGGCAAACTGGAATCTCCTAAGTAGAAGGGCTGAAAGTGTGGCGTAGTAGCTGGCAAAGGAAGAGTCGAGAAGGCTTATCTGGCCCAGTGTCAAGGGTGAGGCAGCCAAGAATCTGGTTATCATGGAAAGATGCAATGAAAGTGAGAGGCGAAGCAAGCTCCTGTTAAGGTACGACGGAAGACAATGAGTGCCAAGTTTTATTCATTTTAAACGTATTAAATGCAAAGAAGGAGCTCAAAGCACGGTCTCCAGTCACATGGGCCTAGGTGGAAATAGAATTTGGGCAAGCTACACTGAGACTTGAAGATAAGAATATGCTCACACTCCCTTCTATTTCCAGGAGCAGTGATACTTGCACGGCCAAGTTCAAAGACTATCCTCCTGGCAGACTGCTTGAGTGATAATGGATGATGGCCTAATTGGGTGGGGAGGCATGGTCAAGCCCAACCCACCTGCACCTGGGGTACCAGCTTGCGTGCTGCTAGGGAGTGGAATATTCAAGAAGGGTACAAGCGTGCTAACCAATGGTATAGGGCCATGTATCAAAGAGCACTATAGTTTGAGACACAATGAAACGTCTTGTAATTTATGACACTGACGAGGACTTGCACTAGGGGTGGGCTTAGTTGTCCACCTGACTGTAGAGACCCAATCACAATTCCATCCCCCATAGAAAGTATACTTAGCTGTTCCCCGTTGTCCTACCACTATCCTACTTAGGTTTTTGTAGTTTGACACGTAGTATGACATCAGCAATGACGAATTTTTGTTATAAAAGTGTGTTTATGTAAATCGCTGAGAACTATGCTGCGAGACGTCCATTGATGTCCTTGGTACTCCCCGTTTTAGATCATTTTTAATAAAAACAGCTAACTATTTGCCAACTTCCTGAGTCGGTCTATTGATGTTTGAATAACTTCTGCATCCCCATCCATCCCATAGAGTGCTACCTTGCTTAAAAGGGCCTACGGGTACAAACTGCTGGCACTGGCTGTTGCTCACACGCTACAGGGCAATGTCAATAACAGAAGCAGGGGGGGTTCATGTGTGCAAAGACTGACTGACTTGTTACAACATCCTAAAACACGGGGAGGTAAGGTCTCTGGTCTTGAATGGGATACAGAACTATTAAATTAAATCTGATGGAGTTTTTGACTTAAACATGATTGTCTCTTAATTACCTTCTATAATTTGATGGGTTTATTAGTGAGAGAATTTTTGTGAATTATCAGAGCAAGAATAGCGTTGTGTCCATAAGCAGCATTAAAGGCTAGATAGTCAAAGTTAAATTAATACTGCTTTAATCTTAATTAATGCAGGTAAAACTGTAATGTATTTCTTAAATAAACCCCAAGAGGATTCAAATCACCAGCAAGTTGGTAGTTTTCGACATAAAGGACCAATTAAGAAAGTCACATAGGATGGCAAAATTATACCTGTAACAATCGTACCTTAAGTCCCTGGTAGATAAACTGTTATCTAAGCTAATTCAATTAAAGATAGCATTTGTTAACTGAGCAACAGTGGAAAATAAAAAGGTATTAAGACATTTTGGATTAGACGGTCAAGTTGATGTAGAACTGCACCAAAACTGGATATTGCTTAGTACTTCAAGACAGCAACCATTCAGCTGGAAAAAGTGTAAACTCAGCCAACCTATCCTTTCATTTCTGCAAGACTCAGAGGTAATTCAGTCTGGCATTTACGACAATTCATGGTATTTTGTCACTTTTTGCAAGGAGGGAGCCCTTCCTTGTGAGGCTAGGGAGGTGAGTAACATTCCCCCTAGGGGTGGAAAGCAGGACCTCACAGGGAGAGACTCCGCTCATGGGAACAACTCACGTTTAGTGAGGGAACTCCCTAACCCTCTTACCTTTGAGACCATAAAGTCTGCCAAGAGACAATCTGAAAGCACTATGGTATGTTATTGCAATACTTCTTCCTTCCTGTAAGAATTGATATCACTAAGATAAGGAAGACTGAAATAGACATAGTCGTATCGCAAGACATCTTCTGAGAGTACTGTGACAAAGAGGATCTATGGAGTTATGCAAACTATCTTTTGCCAAGTACAGAAGGTACTGGGAAGAGGTGGCCCAGAGGAGTAATGACGAATACACAATGGACACCAACAAAGGACTATGACATTCCGCTGAGGCGGACCCAGCTGTTTGACATAAAAATGGATAAAGGACTCACCGAGAAGTTAAGCAGACGTGAAGCCTGGCAGACCTGGGAAGTTCGAACTTGGGAGCAAGAAGGTATGGCTGGAGAAGCAAACCTCCGGTCAGGAGGATGCCAACAGCGGGGTGCAGGAGTCTTTCACAGGGTAAAGCAGAGCAGGAATGACTGGATGCTGGGAACTGACCAACCGTGGTGTGACCTCGATGAAGTGGACCAAGCAGTCGATTAACTGCACCCACATCGCCAGGCTGGAGAGCCAGCAGAGGAAAGCACACAACAGCGGGGAGCGGAAGGAGAATAAAGTAGTGTGTCAGTGGGAACACAGCAACCCAACACCCCAGGAAGAACCCATGGCATGCCCCCCACCAGAGGAAAGGTAATAGGAGTCATAGGAGACCCGGTAGGGGATTGGGTTAGAGTACTGAATGGGAACAAGGCATCAGAGGTGAGCTCCCTTATCTCAGTAGTTGTGTCAAGAGTACCAAATGGGAAGAAGACATAAGGCCTCATAGTTGGGCGCTATTACTGCTGCATTTAAGGGCTGGCCCCATCAAAAGTCTGGCAGAAAATGCCCCCTCTGCCCCCAAACCCATTGGATCCAATGGACCCAATGGCGGCTTACCACACCCCCTGCAACTCGGGATCCGGCGCACATTGCGCCAGACCAAGTTACGGTAACGCAAATAGAGTTGGGCGGGATACCGCTCAACTTGTGAGGAGGACCATAGTGAGTAATCTCCCTCATCTCAGTAGTTGTGTCAAGAGTATCGAATGGAAAGAAAGCCTTGGGTATAATCTCCCTCGTCTCCAGAGCAGGGTTGTGATAACAGTACCAAGTGTGAAGATTATATCACAAGTGATCTTCCTCGTCTCAGTTTTTGTGTCAAAGAGACTAAAAGAGAGTAACATATTGGGAGAAGTCTACCTTAACACTATCCCTAAGAAGGACACTAAAGCGAAAGAGTGCTCTCTGTTGTGAGCGTAGAAAGAAACAGGGACAATATGGGAACAATCCCCCTTGTACTCACTGTGATGCTGGAAATGCATCGGAGGGACAGGGCCTCTGTATTCTTGTCCTTTACTGCTTTTTATCGTGTGTTCTGTCGTGTTTTCCGCACAGGAGTTTATGTGGGACTCCTGGCCGTGCAGCTCTCTTTTGGTTTGGTGTACAGACCCATGGGATACCCTTATGGCACCCATGGGTGGGGGTACAACCCTGTGCCCCTAGTGTATGTTTTTGGGCACCTGCGTGTGGCCCACAGAGCAGGGTATGGGCTGGTGGCAGCTCGGTATGGGCTGGTGGCAGCTCCATGCTGAATTTGACAGGTGCCCTGAGTAGCCTCCATTTTGGGATACCCATGCCCTGCCATTGGAATCAGTTGATTCCTGATAAGAAACAAGATGGCCCCTGTGGACTCTTGCTTTCTATTACCTTGTTTTCCAAAAATGATGGGAAGCCCTGACTCTGTCCCTTCCCCCTGACCGGCTGTTGGGTGGAAGTTCCATATATGGTGTTGTTGTGAAGGACAGGCCAGACTGGCTGGAGCCTTCCCAGTGACTGTATGTTATGGATACACCCTGTGGGTGGGACCTGGGTGAATGGAGTGTGACACCAATATGCACTTCTTGCTGTGGATGTCTGGTTTCTAGCATGAGAGACAAAGACTGAGATAGCCCTGCCCGAAACTAGCATGAACGCAGTGTGTAGTGTTGAATGGCTGGGTACTTGTCCCAATACACATTCCTTGTTGTGGGTGTCTGAAAGGGAGGAGTATGGCCTGAATGCACTGTATGCCCGATTGGCTGCCTGCCTGCATGAATGCCCTTCTGACCGATTGGATGCCAGAGTGTGACCCAGCAGAATGAATGGGAGATCAACTAGTATATCTGGGGGCCTCTCACTGCTAGAATTTGTGTTCAGAAGCTGAAGTCCACTACGACGAGTAACTGAAGCTTGACCTTGAAGCCCTGCTGGACGAGAAGAATTGCTGTTGTTCTCCTTCACAATCTGAAAGCTGCTGTGCCTCCAAGGACTGACCCAGAGAGGACCTGGTAAGGCACCCTCTTCCTGAGCTACCAGGGACCATTGTGCACCAGCTGATCTTTGCCAAAGCTCCCTGGTAGACAGACCTACAGGCTGCCGACCTGAGACGGGGACTGCCGCGGAATCCCAAGGAGAAGCGCTCTGACTGTTCGCCACTGTCGATGACTGCCATCGCCGACTGGAGCCGCCATGCTCCTGTTTGCCTAAGAACTTCATCTGATCCACGGATGCTCTTGTCTGCTTCGCCGCCCACTTTATCCCACTGGAGAAGGCCCGACCGTCAACACGCCGAGGAGCATCCGCTGGTGGGTTACCCGCCACCTAGAGACCACAGAGACGGCGACGACTCGACGCCCTTGCTGGGCCACAGTTCTTCATCATCTCTTTGCGGTCCACAACTATCGTCACCGAGGTGCCCCGCACGCCTCTTCCTTGCAGGACGCCAATGTTCCGTCGTAGACGAGCACCGCTAGGAACGAAGCTGCCACTTCACTGCCATAGTTCACCCGGTTCTCCGTCAGACATTCGACGACCCGTGAGGGAGGGCACTCAAGAAGGGCCGTCGAATTCCCGTCGACAAACGCTACAATTCCAGGTACATTGGGGCTGTAGAACTATTGTAGAGGGAAATAAGACTCAGAAAAATATATGGACCGGGCTTGTGATACATCTTTGCTTTACAGGTTGCCCAGGTTGGGGGGGGGTCTCCACACAGAACTGTGTCTAGTGATACGGGGCCAGTATTCTGCCAATTGTTCAACCATCTTGCTTTCCTTCCTCTCTCTAATGTTGGTTTCCTCTTTATTTGATCTGTGTGACATTCTGACAGTATAGTCGATGCTCTTTAATGCAATATGATATTGGTGGTACCACTGTAGAACTGTATATATTTACCATTGTTGATTTTCTGAGCACAAGGTGAGTTATTGTGATAGTGTACATAACCTTGAATATTAATTATATAAAGACTGTTTTAACCAATACAGTGTGTGGACATTCCTTTGTGGGCGCTTGGGGACTACACTGTACTTAAGAACCAGCCTGCATCACCTCCTGAAACGCTAGGCCTTGATTGCTCGATCACGATACCAATAACAGAGAATCTTGGCTGGGGTCCTCTGTGCTTCTCCTCTACCATATAGAGAGCAGAAGTACCGACCACCCCCCTCCAGTCTTTACACTCACTGACAAGAGGAACGTAAAGAAAGTTAAAGAATAACTGTTCTGGAACCAGAAGGTGTGTAAAACCTTTGAGCAAGCCCTGAGAGAAGCCTGGGAAGAATTGCCAAAATTGATAAAAACTGCTGCAGGAAGTTATCCAAAGATACCCAACGACTGAACCAGGAGAAGGAAGTCATTCTCCTGGTTTTCCACATAATTGTTGAATCAGAAACTAAGGCAAAGTGTTACCAAACTGAAGCCTGGAGACTGGCCAGGTTAACAAGGAGAAGATAACCTTTGATGAGCTGTTGAACAAGGAGAAGAGAGTCAAAGTTGAACTGCTATCAAACACTAATAGAAACACGCCTATAGGGCAGGGAGTCATTCTCCCGGAACTATTTATGTTAATGTCTTTTGTTTGTTAGTAGTAGGCTAGTTTGGACAGAGGACAGACTGAGTTTGACAACCACCCTGATGACGAGCACACAAGGTATTCTTTAGTTAGGTAGGGAAAACCCTTTCGAGATCGGGAAAGATGGGCCCTTTCCATTATTATTTCAATACAAAATCGTAGTGAAAATGCCACCCATTTGACAACCCCTTACTTCAGTAAGCCACAGAGTGCACAGGTCCATATTTCTAGCTGTGGTATCAGATAACACCCCCTCCTTCAGGCCAGAAATTAAGAGCCGGTATGGTAAAAATGAAAAATGTTTAGACATAAGAAACACTTCTAATTTGGTATTTGTAGCAAGACAACCCCTAATCACAGGAAGTGCACAGTATCATTGTTAGACAACTAGATCTCCAGGGATTTTGTCTTACTTACTTCGTCCATTTTCATACACGTGCCAAAGTCTGCTAATTTTAAGTGTCCATATTTATCCAAGAGCATATTGTCCGGTTTGACATCTCGATGTATTAAACCCATGGAGTGAATGGCATCAAGTGCTAGAACCACTTCAGCAGTGTAGAACTTGGCCCACTTTTCAGGCACATCATAATTGCTCATGAGGTTTACAAGGTCTCCACCAGGCATGTACTCCATCACCATGTACAAATATCGATCATCTTGAAAGGCACAAAAGAGCTGTAATACAAAACAATACAAAAAGGTTAGCTATAAGCAAAGGTGACCAAAAAGGTGATAATTGCTATCAAAATTCATTAGAGTGCTAATATAGTAAAACAAATTAATGTTCCTGTTACTTTTCAACAGTATACAGAGGTAGCAATTACATCACACATTTTGATATTTTTAAATCACCAAAATGAAATGTTGGTACCACAACTGATAAAACTGCACTGACTCGCCCTACAAGCATGCACCACCTTCACAACCATCTGCATCATATACAAGTCTGTCATAATGCTGCACTACCCCTAACTGGCATGCAAAGCCACCCTTTATGGGGGTCAGCACACAACTGAATTGGCCGTACTGGAATAGCAGACACGTAAACATCAAACAAGCAAGAGACTAGTGATCTTGGCTTATGCCCCACAGGTTGTTGAAGATTGTACCCACCAGCAACAGACTCACCCCCCACCATATGCTCAGATGATCTGCTAGAATATCTGCCGATCCTTGTGGCGATAATAGGTGGCTGAAACCTCTACAATTCCAGGAGACGATACTGTAATCTCATTGCTTGTTTATAATTTGAGGTAGAGAGTCAGCCAGCCAGTTTAAGACTCTCTGTATATCCTCAATCTCAGCTTTGTCTGCCTTGGGTAGATCTGTGTTCAGGGAGACTTTTTTCAGTGGAGGAGCCACGTTACGCGGACAACTGCGATCTTCCATTTCAGGGTCGGCATCTATTTCAATGTCCACGGTCCAAAGACTTCGTTTAAAACTTCGCATTAGCTGAGCTGTTGCAAGGAATTTGCAGTTTATAGCAGAAACATTCGGATTGGTCACATAGAGAGGCTCCACATATTCAAAGTCTGCAGAGCTAAGGACACGAAGCTGAGGTACTGAGTGGAGCCTAGTCATAAAAGCTGATCTTGTGAGCCAATTTTGTTCGTGCTGCTGATACAAGTTTTTAATAATGCATATGCGATTGTTGATTTGATCAGACGGAGGAGGCTCATTAGTACTGAGAGGATTGGGGATATTTACTGCCACGGGACCTCGACTAGAACTTTTATTGGGAGTGGATGAGATCTTCTCGACATCGTTATTTAGCTGAGTTGTTTCGAGGTCAAGCACATTTGACTCCTTACATATGGAATCAACTGCAGTGTCCGGGATTAGCCATCTTGTGAGAGCCTGAACCCTTCGCTTTGCGTTTCAATGCCCTGGTACCTCTCTTTTTGACGGTTTTCCTGGCAAGGCCGTCGCGGGCAATGGTGAGGCGATTGTGCACAGCTTTTTTTTCATGGCTGCTCTTCTAGCCAATCTTCTTTGTTTTCGAGAGAAGAATATTTCTGACTCATAAGGTGGTTCAGAGGCGGGTATTGAGTCGATAAGAGGCGCCTCTAGGGCTTTGTCCATAGGGCTGGGATCCGAATTTTCTTCTGCCCCAGCAGGGTTTTTCGTTCCGTCTTTCGCTGCGATTGTAAGGGTAGTCTCTAGAATGCGGCCACACATTTTCAGTAAAGTTTTCAAAGAAAACTGAAGGGAGGCCACTGAGGACTGTAGTTCGGCCAAGGCCGTTCGAAGTAGAAACCCTACTAGATTAGGTATTACTTCCGAGGACAGAGGGCTCTTGAAAAGGGGCCAAATTGCGAGATGCAGATAACCTTATGCCGTGGGCCCCCTGTAAGGATGGAACACTTGGGGAAGGAGTCTGAAGTGTTGCATGATTGGCGCGGGTGAGCTGGTGTCATAGCCCGCTGCATTGATAAGCATAGATCAAGTAATGAATTGTTATCTATGTCGCCGTAGTTAGTGACTTCATGCAATATTTCAACAGGGTTGTTTGCTGGATCTACTCCTTCGATGACTGTGAAATTTTTCTCAAGAGGAATGTTTGTTGGAAAGAAATCTGTGATGGTTCCTTTTACAGGGAGTCCTTTCTTTTTATATTTCACTTTAGTCATTATACTGTTTCTTCGAGCGTCAGAGAACTTGCTATTGCGTTCACGAAGATTGTAATTAGATTGTGCACCTTGTCTATGATACGGCATGTGGGTTACAAAGAGAAAAGAAAAAGAAAAATAAACTTTAAAGTTGTTCTGTCAAGAAACGACGTGTCCTCCTTGTCTTCTCCGTATGAGTGTAAGACGTAGAGTTCCAGCCTTAAGGCTGCTTATTACCGACCAAATGGCTAACTAGTATCACTTCAGGGGTGTGGACGCGATCGAAGGGCAAGCCCCACAGTCTCGCAGCTGAACCAACAAAAGCAGTCAGAGAGAAAATGATTTTAAATTCAACAGGCAATTATGTTGCATTTAGGTAGACTTGTGCATAGTCAAAGATAAGAACTTCCAGTTTCAGTATCGTATACAAGAGTGCATTGCTCCTCATACTCTCCGGTTCGTAAAATGGTATACTGTAAATAATGCCTGAAGGATCCTACCTGAATTGTCCAGCCACACAGCCTAACAGCACAACAGCGGCTCCAGCCCTTACTGCCTCCAGGGCTTAACGCCGCAAGGGTGGTAGCCTCATTGTTTTGAAGCCGAATATAGTCACATGATTAATCACGTGACCCAAGTGGCCGCCTCCAGCAGGATCTGGCAAGAGCCCCAAAACAGCTCGCAGAGCCAGTAAGTAGGAACAAAGAACGTTCATTTGTCTTGGAAACACTTCTCCTCAGTATACAGCACCAGCGGCAATAAACACTACCTGAATGTTTCTCTTCCAGATTCTCAATATGTTACCTGAATGTTTCTCTTCCAGATTCTCAATATGTATGTCCAAAGCGTAGAGACTCTTAGCAAGTGAGAACCTAACACCACCGCAAAACTGGGAGTGGTCAAAACCGACTCAGTAAACTATGTGCGCTCATAGGGATTTTTTTACCGTGCAGGATCCATGAGCAGTGACACCCTTAAGCACTATTGACAAGGATGGTGAGACGTAATAAAGGGGAACGCTTTTCAGGTGAGACTCATGGAAAGTGAAGTAAACATTCTTAAGGGGATTCAGAATGAGGGTGTTGACAGGTGCAATATTGGCACATGGGTGCATGGTGCAGCATGCCCAATAGGCTATGGTATCCACTAACCACCAGAGCCAAGAGGGTGGACATAGGGTGTAGGAACCACTAGGAAAAGCATAGGAAAGAGGGAGGACCAAACTTGTGGGAGCATACATTTGGGAAACACAAAGGAGGTAGATTATAAGTGTGCAATGAAGGAGAAGGATACATTTGGACATGAGAGGGGAGGATCACCAAGTAGGACTCGGAAAATCTGTGCACCATCTCTTTAAACTAAGAAGAGCAGGCATTACACATTCAAATCTTCCAGATTCTAAATGACAGTTCTGATTAAACCCGATTCTAATGGGATTCCACTCACCAGGGGCGTTGCTAGGGGGGGCTATAGCCCCTGATCTTTTGGTTGTAGCCCCGGATAGAATCTCAGGAGCTACAGCCAAAAGACTAGCTAGCCCCCAGTCCCAACAGTTCTGACATCAGCTTAGCCCTGGGTCTTTTCCAGACCTAGCAACTCCCCTGCCACTCACTTATCTTGTAGTGTGGGCGCTTCTTCACATTGTGTTGCCAGATAACTGCTTTAGCTTAGGGGGTGGAGTAAACATCGGCCTTATGAAAATCTTTCTGTTTACAGTATTCTTTCAAAGACTCCCCCAAGTCCCTCCGCTCTATACCAAAATGTTTACTTGAAGTCCTTTAGTATCCGAGCTTCCAGAATCCTTACGTTCCCCAATGACGTTATTTGCCAATTTACTCTTCAGAGGCTATGGCGTTCTAACAGTCATTAGAGGATGAGCTCTCTTGGTTTACAAAATGAGCGCCATTACGCAAGCAGAAGAAAACCGTGTACTGAGACAGAAGCAGGTGAAGGGACAGCGTAAATGAAAATTGTAATTCCCACATCGACCTTCCTTCACTTGGGGATGAGGGCAAAATAAGTCCTGGCAATAACAAGGGGGCTATGCAATCCATTTCACGTCGGATTTTTTTTTCCTGTAATGCACTTTAAAAATGCATTATTAAACCCCTTTGCCATTACCTTTACTTGCATGAGGATTTTCTGATGTTAGCCAGTACAGCAGTGTCTTCTCCTGTGGTCGCCTGCTACCAGATCACCGGAGGGGCCACCGCTGATGCAACATCTCCCATATCACATGTAACTAGTCTCCTGTACTGTGGCCCCTTACCAGCTGAGTGGTCTCCCTGCCACATGACTTAACAGCAGCCCTCTGAAGAGAGGGTACATTCAGGATTTAGAATTCCTGAACAAACCTATTTGAACATCGCCATTGCTAAACCAGACATCTAGGGCAATGAGTCTGTAAAAGAAAGCCCATGCTAGTGGATTTCGGTAATTAACCCATTTTGAAGCAATGCCCACCTTGGGGCCCCATTTTGTTAACAGGAGCACTTCGCCTAGGCCTTCAAACAGCAACGATGCCTTGTATCAATTAGCAGAGCAAGTGTCGACTACCTGGTTCCTATTGCATACTTAAAGACATGACCTCCGGGCCAAGTGGCAAAAGGGAGTAAAGAAACAGCAAAACAACTCAAAACGTCCTAGCCAAAAGTAATATCACTTCGAGGAAACCCATCTAAGAAAACAAATGTGTGTGTACTCCAGCAATCGATGTCCTTAATTGACACTTCAGACAAACGCTCATGCCGATTAATAGGCCATTGGTCAGTGTCTGTATCCCCTATACAAAAGCTTCCCAACAGGCCATCAATAGGAGGCCTCCTATGGCCAAGAGAGGTGGTGGCTAAATCAAAAGAAACAAAGCTCATATGTACAAACTGGTAGGATGAGTGCGCTGCATCCCAAGCGAAGAATTATGTTCACATAGGTAACTTGTGAATACAGTTTAAGAACAGGTGAGGCAAATGTTAATGAGCATTTAAATAGAGCACCACACACTGAATTGAGCCCAAGTACTTTAATATTAGGCATTTGAGGGGGTGTGGCCCAGATGGCAGTCTAGCGTGTTGCTCCTCTGTTGAGCTCTAGAGCTTGGCCGGGCATGTGCAGCTACTCATAACCACAGCACAGAAACAGTAGCCTGAGGAGGGATGGGGAATGCTGGGACTGAGAGATAACCGCGATTCAGAGTCTGCCATAGCCAACAATGCTTATGTAATGTGTCGCCCGGCAAACCCACAGGTAGTCAAGAGCGGCAACACCGCAGGAGGATTTTTCACTGCAGATCTACAGAGAGCAAAATGGCAGAGAAGCCCAAGTCCATGCTGTGCGAGTGATAAGAGTCTAGAAGAGGCATCTGCATGACAGTTCAGCAGGGGGAAATCTATGGTGACGCAATCCACTCACAGAAAGACTAGGCAGTATATTATGCTGAGCCGGTAAGCGAAGTTCGCCATGCACCTACTTAGTAAAACCAGGAGGACCCCATTGCAGTGCATTGAGGAGGGTGAGCAAATTATTGATTTAGTTGACTTTATTTTAGTAAGTAAAAACTCCTGTAAGTAGTTTTATCACACCAATGTGAGCCAGGTTTGTTGTTTCTCAGAGGGAGCATATGGAGTGCCCAGGGGAGATACGTGGTACTCATGGATGCATCTTTACTTTAACTAACTGCACTTGGGAACCTATATTTCCCCCCTTAGCTAAACCATAGGCCCGTTGAGTTGTTGCAGATCAAGGTCTGTTTTTGGGCACATTTCTGCTGGCTACTGTGATGAATCCAGGTAGTGTTCGAGCAGCCCCCTTTGGGACTAGAGGGGTGAGCCCGCTAAGCAATATCGTCCCTAGAGAACAGGGCAAGTGGAATCCCAATGGGGGTGACACCACAAGGATTTTCTTGGGGAGGATTCCACCCAACCTCCCTCTAATTACTAATAAACATTGCAGATTTATAACATGGGGGTTGATCAGGACAATCACATAAAGGGCCCCTTTTTAGGTGGATGGCTTGGATCTTAACCTGTATTCCTTGCCGCCATCTTGTTAAGATCAGGACCAAAGGCACCCTCTTTTTCACTCCAGGGAGGAACTTAAACACACCTAGACACCAGCAATGAGAGAACAACCACAATACAGGTATGTGCGTCCACGCAGAGAAGGGAGTCCCTCCCTCACAGGAAGAAAAGCCACATTGTTAACATAGTGGGCAGAGAGTCTGGGAAGTCTCAAGAACGCTGCCACTTGGAAGGCAAACGATCTGGAGAGCCTGGTCCTGCCAAAGCTGCATGAAGCGAGGCCAAGCCAGGAGCAGTGGGTCGGCGTACCGCCGAAACGACATCAAGAGTCCGTCCAGCCCAAAGGCGAGAAAATGCTGAAAGAAACACAGCCGTGCCGACTGAAGCCTGGTCTGAGCTGCTGTTAAGGATTTCAATCGGGCGACATACGCCGGACCAGGACCCTTGCCCCTAGCCTTGGAGGAAGCGCTCTACTGCATTGCCTTTCTCAATATTTTATGCAAATTCAATATGAGATGGCACACAACCCGTCTCACACACCCTTGTTCAAATACCCCGGGTCACAATGGACCATGAACCAGGCCGGTTGGTGAAAATGCAATATTTATTTTAAAAATTCAAAGAAACAATCACACAAATTTTAATGGGGTGATAACTACAATGAAAACTGAAACAATACACTTGGTTAACCTTCTACAAGAACATATACCAAGCAAAAACGAATAGGAGCACTTTTTCTCTTTGGGTAGATAGCACTTGAGTTAAGATTTCCCCTTGCCATGCCCTCCCAAACCCCTATGAATCGAATTTGGAATGGACCGAAAGAAGCAGCAGGGAGTCAGGGATATTGTGCAGCAAACAGAATCAAAATCTGACCTTCCCTCACAAACTAAGGGCAAAAAGCCCTTTGCAAAAGCAGAAAATGACACTCTGAAATTGACAAATAATGTGCGGTTAAATCTATGAGGCAAATATGATTTCTCACAATAGCAGGAATATATGAACACTCGCAATCACAAGGCAAGTTGTCAACAAAAGGCATATAGTTCAAAAACAAGTTAAAAGTAAGAACGCGATGCAGCCTAATCACACTTTGGAAGGTTGAATTTTTTTCTCAATTGGCATTGTAAATGACAAACAGTTATGAAAAACGGGTGAAATACTAAGATTTGGAGTGCGGTTTTTGGGATGCAAGATAGATGCACATCACAGGGACAATATAGGAGTGAAAGGATGGTTGTAGCTGAACATTTGGATGAGATTTACAAGATAAAAAGAGGTTTGGTTTTGGTAAAATAAAGCCACGAAAGAGAGAAAATCGGCTGGGGAAAAGAACAGATTTTACTTAAACTAGATTATTAGAACTATATTGTTAAAGAAAGACACGGTAGGATCCCGGGTTAATTTGCAACTTAACCCGTTCACCCCACGTTCAGATCTATATGGGAATTCATTTCAATTATTCCACGTATCGCTAAGGAGTTAAAAGATGGGGTGAATTAAAGAATGGCGCCAAAACTAGGAAATCACAGAGAAGATGCACAAAGAATTCTGACAGTTGGACAAATTACCAAGGCATAGATTGGGTTGCTTAAGAGCGGAACAAAGACAAAGGGGCAATATGGGATAGGCTATGTGTTTCTATAGGATGGGGAGAATACTCACAGTCCGCGCTTGAATTTGGGATTTTGGAACAGTCAACCGGGTTCTGGTCACTGCGCAACTAGGGTCACCAGGTAGCAAACAGCTGGGCAATTCGGGTCACTGGATAGCAGTACAGCTGGATGACAGAGGTACAGCAGGCATGCAGCTAGCGGGCAAGAAGCTGGTCTGGTTACAGGATGCTCCCCACAAAGGGTACCACAGCTTTTCCCCTTTGTTAGTGGGATTTTTAGATGAAGGCATTTCTGAAGTAGTGTCAGCTATGCTTTGGCCTTGTAGTGGAATCTGGAATCTCGCAAGATGAATGTAGAAGATCGGCAATGCAGGTGCTGGAAATATTCAGGAGAGAGTCTGTCGAGAGTTCGGTCAGCCACCCTTTATAAAAAGCATGGTGACATCACAGAATTATATGGTAGGGCAGGCTTAGCCGAGTACGTCCCTAAACAACTGGATTGGACATGGGTGATTGTTACCGCCTTCTTGTTAACTGATCAGACTCTAGAAACCCAACATCAGCTTTATGATGTGGGTTTACTATGTTCAAAACCTCCCACAGTTAATTTTGCCATAACCCAGTTTTGACATAAATGGCACATTTTTACAGTTGTGGCATTTTAACAAATCACATGGGCAGATTACATATTTTATGTAGAGCATGGCAGTCCAAGTCTCACGGTTGTAGGACCTTGTTTCGTCCGCTTAACAATTTTTCGTCTTTTTCAGGGAGAAATATTCGCCCTAAAAATCTAGAACTTTATATATGGGTATAGATTATTATACGGCATATCAGTATTGAATTTCATAATGGCAGCATGTCCACTTTCCTCAGACTGTCCAATGCTCTACCATTTCTGTTCCCCATATGGCAGTGAAGGCTACGTCTTAAATGAAAACCCACAAACTTACATTTAAACTGTTAACTTTTTACATTTTTGCGAAGTCCTGTTGCAAAGATAAAAGTCTTACAAGTTTATTTATAAAATATTCTTTTTAGGCAAATGTTCAGCATTGTTCACCATATATAGACATAGCTTACAAGGCTGCTCTTGAGTTGGCTTTGCAGCTCCAAGGAGAAGTTGCGGGGAAGTGTGATTTCCCTTTTCACATGTCCGTGTCCCAGAATTTCTATTGTAAGAGGCCTCAGCCCAGACAAAAGCCTGCCATGGTAGCAATTATCACCCATGTGTGCTCTAAAATCTACTGTGAGGGGCCATCTGTTGCTAGCAACCCCCAAGCAGAAACCTGTTTGGGGCTGATTTCCGCCATGTAGCCAATGCAATTTAAATCCTTATTTTATTTATTTCTGTTCTGAATCAGAAGAAAGCCTGTTCAATAAAACCTCCCATATATGTTTCACAGCACAAATCCCTTTACATTGCTAGATAAGGGCAGGGCCTTATCCAACATAAACTTTTAAAAAGGTACTTTTCTTATTTGCAAAAGTACATTTAAACATGTGGTGACTGCTGGCATTTTCCTTTCCAATTCGTTTTTTCTCTTCCATCTGAATTCCCACATTGTTCTGTAGCCATAGTTAGTTTCTTGTATGCAGCAATTTGTTTGAAACACAGATGCACTGAAATTGACATAGGCCCAGAGATCTGGGGTTTCTTTGAAGCATTGATCTTTTTGACATTTGATGGCTGAAAGTGAAGTTTATTTTGCCTTTTCAGATTTGGCTGGCACAGCCTGTCATTCTGGGATCATGCTTTCTTCTGCATAAGCACAATGTGGATATGAAAGGGCATGGCAGGTGTAAAGGACCGTAGGGGCGTGTCTGTACTTCCGCTCTCTATATGGCAGAGGAGAGGCACACAGGAACCAAGCCAAGATTCTCCATTATTGGTAACGTAGTCGAGAAATCAAGGCCTAGCTTCTCAGGTGGTGATGCAGGCTGGTTCTTAAGTACAGTGTAGTCCCCAAGCATCCACAAAGGAATGTCTGCACACTATCGGTTAAAACACAGTCTTTATATAATTAATATTCAAAGGTGTATACGATAACTCACTTTGTGCTCAGAAAATCAACAATGGTAAATTTATACAGTTCTAAAGTGGTACCACAACGATTATTAGATCTCATTAATGTGCATCAATTATACTGTCAAAATGTCACACAGATCAACAAAGAGGAAACCAGGAGTAGAGAGAGGAAGGAAAGCAAGAAGATGGTTGAACAACTGGCAGAATACTGGTCACTACCGTTAAACACAGCTCTGTGTGGAGATTTCCCCCCCCCCACCTGGGCAACCTGTAGGATAAAGATAAAAGCCCAGTCCATATATTGTTCACACTAGACTTCCCAATAGTTCTGCAACCCCAAAGTACCTGGCGTTGTAGTACTCCTCGTCGGGGAATCGACGGCCCTTCTTGAGTGCCCTCCCAGGAGTCACGGGTCGTTGAACGTGCGACAGAGAACAGGTTGAGCTACTACGGTGAAGTGGCAGCTTCGTTCCTAGCGGTGCTCGTTGACAGGGAAGCGGAAACGTCCTGCAAGGAAGAGGCGTGCGGGGCACCTCGAAGTCGATAGTTCTGGACTGCAAAGAGTTTGAAGAACTGTGGCCCAGCAAGGGCATCAAGTTGTCGGCGTCTCTGTGGTCTATGGGTGGCGGGAAACCCACCGGTGGATGCTCCTTGGCGCATAGACGGTCAGGCCTTCTCCAGCAGGATACAGCGGCGACGATGCAGACGAGAGCGTCCTTGGATCAATGAAGTTCTTGGGCAAACAGGAGCACGGCGGCTCCAGTCGACAACAGTCCGGGCGCTTCTTGTGATTCCGCAGCGGTCCCAGTCTCGGGTCGGCAGCCTGTCGAAGGTCTGTCTACCAGGGAGCTTTGGCAAAGATCAGCTGGTGCACGATGGTCCCTCGCAGCTCGGGAAGAGGGCACCTTACCAGGTCCTCTCTGGGTCAGTCCTTGGAGGCACAGCAGCTTTCAGATTGTGAAGGAGAGCAACAGCAATTCTTCTTGTCCAGCAGGGCTTCAAGGTCAAGCTTCAGTTACTCCAGTTACTCGTCGTAGTGGAGTTCAGCTTCTGAACACGATTCCTAGCAGTGAGAGGTCCCCAGATATACTGTTGATCTGCCATTTATTCCGCTGGGTCACACTCAAGCATCCAATCACGACTAAGGGCATTCAGGCAGGCAGCCAATCAGGCACACGGTGCATTCAGGCCATTCACTTCTCTCCAGACACTGACAACAAGTTATGTGTATTGGGACAAGTACCCAGCCATCCAACACTCCACACTGCATTCATACCGGTTTCGGGCAGGGCTGTCTCAGTCATTGTGTCAACCACTAGATACTAGACACCCACAACACAGAATGCGTATTCGTCACATACTCCATTCACCCAGGTCCCACCCACAGGCATACCCACAACATACGGTCGTTGAGAAGGCTCCAGCCAGTCTGATCAGAACTTCCCCCACACTACCATATATGGAACTTCCACCCAACAGCCAGTCAGGGGGAAGGGATGGAGTCAGGGCTTCCCGGGACTTCGGGAAGATCAAGGTAACAGGCAATGGAAGGCAAGAGGCCATGGGGGCCATTTTGTCTCCATCAGGAATCTACCGATTTCAATGACGGGGCCTGGGCATCCCAAAATGGAGGACGCTCAGGGCACCAGTTAATTCAGCACATAGCTGCTACCAGCCCGTACCCTGCTCTATGGGTCACACACAGGTGCCCAAAAACATACACTAGGGGCACAGGGTTGCACCCCTACCCATGGGTGCCATAAGAGTATCCCATGGGTCTGTTCACCAAACCAAGAGAGCTGCACTGCCAGGAGTCCCACATGAAAGACACAACAGAACACACAATACAAAGCAGTAAAGGACAAGGCTACAGAGGCCCTGTCCCTCTGATGCATTTCCAGCGTCACAGCAGGGCCTTACGGATAAAAGCGATGGGATGTGGCATAGATGAAAATAGCGTCAGGACAGCATCCTTTTCAGTGTAAAATATTCCCTTTTCAATAGGAACTTTCTGCAAGCAGCAGAGCAGCGTTGCTTTGATTCACCCAAGAACACACTGGCACCTTTATCAGTGTGCCCCCTGTTCCAACTCGCCCAACAGGGGTTTGGCAAGATGGTGCAGCCATCCTTTTGTCGCTGTACAATGCAGTTTTGATGCAATGATGCTCCAAGGAGCCAGCGCAGCCATTTTGCTGTTGACTGCAGAAGCGCAGCTTGGTTATGGATGGGAATTCTGCTGAGTGGGTCAAAGTAGCCCACACTGCGGAACCACGCTGTCCAGAGACGCCTGGGGGAGAGGTAAACAAACTTACATCAAGAGCAGGCATCAGACATATCAGCACCCACACCAGGCCACAGATGTGCATAACTCATGGGGAGACACAGGCTGAACAAACCACAAGCCTGCACAGGAGTAAATGTCCAGGAATCCCATGAAGGGGAAAAGAAGAGGAAGAGGAGGAAAAGACAGGGAAAGTTATAAACCCATGTTAGGCTGAGAAGCAGAGCAACCCAGTAAGGGGTGGGAAAAGTAAGCTAACAAACCAGGCTGAGCAGGTCCATAGACCATGCCAGGCTGGGCAGGCAAATACCAGACAAGTCCAGAAAAGCAAGCTAATGAACCGGGCTGACTACATGAATAACCAGGAGGGGTTGAGAGAATCAGGCTATCAAACTGGGCTAAGGAGGCCCGTACTCCATGCTGGACTGAACAAACTAATACCACAGGAGGGGAACGCTAACCAGTAAGGCCCAATCAGGCCAATAGACGACACAGGGCTGAAGAATCAAGATATCCCACAAGGAAGAGTAAGAAAGGAAGCATCAACCAGGACTGACCAAGTCCATAGTCTACCCGAGGCTGAGATGCTAAGTCAATCCAAATTATTATTATTATGGTATTTACTGAGCGCGGACCTAGCTTCAAGAAGCAACAGAATGCTTTACAGAGGTGTACAATATTACGAATCTATGTGATGACTGCGCTGCCCGCAATCCCCAACTCCAGTTATGGTGCCCAAGTAGAGCGGGGGACACCCCCGCCATCCCCGCTCTGATTGGGTGCAGTAAATGACGCCGTTATTTTGTGCGCCCCAAAAGTCGCAGTGACTCCAAATATGGCAAGGACACTCGTTCTATTAAGATCCTAATTAGAATATGGTGCGGGACGACATTTCATAATCAGATGGTGATACTTTGGAGAGCAAAATTTCACTTGTCCCTATATTTTAGGACAGGTATTATGGTTGCTTTGCGTTAAAGCTGTGCCAGATATTGGCATTCTCTCCAAGAGCTGAGGGTCGTTGTTAATAAGAGGTCCTTGTGTGGGCTCTATGTTATTAGTGAAATCATTCAGTTGCATCTGTTGATTTGTTTTTTTTTCAGCTTGGTATACATACTTTTTTTGTTGAGCAGCTAAGTATATATCTACTGTTTTTTGTATTTCTAATCGTCTTTGGTTCATAGTTACGACAATCATAAACCGCTTGTAACAGTTTGGGTGATGCTATAGATTTACTATCTAATCTTAAGGGTGTTTGTTGTTGACTGGGCAACTTATTAACCTTGTTTTGTTGCTCTTCAACAGCCGAGACTAGCTCATCCAACCGAGCATACGCTGTTGCTGCTTGTCTGTTTTTTGTTGAACTATTTCTTTTGCTAAGGAGATCTTTAAATATTTATTTTATCACAGCTGAGGAGGCCTTGACACTATTTTTTAGGCAAGGAGATTGCCTTTATAAACTGCTTGGAGGTTGAGCTTGAGGGCAAATGTATCAAATTCATGTTTTTTTTTCCATGCAAGGGATATTTATTAGCCTTTCTGCTATTATGATTCTTATTTGGTGCAAATGTACAAGAGAGATTCATCAGTTTGGGTATTTGTTCTGAGATATTTGACCTTATAGAGGCTTGAGGTGAGGTTACCATACCAATTGTTGAGTCAATGTGCGCAACTTCAAAAGGTCTGACGACTCGTCAAAAGAAGGCAAAACAATGTTGTTGTGTTTCGATATGTCATTAAAATCAGCGCTCATGGGCTCAGTATAGACGGCGCAGGTTGTTGCAAATTATGCACTGCTGATGATAGCTGGGAAGGCAACCTGTGGACCTTATCAGACAAATTCATAATCAGAGTTTATTCCCGTTGTAATAATTGGGTAATGAGACTCGACTGAATCTTTAGAAGTAAAAATCAATTACCAAACAGCTTTGCTAAGGATGTTAACGCTGTATTCATCGCTATTGGTGTTATATCCAAAAGTGACGAAGGGACTAGTGCAGTTTGAGGAATACGTAGTAAGTGAGAGTCCTTGTTTATTTTTTGAGGTGTAAGGTACGTAAAAGATATTGAAAGCGCTGATGAGTTATGTAGGGAGTGTTTGAACATCATTGGTGATTGTGAGAGACTTGCTCGTAAACATTATTGGAGACATCTGAGAATTTGAAGTTACTTGGGCAGGAGTCACATTATGTGCAACATGAGTTTCAGAGGTTGATTGGATGGAAATACCAGTTAACACTTGGTCTTGTTCTTTTGGCCGTTAATTGCTGTTCCCCGACAAAGGAAGTTGCAGTTAAATCAGGAGTTCATGCATCTCGTTCGAGTGAGTCTGTCGGTTACAACACCCAACAAGACACTGATGGTTGGGGCCTAAACACTCTAGGCAACGCATATGGGTATCTGCCGCCACAAAATGCCTGCAGCAAGATGCGAAGGTGAATAAATGAAAAAAAAAAATATTAAGGGGAAAAACGTCCAGTCCCGTTGGAATGGAAAAAAAGACTGACGGAAATTGCCGGTTGGAGTTGTCAGCAGGGCTAGTCAAGCCCACACTCTGCTGCCTACCCGGCAACCCACATTTCTTAAAGGGGACATTTTGCTTGGTGCTGTGCAAAAGTGGTCAGGTCCCATCCCTAGACGAAGGACTCCCATAAGTATGGAGGAATGAGACATAAGACTCTGATTTTGATGAAATAAAGGTCATTCAAAATCTCAGTCAGGTTTTCTTTTTGCTACGCAGCAATATACTAGCTCTAAAACTTGTCTTTTTGTAATCCATACGTCATTTGACCTAGTAATTTAGGGCCATTTAAAAAATGTATTTTCATCTTAAAGTTTCTCTTCAGATCAAGCAATATTAACAGTTGAATTCCTGCCTATGGAAATTAGTAGGTGAAAGAGGTAGGGAAGGCTGCTAAGTATCACAGTTGCATCTTAATGTTTATTGGGAGTATGTTTACTCCCTATCTTATTGTTGGGACTATTTGTTGTTGTTAGGGAGTCAAAGTGCCTCGTACACCCTTTATCTACAACAGTAGTTCCAGGTCAAATTATGTCACTCCTCATATCTCACATTACTGTGGCCAATTACTTCAAAACGCAGATACATTTCTCACTGTCCTACTACCTCTCTACATTCCTACTGTGTCTTTCGTTCAACGCTGGTTTCTTCTGTGAGTTTCTATAGGACTGCTTGGAGATTTTGGTCTCCCTGGCATTGGTCAATATGGCAACTTTTGTTTGTGCCTTTTCTTAGCACACTCCTGTATGTAAAAGGCTTTCTTGTACTCCCATGGGAAGAGGTCTGCTTCCTACTTCCTCTACTAAGCCCTGATAGGAACCACTCCAACAAATGTGTTCTGTGGCGCTCCTTGTATACAGTAGCCAACCGGAATACACGCTCTGTGCCTCAGAGTAGCGGTATCTGATTGTGTATTAGTGGAGACGGACTCCGGCTTTGCTTAAAGAAAAAAGTTCTTTATTCAGGTACAACAAAAATAAAGTTAACATTGTTGGTTAGTTGGGAGTCGCTTCTTCCCTGGCGTTCGGAGTTCTCCAGTGCGGGTGTCGACTTCTGATGCTCTCTATACACTGTTTAGTAGGCCCACTGATAAGTCGTATCTTCGGGTTCGGCAACATCGACTCCCATTTGGAAACACAAAACACAACGGACAACAAAGTATCAGTAGTCTTCTTTAAAAAAATACATTACGTCCCTTTTCCAAACACAATCGGATGCTTCGTCTGTCGCGCTCGTGCATGCGGTTGACCACCTGAGCCGCTTGTTTTCCTCGGGGGCTTTGCCACACGGGATTTGGGAGGATCTGTCTGAGGCTGCTCTGGTCCAGAGGCGCAAACGATAGTAAAAGGTGCATCCTGGTTCTCCTTGTCCACCCTATGATCAGAGTGTTGTTTACAGGGTCATGTATGAGGATAAGAGGAATCTGCCTTCTCCACCTACAGCGGAATCGTAATAAGGAGGGTTGTCCATAGTTGTGTATCTCCGGTTTGGCCCTCTCACAACCGCCCAAAGGAGTGTTGGCACGGGGAGGATCCCCGGTTGAGGCCGTCCAGTCGGCCACATCACAGACAGTACTAGGTCTTCTAACATCATCCGACTTCTTTGGCTCATCCTGCACTGCCATAGCCTTCACATGCTGCATGATGGTTGATCGCCTGGCCCTGCATCGGACTGTCAGTACACATCACAGGCATAACTTTGGTTCCCATCTGGACCCAGGCCATTCCACAGTGAGATTTGTGAAGGGAAGGGTTCACAGGAGGTGTGAACTGTTTAAGTATTATGCTTGTGTGAGTTTGGGGGATAGTATTTGGATTTGGTGTATGAGTTGGAGGCCTGTGAATGCACAGTTAGATTTCACTCTCGTCAGAGACCCTTCCCAAGTATCTCTCTATCAGTTCTTTTTTCTGGGGTGTCAGTTGCTTATGATTTCCTGATAACCCTTAATAACCTTGGTGTGCTGTGTAACTTTAATGCTCCTCTTTCTTCCTTGAAGCCATTGAAGCATAACTTCAAAGCCACCCTCCCACACACCTGTGGATTAAAAATCTCACCTCTCAATTTCTCTTCTGCATCCGAGTCACATCTCTCTCACCTCTATGCCTTTCAGGAGTCAATGTTTGTCCTCTGGTACATGCCATGGACCACCTACATTCCTTTAAAAGGGTTCCCTGTTTTTTTGACCCAATGAGTATGAAACTAAAAGGAGCATCATCTAATTTTTTTTAGAAGGGATAGCCATCAGGCTTTATATATCCAGGATGCGGTGCTAGCATACAAAGGACCTAGTGAGACATCTTTATTTCCTCCATACTGCTCCATGTGCATGCATCTGGTGTTCAATGGGTGGCTTTTTCTACAGGATGAACAGTCTCGAAAAGGATCACAACAGGACTTTCTTGCAGCTGTCCAAAAATCCAGACAGAAGTACTTTGTCGTTACAAAAACGATTTTGTTTTTACAAGACTTATGGAGGCTTTGAAAAAATCCTTGATTTTTCCACAGTAAAACTGTCACACTGAGACAATTGGACAAACAAGATCGAACGATTTCATTCTTTTATATTCATCACTTAATACTTTGTCAAAGGGCTATTTTGGAAGTAAGTCATATTTTAGCCACAAGTTGGATATGTGGGATTCATATTTGACACTGGGGCTAGATGGGCCATGTATGGGCATTCAGGGCTGCCTGAATGAGGCTGGGGAGGTGTGTACAGGCCAGAATATCCTTTTGCATCTATGCAAGTCTACATAACCAAGTGTCCCACCTACAAACCATTTCTTCAGAGCTAGCTTAGACATTCTTTGGCACAGGAGTTTTTCCTGGGAAACCAATACTATCCTTCCATTTCCAGTAAACAATAACAGGTTTCAGAAAGTCTGTCTTTTCACTCCATCTTGCAAAAGAAACACAACAGTAATATCCATAAACATAAGGTAAGCAGACAGTTTCTGCTAGAAAGATATTTCCACCTGAACAACACTCCTGTTAAATCATTGCATCTATGAGACAAATTGGTATTTCTGCATCAAAAACACAACACTTGAGAGGTCAAGATTTGTTGGTGCATGTGCACAGACTGCAGTAAAATCAAAATCCCAAAGCAGAGTTTAGAGAATCTGAGAGTGGGCAGAGTGTAAAATTCTCTCCTAATTGATGTAGGACACCTAATAGTTGCCCCATTCTAGTGGATGCTGGTGTGGAGAATATTTTTTATTTTTTTTAAAATCAAAGGATTTTTATTGGCATTTTAATTATAACACCACAAAACTACCAAAATTGATTTCTCTGTATTTTTTTTTTCAACAGTACTTTTTATTGAGCATTTCGATAGGAAATACAATGACATCAACATCAGCTTTAGGTATACCAACGCCTATCACCAAAATCATGGTCATCTCTCTTTCAAGGGGAACGGGGCATAAAGGAAGGGAGAGGGGCGGGTGAGCAGGGGAGGGCTTGAGCGGGTCTTGCAAGTTCTTCTGGGGGGCACGGGACTGAGTTCAGTTGCTTACTACTCTCTTCGCTGAGGTGCCGGCTCTTCCCCTCAGTCCTGTAGCCAGCGTGTGAGCAGGGGCCTTTGGGTGAGGCCTGGGTACTTTTCAGAATAATTCATAAATGGTGCCCACGTATTCAGGAAGCGGTTCAAGTTCCCAGAGCAAATTTTCGTGATCTTTTCTGCCACAATAGTTTCCCAGCATTTCGCCCACCATAACATGGTTGAGGGGCCCTCCGCATTTTTCCATAATCAGGCCAGTCAAATTTTCGCGGCCAGCAGGAGGTGGGTGCACAGGCGCCATATGACCAGAGAGTGGGAATGCCCCTCCCCCAGTTTCACCCAAGAGCATAATCCCTGGGTCCGACAGGATAGTTAGTCCTGTGAATGCTTTGATGTGGCCCATCTCTTACCCCCAGTACCTTTCCGCTCTAGGACATGACCACAAGAGATGGAACAGAGTACCCCTTTCTACACAACCTCGCCAACAATTCGGGGGTGGGGGTGTCCGTGTTGGCTTTGTTCAGCTGAACCGGGGTGGAGTAATACCTGTAACAGACCTTATAGCCCCCTTCCTTGTTCGTGATGCATCGAGCGCTCTTATGCAGCCTAGATCAAACTTTCCCTCATTCCTCTACCTCTCTCGGCCAATGTCTGTTCCATCTAAATGTTTGTAGATTGCGGATACCTTTCCCCTTGAATTTGCTGATCAGGGGGTGTGTTCTAGGGCAGTCCGGACTCTCGCCCCCTTCTCCCTCACTGCCTTGTGTGAAGCCCAGTGCCGCAGTTGGGTGTAATGGAACCTTTCTGCCTCTGCAACCCCACATATTTTTTGAAGGACAATGGAGACCCTTCCTCCAAGAAATCAGATAATTTTTGTAGCCCTCCCTCTTGCCATGCTGTAAACCCATGTGGGGGGATCCCGGGAGTAAACTCTGGGTTGTTCCAAATTGGTGTGAGCGGCACCAGAGAAGACTTGCAGCCCCATTTGCGGCTGCCGCTTTCCAGTTATGTACAGTGTTCAATGTTGCTGTGAGGGGACCCTGTTTGCCTTGGGATTTTATGGACGGTAGGTGTGGAAGGTCTGCCAATGGGACCGGGCACCAGGCCTCCTCTATTCGTCGCCACAGAGGGTGGTCTGAAGAGCGAACCCACGTAAATGCACGTGAAAGCTGTGCTGCCAGAGCGTATCTAGCTACATCTGGGCCACCCAGGCCACCCACTGCCCTGGAGCATAATTTTCTTCGCTATTCTGGGTTTCTCCCTCCTCCCCCCCCCCCCCCCAATATGAATTTCTGAATGTTTCTCTGCAGAGTGATAAGCTTCTTTTCTGTGATGTGAACCGGAAGAGCAACACAGTGGTATAATAGTCTGGGGACCAGATTAATTTTCACTGTGGCTATTCGGCTGAACCAGGAAATTTCCTGCGCACGCCATCTCTCTAAATCACGCTAGAGTATGCTGAAAAGCCGTGGGAATTTGCTCCGATGTGTGAGGATTCTCTGGGGATCTGAACTCCCAGGTACCCAATCGACGAGGTTGCCCAGGGAATTGGTAGTGCTGGACTTAAGTCCTCCTTTTGTGTGTTGGGGTGAGATTAATTGTCATCACTTCTGATTTATCTAGGTTCACCCTGAACCCCGAACAAATTCTTCGACTTCACCCCAAAGCGGGCCCAGGGAGGAGCTTGGCTCAGTTGTAGTGACCAGTACATGATCCGCATAAAGCGCAATTTTATATTCCTGACTTCACACGGCCAACCCGATTATCCTTGGATTTTGCAAATCCTGCTCGCAAACGGCTCCATTGACAGGGCGAAGATCAAAGGTGATAAGGGACACCCCTGCCTCGTACCCCTGGATATGCAAATTGTTTCAGACCCGATACCATTCACCTGCAACTGGGTCGTAGGCCTTGATAGCTGGCTATAGCCCATGTTATAAAGTTTGGATCAAAACCCCAGTGCCATAGGACGCTCCAGATATAGCCATAGTCCACCAAACCAAATGCCTTATGGGCGTCCAGTGAGATCACAAACATTCCTCTTTCCTCTGTCCTGTTTGCGCTTTCAATGTCTATGGCGCGCCTAATATTGTCGTGCGTTCCCCTCACTGGAATAAAACCTGTTTGGTCTCGGGCTATGATGTGCGGGAGATGTGTTTAGTCTGGTTGCTAGTACTTTCGAGTACATTTTCCCATCATTATTCATTAAGGTTATTGGCCTGTACGAATCTGGGTGTTCACGATCCTTCCTCAGTTTGTGAATGAGAATGGTCAGCGATTCCTCCATAGATTTAGTGACGTTGCCAGTGCTGAAGGAGGAGTTAAATAGTGTGGTTAGTCACAGAGTTAAGATGTGCACAAAGGACTCTTGGAATTTAGCGATTAGCCCGTCCAGGCCCGGAGCAGAATTTTTCAGTGATTTAATAGCTTCCACCGTTTCTTCTAGGTGATGGGGTCCTCTAGGAAGTGCAGCAAGGATTTATGTTGTTGGGTTTTGCTGGCGCACAAATAGCTAGGCAAATTATCCAGGTGTGTTGTGGGGGCAGTCATAATAGCTTTGTGGATATTCACAAGCACCTCCATCTTGTCCCGATCCCTATATTGGGCCTGACCATTTGCATTCCTAAGGCAAAATATGTTGTTTCTGGTGTGCGTTATTTTCAGTTTGTACGCCAAGATACGATTGGCTTTATTAATTTTACTGTAATAAAACTGTTTTGTATAGGCCAGTGATTTCGCCGATCGACGTGCCCAGTGCATCTCCAGTGCTATTTTTTCTTTACGCGGTGCCCTTTCCCCTTTCCTTGTCCAATGGGTTTGCAGACCTTTTTACAGCGAGGCTACCGTCCCCTCTAATTTGGACAGTAGAATTTTCGATATCCTTCGCTGCTCCGCCCCTACACTAATGAGGGAACTCCTCACCACCGCTTTCATGGCATTCCAAACTACCCCAATGGGAGTGTCCGCTGGTGAGGTTTCCAGAAAGTAGTTAGTTAGTGTTTCCTCACTTTCCCTTTTAATATTTGCATCTAGTAGCATGGAGTCACGTAACTTCCAGTACCTCGTTGGGGGTTGGGGAGAGCCGTTAATACTCAAGTCGGCCGATATTGCGGCATGGTCCGAAATTGCCCCTGCGTGTATCTCTACCCTGTCCAAGCATGGGTAAATTACATCTGTGACCAGCAAGAGGTAAATTCTTGAGTAACCCCTATGTGTGTGCGAATAGTGCGTTTAGTCGCTGACCCTCATTTGGCAACCTCCATGCATCAACCGTTCCAGTTTGCTCAATAGCCTAGCCAGGGATAATGCTAGCGAATGGTCTAGTTTAGTTGCTGGCAGCGTTTTGTCTGCATTAGGGTCAGGGACATGTTAAAATCCCCACCCACGAGTAAGAAACCCTCTGAGAATGCCAGGACATTGGGATCAGGCTCGCAAGGAACGTGTCCTGAGAGGTGTTGGGGCAGTAAACTGCCACCAATGTGATTGGCTGCTCCACTAGTAGGCCCTTCAATATGAATCTGCCCCCCGGATCCCGCCTAACAGATTCTAGTCATAGGGACCCTCTCGCTCAGCAAGACTGCCATCTCTCTCTTTTTCTCCCCTGAAGTGGAAAAAAATTCTTAAACCTTTTGAATCTAACCTGTTTCTCGTCATCCTGGAGCAGTTGAGTCTCCTGGAGGAATATTATGTCGCTCGCTAGGTGACTAAGCTTGTGCTCCACCAACCTGCGTTTCCCCGGGAAATTGAGGCCCTGTGCGTTCCACGTCTGATTTACCTCTAGTCAGCCGACCCCATAATGGATGCAGCTTTGGTCGCTAGTTTGGCTGCCCCTAGACGGGCTACCTGCGTGGTGTGGGTCCAATTGAAAATCCTTGAGATGTGTGCGGATGTCAAAGTGCTGTAGCATTGCAATATATGTGGGAGAGCAATTTCCAACGCCTCTCTTCCCCTTCGGCTTGCTCCCCCTGTCCCATTCCCATCCCTCCCCCCAACCCAAAAAAACAAAGAAAGGAGATTCTCCTACCCAACGGGGTAACTGGATGTGCTCGAACCACGAGCACCAATGGCCAACTGGGCCCAACTTATCAGCTAAACAGTGTAAATTGCCTTTGCGGTGCCTCCTGGAACTACTAATCGGATTGAACTTGATACGAACTGGACTAACCCCGAGGATCGGGGAAAGGGCTCTACCCGCATCACTCCCATCCCCCATTCCCTCTTCCTCCAACCCATCTAACTCAGCTAGGGATGAAGTTCCTGAAATGTGCCCCCCCCCCTCATCCCCTCCTGAGGGTCAGAGACCCCGAGAGGTCAAGAACTGACCTGGTTTGCACTCAGCGCTTTATGGCCGCTCAGTCTAGGTTGGGTTTGCTTTGTGGTGGGTCCCGGGTCCTGCGCGTTCTGTTTATCCTTGTCCATGTCCTTCCATCTTGCATTTTGGAGGGATCGCCGGTGGTCTTTTCTGCTTCAGATCCATCCGAGGCGAGGTGGCCGCTTGCAGTGGGATCGTTGTGTGTACCAGATCAAGCTCCAGGGGAGATTCGTCAGGGAGAGTTATGATGAATCTGAACAGGTCCACCACAAAGGCCTCCAGCTCTGAGTCCCGGACAGACAGTGGGATACCTCAAAGGTGTTATGCTCACCTGGTTTCCACAGGGGCGCCGAACGAAGCTGGACTGTGGCGGTCTCCACCAGCGTGACTCGTAGCGAAGCGATGAGTGACTGCACCTGCCCCTTTAGTTTAGTCTGTCTGGCACGAAGGAAGATTTGCCTAAAATGGTGAAAGTGATAAATTAACTAGCCGTAAGAAGAAGGGCCAACTTCCACCTCCGTGACCTCCCAAAGTCCCTTCACTGTGTCACACCTTATTGTTATGAAGGCTTGGCTCTCCATCCTGCGACTGTATGCAGAGGTGAGTCGAGATTCAGGGATCCAGTTAACTTCACTGATCCTGTAGCCTTATGGCAGAGTTCCAGACAACAATGACTCTGAGGTTAGTCTTTATGCCAATCCTAAATAGCATGAAATGCTTTAGAGTTCTGGTTGTCTTAAAGTTCACTCCTGTACCTTTCTTTGCAGATTCCCCTTTGAGGTACACCCGAAGAAAGGCGACTCCCCTCCGGATAAGATGAGGTAATACCAAGGTAAGTTTCAATACTTGCACAATTCAAAAATGTCTAACAGGTGATATTGTTCTTTCGTGCTATTAATCTGCTGTCCCCTTTTATTTCTGCAGGTGTGGTGCCGCCGGAGCGAAAGGTCGTGTTATGGTGACTCGCAGAACCGCAAGTGAATACTGCTTCTGGTGAGTATTATGCTGCGCGAGACTGACTGTCCTTTAGCGAAGCACAGCTCACCTGTTGTGTTCTTTCCTTGTTCTGCAGATGCGGCTGCACTGGGATGGCGATCGCGTGAGAATGCCTCATTGGATCGCATGGACGTACAGCGCTAGGTGAGTATCACGCTGCGCTATGCTAATTGTCTTTAAGCTGGTTCTTACATAGCGCGGTTAACTGATGTTCCTTTTTCTGCAGATGCAGAGACTCCCGAGTGATGGTGATGGAGTATCAGGTAAAGCTCTTGTTCTAATCTGTGATCTCTCCTTCCGTTGCAGGCGCGGATCGCGATGACCAGGACGGGCGTGGCTGAAGACAGGACTGGAGCTGCAGGCACGGTGAGCGTTACGCTGCAGGAGTGCAGAATAACGCAAAGCTTGTTCTGTTCTTCGGACGTGGTTGAAATAGCTTCCCAGAAGTAGTTGCCAGGTAAAGTAGTCCCTGCACCACACCTTATCAAATAGTCCCCAGATAAAGTAGTCCCTTCAACCAACCTCAGACTGGGCTGTACATGGTTCTGTTACTTGATAACCTGTCTTGCCTGAAAAGGCAGTATGAGCCTGGCACCAACAGCGCCAGGACTGAGTCCAGGAAGCCCTTAAGCAATCCTTTGGGGCCTTAAAGGTCCCCATGGGTGCCAGTACTCTGGGCCGACTGGTCGGCCCTGATGTCTGGGGACAGGCACCGTGACAGAAGGCGGATGTTGTTCAGTCTTGACCTATTCTCTGTGTCTTCTTGCTTTGCCTCAAGCGCTTCGCACCTTGCTTCTAGGGCTGTAAGCCTGTCTTGATCTTTCTACCATTCAAATGTTTGGTCACAATCCATTTTCCACCTCTGCTGTGTGGCTTTCCACTGCCTCCACCCTCTTATCAAGGGAGTTAATCTTTCGTCACTTCATCCGTGCCCTTTAGGATTTCTTTTGTTAGGGCAGCCAACAGGTCCTTCGGGTCTGCCCTGGTGGCTAGTTGTTCCAGCTCTGGAGACTCCTGGTTAGTGTTAAAGCCCGGGCCAGTTCCACTGATGGCTCTCCCTTTTTTGGCTTTTCCAGGATGCTATTGCCCATCAGTCTGTTTGCCTGGTCGCCTTACCAATCTTCGCTATTGTTCCTGATGGTCCGGAAGCGGAAAGGGGCCACTACGATAGGCCACCTGTTGGATGCTCTCTCACCTCAGTCAGGTCGCGGGGCCCTCCACAAGTGGGCGGGGAGAGGGGAGGGGAGTAGCTCCAAGCCTTGAACAGTGCAGTGGCCTCCCCCACCACTTACTGCAGAGCTGTGTTTTCAGAAACTGCCCGGTGGCCCCTCCAATGAGAAGATAACGCCTGCTGCCAATGCAACAGGCCTGGGATATGCCAGAGGGACGGGGCCCCTTAGTCGGCGCAGTTCCTCAGCAGGTAGTGCTCCTGAGGTTTTCCCTTACCATCCAGTTTTGATGGACGTTTCATGTATTTTTTCCCCCGGACCCCCGGGACGGCTTCTGTTGCTGATTGCTATCCGCAGCTATTATGAGCGTCGGTGACTTGCCAGTGCAGGTAGGGACCGGACCTCTGCGGCTTTCCAAGCTGGTGCTGTACTGGTCTGGCTCTGAAGCTTCAGTTTGATGGAGGCCCATTGGGGCCAGGTGCAGCGGCTGTAGGACTGGTGGGACACTGCTGTTGTGCAGTAGCCCGTGGCCAGTGTGTGCTCCACAGAGATCCAGGTCCCGCCAGTCATGAATCGCCGGGCTGGGGTTAAGCTCTCTGGTGTTCCACTTATTGAGTGAGCCCACAGCCCACTGTGTCCTTTGCAGGATCCAGGGAACCAGTGGTGGGTGCAAGAGGAGCCGAGTGCCCCCTCAGCCGGTGTGCCTGGGAACAGGTGCTGTGAAATCCACTCAACCCTGCGTGATCCTCTTTCCAGCTCTCGCTCCGTTGGGGGTGCACCCCAGGGAGAGGGATCACTTCACCAATAATCCTCTTCCCAGGTCTGCAGGGATATGGTGCAGGAGCCGCCCCAACAGCACAGAGGGCACAAGGCACCCGCAGCCTCCTCTCACCTGCCAGCTCCGTTCGATGCCCCCAGGATGGAGGACTGCAGCTGCGTAGGTAAATGAGGGGCCTCCTTGCGCTCCGCCGTGAGCTCCACAGGCAGAGGATCCCAGCGACGGGAAGCAACTCCCCGTCCGTCAGACCGATCCGAGAAGAGATGACACTGCTGCGGAAGCGGTGCAGGAGCTAGTTCCAACCCCTGCCCAGAAACCGCTGCATAGCACAGATTTAGTCAGCTGCTGCGTGGATGGGAAAGATGCCGGAGGAGACCCCCACTGTTGCTGCCTCAACTGAGTTGCATTAATGTTGGGACCAGTTGCCCGATTCACCACGATGGCTCCCCCCTCCTCGTATGATCCTCGCAAATCCGGAGAGCAACAGCTGCCATTTTCTTCTCCGCTTCCCGCGGCTGGTCGACCACTTCAAACGGTCGGTGCTCCATAAACCAGCCGTGTAAAGAGTTTAACAGTGACTTGTGCTCCAATCTATCCTTATTCCGATTAGCTGTCCCATTCAGATCAACGGAGAGAGGAGCTGCTGCATTTGTGCTCGTTTCATGGAGCCAGCCAGGAGCTTCTAAGGAGCCACGAAACTCGCGGCAGCTCCAAGCCACGGCCCTTTCTCTGTATTCTTACTACAAAACATCCCCCCCGAAAACCCCATCCCTTTCTATTGATATTTGCACAGTACTTCACTAAAAAGTGGATACACAGTGATATCTCCTTTCAAAGTCAAGGTTCTCCTTTTGGGGATGTCTAAACGCTGGTCAGGCGAACATCTCCTCTTTACCCCCACCATGAGGTCCGGGTCCCTCAAAACCACTTCTTGCTAGGCAAAATACCTCCCTCCAATCCCATCCCTCTTTCTTTTTCAGTCGTCCTTCCGATCTGCCCAACCATATATTTCTCAAAGAAGGGGAGCCACACACCCTCGATGTTGGTCCTGGATTCAGCCAAGAGGTGGGTTAAATACTCCATGTCATATAGCGCTGATCTTAGAAACCCATTCCTTCTCTCCAAGCATTCTTGAGTTTTTCCACAATTGGGCCAGACGGGACTGTGCAGCAACCAACATTATTTGGGACATGTAACCCCAATCAACTTCAGGCTCCTCATCCGTACTAACTCCAAAAAGAATAAGCCAGGGAGGTTGGTCCCATTTAATTCCGTCTACCCCTTCATCCAAGACAAAACTCCCACCCACAATATGCCTGTACCTTGGGGCACCCCCACCACATGTGTATATAGTCTCCCTTCTCGCTGTGGCATTTCCAACAGTGCGGATCATATCCTTCGCTCATCCGGGCTATCCTGACCAGAGGGTAGTGATATCTATGTGGCAGTTCCAGGGCCTGGTGTCTGTATTGCAATGATGTGGTGGAGCAATGGGCTCACCTGCACATATGAGTCCAAAGAGTGTCCTCAATTTCTCTACCCAGGTCTCGTCCCCAGTGGGCTCTCGAAGGGGGCGGTGGGGTCCCTTGGGACTGCCAAAAGTAGTAATTTATATAGCCCAGCTATTAGCCCTTTGGACCCCAGCTGTGTAATCAGAAATCGCTCAGAATCCATCAGTTCCCTCTTAAGGTTTGCCCCCCACTTTTCTTCAGTCAGTACCCCCTTTAATTGCAGACATCGGAAGGGCAATAGCCTACCTATACCCAGGGCCTCCTGCAGACCCTCCAGGGATATGAAAGCATTGCTGACGCATAGTTGCCCCGCCCTACTAAGCCCAGCTTCGTACCAAGATTGAAACACCGATGGCTCCTCAATCCCATCTGAGAACGGGCGCCCGTATACAGCTCAGCGGAGACTGTCATGTTGTAAGCCATCTTCTATCCCCTCCCTCTCTCCATACGGACTACAGAGCCTCCAAGACTGGGTGACGCAGGACCATGTTTGGAAGGCGGGCTTTTGGAACCAATAACCACTCGTCTGGCGTGACCGGGGGGCCAGTACCTCATACATAGCCATCCACTGTTTCCATGATCCCGGGTTAAGATGCTCGACCAGGACTCGTAACTGAGTTGCTTTATAATATGTGGCAAAGTCTGGGAATCCCACTCTGCCTTCCTCTTTCGGCCTGTTCAGCACGTCATAGGAGAGCCTGTGTTTCTTCCCACCCAGAGGAACAGCAACATATATCGCTTTATTTCAGACAGAAAGGACACAGGTACTGGGATAGGCAACATTTGAAACAAAAATAGAAATTTAGGGAGAACCACCATCTTAATGGAATTCAGCCATGCCATCCAGACAAGATCATTCCCGTCCACCTCTCCATGTCTCGTTTTTACCACCGTCCATAGGGGGAAAGAATTACTGGAGCAGAGATCCCCATGATGCTGTGTCACCTGTACCTCTAAATATCAGAACATCTCCCTCTGCCTTCTGAAAGGGAGCCCCATCCACATATTCCTTTTGCACCGCTGACAACCCCCCACCCCCGATTATGAACATCACGGATTTCCCTTGGGTGGCTCTAAAGCCTGACAATTTCCCATACTTCTCCAAGCTAGTCAGCACATGAGGGACCGATTGAGACGGCTTGGTAATATAAAGTATGGCATCATCCGCAAACACTCATCTTACAATGTACCCCCCTATCCTAACCCCTTCAATGCCTTCATTTCCTCTTACTGCTGCTGCCCATGGCTCCATCACGAACGTGTATATCAACGGGGAGAGAGGGCATCCCTGGCGTGTACCCCGCCTTAGTGGAAAAGAACCTGATTCATTCCCATTAACCACAACCCAACTGCGGGCTCCGAGTACAGGGCCGACTGCCAACCAAACCACTGCGGGCCCATTGCGAAGGACACCATGACCTCACGCATAATAGCCCAGCTCACCGGGTCAAACGCCTTCTCGGCGCCAGGGACAAGAAGAGCGGCCCCTCCCTGCCCACCGTCCACGAATTCAGCACATTAAGGGTTTTTATCATGCTGTCTGCACCTTGCCTACTGAGTACAAACCCTACCTGATCCGGATGGATCCGTCGGGGGGGGGGGTTGCACTTCTTACTGCATTGCCATAATTCTGGTGAAAATGTTTGCGTCAACGTTGAGGCGGGAGATAGGCCTATATGAAGCACAGTCTGTTGGGTCCTTCCCTGCCTATGGTATAACGGCTATCATGACCTGTAAGAACATTGATGGTATGGTGTCCCTCCCCGCTATCTGATTAAACAATTTGGCCAATGGCTTCGCTAGGATCGTCTGAAACTGCTTATAGAAGTCAGCCGTGAAGCCATCCTCTCCCGGAGCTTTCCCCACCTTCAAACTCTGGATAGCTCCAAGCACCTCCTGCCCAGTTATCTCCCCCTCCAGAGCCTCCCTCTCCACCCCCATGAGCTTGGGGAGGTCTCGCTTGGTTAGGTACTGTCGCATATATTCCAGAGACTCCTCCGCCGACCTAACGTATAACTCCTCATAAAACTGCTATGTCTTCCCCCTTCCTTCCCGTTCCGTCCCCCTCCGCCTCGGACTCCCTCCACCATCCTTTCCACTGTACTGCCTCTCACATGGTTGCCAGGAGAGTCCCCGCCGTGTCCCCCCCTTTCATATTCTCTCTGCCGTGTATATTGCATTCTCTTAACAACCTCCCCAATTAGGACCATGTGAAGCTCTCGTCTCTTGTCCCTCATATCACTCAATAAGCCCCCCCTATCTGCATCTCGTTGGTTTAGTTGAAGGCAGAGGGCTCTCAGTTCCGCAGGCAGTCTATTTACAATCCGTGCCCTTTGGCGTTTCTTCCGGGCACCTTCCCCAATCAAGAGGCCCCGGAAGGTGGCCTTTGCTGCCTCCCAGACTATCGCCATACATCTCCCCGTTGTCGTCGGTATCAAAATAAGCCTCTCTCTCTCCTTCAGGAAATCAAACACTTGGTCTCTCAACAAGGTATCATTGTATCTCCACCTAAAAGTCCTCCGAACCATCGGTAGCTGCCAGTCTGCCACCACTAGTTCATGGTATGACCATGTGATGGCTTCCACCCTCAGGTTCCTTACCTCACCCTCTTATCCCCTTGATATCAGCAGGAGATCAATCCTTGTGTATGTCTGGTGCGGGGGGTGGGCAGGAGAGAAGAACGTGTTTTGTTTATGAATTTCTTATTTAGCACCATAGCCCTTCAGGTGTCCTTTTTCCGCGGTGAGTCTCCACTACACCACCTGTATCTTCAAATCTCCCTTCCCTGGGGCTGGGGAGTGCCCTTCAGTGGGGCGACCAAGCCTCCCCTTCCACAGGGCCTGCTGCAGCTGCCTGGTGTCTGGCCTCGGAGTCTGTGTAGTCTCGAAACTATCCTTTCCAGCAGCAGACAGTGTATGGCTGGGTACTATGGCTGAGAACTATGGATGATTTCCACTGGAGCCCTTCCCTGTGTTCTCTGTACCTCCTCTCTCCCCCCTCTGATCTGCACTGTTCCTCTTGGAGGGCAGTGACCCCAGGTTTCAGGCACTGCCTGGGTTAACGTAGGTGTTCAGCATGTGGGAGGGAGGGGCGCCTCTGATCCCCGGTGGTTTGCCGCGAGTCAGCTAACCCTCTCAGCCTCCCACTGGGCCGCCCTGAGGCTTCTGCGTGGACCTAGCCTTCTGCAGGCATCGCAAGTACTGCAGAAGCCGACTCGGCACCCCCGCAAGGTGGGTCAGGTTCCCCCTCTTGCCTTCTCACCTCGTCCGACTCTGGCGACGTCCCGGGCCCCACTCTCCCATACCCGGGAAAGGCGCGCTCCCTCGTGAGCCTCAGTGTGGGATGTCTTGCTAGGGGGCGGGGTCCCTCACGGCACACCGCAATGTCAGCCGCTTTCACAGGCTCATCTCAGCCATAGCTCGGAACTTCGCGGTCACCACATATAGGTCCGTGAGCAGAGCGGGCAGAGCAGATTTGTTTCTCTTCGCTCAGATTACAAAGCACGACTGGCGGGAAGGACGCCAGTGCGCATCAGGGTGTTTCCAAGGCGCCAAGACCATTTCAGGAGATCTTTACTAGCCCCTCAGGTCGGCTTCAGGTTCTCATGCACAAATTTCGACAGTTTGAGTGGGTAATAGCCTGCTCTTCAGGATAACACCACGATATCCCCCAGGCTAGGAACGGAGCACAGCAATTAGGCAGCCATCTTGCCTGTGCCCCCTGGTGGCCTCCGTGGAGCATATTTTAAGGGAAGTGCGGTCTTGGTTCCTGCAGTGGTATTTGTGGGGGAGATACCTTAGACAAAATGCACTCATCTTAGAATGATAACAAGACACTGGCGGGCAACTTGGGTTTAATATCTTGTCCCGCGCTTAGAGGCAGGAATTCGGCAGAGAGCGCAAAACGAATATCAAAATAAATGATTTTGATTGAAATAGATTCACACGTGATACCCTTTGACGTGAATATGCTGATAAGCCCCTTATGTGATTTATATCAGCTCCACCACAAGAGTCAGCCATCCTTGAACAAATACAAAAGAGCCTGCAGATTTACATTGTGAAAACTCCACAAATTGTGAAGAAATTACCATATTTTTCTTCAATTAAGTTCATGTTTCCTTATTGTGCTTTCTAAAAAAAAAAAAGGGGGATTTTGACGCATTTTCAGTTTCAAGGACAAAAGCCCCCACCATTTACACATTTTGTGTCTTAAGCACTGCATTATTTCCCCCTTCCCCCCAAGCTCTCCGCCTGGTTATGTTGTATTTTCACAAGTGTATCAGCACATAATCGTAATTTGCATTCATAAAGTGTCATTTGCCAACATTTGTATTTCTTATTTTATTGAATGGTATCAGTATTGCTGATCTTTCCATTCTTTTTAAAGTAAGCTTTGTGCTCAGAAGAAGGGAGCAATTTAGGACACATTCAAGATTATTTATTATTTGTTTGCTTTGTTAAGCATATACATGTTACCTTCCAACCACTTCATAGCACTTGAGAATGTTTACTGCGAGACATAAGCAGGTTCATCAGAGGGGACAGAGATGATGCTGGTCATTGCCTCTGGGGGTCATTCCACTTGTCGATGCAGATTTTGAGGATTCACGTATGCCAGCAGTGGCGGCTGCTATGATAGGGCGGCCGGGCGCCGCCCCCCCCAAAAAAAGAGAGAAGCTAAAAGAGATTCAGTCAGAGAACTTCTCTGATTGAATCTCTTTTAGCTTTAGTGCTGCTGCATTTCCTTTGCCAACAGCGTGGGGGCGCTGTGGCAAGGAAATAGGCCTGCCCGGCATTCACAGTGGGACCGCGGGGCGCGTCCCAATTTAGTAATTTTTTTTCTATAGTAGAGGCGTGGAGCTCGTAGCTCCACGCACTCTACGTAGCCCCTTTAATTAGAAGCCTGGCGGGGCGCTTCAGGGGTGGCCCCGCCAGTATGAAATGTGCGCAAACAGCGCAGTTCCCCTCCCCTGCCATCGATACAGTAATGTCATTGGCTGACAAACAGCCAATGAGATTACTGTATCTATGCAGGGTGTGTGCGTGCGCGCGCCTGCGCGCCTTCACACCCTGTTTGTTGACTTCAGTTCTTTCTTTCCAGCCATCAACAACACAAGTGTGCTGCTGCCCCACCCAGTGACCAGGCGCCGCTGCGGACCGGTAAGTACCCTTTCTTCTCTGGGCCCGGGGACGGGAGTGTTACTTACATTATTACACTCCCCTCCCCGAGCCCAAACTATGTGGTCCACCACACGGCCAGGGCCAGGGCCCAACCCCACACTGAACGATGTGTAGGCCAGGGCCTACACGTTGTTCAGTGTTGCAGTGCCGAGCTGACTGCCGTCAGCTTGGGGCGAGACAGTACTAGAAGCGGGCCGCCCGCTACACAAGGCTCGCCCCAAGTTGACGGCAGTCAGCTCGGCGGGGGCCGCCTGCGGCCTGGGCCTAGCCTACTTTTGTTTACCCCTGGTCCGTGCGTGGCCCAAGGGCCTTGCCTTGGGCCACGCCGGATCGGGACGCAAGGCCCAGGGCAGGCAGGCGTGCACTGCTGCTGCACTGCAGTGCTGCAGCTGCCCATACAGCGGCCCGCGACCACTCCGCATCTGCTATTGTGCCGTTTTATATTTTCGGCATTTTTCAACAAAAAATGCCGAAAATATAAAACGGCACAAGTCACCCGGGAGAGCCCTGGCAGGGAGAGGCTCTGCCAGGGCTCTCCCTGCTGGTGACTTGTGCCGTTTTATATTTTCGGCATTTTTTGTTGAAAAATGCCGAAAATATAAAACGGCACAATAGCAGATGCGGAGTGGTCGCGGGCCGCTGTATGGGCAGCTGCAGCAGTGCAGCAGCAGTGCACGCCTGCCTGCCCTGGCCCTTGCGTCCCGATCCGGCGTGGCCCAAGGCAAGGCCCTTGGGCCACGCACGGACCAGGTAAACGAAATCGAAAAATGCCGAAAATAAAACGGCACAATTAGCAGATGCGCCGGGGCCCGGAGTGGTTGCGGCTGAGTTGCACTCATGTATTGCAAACGATGCATACACATTGTACAATCAGCCATGCGTAGCGTGCACACACCCAGCAGCCACACTGACTGCATAGCCTTGCTCGTACCTCAGTGTGGCTGGGTGTGTGCACGCTACGCATGGCTGATTGTACAATGTGTGTGTGCATCGTTTGCAATACATGAGTGCAACTCAGCCGCGACCACTCCGGGCCCCGGCGCATGGTCCATCAGACATGCCTATCTGGCTGATGGAGTGACGAGCGAGCGTGCGCACTCTGGAGGGTATACATAACCTATGTATACCCTCCAGAGTGCGCACGCTCGCTCGTCACTCCATCAGCCATGATCAGTCATGCTCTTCACACACGCAGCCTCGCTGATTGCACCCCTTCATAATCAGTACCATCAGCGGTGCTTATTTGAAAAATAAGGATGAAATTAACTTGGCAGTACTTTAAGCCTGCATACAGTTGCACTCATACCTGCCTAACCTCTGAGTTTAGCCCGCAGACTCAGGGTTTTCACGCTCTTCTCTGGGAAGAGTGTGGAGTCTCTGTTTTATCACACCAGTGACCAGGCTCAGAATTGCTGCGGCTAAGGGATTCAGATGGGCTGGCGCAGTCAACATTGAAGCGGCTATGGCGGCACTTGCCGCACCTGCACCCCTAAAAAAGGGTGTTTTTAAAATTGTCAATCATTTTCTAAAGGGTTACCTGTATTTGTTCCTGCCAGGGAAGCGCTGATCAAGGGCGTGATAAAATGTTAGATGTCTCAGCAGGACTATCCAGGCTGCGGGCATTTTCCCCTCATTCTGTTTCTTTTAAGTAACCCACTTGGCACTTCTTATTAAAGGCATTAGCAGAAAAGTGAATGGGAATGGTCAATTTCTCTGTGAAGCCACAGCTCATTGGGATGGGCTGCTTAGCATTTAAAACCCCCATAATCTGCATCTATGCTAAAGTAAATACCAGACTAACAATCCATACTAGTTTGTGCCTTGTCTGCATGGTTGACATGAAAACAATGTTTTTACCCTTTATGAGGCATTGCATATTTTTTTTTCGTCCTGCATAACAAGATGCATGCCAGTGTGAAATGACAGAACTGCATTCTGGGACCCGTAGTAGTCTTGTAGTTATAACAGGGAAACTAGGGTATATTCCCAGAATCAACTTAAAGAGGCTGGAAGGCCGTCTCTGAATGGAATGGTGTCTGGGCGCAAATTTCAAAATGATGTTTGGAGGTCCCTTTCCCTTCAGCTGAGAAGACCTGCCTGCACATGTGAGCAAAAATGCCTCTATCTGGAATAGTGCAAGGTTTTCCAGGTGCAAAAGGTCCCTGTCGAAATGGTAAATGAGTTTTTTTGAGGGTGGTTTCATTTGATGCAGTTTTCTACGCAGTTTATCCTTTTGACACTTTGGCAGAGCCTCGTGTGACTGGGCGGAGTCTTGTGTGGATATGGGCATACAGCTCACTCAGGGATTTTTTTTCTAAAAGTAGGCAGGCCTGGCTGCACTGCACGTCGTCTGCTGTGGGACTCCTCTCCTAGGAGGTGTACCCTGGCTTAGCCACCAGTGCTATCCTAGGCAGCCACTGGACACCTGGCCTGGGTAGAAAGGGCTGAACTCAAGCCTCAGGAGACCCCAGCACCTCAGATCAGCCTGGTTTGCCCCTGGGATGTATTTTTGGGATGGGGAAGGGTCGTCGTGCTACCATCTCCCCTCATTCAGTCCTCTTTTACAAACGATAGTGAGACTCCACTTGGCTGGAGCCTCAACTTGTAGAGTGAGAAGTGCGCAATACAATTTAACGCATGGATGGTCTGGCAGTGGCTGGCACACTCATAAACTGGTAGACACAGTGACCGTATTACAGAATCGGGCACGCCGAGTCAGGCATGTATCTTTAAGTGCTTGAGAAATTGACCTGTTTCGGATATGATTTCATTTATATCAATTATTTAAAACATGTCACTTGTTTCTTTGTCAGTCATGTATATATTCCATTATCGCAACACTTGTTTTTACTCTTCTGAGTGCGTATAACTAACACCCAAAAAAAGTATATGGCAAGTAGTACTATTCAAAACAATACTGCCTACTGTTTGTTTGCTTTATTCATGAACAACACAGAACAGGGAAACCTGGTAAGCACTATGAGAACTGGGTAAATTAATTAGCACAATCAACACTCTTCCCTAAAGGAAAACAGGCGCGCTATAAATAAAATATCATATCATGCCTCTGTCCTTCCCTGGAATTGGCCATTACCATTTTAAAGTGCTAGCAAATAGCTTACATGACCTCGCATGGGGTATTCTGGTCGCAGCACCAGTCATTATCCGTGTGATGTCATCTGTGTGTTCATTCCATAATCACTAAAGATGTTATGTTTAAAAACGAAAGACCCCCGAAAAACGGTCTTACTAGAAGCTTGCTGGTGTCTTGTGCTCATTAGCTTGGCGCACGGCAGCCTGACTGTTGCAAGGCTTCCTCGTGCAGCCATTAGCTGCGCAGCGCATGGCAGTGAACTTGCACAGCCATTTCATTAAAAACAGCCCGCGGGTGTATGTTTAATAGATTTAGCCTGTTCGGAAACCATCTGAAGGGTTTATATCTCATGATGGCACGGCACACTATTAATCATTAAAGTTCTCAAGCCTTTTAAAATCCCAACAAGTCCTCAGGCGGAAGCCCGGGTGGGAGCCGCAGTGAGGAGCTGCGGTAGCATCAAAAGCAGGGACGGCGTCAGGGCATTTCAAACCTTTCAAATGAAAGGGGCCTTGAGCCTCAGAGGGGCCCTGAGCAACTGCCCCCATGTTGGCAGTCTGCAGTCTTCACAAATAGCAACATATTCTTTTCATTCCTGGGTTTAAATGTGCATGTGTAATTAACTGTCAGCCTGTGCTTCTTCTTCTTGCTGTTTACCCACCTTCCCCTTTGACCTCGGCTCACTGCCTTGTGTTGTGCTTGCTTGATCTGTCTACCTTCATCCCTTCATTCCTTGTTGTGGCCAGGCACAGCTGTAGCACAGCTACACTTGCCAGGCACAGTGCCACTTGCCAGACACAGCTGTAGCAGAATTAACTACCCGTTGTTCTAGAAGCAGAAACATGGTGCAAGTTCCTGGACATCATGATCTAATAGCAGTGCCTGGCAGAAGCTTGCACCGTATGCACAAGGCCAAAATATTGGCTTTGTCAATGCTTGTGTTGAACAGGATCTCAGTGGCTTTGCCAATGCTGTTTTTAACAGGACTTCAGCGAAGGACACGCAGAGTGCTTATAAATCGGGTGCCTGAAGGGCTGCAGCAAATTAATTTTGTAATGTGAGCTCCGCAAAGCACACTTTTAAAGCCCCAGAACGAAAACATTACAAAAATGTATATATTGCAGCGTTATACAACTGATGACTGGCACATGGTGGTAGTTGCTGGTACTTTCTTTACACATTGTACTAATGATTATTCTGGTGCAGTTTCAATGTTACAAGCAGTTAACTCTCTCTCCTTCATGTGTGAAAACCATTTTAATACTGCTCTAAGCCTATGTTGCCCTTTCTCAGATCAGTCTCTCGCTTTCTCTTTACAGACCATCAGCAACACCTTACATGAACAAATCCAACCAGTCCAGGGCAATTGTGCAACTAAAAACATCAGACTTCAACCTCCACAGTGCACCTTCCGGGATTTGGATTTCCCATAGCCTGCGAAGGAGTTCATTGCAGTGACCATTCTCCAGAACGAGGTGAGCTAGCATGAGTCTTTTGTAGGGTTTGGTGCTCAGGGCACTCTAACTCTGTTTGTGTTCATCTGTAGTAAAGAAGGCACACAGCTATCTTGGTTAAAAAAAATGTGAAAAGAAGCCCATGTTTGTGGGGATCAATGAGGTGGGGGAAAATCTGATGAACAGTACAGACTACAGAATGGCATCTATGACTAGCTGAGAGGGTGGCATGTGAAAATCGAAAGTCATACATATAATGCAAAAAGGCCTGCTTATGGTTCAACGGAAGCAAACCTGTCCATTTGGAAACTGTTTTTCGAAGGATAGGATTGGGTGGTGGTTCCCACTTACCTCATGATGTCCTGGTATCATCCAGTTGAATGGTATACAGCCATTAGAGGTAGGACAAATATGTCGCATTAATTAAGTGGTTAAAAACTAAAGTCATATTTTAGCTTAGTTTCCCCCTTTCAGAAAATGCCTCAAATCCCACCTTAGTAAGAGGATGAACGCATGTGAATGCCAGTAACAGCATGACAAACATGTTTCCATCATTACTGACTATATAATGAATTTATTTATGCATACACCATAGTACCAGCTATTCCCAGTACAAGCTGCTGTAAAATACACCATCACACTTGCACACGTAAGAATAGTGTACCACCATTAATATGTAAAACCGAATGCTTTTTTCATATTTCGGTGGGTTTTTTGGACAGTAAATTGCACATTTTGTAGGCCATTTTTCCAAAATTTTCACGGGGGGAGAACCCCCCCGCACCCCCCTTGGGGGGGGTGGGCTCGCGCGCTGCGCGCGCTCGCGTCTATATTCGCCCTGGGAAATTTACGCCCCACCAGCTTTCAAACTCACCAGCCGCCACTGTATGCCAGTGCAAGCAGCTCTCTGAAGAGGGGTTGTAGATGGACATGGACCATCTGCATTCACTAGGTCATTGCGAAGATCGGAGCATAATTTCAGAACACACGAATGTTCATTGATTGCAATACTCTGGGGGAAACCAAAGCAGTTTCCTAGGCTCGAGGATTGCATCCACTCTGATCCGTTCATTATTCAACCAGAAAAAACAACCGTATCATCAGTGCATGTCGAGACTGCTGCTTTTGAAACATAGTGATGACTGTCCAGGTTAACTAGCAACATTTCTTTTTTATTTATTTTTTTATTGAAAAACTTCAGTTTGAATTCAAAAGACAAACTTTTGTTTCAACAGAAAGCGATCACTTCATAGACAAGAAATAGATTCCACCAGTCTTCTAGAACAGATTCTCGCTGGTAATTCTATTTAAGAGAGTCTATTTTCAGAATCGAGTCAAAGTAGTTCACAGTCGCACATAAAAGTCTTATGTTGCTTCCTGAAATGATCCGCCCCCACCACCGCTCCATATCTTCATCCAGAGGTGCAAAATTTCCCAGATGCAGTGAGCGTTGCCTGACAGTTTGAGTGCATTCGATTAGCAGATGTTTGACTGTTTCAATTGACTGTTTGTAGAATCGGCAGAGATTATCGTCAATAGATTTATCCTTTCTTTGCCAAAGAATTCCTTTCGTTTTAAAGCATTGACTCGAAACCTTAAAAATTGGGTTCGGTGATGACGAGATGGACAGTGCAATAAATATCGCGCTGGTTCGTTTAATTTCCTGTGAACGCCTCTCATTTCTTCTGTTGATTTTAATTTTGACATTGCTTCATTAGTAACGATCCATGCCCAGTTTTCAAATTTCTTTTTTGCAAGCTGTGGGCAATTCAGCAGTTCTTGATTGCTTATTTGTGCGGCTGTAAGGAAAGCCGACAGTTTGTGAAACCATAGATTGAGAAGGTCGCTTTTTTTTGAGCTGCCATTGTTGGCAAAGATTTTGTATGCCGGTGCCGGTGAATCGAGGGCCATTTTTTCGCATTGTTAAGATTGAGTTCCAGACCACTCTCATATGAAGGGAGTTAATTGCTAGTTCTTGTCGCAGACTAGTTAGCGGTGTTGCCTGTGGCAGCTGCAGGACTTTCCGCCAAAAGCGTCCTTCCAAGGCATGCCAAGTTTGCACGCTTATATTCCAACCCGCCTCAGCCCCAAAGATTATTATTGGGGTTACCTTTTGTAAGTAAAATTTGAGTACGGGTTCCAATGAAAATTTTCCAAAATTTTAATTAATTTTTACAGCTTGTATTGCTAGCTTTGACATTTTGGATGTTAGTTCTGCAGCCCATTGTTGTTCGCAAACGGAATTGTTAAATTGTATCCCCAAGTATTTTATTGAATCAACAGATGTTAAGTTAATTTCTTCGATTTTCCACCTGAAACCTTTATCTTTTTTGCTTCTAATGTTTCCAATGGACATGATCTTAGTTTTTTGTGAGTTTATTTCCAATTGGTTTATGGCCATATAGGATTTCAAGCCTAGTAAGAGACGTTGTAAACCAATTTGGGTTCTGTCTATCAGAACCAGGTCATCCGCATAGACTATACAATTAATTGATATTTGATTTATTTTTGGTGAGAAGCATGTAACTTTGTTCAGGTAGATTGGCAGATCTGGTAGGAATAGTTTGAATAATTCTGCAGCTAGGGGACATCCCTGCTTAACACCCTTGTGGGTAGCTATAGCATTGGATAACAATCGGCTTTCGGACTTTGATTGAAGTGTTTTCATGTAGAGCAATGATAGGCTCTAAAATGGATGCCGGACATAGCCATTTTGACAATTTTTCCCATAATAAGCTTCGATTCACACCATCGAACGCTTTTTTCATATCGATGAAAGCTAGGTGAATCTTGCCATTTATATTTAAGGTTTCCAGCTTTAGAATCGTGAGAATGAGCAGATTTACGTCGACTCCGGTCCCTTTCGTAAATCCAGTTTGCCGTATGTCATTGATCTGTGACATCTCGGCCCATTTTGCGAGTTTGAGGCGTAAATTCGACCCAAAGATCTTTCCAATGGAGTCGAGCAAGGCAATTGTGCGATAGTTGTTCGGATCGTCCCAACTGCCTCGCTTGTGAATTGGCACCACAATCGCAGATGTCCAGGATTCAGGCAATTCTTTGGACCGACTGATTTTTATGAATAGCTTACCAATAAAGTCAGCCCATTCATTTGGATGTTTTTTTAGATCAATATTTGAAATCAAGTTGGGTCCAGCAGCACGTGAGATCTTTAGAGCGTTGATAGCACGGACGATTTCATCATGGTCCATCTGCACATCCCATTGAGTATCAACAGAGCGCTTTGGTACTGGGATCTCAGATTCCGGTTTTTTGAACACCAGAGAGAAGTGCCTGTTCCAAACGTCACCTGTTATGGTGTTTATTGGGATTGAGTTGCAGTTAGAGAGATCCATATTCAGGATTTTCCAGATGTCACGTGTATTTTTAGTCATAATTAATTGTAGCATGTGCTCTGCACGATCTTGCTCTATTATGGCTGCATGTGACTTTGCCCAATTTCGGTACATCATGCGTCGTGTCTTTAGTTCTATTTGGGCGTCCAACGTGGAATTTCGCTTCTTTATCAGTCTCAAATCTTTCCACAAGGCCTTTTTTGCTTCATGTAAGACCTTGCAATATATGTGGCGATGAGTCTGACCAAGATTTGATGAGTTTTTTCCAAGAATGGTAAAATCTGTAAACAATGGAATGTAATCAGGCCTTTGATTACCTGGCTCGATCATTAATTTCTCCCCAATTAGTTGAATTTGATTGCTTTTTAATCGTAGGCGATTTCCGCGACAGTTAGTTTCTGGTAAAGCTTTGAATGGATATGTTTGCAAGTTCGTGTCCATCATAATGCGTAGTTGAAGAAGGCTGTGATCACTATAGTTCATTTGCTTTATTTGCAGAGCCAAATATAGTCAAGAATGCTATGTGAAGCATCTCGATACCAAGTTGGTTTGGCAGGCACGTCTCCTTTGACGTTTCCATTTAACATTACAAGATCACGTACGCTCAAGGCAGTTTGCCATCTTTTTGCTCTTTCATCGAGCGCCTCGTTTTCGAGTTGCTGGTACTGTTGCGACAAATGATTTTGTTGGAACCACGTGCAATTCATATCGCCAAAACAGATTAACTGTTAAATTGTTGTAGGCTATCATTGAGTCATCAATTAGTAGCGATATTGCCGAAATTATTCCATCTGTGCTGATCTTTAGTGGGTTCCAATAGATATTTATAATTAGTAAATAAAGTTTCTTTGTGGTATTTTTTTCCAATGTATGTATGATAGTTCCTTGTACGTACGGATTTGGGTTTAGTGATATCGGAGATGACCACGATTGAGTTATTCTTACCAGTGTGATTAAGCCCGAGCTTGGGCGACCTTTAGTGTTTTTAACTGCTGTATTTAATAGAACGGTGAATCCATCACAAATAGGCGGTGTGCATAGCCATGTTTCCTGCAAGCAAATGATGAAGATATTTTCGAGTGATGTCTCAAAATCATTGAATAGATGCTTATAGCCACGTGTATTCCAGGATAGAAATACTGTCGGCTTTCCCCTTGTAGCTAGTCATGGCTAATGTTGTGTCCTTGTTTGGTTTTGGTTACATTTTTTCGATGTAACATTTCTTTTTGAGGACTGACCTGGACTTGAGGACATAGTGATACTCATTGACTGTCTTAGTGCATCCGAATCAATTGGGTTAGATTGTTGTTTTTTCCCCATATTTGATCTTTCAACTCACATGGACTCGTCTTGATCCGGTTCCGGTGAGATTTCGAACCGAAAGAATAGCAGTTCATCAACAGCCTTTAAGAGAGTGCTAAGCACGCTTGCTGAGTTGATGTGTGATAAAACATGATCTGAGTTTTTTCGGTCGCATACTCAACAATGCGTATGTCATTTGAAACGATTGTGCGTAACGACGACACACATTTGAACAGTTTCATAATATTTGTCCTATTGAGGTTAACCTCAGCATCAACGCATTGTATATTTTGCAGACGTAGTTTACGACATCCGCGTGAAATGTCATTATGTGTTGTCTTGTGTACTTTACTTTTAAAGTGGACTCGTTGAGTTTGTTGGTTGGATGTGAATTTTGGATTCAACTGTTGATCTCCCGTGTGATCCTGAGTGGAATTAACAGAGCCCCCAAAACTTGGTTGCTTTCCTTGCGACACAGATTTTTCTTGTTTACCTTTCCGTTGTTTTACGGCCTGTGCTAGAGTCAGTCTGGGGGACTCTTTCTTTCCCGGTAACCTGCATTCATCAGGGTGTTCCTCGCCAATCGAATATGTGGACAGATCACATAAATCGATTGAAGTGGATGCGATTGTAGTGGAGCTGGACTCGGAGTCAGGGATGATTCTTCTTCGTTTCAAGGATGGTTTGTGAATTCCTTTAGACGAGGACACTGGAATAGCTAGGTTTGAAACAGGATCAGAAATCTTCTTGTTTAGACTGTTATTACGTTTAAACATACTCAGACGTGGCGGAGTCGATAGGTTTCTTATGAATTCTTTTTTCTTAGAAGAGCCCGCTCTTTTGGAAATTATTTTTGCACCGTTAGTTGTTGTCCCACTTTCTTTTTTATCAAGTGATTTAATTATATCTACAGTAGATGTGGTTGCAGTTGTTTTTGCAGAGCCAGAAAAGATACCAAATGAAGAGAAATGACATCCCGGTAGGGCAACTTTCACTTGTAGATCTTTTTGGTGCGGTTCAACAGTGACATCTTTTGTACTATTGTCCGTTGATTCGCTTCCATGGGTAGCAGTTTGCGTTGTTTTACCAGGAATAGTCGCAGCGTCCCGACCGATGTTCTGAGACTTTAATTCTTTTGTCGTTGTTATGTTAGTGGCTATTTGGCGACATCCAGTAACTTCTGGTAGTGACGCACTCTCGATCTCCATTATGACTTGACAATGTTTTACGGAGGTATCATCCGATGTCATGGTAGAGGTTTTTGTGCTCTTTGTGCTAACATTTGAGCTCTCACCCTTACGCGTCACATGACTATGACAGTTTTGCATTGTATTTAGGGCATTAATCAGACCATCTACAAGTTTCTCCATTTGGGTGCTGTTGTAAGCAGCCTGGTCATGTTGTCTTTGATGCCATGATGTTGATCGTTTGGCCTGAGCCTGTATTTTTTCTTTTAAGTTTATATTGGACTTTTCCATTTCTTCCATTTTCTGAATTAAGTTCGACAGCATGGCACCTTGGTCCTGTAACCGTTCACTTAGGACTTCATAAAGTTTAATAAATGGAATCATGGCTAAAGAGGATGCCGCCAGAACATTGTTATGTATTTGCATTGCTGCGGCTGACGAGATGCTGGCTTTTGCTGGCGTTTGTCCGATGGTCTCGGCACCGCTTGCTTAGAGGCACGATGCGTCCTTAGCTTGCGCACTCATTTCAGGAGTCGGATCAGCTTTTTGCAAAGAATCAAAGTCCTTGTTATTTTTACTTTTCCTTGTAGATGCTAAAGGAGTGCTTGTGAATGGTTTCGCGGTTTCAAAGATTAGATCCGACATTGCTCCTTTGGAGGTGTTTCTTGTTGTGGTTTACGTGTTTAAGACAGTGTCTTTGTCTCGACTTGAAGACGTGGGTGCCCTTGGAGCTGTAGCAACTGTGTTTAGTGACTTTAAATTTCGATGGAGGTCTTGCTCGGAAGCGGTATGCAGGTGATGTGGTATATCACTAACTTGCATGTTGCCATCTAAGCTCCGAGCACAGCTTGCAGGCGGCTGTGACAGAGTGCCTGCAGCGGGCAACATCGAGCTTTGTAGGTTTTTTCATAAAATGTGTTGCCCTGTTTAGCCTGCGTTTTTGATCTGCTGTTTTCTTTTACGAGCATTGGTGGAGCAATAAAGATTTGGTTTGAGGCTTTTTCAGGCCGTTTTCCAGTTGGCATAGGATGAAAACGTCTCAGTTTCCCTCCAGATGGTGCTGACCCTCCATGGGTTGCATGGAATTGTATCTGATGCAAATTTCTCGTGGTGGCATTTATCGAGGCTCATGGGAGATCTTGAGTGCTTCCAATTGCGCTACTATTCGCCTCACCCACCTCTAAATTTTTGTTATTCATTTTAACAGGTTGGAGACTTTGCTGGATGTCAGTGTCTAAATCGGCAATTTGACACTCGTTTTGTTCGCCAGCTATAGTTTGGGTTGGCGCCGTGTACTCAGACTCTAATGGAATAGGTATGGCATTCTGATCACAGATAATGCCTTCCTGACAGTCATGCAATGACATGTGTGTCATGTTAGCTTTTACGCAGCTGATTTGAGTCGAGTCAACATGTACGGCTGCCATCAAATCGGCATCTGTAAGTTCAAATGGTGAAAAAAATGCCTCTGGCAACATAGGAGAGCAATTATTCTCATATGACTCACATATTGACTGTGAGAGGGATTTTAAATTATTTAGTGTTAGTAGAACAATTTTTGGGGGCGGTGTCGTAGAAGTGTTAGCCGATACATTCATAGGTTGCATCGCTTGTGTCTCTTGCAGGTCCACTTCCATCTCCAACGAGACAGGTTCTTTGCCGCAGGCTGGGCGGAGTAGGACGTCATTGCTTTTGTGTACGTCGTCAGTTGGTTCAGCTCTGGCTATTGGGCTTTTTTGAGAAATCAAAAGAGAGGTATTAGATATGGTTGTGACCCCATTTAAACCTGCAGATGAATTCATGTTTAGGGTTTCAGGCGTCACGTTTGATAGGGACACCCTACGTAATTCTGTTGCGTCTTTCGAGACTCCTTTTCCCCCCATGCCAATAGGTGACTGTAGGTGTACAATTTGTTTGCTTACCTTTCCGTCATGAGGCAACTCCTTGCTGAGGACAGTCCAGGGATTTAGCATACAGCGTTGCTGGAGGGTTTTATTTCGAGTCTGGGGCCCTGACTTCTTGCTCGGTGTGTTCGCAGCGTCCGGCATGGAGCGGCTGAGGGCGGTCTTGGCTGCACTTACCAAGTTGGTGTGTCTTTCGCACTAATTCAATATTGAGTGTCGGAGGGTTGGGCTTTCTTTCGTGGAGGGTTTCAGGGAACAAAGATGATTTCTCCGCAGTCTCCCCTATACGTATCAGGCGCCACCAGCGCCAAACAGCCGCACAACAGCTGATGCCCTCTACCCCTGCCGGGCTCAACGCCGCGAGGGTGAACACGGGTGCGTTTTCACTGGTGTGCTGATCACGTGACCCTTCACGTGAGCTCAAACAGGCTCCGCCCCCTCCAGGGAACAAAGCAGCGAGCTGCGAGTGTTTTTGCAGCTCGAACAGAAGAAGTTCGCCTTGCAGCGTCCAAAAGCGTCCAGAATCACTGGTTTCAAAACAGGAAAGTCTTTTGCCCAAAGAGCGCCATTTCTTAAAAATGCAATCAGTCATTTAGACCAATAACACATTGATAAAAGGAAGGAGATATCGGTTTGCCAAGTTGTTGACTTCAAAATGTGGAGTTCTCATAATCACAAAATTGTGAGAAAACCATGATTAACGCAATTCAGATATATAAAACACCAATTGTGCAGTGCAGAGGAGTTTCCCTAGTCACATGACTTTCTCTGCCTTATCACACTTTCTGCAACACACAACCATGTAAGGTCTCGTTCCTCCCCTCTCCTGCAGTGCTCTCTCACCAGGTTTAGACCATCATCCTTGGCCTTTGACCATCTCCGTTGTCTTCTCCACCACACCAGCCAATCAGGAGCCACCTGCCCTTCCATATATCCAGCCTCCCCTAGTAATCTTCATCGGCAGTGTCCTCGGTTAAGGAGGAAGACCACATCACCACCCATTTACGACTGTTGGGGCCTAACAGTGTCAAGGACTAGAAACCCTGCCTCACCAGTGTCAGGCAGTCACTACAATATATCTACTAGAGGCATAGCCCAATCCCACAGTCATGACGACAAAACTTTTGCCACACTAACATGCCACAAATCCACTGAACCTCATCTACACCCCCCCTCATTATCCCACCATCTTCAGCATCTCGCCTCTCCTGCAAGCTAATGTTCATTAATGCACACTCAGCCAATCAGGACGCTGCTAACATCTACTTCACCATAACACAGGAGCTCAATTTTTATTGTGGAAACCTAGCTCTCCCCATCTCTACCCTTGTCTTTGATACCCTCATCCCAATGCAGGTACAACATTCAACATGTCGACCGCACAGCAAAGGGAGGGGGAAGCGTGGGCATTTTTCACAACTTAAGACTGCTCTTGAACGTCTTAGTGCTTCGCTCTCATACCACCTTCCACTATTGCATAAATGGACTCAACTGATCTGTGGCCAAACCCTCAGGTGGGTAATCCCATTATGACATTTCTGATCGTATCACCCCAGTATTAATTACAAACTCAACAAGCCTCTTTCTTGGTGACTTCAATCTTCCAGGGACAGAAGCCACTAAAAGCACCACAAACTCTCATTGCCACCTCATTAATTTGCTGGTGATAAAAACGACACATACTAAACTCCACCTACAACAGAAGAAACCTAAACGCCCTAGTCATCTTAGCACCCCCATAACTCCTTCTATACAATGTCTTCACCCTATCCCACTTGACAGGACAGACCAGGCCACAATCTCCACCATTCTTGCATATACCCACCAATCCAACAAGGGGCACGGTAAGTTAAACATGTCTCGAGTCGCCCATTTAAGCTTCCACCTTAGAAGTACTAGAAAACAAATTAGCAACCAACATCAACGCTGTCCCTCCTATAAACGCTCATCCAAAACACAACAAAAATGGTCAATGCAAATGCCCCCGTGAAACTATGTCATGTCAGGGTTGATCCCTTTGCCCCCTGGTACACTGAAGACCTCCCCAACAAAAAGCACACTATCCAGTCACTCAAAAAACTCTGGCATAAAATGAAGAACAAAGACCTCCTCATGCTCAAGAACTCACACAGTGTGCACCAGTCTACCATAAAAAGCCAAAACCACATAGTACTCATTAGCGGCTGTCAACAGAAATAATGCTCTCCTCACAGCAGTCCAACACTGTTCAACCCCAGAGCCTGGTGCAATAATCCCACAGTCTACAGATAAATGGAACTATACATACACATTTTTCATCAACAAGATAGATAACGTACAACAGATCAATAAAACAAAAAGCAATCACCACCTTCCTTAATCCCAAAACACATAAGACAATACAAAGATGACACCGCCCTGTTGCCATACTAAAGCAGATCAAGGGTGCAGCCCGATTCCCATCCTCAAAACAGTAAAAGCCTCTCATGCAAGGCACCCTACAAATAACCCTAAAAATAGGACTAATCTGCCCTCTCCTCATAAAACGCACCTTGGTCCGAGGCATTCTCACGACTCTCTGGTTCAATGGAAAAGTCACAGAGAATTGCGAACACACACCATGATTGCATTAACCAGGAAGGCCTACTCTGCAATTACAGATCTGGTTTCCAATCAAATTGTACAGCCACCATCCAAATCAGAGATGACACTATAAATCAAGGACAAAGGTGACTCATGCCTCCTTGACCTTTCCGTCGTGTTCAGCATGATCGACCACCTTACACAGACTATCCTACGCTCAAACAAAAAGGGCTTATCAAACACAGTTCTTACCTGGTTCGCATCTTGCCCATCTGAACAGCTTGGTGCCTGGCCTAGAGATAATAAGGTGAGACCACCACGGGTCACATGCTGAGTCCCCAAAACAGTCAACACTCTCCCCAGTGATCTTTAATAAATGAAGACATTGGGATAACTTCTCTACGACTCAGATATGTCACTCGACCAATATACAGAGGATGCCCAATTAGACCAAAATGCCAATGGTGCACAGGGCATCTTATGCCTCAAAAATTGCCAAGATTCCTTTGAAGATGGGATGACAAACACATACCTGAAGCTCAATCACACAGACAGAATTAATTCTGATCAGTCACCAATCTAAGGAGGATACCATACAAGGTTGGCTAAACTAGCACCTTGACTGCTTCACATCTCAAGGCCTAACTGCCAAATTACGATGGTTCACTGTAGCTAGCATGCTTTCTTTCCAGCAACCTATCCACAAAATATCCTGCTACCCGTTAACTCTCCTGCAGAACATAACACCCTTCAACTCCTGAAATTCAGAACCACAGTCTAGACCCCTGGTAATCACAAACATGGATGTAGTTGATAGACTCCTCAATGATGTTCAAGGGACACATCTGGCTCCAGTTAGGGCCACCCAACATGCTGCAGCATAACAAAGGAAACACAATAATACAACTACATTTCACCCATCCTGAAGGACTGCACTTCCTTCCAATCCCAGCCAGAACACGCTCAGACTGCATGCATTATATAAAGGAACTACCCCTCTGACACCTGTCTACCTAGTTTCAAATCTCTGTAGCTCTGGTTGGTCACACTCTTACAGAAGCTAGGTCATTGCTATCCTTGAAAAGAAACTTGCACGCAAGGGGGAAATACAGGAAGCAGGCTGTCATGCTACACCCTTGCTTGCTTTATCGCCATTCCCAGTGTCAATCGAGATGGTGCCAACATTCTTGTAGTTCTGGAAGGAACTAGAGACCTTATTCTTCAGTTACTACCTTGGTGATAACTAGGCTCCTTAGAATAAAGAAGTTGTAGCCCGTGCAGCAAAGTGCTAAATGGCTTTAAGTTGTTAATGTTGCAGCAGTGGTGCTAGCAGATGTAAGACTGCAGGGAACGTGTCTGTGGTCTAGATTCAAAGCTATGTTTCACACTCAATACTGGATCCCAACAGATCGATTTTAAATTGAAAAGAATTCCAGGTTAAGATAATTGCTATTAATAAATACAAATGAAAATGGTTTAAAACATTTTTTACAAAGATTGACTAACAAAATGTATCCCAAACAAAGATAAACGAGGGCTACTTACTTGAACTACCCAAGGACTATTTGCAAAGGCCATGATATCCCTTTCTTCCCAGAAGAATGCAGAATCAGACCGTTTAATCATTTCAAATTTACTAAGAAGCTTCATTGCATATACTTTCTGTGAGGTTTTATGGCGGACCTATGAAAGAAAGAAAAACACTTAATAAAAGAGGGAAAATACGATTTAACATGAAATCCAATATATTACACTTTTGGGACAATTTAATCTTTTTATAGTTCCAAAGTTGAACACAGACACAAACGTTCAACAAATCCCCACAAACTGTCAGAAAGAAAATGTTAATTTCCTGTTGCCTCTTTGGTCTTGTTTCAATAGAGTATATAGTAATCCATCAAATACAATAAAATTAATACAATACAAAAAAACAAAATCCTGAGAAGCCTACAACCAAATTTCAGAAAATAAAGCATTACAACCTACAAACCATGGCCTTCATTCCCCATTTTGCGGCACCTCACACCCTGGTTGCCAATGGTTGTTGCAAAAATATGTCCACTATAAAATAAGTAATTCGTGATAATAAGGTAACTAGTGGCAGGTAGCGTTACCAAAAGAAGAAATGCTGATATGAAAGGTTTAACATCCTTTGTTCGTATTGAGTGATACAAAGGGCATTCCTCTTTCCTCTTCACCCCCAAAACGTATGGCTCTCTCATTGGCACTATTAACAGCTTACACGTGCAATCATAATTCAGCAGCAAAACTAATCTTGCATGTTCACGCTTTCTCCACTAACTTAACCCACCTGCTTCTCTTTCAAATTCACTACAGCACCTGGAGACCATGCAAATTGCAGCGATGCACGTTATAAATCCCCAAATAACATAACGTAGCAGTCCGTGCTCTTCCAGCTACACATAGAGGTTGCCAACAGACAACTCTAATAGAAATTAGGGGAATAACACCCCCTGATTGATTGGGTGTACATGAAAGATAAACCATCTTGTCGACACTGGTGCAACTGGCTAACAGGCTTTCATCAATGGTTGTTTAGGTTTCTTTATTCACGAGTTCGATTAAGTAGATCACAAATTCGCAGATGTGCAGGATTCTTAGAATTTGCAAATATGGATCCAGGGCAGTGACCCATGAAGTCAATACTCAATCCGAGGTGTTTGTACCCTGTTAAGTGCGCGCACACACACACGTGAGGTACTAAGAGAAAAAGCTAAACCACTGGTAAACCAAAGGGTCTTGGAAGAGGCAATTTTTAGGTTTTTGGTCTTGTGGACAACCCACAGATTTGGACCTGGGGCTCCCTGGGACAGCCTCTGAAGCTGGTGACTGTCAACCAACAAGGAGACAAGCGTCCAAGCCCAGAGGCAGCACCCCCTCACCGGCAGCAAGTTCTACTTTCATCTGATCAGCGCAGTGATCTGCGAATTCTAGTGCTTTATCCACGCTTGGGTAATTTAACCTTCCCAAGCCCTCCTGCCACAAACGTTACTCCACTCTCTCCAGTAGGAACCCTCTTGACTGTGTGTCTCTAATTCACTATCATCCTGTTACTTCTCCATTGGCTCCTCTCCATCTGATCACTCCATTGTTCACTTTAATATCTTAGTCCCTTCACATTTCACTCCCCTCCCCAACGACCAAGAGGAAAGTTAGGGAGGACTCTTGCCCCATATGTTGATGTGACACCCACTCTCCTACCTCTCTCGCCTATTCATGGCTCTTACATTGACACTGCTTTTTCAGACTTTCGCTATGCACATATGACTCCATTTTACAACCACTACCCTGCTTGCACATTCACATCTTCCCGCCCAGTCCTCAGCCTTGGAAAACGTCTGAAATTCAGACCCTCAAAACAAACCTGTGCTGTGACCTACGACACAGGCGCAAATTACGTGCCCCTAGCCTACTGCCGGACAACAAAAGAAATACCTTGCTGCCTCAACTCTGCACTGGACTGGACTCTGAAGCCCTCCTGCTTCACACGCACCTAATCTTCACCCTTCACAATCATCCTGCAAACTTCAATCTACCCTCCTCTCTCTCTCTTTCTCTCGCTCTCCCTCTCTAACCTTTTATCACCTTTCCCACCCATCTCATCTACTCTGGACTACCTCCCTTCTACCTCCCATATTGAAGTAGCACTCAACCATTGCAATGTCAACCCATCTTGCGCTCCTTTCAATCCTTTTTCTCCGCAAATGGTCAAAGGCTTGGTCTCAATGACTTGTCCTTACATTGCTTAGCTATTTAACCTTTCTCACACAACTGGACATTTCCCTGCCCCCTTCAAACCTGCAACTGTCTTACCCTTATTGAACAAACCCTCTGCTGACCCAAATACCCGAGCAAACTGTTACCCAGTTTCTCTCCTTCCGCAACATACAAAGGTCCTTGAGCAGGTGGTCTTCAATTGGATCACTAACTACAATGACGATAATGTCCTTGGAGACCCACTTCAATCTAACTTGCATAGTTAACACTCCACCAAGACTGCACTCATGCAGGTCTTCAACTTTCTCTCTGATGGTCACCATTCCAAACTCTCTACTATACTCATCCTTTTGGACCTCTCTGCTGCTTTCAACACTGTCGACCACTCTTCTTTCCCTCCTCACGATCCATAACCATGAGTTTCAAAAATATGATCTTGCTTGGATTGTCTCCTACCTGGAAGGTCAACATTTTAAAATCTCTTGCAACTGCAAATCTCTGACTCCCACCTATCTCCCTTGAAGTTTCCCCCAAGGTTCATTCCTGGGCCTTTTGCTCTTCACCTTCTATATCTCTGCCCTAGGGATACTTATCTCATCCTCTGACTTTCACTATCACCTCTTTTCTGATGACAATCAAATGTTTTTCTACTCAACCCAGCCGTCTCGTAAAGAAAATACGATTACGAACTGTTTCACTGTAATTAGTCAATGGATGAATTTCCCAACATGAGGTTCTTTGGGCAGGGCATGTCCCCCCGGTCTCCACTACCTGTTAAGAATTAATTCAAGTTTCTTCATAGATCTTTCCCATAAGAACAGATCATGCTCATACTCGCATCACATGCACTTTAGTCTATTTATTCAGAAATGCCTTCAGACATTGTTTAAATCCATTCCTTCTTTCAATGTGCACTCCATATTTGCCTCTCTGACCAGTTGCATTACATTAAAATGAGAAGACAAAGTATCGGGCACAAGGCAAATCGCTCCTTTTCAGCTGGAATTAGGCTGAATAATTACTCATAGACAAAGTTCCGGAAACTCCTACTAACCCCCCCAGAGGAATTAATAACTTGTTGGGTGAGACCTCATAAGAAGCACACACAAATAGTGGCTAGCTGCTTAGAAGGTCCTGCAGTGTGTGGGTTTGTGTTTTGCCACCCAGTGAGGCCCTCCACATGAGCCAATTAATCATGGTGCTGTTACCTCGAACTGCATCCCCATCTCCCTCCCTCCCACACAAATAGTTGTACACTAATTGGATTTGCTATACTCTTTATAATTTGACATTAGATATACATTTTGGCTAGGGCCCCTTGGTAGAGTGCAGTTTTTAGACGCATTGGTAATTTCCCTCTTTCCGCTCTCCCTTTATTATGACTCACCTCCACTACACGAAAACAGTTTAATCCTTGTATTTTATAACTGAAAATCCTCAAGATACTATGGAGTGAATACTTATCGCGCATTTCAATAATGTTAAGTGTGGGAGGAAAGCCTAAACTTAACATTACTGGGATGGCACCAACTATCAAGTCTGTTCTACTGCATTTGCTGATAGTGGCTCCTCCAATTCAGCTAATGCACACTGCCATTTAGACTACTCTAACAAACCACATTAGGCTCTTAAAGTGCTACTCAGAGCACCAGGCATGTCCACACCTTCATTAAACAAATGTTAGGAGGTGAGAAGAGTATGCTAGCTGGGTACAGGTCACTTGAGTAGGTGTTTCCTACTCAATTCCAATGATGAAGCAGGCAAATATTGCCTTTCTGCAGCTTCAACTTCAATCTGAAGGCTTTATTCATTTTCAGGAAGATCGCTTCAGGTAGTTGGCTATTTATGAGATGAAGGATGTTTTTGCTATTCGATTACCAGTAGATGTCTGTAAGAACAACCCTTTCCCACAGTCTCTTTTGTGCTTGTTACGTTGCTTGTTGCCAGTGTTAAAATTGAAAACCTGCTCACAGGATGCTCAGGACTCCGGTTAACGGTGAGAAGAATATACCTTTTATTATAATTCTTACATGTAATACAATTTACAAGTAAGTAGGGGCACAAAGGGGAATATACAGGTACACATCCACTCCTCAGGAGCTCAGAGATCTAACCACATGATATAATACCATTATGTAATACATCAACATCACCCGGGCATTCTCATATACAATAAAATAAGGGAGAATTGGACAATCCAATGGTTATGGGCAACATCTTTACACTAAGGCTACTAACGGTTTACACCTTAAATCATCAAACTGAATAGTTTGTTACCCGATTAATGTATCTGTCTCACAAGTTAGTAATAGTTGCAGCCTTGGGAGATCAATATTAGTTGAGTATTGTTGAATAAATTATAAGTTACTCACCGTAGTGACTAACATAGTCCTAGTCCATAGTCCCCTTTCCTCCATACTGTATGGTGGTCCATCGCTAGAGTCCTGAAATTGAACCTTTTTCACCAGAAGAAAATCTTCTTCCCCTTTAAATTTAGAGTCGCTTGGGGCCCAGCCCTGCGAGCATGCGTTCCCCTGACTCCGCCGCCACTCCTCAGTCCCCATTGACGCGTCAACAATATTACCATTGCCTAATGACACCAGTCTTATTAGGGGGGAGGATGGTGGAACGTATGGAGGAAAGGGGACTATGGACTAGGAGTACATTAGTCACTACGGTGAGTAATTTAGAATTACTCCTACGTCCCGTCCCCTTTCCTCCAAACTGTATGGACGATCACAACTGAATGTAGCCCCAAACTGGAGAGGTGACCCTCCTTAAGAAAACAAGTTCCTAAGTACTTCCTGTCCAAATGCCGCATCCGACCTGGAGCTGGCAACCCAACAGTAGTGTTTGCAGATGGCTGAAGGCGTGGCCCATGTTGCCGCCCTGCTGATGACCTGCCGCGGAACGTGCCTCTGGAAGGCGACTGTCGTGGCCTTGGCTATAACAGCATGTGAGTGCATGTTTGCCGGAAGCAGCTTGTGCTGCCCTTCAAAGGCCTCCTTGATGGCTGAAGCCATCCACCTGGCTATAGAGGCCATAGATGCCCGATATCCTGATCCTGGCCTGGATCCCCCAAAGGTAATGGAGCCTCTGATTTGCGTAAGCTCTTGGTCCTGTCCAGATAGAATTTCAGAGCGAGCATGACATCCAGACAGTGCAAAACCCTCCGAGCATCGTCCTTGGGATCCACGAAGAAGGTAGGTAACACTATCTCCTCATTTAGACAGAACAAAGAGACCACTTTAGGCAAGAACGTGTGGTGCATTCTAAGGACCACCTTGTCTCTGTGAAAAGTAGTGTAAGGTTCTGAAGCTACTAGTGGCAGAATTTCGGGGACACTGCGTGCAAACGTAAGACCCACCAGGAGAGCTATCTTGATGGTGACCAGCCTGTTTTGATAGGCAGGTAGAGCCTGATGAGGCCTGCCAAATGTCTTTTCATTACCGGGTTGGAGGATGAAAATACCTCCTCCTCAGAGTTCCGGTAGGCTCCGACGGCCACCAAATAGATGTGGCATGTGTCGATTTGAGTGTTCGAGGTGTGCAGAGAAGGACAGTACGTCGTCCAATTAGCATGTGAGAGGATTGACCCCCCACCCCCTTTGGACTCAGACCAGTGGCAAAACCTAGTCCACTTGATTTTGTACTGGGTCCTGGTAGCATCGCTCCTAGCACCCTGTATTTATTTATTTGCATTTATATAGCACGTTACAAGATTACATCTAAGTTAAATTACATGGAGATAGGCAACTGGGTTACATTAGCCCACAAACTTGCATGGATTAGTTTACTTAGGTAAGAGGCTGGGTTACATTAGCCCCCAACTGAGTTAGGCTGACGTTGATTGTCAAGATACAAACATAACATATTCCTACAAATATAGTACAATGTCAGTGGGCTGCCTCTTTTTAGCAAACCCCTATCATGATGGCTGTGTGGGCAACTGGTATGGCGTGTGTGACGTTTTAAGCGAACAGTCTGGTTTTGATTGCTTTGTGGAAGATGAGATGTTTGATGTCTATGTTAGTCTGGGAAAGACACAGATGCTTTAATGTGACCTGCTCAGGAACTACAATGCAGGCGCTAACTTCTCTAGGGCGAGGTGGACGACCCTGCCTCCCTGCTGCGACGGTAGATGAGCTAGGCCCAGTGGGAGGTGAATCGGAGGTTGGTCCAACAAGCTGAGTAGCTCCAAGAACCATGGCCTCGCCGGCCACCACAGAGCGACCAGAATGACTGAGGTGCCGGGACTCCCTTATCATGCAGATCACCCTCTGCACCAAGGGAGTGGTAGGGAACGCATATGCATTCATGCTGTTCCACCGTATCTGCAACGCATCTCCCAGGGAACCGGGATCCTAACCCTGCCAGGATGTGAACTGAGGGCACTGCCGGTTGTACTGTGTGGCGAAGAGGTTGACCTGTGGATGACCCCATCATTTGAAGATCCCATGGAGGAGCTGATCGTTCAATTGCCATTCGTAACTGTCCACACTCAGCCTGCTGAGCCTGCCCACCTCCAGGTTTGCTTCCCACGGGTGGAAGATTGCCACCAAACGTATGCCATTTGCCAGGGCCCATTCGCACATGCTGACTGCCAGGGTGCATAGACGAGGGGACCTGGTGCCACCCTGCTTGTTGATAGAATACATAGTGGTGGAGTTGTCTGTCTGAATGAAGGTCATTGTGCCACTGATTAGTGGTAGGAGGCCTTGAGGGCCAACCAGTTGGCCTTCAGCTCCAGCCAGTTGATATGTGCCTCCTGTTCCTGAATGGACCAAACTCTATGCCCGCTGTGGTTGTCCAGGGTAGCTCCACAGCCCTCCAGGGAAGAGTCCGTGGTGATGGTAACCTGTGGGGCTGGTTGATGGAACGGTCTGCCTATCCTCAGGTTGCAGTCCGTGCTCCATCAGACCATGTCCTGGTGGAGAGCTGGAGAGATGCCGACGAGTTCTGCCTCAGAACCCCGTTCCTGATTCCATGAGGCCGCGAACTGTAACTGCATTCTCCTCATTTTGAGCCTTATTTTAGGCACTGAAAGAAGAAATGCCACCATGAGGCCCAGCAGGTGCTGGTACTACCAAGCTGAGGTCACCTCTGGTGAGAAAATGGCTCATGGCCTTCTTGATGGCTGAAATCTCGTCTTCCGGGGGAAACACTCTCTCGGAGTAAGTATCCCAGATGAGTTCTAGGAAACCCAAGCTCTGACGGCTCCAGCTGTGACTTCTTGAGATTGATGGAAAATCCCAATTCGTGTAGTGTAGTCATGAGGGCGGAGGGGGTGTGCTGGACCGCCTCCCGAGATCTCACCCTGACAAGCTAGCCATCTAGGTATGGATATGAATGGTGCACCTGGGCCACTGTATTCATAAGCCTGTTAAAGGCCCCGGGGGCTGAATTCAGGTCAAAGGGTAGAACCTTGAATTGGAAATGAAAGCCCATGATCCAGAACCTCAGGAAGGATTGATGGGGCTGTCAAATCGGGACATACAGGTATGCGTCCTTCAAAACCAGGGAGCACATCCAGTCTCCCTTGGCTTGCACAGTGTCTCAGCAATAAGCGCTGGGGTAACCATCTTGAACTTTTGAAGCAAAAGGGAAAGGTTCAGAGTGGAAAAGTCCAATTCAACTCTCAGGCCAGCTTGGTTCTTCTGTATGGCGAAAATTCTGGAGTAGAAGCACATGCCCCGCTGGGAGGCTGGGACTTCTTCCACTGCTTGACTTTGTACGCGCTATCAAATTTCCGCCAATAGAGTTGCCGTCCCAATCTGTGGAAGAGAGGAGGGTGGGGAGGGAGGTACCAGTAGACACTAATCCGAGGATACTACTGATAGGATCCAAGGGTCTGGGAATCATATGCGCTAATGCTGTACATGAATGGCAAGCCTGCCCCCTGCCCCTACCGGAGACACATGGACCGGGAGGGGGGTGTCATGCATTCTTTCCCTCTGAGGCTGGGGCTGAGGAGGGGGGCTGAAAGAAGCCCTTATCCCCCCACCTAGTGCTGCTTGCGACCGTGTTGACTCGGTGACTGGTCCGGCTGCCTGGACCGTCGTTCCTGGAAGCCCCAGAACCTGCCGAAAGCTTGCTCCTTGTTGGACCGCTGGTTCGTCTGACTATAGGTTATGGGTTTGGATTGCGCGAGGATGAATAAGGATTTCGCAGTCTGCGAACTGTTGTTCTTCTTATAAAGTTCATCTGTGGTGGAATGAAAGAGGTTGCTACCCTCGAATGGAAGGTCCAATATGCGCTCCTTGGCGTCCGGGTTGAACTTGATACCCTGTTACGGATTCTAATGGGGTGTCACACACCCGTCCAGGACTTCTGGGGACACAGGGCAAGGACGACTGCAGGCTTCCTGGCCCTCTCAAGGCCAGCTCTGCACGCAGCTTCTCCGTCGTCCTGCTCAGCAAGGCGTCCTTCTAGCTGGTTCCTCTCTAGCCTGCTACGCCTCTGCAAGCAGTGTCCTTCGCTCCACCGCGGTTTCTCATTTTATACACCTGGGGCTTGCTTAAATGGTTGCAGGTGTAAGTCCATTTCAGTTGCCTGGCCACAGTTAAGCCTATTAGCTGGACATGCCTGCCTATTACAATGGTACTCCTCCACAGTCCTCTTCCTCGTGTCAGTACCCAAGTGGTGTGAATGAATGGAAGTGTATTACTCCCAGTTGCCTCCTCCTCATTGCAGTCTTAAAGTGAGATGGCTGTGGGGCATTGTGTGTGTAAGAAAGAGGCAAAGACTCATATAGCCTGGCAAGGTAAGGCTCATTTTGATAAGGGAAAGGAGGATACCATGTCTCCCCAAAAGACATCCTCTCCCCACATTCCCTCCACCCAGGTGATCCTCCCTCGCATATCCACATACAGGGTCGGGATCCAAAAGCAATGGCCTTTCTCTGGCCACCTAAGAGGAGGACCAAAGGGAAGATAGGATGCCCTCAGGTTCCTCACATTACCTTCTCCGCCTGGAGAGACAGCACAGGAAAAGGATGGATTGGCCAATCTGTTCTTAGCAGCTGCTGAAACCACCAAATTCGGGCATGTTAGTGTCCTCAAATACTTCAGGAGCACTATATATTTTGCTTAGGCGGTCTGTTTTGGCCGAGAGCAGTGAAGGGTTTCCCTCATGGCCACTAGACCATATTCCCAAATGTTGTCCAGAATGGGTATCAACATTACTGTCTTCCTCTATTTTTGGTGCAATAAATTATTTTCCATTGGGAGCAGATCGTACATTTTGGCCGGCTCGCCACAGTGTTTTGAAATACCCTAATCCATTTAGGGGAAGGGGGACTTTCTCAAGGGTATTGTTACATTCCTCATCTGCAGAGAGGTGGTGATCAAATTCATCTGTGGACAAAGAATGCTTTGTAGCAGAATTATGAGGAGTCCCATCATGGGAATCTGTGTCAGAGGGTATCTAAACAGGTTGCTGTCGCCCGAGGACTCCACATCTGGCGCTTCTGTACTTTGTTGTTGGACGGGAGCCCTGGGCTTGGGCTGTGCAGACATGTCCAGGGCAGACTCAGGACTTTCAAGAATGCTGAGCACCCCTGTCTGCAGTTCGGTTACTATGTTTTTTAAGGTGGATAGAATGGCCATAGAACCTTCTTAAGCATGCAGATCAGAAAAATCCTCAACATACAAATCTAAAAGCTGGGGTCTGCTTAACAAAAGGATGAAAGCTGTGTCCATCATCAACAGTTCATAAAAGCGCTGATTAGATTAATTAAATGGGTAATATATGAGCATCCTGTTTTAAATAGTTAGACCAATCAGATATTAAAAGTGTATACTCACTGTAAAAAAGGACGGGATCATGTTTAGGCCTTTTTAAGGTTTTAAAACTCTGGCTTCAGAGTATCCCTAAATGGGATGATATACAAAAAGGTAACTGGTTACTGTGAAGAATTGCCGTCTCGCAAGGGTGTAAAAGCCTGGTCTTTATTTTTATTATTAATGATAAAAATGATGTGCGTAATTTCATCTCAGAAAGGGAGATTTGCTAACCAACTCCCACCTTTCATCAAACTCCATGCCAAAAGCATAGTGTACAACTGTGCCCTGCTACATCATTAACCTGATTGAAAGCGCCTGCCTTCAGCGCCACAGGTTCAGAGGTCACACATGCTCTCTTGACAGCTGTGGTGGTGGCAGCAAAGTCACTTTAGCGCAGAGACTGCATTTAAAAACTACAACTGTTCAAAAACTACATAATTATGCGAATTATGCTGAATTACCACCGTGGTTGCAGTTTAATCTTTCAACATAAGCCCTACCCAGGTTTGGTGCTTGGTGGCTGGGATGTCATAACTAGTAAAACCACACCGGTTGCTGATATGTCATAACTAATAAAGCCACGCCCAATCTGTATTATATACATTTTAACCCTGTGTACTCAGGTCAGCAATGGACAGGCTGTGTGTATTTTCACCAGTGATACTTTTGGCATTCAATTGATCTTAGAATCACCATGCTAGCATCATCGCAACAGCTCAATGCCACATCACACCTCTGGCTTGACCACCAGCCCTGATGCAGATAAATTCGAATTGGCACTGAACCACCAGGACTTTGCATTGCAGCTTGGCTCAAACTACTAGACTCTCACGTCACTCATCTTTTCAAATCATGCTCGATCGTCAAACCTCACTTGGTGACCCCATTCGACCTGAACTGCTCGGCACCACCACGAACCGCACAGAGAACCCAAGTGAATGTGACTTTACACTTCCTAGCCACCTGGAATCAATGTGGTTCGCCACCTCCAAATCCAGTTTGACCCGCAGGCACAACAGCTCAAAGACTGGTTCGACAACATTAAATGACCTAAATTTACTGTCCAGGTCCCCCATTTAGGGCCCCAGAGACTGGATATGTGGATGCTATAGTGTTTTTGATAGTGCAGTGTACAATTGATTTGTGTAATTAAAGTATATATTTTTATAGAACCTTGATTGGACATATTTTGTATTTTTGAACTTTTGTACTCGACTATTTGGGTTGCTACTGGCTCACATTCACAAACATGATGGCCTTCCCTCAGCCCACGTTACCACAAATAGCAATGCAGGTATATCCATTAGCTGTGCCCATTTTACATTTATGATTGGGATCACCGTTGGCTTGTAGAAGTGCAGGGACTAAGTAGGTAATTTAGCCACTACTCATCCTTTTAACTACTGCAGAGCAGAAGTCGTTTCGTCACAGTTACATAGTTTTCCATGTCCAGATGTATGAATTTGATGAAAAAAATGAAAAAGTAAGTTATAAAAACTGCTGATCTAGGATAACCAAAAGCATACCCAAGATGACAACCATAACTCCTCCAAAGTTGGAACCGGTTTCTTCAGCAAACAAAGCTAAGCATCTAGGATATCACAGTGTGACTCGTCAACTTGGAGAAAGTACGTTTAGGATGGGTTACTAACAAGTACACTCACTGGTTTTCAGACTTCTAATGAATACACTTGCATAGAAGATATTCATTCTGAGTCGGGGAGGCATAGCTAGGGGGCATATATATATATATATATATATATATATACACACACACATAAAGTACTCAGTCTTTTTGAATCTATTCTTCAGACAGACAAGCAGACTGACATATCAATATCTTAAGACAGGTTATATATTTGATAACTCTGCAGTTTCACTCTCCCTTTATTTTGGGGGAGGGTCACGTTGGGCTTGTGAAGATCGGACATGTCACATAATGGAGGGACTGCCAATGAAGGAGATAATGTAAATAAAATAAATCATGTTAATGGCACATATTCCATTAGTAAAGGCAAGCAGAAAGTGTTGCTCAAGTGCCTAAATATTTTCTTCATTAGCACAGAGCTGTCAAAAAGCAGATTGGCCCCTTCCATGAGAATTTTTGTATCCTAGACAGTTTTACAACTTTCATTTTACTCTCATATCACAGCCGATAATTACCAGGTTACTCACCGTAGTGACCACCTTACTCCTAGTCCATAGTCCACTTTCCTCCATACTTATCGGCCCTAGAACTCATATCGAGGCAGTAATGCTTACAGAAAGCAGATGGGGAGGCCCAGGAAGTGGCTCTAGCGATCGACTCCCAGGGAACATACTTCTGAAAAACAACCGCAGCTGCCTTGCCTCGCACCTGATGTGCATGGATACCCTTAGGTGGTTTCAGCTTTTGGACGGTGAAAGATTCCGTGATACAGGCAGCAATCCATCTGGAAATGGATGCCTTAGACGCCGGCCTGCCCTGGGGTTTACCGAAGGTCACAAACAGTTGGGAAGAGCTCCGAAGCTCGGCAGTCCTGTCCAGGTAGAACTTAAGAGCTCTTCGGACATCCAGGCAGTGTAGAACCCTTTCCGCCTCCGAGGCTGGGTTCGGAAAAAAGACCGGAAGGGAAATCGACTGATTCAGATGGAATCTGGTCACTACCTTTGTTAGGAAAGCTGGGTTTGTCCGAAGGACCAAGAAAGGATGGTCCACCGACAATGCCTGGAGCTCACTCACTCTCCTCGCTGACGTAACGGCGACCAGAAAGGACACTTTCCAGGACACGTACTTTAGGTCAACCGTAGCCATTGGCTCGCAAGGTTTATGGCACAGCGCCGTCAGGACTACGTTTAAGTCCTAGGGCGGGTGCTGTCTACGAACCGGAGGGTAGATACGTGTCATACCAGCAAAATGTCTCTTCACTACCGGGTTAGTTAATGAATAAGAACACCGGTCTGTAGAGAGGTAGGCGGAAATCGCCGAGAGATAAGTCCTGCAGGACAAGACATGAACCCCTGACTCTGCTAGGGAGGAGACAAAGGACAGCAGCGTGTCAATCGTCGCCACCCTCGGGTCCAATTCTTTCTTCAAACACCAATGACAGAACCAGAGCCATTTACTCTTGTATTGGGATCTGGTCAAGGGTTTCCTGGCTGCCTGGATAATGCGCATGTTATCCGCAGATAAACCCAAAGACTCTAGAGCCGTGAAATCAGGCACCATGAGGCCAAGTTGAGCGATTGTGGGGAGGGGTTCCACATCTGCTGTTCCCCTTGGTGAAGAAGATCGGGAGTTACTGGTAACCTGATCGGCGGACACACCGACAGGTGTTGAAGTTCTGAGAACCAAAACCTGGCTGGCCACCACGGAGCTATCAGTAGAGAACAGTTGACAGAAATCTTCAACTTCCAAATTGTTCGATGAACCAGAGGAAGAGGCGGGAAGGCGTAAACTCTCATGTTGTGCCATGGGTTTCTCGGGTGCGTCCCTCAGAGAGGAGGCTCCCAGCCCCCCTCTGGAGGCGTACTGAGGAAGCTTCTTGTTTACCGCTGTGTCAAAGAGGTCCTCCTCTGGGGGTGGGTGTGCCCCAACGCGAGAAAATCCATGATAGGATCTCCGCCTTCAACTCCCACTCGTAGCTGACCACCGTCCGCCGGCTGAGGGCATCCGCTGTGACATTCAGCCGGCCCGGGATGTGCACTGCACTCCCAAATCTGAATGGCCAGATCCACGAGAGGGGGAAGACTGTGTTCCCCCTTACTTGTTTATGTAGTACATTGACACCGCATTGTCCGTTCTTATGCGGACCACCTTGTTGACAATGAGAGGTCTGAACGCCTTGAGCGCCAGAAAAATCGCCAGAAGCTCCAATTGATTTATGTGCAGGAGCTTGTCCTGAGGTGACCAGAGGTCCGAGACCTGAAGAAGATCTAACGTCGCACCCCACCCAAAAAGGGAGGAGTCTGTCATGAGCGTCACCATGGGGCTTGGGTCCTGGAACCCGACACCCACTGACAGGTTGCTGAGAGAAGACCACCAGTCCAGGTCCACTCTCATGGAATCCGGAATCATTATCCGTTTGGAATCCGGGTCCACAGCCTGACGCCAGGAACTCCGAAGAGCCATCTGGGTACGCCTCATTTTGAGACGAGCAAGAGGAAGAGCCAGCACACACGAGGCCATGAGGCCCAGAAGCCTCTGGAACCACCACGCCGACATGCTCTCCGACGGCGTAAAAATCTGACACGCGGCCAACAGATCCGCCATTCTGTCCCCGGTCAGATACACGGCAGTCTATCGTGATCCAAAGAAAACCAAGGAAAGTCAGTTCCTGTGAGACCGTCATGGAGGATTTCCGCCAGTTCACCGACAGCCCAAGATGGAACAGGAGCTGAAGGAGAGACTGGAGGTTGCCCGCTGCTGCCAACGGGCAAGAGCTGCATAGGTGCCAGTCGTCCAAATAGGGATACACATGGATACCCTGGAGATGAAGATGGGCCGCGATCACAGACATCATCTTCGTGAAGACACGCAGCGCCGAACTGAGGCCAAAAGGAAGCACCCGAAACTGGAAGTGCTCCTCTCGCAGAGAGAAACGGAGGTATCTCCTGTGTGGGTTCCAAATCAGGATATGCATGTACGCATCCTGAAGATCCACCACGCTGAGCCAATCGCCCGCCTGCAACGAGGAGCGAATTTGGCGGGGTGTGATCATCTTGAATTTCTCTTGGGGTAGGGAAAGATTGAACTGGGAAAGGTCTAGGATGGTGCGCAGACCAGCCTGGTTGGGTTTGGGCACCGTAAACAGCCGAGAGTAGAAGCCCTCCCCTCGCTCCCCAAGGGGAACAGGTTCCACAGCTCTGAGGAGCAGAAGTTTCTGAACCTCGGCCTTGAGGGAGGGTGAGCCCGACAGCTGAAAAGGAGGGTTGAGGGGTGGTGTAGGGGGGTAAAGGTAAGCGGAAGCCCGCTCGAGCGACTGACGAGACCCATCTGTCTTCTGTGCTGGTCTGCCACGCCTCCCAATGAGACGCAATGCGTCCTCCCACCGGGGTCTCGTTCAAGCGCGGAAAACCCTCATTTGGCAGGTTTATCGGTGGCGGTGCCACCTGAACCTGATGAGATTGAGGAGCGGGAGAAATACCGCATACGCTGTTATCTACAGCGGTTATTCCCCGCAGGAGTATCCACTCTGCGATTTTTGCGGTCGAGGAAGCCCCTAAAAGCAGAGGAAAGTCAACCTTGCGACAACAGCCTTTGAGCCTTGAAGGGAGGTTTAACCAGAACAGACAAAGATTTAGCTGTCTGAGTGCTGTCTTTGGTTTTGGTGAGCTCTACATCAGTAGAAGAGTGTAAAAACTCCTTACCATCAAATGGAAGGTCCAGAACCTCATCTTGCACCTCCTTCGAGAACTTAGTGGCATGCAGCCATGCTTGCCGTGAGGTATCAACCCCTAACATCAGACCTCGAGCCGAGGTGTCTACGTGATGAGCCGCAGCCTCCAGGAGATCCTGGGCCAAGACCCTGGCATCGGAAAGGCCTCCTCTGAAATCCTCCAGCTTCTCGACCGGGATATGCTCCTCAAACTCCGACAGACCTCGCCACATCCGCATGTTAGCTCCCGCCAAAATCAATTCTGCATTGGCCTGCCTGAGCTGCAAGGCCGAATTGGCAAAGATTTTCCTCCCTAGGGAGTCCAGGAGCTTGTCCTCCTTTCCCAAGACCTGAGTCGCCGTCGGAGGAGGAAGTTGCAGGTCTGGATTGCAATGTGGCCGCAGCTGTGGCTTTTCCCAAACTCTTTGGACCTCAGCCTGAACGTCCTTCTGCAAGAACAGGCCGTTACGCTCCAAAGGAGACAAAGTGAACGCGCCAGAAAGCACGCCCTCCTGCGGAGCAGGTGCCTCGGGCACCGGATAATCTAAAAAGCTCATCATGTCCAGTACCCGGTCATGGAAAGCTCTGGTAGAGCGGGGCAGGTCCTTGTTGTCCTGATCGCCTTGAGGGTCATCTGACAGGTCCGGCTCCTGCTGAGCCGAGTCAGGCACTGCCTTGTCCACTGGGGACAATGGCGGCACAGGCGGAAGCACAGGCGGAAGCACAGGGGGAGGCACCTCGGGCAAGGGAGGCACTGCGGAACCACCGACGGGACGAGTTGAGCCGGAGGCGCGGGTGGACATATCTCCTTGAAAAGCCCCTTGAAATATTCCCTCATGGGGTCGGTGCGCATAAGCGCTTGAAATTTACCGAAAAAGGCGTCCTCAGGTGATTGTTTCGGAACCGGAGGAGGCCTCTCATGAGGTGGACAAATCCAGGGATGCAACGGGGAAGGGTTCCACACGGGCCCCTCCGCCGACGTATCTACATAAATCAAGAGAGCCGTCCCCGCGGGCAACGAAACATTGTGCGGAAGAGGCATCCGGGCGTTCCAATCATAAACTGGCCTGTAAGGATGCGCACAAGGGACCTAAGGTTCACCCGAAGGACCGAACCCTACACCAGGGGCCGATGGCGTAGTTGTAGGGGTAGTACCTAAAATGGCCAACGTGGTCGTGGTGGGAACGGGCGCCATTTTGTCCTCATCTGAGGGGAACTGCGGCACGTGAGGAAGTGGTCCCCGTCGATGGATCAGGGGGGTCTTAATTTTAGCCTTAACGTAAGGAACCTCGGCAGAGCCGGTACTATGAGGCCTGGAATGTTTCTGCGACATACCAACCGCCAACTGAGCCTTCAAAGGAAGAGGCTAGGCACTGCCGGTAAAAGAAGAAACTTTCTTCTTTGCCCCCTCAACAGATCTGGTGTCACCACAAGAGCGGGAACGGTGCGCTATCACCGACAGGGCCTTGCCCGGCCCCTCAGAACTGTTGGTAGCCTTAGCCTCTGTACGAAGGACCTCGGACCTAGGCCCGGTAGAAGCCTTATCAGCACGGGCCTCGAACATGCGTTTGGTAACCTCAAGTCCAGCCAAGACCTCGGGGCGTACCCCGGTTTTGTTTTTGAGGGAAGCCGAAAGAACGGCCTCAGAGCAAGCTCCGGTACCCCACGACTCAGAACTGGGTCTACACACAGCCCCCACAGGAGGGGCCTCGGAGTGTACTCTGGTGACCACAGGCCCCTTACAGAGACCCTTGGAGAAAACTCTGGTAGAATTATTAGGCCCGACAGGCACCTCAGGGCGAACCCCGGTAACAGAGCGATCAACGCCCCTCCCGGCTCGAGAGGAACCGGGAAGGTATCCCCGGGCCGGGGTGCTCTGAAAATCAAAGAACTTACCGGGCGTTTTTTCTTCTCGTCGATGAACGCCTGAAAATGCGAAGGAGGAGTCTGTCCGAACACCTCCTCCCACCACTCCAACCGACGTTGAAGAGCCCGGACCGAAAGGGAGTCACAGTAAAAACAGGAGTCCCAACGGTGTTCCGGACCCAAAGACTCTAAACAAAGAGGATGGGGATCCGCCCTCGCGAAGCGACGGTGACACGAGCAGTCTGGAAAATCTAGTTTAAAAGACAGACAGACTAGTAAACGAACACTAGCGAGAGCCAGAGAGGGAAAAACGGAAGAAAATTGTCCGAGGATGCAAGTGCGTCCGGCCCCGATCGTGCGGAGAAAAGGACTGATGGGCGATGCGGAGCCAAGGTGGGTGGGGATACGGCCGCGTGCCGGGCCCCGCGCAGGAAAGAGAGGAGGGACACATTTTTGAAAAAAATGTGGATGCTTTTTACAAAATTGCTCCGGTCCCGTCCCACAGGATGGAGAGATGTCCCATAAGTATGGAGGAAAGGGGACGGGACGTAGGAGTATAAGGCTTTAGAATGTTCCTTTTTGCAGTGCTGAAAACATCTTCAAGTACAATTAAATCCAGTGGCTTCACATTAAAGCTTACCTTTTGCTGTGAGGTCCCCTACAAAATAGCTAACACTTAATCCTTGCTGCTCAATTTCTAGAGAGTGCCTTGTGAATAAGCCTTTTTTAAATACTCTATGGTGGATTAAGCTTTCAGAAAACTGAAATGCAGTGTCGAATCACATTGTAGAGGATCTGGAAAGTAAGAGGAGATCTATGGAAGATTTCTTCTCATCAGTGGAAAATCTGAAAAAAGGACTATTTCTCAATTACCTTCTGAAACGTATTGTGAAATTAATTCTTAAGATGTCTAAGGAAATCTCAAAATGGCAGTTCTCTCATCATTTGAGCTGCTTATCCTAAAATGAAGCCATTAAGAGGTGATGGCAGCAAAATCCAATGTGCCAACAAAAAAATAGGGGCTGGGTATGGTTTCTTGCAGCTGTACATAAATCTGTTCTTACAAATATTTGGTTAAAAAAATTCCGTTGCCATGAAAAAATACAAATTTCTGTAACAAAGTAAATTCTCTACACTCCGTAGAAAGAGAAACAGTTTTTGCAGTACAATATTTCTCCATGGTAGTCTATTTCTCTGCAGGCACTCCCAAGTCTGAACAATGTATTTCAGTGGTACTGTTTTATGATAATTGCTCGATTTCCATTGTGAATGCATCTAAAAAAGATGCCACACGTCCAATCCCAATATTCACTTCAAATAATATTTAGATAATTACTCGTCATATATATGGTCATTTTAACATTTTTGCAAGATTTAATTTAACTGTTATGTGATGTTGATTTATGCTGTGCACTGCTACCACCCAAGGACAGGCTCCAGGTGCTCACGTGGCTCTGCAAAAGTAGAGGGATGGGTCCGTTAGTGAGGATAGGTTCAGCACCAGGAGGCACTGGTGTCTGTGAGCCTTGTCTTGTGTGTGGGAGTTGGTTCAGGAGGCCCTGTGTGATGTAACCGTATAGGTAGGATTCAGTGCCTCTGATGCGTGCTAGTGTTTGTGTTGGGTGTGTATGTGTCGTGTGATGCTAGGGTGGGGTTTGTGGTCATGCGCACTGGTTAAGTGTATCCATAAGGGGTCCAGAGTCGCGGATGACTGGTAGGTGTTTGAAAGTATTGTGTTGGTGATGCATTTGTGTAGGGTCAATGGATTTATGGACTATGTGCAAGGGTGTTTCCTCAAATGTTTCCAGAGACTCAGAGTTGGATGGGTGCGAACATTTGATAAGTTCTCGGTGTGTCCATGTGTAGTGTGGCTAGTATATAAATATACGCGCGCAGGGAGGAGCAGGAAAGATGCGGGGTGAAGTGGGTTAGTAAATCGGTCAGTTTGACGATGCCTCTGGGGTGTCTTTGGTTGCCGCTTGATGGTATCTTCCAACGTTCTTGGTTGTGGTTTGTTGGTCAATCTCGCCTCCTCGCCAGGCCAGAAGCCGACTTCCTCTACAGGTTTGAGGGCAAAGGGTTCTTTGTACCGAAGGTGTTCCTGGTTGCTCGTCAAGGTTTAGTGGTAGCAGTTGTTAAAATATATTGAGGCAGTGGTCCCCGACCGGGTCACCCAAGTTGTGTGGGTGGGAAAGTTAGGGTGCTGCTTATCTTTTAATGCTTTACCTGTCTGAGATTTTCCTTGGTGCATAAATTGCCTGTGAGTATTATCCCCCCGAGTCCGTCTGTTGATTGGGCGGCCTTCTCTTCGACCACTCCAATTGTTGGGCATGGCAAGGGTGCGGGGGGATGTGGGTGGTGGAGTGTTCTGGTCCGCCTTGATTTTGCTGCTGTTATCTGCATGATTTCAAAGTTGTTCAGGGGCAGAATTTGCATCCGGGAACTAGATAGTCAGATCTGTGTACTGTGAGAAACCTCAGGGTATTCTCACTCCTAAACCCCCGAGATCCTCTTCTCAGGTGGCCAGGGAAAAGCTATCGCTTTTGGATCCCGATCCTTGGGGTGGAGAAGCGAGGGAGGATCACCTGGGTGGAATGTCCTCCGAACCTAGCTCTCCCCCGACCTTTATGGGTTATTGCAAGACCTCTCCCATCATTTCCTCACATTGAACACTAGAAAGTACTGGGACGAGAAAGAGGAGACTGAGATTAATGAAATATAAACAAGGTTACACTACACCTTCATTTTACCACTCTGGTATTAAGCCGAGGAAGATGCCTGCAAAGTATGGCAAGAGCCAGGCATGTTCCCTTAACCATGGTCAGGCAAGTCTAATTAGAGATCCACACCTGCAGCCTGTCAAGGGGCTGAAGGTGTATAAAGGAAGACCGTTAAGAGAGCGAAAGGGAGCAACAGGGAGGCCTGTGTAGGTGAGACCAGGGGACCCTTTTTGTGAGGAGGCAGCTGTGGTGGGAACTGAAGCGTGACCAGGACGCTGGCCGACAATGCCGAGCTGTGGGAGTTTATGCAGCTGGGAGCTGTGAAAAATCAAAGGGGAAAGAAAGGGGGGGGGGGAGAGAAAGAGAGAAGAGAGAGAGAGAGAGAGAGAGAGAGAGAGAGAGAGAGAGAGAGAGAGAGAGAGAGAGAGAGAGAGAGAGAGAGAGAGAGAGAGAGAGAGAGAGAGAGCTGTCTGCATCCACCCAGAGGCAACGCAACACGGCTGTAGGCGCATGCAGAAGTCGAACAACTGGCATGTGGGCGGGGCTCACAGATGTTGGAGCTACAGCATGGGAAGCCTGAACAAGACTCAACAGACCGGTGAGTGTTGGGGAAAGACACTCGGAAACCGGGGCGCTCCAGGCAGGCTGCGTGCAACAAATGAAGCGCTGTATGAATGAAAGCTTCAAAGCAAGGTGGGTTACATATTGAATACCAAATTGGGCATTAGTGAAGCATGAAAATGATAACGATATGCAGAATTTACAATGAAAGCCTCAGCAACAAATGTACCTTATAGATTTAAAAAAGCAGGGGAAAATAATATCCTTGAAATAAAGGTTATGTTAATAGAACACAGAATTAGCAGCAGCATCACTTCAACCAAAGTATATATCTATTGGACATGAAGCAGGCCTCGGTTCAGCGAGTCTTAAATAGAATGTACCAAGCAGCACAGTATGGTGTCACAACAGACTTCTCTAATTGGATTTGGTGGAGTGCGTCCTAATCTACCTACTTGATGTATGTTAAGGCTGGGGTGGTGGATTCCTTTTCTGTGTGCAGCCGCAGGTCCCTGGAGAAAATCCAGTGGACATTATATAGTAAAATAAATTGTATTGTAAAAATGGAGCATGCATCACTGAGCCTGTGAGACAGTCAAAGGGTCTTTGATAGTACTTAGGAGGCCCTAGGTCTGTGCCTCTCTCTCAGCCCTTGGAATCACATCATTAATCTAGGTGTTGGTAACCCAGGTAGTCCTACTGAACAGTAACCCATACTGTCTACTGGATGATTTAACACTAGAGAGTGTTCCCTTATTTGCCATCCTTCTCAACTAGCTCAGGGACTTAGTAGAAGCGGTCCGTTCTCATACCCAGTTAGATTCAGGCATGTTCACTTACGCCCACGCTTACCTTTGTGGAGGAAAATTTGGGAATTGAAAAGGTTATTTACTATCCTTGCATATCACTGCATTATAAATGTTGAGTAGGCACTGCAAACTGGCATGTTGAAACAAGTTTTTCTTGCTTTTGCAGGCGAGACTGTAGACTGTACTGCACATGTCTTTGCAATGAAGGTCGCTGGCCGAGCGTGTAGGAATGCTCGCCTTCACCTTTCTCGCTTCTGACAGGTTTCCGTTTTGGCATAGGTAAGTGTTTTTTAGGCTCCTGCTTTCTTAGGAAAAACAGCATTATTAGACGGAAGTCATATTGCGAGCATTCTTGCCTGTCTCAAAGCATGTGTGAATCTTCACCTTGACCAAATATATTAAGATATGCTTTCCTCCCTGATAACACTAACTAGCATGACAAGAGTGCAGCTAGTTTCAAAGGCTTGTATAATGAGGCTTTGTTCTCTACCAGCAACATTGTTTCAAGGTGAGACCTTGCACTGTTGGGACCACCCCTTCCATTGAAACGCATGTGTTCCTTTGGGTATAAGAGTATGGTAAACAGAAGGGGCGGGTGGATTAACTTGCGCCGAAGTCTTGTGGAGTCATTGGTGCTGTTTTGTCATGACAAAGTTAATCACCATAGCAATTACCTTACTCCTAGTCCATAGTCCCCTTTCCTCCATACTTGTGGCACATTCTGTCCAAGACGGGACCGGAGCACTTTTGTTAAAAAGCATCAAAAATGTATTTGTGTCCTTTTATTTTTACGCAGGGCCAGCGCACGTGTCCGTATCCCTGCCCTCCGGTACTCCACCCTGCGCATCGCCTTTCAGTCTATCGCCAGTTCTGAGACCATTTAAGCAACAATAGATGATATTTATTAGAGGGGACGGCGGGCGGGCGGGCGTTTGAAGGAAAGGGGACTATGGAGTATGAGTAAGGTAGTCATTACAGTGAGTAACTTCGTCATACTCCTACGTTCCCGTCCCCTTTCCTCCATACTCGTGGGATATTACCAAGCACTGACCATAGGTATTACGGGTGTATGGAATTTCCCCTTATTGGAATAAATTCTTGAGAACTGCCTGGCCAAATTGGGCTTCAACCCGGGAGCTCAGGGCCAAGCAGGAATGCTTGAAAAAAGCAGATGGGGAGGCCCACGTAGCCACCATGGTGATGGACTCCCAAGCGACATACTTTTGGAAGGCAACAGCAGCCGCTTTGCCACGGACTAGATGTCCATGGATGCCCTTTGGTTGTTGAAGGCCTTGAGTATTCTAGGCCTCTGAAATACATGCAGCAATCCAGCGGGAGATGGATGCTTTTGGAGCTGGTTTCCCTTACGGGTCTCTGAATGTAACAGAGTTGTGAGGAGCTTCTGAGTTCACTCGTTCTATCGAGGTAAAACCTCAGGGCTAGCCGGACGTCCAGGTTGTGTAGAACTCTCTCGGCATCCGATTGCCGGGGTCGGGGTCGGGAAGAAGACTGGAAAGGAAATCTATTGGTTCAAATTAAAATCAGTAACCACCTTAGGAAGGAAGGAAGGATGAGTGAGTGCGAAGCATAGCCTTATCCTTGAAGAAAGTGAGGAACGTATGTTCTACGGAAAGAGCTTGGAGCTCGCTTACTCGCCTTGCCGATGTTATTACGATCAGAAAAGCAACCTTCCAAGAGAGGTACTTAAGATCGGTAATGGCCATGGGTTCAAAAGGCTTTTGGCATAAATATTTAGACCCCATTTTGGATGAGGGGTCCGAACCGGCAGGAAGAGATGAAGAAGGCCCGCAAAGTATCTTTTGATGACAGGGTTAGTCAAGGAAAAAGAACAGCTGTCTGTAGATGGGTAGGCCGCAATGGCAGAAAAATAGGTCCTGCATGACAGAACATGTAAGCCAGAAGCCGCCAGCTCCGACACAAAGGATAGAATGGTGTTGACAGAAGCATGCCTGACAATGAGCTGTTTGGCTAAACATCAATGGCAAAAATTGAGCCATTTCCTCCTGTACTGGGTCCTTGTAGAAGGCTTTCTGGCCATTTGGATAATGCACATGGCTTCAGATTGATTGAACTGCGCTAAAGATCAGAACTCGGGCACCAGGCCGCTAAGTTGAACGATTGTGGGGAGGGGTGCCACAGCTGGTGAGTGCTCTGGTGAAGGTGGTCAGGAATTTGCAGCAATCTGATCGGGGGAAGTACCAACAGATGCTGCAGTTCAGAAAACCAGAACCTGGCTGGCCACCCAGGAGCCTTGAATACGGGAGTGCAGTTCGATGCACTCCTGAGCTTGCAGAGTGACTGATGAATTAGCGGTAATGGAGGGAAGGTATAAGCTTTCATGTCCCACGGGATCTGTAGGGCATCCCCCCCCCTCCCTCAAAGGAGGACGCACCTAGCCCTAAAGAGGACGTTTCCTGTTTGAAGATGTCGCAAAGATGTCCACTTCTGGAGTGCCCCATTGATGGAAAATGTTGGAGAGGACATCGCTGTTCATCTCCCACTCGTAACTCGCTGCCAATTGGCAGCTGAGGGAGTCTGCAGCCACATTGATGTGGCCCTGGATGTGTACAGCCTGGAGCCAAACATTGTGCTGGATGACCCAGTCCCAAATTTGTATGGCAAGATTCACAAGGTGAGGAGATATGGTGCCCGCCTGCTTGTTGATGTAGAACATCGCCACAGAGTTGTCCGTGCGAATACGGACCACACTGTTAGTGATAGTCGGTTGAATAGCCTTGAGCACCAGGAAAACTGCCAGGAGTTCCAGGTAATTCATATAGAACTGCCGGTCTTGAAACGTCCACAAATCGAATACCTTGAGGTGACGCAGCGTCGCTCCCCACCCCAGAAGAGAGGAGACTGCAGTAACCGTCACTTGTGGGCAGGGATCCTGAAAGGAGGTCCCCACCGACAGGTTGTTGGCAGAATACCACCATTGTAGATCCGCCATCATGCAGGGTGGAACTGGGATCATCCTGGAATCTGGATCCGAAGCCTGAGACCAGCAGCTCCGAAGAGCTAGCTGAGTGTGCCTCATTTTTAGACGTGCAAGACGTAGATGAGTCCCAGAAGTCTTTGGAACCACCAAGTCGTCATGTGAGAAGACTGGAGGAATAGTTGACACATTAGGAACAGTTTGGTACTGACAGTGTCCCAACGGAAACCCAGAAAGATCAGGTCTTAAGAGACTCATGGATGATTTCTGCCAATTCAGACAACCCAAGATCGAACAGGAGTGACTGAAGATTGGTTTAAGCCGTCTGTGGGCAAGGACTGGGCAGGAGCCAATCATGGGTATACATGAACCCCCTGTAGTCTGAGGAATGGTGCAATGACTGACATCTTCATAAAGACACGTGGCACCAAGCTGAGACCAAAAGGGAGTACACAAAACTGGAAATGTTCTGCTCCCACAGAGAACCGCAGATATTTTCGATGCAGGCTCCAAATCAGAACGTGCATGTATGCGCCCTGAAGGTCTACCACGCTGAGTCAGTCTCCCTTCCGCAGAGAGGACTTTATCTGGCAGCTGCGTGATCATTTTGAATTTCGCTGGGAGAAGAAAGATTGATTGAGGATAGTGCGCAGGCCAGCATGGTTGGGTTTGGGCACTGTGAACAGATGGGAGTAGTAGCTCTCCCCTTGATCCCTGAGGTGAACAGGATCCACTGTTCTGAGGTCTATAGGTTTCTGTACCTCTGCTCTGATGAATGGCGACCCAGTCTGCTGGAAGGGAGGGGAAAGCAGAAACCCGCCCGAGCGATTGACAAAACCCATCGGTCTTTGGTGATGGTCTGCCACGCCTCCAGATGAGACGAAATTCGTCCTCCCACTGGAGTCTTGTGCGACCGATGAAAAATATAATTTGGATGATTTGTCAGCAGGTAGACTACCCGTTTCAGACGAGGAGGCTGCTGGCCGAGAAAAAACGGCCACCTTGCTACTGCTGCCTGTGGCGGGGTATGCCAGCCGGAGCATCAGAATGACGCGCCCGGCGATCCTGAAAACCCCGGTTAAGGATTTTAAAGGGGCATCGCACTCCAGACCAGGACTCTTTGTACTGGCCGGGGATGCAGCGCACAATCAAAATGCCTTTAAATTTATGAATTTGGATTCAGCTTTGAGAAGGCAGCCAACCTGTCTCACACCCCCCTTAAAGTACACTCTGTGTTGCAATGGACCAGGAACCAAGCCGGTGGCTAATAATGAAATAAATATTTATTTTAATTTTTCAATAAATTTCAAACACATTCAAAATAGGGCAGCAATCACCAGTGTGGTGATAATTACACAGGAAAATGATAGAATACACTTAGTTTAACCTTCTAGCACAAGAGACAATGCACAATTGAAAGAAATCAAAATTACCTTTGGGGTAGTGCTTTAAATGGCACCACAGTTAAGCATTCCCCCTGCAACAACCCCTCAAACTCCTGTTAACCAAATTTTGTGGGGATGGAGGAGTAGTAGCAAGGAGTCAGGTATACTATGCAAAATTCAGATTGAAAATCCGACCTACCACCCCTGAATGGGAGGCAAAAATCGGATTTAGCTCCCTTGAAAAACGAGCAAAATGGCACTCAGAATTACTAAACGTTTATTTTACATGTACGGTTCAACGAATAAGGCAAGAATAAGTGTGGCTGTACTACAGAAGCACGAAAACTGACAAGCTACAAGGCAATGTACTTACAACAAGCATACAGTTTAGAAAATCGACTTTGGAATGAAAGACAGTGCAGCAAAATCACACGTGGCAGGATTGCAATTTCTTTTTCACGTTTTACAGGTTTACAATAGCAAAACAGCTTGGGAAATGAGCTAAACACAATCGGATTACTGTTTTAATACTAAAGGACAAAGGCACATCACGGGTATGATATGAAAGTGAAAGGGTGCTTCTGGATGGATGACAGTATGGAATTCTTAAAGGGAAAGGAAACTAAACGGGAACAATTTCATGGGACAACTCTGTTTTGTTAGTAAAGTGATTTATTTTACTGAAACTATATTTTAGTGACTAGATTGTTAAAGAAAGACACGGTATGTGAGGAGGTTACTTGCAATGGCAACCTATCCACGCCGCGTTCAGCTCTATATGGGAATTAATTAAATTATTCTAAATAGTGCTAGGGACTTAAACAACGGACTGAAATGATGAGGAAAGAATGGCACGAACACATGGAGATCAACACAGATTTTCCTAAGGACTGCATACACAGAGGATTCTGACAATTTAAAAATTTACTACGGTATTTATGGGATTTCTTATAGTGTTTCTTATAGGGTTTGACAAATGGCAAGGTAACAGAGCAAGGGATGCAGCTTTTTGGTTTCTGGGGAAGGGAAATACTTACAAAGACCCTTGAATGGGGTAATGTGGACAGCAAACCAGGTTTCTGGTCAGCGAGGCAAGATCTGGTCCTGCGCAGTGGCAGGCTCTCCTGGAGGGGACAGCTGGGCCTAGTCTGGTCACTGTAGACAGCGAGGTGCAAAAGCTGGGCAAAACAGGTAGCTGGGCAAAAGCCGGTATGGTTACTAGATAATCCCAAAAAGGGTTCCACCGCCTTTCCCCCTTTCTCCATGAATTATTGGGATTTTTGTAGGGTTTAATTCTGGATTAGAGGTTCAGCTGATCGGCTCTCAGCTACCCCTGGCCTGGCACAGGAATCTTGCAGGGTGGATGTGGAATGTGTGGATCAGTGGAGTTGGATTTTTGAATGTCTTGACTCCCCCTAAGTTTCCTCCTTATAAAGGCCGGATGACACCAGCGGATTTTTACGATGTGGGCAGAACTAACCTAGACCTACCTCTAAGAATCGGATAGGTCAGCCTGTGGATGTCGCCGCCTCCCTGTCAGCAGATTGGACTGAGGGCAGTGACTCATTTTAGTGTGTGTTTTTTTTACAATGTGTTTTGTTATACCAAAGTTACTTTTGCCAAAATCATTCATGGAGCAAAACACTTATATTTACAAATGTCATCATCAGGAAATTAGATAGGCAGAGTCCATATTTCACAAGGGACATTTGTCCATTTCTGTCCAAACGCCAAGTTATTGCGATATGGCTTTGTTCTCCTGGCATTCTTTCGTGATTTCTATGAAAAATACGTTATCAAGCATCCTACAAATCGATATACATGAGCCTAACAGCGTTGGGCATATTTGCATTTGAGTTTTTTAACTGTAGCATTTGCACTATCCCCAGAAATGCCATTCTACTGGCGTATGCGTCCACAACATGTCAGAAGAACCTACAATGTTTTATTTTAATGGTGCAAAAATGACATTTAAACGGTCAACCTAAAGAAACAGTAATTTGGAATTATGACCGTTTAAATGTCACTGCCCTCAGTCCAATCTGCTGACAGGGAGGCGGTGACATCCACAGGCTGACCTATCCGATTCTTAGAGGTAGGTCTAGGTTAGTTCTTGGCTGGAGAAATGCCAGAAAGTCTGACTAGGTCGCCACATCCCACACCTTGGCCCCTTTCATGTGCCCAGGGGCTGGTCCATTTGGGGAAGGTCATTCTGTTCCCCGGGGAGGCAGGGCCCTTTGAAGCCAGTGCCTGACAAACCTGTTCTGCTGGTCTCAAAGTACTTTTATTTATTTACTTATTTACTTTCTTTAAACAGAAATCAAGTCTTTTTGGGAGTACATCTCATGTATATTTTAGAGAAAACCCCCATCTTCCATTACATTTCTGTGCAAGCACAGGGCATCATTTTAACATTTGACTTTCGAAAGGCATTTTCCTGCTTGGCAAAAGCACCATTTTACACGTGGGTTAATTTCTTCTTGGATCTCACTTTGCAAATGCGGTTCTTCCTCATACACAGGAATCTGTTCAACTCAAGGGTTCTTTGAGAACTTTGTAGCATGAAGCCACGGTTGGCGGGAGATGTCTACCCAGACCATGAAGCCTTGAGCGGAAGGGTCTACGTGATGGGCCGCAGACTCCAGTAGATCCTGTGCCAGAAGTCTGGAATCCGAAGAAACTTGAAGTCCTCAAGCCTATCCGCAGGAATATATTCCTGGAATTCAGTTAGCTCCTTCCACAGTTTGACATTGTCAGCTGCCAGTAAAAGCCTGGTGTTGGCCTGACGCAGCTGGAGAGCGAATTGGAAAAAAGTTCTACCCAATGGCGTCAAGAAGCTTGTCCTCCTTGGAGAGGACTTGGGATGCTGCAGTGGAGGATGTAGAGGCCGGTTTGGACTGGCGCGTAGCTGCTGCCACGACCGTCGACGAAGTGAGCGGGAAAGCAGACAAAGGTATGTCCTCAGAAGCAGGACGTTTATATCGAGCGTCAATCTTCCTGTTGAGATGCTGCCCAGAATGAGGTTTTCCCAGACCTTAGGGGCCTCAGCCAAGACGTCCTTCTGGAGGAACAGGCCGGTGCACTCCTGTGTCGACAGAGTGAAGGCTCCAGAAAGCGGCCCCTCCAGTGAAGCTGGGGTCTCGGGTACTGTGATGTCTAATAGCACCATCATGTCCACCACACGGTCGTGGAAAGCTCTAAGAGAGTGGGACGGCTCATCGCTGTCCTGGTCCGCCTGGTCCTCATACAGTGAAACAGGAGCAGAGGACTGATCCACTGCACATGGCGCATCGGGCCCTAAAGTGTTGTTTGGCTCAGCTTCGAGTGTTTTCTCTACCAGCGAGAGCGGAGGCAGGAGGAGGAAGTGGTGGAGGAGGTCCGGCAGGAAGAGGTGGAGGAGGTGGCACCAGCCGGGCCTGCGTAGATCCTTAAAGTACGCCTTCATGGGATCAGAATGCATAAGCATCTGAAACTTCCCAAAAAAACACATCCTCGAGGTCTAGGTGCTGGAGTGGGTACAGGCCACTCCGAAGGGGCATATCTCCATGAACGCAAAGAGCATGGTTGCCAGGATGGACCTTCACCATTTGGATCCACATAGATTAGTGTTGCGGACGCAGGAGGGAGCAAGACTGTATGAGGCAGCGGTGCCCAAGCACGCCAATTCTTTGGAGGGCATAACAGGTTCCTACTCTCCACAAAACATGGAAAAGGCTGCTCTGCCCCAAAAGAGGGCTCCAGCACCAGCCGTAGTGAACAGTGGTGTAAGAGAGGTAGTCAAAATGGCCGCTGAGGTCTGCAGAGGTTGGGTCGCCATTTTGTCGACACCTGAGGTGAACTGCATCACAGGAGCAAGTGAAGCAATAGTCTCCTCAGGGGAGTCAGGGGCCTTATGTACCATTTTAGCCTTGAAGCAAGGAACCTCGGCAGAGGCGGTACTGGCAGATCTAGGGCATTTACTCAGCACCTTATGGACTGCCGAAGAATTAGCCCTGAGTGGGAGACCCTCGGCAGAGCTGGTACTGGAAGGTGTATGGTGCGTGACCGCCTTCTTTGCCCCCTCAGCAGAACAGATGTCACCACAGCCTTGAGCTTGGGAAGGCTTAGAGTTGTACCCTACAGCCAGGAAATTAGATGCTGGCCCCTCAATTCTGCTGGTGTTGATATAGCCCCAAAAAGGGGAACCTCGGGTTTAACCCTGGTACGTTTAGCCACCTCGAACGGGGTCTCGAGCCGAGACTCGGTGCAGTTAGTTCCTGATGCGGAAATCTCAGGGCGAACCCCGGTACCAAGAGCCACAGAAGACCTGAGCCCCACTTTAGCCCACAAACTGGGAAACTCCGAAGAAGATCCGGTTTTGGCAGCCCCGCTGTGGGGGTCCTCAGAGGAAACTCCAGTGTGTCTATGAGGCCACTTGCGGGACACCTTAGGAATATCCCTAATAGAGCTATTTAAGCCCCTCCTGGTCCTGGAAGACCCCAGGAAGGAGTCCCCCGGCAGGGGTGCCCTAAAAAGGAAAGAATTTACGGGCGGTTTCCTTTTTTCATCGATGAATAGCTGCAAATGTGGTGGAGGAACACGTTGAAACACATCGTCCCACCTGACAAGCCGACACTGGAGTGCACGGACAGAGAGGGAGTCGGGGAGTCGCAATAGAAGCTCGAGTCCCAACGGTGTTCCGGCCCCAAAAAATTCCAGGCAAAGAGTGGGGATCCGCCCTTGCAAAACAATGTTAGCAGGATAATAGGACACGAATCCCAGATACTCTAGCACAGACGGAGGACAAGATGACCTTCATTCCTGCTCCAGTTCCATGATCAAGGAAGAAAACATTCCCAGTGATGCAAGGGCGTCTGTCCCCGACCGCAGAGAAAAGGACTGAAGGACGATGCGCGGGGCAGAGCTCAGGAGGGCAGGGTTGCGGCAACGTGTGGAAGCCCCGTGTTAAAGTCAAAGAAGCACACATTCATTTTTGATGCTTTTTAACAAAAGTGCTCCGGTCCTGTCCCGAAGGACGGGATGTCCCACAAGTATGGAGGAAAGGTGACGGGACGTAGGAGTATTGCTTTTTACCAATAAATTGTTGACTAATCCACCAGAATTGTGAGTTGTCTTTTTCCGCCACACATTTGGTGCCTTAAGACATCGGATTCCTGCTGCTCTATGTCCAGGTCCGAGGGCTGCCGGGCATACTCCCTGGTAATCCCAGTGATCCCACCAAGAGAAAAATTACGTTGGAGGGGGAGAGCTGGCTGGAGCACCTGGAGACCCGAGGAGGGAAGACAGAGCAAGCGCCGAAGGAGGAACAAGTTACTTACCTGTAACTGTTGTTCTCCAGCATGGGTCTGGCATGGATTCACATGCTCATGAATATTCCCCGTTGTCAGGCTGGGAATCCTTGGTAAAGAAAAAAATCTGTATCAGTTTAGTTTCTGATCTGACTTTCGTAGTAGTAACCAATCACTGATTTCTGAGTCATACTGACCACAGCCAATGACTGCCCTCTACCTAAGCCCCGCCTCTGGCAGCCATCCTCAGATTTGGTAGCACGTGAAGTGGCAGTATGACCAAGTGAAGAGCCGCAGAGGGGTAGGAGGGAGGGTTCGCATGTGAATCCATGCCAGACCCATGCTGGAGAACAACAGTTACAGGTAAGTAACTTGTTCCTTCTCCAGCATGGGGTCTGGCATGGATTCACATGCTCATGAATAAGAGAATACATAGCAGTACACACATGCACAACCACGGGAGGTGGCAACAGGCTCAACATTAAGCAATACAACAACTCAACATTAAGCATCTCTTACCTCCTCACCAGGCTCACCTTAGGCGAACAGGTTCCGCAGTACTGCTTGGCCGACCCTGGACCCCTCCCTGGAATCCCGTTGACGAAGTAGAATTTCGTGAAGGTGTGCGTCGACCTCCACGTTGCAGCCCTGCAGATGTCCAGCAGGGGCACACCAGACAAGAACGCCGTGGTAGCTGCGATCGCTCTAGTGGAATGGGCTCTCGGACGGCCGGGCAGCGGTCGGTTTGCCAACCGATGGCAGTACATGATACAGCTGGAGAGCCATCTGGAAATGGAAGCCTTTGAGAGAGCCTTCCCCTGATTGACAGGTCCAAAGTTCACAAAAAGTTGTGACGTCTTCCAAAAGCTCTTCGTGCGGTCCACGTAGAACTTCAGCGCTCTAGCCACATCCAGCGAGTGCAAAGTCCTTTCAGCCGGCGACGAAGGCGACGGGAAGAAAACAGGCAACACCAAGGGTTTGTTGAGGTGGAAGTCCGACGGCACCTTGGGCATGAAGGAGGGGTGCGTCCTGAGCACTACCCTCGTGTCGTGAAAAGTCAAGCACGGGGGCTTGCAGGAAAGGGCCTGGATCTCTCCCACTCGTCGTGCAGAGGTGATGGCCACAAGGAACGCTGTTTTCCACGGCAAGAACTTCAACGAAGCTGAGTGCAGAGGCTCGAACGGAGGTCCCATGAGCTTGGTCAGCACCACGTTGCGCTCCCATGCCGGGGCCGGCGCCTTCACCAGTGGGAATGATCTGAATTCATGAATTCCTTCACCAGACGATGAGACCACAAGGACGTCCGTCCCGTGGTTCTGGTGTATCGGGAGATCGCAGCAAGATGAATCTTCATGGAAGCATGCGCTAGTCCAGCCTTGGCCAGCGTCAGTAGGTACGGCAGTACTTGCGGAGCCGTAATCCATAGAGGGTTAATCTTCTGTGCGTGGCACCAGACAGAGAACCTCTTCCATTTGTGTCCTTAGCATTTAAGAGTTGAGGACGCCCTGGCCTTTGCAAGAACCTCTCTGCAGTCGGCCGGTATGTCGTAACCTCCAAACTCTAGCGCTGCAGGAGCCAGGCCTGCAAGTTCAGCGACTTTGGGTCGTGATGGAGGATGGCGCCTCCTTCCCTGGAGAGAAGATCCGTGTCCACTGGCAGCTTGATTGACGGGGACGCCGACAAGTCCAGAGGTCCGGGAACCATATCTGCCTCGGCCACGCGGGTGCGACGAGTATCATCCTGCACCGTGACCTCTTGAGCTGGTTGATGAGCCGGATCAGCAACGGCAAAGGAGGGAATGCGTACAGAAATAGGCCCTCCCAGGGGAACGAGAAAGCATCGCCCATGCTCCTCGGCTAGGGAAACCTGCTGGCGAACCTCCGGCACTTGGAGTTCGTCGCCGTCGCGAACAGATCGATCTGGGGTGTGCCCCAGTGTCGGAAGAGGCGGTCCACTAGAGCCTGTCGTAGTTTCCACTCGTGGCACGAGCGCAGCTCTCTGCTGAGCGAGTCGGCGATGGTGTTTTTTATTCCTGCCAGATGAAACAGCACCAGAAACATTCCTTGGGCGACGGCCCAATGCCACAGATCCTGCGCCTCCTTGGACAGGGCTGGGGATCTGGTACCGCCCTGCTTCCTGATGTAGAACATGGTGGTGGTGTTGTCGGTGAAGATCCTCACCACCTTGCCCTTGAGGGACGGAAGGAAGGACCTGAGGGCCCAAAACACTGCACGGTGCTCCAGGACGTTGATATGGAGGGATTTCTCTGTCGGAAGCCAAAGGCCTCTCGCGTGCAGATTTTCGGTGTGCGCTCCCCACCCTTCCAGGGAGGCATCCGTGGTCACTGTCTTCTGGTGGCCCGGGGTCTGGAAGTCCATGCCCGCCGGAAACTCTCGTCGAGTGTGATCCTGTCCTCGAAGCTGCCCGTCGTCTGGACCCAGCGAGCGTCCAGGAACTCCTGCAACGGGCGCATCCGAAGCCTGCACAGGCGGATGAGATAAATGCAAGAAGACATCATTCCGAGGAGGGATTTGATGGACCTCACCTTGGCCGCGTCCGCAACCAGCATCTGCTGCACCTTGCCTAAGATGGCCCTCGTTCTTTCCTCCGACGGCGAGGCCAGAAGCGCCACTGTGTCGAGTTTCGCTCCCAGAAACAGTGCGTCTTGCGCGGGCACCAGGTGGGTCTTGGCGTAGTTCATGGAGAATCCCAGGTCCGTGAGTAGTTGGACGGTCCTCGCCGTGTGTTCCTCGGCGAACTCCCTTGTCTTTGCTCGGATGAGCCAGTTGTCCAGGTAGGGGTAGACGTGGATCCCCTCCAGGCACAGCCGCGCCGCCACCGGTGCGAGGCACTTGGTGAACACCCTGGGTGCCGACCTCAATCTGAAGCGAAGGGCTCCGAACTGGTAGTGCCGCCCTTGGACCACGAATCTGAGAAACTTTCGGTGTCCCCCTAGGATGGGGGTATGGAAGCAAGCATCCTCCAAATCCAACGACGACAGGAAATCGCCCTCCTCCAGCTGACCCAGGACGTGCTGGAGGGTGACCATCCGGAACTTCTGCGCCTTGATGAATTTGTTCAGTCGTCGTAGGTCCAGGATGGGACGCCATCCTCCTGTCTTCTTCACGAGGAAGTATCTTGAGTAAACTCCGGAGCCCCGAAGCCTCTTTGGGACGAGCTCGATGGCGCCTTTCTTGAGCATCGCCTTTACCTCCAAGAGAAGTTGAGGGATGTGATGTTCCTTCCTGGCCACGGGGAGGACGCGCGGGCACTTCTTTAGAAACTCGAGCGTGTGATCCTGGGCCAGGGCGTCCAGCACCCAACGGTCGGTGGAGATGGACTCCCACACGCCGACGAAGTTCGCGAGCCGGCCTCCCACCGGGGTGCTTCGGTGGGGGCCCAACCCCACGGCCGGTTCAGTCCTCTTCGATGAGGCTTTGCCGCCTTGTCCTCCCTGGCGACGACGGCGGGGTCCGCCCGACTTGCCTCGTCCCCTGTAGGCTTCCTGTGACGACGAACGGGCCGCTTGACGGGAGGTGGAATATCCGCCGTCGGAACCTTTGGAGGCACCCTGCTTGCCTCCGGTGCTCCGAAAGGGCGGCCGCAAGGGCGGCCGCCGTTGCTGGAGAACACCAAGAGCCCGGGCCGTCTCCGTGTCCGCCTTGATGGCTTTTCCCAAACAGGTTGTTCCCGTCGAAAGGCATGTCCAAAACTCTGGTCTGCACTTCCTGCCGGAAGTCCGTTGGCTTGAGCCATCCACGCTGTCTAAGGCACACGCCGTTGCCCAACTGGCGAAAGCCAGTATCAGCGATGTCCGTCGCTACCGTAATGGCGTGGTCCGACACCACTTCCCCTTCCTGCAAGATCTCTAGGGCCTCAGCCCTCTTGTCGTCCGGTAGGAAGTCCAGCAGGGGGGGGGGCGATCTTGTACCACACTCCCTGTCGTAGCATGCTACGATAGCCAAGGCGTTGGCAGCCTTAATCGTTGTCGCTGCCGATGAGATGACTCTGCGTCCCATTGTGTCCAATTTCTTTCCCTCGCCGTCCGGGGGGAAGTTGACGTGGCGGCCGATGCCCCCCCCCCGCTTTCTTCCTGGCCGCCGCGGAGACTACCAAGTCCGGGGTCGGCTGTGCCCGATCCCTTCTCGCAGGCATTGTGGATGGGTTCTTGAGGAGGGAGAGACCCTCATCCCAGATATCGTCTAGTAGAGGTACAGCAAGGACCATCTTCCTCTTGGTCTCGCGCTGTTGATAAAGGAAGCCTTCCTTCTCTTCCGGGCAGAGCTGGAAAAGCTCGGATGCCCTGGCGATCATGCCATGAAACGATCCAATCTCGTTGGGCGGGGAAGCCCGGCGAGGAGGTGACGACGGAGGATCCTCGCCGTAAACTTCGTCGTCTGTACCCGTTGCAGCCGTGTCCGTCCCCGTGTCATCCCCCCAGGTCGTGGACGGGGAGGAGGGCTGAGACGGGCGCGATGGTTGAAAAGGAGGTGGAGGATGAATCCTTCTTCTCTTAGGAAGAGGGCTCCCAGAAGGGCCCGGCTCCGGGTCCCCCGTCGGGAGCGGTTCCTCCGTCGGTGGTAACGGCAATCTCGTCCTTATCTCAAAGCATAAGGACTGTATGGCCAACAAAATGGCCACCGAGTTGTCTTGCGGCACTGGTTGAGGGGGTTCCGATGGGCGGACAGGAACCACATCGGTACCCTCGACGTTCTCGTCGGGGTCCCTCCCGACGGGCTGGTATTCCTCCACGCCAATGCCGTGGCTTAAGACTTCGATCAGCTCCTCTTCAGAGGTTGAGGCCGAATCCACAATGGTCTCCTGCCCCCCCTTTTTCTTCTCAGTCGGAGGTTTCACGGGGGTCCTGTCGATGGGCTTGAAAGAGGACTCCCTCCGCGGTGGCAGGGAGACTCTGGGCCCCGAGGTCGCCTCCACTGGTGTAGCCTCCACAGGCTGAGCCAGGGCCGCCGCGACTGTCTCGATAGAGGCCTTGGCCGGGTGGATCAAGACTTTCGCCACCTTAGGTGCGCGCACCGCCTTCTCCTTAGGGGGGAGGGTGGGTCACCGCCTCGCTCCCCCTCCGAATTGGCCTTCGAGCTCGACCGGGGCCTCTCCAGAAGCTTCGCCGGGTGCTTGGACTTCCTCTTACCCGAGCCAGAGCGTTGGCTCGTGGTTGATGGCGCCGGGGAGGTTGCGCCCTGCCTGCCAACCGAAGAGCCCGACCGTTCGGCGCTCCCGGTGCCCGCGGACTCGCAGTGCTTGGCCTTCTGTTGGGCCCCCCTCGACGGGGCGCCCTCAAAGGTCTTAGAAGACCGCTCAGACTTCTTCTTTTTCTCGCCTGACGGGCTCTTCCCTTCCAGCCAGTTCACGAAACGCAGATGGCGGTCCTTCATGGTCCGCTCCGACATGTTCCCGCAAAACGCACAGTCCTTCTCCACGTGCGTCTTGTCCTCATGCAGGCAGTAGAGGCAAAGGGAGTGTTCGTCCTCCTTGAAGACATTCTGAAGCTGGCATGCAGGGCAGACCCTGAACAGCTTCCCGGGCGTCGAGCTTCCCTTCTCCTGGGCCATGTCCGAGATGGGCCTGAGAAAGTTCTGGAGTCCTCCAAAAGCGTGGCTCGACGAAATCTTCACCCTTGAGGGGCGTAGAAGAATCCGACACGGGTCCCCGTTGATCGGATATAGAAACGGTGGAGCTTGAGGCTCTTTTGACCGAAAAAGAGTAATTTTCCTATCAAAAAAGCGCGAAAACGCACTAAAGCTCGAGTGCATTAGCACAAGGATCCCAACACTTGAACGTGCGGTAAAAATCTGAGGATGGCTGTCAGAGGCAGGGCTTAGGGAGAGGGCAGTCATTGGCTGTGGTCAGTACGACGCAGAAATCAGTGATTGGTTACTACTACGAAAGTCAGATCAGAAACGAAACTGATACTGATTTTTTCTTTACCGAGGATTCCCAGCCTGACGACGGGGAATATTCATGAGCATGTGAATCCATGCCAGACCCCATGCTGGAGAAAGAGCCAATCGAAAAATCATGGGTTGGTGGTCACAGGTAATGTCAATGTATGGTTATGTTTTGCATTGTGTTGTCTGAAACAGGTTGGGGTAAATGTTTGTCTTTGAAATTCGAAAAATTAAACTGAAACCTGAAGTCTGAAATCTGCTGGGATTATCTGAGAGTACAGGAGGGAAAGTACAATGCATATAGAACTGCTCATCATATTTTTGCATTTTGTCAGCATTGTAATTTTAGAATTTCATTATGTTGATCTCTTGGTTTGTGTAGGTAGCCTTAGTGCAACCAGTTTCACAATAAAACAACAGTACAGTTCTTATATCTGAATAAGGAAAAAGGAAAAGCGGCTGGCCACCGAAGTTTAAAAGCAGTGCATCCATGCTCTCTACTGGTTTAAGAGAACATGAGACCACTGTAATGGTCAGAGTAGTGTAGTATTGATCAGGGATTAGGATTAATGTTTTCTGTGAAGTGAATATTTGTTTTATGAGTGTGAAGTAAATATTTTGGGTGAGAGTCCCATAACTGTCATGTCTTAAACTGTTCCATGCTTGAAACCATAAATGTGCAACTCCAATGCGATCCCACTTTATATTTCACACTCTCCTCTATCCTAGTGCGGGAGCTGTAATAGGATTGGTTTCTACCGAGTATGTGTTGTGTTTTTGACTTTTACCTGCCCATGACTCTGAAAATCTGAATATCGCCCTGCATCGTGGGCATCGTGAGGATATATGCTGTGAACCAGCAGTCATCTGAATCTGACCAAACCTGCTTGTGTTCCTGAACGTTCTGTAACAGGGGAGGAATGGAGGATCCTACGCCACTTCCTCCCACTGCTCCCATGTCCCCTACTCCTACACTCCCCTCCTCCCACTACTCCTACACCCCCCTCTTCCCACTACTCCTACACACACCCCCCTCCTCCCACTACTCCTACACACCCCCAGCTCCCACTACTCCTACACCCCCCCTCCTCCCACTACTCCGTCCACTCTACCCCCTCTTTACAACACAATTTCTTCACTCACACATCCACTTCACAAACGTTCTTTACCCTAAATAACCGGTCTTCACTCACTTTACAGTCATGCTCACTCATGCAGCAGTACCCTTGCACTCAAAAATCCAATACCTCCCCTTTCACACACAAGGCCTCCAGAATCATCCACTAAGTCTTTCCTCTTCCTCCTGCTGGTATCCTGACCCTCCAACTCCACTGACCTCAACCGGATAACCCACCTTTCCTGCCGAAGACTTAAGTTCCCACTTCCTCCTGATAGGATAGCTCTCCCTGGCCAATCTGTCCCTAACTTACCTATGTGTAATCAAAGTTTCAAAAAGGGGGTTAAGGCATGCCCCTTTGCTCAGCGTATCCCGGCATTCTGGAGAACATGGCTGTGTAACAGGACTGGCATCCCAGTCCGGGTGTTGGAGCTCTTTGTTGTGGTGATTACTGGTTGGGTGTGTTCTGGTTCAGGCCCCTCGATTATTGCAGGTCCCTGGTGGGTCAGTGGTACAAGCGCAAGGCTTGTGGTCCCTCAGGTGCTCAATGTCCACCTCGTTTGTCACAGCTTGTTGTTGGAGCTTGTTGTTGGAGCTGCAAGCGGCTACCGTAGCTCTTACTCTGGCACAGCGTTGGTCCTCGTTGCAGCACACATTCCCCACGGCAGTCATCGGTCTTCCTCTGCTGGCCAGTGTGCAGCATGGTCCTGTGGTGCTTGAGGCATGATTGAACGTCATGGCTTCCACTCATCCCAAGGGACGGCAGTGGCCCAGACACCCTCTATTTTGAGGTGTGATTGGAGCAAGGGTCTGCGCATGCACTCAATGGCACAGAGGTTATTTACAGGACTTGGGCCTTTCACAAGTGGGCCCCCTCCCTCATAATTAAAAATCATACTGAGCCTCCTCCAGACAAGGACATGGTGGGCCTTGTCACAGTATACAAAATAATTTTTAAAGAATGACAAACAAAACAAAAAAAAACTATGAGAACAGATGAATAGTCCTAATTCATTGCTAACCAATTACAATTCTGAGGTTTTGGGGGCAGGAGTAACACATATTGTTAAATATACCTGTAATTGAACAGTTAACAATCCAAGGCAACCTATATACACCTGGAACCTATGTGCAAAGATTCCTTACTTGATGTTTTTCTGCAAATAGAGCTGCGTAAATTGCATATGTGCTTTCAAACCTATTGGCTTTGACTTGTATTACTTGCAAACACAAGTAACTTCCACCAAACCATAACATTTTTCAATTGCATTTTGCACTAATTGAAGTAAAACCTGCCTACTGCGATTAACATGTGAAGTACCGGTAAAGCCAAAAGGCTAGGTTTCAATTAAAGTACAGGTTCTTTTCTATGCAAACTGCACAGAGAATTAAAGACTACAAAAGGATTAATTTCCATCTTGTATTGCTTAGTCATCGCTTCCTGCTTAATGCCAAAATAAGTGCACTCTGAGTGCATGTTATCAGCTACACATTCTATTTTTCAAGCACAGAATGTGAAGATTGCTAAACATAGAGAGACTGTTAAGTATGATGCATTATTTTGAATAGATTCATTGCACGCTGTAGCACAGGGTGCAAAATGTCAAGTTGTGAGCTACTAGCCACACAAGTCAAGCGCCCCCATTTGTGAAAACAGTGTGGTGGATGACGTTGCAAGCCCATGTGCGGCAAAACTTCAGCACTGGTGTCACGTTAGCAACGAGCATGGCAAATGCAGGTCACATTACAATTATAAACCAGAACTCAAAGTGCTCTTTTAAATATCTATGAATGGCATTGAGAATCTAGCTGCATTTTTAGAATTCAGCCACTGTTTTAAATCCAGCTATATTAACGAAATAAGAAACCACCCAGGACTTACAAGTACGTATTACACTCCATGCCGATGGAAAACAGTCGCTGGCCAGGCCACCTACCTGCAATCATACGCCACATCTCTGCCACTCGAATGCAGTTAAATTTCACAATAAAAATGTGGTCTAGCTGGACACAAGTATTCCTTGAGCCACATACTCTCCAGACAGCCTTTACAGCACCCATCCACAAGCCAGCTCTACATGGGTCACTAGCAGAGACTTAGCCACCCCAACCTATCGGAGTACTGACTAAAATGCACACACGCATTGTAAATTCCTCTAACCAATCTCATAACTTTGTCCACCAAAGGCGTTTTCCTACACCGCTATACAAAAATCATATTACGTTCTAAATCAAGTGGCTGAAGGCCGACTGGTTGACATTTTTTTTACACTAGTAGTGCACATTTATAGCTCCATAACACAACTTCAAAAAACAATGGCAAGCACTTCAAGGCCAACGTTTGATGGTATGGTTTGATAAAGCTACCTCAGAGATCCCAGGAGGATGCATTTAGGGCAGGAAGAGGGTGGCAATAGGGATTAGCATGGGCTGTAAATGGGTGGGTAAATAACCGAAAACCTACACGCAGTGTCCCTCTTCATATGCCATTTCTCCCTAGCTGTACTCTAATGCAATAGTTTCAGCTTGTAGGAGGCATTTTAGCACCACCTAAAAGTCAAAACTAAAAAAGGAAGCGGTACAAAGCAGTGTGAGTGCAAACAGTTAATTAAAAGCTTCCCCATAATCACTCTCTGGTGTCTGGTAAACTTTACTCCAACCTACACGAAATCAATCTGAATTGAGGGATACAGAACAAGTGTGCAAGCACATGAAAGCTAAAAGGGGCATAGATGGTTTATTCACAAGGATTTGTAGACCAGAAGAAATGCATGGGTTTTCATTATACCAGGCATTCACACGAGGTGTGGTTCCAGACACCCCCAAGATTCTGCCCAGTGTATGTCCTTGTAGGTGGATGCAGGCTTTAGGTTGGCTGCCCACTATGCCAAGGACAGGGCTACAACTTTCGGGCCTGGATCTCTTGACATACCGTAATTTTCATTTTATCTGGTCATTTGGCATAGCACCTTTCACCATAGTTATGGACCCAACACGCTTTTGGTTGAAACGTTTTCGGATGGACCAGGGTCCAGAAGTTTGGGAAAGGTTCGGGAGGTGCTATTATGCGTGTGTGCATTTCAGCCATTGTAGTTATGCAAGGGTGGCCAAGGCCCTTGTAGTCACCCATGTCTAAATGCAGGTTGTATAGGTGCTGTAGTGGAAATACCAAGGACTAAAGGGGGAGAACTTGTGTATAAGGGGTAAGAGTTATGAAGCACCAGGGTGAGGGCTGCAATGCACCAACAAACCTACAACTTCACCTTGATGTCTGAATACTCCACAAAGAGCCCCAATACACGGGCATGTAAATACATAATTTACCATTTGGTTGCATAATATCATTAGCAGGCCGGTCCTATTTTGCAGACTGTGTGGAGTACGTGGACATTTGTGGGTGGGCTGTGTCGGATCACTAAGTTCCAAGATCACTTGAGGTCTTGAAATGAAGCAGCTACTCGTTATGCGACGAATGCACAAACAACTTAATGACAGCTCCATGTTTAACTACCAGTTTCAAGTAAGGTAACCTAATACAATTCACCCACACCATTAGTTGAACACTTCTAAACTGCACCCCTCTAGAGTAAGCTTCAGAAGACCCATTCCTCTTAAAACTTGGTGATTGCAGCCATTCACTTGAAACATCCAGGAGACCCAGATACCAGCACTAACCGTCAACTAAGACCATGCAGATCAACATAGTATCCATGAACGTGCTGCCTGAAAGATTACCTTGGTGCCTGCTTGACTCCCACATTCATTTCAATTGCAAAATTTCTGAAGTCTCAGTGCAGCAGGGTTGCATGAGCTGAATAATTAATTGGCCACACTAAAACATTATTCCCCTTCTAGGGGCTTCTGCCAAAGCATTCCGGTCATTTTTCAACGGCCCTGAAACTATACTAGAGTGAAAATAGAACTAGTCCCTTCTGAAGATTCTAGCTAGCTTGAAGAGGATGGTAGATGAGTTATCACTGCAGCCAACACCCGCAAAACTGACCACATAACGAGGGAAATCGCTACAGCTCATTTCATAACAAAACAAGATGTATTCTGGAATATGGAGTTGCTGGTCAGATTACATCATACGACTCGCTCCTGGAGCTTCCCTGGTGTGGCCAGCATTAAAAGGACACTTTTTCGCTCTCCAGAGCCATATATAGAATCGTCTCAGGCCGGATACTCAAGCACTGCCAGTTTCCAATACACTGCTAGGCAGACACACCATCTGTTGGATCGCATAATTTAGCAAAATACAAAAGAAGGAGCTCTAGATACCAGCGGACGAGAAAGTAATTAGGCTAATGCTGCCGATCTGCGACACGGCAAAGCAGCAGTCTGGAGCATGTAGCAGGGCCAGGGAGAAGCAGGCAGGCACGCGTGGCAGCGAGAAAGTGCACCAGTGCACCCGGAAGGGGTGGGCCGGCGCCGCCCTACACAGCCATGGGTTGGCTAAAAAAGGACATGCCAGAAGTGCGGGCTGAACTCTTGGGGGAGGGTGAGGGTGAAGTCAGCGTACCTCCTCGCTCATGGCTGAGCAAGGCAGAGCTGAGGGAGGTGTGGGGAAATATATGGATACATTACTCACCGTAATCATATTTCTGATGCTTGTATCTGCTTAGATTCACATGCTGTGCATAGGCCGACATCTAGTGGAATCTGCAGAGTATTACAGTTGTTGTTTTTCGAAATTCAAAAAGGTATGTCGACAGGGCGTGCCAGTAATACTATCCCTAGTGCGACATCCACTATACCCACGTTCCTTCACGCATCGAGGTCCCTCAGATTGTTTTGTTTCTGACAGTACAGGTGTATCCAAGCAGATCTGTATCAGACAAGCTCATAAGCATCCATGCATCTTCACTCCAAGGGGAGAAAGGGTGGGCGCATGTGAATCTAAGCAGATACAAGCATCAGAAATACGATTACAGTGAGTAATGTATCCCTTCTTAGGCTTGTGGAATCTGCTTAGATCACATGCTGTGCATATATTAGCGAGCAGCGTTAGGAGAAGGTGGTGGGTTGTGAGAAGGTTCATGGGCAAACAGATGTTTTAGAACCGCTTGTCCCACCTGTGTATCCGTCTTGGAAAGGGTGTCAATGCAGTAGTGCTGAGTGAAAGTGTGTACTGATCTCAATGTAGCTGCTTTGCAAATGCCGTCTATGGGGACATTTGCAATAAATGCCAGAGTAGCTACTGTGCTCCTTGTGGAGTGAGCTCTTGGCGTGAAAGGCGGTGCCTTGTCTGACAGCGAATAGCACCGTTGTATGCATCTGACTATCCATCTGGAGATGGCATTTTTGAAAAAGCGGTCTCCTTCTCTGCCTTGGGCTACGGAGACAAACAGTTGGTCTGTTTCTCTTAGCGGTCTAGTCTCTTTAACACAGTAAAGGACCGCCCTCCTTACATCTAGTGTGTGGAGTTCTACCTCAGCTGAGCTTTTTGGGTTTTGGAAGAAAGCCGGAAGCTCAATGGACTGTTTCACATGAAATTTACAGATGAACTTAGGAGAGAACCTAGGATGAGTACGTAAAACCAGTTTGTCTTTGTGTATGAGAAAGAAAGGATCCTGCACTGACGATGCTTGCAATTCACTTCTTATGTAAGAACAAGTTACTTACCAACTGGTAACGTTCTTTCGACTGGATGTTCCGCCTACGTATTCCACATCTTTGACATGTAATGACCACAGCGGTGCTACTTTGGAAATTTTTCGGCATAGGGCGTCCTGCGTCGATAGCGCCGGGTTGATGTCCCTCGAAGGCCTCCGTAGAGGGCGAAGTCACCAGATGTTATAAATAGGACGCACGGCGCCCGTCACCTCAGTTTATGTTTTTTCCTCGATAACGTGTGACCTGATCGTACACAATGCCTGCTTGACTGCACATAGCCTTGAGGGAGCACAAGTTGCAAGAGCATAGGAAATTCTACAGAGGGGCAGGTTGGGAGGGTATGTGGAACATCCAGTCGAAAGAATCTTACCAGTTGGTAAGTAACATGTTCTTCGAATGAATTGTGTCCTCCAACGTATTCCACGTCTTTGGCAGACTCCCAAAGCAGTAACAGAAAATAGAGGGAGAAGAATTTAGAATACCCAATCAGATGGCAGAATAAAGGACCGCTTTACCAAAGGCCATATATCTTGACCATGGAGCGTATCCAGGGAGTAATGTTTGCCCATGTAGCTGCGTCACAAATTTACCAGGTTACTCACCGTAGTGACCACCTTACTCCTAGGTCCATAGTCCCCTTTCCTCCATATTTGTGGGACATCTCTCCGTCCTGTGGGACGGGACCGGAGCACTTTGTAAAAAGCATCCACATTTTTTTCAAAAATGTGTCCCTCCTCTCTTTCCTGCGTGGGGCCCGGCATGTGGCCATAACCCCGCCCACCTTGGCTCCGCCCCGCACATCGCCCATCAGTCCTTTTCTATCGCCGGGTCAAAGACCCATTAGCAATAACAGAGGAACCTTATTAGAGGGGACGGCGGGCGGGCGTATGGTAATACTCCTACGTCCCGTCCCCTTTCCTCCATACTTGAGATTCCCAAGCACTCCTTACAGGAACTACGGGTGGATGGAAATACCCCTTACTGAAACAGGCTCTTCAGCACAGCCTGACCAAACTGAGCGTCAGCTCTAGAGCGCATGTCGAGACAGTAATGCTTACAGAAAGCAGGTGGGGAGGCCCAAGTAGCTGCCCTAGCGATGGACTCCCAGGGAACATATTTCTGAAAAGCAACCGCGACGGCCTTGCCCCGCACCAGGTGTGCATGGATACCTTTAGGAGGTTTCAGCCTTTGGACGGTGAAAGACTCCGTGATGCAGGCAGCAATCCACCTGGAAATAGTTGCCTTAGACGGGTTACCGAAGGTCACAAAAAGTTGAGAAGAACTCCTAAGCTCAGAAGTCCTGTCCAGGTAGAACTTAAGAGCTCTTCCGACATCAAGACAGTGTAGAACTATTTCAGCCTCTGAGGCAGGGTTCAGAAAAAAGACCGGAAGGGAGATCGACTGATTCAGATGGAATTCGGTCACTACCTTCGGTAGGAAAGCTGGGTTTGTCCGAAGCACTACCTTGTCCTTGTGAAAGACCAAGAAAGGATGCTCCACCGACAATGCCTGGAGCTCACTCACTCTCCTTGCTGACTTAACGGCGACCAGAAAGGACGCTTTCCAAGACAAGTACTTGAGGTCTACCGTAGCCATTGATTCAAAGGGTTTATGACATAGCGCTGTCAGGACTACATTTAGGTCCCATGGCGGGTGCAGATTATGAACCGGAGGATAGAGGCGTGTCAAGCCAGCAAAATGCCTCTTTACCACAGGGTTAGAGAATAAGAACACGGGTCTGTAGAAAGGTAAGCTGAAACCGCTGAGAGATAAGTCCTGCATGACAGAACATGAACCCCTGACTCTGCTAGGGAGGACACGAAGGACAGCACCGTGTCAATCGTGGCCACCCTCGGATCCAACTTCTTCTCCAAACACCAATGACAGAACCTGAGCCATTTACTCCTGTATTGAGATCTGGTCGAGGGCTTCCTGGCTGCCTGGATAATGCGCATGTTATCCGCAGACAAACACAGATGCTCTAAAGACTTGAACTCAGGCACCATGCCGCCAAGCTGAGCGATTGTGGGGAGGGGTGCCACATCTGTTGTTCCCCTTGGTGAAGAAGATTGGGAGTTACTGGTAACCTGATCAGCGGATACACCGACAGGTGTTGAAGCTCTGAGAACCAAAACCTGTCCGGCCACCACGGGGCTATCAGTACAAGGGAACAGTTCACAGTTCTTCAACTTCCAAATTGCACGGTGAACTAGAGGCAGAGACGGGGAGGCGTAAGCTCTCATGTTGTGCCATGGAATCTCGACAGCGTCCTCCAGAGAGGAGGCTCCCAGCCCCCCTCTGGAGACATACTGAGGAAGCTTCTTGTTTACCGCCGTAGCGAAGAGGTCCACCTCCGGTGTGCCCCAACGCGAGAAAATCCATGAGAGGATCTCCGCCTTCAACTCCCACTCGTAGTTGACCACTGTCCGCCGGCTGAGGGCATCCGCTGTGACATTCAGCTGGCCCGGGATGTGCATGTGCACTGCAAGCAGCCAAACACCATGAAGCACGGCCCACTCCCACATCTGGATGGACAGGTCCACGGGGGGTGGGGGACCCTGGGGGGGTGGACTTCGTTCCCCCTTGCTTGTTTATGTAATACATTGATACCACATTGTCTATTCTTATGCGGACCACCTTGTTGACATTGAGCGGTCTGAACGCCCTGAGCGCTAGGAAGATCGCCAGAAGCTCCAAATGATTTATGTGCAGGAGCTTGTCCTGAGGCGACCAGAGGTCCGAGACCTGAAGAAAATCTAACGTCGCACCCCATCCGAGGAGGGAGGAGTCTGTCGTGATCGTCACCGTGGGGACCGGGTCCTGAAACCCCGCGCCCCCAGACAGATTGCTGAGAGATGACCACCAATCCAGGTCCACGCTCATGGAATCCGGAATCATCATCCGCATGGAATCCGGATCCACTGCCCGACGCCATGAATTCCGAGGAGCCATCTGGGTCCGTCTCATTTTGAGACGAGGAAAAGGAAGAGCCAGTACACACAAGGCCATGAGGCCATGAGGCCCAGAAGCCTCTGGAACCACCAGGCCGACATGCTCTCCGACTGCGCAAACATCAGACACGTGGCCAACAGATCCGCCATTCTGTCCCCGGTCAGATACACTCTGCAGTCGATCGTGTTCCAACGAAAACCCAGGAAGATCAGGTCCTGTGAGACTGTCATGGAGGCTTTACGCCAGTTCACCGACAGCCCAAGATGCAACAGGAGCTGAAGGAGAGACTGGAGGCTGCCCGCTGCTGCCAACAGACAAGGGCTGCGTAAGAGCCAGTCGTCCAAATAAGGATACACATGGATACCCCGAGACGAAGATAGGCCGCAATCACCGACATGATCTTCGTGAAGACACGCAGCACCGAGCTGAGGCCAAAAGGAAGCACCCGAAACTGGAAGTGCTCCGCTCCCAAAGAGAAGCGGAGGTATCTCCTGTGTGGATTCCAAATCAGGATATGCATGTACGCATCCTGAAGATCCACAATGCTGAGCCAATCGCCCATCTGCAAAGAGGAGCGTATCTGACTGGGGTAAAGGTAAGCGGAAGCCCGCTCGAGCGACTGACAAGACCCATCTGTCTTCTGTGATGGTCTGCAACGCCTCCCAATGAGGCGCAATGCGTCCTCCCACCGGGGTCTCGAGCAAGTGCGGAAAACCCTCATTTGGCAGGCTCATCGGTGGCGGTGCCACCTGAACCTGATGAGGAGGCTGAGGAGTGGGAGAAAAAACCGTGTGCGCTGTTGTCTTTAGCAGTTATTCCCCGCAGGAGTATCCACTCTGCGAGATTTGAGGTCGAGGAAGCCCCTAAAACCAGAGGAAGGTCGACTTTGCGACAACGGTCTCTGGGATTTGAAAGGAGCTTTAACCAGAACAGACAATGGTTTAGCCGTCTGAGTGCTATCCTTGGTTTTGGTGAGCTCTACATCAGTAGAATGAAAAAGCTCCTTACCATCGAATGTCTTGCACTTCCTTAGAAAATTTAGCGGCATGCAGCCACTTCTGCCGTGAGGTATCAACCCCAAGCATCAGGCCCCGAGCCGAGGTGTCTACGTGATGAGCCGCAGCCTCCAGGAGATCCTAGGCCAAGACCCTGGCATCGGAAAGGCCTCCTTTGAAGTCTTCCAACTTCTCGACCAGGATGTGCTCCTCAAACTCCGACAGACCTTTCCACATCCGCATGTTAGCTCCCGCCAATATCAATTCGGCGTTGGCCTGCCTGAGCTGCAAGGCCGAGTTGGCGACGATTTTCGAGGAGCTTGTCCTCCTTTCCCAGAACCTGAGTAGCCGTTGTGGAAGAGGATGCTGCAGGCCTGGACTGCAAAGTGGCCGCAGCCATCACTGTGGAGGAGGGAGGCGGACAAGACGACAGGGCCACCTCTTCCGAAGAATGCAGCCTGTACCTCGCGTCAATCTTTTTATTGACAAAAAGTCCCGAATGTGGCTTTTCCCAGACTCTTCGGACCTCGGCCAGAACGTCCTTCTGCAGGAACAGGCCGGTACGCTCAAAGGGAGACAGAGTGAACGCCCCAGAAAGCACGCCCTCCTGCGGAGCGGGTGCCTCGGGCACCGGAACATCTAAGAAACTCATCATGTCCAGTACCCAGTCATGAAAGGCTCTGATAGAGCGGGGAAGGTCCTTGTTGTCCTGATCGCCTTGAGGGTCATCTGACAGGTCAAGATCCTGCTGAGCCGTGTCAGGCACTGCCTTGTCCACTGGGGACAATGGAGGCAAAGGCGGAAGAGCAGTGGGTGCACCATGGGCAAGGGAGGCGCCGGCGGAACCACCGGAGGAACGGGTGGAGCGGAGACGCAGGTGGTCATATCTCCTTGAAAAGCCCTTTGAAATATTCTCTCATGGGGTCGGTGCGCAAAAGCGCTTGAAATTTACCGAAAAAGGCATCCTCAGAAGATTGTTTCGGGACCGGAGGAGGCCTCTCATGAGGTGGACAAATCCAGGGACGTAACGGGGAAGGGTGCCACACCGGCCCCTCCACCGTATCCACATAAATCAAAGGAGCCGCCCCTGCGGGCAACGAAACATTGTGCGGAAGAGGCATCCGGGTGTTCCAATCATAAACCGGCCGGTAAGGATGCGCACAAGGGACCTTGGGTTCACCCAAGAGACCGAGCCCTACACCAGAAGCCGATGGCATAGTTGTAGGGGTAGCACCTAAAATGGCCGCCGTAGTCGTGGCGAGAATGGCGCCATTTTGTCCTCATCTGAGGGGAACTGCAGCACATGAGGAAGTGATGCAGGGGTCCCCGTCGATGGATCAGGGGGTCTTAATATTAGCCTTAACATAAGGAACCTCGGCCGAGCCGGTACTATGAGGCCTGGAATGTTTTTGTGACATACCAACCGCCAACTGAGCCTTCGAAGGACGGACCTCGGCACTGCCGGTAAAAGAAGAACTTTGCTTCTTTGCCCCCTCAACAGATCTGGTGTCACCACAAAAATAGCAAACACACGTGAGTGGTTGGAAGAAAACTTCCCAAAAGAAGAAATTAGTGATAACATCTCTGATGGTATAATATAAACAAATAATGTAATTTATACAGTACTCAGTCAAATAATTTCTTGTTCTTATAGCACATTCTTTACATGAAGAAATACCCCAATGTAATTATGGAGAATCTCAAGAATGACAAACAATCTCTGTCCCCAACTGTACATAATGAAATCATTATCTTGTCTGCATAATTGAATGAACTTAGTAATGACTTTAAGGAACTTTTACATTATGTTAAAACTCATTAGACATTTTGATTATCACAGTCTTTGTTGTACCTGACCCTCTTGCCCCCAGCAATCACCCCATCAAATTCCCAAAATATAAATGAAAGATGATTTGATGAAACTTCACTCCCTCCCTCATCTTTGTATAGAAATTCCAAATTCTTGCATTTATGTTTCCCATTCCGATACCCCATCTCTTCAATAAATTCATTAATTTTTTTATATTGCAAATATCTTGTATATTGATCTCGCATAATTTGTAATTTGTTTTTAAATCCTAATTAATATTCCGCAAACTATGCGACTGTTCGGAGTGTCTGGTTTACGAAAAAGGGTGTCCGCAGACAGCATGCGTGTCCGGACATTTCCATTCTCACATGACGCACTTTTAATTAGTCCGCGCACAGCACACCAGTTTACGGACAGCCATGCGCATAGCAGTCTCCCGCCCAATGGTGTCAGTGGACAGCCGTCAACGCCGTGGACGTCATCCTGTGACCGCACCCATGTGGCGTGACCGCGAACAGTGTCCGTCGTCGCAGACAGTTGAAACAGCATTTTTGGGCAATCTAGGATGTTTCAAGTGATAAATTCACCCTTGCAGAGCTCCTAAACCAATTTTTTGTTGATCTGTAAACGTTATACAACTTTTCAAGGCCTATTTTCAACGCAGTAGTTCGCGAACAATCGTGCGGTCCGCAGACAGTCCCTCTGAAGGGACCCCACCCATTACTTTTAGTCAATCTGGCTATCTAGGAGAGAACACCCGTTTACAGATCCCGAGTTCCTGCTTGGATTTACCTGCAAAATGGCATCAGTCATGGCCAGTTTTACTACCCACCCACCATCACCACAACAACCTGGAGGGGGGGAAAAGGCACAGACATGTAGAAGAGGAAGAGCAAGATGCGGGAGAGGAAGTGCCTACCTCCAGCGCCCGGAGTGAGTCACGAGTGTGGTGGTTTTTCCACCACCATTGGGGATGTACCAAAGGCTCTGGAAGCGGGGACATACTCAGTCGTGCAAAACCTGGGCTGTACTCTTACGGGACCACCCCCATGCATTGCCACACTAGATCCAACCACTCGGTGCTCTGAGAAAGGCTGTTCCTTTCTCAGGGAGAATCAGGTTTACAGCCCCTACCCCATCTTCCACGACCGCTCCTGTCACCACACAAGCTTTTCCTGTGGGGCAGAGGATCCCGGCGGATGCATCGCAAACCATACAAAAAGTTGTTGACCCTTGCCTCTTGACAGTCACAGTACTAGGTTTGTACAGCAACGCAACAATCTGCAGGGGGGAGCAGTTTTAGTGCTTTCAAGGCCACGGTCAAGGAGCACAAGAAACACTGCTACCTACCTTCATTTTAAGGCCCCCCCAACATCTTCCCCTGTACACCTGCCCCTCCGTCTCTGTGATTGGTGCCCCTCCTTTCCTTCCAAGCCTTACCTTGCCTCTACTGTAAAAACCTAGAAAAGCCCCAAAAAAACAAAAACAATAAAAATCACAAAATAAAAAATAAAATAAAAAGGTTCCTTTAGGAGCTACGTTTCACATCTAAAAAATAGAACTTCAAAGAAAATATCACAGGACCCTTTGCAGCCTGCATAGTCCACATACACTTGGAAAATTCCAGGCGTGGGGTGGAGGAATGAATCATTTGTTTTTTCTTTCATTAAAAAATGGTGGCTCTTAATAGAACCTTTTTTTCCCCCTTTTTGGCATTTATATATTTTTTTGATTATTTGGTTTTATGTACGGAACACCCGTCCTACTGTTATTTTTTCCAACTTCATACAAAGTGCTTCTAATTTTTGATGCTGTTTTTCCTTTTTGTTTATTTCAACTACTAAAAAATACTTGAATCCATATTTTGTGTTCACACAAACTGCTTCAATGCATTTTGAAATTTTTCAAGAAAAATCTTATTGCACTCCATCTGTTCGGAAAATGTTGACATCAAATTTGATATTTTCATTATGAAAAAATGTCATGCCAACATCTTGCAAAAAATACATCCACCTTTGTTCACAATGCGCATTGCTTTCTCAATTTGTGGCCAAAGTCAATTCAAACCCATTCACATTTGTCTCTGAGCTATCTGAGAAAAGAAAATTTGTATAAACAGTTTCATGAAAGCTTAAAAAATCATATGTGCATTTACAGCAGGACTGTGTGCAACTTTTTTCTAAAAGAAAGGAAAAGCAGATTGAAATTATTCATACATTTTGAAATGGCACTTGGTGTGTGGAAGTTTAATATGTTGGCAATACATGCATAGTAGCCAACATGGTGCTCATCAAGTCTTGTTTTTTTTCTTTGCATTCTGTGACTTGTAATACCACCTTCCCCAATACACACCTCAGACTACAAGGCCCAGAATGCAAATAAAAACAAGACTGGACGATTTAAAAGTGTAACATTTATATGGAATAACAAATGGAAAAAACAGCATTGAAAAATATTTCTTTTTAGGAGCATTTTCATTAAACGTAAGAAATGCACATATGCATTGATAGCAGCATTGTGTGTAACTTCTTTATAAAACAAAAATAAAGCAGATACAAAATACATTTTTCAGTGCCACTTAGTGTGTGCAAGTTGAATCATCTTGGCAGTGCATGCATACTTGCTAACATGACCCGTTCCAATCTGTAGGTGCTCATCCAGTCCAAGATTGTTCGATGCATTCTGGGTGCAAAAAGTGCAAATACAACTCACAATGCAAAGGAAAAAAAAACAAGACTTAATATGCACCTACATATTGGAATGGATCATGCTGGCAAGTATGCACATACTGCCAACATATTCAACTATCACACAGCAAGTGCAACTTAAAAATGTTTTACAGATCTTTTCCATCTGCTTTTCTTTCCTTTTCACAAAAAGGTTTCACAAAGTGATGCTATAAATGCACATATGCCTTTTTTTTGCTTTCATGAAAATACTCCTAAAAAGAAACATTTTTAAACGGACAGCATTTCCATTTTTCATTCCATATAAGTGTCACACTTTCCAACCTCACTCATTAAATCCCTTACACTGCCACCATTCTCCAACTGCTCACATATATCTGTACACCGGCAACATATCTAAATAAAACCCTTCACCTTACATATAAAGTACTCTTCTTTCCCAACCTCTACTAGAAGACAACACACACTGCTTTAACAACGATCCGCCATTGCATTACCACTAAGCCACAGTTCCCCTATTCTTTAAAAACACTGCACCACATTACACCAAACACACATCACATCTTTCATTAAAATAAGCAGCACAAAAATAACCTACATATGCACCTTTTTCTCACACCCATTGTTGCCCTGTTTCTTCTAATGTGCCAAACTGACAAAGTTAATCACCGTAGTGACTACCTTACTCCTAGTCCATGGTCCCCTTTCCTCCATACTTGTGGGACATTCCATCCATCGGGATGGGACCAGGGCAATTTTAAAGCATCAAAACATTTACACGGTTCCACCGCATGTGACCGCAGCCCCGCCTTCCTAAGCGCCACCAGTGCAACGCCCTTCTGTCTTTTTCCATCGCCAGTTTTAGGACCATTTTGCAACAATAGAGGATACTTATTAGAGCGAACGGCGGGAGGGTATATATCGAGGAAAGGGCACTATGGACTAGGAGTAATTTAGTCACTACAGTGAGTACCTTTGTCATACTCCTACGTCCCATCGCCTTTCCCCCATACTTGTGGAAGCTTCCCAAGCACTGATTAAAGGAAATACGGGTGGATGGAAATTTCCCTTATTGGAACACATTCTTAAGAACTGCATGGCCAAATTGGGCACCAGCCAGGGAGCTCAGCTGAAGACAATGTCTGCAGAAAGCCTAAGGGGAAGCCCACATAGCATCCTTGGCTATGGACTCCCAAGGGGCGTATTTGTGGAAGGCAAAAGCAGCCGCTTTGCCACGGACCTGATGTGCATGAATGCCCTTTGGGCCCAATTCAGAAACCACTTTGGGAAATAAAGAAGGGTGAGTGCGAAGCACAACCTTATCCTTGTGGAAAGTTACGAACGGATGTTCGACAGAAAGCTTGAAGGAACAAGTTACTTACCTGTAACTGTTGTTCTCCAGCATGGGTCTGGCATGGATTCACATGCTCATGAATATTCCCCGTCGTCAGGCTGGGAATCCTCGGTAAAGAAAAAACCAGTATCAGTTTTGCTTCTGATCTGTCTTTCGTAGTAATAACCAATCACTGGTCTCTGCGTCATACTGACCACAGCCAATGACTGCCCTCTACCTAAGCACCGCCTCTGGCAGCCATCTTCAGATTTGGAAGCACGTGAAGTGGCAGTATGACCAAGTGAAGAGCCGCAGAGGGGTAGGCGGGAGGGTTCGCATGTGAATCCATGCCAGACCCATGCTGGAGAACAACAGTTACAGGTAAGTAACTTGTTCCTTCTCCAGCATGGGGTCTGGCATGGATTCACATGCTCATGAATAAAGAATACATAGCAGTACACACATGCACAACCACGGGAGGTGGCAAAGGCTCAACATTAAGCATTGCATCAAACTCAACATTAAGCATCTTACCTCCTCACCAGGCTCATCTCAGGCGAACAGGTTGCGCAGCACTGCTTGGCCGACCCTGGACTCCTCCCTGGAATCCCGATCGACGCAGTAGAACTTCGTGAAGGTGTGCGTCGACCTCCACGTAGCAGCCCTGCATATGTCCAGCAGGGGCACACCAGAAAGGAACGCCGTGGTAGCTGCGATCGCGCTGGTGGAATGGGCTCTCGGACGGCCGGGCAGCGGTCGGTTTGCCAACCGATGACAGTACATGATACAGCCCGAGAGCCATCTAGAAATGGAAGCCTTCGAGAGAGCCTTCCCCTGATTGACAGGTCCAAAGTTCACAAAGAGTTGTGACGTCTTCCGAAAACACTTTGTGCGGTCCACGTAGAACTTCAGCGCTCTAGCCACATCCAGCGAGTGCAAAGTCCTCTCAGCCGGCGACGAAGGCGACGGGAAGAATACAGGCAACACCAAGGGTTCGTTGAGATGGAAGTCCGACGGTACCTTGGGCATGAAGGAGGGGTGCGTCCTGAGCACTACCCTCGTGTCGTGAAAAGTCAAGTACGGGGCCTTGCAGGAAAGGGCCTGGATCTCCCCCACCCGTCGTGCGGAGGTGATGGCCACAAGAAACGCTGTCTTCCACGACAGAAACTTCAACGGGGCCGAGTGCAGAGGCTCGAACGGAGGTCCCATGAGCTTGGTCAGCACCACGTTGAGCTCCCACGCCGGGGCCGGAGCCTTCACCGGCGGGAACGATCTGAACAGTCCCTTCATGAACTCTTTCACCAGACGATGAGACCACAAGGACGTCCGTCCCGTGGTTCTGGTGTATCGGGAGATCGCAGCAAGATGAATCTTGATGGACGCGTGTGCCAGTCCAGCTTTGGCCAGCGTCAGCAGGTACGGCAGAACTTGGGGAGCCGTAATCCGTAGAGGGTTAATCTTCTGTGCGTGGCACCAGACAGAGAACCTCTTCCATTTGTGTCCGTAGCATTTAAGAGTCGAGGACGCCCTGGCCTTTGCAAGAACCTCTCTGCAGTCGGCCGGTATGTCGTATCCTCCAAACTCTAGCGCTGCAGGAGCCAGGCCTGCAAGTTCAGCGATTTCGGGTCGTGGTGGAGGATGGCGCATCCTTCCCTGAAGAGCAGATCCGCGTCCACCGGCAGCTTGATTGGCGGGGACGCTGACAAGTCCAGAAGGTCCGGGAACCATATCTGCCTCGGCCACGCAGGTGCGACGAGGATCATCCTGCACCGTGACCTCTTGAGCTGGTTGACGAGCCGGATTAGCAGTGGCAAAGGAGGGAACGCGTAGAGGAACAGGCCCTCCCAGGGAAACGAGAAAGCATCGCCCATGCTCCTCGCCTGGGGAAACCTGCTGGCGAACCTCCGGCACTTGGAGTTCGTCGCCGTCGCGAACAGGTCGATCTGGGGTGAGCCCCACCGTCGGAAGAGGCGATCCACTAGATCCTGCCGTAGTTCCCACTCGTGGCACGAGCGCAGCTCCCTGCTGAGTGAGTCGGCGATGGTGTTTTTTATCCCTGCCAGATGAAACGGCACCAGAAACATCCCTTGGGCGACTGCCCAATGCCACAGGTCCTGCGCCTCCTTGGACAGTGCTGGGGACCTGGTTCCGCCCTGTTTTCTGATGTAAAACATGGTGGTGGTGTTGTCGGTGAAGATCCTCACCACCTTGCCCTTGAGGGACGGAAGGAAGGACCTGAGGGCCCAAAACACTGCACGGAGCTCCAGGACGTTGATATGTAAGGATTTCTCCGTCGGGAGCCAAAGGCCCCTTGCGTGCAGATTTTCGGTGTGCGCTCCCCATCCTTCCAGGTCGAGTGTGATCCTTTCCTCGAAGCTGCCCGTCGTTTGGATCCAGCGCGCGTCCAGGAACTCCTGCAACGGGCGCATCCGGAGCCTGCACATGGGAATGAGGTAGATGCAGGAAGACATCATTCCGAGGAGGGACTTGATGGACCTCACCTTGGCCGCGTCGGCCACCAACATCCGCTGCACCTTGCCCAGGCTGGCCCTGGTCCTCTCCTCCGACGGGGAGGCCAGAAGGGACACTGTGTTGAGCCTCGCTCCCAGAAACAGAGCGTCTTGCGCGGGTACCAGGTGGGATTTGGCGTAGTTCACGGAGAATCCCAGGTCCGTGAGAAGTTGGACGGTCCTTGCCGTGTGAACCACGGCGAGCTCCCTCGTCTTGGCTCGGATGAGCCAGTCGTCCAGGTAGGGGTAGACGTGGATCCCCTCGCGGCGCAGCTGCGCCGCCACCGGTGCGAGGCACTTGGTGAACACCCTGGGTGCCGACCGTAGACCGAAGGGGAGGGCTTTGAACTGGTAATGACGCCCTTGGACCACAAACCTGAGGAATTTTCGGTGCCCCTTTAGGATGGGAATATGGAAGTAGGCATCCTCCAAATCCAACGACGACAGGAAGTCTCCTTCCTCCAGCTGACCCAGGACGTGCTGGAGGGTGACCATCCGGAACTTTTGCGCCTTGATGAACTTGTTCAGACGTCGCAGGTCCAGGATGGGGCGCCATCCCCCCGTCTTCTTCTTCACGAGGAAGTATCTCGAGTACACTCCGGAGCCCCGAAGCCCCTTTGGTACGAGTTCGATGGCGCCCTTCCTGAGCATCGCCTTTACCTCCAGGAGAAGTTGAGGGACGTGAAGTTCTTTCCTGGCCACGGGGGGGACGCGCGGACACCTTCTTTGAAACTCGAGCGCGTGGCCCCGGGCCAAGGCGTCCAGCACCCAACGGTCGGTGGAGATGGACTCCCACACGCTGACGAAGCTCGCCAGCCGGCCTCCCACCGGGGTGCTTCGGTGGGGGCCCGACCCCACGGCCGGTTCAATCCTGCTTGGACGAGGCATTGCCGCCTTGACCTCCTTGGCGACGACGGCGGGGTCCGCCAGACTTGCCTCGTCCTCTGTAGGCCTCCTGAGACGACGAGCGGGCCGCTTGACGGTAGGTGGAGAAACCGCCGCCGGAACCTTTGGAGGCGCCCTTGCCTCCGCTGCTCCGAAAGGGCGTCCGTCGTTGTTGCAGAACTCCCAGGGCCCGGGCCGTCTCAGTGTCCGCTTTAATGGCCTGAAGGGAATCGTCCACTGTTTTGCCAAACAGGTTGTTCCCATCGAAGGGCATCCTCAAAGGTCTTAGAAGACCGCTCAGATTTCTTCTTCTTCTCGCCGGACGGGCTCTTCCCTTCTAGCCAGTTGGCGAGACGTTGATGGCGGTCCTTCATGGTCCGCTCCGACATGTTGCCGCAAAAAGCACAGTCCTTCTCCACGTGCGTCTTGTCCTCATGTAGGCAGTAGAGACAAAAGGAGTGTTCGTCCTCCTTGAAGACGTTCTGCAGCTGGCATCCAGGGCAGACCCTGAACAGCTTTCCGGGCGTCGAGCTTCCCTTCTCCTGGGCCATGACCGGGCCTGAGAAACTTCTGGAGTCCTCCAAAAGCGTAGCTCGACGAATCTTCACCCTTGAGGGGCGCAGACGAATCCGACACGGGTCCCCGTTGATCGGATAGAGAGTCGGTGGAGCTTGAGGCTCTTTTGACCGAAAAAACGAAGTTTTTGAGAAAAAACGTGAAAAAAATAGCACTAACGCTCGAGAGCAATAGCACGAGGATCCCAACACATGAACGTGCGGTAAAAATCTGAAGATGGCTGCCAGAGGCGGTGCTTAGGTAGAGGGCAGTCATTGGCTGTGGTCAGTATGACGCAGAGACCAGTGATTGGTTATTACTACGAAAGACAGATCAGAAACGAAACTGATACTGGTTTTTTCTTTACCGAGGATTCCCAGCCTGACGACGGGGAATATTCATGAGCATGTGAATCCATGCCAGACCCCATGCTGGAGAAGCTCACTTATTTGTTTTGCAGATGTTACCGCAATCAAAAAGGCCATCATCCAAGAAAGGTACTGGAGCTCGGTAGTGGCCATAGGTTCAAAAGGCTTATGACAAAGGCAGTGAGGACAACATTTAGATCCCATATGGGATGAGGGTCCCAAACCGGCAGAAAAAGATGAAGACCTGCAAAGTGTCTCGAAAAAGAGCAGCCGTTTGTGGACAGATAAGCTGCAATGGCAGATAAATATGTCCCAGATGATAAGACATGTATGGAAGAGGCTGCAAGGTCAGATACAAAAAACAGGACCGTCAATAGAAGCCTACCTGTTTAGTTAGACACCAATGACAAAATCGGAGCTACTTGCTCCTATATTGAACTCTCGTAGAGGGCTTATGTGACGCCTGAATTATATTCATGTTATCCTCAGAGAGGCTGAACTGCGCTAATGATCGCAGCTCAGGCACTAGGGCGCCAATCTAAAGGATTTTGGGCAGGGGTGCCATAACTGGTGATTGCTCTGGTGAAGAAAGTCGGGAATCTGCAGCAACCTGATCAGTGAGCACACAGACAGGTGCTGCAGCTCTGAAAACCAGACCCTGGCTGGAGCTATGAAGAGGAGAGTGCAGTTGGAGGCTCTTCTAAGTTTCCAGAGCGACTGATGAATCAGCTGCAAAGGAGGAAAAGCGAAAGCCTTCATGTTGTCCAGAGAGATCTCAAGCGCCTCCCCCATGGAAGACAATACAAGCCCATCGCTGGAAGCAGAAAGAGGAAGTTTCCGGTTTGTTGTGGTTGCAAAAAGGTCCACCGCTGGGGAACCCCATTGCTGGAAGATCTTGGTAAGAACATTGGTGTTCAACTCCCACTTGTAACTCGCTGCAGATTGGCGACTGAGGGATTCTGCAGCCACATTGATGTGACCTGGAATATGCACAGCTTGAAGCCAGACATTGTGTTAGATAGCCCAATTACAAATTTGGATAGCTAGGTCCACCAGAGGAGGAGATTTGGTGCCCTCCCGTTTGTTGATGTAGAACATCATTATGGAATTGCCCGTGCAAATTCGAACCACACTGTTGGTGATAGAGGGTTGAAAAGCCTTGAGTGCCAGAAAAACAACCAGGAGCTCTAGGTAATTGATATGGGACCACCTGTCTTGGGGCGTCCACAAATTGTACACCTCGAGGTGACGCAGTGTCGCTCCCCACCCCAGAAGGGAGGAGTCTGTAGTAACTGTTACTTGTGGGCAGTGCTCCTGGACGGAGGTCCCCACTGAAAGGTTGCTGGCGGACGGCCACCACTAAAGATCCACGGTCATGCAAGATGGGACTTGAATCATCTTGGAGTCCGGATCAGTAGCCTGGGACCAGCAGCCCCGAAGAGCAAGCTCTGTGCCTTATTTTCAGGTGCGCAAGAGGTAAGGCTAACACGCAAGATGCCATGGGGCCCAGGAGTCTCTGGAACCACCAAGCCAACATGTGGCAGGACTGCAGGAAGAGCTGGCACATGGTCGAAAGGTCTGCAAGCCTCTCAATCAGGAACACTCTGGTACGGTCATTATCCCAAAGGAAACCCAGAAAGATAAGGTCTTGAGTGACAGTCATCAATGATTTCCACCAGTTCACCGACAGCCCAAGATGCAACAGGAGCTGAAGGAATGACTGAAGATTGGCCGTAGCCGGCTGTGGGCAAGGACTGCGCAGGAGCCAATAGTCCAAGTATGGATATACATGAACTCTCTGCAGTCTGAGAAATGCTGCGATGGCCGCCATCATCTTCGTACAGACATACAGTGCCGCGCTGAGACCAAACCGTAGCACTCAATACTGGAAGTGTTCCGTTCCCACAGAGAACCGCAGATATTTTCGATGCAGGCTCCAGATCAGAATATGCATGTAGGCGTCCTGAAGGTCTACCGCACTGAGCCAATCACCCTTCTGGAGAGAGGACTACATCTGGCTGGGGGAAATCATCTTGATTTTCGCTTGGGGTAGAAAGAGATTGAAATTGGAGAGGTCGAGGTTAGTGCACAGGCCAGTCTGGTTGGGTTTGGGCACTGTAAACAGACGGGAGTAATAGCCCTCCCCTTGCTGCTGCAAGGAAACAGGCTCCACCGCTCTGAGGTTTAGAAGTTCCTGTACCTTGGCTCTGAGGGAGGTTGACCCAGTCTGTTGAAGAGGAGGGTTTGAGGGTAGGGTAGGGGGAGGGGCAAGCAAAAGCCCGCCCAGGCAACGGACAAACCCATCGGTCTTCTGTGATAGTCTGCCATGCCTCTAGATGAGATGAAATTCGTTCTCTCACCAGAGTCTTGTGCGACCAATGGAAAAACATCACTTACATGGTTTATTGTCTAGGGAGGATAGCTCAGTGGCAACGTGCTCGCCTTGGAAGCAAGACGACACGAAGCACCACAGGTTCAATCCCCGGGTCCATGCTTAGAAACCTCTGGGTATTAAGCATGTTATAAATTACCTATCATATCAGTGGGGAGACCGCGCATTGCTGCGGAGGATGCTGTTGACCAAGAGAAAAACAGCCACCCCGACCTCTGGAGTGTAAGGGGCCTTAGCTGGGGTTTTGCAAGGACCGACAATGACTTAGCAATTTGTGTGATTGCCTTGGGTTTTTCTTTTAGTTCCTCATCAGTAGAGGAGTGGAATAAATCCTTTTCTTCGAAGGGAACATCAAGTACTTTGTCCTGAATCTCCTTCGAGAACTTCGCAGCATGCAGCCACACTTGGCAAGCGATGTCTACTCCAACCATAAGGCCCAGAGCGGAAGTGTCAACATGATGGGCGGCGACCTCCAGCAGGATTTAGGCCAGAACTCTGGCATCAGATAAGCCGCCCTTAACATCTTCGAGCCTATCAGGAGGAATACATTCCTGAAACTCAGCAAGCTCCTTCCACAGCTTGACATTAGCAGCCGGCAAGATAAGCTTATTAGCAGCTTGACGCTAAACCTTTTTCTCCAATGGCATCAAGAGGCTTGACCTCCTTGGAAAGCATCTGAGACGCTGCAGTGGAGGAGGTGGAGGACAGCTTAGACTGAAGCATACCCGCTGCCAACACCGTTGATGAGGAGAGTAGACATGCAGTCAAGAAAAGGTCTTCAGCCACGTGTCGCTTGTAGCGAGCGTCAATTTTCTTGTTTAGGAGTTGCCTGGAAGGAGGTTTTTCCCAGACCTTGCAGGCTTGAGCCAGGACATCCTTTTAAAGGAACTTTGCTTCTTTGCCCCCTCAACCCGGGCAACGAAACATTGTGCGGAAGAGGCATCCGGGTGTTCCAATCATAAACCGGCCGGTAAGGATGCGCACAAGGGACCTTAGGTTCACCCAAGAGACCGAGCCCTACACCAGAAGCCGATGGCATAGTTGTAGGGGTAGCACCTAAAATGGCCGCCGTAGTCGTGGCGAGAATGGCGCCATTTTGTCCTCATCTGAGGGGAACTGCAGCACATGAGGAAGTGATGCAGGGGTCCCCGTCGATGGATCAGGGGGTCTTAATATTAGCCTTAACATAAGGAACCTCGGCCGAGCCGGTACTATGAGGCCTGGAATGTTTTTGTGACATACCAACCGCCAACTGAGCCTTCGAAGGACGGACCTCGGCACTGCCGGTAAAAGAAGAACTTTGCTTCTTTGCCCCCTCAACAGATCTGGTGTCACCACAAAAATAGCAAACACACGTGAGTGGTTGGAAGAAAACTTCCCAAAAGAAGAAATTAGTGATAACATCTCTGATGGTATAATATAAACGAATAATGTAATTTATACAGTACTCAGTCAAATAATTTCTTGTGCTCCTGTTTCTACAGAGTAAAAGCTCCAGAAAGTACCCCTTCTTGTGGGGCTCGGATATTGGGATGTCTAGCAACGCCATCATATCCACACCCCGGTCGTGAAAGGCTCTAATAGAGCACGGCAGGTTGTCGCTGTCCTGGTCCGCTTGAACTCATCCAGTGCAGTGCAGGAGCAGAATTCTGATACGCCGCACGTGGCACCTCAGGCCCGGAGGGCAGGGTGGACTGCGCAACGGGAGGCTTTCCCACAGGTGAAAGTGGTGGCAGAGGAGGCCCCACTGGAAGTGGTGGAGGAGGTGGCACTACCGGGACCTGCAGAGGGATTGCTGGAGCAGGGGGCAGTTCGGGTGGCTTAGGATACATTTTCTTAAATAAATCCTTAAAGTACACCTTCATTGGATCAGAGTGCATAAGCACCAGAAACTTGCCAAAAAACACATCCTCAGGAGAAGGTCTATGTGCTGGAGTGGGTAGAGGCTGCTCTGAAGGGGCACACCCCCAGGATCGCAAAATGGATGGTTGCCGGGATGGTCCTCCACCAACTGGATCCACGTAAATCAACAGAGCAGACCTAGGAGGGAGCGAGACACTGTGGCAGCGGAGACCGAGCATGCCAATCCATTGGAGGGCATTGCGGGTTCTCATTATCCACACAACGTTGAAATGACTGCTCAGCCCCAAAAACAGGCCCCTCAGAACAAGCCGTTGTGAACATTGGTGTGTGAGAGGTAGACAAAATGACCACTGTGGACCACAAGGTTTGGTCCACCATTTTGTTAATGCCCGAGGTGAACTGCGTCACAGCCATCAGTGAGGTTGTAGTCACCACTGGGGAATTAGGGGACTTATGTTACATTTTAGCCTTGCGACAAGGAACCTCAGCAGAGCCGGTGCTAGCAGATCTAGAGTGCTTTTGCGACCCCTTTGAGACTGCTGAAAAATTAGCCCCCGGTGAGGGAACCTCGGCGGAGCCAGTACTCAAAGACTTCAGGTGTTTAACCGGCTTCTATGCCCCCTCAGCAGGATCGGTTCGAGCACAGGCCCGAGTATGGGAAGGCTTAGGGTCACCCCCTGAAGCCAGAGCCCTTGAAGGGGGCCCCTCAATCTTGCTGGTCTTAGATATAGCCCCAAGATGGGGATCCTCAGGGCTAACCCCGGTACGTTTAGTCACCTTACAGGAACCTCGAGACAAGACTCGGTACATTTAGTTCCAGATGTGGAAACCTCTGAAATTACCCCGGTGAGCCCCCAAATTGGGAACCTCGGAAGAAGATCCGGTGCTGGCAGCCCCTTTGCAGGGAACCTTGGAGGAAACTCTGTAGTGCCGTTTAGATCCCTTTCAAGACACCTCAGGGATAGGATGACCAGATGTCCTGGTTTTTCCAGGACAGTCCGGGGAAATCACCCTCCGTCCCGGGGTCCCAGGAGTTTTTTCATTTTAGAAACACCGTCCGGGGTTTGCGTGGTTGGGTGGCTACGGTAATTCAAATTGTAATTATTTTTCACAACACATTCAGAATGTTGGAGCTGGAGAATTGGCGCGAACCCCCAACCTTTCAGGTACAAGTCACAACACATACTGACTGTGGCTTAGAAATGGTTGTACAGCAAGCCATGTAATATCAATTACAGCAAACGCTTGTTTGGAATTAACATGCCAGGATTCACTGACAAAACTGCACAAATTAGATCATATACACTTTATAGAATGGAGAAGTGCTGGAAATATGATTAGGTGGTGGTTGTGGGGGCGTTTTGGGGGATGGGGCAGTAATTAGTGGGGTGCGATTGTGTAGTCCCTCTTTGATGTTGTTGATCATCCCGGTTTTTCATTTTGGAAATCTGGCCACCCTACTCAGGGAGATCCCTGGTACCCGAGCCACTTGGGCCCCTCCCAGACCCCGAAGACCCCGGGAGTCACCTGGCCGGGATGCCCTAAAAAGGAACAAACTTACCGGCCGTTTCCTTTTTTCTTAAAGGAACTGCTGCAAATTTGGAGGAGGAATCCGCTGGAACACCTCCTCCCACCTAACAAGCGGACTGCCCAGACGAAAAGGGAATTGCAATAGAAGCACAAGTCCCACAGGTGTTCCGGGCCCAACCACTCAGGGCAGAGAGAGTGGAAAACCACCCTCGCAAAACAACCTACGGAGGAAGAACAGGACACGAATCTCAGATGCTCCGGCGTAGACGGAAGAAAGACTGTGGAACCGGACCAGAAAAATGAAGGACAAGGGAACAAAACAAAATATCCCTAAGATCCAAGTGCGTCTGACACCGACCACGCTTAGAAAAGGACTGAAGGGTGATGCGCGGGGCAGAGCTCAGGAAGGCGGGGCCTGTTGTCACATGCGGTGGCCCCACGTAAAAATAAGAAGGACAAAACATTTGTTGATGCTTTAAAAGTGCTCCGGTTCCACCCGGATGGACGGAGCGTCCCAAAAGTACGTAGGAAAGGGGACGGATTTGGGATTATCAGTATTATAAACCCTGACACTAATCTGAATCTGAGACTACTAGTGTGGGCAAGCATCTATGCAAATCAGCAGTCTGGGCAGACATGTCTCCCAAATGCTTTGTTGCAATATCAGTATGTATAAAGACTTCATGTGTAAAATGTCCTACCACTGCTGCACATGCAGCAGCATATTAGGAACGTGTTTCAACAGCTGGTATGGCAGAGCCATCACCAGTCCTCAAGATAAGATCTGGAAGTGGGAGTATTTTACTCCTCATTTTTTAAAGTTGGGAGTAAAATGACTTTTATGGGAGTACAAATGTAAGTCCAATTCCCAATGGGAGTATTTTTAAAAGCGTGGAAAAATATGTTTTTGTAATATATATTTATTTGCACCTAGTTATTCTTGCTCATTAAAAGATGCATGTTTACTTCTTCAGAACAGGCACTATAATAGTAGTTTCGCCCTGTGATACAACGTGCACTTCTGCTCCAAACATATCCATGGAGCTGTGCGACAAGCAGGAACAAAAAGTTCTATGTGTTTGTTTACAATTTTTGTGGGAGTATTTGCCTATTTTTAGAGTAAAAGTGGCCAGTACACCCCTTATCTGTGGGGCTGGCCATCACAGTAAATTATTTGGAAACAAATCAAACAATGGCATGTCAGGCAGTGAGGTGTCTGGCTCTTTATCCATTGTCCAAGTCAATCCACTCATTCTTTGCAATCCTGCTTTATGATACTTTACATCTGGAGCACGTTGAGATGCTGACCAATGAATCCATCTAGTGTGTAATGCCTTTGCATTGGGCCCGCTATGCAAGTAACAATCTATGCAATTGGTTTAGTCTCCCCAAGATTACAAACTGTGCATGTGAAAGCATCATCTCCCACCAACAGGTTTATTTCTAAGTCTATTTCTGTCTTGCAAAGAACCAGTTTGAGACCTTAACGAGTACACATGGTGCAGAATGTAAGTGTGCTCTGGCAACCAATGAGCTGCTTTCAAATTTGGTTTTAATCGAGAGGGCACTAGAGAGCCAACCAAAATGGCCGCTCTCATCTGAGCTCCCGTGTGGCTCTCGATGAATCCTGGCTAATCGCTACTGTTCCGGTGAGTATCCGACCCAAACACATGCATGAAAGCTGACAAGAGAAGCACAAGACCTTTCCCCCCAAAGATTATGAATATTCAGAGATCCAGTCACAGAGAACCAGCCTCGTCAGGGAGCTGAGCGGGAAATAAAGCACTGGGCTGCAAGCACTCCGCCGCCGTCCGTGACCCCTCTGAGAAAGTGGAGCCCAGGCAACGAGGAAGGAATTAGAGGCTTGTCCAGAGGACCGATCAGGGGCAACACTAAGGGAGCAAAACGCAAGACCCGCGGGAGACCCACTGATTACACGCCAGCCTGGGAAGGGCGCGAGAACGCGTCCCTGTCCCACAAACAAGGGCACCGGCTGGCCCGCGAAACCAGGTCCTGAGGCGCCCAACATGGAAACTCTTAACAAGAAATACAGGCATGGAGGGCCCCGGCTGGACACCAGAATCGTAGTCTCCTGGGTGCGCCCACCTGGGTCACAAACAACGCTGCAGACACCAGCCAAGAGATACTAGCAAGTGCTCGGCCAGCGAGTCGGCGCTCAGGGGGAAGCCACTCGCTGAGGTGGAACGGAGCGGCCGTCTCGACTGTCGCAGCCCAGACCACGGCCCGATCGGAGAGGTGGGCAGCAGAAATACCCCACCAACGCCCCAGTGTCCGGAACATCAGAAGACATGGCTCAGTGAGGAGACGCCCTCCGCACAACACCCCGCTCCTGTGCTGAGAGTACAGCAGCGACGGCAAGAGACACCTGCCGCAACGCCAACGGGACACAGAGCGGAGGTGCAGACCGCGGCCCTCCCCACTATCAGCGACTCCCGGAGGCTGGAACATCCGCCCTGACTCTCAGAGACCCGAGAGTCGAGCCCAGCAGTGAGTCACCAGGAGGACCTTCTGGAAAGGAGAAGGCCAGCACAGACCTAAGGTACAGTGCCCCGGGTGTGCGCGCCCACTGCCTTTATATATTGGGCTGAGAACCGGGGTCCCCGCTCCTCCATCCACACCACCAGACTGCGTTGAAGGGCCCCAGCAGCACCTAGAGAACAAAGTTCAGTCCCGATACCCAGCCCCACCTCTGCTGTAAACATGCTGGTATTCTACAGCAGACACCTAAGGAGAGGGCCACACAATAGCTAGCAGCAAGCCCCGTGACCACAAGACGATGAACGCCAAATAGCAGAGGACAACGTTCTGTGCAAAACGAACAACATTACATTAAAACGGGATGGGCAGAAGACTCCCGCTCCACCACTCAATATAGCATACTATTTAGCGCGTCCTGGCTGCACCCACAAGCAAAGTCAATTTAAGATCCAGTGACCACAAGACACCCCCCCCCTCCCCTGCCACACAGACTTGAGCACAGAGGAAACCCGGCAAAAAAAAAAATAAAAACTGATAAAGCCCACCGGTACAAACTACTTACTACCACATGAGGCATACGAAATAGACAATGGTCCAACATCCCTACGCACTCATCAGTGCAGGAGGCGGAATCACAATCCCTGGAACAGTGCAAAGCAAGCGCGCCCCTTCGAATTAGCGTCTCCACACAGACCAGAGATCAAATTGAACAGAACGCACTAAAGTCTTCCTGAACCAACAGCTCGGGCTCAACAACCTGCATCTTCCTTCCCCCTAACCCACCCAGTTCCTCCATGGGGAAAGCTCTCCAAGATCAAGTGTTTGCGGAACTTTGAAGCCAGAGTCACATCCAAAACGCTTCGACCCAAGAGCAGATCGGGATCTCGGTCACAAGAGGCACCCCACGAAGAAGACCCCCCCCCCCCCCAGTCCCTGGTCATCAGAAAAATTCTCCTTTAACTAAAAGCAGGGATCAGAAGCCTAGACAGTATAATTGACGGCCTCTTCTCCAAGGTAGATCAACTATAAGACCGGCTTTACAAGCATGCCGACCGTCTAGACAATGTAGAGCAACGAGTGTCTGACTTGGACGACAACACAACATCCCTGGCAACTAGAGTGTCAACCATGGAAATACAAATGAAAATAGTAAACACCAAGAACGAAGACCTCGAAGGGCGCTCCAGGAGAAACAACGTAAGGATAGTTGGAGTCCGAGAACAACACCTACAGACGAAGATGGAAGACTATATCGAAACAATGTACAGAACTCTTTGGGGCAGAAGCGCTATCGCAGCTGTTCGTCATTGAAAGGGCACACAGGATTCCATCCACTAGACCAGTCCCAGGGGCCCCACCTCACCCAATCATAGCAAAACTACTTAACTACAAAGATCGAGACCCGATCCTGAGACTCCCGAGAGAGAAAGGAGACCTGCACCACGATGGAGACTCAATCCACTTCTACCCAGAGTTCTCTCCAGCCGTTCAGGCACAAAGAAAATACTTTACAAGTGTTAAAGACTACGTGACAATCAGATACCCTACTCAATGCTCTTTCCTGCTAGACAGAGTGCAACATGAAGGACTAAACCCAATTCTTTCAGTCGCCCGAAGAAACCAATGCACATCTGGACAGGGCCGGATGTGGAACCCCCAATAACCACCCGTGGCTGCCACAGAGAGATAGAGCACGGAGAAACCCACTGTAATTTGGTGCCCGAACCCATCTGAGAAGATGAATACCGCAGCTAACTTACCAGAATCAACACAAGCAATAGATGAGCGCCACACGGCTTGGGAGGGTCCCAACCCCCCCCTCCCCTTGCACAGCACAGTTAAAGTTCACAGGGTGGGAGTCAACAGGGAGGGTACAGAAGACGAGCAAGTTTGGTGTTGCTCACGAGAAGGGAGGGGAGTGAACAGGCAAGTTGGGGGATGCCAAGTTTAAGACAAAACAGGAGTTAACACATGCACCGGACCAAAGCAAGTCACCTCAGACCAGACCCCGCCGGAATATAGCACGCCAACACCCATCCATTCAACAGAGCACCTGATGGCATAGTAGTGCTCCAACAACCAGCCGAGTTATCGAGAAAAGGACTTTCTTGTTCAATTTGATAACATGGAATATTAAAGGCGGCAGCCAGGCGACCAAGATGAGGAATATAACACAGTACCTCCACCGACACAAAACTGACACAGCTCTTATCCAAGAAAAGCATCTGCACCCTACCTCCGAAAACCTATGGGCTAAAGAATGGGGCTGCCACAGGTACTTTGCATCCTTCTCCTCCTACGCTAGAGGAGTCGTCATCCTAATGAACAAAACAACCAGCTTTAAACTAATGAAAACTCAGAAAGACACAGAAGGCAGATCACTAATGGAACAAGGGAACATCGACGGAGAAGAGCTCATTCTCAAACTCCTACCGACAAACACAGACGGTCCCAACAATTTCAATTGGATAATGACCCATTTAGAATCGAACAGGAAAGTCAGAATGATCTGGGAAGGAGACCTCAACACACCGCTAAACCATCGCCAGGATAAATACCACAATACAATAACTCCCCCTCGAAAGCAAGCCTGAAAATTACCGAAATATGCAAGGCATATGACCTCAAAGACATCTGGAAAAGCAAAAAGACACCTGAGGCTATACCTACTACTCCTGGGTCCGAAAAACAGCTCAAGACTTGACTACCTTCTCGTATCCTCCGGCAGTCCGTATCAATGGGGCGAATGTCACATCCTCCCCAGGTCGCTATCAGACCACTCACCAGTCACCCTTGAGTGCATCACGTCCCGAGAAGGCACCAAAAGACAGCACCGAAGATTTAAACCCAGAGCTCTCCAAGATCAAGTGTTTGCGGATCAACTACGGGTCAAAATAATATCCTTCATCGAGACTAACCAGGGCTCCGTGGCCTCAGCAGGCACGCTTTGGCAAGCATTTAAATGCTATGCCTGCTTAGCAAAAGAAAATGGGATTCTCAAACTGATAAGGGAACAGACCGCAAGTGAGACCTGGTTAAAAGAAACTGAACACACTTTCCTCCACGCATGACCCTCGTACTCTAGCAACACTTAAGGAGGAACTAGAGACCTTCTGAACTACGGCAGAGAGGGAAAAAAAAAGTCTTACGAGGCACCATAAAATCCGGCAATACGGCAAGGGGCAACAACCCGGGGCACTCCTGGCGAGACTTGCGACGGAAAGGAAACCCACGATGATGGAATCAGTCCTCGACCATACGGGAAACCCTGTCTACTCAAAAGAAGAAATTGTGGAAACTTTCCGCAGGTTCTATTAAAATCTTTATGAGTCTCATTACACCGCTGATCCTACAGAACTAGCACAATACCTAGACGCGATCGAGTTGTACTGGACGAGAGCTGAACTACGTGAACCACTTAACAAACCCATCACTGCTGAAGAAATCTCCAAAGTGATTAAAGAGTTACAAACACGAAAGCGCATGGCCCCGATGGGCTAACGGGCGAATTCTATAAAGCCTACTCAGACCTCCTGGCCCCACTGCTGCTTCAAGTCTATGACGAGGCCCTGACTAAAGGACAACTACCACCAACACTCTACATGGCCAACATCATCCTCCTTTATAAACCCGGCAAACCAAAAGAAGACTGTGCGTCATATAGACCTATATCACTAATAAATCATAACAACAAAATCTTTGCAAAAATCCTCACCAAGAGGATGCTGCCCATAATGCCAGCTATGGTACTGGCTGATCAAGCGGGTTTCGTACCAGGCAGGAATACCTCGTTTCACACCAGAAGAATGTTTGGCCTGATGGAAGCACGGAACCCAGAAAACAAGGCAGTAGCAGTTCTATCAGACGCAGAAAAGGCTTTTGACTCAGTTGAATGGCCCTTCTTCTACGCAGTCTTAAACCGTATGGGCCTCAGAAAACGCTTCATAGAATTGATCGCCATTCTGTATAAAAGACCCACATCCAACATAACAATGGGCAACAGACGCTCAGCCGATATAATCCTGCGACGAGGAACGAGACAAGGCTTCCCCCTGTCAGCATTACTATTTGCCCTAGTTATGGAACCCTTGGCCTCTGAGCTTAGGCTCTACCATCTTCATCGTGGACTTTCCCTGGGCCCCGCACAGGATGATAGTATCTCTCTACGCAGATGTCACATTATTTCTCCAAGACCCCATTGAAAACCTAAACCCAGTGATACGCACAATACTCAAATTCGGCAACTTCTCAGGACTAAAAATCAATAACTCAAAATCAATAATATTCCCACTGACAGCAACTACAAAGGAATTCTCCAACTACTTCGGCTTTAAGTGGCAACACTCAAAAGTGAGATACCTGGGGAACCTCATGTCTAGATCCTGCCGAGATATTATGCAAGACAACTATGAGTCCGCATTAGTGACCATTCAAAGCAAAGTCAGCAGATGGAAATCGCTTCTGCTCACACTTTGGGACAGAGTAGCCTTAGTCAAAATGGTTATCCTCCCAAAACTACTATACCTCTTTCTAAACATTCCACTAAGCCTAACGCAGATGTAGAACGCATCAGAAGCGTGGTCCTCAACCTAGTGTGGGCAGGCAAAGCTGCAAGAGTGTCATACACTAAGCTGACACTCCCTGTGACACAAGGAGGACTAGCCCTCCCCGATATGGAACGCTACTACTGGGCTGTCCAAGCCAATTCCTCAGCTTTTGGTATGCTATTCACTTTATTAGACCCCATGTCCAGATAGAGAGCCCTGGCAACGCCCCATCTACTTCTAGCCGTGATCTTCGGCCAAATACAACTGCCAAGAATGCAGATGAATATTGTCTACACAACATACACGATTTGGAAAAAAATAGCAAAGAAGAGCAAAATCCAAAGCAGATACTCCCCTCTCCTTCTGGCGAGTTTCATACCAGGAATACCTCTCACCTCAGAAAAGATCATCCTCCAATGGGCAGAAAAACTACAAATAAAATGTCTAGGCGATCTTTTTCCAAATGGCACGTTCCCGTCACCCCAACAAGTTCGCGAAAGGGGAAGCAACAACGCATTAGATGAACAAGTTACTTTCTTACCTGGTAACGTTCTTTCGATGGGATGGTCCGACGACGTATTCCATATCTATGACATGTAATCACCACAGCTGTGCTGCTTCGGAAACTTTTTCGGCGTCTGCGTCCTGCGTCGATGACGTCGATGCACCGTCGTCGAGGACCTCCTCCGACGTCCGACGTCATCCGATGTGATAAGTAGGACGCACGACACCCGTAGCCTCAGTTATAGTTTTTTCCCCCAGAACGTGTGACATTAGTCAACTGCCAGTCAGACACAAAGCCTTGCGGAACGTAAGCTGCAATCGCAAAGAAATTCTGCAGCGGGGAAGGCATGGTGGGAGCGATATGGAATACGTCGTCGGACCATCCCATCGAAAGAACGATAGCAGGTAAGAAAGTAACTTGTTCTTCGAGGGGATTGGGTCCTCCGACGTATTCCATATCTATGACAGACTCCCAAAGCAGTACCAGAGCAAGGAGGAGGGAAAGAATTTAGAATCAAAATTTAGAATAGCCAATCAAATAGCAGAGCAAAGGACCGCCTTGCCAAAGGCCAGATCCTGTCCTCGGATGGAATCGAGGGAATAGTGACGTACAAATGTATGTACTGAAGCCCAGGTGGCTGCATCACAGATGTTGCGAATAGGAACACCCCTCTGAAGGGCAGTAGATACAGCCACACCCCTGGTAGAATTGGCCCGAAATCCAGCCGGTGGGTCCTTACCCGCCAAGCGGTAACACTCCGAGATGGCTAAAATAATCCAGCGAGACAAAGTCTGTTTCGTCACAGCTTGCCCCAAACGCTTTCCAGCGTAACCAATAAAGAGTTCATCGTCCACTCTGACCCGGGACATGCGTGAAACATAAAAGCTTAAAGCTCTCCTAGGATCAAGCCTATAGAGCCTCTCCTCTTCCTTACCAGGATGCGGAGGAAGATAGAATGCCGGAAGAACAACCTTCTGGGCCAAATGAAATTCCGCCACTTGAGGGGTCCCCCAAAGGGCGAAGATCTCCAGGAGAATCTCCTGAGCCAACTCCCACTCGTGAGAGATCACGCTCTGCCTGCTCAGCGCGTCCGCCGTCACGTTTTCGTCTCCGGCCAGATGAACTGCTGAGATCGAAACTTCCTGCTGGATGGCCCAGAACTCGAGCTGCATCGCCTCCCTGCACAGAGGAAGTGACCCTGGCCCCCCCTTTTTGTTGAGGCAGTGCATGGCCACTGTGTTGTCCGTCAGGATCAGGACACTCTTTCCTCGCACAGTCGGCAGAAAAGCCTTCAGGGCTAGCCTGACGGCCCTCAGCTCCAACAGATTGATATGGAGTCTGGACTCCGACAGAGACCAACGACCGCTGACTGTCAGCCCGTTGGCATGAGCTCCCCATCCCGTGAGGGATGCATCGTCACCTCCCGCCAGGGAAGCCAAAATGGAGCCCCCCCTTCATCAAGTTGCCTTCGACGGCCCACCACAGAAGGTCCCGGGCGACCGAGGGCGGCACCTGAACCGGGTCCGACATCCTGCCAGAGGACTGTGACCATTGCATCTTGAGTGCCCACTGCAAAGATCTCATCCGCAGGCGAGCCTCTGGCACCAGAAGAATGCAGGATGCCATGAGGCCGAGCAACCTCAAGAACTCTAGCGTCTGGGCATGCTGAAACTTGTGCACCATCTGCTGAATCTGAAGAGCCCTCACCTGGGAAGGAAAACACTGCCCCGGGGAAGTGTCGAGCACTGCTCCGATGTACCGGAGGCGCTGTGTTGGCGTCAAATGGGACTTCTTTAAATTGAGGGAGAAGCCCAGCCTGTGAAGGGAGTGGCAGGTGACGGACAGCTGATCCAGGACTTGCTCGGGAGAGCACCCCCTGATCAACCAATCGTCCAGGTAGGGGTAGACGTGAATCCCCCCCTTGCCTGAGATGCGCTGCCGCCACCACCATGAGCTTGGTCAAAACCCTCGGGGCGGAGGTCAATCCGAACGGCAGGACCCGAAACTGAAAGTGCGAGTCGCCAACCGCGAACCTCAGGTACTTCTTGTGCTTGGGATGGATCGGCACATGGAAGTAAGCATCCTTGAGGTCGAGTGACACCAACCAGTCCTGAGGCTGAAGGGCCCGGAGGACTTGAGAGAGAGTAACCATCTTGAACTTGTCCTTCCTGAGGAGTTTGTTCAAACCGCGCAAGTCCATGATGGGTCTCAATCCCCAGTCTTTCTTCGAAATCAAAAAATAAGGGGAATACCATCCCTTGTTCCTCTCCGCTACAGGCACCAGTTCTATGGCGCCTTTCTCCAGCAGGGCTTGAATTTCCTGCGCAAGTAGCGGATCCGGACTCTGCAAAGAGAGGTTCCCCGGTGGATTGTCGCGAGGCCTGTGCCGAAAGGGAAGACAGTAGCCGTGGGTTATGATCTCCAGAACCCACACATCTGAAGTAATGGCTTGCCACTCTACAAGATGCTGCACCAGCCTTCCCCCTACCGGCGAACCATGGGACATGGCCTCATGACTGAGTGGGAGCGGCTGCGGCGTTACCTAAGGGCAAAGAGGCAACTGCCCAAGCGGCCTTGGCACCACGGGTACCCTGTCGTCCACCTCTGGTACCCCTGCGTTGGCCTCTTTGACTGCCAGCTCCTCTCGCTTTACTGAAGGACGAGTAATAGCGAAAGGAACCACCTCTCCACTGCTGTCCCCTAGGACGAAAAGGCAGAGGTTGGCGAACTGCAGCGCCCAACGACTTCGCTGCAGCTTTTGAGGTCTGCAACCTCTCAAGGCTCTCGTCAGCCTTGCTGCCAAAAAGGTGTTCACCGTCAAAGGGCATGTTGAGGAGCCGGGACTGCACATCAGGAGCAAACCCCGACTTCCGCAACCACGCAAACCTGCGTATCACGGTGCTCGCCGCCATGGACCTACTGACGCATTCAGCTAAGTCCAAACCCGACTGAACGGACTCACACATGGCATCCTTACCATCCTGGACCATAGCAAGGAAACCATCCCGTTCGTCCCCTTCGGGAATATGTTCAGCCGCTAACGCAACACAGTTCCACAGAGTGTGTGTGAAACGAGACAAGGCACAAATGGAGTTGGCTGCCTGAAGCGCCATACCACCAGAAGAAAACACTTTCTTCGCCCAGCCATCAAAACGTTTGTCGTCCCTACCAGGAGGGATGGTAGGGTACGACGCCTGCTTTGCCGGGGCCGTGGCCGCCTGCACCACCAAACTCTCCGGAGTGGGGTGCCTGGTCAAGTAGCAGGGGTCGCTACTGGCTGGACGGTATTTTCGCGACAAGGATCTGCCCACCGCCGGGAGACTCTCCGGAGCAGTCCAAGCCGCCGCCACCCTTCTCTGTAAAGCCATATGGAACGGCAGTACCGGGTCAGTTGGGGGACCAACATCAAGGATGTTGGTCAGATCATCCTGCACAAACTCCCCTGGGGGAGCAGACCATCCCAAGTACTCAGAAACCCTAGCCATAAGGCGCCAGTACGAGGAATCGGCATGAGAGCCAGGCTCAGGCCTACAAAACTCCACCTCCGGAGAGGTGTCCAGTCCACTGGCATCATGCAGTGACTGCCTCAAATCGTCAAACTGACTATGGCCCGAGACAATTTCATCTGGAACCTGACTAGGAACCAGGCCATCAGAATCCTCATCCGCCTCTGAAATATATTCCAGGTGGCGAAAAGAAGGCACCCGAGAGTGCTTGCTCTTAACCAGAGCCTTCCTAGGGGGTTCCCCCGTGCCACGGGGTACCTCCGACACGAAAGGCGTCGAGCGAATCGGCGCCGACGTCGAGAGAACAGGCATCGGCGCCGAGAGGATCGACGTCGAGGAAAGCCGGAGCCCCGAGCGTGTCCCTCGACGACCTGAGCGTCAACGGCTTCGACGACTTCCTCGGAGCCGGAGCCTCGAGAAAGCCTGGACGCCCTCGACGCCTCAGATGTCGATGTCTTCCTCGAAGACCTCACAGGTGTACACGGTCTCGAACGCGTCGAGGACCGGGACGGGTACGTCGAGAACGAGTCTCCTTGTCCGAACGGGACCTCTCCCGTGACTCGTCCCGACCACTCTTGCGAGCGGTGTCTCTCGACCTCTCACGACCGACCCCACTCAGGGGCGCGGACGGCTTAGTACCCTGTGACTCAAGAATCGCCAGCATTTTCTTCCCGAAGGAAGCCCATTCCTCCGGCGTTGCACGGCTGGAGGGTAAGCAACGTGCCGGGCAGAGTCCTCCGAAGAGGACCTGGAAGACGACCGGTGTCGGCGCTTCCGAGAATGCCTCGAAGAGGCTGAGGAGTGGCGAGACCGACTCCTAGAAGGAGACCCACGAGACTTCCGACAATGACGCGGAGAGTCACCCCTCGAATCATCCGTCGAAAGCCCCGCAGACTTCGACTTCCGGGGCTTGGACACCCGACCTACCGACAACTTCTTCTTACGTTCGCGTAAGGCTTTGGACGTGAGCGACTGGCAGTCGATACAGTCATCCGTGTCGTGGGCCTCCCCGAGGCAACAGAGGCAGGCACCGTGAGAGTCCGTCACCGACATCTTGGACCCACACTCCCCGCACTTCTTGAAACCCGGACGCGGGGTTGAAGACGAAGTAGAAGACATCTTCACACGAAGGATTTTCACAAAACGAACAGGTTCGAAGAACAGAACTCCAAAGAGTCGAGGCGTTAACCGAGATTCACGAAGCAACACGTTCGCGGAAAAAACGGAACTGAGGCTACGGGCGTCGTGCGTCCTACTTATCACATTGGATGACGTCGGACGTCGGAGGAGGTCCTCGACGACGGCGCATCGACGTCATCGGCGCAGGACGCAGACGGCGACAAAAGTTTCCAAAGCAGCACAGCTGTGGTGATTACATGTCATAGATATGGAATACGTCGGAGGACCCAATCCCCTCGAAACATTCATTTATTTCAAATTACACCACACTCCTCAAGCTAATATCCCCACTTTCCCCCTGCCAGACCCTTACCTGGCCACTACTGCACAGAGTAATACAGACCCAAGGAGAAGGCCGTCTGGTGGCAAATATCTACAAGTCCCTCTTGACCACAGAGACCCCCCCCCAAACTCAGGTCACAGAAGAAAATCGTAAAAAGCATTGAATACCATGATAGCTGATGAAGACTGGAAATATATTCTCAGACTCACTCAAAAAGTAGCAATCAACACTAGATACAAACAGATCCACTTCAACTTTGTACACCAGGTGTACCATACACCGGCAAAGCTTCATGCACAGAGACCATCGGAATCCGCAGCATGCAACCGATACCGATCACACGAAGCACACTTCGTGCACCTGGCGTGGACATGTCCCACGGTGGCCACATTCTGGAATTTAGTCCTGGAGAAAACGTCAGCAATTATCGGCACACACTTGGAAGCTGACCCGATAATAACACTGCTAGGGCTAACCAACCACCTACCAGATACAGTCCGGAAACTGACAAATGTACTACTCGTCCTAGCACCCAGAAGAGTCGCATCCAACTGGGGGAAAAGGCCCGCCACCAATCTGGCAACGCTGGCTACAAGACATTACGTACTGCCAGGACGTAGAAACTAGCTTTATTAAAATGTTGCCGCTACACGCCTGCCCTCCAGATATATGGGGCGCATACATAGCCTATTTGCTGTCAACCAATGAAGAATGGGACTTACAAACCTTATCTCCAGACCACAGCCAGCAGCACCCACTCCATCATGCAACCAGACTTCCCGACGACCAGTAGAGTAAACTTTTGCCACTAACTACGATGTACACGGAGTCGAAGGGTAGAAAAAAGAACAAAATTGTGAGGGGAATGGGGGACGAGGGGATTGTTTTGCTTGTGATGGCCATTGCATGCCCCCTTTATTAATTTTTTTATAACAATTAAACAAAAGAAAGTTTCTTTAAAAAAATGTGGTTTTTAATCAAAGCAGTCAATGGTTTCACTAGCTCGGCAACATTAGACAATCTACCGACAAGTCTCTACCCTCATGTGTAAGAGTGAGCCCTAAGTAAGTAACCTCACAATGGCCTATTCTTGTGAATGACTTGCTGAGTGTGTGGACTCTGCATTATGTAAAACTCATAGGGCTGCAGTGTGTTTTTTCTCAACTTTCCCGTCCTTCCCCTCAGTTTTAGAATGGTCTGGTATCTTTGCCTGTGAGGAACGAAATGAACTCTCATCAGTGCCATACCTTTGTGGACTTTTTATTTGTCTTCCGTCTCTGTAATCATAGTCAGTTGGTCTAAACTGGAACTGTCCCCTAGGTTCACCCCAAGATAGCCTACCGCTGCAAATGCCTTGCCACTGCAGGGAATCCCCATCTTCTGTAGTTTTTACATTCTTTGGTTCATGATCTGGGCATTTTTCTTCCTCTATTGGTGAAAGTGTTCTACCACCCTTTTTTTTAATGAAACAGTTGTTTTAATAAAGATCAAACTTGATTTTTCAACATACAATTCAATACATTTGTTGATGTATAATAATATTCATATTTAAAAACATTACACATGTTTTCTAAAGGAAAAAGAAAGTCACAACATACATAAAATGCTATAATCCTTAGTCTACCGTTTTGACAATAGGAACATATATTACAAAAAGGTATAAGGATATAAAATGCAGGATAAAGTCGATAAAAAGTAAAATAAGAGAATAACAAAAACAATACTATTGGCAATACTGCATATACACATCCATCATTGCTTATTGTCATTTCCTTTGTGGGTTTTTTAGTAATTGTTAAAATGCATCTCACAGCCTTCTTAGGTAATCTTGTTAGGTTTATTGGAACATCTCAGGATACTTTCACAAGCAGTTACATAGTTCTTAGGTACGTTAAATAAAGGACATTAACACTGGCAGCCCATCACCCAGGCAGGAGGTTCACCAACTGACCAAGGCTAGAACCTTCACTCACACATTCCAACACTCAGACATCAACACTCCACATGGCATCACAACATTCCTGCTTACCCAGGCAAGTCATACACAACATATCTCCCCCCCCCCCTTTACATTAACACACTGCACACACCAAGCACTACACTACACAACACACCTCCCCTCCTTGCACTTATCCACAACATGCAAAACACCACGGACACACCTCCACTCATACCAAAACACCCCATCCACACCGACTCGGATGACCAGGGCAGGTACACCGCATGTGCACAAACGCTCTGACTCTCAGCTTATTCCCACTGCACTGGCCAGGCACACCGAGACCAACAACTAAATACTGCCACACTCTGGACCCTGAAAGGTGTAGCGAATCTTAAATGCACACACAGTGCAGCCAGAAACAACCGCCTGCACACAAAGGAATTAAATAGAAGTGGTACAGGACCACTAGTTCGAAATATATGTGACACTCCTCATGCACATCACCACAGAAGTGCCCTCACCTAAAACCCATGGGCGCTACCACCCGTCACATATACCTCTTTATACCATGCATGACTAACACAGTCACACCCTGACTGACTGGGGGCGCTTCCACTCAGCAATAATAGTTATAGACCATGCATGACCATCATCACAGTCACACCCCGACTGACTGGGGGCGCTACAACCCAGTAATAATAGCTATTATCCCTGCATCACTATTAACAACAGTCACACCCTCACTGAACTGGCGCCGCTACCATCATACACAAGCATATGTAGTTTTACCCTGCATGACCGCCATCACAGTCACACCCCGACAGAAACCAGTGGAGCTACCACCATTAACCCACGTATACCGTTAACCCATGTACGCCCCTACCACAGACGTACCCATACCATACTTAAACATGTCGGCCAGGCACACTCACCATCAGCCTCGACATACTCCTAAAATGTCAGCCAGGCACACTCACCATCAGCCAATCTATGCTCCTAACATGTATGTAAGCACCATCCATTAACAGGATTAAAGGCACTCATAACCTCTCCCATCCATACCCCACCCAACCATACATCACATAACAATATGCAAATTACATTGCAATGTCCTATACATGTGCGCATTAATGTACCATTTTAAAACACCATATATCAAACATGAACAATACCGTTCAATTACATGAGTTTATGTATGCTAAATTGTCATATTCACCATAAGGCAATATAAGACTTGACACCCTATCCAAGTCCCATCCTAAAAAGTCCATGTTGCTTAAATACGACCCAATTAGCTCTAACTCCTCAAGGCGTTAGAGCTAACACACTTGTGCACTCTCACCATCTGTCCAATCACAACAATAACAAAGTTTGCGAACTAAAGTCCATGTGCCCAAAAATATGGCACTCCAATCCTGAAAATCCTCAAATGGGTTATTATAAATGCAATTCATTATGGCTATTACACTTCCCGCTTCCATACCCATAGCTCCCAAACAAAGCTTCTTCGCATAACCAAACGCACCACCCACAGCAGAAGAATACATAACGGTGTCTGGTGACATTTCAAAGTATTCACTGCACACGTTAAATACCAAGCTCAAACATATTGCCGTAATGCCTAATATTGTAAAGGATACGTATTGTGAATTATCCAAATCATGCAAATACTGCATCCTTTTAAACCGACAAATACACAAATTTTCCATGATATGGAAAATATAAACATCTTCCCAGGTTAATGCCATCACATTAGACCGACCTGTCCCACGTCAAACTTTAATTTTCCATCCTCGAAGTATTTACCAAGTTCACAATCTTATTTGTATGACACCGTTTACGACGCAGTTCGGCTCTCCGGCTCAGCAACCACTCCCTACTTGACTCCATATAGACTGTGGCGTAGAGTTAACACATCCAGACTTCACCACGCTGCACTTCCTGGCAGCGTCAAGGACGTTTCTGGGTCCTTTCTAACAAACGTGCCCGTTCCTTCGATAGTAAACAGAGGGCCTGTATCATACAACGGACGTTTCCTCATCCGAGCAACAGGAAAGGGAACCTGGAGCTACGTGGCGTTCCATGCTTCCACCAACCCTCACAGCACCACAATGACATCAGTACCTGGGGAGCCGCGGACAAGCGCGGATCAATCTGCCAGCTGAAACCATGTTATGGAGCTCCTGCGATGAGCACAGACTGTGCCGGCAAGCTCTACTCTCCTCATCATATTCTGCCATTAGGTAAAACCTTGGATTATCATGCAACGGACAGCTTCATATTACGTTAACCGCTAATGCGAGAGCGATATCGTCTCATTAACCCTGCAGCGACCCTGCCTCACTGTCATTGTAGTCTACTTAACGTGATGCCACAGGTCAGAACAGTTTTAGTACGTACTGCTCCATACAATCTCCAGCCGGTCCTCCAAATGCCTTCATATCATCATGCAGTTGTCCTTCCAAACCCAGGGCTACAGCTCTTCCTGCATTACAGGGGACACTTCCCACCTGGAATCTGTACTATTCCTTCCCAAGCTCTTACAGTTCATGAGCAGCCCATTACTCCTGTTATGGGCCCCTCCCAGGGAGAAGCTGGACTTAGTTTTGACACAGATGATGACAGTCTATCTTCCCAGCTTTTCACCTCTCCCTTTATCCCACCGTGGGTGATGGGCCTTACTTGGTGTAGGGGCAGTGTCTTCCTTCTCATTCCTTCTGCACCTCCTGCAGCAGATCCACCGGCTATCCAGCATCTCCAGCGCAGATTCATCTTTGTAAGACCAGCTCATCCACATTGTTAAGATGCATCTCACAGCCTTCTTAGGTAAGCTTGTTAGGTTTATTGAAACATCTCAGGATACCTTCACAAGTAGTTACATAGTTCTTAGGTAAGTTACATAAAGGACATTAACACTGGCAGCCCATCACCCAGGCAGGAGGTTCACCAACTCCAAGGCTAGAACCTTCACTCACACATTCCAACACTCAGACATCAACACTCCTCATGGCATCACAACATTCCTGCTTACCCAGGCAAGTCATACACAACAGTAATTGAATAAGCATGTTGTTTATCTCAAATTACACAAACCTGTAGTTTGCTTTCCCAGAAACGTCCTATTTGCAATGTTTTCATAACTTGCTCTTGCACAGCCCTTTTCCTTTCTTTATCAACTCTAAGCCATGTAGAAAGTTAAGAATTGCATATCTGACCTTCTTGTTAGTAGTATGATGCAACAGTTCCCAAAAACGAGCGATGTTTAAATTACGAGGGTCCTCAAATAAATGTTTGAAATGTATGACTCTCAAAGGGTGGAGCAGGGAACATTCTGAACACAGCTGACTCAGTGTTTCAGACTCTTGCTCACAAAATTGACATTTCATCTCTTCGGTTATTGATCTACGCAAGTACAATAGTTCACACATGGGCCACAAATTCACGCGAAAACGCAGATAGTCATTCCGATGGCGGGAACTGTGAAACTGAGTTAAATAACTTTGTTATACCATATCGTTTAGGTGCAAATGGATTGTCCATACATTTTTTGCATTTAAACCGCGCATTTCTTGTTTGAATCCAGTCATATTTCCAGATACAAGTTTTAGCTTTGTCTGGATTTTCTATCACAAGTTTCACTGAAATTCCTGTGTTTTGAATAACCGTCTCTACTATTCTGCGCCATGATAGGGGATATGTATTTGGCGAGTTTAGTAAATAGTTTGCCAACAGATGTAATAAGCCATTTCTAGAATCCGCCATGATACATTATCAATAGAAGGAACACAATTTCCATTTGTATATTGCATACAGCGATAGCAAGCCCAGCTCGTGTCTTATTACACTTGGAGGTTCTGATTTTGGGAGGTTGAGTACATGTTTCCAGTACTCTCCTTCAAATTTTGCCCAGTAATCGTAAGATCTTTCAGGCCAGGCTTCCGATCCGTATGAAATTACAGGGGTCACTTTTGGTTTATAGTAAACAAGAATTGGAAAGATAGAAAATGTACAAAATTTGATCTTGATCAAGCGGGCTTGTGAAATGGCTGCGCGCAATTTACATCTACTATAAAGGGCTAGAGTAACATGGCTTCGCTGATTAGTCACTAAAGTGCCCAGATAAATATAAGAAGGCTCAGATGTCAATAATACTTTTTGTAGTGGCCATTTGTGTTTGATGTTACATTTTCTGCTATTACCAAGTTGTACCACCTTAGTTTTTCCAACATTAATTGCAATACAGTTTTTCTATGCATATTTGTTAAGAGCACCAAGTAAGGCTCTTAGGCCATTCAGAGAAAATAAAACCATATCGTCTGCATACAAAAGAAATATCACATGAGTTCCATTGATTTTGGGGGAGGGGTGAGTCTGCATTAATGTCTAAGAAGGATTCATTGATGTCAGCTATGAAAAAATTTAACATAGCTTATGCCAATAGGCAACCCTGTTTCAGACCACAAGCAGTGTGGATAAGGTTGGTTACTAGACTATCAGTGGTCAATTTAACTTGAATTGTGGTGTCCGAGTATGAATCAATCACCCATTTTAGGATATACCACAGGTATTTTTTGTCCATTAATTTTTTGTATAATAATTCTCATGGTACTGCGTCGAACACCATCCGAAAGTCTATGAAGGCGGTATACAATGGTTGGCGATATTGTTGCGACTGGCGAATTAGGCTATTCAATGTGACCGTATTCACTCCTGTTCCAAGGCCCGGTATAAACTCCGTTTGAAAGGGGTCACAATAGTTATTCGTATCCAGCCACACATTGAATTGCTTCAATACTAGTCGTGCAAATATTTTGCCCGGGCAATCTAGTAGTGCGATAGGTCGGTAAGATTTCCGATCGAATCTAATGCCCTTTCTAAAAATTGGAACGGTTAGTGACTGTTTCCATGATTTAGGTACCTGCCCCCTTGTGAATGTATGCTTCAAAATTTGATGCAATAGGTCTGCCCATTCCTGAGGATGATTTTTCAGCATACCATTGTGTAGTCCATCAGGCCCAATAGCTCGTGAATGGCTCAGGTTTTTGATGCAAAGCATAATATCTTTGATGTCTATCTTAAATGAGTGAGTATCCCTTTGCATTACTATACTCCGCTTAAATTCTCCAAATGGAGAACAATATAAATCGCCAACATATTTCTGCCATACATCTTTGGATATTGCATTGATCTGGACCACGCCTTGGGTCTTGTAAGTGGCATTGTTTAAGCATGCCCAAATTCCACTAGTGGATTTGCTTAAGATTTGTTTGAGCATCAACTCACTGTCATGTTGGTGTTGAATGAATCAGCAGGCTTTTAACCAAGTCTTATAAGCCCTTTTGAGCTGTTTTTTCCCACGCCTTCGACTAGTGCTGATTGACTATTTAAACATCGAAGGTCACTCCTTAACAACGCCTTTCGCCGTTGCAGTTCCAAGTGAAATACATGACGGTGTTCCAACTTATTATTTGAGTTTGGTGACATATGATCTTTAAAAATTTGCGTTAGTTGCACGTAACATTCTGAGCCGTTGGCAAGCGGGGACCCGAAGGCCTCTCCAATGTTAGCCCTAAATTGGGGGAGTCTACATGGATTCCAGCATAAACAATTGCTCTGATTATTCACCAATACATTCCTTACATTATCCCTTTGTTGGCTGATCTGAGGATTCAATGGAATCGTACAAGATGGTCGTAGCAAATTATGGTCACTTAGGTCTCAAAAACCGACTATCTACAAATATATAATCTAAAATAGATTGTTGGTAACCTCTCTTCCATGTATATTGGGATGGAACATCACCTTCTATAGCACCGTTCAGCATTACGAAACCTTTTTCTTTCATTATTGAGGACCAAGTCAGCTCATCATGTGTGAATTCTAAATTAACGTCTGAGAGCAGATGTAAGTTTAGGTCCCCCATAATGAGAGTATGTGAAATCTGAGGGTCTGAAAGTAATTGATCCAAAATAACACATAGGTTTTGCTGTCATTGATTTCTTACTCCAGTAAATGTTGATAATAGCAATTGTCATGGAGCTTCTTGATAGTTTTGCTACTAGAAAGCAAGAAGATGAGGAGGGGCATACCACACAAGTTATTCCTGCGGCTTTCCTCCCTGCTGTTAAGAGGCCACCTTCGGGATACCCTAGAGATTGTCTAGTAGCAGGTGTAATTATCATCGTGTGGGAGTCACATACTGGGGAACTCCTAAGCAAGTTTCTTGTAATACAATGATATCATGTGTTCCCAACTCAGTTTCCCATGAATTTATAATGCGCTTGTGGACTCTTGTATTCCAAGAGTTTATACTTACGTTTTCATTAGTCACAGTATATTATGATCTTCCCCCGTGAGATTGTAATTTTGGGAATTGATTTGTATAATAAGTTTGTTCTATTTCTGGTCTTTGAGTGGACCTGTAAATTTTTATTGCAGGTTTTTCCGTCTGTGATGCAAGAGGTTGACTGGCTTGTGTTAGAACTAAGACCAGGTTATAAAAATCTAATCTCGCTTGCCATAATATGCAACCAGTCCGGATGTCATGACCCACCGATTTCGGCCCTTCTGGACCTCGTGGTCCATGATGCACTGTTTATATAAACAGGAGATAGAAAGCTCTTAGTCAACAGTTATTAACATTAAACACATAACTGTTCTGAAAGTAATCAATTCGTAATTTATTAGATCATAAAAGTACAAGTTATAAAAAACTTCGACAATTATAAAACACTATAAAAAATACAAATCCTAAATAGTGACAAACACTGCCTTTTAGACTAGGCTTCGATCCTAATTGATCGGAGATCGGGAAGGCTAAAGAGGCTCAAATTAGCATCTCTTAAACACATTCATCAATAGTTTGACATAAACCATTGTCATATGCTCAGACAATGAGAATATGACAATGGTTTATGTCTTTTTTACCATTTAGAACAGTTATATGTGGGTCTCCAAACAATCTTGTCACCCTCCGAGAAAGACATTTCCCATCCTGGCTCTGGTGGACTGCGGTGCCATGGGAGTATTCTTAGACCATGATTGGTCTGTCAGACACAATATTCCTCGAGAAAGCAAAGAAATAATACAACCTGTCGAAGGAATTGACGGGAGACCGTGATCTTCCAGGCCTATTACTCACCAGACCAAGGAACTACTGCTTTTTATAAATAACCACCAGGAAAAGCTCTGTTTTGATATTATAAAGGCTGCTCACTACCCCATGGTTTTAGGCATGCCTTGGCTCCAGAAACACAACCCGTACATTAACTGGGCAGGCGGATCCCTCTTCTTAGGCTCTGAATTCTGCCTGTCCCATTGTTTGTCTCAAGACTCTGCATAGCCCTCCTGTGAACTCCCAGAAATCCGAACTCTCTCTCTTATGTGTCTCCAACATTAGCCAACTGCCAGAAAATATATCAACCATACTCGGACGTGTTTTCAACAGCCATCGTTAAAACTCTTCCACCCCACAGACCGGAGGATTGTGCCATCGAAACAGATGCTTCAACCGTAATCCCATTCGGCAGAATGTTCATACTATCTCAACCTGAAAAAAGAGCCCTACGAGAATATTTGGATACCAACCTGGCTAATGGAAACATTTGTCCTTCAAAATCTCCTTCCGGCGCCTCTCTATTCTTTGTACCAAAGAAAGATACCAAAGAACTACAACCCTGTTTGGATTACCACAGACTCAACCAGTGCACTATTGAGGATCGTTACCCGCTACTGCTCATTTCCGACATCTTGGAGGCAGTGCAGGGTGCTGTCATCTTCACAAGCTTGACCTTTAGGATGCCCATCACCTCATTTGGATAAGGGAAGGTGATAAATGGAAAACAGCCTTCAGAACCCCTTTTGGCCATTTCAAATATCTAGTGATGCCCTTAGGTCTCACCAACGCCCCTGCGGTCTCTCAGCGGTTCATGGATAGAGTCTTTTCTGATATGCTGTTCCTTTTTGTCATCGTATACCTAGATGATATACTGATCTATTCCAATGACCCCCAAGTCCATCAGGAACATGTCAATGCAGTTTTACAACGATTACGAGAAAACAAACTCCTGGTCAAACCTGAAGTGTCTGTTCCATGTCCAGACCGTTCTCGGATTCATGCTGAGTTCTAATGGAATAGGAATGGATCCTGCCAAGGTTGACTCCATACTCTTGGCCCTCGCCTACTACACTAAAACAGATTCAATCCTTCCTGGGGCTCGCAAATTTCTACAGGAAATTCATCCGTACTTTTTCAGACATTGTGCATCCCATAGTCACACTCTTGAAGAAAGACACACCATTAAATTGGTCTGCCGCTCAAGAGACAGCCTTCCAGGACCTAAAATGAAGATTCACTCAAGGTCCCATCCTGGCTCAGCCTGACATAAATAGGCCCTTCCTGGTAGAAACGGATCCCTCAGATTATGCCATAGGGGCGGTCTTAAAACAAGAATTTGAAGACATAAAGGAACGCCCTATTGCCTACCTATCCTGCACTTTGACTCCCAGTGAGACCCACTATTCTGTCCTGGAAAAGGAATTACTGGCCATCCGTCAAGCCTTTACCGACTGGCGTCATCTACTCTTGGGCACCAAACATCCTGTGCAAGTTCGAACCAATCATAGAAACTTGGCAAGTCCTACAATCCCTGGAATGCAGAAATAGTCAAGACCGTTGGGCCTTCTTTTTTGCCCAATATCAGTTCCGCATTCACCACGTTCCTGGAACCAACAACATTATAGCAGAGGCCTTATCTAGACGTCCTGACTAAGAGTCTGTCGAAGCACGTGCCTTTCCGAAGATGTTTCCTAATACAGTGTTTGTCGCCCAGGCCAATTCCTGCTTGGAAGATGTCCGTGCCGAAACACCTTCTTATGATCTATGGGAGGACTACATCAAGACAAACCAATGGAGCCTGGTTGGTAAGGATTGGTATCTCTTCAAGGATAGAAGTTTGGTGGTACGCACACAAAGATTGAGAAACAAGATCATAATCCTTTGTCATGATACCTTTCATTCGAGGCATCACTACAACTCTCCACCTCATTCAGAGACAATTCTGGTGGCTGAGGATGATTGATGCTGTAAGAACTTGCATCCGAACCTTCGCTATTTGCAATCGGAACAAATGTGATAACAGAAAACCTGCAGGTCTCCTACACCAACCCACGTTACGAACACGCCCTTGGGAGACAATCCCTACAGACTATCGTGGAATTGCCCCCATCCAGGGGATATACTACTATAATGGTTACCATCGATCTCTTCACCCATATGGCTCACTTCACACCCTTGTACAAGCTCCCATCTTCACTTGAAATGGAAGGGATATTCTTGAAACATATATTCAGACTTCATGGTTTACCTAGTAAGATCATTTCCGACCGAGGACCTCAGTATATATTCCAGTTCTAGAAACAACTATGCCAAATGCTAGGCATCCAGCGTGCATTGTCTTCTGGGTACCATCCTCAAACTAATGGAGCAACAGAACGTGTAAACCAGACCCTGGAACAATACCGACGCTGTTTTGCTACCAAGGTCCAGGATGATTGGTCACTTTTGATTCCAGTAGCTGAATTCGCTTACAACAACTCAGATCATTCAGCTATCAAGACTAGTCCTTTCTTTTGAAGTCAAGGATTTCATCCTTCGGTTCTGTCATCTGTTCGACCACATCCTACTCCGGTACCCTCAGTTGATTCCTGGATCGAAAGACTGGTAAACGTACATAAGGACGCCGTACATAAGGACGCCAAAGATCACCTGGAAAGGCCAGGACAGAAGTTAAGAAACATGCGGATACCAAGCGGAGACCCAGCCCGGCATATGAAGTTGCGGACAAGGTCTGGTTATCTTCGAAACTCCTGCCTCGACATCTACGGCCAAACAAACTAGCTCCCAAATATTATGGTCCTTTCTCCATTAAAGAAATCATCAATCCAGTGGCCTTTCGGCTTCAGCTTCCAGAATCCTGGAAGAATACACATCCGGTTTTCCACACTTCCTTGTTGAAACCGTATGTACGGTCCACCAGATCAACTCCTAGACCTAGCCCCATGCTTGTCAATGACCAGATCGAATTCGAAGTCTCCAGGATATGTGATTCTAGATACAGACAGGGTCAACTCCAATACTTAGTGGAATGGAAAGGATACCCCCCCAGTGAACGCACCTGGGAACCTGTCTCTAACATTAATGCTCCGCCCCTAGTGCAAAGGTTCCATCGAATCCATCCAGGCAAATCCGGTGGATCAAGATTTAAGAGGGGGCATGCTGTCATGAACCACTGATTTCAGCCCTTCTGGACCTCATGGTCCATTATGCACCATATCATCAAGTTGGCGATCCTCCCATCATGGCCAACAGCACGGAAACGCTGCTCTCTAGTGTCTACCTGCGGCTTCCTAGAAATTAGGCAGGCCCCGCGATTCCGCGCGTCTCAACGCTACTGAAACGAGTTGTTCGGCGTGTGCATCGTTCCCGTCTATCTTCGTTACCTTTCCATGTTCCTTCCAGGAATCCCTTCTCTTTCCCACCTCGCTTCGGCAAGGCCAGTCCCCCTTATTCCCAGAATCCGTCTCGTGCTCGTGCCGTGGGCCCCCCCCCCCTCTGGCACCCGTTGAGTACTGGACTTCAGTTTCGTTTCCTTCCTGGATTTTTCCATGACATCTTTCCTGGATATTGAACGCAACCCTGCCTAGGCAGTCGGTACTCCTCACACTGGAACCCGAAGACTTGCATCCCTTCCCTGTAAAAGTCTCGATCGGTGACGAAGAAGGAAGGAGTACCCAAGAAGACCTCAATAAAGGACAAACAGGTGAGAAGGAGGGAAGCGTGTGACACCGGACTTCACATCGATTTTTGCTTCGTCTAGACTCGTGTTGTTATTGAATTCCACTAAATCAATATCCGAAGTTATCAGATTCTTTAATAGTGGGTATTCAGCACAGATGTTCAGTATGCTTGTTCTATTTAACACATACTGGGCACCTGGTAAATCTCTGCATTTCAATAACAGACAATTATAGTTTTTGTAACTATTTGTACTCCCAGTCTCTGTCTGGGTATTATGATAGGACTTTTTAACGATTGTTTGTGGGTGGTTAATCAATGCTACATCGTTTGGAAAAGTTCCTTGTGCTTGCCTATAACTTTGAGGCAGCCACTGTGGTCCTTGTAATAGTGCAGTTACATCAGGGAAAGCTGGTCGCTGATGTGTCTCCTCTTTTTGCGTTCTGTCTTGATTCTCTGATATAAATATCAACGGATAGCTTTATCATATCCCTTATCTCTTGTGTCAGATTTCTCCACCCTTTTTACCTTGAAACAAACCGTTTCATTTTAAAGGTCTCCCTTCCTGGTGTGTCTCCTTGTCTGGCTTACTATCCGTGTTAACCTTCTTGTGTCTCTCTGCAGTTCTCCTGCCTAGGCGATTTCTGCCTAGTGATTGATAAGTGGATGTCATTATGTCCCCACATTGCTCCCTTTGCTCTTGCTCATTTAGCAAGGACATTTTTCTATGAACTTCTAACCTCGCAGGCTCTCCTTTCAATAAGGGCAACATTATGCTCTCAACCATTTGATCATTATTGGATGCTATGGACAAGCATAAGTTCATGGCGGCAGAAGCGCCCAGTGTTCCCATAATGTCTGCCAATATTGATGCTAGAGATGTGATAGGCAGCGTGCCTATCGGCTGTAAATAAAGCCAGCTATTAATTGAGATCCAGCTATTGCAGCTCGCTAAAGGCGGTGTGCAGCCCGAGGGAAGGAACACGGCTAGTGCCCTATGCCACGGTGTAACCTGGGGATAGGCAGCTTTCAGCTGTCCTAACTTTTTCTGAATACCACTTGGGTATGTCCTTATTTCTGGTAGGGCATGACGCTAATATAATTCTCAGCTGCACTCCTCCTGCGTACGTCTGTGCTTGTGGCTGCTGGGCAGACGCTATGCCATGCTACACAGCATATTGCAATGCAAGGTTACGCACGGTGTCAACATGTGCAGCCAGTAGTTAATAGTTTGTAAAAGGGGCCTCTGCGGTTTGGATGAAACTGGGCTAAAAGTTCTAGTGACAGGTTAGGTGTGGCTAACAGTCCATGTCTCGCATTTGTTTGTGGATAAACTACATTACCTCCAAACCAGTTGACATGATTTGTATGTGTTAAAGTCAATTCAGGAAACTGGTATGGTCAATAGTCTCCCCTTATACATACCTACATACCTACATACGGACACACACACACACACACACACACACACACACACACACACACACACACACACACACACACACACACACACACACACACACACACACACACACACACACACACACACACACACACACACACACACACACACACACACACACACACACACACACACACACACACACACACACACACACACACACACGCTGGGGTTTCAAGTAATTGAAGAGAAATTCAGCAGGCAGCCCTCCAAGTGGCCCGATCGCCACTGTAAAGTTTACATTAACTCCCTGACAGCGTGATACCCTAAACCAATTGAACACTGTCGTCCTACAATGAATGGGAATATTGATTTCCTGATGGGCCAGCTTTTGTGTCCACCTAACCTCTTGATTAAAAAGCTTTTTAGAAAAGATATTTGTGCCTGGTCTGTTTATCTCATTTTACTATTAGCAATGCTACAGTTATCTCTAAGACGTACCATCTGTGCAGGTTGTCATATGTCTTGATTACCTATGATTTAGGCGTGACCATGAGCCTCTCATCTCCACCTCGTTTGAGGCTGTGAAAACAGACCCCTGATCACCAGTCACTCATGTCAAAATTCCCCATCAAGCGTGCCTAGGTTCATGTGCTTATCAATATGATTAAACGTATACAGCCACATATTGTAAGGTTCTTGGACGCCAAGAGATACCACTCTGAAGCATACACTTAACACAGGAGTTATCATCTTAATGTATTTAATATGACCCCCTATCACCTGAGGGCTCTTATTTTCACTAAACAAGCTAAAGCAAAAGCAGATAAAACATAAGGTCACACCTATGAACAAGACTTCCATGTGGGCAAAGAGCATGTTTGAATAGATAAATAATTGAACAAGTGATGGTATTAGTTTAACAGCAAGTGTAACCTTTACGTCTCATGAAACTATGCTACATGCCAATGGGTCTAAATGCACTCAGCAAGCCCACACCCATCACTAACGTTTTGCGTGGAGTGTGGTTCAAATGAAACTGCTCCTTCCTGGGGTGCCGAGTTCTGCTTGGGTGGGCCTGGCAGTCTCAGTCCTATGCCTCTGCTCTGCATTCATCCCCTGCCAAGACTGCTGGGCTTCCGCCTTTTCCCTTTATTGTGCTTCGGATTTATATTTCTCAAGTACCATGGTTTCTCTGCACGTGTGCGTTGTCATATCTGCTATTTTGTACAGCGAGGCATAGGGCTTAGTGTGTCACTGTGTTCTTTGAGTTTCCTATGTAAATTTACACTAGGTGGGTTTTCGCAGCTCTCAGTGAGAGCTCTGCACCTGTTCAGTGAATGTCTCCACTGTACTCTATGCGCCATACCCGTGCAAACGTGTACAATGCTTCTTGTTCGTGTCTGTCAATTTCCTGTTCTTGAATCTTTATCAGATATGACACTTTCCCTTGCGAAGTCACAACAGCTGCTCTAAGATAATACCTAATGGTGTGAAGTCAGAGCTCACACCTAATGGTGTGCAGTTAAAACAGGTAATTAGCGGTCCTTTGTGGTTTGCTCATCTGCCAGAACAGGAAAGCACTACTTCCTGGACATCTGTGCTCTTGCAGAGCCCACCAATATTTGTTCAGCAAGTGTCCACACTAACCTTCTGTGTTAAAGTGTGCTGCATGTTTGACAACCATGTTTCAGCTATCAATGGCTGCAGGCTGCATGAGATATGAAAAGCTGTCTTACATTCGGCTTGGTTCATGTCACTATTGCACTATATGGAATCTTGTGCATAGACTGTACTGTGCAAAAAGTGCTGCTCTAGAACTCCACAATTTAAATAACATGCTCCTACATGGAACAGGCAAAGAACTCCTTTGAGAAATAGAGCACATACAAAGTAAATATTTTAGAACTGAAGTAGACTTCGAAAATTCAATAACTTCAGAAAACATTAGCAAAAGCCTCACAAACGCCAAATTCCTAACAAACACATACAAAAAAGAAATGGCTAAATTTCAAAACACATCTGCTGAAATACCAGACCAAGTATCTATCTGTTGTTGCGAACTTTTTATAAAAAAAGAGCACAAAAATAATAGACATGGCCTACAAAATAGAAGACAATGAGGAATCCCAATGGTTCCAAATAGCTTTATAAATACAAAATAACTGACCCGAATATAGTTTGCACTACAAAGCTCGGCAATAACAAAATCCCATCACGTGTTATTACTAACAACTTACAAAGATTCCCACTTCCAACAGCTCTCCAACAACTTACTGCCTGATTTATGGAATTATTTGCACCGAAAACTGGGATTTGTGCGCCATTCTGCCCGGAAATCCCTGTTTGACAAATGGGGATTTGAGGGCAGAATGGTGCACAAATCCCCGTTTTCGGTGCAAATAATTCCATGAATTATTGTGTTAATTTGTATGATAGTATTATAATGCAAACAGTACACCTGTTTTCAAGCTATAAGCAGCCTTTAACCGAAAACTGCCTAATTGCCTCCATCTGAGTTACTAAAAGACATTTGTGGCAAAGTAGTATATTTGCCATTAGATATTAAAGAAAATGTAGAAACTCGAGTATGACGGCCAACCGATCAATCACTGATTAAACTAGTTAATGGTGTACCAACAAAAGCCAAAAAAAATTGGCAGCAACTAGTCGACTTAACCAAAGTTAGACAAGCCCTCCAATATCTCAAAGAAAACCATCAATACTACAAAGATATAAACAGAGGAAGACTTATGAGAAACCACCCAAATAATTCAAGATTCACAACCAACTGGCCAATTTGAACATGTAGATCCTGTTACTGCAGCCAACATTTTAGACCGGTACACAATTCACCCACTACACTCCAAAGACACCATAGAAGATGCATTAGAAACATATCAAAATGCGTCAAGCCAAAGGATCCCCAATGAGCATATGGGAGAAAAGTGTAGAAGCACTTTCTTTTCCCCTACTCTTTCCTACAGGAAAAGTAGGAAGATATGAAAGATCCATACAAATTATTGCATCAGAATATCTCTTTACAAATGTATTTTGAAGACCCTAGATTCTGACAAAATGTAGAATACATTTTCCACCTCCTGTTCGAAAATTAACTAGCAAATCTATCTTATGAGTTGCAAACACATTAAAAACAGGATCTAATATTTCAAACCTGTCCGCTACCAAACTGCTTCAAAAGATAAGACAAAGATGAAGTTTTACAGTCAAAAATCAAAAATCTCAATTCAATGACCTAGGATGTTAATTCTGTTTATTGTAACTTGTTGAAAATGAGAAATAGTTTTAAAAAAATAATAATAATAATATCAAAAATCTCTTGGCAAACATGCGTGATACAAAAGAATACTGGTTCCGACGTCAGGCTCATGTACATTGTATGCTAAGGAACCTAGGCCCTCCCACATGGTTTGTTACCTTAATTTGTGCAGAATACGCATTGGATGACTTCCACAACTTTTTACGCACTGCAAACCTTAATAAAGTGGGAATAGATGTAAAAACACCAGGAGAACTCCGTTCTCTGGACCTGCTCAATGTATCAAGATAATTTCACCATTGCTTCATTGCCATACTGCACCTCATTTGCAATAAAACTACCCCTCCACTCGGAGAAGTGGAACACTTCTTTTGAAGAAAAGAAGATCAATCCAGAGGAGCACCACACATCCAGATGCTTCTGAGGAAAAAAGATGCTCCCGAATTTGCCACTGTTTTACAGTTTATTAAAAATTACATTGCCTACAACATCTTCAGAGACCACACAGTGGCCTACGTACACTTACGCTTCCAAAAACATAAGTGTGGCAAATACTGCCGATGTAGATAAAAAAACAAAAAGGTAAATACTACACCAAATGTCACTTTGGCTTCCCTAGAGCAGTTTGCAAAAATAGCTTTATGTCTTCTGTTGGACACAGTGTAAAAGGCAAATTCCCTAAAACACATACAACATTCAAAGGGATGAAGCCTCCAAGTAGATCAATGATTATAAGGCACCAAAGCTGAGAAAACAGAGCTAAAAGACCGCAGGGATGACATATCTGACAAAACACTGTCACAAAAATGGTACAGCTTCGGTATAAAAATGTTCTTCCATAGAGAATGCAGGTGCCATGAAGCTGCAGACCGTGTAACAGGTATAACCCTGTATGGCAAATCTGAACGCATTTGTCTGGCTAAACCTTGGTCCAGGTTCATCCAGGAAAAAGTACTAAAATCCTACCAAGAGATAGAAACGATAGACAAAAATGATTCCAACAGCCAAGACATTTTAAAAAACAATTTAATTGACACATACTTTGCCACACCAGCTGCACACATATCCGGTGCTCACACGCACATTTCACTCCCTCTACTCTCTCTACTGACTTGAACTTCGGTTCCCGAGGGCGTTCAACCTACCAGGGCCCCCATACCAATGGTACATAAGGCGCTATATAAATGCAAAATAACATAACATACTACCCAAACAGAAGTTCAGCTTTGGAAAACATGTGCCTGTATGACATAGCCCAAAACTACTACTACAAAAACAATGTCACACCAGATGAGACAACTGGCTAATATTTAGTCTCAACTTGTGAAGGAAGCCTGGTGAAACTTACCAAACCCAGCCTAATCAAATCATATAAAGTTATCATTTTAATCTCAGCAACAGAGAACTTCATTACATGGCTCTAACTGCAACTTTTCAAACCTTGGAGAAAAGTAGAAGACTTATTAGGTGACCGCGACTCATTTGAAACTGCATTCAAAGCAAATGAAAGCTGTGTAACAAATGTAAATTTCAGACTATTCAAAGAAATCTAATAAATCAAAGAAATGTTGGACAATGAACACCAACAAGAGGAGGAAATTGAAGTTCTACTAGATAGACACTCCTGAGGGCAGCCAACCTTCCCTTAGAGGAAGCCAAGAACAACCAACTGGAAAACCACTCATTTTAAATGAAGCAGAAATAGCCATGACAGTGGTAGAAAATACTGTGCATCATTCAAATCAATCTGAAGAAGACTTGTCAGTGCTAAAATCACAGCTAAATGATTAACAACTCACCATTTATCTGGAAGTCGCAATACAAATTTAACATGGTCTTAAAAATGAAACCAAAACATGTAGCTGTAAACATTATAAACCTCTGTTTCTGTATGTAAGTAGTGAAGCTGGTTCTGGTAAAACATTCTTAAAACAATCAGCACATTAGTATAAGACTTAAACAACAAACTTTCATCTGTTGTAACAGTCCCCAATAGCTGCCTACACCATAGGAGGTGTAACTTACATCGACTACTGCTCCTCCCAGTAAAACACCAAGACAAATTAGACTACTACAAATTATCAGCAGAAGCTGCTACTCAAGTACATGAATTCTGAAACAAATGACAGTGCTCCCGATAGATGAAGTAAGCACGGTTTCCAACCTCATGTTGGCTTTAATTCATCTCAGAACACAAGAAGTCCTAAAAACGAACAACGAAGAACTCTTTGGAGGAAAACGTGTTACTGTTTTCAGAGACCTCCCCTCCTACAGTTAACACCAGTAAAAGGGCAACCTATTTTCAAAGGATTAGGACACAAACAATGCCATAACACACTCGGCAGCCTATAACAGATCTCCCAACAATACAGCTAAAGAAAAAAATAATACAACCACAAAACTGTCTAGTCCAAAATTAACTGCACGTCCATCAGAATACAAAGAAATAACTGCAGGCCCCATCAAAGGAAACCGAGGCCCAACTCTCAGGTTCATTTAAATGGAGCAACACAACTGGAGTAAATTGCTATGGAAATGTAGCAATCAATCTTCTCTTCCAATTGCCACCAGTTGTTCACACCATTTACTTAAACTGCTCGGACCACTTGTGTTGGCAAATGCGCGTTCTTCATAGAAATGCCACAAATAATCCTGACAAAACCTACAGTGTCTCAGGTACAAGGCAAGAATTGGACTATTGTGCAGGAATGGTTATGTTCACCATAAACACACAGGAAGATCAACACATATTCTGAATGTAATTACTACAAGTACTGGAAACCAAAATCATCCCTATAAATCAAATCTTCCCGATTTCATGCATGTAGAAATAAACATGCACTCTCTGCAACAAGTTTCACAAAACTACATCCCTAATGAACGATTTGTGTATGTAACCATACCAAATGCTGAATCCATTCCATTGCACCAGCTTCTGCAGAATACAAATCATAGCATATTATGCCCTTTTTGTCATTCAGACAATCGTTCCAACATACAAATAAGCTCACATGCGATCATGTGATACTAATGATTCTAAGGTACAATGCAGATGGTACCAAAAACAACAGTAATTTTACTGGATCCGTTACTCCAAAACTTAGGTTACCAGCAAATACAACAAATGCCTTCTTATATTCCTTAAACCCACATTTAGCCACTAAACTGTAGCATAATAAACCGTTAGAATACACCAACGCATAGTTAACTACATCCATAATACTTCAATAGTACTTTTAAAAGCCAAGATAGTTGGAATACGCGAAAGGTATGAAACTACTTCATAAATACCCTACATTGAAATACACTTCAAATATACCATCACAACAGTTATTCTCACTGCAAAACGTCTTATAAAATCCAATATAATTAGAATACGCAAACATTACCACCAAATCTAAGAAATGCCTACTTAATATTCCTTCAACCCAAATGTAGTCACTAAACTGTAACACAAATAGTTAGAATACACCAACGGGTATGTAACTACATCCATAATACTACAATAGTACTTTTAAAGGCTTTTGTTTGAATACGCCAACAGGTATCCACTACTTTAAACAGCCCCTTAATTACAACACACTTCATACAAACTTAATATCACACTCATTATAATAGTTTTTTTTTCAATCCTCTATGGGGTTTTTTTCCCCCATGATGTGATATAAGTCTTTTATAACGTGCCGGTACACAAGTGGTTCTAGGCGCAAAATGACCAATGCCCCAATGAGTATGTCATGTCTGTACAACAGCAGTGTAGCGCACACTGATGATGTTCTAAAAATAGTACGCAGAATGTACTGTTTAAGAGGTTCAAAAAAGTATATGTACAATTGTATGCAATTATAGCTTTTAAACTATTCTGCTTAACAAAATATACTCTTTCTTCATAGAAAAAGTACTAGTTTACAGCTTTATTACCGTATGCAACTAAGCAACCATATCAAGTATTATCCTATTTGTGATCTTCATAAAAAACAAATCCATATTCCATAAGCACTATCCCCAATTGTACTACAATCACAAATACCATATACACTTCAATTATATCATTCCATCATACTACAAATACTGTATACTCCCCCCTACAGTACCTAAAATCACTTTACACGTATTACTATACTATGTGTTGCCAGTGGCCAGATTCTTGGGAGCATGGCAAGAATCTGCCTACAGGCCACAACCACAATAAAATTAAACCATATTACAATACACCATCAAAAACGAGACATGCCCTGATCCCCATGCAATCCAAATTATGTCTACAGACACTAAAGGTAACCGCGGACTCAGCTGCACCCGCACACCTTTTTTTCACCTATAAAAACAGCGCCATGTCAACTTTATTCCACTTCCACACCCTTTTTAGACCCTTTTGGTCACCAAATAACCCCAAATTTGTTTTCTACGTGTTTTCCTTGCCGTGCTATCCGCCGACACCAACTGCTGTCCACGGATCCAACATGGCAATAGTTCCCAAAAATAAGACGCTGCTCACGTTTTTCACCATCCAATCAGTGGGCGCGTACAATGTCAGCGGGCATCACACCCAACCCCAATTGCTCCAGGTGTGTCCACGGACTCCGAATCGGGAAATGAGTCAGCTAACCAGCCAGACCCAGATATCACTAATTTTTGTTACCTACTTTTTGGCCATTTTTAAATAACTACAGGATGGATTTCCACCAATTTAAAAAAGCATGCTTTTGGCACCAAGCCACTGCTCCTGCCGCAAAAAATAATCCGTCCAGCGGTTTGGGCTGTAGGTGCAAGCAAAATATTTTTCCATCGAGTCTGGAGGATTTTCACACATTTTGGAATCCTTCCAACTGTGCCCCCTGTGGACGAAACTACACCAAACCTCGCAAAATCGTTCTGAGTGTCGTATACTTTCTTTGCCAAGTTTGCTGATCATCCGTCCGGAGGGAGAAAAGTAATAAGCCGCCCAAAAAGTGCTCTTTCTATGAGTTGAGCAACTTAACCATAACTATAGGGCCGATTCAGCAGTCCCTGTAATGTGGAGTAAAAACAATACATTCACATTCTTTTTAACATTCAGTAGTAGTGTCGCAAGTCCAAGAACGCATGGAAGAATGTTGTAATGAGTAGGACAAAGGCAAAACAAAAAATGTTATGGACAAGAGCAATGTAGAAATCTTTACAAAAGGCATACCTAACACAACTCTTAGAGCCATCATGTTGGACAGCCCCCAATATGTGTGGCACCTTCCTTTACCACTCGCATTGTTTATTCTGCCCGAAATGTATGACTAGAACCAATGCTGCCTAGAATCTTTGTAGAAGCCATCTTTGATCACTAACATTTCTTATTATTCTGCATTTTCCATCTTTTTTGGTCATTAACTCCTTTGCACATCCTGCGTGCCCCTTCCAGACACTTTACAAACGCGCTGAGAAAAACATTAAAAAGGAAGAGCCCCATGATGGATGCTTCTGATGCAATGCTAACCATTTCGTCATCCTCAGAATAAATCAAGTCATCAGGACCCCTTTTTAGCTGGCACTGATCATAACCTATTTCTAGTCCCCATCCCTCCATTCCAGGCCCCAATAGCTTGCTTATAAGCCCTTCTGTGTGAAAATGTAACAAGGCTTTTGCAAATTGCTTTCTTACCAGCTGTACTTCTCCAAAAGCACCTCTTCCAATAACTTTTACAATATCGTAGTCTTCAGCTTTCATTTGTAACTCCCGGACCTTTCCCACAATTTTCTCATCTAAGAAAAAGATGGAATAAGATTGGTTAAGATCACAATGGAAACATAAGTTTTGGATTAAACATTTTTACTTTAGATTTAATTCTAGGTTTTCTACATATCATACTGACAATTCAGAATCATAAATATTTTTAATTTGGTGTGTATAAGCGGTTATGAGAGAACGAAAAAATAGACTTAATCTAAAGTGACAAACACCGAAATAATGCCTCAATCCTTTAGTGTAGGTGTTTTTCTCCCATTACCACAATAAGGGTGAATTTTTGGGATGCAGTTCGTTATCCACTAACCTGAGAGAACAACCGACAAATGGCGCAAAACTTCCCACACACCAGGAACATTTTTCTGAACTGTATATTAAACTAATAGCAAGGAATGCTGAAAGCATTTTGGTAAAATAAACCTTTTTGCAGTCATCTGAAATTAGTCTTGCTGCAGTGGAATAATGTACAGAAAGCGAAAGTAATGGTGCCAATAATGTTTTTTTCCGAAAATTCTGAGGCACAAAAGAAAGTCTGCTTAATCCATTTATCTTGCACTGCAAGGCATTTCATCTAAAGCATGTGAAATATTTGTAAACTTAAAAATGCTTCAACTATAAAGAGAAACATAAATGTATCAATTGTCCATAATTACATGACAGAAATTAGGTAAGGAATAAAGTGCTATTTAAATCTACATTGGAAATGGCATCTCTTTAGTATTAGCTTGGCATATATTGTTCTAGCTTGTTTTTCAGACAGACATGTGCCTTAAGGTAAAGTCAAACAGTATTTGAATAGCATTTTGTCAAAGCGGGAGGTTGAAGAGGATCTAAGGCCCCATGGACATTAGCTTTGCCATCTGGAAACCAGATACACTTAGTCCATCAAAAGAATGCATTCAGCCCACCACAAAAATATCATAATGTAACAAAATACAGACAAATAGCCTGAATTAAATTTGAAAACATGGACCTTCAACTGAAACGATTGAAGTTTCTTACATGATAGACAGGCCTGTTTTCCAGAACCACAAGCTTCAGATGCAGCCCAATGCACTTAAAGAGTTCATCTTCCGACATTAGCTCCCCAAAAATCAAAAAGCTGCAGTCTTATTGGAAGAACAAACAAAAGAGGCCTGTCAGCCAACCATATTAATCATTGACCGAAATTCCTAAAACGTCCACTAAAAGCTACTCGCACAGTATCACGATAACTAACAGACAAGTAAACGTCTATTTGAATTCAAATCCATGCATTTAAAGAATAGTTTTACTATAATTCTGCAGCTATATGATGTAGAATCAAAAGGAAGTGTGTTGAAACCACATTATGCTTCTCTATCAGATGAGGATACATTATACATTTGTACATTCATTAATAATTGATCAAATCCGTATTTTATCAAAGTGTCATGGTGCCACGATACAATATGGAATAAAAAAGATTTTTAATTCAAAAGTATCCTGAGCAGGCAGCCAGACCTTTTCACATGCATTGACAATCTGATCAATCTATGAAAAGTTGTGTATTGCTTTGAGAGTATTCGCCTATTATGCTGGACCTTTGAAACCCCATGAGAGCCCGCCTTCTTGCTCAGTGCGTTAAAGAATTAATCAAAGGAGAGTATAAACATTTCCTTGTTACGCTCACCTGGTATCCATGGGGACGCCACCCAGCCCTGGTTGGATGATTTGCACTCTCAAACCCTCTGCCGGTCCCTTGGTAAGGCCTCTGGTTAAAAATGAGAGCTGGATTCAATACCAGATTGTCTATGTTTTCCCACCTCCCTTGGCCTCAACTCCTTCCTCCCCCTTGGGCCTTCTCCTCACCTTAATATTGTAAAAGGTGGATTCTCCGTCCTGCTCCTCGTGGCAGGGACGCAGAGATGTGGGGGGCGAGCAGGGAACAAGTTACTTCACTGGTGCAAGCCCCCCTGTGGGAATCCAGGCTTGCTGCGACTCCGTAGGTTTGACGCTTTACAGCCTTTATATGCAGTTCTTAGAACCTCTTAGTTCAAATAATAATGTCTTGCTTCTTTCCTTTTAGGTACAAAAAAGTATTTTGGTGTTGTCATGCAGTTTGAAGATGAGCATGGGCCGGTAGGTGAAAGTTCGGTGTGCGCGATGCTGTCCGGTGAGTAATGCACGATGCGCGGCGCTGTTTCGCCTTTTATATTGCTAGCCTGTGTCTTTTCTCTCCTTGCAGGTTGCGATGTTCCTCGCCGAGCGCCGTAATGTTCCAGCAATGATACGGACCAGGAGATGACTACCCAGGTAAGAATTGTGTGGCTTTCTTCATTCGGGAGGAAACGTGAGTAAACGCTTACTAATGCTGTCTTTCTTTTCCTCTTTCCAGGTTATGGTATTCCAGGATGCATGCAATGCCGGATGACGGAGTTCGTACCTTCAGGTGAGTGGAACTGAAGTCAGCGATGGATAGAAGACAGGCTACTGTGCCAGGTAAGTTGGCATCAAAGAACTGGACACAGTGAGCGTTACGCTGCCCACAGCAGAATAACGCAAAGCATGTTCTGCTGTTTGGGTGTGGTTTAAATAGTCTCAGGTAAAGTAGTCCAGGTAAAATAGTCCCAGGCCTGCCACACCCAAAAGACTAGACCGCATAGCTCAGTTCCTTGTAACTGAGCTATGTGTGTGCCTCCATGTTGGCTGAACCCCTCCACCCGCCAAGTTAAATAGTCCCAAGTAAATAGTCCCATTCTAATGTTGGTCTTCATGATGGTTATGAGCCAAGCGCCAAAGGCGCCAGGACTGACTCCAAGGGAGTTTTAGATGAGGTTTTAAGGCCTTTATCCTTGCCCGACCTGGAAGGCTGACTTGCCAGTGAGGGCCAGGGGCAAGGGTCATGACATTCCCCAATGTAATTAGCAGGTCCTAGTGGGCCTATATCCAAGTCCCAGGAGTGGGCGGACAGGGAGGTGGTTTACAATAGGGAGAGCTTATTCCATATAGGACATTTTTATATTTTAGTGTCAAAAACAGTGCTTTCACACTATATTTAAAGACAAGAGATATTTGATTTCTTGTAGAAAACAGAATGTTTCTGCACACAGAGTGCCGGGGCTGATAAACGTTTGGTAATGGAATGAGAAGAGCATATTGTAGTTTGCTAGTGTGAAGTAGATCTTGCTTTCACTGTGTGTAAAGCCGAGAGATTACATTTAAATTGGAGCAAATAGTATTTTGCTTTTCCTTATGCTGTGTGCACAGTGTAAAGCAGCTGGGAGCATTCCCCTTGCAGAGAGTGCAACAGTTTTGTAAATGATCGCTAAATAAAACAGAAATCCTATGGTTTTCACATCTATAGTCAATATCCTACGCTGTGAATCTGGCCATGGTACATAGTCGAACAGATAATCAGCACATGTGAAAGCCATTGATATTTCAAAAGACAGATTGTGAATGAATAGGTGTTTAGCATTTTCATTTCTATAGAAAAGATGCAATTCCAAATTAACACTACAATTTCACCAATGATTTTGTTTTGAAGTGAGAGCACCCCCAACTAAAAACACCCAAATAATTCAAGGGGAATTGGTCGGGCATAGTTGTCCTTTCAGAAATCATAATCTTTGTTGGATACATAGATATTGGGAAATATTATGTGTGTTCTAAAAGTGATACACAGCTCACTCGGACTAGCATTTCTTTTGCATGCACATGATAGAATCTAGCCACGTCACAAGACACATGATTGACGTGAAACATCTAGTGAAAGTACTTTTCTGTGCAGTTTATTTACTGATGTCAATACATGCTTTTGATACACTGGCCGGTAAGCAGCGATGCCATTGTGGCTTGTGCTTAGAATTTAGACTGCTTTATTAGCATTAGAACCAAAATTACATGACTGCAATGTATGACCAGTTTTTTTGTGAGATGTCACAGGCAGGCCAATTCCTATTTGTGTATATCAGCTATTAATGTTCATAGATATTTTACTGTGGTGATTTCTCTAACAAAGTTAGGAGACTATCTTTCAAGTGATTTTATTTGAAAACAAAAATGTGATTACTAATCGAGCATGTTTCTTGTTCCAGAATTGCAGGGTGGTATTGTTTAACGGGGGCATTACATTAGGGGATGTACCTTAGTGATGGAAATAACTGAATCCCCAAAAGATCCATATAAGCAATTAGGAGCAAAGTAAAGACATGTAGCTGTAACAGAGTTTCTGTGACATTCTAAAATATATTCTCAACTCCCGAACAAGAAATTGTTTGGTGAACCATTGGTTTTGCAAAGAATTTTTGCAACCAATCGGTAATCTAAAATTTGCAAAAAGATGTAGACCTCTCATATGCTACACACACTCTCCCATCTACAGAACAAAGACATAGCTAGCACTTACCCTACTTGTGTTGAGCTCAATTAGCTTACACTTGAGGGCAAACACATTTCAGCATGAAAAACAATATATGAACAAAAAATACCACCATAGTACTATTTATTTTGGAAAATGGTTGATTTCTCATTTTTTAGTTTACTTATAAAGAATTAGTTTTGCCGATTGGATTCAAAAGAGAAACGCTGCCACCTGAAAGATGCTATGAAGGAAGGAATTGTTGAAAGACTGGAGAAGTAAATGGAAGGTAAATGATGTTTCAACAAGCTCAGTGAGCAAATCACTTGGTACAGATGTGTGTGTGCAACCTAACACCAGATGATTCAACACTGGCAGGACTGACTCAGCATTTCATCTGTCTGAGGCCAATAAATGGAGTACCATTAAATAAGGTAAGAATACATCTAATGATTATTCTGCCAGGAAGCACTCTATAAAATAGAAGCAATATTTGTCATAGTTATTACGTAGGCATATGAAGTTTGGTGAGTAATAGAGGACCACTGGGTTGTTAAAAAAAACAGCTATCGGAGTAAACTGTGGTGGGGCGATTCCATGAATAATGACAAAGATGAAAAAAGAATGGTGAAAAAGTAAGAAATGAGAAGACCCCCTGAGAACAACAAAAGGGCAGGCATACGAGATGAACAGACATGGAAATGTTATGAGATGGACCTAGAAATGTGTCCTCCCAGGTGCTAAGAGATCTTTGAAGAGTATTAGAGAAGTAGACACTTTACTAAAATCTGTGTAAATAGAATAATGGATACAATCAGACTGGGTAGAATAGTGTGATTCTAGTGCAGAAGGGCATGCAGATTAGTGCAAGAAATCAACGCAGATTGATTATGTTTATAAGTCCTTTGCAAAATGCAATATCTTGTTCAAAGGAGGTTTGCCTGGCATTTCGTGCTGAACTGCCCTTATGGGCGGGACAAAAACCGATATGCAAATTGATATTCCTCATTTGTGAAAAGTAAAGTGAGTTAAAAGCGATGGCTGCGGACTCTCAGTGGGTAAAAACCACAGAACAGGTTATCATGTCATGTTCTTTCGAGAGAGGGCGCCTGCTACCTTTTTTGAATATCTTTAAGATGCCCAGATAATCAAGGGGAGAAAAGAATAACATGGGCGACACCAGGACCGGAAATACAAAAATTGGGAGGTAAAATGTATTCTTGTGAAATTAAATCATATTTTAGTGGCTATGATGCTGTATACATTTTGAACAAAAGTATGAACGAAAGGAGCTAAAAAGGAGCTAAAAAAGGAAGGAATATTCTACAAAGATTCCAAATAGGATTATAAATCTTTAAAACATATCACGAGCCAAACCACTTAGACTTCAACTAGCTTCTCCCCAGCCTGCAAATGGGACACAAAGGCTATATATGCCAGATAATCTTCTATACACTGCATGATCCATTCTCCACTGCAGAGAGGCCGGTATACAGATGGCGAGACCATGGATAAATATCACAGTTAACTGATCGGGTCAGAAGACGGGAAGGAGGGCAGTGGACAGATCCTTTTCTTTATCAGGACAACCTGTATATAATACTATGCAAAAGAGTATGGCCATGCCACACTGAAGATTACTAAGGAGGCTGAACATTTTATGTAGTTGTCAGCATTCTTGAGAGTGGTCCGTCTTGGAATGATAAAGCTATTGGATATAATAGCACTTCCCTGCAAGACTAAGACAATTTTCTCAAGCAAAATGTACGTGTTTGACTATTTTGCATTACAATGCATTGCTCACTGGATATGAACTGGATGCGATATTCCAGGCATGACCAAGCGGAACATTGGCATGTGTGGCTTGTTAAAACCTGAAATGACAATCTTAGGCCGGTTTTTCAGGTAGAACAGTTTGTTCATGCAATGTTAAACCAAGTATAACATTGATGGTGTTTGCTAAACTGTATGTTATGTATGGTCTGCTTATGTCCAAAAATTGGAAAACCTTCTGGCACAATGTTCCCCTGCATACTGGTGGTAGCCTGGCATCTGAAGTATTGGAATAGTTATACACTCTTGTAAAACTGTTTTGTACCAAAAGAACAATCACAATCACACTCCCAACATACTTGTTATGTATACATTCCATATTTACACAGGCAATATTAAATTAGAAATGACACAGTGGATGGTGAAAATAAACAAAAAAGAATTTTTCATTCATTCAACCCCATTCATATATCATTAATTCACAGATAGAAATTAAGATTGGATAAGCAGGAGCTAAAAATCAGATCTTGGGTATTGTAAGGAAGGCATGGTACCAACAGTAAGAGACACAAGTGGCCACAGTTCAAGGGTGTTTATTGAACTTTCACAACGGTGTGAGAAATGCCTAACTAAACCTAAATCTGCAGATGGGAGCAAGCTGCGACAATCAAATAAGGGATTCCTAGTGAAGTCTTGTCAAACTAAAAAATAGACCTATACTAAAAACACCTATTGCCAATCCTTACCACTAATGTACAAATAGTGTGGGGTGATGTTCATGAAAAAGAAAGTGTTCACAAAATGATAAATCAGGATGTTCGGGCCTTTGGCCCCCCCTTCCCAAGTTTTCAGCGTGGGGCAAGGCGGTTCACTAGAGCAAAGCACACACTCTGGCTTCTGTGGCACAAGGATACAGTTACATCTTCACAGTTCAGGACCTTCTGTGTCCAAGCCTCCTTATTTCTTGGAAGTCCCTTGACTCAGTGGGCCTGCTGTACAAAAACAAGCAAATGTTCTTTTGCTTTTCCAGTATTCAATTTGGGTGTTCACCCTCGATCCCCCTCGGCCAGGCTCAGATCACTTTCAAAACAATGTTCAGATTATTCTTTCTCAGGTGACTCACGATTCACCCTCGATCCCCCTCAGCCGGGCTCGGATCCCTTTCGTTGGCTCAACTAGTCTCCCTCAGCCGGGCTCGGACCTATAGTGATGTACATTAAACTATCGAAGACTTTTGAATGTGCATGGCGTTTAGCTTGACCTGTTGCATGACCACTTCGATCTCAATATTCCTTTTTCTCATACTCAGCATTAGTTGGATACCTAACAGACTTTCTAATGGAGCACCCACGTGGCGCCGGACCACTCTGTGTATGGTATCTTTTCTTGGACTACCAAAGTTCAATTATAAAGTACAACTACTCCTTTTGGTTTCCAATTATATTTGCATTGCTCATTACAAACGCCTCACACAATGTTCTCTTTATACAATGCTGTCGCTTGCAACCTTGGTTCAAAACACAAGCTGGTTTGGTATCAGTCCCTCCGACTCACCGGCTGTGCCGCCTATTCTGATGCTGCTTTATTGTAGGAGCCAAGGACAGCACCAAAGCGGCAATTGCTCCTGCCCGCCTTGGTTATTGACGCAGGAGAGCCCCAGGTACATCCTACACAGTGTGCAGGTTTGATTAGCCTTAGTTCCTGGTCTTAGGTTTCTTACTTTCCAAGGCTCACGAAAGTAACGGTCTTTAAAGGTCAAGGGTACTTCCTCCTTGCAACCCTCTCTGGTCTCACCGGCTTTCTCCTTGTATTAAACTGCCATCTTGGAACTGCTGTTTCCTTGTGTGTTATGCCTCGCTCAGAGTGTGCTTTTGTGCTCCACCTTTTATCCACGTGGGGAAGTGTGATGGAAGTCAGGGGTGTGTAATAATCCTTAATTGCCTGACCTTGCCTGACCATTGTGTCGAGACATGTCAAGTATACAGCTCTGGCGTTAGTCTGTTGTCGCTCACAGTGGGCTGTCTGTGAAAGGTGTTCGTGTTGGGAAAGGGGTGTGGGAGGTTTGTTTCTAGGTATCCTACCAGGTAGGATGGGGAAAAGGTGTTAAAAGGAAGGGGATACCACATCTCACCCTCCGGTGTCCCACTTGCACCCCAAAGACCCCTCATCCAGGTGATCCTCCAGCACGGGTCCACCCCCAGGAATTGGATCCAAAAGCGATGGCCGTGTCCTGGCCACCTGGATCACAGATCCCCGGGGACTAGCGGGTGAGACATCTTCAGGTTGCTCACAGTATCCAGCATTAACAAGTGACCAAGAGCTACCACTGGGGAAAGAGGAGCTAGTACATAGTGTTCTGTAAATCTAACTTCCACATAAGATGGACAAATAAAATTGTGTCCATTATGTCCCTTTATGCGTTAAAACTTTAAATGTCATACAGATATGTCCTATATTTTATTGATGGGTTGTCAAAAACACACAGTTAAACTCACGTAGGTGTGTTTGTTCGGCATCAGTTGGCCCGAGGAGCCAAAAGTAGCTACTGGTAGTTGTTGGTGTGAAGCTCACCAGGATCTACGAGACAACAAACCGGTGCTAAATAGCTCCCAGTTCTGCTCAATTTCGAACACTGCTTACCGCTCTAAAATCTACGGAATATAAATGTACATTCTATCAAATATACTGTTATTCTCTTTTACTTTTGAAAATTGTCCCCCTGGTGAAAGTCATTCTCTGATTTATCTTGAGATTTAAAGAAATCAGAATGGTTCTTTAATGTGTTCCTTTGCGGGAAAGTATTTAAAGCTGAGATTTAGGCTGTAATGTCAAATTGTTTTCTGATATCAAAGAAAGCTTCCATGTCTAATCTCTCCTTTCCACATGCATGGTCGAATGGTTGCCATGTTGATACGATCTGCAGCTCGTTGGACAATAGAATGCTCTGCCCGACATCTTGAAAGGGTGACCAATTCAAAAGGGTGACCACCATATTGTTATGGAAACTAATGATAAAATGGTGACTGCCATAAATTGCATTAATATCCATTATACTGATGATCTCATAGAACCTCTGCACCAAAACGCAGTTGAATTTTAAGACGCAGCATATATAATTTGGCCAAAAATTAAACACTGAATTTCTCTTCTGAGAAGTCAAATATTTAAAAGGGGAGGAGACTGGGAATAGTTTGCATCCCTCATCATATAAGAGATGCAGTGTTTAGTATTGGGTGTTGAACATACAGTTTAATAAGAATGAACACTTCACTTTACCTCTGTCACTCCAATTGCTAGCAATAGGCCCAAATGTGTTTCCACCTTTTTTCAAATATTACGGTATGTGTTGAAATAGGAATATTTAGCTGCCACATCCCAATGATTTAAATAAAATCCCTAATTGATTCATGAGGACTAACTACTCAATCAGTTTATTGTGACCTCTAGTATGTGATTGAAGTAGCAGTATCCACATGTGTTCTCTTTTAGTTGAGGCCCCTCAAGTGCTGTGTTATTTGATTTGTTTTCTACTTCTAAGATGGTCCACTGCATGTCATCTTCATAGTCAGCCCAATGTAGTGCAAATGCAGAACTAGCGGTGCCTGCATATTCTTTTGCTCGATTCTGGATTTATGTTCAATGATGCATTTGTTAACATTTCTCATTGTCATACCTATATATAACTTTTTACATGGGCATTCATTGCAGTATGTTACATTGCAGGTCTTGCCATTTGAAAATGTCTTTGTGCAGGTTTTTCCTTCATGCACAAAATGCATGTTCTTTTTTGTGAAGGGGCAGGCTGGCCATTTATCACAGGGATGGCGTCATTTATTTCTGGTAATCCCCAGCAGCTATTGGTAAGACAATTCTCGGGCAATTGTTTCTGCATATCTTACTAACAAATCTTTCAAATCTTTTCCATTTTTAAAGGCAAACATAGGCTTTTCCGTAAACACTTCTTGGTGTTGAATAAGATGCAACTATGTTAAGCTAGAGTTCCAGATTTTAAAACTATAGTTCACACTACGATAAGATTGATTCTCTGCGATTCTTATTTGCAGCCTCTCCGTTCGGTCACAATTTTGCGCTCTATGCCGAGCTCTATTAGCCATACACGTGGGATTGCTCCTTTCCTGAAGTCAGTCTTTAAGATTATTTGATTCTCTCATATAATCAGACCGTTTTTTGCAATTGCAACTTTCTCAAAGATTGCCCTAACAGAAGGTTGCCTTTGAGGGCTTTCGAATGTTGCCAGACCCATTTCAAAAGGTGGTTATCTCTGTACATTTCCTGGACAGTTTTGATAAACGCTTCCAATCTTTAGAAAAAAAAAAATCATAAATCTAGGAATGCTATTTTTCCTGGTGTCGAAAGGCATCGTACATTTTCATTATGAAATTTAGCAAAGCATGAAAATATTTTGTATCTCACTCATTTATTTGCCAGAGCATCAGGACATATTTAATACATTATTTTTACATCTAATACTTTCACTCTACGGGATTGTTTGAAAAGAAGTCAACCTCCTCAAAATGTGGCATATTTATATTGTCCAAGTTAGGGACTTTTGATCCAATTTCAACCACAAATTACACAATAAGTTTCATAATTTCGAGACATTCAAAAACCAAACAAAATTTCTTGGGATGGGTTTGAGTTGCGGTGCCCTTGTACCAATTTGGAGAAAATATTTACATAGCGGAACTTGGGAAACACCAGCCACCGGTGATAAATAGATCAAACAGCGGAGATCTACAAAGTTGTTTGCACCGTTTACAATGCTGCCTTCAACCGAGTGCTATCTAGAACGGGGCACACGTGAGGCAGTAATCGGTTTAGCTGTGACTATGAACGAGAATGCAGGCAAGCAGAAAAGAGGAACTTGGCAAGGAGGCAGAGTATCTCATGGCATAATTGCCTGTTAGGAAAGGTCACTGGTTTCCAGAAGTAAATGAAAACAGCAATTAGCTACACCAGAAGAAAGGTAAGGGAGGATGGTGGTGTAAACGTTCAGATATCCACAAATAGACGCCTCCAGCCCACATGTGCTTTCCAAATATTAGACTGAGGAATGGAAAGCTGAAATACATAAAATCCTCCCCTGTTAGGGCTCCTATCCTAAAGAACCACCATTGGAAAAGCAAATAAATAAATATAGCACATGCACACACAAGGCAGCACTATAAAAAATGCACTCAAGCCGACATCCACACAACACAAACAGCAAACCTATGACTGCACATGCACAGGCAATGGACAAGTTCTCCCACCATTGAGTAGGCATCACAATACTCAGGAAATCAATTAGTAAGCTGAGTATTGCCATCATAAGTCGCAGTACTCCACCACATACCCGGTGTTGACATCTGTACAAATACTTCGCTTACATGGCAGGTACTGGCATTGTGTGCAAAGCTCCTATCATCGTATATCTGAGGATTGGCATTAAATGGCTGCATTCTGCCATTTCCCTACAATTATTGATCCCCACTTTACTAGAAAGCTTCTGGCCGATGTTTATACACTAGGTAGGTGGACAAAAGCGAGCATATTCGGGTAGAGAGCACACATTCACAATGACTTGCACACAAGACACACACTCATTATGGAGACACAAAAGCAGTAAGTAACATACATTTAAATATTGAGGTCTCTAATAAAAATGCAGGCAAAGGGCTCATATACAGGAATATCCAACGTAACCGTTTAGGTTGATGGACCATGGTCAAACAATTAAGCCCCATTAAGCTGGATAATAGCAACACCTGTTACTTACAGAGCTACAAACCGGCAAAACATGTGGAACCTTGAAATACTATGTAGTATCACACATGCACCGCACCCACACTTGTAAAAACACCCAGAGGAAACTGGAAAAAGTATAAATGTTCGAAGAAAGAGCACTGGCTAGTCACTGAATACCTGAAGGTAGAACTCAACACTCACAAATAGCCTTTGGCGAGTAAGAAATGGGGTGATGTGTACATGCAGAGAAAGGTCGCTGCCATTGACTTACACCTGGAGTTTAGCTTTCAACTTAAAATTTCAACTTGTGCTTTGCGGGCAGGTCAGTAAGGCAACATCTCCCTGTCCCACTGACCCTTCAAAATTCAACTTCCCAGTATCCCCCGCTCTAACCATGAGAAGCCCCTATTAGGGTAAAGAGTAGCATGGTGATGTTGGTGTGTTTTTGCCCCTTGCCTCACTGGATGTCCGGGTTAAGAGTCAAACACTGTGGTCTGTTATGCATCAGGCCTTAACAGTGCTTGACCCCCAACGTTGCCATGAATTAGGATACCTGCTCCCTTTATGTACACTACCACTATTTCATCAGATTCTGTGTGCAAACAGTTAAGTAGTTCGTGTATTGAGAACATCAGCCAATACAAAATAGGAGGCTTCTGCTTTGAGAAGTCAGACTTAAATATGTAGCCAGCCTTGGGATTTAATACTTACAATATTATGGAGTGTTTTGTATTGCTCTAAAATGCCCCTTCAATGGAGCCTGAACAGTTGGCCCTTTCCATAGACCTTGACTAATTGAGAAACCTCTGCATATTCCATGCACTCTACTTCCTGTATCACCTCAAACCCCCATCTGGGGTGACAGGTTCCATGGTTTCCTTCATGATACATCAACCGGGCCTCCCCTTTAAACTTCATGAGCAACGGGCTAGTTTCGACTTAAAAGAACATGCTCGGTTTAGCAGTCTCCACAATACTGTCTCCACAATTTGGCCATCTCAACTTGCCCTCTTGCAATTCACAACCTGCACACTGCGGTCCAGCTAAATGATGTATTTTTTAGTGATCTGCACCCCAAAAGTAAATACGCATGACCTGCTGTCAGTTGCCCTGCAACTTTCTTGCTTGGCGGTTCTAGTAGCAAATGTCCATTAAGTGGTGCAATCTCCTGGTAGGCAATCCATCTCGACTGGCGAGGGTCAGGTTCAGCTGTGAGATGTGTCTACGTTGTGCAAGATCCTCAACAATAGCTCACTACTTTAGGACCATCAATGAGTGGATGGAACTGCACGGTACACCCAACACCTTCCATGGGAAAAGCCCTGTGGCAGATTACATCATAAGTGTCTGTGTGAACAAATAAGGAACATCTCTGGATTACACGTTAGCTCCTTTTTAAGGTTACACAAACTCAAACGTGCTGGGAGAGTGTCCAATTCACATGCATCTAGTATGACCAAGCTAGTAAACACACTGCCTGGAAGTGATAATATGTTGCAGGGGTATGTTAAGCACACCTCTGCTATGTACATGCCCAATTGGCACTGATCTAGTGGGACCGGGTCCTTAACTACTTAAGTGTGGTGGGCTGTTCAAGTAAGCCAGATAGGTGCAGGAGAGTGGGGGGTGGTGTGGAAACCTACCTGCTCCATCACCTTCTAGTATGTCTTTGAGGTGTGTTTGACTGGTAGCGTCACACATTGGTCTAGGATGCAGATTACCTTCTCCTGTGATAAGTGAATTCTGAAACGGTCATGGGAATCGGAGGTCAAACCGGTGCCTACCTTAACAATGGGACAGAAACCAGAGGGCCTTCTACCATCCTGCAGAATGGGGAACATCAAGAGCAAGAGCATTATAGACATTTTTAGCATGAGAACGGGGACACTGAGCATTGCGTTCCCTTGCCCTTTTCTCCTTTTTGCTACCCCATCATCCCTACTAACAAAGCCCCCGTGTATCCTTTGCCCCCACCCCACGATCCTCCCACTGGCTTCTGCAGACCACTTCCACTAATGAATATTCTCTCTCTCGGATAGACATACAGAAAAACAGGAAATGGAAGATGTGGGTGGGCTACCTGGGAACCTTTCGGATTACTGCATTTAAAATGAGATCTTGGAGACATGACCATTTTTGGTTGTGGGAGAGAGGTCCCAGTATTAAGAGCACGTCTTAAAACTGTGGTCATTATACAGTGGACTGCTCTGTCGCCACCATTAGCGGGACAGGATTAGTGTAATGTGTGGGGGCAGGGTGGAGCACGTAAATAACCACACAAAAGAAAGACTACAGAAGGAAATAAATGAAGGTCACTCTGGAGACCTCAGTGTAAAACAGTGTGGCAATGAAAGGATGGGATAGAGAGCCAGCAAGTCAGAATCGTCCCATGACTGTCAAGTTGGTTTGACCCCAGCACTAGCTCAGCAAGTTGGGTGAGTGACGACAGGGACAAAAAGAAAAATGTATGGGGGTGCTGCACTGGGAACAGCAGCTGAAGTGATCCCAAGGCATCATTGTAAAGATCCGATTTGCAAGAGGAGGGGCAGCTTAGAGCTCAGCAGCAGTAAATTGTCCTCAAACCACCTGCGATGTAGCTGATGTAGTAGGAGTGTCTTTTCTTTTGCCTTTATCCCATTGGTATGCCCCAAAGTGCTGTGGGTGTACACCCTCGGTGGACCAGAGTCCGGGCATGGGAAAGTTCTTCGAAATGATAATGCGTGTGTGCATTTGGCCAAAAACGAAGTTGTGTGCGACAGTCAAGCCCCAGTTAGCTACCCATGTACATCAGTCCAGGAGACTGGTTATGGGTCCAGCTAGAGCAACATTTTGTTGTGCAACTTAGCTGCATTCTGATGGCAGAGAGGTTGTGCGTTGTGTTTTTGAATAGTGTATGGTGACAGGAGAGTGCATGTGGGTGGCCATGCCTGCGGCTAGAGTCCATCAAAGTAGTGGGCGAATATGTACCCATGAATCCCACTTGGTTTCTTTGCTTTAGTCAACGTGGCCAGGAATAATGTCATTTGTTCTGCAGAGGAATATACTTTACCTTGCTCTGGAGAGTTGCTGAGGAGACAAATAATGCCACCGCCTAGGTGTCATGTGGGTAAGCATGAAAAGGGGGTTTCTCAAGTTGTAGGAGAGAATAGCCAGGTTTTGAGGGCCTTCGTGAAGGAAAGGTGGTCCTCTGCGCGGCGGTTGCTAAGTGGAATGGAGTTCCAGAGAGTCGGTGCTTGGACCGAGAAAGCGGCCTCCCCCACCTCTCATATTATGGTGGAATTGAACAGAGAGATCACGAGGAGTGCAGGGCCTGATCCAAGGTTTCTGTTGGGGTGGTAGTGTATAAGTTTGTTTTGAAGGAATTCAGGGACTGTCTTGTGCAGCGCACAGTGGGTGTTTAACATGGCCTTGGAGGTGGCCCATCTGCCGATAGGTAGCCAGTGGTGCAGGAGTGATGTGTTTCTGGCAGAAGGGGCGAGGCGGAGCCTAGCTGCAGAGTTTTGGGAGCTTTTACTTGGAGGTGCCCAGATTAAGGGTATTGGCATAGTCTAGGCACAAGAGGATAGCCAAGATTGCTGTGACTCTGAGGGTAGGAGAGGAAGATTTGTCTGAGGATGCAAAGGTGCAGATGGCAGGCTCTAGATACCGCATTCATTTGGGGAGAGGGATAGATCCGAATCCATGGTGCATCCCGATTTTTCACTGTGCTGCATGCTGCGGGCATAGGGGCTAGAGAGGGTGGTCAGAGGGTGGGTTGAGGGAAGAGCGCCATCTTGCCACGGATCCGGTATACACGCATTTCGCCGACCTATTTTTGGTCATGGTACTTTTCATCGCCGGAATTTTACATCGCCAGAAACCCCGTTTTTTATTGTTTTTATTTTGGGGGTGTTTTGTTGGGATTGGGGTATTATTATATATTATTATAATAGTAAGGGGTGGGGGACTGGGAGGGGGAACCCCACCCCAGAATCAAAAAAAAAAAAAAACAGGGTTTCTGTAAAATCCGGCGATGAAAAGTACCACGACCAAAAATAGGTCGGCGAAATCACATAGAACCCACGGATGCATGTGTCTGTTTTATCTGGATTAAAGAGGAGGTGGTTGGCCATCATCCAATGGTTGATTTCTGTAAGGCAAGAGCAAGGTCGGGGTGGGAAGAAGCAAGGGTCTTATCCGCGTAATTGTAGCAGGTTAGGTTATTTGAGCAGAGGATGGCGGGGGGGTCAGGTAGAGGTTGAAGAGTAGGGGGGAAAGGGAGATCCACTGTGGGACCCCCATTGGAGACAGGGCGGGGGGAGGAGTACGGGCGAAGGAGGGCGATTTGTGAGCGGTGAGGAAAGAGGGAATCCATATTAATGCAGTGTCCCTGATGCCTAGAGAGTAGTCCGTCCATGAGGATGGTGTGGTTGATTGTGTTGAAGGCTGCCAGGAGGTCAAGGAGGATAAGTGCGGCACATCCTCCTGAGCCTACAGTTTTCAGGTCGTCTCACATGTAGACTAGGGATGATTCAGTTCCTCTGTGGGTTCTGAAACCGGATTGGACAGGGTCAAGCAGAGAGTTGGATTCCGCTGAGAGGAAGAGCTGTGAATATGCTGTATGGTCAATGAGTTTGTCGATGAAGCAGTTGTTCGAGACTGGTCAGTAGTTGGAAGGAAGGAGGAGGAAGATCAAGTGAGGGTTTTTTGAGAAAGGGTTTAATGTGCGAGGTCTTGAATGCTGCTGGGAAAGACCCCGAGGTCAGGAATGGTTAAATATTGATCTTGAGATGCTGCCTGCACAGGTTGAATCAAGAATGTTCTTCAGGAGGGAGCGGGGCAGGGAGTCTCCAGGGGATCCCAAGGGGTGGCTCTTGGGTAATAGTTTCTGGAAGGGAGATGGCAACGAAGCTAGGCAGAGCTAGGTGAAAGGAGGTGGGGAGCGCTGCTAGCTTAGTGCTGATGGTGTGGTTTCTTTCGATGTGAGAAACGTAGCCCCTGACACTCCGCCTCAACGCCCCCATTGCTGCTTTCTTAGTATGCAAGATAGCAGGATGAGGTCCCAGGTCTGACCACACCTTGAACAGCCCCTCTGCTCAGCAGGGTTTCATCGTACAGTTGCCCATCAGAGAACAGTATTGGTCAGCTATTTGTCAGGCGATCAGGCCAGTGGCCAGAATATCAGGTCTTTTGACCCAATCCGCCATATCGTCTCGGGCCTCTCGTCTGTGCACAAAGCAAACATCTCATACAGCACACCGGGCATTGCATAACCATCGGCCAAAAGAACTCTCTTGCCCAACCCCACACCGACCCCTTTTCTAGAATGCACCACACTCGCATTGTTTTAAAGTAGCTCCTTAATCTTCAAATGTTAACGGACTGGCATTTAGTTTCTGCGACGTAGCAGCTTCATGGACGAAGAGAGCTAGAAAAAGGCCCAGCATTGCACAGTCCCCGATGTAGCTCAGGTTCATCTTTTGTTAGTGGAGTAGATGTGTAAATTGCAGCTTTAAATATGGTTCTTTGAGCACAAATTTAATGTAAAAAAGAAAAGGTAACAAGCATCTGCGAGTTTCCCTAGTAAGCAGGATGGTATAGAAGCACCCTTGGCTTTATTGGGGCTAAAAACACTGATAGTGCTAGACATGGGAAGGAAAGCTTAATTTAAACCCCATCTCAAACCTTGGATATGAAGTCGCTCAGGTTATGCCATAGTAGCAGAGCTCTGTTCGCAACATCTAACGGCCTTTAAAGAGACTAAACATTTGTATACATTGTGGCCTTTATTACTGTTTGTGTAGTATACCCTGCTTCATGTGCTGTTTTTCTGTAATCTTCATTACGAGAGATTGTTCGCATTCACTAGTGAAAGCCACTGTGTGTGTTTACCGGACAGAAAGCCTACAGATAAATGAGTACCACGCAATTATCCTTCATTGTCAAGGGCATTCCATGCTGGCCAGACTTCCAGCTATACATATTGTCAATAACAGAGTGCAATACAGAACATATTTATACTACCTGCAGGGTGTGTCAACACCAGAGCTACAGTACTAAGTAAGCGACAGCAACCCCATGTTACTCCAATTTAAAGAGGGCAAATATAACCAAACAAATATCTTCTGTACTTTATCTCGTTATTGTAAAGCATTGTGTGTGGCTTCCATGGGAACACATTATCAGCTATTTCCATATCTGAAAGCTAGATTCTCCTGATCTGACATACCATAGGAGAAGATAGACCTACTAACCAGACATACATATATGGGATACATTACTCACTGTAATCTTATTTCTGATGCTTGCATCTGCTTAGATTCACATGCTGTGCATAGGCCGACATCTAGTGGAAGCTGTGGAGTATTACAGTTTGTTTTTTGAAACTCGAAAAAAGGGGCGAACTAGAGCGTGCCACTAATACTATCTCTAGTGTGACGTCCACGGTACTCATGATCCCTCATGCATGTAGGACCCTCAGATTGTATTTTTTCTGACATAAGGTAGCATGAGGAGTAGCGCGAGTACAGAGTATCCAAGCAGATAAGATGGATAAGACTGCAATCATCCATGCACCTTTTCTCAGAGGGGAAGAAGGGCGGGTGCATGTGAATCTAAGCAGATACAAGCATCAGAAATACGATTACAGTGAGTAAGGTATCCCTTCTGAGGCTTGTGGAATCTGCTTAGATCACATTCTGTGCACAGATTAGCGAGCAGTGTTAGGAGGTGGGATGCGAGAAGGGTCATGAGCAAACAAATGTCTTAGAACCGCTTGTCCCACTTGAGCATCTGTCTTGGAATGAGTGTCAATGCAGTAGTGCTGAGTAAAGGTGTGAATAGAGCTCCATGTAGCTGCTTTGCAAATGGTGACAAGGGGTACATTTGCAATGAAAGACGGAGTGGCTCCAGTGCCTCTTGTAGAGTGTGCCCTTGGCGTAAAAGGCAGTGTTTTATCTGAAAGGGAATAGCACAGTTGGATACATCCAACTATCCACTTAGAGATGGCATTTTTAGATATGCAATCTCCCTCTCTGCCTGGAGCTATGGAGACGAACAGTTGATCTGTTTTTCTTAGCGGTCTGGTCTTGTCTACATAGTAGAAGAATGCCCTCCTCGCATCTAGTGTGTGGAGTTTCACATCAGCAGAGCTTTTGGGTTCCTGGAAGGCCAGTAGCTCAATAGACTGGTTAACATGGAATTTGGAAATTAACTTAGGCGAGAACCTAGGGTGAGTGCGTAAAACCAGTTTATCCTTATGAACAGTAAAGAAAGGATCCTGCACTGCCAGAGCTTGAATTTCACTGACCCTTCTTAAAGAGGTGATGGTTACTAAGAAGGCAGTTTTATAAGTCAAATGTTTTAGACTAGATTTGTGCATGGGCTCAAAGGAGGAGCCCATGAGCTTAGCAAGTGCCACATTAAGGTCCCAACCTGGTGGTGGGTTAGAAATTGGAGGGTGGAGTCTCTTTACCCCTTCCATAAATGCTTTGACGACTGGCACTTTCCACCATGACACCTTGTTATGGGAAGTGGTGTAGGCTTGTAAAGTTGCCAGATGCACTTTAAGTGAGTTAAACACTAACTGTGCATCCAATAGGTAGAGCATATAGGTAACGACATTATAAGGAGTACAATCAACTGGGTTGATTTGCTTATTCTAGCACCAAATAACAAATTGTTTCCATTTGTCATAGTAACAGTGCCTTGTGTTAGGTTTTCTTGACTCTTTCAAGATATCCATACATCTCTGGGGTAAATTGAGACGTCCAAGCTCTGACTCCAGGAGCCATGCTGCTAAATTCATTGAGTTGGGCTGAGGATGCACTGTTAGCCCCTCATGCTGGGAGAGTAGGTTGTACTGCCATGGGTGGTTGATGGGGTCGCACACCGCCAGTTTGCATAGGTGTGGATACCATGGTTGTCTCGCCCACATAGGAGCAACTAGGAGGAGAGTCATCGGTTCCCTGTGGATCTTGTTCACCACGTTCCTCATCAGAGGGGTTGGTGGAAAAGCGTAGGCAAACATCCCTGACCAATTCATCCATAGGGCGTTCCCCTTGGAGCCTGGCTGGGGGAACCTGCATGCGAAGTCTGGGCATTGCCTGTTTTCGCTTGTGGCCAATAGGTCTATAATGGGGAAACCCCACTGAGAGAAGAGGTCTCCTACGACTTCTTCGTGTAGTGTCCACTCGTGTTCTTCTGGGAGGGGATCTCTGCTCAGAGCATCTGCTAGCGAATTCAGATCCCCTGGAACATGTTGGGATGACAGGTAAATCTTCCATTTGAGTGCCCATCCCCAAATTGTCTGGCCAAGATTGGACAGATTTGGCGAACGAGTGCCCCCTTGTTCGTTTAAGTAAAACATTGCCATTGTGCTGTGTTAGGATCTGCACTGACAGGTTGGATGGGAGGGGTTCCAATGCCCAAAGCGCTCTGAAGACTGCCAAAAGTTCTAGCAGATTGATCGTAGAAGGGTTTCCCCTTCATAAGATTCTCTCTTGTCCACCAGCAAAGACTCTGTACTAGTGTTGGCGAAACAACCACTACATCGTCCCACTGACCACTTGCTTGAGACCACTGTTTCGCCAACCATTCCTGCATGGGTCGCAGGCGCGCACGGGGAACCAAGTAAATGCAAGATGCCATCATGCCTAGCAAACGCATCGCTTTGCAGACCCTTATTTGGCGACCCGCCTGATATTGAAGAATTTGCAGCAACAGATTCCGAATTCTTTCCACTGATGGAAAGGCCAACCCCTCTTGGGTGTTTAGGATAGCTCCTAGGAACTGTTTTGAGGTGCTTGGCAACAGGCTTGATTTTTTCTCGTTCATTGAGAAGCCCAATTGGAAGAGGAGGCCAATTGTTCTTTGGATCTTTAGTCTGCAAATTAAGAGGGTTTCCCCAGTGATGAGCCAGTCGTCCAGGTAAGGGTACACTGGGATTGCGTCCCTGCACAGGTGCGCCACGACCACCGCCAGTACTTTGGTGAATACCCTTGGAGCCGAGGCTATACCGAAGGGCAGCACCTTGAACTGGCAGTGCTGGCTGTCTATTTTGAAACGCAAGAATCTTGTGTGCGCTGGGACATTGAAATATGAAAATAGGCATCTTTCATATGCAATGTTGCCATGTAATCCCCTTTTTTAGTAGGGGGATTACCTCTTGGAGTGTAGTCATGCGGAATTTTTGAGGCTCGACATACTTGTTTGCAGGGTGCAAATCTAATACTGGGCGCATTGTTAGATCTTTTTTTGGCACAAGGAAGTAGGTTGAATAAATACCCCTGTTTACCTGGTTGCCCGGGACGAGTTCTATGGCGTCCTTTGCAAGTAGAATGGCGATCTCCTCGAGAAGTATTTTCTGGTACTCCGAGTGTACCTTCTGTCTTGGAGGATGGTCGTGGGGGCGCTTTAGTAGTTCTATATAGTATCCTGCGGACACTGTGGACAGCACCCATCTGTCCGAAGTGATTCCCTCCCATGTGTGGGTGAAGGTGGAAATGAGCCCCCCTACTGGGTATGCATGGGAGGGGACCCGAAGCAGAACGTCACTGTTTACTGGGTGGCGTACCACCTCTGGCTGGGCTGCCTCTACCCCTAGTGCGGCCTTTGCGCTATCCTCTGGGGAAGGCATGTGATTGTTAGAACTGATCGTTGCCCCATGAGGTTCCTTGATTCTGATAGTAATTCGAACTCCTTTGGGAGCTTTGGCCCCGATACCGACAAAAATTAGAGTTTCCCTTTAGTCTTGAGGGTTTACTTGTAAGTGGTCCAAGATTTTTTAGTGTCTCGTACTCGTCCTTAGCGGTCTTTAAGGCTTCCTCCACTGCCTTGCCGAATAGTACGTCCGGCTCTACCGGCATGTCTGTAAGAGTGGCTTGGGTCTCGGGTTTGAACCCTGACTGTCTTAACCATGCGTGTCGCTTTATCACAGTGCCTTCTGCGATTAGTTTTCCAGCATTATCTGCTGCATAAAAGTTTTTTAGAATGCACCCCGATACCGATCTCCCATCAGATGCCAGCTGAGCCAACTGGCTCTTCAGTGGTTCAGGTGCGGAGAATACCAAAGCACCTACTTGTTCCCACTGGTGGCAATTGTAGCTTGCCAAAAGAGTTGTGGTGTTTGCAATTCGTGCCTGATAGGCAGAAGTCGAGGCAACTTTCCTGCAGAGAGTATTTAGTCTCTTGCTCTCTTTATCAGGAGGTACTTCCGAAGAAGCAAGAAGTGTACCTGCCCTCTTTCTGGTGGTTGTTACTACCAGGGAGTCCGGTTTTAAATGGCACCTAATGTAAAGGGGATCAGAAGGTGCGGCACGGAATAATTTTTCAACTCGTGGATTAACGGCACAAGTTAGATATGGGGTTACCAGCAAGGGGCCAATCCTGCGCTGGACAGACTAATATAGGGATGGCCTGATCAATGGCCCTCTTGTCACCCAGGATCTCTTCCGTAAAATCCCTGTCCTCTTGGATACCTTGTGTGTCAATTTGAAAATGGGCTGCTGCCTTGGCCAGTACCTCGTAGAGGAGTGGTTGATTATCTACCAGTGAGTTATACACTGGGGGTTCTTTAGGAATTGGGGAGTCAAGATGCTCCTCTTCCTCTTCCTCCTCATCCTCCTCCTCATCATCATCCCCATAATTAGACACCCATGTCTGGTCTTCCATCATTTGTGGTTCTGTATCATCACAATAGGACTCTGGATGGTAAGATTCAACAACTAAAGGGTCTGTGACCAACTCCTGCATCTGGGTATCAGAGCAGGGTCTTTTATTAGGGGGTTGAGAATCCTTGGACCCCGAAGGGGCCGAGGTAGCTGGTGTGTTGGTATGACTATGAAAATAGTTAGGGTCTTTCTCATAGAAGTCTGCCATAAATGACATTCTTCTCATAACCCTGTCAATTTCAGCTGAGCTCCATTCCTTGGAGCTAGGGATAAACACGACATCATCTGTTTCTTCATCCATAACCATGTCGTGAACAGTGGGGGGGGGGGATGACTTTACCCTTAGTGGGAGGGTCAGGGACCTTGGACTTCCCTACTGATTTTGGGGCCTTTTGTTTCTACTTATGAACATGGTGTTCTGAAAGCTTTTTGTGTGGTTTCTCCTCCTTCCCATGACTAGAGGAATGTTTCCCAGTGCTTTTAGGGGTCTCTGAGGAATCTGACGCCTTACGTCGAGATTCGGAGGTGGTACGAGATTCGGAGGTGGTCTTGGAGGGCGTCGAATCTCGGTAGACGCTACGCGTCTTGACTGGGGATAAAGGTCGGAATCGTCTTCCGACGACCGGACCTCTGGGAGTATTGGGAGTGCGACACCTTTTTCAACCACAGACGGTTGCTCTTTGTCATGAGGCGATCTCGATTGAGAACGCCCAGAGGACACAATCGTTGGACCGCTCTCTGTCTTCCGTTGCCGATCGCTCGACACGCGTGTCAAATGACGGCCGCGGCTGATGTGCTTAGTGGAAGTGGTGTGTGTTGCGCTTATGCTGCCGTGTGCTGTCCCCATAACTGAGCCACTGGCCAGTCCTCCGGGGTCGGGGGCTTGCGCATGGGTGTCTGAAGTCACCCCTCTGCCCTCGTCGTCCGATACAGCGGTGTTGCTGCATCGCTAAAAGACCCTTCGGCGTCCATGGCCTCTTCTTGCCTGGCGTAGTGGGCCCAGCATTAAGTGGAGCGGTCCTTAAATGTTTTCAGCTTGAAGAGCTTGAAAGCTCGACAGGTAGCCTCGGGATGGTCTTGTGGGAGGCACAAATTGCACTAATTGTGCTCATTTAGGGCAGAATTTGAAAGGAGTACTCTCCATATGTATCAATTTGGCAGTGGGCGGGTATATGTAGGAAATAAATGTGGGAGCCTGTATGACCACACCCCCACTCTCCCTACTTGTACAGGGCTGCGGCCAGAGGCCTTCCGAGGTCCAAAGTCTGTCGTGGGTTTTCAACGGCTGGTTTCCTTGATCTTCAGCTTAGGGTGGAAAGAACAGGGAATCTTTAACAATAATTTTAGTATAATTGGATAATGCCAAGGGAACTCCGCAACATGCGTTTGTCTAGTATGGCAGAAAGAAACACACACACACACTTTTATGGGAGGGCAAAAGGGGCACCTGCCCAGGGCCCCCAACATGGAGGGGGGCCCACAAGGCTGCCTGATCTAAAGAAGTAAGACTCCTTTGTTCACCAGACTTAAATAGCACATGTCAGGATATTTTATGGCATGGTGCTGAGGCTCTAAACCTATTGCCTGTCTGTTTTGGCAAGTACATTCTGCCTCGATCAATTAATCATGTAGTGCTTTGTGTTCACTGTGGTATGTATAGTTTGTGTTCCTTGCGGCACAACTCCTGTAGCATTCTTTGTGCAATAGCCAAATTTGAAATGCATATTGGTAAATTGAGTGCCACAATGGTTCAGAAGTTAGCTCAGTGTGTTAAGCACATATTGCAGAGATATGTGTTCCTACGCAAGATTAGAAAAGCACATTCCTGTAAGGCTGGCCGAGCCTTTCCTATGTCTGAAGTTTATAAAGCTGCCTGCATACGTACTTGGTCTTTGTTAGGGAGAATTCTCATTTATCGCTAATTTCCCCCACCTAGTGAGTCCCCGAGCAGCTTTGCTGGACTTCTGGAGTTTATTCTTTCCACCTGGTAAGACAGAGCTTTCCCCCCCCACTCATACCTGTGTTTTGCTGTGTGTTTCCATCTGTTTTTGTGATTGTGGACTCTGAAGTACACCACTTCAGTAGCCCCCTTCTTTGTGTGTGTCACACAGCACCTTCCGTGCCGTGGCACAGGGTTGTCTTTGAGACTTCCCTCGACTCCATTTCTGAGGGACTACTGTCCCCCAGAAAAGGGTAAAGTTACCATTAACTTTACTTAGTCAATCTACCACAGATCCAGTACACCCCATCTTCCATGGAGTACTGGAAAGGGTTAACTTGTATCCCTTTTTATCTGTACCTCCTAGAGCATTTCGCTCTTTTAGCTTTTAGACTTGGCTAGTGGCAGTGGTATCTACCCTAACTTTTCTACCGGGATTATATTAGATCAACGTGGTACTGTTCTTGGCTATTATATTAGCCTCGAACATAAACCCGCTTGACCAAATCGTCTTTCTTTTGGCTCCGGTTGGGTTTATTAACCATTTCTTTTTGTTAAAGTCCTTCTTGTGTTTTACTTTGCGTGGCAAACTAGGTTTGCCTTCTTTGTTCACTGTCTTTTGGCAGACTACTGCCTGAAGCCCTCCTCAAGGCGCCTGGGTGTCTAAGTGGGCTGAATATGAGGGAGGGGTGTAGTCACCCCCTGCACACGGTATCCTAGGAAACCCAAGTCGCACTTTGTCATGATTGGCAAGGGTAGTTGTCTGGGCTGGACAACCCCCCTGCTGGGTGATTGACAGCCAGGCTGCGTGAATTGGGTTTTTTCGCATAAAAGGCAGGTTTCTTGGGCTAGAGGTCAGAGAGTCGCCACTGGAACTACAAGGAACCGAAGAGAAGCGGAGAGAACAATGGCTGCTCCAACTACGTTGTCCCGGTGAAGCCCTGCTGCAGTCCTGAGCTATCTGCCCTTCAACGAATCAGAGAAGATTCAGTCCGGCTTCTTCTTCCCTTGAGCTTGGTGGGGATAACCACCTCATCTTCTACAGCCAGAGGATCCTCTTCCGTGGTCGAAATCGCTGCACACTGCTGCAGTGGTCCGGATAGCCACCTGAAGAGCCTCTCCTTTTTTTAAGGAGTGCCCCTTTTATTCTGTGTCGCTGCTGCCGGCCTCATCCCTATGTGGTGCAGACCCCCTTCAGACGTCCTCCTTTTCGACAAAGCTCCAGGAATCGAGGGTTTGCGGGAAAACAACAGGAACAACTGCCAGGGCACCAGCTGCACCATTGGAACAAGGTACCGTGTTCTGTTGAGGAAACTGGGTGAATCCCTTTTTCTTCATTTCTAAGGCTTGACCTTGTCTTCCCTCCTTCTTATAACTTTTACTTCCGAACATTGACAATATCGAAGTACTTCTGGCTCTGTTGAATCATGAACTGTTAGACCATGTGATCTTCGACAACTGGCCCCGGTGTCTTTCGACCCTGGCTCCGGCCCTTTGACTTTTGAACTCCTGTCTCTGAGCGTTTCTTGATTCTGCCTGCCTAACCAAAATATTGCCTGTGATTTTTGCCTCCAACTCCCTCTGGGTATCTCAGGTGCTAAGTGTGTTTTTGCCCGGGTAGAATTTCATGTCACGGATACGCGTTTGTTTAGTAGACCGAACTGTCAAAAAGTGATCGCATTCATATTCGCTGTAACGTGTTTTTGCGCCTAACACTGGTTCATTCCAACACAGGGTACTTACCTTGAGACTTACTGTACAAAGTGAATTGGTTAGTTGTAGTATATTTAACGTGTGGTTTTTATTGAAGTTTAATAGAAGTGTTGTGTTTATAATGAATGGTTTAAAAATAAATGTTCTTATATTTTTCTACCTGAAACCTTGAGTCAGTTTTTGCTTGAGTCACAGTAATTGTGGTCCCTTTGTGTAATCACTGCTACTGCTCATATACTCTTGAGATAAGCCTGGCTGCCCTGCCACTGCTACCACTATGACATAGTAGTGCAGGCTTGTACCAAAGGTAACATTTTCATCACCACCTGTAGTCTTAATTGTGTGTAGTGGTCCCTAAGGGCACTGCACAGGATTCTGCCTAACAGTCTTGCAGCACAACAGGTGCTATTATCAGCAATGTACCTGCACCAGATAGGGGTTGCAATAAAACAAACATGTCATCCTTATGGTGAAGGTCTAGAAATTGGTTTGTTCAGATGGGGTGTTGTAAAACCTAGGCAATCACCGCCAACGATGAGCATAAACTGTTAGTCCAAGAGATGAATAAGTATCCAAATTTGGAACCAAAGCATTCATGCTTGTATTCTGATTTGCCAGCAGACAATACAGTGATCCTGGTTAAATCATCTAATATCTCATACATTACTGTACTGTCTTCTGTGAAGTTTGCCCTCTCGCATGCTAGTGGCATCATTTAGCCCATTACTTGATCTTTCTTCTAATGTAGGCGATTTGAGTGGAAGGGGTGGTAGACCGAAGTGAGCGGACCAGATGGAGCAGGACTCGGGCAAGCATATTTTAAAGTCTGCTCATTTGACACAATAAACACTTTGCATTTTTGTAAAAGTCAAAAGGTTTTTCTGCATGTTTATAAATGGCAAATTTACAAGCTAGTGTTTTGGAAGTATGTAAAGCTTTAAAGCTTTAAAATACAAAAGACAAATCTGTTCAATCACACTGACTGGTATGCTGGTAACTATATACTTCTCTTGATGATGGAGAGAATGAAGCTAGAATCATTCTGTGTTACACCCTTCTATACTATTTTGTTTTTAAAAATGGTCATGTTTGGTAATTTGATTGGTGTACTTTCCAAGTCAGTTTTATAAAATTAGATTATTTTAGTTCATGGCAAGAACTGGTAATGAAAGTGTTCAAATGCAGAAATTACAGAGTTGGCACATATCCCAGATTCACCCCAATTGCCAGTCCCTAAACCTTTAAAAATGTTCAGCCCTTCAGAGTGATTTCCTTCTCATGGTATGATCTTCAAGACAGCCTCACTCATGGTTTCACTGGCTATAGTGTTCCATCCACTATAATAGTGAACATTGATATATTGCACACCACAGGCACTTATTATTTTGATCTCTAATGGCAACACCATTTGAAAACCATGTCCCACTTATTATCTCAGTCTATCTGGATACAGACACCTTCCTGGTAGCTTCTAATCGGCATCCACTATCAATGCTATGGTATGTGTAGCTTTCTCCTTCCTCCCAATTGGGCTCCCATGCTTGAGCACGTTTGCGTTCTGTGAGACAGCAAATGTGAGTTATCGGTCTATTCTGGGTTATATGTACCTTTTACATACAGTCCTGCATTAATACTACAGGCTGCATACCTTTCCGGATGCTATTTGCTAAAGTCTCCTCTATCTATGCTAGAACAGAAGTAACCTCTTCGTAGACTGATAATGTTGGCCTTCAAATGGTACTTGTTTATCATTCTGATTAGAACACGAATGAAGAGGGTAAGGGGACTTAAAGGGAGTAAACATGCTTATTTTTAAGCTGTGAAGCAGCATATCAACCTATGGGTTGTGATCGCGGCTGGGGTGGGGGGAGTTACGGGGCAGATATTCTTGATCACTTAATTCCTTTGGTGGAGGGGGGCCCCCAAAAATGTCAGTGACCAGGGCACCACAATTGCTTAAGATGGCCCTGACACACTGAGACAGACAGACAGACACACACACACACACACACACACACACACACACACACACACCCACCCACCCCTTTCCAGTCATCTGATTAGGCTCACTGACTGTCCTGTGTCACAGATGGATCGAAGAAAAAAGTCCCAGAGACAGTCTGAGAGTTTTAATTGAACGTCACAGGGCGCTAGTATCCCTCTCTTTTCGCACCAATTCTTCCCTAACCCAGGCTTCCCTACTCCCCAAGTTGGTATATACAGCTTCTTTCTCGCTACTGTCTGGGTTCTGACTTCGGAAGGAGGGAAGACCTAAAGGCCAATGCCTTATCTGCCTAAACTCACTATGGGACTTCCTAGACTGTCCCTACACTATTCATTTGGTTAGTTAATTAAAAAGGGATTATATGATGTGCCTTTCAGACACCCTGCCCGCCTTGGCCTTCTTCCCATCATTCCCATGTTTTCCTCTGCCTTTCTGTCTGATGTTCACCTCACGACTCTCCTGCTCGCAACTGCACCCACCTTCACTTCATATATTCCGTGTTCTCCTCCTCAGTCTACCACGCGCCTCCACCCTTTGATTTTACTTCTCCTTCCTCCACTCTACTGCTTTCTCCTCCACAGTACTATTACCACCCCTTCTCCCCAGCGACCACTCCCTACACTCCCTCCAACAATCTCACTCCCTAGTAAAGGAAGCACATTCACCACCCAATACCTCAATTTAACCAACTGCACTCTTCCCCCTCTTCCTCCACCTCCTCTTTCTCGTCCTCCTATCTTAGCCTCCTTTCCATCTTCTCACTGGTTTCCTGACCCTCGCTAATGTGGCCCTGTCTTTGCCAACTAGGAGGCGTTACAATCATGGAAAATTACAAAGAGCAGGTTAAGCCCCGCCCCCTATTGTCCTAGCAAGCCCGTCATGTTGCAAAGATAGCGGCCCATGCTGAAAGGTGTTAGGGGCTGTAACAAATCTAAGGTATGTGCCCCTGCTCCTCAAGGGGAGCCTCACTCTTTGAGGCTGGGGAGGTGGGCCTGCTGCGCAAGACCCGCCCAAGGAGTCTGGGCAAGTGGGACCTCCCTGGGAGAGACTCACCCTTTAGGGGACAATGACTCCTGTTACTTTGAGGAACTCCCCAAGTCTCACAGCCTAGTAGCATACATGGGACTACAAAGACTAAATGTTTGGCTGAAGGTAATGCTGGAACCTTTCTCATGAAGAAGGAAATGAGAATATCTATTTAAGAGGTCATGCACAGTCAACTTTTTCTCAGCCTCTTAAGTTTATTGCATTTTTCCACCTTGCACCTGCCAAAAAATGCGAGTGATCCACGCTTTAGGTCACATGCTATAAATGTAACTGTTTTAAATCCATTTAATTTGTCCAAAGAGTTTAGTAAAAAATGTTTATGTACAGCAATTCATTAAGTCAGCCACGTGCGGGGTTACTAGCTTCTAACGCGCGGCATAAACCTCATTGAAGCCGTACATTAATAGTTATGGTTTACATTTTGCAACAGCTTATAATAACTAATGTCCGTTTTCTCTTAGCTTGGTGGTTTCAGAGAAAAGTGGGCCTTTAAATTGCTGGTTACCATAGTTTAGTTTGAAAGTTTCTTTCCACAAACGGTTTAGGATTTGTAGGTTCACAACATCCACAAAAAGCAAATGTGAAATACGTTTCCTTGTACAGTCCAAGCACAGCCTTGGAGCATCGTCACTAGTATCTTAAGGGCTAGACATTATCATAGTTTTCCCAGAAACAATCACCCAATGATTTGGAAAAATACTCAACATGGAAAATCCTTGGAGAGTTGAAGACGCCTGCACATGCGCAATCCTTTGGGAATAATATATTCGATAGAAATATTTGTGTGAGGGCAGTACACATTTTAAGAGATAAGCTTGGCTGTAGGTGTACATAACAGACATTCTCAAAGTCCCAGCATGTTTTTTCCAATGGCATTAGAACTTCACACATTGGTGGTACAGCTAGATATTTTCATTTTTCTCCAATGGCAGCAGAGTTGGCTGCACTAAGTTTGCAAGACGAGGTTGCCCCAAACCTGGGATGGGAGGACTGGCTGTACAGCTGCAGCAAGGGAAAACTCTCCTCACCACGCATCCCTTTTCACTGGCGTCAAATACTGAACTACTGTAAACAAAGATCTAATGAACAGGGTAGGGTGTTTTACCCACACAGGAATCATAGGAGACAATCGAAGGAAAGTGCACTTAAGTGAAGCGTGCAATTTCCAGTGAAATGTGTGTCTATTCTAACAGGAAGTAACGCTAAATCAAAAATAAGCTTTTACTTAACAATGCCAACTGTTTTTAAAATGAAATCAACTAAAATATTTTAATTTGCAAAGATAAATTAAATTCATGTTTTCTAAATGTTCATAACACATTTTTAAAACTTGCAAAAAGTGACCTTTATTACATAGTTATAAATGTTTAAAAAAAACTTAAAATGATGATAATGCTACTTTAAAATGGTAGAAAGAGTACATTCCCCTAAAACAGGACTTGGTTTTTAATGTTGGCACAACATATGTAAGAATGTAAAATAAAAGAACTAGTGTTCTAGAACTAGAAAAGCAAGTTATTTGACATATTGCAATTTAGCCATATCAGGATACTGTTATAACGCGAAGGTTTTTTTGACAGATTTCAAAGCCGACCACATGACCCATAGGGTAAACCTTGATTTCCAAGTCATTATTCCACTTCAACTAAAACACTTTGACAGCGTAGGACATTTAATAATACATTTTGTGGATTAAAAAATACACGATGCAAGTATTACAGAGCTCACATTAAAGGTTCCTGTAAGATTCTTAAGCGCAATCACCACATTATTGATTGCCTCCCCATATTCCAGATGGCGACACCCGGTTAATGGCCTCCTCTGGTTGGCAAACATGGGCGGTACACGGCGTCACCTTCCCCCAATGCAAATTCCTTTAAAATTAATGGTATCAAAATTCATGATATTAAAATCATTTTCTAAAAATATATTAGTGAAATACCCATCACGTTTTGGTCCGTTTTGCTGGTCCCATGATCTTGCAGTTTTTCATAATTATTGCATAAATTACGTATTAATGATAATATACAGTAACTGTATGATCTGCGCGGGTGTGGATTTACTGAAATAAAGTGTCAGCATTTCAATAAATCTCCTAGTTATGACGTGTAGTAATCAGGAAAAATCCTCTCTGCCTGTAATGAGGCCCAAAAAGTAGTATTAAAATGAGTTCATGTTCTCACAAGATTACTGGCTCAATGTGTTTTTAAGAATATTAAATTCATTTTTGGGAATTGGAAACACCACTTGTCATTAAAACTTAAGTATTAATTTGTTGGGCAAGTATTCCGAGTGTTGGGGAGTTTCCAGCAATCAATGCTGCCCTCGGACAAAGGCCAAGGTAACCACTTTAGCCCCCTGCAAAATGTTGCGAGTACCCCTCGCCCGGAAGATGTAAAGAGATGCAATATGGAAAAGGTGGCAAAAAAATCACTATAACGGGAACGTTATCAATATAGCCAACACATACTAATGTCCAGTACAAGAAACCAGCAATGTGGACAGATCAACACAAACAAATCTGAGTAAAGAAACTAGCAATGGGCAATTAAGAACTCGCAATAGAACCCAGGCATCACAATACACTTCCCAAAAACAGAGCAGTATCCCCACCTCGTACATACCCCCCAATACTACAGGACCAAGTGGCTTCCATCACTTTGCAAAGATTCAAGAGGGACTGACAAATAACCAAGTGACAAAAGGACTCTGAGCGGTTTTAACTGTCATCACATATTTATGGTTTTCAATTGCTATTTTATTTATTTTATTGAGCATTTGTTAGGCCCCTATACAACAAAATAGTGTTTCCAGGTGCCACAAGGCAAAAGTGGGGAGGGAGCAAAGGGAGTAAATAACAGTGGCAAACAAACAGTAACAATCGTGGTCCTACTAGGCATTCGGAAGTGCAAGTGCAGTGAAGAAAAGTGCAGGAATTGAAGAGAGGAGCTGGAGGGCAGGGTAAGGCAAGTGCTGGTGGGAACTCGGGAGGTGAGTGCCATGGGGTGCCTGGTGTGAGGACACTGGCTAAGTGCTAGGGCGGATGAATCCCAGGGGTGGGATGCACAGCCGCCATGACTGGTGTCAACTAAGTAGAAGGTGTGGTAACCTGTGAGATTCCGGAGGGACCAGGCCACCAGTCTAAGTGGCAGTGGGAGGATTAGCAGGGAAGGCAAAGAGGTAGAGAAAAGTCGAGTTTTGAGAGGTTACTGGAACTTAAGGAGGTGCGGCGCAAGTCTCAGGGTGGCAGGAAGGCTGTTCCAAAGAGGCACCAGCTGAAGAGAGAGACCTGATCCAACTCTGTTTGGAGAAGCGTTTGACGGGCAGAGTTGGAGTTAGAGGAGTGGCGGGCTCTAGCAGAGAAATATTTAGGCAGATAAAGTTGGAAATAGCGTGGTCCCAGGCCTGAGAGTCTTGTGGATGATGTAGAGGTGATCTACATTAAAATACTGAATTCCAAGAAAGCTTGAGGTTCAAAATTACAAAGCCAACTTGCTTGCGTTTCGAACTTCAAGCATTTTGGATTGTTGTTTTGTCCCCCACTTTCCATTTAATGTATGCGGGGGACATCCCCGCAAACCCTTCTCACCTAGGTCAGTATTTTTGGTTTCGTCATTTTCCATCATGCCGAATGTGCAGTAAAAGCAGATTCAGCATTTTATTTATGTTATCTTGGTGCAATAACATGCAGAGGGTCTTGCATTTGATATCTGCAACCACCAGGAGCCAGTGGAGAGATTTTAGGGCTGGAGAGATATAGTCCCTGGGCTTCAGGCCAATGATAAGTCTTGCAGCACTATTCTGGATTAGCTGAAGGTAGCATAGGAAGTAAAGGGGGAGGTTGAAGGAGGAGGCTATTGCAGTAGACTAGCCTAGAGAGGACCACAGCACTGGAGATATTGAGCATCTGGGGGAAGATGAGGAAAGGGAGACTGCCTCCAACGAGGTAAAGCTGGAAGTGGGCCTTCTTAGCAAGGTCCAAGTTCTGAGAGGTGAAGGAGAGAGAGGAGTCGAAGATGACCCCAAGGTTTTTGGCATCAAAGAATGGAGAGGGTAATGGGCCTAAAAATGGTGGCCAGAGGCTAGGAGAGAAACAAGGCGCAGGTGTCCCAATAAGAAGGATCTCCGTCTTACTGGCATTGAGACGGAGATAGTTAGCCGCACACCATGTCTGGATGGCAGTCAGACAATCACGGATGAGAGAGAAGGAGGTGGTAGAGGGGAGTTTGAAGGAAAGCTTTGTGTCAACAGCATAACACTGGAAATGAGGAGAGAAGGAGGAGATTGGGCGAGCCGGAGGAGCAAGATATATATTGAAGACCCACAGCAATAGGATGGAGCCCTGGGAGACGCCGCAGGTAGAGTGAGGTGGTGGAGGAGAAAGGGCCCAGCTGCAACTGCGAAGGGTGGTTAGTAAGGAAAGAAGTCAGCCAATCTAGTGCCCGGTCTGTGATACCAAGGGTATCACAGAGCTGTTTTATGAGGATAGAGTGGTTGACCATGTCCAAGGCGGAAGAGAGATCGAGGAGAATGAGAACAGCAAGAGAGTTTGAGTCAAACTGATGTCTTCACGGGTGTTCAGGAAAGCTGTTTCCATGCCTCTGGATGCCCAGAATCCAGATTGATGGTCATAGTGGCAACCGACTTGTTCACTATGAAGGATCAATTGAGGGAGGACCAACTTCTCCAATAGTTTACCCACAAAGGGTAATAGGGGGATAGTTAGCTGGGCAGGAAGGGTCAGGCAGCTTTTTTAGAAGAGGGTGCACAAGAGACTGCTTGAGGGATAGAGTCAGTGGCGAAGGAGACACTACAGAATTTGTCAAGAGACGGGGCGAAAGAGGAGATATTGTCCTTAATCATTCTGGAGGAGCAGGGGAGCACCTGTTTGGATGAGACCTTCATAGAGCGGACAACTTTAGAGACCTCATCAGGTGCTATGGGCAGACGGGAGGAGAGTGGGGCGGTGCAGGCGGAGGTGCCAAGCGAGATAGGGGGGTGGGTGCAGGAGTGGAGATAGGGGGGGGCTGGGGAGTGAAGACAGGATGTCCTGAGTATTAGATATGAAATGGGAGGCAAAGGCAGTACAAAGAGCCTGGGAGGGAAGGAGAGAGGTGGAGATTACATTTGGACTGGCGAGTTCCTTGCAGAGTTCAGCCATGTTGTTAGTGGCTCCAGAGATGGGGGCTTGGATGTGGGCCTTCTTCTTGGAGCGGATAGAGAAACAATATTGCCTTTGGAGCAGGCGACATGCCAGTTTGTCAGAGGATGGGCCTGCAGTTTGCCACTTCCGTTCAGCAACTCTGCACTTACGTTTCAGAGAAGCTAGGTCAGAGTCATACCAACTGTTGCATTTGGAGGTTGGCATGAGGCGGATCCTCATGACATGGGCAAGGATATCAAGGATGTTAGAAATGGAGAGGTGAAGGCTAGCGAGGACAGAGTCAGAAGTAGGGGCTTCTGGAACTAGGTGGAACGCAGCTTCTTGCCCTACTGCGGTGTGTCAAGAAGAGGAGGGCAGGGAGAGCCTGTAAAGCATGCTAGGTGCCACTTGAGAGCTGAAGCATGAGCTAGACGCAGGTGCAGCTCCCTGGATCCTGAAGCAAGATTCTCCTGTGCCATTGATCAATTATTGCCGAGTTAAGAAATAATATACTTAAAATTGACGTTAGGCATGGTAATCATTTCAGATTGCATAAAATCATTTTAAAAACGCCAATTGAATGCTCAATGTTAAGCTAATGTAGCCAATACCAAGGCACTGCCCATATCAAAATCCAGGAGTAAACATTTATAACCTGTTGCGTCTAAAAGCTTTTTACGGTTTCTGAGAGATGTGTTAATAAGGACACATTTCAATCAAGGAGGCGCCCTAAACATCGGACCCTAGTAGCGTACAAAAGGGGGGCCCTGGGGAGCATGCAGTACGTGTTGCTCCCCGGGGAAGTTTGGGCACTGCACTCCGGCCAGCGAGCCACGCTGGGGGACAGAGTGCACCCCAGTCTATTTATATGGGTGGCAGCGAAGATTCAGGAACAGTCGGCAGTTGATGCCGAACGTGTTGCCTGGACCTTCGCCAGACCCTCTTCCGTCGGTCTTCCCCTGGTGGCTAGGCCCAGGGTGGGACGGTACAGGCTTGCCCACTGGCAATGGGCTAGAGTTTCCAGTCTGGTAGTGCGGGGGATTATTACGGGGGTTATGTATTCCCTAATTTGCAGGGTGTTTGGGTTGTGGTTTATGAGGTGCCGCCCTTCTGTCTCCTCACCTCTAGTGTCTGACGGTATGGTGGGTCCCTAATGCTACAAAGGGGAGACAGGGGGGAGATGTCACGGCAGGCCTGGCACACTGGTTGGCTGTCTCCTGTTTCCTCTTCTCTGGGTCTGTTTCTGGGTGCAGCCTCACCATTTCCCATTTCACAGTCTGGTGGGGTGTCCTTGTGGGCCCGATCACCAGATTTCCTTTTGGCCGAGGATTTGGTGCACTCTTGGCACCACCAGGGCTCAGCTGTCCTTTCCTGCCGTTCTCTGCCTTGGTTCAGCCGTTTCAACAGGGGGGGGGGGGCGGGTGTCGGGGTGTGCACCCCGTATGGTGTGCTAGCTGGGGTTAGTTAACTCCAGCAAGCTCGCATATTAACATCAGTTTGTACATATTTATTGGGTTAGTTTTGGGTATGTAGGGGGTGGGTACTCTGGATCGCATCCTTTGGAGCTGGTGCTGGAAGGTCCAATGATGGACAGCCAGGGGCGGTAAGGAACAAGTTACTTAATGTAACTGTTGTTCTCCAGCATGGGTCTGGCATGGATTCACATGCTCATGAATATTCCCCGTCGTCAGGCTGGGAATCCTCGGTAAAGAAAAAACCAGTATCAGTTTCGTTTCTGATCTGTCTTTCGTAGTAATAACCAATCACTGGTCTCTGCGTCATACTGACCACAGCCAATGACTGCCCTCTACCTAAGCACCGCCCCTGGCAGCCATCTTCAGATGTGGAAGCACGTGAAGTGGCAGTATGACCAAGTGAAGAGCCGCAGAGGGGTAGGCGGGAGGGTTCGCATGTGAATCCATGCCAGACCCATGCTGGAGAACAACAGTTACAGGTAAGTAACTTGTTCCTTCTCCAGCATGGGGTCTGGCATGGATTCACATGCTCATGAATAAAGAATACATAGGAGTACACACATGCACAACCACGGGAGGTGGCAAAGGCTCAACATTAAGCATTACATCAAGCTCAACATTAAGCATCTTACCTCCTCACCAGGCTCACCTCAGGCGAACAGGTTGCGCAGCACTGCTTGGCCGACCCTGGACTCCTCCCTGGAATCCCGATCTACGCAGTAGAATTTCGTGAAGGTGTGCGTCGACCTCCACGTAGCAGCCCTGCATATGTCCAGCAGGGGCACACCAGAAAGGAACGCCGTAGTAGCTGCGATCGCTCTGGTGGAATGGGCTCTCGGACGGCCAGGCAGCGGTCGGTTTGCCAACCGATGACAGTACATGATACAGCCGGAGAGCCATCTGGAAATGGAAGCCTTCCCCTGATTGACAAGTCCAAAATTCACAAAGAGTTTTGACGTCTTCCGAAAACACTTTGTGCGGTCCACGTAGAACTTCAGCGCTCTAGCCACATCCAGCGAGTGCAAAGTCCTCTCAGCCGGCGACGAAGGCGACGGGAAGAACACAGCCAACACCAAGGGTTCGTTGAGATGGAAGTCCGACGGTACCTTGGGCATGAAGGAGGGGTGCGTCCTGAGCACTACCCTCGTGTCGTGAAAAGTCAAGTACGGGGCCTTGCAGGAAAGGGCCTGGATCTCTCCCACCCGTCGTGCGGAAGTGATGGCCACAAGAAACGCTGTTTTCCATGACAGAAACTTCAACGGGGCCGAGTGCAGAGGCTCGAACGGAGGTCCCATGAGCTTGGTCAGCACCACGTTGAGCTCCCACGCCGGGGCCGGAACCTCCACCGGCGGGAACGATCTGAACAGTCCCTTCATGAACTCTTTCACCAGACGATGAGACCACAGGGACGTCCGGCCCGTGGTCCTGGTGTATCGGGAGATCGCAGCAAGATGAATCTTGATGGACGCGTGTGCCAGTCCAGCTTTGGCCAGCGTCAGCAGGTACGGCAGTACCTGGGGGGCCGTAATCCGTAGAGGGTTAATCTTCTGTGCGTGGCACCAGACAGAGAACCTCTCCCATTTGTGCCCGTAGCATTTAAGAGTCGAGGACGCCCTGGCCTTTGCAAGAACCTCTCTGCAGTCGGCCGGTATGTCGTATCCTCCAAACTCTAGCGCTGCAGGAGCCAGGCCTGCAAGTTCAGCGATTTCGGGTCGTGGTGGAGGATGGCGCCTCCTTCCCTGGAGAGTAGATCCGCGTCCACCGGCAGCCTGATTGGCGGGGACGCTGATAAGTCCAGAAGGTCCGGGAACCATATCTGCCGCGGCCACGCAGGTGCGACGAGGATCATCCTGCACCGTGACCTCTTGAGCTGGTTGACGAGCCGGATTAGCAGTGGCAAAGGAGGGAACGCGTAGAGGAACAGGCCCTCCCAGGGGAACGAGAAAGCATCGCCCATGCTCCTCACCTGGGGAAACCTGCTGGCGAACCTCCGGCACTTGGAGTTCGTCGCCGTCGCGAACAGGTCGATCTGGGGTGTGCCCAACCGTCGGAAGAGGCGATCCACTAGATCCTGCCGTAGTTCCCACTCGTGGCACGAGCGCAGCTCCCTGCTGAGTGAGTCGGCGATGGTGTTTTTTATCCCTGCCAGATGAAACGGCACCAGAAACATCCTTTGGGCGACGGCCCAATGCCACAGGTCCTGCGCCTCCTTGGACAGTGCTGGGGACCTGGTTCCGCCCTGTTTCCTGATGTAAAACATGGTGGTGTTGTTGTCGGTGAAGATCCTCACCACCTTGCCCTTGAGGGACGGAAGGAAAGACCTGCGGGCCCAGAACACTGCACGGAGCTCCAGGACGTTGATATGGAGGGACTTCTCCGTCGGGAGCCAGAGGCCTCTCGCGTGCAGATTTTCGGTGTGCACTCCCCACCCTTCCAGGGAGGCATCCGTGGTCACTGTCTCCTGGTGGTCTGGGGTCTGGAAGTCCATGCCCGCCATCAGATGCGCGCGGGTGCCCCACCACCTGACCGCTCGGCGGAAACTCTCGTCGAGTGTGATCCTCTCCTCGAAGTCGCCCGTCATTTGGATCCAGTGCGCGTCCAGGAACTCCTGCAACGGGCGCATCCGGAGCCTGCACATGGGAATGAGGTAGATGCAAGAAGACATCATTCCGAGGAGGGACTTGATGGACCTCACCTTGGCCGCGTCGGAAACCAACATCCGCTGTACCTTGCCCAGGATGGACCTGGTCCTTTCCTCCGACGGGGAGGCCAGAAGGGACACTGTGTCGAGCTTCGCTCCCAGAAACAGTGCGTTTTGCGCGGGTACCAGGTGGGACTTGGCGTAATTCACAGAGAATCCCAGGTCCGTGAGAAGTTGGACGGTCCTTGCCGTGTGCTCCACGGCGAGCTCCCTCGTCGTGGCTCGGATGAGCCAGTCGTCCAGGTAGGGGTAGACGTGGATCCCCTCGCGGCGCAGCTGCACCGCCACCGGTGCAAGGCACTTGGTAAATACCCTGGGTGCCGACCGTAGTCCGAAGGGGAGGGCTTTGAACTGGTAGTGACGCCCTTGGACCACAAACCTGAGGAATTTTCGGTGCCCCCTTAGGATGGGAATATGGAAGTAGGCATCCTCCAAATCCAACGACGACAGGAAATCTCCTTCCTCCAGCTGACCCAGGACGTGCTGGAGGGTGACCATCCGGAACTTCTGCGCCTTGATGAACTTGTTCAGACGTCACAGGTCTAGGATGGGGCGCCATCCTCCCGTCTTCTTCTTCACGAGGAAGTATCTCGAGTAAACTCCGGAGCCCCGAAGCCTCTTTGGGACGAGTTCGATGGCGCCCTTCCTGAGCAACGCCTTCACCTCCAGGAGAAGCTGAGGGACGTGAAGCTCTTTCCTGGCCACGGGGGGGACGTGCGGGCACCTTCTTTGAAACTCGAGCACGTGGCCCCGGGCTAAGGCATCCAGCACCCAACGGTCGGTGGAGATGGACTCCCACACGCTGACGAAGCCCGCCAGCCGGCCTCCCACCGGGGTGCTTCGGTGGGGGCCCGACCCCACGGCCGGTTCAATCCTGTTTCGACGAGGCTTTGCCGCCTTGACCTCCTTGGCGACGACGGCGGTGTCCGCCAGACTTGCCTCGTCCTCTGTAGGCCTCCTGAGACGACGAGCGGGCCGCTTGACGGTAGGTGGAGAAACCGCCGCCGGAACCTTTGGAGGCGCCCTTGCCTCCGCTGCTCCGAAAGGGCGTCCGTCGTTGCAGAACCCCAAGGGCCCGGGCCGTCTCAGTGTCCGCTTTAATGGCCTGGAGGGAATCGTCCACTGTTTTCCCAAACAGGTTGTTCCCATCGAACGGCATGTCCAGGACTCTGGTCTGTACGTCTTGACGGAAGTCCGTAGCCTTGAGCCATCCACGCCGCCTAAGGCACACGCCGTTGCCCAACTGGCGAAACCCAGTGTCGGCGATGTCCGTCGCAATAGTGATGGCGTGGTCCGACGCCACCTCACCTTCCTGTAGGATCTCCAGGGCATCCGCCCTCTTGTCGTCCGGTAGGAAGTCCAGCAGGGGAGCCAGTCTGTACCATAGCTCCCCGTCGTAGCGGGCCACGATAGCCAAGGCGTTGGCCGCTTTAATCGTCGTCGCTGCCGACGAGATGACCCTGCGTCCCATCGCGTCCAATTTCTTTCCCTCGCCGTCCGGTGGGGAAGTCGATGTGGAGGCCGCACGCTTTCTTCCTGGCCGCCGCGGAGACAACGGAGTCCGGGGTAGGCTGCGCCCGGAGGCACAGGGGGGCCGCGTCCGGGACCCGGTACTTCTTCTCGTACCGGTCTCTTCTAGCTGGCGTCGTGGAAGGGTTCTTGAGGAGGGCGAGGCCCTCATCCCAAATGTCGTCCAGTAGAGGCACCGAGAGGACAGTCTTCCTCTTGGCCTTGCGCCGTTGATAAAGGAATCCTTCCTTTTTCTTCTCCTCAGGGCAGAGCTGGAAAAGCTCGGATGCCCTGGCGATCATGGAGTGGAACGATCCAATCTCGTCGGGCGGAGAAGCCCTGGTGGGAGGTGACGACGGGAGATCCTCGTCGTATACCTCGTCGTCCGTACCCGTCGCTGCCGTGTCAGTCCCCGTATCATCCCCTCGGGTGGACGGGGAGGAGGGCTGGACGGGTCGCGACGGCTGAAAAGGAGGTGGAGGGTGAATCCTTCTCTTCTTGGGCGGGGGAACACCCGAAGGTCCCGGTTCAGGATCCCCCGACGGGAGAGGTTCCTCTGTCGGCAACGGTAGTCTCGTCCTTATCTCTGAGCATAAGGACTGTATAGCCAACAAAATGGCCGCCGAGTTGTCTTGCAGCGCTGGCAGAGGGGAATCCGACGGGCGATCAGGGGCCCCGTCGTCACCCTCGACGCTGTCGTCGTCACCTGCGTCGGGATTCATCCCGACGGGCCGGTCTTCATCCACGCCAAGGCCGTGGCTTAAGACCTCGATCAGCTCTTCCTCTGAGGCGGAATCTACGACGACGCCCTGCCCCCCCCTTTTTCTTCCCCGCCGGGGATTTCACGGGGGTCCTATCGATGGGCACAAAAGAGGACTCCCTCCGAGGTGGCAGGGAGACTCTGAGCCCCGAGGTCGCCACCACTGGTGTAGCCTCCACAGGCTGAGCCAGGGCCGCCGCGACAGTATCGATAGAGGGCTTGGCCGGATGGATTAAGGCCTTCACCACCTTAGGTGCGCTCACCGCCTTATCCTTGAGGGGGGGGGACACTGCCTCGCTCCCCCTCCGATGGGGCCTTCGAGCTCGACCGGGGCCTCTCCAGGAGCTTCGCCGGGTGCTCGCCCTTCCTCTTACCCGACCCAGAGCGTTGGCTCGTGGCTGAAGGTGCCGGGGAGGGTGCGCCCTGCCTGGCGCCCGTAGAGCCCGACCGTTCGGCGCTCCCGGCGCCAGCGGACTCGCGGTGCTTGGCCTTGTGTTGGACCCCCGTCGCCGGGGCGTCCTCAAAGGTCTTAGAAGACAGCTCGGATTTCTTCCTCTTCTTCTCGCCTGACGGGCTCTTCCCTTCCAGCCAGTTGGCGAGGCGTTGGTGGCGGTCCTTCATGGTCCGCTCCGACATATTGCCGCAAAACGCACAGTCCTTCTCCACGTGCGTCTTGTCCTCATGTAAGCAGTAGAGACAAAAGGAGTGTTCGTCCTCCTTAAAGACGTTCTGCAGCTGGCATCCAGGGCAGACCCTGAACAGCTTTCCGGGCGTCGAGCTTCCCTTCTCCTGGGCCATGTCCGGGCCTGAGAAGCTTCTGGAGTCCTCCAAAACGTAGCTCGACGAAATCTTCACCCTTGAGGGGCACAGACGAATCCGACACGGGTCCCCGTTGATCGGATGGAGAGTCGGTGGAGCTTGAGGCTCTTTTGACCGAAAAAAACTAAGTTTTTGAGAAAAACGTGAAAAAATAGCACTAACGCTCGAGAGCAATACCACGAGGATCCCAACACATGAACGTGCGGTAAAAATCTGAAGATGGCTGCCAGAGGCGGTGCTTAGGTAGAGGGCAGTCATTGGCTGTGGTCAGTATGACGCAGAGACCAGTGATTGGTTATTACTACGAAAGACAGATCAGAAACAAAACTGATACTGGTTTTTTATTTACCGAGGATTCCCAGCCTGACGACGGGGAATATTCATGAGCATGTGAATCCATGCCAGACCCCATGCTGGAGAAAGAAGGATTTAACTATTGGGGTTGGGCAGAAGGGGTCTTATAAATAAAGAAATAAATGAATAATTAAATTGAAGGAAAAATAAAAAGATAACATTTATATAGCTGTCTATAGCTGAGGGGGTGGGGGTGAGCAGCCCTCCCCCTTTGGTCCATGGGTAGTAGTACATTCAGTGATAGCAGCCAGTTCAGCTGGGGATGCCAGTGTGCAGCTAGGGGTCCAGCGGTGAGGTAGTTGCCAGTAGGTAGTCCGGTGTAGAGCATAGGTAACAAGAGAGGGGGCAGTATGGTCAGGGGTACATGGGCATACATTGGGGAAAGCAGGAGTGGATGGGTGAAGGGGGTTGCACTACCTTGTGAGGGGGGCGCAGGGGCAATTGTGATAATTCCTGCAGAGTCCTCACAAAGACCCTACCTTAAAGTCTTCTCCCATGTGGCCAGAAGAAGGCAGCCACTACCTGATCCTGTCCCTCGGGGCGGTATAACTGCCATAACCAATAATTTATTGGGAGTTAGAATCCCCCTCCCAAAGTCGCTCACATTTATGAATCTCTAAACATTAATATCCGATTATGAAAACCATAATGCCCATGTAAAGCAGAACCACTCATTAAATCCTTATAACACTTTTAGAACATTTTATTAAGGATAAAAATGAAGTTGGTAACAATTACCTCATTAAAAGAAGTTGAACATTAGGGACTTCAAGTCCCACAATGCCCAAAGTACTGGGACGAAGAAGATGGATGTAGAGGCACTGGGCTGCAAGTTGCAGCCTAATAGTGTTAATGACTGTTAGGCAGAAACCTGTGCAGTTCCCTCTGGGACCACTGCAAAAGATTTAGGACTACAGGTGTGTGGCAGTAAACCCACTTGGTAGCAGTCTGTACCACACAGATTCACTTGGTAGCTGTGGCTGAGCAATCAGACTTCCCTCAAGAAGAGTTAGGCAGTATACAGAGTATTCACAATAGGTCAAGAGAACACAATAGAACAAGTAAACACTGACCAGGGCTTGGTGTAAAAGAGATATAATTATTTATTTAAAACCACATCTAGAAAAACACACAGGCACTAATGGTGGTAAGCAATTCAAAAACACGGTCACTAAAAGATATACGCTCCCTTAAAAGAATATTAGACAAGTCTTAGGTAAAGCCCCACTTATTTTCAGACAGCGGTGAGCGCTTAACGTAGATGGCAGATAATTCATTTTAAAAAGGGAGAGAAAAGCAGAGAATGAATTGAAACAGGTCCCAACACTTTTTCACGAACACAACAAGAGAGGAAGGCAAAGTAACACCGTGAATTCAGAGTCAGTAGGCCGGATCCGCTTTAAGAGGATCAAAACGAAATGTGTCCAAGGTCACACGGTTGCAGTGCACAAAAGTCTTGTAACGGTTCAAAAAGGAGTTGGGCCAAAGAAAGGGACCAGTTAGAGGGTCAAGGCGGTCAGCCCAGTCCAGAAGGTTAAGGGGTTATTATTACCTTGTAGCAATCTTTAGAAAGGGAGGCCTGGCGGACACGGTACCTTAAAGTGGTGAGAATACTCCGGCGGGGGCAGTTGTTCCTGGCAGCGGATGCAAGTCGGTGCTTCATCCGGGGGAAGAAAGGATCTCGTCGGGGAGGAAGACAGGAGTCTGTTACACTGCCAGGGAAAAAACCAGCCACAGAGTTTCTCGGGTACAAGGAGCGGTCCGTTGATTCGCGGTCCAGTGGTAAGTGGCTATCCCGCTGCTGGGGTGCATGGCATGGGCAATTCGACCACAAACCGGTCTGGGGTGCGAAGAGAAGAAGGTAAACTGGTTGTGCCCACCAGTCAGGAGAAGAAGCCTCTCCAGCCGGGAGATCTTCTCTGTCGTCGGGAAGTGGTGAGTCGGTTCCGCAGGGCTCCACCGGTGGTGTCGTCGTGGTAGGTCGGCTCAGCTTCTCCCTCATCGGATTCTCAGGTCCCGTGGCGACTTCTGAAGTTCCAGTCCCCAAAGCCGTGCTTTTATGCAGCATACCCCCGTTCACTCAGCCTAGCTGTCAATCAAACATGCTAAGTGGTGAGCCGGCCGGCTCACCACTTGGGCCAATCACACAAGAGTGCGACTTGAGTTACTAAGGTAACTCAGTACAGGGTGCCTAAACCCCCTCCCACACCCTCTGTGGTACCCAGACAGAGTGGCACCACTTTTGGAGGCTTCTGTGGAGAAGCCCGCCAAAAAGTGGAACAAAGGGCTCGACTTGCATTGGAGTCACAGAAGAGAACACAAAGGCCATTTTAGAATCGAGTCCTGGCAAAAAATACCAACCAGCGAATTAATATTAATTAAATAAACCGGCGGTATGTTCGAGGCTATGAGAATTAAATCGTTAAAGTTGGTAGCCTCGAACAATGGGAAAATCCCATAGGGAAAAATTCGCGGTCGAATATAAAAAGTAGTTTCCACTGCCACCAGCCAAAACTCGATCAGGGGGGACGGAGACGTGCCCCCTCAACTAACAGACCCCGGGGCAATCGAATTGCCCCGACCAGTATGTCCACAATATGATGGTTTGTACTGGTTTCTGTTAATAATTTGGGACTAGTAAAGCCAATGGTGACTTTACATGCCCTGGGAGACAATAGTCAGTCCCAGGGTATGGAGTCTATGGTGCGAAAGAGTGTCCCTCCACTGGCTTAGAGTCGAGGAATGCATTAAGTTTAAATCCCTTTCACTGGTGCATAAGTGCCTCTACGGCAAAGCCCCAGGTTACTTAAAGAACAGTTTAGTGTCATATGCCCCCCCTGTGTTACTGCACGGAGGGTGCTGTGTAACACACATAGTAAAAACACATGAGACCCTATGGAGTAAAGGACCCCATAGCCCATAAAACACTAACAGTCAAAGGAACACCAATAATCATGTCCAAGAGTGGGAGAAAAAGAGTCTCACTCTTGGCAGGAGAAAAAAAGAAACTGCAGAAATCCAGCAAAGCTGCTGGGGGACTCACTAGGTTAGGAAATTCAGCCTAAAAAGAGAATTCTCCCTAACACTGACCCACATCTGAGGGAGACTGGGAGGCAAAAAAGGAACCCGGAGGTGCAGGCCATAGAGAGAAGTAGTGGGCGGTGGAGTGGTTGCAGTTACTTCACATTGCAGTTGCAGCTGAAGGTGAGCAGAGATGCCAGAGCTGTCACCGTTTGCCGAACGGATGCCGGTTCTAAGATGGTCTCTACCTTCAGAGGCCTTGAACGCAGAGGTTGCGCAGTGGGAAGCGTTGTTGTAGCTTTCCCCTAAAGACCGTAGCTGCAGAGGTAGTGTGACAAAGTGGGAAGTGGAAAGTTGGGCTCCTGTGGAATGTGAGCACCGGAGTGCCCCTAGAGCGAGTAGTGCTCCTATTCCAACCGGAGTTGGCCGTTGAAAACAGGGAGAAGCAGTCTGCCGGGCCAAGCGGAGCAGAAGAAACAGAAGACCTGGAGGCAGTGGAGCGAGCGTACGCGATACCCAGTGAGTTCACAAGAGGTGACCCTATTAGATAAATACACCAAGTATTTTCAGAACTGAAAAAGCCAGGCAAAATATTAATGCAAGAGTATCCTCGAATCAGACAATGCCTCCCGTGGAAGATGTCCGTATTGGAAAAGAGCCCTTCAAATTTGAGTTTGTCACGGAATCGGAGTTGTTAGAGGTGCTGAGCCACATGAAACCTACCATTTGTGCAGAAAACGTTTTACCATCAAGCGTTATCCTGCAACACAAGGACATTTTTGCACCCATTTTATTGAAAATTGTGAATGCCTCCTTTAAGGAGGGCTCAGTTCCAAAGGAGCTCAAAAAGATCACTATCACCCCGTTAGTAAAGAAGACAGGCTTGGATCCTAAGGATCCGGCCAATCTTCGCCCTATAACGAATTACAATGTTATGTGGAGAGTCGCACAGCCTTACATCAGCAACAATTGGGCTTTAGAGCAACACACAGCACAGAGACAGCTATGCTAGATCTTCAGAATCATATGCGGCGTATGGTGGATAAGAACAAAGTAGGGATGTTGATGCTTCTGAAAGTAAGCACAGCTTTTGATCTGGTAGACCATAAACTCCTTATCAAAGCTCTCAGAGAAAATGTGGGCTGCTCTGAAAAGGCAATAGAGTGGCTGATGTCTTTATCTGACCGCCAACCCAGAGTTCACTGGGGAAGTAGCTTTTCTGACCCTTGCTCTATTCTTTTTGGAGTCCCCCAGGGTGCCTGCATTTCACCTATGCGGTTTAATATATACATACGTACTCTGTGTAGCATCCTAGTCAAGGCTGGAGTGTTCTTTACAAACTATGCAGATGATACGCAGCTTATTCTGGAGCTGGAGGGAAATCATGTTGCAGATAGTGTCCAATAGGAAAAGTCTATAGGATAATAGACGAATGGATGTAGGCTGAATGGATGTAGGCTAACTGGATGTGTCTAAATGACACTAAGAATGAACTGATGTTGTTCGGATCTAGTCGCCAGTTAGCCAAATTTGGGGTGGAATACAAAACCTTTCAGATTAAAAGACGCCAAAATTTAAGTGTCATCCCAAGTTAAAACCCTGGGCATGATGGTAACTCAGCGGTCAACTCTGATGCCCAGACCAACTATATACAGAAAAATACGGCATATTACCTCAGGCTATTGAAAGTTATCAAGCCTTTCTTAAATGAATGTAATTTAGCCACTATAGCCAGAGACATTGTTTGATCTAGGCTTGACTATGGCAATGCCATTATAATTGGGGCCTCTGTCAAGGACTTAGCTAGATGCCAAGTGATTCAGAACGATGCGGTCAGGCTAGTTAGAAATTTGAAGAGGAGAGATCATTTAACGAGCGAAAGAGTGTCCCTCCACTGGCTTAGAGTCGAGGAATGAATTAAGTTTAAATCCCTTTCACTGGTGCATAAGTGCCTCTACGGCAAAGCCCCAGGTTACTTAAAGAACAGTTTAGTGTCATATGCCCCCCAGAGACAGTTACGATCGGTAGGTAAGAGTCTGTTGTCTGTTCCTAATTTCAAATTGAAATCTGGTTTGGGTAGATCTTTTGTGGTTCTGGTCCCACAATTGTGGAACAATCTTCCTGAAGTACTGAGAACAGAAAACAACCACCTGGCGTTTAGGAAACGTCTAAAGACACATCTTTTCAGATAAGGAACTCAGCTGTCCATGCACGTAGGGCTACCAATCTGATTCAGGAAACTGCTTGGCCTTTTGCCTTGCTATTGGTGTTGTATTGTCCAAGCGCCCTGATGCCTGCGGGCTACCGGCGCTCTACAAGCTTAAATTCAAATACAAATACAAGTGTGTGACCCCAGAGTGATCCGTGATCGCCTGCTGGCCAGGTCTCATTATACTGAATACCAAACTGATGCAAAAGGAAGGAAGGGGCATAATGGTAATAATTTTAAATGCCAAACTGATGCAAAAGAAGGGAAGTGGAATAATAATTTTTTTTTATTTTTTTTATTGATTTAGTTGCATTATTTTTACAACTTTTCAATAAAAATGACATATCAACACAGTCTGAACATGGTAGATTAAAATAATATAAAAACAATTTAAGATCATTTCTCAAAGGACCATTCAGGTTGGACAAACACTAAATACAAAATAGATATTAATAATCTGATATTCACAATTTGATCAGTGTTTCTTCAAAAAAAGGACACAGTGGCCCTCATTACGACCCTGGCGGAGTGGGTTTACGCCAGCGTTATTCGCGGCGGACCCGTCCGCCCTACTACGAGTTCCCGTAGCACCATGGAGCCTTTCTCCGCCTGGTTTTTCCGGGCGGAGAAATCCATGGCGCTACGGGACCTTGTTGTTAATTACGCCACCGTATTTTACGGTGGCGTAATTAACGCCTTCCCCACTCCCATTATACCCTATGGGGCAAAAATGGGAATGGGGAAGGGTAAAATGGGGGATGGGGATTTACCGCCCCGCCAAGGTCGGCATGGGGCGGAAAATCCGCCAACCCCCATGGCGCTATCGGCAGCTTTCCGCCGTGCTCCGCGGTGCATTTAGCACCGCGATTTCCGCCAGGGTCGTAATGAGGGCCAGTGTCTTAAATTTCATCATACTCGGTTCAACTAAGAGTATTCAATCGCGGATTCAATGAATTTTCCCTTGATCTAAATTTAAAGAGAGAAGAAAATGAACAGTTGCTATCTGAATTTTCAAGTCTGTCGAGCCACAAATACGATCCCAACAAGCATCAGGTTCATACATAGCATATCCAGGGCAATATTTATGAAAATGCAATTGCCTCAGACTAGTAAGATTAGGACATGTAGTGATTAAATGGGCTAAGGTTTCTGGGATTTTGGTTGTTTGACAAAACCGACAATTTTGAAGAGGTCCTATAAGGTGACGCGTATAGAGCAGATCTCTCGTTTCCCATATAAGTAGCCGGAAACGGAGAATTAAATTTCTATATTTCGGTGAAGGGGCTCTTGATAAATAGGATTGTGTAATGCCTCTCGTATGTGGTGGAAAATGAAAGCTGGAGGCATGTTTATAAGTGAGACATTTCTGATGATTCATGATCCAGGAGGTCTGATGAATTTTTTGTTTAGCCTCATCAGGATTTTGCAGAAGGATTTCAATTGAGGTATCTGCGTCAGCTAAGATCTTGTAAACTGCTGACAGCCATCTTTGGATAAAGACGTGATCTGTCGTAAAGTTGTAGTTCGACAATACCTTAAGTAGGTTGTCTATCCAAGATGATATTAGACATTTCCTGAAAAATGAACATTGTTTCCAGTTAAGATGTGCTGACAGGGAAGAGAGGCCTAGTTCATATCGTAACCATGAGATGGGAATACACTGAGGCAGATTCCGCCAAAATGTAGCCTCCCATTTATCAAGAGTAGTAGATGGTATGAGGGGGTCCTGTTTCCAAACCATATAATACGGTGGGAATGACTTTCATCTGCCAAAATGTTAAGTCTGGGATTATGGAAAATTTTCCAAATTTTGCAAGAAGAATACGTGATTGTGAAATCACTTTAAGAAGTTTGACTTTAATCTGAGCCATGTGTTTCAATGGATGGAGTGAGGCTTCAAAAAGGATACCTAAATAGGTATATGATGAAACCAGGGACAAAGAAATATTATTACCAATCAGCCAATGTTTCCGAGTATGGAAGCCAAGATGAGGATTGAACATCAAGACTTGAGTCTTTGTGGAGTTAATTTTTAAATCATTCTCTACGACATAGTGGTCTAGGGCCGATAAAAGTTTTTGTAAACCATTGGGAGTCTTTGAAATGAGAACGATATCATCAGCATAGAACAGTGCTTTAATTGGGACACCATTAATTTTCGGAGAATCTGATTGGATGGGTTCAAAGGAAAATTTGATATCTTGGATATAATAATTAAAAATGGCTGCCGCCAACAGACAGCCTTGTTTAAGGCCGCGTGTAGTCGGAATCGGGTGGGAAAGTAAGCCATTCAACGTCAATCTAACCTGAACCGTGGTGGTAGAATGAAAATGATAAATAAGATCAGTAATGGAGGGGGGACATTTGTCATGAATAAGTTTAGACATAAGTTTAACTCTAGAAATTGAGTCAAATGCAGAGTGCAGGTCCACAAAAGCAAAGTAGACCTGCTGTTTTTGAATGTGACACATAGATTTCATGGAGTTTAGAAGGAACAAGTTAACTGCTGTGCCCATTCCGGCAACAAAACCTGTTTGGAACGGATTGCGATGGAGATGGATTGAAGTCCATGCAGAAAATTCAAGCAGCAAAAACTTTGCAAAAATCTTGCTCGGCGAGTCAAGGAGCGCGATGGGTCGATAATTCTCCAGGAGCGAACAATCTCCCTTCTTGTAAATGGGCACGAGAATAGACGAGTGCCATGAAGATGGGAGTGTTCGAGTGATCAAAATGTTTTGAAATAAAAGAGAGAATTTGGGCCCAATGGTTTATGTTGGATTTAAGCATTAAATTGCTGATTCCATTGGGTCCTGCAGCTCTCGAGTTTTTAACCAATTTTATGTAATTAATAATGGTTTCCATCTCGCAGTTCAGGGACCATTGCGTGGTGGACTGCATTTGGTATTTGAAATTACTGAACTCTGGATCAGAATATAATTCGGAGGAGTGTTGGACCCATTGCGCTTCTTGCACGCCATTGGCTTGTGCATCTAGTTGATGATTACAATGTTTATGCTTAAGGAATCTCCATATACTTGCAGAATTTTTTGTAGCTAGAGTGTTAAGCATAAGCTCACTATCTTGTTGAAATAACAAGGCTCTATGTCCACAAACCCAGTTGGTATAGCAGGTTTTTGCCTGCCTTGCATGGTCAAACCGAGAGCTTAGTGACGAGGAAAGCAATAATTTCCGTTCCTGCCTATAACTGGACCTTCTATGATGTAATTCATGATCAAAGGAGTGTAAATGAGTAATCGACCTCTGTTTAGAGATAAGAATGTTGTTCTGAAATTGTTGTAGAAGGTGTGTATATTCGATCTTGGAATTGGAATTGGGCACCGTAGAAGGGGCAAGTGATTGTTTTAACATCCAAAATATTCTAGAGGACACCGAGAGGCGATTACCAGAGGAATTGATAACAAGTTGTTGAGAGGACCTTTTAATATAAGAAGGCGCTATAGCCAGGGGTCTTAGGAAATGTAGTGTCAAAAGCTTGTGGTCACTATAGATCTGAGGAGTGATGTTTAGTGAAGTGATATTATCAAACAAATTTGAGTCAGCATATATGTAATCAATTGTACTGGTGCTTAAGTCACGGCGCCAAGTAGTTGAGGGTGGAAGATCACCAGGCATAGACCCGTTGATCATCATAAAGTTATTGTGAGACATGAAGGTAGACCAAGTCAAGACCTCCTGGGCAGTAGATTCAGAAGTTGGATTAAAACAGTCAAGATTAAGATCGCCAAGAAGAAAAGTGGCAGTAACATCAGATGCCTGAGAAACTATTTCCAACATATAGGAGAGTTCTCTAAGGAATAAATTCAAAGAGTTTTGCCGGATTCCGGTATATATTGAAGATGGCCATATTGCCTCCACAGCCAATTACTCGAACTAATTGTATATAGATGTCGAAGGCGCACCATGGAACTATTTCTAGGTCAGAAGATTGTCTAACTGCTACCAAGAGGCCCGACATTGGACGACCTTTCTCACCTCTTACAGCCGCAATAAGTGCAATTGCATAATTGTCCCAAACAGGAGGAGTTAGAAACCATGTTTCTTGAAAAGCCAGTATATCGTAAGAGTGAGTGAACACATCAATAGAATGTTGTAAGTGGACATGGCCTCTGGTGTTCCAACAACCTAATGAAATGGAACGATATTTCGGAGGATCTTGAGGTTATAGATTGTGACAGCCATTTTTGGTAGATTGATAAACTCGTGTGGTTTGAAGGGATTTACCTGAGTCACTAGCCGTTAAATTTGTTGAGGTGAACAGGGATTGTGATCGATCAGGGTCCTGAGAGATAAGAAATCCCATCTCAAAACAATATCAGCTTAGCATTCCAAAGCAATTTCACCACAGTAGCTGAAGGAGTCCATAGATGACAATGGTGAAGTCAACATCAGCAATGAATTCCACCATGTCAATATCAGTTGACGAGATGTGTTCCAAGGTATCAACATCATTCAGGATGTTTAATACACACTGTCTATTGAGATCATACAGAGGATGAGAGCCACCACGACATTTCATGATCAATGAGTGGCCATTTGGTGCACGAGTATTGGAAACTTGAGAAAGTTTTTGGAGGTATTTTACTGAGGTTCATATTTTTGGAAGACTGCAAGGTGGCGGGCGGGGAAGAGGGTGGTAGTTCAGCTTTGTCGATGCAGGGGTGGTGACAGACCAGGACTGGCGGGTAGGAAGGCTTCGTAATGAGTCCTGAGATTGATGTGGAACTGTTATTGAAGAACAAGGGCGCGGACCACTTTGGACATTAGTGATAGCCAGCGCATTATTATTGGAAGAACCAATATATGGAGCACCGTGGGTTTCAAGAAAAGCGTCCATTAAAGATTTAAACTGAGAGGTCATCAAATCAGAATTATGTAAATAGTTGCCGCACGGCATGTTGTTAGGAGCTTGACCTTGAACTGTGGTAGGGGGTAACGTGGAGACTGGAGGGGAAGGCGTTACACTTGTCGGCGCCATTCTGAAAGGATTGTTGGTTGAAATCAGGGGAACAGCATCGGTAGACTTAGTGGGAACACAGGTGGGAAGAATAGCCTGGTTTTTCAGGGAAAGGTATTCATCAATGGCATTTTTGATGAGAGCAATTTTTGCAGTAGATGAATTATCAGGGCAAATTATGGGGCCGGAGGTGATCAAAGCAGGCGCAGAGATTGGAATGGAAGTGATAGAAGTAGCAGCCTTTGAACATGCAGGAGGCACCGAGTTTTCCAAAGCATTAATTAAATTATGTAGAGGAGAGTAATGAAAATTATTAAGAGGAGGTGGACTGCCACAAGGACCACTCTTATCAATTTGACACGCTGGCTTGGGTTGATTGATAGATGGAACCTGTGGGAAACTTGCAGATGGAGGTTTAAAGAAAGAGGCAATGGAATTCTTCAGAAGCTTCGGGGCAAGCGTGTTTTTAGATTTCTTGATAAGTGATTGCCTAAGCGGCAATTTCTTTTTTTTTTTACGTATGCCTTTTAAAGGCTCCTGAGCAACGTCAGGACAAGAAACAGGAGGGTGGCTGATAGAAGGAGTTGGTTGAATAGAATCAATAATCACCAACTCAGGAATCTCGTGAGGTAGGTTTCCTTGAGTCGAGGAGATGTTCTCCCAAGAAGAATCATTAACCACAATGGCTTCATTAACGGGATCATCCTCAGTGGGTCGAATCATTTCTTCAAATGAGGGAACAGTGGGAAAGGGTCCCAACTGAGTAGAGACTGGATGAACAGGCGCTTGGGTTGGCACAGGATTTAGGGAGGTTATCCAATCATACATGGTGTCAATCTGCAGGGATTGAGTAGAAATTTTATCGTCAAGGAGTTCAAACCGTTTGTAAAGACTTAACACCGTGGTATTTAATGCAGCAAGCGTGATTTCAAGCATAGTGGGTAAAGTGATAGACGCAGAAACCGGCGAAGATGTTTGAGGCTGCGCACGCGGAGTCGGATGCGCGTAAAGAGAAGCATCACTTGGAGCATTGCTGATGGATGAGATTTCATGTGGCTGGGCTAGATAATGGATACTAGCCACAGAAAAAGGGGAGTGGGGTAAATCAGCATAAGAAGAAATGGTATCCTTATTTACAGGGGTAAGACATTCATGAATGGTATCTAAAGTGGGAGCTGTTGGCAGGACATGCATTTTGAAGCGATGGCTATCGGCAGCAATCAAAGTTGAATCAGAGACAAGTTGTGACATTGGGGCTATTGGAGACCCTGCCCATTGACGGGGACCAGCAGCACGGCACGGAGCATGCACGATGTGTTGGGAGGTGCCAAACGTGCCGTGCACTGGAGTTAAGGGTTGACAAAGGGATGTGCGAGTGTGGTTGCTTTCTGCGATAATTGAGCCATGGGTTGACAGAGGAAAATTATCAGTGGGTCTCCGTTGTGGTTGCAATGGAGGGGCAGATAGAGACGGCAACCTACGAAACGCACAGAAATGATTCATCACAGAATTTGTCAAATTAGCAGCAATTACAGAATCATCGGGCATGCCTACTGAAGATGGGTGAACATAGTGAATTATGCAAAAAAATTTGAAAAAAGAAAGGAAAAAAAGTAATAATAATAATAATATATATAAAAAAACAGACAAAATAGAGCATCCTCAGCGCCCTCAACACCCGTGGACAGCCGTAGACAGCCCTTGCCAAACAGTGCTTCACAAAAAAGCGCGCGCGCAAAAAGCGCGGGTGTCCAGGATTAAATGGATTGTGGGAAAGGAGGGCGGGGCCAAGGGGCTCGAGGAAAAAAACAAAGTCCCTTCTTTATTTTCGTTTTCTTTTCCTTTGAAGTCACGGGGAGGAGGCAGCAGAAAGGCACAGCTAACAGCAATCCTTGAGAGGGCAGTGAGTCCAGCCGTAGACAGCCCTTGCCAAACAGCGCTTCACAAAAAATAATAATGATTGTGAATTCCAAGCTGGGAACACAGGAGATAAAGTGGCAGAAGAACAACTGTGGGCATAAGCAAGAGGGATATCATTGTGCTTATAAAGGTCAGAGTAACCACCCAAGTCAAGAGAGGGCAATATTACCAGAAGAGAATACAAACTACTATTGCCAAAGCCAGAAGAGGGCAATAATAAAGCTAGCTAATATGAACCAACATTGCCAAAGCCAAGAGAGGGCAATTTAAAAGCAATTTGTTTGTAGATCATATTGCCAGAGTGACAAAGAAGCAATAGTGAGACTTTAGCATGCATTGTCTAAGCCAAAGAATAGCAAGAGTGAAAGAAAGCCATTATCAGCAGTTGGTGAAAACAAGAGTGGAAGGAGAGCTACCCTTCTGACAGAGGAGCGGGACCTGCATTGCATGTGGCAATCACAAGAATGGAACAAACAGCACAAATGTGTTTCTTGCCTTCCCAGAGGAAGTAGTCAAAACTGATATTGTGGAAAGTCAAGAGACTTTCTAAGTTGTTTGGAGCAAACGGTACCACAAAAGTACTTGTAATAGTGTTAGTAGTTTCATTAGCCCAGGCAGGCAAGTACACCAGTACAAGGGACCTTATTGTGGTAGACCTGGCAGATAAGTGGACCAGGTGCAAGTCATTGAAATACTGTGGTATGATTAAAAGTGTTGAAGAAGTGGCAAAACCACTAAATATTTTGTGAACTGTTGCAGAATCATCCTGACAAAGGCTATTTTGTTGATACTAATGAACTGTGGAAGTAGGGTTGTTTTCTGAGAAGTTGTTGTGTTGAACTCTCTGGAGAGATAAAGACTGGTTTAATATTTTGAACTGTTGATTGAAATCCTGTTTGAATCTGGGGAAGGGGATTCAACCCAGGTTGCAAGGAGAAGATTGTATCAGGTTTTGAACATAAGTGTTATTTCTATGTATCTGGATTGTCATATATTACGTTACGTTTATTGTATGTACAAGTGTGAGGGACAGAATCCTTTTGTTTTATTTTGATAGGCAGGGAATTCTGCGTCACAGTAGGGATAGTGAGGTGTTTATCAAACCCTTTTTTTAATAAAAATGGCATCTTTTAAAAATCTTTCACAAAGTTGTCCGCCTCACATGTCTGACCCCTCAAAGGATACAGGGATGGGCTGGGGGAGAGGGAGGAATGGGTGCAACACCATCCTCCTCAGCGAACAGGGGCGTGGGAGGAACCTGTGCGGTTCACCATGAGTGGAAGTGCCAGTCAAAGAGGGAACAGGCTGTCCTCGGAAACGGGTGATGGGTGGGGCACCATCAGCCTCAAATTCGGAGGGGAAGTAGCTAGGGCGGCTACATCCTATCAGCGACTGCACAAGCGGTGGAAGGGAGTTAGTTTGGGCGGCTACCCCATGCCGCAAATTCAGCAGCGGAGGAGGGGAGTGTAAGGAAGGAACAAGTTACTTACCTGTAACTGTTGTTCTCCAGCATGGGTCTGGCATGGATTCACATGCTCATGAATATTCCCCGTCGTCAGGCTGGGAATCCTCGGTAAAAAAAAAACCAATATCAGTTTCGTTTCTGATCTGTCTTTCGTAGTAATAACCAATCACTGGTCTCTGCGTCATACTGACCACAGCCAATGACTGCCCTCTACCTAAGCACCGCCTCTGGCAGCCATCTTCAGATTTGGAAGCACGTGAAGTGGCAGTATGACCAAGTGAAGAGCCGCAGAGGGGTAGGCGGGAGGGTTCGCATGTGAATCCATGCCAGACCCATGCTGGAGAACAACAGTTACAGGTAAGTAACTTGTTCCTTCTCCAGCATGGGGTCTGGCATGGATTCACATGCTCATGAATAAAGAATACATAGCAGTACACACATGCACAACCACGGGAGGTGGCAAAGGCTCAACATTAAGCATTGCATCAAACTCAACATTAAGCATCTTACCTCCCCACCAGGCTCACCTCAGGCGAACAGGTTGCGCAGCACTGCTTGGCCGACCCTGGACTCCTCCCTGGAATCCCGATCGACGCAGTAGAACTTCGTGAAGGTGTGCGTCGACCTCCACGTAGCAGCCCTGCATATGTCCAGCAGGGCCACACCAGAAAGGAACGCCGTGGTAGCTGCGATCGCTCTGGTGGAATGGGCTCTCGGACGGCCAGGCAGCGGTCGGTTTGCCAACCGATGACAGTACATGATACAGCCGGAGAGCCATCTGGAAATGGAAGCCTTCGAGAGAGCCTTCCCCTGATTGACAGGTCCAAAGTTCACAAAGAGTTGTGACGTCTTCCGAAAACATTTTGTGCGGTCCACGTAGAACTTCAGCGCTCTAGCCACATCCAGCGAGTGCAAAGTTCTCTCAGCCGGCGACGAAGGCGACGGGAAGAATACAGGCAACACCAAGGGTTCGTTGAGGTGGAAGTCCGACGGTACCTTGGGCATGAAGGAGGGGTGCGTCCTGAGCACTACCCTCGTGTCGTGAAGAGTCAAGTACGGGGCCTTGCAGGAAAGGGCCTGGATTTCTCCCACCCGTCGTGCGGAGGTGATGGCCACAAGAAACGCTGTTTTCCACGACAGAAACTTCAACGGGGCCGAGTGCAGAGGCCCGAACGGAGGTCCCATGAGCTTGGTCAGCACCACGTTGAGCTCCCACGCCGGGGCCGGAGCCTTCACCGGAGGGAACGATCTTAACAGTCCCTTCATGAACTCTTTCACCAGACGATGAGACCACAAGGACGTCCGCCCCGTGGTTCTGGTGTATCGGGAGATCGCAGCAAGATGAATCTTGATGGACGCGTGTGCCAGTCCAGCCTTGGCCACCGTCAGCAGGTACGGCAGTACTTGGGGAGCCGTAATCCGTAGAGGGTTAATCTTCTGTGCGTGGCACCAGACAGAGAACCTCTTCCATTTGTGTCCGTAGCATTTAAGAGTCGAGGACGCCCTGGCCTTTGCAAGAACCTCTCTGCAGTCGGCCGGTATATCGTATCCTCCAAACTCTAGCGCTGCAGGAGCCAGGCCTGCAAGTTCAGCGATTTCGGGTCGTGGTGGAGGATGGCGCCTCCTTCCCTGGAGAGCAGATCCGCGTCCACCGGCAGCTTGATTGGCGGGGACGCTGACAAGTCCAGAAGGTCCGGGAACCATATCTGCCTCGGCCACGCAGGTGCGACGAGGATCATCCTGCACCGTGACCTCTTGAGCTGGTTGACGAGCCGGATTAGCAGTGGCAGAGGAGGGAACGCGTAGAGGAACAGGCCCTCCCAGGGGAACAAGAAAGCATCGCCCATGCTCCTCGCCGGGGAAACCTGCTGGCGAACCTCCGGCACTTGGAGTTCGTCGCCGTCGCGAACAGGTCGATCTGGGGTGTGCCCCACCGTCGGAAGAGGCGATCCACTAGATCCTGCCGTAGTTCCCACTCGTGGCACGAGCGCAGCTCCCTGCTGAGTGAGTCGGCGATGGTGTTTTTTATCCCTGCCAGATGAAACGGCACCAGAAACATCCCTTGGGCGACTGCCCAATGCCACAGGTCCTGCGCCTCCTTGGACAGTGCTGGGGACCTGGTTCCGCCCTGTTTCCTGATGTAAAACATGGTGGTGGTGTTGTCGGTGAAGATCCTCACCACCTTGCCCTTGAGGGACGGAAGGAAGGACCTGAGGGCCCAAAACACTGCACGGAGCTCCAGGACGTTGATATGTAAGGATTTCTCCGCCGGGAGCCAAAGGCCTCTTGCGTGCAGATTTTCGGTGTGCGCTCCCCACCCTTCCAGGGAGGCATCCGTGGTCACTGTCTCCTGGTGGGCTGGGGTCTGGAAGTCCATGCCCGCCGTCAGATGCGCGCGGGTGCCCCACCACCGGATCGCTCGTCGGAAACTCTTGTCGAGTGTGATCCTTTCCTCGAAGCTGCCCGTCGTTTGGATCCAGCGCGCGTCCAGGAACTCCTGCAACGGGCGCATCCGGAGCGTGCACATGGGAATGAGGTAGATGCAGGAAGTCATCATTCCGAGGAGGGACTTGATGGACCTCACCTTGGCCGCGTCGGCCACCAACATCCGCTGCACCTTGCCCAGGATGGTCCTGGTCCTCTCCTCCGACGGGGAGGCCAGAAGGGACACTGTGTTGAGCCTCGCTCCCAGAAACAGAGCGTCTTGCGCGGGTACCAGGTGGGATTTGGCGTAGTTCACGGAGAATCCCAGGTCCGTGAGAAGTTGGACGTCCTTGCCGTGTGAACCACGGCGAGCTCCCTTGTCTTGGCTCGGATGAGCCAGTCGTCCAGGTAGGGGTAGACGTGGATCCCTTCGCGGCGCAGCTGCGCCGCCACCGGTGCGAGGCACTTGGTGAACACCCTGGGTGCCGACCGTAGTCCGAAGGGGAGGGCTTTGAACTGGTAATGACGCCCTTGGACCACAAACCTGAGGAATTTTCGGTGCCCCTTCAGGATGGGAATATGGAAGTAGGCATCCTCCAAATCCAACGACGACAGGAAGTCTCCTTCCTCCAGCTGACCCAGGACGTGCTGGAGGGTGACCATCCGGAACTTTTGCGCCTTGATGAACTTGTTCAGACGTCGCAGGTCCAGGATGGGGCGCCATCCCCCCGTCTTCTTCTTCCCGAGGAAGTATCTTGAGTAAACTCCGGAGCCCCGAAGCCTCTTTGGGACGAGTTCGATGGCGCCCTTCCTGAGCATCGCCTTTACCTCCAGGAGAAGTTGAGGGACGTGAAGTTCTTTCCTGGCCACGGGGGGGACGCGCGGACACTTTCTTTGAAACTCGAGCGCGTGGCCCCGGGCCAAGGCGTCCAGCACCCAACGGTCGGTGGAGATGGACTCCCACACGCTGACGAAGCTCGCCAGCCGGCCTCCCACCGGGGTGCTTCGGTGGGGGCCCAACCCCATGGCCGGTTCAATCCTGCTTCGACGAGGCTTTGCCGCCTTGTCCTTGGCGACGACGGCGGGGTCCGCCAGACTTGCCTCGTCCTCTGTAGGCCTCCTGAGACGACGAGCGGGCCGCTTGACGGTAGGAGGAGAAACCGCCGCCGGAACCTTTGGAGGCGCCCTTGCCTCTGCTGCTCCGAAAGGGCGTCCGTCGTTGTTGCAGAACTCCAAGGGCCCGGGCCGTCTCGGTGTCCGCTTTAATGGCCTGAAGGGAATCGTCCACTGTTTTCCCAAACAGGTTGTTCCCATCGAACGGCATGTCCAGGACTCTGGTCTGAACGTCTTGACGGAAGTCCGTAGCCTTGAGCCATCCACGCCGCCTAAGGCAAACGCTGTTGCCCAACTGGCGGAACCCAGTGTCGGCGATGTCCGTCGCAACGGTAATGGCGTGGTCCGAAGCCACCTCACCTTCCTGCAGGATCTCCAGGGCCTCTGCCCTCTTGTCGTCCGGCAAGAAGTCCAGCAGGGGAGCCAGTTTGTACCAGAGCTCCCTGTCGTATCGGGCCACGATAGCCAAGGCGTTGGCAGCTTTAATCGTCGTCGCAGCAGAGATGACTCTGCGTCCCATAGCGTCCAATTTCTTTCCCTCGCCGTCCGGTGGGGAAGTCGATGTGGAGGCCGCACCCCCCCTGCTTTTTTCCTGGCCGCCGCGGAGACGACGGAGTCCGGGGTAGGCTGCGCCCGGAGGCACAGGGGGGCCGTGTCCGGGACCCGGTACTTTTTCTCGTACCGGTCTCTTCTAGCTGGCGTCGTGGAAGGGTTCTTGAGGAGGGTGAGGCCCTCATCCCAAATGTCGTCCAATAGAGGCACTGCGAGGACCGTCTTCCTCTTGGCCTCGCGCCGCTGATAAAGGAAACCTTCCTTCTTCTTCTCCTCAGGGCAGAGTTGGAAAAGCTCGGATGCCCTGGCGATCATGGAGTGGAACGATCCAATCTCGTCGGGCGGAGAAGCCCTGGTGGGAGGCGACGACGGTACATCCTCGTCGTATACCTCGTCGTCCGTACCCGTCGCTGCCGTGTCAGTCCCCGTATCATCCCCTCGGGTGGACGGGGAGGAGGGCTGGAAGGGGCGCGACGGCTGAAAAGGAGGAGGAGGGTGGATCCTTCTTTTCTTGGTAGGGGGAACCCCAGAAGGTCCCGGTTCTGGGTCCCCCGACGGGAGAGGTTCCGTCGGCAACGGTAGTCTCGTCCTTATCTCTGAGCATAAGGACTGTATAGCCAACAAAATGGCCGCCGAGCTGTCTCGCGGCGCTGGCAGAGGGGAATCCGACGGGCGATCAGGGGCCCCGTCGGTACCCTCGACGATGTCGTCGTCACCTGTGTCAGGATCCATCCCGACGGGCCGGTCTTCTTCCACGCCGAGGCCGTGGCTTAAGACTTCGACCAGCTCCTCCTCCGAGGTTGAGGCCGAATCTACGACGACGCCCTGCCCCCCCTTTTTCTTCCCCACGGGGGATTTCACGGGGGTCCTATCGATGGGCACAAAAGAGGACTCCCTCCGAGGTGGCAGGGAGACTCTGAGCCCCGAGGTCGCCACCACTGGCGTAGCCTCCACAGGCTGAGCCAAGGCCGCCGCGACAGACTCGATAGAGGGCTTGGCCGGATGGATTAAGGCCTTCACCACCTTAGGTGCGCTCACCGCCTTATCCTTGGGGGGGGGGACGGTGCCTCGCTCCCCCTCCGCCTTCGAGCTCGACCGGGGCCTCTCTAGGAGCCTCGCCGGGTGCTCGGCCTTCCTCTTACCCGACCCAGAGCGTTGGCTCGTGGTTGATGGTGCCGGGGAGGGTGCGCCCAGCCTGGCGCCCGTAGAGCCCGACCGTTCGGCGCTCCCGGTGCCAGCGGACTCGCGGTGCTTGGCCTTATGTTGGACCCCCGTCGCCGGGGCGTCCTCAAAGGTCTTAGAAGACCGCTCGGATTTCTTCCTCTTCTTCTCGCCGGACGGGCTCTTCCCTTCCAGCCAGTTGGCGAGACGTTGATGGCGGTCCTTCATGGTCCGCTCCGACATGTTGCCGCAAAACGCACAGTCCTTCTCCACGTGCGTCTTGTCCTCATGTAGGCAGTAAAGACAAAAAGAGTGTTCGTCCTCCTTGAAGACGTTCTGCAGCTGGCATCCAGGGCAGACCCTGAACAGCTTTCCGGGCGTCGAGCTTCCCTTCTCCTGGGCCATGAGCGTAGCTCGATGAAATCTTCACCCTTGAGGGGCGCAGATGAATCCGACACGGGTCCCCGTTGATCGGATGGAGAGTCGGTGGAGCTTGAGGCTCTTTTGACCGAAAAAATGAAGTTTTTGAGAAAAAACGTGAAAAAAATAGCACTAACGCTCGAGAGCAATAGCACGAGGATCCCAACACATGAACGTGCGGTAAAAATCTGAAGATGGCTGCCAGAGGCGGTGCTTAGGTAGAGGGGAGTCATTGACTGTGGTCAGTATGACGCAGAGACCATTATTGGTTATTACTACGAAAGACAGATCAGAAACGAAACTGATACTGGTTTTTTCTTTACCGAGGATTCCCAGCCTGACGACGGGGAATATTCATGAGCATGTGAATCCATGCCAGACCCCATGCTGGAGAAGGTACGGTATCAACAGTAAGAGACGCAAGCGACCACAGTTCACAGTACCTAAATCCACAGATGGGAGCAGGCTACGACCATCAAAAAATAATGCAGTCCTGGTGGAGACTTGACAAAATAAAAGGGACTACACTAAAAAAAACATTGCCAATCCTTACTATTAATTTACAAATAGTGTGGGTTAGTGTTCATATAAAAGAAAGAAATGTTCACAAAATGATAGGTCAGGATGTTCGGGCCGTGTCTCAGATTCAGTCTGATCCTTGTTATCTCCACCAACCCCCTCCTCACCTGAAGTCTTTATGGCTGAGGTACCGTCTGAATCAGAGTCCCAGGATTCATCCGTTGATATCTCCTTTCTTCTCTGTCTCCAAAAGTCGCTGGGCTTCTTGTGCGTCCTTACCCCTGGTTTGGTGCGATGGGTATGGGCTCCACTAGAGGCCACTTTGCCTGAGATGCAATTTGCCTGGCAGTGGGGACCCCAGGGAGCCCACCCCAGACCAGGGAAAAAGCCTTGCCGAAAAAACCCTGGTAGGTTGTGATATCTTGCTGGGACTACTGATCCCAGAATGCACTGAGAAACTGAAGGAGTAGGCAAAGTACACAATAGCTCCAAATAAATACTCAAGAGAGCAGCAGCAGCAGGATGCAGGGAGTCCGGAGGGGCTAGGTTGCAGAAGAGTAGCAGGTACCTCGCAAGAACTGCGAGCAAGGAAAGAGGGAGTTTCCAAGAAGGTAAGCAGTAGACAGCACTCAGAGGAACAGCCGTCCGAGAACGGCAGAAACGGAAAGGGGAAGCCATTCGGAAAGCGGCCAGGAGGAAAAAAGGAAAATTACACGCGAGCGCTGGGAAACACTTTCCAAAGTACTGGAAGTTGCAACGCGAGTGCGTTAGCAACTTCCGGGAATATAAAGTCAAAAGCCTAGAATGCGCACAGCGAGTCCAGGGAAGGAGTCCTTCTTCTACCTCCTTTTCAGTCTCCATCTTAGGTATAGTCTCCACGGCAGGCGAGTTGTGACAGTGTGGGCCTCCCTTCCCCATGTTTTCAGCACGGGGCAAGGCAGATCACTCAAGCAAAGCACACACACTGGCTTCTGTGGCACGAGGATACAGCTCCATTACAAGCATCAGGATCTTCTGTGTCCAAGTCTCTTTACTTCTTAAAAGTCTTGATTCAGAAGGCCTGGTGTACAAAAACAAGATGCAAAGGTTATTTTCCTTTCACAAGTATTCAATTTGGGTGTTCATCCTGGATCCCCCTCAGCCAGGCTCATATCCCTTTCAAAACAAAAGTTCAACATTGGATCCCCCTCTTCTGGGAGGCTCAGGTCCCCTTATCACTATGTTCAGAGAATATTCTTTCTTTCTCGGGGGACTCACGGTTCACCCCGGATCCCCCCTCAGCTGGGCTCAGATCCTCTTTTATCCAATTAACCTCCCTAAACAGGGCTCGGACCAATTGCAGTGTACTTTAAACCATTGAAGACTTTCAAATGTGCACAGGGTTTAGCTTGACCTGTTGCAGGACCACTTTGATCGCAAGATTACCTTTTCTTTACACATAGCATCAGTTGGAAACGTAACAGACTTTCGAATGAGCACTCACGTGGCGCCGGACCACTGTCTGCAGTATCCTTTCTTGGCCAGCTAGGAGAGCAGCAGAATTGAAGTCCTTAATGTTTTCTGTCTCTAATGTAATCATCACTGAGCATACATTAATGCATCCTGCAACAATAGGGGGTAAACGAATGGTTGGAATGTTTTGCAGTACATGTGTATTAATATCAGGAGATATTTTATGACCTGGTTTAAGAATTAGGCTATTCAGCAGCCTTTTAAAATATATAACAAAGTAAATAAAAATAAAGACCATGAAATAACAGATGCTTTTAAGCATTTTTGCACATTAAATATTGGCAATCTGATGCATGTTTGAAGTAAGTTTGATATAGTGGAAATAGTTTTGAATACATTTTAAAGGAAGAGCTTGGGAGAAGGATGGGCCTTTTGTCAAGAATTGTCTTTGGGTGATGTGATAGAAACTAGGGACATATGTTCATTTACAGGGTATATCAGAAGTAGTAGTCATACCGGATTGCAGCCTTGCATGAAAGAAAGACTGAGATAAAGAAAGCAGGTTTGCCTTGTTTGCAATCCAAAGTTTACTGTAGGAAGTGGGCCTTCAATTTAAGGAGCAGTCCACAAAGGGCAGTTGGCAGCGTGATATTGGCAACAGTGCTTATCAGTTGTGTGGTTGGAGTGAATAGTGGAAGATAAAAAGGGGGTGGGAGTAATGGGGAGGAGTTGCACAGGTAGGAGATTGTGCAGGGCGGTTTGGGGCCGTGATCTCTACCAGAGTAGAAGTGTTGGAAAGAGGGATGAGAAGGATGGCGCAGCGAATGAAAGGGCAGGCATGGTGATGAGGAGGATATGTGAAGGAAGAGAGTGATGGCTCAAGGAACACAGGGGGACAAGCGGTTTCAGGGCACACCCAGGGGAGGCTACAGGCTGGCAATGAACAGGCTGGTCACGCACGAAAGGAAGGGGTAAAGTGGTTTAATGGGGTACCCAGTGGAGGATAAAGTTGGCCAGCGGATGGGCTGTTGAAGGAACAATAAGCCTGGCAGCTAAGAGGTGGTGAAGAGAGGAGGAAAAGGTGATGGGGAGAAGGATGCGCTAGCACGGTTAATAAACTAGGTTGAGCAAAACAAAATAAAATGTTGGTGGAGATCTTTAAGGAGGCTTTGTGATTTTTGAGAGACAGTGTGGCTTAGGTCAGAGGGGGCTCATGCAAAAGGTGAGAGGGATGACACCTAGGGTATTGTAGGGGCAAGAGCGGGAGCACCTTAGTTGGTAGAAAAAGGGGCATTGGTGGGGTGCAGAAAGTGGGGGGACTAGAGCAGACGGCGCAAACTGCGACATCCCGTGAGGATGAGGGATGTGCAGGTGCTAGGTGAGGTAGCAGGGTGTACAAGTTTAAGTGCATGGACAAAGAGAGCAGATAGCATCTGGTACATTGGGGGAGCAGCGGAGGCTGGATCATCGCAATGGTGTGCATGGGGGCGGCATGTGCAAAGGAGGAGGGATTTTGTGGAGGAACTACGTGTGGTGCAGGGAGTGTAAATTAAGTACATGGTCAGATGACGCTCGGATGGCATCTGGTGCATTGGGGTGCAGCAGTCTGGCGGTGCATGGCAAAGGCAGTGTGGGGCGACAATGACATGATGCAGGGGCCAAGGAAGTAACGATGCAGTAACACGTTGAGTTGTGCATTTTCCTGGGACTCGGTTGAACATGCAGGCCTCAAAACCAAATGAACAGGAAAGGAATGGGATAACATTGATAATAGTGCAGTGGTAAGGGAGAAGAAGGGGGTTATGGTTGAGAAGATCCATATTGGGAAAGTATAGAAGGCGATCACAATAACCTTGATCAGTCATGCCGGGTAGAGCATACTGTTTGTGATTGCACACCCGATGGTGTCATCGACTTGGTCAAACCTGTTTCATCCACTTGGCACCATATTACTTCATTGCTCTGATTTCCTGTGACTGGTAATTTTTTATGGGAAACATCTATGGGGGACACTGGGTGAAGCCGCAATTACTTTGGCATCAGTAGAGTGCTGGGAGATAGGTGACCTGGAGAAAGGAGAGCAAGTAGAGTGTTAGGAAGTAGAGGGTATCTGCCTAGTAGTTGGGGATATGAAGGAGGAGTGGATTACGGATGGTATGCTCAGGTGGTCTAATTGTATATATCTAGGGTACCGGCAAAAGAGCAATCTTGGAAGGTTGGGCTACGATCGCTGGTTCAAGGGTCATTTAGGGCCAAGCGGGCATGTGGAGAGAAAGAAGGATGGAGAATGGGAGGCGCACAGCATGTGGGTGGTTCTTTATGAGGGTGGGAACATCAGTTTTCAGGCCATAGGGTTGGTTTGTGACATTGTAGCATGAAAGGGTCAGGGGTATGCTTCACAGCGTTTCTGGGGGTTGTGTAGGAGGCAAGAATGAGGGTAGGTCAGGGAATGGAGGGGCAAGTCTAACTTTGTTTAAAAAGGGAATAAGCATGGCGTGCAGGTATTGCGGTAGATTACCAGGGTAAAGCTGGTGGGGAGGTCCGCGAGGGGGATAGGGAAGAGCAGCAATGTGCTTAGTTACGGTAGATAAAAGGGGAAAGACTAACGGCTAGGCGCTAGTTAGTTCAGGCAGGGCCAGGAGGAATTGGACAGCGGGGGAAATGCTTGGAGGATTGGGGGGTGCGGAAACTGTTGAGGCACTGGGGGACAGGGCAGTAAATGGGGTCACACTCCTCACAAAGTGGGGAGTTCTAGAAGTGGGGGATGTGAGTAGGGAGAAGGAGTGGAGTGAAGGCTCAGGGGCATGGGGTGGAGGGGAGAGTATAGGGGTTCTCGAAGTAGTGTTCAGTGCAGCCAGGGAGGAGGAGCAGAGTGCTGTAAAGTGGGGAAATTGTTTTGTATGGTTCTTTTTTGGTCATTTTTTTCATAGATTTGGTGTGGATGGGCAGTGTTCTGGAGAAAAGAAAGGGTGATCTGTTTCTGGTGGAAGGGGTCAAGGAATGTTAGGAAGGAAAGGTTTTTTTACACAGTGGGGGTGCAGATACGAGTAGTTGTAATTTGGTGTTTGGGTCTTGCAGGCTTTAGGTGATTGTCTGCTATTATTGTTAGTCTATAAGGCAGGTCGGCAATGGCAAGTTACGCTGGGAGAAGTGCTTTGAAGGGGGGCCAGTGGGGGGTCCCTCAAGGGAAGGTTTGGAAAGGACGCTATGGACGGGGAGCAGGCAGGAATGCTTAATTGGACAGAGGGGTCCTAGAAGGTGGGGAGGGGTAATGGTCAGGGTAGGAAGGTACAGGGTAGAGTGGGAGAGAAGGAAGGAATTGGTTCAGTGAGTTAAAAAATGGGTAAACAGGGTTGGGCCGGGGGTCAGGAGTTACAAAGAATATATTGAGTAAAAAGACTGGTTACGTCTCAATAGCAAATAGGGGGACTACTATATGTCTGGGAGTCGGGAAGGGAGGGTAAAAAAGAGGGTGTGGCGCAGGACAGAACAGGAGGGTTTTTCTGAGTGCCGGGGAGACAGTTGGTTAAATGATGGTTGGTTGAAGCCTAGGATTATTATTGTGGTAAGGAGGGTGGTTAGTACTGTTTGGACGGACATGCTGCTTTGGGGTTACAAGATAGGGCAAGAGGTAGGGAAGAAGGACGGGCGGTGGCTCAAGGAGAGGACATCGAAGTTGGGAAAGATGTTGGGGAGTTGAAGTGGGAAGGAATATTTGAAGGGAGGGAATGGGAGAGGGGACAGTGGGTTTACCTACATGTTTTAATGGTTAGGTTAGTCTGTAAGGCGGAGGGGCCAGGTTAGCGAAGTTTGTAAGCTGTGGCCTGTCACATTAAAGCAACCTTTTCCACTAATGGCGAGTCTGTGTATTTCGCACAGTTTTGCCCAAAGTTGGCATTCCGGATTAGCTATACTTTTTCTAGTTCCCATTGCAATGCAGGTAGACGGACAAGTTGGAGCTAGTCCGTTGTTGAAAAAACCTGTAAATAAATCTGTGTTGCCAGCTTACAAATGACAGAAAAGGCCCAATTACTGAATAAGCTACAAGGGAAACCTAACCCTGGAGCACAGTGTGGACATTTTGGGGAAATTCACATGGAAAACAAACTCGCTAGAGGGCCTGCACTGGAAAAACGGGAACCATAATTTCTAACTGTAGTAAGCTGGTGTGCTTCCTTCAACATGGTTTCTCATCAAATCCTGCTACATCGACTCAAAACTGAACAGGAATCACAAGTCTGGAGCTTGAGTGGATGTTCTCTTTTTAAACTGAGCGATCATGTCAATTTAAGTTAGCAAACATTCTGTGAAGGGTAACATGCTAGCTTTCCCCACCTCCTTTTCAACTCCTGTTTAATAATTGGAGGTCTAGCTGCGAACAATACATGCTTAGCGTACTCCAATGTTGTGACACCCAACAAGGAGAAAGGGAATACCACATCAGCTAAGTTAGACCAAACCCATCCACCATCGATGTTCAATGCAAATCAACTGGCTTGGGCTTATAGTCGCAATGCTGTTGGCTATTGTGGTGGATCGACAACCAGATGATCTGGCATGTTATGTTACTTGGCATTTATACAGCGCCTTATGTATCATTGCTATGACCGCAAAGAGCTGGTAGGTTGAACGCCGGCGAGAACCGCAGTTCAAGTCATTAGAGAGAGAGTGTCTTATGGTGCATGGGCCCCGGATATGTGTACAGCTGGTGTGGTTGTTGCATGATAGCTGCTTCTTACCGGTAGATGTGGTGCTGAGGAAATCAGTTTGATGTGTTCGGTATGGAGGGTGGACACCCAGACTGAGTTGTGGCTGTGTTAAGCCTGAGGAACGTCTAAGCTAGCCTGAATGTGCTCAGCTAGCAGTGTTTTATTAGGGTGATGAGGTGTTCGTGGGGTCATGTCAGTATGTGAACAGCCAGCCCGAATTTTACCATGGTATAGCTGTGTTCTAGTTGAATGATGGTGTATAGGAGAGAGTAAGCGTAGTAGTGAGATATGGTGGTTATCAGTAAAGCGCCTGAGACCAGGCACGAGAGCAGGACAGTGGGGCATACATAGCGGCATACATATATAAAGCGACATGATGGATAAGTTAAACATGGGATACAGAAAAACATGGGGATACAGGTACATAGCATATATAGGCGATACATATATGTACTATCTGCCGCAGCATCTATCCATGTGTTCCATCCACTCCATCCACTCCATCTGATCCATCTGATCCATCTGATCCATCTGATCCATCTGATCCATCTGATCCATCTGATCCATCTGATCCATCTGATTCATTCCTCTCATCTGTTCCATCTACTCTATTTGTTGCGTCCTCTCCATTTATTCCGTCCACTCAGTTCCATCTGCTTCATGCGTTCTATCATTTCCATCCACTCATACGTTTCGTTTTCATCGTCCATTCCGTTCCCTTCCACTCCACTCGTTCCTCCAACTCCATCCATTCCATCCCATTCATCCGTTCCATCTACTCAATCTGTTTGTTCCATCCATTCCGTCCACTCCATCCATTCCGTCCACCCCATCCATTCTATCCACCCCATCCATTCTATCCACCCCATCCATTCTATCCACCCCATCCATTCTATCCACCCCATCCATTCTATCCACCCCATCCATTCTATCCACCCCATCCATTCTATCCACCCCATCCATTCTATCCACCCCATCCATTCTATCCACCCCATCCATTCTATCCACTCCATCCATTCTATCCACCCCATCCATTCTGAAGAGGATTTAAGCTATTTTCTCACACAGAAGAACAAGTTACTTTCTTACCTGGTAACGTTCTTTCGATGGGATGCTCCGATGACGTATTCCATATCTATGACATGTAATCACCACAGCTGTCAGATATGGAATACGTCGGAGGACCCAATCCCCTCGAATGGGGTTTGACTTGAAGCCTATTGAGACTTCATACCAAAATCAGGAAAGGTATTCTTGTTAAGTTATAGATAAAAGCTAGACAAACAAAGTGCTATGGCATACTAGCCTCCCCTGAAGTTCAACAGTCTCAGAGATCGTGCTTAGCCATTCCTTTACTCAGTCCTATTCAGAGTTCTAGCGTCTTGCTTGCTATTTGTAATCCACACAAGAAAACTAGTGTGTGGAATACTTATTTCTTGATCTGGCGATATTGTGTCCCATTTTACCATCAGGGTTAGGGTGCCCTCTTAACTGTGACAGCAAGGTCTTTCCCACTCTTTCCCTTACTTTTTTCCTCTATATGAGGCTTACAGTACCCTTTCATATGCATCGGGGGTATGGTGCCCTTCAGAGAACGGTTGGACCCATTTTCGAGGAAGGAAAGGGGGTTGGGATAGGCCAGTTCCTGACGTGGCTTCACAGGCTCACCCACAGCTGCAATGATTGCAGTCCCAGGTACTAGAGTTTTTTATACGGTTGGCTCATTCTGAGCCTGAATTCCTTTTGCAGTGCATCTGGCCAGCATTGCCCCATCTGCTGTAACCTCTCTTTGCTTGGCTACTCTGTCTCCCTGAGGCATAGGGGAGGACTGGCATCATTTGGCCTGGGTGGCAAGTTAACTCTTTTGCCCCACAGTGCAGCGGATCCAGCTTCCGGAACAAGCAATCTGAAAACCAACCTCTCCCTCTCACACACATTCTCAAGTATACATAGTAGACACTGCTTTCCTTTTATGCAACATATGTTTCAGTTATGTTTCTGGTTTCCTAAGAGTCCCGGACTCCTGGAAATTCTCACGCTTAACACAGTACAATTATTTCACCAGAATAATATAATTGGGGAAATGAGCATGCTGGGATTTAAGTCAATTTTTCATTGTGTTAGAGTTTGTAATTTGACAGACTACATCTCCTCCCATACCATCTTTAGTTATAGAATAATGTAAAAATGTGGTGAATCTAGAGAATTCATTGCTAGAGTAGAAGCATTGCTTAACCAAGGGGTCTGAATTTTCTCACAATGAGTTAGCATGGCAAAAGACCCATAACTGGCTTCCTACACCCCTGATCCCAGCACACAAAAAGACAAAACACAAACTTGCACCCTGTGTACCCACCCCACACAACCTAAGACCCTCACTTGTCATCCAGCCTCCTCACCAACATGCTGAGCATACATTGTTCAAATTATATTTATAGAGTAACACTATAGAATAGAAATCCATATGAGTGAGGCTTTCTCTACAGATAGTTGAGGAAAATAAGGCATAGTGATGAAAAGCGATTTGCTCAGGATCCCATAATGTATGAGGTATGGAAGGTGGGGATTTGAGCTCCGTCTTCCATGATCCACAGTTTCCAATTCAGAAATCAGGGGGGACTTGGTCTTCTCCGATTACATCCTCAATATTCAAGACAAAAAATGCTTTCTGCAAAGTTGGTATTTAATGGCTAAACGAGTATACTGTTCAATAAAGCTGGGTTTCAACACACCAATGGATCTACAAGTGTAAAGCTTATTGATTGTATCCTGGGGCAAATACATCTGAAAAACAGAACATTATAATTATAATGAAAACTTGCTATAATTATATCTTAGTCTGTACAATTGTGTGTACTTTCACCAAATCCTATGATCAAGCAACTTGAAAAGATATAGAGAAGTAGTAATTGAAACATGTTCATATAGCAAGTATGTATCCTTGGCCAGAAAAAAAGAAAGGGGGGTGGGGTTGGCGGGGGGTCAAGACAGTCCCACAATTGGGTGCAGTGGCATGTAGATCCAGAAGATCTCAGCAAGTCATCCTGCTGACCTACCATTCCAGATGTGTACTTGCGTCTCATTTACCCTATTTTCCTTACCTATCATCCACCAGTGTCTTTCTTACACCACATTCTCAATGGCCCGTTTCTTACAATTATCTTTCAGACCTGTTCCACTTTTGCTCCATCCAACTATTAACTCCATCCCCTTCCCTTGCACGCACCTCCTTCCCTTGCCGACAGGTAACAATTCCTTGCAACTCATGCCCATTCATTGCCCATCACACCATTCCTTTCTTTGCCTGTCACCACCTTCCATTGCCCTGGCTTACAGTGACAGTAGACTACCTTGATTTGCCAGTCAGCCTTTGCCAGTCACAACAAGAAGCCATGGTCGAGGTCTTGCTGGTAATAGTGGCTATGGGGTCTGCACTTGGATAATGCAAAGTGAAAGACAGGGAGGGGTAGGGCTTTTTTGTGCTCCCAGGTTGCACTCTCTTGGAAAGTCGGCGGCATGTTTTACATCAGTCAGAGAGATCTGCAAGGGAAATACACCTTGGACTTGGTGATGGAGAGGGAGCAAGCAGCCTATTATATTTACGTGCGTTTTCAAATAAGGTTGAGCGTTTGTGTTCGTTTCAGTTTCTGTGGCTGGGTTAATAACACACTGGGAGGTCTTAGAAGCAAGGCAAGGCATAGCAACACAAGTTTGAATCTCAGTCCCACACTTAGAGACTGGTCTCTGGCATTAAGCACGTTACAAAAGATTAATTAATCACACTGCAAGTGTACATGAAGTGCCCAACTTTCCACTCACTGCCCTCGCTGCCATTCACTCGCACAATAATGCCACCCCCTAAAATCCCTTCTCCAACCTATATTCTCACAGCTTTTATGTCCTGCACAGCACAGTGAGCCATGCCCTATTCACTCCCATTACTCCACGCAGCGACACAGCCCAAAAGCCGCCCCTCTCGCCTACACAGGACAGGCCTCCACTCCTTCCTCACGCACTGCGCCTGCTTCAACCCATCCATCTCCCCCACTCATCCCCCTGCGGTCTCGGCATTCCAGGTACAGTGCCACCGTGCCTTAGAACTGCACCTCACTTTTGCCATGCCCTTAATTCTCCTGGACACCCTTTCCTTCCCATCTCCCAGGTTTTTTCCTTGATCCCGCTAACCTAGAGCCGGCTTGCCACTAACATAGGCCTTCTCATCCCCTTTCCCTTCTTCATTCTACCCATAGGTTATTCAACTGAGCTCTCCTAAGCTCACTATTCCCAATCCAGATAATTAAACACACAGTAAGGCAATGTTATCCTTACAAACCCAATCCCCCTGCCTCAAAGCCCCGTTTTACCTCATCTAATATCCAATACACAGCTAATATACACCCCCTTTTTTCTCTTCTTCTTTTCTATCATGTGTCTTCACAATTTGTGCTTTATCTTGCTGCCATACACATGATACCTACACCTCTATTCCATCATATTCATGTTCTGCATTCATGATTGTTTATCACATGCTGAATTACATCATTTTCTGTTTGGATCACTACGCAATAATTTTGTCAAAATAATTAACTGTTGGTCACGCTTATTGCCAAACATGGCACCCATGCTCACACTTTGCTGCTTATCTCACTGTCTGTGGACTCACTCACAACGGTCACATAACCTCTGACTCGCAATGTGTTCACTTGGGCTACATCACATGGGAAATGGTGCATCTAATACCAATTACACTGCACTAGCACCACAGCCTTGAAAAAGAACCCTATTAGGTCGAAACACGTGGCGGCTCCATTATTTAATAAATTCACCTGGAAAATTAGGCACAAGTGTCTAATTAAAACACTTATGATTCAAACACTATGCAAGACTCGGCTCTCATTAATCAGAAAGAGCCCAGCTACCTATGTCCCAGCGCTTGGTTTGAGTGCAGTTCCCCCACCATACCATATTTGTGACACTGTAAAGTATACGTGGAAGTACGTATCTGTGTTGATGTGACTTTGTATCTATATATCAGAATTTGGTGTTGATTTGCATGTGCGCCTTTTGTTGGTCACATAAGAGAATGGTGCTCTGGGCAGGACAACGTAAAAGGATCACAGATTTAGGGGGGGTCATTCTGAGCTGGGTGCTAACAGTAAAATAGTCAGTATTTGGCAAACACCATTGATTTTACTGTCCACTCATTTCAGGGTTTGATCAAAAACCATTGGCGGCATTCCATGGGTACAATGGTGGTAGTATTTTAGGGAGACTCTGCAGAACATCCACCTATTTTTACTGCTGCCTTGAAGATGGAGGCAAAAAATCCAAACTGCCCCTACATTGTTTAAGTCTTTCTTTTTACTATACAGAATGGAAGCATGGGTGTTTCCCTTCAGCAGAGTGAAAAAAGTGTTTTCAAAGGGCCATGTGAAGGGGTAAAAAAGTGGCCATCTTAGATCACTTCCTCTCACCACTGTGCCAATATAATGCATAAAAGGGCCATAATGTACTCTTTTGTCCAAAAAGAAAATCAACAGTAGTGATATGAGCCACTACTGTATATGATCCATTTCTCCTTTCAAATTGATGCTGAAAATGGTTGGAATACAAGGTTAAAAACCTTTTTACATTTGTGCCATCAGAGGTGGTATTTCTGAAATATCACCTCCGCTGGTGGTAAACTTTGAGTCGGGCGGATTTTCAGAAATGCCAGCGGTGGAGCTAGTAACGTTCTTTAGCAGTGTTAAATAATCTTCCCAGCTCTAAATGACCCCCTTAGTTTGTAGTTATCTAATAACTAACACCCGACATTCTACATGAGATCCCGAATTTAAGGAAAATAGACACTAATGACATAGATAGAGTCGATTTTCTGGATGACAAAGACCTGACAGCTGCTTGTATCACACTAAAATCTAGAGTGGTATTCGATGTTCTATAATGAGAAGCAATAACTTTCTGAGAGAACAGTTAAGAAGAAATGAGAACAAACAGAATCCGACAACTGACATCTACAAGGACTTACAGTATGATCACTGCTATCGGGCATTAACTGTCGAATTAACGAGAAACGTACCATCTGGTGTCTTGGAACTGAAGAGGCCATCGACATTTGATAAACTCCATTACACATGAATTGGAGTTATATGAAATTGTAGCTATTCAAGAATCTTGGCTACATACTATGCCCATTTGGGATAAATTTGAAATAAGTACGATACCAGCCGACACCTCATCTCAGGGAAGGCCCACTTCGGGGTTGTTAGTTGCGGTTAATAAAACTAAAGGCTTTGCAATTGAATCGTGGCTCTCTATTAGTAATCACGTGCAACTGGTAAAAGTCACTGTAGAGTATTATGTGATTGCTATATTAAATATATACTTTGGCCGGGCTAGTCTATCTCCAACAGATTTTTTCAAACAAGTTGAATCTGCACTTGAGGCTATTTCATTGAATCAGGATGTAACACATACCATGATAATGGGCGATTTCAATCTCCATCTGTTGAAAAAAGAGAAAGGCATCGAACATCAAATAAAACAAAGATGGAACACTCTAATGAAGGAGCATTCCTTGATAATGCTCAATGGTTCGCTGCCAGGACATATTCCAGCAAAAAAAAAACATGGCAGAGAGGAATTCAAGAAGCTACGATAGATTTAATCTACTGCGACACATTGTTTATGCATCTATGCGAAAAACTTGAAATAAAACGCAATAGATGACCATTAAGACAGAGCTGCTTATAATCGCTTTAAGCCAAGAAGGTCAACTGAGAACATTAAAAACTCTGGCACGATAACAGTAAATAATCAAAGAAATAGGATTAGATGGACATCAGAGAAATTGACTGACCTTCAATCAAACCTAGAAAAGAATATGCATGAAGGAAATGTTGACTCAGACATCTATATTTCATCCATGCAACTATTCAAAGCATTCAGCATAAGTAATGGTGAAATCATAGTTATACATACTCATGCCTTTGACAGTCAAAATAAAGAGAAAAAGAAGGAAAGAAATAAAAACTCTTGAAAATTCCCTCTGACACTACCATCTTGCAAATTAAGCATTTAAAATTTAATTACAGAAATTGGATAAGAAATCGTTAACATCTAACTGTACAGCAAGATGGAGAGTTAATGCTGAGAAGAATTGTCTCCAAATCGTGAGCTGCGGCATGGCAACTGTTGAAGATTGCCTCAAACAAAAGACAAAAATGAGTCCAAGTAAATGCAGTGACTGAACGGAATTGGATGAAATATTATGAAAACATATATAAAACTCCTTTTCCGAATTGTATGAACAAACTCAAGACATCAATGATGGCTCGTACTTTTACCTTTGATCGAGAAGACATACAATCTATCAGCACCCTGAGTTCCTCTCGTGTCCCCGGCCCGGATGGACTTTCCAACAAAATCATTAAATCTAATCCTGAACATTGGGCTGACAATCTGTATACTATTTTTAAAGAAATTCTGCAGAGGGGACTCATCCCTCCCTCTTGGAAAAAAGCCTTAGTTATACCTATCTTTAAGAAGGGAGATAGAGCGGATCCAGCGGCTTATATACCTATTGCCCTCCTGGACATGCCAGGCAAAATCTTTACACGACTCTTATTAAAAGGAATTAAATATATGGACGAAATGAAATAAACAATCCTTTATACATAGAACTGGTACAAACATCAATTTGCTAATTATCAATATTTTAAAAGCAAATGCTGAAGAGATTAATTAAATGCTTTACATGTCTTATATAGACTTTAAAATTGCATTTGATTCCATACCAAGAGAAATGTTAATAAAAAAAAACTCTTGATGAACAATGCCCTGAATTCCTAATAAATTACATTACACACGGGAACAACTGTTCAAATACGAATCACTACAAATGGAGTTTTTACAAGCCCTATTAACACCTGGAAAGGCTTAAAACAAGGATGTCCATTTGCCTCTTATTTAATTTTTACATCTCTAATATAGGTAATAGTTTCAAGAAAATAAATAGTGATTCTCCAAAACTTGGACATGAATATATACAATGGTTATTATATGCTGACGACCTGGTTTTAATCTCAAAAACATCAAAAGGCATGCAACTATTACTGAATACCCGTGCGGCATATGCAGAAGAAAACTGTTTAACCATAAATGTAAAAAAGTCAGAAATAGTGCAGTATGGTCGAACAAAAAAAATGACAAACTGGGAACTTGGCACCTACAAAAACAAATACTTCCAATAGCCAATGAATATGTATATTTGGGTCTAATATTAATAATCACCATAAAGACGCACCACATGAAGAAAGAATACGAGGAAAAATCACCACTGCAATTTCACAATCAAAAATCATAAATCCGAAATATGGGAAATTTTCAAAAATTCCAATAATGGCCTACTACAAACAAAAGGTCATACCCACCATTCTATATGGCTCAGAGACAAAAGCTGAAAGATCAGATACACACTGGCAAAGAATTGAAGCACAATATTGGAGAGCTGTATTACAGATGCCGAATTTGCAGCCAATGCCGATACTGCGTCACGAGTTGGGCCTAGTATCGTTATCTGCTATGTACAAATGGCGAAAATGTGCGTTGTACAGTAAATACATAACAGCAAAACAAGCAAATAATGTTCTTTTCTTTCTGGCGAAATATTTGAACACCTCTACCCACAAATTCATTAATCAATGGAAAAAAATCAGTAGAACTAATTTTACAAGAAGCCGGGACAACTGTTGAGCTTCTTGTGACCAATCCAGATAAAACTAAACTGAAGATATGGCAAGCCGATTGGATAACAAATAGACAATAATGTACTACATATAAAGACTGATTCAAATCCATTTAACATGAGGAAATATCGAGAACTCCAAACATATTTGACTCAATCTCCTAGTATAATGTATAGAACAGCCATTATGAAATTTCGGCTAAATCTATGTAATACAAATGAACTGAGGGCCAGACGAAAAATTATCACACCGGAAGAGAATATCTGTCGATTCTGCAAATCTAAAGAATCAATGAAGCACTTGATGACGGAATGTACAACATTATCAGAATCCAGAATATTCTACTTTAAAGACTTGTTCAAAAATATATATATACATATATCAAAGACGAATTGTGGCAAAGATTTATAAGAGTTGACAACAGGAGATTGGGTTATGCAATAACTAAGTTTTTTAACGAAATGGATTTGGCAAAAGAATTTAGCAACTTGAATTTTGTAATAGTCATTTATGTTTTACTTTTACTTTATTTCTATTTCTTTTTGGTTTTCTATTTTATAAATAATATTGAAAAGTTGATTATAATCAGCTACGTCAATAAAAAAAAAACACCCGACTAGAACCTATTTTTATGTCTGGTTTTCAACTGTGTCCAAAAGTAATACCACAAACAGTCCGACACCTATTTCCATAACCACTATACAAGTAATATCCATAGCTTCTATTCAGGGTGCTATTAAACTCATTTTCTATGAACACATTGGTGATCACGAAATTCACCAGAACGTAGGGGAAGTATTCATACCGGATGAAACCAAGGTCAAATCCTAATACGATATGTACCCTTACTTCATCACCAAATAGCAGTTATGACAAGCTGCTGTGCATTCTAACAGACCAATGGTGTGCGGGGAGTAGTGGTGCCAACATTACCATCCAGGGACACAGAATCTGTTGTTAATTAAATGCAAGCATTGTCACTGTTGGTATTAACATGCCCCCGCAGCCTAGACTCCTCTCATTCTCACTCTCACTCTCGAGGCCCATGTGTGGGGGGTGCTGAAATCAAGACACATGCATTGCCCCAATTACACAGAATCTGAGCGGGCATCATCATTTTGGAGCTCTGGCCCCTTGGGCAACAACCCAGCCGGTCTGGGTTGCAATTGCCCCTTGGCCTTCCTTGTCAGTCCGCCCCTGCTGAGATACATCTTAGGTTCCTGACGTTCTGCTTCAATGCTCTGGGGCAATGAATAATCGTTCTTTTGCTCCTACCTTTCCATTGTGATCCGAGCCATTGCTTTTATGGGCACTGCGCCTGCAGGCCAATTCTCTGAGTTGGGTCACGGCCAACAACCACTCCCTGTAAAAAATGGAATGGGGACACCTCTAACACCATGGGGGACGGGTGGTAGGAATGAGGAGAGTCCTACTACAGAATTCCCAAAGCCAGGCCTGCCCCAGAGGTGGGGTGTGGGAGTTCAGAGGACCCAGTCCCTGTCCCTTCTTGTTGTGCTTGCATGCATGAAATGAGTACCACCTTGTCTTGCCCATACCTGTATTGCATGATGCAGGCAAGTCTGCTGCCACTGGAAAACGATTTTTCCCAGAAGGCCCAGCGGTGGAAGAGCAAGCGGCCCGCCCGGGAGAGAAACAGCAACAGAGCACCAGTCTGCAGAATAAGCCCATGCTCTCACTGGGATCATCAAGCTAGCCTGTACGAGCCCTCTGAAGAAGTCTGCGAGGCCTGTGGACCCCCCCCCCACACCATTGGTGACATCTAAGGTAAATCCCTTTGTGCTTATGGAGCTTTAAGCATCCTCATCTTTAATTGAGGATCTCGATGCATGCACCATCTTGAATGCTCAACAGGAGTTTTCACTATTCACTAACAGACTCTACTAGCTGAATAAACGCTGCTGCAGCGTTCGTTTCCTCTCCAGTATGGCTGCCCCCGATTGCTAATCCACCCGAGTGCCTGACCTGCAGACGGAAAGCATACCCGATTGGGCCCCTCTACCAGCAAAAGGCCCAATTAGGCAAGCCAGTCGGCAAATGCCGGCCTGCCTCCCAAGGCACACACCTAAGGCCCTGTCTGTGCCTGTCCGGGCCAAGGAGGGCCTGGGGACCCCACCAGCCTCTCTTCCCCCTCAAATTATGCAGCTGCCGACTGGTACACCCTGCTCTCCATCAAACCTGGGCTTCTGCACCTCCATGAACTTGACCCAGTGAGTGATGGCTGAACTGTTCCATTGCCTCCTCCACTAACACCTAACCCAAAGCTGTGTCGATCTCACCCTGCCTTCTCCTCCTCACCTACTCTACATTCTTTAATTGCATTTCGTGTTCTATAAAAAAAAGCAATTGTTAAAAAAAAAATCGTATCTTGGTAGGTGTGCTTTACATCTTGCATCCTCTGTGCACTGCATCTGTGATCCATTTTAAAATCTTATCTAGGTGGGTGTGCTTTATTTACATCCTGCATCCTTTGTGCACTGCATTTGTAATCCATTTAAAATCGTATCTAGGTTAGTGTGCTCCTTTGTGCACTGCAGTATTTGTGATCCATTTTAAAATCAAATACTGCACCCCCACTTATTGCTCTGCATTTGTACCCTCTTCAACTACTAGTCCACCTTGGAGTACGAGCCGGGACTGTGCAGTGCAGCCAACCCCTACCCCTGCCCCTCCTTCCTTCCTTCCTTCCTTCCTTCCTTCCTTCCTTCCTTCCTTCCTTCCTTCCTTCCTTCCTTCCTTCTTCATCTATCCTCCGCCACTGTGATGGCACTCACCATCTCTCCTACCTTCTCCAACGGCTACACTGTCACCTATCCTCCCCTCTTTCACGTGGTCTGGAAGGAAAAAGCACAAAGAAGACATCCTGCGTGTAAACACCAGCCTTCACATCGGAGACACCTATGTCAGCGCATCTTTCAGAGAGATCTTCACTGATATCCCATTCTCTGCCTCCCTTCAGATCTATGGACTCATCTCATCTCTACTCTCTCCCCTTTCACATCCACTCGCATTAACGTTGGCACCAAGTGGGAAGTCCTCTTGGCCAGCTTCTGCTCACGTTGCATCATCAAGGTCTACCACACAAGCACTATCCTGGTTCAGGGTCCTCAACCCAAACATCTTCTCTTTGACCGGATCCTGCCGTCCCTCATTAACTTCCTTCCTTCCTTCCTTCTCCTGCCTCGCCTCCTACCGCTCTCTCTGGCCCTCTCTCTCTGACCGGTGTACAACACCCCTGTACCCCAACTCAGAAAACCTTGAAAGGTGGAGACCTCCTCAACCTTGCAACTCTTAAAGCCCACTCAGCCAACGAACACTCTGCTGACATCTTCCTCCTTCTTGAAGACGATGACCTCGAAATCCTCGCTCTTACCGAGAAATGGTTCAATGCCAGCTCAGTCACTGCTTTTGACTCCCTTCTCTCTGATGGCTTCAAGATCCTTTCCAAGCCTTGAATTCACCGTGATGCAGCAGGGTTGCCTTAATCTTCCCTGAGTGGGTTTGCTTCTTCCATTTTACACACTCAGCTCTACTCTTCCTTTGAGAGCCTGGTATACAAGTTGGTCATCTCTCCCTCCTCCTCCCTGACCATTACCACCATCTACCGGCCTCACGGCGCTACCACACCGTTACTCTCTGAATGGGCTGATGTCTGTTCTTACTTACTTTCAACCACCCCCAATCTACTCCTCTTGGGTGATTTCAACATCCAGTTGGGCTCTCCTGCCACATCATCCACCCCTCTACCTCCCTATCCATCTCCATTCTCCCTTCTGGTTCAACCCATTTGGATGAACACCCGCTGGAAGCCCTCATCCACTCTGACACTCCCTCCCCCCTTCCCCCCCCCGCCACCCCTGGTCACCCCTCTCTCTTGGTCAGACAATTCCTCTCCTCCCACCCAATTCCCTTCGGCCCTCTGACCGCTCCCCCCAAAAGCCCTACCAACCTCGTTCACAAACATCCACCCAATGAAACAAGTGTCAGCTACTGCCTTCACATCCACCTTCATCTCCTAGACCCCCACCTCAGACTACCACCGACTCTGCTCTCAGCAACTTCCACTTGGCCATTACCTATACCCTTGACATTCTTGCCCCAGTCATGGGGATCCGCCTGAAACCCACTCCAAGCACAACACCTGGAACGACTCTGAACTTGCAACCCTGAAACGAAAGTGTAGACGGTGGAACAGAAGTGGCAAACCTCAGGCTCACCCTCTGACAAACTGGCCTGCCCCCTGCTCCAAAGGCAATACAGACTCTCCATCCATGCCAAGAAAAGGGCTCACATTCAGGCCTGGGTATCTAATGCATCCAACAAAACGGCAGAACTTTTCAAAATCTGCAGGGAACTAGCCACCCTGTCTGCAGTCTCCTCCTCCCCTCTTCCTTCCCAGGCCCTCTGCAACACATTGACCACACATTTTGCTACCAAAACTCAGGACATCCTGAACACCTGTGTTACTCATCCGCCCAACCCATCTCGCACTCCCTTGCACCTCACCCTTCTCCTTCCTCCCTCTCCCCTTTCACCCCTGTTACACCTGAAGACATTACCAGAGTTGTCCACTCCATGAAGGTCTCTTCCAAACCGGTTTGCCCTTTCTTATCCTGAACCATCAAGGGCAACGTTGGCTCTCTTGCCCCCGCACTCGCCAATTTCCGCATCCACTCTTTTGCCAATAGATCGTTCACCTCTTCCCTCAACCTCTCTTGTGCGCCCCCTCCTGAAAAAACCTTCAGCAGCCCCTACCTGTTCAGCCAACTACCGCCCCATTTCGATCACCCCCTTCCTGGGGAAACTGCTGGAAAGCTTGCCTGCCTCAACTCGCTCACTGAACTTGTTGGTGGTCTCCACGACCATCAATCTAGATTCCGAGCAGCCAGAGGCACAGAAACCATACTTCTGAATACCCGTGAAGAACTGCTTGCATCCCTTGACTTTAACTTCCCAGCTATCCTCATCCTTATTAAGCTCTCCTCTGCCTTTGATACAGTCAACCATTCCATCCTCATACAAAGGCTCCATGATACCCTTGGTATCTCGGAACAGACACTGGATTGGCTGACCTCCTTCCTATCTGACCGCTCTTCCCAAGTAATCCTGGGCACCTTCTCTCCTACTTTCTTCTCCTCCTGTGGTGTCCCCCAGGGTTCTATTCACCCCCCTCGGCTCTAACTTTTACCTTGCTCAGCTGGGACTCCTCTCCTCCTTCTCCCCCAACTACAGTGTTATGCAGACGACACAACTCTTTTTCAAACTTCCTGCTGACCCTCTTGCACCTTCCATCATCCCTGACTGCCTATCTGCCATACAGTCTTGGTGCACTTCCAACAATCTCTTCTTCAAACCCAGCAAAACTGAGATCCTTCCCATTGGAACCCCTGCTCCCTCCTGCTTTCCTTCACTCTGGCCTTCCTGCATGGGCTCTACCCCTGCTCCCCCTTCTGAAGGCAGAAATCTTGGAGTTATTTTCGACTCCTCTCGCTCCTTCGTCCCTCACACTGAGGACATTGGCAAGAAGTCCCACGTTCAACTCTTCCTTCTCAAAGGAATTCTCCCTTTTCTCACTTTGCCCCAGAAGCTCAATGTTACCTGAACACCTGGTTCTCTCTAGGCTTGATTATTGCAGTACACACCTCCAGAATCTACCTTCTTTTACTCTGTGCCCCTCCAGCTAATCCATAATAGGACTGCAAGTTTTATCCGTGGCCGTAAACCCAGTGACCGCATCTCTCCTGTCCTAAAAAGTCTCCACTGGCTTCCGGTTGCTGCACATATTAAATTAAAATCCCTCTGCATCATCCACAAGGCTGTCTGGGGCCTGGGACCACAATACCTGCAACTCCCTCTTACTGAATACTCTCCCTCTAGACCTCTAGGATCCTCTGGCACCAGCTCTGTGTGTAAAGCGCTTCGCCAGACAGATGGCAGGAGGTTGATCGCTTTCCTGAGCTGGATCCCTCTTATGTAGCAGCCATCCTCTTCCTCTGTATCTTGAGCGGGACTTTCTTAAATTCCAGAAGCTTCTCAAGACTTTCCTCTTGACCTCCTCCTTAACTTCTTCCCTCCTTTGCTAATCTCACAGTTGCAGTGATTGGGTGTGGGAGGTCACGGGCCAGAGGATGCATAAGGGCCCTGGACACCAAACGCCCCAGCTTCTGTCTACCTTCAGCACTAGCCTCTGCACCCTCCAGCCTCTGCCCTAGAGGCTCGAGGTCGTGTAGCACTTACCATACAATGCACTTCATCTTTAGCTCAAACACGGGCACAGACACCCCAGCACCTACACCCACCCCACTCTTCCTTGCTGCACGTGCAGAATACGCACAAGGCATAGTAGGTTTGTCCCCCCCCCCTACTGTTTTTAAAAATAATTTGTGTGCATTTTAATGTGGGTTTTATTCCCATGTTGCAACCCTGTTGCCCTGTGGGCGCTTTGAAACATAATTTACTTACTGTAAAAGTGCCTAACAAGCAAACAATAAATAAAGCCATACCCTGATCCAGGAATCCTGGAAGCCCATGCAACCTTGACTCCAACAATGATTTCCCACAATGGCAGACTGCAGTCCCTTCATTCACTGGTGTAACACGCTCAATCACAAGGACAGTGCAGTTACCTGTTACAGGGCCGTGGAGCAGTCTTGTCAATCGGCAACCCATACACAGTGGAAAGCCCTCACACGAATAGGGACCTTAATACTGACTCTTGTGCAGGCCACCATCGCTGAAAGCTGCCAATCCGCGAGTCAAATAGGGATGGGGGCTCAATACCCCTTTATGCTTTTTCTCAATAGTAACACCTCTGCAGGAAAAAGGGCTGTCAGCAGTCGACCCAGGGATCCAGCAGAGGAAGATAGCCAATCGAGGGGGAAGCAGGAGGATAAAAGGTAAGGGAGGAAACAGGTAGGTGTGGCTTATTCGGGTGGGGTCAAGGAAGTAGGAGGACCCACCAAGGCAAAGGAAGGACCGGGGCAAAGAGCATGGATGTGAATTGTTGAGTGTAAGGCGAGTTACTGGTTGCTGAGAGAAAGTGGCAATAGTTGTATATAACATGTTTCTATGTAAAGCACTTTGATTAAAAGCAATATATAAATAACAAATGATTACTTGGTTGAGGTTGTTTGTGAAAGGGGGAGAGAGTAGGGAGGGCATGAGAAGGTAACATGATGGCAGACTGTGGCTGAAGATGTGGGAGGAGAGGTAGTGTATAAAGTTGTGGTAGTAATAATGTGGAGAGGTAGTAGTAATGTGGAGGGGGAGCAGTAGTGTGGTGAAGGGGAGAGCAGTAGTGTGGTGAAGGGGAGAGCAGTAGTGTGGAGAGGGTAGTAGTGTGGGGAGGGGAGAGAGTAAGATAAAAGGGTGGAGGTAGGCAGTAGAGCAGAATATTGGAGGAAGTGTCAGGGAGAGATGGTGAGTGGAGAATGGGGGAGAGGAGGAGGAACTGGAGAATGACAGACATAGGAGTACCACCATGAAGGAGTGGAATGTCAAGGTCCAGAAGGACAAGTCCAACACAACGGTGACATAGTGGTTGGCAAAGACTTTTATTGTGGTAGGGAAAGGAAGAAAAGAAAACCTCTCGCACTATTTCTAAGAGGGGGTTCCCTGCCTCAACTAAAAGTACTACGGAATCTATCAAGATGTCCAAAATAAAGAATCCACCATCCTGTGTCAAAACCCTATTTCTTTCCCTTACACTTTGATTGAAACTAAATAACTGAGGTGGCTTCAACAGTTCAAAAAACAGTCTCAGTTTGGAGGGAATGCAAGTTCTTTAAGTGTAGAAATTGTTGTGCTGTGCAAGTCTCTTTAGTCTTTCCGATGGGGGGGTGGGGGGGTGGGGGAGGTGGCTCCCTCCCCTCTGGTCCTAGTTCACAAAGCAAGGGGGCCGTCTCCCTCACCCCAACCCTTTTCAGGTTTTTGCTAGGTCAAGTCTCTGCAGGCAGAATGTTTCCCTTACCCTAGCCTTTCTCCGGCTTCTCAAACAAGACAGTGATTGATGGGGGAGTGCCTCCCTTCCCCTGACCTTATGCAGGTTTCTCAAGCAACACACAATGATCAGTGGGGCAATGTCTGCCTTCCCCTGGCCTTACTCAGGCTTCTCAGAAAGTTCATAGTTTCAGGGGGGGAGGACTTCTTCCCCTGGACGTTTGCAGCTCTCGTTAGGCACAGTAAACCGTGTTCACTATCCTTCCTGGTACTGGGACTATGAAGAATGATGATCTTTCTTTCTTTATGGGTGCCTGTCCAAACTCATTCGTCTTATTTGGCAGGCTTTGCTTAGGATATATGGTAACTCAACTGGTTTTAGGTGTGTTCTCCCCCTCACATGTGCACCTCGTGCTCCGCCCTGCCAGGTATTCTTATGATAGATTTCACTTAAGGTAGTCTCTGGATATGGGTCCCAGACCCTGTTGGTCAGGGTCCTGTGCTTTCCCACTCTTCCCCCAACAACCCCGGTACCTTCTGGCTCAACGCTGAGTCTCCACTGTATGAACGGAAAATTCAAACAGTGTTACGCTCACCTGGTCTCTGCGGAGTCGTTGGGGCACGGTTGCAGCCCTCCCAGGAATTAGATCACCCCCGTCAGATCTCTCCCCCTGCGGATAGGCTGTGGACTGCAACAATTGGTGACTCTGCTCCTGCGCGGATATGAGAAAACGTGAGTGCGCTGATCGACGACTATGGTACCTCTCAAACCCTTCTACCCAAGGTGCGATTTCTGTGGGCATGTACCGGCCCATAAGGCTCACCTGTTAATTGGGGCGTTTGTTAATGGCATCTAGTTCCTTCACTGATCCCTGGCAAGTAACAGTCCAGTCCAACTGCGACTATGCTTCTCTTGGTTGGAAGTAAGTGTCTCTCAATGTCTATGGTCTTTTTTACTCTTTCTGTTTTCTCTTTGCCCCTTCTTGCTTTCTATCTTGTATTATTGCTCTCGATATTGTTAATTCCTGAATAACATTTTCTCCCCAATAGATGGAATTGTGGCCCAAAAGCAGCTGTGGAGGTGCGGCACGCGGCCGGGAGGTAGATAGATGAAACCACAATGTCTGACAACAGGTGAGTGATGGTCTAAGGAAAAGCGCGAGGTGCGGTAGGAGTGCGACCTTAAACTTAATGTCTTTTTAATGTCTAACCTTTCCTTTCACTTGCAGGTGCTGCGGTCGCGATTGAAGCCCGTAGTGCTGCAGTGCCAAGAACATATTTCAACGTCCCTGAAGCTTTGAAGATCAGCTGCGGTGCCAAGATGAAGACGTCGGCGTTCCAGAAGGTTTGAAGGCAACGTGCACAGGTGAGAGCAGATTCCACAGGTGGCAAGTATAAAGGCAGGAAGCAGGATTTCCAAGGTAAGTTTAATCCCAGGCGGCGGTGAGCGTTATGCTGCATGGAAGTGCACAATAACGTGAAACGTCTGCCTCATGGATTGGAGCAGTTTATATAGCTGTGATCGTGGGCACGCCCACTAGGCCTGGCTTGCCTGCCACACCCTGCCACTCCTAGTGAGGCAGCATGTGCAAGGCAATCCAATAATAGCATCCCCAGCCAAGAGTACACATGGGGCTGCTTTAGTGATGGAGGTTCCCACGTTAAATGCACCTTGCACCCAAAATGAGGTGCTATGTTCACAATAAAAGCTTTTTTTGTCCCGAATAAATGTTCTTGTTGACTGTCATTTATAAGCCTGGCGCCAGAGGAGCCAGGACTGTGTCCATCCGGGCCCTGTCTGTGTTCTTGGTCCGATGACTATGATAAACAGCTCTGTTCAGGTTCCCTTGCTCACACTCTCTCCCTCTCGGGCTCGACGTTCCCTGCGGAGACTCCAAAGCGGTCCCAGAGAGATGTCTGGAGGCTCTCTCCGAAGCAGTTATCTCTCTTGGTAGTGTGACACATCCCAATAGGTTATCACTACTTTAGATGAGGAGGCTCCATGAGGTCATGGAGGTGAAGCTGCAACCAGATATTCCCCCTGGGGGGGTGGTCATTGGGAGGATCGCATGGGGAGGGAGAACCCTGCTTAGAGTGGCGACCAGCTTGGGAAAACATTACGCTTTTCTCCCCCCCAGCTTCCTGTTAAACCCATCCTTCACTATATTGCCCAAGACTCGTGTTATGGCAGTACATCCCAGTTAACTACTGGGACGAAGAAGAGGATGCAAGGAATGTTGGTCACCAACGCAAGTGACAACACGCATTCTGGCTTTGGCTGGGACCCGAGGCAGTGGGAAAATGGCATCTTTGTTCTTAGTCCGACGTGGACTACGAGAGGCTGCAGCTACACGGAGGCCAGCCAGAGGGGAGAACAGCACGTCCCATGGAGAACTGCACTCAGAGAAGGCTGACCAACCGGGAAGCAGTCAAAGCAGAGGCAAGACGTCTGCTGCAGAGCAGAGTTGCAAGAGTGCAGGGAGACAGACTCTGAGCAATGGAAGAAGCACAGAGGTCCGGTGAGGATGCCAGAAATCCCAGGAAGCCACTAAAAGCCCTTGCAGACCCACAGGCAAACACATAGGGACGGCCCAGACCCTTCAGGGTGGCTGATCCCAAGGTTGAGGAGACCCAGAGGGAGCAAGAAGCAAGGGGCAGGAGACATGAGAACCATGTGAAGGAGGCCTGGGACCCATTTTTTAAAAACAAATAGCAAATTACAGGAACTATAAACTTTGCCCATTAAAGCCGCAACATCCACAGACATTGGCAGGAGAGTAAACTAAGGTTGAGGGGGACAGAAAGAGAACAGTGAAAGCATATAATTGAAGGGGGGTCTAGGATCCATTGTGGGGGAACAAACCCATGGTCATCACAAAAGGGAAAAAAGGTTTTGTGGATACAAGGAAGTGTCATAGACCTCGGCAGGACAGTGAAGCAAGGTTGTGGTCAGAGAAGAGAAGTGGAGACTTAATCAAGTGAAGGGGAGCCTGAGATCCACATGGGGGATAAATACCCCTATGCCTAAATACCAAGCTTGCATATTCAAGGAACACCCTAAGACCTTGGCAGGCGAGTTAACCAAGGAAGAGGTACTAAGGAAGGGAAAGGAGTCCCCTCCACACAAGGCAGTTTAACCAGGCAGAGACAGTGGAAAGACCCTGGAGAAAGGGAGCTATCCCCTTGCGTCTTAGTGGAACTTTTACTTGTTTACATATGCAGGAAGGACTCTGGGGAAACAGAGACAACCCTTGAGTCCTGTGGAACATTTACTTTTACATCTTTGTGTTTGGCTACCAAGATCGGCAGTCAAGAGACATTTTCCCCTTGTACATTATACTTAGTTTAGCTTGTGAGGGGCAGAGTGGGTTTTGGACACAGGACAGTGAACATTACTTTGGACATTCTGACACAGACTGCATCATTGGTTCGTTTTGGTAAGGCAGGGAAACCCCACTTAGAGATAAGGCTAGATGGGTGTTCCCCCATCCCCCCATTTTACTTCATAATAAAAGTCTTTGCCAATGAATATGCCACCCTTGTGTCCATCTCCAAGTCCTAGAGCCTCACAATCTGGACTGCTCTCTAGCTCGTGTTCTCTCTGGTTCTCCTCCCCCCAACCCCTGGGTCTTTCTTCCGCCTGGCCTCCTTCCTTCGTTCGTTCCAACTCTTTCTTAAGTCTGCCCACTGCATATGGATCACAACATCCCTGGGGAGGTGTCCGCATGCCGGTCAGTGGCCTGCTCTCCACGCACGACTGGACGACTTCCTGGCCCATGGCTCCTCCTGGGAGGACCTGTCAGTCAATCTGTCGTCGTCCTTCCCTTTTTATATTTTCAAAGTGTCCACATTGACTGGAACGCAGGTCTTGGTTCCGCTGTGCGATTCACATTCCTCCGCAGTTGTTCTTTGTCCCAGAATTGATATGCACTCCATATGGGTAGTCCCTAATCTTCCTAGTCTCAGTATCATCTCCGGAGGATAGCTCAGGGGCAACACGCTCGCCTTAGAAGCAAGGCAAAGCGCAGCAACACAGGTTCGATACCCAGGTCCGGGCTTAGAAACCTCTGGGTATTAAGCGTGTTATAAATAACCGATTATTAGTGTTAGGGAGAATTTTCATTTCTGTGTAAATTCCATTCAAGCTTCTAGACCCCTAGCTCTTTTGCTGGACTTTTTAATTTTAACCCTGGAGTGAATGAGACCTTTTTCTTCCCCTCTCATGTGTTTTTACCCGATTTAGATTTATGTTTTCACTGTTTTTGGAGTCCAACAAACTTCATAGGCATCTGCTTTTTGTATGGTGACACACACACAGCGGTTAAGATTCAGTCTAAACCTTCCAGCCATCACCTCTTTGTTTTTGCTTTGTCACTCCGAGTGGGACGGGTATGCCCAGACGTGGGTCCTGTGCCTGCTGGGCCTAGAGACCCAAGCTACTCCTCACTGATGAGCCCCAACAAGGGTGAAACAGTTTTGGGGATGCTTGTGGTCTCGTGCAGAAGGGATGTGACCTAGCAGTTCGGGCTGGACTTCCCCTTTTGGGGTGGGGCCAAGCCTGATTTGCATAGGGTATTTCCCCTTCTGTAATGGCTTGGCAGGCGAAGAATGATGGTCTGGAGGGTTGCCCCGAGCAATGCCAGTGGTTAAGATTCAGTCTAAACCTTCCAGCCATCACCTCTTTGTTTTTGCTTTGACACACTGTGAAGCAGCAGAGCCTCGGCTGGTGCCGCGGCGGCCGCGGCGTGAAGCCGGCCCGCACGAGTCGAGAGGCGCTGCCGCGTCCGCGGCCAGAGAGGGGAAAGGGAAACCCGCGGAGGCTAGCCGCGCGGCTAAAGCCGCTACGGGTGGACACGGCGGGGCCGCGGAGGAAGCCGCTATGTGCAGCCGCGGCGGGGCCGCTCGGCACTCACCTGTTCGCCCCAGTCCGGGGGGTGGGGAGCAGTGTTCACGACGGCGCCGGGATACGGGGGAGCAGCGCCCGGCTCGCTGGCCCCGTGCTGCTCATGACGCTGCCGGAGCTGCACGTTGCAGGGGGGGAGGGCCCAGCCTCAGGACGCGTCCCTACGCATCGCGGCCACAACCGCATGGCCAACACCACCACCCTCCACCACCAGGGGAACGGGGCCAACACCACCGCCCTCCACCACCAGGGGTTCGGGAAGAGCAACACACTGGGATGGCAACCCTTAAGAGAGGTGGGACCATGTCCCAGGAACCAATAAGAAAGGGGTTAGCTCAAACCCTCAGGGATTGGTGGGGGTTTGATACCTCCAGCTGTGATAAAAGAGCACCCAGGGAGACTAATGGGTTGTTCTCATTACACAGGACACGGGGAGGAGAGAGGAGAGCGAACCAGAGTGGTGGGCCTATCCGGACAGCGGCTCGAGATAGGACCAAGCCAGGCCCAACGCCGTTGTATTACAGGAGGACAAGATACCGGTGAAGCTAACCGGGAGGACTTAAGAGTTTTCTTTCAGCATCTGCTGCCTTAAAACCAGAATAAATATTGTTTTAGCACGTGTCTGTCTCCGACTATAATTCCACCCTTCACACTGGCGACGAAGGTGGGATTTTAGACAGCGCGATGGAGTCGTTGATAAAGACCCTGTCTGAGGGCCAACAACAATTGCAACAGATGCTACAACTGCAGTCCCAACAAGCAGCTGCGGATCGGCAAGCCTTTCAACAAGCCATACAGCTGCAGGGCTCTATATTGACCACCGCACAGGACAACCAGCATGAGGCCATGTCCCGTCTTACCGATGCAGTGGCCAGCACTAGAAATCAACCACTGGTGCCCTCGGCCCTCCTACAAAAGTATAAGGACGGAGAGGATCCCGCCTTCTTCTTTACTAGTTTTGAACGTATAGCCAGAAACGCACAGTGGCCTCCTGACCGGTGGGGTCAGTACGTCGCCCCCCTACTGTCCGGGGTGATGCAGGGCGCCTATCAGGCGGTAAACCCCAACGGCAACACGCCGTACGGGGAGATCAAGGCTGCCGTACTAGACCGCTTGGGCCTGGACGACGAGGCCTACCGGATCCGACTGAGGGAAACCAGGCTCAGGACCGGGGAGAATCCACGCCAGCTGTACTATAGGATAAAGGACCTAGCAGAGAAGTGGTTGTTGGCTCCAAACCCCGCTAACCAAACCCTAATCGATAAAATCATTCTGGAACAATTCGTCGAAGCCCTGCCCGGCCAGATGCAAAAATGGGTTAGGCAGCACCATCAACCCACCCTGACCGAGGCCGTGGATATTGCATCGGCATACCAGAAGGCAGGCCACTTCCGACTACCAGCTACAGGGGTATCGGCCCGCATCGCCATCCCGATATCTGACCCCCATATGATTAGGGGTAACCGAGCCTTACCCATAAGATGGAGACCTGCCGATGAGAACAACAGGAGACCCGAAGACAAGAGACCAGGAAACGAGGAGAAGGCCCCAGCACCGACCCCTAGTTACAAGCAACCGCAGTGCTATGAGTGCAACGAGTGGGGCCACATAGCTCGGTTTTGTCCCAGGAGAAGAACAGTCGAACCCATGGACGTCGGCTATCTGACCCCGATGGACGAGAACGGTGTCCCAGGACCATATGTGGTGGACGTTCGAGTCGACGGCAGACCATCACGTGCCCTTTTGGACAGCGGCAGCAGGCAGACCGCCATATCACCAACCGTGAGTAACGCTCCCTGCTTACCTAACGTAACTGTACCTATCCGATGCATTCATGGGGACACCAAATGTTATCCGATGAAGGATGTAGTGATTGACTTGAATGAAACCTCCTCTCCCTTAAGGGTTGCCGTCTTACCTTGTCTCCCAACCCCGGTGGTAATTGGGACCGACCTCCCCGGTTTCGGTCAGACATTAAGGGATACCAGGGAGGGGCAGTCCCCGTCCAAAACCGATGTGGCAGGAACCGACCCCATCTCCCAGGAACCCCAACCCGGGCGAAAGAGGAGGACCCGGATGGCATGGTGTCAGGCCAGTTATATGACCCGGCCTATCGACTGGAAGCTAGAAGACAACGAAGACACCATAAGGGGGGAGACCCTGACTGACCCCACCCTACGAGTGGCCAGAGAAAGGGCCGCCCGGGAAGGGGAACCCGACATCGCCAGAGGCCCAGGGTTTCTACTACGACAAGGTCTCCTATACCGAAGGTATAAAGGTGACGACGACGCCATGAAGGAACAACTGGTGCTACCAAAGAGCCACCGACTTATAGTGCTACAACTGGCCCACAACCATCCCTGTGGAGGTCACATGGCCTCTCTTAAAACCCAACAAAACCTACTAAAGAGGTTTTACTGGCCCGGCATTTATGGGGAGGTTGCCCAACACTGCAAGAACTGCCCCACCTGCCAATTGACTAGCGGGGTTCTACCCGCAAGGGCACCACTACAGAAAATGCCCCTCATTTCAATCCCATTCCAGAGGATCGGCATGGACATAGTGGGACCCCTGGAACCAGCCAGCCGTGGTTATAGATACTTACTGGTCGTAGTCGACTACGCTACTCGATACCCCGAGGCCTTTCCCCTAAAGGGAACATCGGCCCGGTTGTTATGCGACCAGCTAATTCCGTTCTTTGCCCGAGTAGGGATTCCATCCGAGATAATCACCGACCAGGGGACCAATTTTATGTCGACCCTCTTAAAACAAGTATGTGGACAGTTCCAGATCAACCAGTTGAGAACCTCAGTATATCATCCCCAGACTGATGGGCTGGTAGAACGTTATAATCAAACAATCAAGAAGATGCTAAGAAGGGTGACGGGACCAGATGGAAAAAACTGGGATCGGGTGATTCCCCTAGTGTTAATGGTGTTAAGAGACACCCCCCAATCGTCCACCGGTTTCTCTCCCTTCGAGCTCTTGTTTGGGAGACAACCTCGAACAATACTAGACCTGGTTAAAGAGGAATGGGAAACCACAGAAGAAGTGTCTTTAACCGAGTACACAGAGGAATTAAAGGAACACCTAACCGCACTACGTACCCTGGCCCAAGATAACCTTGGACGTGCCCAAACAACTCAAGAAAGAAACTATAACAAGGGGAGCCGTATGAGAACCTTTAACCCAGGGGACCAGGTATTGGTACTCCTACCCACCAGCACCAATAAACTGTTGGCTAGATGGAGAGGGCCGTACGAGGTCACTGAAGTACTAAGCCCAGTAACCTACCGGGTACACCAGCCTGATCGTACCACCCCTGAAAAGGTCTATCATATCAACCTTCTAAAAAAATGGAATGAGCCTCTTCTGGGCGCCTTTGTATGTATCGAGGAAGCCAAACCGGACGAGATCCCGAACACCGTTCCTGATACCCTGGATTCAGTCAATTGGGGAGACACCCTAACCCTCGAAATGAAGACGGACATCAGGAACCGGTTGTCCCCTTATGCTGATGCCTTCTCCGCCTTACCTGGAAGAACCGATGTTCTTGAGCATGTCATCAAAACAGATCCCGGACCACCTGTGAGGCTTAAACCCTACCGGATACCCGAAGCCAGGCGAACCGTCATAAATTCCGAAGTGGACGAGATGCTAAGGATGGACATCATCGAGCCTTCGGTCAGCGTGTGGTCATCACCCATAGTGCTTGTCCCTAAGCCGGATGGCTCGGTTCGTTTCTGTATGGACTACAGACAATTGAACGCGGTGTCCCGATACGAAGCCTATCCGATGCCTCGGATGGACGAACTCCTGGAGGGCCTTGGAGCAGCCTGTTTCTTAAGCACTCTCGATTTAACCAAGGGATATTGGCAAATACCCCTTCGCTCCCAGGACAGGGAGAAAACTGCCTTTTCCACCCCACGAGGCTTATATCAGTATAAAGTCCTACCCTTTGGTCTCCACGGGGCTCCCGCCACATTCCAGAGATTGATGGACATCATACTGAGACCGCATACTGGATACGCCGCTGCCTACCTGGACGATATTGTGGTATACAGCCAATCCTGGGAATCGCATCTGAACCATCTGGAACAAGTAGTGGCTGATTTACAGAAGGCAGGCCTACATATCAACCCCAGGAAGACCACGATGGGAACCAATGAAACCAAATATCTGGGCCACATAGTGGGTGGGGGAGTGCTGAAACCACAGTTATCCAAAACACAGGCTATCCAAGATATACCGACTCCTACCAACAGGAAACAAATACGTGCTTTCCTGGGATTGATCGGGTATTACAGAAGATTTATCCCTGACTTCTCCTCGATAGCCGCTCCCTTGACGGACGCATTGAAACTCAAGGGGAATCCCAACCTGACCAACGACCCGAAGGCCTTGAACGCCATAGCACACCTAAAACAAAGGATCACGTCCAACCCGGTCCTCTGTTGCCCGGACTTCCAGAAACATTTCTTTTTACAAACGGACGCCTCAAACCAGGGCCTGGGAGCTGTGTTATCGCAGAGGAATGGGGAGGACCTGCAACCGGTGTGCTTCATCAGTCGGAAATTGTTGCCCCATGAAGCGGCTTACTCAACCATCGAGAAGGAGTGTTTGGCCGTCAAGTGGGCTGTTGACTCGCTCCGGTACTATCTGTTGGGTCGCCGGTTCACCCTGTACACCGACCATGCACCCCTCCAGTGGCTGGCCCAACATAAGGACACGAACCAAAGGGTCCTCCGCTGGTTTCTCTCCCTTCAGCCATTTGATTTCGTCACGTTGCACAGGCCTGCCAGGTTTCAGCTGGTGGCTGACTATCTGTCTAGGTGTTCACCCTGGCCCGAACGGCCTGGGATTGGGGTGGGGATGTGTGAAGCAGCAGAGCCTCGGCTGGTGCCGCGGCGGCCGCGGCGTGAAGCCGGCCCGCACGAGTCGAGAGGCGCTGCCGCGTCCGCGGCCAGAGAGGGGAAAGGGAAACCCGCGGAGGCTAGCCGCGCGGCTAAAGCCGCTACGGGTGGACACGGCGGGGCCGCGGAGGAAGCCGCTATGTGCAGCCGCGGCGGGGCCGCTCGGCACTCACCTGTTCGCCCCAGTCCGGGGGGTGGGGAGCAGTGTTCACGACGGCGCCGGGATACGGGGGAGCAGCGCCCGGCTCGCTGGCCCCGTGCTGCTCATGACGCTGCCGGAGCTGCACGTTGCAGGGGGGGAGGGCCCAGCCTCAGGACGCGTCCCTACGCATCGCGGCCACAACCGCATGGCCAACACCACCACCCTCCACCACCAGGGGAACGGGGCCAACACCACCGCCCTCCACCACCAGGGGTTCGGGAAGAGCAACACACTGGGATGGCAACCCTTAAGAGAGGTGGGACCATGTCCCAGGAACCAATAAGAAAGGGGTTAGCTCAAACCCTCAGGGATTGGTGGGGGTTTGATACCTCCAGCTGTGATAAAAGAGCACCCAGGGAGACTAATGGGTTGTTCTCATTACACAGGACACGGGGAGGAGAGAGGAGAGCGAACCAGAGTGGTGGGCCTATCCGGACAGCGGCTCGAGATAGGACCAAGCCAGGCCCAACGCCGTTGTATTACAGGAGGACAAGATACCGGTGAAGCTAACCGGGAGGACTTAAGAGTTTTCTTTCAGCATCTGCTGCCTTAAAACCAGAATAAATATTGTTTTAGCACGTGTCTGTCTCCGACTATAATTCCACCCTTCACACACACACACACACACACACAGCACCTTCAGTGCTGTTTAAATACCTTTTCTTGGGTGAACTACAGTTCCCAAGAAGAGTAAAGTGAAATTGACTTTACATTTTCTCTTTGTAGGTCCCGCACACACCATCTTATGTGGAGTGCTGGGAGTTACTTAGTAGCCCATTATCCTACTTTCTCATGTAACACTTTTTGTTACCCTCACTACTTTAAAAGGCTGGTGCCAGTGGTTTACCTTTTCATACCATTGTACTTTTCTACCGCAGGCTGAACCCTCAGATGCACTACAGCACCCATGGGTGATCATTTTGTCAAAATGGCCAGTCTTCTTTTTTTTGCCATTTTCTGTATGTGGGGTCTTTCTTGGGATTTACTCTGCGTGTTGAGACAGGTTTGAGCCCTTTGTTTTTCTTGCCTTTGGCAGGCTTCAGCCCTGAAGACCGCCCCTGGCTCCAATGTGTCTGGAACGACAGGATGTGAGGGAGGGTCCAGAAACTCCCCTGTGCTTTGTCTCTAGGAATGCCTGAATGCAACTAGTCCTGATTGGCAGGCTGGCTGTTATTTTAGCACAGCCACCCTGCTGTGTGGTTGACAGCCTAGGCTGTGCATGAATGGGAGAAACCTGCTTAAAAGGTGAGGGTTTGTTTTGGGACTACTGGCAGAGTCGACCACTGAGAGAAACACCCGACGAGCTTTCTGCAACCTCCTGGACCTTTGAATTGCCCGGTGAAGCCCTGCTGCTGTGCTGACCTCCTTTTCCACCTGGACAGAAAAGCTCTGGACGGAACTACTTCTCCTGCCTGGGTTAGTGGGACCAACTAACCCTGAGACGAATTCCACTGGACCACCATCCCAGACTTGCTGTGCTTCTCCGTTGCTGCGAGAGCCCAATGCCCGGGGTCAAGTGTCCGTAGTAGAGTGCAACGTCTCCCGCGGAACGAATCTGGCTAGAAGCTCCAGGAGCCTCCCAAGGACCCACCAGAAGCAGGACCTCCAGATCCAGAGTCCCCTCAGCAGAGTGCAGGACCGAGGGATTGAAGGAAGTCCAACCGGTGTCCGAGACCTGCATCAGTGCTGTTTGCCAAGTGCTGAAACCGTGAAGTGATGCTGAACCAAAAAGCCTGTAGCTGTCAACGACCTTCCCGAGTACTGCTGCAGGAGCCCTCCAGACGTCCTACCTCTTGTCCCCACGACTGAGGCTCATGAACCAGGGTCTGCATCCCTGTAGCAAGACGGAATCCAGATGGACCACTCTTCTAACCAAAAGGTACTGTTTAGGCTTGGGGTACTTACCTTATTTCCTTTAGCCGTGCTTTTCTCACTGGGGAATTGCATTGGCTTATGTTTTTCAAGTTAATTTCAACTACCTTCTCACAATTTTAACAGCTGGTGACCCTACAAGTGATTTTGCTGAACTCTCTAGCTTTGCGCAAGACTTTTATCCAAGAAGTGCATCAGATCCATAGTGACTTTGGCTGTCCTGGCTCCCTAAAGGCACTGGTCTTAGTCCATTTGACTTTGATACCGTTTGTCCCTCATAGGTGGTAGCTTGTGTATACTGGTACTGCTGGGAAAGGCTTATCTAGACTTCATTGGAGGATTCAGCTGTCCTCACATTTGCTGAGAAATTGTTCTAACCTTTTTGCTTCCCTTAACCTTTCCTTTCTGCAACTATGAATCTGCAAAGTATGCTATTGTAATATATAAATGCAAATACTATCCTTGTGATTGAAGTCACCTATGGGTGTAGGGGAAGTGTATGAAGCATAACCAAAGATTATTCACTGGCTTGTTTGATTCTGAAAAGTAATTTAAAAGTGTATTTGTATTGTTACAATCTCTTGCCTTTTTAAAGAACGCTTAGTTATTTATTTAACGTCAGTTTTAAATATTTATAACTGAAACCTTAAGTGTAAGTGTTACTTGGCTACTTGTATTTACAGATTCTAATTGTACAGCTCAAATGTACCCCTCTTGAGGTAGGCCTGGCTGCTCAGTCACACTACCAACTTGCGTAATACAGACCTATACCAAAAATTGGGTTACCTATGACCAAGCAGAGAAGTATTGTGTAGTCTCGCCTAGTATGACTACACCAATTCTTACCTAACAATTATAACTGCTGTCTCATGAGGATATGATCTTCTACTCTGCAAAAACATATAGAAGTGTTGGGGACTACAAGGGATTGGGTAGGTTCGGAGAATGAGGGAGGTAGGGGTGGAGGATGAAAATGCTGTGTTCTCCCAAAAGAGTCATCACTGGTCCCAAAGAGGGGTTCCCCCCCGCCCATGATTTTCACCCACAGTTTACCACCCCAGGACTATCGGGTATAAGCCTCACCTCCATGGACTCATGGGAAGGAGTGACAACATCTGGGCATTCATCGGAGGAAGCATAAGTGAGTCGCAGGTGTTTGGAAGGCACACAAACCCTTAAGTTCCAGTACATTGGGAAACCAGGGGCCCCCTATATCGTTACCAGAGGGAATCTTAGATAAGGCATGTTCCTTTAGGCCATCACATCCAGTCAGACAGCTTTTTAGATAGTAGGGGTTACTGATTATTAGTGACCAATTACATCAGCTGCACACATAACTGGTGCACCCAAGCACCCTACGACACCCTACTCTCTCAACTGACCTGGACTACGGTCCCCAAGGGCGCTCAACCTACCAGCGTTTTGAGGTCATACCAATGATCTATAGAGCACTATATAAATGCCAAATAACATAACAATCCTGGGGATTGAGGGATGCCTGGGTTAGGGAGGTAACTATGTGCACTAGGATAGAGAGTGGTGGCCCTTAACGAGCCCCTCTACGATTCTCACAATAAAAACCCTGGACGTGTCTGAGAGATTGGGTGTGTTCCTGAGGCCATCTGTGACATAGACCACATTGCCTGAATGCCTAACTGGCTTTTCTTACTGTGGTTCCCACGTTGCCCGAAGTCTGAAGGAAAAAATAAAGAAATAAATGAACAGCGCCATTATGACTCCAGGCAAAAGTATTTCATTCATCATGGATCCATGCTTAGCCCTAGTTGCCTTTGATCCTGGTTCCCCACTACTTCTTACACTCCTCTGAGCTGTAAGGGCATTTGCACCTGCCACTCCTTGTCTATTTGCAAGTATGATCTTATGCTGGATGTACTTTTCTAGTGGATAGCTGGAGTAAGATTGTTGCATGCTTTCTTCTGTTCATCTCCTTTGATTTTCCCTCTCACAGGGCGCTAGAAATCTCGGGTTGGTTCTGTCATCAGGTGTTTTCTACTTAGTAGGTTTGAGCAACATCTGCATGCCCAATGCATGGGCGTAGGTCTGGAGTTTGGCTGTGCTCGGTCTACAACCTGCATATACTCTAACGATTCACATCCTGACCATCAAGAAATGAGACGATATTCAAAGATGGACAGGATATTGCTGATGTCAGAGCATGGAGGTGTAATGGAGGGTTTCTCTAAATTAATGTGACTATACTGCGTCTAAGAAGCTTGAGGCTCTGGCTTTGTAACTCTAGTAGGTTAGCTAACATGGACTGCAGAGACCCGTGTGGGATGGTGATTAAAGTGCTGGAAAAGCGCACCTTTCAGCTGCTGCAAAAATACCCCCCCCCCCCCACACACCCCACAAGGGACGCCTTTGGGCACATTTCTGGGGCAAATCCCATGATCCTGCACACATCCAGCACCTTCACCCCAAGCCCAACTCTGGTTCAGTCTTCATTACTTAATATATTGATTTGCATTCACTTAGGCACCACCAGAAACATCTTGGTAGCATGTGGTAACCTTTCATGTATCGTGGCACAAGCCGATTACATCAGACCAGCCCACATCATCCTGCTTCAGTCCTGGACATGAGGGCGTGGTCCAGGTGCCTGGCTGTTTTGTGCCCCAACCACAAGCCCATCCCACCTCATCCTCAGGCCTAGGCAGGGTGGAGGATGGGGAGGATACTATTAAGGGGGAAAAGCCACCTCTGTAAGAGCTGGGGGTCAAGGAGTGGGGTCTAAAAGAGAGATCCCTTTTAGGTGGTGGGACTGGGCAGCGAGGGAAGTGCAATGATATATTTACTGTCTGGAAAAAAAAGCTGTGCAGGAAATACAATCAGAGAAAAGCCATGGAATCTCAGAAATAGCTCTTACATCCATCGCTGGGGCTCCAAAAAAGAAGTCCTTTTTCAAAACCTTTTTGTCCAATCGCAAAGCAGACAAACTTGGTTTACAAACTAATTTCATCCTGTTCTTTCCTTTTCCAGTTCACTGCTAGCACATAGACAGAGACGCTGCCTTTTTCCTCTTTCAGCTACTACAATTTGTCAGTCTCCTAATTTGCATCACTGCTTTACTAATTGTAGTCGTCTACTTGTTGCCCTGTCTCCATACACATTATTTATTTGAGTTTAGTTTTATTAAGAACATTTCAATAGTGTCGGATACAACGACGTGTGGTGGGGAGAGCTAAATTTGATGGTGCTGGAGGGCCATGCTGCGGTAGGAGGTTTCATGTGATTTCTAATAGATCTGTGAGTGAACTGAAAATCAATTACAGGTCCCTGGAAGGTAAGCAATTTTCGGAGGTCCATGAAAAATAAAAGCCTTGCATAATTTATAAATGTGTGCAATCGAAATCTACATAATGTTTGACAGCATTGTGCTTAAAATAAAGCTTTCTGACATGTCTACTTTAAGGGATCAAACGACCTTCATGTTTAAGTAGTCTAGTAAAAGCATACAATACAGATCATCCGGCAGACTGGTGTCCGTTGTGTTCAGAAGGGACTAGCCTTCAAAACTAAAAGGCTGTCATTCAACTGTAGGCGTTTGCTATTTACTTTCAAGAGCGGATGCAACCTCATTCTGGCAGGTTCCCTCACTGCAGAAGCCGTATTTATTTCCATTTTAACCCATTTACTGCAGCTAGTACATCAAGAAAAATCAAACTCCCTATGTTATAAAATGTTCCCGGGATAGTAAAAAAGATTTGACGAGCAGGCGCTAAAAGTAGCCGCAGGGTATAAGCATCACCCAGTTAGCAGAGCTACCAGTGCGCAACAAGGAACTAGTACACAACAATTCGCTAATCTAACTTTCACAATATACACAAAATATATATTTTTCCATTATATATTAACCATTATACCTTCATCTTCTAGATGTGTTGCAATGCTTATTAACAAGTGTTCCAAAGCACAAAGGTCTAGTGCACCAGTTGACCTCATGAGTCAAAAGTGGCTCCCGAGAGTTCGTGTCAAGCTAAGCAAGCAGTTCTAGGATATTTGCCAGAGATAAATAGTGGTCAGTAACGTTGACATGTATTCAGAACTGTTGCTTAGGAGACGGGTCCATATTCTCGGAAATTAATGTGCATGTCCTGAATGTTTTACTGTAGGATTATAAAATATAGCATGCTACCAATTGCCATTGGAATCAACGTGCTATAAATGAATTTTATAGCATCTCCACCCTCAAACTTAAACAACAATTAGGAAATGAACAACCGCCATAATAAAATATACCTAGGAAATGCTACAGTGATGCATCCACACAATAGTAATGAGGTGAAGACAATGTCTGACTTATTATACATATAAACAATACAAATAACAAAAGATTTGTTACGTTGACAAATATTATTAACATGGTTATTGAGCGCGGACCTAGATTCGAGAGGCAATGGAGCACTTTACAGAGGTATACAACAATGCATATACACAAGGGAACGCTTTACAGGGATATACAACAGTACAGATGCATAGAGGTGTGCTTTTCAGAAATAAAAACAGAACATATACATCGGGGGTAGGATACAGAGGGGCACGGAAGAGGGGTACAGCTGTACAGGGTGGTAGAGAGAAGGGCAGAAAGCATCTCGCGAGTTAGGTGCAGCGGGAGAAGAGACATCTTGAAGAAGTGGTGCAAGATTGGCATCATGGAAGGAGACCCAGACAACAGATTCAATAGAACTAAAAGCTTTTATTAATGAAATTCCCAGGATTGAGTAAGGCCTAACTTGCCCTATACTAAGGTGGGATTTCCCTACCTAAAGAAAGTCTGTATCAATAAGTCCTGCTAAAAAGTCGGTCTGAGTCCAAAACCTATACTTGCCCTCACAACTAGAACAAAACAATGTGCTGGGATGTTAACCATAAACTAAATAGTGTTCCAAAAGTAACGTTCTGAGCTATTTCCAGCTCGGGTTTACGCTTCAGCTTCTCTTCTCCCAATGTCAATAAGTTATTATAATGTTCAATTTACCTTCTTATGGACTTGCAGCAATACAGTTCTACACTTTTGCAAAGGTCGAAATGCCCTTCCCCAAGGTCAATACAGTTTCAGGGCAACATGTCTCATGGTTCCCTTCCCCAAGTTCAATAACACAAGATGACACAAAGAAGTATCTTGGAGCTTTGGTTTCATATTTGAACAGTTCTTTAAAACGTAGGGTTCCCTTCCCCAATTCTGTATACACCAAAGGTTGGTTTCTTTCTTCCACAACAGCAAACCTCCCTGTTAGCATATAAGGGTTCTCTGGTCTTGGCGCAGTTTTAGACCACACAGTCCGCCCATCACAGGTCGCGCAACCAGGAACCTGTCATTTACTTTCCGAAGTCATTGATTCAATGAAAAAGTAGTTTTCTGGTCGAAGCGCAGTTTTAGACCACACGGCCCACCCATTACAGGTCACGCAACCTAGAACTTCCAAGTTTCCTTGAGTAGTTCAATATTCAGTCAAATAAGTATTTTCTCAAATGCAGTTCCTTAACTTTCACATATCAGTGGTTTCTCAACCTGGACTTCAACTTTGCACTCAGGCTCTTTCATTTGCCTTAACTTTCTATTGGCTTGCAGTTCATTGTGCGATAGTGCAACAAGGTTGTTCTTTCCTGTCACTCTTAATACAACAGGTGCTTGCTCTGCTTATTACGTTCACTTCAATATTCAATGTATACCTTTTTGCTCATTTCCTCTTATTCAGTGTTCAATAAATGCATCTTTGCTTAGTTCTTTTAATTCGTTATTACAAAACAACAAGTTACTCTCTTACCTGTTAACGTTCTTTCGATGGGATGGTCCGACGGCGTACTCCATATCTATGACAGTAATCACCACAGCTCTGCTGCTTCGGAAAATCTTTCGGCGTCTGCGTCCTGCGTCGATGACGTCGATACGCTGTCCTCGAGGGCCTCTGTTGAGCCGACGTCACCGGATGTTATAAGTAGGACGCACGACACCCATAGCCTCAGTTGTAATTTTTTCCCAGAATTTGTGGCACCAATCTTCTGCCAGTATGACCACAGAAAGCCTTGCGGAAACGTAAGCTGCAATCGCATAAGAAACTCTGTAGCGGGGTAGGCAGGGTGGGAGCGATATGGAATATGTCATCGGGCCATCCCATCGAAAGAATGTTACCAGGTAAGAGTAACTTGTTCTTCGAGGGGATTGGGTCCTCCGATGTATTCCATATCTATGACAGACTCCCAAAGCAGTACCAACGTATGGAGGAGGGAAAAATAATTTAGAATATAGAAATTTAGAATGCCCAATCAAATTGCAGAGTAAAGGACCGCCTTGCCAAAGGCCAGATCCTGCCCATGGATAGAATCTAGAGAGTAGTGTCGTACAAAAGTATGGACCGAAGCCAAAGTGGCTGCTTCACAGATGTTACGAAGAGGAACACCCCTCTGCAAGGCAGTAGAGGCAGCCATACCCTTAGTAGAATGGGCCCGTAAGCCTACCAGAGGGTTCTTACCCTCCAAGCGGTAACATTCAGAAATTGCCAAGATAATCCATCTAGACAAAGTCTGCTTAGTAACAGCTTGTCCCAAACGCCTTCCAGCGTAACCTATAAAGGGCTGATCATCCACTCTGACCCGGGACATGCGTGAACTGTAGAAACTTAAAGCTCTCCTAGGATCCAACCTATGCAGACTCTCCTCTTCCTTACCAGGATGCGGAGGCGGATAAAATGCCGGAAGAATGACCTTCTGGCTTAAATGAAATTCCGACACCACTTTCGGAAGAAAGGAAGGATGAACTCTAAGGACAACCATGTCCTTATGAAACACAGTGAAGGGTGGCTTAACTGAAAGCGCCTGTAACTCACTCACTCTGCGAGCGGAAGTGACCGCAACTAAAAATACAGTTTTAAGGGTTAACAGTCTCAAAGAACAAGATTCAAATCCCAACAAGGCACCTGGAAAGGTGACGGAGGGAACACATTAGTGAGCCCTTTCAAAAACTGAGAAATTAAAGGGATTTTAAAATAAGAACACTCCTCAGACGAGCGCTTAAATATGGACAGCACCGCCAGGTAGCCTTTAATGGTACCCACTTGCAAGCCCTTGTGGGCTAAAGAAAGCAAAAAAAGACAGAACCACAGGAATGTCACATGAAAAAGAATCCACATTCTTAACCCTGCACCGGTCGCAGAACTTTCTCCAACGGCAACGGTACAGGGACTTAGTTGCCGGCCGTCTGGCCGAAAGCAACACTTCCATCACTTCTTCGGGAGGTCCCAATCCTTATACCTCAACCTTTCAGAAGCCAAGCGTGAAGGTTAAGTGATCTGACCTCTGGATGGAGAATTCGACCCCCCTCCCGTGAGAGCAGATCGTCTCGGTAGGGAAGACGACGTGGAGGGCAGATGGACAAGTCGAGAAGGTCCGGGTATGCTGTCCTTAAGCCCAAGCTGGAGCAATGAGGATCATCCGGCAACACTTGCGCGATGGCGGGGACTGGAGGAAACGCGTACAGCAGTGGGAAGGACCACACCACCACGAACGCGTCTCCCAAGGCTCCTCTTGGAGGAAATTCCCGCGAGCCGAACCTTTCGCACTTCCGGTTGACACTGGAGGCGAAGAGATCCACTTGAGGGGTCCCCCAAAGGACAAAGATCTCTAGGAGAATCTCCTGAGCCAACTCCCACTCGTGAGAGATCGCGCTCTGCCTGCTCAGAGCGTCCGCCGTCTCATTTTCATCTCAGGCCAGATGAATTGCCGAGATTGAAATTCCCTGCTGGATGGCCCAGAACCAGAGCTGCATTGCCTCCCTGCACAGAGGAAGTGACCCTGCCCCCCCCTTTTTGTTGAGGTAGTGCATGGCCACCGTGTTGTCCATCAGAATCAGGACATTCTTTCCTCGCACAGTCGGCAGAAAAGCCTTCTGGGCAAGCCTGACGGCCCTCAGCTCCAACAGATTGATATGGAGTCTGGACTCCGGAGACCAACGACCGCTGACTGTCAACTCGTTGGCATGAGCTCCGCAACCCGTGAGGGATGCGTCCGTCACGATCGTCACCTCCGGCCAGGGTAGCCTAAACGGAGCCCCCCCTCATCAGAGTGCCTTTGTCGGCATACCACAGAAGGTCCTGAGCGACCGAGGGTGGCACCTGAACGGGGTCCGACATCCCGCCGGAGGACTGTGAACACTGCATCTTGAGAGCCCATTGCACCAGAAGAATACAGGATGCCATGAGGCCGAGCAACCTCAAGAACTCGAACGCCGGGAGACTCTGGGCACGTTGAAACTTGTGTACCATCTGCTGAATGCGAAGAGCCCTCACCTGGGGAGGAAATCACTGCCCCAGGGATGTGTCGAGCACTGCTCCGATGTACTGGAGCCGCTGAGTTGGCGTCAAGTGGGACTTATTTAAGTTGAGGGAGAAGCCCAGCTTGTGAAGGGAGTGGCAGGTGACGGACAGATCCAGGACTTGCTCGGGAGAGCGCGCCCTTATCAACCAATCGTCCAAGTAGGGGTAGACATGAATCCCCCCCTTTCCCGAGATACGCTGCCACCACCACCATGAGCTTGGTGAAAACCCTCGGGAGGAGATCAATCCGAACGACAGGACCCAAAACAAAGTGCGAGTCGCCAACCGTGAACATTGGGTACTTCTTGTGCTTGGGATGGATCGGGACATGGAAGTAAGCATCCTCGAGGTCGAGAGACACCAACCAGTCCTGAAGTTGAAGGGCCTGGAGGACTTGAGAGAGAGAGTAACCATCTTGAACTTGAGCTTGTTCAAACCGCGCAAGTCCATGATGGGTCTCAATCCCCAGGCTTTCTTCGAAATCATAAAATAAGGGGAATACCATCACTTGTTCTTCTCTGCTACAGGCACCAGTTCTATGGCACCTTTCTCCAGCAGGGACTGGATTTCTTGCGCAAGGAGCGGATCTGGACACTTCAAAGAGAGATTCCCTGGTGGATTGTCGTGAGGCCTCTTCCCCAACCGGTGAACCATGGGACATGGCCTCATGACTGAGCCGAAGCGGCTGCGGCATTGCCTGAGGGTAAAGAGGCAACTGCCCGAGCGGCCTTGGCACCTCGAGTACCCGGTTTACCACCTCTAGCACTCCTACGGTGGCCACTTTGACTTGCAGCTCCTCTCGATCTACTAAAGCAGGGGTCCCCAACCTTTTGGGCGCAATGAGCAAAATGTGCTTATCAAAAGAAATGGTGAGCAACATCAATTTTTTGACAGAACTCATCGGCGCTCAGTGGGCTGACAAATGATTGAAGCACAACTTAGAAACGTTAAAAATTTATGCTGCTTATAACACATTTAATTTGCAGTATTTAATATTTATCTAGAACATCTGCAATTCTAGCAAAAAGGCCTTAAACTCCATTTAGCATTACATATTTTTTTTACAAGAAATGTTTAGGAAATTGAGTGTCCGTTAGGATGTTTTTAGACACATAGGACCAGTCAAGTTGTTAAAAAATATAGTAGGAGTGAATAAACATTACCAGGGGTTTTAGGTCCTCGAGCAAAATATTTTTTTTGAAATTTCATGCACATGTTTGGACAGTACAATTGCTCACAAATGGAGCACTGATTTTCAGGTGTACTTTGGGATTTTACCTGGGTAATTTCTGGGATCTTTAGTGGCAGATGGTGCATTTCTAAGCATACAAGATCACAAATACTGCTCCACAGTCATTGATTACTGTATTGTGGATTGGTTTTTCTTCAGGAATGTTATGCAGGTTAAGTGAGGGAGATCATATTTCTGATTTGGAGAAAGCATTTGATTTGATAAAAACATAGTGGGGCATAATTTACATTTGATTGGGTTCCCTAATGATTTATTAAATTGCATCCCATTGTGATACACAGACATCTCAGCGTCTGTCCATTATACAAGATGGGAATTGTACATTTTTTCCTTTCAGACGTTAATTTTATTACTTCTATTGGGAAACTTAACCCACCTTCTCTGATGGGCACATTTTATAGCATGCTTCTTTATACCGAAGAGGTGGCTATTTTGGACTTAGCCCCGGCAGATCTCCAGCAGGACCTGCTAAACACAAATTACTATTTTGGGAACTATAGTTTGAAATGTAATATGATAAAACAGAAACAATGGTGTTGGAGGGTGAAACCTTCTAGCTAGTTTTTAAATGAATATACAGATGAGGGGGCAGTCTCATTTTTATCTCAAAGAATCGTGTTTTGGTTAGTAATTTTAAGAAGACAGCTGAAAAGGCTTCATTAAGGATTACAGGGCTTTTAAAAATTGTATTTCAAGTTTGGGGCATTCTGATTGGACAAGTGCATGCAGGCATATAAAGCAACGGTCTGTTGCATGATTTTTTTGGCTGCGAAATCTAGGGTGGTACAAACTGTTATGTCCTGGAGGAGTTGCAAAATAAATTCCTGTGCCAAATAGCAGGGCTCCTTGCAGATACACCTGGTAGCGCCTTATGAGCTGAATTGGTGGTGTTCAGTTTGAAGGTGTCGGGCCAGTTAAGATTTGTAATTTATTTTTTAAAAGCACATCTGGGATTTTCTGCTAATCACAGAGTGAATTTCAGTGCAAGTGCGATTGCAGCCTCCCCTGGAAAAAAAATGCTTTGGGGGTTGTAAGGCCCCGCCCATTTGGTTAGGGGGTGGGATATAACTGAATTTGGCAACTCAAAATAGCTCTCTTAGAGCTTGTCCAATGGGGAGAGAGGCAGATGTCCAATATATACATAGGCTGCCCTCTTTAGCTTTATATGCAGACTAAGTACACATATAAGATTACAAGGAGAAATCTGTGAAATAAGAGCCCTAGAATGCAGGAGGCGGATGCTAATGGTACATTTAAACATACCCACGCCTCAATAAATTAAGAAGGTGTGCTGGTGGAAGCAAAAAGTGTGGCTGAAAAATAGGAGTCGCTGAAGATTTTGTAAATTTTGTGTTACTTGACTGCTGTTTCTCTGTTTTGCGTAAGCATGGACATGCATGGGAGCTATGTTTTATATAATGAATTGCAATGAACCGGTTTTTATATATAGCTTGTTTGAATATGTTAAAGCTGCTTTTTTTAGGCTTGTTCTATGTGAATTTTATGAAATATACATGTTTTTAAATGTTAACTTAATGGAGAAATATGATTATATAAATATTGATTGAGTCATTCTGAACGGCTTCAAAGATCACTTCACCAGAGGCTTTCGAGGTTGCCTCCTAAGAATTAATTTGGAGTGTAATGGCAAATAGTGCATTTTAAAGCTCTTGAAGCCTTTTACATTGGTGAAAAAGTGGTTAGGAATAAACATAATACTTTTCGGAAGGATTTGGAGCCTCATTTCTCTGCCCAAAAAGGATTTTAAACCAGGCTTAGAGGCACACATTGGTCAAAACTTTGAGCATGTGATGACCACTTCATAGAGGGGTGATGTGGTGTTAAATAAGCATTTGGATTACTTAATTGGCTTGTTAATTTAAACTTATGAACACTAACTTAATTGGATTTGAATATAGAGCAAATTAATTCTGAAAAATGTGGCATGAATTTACCTTATCTGACCATTATGCACGTGCCAGATGCGCAGAGCATCAAACGATTAACATTTTTCCACTAGGACACTATGGAATAAAATATAGGTGACACTAAAATTCATATTTCCAATAAATATAACGCATGGTGGCATCAAACACACACCTCACTTGTCCAAAAGGCAGGGCATGCAAATTATTTAATAAAGGGAAGTTGTGTATGCATAACGCTTATTTGTCCCTTATAGCTTCACCAAAAAACAGAAAATGGCAATTTTCTCCAGGACACAAACATGGTTCAATTATTTTGCTCATGAATATATTGACAGCTGAGCAAAGTATCTGAAGATGACAAAGTTTTAACAATGACACTGCTAGAATAAGTAAGGACATTTACCAAAAAATAATTAGTAGGGTGGCAACAAATCTTGCATGTAAAAAAAAAAAAGCCAGCTGGAAACAGCTTGCACAGTCCATGACTCTGTCTTGGCTATATTGCTACTGAGGTCTCATACCTTCAGCACCACCTTCTAGGCCTCCACACCATGGCCCATAGCAACTGGTGAGCAACAATTTAGGGTGCCGTGAGCAATATGTTGCTCCCGAGCTACACATTGGGGATCACTGTACTAAAGGATGAGTAATATCGAAATGAACCTCCCCTCCACTGCTGTCCCCTAGGATGAAAAGGCGGAGGTTGGCGAACTGCGGCGCTCAACGACTTCGCTGCAGCTTTTGAGGTCTGCAACCTCTCAAGGCTCTAGTCAGCCTTGCTGCCAAAAAGATGTTCACCATCAAAGGGCATGTTGAGGAGCCGGCTTGCACATCAGGAGCAAACCCCCCGACTTCCGCAACCACGCAAACCTGCGTATTACGGTGCTCGCCGCCATGGACCGGCTGACACAATCTTCCATGCCCAGACCCGACTGAACAGACTCACACAGGGCATCCTTGCCATCCTGCACCATGCCAAGAAAACCATCCCGTTCCTCCCCTTCAGGAATATGATCAGCCGCTAACGAAATACAGTTCCACAGAGTGCGTGTGAAACATGACAAGGCACACACAGAGTTGGCTGCCTGCAAACCCATAACCCCTGAAGAAAACACTTTCTTCGCCGAGCCATAAAAACGCTTGTCGTCCCTGTCAGGAGGGATGGTAGGGTACTACGCCTGTTTTGCTGGGGCCGTAGCCGCCTGCACCACCAAACTCTCCTGAGTGAGGTGCATGGTCAAGTAGCAGGGGTCGATACTGGCTGGACGGTATTTTCGCGGCAAAGACTTGCTCACTGCCGGGAGACTCTCCGGGGCAGTCCAAGCCACCGCCACCCTTCTTTGCAAGGCCATATGGAATGGCAGTACCGGGTCAGTTGGTGGACCATGGTCGAGGATATCCATCAGGTCATCCTGCAAAAAATCCACTGGCGGCGCAGACCACCCAAAGTATTCCGCTACCCTCGACATAAGGCGCTGGTACGAGGACACGGCATGGGTGCCAGGCTCAGGCCTACAGAACTCCACCTCCAGAGGTGTCCAGACCACTGGCGTCGTGCAAGGACTGCCACAGGTCTTCAATCTGGCTATGCACAGACAAAATCTCATCAGGTACCTCCTCAGGAACCATACCTTCCTCAGACCCTTCATCCACCTCAGAAATATAATCCAGAGGCTGGAATGAGGGCACAGAAAAAGGGAAAAATACATTTTTAGCCTTGGCCAGAGCCTTTCTAGGGGGTTCCACGTGCCACAGGTACCTCCGACAAAACAGCCTCGAAAGGCGTCGAGGGCTTCGATGGAATCGGCGTTGACGGCTTCAACACAGTCCTCGAGGGTGTCGACGGCTTCCTTAGAGGCAGAGCCTCGAGAGAGTCCCTCAACGACCTCGGCGCCACAGACCGGTACCTGGAACGGGCATGTCTAGAGCAACCAACCTTGTCCGACTGGGACCTCGAAGGCGCCTGGTGATCGCGACGACCACTCGAGCCCGAAGGCATGCGAGTGGTGTCTCTATCACGGTCGGCATCTTTCGATGGCGCGGACGGACCGGAGCCCTGCGACTGAAAAATCACCATCATCTCGTGCCGAAAGGAATCCCATTTGGCAGGATTGGAATGCTTGTTGGGACATGCAACCCGTCGATGGGCGGAGTCCTCGGTCGAGAATGGGCAAGGCGACCAGTGACGGCGCTTCCGTGAGTGCCTCGTAGAGGCAGAGGAATGGTGGGACCTACGCCGGGACCAAGACCCCCCCCCCGAAACGACGACGATACGGAGAGTCACCCCTCGAATCGTCAGTCGAAAGGCCGGTCGACTTCGACTTCTGGGGCTTGACCACCTTACCTACAGAAAGCTTCTTACGCTCCCGCAAGGCCTTCGAAGAAAGCGACTGGCAGTCCACACAGTCATCCGTGTCGTGGTCCCCACCAAGGCACCAGAGGCAAGTGGCGTGCAAGTCCATCAACGACATCTTGGACCCGCATTCCTGACACTTCTTAAAACCCGGCCGCGGTGTAGAAGACGACGAGGACATCATAGATATTCACAAACTAACACGTTCGAGGAACCGAATTAGAACAGAACTCAGAAGAGTCGAGACGCGCCGAGATCTCCGAATCGAACACGTTTGCGGAAAAAATGGAACTGAGGCTATGGGCGTCGTGCGTCCTACTTATAACACCCGGTGACGTTGGCTCGACGGAGGCCCTCTCAGACAGCGTATCGACGTCATCAACGCAGGATGCAGACGGCGAAAGATTTTCCAAAGCAGCACATCTGTGGTGATTACTGTCATAGATATGGAATACGTCAGAAGACCCAATACCCTCGAAATGCTGCTTTGTTTTTTTCATTCAATTCGATATTTAATTAAGAGCACTTTGCTTGTTTCTTTCAATTCGGTAATCAAACAAACTGTGCTTCTGTTCATTCAGTCCAGTATTCAATATGAGCAATTTTTCTTCTTTTATTCAGTTCGGTATTCGTTATAAACAACAATGGTGCTTTCATTCAGTTCAGTATTCAATGGATGTAACTTTGTTGCTTTCATTCATTCAAGAAGAAAAACTTTCCTTCTTTATGTAGACTGTTACATGTACGGTCTTTCGGAGATCCCCAGCGTGTTTAAGTGTCCCAGAACCTTACCCCGAACTCTGTAGCTCCTCGTAACGGTTTCTCCCTTGGGAAAGCCTGATCGCCAGCTGCTACAAGCCACCTGCTCCGGCTCTTGTGCGCAGCGTCGCCCTCGCTCTTCGGCAGCGCCCGCTCCCCGCCTTTCCTTCTGTGGGCTTTCCGTCCTGCACCGTAACTCCAGCAGGACTCCCAGGATCATTGCTGTCTGTGTTCCAGCGTCTCAGCCTCCCTTGTTCCCGCACGGCTGCTTCTGTTGCGTCTCTTTCCTGGCTTCCTCTTACTGTAGCAGAATTCTACCTCTTATACACCTGTGGTCCTGTGATGGGCTGCAGGTGTTCTTCATTAAAGGCTATCTGGCTCAATGCAGGGCTGTGCCCGACCTCTCATCCTCTTCGTCTCAGTACACTTAGGTACCCCAAGAGGGGGTCGGGGGGACTACCTTATAATAACCCATAAAAGGTTGGGGGAGAGTTAAACTGGTTGTCAAAAGGATAAGAGGGAATACCATGTCTCGCTTAAAGGTATCTCGATCCCACTCCCCAAGGACCTTCTACCCAGGTGTCCACTCCCAGGGTCAGGATCCAATAGCGATGGCCTTTCCATGGTCACCTGCATAGAGGATCCAAGGGAACTAGGAGTGAGAAAACCCTCAGGTTTCTCACAGTGGGTCTTGAGTTATTTTCGGAATCTTAGGAGCAAGTGTGATGCTGACTGGGAGTAGGTTTCCAAGTCTTGGAGCAAACGCAGAGAAGGCTTGTTTTTTGGTCCTTTCCTTTTTGCAGTGGTGGATTTCAAGTCTGCACATGTCGTGGCTTCTGGTGGTGCGTTGTCCGTCCGAGATGCTGAGTTTCCTGGGGGGTAGCTGGGTGAACTGAGCGTAACTGCCTTATAAGATGATGTAGCACTATAGCAAAATAGAAGTATAGATTGATTGAATATCTGAATATCATTGATATGTTCCACAGGTATGTCAGTTGATAATGGTACACTCCATCACCAGTCGAATGCTTTGCTGTATGTGGCTCTCGCTAAGCAATGCCTTAAATCTAACACCACAGTAATATTGTGCGATGAGTAACCATGAATTAAACTACTGAATGCATTTCCATCCAGTAGCCTGTGCATTAATAGTGTATACTTACTAAAGCCTGCATACAACAACTAGCTCATTACTCTCCATATTAAGCTGAGAGGTATGCCCATCAATTACTAGGTTAATTTGAGGGATAATACATACACTTTACCCCATGATGTACACGTGCCTTTGCTCTCAGAATGATGGTCTCTTCACTGAATGTGCAGCCAGCAATGTGCAGAGAAACCCAAGCAAATGGGCAGAGTTGTCCTCTTATGATCCAAGTCAGATTTGGGATAGGAGATGCCATGAAAGTGTTTAGGCATTTTCTGGGGGCATCTCCATCCTGATGTGGAAAAAGCTTGGTCCACATACTCAAAATGTACTCTGAAATAACAGTTTTCTATTACCATAGCTCACATCACTCACTTTAGACAATCCAACTAATCTGCTACAGATGGCGGATGGGAGCACAGAACACGTTTCCCCACACGTATTCATCGACTGCAAGCAAGCTGAATCTGACACCATAATAAAATCTTTTGACAGAAATCTGTCAAAAATCTGTTTCACCAACAAACTGAAAGGGATTAACTTCTTAATCACACTTTCACATGGTAACTGGACCTCAGGATACACAGAAGGGTTACACAAGTTTGTCCAAATTGTGTCTGTACACTTTACATTAGGTGGAACTAACAAGGATATATTGACATGCTCCAATTATTTCTATGCGGCAGTAGAGGATCTTGGGACATAGCTGAGTTAAGCTGTTGCATGTGCTTTTGCATGTGCTACGATTGCATAGAGGCAGTGAAGGAGATTCGACCATCAGCATGCAGGTTCTTTGAAAGCCCGTTTCCTGGAACTAGGTTTTCTGTGAACTTGTGTGTATATGAAGGACACCATGAAGGGAGGACTTATGCCCGAGACTAAGCGGCCATCTCAGAATCCAATCTAAACAGTCACACTACCTGTGGCTAAAGTGCTACAAGATGACCTGGAGGGCCATTACAGAGGCTTGGAAAGGGAAGAAAATAACACTGAATTTTCTGCTTCAGTCGGTCATAAGTGATATACAAACTGGGCACTTTAGAAAACATAAGGAGAATGTTGTTGTATGTGATTACATCAGTGAAAAAATGATGCTTGATCAACTCACCACGGTAGTTTCACTGCATTTAATAACAGCTGTCTTGCAGCATTTAATCAGCAATTTTTAGGAGGGGTTAGGGTGTAATTTTAAATGTATATTAAAGGTAGTGGTGGTGAGGTACGGGTGTCAAAGGGTATGAGGGGCCCTCCACCTCATTAAAAAGGCCAAAGAAATGCACAGAAATGCGCAGAAATGGCCACTGGGGCAGGTTGAACCAGATCTGGGAAAAACATGGGGTCAACAATATTTGTGTGCAACTAATCAGCCTTCCGAGTACATTCCAGTAACAATATTAATATATAAACACACTTCACTCCTACAATATGCCGGGAAAGTACTGGCTGAGAGAAAAAAACGCTTGCCAAATTATGTTTTCTATAATGGATATAATCGCTTGCAGTGGAAGAATTTAGTTAACCATCAAGTTACAGAATTTAAATGTGGGGAGAATATTATGCTAGTCACTGAACTATTATTTACCAACAATTTATGTTAGGCAATGTTACAGAAATTCTATCAGTTTTGCACATAATTCTATTATCAACTGATTATTGCTCACTGGCCAGCTGCCGTAAAAAAAAAGAAAAAAGTATTACAATGAACTTTAAAGGGAGTAAGCCAGATAGAAAAAGGATCAGTTCGATAGCATGCCACCAGATTTCTCCAAGTAAAAGCTAATTATGGAATTAGCAGTGTATTTCCCAGCACTCGAACTGGACTGGGTCAAGTCACGAGGAGTGAAAGTCATTAGCTCAAGGTCTGAATTTGTTCAGGATTCCAGGATACAAATACAATACAAATACAAGTGTTTTGTTTCCACATACAGACGGGCTAGAGAGGAAGTGTAGTGGGATAAAAAGGGTGCACATTAGGATTGGAAGATGGGAGGCTAGACTGACCGATCAAATTGAGCAATGATGTAAAGTTATGACAATTGACAGATGGGATCGAGTGACAGATAGAAAATTGAATGATGGAAAGGGTGGAAGGAAACAGAGCACACACTGGTACTGTGGGAAGAATAGGTGGCTAAGATGTTTACATATATGATATGATATATGTTATTTATATCGCGCTCATACACAGGTTTTTCAGAGCGCGACAAGGCAAGGGAGGGGAGGGGAACAAGGGAAAACGAAACAATGATCTTACTAGGCCCAGTGACATTGAGAACGTGCAAGTCCATGGGGGAGGGGAAAAGTGCATGGAGGGGAGGGAGAAAGTGGAAAGTGCAGAGCAAAGGAGAAACAGGATAAATAATCATAACAAAAATAAATAAATAAAATCAGCACAAAGTGGTAGTGCAGCCAAGTGGCTGGCAAGTGCTAGGTTTGAGGCAGCAGATCAGGTGGGTCTGATAAGTGCAGGAGAGAATAAAAAGGGGGCGAGGGGGCTGTATTGGTACAGATACAACCCCAGTGCAACGGGTGGCCCGGAGGCAGTGCGGTAGGGTGGCAGGATGAGCAGGAACCTGGGACCAGAGACAGAGGGTGTACCAGTGCAAGGTGCCAAGAGAGCAGATCAGCAGGGGAGAGGGGGGGCGAAGGCAAAAGCAAAGAGGAAGGTCTTGAGGTGCTTCCGGAACCTGAGATGGTTTTCCTCACGTTTTAGAGTGGCAGGGAGGCTGTTCCAGAGGGAGGCCCCAGCCAAAGACACAGATCTACCCCTCGCTAGTTTCTTTGAAAAACGACTGACCGTGAGAGTTAGAGGAGGAGGAGCGAAGAGCTCAAGAGGGGAGGTATTTACGGAGGGATAGCTGAAGATATTTTGGACCCAGGCCCCAGAAAGCCTTGTGGACAATACAGAGGGTTTTAAATGTAATCCTTGCATCCACTGGAAGCCAATGGAGGGATTTCAGAGCTGGAGAGATACGATCCCAGGGCTTGAAGCCAAGGACAAGTCTAGCAGTCCTGTTCTGGATTTGTTGCAGAGGGCGGAGAGAAGAGGCAGGTAGATTTAGAAAGAGGCTGTTACAATAATCCAACCTAGAGAGAACCAGAGCTTAGGAGACAGTGAGCTTCTGGGGGAAAGAGAGGAAAGGTAGAGTACCTCTGAGGAGGTGCAGTATGAAGTTTGACTTTTTAGAGACCTCAGAGATGTGGGCAGAGAAGGAAAATGTAGAATCAAAGATGACCCCGAGGTTCTTACCCTCGCAGGTGGGGGTAGGAGGAGGGCCAAGAGAGGCCGGCCAGAGAGTGAGGGGAAAGGATGGAGAAGGTTGTTAGGGAGAATTCTCTGTTCAGGCTGAATTTCCTAACCTAGTGAGTCCCCCAGCAGCTTTGCTGGATTTCGGGAGTTTGTTTTTTTCCATCCTGCCAAGAGTGAGACTCTTTTTCTCCCACTCTTGGACATGTATGTGTGTAATTCCTTTGAAAGGTCAATGTGTTCGATGGGCTATGGGGTTTTTTACTCCATAGGGTCTCATATGTTTTTCTATGCGTGTTACACCGCACCCTACGTGACGTAACACTGGGGAGTCCTAGCGGACCCCCACCATAGACTCCATACCCGGGGACTGACTACTGTCTCCCCGGGCATGTAAAGTCACCATTGGCTTTACTAGACCTAAATCTACTAACAGAACTAGTACAAACCATCTTATTGTGGACGTAGGGGTAATTCGATTACTCCTAAATCTGTTACTCGAGAGGGCACTGTCCCGTCCCCCCTCGTCGAGTTTTGGCTGGTGGCAGTGGAAACTACTTGTTATGTTCGACCCCGAACATAACCCTATGGGATTCGTCCCATTGTTGGAGATTGATACTTTTTCTCGTTAATCTCTAACGTACCACCGATCTACTTATCTTAAATAAGTTTATCGGATGGTATTTTCTGCCAGAACTCGGTTTGTAAAATGGCGTCTGTTCGTCTCTGTGACTCCTAAACCAAAGGTCGAGCCCTTTGTTCCACTTTTGGCGGGCTCTGTACAGAGACCCTCCAAAAGTGGTGCTATTCTGTCTGGGTTACCACAGGGGTGTAGGAGGGGGTTTAGGCACCCTGGACCGAGTTGCCTTGCCAACTCCGGTCGCACTCTGGAGTGATTGGCCCAAGTGGTGAGCCTTCCGGCTCACCACTTAGCATGTGTTGATTGACAGCTAGGCTGAATGAATGGGGGTTTTCTGCATAAAAGCAGGGCTTTTGGGACTGGATCTTTAGAAGTCGCCACAGGACCTAAGAATCCGACGAGGGTAACGCTGAGCCGACCTGCACGACGACACCTCCGGTGGAGCCCTGCAGAACCGACTCACCACTTCCCGACGACAGAGGAGATCTCCCTGTCGGAGAGTCTCTTCCCCTGGCTGGTGGGAACAACCAGTCCCCTTTGCTTTTTATTTGCCCAGGACGCAGTGGTCGAATTGCCCGTGCAGAGCGCCCCGGCAACCGGATAGCCACTACCCCTGTACCGTGACCAAAAGGTGGTGCCTTGTGACGGAGCACTCCGCGGCTGGTCTCTTCCCTGGTGGTGCACCGGACTTCACTTTTCTTCGACGACGAGATCATCTCTACTCTTGGCAAAGACCCGACGTGCATCCACCACCAGGAACAACTGCCCCCGCCGGAGCTGCCCTCCACAACAAGGTACCGTGTCCGCCTGGCTTCCCTTTCGATCGGTTCGAGTGAGGTGTCTTAATCCTCTCCGTTCCGGTGGGTCGCCTCCAAGCTTTTCTCATTTATTGTTCTGAACTGGTTCAATCTGCCGATAACAATTTGCTACAAAGACTTGAATGCATATCTACTAGAGACTTGTTGGGACATAGCGCCTTGCCTCTCTCTGAGTGGGCCTGGCCTCTGAACTTTATGATCTATTGTGATTCTTACCTTCCCGCCTTGCAATTTATCCGCGAAGGATTGAACTGTGTTGATTTCATAACCTGCCTATCTTTTTGTCTCCCGTCCTAATATTAGAGTGTCATCTAGGTTGAGGTATACACCTCTGTCTGAAAATAAGTGGTACCGGTAGAACCTAGAGTTGTCGAAATATTGCTAGGTGGATTGATCGTTTTCTGCTTCGTAGAGTAATTGTGTTTGATTTGTTTGCCGTGAATTCGCCATAGTGTTTTTCATAGATGTTTCGTTATAAATAAATACCTTAATATTTTTACACTAAGCCTCGTTGCGTGTTTGCTTGTCTTGCTGGGAAGAATTGCCCTATTTTGTATACTCCACATACTGCTCAACTCTTCTTGAGGGAGGTCCGACTGCTCAGCCACAGCTACCAAGTGAATCTGTGTGGTACGGGCTGCTACCAAGTGGGTTCACCGCCAAACACCTGTAGTCTTAAATCTTTTGCAGTGGTCCCAGAGGGAACTGCACAGGTTTCCCGCCTAACAAAGGTGTCCCGATGAGGAGGATTTCAGTCTTGCTGGCGTTCAGACAGAGATCGTTGGCGGAACACCAATCTTGAATGGCAGTAAGGCAATCAGAGATGAGAGAAGGAGAGGAGGAGAGGAGGTGGCCGAGGGTACCCTGAAGATGAGTTGTGTATCGTCAGTGTAGCACTGGAAATTTGAACAGAAAATGGCAATGCAGTGGGCGAGAGTTGCCAAGTATAGGTTGAAAAGCCAGGGTGAGAGGTTAGATCCCTGGGGAACACCACATGTAGAGAGCGAGATAGATGATAGGAAGGACCCAAGTTTGACCTGGGAAGGTCGGTCAGAGAGGAAAGAGGTCAGCCAGGCCAGTGCCTGATCAGTGATACCGAGGTTATCACAGACGGTTGAGCAGGATGGTATGGTTGACCGTGTCAAAGGCAGATGAGAGATCGAGTAGGATGGGGACAGAGGGAATGTTGCATCAAGGTTGGAGAGCAGATCCTCGCGGATTGTCAGGAGAGCAGTTTCCGTGCTTCTGGCAGCTCTGAAGCCAGATTGGTGGTCATGGAAACAGCCAACCGTGTCAGAATTAAGGTTGAGCTGAGAGATGGCCAGTTTTTCCAGGAGTTTGCCCAGAAAGGGAGTAATGGAAATTGGGCGCTAGTTAGCTGGACAGGTAGGTGTGGGTTTCTTGAGAAGAGGATGCACAAGACAGTGCTTCAGGGGGAGAGGAAGGATCCAGAGGCAAAAGAGTGGTTGCAAAAGTCACCAAGGGCTGCAGCAAGGGTGTCAAAATGGTCCTTGATGGTTTCAGAGGAACAGGGATGAACCTGTTGTGATGAGGTTTTCATAGATCGGACTTGTCTAGCAACCTCATTGGGGGAAAAATGAGGAAAGGCCGAGAAGGGGATAGGGGGGTGGCTCAAGGAGGGACAGTAGGCATAGACGGAGAGGGGAAGGAGATATCCAACTGATGAATAGTAATAATGCAAGGATAAAAGGCAACAATATCGAGAAAGGTTTGAGTGATTAAGAAAATGATCAAAAGATATACAGTTCGTGAGGATGGGAAGACTAGATGAGATTAAGAAAATAGATGGATACAATGGAGAAGGGGAAGAACTGATAGATGGCAAGAATGGAGCAATACATAGGAAGAAAAGATGGGTAGAAAGAAAAGGCGCTAGGAAGAAACGGTTGGATGGACAATGGGAAAGGAGAAATAGGAATAAAAAGGATGGTGATTGATAATTGGGAAGGATGAAAGATGGGCTGATACAAATAAAAAAAGACAGCATGAAGGAGAGAAGTAAGAAAGACCATTCTCGTATTTGCTCATTCCTACCCTGCTTCAGTGGATCCAGTTTCATTCAGTTTTCTATTCTTGGCACTTGGAGGGATTTCTTCAAGCACTGAAATGCGAGCTACAACAACCAAGTAATTTTCTAGATCATGCTTTTTCTGTAAAATGTTATATGATCTTGCTGCATTACAGACTTATCAATTTTAGAACAGACTGAATTGGTGTTAGTTGTAAGTGAAGATAATAAGCATCCACAGGCGTTTAATGTGCGATACAAGGGGATTTGTAACCATTTCTGTGGCAGACCACTGCAATTTGCAATTCAGTTTTGGAAGGTTAATTACATTTGCCCTATATGAATTCCAGAGCAAACTTCGGGTTGAATAATTTGTTGCGCCTTATAACGCAGAAACCTAGGGCTTGATCGAAATACAGCCCTAGTGAAGCAGGCGTGCATTAGGCTAGCAGGCTTGCTCTTTTATTTTTTAACACGGATATGGTTTTCTTTTAAAGTGAGTCAAGTTGATAAAACAGGGGAGAGTTGTTCAACTATTGCCTGATACTCAATAATTGGCTACATTTTGTCTCAAATTCTTCCATGGATCAATTTCTTCCTGAATCAGCAACTACCAATAACAGTAGAGGTTTTGTTCCACTGTTTACCAACTCCCCTTACCTCTACAAGTGGACGCTGTCGGAAATGGCTGCGATTTAAGCAGCACGGTTTGTCAGCGCAAGGTGCTTTCCTCGAGTTGCTCTCCTCGCAGCAGGCTGAGTGCTGAGCAGGATGCACAGTATATGCCGACAGCGCTTCTAACGGAGCTGCAGTGCGCTTCATCCGACCCAGTTTGCAGCCGTCTGACCAGCTGGGTGGAGGTCTGCGGCCCTGGTGAGTGACGGCAACAGGGCGGGGGTGGAAAGAGCATCTGTTGAATCTTTGACTGCAGAGACTCATAGGTTCCCATAGTCACTAGCCCCTAGTTCCATCGCTGACGAGCACACTGAAAATAGCACAGTACTGTTTCGGGAAAATTTTACAATTCAGAAATTCACAGCGGCTTAAGAAGGCTTCGGTCCCTAGAGCAGAGGGGAGGCTCTGGGTCTGTGGAGGCTGCTTGGTGTTAAGTGATGGGCAAGCGCCCCCCCCCATTGACCAGGGCTGCAAAGACTAAAAAGATCATGTAGGTTACGGAGATCAGAAAGGCACCTGCAGGCCTTTCCACTAAACAAGTAAATGACTGGTTTGCCCCTCAAGTATCAAGTTTAAAGACTGAAGCTGGGAAAAGCAAGTGACGGCGTGATGGCATTTTGAATGCCGCACCTACGCCATCCGAGTCTATGGTGGGTTTTGCATGGCCATGGTGGTAACCACCCCCACCCTAGAACATGTTCTGGATGCCTCCAATATCGTAGGCTGTACTGTTACCACAAACAACCTTGAAGATGCTGACTTATTAATGGGCTCCGCTTTGTGGAATCCAGTGGATCAGGAGAGAGCAAATGAGCAGGGTCACTTGTTAGAAGTGCATGCAGAATTTCATCAGAATGCAGATGCAGATAATGTTGCAAGATATTGCTCACTGAGTTAGTCTGCCACCAAAAGGGTCAACAGAGAAGATTGCCAGAAATAAGAGTACCTGATGCAGCAATGACATCTCCGCCCCAGGCAACCCTAGTTGATGCTAGTAATAATGACAGAAATACAGGAAGTTTAAAGATCCATTGTCTAATTGATCTTAGCCTACACAAGTCCAATTTGCCTTAAGGCCCTTTGGTCAATAGACTTGGATGAAAAATGAATGAGCTATTCGATTCCTTCTCGCAGTGGCGGAGCAATTCCCTCCTGCAGAAAGGAAACCTCAGCTCATCTATATCCAGCCTAGTCCCTGGTTTTGGATATATAATGGCTGGCCTGCCAAATAGCTCAGCAGGGAGGGGCAGTAATTCTGCTAAAACAGCCAGAAATAACTTGCAACTATAATTGCAACTGTCGGCTCGGGCCCCTTAGAAGAAGTACCACCCAAGATAGTGCAACTGCTACTGTTATTGCCTCTCGAGGCGAACGATACGCTAGGAAACAATGCCACCCAACCAGCTTGGGCTCCATCTGGTCAATTTAATTATGGTAGGGCTGAGCACCACCAATAAAGAGTATACTGGCCACTTCTACTCACTAAAAATAGGCAAATACTCCTAAAAATTAAAAATAGGGAGTAAAAATACTCCAACAAAAAGGAGCAAACAGACACACAAGACCATGTATCCCTGCTTTTACCCAAACAGCTCAATGGATAGGTTTTGATCAGTAGTGCGTGCAGTACTGGAGGAAGAAACGGCTATTCTTAAAGTTATATCTTTTAATGTGCAAAGAAATAATTATTACTAAAATATTTCCATTTAAAATATTTTGTGAGCTGTTGGGTCAATTAGAGAACGCCAAATACAAGACCAAATCTTACTAAAGAAAAGCCTAGCCTGGATTTAAAAAAAAATAACTAAATTAACCAAGGCTGGCCGAGATATGACAAAACTATTTTTTAAAGGGTGCTTGATAGTGCCCTAAAATGGAATCATATGCAGGATGCTGAGGCAGTTGGTGATGGTGCAGGGGGAGGGGGTCTTGTCTCAGTGCAACTACAAGCAAGGAGACCCCTCCAACAAGAGGACCAGTCTATTGCTCCTCAGAGTATTCAACAGGACCCACTATAAGCAGGGAAATCAAAGAAGCAGACTCAATCACAATCCCAGTCTCGTTATAAAGCTTGGAGTTTACATAAACTCCAGGTTATCCCTATCCAGGCACGTCAATGCTATTGCCTCATCAGCCGCCTTCACCACAAAGTGCATCTATGCCTGCAGACCCTTCCTCTCCACAGAAATCTGCCTCACCATCGCAAGAGCATTGGGCGGGTCTAGGTTGGACTACTGCAATGCCCTAGTTGCAGGCACTTCTACTGGCAACCTCAAATAAGCTTAAAATTATACAAAACAATGTGCTAAAGGCAGCTCTGAACAATGCAAAAAAAGAACACCTCCAGCCAGAAGAAATGCACGCTGGCTGCCTAATCCGAGAACACATCTGCTTCAAAACACTGGCCATAACCCACAAATATATCATTAACTCTGCTCCAAAAGAGGGGGCGTGGCTTGGAAGCCATGTGAAAGGACGTGCCTGTACGGGAGCTCCCGCTGATCCGTACATAATCCGACTGATACCGCGCAAGGACCGCTGTGATTTGGCAGAAAGTGGGAAGACTGTGAACATGAAGTCCGGCTGCACGCGAGGACACATTTTTACACGGGTTCGTGGTGCGCACGTGTACTTAAGAGCCGAATGAAGCACTGGTGGCGAGATCACGATTGATGACAAAATGGCCGCTTGACGAGGGGACAAAGGAGCGGTAGATTGGGACCACAGCATACGTGCGCCCTCTCAGCGGAACGAAGGGGGCAGCACGACCTGGCCCATCTGGAGGTGCGCCGTACAACAGCGGTGCCTGAGGCTGTGGGGCGAGCTGGGACTCAACTGAGTCGTGGTGTATGGGCACGGTGCCTCCCTGGCCTGGACCGGAGCGCGGCCAGAAGGACGCTCCTGACTGGAGATATGTCGAGCAAACCTCTGAGGGCGAAGAATAAGCAGCCTACGCTCGACGAATACGCCAAGACGTCGCCCGGCCTGGAAGGTGCCAGGAGCAGGGATAAAGCTCAGACCAAGGAGATGGCCGCCGGGGGTGCGAACCAAGAGGTCCTCGCTGCGATCGCGGACCTGAAGGCGACGTGGGAGACCAAGCTCCAACTTGCTGTGGTCGAATTGAAAACTGCGTTGGAACTACAGGTCGGGCGGTGCAGGAGGACGTGAACCTCCTGAGGCAGGATGTACGAGCCCTTGCTGAGCGCACGGAAACTCTGGAAAAGGAGATGGGCCCTACTGTGGTGGACTGCACTGCATATAAGAGCGATATCCATGCCCTGGTGCAGCGGGTGGGTAACTTGGAAAGTAGGGCCGAAGAGGCGGAAGGACGCGCTCGGAGAAATAACGTTCGCATCGTGGGCCTGCCGGAGGGGGCTGAAGGCCAGAACCCCACGGAGTTTATCGAGAACTTGCTGCTGCAGGAGATCACTGGGGGAGCCCTGTCGCAGGGGTTTGCGGTGGAGAGGGCGCATAGGGCCTTGAACAGAAGACCACCGCCGGGGAACCCACCTAGGCCTGTGATCGCCAAGATCCTTAACTATCGGGACCGGGAAAGGATCCTTGAGCACTTTCGTAAGGGGGTACCATACAGCGAGGAGAGGCGACCATCACTGCTTACCCCGACTACACCCTGCAAGTGCAGCGTAGTCGCATGAACTTTGGGGCGGTCAAGAGGCGATTGCGGGCAGCGGGGTATAAGTATATGTTGCTTTACCCGGCCAGATTGAAGATATTCTTTAAGACTAAGACACTGTTTTTTGACACTCCGGAGGAGGCCATGGAATGGCTCGATGCACAAAATTGTCCTCAAGAGCCAGATGAGCGGATGGCGGATGGAACGGGAAGAGATAAGTGACGCTGCGGGCCCGGTTGGGCGATGGATACTGGGACTGGAATATAGTCGGTGGGACTTTGTTATGGTAGTGTATGCGTTAGGACTTTGAAACATGGTCCATGTGTGCGGATACGGTAGTGTGGGAGGGGAGCCTCCGGGGACTGTTCTTTGTACCCCAGTTTGAGTTTAGGTTAGTCACGGTGTGTGGGGTGACACCCTGTCGGGTTCTCTACTTGGGTTCCAGAGAGAACCGAACACAGGGATGCCTGAGATCCAGGGATGGAGATGGGCAGTTGGTTGGGTTAGGGGGGTGGGGTGGGTCAGTTTTTATATGAGCCTGGGGGAGAAACTGGGGATGGGGGCCCTTGCGGTAGGGAGGAGGCGAGTGGACCTGGGAGAGGGATGGGAGCTACTGATGCATCATGGGGGACCTTAGGATACTAACGTGGAACGTTAGAGGGCTTAACAGCTACCTTAAGCGTAACAAGGTCATGTTGTACTTAAAAAGACAAAAGATAGATATCGCCTTGTTACAGGAGACACATCTGACACGGGATAAACTGGAACTGGTGGGGAGAAAGTGGAGAGGGACTGTAGTTGGATCTACATATTCTGCCTATGCTAGAGGTGTGCTGATTTGGGTTGCACCACATGTCCCGTTTAAGCTACTTGGGGAGGTTGTGGAGTCTGATGGGAGGCTGGTCATGGTAAGGGGGCTTGTGGAAAATAAAGTAGTGTGCGTTATAAATACCTATGCCCCCAACCGTGACACGGCAACATACTTCAGGACACTGACCACTAGACTGGGTGAGGGGATGGGGGGTCCTGTGATTTGGGGAGGGGACTTTAATTGTGTACTAGACCCCAAGGAGGACAGGTCAGATGACAGGGTGGACAGGCCCAGCCCGGCGGCTAGGGTACTGCAGGCGCTGCTGGTAGACCTTGGCCTGGCAGACGTGTGGAGGACGAGACACCCTGGCGTGAGGCAATATTCACATTACTCGGCCCCGCACCAGTTACACACAAGGCTGGATTACTTTTTCGCCACTCCGGACGTTGTCGCGGAGTGTGACCAGATAGACTACAGGGCGAGAGTCCTTTCGGACCACTCGCCCCTGGTCATGCGTTGGCAGCTTTGTCCCCCACGTGCGCGTATTCCAACATGGCGCCTTAGGGCGGAAACGCTCAGGGATCCAGTCTTCAGAGAGGAAGTGAGGGAGGAGATTGTTGCTTATTTTGAAGCGAACACAGGCAGCGTCAAGTCGGCTGGTACTTTGTGGGAGGCCTTTAAGGTTGTAATGAGGGGGGTTGCCATTGCTAAATCCAAAGGATTAATGGGAGGAGTCCTGGCAGATCTGCGTAGAGCCGAGATGGAGTTGGAGAGAGAGCTGGGGGAGGGGGGGGACGGACATGGAGGAGGTCATTAATCTGCAACAGAGGTGCGCACAACATTGGGACAGGCTTTGTAATCTGAATTACAGGAAGTACATTGAGAGGTTGCATGCCGGGGGAGACAAGACGGGCAGGCTTCTTGCTTGGCTGTATAAGAGCGAGACCCCAAGATCCCCGATCCGATCAGTTATCACTGAAAAGGGAGTGGAGCAGGACACCCAGGAAGGGGTGAATGGAGCATTCGCAGAATATTAACAAGCATTATATGAGGACCGAGAGGGGGGAAGCCGGGAGGAGATAGAGGTAGTACTTGAAGACATAGGCCTGCCCAAGATAAGTGACGAAGAGCGAGAAGAGATGGATGCTCCGATCACTCTGGAGGAGCTGCAGGAGATTGTGCGGCAGCTGCCCACTTGTAAGGCCCCAGGTGCAGATGGGTTCCCCAGTGAATTTTATAAAGCGTATGCTGGAGATGTTTAATGAAGAGTTCGAGGTGGGGCGGCTGCCGGAATCACTCAGGGAGGCAATTATAGTACCGCTCCCCAAACCCAATAAACCGGGGCATGATTGTGGATCCTACCGGCCCCTGTCGATGCTGAACCAGGACAGCAAGATCCTGACAGCGGTCCTGGCGGCCAGAATGCGGAGGGTAATAGGCAAGCTGATCCATCCTGATCAGACGGGCTATGTCCCGAACAGGAATATTACTCACAATCACAGGCGCCTTCACAGGGTGGTGGAATGGGGGGGCAGTGAGGTCAGCGAAATAGCAATAGTGGCGCTGGACGCGGTTAAAGCGTTCGACTCCGTCCGATGGCCATGGCTGCTGGCGGCTATGGGGCAGTTCGGACTGGGACCATGCTACATGAGGTGGGCCGAGCTATTATATAGTGCGCCTCTGGCTAGGGTCCGTACGGGTGCAGTAGTGTCAGACAGATGGCAGTTAGGCAGAGGTACCAGGCAGGGATGTCCTTGGTCCCCAATGTTGTACATACTGGCCCTCGAACCCTTAGCAGTTTACCTCCGGCAGCAGTATGATCCGGTGGGCATAGAGGTGGGAGGAGAGTGCCATCTTATATCCCTGTATGCAGACGATATGCTGTTATACTTGAAACATCCGGAAGAGAATTTGCAGTATATCTTGGAGGTATTGGAGAGGTACGCCTGGTTGTCCGGCATAGCGGTTAACCCTCAGAAATCCGTATTATTCCCGCTGGGCAGTTATGTGGGGATACCGGCGGAGAGGTTGCCGGTGCTGCGGATTCCGTGGGCAACAAGCTCCTTCCGGTACTTGGGCATTGACGTGTATCACACGACCGAGGAAGAACACAAGTATAATACTGAACTAGCTGTGGGAAAGATTGAGAGGTGCATGAGGTTCTGGGAAAGATTGCCTTTAGCAATGATGGGTCGCGGAGCTATGCTTAAAATGGTGGTGCTGCCCAGGCTCCTGCATTACTTTAATAACATCCCATATATGATACCTAGGAAGTTTTTCGCTAGGTTACATAGCGTGTGTAGGAATTTCCTGTGGCACGGCACGCGCAACAGGGTCGCATTATGGAAATTGCAGAACTCTTACGAGAAAGGGGGCGTGAAGCTGCCGAACTTTGAGGCCTATTATATCGCGGCGCAACTGCAATATGTGGCCAGGTGGCTTTCAGATGAAGAGACCCCCGAACATAGGCTGCTAGGGAAAGACTGTTCCCCCTTCTATCTGTGGGAGGTGATTTGGGTGACTGGCTCATGGATGAGAGAGCGTCCTAAGATGCTGGCCCTTGGCAGGAACATGTGGCGGCGTGCCTGTCGGATGATGGGTGACCCCTTGCCGTGTATGCCGCAGTTCCCTCTGATCGCCCTGGCAAAGGAGGACGGGCAGCTGAGAACTATTATCCGGACGTATTGGGAGTCAGTGGGATTGATTACAATGGGCGACATCTGGCAGGATGGGACCCTGATGGAGTTCGATGAACTGGAGGCAGGGTCGGGACTACACAGGGGTCAATATGTAACATATCACAGGGTGGTCCGGGAGGTCCGGAGCATGTGGCCCGAAACTACTTTGGCCGATGAACCGGATGCCACGCTGGAGACGATGTATGACGCATCAGAGGGCGGACACGAGGTCTCTAGGTTGTACGAGATGTTGATGACAAAGGTTGGGAAGGATTTAGGGCACCTGAGACTGGAGTGGGAAGCGGAGATGGGGGCCCCGATGTCGGATGGGATGTGGGAGCGCGCCCTGAGGTACCACAAAAAGGTATCGAGGAACGCCAGGTTTAAGCAGATACAGCTCTATATTACGCACAGGGCATATATGACCCCCCTTAGAATTTCCAAATTCCTAGGTAGTGGGCGCCAGGCGTGCCCCAAGTGTAACGAAGAGAATGCGGACATGATACATATGTTCTGGGCGTGCCCAGTGATTGCAGCTTACTGGGGTGAAGTGGCGCGGAGGCTGGCAGGGAGGGGTATCACACTTAAGGTGGATTCGGCTTGGGCTTGTCTGCTGGGAGGGTATCCCAGGGCGCGTAAGCTTCGACATGTTGATAAACTTAAAGATCTGGCCTATGTGCTTGCCAAACGTAGGATAGCCATGGAGTGGAAGAAATGTCACAAGCTGCGAGTGGAGGTCTTGTGGCGGGATCTCCAAAAATGGGCGGATGCCGAAACGACAGCGTGGCAAGATGGCAGTATGGCAGGGGATGGGGAAGAAACAGGCTCTCTCACGGCATGGAAGTTGTTGTTAGCTGAGCTGTTTGGTGCGGGATCGGCCTCGGCTGGACTTGAGAGCGATGAGGCCCCACCGCACGGAACGGACACTGATGGCGAACACTCTACAGGCTCATAGGGGGGAGGGATGGGGATTGCAGTGCCTTACTTTTGTTCGTTTGGTTTTGTTGTTTGAAGTGTTTTATTTATGTTTCGTTGTAATGTTGTTTGGTTGAGATAAAATAAAAATATATTTAAAAAAAAAAAACTCTGCTCCAAAATACCTCTCGTCTAAATTCTCAAGAACTTGCGACACTAGACTCACTCAATCGTCACACACGAATCGCAACAACACCCCAAGATTTAAACACCAAAAAGAGCAGGAGGCTCAGCTTCCCAGTAATCGCCGCCAAGAATTGGAACGCCGTACCACCATCCCTGAAATTGCCCTACCACCATCCCTGAGATGAACATTTTTATTGGGCATTCCGTAAGCAGCTCAAAACACTGCTCTTCTCCCAAGAGTGCTAGAGGTGATCGATGCATCCCTCTGTGCATACCCTCCCTGTCTATTGTAACCCATTTGTTCCCCCCCCCATTTACTCCTGCTTCTTACTTCAAAGAACCGTCAGTACATTCTTGTTTGTACCCTTTAAGCTGTTTTAATTATTGCAACTAGCGCCTTGATGCTAGAGGGTTTAGCACGCTCTACACATGTATAAATAAAATAATAAATAACTATTGGGGTCGGTAGCGAGTTGTGCAACCATAAGCCGTGTCGGATCCACAGGGATTAAAACCTAAGTCTACCGACTAACTCCAGCCAGATATGGAATTCCAGGCTGGCAGCCAATTATTAGACCGACTTCATGTAATAGCCTGGCTTCCTGCACAAGCATGAGAAAAGGAACAAAGGTTCTGGAATAAGCACCCGGGCGGGTCAACTTGATGGCTGGAGAAAGCAAAATCTCATCTGTACATTCAAAGGATGTTTTCATGCCAATAAGAATGCCTACAGAAGGAGACTAGACAAAGTATTGAGGAAACATCTAAGAATCATTGGGAATTCAAATCAGGTATCTTTACTATGAATTTTGTAGGACTGTATGTACCGGAAACACCTCAAAACCTTTCTCTTTGCTTCTGCTTTATCTCATTCTCTCCTCTGCTGACGACCTGGCTGTAACCAGAACTGCACTGGCTAACAGGACACCCTCTGATCTCGGGCCCAGGTCCCTCCCCCGCCAGCGCCACACACCTGTACTGCCCACCTGGCAACCCCTGCACTTGGGGACTGTTTCTGTATTCCATTAGTCCCCCACCAGCCCTTGACACCTGAAGTCTGCACTTACCCATGCACTTGCCACATGTTGGCCATTATTTACTTACTGTTATCATCTATTCCCATGTACTGCACTGTCCCCGTACCCTTCCCACGCACTTGCGTGATCTGAATGACATCTGGCCTAGTAGGATCATTGTCTGTCCTCCCTTTGTTTCCCCTCCCTTGCCTCGTCGCGCCTTGAAACACTTGTGTATAGACGCATTATACATGCCATATCATATCATCAATATCTTTTTCTCTAGTATCGAACCAGATATTGATCACCTACAAGTATTCAATAGTATTATTGATATTTGAAATTGGACTACTGCCCGCTGGCCTAGCGAACAGGCAAATTCTGATTCACCATGGTATAACCAGAATGCTGAAAAATTAAGTGCAAGCTCCTGGCGATAGCAAAGAGCCCAAACAGAAATAAAGACTGCATGGCCATGGCGAGGCAGTCTTATACAATTGTACGGAAATGGGCTAAAGAAGTGTGAAAGCGCAAGCGATGGCAGCATTGGAAATTTCTGGAAAACAGTGTCCCAGGGTAACATCCCAATAAAAGACAACATGTGCGTGGTTCCCACAGTTAGAAGCTGAATTGATCATTTCTCTAAGTTGTTCAACTACAGGAGGGATGGAGACAACCTGCCGACACTAAGCTGTTTGCAGCAGGACCCTTCTCCTACCAACCAACCCGCTTTGGAGTTTCAGGTTGAGGAAGTAAGTGAACCTCCATTTTCAATTCCCTCTAGTAAGGCACAGACCCACTCAGGCGGTGACTGATGTGTTTAGGCAGGACCACCTTGTATGGGTGCCAGTTTTCACCAAAATCTTTAATGCTTTTGCGGCCAGTAATACGCTGGCCAGGAAAACCGACCATATTTCTACATATTTCCATGTTCGCCATTATAATAGCGGAATGGATTTCAGACATAGGGGCGAGTGTCATGCCTGCGCGATGGGCGCATACATTTGCGATCAATATGGACTTTATTTTCCATTTGCGAGACTTTGGTGCTTTTCTATTTTTCCCCAACAAACTACACTTACCACAATGCACTTGGCTATAATCATCTATTCCTGGCCATTCCTATTCGTCATCTTCGGAACTACAATCCCCAGAAGCCCTAGGGATCTTCTCCGCTTCCACCAGCTCCGGAACAGAGGGAGGTGGCCGATTGTCTGCAGGTGTGCTGATCCAGGTGCGACCAATTAGCCAGCCTCTGTGCTGCGCTGGGCGGTATAAAAGCTGCTGCCTGCAGGGGCTCAGCCTCTTGCATTAAGAGTCTTTCCGGCACCTCTTTTGCTTGGAGCTTCGGATCTTGTATGCGGTTCCTCCTTACTCCGGCTTTGGATCCAGTGCCCTGCCGGGCTCTCTGCTTTGCAGCCGATCACGCTCTGCTGCTTTCCAGCCTCCTCCTGTGCCCTGCTGGGCTCTTTACACTGCAGCCGATCACGCTCTGCTGCTTTCCATCCTCCTCCAGTGCCCTACCGGGCTCTCTACATTGGAGCCGATCACGCTCTGCTGTTTTTCAGCCTCCGCCTTTCCCTTCCGGGCTCTCTGCTTTGCAGCCGATCACGCTCTGCTGCTTTCCAGCCTCCTCCAGTGCCCTGCCGGGCTCTCTACATTGCAGCCGATCACGCTCTGCTGCTTTTCAGCCTCCGCTTTTGCCCTTCCGGGCTCTCTGCCTTGCAGCCGATCACGTTCAGCTGCTACCTTCCGCCATTGTTTTACAGGCTCCTGCCTTGCAGCCGATCACGCTCTGCTGCCTTCAACCTACAGCCTTTGTCTGCTGGACTTCCAATCTAGCAGTCCTCTGCAGCCTGCTACAGTCATCGACCCTGCTCCTCTGAGCTTACTCCTTGCTGCCCAGTCCTTCTGGCTCCTTGCCGCGCAGCCTGCTTCTCTCCGCTGCCAACAGCCCTTGTTCTCGGGGCTTCCTACCTTGCAGCCAATCACGCTCCGCTGCTTGCTACCTACAGCCTTTGTCCGCTGGGTTCTCAGCCTAGCAGCCCTCTGCAGCCTTCTACGGTCAGCAGCCCTGCCCCCCAGGGCTCACTCCTTGCTGCCCGGCTCTTCTGGGCTCCTTGCCGTGCAGCCTACTTTACTCCACTGCCCTAAGCCCTTTCCCTCTGGGCTCCCTACCTTACAGCCCTGCTCCTGTGGGCTTGCTCATTACTTTCCTGCTCGTCTGAGCTCTCAACTTTGTTCTCTGTCCTCTGCTATCCAATCCTGTTATACGACTTTCCCTTCATTTCCTTCTGCTAGTTTGCTATCGACTTCCTTTTTCCTGGATTTGTCTGTTAGCGTCTTCTCTTGTACTGTTTGTAGTCCCCTTTGTACAGAGCTTGTCTGTTGGTTTCCATCAGGCAACCTCTGCCCCTTCCCTCGTCTCGTTTCTACGTTACAGACACCCATAGCTGTTGTTCCAAGCCATGAGCAAACAGCGTGGGCCTCTGTTACAGAAAACTGTGCAGAAGGCTAGAGTTTTTCCTAAGGTCCGTGGAATACTCTTTTCCTATATCTGCATACACCCCTAGAGGGAATCCATTCTGTTGTACCTTATTCCTTGCTACACTTGCCTACTCTTCGTTCTCATTACTTTCAGCTGTGTGTGTACTTATCTGTCCACCTTACTTCGGCACAACCACCCAAAACCCTTCCTGGGTGTCCTGTGCCTCTCTTAACAGAGTGCCATCCATGACAGTAAGCTACTACCCCTCTTCAATAAGTGAAGCATCGCAAAGCATTTGTTACCAAATAAAATAATCGGAAGACACTGCGGTAATGAAACATTTGAATTTGTATCTATACATGTAGTGAATACTGACCCTGATTAAAGGGGATTCCGATAAAACACTTACCCAGAAGAAGGCAAGACACTGGAGATGGCGGACGAAGAAACACCCCATCTCTTATGGGAAAACAAATCCCTCTGAACCCGTAAAAGGGGAACTAAAACAGCCTTCCTCTGCTAATAATAAACTACTCTACACTCCCTCTGCTTTTGTGGGCTATTGTGACCCTAGCCCCATGCAAAAACCTACACCCCGATGGACCTTTAAAGGGAATAAGAAGAGACACACTGCACCTTTAAGATACTACTCACTCAGAGCTGAAGGACAGGCATGTCCAGATAACTGGGTAAGGGAAGGTCTGGCAGGCTCTACACTGGCCACACACCTGCAGGTTGTTAATCTGCTGCAGGTGTATAAAAGGTGGGGAATTCAGCAGTGCAGGGAGAAGCAGTTGGAGGCACAGCAATAGGGAGGCTTCATGGCTGAGTACAGATGGGGATCCTTAGCTTGCAAGGAACTGGAGTTCTGGCAAGGAGGTGGAGAGAAAACCAGCTGGAGGAGACAAGCCGGCACGCTACCCAGTGGCAGAGCAGAAGCTCTGGGGTGAAGAGGCGAGGTAGCCGTGTCTCCAGGGAGCCAGAGTGGTTACAAAGGGAAGGCCGTGGACAGGGCTGACCTTCCCTTATTTAAGCCGGGCGAGCTCGTTCTCCTACCGTGCCCAGGAGTGTCTGAGGGGCAGGTGGTGAGACCCTGACCTCAGCTGCATTGTCTTTTTTAAAAATGTTATTTTTATTTATTTTATTGGTCATTTATGTAAGGCGCTTAAACAGCAAGACAGTGTTTCAAAGCGACACAAGGGATGGGAACAAGGGAGAAAAATAAACAATGGAAATAATGAATAAATAGAAAGAAACAGGGGTCCCACTAAGCCTAAGTTATATTTGGAGTGTGCAAGTGCAGTAAAAGAAAAGGAAAAGTGGGGTGGGCTGAGGGTAAGTGCTGTTAGGTTCCCTTAGGAGAGGAAGTGCCAGAGGTGCCAGTTCAGGGTGGGGGGGACAGGAGGGTCTTCAAGCAGATAGCCTGGAATTGTGAGCAAAATCACTGCCGGTTAGTCTGAAGTACAGGGAAACTCGGAATGTGAATACATTATTGTAGTCCTCCACAATTGTGAGAATCGGATGAGTACTGGGAAAGAAGAAACAGTATCTGGATGAAGGCGCTGTACGGGAAAACCCATTGTCAAGGCCCTCAGAGTGAAAGTACTGTATGCGGCAAGACAAACTAATAGACCCTTATGTGATACAAAGTTATTGAGTGGTCGCGTAAGGAAGATTACGTTGTCGAAATTCTCAGTGGACTGAAAGAAGGAAATTGACATCCCAAGGGGAGCTGTGTGAGGTACCAAGTGCGAGCAAAGCGCTGCTGGCAATTGAGAAACAGTGAGATCTGGCAGAAGGCTGTACATGAGAAAGGAACACTTTAATGGGCCAGATCAAATAAAGCCCAGCCAAGCCTAGTAAACTAAATAAACTGACAAGGAGGGGGCAGAGCTAGAAGCACCAGGCCCCAGGTTGTTCAACCTGTAGTGGGTCCAGGCCAGGAGGAGCCTGAAAGTGGAACACTGAGGTGGGGAAAGGAACCCCAGAAGTGTTTGTGAATAACTACAACAGCTACACTGAAGAGCTGAGACTTGGGGAAGGGAACCCAGAGTCTAAAAGGTACTGTAGGCATTACGGGAAAAGAAAGTGCTGATTTCTGAATTCAGGCAAGAGAAGCCTAAGAAACTGGCTGGCCATTTGTTGTTTGTGCATCTGAGATAACCAAACAGGAGGATTGTGAAGCTAAGCATAACAGCAACTGTGAGCTGTTAAAGTACTGTGACATTTACTTGATGTGAGTCCGGAAACCTTGTGGAACTTATGTTTGGAACCTGGGAAGAGAGCTATGTGAGAAGCTCCTGAAACACACGGTCAATGATTTTGGAACATTTAGTTTGAAAATTCCACCACATTGTTAGTAATAGAAGTAAGGGGAAGTATAGGTTGCAACACAGACCGCATTTTACTTTAGACTTCCAGACAAGGTCTGGCCTTAGATACATTAGTTGAGGGAAGTCCCCTTTTAGAGTTATGGCAAGTTAGGCGTCATACTGCGCGAATCAGGATGCAGCTTCATGTAACCCAGTGCCCATGTTACAGCTGTTGTCAAAGTCTTCGAGGGAGCGCATTCGGTCGCCATTACATGCACAACGCAATGACGTGTGCACCGAGATGTACGGTGGCTCCATAGTATCCTGGCCCAAAATGAATGACAGTGTACTGGGGTGGGGCGGAGACACAACAACCAACGCAGGACCGTTGTAAAAACGGTTGCACCTCCTCTATGTCATACATTCAAAGTACGCAAAATATAATTATAACACCGGGAAAGGAAAACAAATTAAAGGAATAAAGAAATTAAGAATTCTACATAAATAAATAAGGTAAAGATCCACTCCATGTTCACGGGGTAATTTTCATTGAGCCAAACACACGCTTGCTGGGGGTCCTGTGTCATCTTCACGGCATCATGGAGAAATATTTTCAGGATTGCAGGTTTCAGGAGGGACACTTTAATTCCACGTTCCTTTGCATTCCACTTAGCTTGCCCAAAAGCTTTTCTCTTGACAGCCACATCTTTGGGGAAGTCAGGGTAAATCTAGATAGGGTAACCTTGTCAAGACAAAGGCCAAGGTATCTAGCCCTTTGAAAAACTGCCTCTTTGACAGAAGATTTGACAAATTAAACAATGATTTGCCTCAGCGTCCCAATAGTCATCCTGCCGGTCTTAAAAGGCAGCATCAATGTCATCCTTAGAAAAGATACAGGCCCCCCAAGCAAACACTTGAAATGTCAAATCATTCAGGATAATCTGAGGGTTCTTAGCCAAAGGCACTCAAGGGGTGGAGATTGTTATTTCTGCATTTTACCTTACGCGGGCAATCTTCATCGAACATGCTCATTTCACCCCGCAGTTTATCATAAGCCTGGTACCTCCCAGATACTTCACCTTCCAAGCTCACAGATCTTGACTTCATAACCCTCTTCTCCAGTGATGAGACCTTTCCCGATAGGTCACAAAGAGTAGTTTTCATTGCCACTACATCACTTGCAACCTGCTTCAAAAGGGCATAGATGTCAGCAGAACTTGGAGCCTCTTCCCTTGCTTCCAAAGCATCAGGAGTATGATTGGGCTATCTAGAGCAAGGGCTGTTTGGTGTGTCAGTATTCTTCTTGCTGGACATTGCAACGTATATTCGGCAGGCACCACTCCGGTGGTGATAGTGCGCGGTATAAATTTTCTTTAACATTAACATTCATATATATTCAAATAAGAAAGCAATAGGGTCAGCGGGGGTGGTGGGCAGGAGCTACTCGCTTAAGCTGCTGCTGCTAAGATGGACATTCCAGAATTGTCAAAACATTACTCTATACATAGGATTTCAGATTAATGTAAGGATAGGTCAGCGGTATCCTTCCTTTAGAGGATTCATCCCAACCTTTTTTCGATGTTTTTTTTTTACTAACCTTTTTTGTATATAGGGGGTCTGGAAGTGCACATAAGTGGTAGGGGTGGTTAGAAATATACGAAAAACAATGGGGGTGTGTGCTTTGGGGGAACCACCCCTCCAAAAAAAAAAAATTCATGAGTTTTTTTCTGAAAAAAAGTTTTTTTTTAAAAAAAGACATTGAAATACTTTTTCGGAAATGAAAGAACATAGAACCCTCTCTTAACCTGTTCACTTTCAACAACTGTTGCTAAACATAAGCTTCTGAACATTTACTTTGATTCTTGTCATGAAGGGCTCTCTGTCTAGGCATAGCTGTCGGACCACAAGGTCCACCAGTTACAGGTCACAGAACCGATACCCCTATGCACTTTGTTACACTTTCTGTATTCTTCTGGCTTTTGTCAACACAGGTTTCCGCTCTTCGCCTGTAGTTCCTTGGGGTCCTAGATCTTGGCCAATACTTGTTTCTGATTTCATCTCCTTCTTGGTAATCCTTTGGCTTTGTTACACTTGTGTCTCACACAATTCATTCTTTGGTGTTTTCCATTAGCACCACCTTGCTTTCAGTTAATTCATAATTGCTCATCACTTGCTTTTTTTCTCAACGGTATTCAAATGTGCTCACAATGTCTTTCTCACAATGTCTTTCACTCAGTTCAGCATTCAATATTACTCGTTTCAAATTTCAAAAATGCCAATAATAGCCTGCAGCTTGTTCGGTATTAAATGTGACTTACTTTGCCCTTCCAACAGTTTTCAGTTTGCTCTGCATTCAAGCATGCTCGTTTCCAGTCCCCAGAGCGCCCCAGTGAGTGTGTTCACTTCTTTTCACTCATCGGCTGTATACGCTTGCTTCTTTGGGGTTCTCCACACTGTTCTCCGGTTTCTGTTTACCCAGCTTCTTTCTTGTGGGGGCCAAAGCAAGCAGCGCTCGCCCTTCTTGACTCCTGCAAGGCGTAGCACTGCTCTTCCCCAGCGGGAGCTACTGAGAGAACCCCTTGTTCTCTCAGACCTGCCGCAACCAGAAGGCTTTGAGGGCCCACAGCTCCTGCTGTGGGCACCGGGCAGGGAGGACGGCAGGATCCTACACCCTCTCCTAAGCCGCCTTGTCCCGGCATCTTTCTTTAACTCTTGCTCATTACGGCTTCTCTCCAGCCGGTCCGAATCTCCAAGCCGCTTCCTTCTCTCCAGGCTGTCTCTCCCCATGTGCTGGGCGGTCACTATATTTATACACCTGGAACTTGCTAAACGACCGCAGGTGCGAGTCATTGGCTTTGAATGCCTGACCACGGTGAAACCGACTCGCTGGACATGCCTAACTGTTCCAAATGAAGTCCTCCATAGATCTCTCTCTCTTCTCAGTACCAGAGTGGTGTTTAGAGCGGTTCAAATATATGGAAGGGCTCATAGCTCTGGGTTGTCTCCTTTTCATTTTGGTTTTTGGCTATTAAAAAGGAGGCTGATCTGTGTTTCCATTAAGAAGATGAGATTGATATATGCCTGTCTCACCCAAACGAGGGGTTACATGTGATTTAATCGAATAAAAAAACAAATGAATTTTCAATAAAAAAATAAAATAACTAATTTCCTTTTTTTGCTAATACTTCCCCCATCTCGACCCCCCCGAAACCACTATTCCCTCTCCCAACCCCATTTTTAGTTTTTTCCCCAAATTCGTTATTTTGGTTTATGTTGTTTTTTAATTAATTACTTGAAATTTGATTGGTTTTGTATTCGATATAATCAATATATACCAAATGAGGATGTGTCCTCTGTAAGGAAGGCATGGTGTCAAACAGTAAAACAGATAAGTGAGCAGAGTTCAAGGGTGTTTATTGAACTTCAATTGGGTCTGAAAAATGGCCATCTAATCCTAAATCTAAAGATGGGAGCAAGCTACGAACATCAAATAATAATAACGTAGTCCTAGTGGTGTCTTGTCAAAATAAAAAGGACCTATACTAATAAACCTATTGCCAATCCTTACTTCTAAATACAAATAATGTGGGAAACAATGGTATGCAAAAGAAACGTGTTCAAGAAATTATATATGTCAGGATAGTTAAACCGTTTGCTTCCCTTCACCATGTTTTCAGCACGGGACAAGGCGGCACACTCGAGCTAAGCAGAGTCTGACTTCTCTAGAATGAGGATGCAGTTCAAATCTCAGTATCAAGACCTTTTGTACCAAAGACTCTTTGCCATTCAAAGTCTTACTTCAGAGGGCCCGATATGACAAACAAACATTCAAAACTTCCTTTCTCCTCAGGATTCTCATGTATAACTTCTTAGGGATTTTCGATTCACCCTGGGTCCCCCTCAGCTGGGCTCAGACCAGATTTGTGTATTTTCCCAAACTTTCTCTATTTCATCAAAATCTAAGACTTTCGACTGTGTGCAGGATTTTGTTTGACCCGTTGCAGGACCACTTCAACTCGCGTTTATTAGTTGACTTTCAAATAATCTAACCCCGCCGGGCTCGGATCAAATTGATCTACTTTCGTTATTCCTCAGCTGGATTCCTTACAGAGACCTTCGATTGAGCACCCAGACGGTGCCTGACAACTCTGTCAAAGGTATTGTAGCTTGCTTTAAATTTCATTCACTGAACTTCACTCGTGTCTCTTATTACACATGTTTTAACAATGTTCGTTTCAACGCTCCCCATACAATGTTGCTGCTTGCAACCTTGGCTTCACCACAGACCGGTCTCATATCGGGCTCCCCAACTCACTGGCTGCATTGTTTTCACTGAAGCGGCTTTGTTGTTGGAGCCAAGGACAGAACCACGGTGGCTGGTAATACTCCACGCCTTGATTCTTGATACAGGAGGGCCCTTGGTATCTCTGACACACAATGCAGGATTCTTCAGTCTGTTTTACTGGTCTGATGTTTTCCAATCTCGAGGACTCATGAAGGCAACGGTTCATTATCGAAAAGACCAAGGGTACTTCCCTTCTCGTGATCCCTTTCTGTTTCGCTGTCTTTCTCCTCTCGTTAAACTGCAATCTTGGAACTACCGTTTCCTCGTGTGCTTTGCCTCGCTCAGAGTGTGCTCTCATGCTCCGCCTTTTATCCATGTGGGGAAGCTTAATGGAAGTCAGGTGTGTGTGATGGTCAGTAATTGCCTGACCATTGTATTGGGACATGTTGGGTATACAGCTCGGGTGTTAGTCTGTTTTCTCTCATAGCGGGCTGTCAGTGAAAAAAGGGTTTGTGTTGTAAAGGTACTATAAGGAAGGGGATACCGCATCTCACTATCCGGTGCCCCACTCCCCGAAGGCCCCTGATCCTCCCGCACTGGTTCACCCCCAGCAACTGGATCCAAAAGTGATGGCGGTGTCCTGGCCAGCCATATGACAGATCCCCGGGGACCAGTGGGCGAGACACCTTGTTTCTCACACCTCCTAGCTGGTCTCTTCCTTGTCGCAGTATGAAAATGGCATTTCTGAGGGACATCTTGTAAGGAAGAAAGAGGGAAAGGATGACAGTAACCTACAAAGGCTGTTGGGACAGAAGGTTCATTTTTAAAAGGGAATGAGATACCATCTCTCTCCTGAGGACGTCTTCTCCCCACTCTTCCTCCACCCAGGTAATCCTCCCTTGAATATGACCCCCAGGATCAGGATCCAAAAGTGATGGGCTTTCCCTGCCCACCAGAGCAGAGGATACTGGGGGGGGAGGGGGGGGAGAGAAGTGAGGACACCCTCAGGTTTATTACAGTAACCAGTAGCGAGTGACTTATGGCTGGCTAGTAGCTTGCAACTTGAACTTTTGCACCTTGAATAAAATATAAAACTTAAAACTCTAATAGAAATTGCTGTAAAGTAACTTTATTCCATCTGTTATATTTGTGCAACTGGGTTAAAATGACAATGTTCTACTTCACCCCACATCGTCCTTCCTACTTATATAGGATGCCTTCATGACCATCCCCAGTGACCATTCTTAATCTCCCTAATCATTTCAGGTACACCTTTAGCAGGATCATTTTCAACAAAACAAAGATATTTGCACTAGTTAAGCAAAATCAACTGTTCATCTACTAGCAATTTTCACCCTGCAATGCTGGTTTTCCTATTTAAGCAATGATCTACGTTCTCGGGCCCACTGGGGGCATGAGCACACTGTTCGTGAGAATCCTCCTTCAACAATGTCCCCATGAAAGGAGGCCTTGCTGTTGTAAATTCCTTCTCGTGTGCGAGTGGCAAGTGCAAAACAATGTTTGACTGCAAATTGGGGGTACTGTGAGGAAAGGAAGTCTTGAGACGGACATGACAGGAGGCTAATGGCCTTTAAGTAAGGGTAATTCATAAACCATGCCCAGTAAACATCACACACAGGGCATAGCATCAGCCATACCCTGTGGCTACAGCAGCTGTGCAAGATACAATGTTGCATTGTAACTAGAATGCATGAAGTATGATCTTATTGATAAGTTTGATGTCAGTGATTAAACCAGATTGTCATCAGTTAGGTCATTTAAATTTGCAATGTCTTGTGTGAGGTTATACATGTCAAGAGCACTGCAGGACAAGGTGGAAGTATGGTGGTTGTGGGTTTTAAAAAAAAGAATGTTCTTTATTCAAGTGATGCCACCAGAGTAATACAAAGTTTTGTTCAAATGAGCTATACTTTCAAATTCAAGTCCTTTCATGATATTTGTTAAGCAAAAGACAAGTGAACAACCATCTTTTCCAAAGTCCCCTAGCTCTCAAGTGACCACCACAGTTCAGATTTTTCAAAATAACTACCCCCACTGCCTCCCCACCCAGTCCTCAACAAACAACGAACTAGGTTTGGCTTGCCTCCTAGTGTCGGATAACTACTTGCACTATTAGTCCATAGGTTCTCTCTTTTCTTCACCTGCTCACATTATGGAGAAACTTTTAAGCACCACTGGTCTGAAGAATTGGTGCTCCCTTTCTTTAACAGGATCTTAAAAGGGGACCGTTCAGAAACTTCTGGTAAGTACCCTGTGCCAGAGTGCATATCTTTTCCATGGCCAACACACCCCAGATTTTGACCCACCACAGAGCCACTACCGGACCTTCTTTTGTTCTCCACCCCTGTGCTAATGTAGCTAATGTAATTCTCGCCACTGTCAGCAGATGTGTACTCAGGGTTGCCCTGGTTCTGCTTGCCGGATATATGTCTTCCACTGCAACACCCAACAGGATCACCTTAGGGTGTTCTGTGAGTTGGACCCCACTATATCCTTGATATGTCCCAAGATCTCCTTCCAATAAAACTGTGCCTTTGGGCAGGAGCACCATATGTGTCCCAAGCTTCCTACCGCCCCACATTGCCGCCAGCAAAAGGGGGAGAATTGAAGATTCATTTTATGTTTTCGCTATGGGGTCAAATACCGCCTATAACAGATTTTATATGCGGACGCTTTGATTGCCGTACACCTAGCCGCTTTGTGCGCCTGCTCCCTTATTTGGCTCCAGTCCTCCTTTTCGATGAATGTTTCCAAATCTTATTCCCATTTACCCATACATGGAAGCCCATCATGAACTGCAGGCTTCTCCAGCACCCGGTATAACCTTGAGATTTCTCTTGCCCCAGACCCTTCTTGGATCGTCATTTCTAAGCCTGATGGTGCCCGAGTGCCCACTACCCTTACCTCCCTCTGCGAGATCCAGTGCCTTATCTGTATCTAGTGAAACCGTTCATTCTCCCCGATGTCACATTTCCCCTTGCAGTCCTCAAACCTTAGAGGTTCCCCATTCTGGAAGAAGTCTTGTAGAGAGCCCTGCGGAACCCCCCTCCATCACCCGCCCCCAATGTTCCCAAGAGGTGTTACTCCATTCCTGAGAGAAGGTTTTATTGTAACCCATCTGAGCCACGGTGACCAGTAGCTACCACTGGGGAACGAGGAGCTAGTACATAGAGTTCTGCAAATGTTACTTCCACAAAAGATGCAAACCTATAATTTTGTCCATTACTTATGAACCTTATACTTTAAATGATGTCCTAATGTTTAATTTTAGATTGTCCCAAAGGAAAACTGTTATATTCCCGTAGGTGTGTTTGTTCAGCACCGTTGGCCTGGGGGGCCAAAAGTAGCTCCTGGTAGCTGTTGCGGTCAAGCTAACCAGGCTCTTCTAGGCTACAAGCCGGAGTTAAATAGCTCCCAGCTCTCCTCAATTTTGAACCCTGTGGGCCATTCATGTACTTTGCTTGGTAGAAGTACATCTAAGAGATTTTATTTTTTGTAAAAAGTAACAAAATGAGGCATGATTTTTCATTTGTTGTGTACCCATACTGTCCGCCGACCTTCATTCAAATGTGAATCAAGGAATGTGTGCTCACTCATGAATTCAGATCATGTTATTGCAGAACACAAACTCTCATCCCTTCGCTTTTATGGATTTGCTTCTCTATGAATGCAAAAAGTGTTTCATTCAAGGATACACTGCATTTAAATAACCATGCTAGAATTCTAAGGGACCATTAGCTAAATCTCTTGCAAAACCTTAACCTTTAAAGATCATCTTTGGTGGTGAAAAGTACTCAATGAGCAATTTGATTTCCTTTGTGGCACTTGCTTAGCAAGGTGTATTATTATACCGGCCTTTGTCAATGCGATGGGCATTCTTGAGAAAATCCTAAAAAGAAAATATGGACTACAGGAGTAAAATATTCCATCATTATTGATGTAAAAAGGACTTTTGGACATTGCACACTAGTTCTAGGACTAAGTGAGTGAACACATAGGAATTCATTATATGGAGGTCATTCAAGCAGTACCATTCAGTGCAAAAGCTTCTATGTGCTTTGCCAAAGTCTTGAACATGAACTTGGATTGGAAGAGTTTCAAAGGTTAAACAGATGTAGACCATGTGCCTCCTTAGTTTCTACTTCGGTAACATGGGCCAAGCGTAGGCTCTTTGCATGTGGATCAACACCCATTCATATGCAAGAGCCTAGAAAACAATTGCTGGCCTACATTGAAAAGCATTACCTCCTGCACGACCACCAATCCGACTTCAAGCAAGCAAGGAGAACTGCAACAGTCCTTCAATACCCAAGGTATGTGCTACTGAAGTCCTTGGAAAATAACCTGCAGGCTTTGCCACAGTACCTTCACACCTCCTTTTGACATTGCATCCTAACTCTCTGTAGGGAACTACAAGTTGGATCAGGAATGTTCCTTGCACCACCTGTAAGGAAGTCATGGTGGCAACAGTAGACAGACAACTGATCACAGTTCATGGGTGTTCATTAAACTGTATAATGGGTGAGAAAAACGCCTAATCTAAACCCAACTCTAAGATGGGAGCAAGCTACGGCCAACAAATAATAAGGCAGTCCTAGTGGCATCTTGTCAAATAAAAGGACCTTTACTAAAAGAAAAACTATTGCCAATTCTTACCACTAAGTTACAAAATAGTGTGGGATAATATTCATAAGAAAAGAAAGAAGTGTTCACCAAATGATAAGTCAAGATGGTATGGATGTGGCCTCCCATGCCCATGTTTTTAGCACGGCCCAAGGCGGGGACCTCTGAGCACAGTACACTCCTGGGTCTTGCCAGCACGAAGTTACAGTTGCTTTCAACGATGCCAGGACAATCTGTGGCCAAGTCTCTTTTCTGCAAAGTCTCTCGCCTTAGAAGGCCTGCTGGATCATAAACAATAAACAAACAAAAGTTCCTTTGGTACTCTTTCACGTTGGGTGATTGCTCTTCGCCCCTTGGATCCCCCTCAGCCCGGCTATGATCCTTCTTGCATTGTTAGCCTCCCCTCAATCAGGTTCACTATGGTATTTCAATCAAAACTTATCATTCAAAAGTCTCAATGTCTTTTTAAACAACTATTTATTGTGGACATCACTCAGCCGGGTTCACACTTGTCACTGCAATGTTCAGGTGTACATCACTATTTACCCCCAATTCGTAGGCATCCCTCCGTCGGGTTCCCATTTGCCAATTTCACAGTTCACTCAGTTTTCGACCAAATGTGTCAAAGACATGAGTGTACGACGGGTTTTGCTCAATCCTCGTAGGACCACTTGACACTTTACGGTGGCCTCTCCTAAGGCCTCTTGGTTCTCGTAGTTCCAGAAAAAAAGGCTCCAGTCAGAGTCATTTGAGTGGGCGCCCCCGCAGTGCCGGAACACACTGCTTCTAGACCTTTTACTAGGGTTGCTTTAAAGTTCAAACACACAAGTTCTTTGTTCAACAATGTCTTTCATGATGTAAGAAAGATTTCCCAGGACTTGCGGGTGAAACACCTTCATGTTTTTTTAGACACCCCACCTCAAGGGTTCCTCCAGGTTCCTGCCCGTGGCCATTCAATATTTGCCTCAGACTAGAGGTTGATCTCAGCTCACTTTTTATATCACCTTCTAATCATATGCAGACGATACGCAGATCGTCTACAACCTTAAATGACCAACCAACTGCTTTGTCAAATATCGATTCATCAATCTGTAAAAGTAGGCTATGGCCTCTACCGCAACCCCATAAAAACTGAAATCTTCAACTTTGGCTTTAACATCCAACGACTTTGGGCGTCATTACAAGTCAGAACCAAAATCAGCGGTAACTCTGCAGTGGCGGCATTAGCGTTGCCACCATGTGGATCAGTGGAATTACCACCGAATTACAACCTGTGGGGCACGTGCACACACCAATGGTGGTATCAGTAATTCATCCCCACGGAGTTACTGCCGGACAACCCGTCTAACAATGAAATTTACCCAAAAATCATCAGAATTACGTTTACCGCCATGACGATCAGCGGACATTCTGCCGGAGGTACTTCGGTCAGCGGAAACTCGTCATCGCTATATAAGGAAGCACTGCAGTGGCCATTTTGGAAATCACAATCCATCGACTATCTCACGATACGAGTGCCATACAGACACCCAGCAAAGGCCAAACATGTCTTCAGGAAAGGGCAAAGGCAGGGTGCAAGATAGGAGGCTGCAGAAGCCTTACTTCATGGAGCAGGAGCTCACAGTGCTGGCAGAGAAAGTAGTCACCCACTCTGAGGAGCTTATGGGGCAATGAGTCCAAGACCAGCCAACGGCGCAGGAACACCATATTGGCGGAAATACGTGACAAGTGGTGGCCGTAGGCCACGTCCAATGTGAGGTGGATTATGTGAAAAAGAGATGGAATGACCGCAAGAGCAGGGTCAGGAGCAAGCCTCATCTCCAATCGCCCGGACACAGCTGCCACTGGAAGTGGGTCAGTGGAACCACTGCAACTGACACTGAGGACATGGTCAGTGGCATCCTTCACATGGTCGGGATCGAGGGCATGGGCATGGCAGAGTTAAGAGCCAGCAGCAAAGCTGAATCTGGTGAGTACAACAGTGATATATGCTCCCATATATGGACAGCCCTGCAGGCATCCACAAACACCTGCACTGCCATGCAAGCAAGCGTGAACTCCAGCAAGCATTCACCATCCATGTGAGGCATCAGGCCACTACGACATGATTCTGTGGGTACAGGACCACCCTGACATGACACCCATGAACAGGCAACAGACAATGCAAACATACGACATGTACATGTCCATGGATGCACATCAGTGGATAGATTAGTCAGAGCCACTAGCCCCTCGACTGCAATGCTCCATGTAGATGCACATTGAGGAGTACATGTCTGACAAAATGGCCACCTGACTCACATACAACAGAATGCACTGCACCCTCCTGACTGCACCACTGGATACCTGTCACCAAGAGTCCTAACGCACCACTGGACAGGACAGCCTGTAGACCAAACCTCCTGAGGGATGCAAGACCAAGGCAAGCCGGACAACCCACATCTGGCTGGCGAGACGCAAGTGTTCTGTTGAGTGCCAACCAACGCCACCCAGAAATGCAGCTCAGCCACAGTGCCTGTTGTCATTAACGAGCAAAAGCCGCAAAGCGGAGGAGTTAATTAACCAACTACATTACCAGAAGCGTGTGTACCTTGTGTTCCTCGCCTATTCTATTTTACTTTTCTACTGCAGTCAAAATAGTTTATTTTAGGGATGTGTAGCATAACTATGTGGTTACAAAACTGTTATACATATAAAGCAAACATGGCTCCAAATGATTCAATCAGTAGTAATTTAGTAGCATCAGACTCCAAGATGTCTGCATTTTGTCGATAAACTCATTTGATTTTATTTTTAAACAAATACCAGCTGATCCTACAGGCTCCATGTACACCATGCTCACAATTAACTTCAATGATACCTGGAACTACTCTACATTGCCTCCCACCTTTTAGCCTATTTGTTAACAATTCCAACAGAATATCAAACCTGGGATTCTCCATTAGTCTGGATTAATTGAAACATTGAGATAAGCATCATGACTAGCTACAGCTTAATGAACGCTCTTGAAACATCAGCACAGGTATTCTGTTTAAGATTCTAAACTCTAGGATTGATCACCAATTAGCCTGACATTTCCACCCATTGCCCCCATGTTGTGGTTTTCCATAACGTCCAAACCATTTCAGTTTGATAAACATAGCATAATTTCTTTCAGTAATGTCAATTGCTATTTGAAGCAAAATGACCATGGGGTTAATACAGACCATGAAATGAAGTATGCTCTAGATTAGAATATGCGCTCTTGGTCACTTTTTAGCGAATTGTATTGGCTAGAATTGGCAATGTAGAATGTATTGAATTATTGAAATCGCGCCTATACACAATGTGTTTCAAAGCGCTTTTGTGCCTTGGACATTAGCTGGCAGGGTGATGTCCACGTGCTCTGTCAATACATGCTGTAATATTACAAAGACCAGCACATACTCCGATGTATTTTGAACTAACATTGCGCATGGATATACATTCTTGCAAATTGCCATGATGCCTCGGTTAAGGGGCAATTGAACAGGCATGATGCTGCACTCATGAGTAACATGTTCTGCACCAGGGCAGACCCTTAGGGATCCTTGGATAAACACTACAGCGTGCAGTCCTTCTCTGTATATTGGTGAATTGGAAGATTGAAAACCTAACGCTTAACCATGGGTCACAAACAAATTAACATATTTTCTGCCAGTTACTGAACATATGAGGCCAAGATAAAAAAAAATAAAAAACCAAAAGATCCCCAGTGCTACTCTTTTTTTAAAAATCTTACCCTGACTTCTGTAAAGAAGTGCTTACTAAATAGCCTGATTGCCAATACATTTTTATCTACATAGATGGATAAGCCACACATTGTATATCGAGTGTGCACAGGTCATGTCATGATGGCATCTTGTGAGAGCGGCTAGCAAAGTTCCACCCAACCATCTTTGGGGTTGTGTGTAATGCTCACCTCCATCTCATAAGCAGGGCAAAGTGCACTTCCTTTCTCCTTTACTCAGTTTTCTCCCAAGTACCACTGAATCACTAATATGTAACTTTAATTTTTTTAATTGTGAAGAGAATATCAGCACGCTACTAGATGACAGCCCTTATGAAGTGCTCAGCGGTACACTCTGCTTTTTTAATTTGTGCTATTTGGTCGCACTTGCACAACCTATAAGCCGCAATTTTTGCATTAAAGTGCAGATGGAGAGAACTGGCCTATGAGGAGGGACACACACACAAGCTTGTAGGTCTTGTTTGGTAATTTGCCCACCCATTGACAGCCCTTCGCCATGCTAATCCCTATGGTCATTCCCACCCAGTCCTGCCCCTTCCCACCCACACCTCCTCATGGGAACTCGGAGTACAAAGTTTGGTGGTAAGGCGTCATTAAAACAAACTCAAAGTGCCTGCCAGTGTTTTTTCAAAGTAGTCTTCCGAGAGTTAATGGCTTAATTGGAGCTGTAAACCTGCTAATGGTATAATGAAAAATATCTTAACTAGGTCTGCCTTTAGCCAATCGATTTAGAAGCACTATGCATGTCTTCACTGAAGTCCTGTTAAAAACGAGCATTTGCAAAGTCAACAATTTTGGATGGTGCTGAAGTATTAGGCATTTCCCAGGCACTGCTATTAGATGCCCAGGTATTCACACCATTTTACACTTGCTCAATGACCAGTAAATACCACTACAGCAGTGCCTGACAAGTGCCTTTCCCATTCCTACACAAAAGCGTAAACTGCTGGCATTGCCAATGTTTTGCTAATATCACCGAGTACTCATTTCATATTTTCAAATTATATGGTGATGTTGGGATGGTCATCGGCACAGCTCCATAGCCAGGACAGACTGAGGGCTGCAATCAGCAACTCGGGTGCTGCATGTCTGCAGCAGCCACGCGTCGCCTCCAAAATGTGACACGCACCCGAAGTATTGGTGGCAGCAAAAAGTGCCTTTGGAGAACTACGCAAAGGGATCAACCTCCCCTAAAGGATCCAAAAGCGGCGACATGGGAAATCGCCTCACAGTGCATCCAGAGTCCGTAGTCTACATTAACTTACATATAGAAATTCAACAGCTGAATGAATGCCATCATTTTGTCATCCTCGCTTTGCGGAAGCCATTTTGTGACAGTCTTAATACAGATTTTTGGCAGACTAATGACTTTCACACAGTCACCAGAGGGAGGGCATAGCCTTAAACAATTAAGCAAAGAATTGAGATCTGTCATTTGAGCTCAACCCCCGATGGTGAGCACTGCAAAACTACCTCTTACCCCAATTGACTCAAACTTCATTAAATATACACACTCTGGCTCAGTTTCCTTGTAACAAAATAATGTCCGACAGCAAAGAGGGGTAGTCCCGCCACTCACGTGAATGTCCAAAGCAATCATGGTAGGTGTAGGTGATCACCAATCAATTTACTTTCAGAGAACCGAGGTTGAAGAACCCTCTTTCAGAAATAGGTCACATCTGCTATGGTGTATTCGATTCTATTTCTTAAATCCCAGACCTCACCGAGAAAGTTCTCACATCTCAACGGCACTGACTGCGCACTAAGAGCTCATTCCACCGGGGAAGAATACATAGAGTTCGGTTCCTTTTAGATAACAGAGCACACACAGCTCATGCATGCGTTGGCTCAAGGAATTGCTAAGTGGGACTACTTGCCCTCAACCGAGAATGTCTGAGCCATTATTGAATTCATAACGAGCGCACAGTACCTTCTGCAGACCATTAATAGACCATGGGTAGTGTGTTTCTTTGTCACAACAATTTAAGCAAACAAGAAACTGAGGTCCCCTAAAAAGAAATGAGGGATAAAAATAAAAACACAATTTGTACTAACAAATGCATCAAACATGGGCACAGTATAAATCACCTCAGTGATAAAAAGATTGCAGCAAAAACAATGAGCTAGTACACACTGCTCAGATTTCTTAAAATCCCCTACAGAAAGAAGATACAAATCACGAAGAGGTGAGCTATGCATTAGAAACTCCTCCATTGCCTGAATACCCTACAATGTTTCACTTGGTTCATCCTGGTAAATCGAGAAGTATGGCCACCCCTAAGTTAAGAAAGGGTACCTCGGTGCTGCTGTCCGCAGGAGCTAAAAGTCAGTCAGACCCCAACGTCGCCTTGCAAGCAAAACCATGAACCGTTTTAGAGAGAAGTTGAAAAGACTTTTATGATGTAAATAAGTGGTAGCATCTTGCATATCAAGGCAGGCATTAATGCCATAAGGGTCGGGCTGGATACATTTGAGTCTGGCCTTGAGGCAGCTAAACACATCTGCAATTATGAAGCAATAAAGATCGGAGAATATTTTTTGAGGTAGCTACGTTACACTTCCAGAAGGAAGTCCTCGAAAACCGAAACCTGAATAATAATGTCCAACTGTCTGGTGTACAACAAGATAGAGATGGAGAAAACCATTAAATTAATTCAGAAGTTCTGATCCCAAATACCGGGGATGTAGTCTCTCCCAACACCTTTGATATTTAACAAGCCCATTGGCTCAGTCAAAAGAAAAATCGAGCTAAGCCTCACAGTCCAAGGGTAATTAATATTTTATTATTATTTTATATTTACTCAGACTTGCAGAGGTACATAAAATCGGATCTGCCAGAAACCATATCCACCCCTCAAGTGGAGTGGGTACAGTACACTCATCAATTAAGATTTGTATCCAAGACCATGGCAAAGCGCAAGGGCCTTCTAGCCATTCAACCAATAGTGTGCTTAGTTAACAATAAAAACAATTTTATCTTTACAATGATCCCATGCGGATTGGACACATAAGGCCCAGTTCTATAACTATTCAGATGACCTTCACGTCATCATGAGCTCACGGCCCATACATAGAAAAAACAAGGAGTGTGCAGGCTCCTCCAATATTCCCTAGAAAAGTGTGGTGGTCAACTACCTATGCGTGGACTAGTCATTTGTTAGAAAGCTAGGTGCAACTTGCAAAATACAATGTGCTTTGTGTCAGTTTAATACACTTGAGGAGCTTATTGGCAGAAATAATATCGGTTCACTATGATGCTTGTTCTACTGCGCTCATAACATTGCTATGCAGTGCCATTTACACACCGATGGTCTTGCATCTTGAGAAGTGCTAAGACCCCATACCTTATTCCATTCAATAGCAGTATCATTGGTGAGAACTGAAAAAGTTTTCAAGTAAGTTACAGACAATGAGTGTCAATGTTGTCCCTCCTCTGAGGGATTTGCCTTAGTTTTTTTCTGGTTGGGAGCATTTGGCTCTTCCGATTAGTGTTTTCTCTTCTACCAGCCAATTCCCATATCGCCTGCCAACATAGGTGCAGCATACGTACACTCTGTATCACAGCACATACCTAGTCAAAAAGCTACAGACAACAAGAACGTCCATCATGACACACAAGGCATAAATACAGACTTCCGTGCATGTCCAGGATGGCCTTTCTCAAGTTAACAACCTGGAATGTTCAAGGCATTTTAATCTCACTTAAACTGATGGAGCTAAAGAAAAATAAATGTGACCTTTCCTTCATTCATGAAACGCAATTGGAGATACAGAAGCCTCTAAATGTTGGCAAGACTGGGATGGTCTAGAAATACATGCCCCAGGTATTGGCCAGCAGCGAGGCGTAGCAATCTTATCAAAAAGCACTTAGTGCTACACTATTACAAACACACGCAGATCCAGATGGAAGATGGGTGCAGGTCCTTGCCAAGACACAATCAGAAAGAGGTAGTAAAATATACATGGCCAACAGCAGACGAAGCATTCTTTTGAGGTTTAATGTTTGCGATATGGCTAAGTATTATACATACAAATGAACTATTAAAGGAGACTTTAACATCCCTTTATAGCCCCAACTAAAAAACAATTCTCATCAAGGTTGGCCAAATCTAGAAGCCATTATTTTATCAAGTCTGCACCAAGCTCTGTAGGCCTAGGTTACTGATGGAGGAACCTGTATCAGACACATTTTACTTTCTTCTCCAACCCTCCTACGCATTTACACATTGACGAGGCTCTTATAAGCCAAGACTTGGTCCCAAGCCTAGATCAATCTACTAGGCTCAATGTGCTGATCCACCAGTTTCAACCATACTCTAATGGATGACACGCAACAAAAAAACAAAAAATAATAATGATGATTTGTACTCGTCTCTTAGATCCCATTACTATTGAGAAGAGGCTATCAAAGAGCACGAAAGCACTGCATTCTATGAATTTCTCGACGTTAACTCTTCGTCAGAGACCAACACTAAAAATAATTAGGATGCATCTATAGTTTTAATCATAGGGATGATCATTTCTAAAATGGCACACTCCAAAAAGAAAGCCATCTACCAGTTAGAACAGTCCATTAAAAGAATTACATGTTTGCAACATATGGGGACCTCCTTCACTCTCAAATTGTGCAGAGACAAAACCCAAACTTAATTTGCTCCTGGCCAGAGAAGCTAAAACTCTTATTCCAAGTGTGGCAAGCTACATTTTGGGAACTATAAGCGGAACATTTCTAGCCACATAACCAAAAAACAAATTAAATAGAAGCATAGTGACATTCAGTGAAGGAAAGAAAAAAGCATAATATTCTAACAAAAGATGTTAGGATAGCCACAGAGTTTGCCTCATTTTATAAAACGTACATATATACATCGGAAATATGCTTACCTGAGAAAATTGCTCCTTTCCTTCAGAAGACCACATTCACAAATGTTGCACAGGATAAGTTCAACGCTAATAGACAGTCCAGGTAAAGGAAAAGCTCAGAGCAGATGGAGTCCCCACTGAATTCAAGCAAAGAATTTCCAACACACTAGGCAACACATGACTTTTGTTTGAAATTATATTCTAGGCTCCTGAGAGACAGAGGGCACCTTCTTAGAATCCCAACTAATAGTTTTCCCCAATCCCAATAAAGACCCCAGGAAAATCAAACTAGCGAAAAATCTCAAGAATTATGAAAGCAAAATACTCAAAAGAAATCCTTTGGCAAGAATAAACACGGTCTTTGCAGAGCTAGTGGCACCAGATCAAGAAGGCTTTGACAAGGGCAGGTTCATGTAGGACAACACTCAAATGCTTTGCACCTTCTGCACATTGCCAAGAGAGGCAAGCAGCCGATGGAAGCAGTAGATACAGAGAAGGCCTTTGATCGGATTTAGTGGAACTATCTGTTAGACGTGCTGAAATCCACTAGTGCCAGCCCAAAAAAAATAAATGGAAATGATCAAAGCGCTATATTCCAAAATTATCTTCCAAGTCCGGGTTCATGGCGCCGTTTTTAGATAAGATTCTCTTGACGCAAGGCATTCGACAATGATATCTAGCTATTACCAATCCTCTGCATCCCGGCCATCATACCTCTGCTTTTGTTTTTTATTGTGTACTTTGGTTAAAATAAACCTTCTACACTCCATAATATCCACTATTAGAAATATACAAAAATATATTGCATCATAACATCACATTTAAAAAAAAAAAAAGTCATAAAATGTAAGGAGTATTCATAAAAAAGAAAGTCACTTAGGACTGTAGCCGTTTATAAATACAGAGCCAGAATCGGGCAACAGCTAGCGTCAAACGTATTTGCTGTCCATTCATACAGCATGCCCAAAACTGTTCAGAAGCTGGAGCATTGATATGTACAAATTTGTCAAACAACAGACCTGCAAAGCATATAAAACAAATGTTTGAGTCAGCAGAATGGCATCTTGTAGATGCATGTTCTAGGTTCAGTCAGAAAGATTTCATAATAAATTTTAAAAATAAGCATTGTGACGAATCCGGACAATTCGCCCATTCTCGCCAGAAGGGAGCCACCCCCGTTGACAGGGAGGTGAGCCCGCTCAGCAAGACCCTCCCTAGGGGTCTGGGTAAGTGGGACCTCACTGGGAGTGGCTCCTCACTTGGGAATAAGGACTCCCATTCCTGTGCGGAACTCTCGTTCCAGAACACATTTTCCAGAACACATTTTCCACCTACGTGGGAATTGGAAAGACGGACTTCTATTTTAGATTCACAGACCAATGACATTTTCCCCAAACGTTGGCTTCAGGTAATGCTGGATCTCACCTGAACTCCACAGTCAAAGAGGAATGACATACCACCTTTGCTTCTGATGACGTACATAAAACCACAAGGAACTTTGAATTGGAGAGGAAGAATCCTACTCAGAGGCAAACCTCTGACAGTGAGACATCCTGGTGGGACAGAGCAACGCTAGACCGCAGAGCCAGTGGTAGCATGGAGAGTGATTGAAACGCTGACAAGACGTCGAACGGCTTGTGTCCGGACCGACCAAGAAGCCAAGGTCGGAAGAGAGATGGTAAAGCAACAATCTCGCCTGATGGCCCGACCACACGGAACCCGTGGTGGGCTTGGGTGGAGCCCATTAGCCGATGCGAAGACAAGACTGCAGTGCAGAGCCTAGACACCCGAGCTCTCCACGAGAAGTCACTGTTGAGCCAAGCAGCTGAAGGGATGCGAACACTCCCAAAGAAGTAATGCTGTTGGGAGGGGCGAACAGAGACAGTCGAAGCTGGGAAAGCCGCAAAGGTTACGGGAGCTGGATAAACCCATGCAAGCAGAAACCCTATAGAGTTGAAAACAACTTTTAGAGGGTCAGAGGGTTTCGGAGAGCCCAGATGAACCGAGAGACTTCAATAGTCAAGGTTGGAAAAGCCACATGTAATGGCGATGATGGGGCAAAATAGGGACATACAAATAGGCATCCTACAGATCCACAACTACTAGCAAGTTGCCTGGTTGAAGGGATGACCGTTTGAGTGAAGGTGTGATCATCTTGAATTTTTCTTGGTGGAAGAAAAGGCTGAAGGGAGAAAGGTCTAGTACCGTCCCACAGGCCACAGTCCTCAGTCAGAATGGTGAAAACCCTTGAAGAAAATACCCAAACCTCATCTCCCTCTAGAAGGAGCAGCTTGGCGATCTCTGGTGAAAGAGTTTGAGGCGGACAGAGACCAGTTGTCATAGGTTATTAACCTCCACTGGGAAAAATGACACTACCTTCTACAGGTGTGCTTTGTACCTGTACCCTTATGTCACTTCTGTCTGTTTCAACTCTCTAGTGGGGGAGGTTTTGGGCTGGGAGTAGAACAGCCAGGGGGACAGACATGCCTGCTTTATACGAGACACGCTCTGGGATCTGTCCAGTTTATTCAGACTGTTGTGAAAACCCCTGAATTCTCCTGAACTTTTGGCAGTGAATAACGCTCTTAGACCCAGAGCAGGGCGCTTAGTCATCTGCGCTTTTTGTTTGTTCAACTCTTTATCTCTATCTGGGCTTAAGAGCTCGACCCCATCAAACGATAGGTCCAATATGGTATCCTAATAGGCGGACCCATGCCCATAACCCTAGCAGCTTTGTGAAGGTGGTGATAGGTGGGCTCCATGAGGTCTTGTGCCACTTGGCAGGCTCCAGTCAAGCCTGAGCAAAAGCCTGCATTTCCCTACTGAGGGAGGAGCGAATCGTGGTCGCCCAGTTTCTTCCAAAACTTCCAATTGGCTGCTGCCATCGCTGCCCTTTCTTCATTGGCTTGTAGAATGCCGAGAGCAGAGTTTTGCTATATTGTTTTGCCTGCATTGTTAAGGAGGTGGTCTTTCCACCCCACAAAGTTCTGTGAGGATGAAGAAGCAGACGCAGCAATCGTTGAATAAACTGGAGGATGCCCCATCACACATAGCTTCTGTATCGCATGTCCACTTTTTGGACGGATGCTGTTTTTACCATCATTTCAAGTCCCCCCGCCACACCCCCAACTATGCATGGCTGGAGGAATATACCCAACCTGATTGTGGCTTTCCTAGACAGAACCCAAGAGAGAACCCCATGATCCTTTTGTGGAGTCTCCTGTACCGAAATCCCCATGTTTCACATCAGGCGTTGTACCCTTTGTCATGGAAGGCTTCAAATGACGCGAGCACTTCCTCATCGTCCTCCAAAGTATCTTCCTGATCATCCGCTGTGCCATCGTCTGGTGGCCCAAGAGGGAGTGGAGGTAATGGAGGGTGCTTTGGAAGAGGGGGGTGGAGGGTCCCGTGAACTGGGCACCTATTAAGGGAGAAGGAGGCAGCAGTCACACTGTTGTTCCAGATTGTGGGTTGCACAAGCTTATCCACTGACTGAAGCGGGGACAAGCACTTTCTTCAGGAGGGTCTGCAAATATTGCCTCATTTGCTCAAAGTGCATGATGGGCACAGAGATAGGCGGGCAGAATATCCTTTCACACAGGGTGCGATTCTTGTTGATTTTGCTGCAGGGCTGTATTGTTCTATTACTGCTGTCAAGTTTATTTAATATGAATGAAACCTATTTCACTAAACAAGATGCATTGTGCATGGCCTTTCATCACTATAATCAGTGCTCCAGATAGGATTTTGGCGTGAGTATATTTTACTCCTAGTTTTCAGAATTCGGGAGTAAATCCAATTTGAAGAGAGTAAAAATGAGTTTCCTGCTTCGCAAGAGTAAAAAAAAAGTGTCCGACAACTATCCAATTTGTGCGTAAAATTAAAACTGTTAAAAAACATTAGTGACAAAGAACTTGTTGATACAAACTACCCAGCTTCATCTTCATTATACTTGGACACTAAAACTCTGTTAAGAACTACTAAAGATTCCAGCTAGTTACATCATAAATCAAGTCCCAAACTCTACCAGCATTGCTTCTCTGCCTCTCGTGCCTACTGTTGCTGCATGGCACTACCTGTTTGACAGCCACTCCATGTTTTTGTCTCATCACTCCTTCAGGGTCTTGCATTTTTCAAAACCTCTTCAAATTTTTCAAATCTGTACCGAATCTGCAACTCGGCCACTCTCACCGACCTCAGTCCTGGGCCCAGCCACTCTCCTCTTGCACTGCCTCCCTGGCAACCCCTGCACTGAGGGACTGTCTCTGTATCACTACAGCCCCCCCTTTCCCAGCACTTGTCTGCACTTACCTTGCACTTGCCACCAGCTGGCCCTATTTATTTACTTTATTCTACTTACTTGTACTGCACTTCCCCCCCCCCTCCCTTTCCCCCTACCCCTGCACTTGCACGGTCTGAATGACATCTGGCCTAGTAGGATCGTTGTCTGTCTTCCCCTTGTTCCCCCCTCCCTGCCTCGTCGCGTCTTGAAACACTTGTGTATAGGCGCGTTACAAATGCCATATCATATCTCCCTTCCCTTTGTTACTCTGTTTCCGCTGTCTGTCACTTTCTGATGCTCTGCCGCTTACCTTTAAGTGTTGCTATGCCACATTTTGAGGTCTGTTGCTCCGTCACTCTGCCGCTCCCTTCTCTGCACTCTATTATTGCTGTTTCCCTCCAACATTGTGCTGTATCGATTGATAGAACTCCTCTTCCCCTCTCATGTAATTGATCTGGCTATATATGTTTTATCATGGTCTCTGTAGTGGTTGCTACTGATTTTGGTAATCTTTTTGCACTGCCTCTTATGTTATTGCCCTGCGTTTCTCTAATCTGGATTTTCTATTCCCAACTCTCCCTGCTGTTGTTGATCTCGGTTTTCTTGTTTTACTGTCTCTCTATGTCTCTTTTGCCCTGCTTCTATCCCTCACTCCTATTGTGTGTTTATCATTTACCTCTGTTTCCCAGCTCACTTTCATTGCTGCTCTCTTATGTAGCTCATTGGTCTCCCACTTCCTGCTGCTTGAAATCCTGTTTTGGATTGTTCTCGGTTCTCATAGCCTCTTCCCCCGCCCCCCACTTTGTCCGCCTGTTTCGCTTGGGTTCAGAGTTGCTCTTTCTCTCATTTTTATCTTTTGACATAGCACCAATAAATATTCAAAAAGCTGAAAATGCCTTTTACATTTACAAATCGAGTGCAGCTTTACCACAATTGGGTGCTCCATTTTATATGTGTGCAAACCTTTTGGCAATTAGGCTGTGAATTATAAAGTTAGAGGTGTGTCTCACCAGATGCAGCACTTGCTTGAATGCTGATGTTTTGCCAGCACTGTATGATATTACAAGTATAAGAACCCAGATGAAATGCCTGTTCTGAGCCATTACAGGTTTAGCCGCCCTAGTGGGATGTGCTTCTTCTGAGATATTACAGGTATAGCAGGCCTGCTTGAATGTGCCTGTTCTGAGCCATTACAAGTATAGAAGCCCAGATGAGATGTGTGTGTTCTGCACCATTAAATGTATAGCAGCCCTGATGAGATGGATGTATTCTGAATCACTGAACATTTAGTAGTCCTTTTGATAAATCAAAAGCTAAGTCAACTCTGTTACAATTGAATATTACCTGCATCTTAAACGCACACCTCTGATGCAGACGCATTAACTCACCTGTCAACAGGATTTGAGCTAACAAGTTACACAATGATCTCTGCAGCAGGGTTATTGATCCATTGAGCTACCTTTCCCAACAGGATGTTGACTTGGAAATGCACACAGGGTTAGGGCACTGGCAGTTCCATGTGAATCTTGCCTGACATAACTGGACTGTCAAAAGTTCTCTGCCTATTTGGACTATCCTTCATGAGTCGGGAAATTCATGAGGCTTTGAAATGTGCTAGATCTTTGGCAGTGTGACTCAGTAATCAGACATAGGAGAAGCAGAGGTTTTGAAAAATGCAAGACCCTGAAGGAGAGATTGAAGTATATGACAGCAGTGCCATCTTCTTACACAGACCGCCAGTGTACATCACACAAGCTCAAGGGGATGGTGGGAAGGAGCTATGTCAAAATACCAAACTGTTTACTGCAAGGTCAAAATTCTTGCATGTAAACAGATTATCTGTATGGGGGGGGGCACTGTTCTTGCTCAGTACTTTAGCTTGCCGCAGAAAATGCCAACACATGTCAGTGCATTGTTATTACAGCAGCTCTTAAGAAATTCAGGTATTGTCTCAAAACACAGCAATCGTGCGATGAAATGTGGGAATGATGAAATCAGCCCTGCTGTGAATAATTGCCACTGTGCCATGACATGCGTATAGCAGCTCTGCTGATAAATTAGGCTTTTTTGCCTGAATACACAGCAGTCCTGGTGAAAGATACCGGTGCAATCTGTCACTGCAAATATATGCAGTACTGCTTCTACCTGCATCCATTATACCTGCTTGTTTGTGGGTTGGTGGTCAGAAAGGGAGTTAAAGTTCAGACCACATGCCCAGCTATTCATAGCTCTCCAAGACAACCAACTATGTGCAGTGTCCTATCATACATGTGCATGCATACAAACACATGCAATCTTAAGACAAAAAACTTCCTATTTAACACCAAAAGCTTTGCCTTCTCATAAATGCCAAACAATTGCTTGCTGTGAGGCTCTCCGGAAACTTTAAGACATCAAGAACCCCAAGCCATTAAATGCAATTGATGTGCTTCTGTGATGGAAAGAACACAAAGTATGAAATACCCATGCTACTGCAAATGCACTGCCTCTGTTAAAGCCGATTAAAACCGAGGAAAACTAAGCACAAATGCAGCCCTTGTTTAACACGATGTTCATTTCATACAATATTACATGTGTCCTAAAGCAATGTGAAAACCATGTTCATGATTCAAAATGTTTCAGTAACAGTAACATACAAAATGCAGGCAAACAAAACACAAATTCCCTTCAACATTACTCAAAATGTATTATCTTGATAGAAATAATGACAGCTTCTTTCAAGGAACTGCATAGATCGCTAAAACAAAGAGTGGTTTTGCAAGCTGCTGCTGGCCAGGTTGTAACAAGTGAACTTCATGATTTATGGGGGTGCTGCTATTAAACCCTGCGTGAGCTGTACTCAAGAAAGAATTAAAAGCGCTGTATTGACAAGATTTCTGTGCGTAAAAAGGCTTTATACGCACGTTATCTGGAGGGCTGACTAAAATGTTGAAATGTCATAAAACTAGGTCTTTTTCAGCAACTGTCTGGTGCAAACAGTGTGAATGCAGACATGTTACATAAATAACACTAAGTGATATCTAATATTCTGTGAGAAAATGAAGTCAATGCAGTATATATTACACACATTGAAGAACGTTTGTTGATAAGACATGCATCATTATGTTTTTGTTATTTGGTCAATGCAGCAGACATCTTATAAATATACTGACTATCAGAGTTCAGTTCTCTAGGTAGAAAGTTCAAAGGTCAGCATGGTGGTAGAACAGATACACCATTAATCAATAGCTAATCCATTAACTGAGCTGAGCAGACATCAGTGGGTCTTGGCAGCACATGACCAACTCTTAAAAATGTAAGTAATTAAAACCCTTACACTATAAAAAAAACATTTTTGCAGAGATTTGCAGTTTATGAATGACACTGGGTCAAAACAGGATGGGCCTGTTCCTTTAGTAAAATAATACTTCAAAATACCAGATCTCCACACAACCCAGACGCCTTTGACCTAAGGCAAAGCTCTAAAACATCTATTGTGTGTGTCATGGCACAGGGTATATGACAATTTGTTCAGCAAATTGTTTGTTAATGATAAACTCACAAACATGAAATGCACAGTGTTTGAAAAACTAAGTTGATTTTGGGGGGCACCAATGGTCTACAACATTTGAGCGCTTTGATTAATTTAAACAACGAAAACATTTGATTTCAGCAAAGAGGTCTGCATCACACACAAACCCAATATATTGTGTGAATTATTAAGACAATTGCATATTTCAACAACTCATTAACAGTCACTGGGACATGAAAGAGGTCCACAAATTCAGAACGTTCTTGTGATTTCGAACATATATGCATCAAACATGGTACATGCCCATAACAAATGAAGGAAATATATATGCAATTATAATTTGATCATAGCTTTGGAGAGGAGGAAAGGAAACCCTCCCCTTGTAACATGGCACAATACATTTGACCATTAAAAATAAAGGGGAGGCTATTTGGGAGTGTCAGTATCTCATAATTTTGCTTTTATTCGACTTTCGTCATTTGCCAGTACATAAAATAATCATCATAATAACATTTGACAATAATAGACCTATCTTGGCAGAGCTGCCCAGAGCCGTTTGTGTTCCTACTTGTTCTGGGCCTTTGAAAGAGAAACGAAAGGAGAGTATAACCCTTGTGCATTTAGATGCTTGTCCTAAGAACTTTTAAATGCTTGAAAGCAATTTAAAGTGTCATGGGGAGGAATTATTTACAAGCTATACCACTAAATGGGGGCTGGCGATGTGAAGGAAACTTTGTGGAAGAATACACAAAATTTAGTTTATGGTCATGCAGAGGATATTCATCTCTGTCAGTCAAATATTAATTAATCCATGAGTTTGCACAGGAGCAATTTAGAGCTACATTTCTGACAAGTGCAACAATATTCAAAGATGTGCAGCAATTGATAAACTTCTCGACCTTTGAAAACCATAGTTTACATAAAAAGAGAAATCTTGAAGAGAGTTGTGTACCGCTTGAAGTGGAATAGGAAGGGGGTTATCTCTCCACTTTATTCCCAAGAAAATAATATCAATTTAAATAACACATGTCATTTTTTCCAAAATAACATTGTGCAGAAAAGGAAGGATTCCGCCTTAGGTGGACTAATGTCACTTAAAATTGGATTATCTCCTACCTCAAATGTAGACTTTATACTAAATCATTCTTGTGTGCCCCTTTAGATGACTCAAGATATATTTTGCTCCAAAAATAAAATCTTCTATTCTAAACTCAAGCCTGTAGACAAAGTAGACAAACATACCATACCTGGTACTCTTGTATTTCCAGACTATAAACCAACAATGCCCTACATCTAGAGTAGAATCAGCCCTAGAAAAGGAAAGTTCTATGTGAATCCAATTTATTTTTCTCTGATGCATCACTGGTGACAATATTTTGTGTTTTTTGTATTTTAAATGCAATGACGACAGGCAGTGAGGATTTGAATGTTCACATTGGAGAAGATTGTATATTTTGTGTAGAAGAACAAGTTACTTTCTTACCTGGTAACGTTCTTTCGATGTGATGGTCTGACGACGTATTCCATATCTATGACAGGTAATCACCACAGCTGTGCTGCTTCGGAAACTTTTTTCGGCTTCTGCGTCCTGAGTCGATGACGTCGATGCGCCGTCGTCGAGGACCTCCTCCAACGTCCGACGTCATCCGATGTGATAAGTAGGACGCACGACGCCCGTAGCCTCAGTTGTAGTTTTTTCCCCCAGAACGTGTGACATTAGTCCACTGCCAGTCAGACACAAAGCCTTGCGGAACGCAAGCTGCAATCGCAAAAGAAATTCTGCAGCGGGGAAGGTAGCGATATGGAATACGTCATCGGACCATCCCATCGAAAGAGCATTACCAGGTAAGAAAGTAACTTGTTCTTTGAGGGGATTGTGTCCTCCGACGTATTCCATATCTATGACAGACTCCCAAAGCAGTACCAAGCAAGGAGGTGGGAAAGAATTTAGAATACAAATTTAGCATGCCCAATCAAATTGCGGAATAGAGAACTGCCTTGCCAAAGGCCAGATCTTGCCCTCTGATAGAATCAAGGGAATAGTGACATACAAAAGTATGTACTGAAGCCCAGGTGGCTGCATCACAGATGTGACGAATAGGAACTCCCCTCTGCAGGGCAGTAGACGCAGCCACTCCTCTGGTAGAATGGGCCCGCAAGCCAGCCGGTGGGTCCTTACCTGCCAAGCGGTAACACTCCGAGATGGCCAAAATAATCCAGCGAGACAAAGTCTGTTTTGTCACAGCTTGTCCCAAACGCTTTCCAGCGTAACCAATAAAGAGTTGATCGTCCACTCTGACCCGGGACATGCGTGAAACATAGAAGCTTAAAGCTCTCCTAGGATCAAGCCTATGGAGCCTCTGCTCTTCCTTACGAGGATGAGGAGGAGGATAGAATGCCGGAAGAACAACCTTCTGTG